>NC_061868.1:44763688-49563688 GCF_907164915.1 Impatiens glandulifera
TACAGATCTAGATAGAGAAAGAGATTAAGAAATCTTACCTTGATAAAAAACATTATATATATATATATATATATATTATTATGAGATATATATAACATGAAAAGAGAATAAAAAGGAAATATATCCTTTAATAATCTGATTATATATTTAAAAATTGTGCTGCCTCACCCTCTCAAGGTAAAATTTGATGAAATATTTTATAAAAATATTAAACGTGCCAGTGATCAGCATTAAATTTAATTGCATAAATGACTACTTTAAAATATATGAAATTATTCCCACACTAACGCGAAGGAAAAACTTGTATAGATTTATGGAATTTTCAATAATTATAGTCATTCAATATATATTATTAATAATGCTATTAGTATATATCGATTTCCATACTCTTTTTAGAAAATCAGTAGAATTGGTCGGGAGTTAATTGTTTTTTTTTGAAAAAAACTCCGATAATTTATTATGTAACATTTTTTTTCACATCATTATGATTTTTAATATAGATGTCCTTTTAAAATCAAATGTTGCATTTTGAAAGTTTAAGATTGATTTGAAACTCACAGCAAAGTAAAGGGAATTCTTATTTTCTTGACTAATTTCGAAATATAAAAACCAAAGACAAGCTAACCAATACTAGGTTACGGCTGTAAACAAAAAAAGAGAGATTCTAAAATGTCTGCGTTTACTGCTCCAACCTTAAACCCTCCAACAAGAGCAGGTTTCTCTTCAAGAACCTTCTCAATCGCTTCTTTTTCGCCATTTTCACCGGGTAACAGAATCTCGAAAGAAGATAAATACCCATCAATCTCTCTCGCCGCAATGTCGACCCACCGTTGGCAACAGCAGCGTCTCAACGCTTTAGTAGGAAGCGACCATAGTGAACAAATACTCGAATCTATACAAGAATCTCTAACCAACTGTCTAACGGAGACAGATCTTCATCTTACTGTCCCTGGTCTCAAGTCCAAATCCAGAGGCAAGGTATAGTCGATTGCTATTATTTTGAATTTTGATCATCCAGTAATATTAAAGAGTTAATTCTACCTTCCGATCAGAAATTGCAATTTAATTCATGGGTTCGCATTTTATTTGAAGGTTAGAGACATCTATGATGCAGGGGATTATCTTGTTTTGGTGACAACTGATCGACTGAGTGCATTTGACAGGAATCTTGCTTCAATTCCATTCAAAGGACAGGTTAATACTGCATTCATTTCTGTATCTGTAATCATAACTGTCGAGATATATTAGAAATTCATTAGTATATTTGATTCATATGTAGGTGCTCAATGAGACAAGTTTGTGGTGGTTCTACAACACTGAACACATAACCCCCAATGCTGTTGTATTATCTCCAGACAGGAATGTTACAATTGCGAGGAAATGCTCAGTCTTTCCGGTTGAATTTGTTGGTCAGTTACTTCACTCACTAAACACAATATGATATAATTTGATTTTGTTAATAATTTGATTTTGAAACTTGGCATAGTTAGAGGATATGTGACCGGAAGCACAGATACTTCTCTATGGACAGTATATAATAAGGGTTTGCGAAATTACTGTGGCAATGTTCTTCCTGAAGGTACAGTTTTAATTCATTTGTGGCTCTCTTTGATTTAAATTTGATTTTCCACATGATTTATATAAGCAGGTTTGGTGAAAAGCCAGAAGCTTCCTGCAAATATACTCACTCCGACGACAAAGTCTGCAGACCACGATGTTCCTGTTACTCCAGATCAGGTTTTGTTTTTTGTTGTTTATGCAAAAGATGTTTGATAAACAGTGATTTTATTTTTTGGGTTATGACTTGGTACAGATTGTTGAACAAGGATTGATGACTGAAACTGATTATGCCGAAGCAAGTAGGAAAGCTTTAAGTCTGTTTGAATATGGGCAGGTGTTTGATCTCTTTTACTCATTCCTCGAGCTGTTTGACTTCATGATTCTAATTTTGCATTCTTTTTCTATTTGAATTTTCAGAATATTGCTTCTGAACATGGATTGATATTGGTCGACACGAAATATGAATTTGGAAAGGATTCGGATGGTAAAATTGTTTTAATTGACGAGGTTAGACAAATCATCAGTCTATGGGAATCTTTTCTCTAAACATATGAACCATGAAATTTTTTAGCATTTGATTTCCATACACTATCGACAGATTCATACTCCAGATTCAAGCAGATATTGGATTGCCAGTTCCTATGAAGAACGTATTCGAAATGGTCTGGAACCTGAAAACATAGACAAGGTTCCATTATTTAAAATTGAATTTATTCCTTCGTAATACCTTTTATTTTATTTTATGCCAATGACATTTTTGAGACAACCAATTAGGAATTCTTGAGACTGTGGTTCAAAGAAAATTGCAATCCTTATGAAGACGAGGTAAGTCTAAGATATAATTTCTCCTATTTTTAAAACTCTTTATGTATTGTAACACGTGTATATTGGGAAATACAGGTTCTTCCTGAAGCTCCAAAAGAACTTGTTTCTGAACTAGCCCGTCGGTATGTTAAGCTTTATTCTTGAATTTAAAGCAAATTTGTAAATTTATATTGATATGGTGTGTAATGGCAGATACATTTACTTGTTCGAGACGATAACAAATTCAAAATTCGAGCTACCTGTTTTGACTGTAAGTTTTTGTACTATGGTATGGAATGGATCAAAATGAAGCTATAATGGCTTATTTATTTGATATTTTATATGAAATTGTTTTCTTGGTAGCAGGAACCGATACATGACCGAATATCGAAAAATGTTTCAGCTGCACTTTCAACATTGCGATCAGTCTAACTTGAACAGAGAAAGAAGGGTAGTGTTCATTTCGTCCTCCTCTGTACAACATCAATTTTCCTATCCATTGTGATAAAATTACTATCTTTTACTTCTTACATATATATTTAACTAATTATGTTATACTTTCTGTATATTTAACTATTTATGTTATACTTTCTGTATACATCAAAATGGATTTCTATGTCGGTTCCAATGATTTTAGAGGTTTTTTTGGGAAAAAAAAAGAGTGATTTGAAGAGACCAAGTCATGTAAGCTCAAAAAAGGATACTTTTTACAATTTAGCACCCTTTAATAGTTAGAAACTCCATGTTTATGACTGGATTGTGAACCTGTTAATCGGATAACGCTATTTTAAGGTCTGGTTCGGTTCTACTTGCATAAATTGTGCCAATTGGTTTTATACTTAAGTCACAGTCAATTTGAGAACTGTTCAAGGGCGGGTCGCGTTCAATTTAATGTTATTAAAACCGGTTGGAGAGGGTTAAAGTGCTGATTGAACCACCAATACATTCTAATCTAGTTATTTTGATGTGATTTTAGATGGTTAAAAAATGCAGTTTGTGGTAATAACCAATATCAAATTTTACCCATTAGCAAACCAAAGTACCTTAAATTTATTACTTTTATCAAACAAAATGCTAATAAAGTACATCAAATTATAGAAACATAGTATAGGTAACTTAAGAAAATTATTATATTTATTAAATTCATATATTTGAAGAAGGATAGAATAATAGAATTACTTAATTTTCAGTCATTTGGTTTTTGAAACCCTAAAAGTCCAGACCTAAACAACTAAACAGAAACATACCTAAATGTCCAAATTAAAAAAGAGTAAAAAACAAGACCAATATTAACAACACTAATTACCCATTTCTTGATGAATTGAATCTATTCTTCTTCCCATTCAATCTATTATCCTCTCTATATCTAGATAAATAACATACCATTTTACCGATATACCTTACATAAAAACCAAGGTGATCGATCAAACACATGATTAACAAATTAAATTAAATTACATGATCTAGCTTTGATGAGGAGCTGGTGGCTGGACTTGGATTGGGTTCATTAGACTTATTAGTATTATTATTATTATTGTTATTGTATTTGGTCTCTCCATAAAAGTAAGAAACAAATCCCCATAGAGACAACACTAATGAAACACCTTTCTCCGCCTCAAACTTCTCCTTATAAACCACCACCGCCAGCACCTCCGTCACCGGCAACAAAACCGCTATTAACACCGCCGACAGCAACGATGATCCCGTAAATATCACCCCTATCACCCCTAAGAAGAAACATTGCCATATAATTCCGTTACAAACTAAAACAACGTAGTACATTCCTTCTCCCAATTCATATCCCTTTGCTTCCCTTGGAATTGCCTGTTATTATGTCATCAAATTAGAATCAAAATATTATCTTTTATCTTAGTGATCCTACTCTTTAATAAAGTACCTGAAAATCTTTATTGATGATCATGCCGATTGTACATAAAACAGTAGCAAAGAACGACATAACTAACTGCATCTCCATTACCAATGTATACGTTACTTCAATCTTTGCCTTCTTATAAGTCAATTCAACCAACGGTAATATCAATGCGTACAGAGCAGCCGCCGCCACTGTCACAATGAATCCCATACAATACTCCCATTTCGTCTCTCCCTTTGGCCGATCACTTTCCGATCGCATCGCCAACACCCCTGCTCCTAACGTCAGCAAGACAATCGCGTTTACAGAAAACGGAGTGAATTTCTGTCGGACGAGGAGAAAGGCGAAGAGGGCAGTGAATGCCAGCTGCGAAGCGATGATGAGGGCAGAGGTTGAAACAGGGAGTTTCGCGACACCGTAGGCGTATAGATAGTCGTCGGCACCGGTTAGGATTCCGATTACTGAGGCGGCGAGGAAGATACGAGGAGTCATGAGGAAGAGTTTTGGGGAGGTTTTATCGAGACGGCGTCGGATGAAATTGAAGAAGAGGGGCAGGAATATGATCGGCCAGCCGGCGGTTTCGAGACCGGAGGAGAGCCACACGCGTTTGCCGCCGCGAATGAAGTAGAGGCGGGTGATTAAAGGGCCGCCGCATGTTCCTATGACGAGAAGAGCTGCGTTTATGATCAAGAGAAGCTTTTTTGTTTTAGTACTCATGGTTTGGTCTTTTTGATCCTGCATGTTTGGGAGTTTGTCATAATTAATTAGTAATTAGAGTGAGAGATTAGTGTGTGTTTAATTATAACTAAGTGTGATCATGGGGATAGGAATTAGTTAGAAATTGTTTTTGTTGTTAACTGTTTTACCGAATTATAATGAATTCTGTTTCCGGTATTAATGTCTCCCCTTAAGGGATTGTTGACGAGATTAAATGAATTACTCAGATTCAAATAATTAAAATCATTTCATCAAAATATAATAATGAATAATTTGTTAAATTATAAAGAAATAATAATTATTCGATAGCATCTCCGCTACTCCCAAGCTCTTCTTCAAAACATGACGAGGAAGAGCTTGGAAAAACGGAACTGCTATCAAAGGAGAAGATGATGGGGGGAGTCGCTGGTTAGTATTTGAAATCTATTCGGAATAAAAACTTTTCACAGGTTTAGGATCAAGAGAAGCTTTTTGTTTTTGTTTTTGTTTTTGTTTTATAGATCTTTCTGCTCCTCTATAATTGGTGGTGTTGCAATGGAGACTTTTAAAGAATGGTTGTGTCATTGATAAAGTAATTCTAACTGATTCCAAAGAATAATGGTGTCATTGAAAAAGTATTACCAACTGATTCCTTTTTGAATAATTAGAGCTACTTTGATAATATGTTTTTATTGGATCTTTTTAAAATATTTATGTGATTATTGAAATAACTTTAAGAAAAGAATTATTACCTAAAAGTTAAGCATCATGTTGATGAACGGTCAAATGTTAACCCAAAATTTATTCAAGAGAAATGTAGTTATAGGTCCCACCTTAATTGAAATGTTTTCATTAAAATCGCCATGTTTGAACATGATAGTTAATTTTTTTTCAAAAAAATAAACTTTGATTAGAAAATAGTGTAATTATTGGTTTTATTTCAATTTAAATGATGATTTTTCTTAAAGTTTACCATTTGTTTTTTACCTGGGTTGCTAGCATGATCCTCCTTTAAATTATAACGTTTTTAAATGTAAGAACTTATTAATTTGAATTATTTCAGTGGTTGAAATTTATAAAATTGAGGTGAATTAAAAATGTTTTTTAAAGATAAAATAAACATATTAAAAATTTCAAGTACATAAATATTAGGCGACAAATGAGTTAAACTAAGTTTAAGTCAACTAGAGTTAGAGTTCAACATAGTTTTTATTAACCCGACTTGAATTCGAGCTGAATTATTTACCTATAAGTTCGGTTCGACTTAAAAATTTGAACTAATATTAAATTTGAAATTTGAAAAAAAAAATTATTTAAAATTTTAACATAAAATAAAAAGAAAAAAAAATATTATTTACATATTATCAGATTAAAACAAATATATTTTCGCAAAAAAAAATTGGAAAGAAAACTAAGATTTATTTAGAAAAAAAAAAGAGAAAAAGAGCTATATATTGTTCATTAATATCATAATTAATAATTAAGAGAGGTATTCGATTATTTATTTATTTTTACTAGAATTTGTTTAATTATTTATTTATTTTTATTAAAATTTGTTTTATTACATTTGGATGAGACTTTAGAAAATATAAGATTAAATTACTCTAAATTTTTTTAATTTTTTCATTCGAATTCTATATTTGATGAAATATTTACTAAATTATTACCCTTTATTTTTAAGTTTATAAAAAAATTTAAACCACTAATATTTTTGTTAAAGTTCATCCTAACTCTAAATCCGTCCATATTTACGTACCTACATAAAACTAAAAAATAAAATAAAAATTTAAATAGTAATAATTTTTTTAAGTAAGAAGTAATATAATAATTTTATTTTTTGCTATAACAGGTTTATTTCAAGCAACCAAATCCCAAACAACAACCGGTAAATATATAACCCTAAAAATTAAAATGCACTCATCTTATTGTATCAGTCAAGTAGGACATATATCCCTTATTGGGCCGATATATTTTAGGGCTCAGGCCCATTTTTGAATTTTTTACAGGAAGAAGGTGAATTATTCATAATTTTCTAATTCATTATTATTTGTCTCTTATTCTTAAAAAATAAAAAAGAATAAAAAAAAAGGTAAGACTCACATGCATACATTCGTTTCATGCATAATTTTTTTTTAATTTTCTTAAATTAATCTCAAACCGAAAACTGCTTGTAATTTTGCCCATTAATATAATGTGCTTAGTGTTGTCTAGGATTTTTAATTTCATAAAATTTATAATTAATTAATTTTAGAATCAACAACAAATAAATTATGGTAACTGAAAAAAATAGGTTTGATCAGACCAAATACCCACAAGTTTTGGGCCAATATACTGAGAACTTCATCATGTCAGCCCAAAATGTTTTATCAGTTATAACCCAAGTACATAATTTTTTAAATTTTTTTATTTGAATTCATATTTATTTTCAATCATTTGGTATTTGAAAAAATAAAGTTTGACTAATTTGAATCACACAAAGTCTCAAGTCAGAGATAGCTTATACTTATAGTGGAGGAGGGGGTCTATTTTCTTCTTCTTCTTATCCATGAATGCTCATTTTAATTTTATTTGTTTACAAATTAAATAATTAATCGATCAATTCTTATATTATAAATTTGAAATAAATTATTCAAACATTACCGTTTTAATTTATTTATTAAATTACTATAGATGATAAATTAGTTTTCACTTAAATAATTCATTTTTTAATAATTTTCAGATAAAATTGTTCTCAAATAGCCCCCACAGTAATAAGCCCTCATGCCATAATTCAAGGAAACATTTGTCAAACTTTCACAAATATGGTTAAACAACTATTTAAAAAAGTCATGTTTATTATAATCAATTAAAAATTCGTCATCACTCTATTGGCCAAACTAATTTAATCATTTATCTTAACATTGATATATATATAGTTGCCGTGGAAACGGTGGAATGTAGTTTTGATTTAATTAATAATAAGTTAGTTTTATATTATATTATGAAAATTGAACAAATTTTCAAAAAGAGAATTATTTATTGTGAGTGGTAGATGATGTACTAGTGGAGAGATTGTCACAAGAGAATAGTTGAAAGTAGAACAACATTATTAGTAAAAAAATTACTTAGTTGAAAGGAGATTTCTTTAATCATCTGAAAATGAAAAGTTAGTTCTAATTTCCAAGATCATAATCTTCTTTCAACTTAAAAGATCATGGAGACTACGAAAAATGGAATCCATTATCGAGTTTGTGGTTCACCTATATCTTTGTGGGCTAGATCGAGTTGATTTTTGTAATAATGAGTAATTATAATTTTAGTTGATTAGAAATTTAGTGATGTTTTATATTGTGCAAGTAGTATTCAAATAATTTATAACAAATGATCACGTCATAATTATAACTTGAACTGAATAGAGTTTTCACTATTACATATGTTGCTACATCTTCTCAATATAATGTAATAGTGAAATTGAGTTTTATTAGGGAAAATGATAAAAGTTTAGTTTGAAATGAAAAAAAACAGGCTAGCTAGTGTGTTTGGTAGAATATACCTATCTAGGGTAATATTATCAGATGTAATTATGGATGATTTTGAAGCATATATACCATCACACTTTGCTTGGAAGATTACATCCAAAAAACTTTTTCATACAAAGTTATTTATGTTAGATGACTTTTACACATAAAAATTGCTTCCCCATATTTTGCACCCCCCCAACATGTCCCAGATTTCTTTAGGTTCAAATATTATAAAAAAAAATATAGCTTTAATACAATACGATGTTTTTGTCTATTTTGTTTATATATATATATATTTTAAATGATACAATATAATATAAATAATAGTCGTTTAATCATAACGACAAAACAATATAAAAACACGAGCGTTCACATTGTCACTAAAGACACCCGAAATATAATAATATTAACCATTTAAAAGTAACAAAGCAAAATATGTTAACAAACGAACAAATATAACATATTTGAGTTATAATTTGTTTCTAATCTAGATTAATCAATACGTTTGTGACATTTATTTGAAAGAAAAACCTAAACAAAAAATTCATAATTCCTTGTAGCATCCTTCTATTTGGGCATTACTGGTGTCATGGTGACAAAGCTCATGATACGATTCACTATGGTCCTCCTCTTAATGAAGAGAGGTTTGTTTAAAATAAAGTAAAGATTATCAAATTATTAGATTAACAAAGAACCCACTAAAATATCTAAAGTGCCAATAGGAAAAAAAATATTGGCATCGCACAAAAATGTAATAACGACGCATTAAATAAACAAATTAGGATCTCAATCGATCTTGATATCTTTTCTGATATTTATTAACTAGTTTTTGACATAATTCCAGTACAGATTTATAATTAATAATTTTATCCTTTGAGAATCATATGTAAAAAATTATTTAAAATTGTTGATACCACATATTAAAGAAGATCATGCATGTAAAGATTAAATTATAATGTAAAGTAATATTGTAAACTAAGTACAAACTAATAATACAACAGTTCTGTATGATCAAGGATTAATTCCTCATAATATATATATATATGATGATTATTTTGTAAGCTATTAAGGAACATAAATTAATTAATATTAATTGAAGTACTATTGACATCATCATGATCAGTTGGTCGTGTCTTAGCTAGCTCAGTTTCAACGACTAGTTGGTTTGAAGGATTGGGCTCATTTGACTTATTAGTATTAGTATTATTATTATTATTGTATTTGGTCTCCCCATAAAAGTAGGAAACAAATCCCCAAAGAGACAAAACTAGTGAAATTCCTTTCTCCGCCTGAAACTTCTCCTTGTAAAACACCACCGCCAACACCTCCGTCACCGGCAACAGAACCGCTATTAACACCGCCGACAGCAACGACGATCCCGTAAATATCACTCCAATAGCCCCCAAGAAGAAACACTGCCATATCAATCCGTTGCAAACTAGAACAAAGTAGTACATTCTTTCTCCTAATTCGTATCCCTTTGCTTCCCTTGGAATTGCCTGCCACGTCATCATATCCATGCACATTTATATTTAATTAAATAAATTAGAAATAATTTAATATTTGACTAATTGGTTGGAATGGTTTACTTGTCCATACACTATGGCCGGCTAATATATACTTCAAGGGTTGATGTTAAATATGATGTGGATGTCGATGGTGACTGTTATATTGTATTTTTATTTTATATTTTAATTTACAAGATTTTTATATGGAAAAAAAGTTAAATTTGGGCTAAATTCTCTTCACGTACATAGTCAAAAACCCTCTAAGTCACTAAAATTGGCAGTAAAAACAATTTCATTTTTTTTATTATTTTTTTGAAATTTGATATTCAAAACTCTAATTTTATTAAAATTCAATAATTAAATTATACATTTAATAATTTAACGGTCTGGTATTTGAAACGTATAAATTTAACAATAAAAACTTCAATTCAGAGATCGAATTGAGTCTCAATCAGGAGTCCCTATTTACAATCCGATCATTAATTTTAAAAAAGAATACAAATATGTTTTTGAACATTTTTAACGGTTCATGACAATACTAAAACCCGTGGACAGCTAGCAAAGTTACTTCATAGTACATACCGACATAATTATATCAATGACTTGTTTTGATATAATTTGGATTTTTATCCAAATTATATCAAAACACCTTTCGATTTCATTTAAGATTTTTGTTTATAATCCAGTAAAGACAGTCAACGATCAACAATTTTGGCTATGGATAATAGGGTCCACTCAAGCTAATTAATTATTTATTTCCATTAGTTATGGGAATTCCGTCCGGTGTGTGTGTTTTACTATGTGAGAGAGAAAGGGAGAAGAACTGATTAATTACCTGAAAGTCGTTATTGATGATCATGCCGATTGTGCAGAAAAGGGTAGCGAAGAAGCAAATAACTAACTGCATCTCCAATACCAATGTATAAGTAACCGTTTTCTTCGCCTTCTTATAAGTTAGTTCAACCAACGGTAATATCAGTCCGTACAGAGCAGACGCGGCGATCGTCATAAAGAATCCCATATAATACTCCATTTTCGTCTCTCCCTTGGGCCGATCGCTACCGGTTCGCAGCGCCAACACTCCGGCTCCAACCGTCAGCAAAACCACCGCGTTTACGGAAAACGCGGTGAATTTCTGCCGGACAAGGAGAAACGCGAAGAACGCGGTGAATCCGAGCTGCGACGCGATGATTAGGGAAGATGTGGAGACTGGGAGTTTGGCGACGCCGTAGGCGTATAGATAGTCGTCGGCGCCGGTTAGGATTCCGATTACGGTGGCGGCGAGGAAGATGCGAGGAGTCATGAGGAAGAGCTTGGCGGTGGAAGCGGCGGATTGGCGGCGGCGGCGGATGAAACTGATGAGGAGGGGGAGGAAGATTATGGGCCATCCGGCGGTTTCTAAGGAGGAGGAGAGCCAAACGCGTTTGCCGCCGCGAACGAAGTAGAGACGCATGATTAAAGGGCCGCCGCATGTGCCGATTGAGAGAAGGACGGCGTTAAGGATCAAGAGAAGTCTCTTTGTTTTATTGTTCATGATTGTTTCATCTTTCTGCTCCTCCATGATTGATGATAGATACTGTTACTCTCTCTCTCACTAGATTTCTGTAAGGATGGAAAATTCGTGGTGCTGCAATGGGGGTTTTTGAAGATGGAGTTGAAGGGATGCTTACGTCACACTCTTTCATGATTGTTTTTGAAGATAGTTTCTTGATATTATTTAAGAAAGAATTTAAATAAATAGTTTAGGTAAATGTCACGAAAATGTTAAATCAATAACTCAGACAAGGGTCTACTGTATATAGTTGAAGTTTTTTTTTCGTATTAATGAGATTACTAGATAATGACCTAGTTTTTAGAAATGGTTGAAATTTGGATTTATGAAGATGATATGATATGCATACTTTGTGTAATATTCCAATTATTTTTTTTGATAAATTATCTGGTTGAAGAGAAATTGACGAATTTTTAATAATCATATTTGTCTAATGTTATCAATTATAATACTATTATTATGATATTTTCTCGGATTCGTTTCTGAAAGTCTGTAGAGTCGGTTGGGATAAATCGTTATTCTCGATAAATTACGAGTTCGATAACTTATTGAGTACCATTTTTTTATGTCATTCTTTTTTGTTGTGTGTTTAAACGATTTTGATCATTTTTAATACATATAAACCATTTGAATTTTTTTATTTTAAACATTTTTAGGTAGTTAAAGTGAAAAAAGTGAATGTTAAGAATCAAAAGATTTTGGCTCGGCTCTGTTTCTAAATTTTATTTTTGTGTTTCATAAATCTGGAAACATACAAATCTTAATTTAATCATTGGAAACAAGTATCTCGTGATATATTTTAAATGATAATATATAATATATATATATATAGTTTCAAACTTATCTTTGACTTAAAAATATTGTTTGTATTATAAAATTAACTAGCATTTTTTTTAAAAAATAAAAATAAAATTTGATTATTATATATGAACTTTTGCTATTAACGCATATGTCCAAACTAGATATATATTAGTAAAATTGTAGCACTAACTAGTGTATGGAATATGGATTAATATGACTTTTTTTTAAAGTGAAAGTAGCTAATGTTAATGTTAATGGTAGTTAATTTGTGTCTTAGGCGTTTTTTAAATAATACAAATAAAATCAAACATTATTTCACATTTTCATTCACCTATCATCCATTCTATCACTAAAGTCATAACTAAAATACTTTTCATTTTAAATTATTATATTTTATTTATATATATCAATACTATTTAAGTCTTTTTACCAAAAATAATCATTATTTTTTTAAAATTATCAACCATAATTCTTTTTTTTCTCCATTTAAAAAAAAAAAAAAAATCAATTCCAACAAAGCCTTAAATATTAAGGATACATTTTTATAAAATCTATAAGTTCGCCTTTAAGTATTTTTTTCCATTCTATCACTAAAGTCATAACTAAAATACTTTTCATTTTAAATTATTATATTTTATTTTATTTATATATATCAATACTATTTAAGTCTTTTTACCAAAAATAATAATTATTTTTTTTAAAATTATCCACCATAATTCTTTTTTTCTCCATTTAAAAAAAAAAAAAAAAATCAATTCCAACAAAGCCTTAAATATTAAGGATACATTTTTATAAAATCTATAAGTTGGCCTTTTAAGTATTTTTTTTTAACATTTTATGTTGGCTCCAATAGTTATAATGAACTGATTAGATTAGTGTAGAGTAGTCGAGGGTAGAAGTCTTATCCAAAAAACAAAATTCTAAAGAAATAATAATTTTAAACACTTTAAATTATATTGATTAATAATTTTAATAAAAGATTAAGGGAGCTTGATTCAAACAGTAATAATAATATGATTATAGAATAATGAGAGTGTAGTGTTAAATTAAAATGAATTTATTATAAAGAAATTATTACTATAATTTTTTAAGAAAATTAGGATTAATATTTCAATTATATTTTTTTGTTTGATTAAAAATATAAAATATTTTTATTGTTTATATCATAATTTTTTAAAATATACAAAATATTCAAATATATAATTTAATAAAATAATTAATAAAGATATGGCGTGTTTGATTCAGTGTTTAATCTGGACATTTAATTGCGTAATAAACTGATGAAAAAAATTATAATCAAACATTTTTAGGGTTTAAATTTAATTTTTTTTTCTATTTCTCTACACTGAAAAATAAACTGGAATGAATAAATTGAATTCTGTCGAGGAGAATAAATTAAAGTAAAAAAAGCTGAATAAACTAAAATAAATAAGTTAAGTATAAGCTGAATTAAATTTATTACTTATATTTTAAATAATAATAATTACTTGATATTATTTAAATAATTAATTTTTTTTAATAAATAAATTAAAATTATTATTATTATTATAATTATAAAAGTATGGATAATATAATTATTTAATATATATATATATATGTATGTATATATATATATTTTATTTGTTTAAAAAAAAATATATTCATTGGATGGTGTATTATGAGGTGATCAGACACCTAAGACTAGTAGGTTCACTTGAATTTCTCAACATTTGGTAGTTGGTAATCAAATCAATATATGAAATTAACATCATGAACGAAACACTTCAAATTATTTAGTTTATCTTTTAAAAGAATTAAATTATCCTGACTCTAATCAAGTAATTAAGCATTAACTTCTCTCCCTCTCTTTGAATGGTCCACGCAAGCAAGAGTAAAGGGTTTCCGCACATTTATTTTCACATTTAATATTTAGATATTTTCTTGATTTAGTAATTAATACAAAACAAACATAACTCATTAAGTGAATTTAAGATTTATTACTGTAATGTAAATGTTCATGCTAACATAGCCCAATGAATAAATGTCTGTCACAAATAAAACCTAGAATATAAATACGTAATAATAAAATAAAAATAAAAAATGAAAGTGTAATTTTTTTGTGTGATGATTCTTTATATTTTAGAAACTAGCTAGATTAATTACTTTATAAAGCATATAATTAATTTCACTTGTGGAGCTAGATATTCCTAATCTTGGGTCTCATATGCAAGACCTTTTGGCATCACTATTATGTAGTAAATTAATTATTTAAATATTTGTACGTATATGATCAAGTGAAGGCTGAGATTCCTAGATCTTTAATTATCCTAAGAATAGTATTTTCACTGATTCTCCATTTTGGGCACTTTATTTGACATGGCATGAATCCAAACATATATATGCACCAGCTTGATATCTATCTGACTCTCATTTAGCCACTTATGTAATAGTACATTATATTAGGGACATTAGTGAGTTGAAACCCATAAAAAAAAAATTTAAGATAAATATGTGAAATTATCTTTTAATTTAAAAAATATTTAATTTAATACATTTATTTATTTAATTTTTAGAAAAGACAAAACTTACCTTTCTTATTCTCGTTTTATCCATAATTTTTCGTTGTTATTTTAAGTCTACCTAATTTTTTTAAGCTACCCAACTCAATTTCTAGATTCGTGCGTATGTATAAAGATCCAAAATTTCAAAATTTACAAATGCAACATATTTGTTAATAGTAGCTTAACCTGTAGTTACGGTTCCTAGGGCATGCTATACTATCATTAAATCCAAATACTGATTATTTATAAGAATTGAAGGATTATTTTTAATGGTGTTCACATTACAGTTTTTAATTGTGAAATATTATACCAAACATAATTAAGGTTTCAGATCTTTTAAATAATTCCAACCTAATTAAATACCATTTTAATCTCTATATAATTATTTATACCATTTAATACATTAACCAAAATATAAAATTTATTTATTATTATTTTTTATAAAAAAAAATCGTTTTATTCAAAGAAAGTTGTTTTAAAAAACGACAAAATTGAGAAAGGAAAAAAACAAAGCACCAACACACAAAAAGGCAAAAGGAAAAACAGGTCAATAAAGAGAAATAAATTACACAAAATATTAACTCTCCACCTCATGTCCACACTTATATAGTCTGAAAATTATCAAAAAAATAACGCTGAACAAGTCAATTTTTCACTCTAAATATCCACCAAGGTGATGACTGATGGTCAAATAAATGTAAAAAATTCACTTTTTTTTTGGGTTGAATATTCATTGATTTCTCCCTATTTAAGTAATTAATCCACCACAGAATTATTTTATCATTATATATTAAAATATTTTTAAGTTTTTTTTAAACAAAAAGACTACATTAACTTTTTTTTAATAATCAATAGATTATTTAAAACCCATATTAAAAAACTCAAAAATAAAGAACAGTTTGTATATAATTATATTTATTTATTTTGGTGGCATATGAAAAGCTAAGGTTATTTAATAAGAGACTCCTGTGCCATATTTTTAAATTTACCAGGTCTATTTTTTTCACAAAACTAATCTACCTGGGCTAAGAGGATTTCATAAGGGTGCGATTCTCGGTTTAGCCCTATAAATTATAAGCACATAGTGAAATAATAAATTTCATTTATTCAAACTATGGCAGCATGTAAGTGTTAGAGACTTAGAGAGTATGTAAATATAAAGAAATCCCACTTTTATTTTATTTGAATTATTTCAAAAACTTAAAGAGAACAAGTCCTAAAAAAATAAAGATCTCAATCTTTAGAATCTCAATATTTGATTCTAACTAATGTGACGTTTGAAATAGAAGTAAAAGTCTAACTAATTTAAAAAAAAAAAAAATGGAATTTTTAGTAGAAGTTTTTTTTTTAAATAACAATTTAAGAAATCCTAGAGTAGACGACCTATAGGTGGGGGAGGGGCCCTCGCTCCCATTTTTCAGCCCATATTATATATATATATATATATATATATATATATATATATATATATATATATATATATATATATATATATATATATATATTATTTTGCCTTTGATGGTCCTTCGGTGGTCAAGAGACAGCCGCATGTGCCCTTTTCAAACATTGTGAAAAATCTAAAGAAGAAGATACCATTACTGAAATCTATTATTGAGTCTCCTTTCAAATAACATATTTTTTCAATTCATTTAAACCTTAATAAAGTAATTATGAAAATTGTAAATCATATTTATGTGACAAAAATGGTTCTTACAAAATTAAAATTTCGATGTTTATTTAAAACATTACAAGTCAGAGTGAATGTCAAAACTTTTAGGTTATTATAGCATCCTGAAACTTATTAATGATTCATTATGTCCCATGTATGGTAAATTAAACTTAGATAATTAAAAATTAAAAATAAAATTAGATCACCGAACTAATAATTAAATAAATTGACATATTTGGCTCTAGGTGAAGATATATGTCCCACAATAATCAGATACTATTGTTTTTCAAATAATTAACTTAGTTACGTGATCCTTAATTTACCTTCACTGATCCATCGTCCCTGACTTTCATTTCCTGGACCTAGTTAAATTCATCGTTCAAGATTAATGCATTAGACGGGATTTCGTTGAATCTACTTACTTGCCTGCCGCGTGAACTTTACAAATTAAATGGTTCGAATCATTTTTATTATTATCTAATTAATCTGAATAAGAAGTTGAAGAATCCATATTGATTTAGGCATTATTTAATTTCAATTCGGTTTGATAAGTGTTGGCATATTGTGACCACCTTCTATCTTCGAGCCATTTGTCCAGATTCACAATTAATTTATTTTCTTATACATTCGGCACATCATCATCTACGTGCTATAAAATAATAATATATATATATAGTTAACTCATAAATAACCTTATCCTATATTTCATTTTTTTTTTCTCTTTCCTCGTCATGAATTTCACCGCTTCCTAATCGTACCGCGTATACAAAAAATTAAACTGATTACACAAAACTTAAATTTAAATAATAAAAAACATAATTGCCCCTAACTCAATTTTCACTTAAAACTTATTTAAATAAAGGGTGGAAGACATGATCTAGGGATATCATGCTTATTAAAATAAAAAAAATAAATGAAATGCAATTCTCAATAAGGGGATAGATAAATCTTAGCAAGAATCAACTGAATATATAATCTTTCGTGTATTTTATGCTAGAGGTTGATAACCTTTTTTTAATCTAAATTTGCTTGAACAAAGACAGTTTATAAATTAATTGATTCTTTCAAAGAAAAAAGGAAAAAGAAATCCACCCTATTAAACCTTAATATCTAATGTTGAACTTTGAAACACTTATACTTTTTTAATGATGCATCATATCCATTTATTAATTCACATGAAATGCGAGGCAGTAATATAAAACATGTTTTATTATTATTATTATTACTATTACTATTTTTTTAATTTGACTTCTTCTATATAGAAATAGAAAGCTAGCCGATAGATCGACTAACTAGATACGGTTGGGTTTGAGCTTATGTTTTATTAGAGTTTATATATTGTAATAGGTTCTGGTCTTTATTGGTCTTAAGAGAGTAATTTAGTCTTTATGTTTTTCTATTTATTCATACAAATAGAGACATTGTAATTTATGGTTACTTGAACTATTATTCTATGAAAAATATATAAAATGAACCTTAGTATGCATTTGTTGGTCTAACCTCGTTATATTTTATGTTATTTATTATTCTTTATCTCACATTTTGTTGGTTTGTAGTATAACAAACAAGCGCCTCTACAAGTAAGTGGATATATAAGCAATTAAACCAAGGCTATACTTTTGTTTAGAAGGAATTTCGTTAATTAGGTTCCCATGTTTGTTTTATACAGATCTAAACAAATTAATGATCCTAAATATATATATATATATATATATATTTAATTTGTAAATAATTCATATATAATAGTTTAAATTACTAATATATAATATAGTTGGATATATATTAGTAATATTAACTGTACTTTTATATTATAAATATCTAAATATAATGAAAAACTATGAGAACTTTAATATTATAAATATCTAAATATAATGAAAAATTATGAGAATTGTTTGAATATAACAACAATCATGATACATGAGAGAAAACAAAAAATATAATTAAAAAAATAAAAAAAGTTTAAAATAAGAAAAAAAAAATACAAATTTCGTTCAACAAATTATGAAAATTATTGATTCAAAAAATTAAGATTAATTCTCACCAACTTTTTCAAATATTAAACAAAAAATAAAGATGGAGATGGAAAATTTAGATTAATTTTTAATTCTTCAACTACTTTTCAAAAATTATTAATTGCACTGAAAAACAAAATGTAAAGATGGAGACGGAAAATTTGATCACTCTCTTTAAGTCTCACTCATATATTAATAGATTTGAGCCAAGTCAAATATTTGACTATTAATCAAAATCATTTAACATAATTGATTGTATTAGTTAAGAAGTCATTTTGAAATAGAAAAAAAAATATAATTTTAATAATAATAAAATTAAAATATTTAAATAACAAGTTATATGATATTAGAGTACTCATCTTTAATTATCCCAATTTCATAAATAAATCTCCACTCTTAGAATTATAGAGGGTTTGCTCGATTGACTACAATATAAGAACTTGAAAGTGTATTGTTTGGAGATCATTTTTACATTTTATATTATCCCTCTTTGAACTGAAACTGCTAAATGTTTTATTTTATAAAAAATTCAAGCTTAAGTTTATGGGTTTAATTTCTTCTTTTATTATATTTAATGGTATATTGCAAGTTTGGAATGGATTGGATCTGGATTTAGAAAAAATAATATTTAAAAACTAATTTTAATTTTATTTATATTAATAAATTTAGTTCCACCCAATCCTTTGGACTGAATATTAATCTAATCAAAATATCAACACGGTTTCAAATAATATTTACTTCATGTCTCATCTTTATTTGATTATGTTTTTCCGACTGATGAGTCTCACACACACTATATATATATATATATATATATATATATATATATATATATATATATATATATATATATATATATATATATATATATATATATATATATATATATATATATATATATATATATATATATATATATATATAGTGGCGACCCAAAAATATTTTTTTAGAGGGAGGGCCAAATATATAATAACGTAGTATTTTTTTGCGATCAAATAAATGTATTTTTTAATTAAAATTTTACTCGGTAATTACATAAAAATACTAATAAGCACAATTACAAAATACTAACAAGCATAATTAATAAATTATTCTTGTCCATGAGTTGGTACAGAAGAAGACAAAATCTCTTCATTATGTTCACTATACCAATCAATCAATTCAAGAAAATTACATTTATTTGATGAACTACTTGACTCATCATGTCCTCGAAAAGGTAATCATTGCCTCAATAAAAAGCGTGTTACATCAAACATTGTCGTTAAACGAGTGCGATAATTTATTTATATATCATGACCATGTGTATATAAAACGTTTCTCACGCTATGTCTTTGATCTTGAAATAATTCAAATTGAATTCTAGCTTCATTATAACAACTATTTGAAGTTCTCATATGACAATTGAATCTTTTTAATGCATTTTTTCAATTTTTGTACCCACATCCTATATGTATCATCTACGTTTTTCTATTTAAAGACTTAAAAAGATAACACCAAAAACAAAATGATGCATCTTTTAATATGCTATATTCTAACCATGTATATTTGATTAGTAACATTAGACTCATTAGTAGGCTCATTAATTGATTAAGAAGGCTCAGACTGGTCATGTGATGTAGAAGTACAAATTCGTTTATAGAACATTTCCATTATTCTATATCTTACATAAATAAATAACTAAAAATAAATATGTCACAACCCTATGCCCCTAAATAAAATTTAACAAATACATTTATTTATTAAAATAGTTTAAAACTAATTTAAAATTAAGAAATATAAAATAATATTTTATCCTTATATTTATATAAATTATTATTTTAATCTTTATTTTATAAGTAATTTGTATTATTAATTATATTGAAATTAATAAAATATATATATATATATAATTATAATATAAATGTAGTTTTAAAATAAATAATAATATTATATGATTTTTATTATTTTATATATAATTCTTTATATTTTAACTTATATAAATATATCTTATTTATATATCAATTAAAATTTATGTATTATTATAAATATTGTATCTTAGAAAATATTGTTTGTATAAAATAAAATATTAATAATAATTACTTTAATAAAATTATATTTGAAATTAGAATATTATAATTATGAATTAGTTTTTTTTAATTAATTTTTATAAATGAAAGTGTTAATTTATTATAAATATTTATATATTAAAAAATATTGTTTATATAAAATATAAAAAATTAAATTATAAAGAAAATGTGAGAGGCGATCACCTGATTATTTCAGCTATAAAACCAGAAAGACACAGCTTATTTTGATAAATATATATATATATATAGTTGCATTCATCTTAAGTAGAATGATGGTGTCTACAAGGTTAATTAATATTATATCTAATGATTATTTTAATCCCGATCTCTCTCTATCTTAGTTATAATGTTAATAAATGAAATCTTATCTATCCTTAATTGGCCCAAAAAATCAACAGAAGTAGACAGATGGGTAAAAGTTTTGCATCTTATAACTATAAATTACCTTAAAAAACTATTAATTATTGACGTTATTGTATAATACTATATATTGTAATTAATTTCATAAATAATAATTAAAAAGCAAGTAAAGTGTCTCTTTTTTATTAAATTAATTACCATAAAACTATTCTAAATTTAATATTCAATATCAGTTTTAACTATAGTAAAGAATAAGTCTCAATTTAATATTCAATTAAAACTTTTTTTGTAGTGAGATTTGAAATTGACATATAACCTTCTTGTAAATTTAAGTCCAATCATTTGACATATATATCATAAATGATAATTGGAAAATATTATAAGTTTCTAGCCTTTTATCTTTTAGATTATACTTTTTTTAGTGTAGGTATCGATTATACTCACAAAACGAATAATAATAATAATAACTGTGAACAACGTTATTGCTTCATAAAAATAAAATAAAGGACAGGTGGTTTCTAACTATCAAAAGCATGAAGCCCAATGGGCCATAGGAAATAGATTTATTTTAGATCTCAAATCAACTTGCAATTACACATTATTATATATCACAGCATTTTTTAATTTTTATTTTTACAAGTAACAAAAGTTATATATAAGAGTACAAATATTAAGAGTATAATTCGCTCTTAAAATATTTTAAATTGAAATAGAGTTCGTGACAATGTCAGGCTATTTTCTATGTTAAAAAATAAAATAAAAATCACAATTCATTTAAAATTATTAAAATAAAGTGAAAAAACTAAACAAACATCTTTTTTAAATCAAAGTTTAGTATCACCTTATTGAACTCAAACTTTTTGAAAACCAAAACAAATAATTTTGACATATTAAATAATACTCTTTTTATTTGAGTTCAAATAATTGATTTGTAGATAACTACCTAAAAGAAATCTGATTTGTGAAGAATGAACTAATGGTTTTCACTAGTAAAAAAAGACCCTTATGTAACGAAGGTCAGTAACAAATTTGTTAGTCCTATAAAATATAGGAGGTTGAACACCATGAAAAGCTCTTCTCATGCTAGAGTTTTGATCATGATGGGTGTAAGGATGATGGGCGTAAGGAGGTTAAACCGACCATACATGATGTTATGCGGTGTGATGACATAAATTGTTTTCATGTGGAGCATTTTTATAGCTTGTATGCTGAGTTGTCTCTGTACGATTACTGTTTGGAGAAGGGGTGGAAATCCAAGATTTCTTCTAAAATCTCGTTTTTGGCTGGAGTGTTATTTATAGTGGATTTTCACTGATTATATATATGAAAAAAATATTGTATTATGATTAGTTGTTGTCAGATGTGCCTTATGGAAGTTGAATCAACATCTCACATTCTTCTGCATTATCATGGGGTGACGAGTATTTGAAGTCTTACTTGGAGCATGAATACAATTCAATGGTTGATGCCAGAGTCTCTCGGTGGTTGTTGGGAAGTCTGGATCGATGCAACAAATATATGACGGGACGTCTAAATCGTTGGGTTACTATCCCTATTATCTTTTGGTGAACTATTTGGCTTGAATTTTTTTCGTATTTTCAGTGATTGTATTTGACCGATGCATATAATTTATAACGCAATTATTATAACGTTATTTAAATTTTGTTCTGAAAAGCTCGTGGAGTCGGTTTTAGGGAGCTCATCTCCCTTCTTGAAATCTTAGGTGCATGCTAATTTTTTGTTGTATCTTTGTCTACGCTCTTATTTTTCTCTTATTGTCTTTCAATTTTTATTTTTTTTATGTCATAATTTGTATCACTGTATTTAAACTATTCCCGTTTTTTTATATATCATGAACAATTTAAAAAAAAAAGATAACAAAGAAAATTGAAATGCAGAAAAGTTTGATAGATTAATGAAGATGTAACAAAAGAATATAAATTAAAGAGTAATTAATTATTTTGTGTAGATTGTTTTTTTGTTATTATTATAAATTTTTTATCGAAGAAATTTCATTTCATTGCAAAGAAAGTCGTAAAAGAAAGCGATAAAATTTAAAAAATAAACAAAAGACAGAACAAAAAGAGAAAAGCGTCAACACGACAACATGGTAGAAACCTTATAAAAAAAACATGACGATAAAATGTTTTGATAAGTAATTGAAAAATCTATAAGAAGAATAACAACAAATATATTATTCATTGAACAATAGTCTACATGATTTACTTTTTATTCAACTTTTACACAATCAAGTGATTAAGAAATGTGAGTTGGAAGTGATTAACAATTATAGTAATGTAATGGTACACAATATATTCTAACACAAAAATAAACTTAGATTAGTTTGGTACACAATCTTCACAAAAAATATAGTTATGGTAACACAACTAAGACAATATATTGGCAATATTTTGTTTCTTTGTGAATTGTGTCTAATGTTTAATTATGAGTTGTTGTCTTATAAGTAAAAGGTTAAAATATCTTATTATGTTTGAAACTGGATATAGTAAACATTATAAATATTGAATTTATGTTATATAGTTATTTTATATTAATTTGTTTGACTTATATTAAGAGATTTTTTTTTTGTTTCTATAATTATCTTTTAATGTTTGTTTGACCTACATTAAAAGATACATATAACTTCCCCTGTAATTTTTAACACATTAGGATAAATAACTTCAACTGTTTATTTCCTTGGTTCATAAGGAGCCGAATCTCCTTCTTCACCGAAAGCTTGAAAAGGCGGTGGTGACACAACCACCGGCACCAATACTGGCACCAATAGTACCGACTTCTTCATCTTCTTGACCAAGAAGCAAACGCAGGCGGTGATGAGCGCCAATAATAAAAGTCCTCCAATAGATATGCACGCCGCGATGATTGATGTGTGGTGGCCGCCACCTATATTGTCTCGATCATGTGTTGGTGGTGGTTCGAAAGAGATGGGACTCGATGGAGAAAAGTTGAACCAATGGGAGGGAAGCAATAGGTGTAGGGTATGGAGGTGGCCAAATGGGTGGTGGTCCAGCCGGAGTTGTCACATATGTTGGTGGTGGTGGTGGTGATGGACCAACTAGAGGTTGGTTTGGTGGAGGCAGGGGCGGGAGATATACAATTTCACACCCAACTAATGGTGGTGGAGGCGGCGGTGGTGGTTCATCGCATGAACTTGGAGGAGGCGTCCGAGTGTCATTAGGGTAAGCTAGAAGTACATTTTTCCTTAGGAAAGACATTTTTTCTTCTCCTTAGATTGAAAAAAATAGTGTATTAAAAGATCTAATATTGAAGTAGAGTGTGGAAGAGTTGGAAACATGGGTAACCTATTTATAGTGGGCAAATGCAAGACTTATAATCAAAATTATGTTAGAAGAGTTACATTAAATGCATGTTAGTATTCCCCTAAACTTGTTCATAACAATATTGTAGGGACAAGTTCCTTTCAAAACATTTTTTTTAACATTGTAGGACATGTTATGTTGGTTGGCAATCTATTTTATCTCCTATGGGATCTTTATTCTTCAACTTGTTCTGAATACTCGAATTGATTCATCACTCTGATCCTCTTTTGTGTCTATGCGTTTAGACCATTATAATAGACTTAACCTCGAGGGAGAGTGCCTTCAAAATTAGAACCGGTGCTTAATAATAACACATCCATACATCATATTCATATACTCAATAAAAGGAAAGAAAAAACACAAAAAAGACTAGCCTACCAAACTAATTAAAATATTTTTAATCATAGCTATTAAAATTAATTATGTTCAAACCATTCCATATTAGGCTACCAACCTACAAACAGATTAGGCTACTACCAAACAGATTAGGCTATTGACTCAACGAAAAACAAATTTAATAAATGTTTATCCAGCATTGGAAGTTTTGAGCAACAATTAAAGATGGGACCAATCGATTTTTTACATTTAACGATGGCAAATATAACACTTACTATGATTTTTTATATTATTATTTCGAACATATTTCGACATAATTCAATGTAAGAAATGAAGACATGTCTTTAGACAATTTCATCTCATTAATAATTTGTATTGAAATATATAATAATTAAACTTTTAAATGAAAATTTTAATTATCACATTAGTGTAAAAAAGAATAACAGCATGGAAACATATATATATAATTTATTTTTACAATAATTGAGACTATTGGAGTGTCAAGGTTGAAACTTAATTAGATCATTCCCTACAAGTACAAAATCATATTATTGAATGGGAGAATTGATTATAATTGAAATAATAATACCTACAAGCTACAAAAAGATCATTAGTTCAAATAAGAAGTATATATATAGTAGCTATCAAGTGCTATGCGTCATTCCTATTCTACTAATTCTATTACATTTTTCATATATATTTTTTTTAAATCAATACCTAAGTTCAATAAATCGATCTATTCCTATCATCTATTATTGACACTTCCACATGAACCAACTTACTAAATATCATTAAGCCAAATTTCCAAAAATATAAGATTAATGTTAGAATAATTCAAAGAGGTATTTGAAATCAATCGGAGTGGGTGCAGAGTTAAAGTGAGATGGCCGGAGGAGAATTAGACAGAGCCTCCCTCCGAGTGAGAGAGATATAGACCAGCTACCGACCTTTAGCCAGGTTCTATTGACCTTTATATAATCGGTCATTGAGAATCGGAAGCTAGGTTCTTTTAACATAGATTAGTTTCAAGGAATTATGTGTGTTCATCGAGTTAGGGTTATTTTAAGGGAAGAATCGAAAACCAGGTTCAGAAATAGGCATCAACCAAAGTAAGAACGCACAATTGGTGACAATTTTCAAATTTGTCATTAATACTCCTACTTTTATTGGTGAATATCAACATCATTTTCCCTTTTGAAATTAAATTATACAAGGAGATGAGGAATTAACCTTTTATAAAGTGAAAATAGTAGGAAAATGATCCAAAAAGACGTTCGGATACATTGGCTGCTTTGTAGGAATAGTCGATAAAGCACCGCACCTACAACAAATAAGACTATTACCAACAGTAAAATATATTTTAGCGTCATAATAACGCGTCACTAAAACATTTAACGACGCAAATATAGCATCGCAATAAACATGGTCGGAAAAAAATACTTAGCAACGCATGTTTTTCCGTTGTTAAAGAGAATTAAGCGAGAGTGAAAGTATTTTATTTAATTTTAATTCATAACGAAATTAGTTTATACTTAATATAAATATCATTTTAGCGACACTTTGAAAAAATAAATTTTAGCCCATCTAATTTTATTATATATATTTTTTTAATTTCATGTTCCCTTTTCCTTTCAATATTCTGAAAAATGATATTTTACCTTCTTTATTAAATTTATCTACATTAAATATGTGTCGACATTTATGTGCCAATCATTGTTTTGATTTCTTTAGGATCATTTTGATTTTTATTTTATTTTATGAAAAAGTAAAATAAATTCATATTTTTTTAAAGAGCATAATATTATATAATATTATATATATATATATATATATATATATATATATATATATATATATATATACTTAAACATTTAATTAGACTTAAAACTTCTCGTTTGACGTGCTCGAACCTAGGAATTTAAAGTTTGAAATTTAAACTATCAATATAAATTATGACATAAGTTAAAAGAGAGCATGAAAACTAATAAACACTAAAAATGGGAAACGATATTCTACCGACCAATCAGAAAACAAGTGAATCAAGATCAAGTAGACCATGTCCATGATACCCTTTATTGCAGCATCTCGATCATTTGGTTTAACATCTTCTTCATATCATATTTCACACCTTGTGAATTTTGTTAGCTTTTCATTCGGTCTAAACATGCATTTTACTTTTTCGAGTTTTCTTAAAGATCTTATCAAGAATTTCACTTGTTAAACTATGTATTTGGGATCAACGTACACTTTTGTTCCACATCATGACTACTAACAAACTTAGTGTGCATACGTTAAGTTTATATCTGGACCGCGTTAACGATTCTCAAGTGTGAGTAGAGCTTCGGCTGCCATATAAAAGACTTTATTCTAGTGGGAATTTTTAGATTGCTTGGCAATATTGTCTTCAAATTATGACTTGTATTTCATTCACATATTTATATCATATTCAATATTGTCACATTCGAGTTTACTATACTTTAGTGAAATTCACATTTTTAAGGAAAAAACTGGAAGAAGAAATCAAATATATTATTCCACGATAATTTTTACTTTTATTCCATTTTTGCAGGGATGCAAAATAGATATCATGTACAGTAAAGAATATTATGACAATTTACAAATTACTTTATTATACTTTATTTTCTTTTCACCTATTTATACAATATTGTCACTTATGTTTACGTACTATATTTTTTTTTAATGAAATTCACAATTTTAAGGAGAAAAATGGAAAAAGAAAATCAAATATATTATTGCACAATAAAGAATATTATGACAACTTACCCTATATTTTTAACACATGAGTTAAATAAAGAATCACACATAGCATCTTCAACTTTTTCTACTTATTAATTCCTTCTTTCAATTTTGCTGATATCCGGGGAGCATAAGGAGCTGAACCTCCTCCTTCACCGCCAGCCTCATAAATCTCTCCTTCTGGCGAAGAATATGTCTCATTTACATATGATAGTGGTGGCGGTATTTCACACTCATCCTCACAAAGAGGTGGCACAACCACAGGCACCAATACTAGCTTATTCTTTCTCTGGGCCAAGCGGCAAAGGCAGGCAGCGAGAGTGCCAAAAACAAAAGCCCTCCAAGAGATACACAAACCGCGATGATTAATGTGTGGTGGCCACCTCCTGTGGTGTGTGGATCATGTAATGGTGCTGGTGCGAAGGAGATAGGACTCAATGGAGGTTGAACCGGTGGGAGGGGAGCAATAGGTGTACGGTAGGATCTCAATCTCAATCGATCTTGATTTATTTTCTGATTTTTATTAACTAGTTTTTGACATAATTTCAGTATATATAGATTAATATAAAATGATTTTATTCTTTTAGAATTATATGTAAAAAATTATTTAAAATTGTTGATACAACATATTAAAGAAGATCATGCATGTAAAGATGGTATTATGATGTAAAGTAATATTGTAAACTAAGTACAAAAATTAAAATACAACAGTTCTGTATGATGAAGGATTAATTCGTCATAATATATATATGATGATGATTTTTTTGTAAGCTATTAAGGAACATAAATTAATTAATATTAATTGAAGTGCCCCTGCTGACATCAACATGATCAGTTGGTCGTGTCTTAGCTAGCTCACTTTCAACGACTAGTTGGTTTGAAGGTTCATTTGACTTATTAGTATTATTATTATTATTGTTATTGTATTTGGTCTCCCCATAAAAGTAGGAAACAAATCCCCAAAGAGACAACACTAATGAAACACATTTCTCCGCCTGAAACTTCTCCTTGTAAGCCACCACTGCCAGCACCTCCGTCACCGGCAACAAAACCGCTATTAACACCGCCGACAACAACGATGATCCCGTGAATATCACTCCGATTACCCCCAAGAAGCCGCATTGCCATATCAATCCGTTGCAAACTAGAACAAAGTAGTACATTTTTTCTCCTAATTCGTATACCTTTGCTTCCCTTGGAATAGCCTGCCACGTCATCATATCCATGCACATTTATATTCAATTAAATAAATTATTATTATTATTAATTAATCAATTCGTATTTGTAATTTATTTATTTAACATGGTATATATCATTTAGAGGTCCCTACTACCAAAAGTCTCTGATCCTCCTGTTTCCTCACACGGGAGGGGCAGGATGGATGATAAATAAACTTTATTTATTTATATAATTAAATAAAGTTTAATTACCATCTTCTCCTCACTCACTATGAGAGAAAACGAATATCAAAAAAGACTTAAATAAAGTTTAATTACAACAGAGACCTTTTGGTAATAGAGGATCTCGCCTCGATTGGAATGGTTTACATGTCCATGCACTATGGCCCGCTAATATATATTTCAAAGGTTTATGTTAAATGATACTTGTATTTTTTGTTTTATATTTTTATCTACAAGATTTTTATTTTTTTATTTCTATGAAAAAATTGTTAGATTGGGGCTCAATTCACTATCATAGTCAAAATCATCTCAATTCACTAAATCGGTAGTACAAAATAATTTCATATTTTAATGATATTAGACTTTTGGGATAAAAATTGTTAAAAAATAATAAATATAATTATTTAATTGATCAAAATAAAATGGACCAATAGTTAAGTTTTGGATAAATATATCCAAATAATCCAATATATTAAACAAACTCCTAGATAATAAGTTAAAAGTTTTTATAACCTTTAAAACAAAATCTTAATTTGTATAAATTTAACAATAAAAAACCTCAATTGATGAGGTTTAAAAGATGTCAGAAATTGAACTCCCTGTTAGGAGTTGTTTGACAATTTCGAATACAAATATGTTTTGAAACTATTTAACAGTTAATGATAATACTAAAACAGTTCAAATAACCCAAATATTATCCTGTCATTATAAATCTGGGCAGCCTAATCAAAGATACTACATACCGACATAATCATATCAATATTTTTGGATTTTTATCCAAATTAACTATTATATGAAAACACCTTTCGATTTCATTTAAGATTTTTGTTTATAATTTTATATCAATGCTCATCAGTAACGACAGTCAACGATCAACAATTTTGACTATGGATAATAGGGCCCACTTAGTCTGATTAATTGGTGTGTGTTTTACTATGTGAGAGAGAAAGGAAGAAGAACTGATTAATTACCTGAATGTCGTTATTGATGATCATGCCGATAGTGCAAAAAAGGGTAGCGAAGAAGCAAATAACTAACTGCATCTCCAATACCAATGTATAAGTAACCGTTTTCTTCGCCTTCTTATAAGTTAGTTCAACCAACGGTAATATCAGTCCGTACAGAGCAGACGCGGCGATCGTCATAAAGAATCCCATATAATACTCCATTTTCGTCTCTCCCTTCGGCCGATCGCTACCGGTTCGCAGCGCCAACACTCCGGCTCCAACCGTCAGCAAAACCACCGCGTTCACGGAAAACGCGGTGAATTTCTGCCTGATAAGGAGAAACGCGAAGAACGCGGTGAATCCGAGCTGCGACGCTATGATTAGGGAAGATGTGGAGACTGGGAGTTTGGCGACGCCGTAGGCGTATAGATAGTCGTCGGCGCCAGTGAGGATTCCGATGACGGTGGCGGCGAGGAAGATGCGAGGAGTCATGAGGAAGAGCTTGGCGGTGGAAGCGGCGGTTTGGCGGCGGCGGCGGATGAAACTGATGAGGAGGGGGACGAAGATTATGGGCCAGCCGGCGGTTGCTAAGGAGGAGGAGAGCCAAACGCGTTTGCCGCCGCGAACGAAGTAGAGACGCGTGATCAATGGGCCGCCGCATGTGCCGATTGAGAGAAGGACGGCGTGTAGGATCAAGAGAAATCTCTTTGTTTTATTGTTCGTCATCGTTTCATCTTTTTGCTGCTCCTCCATGACACTGATGATACTGTTACTCTCTCTCTCTCTCACTCTAGATCTTTGGATATGGAAATTCATGGTGCTGCAATGGGGGCTTTTGAAGATGGAGTTGCAGGGGATGCTTACGCAGGTGCCACTCTCAATAATACAAGCCCTGAGGCCCCCATCTCCTTAATATTATATAATATATATCTATATATATAATATATATACTAAATGACCCATATTGCCTTTATTTGGTGAAATGACCAACCCCTAAACCTTGCAAAAATACACTTTAGACAAAAATACTGACGCAATTGCACCCTAATTTGTCGAGTGTATCGTCGAGTAACAAGCGTGTCGTCGCGACCACCATCGTGAGACTCCAATGAATTAGGGTTCCGTATTCGTCGAGTGTGTTGTCGCGTGACAAGCGTGCCGTCGCGAGACGCGAGTCACGAGACTCCAACGAATTAGGATTTCGTCACGTCAAACGAACTGGAACGGGTTATTTTCGTTATAACACACAGAGAGGAATTGGTTATTTACTCAAATTTTATTGGCAATGTTCATTTCTCAAATAAAAGCTCTATTAGGGTCATTTCATCAAATTTCCAGTCCATGAGGAGTGCCCCCAACATGCTATACATAAATATTTTATATTATATTTATTCATAATTAAACAATTCCTAATAAATAACCATACTCAATAACATACAATTTATCCCTCCTAATCAAATAACCTTTAACTTTAAATTCATATAATTCCAAATATAATTTTTTCTTAATAGACAATAGGTCTATAATTTTGTAAGGCTAAAGGAGAACCGCATTCGTATTCTGTAAGCTTAGATTGAAATTCATACTCTCACTAAATTGGTATAATTTCACTTTATAATAATTTGTCTTTATGTGAATCGTTTTTACATCATTCATATTTTATCATTCAATGTCAAATTCAGAGAAAAAAAGAAAAAATAATATTTTATCTTTTTTAAGTTAAAATTGATAATCCTTCATTATTAGAGCCAATCGAACAAAATATAATAATTTCCGATGAGAATCTATAAATTTTTTTCTAAATCTCAAGAGTTGAATTTGATTAAACTATCTTTGAACGAGATCATGTATTGCGTATTTTTATGTGGCAACATTCTATAAATTATGGACTATTTAAAAAACGATGTAATATATTGTTTTGGTGTGTTTAAACAATTCTTATTTTTTAATATATTATGAATTATTAAAAAAAAAAATGTGTTATATTAATTTTGTAAAAATATATTTTAATCGGTGTAGATTTGAAATTCTTGCTCTAATACATCATATTTTTTTATTTATGTTTTTTTTATTGTTCAATCTAATTAGATATTGTTTTCTTTTAGTACAAATTATGTTTTTAGATATTATTTAAGAAATAATTTATATTATCTTAGTCGTAATTAAACGTGTCATCATCGTTGGACTATTATTTAATTTTTGTTAATATTACTGAAATTCACTTAATGATCATGTCTTTGGAAAGTTGTAAAAAAAATTGGATTGATCAACTAATATGTTAACCCAAATTATTTTATGGTGTACTATCTGATTGAAGAAAATCACTGACTTTAAATGACCGTAGTAGTTTAATGTGTATCATTCATAATGTTATTATTACGATGTTTTATAGGATTTGTTTCGGAAAATCCGTATAATCGGTCGTGGAGTTAATCGTTTTTCTAGAGTACTTATGAGTTCGAAAATGAGTACCATTTTTCATCTCTTTGTCGTTTTCATGTGTTGAAACAATTTTTTTCATTTTTAATATAAAATTATAATTTTAAATTTTTTTACTTTAAACATTTTTTAAGATAATTAAAGTGACAAAAGTGAAAGTTAATGAATCAAAGATTATAAACGACTTTGATTTTAAATTTTACTTTTGTGTTTCATAAATCTGAAAACAAACAAGTCTTAATTTAATAATTGGAAACAAATATCTCGTGATATATTTTAAATGATAATATATAATATATAAGATTTCAAACTTATCTTGACTTTAATTTTATAATATATTATAAAATTAACTAGCATTTTTTATTTTAAAAAGAAAACATTATTATTATATTTGAACTTTTTGCTATCAACGCATATGTCCAAACTAGATAATATTAGTAAAATTGTAGCACTAACTAGTGTATGGATTAACATGACTTTTTTTAAAAGTGAAAATAACCATTAATATTAATGTTAATGGTAGTTAATTTGTTTCTTAAATATTAAGTTTACCTGTTTATTAAGCCTATAAGTTGGTCTTTTAGTACTTTTGTTAATATTTTATATCAATTAGTTTCTCCAATAGTTATAATGAACTGATTAGATTAGGATAGTTATGCTAGGTTTAATACAAGGTATAAGACTGTATATATAGTATTATTGTATATACAATAAATTATAATACTTATTTGATTAGTTACAATTTATATATACATTGATATTTAAATATAAGTTATACCTTGAAAAAAGTATAATATAATACTTATTCAAACCAGTTAAAGAAGGTATTAAAATTTTAATTTATTTTTAATATTTTTAATCTTATTTTTTTAATATTAACACTAATTTGTTTTATTATTTTTTCATTAAAGTTTAATTATTAAGCTTTTATTATTTTTAATTTTAGTTTATATTATTTTTTTTTTAAATAAACTTATTTTATCAATTTTAATATTTAAAATTTAAAATAATTTTTAATTTTATTTGTTTTTACAAAAAAAGTTAACGTTTATTATTATTAATTACAATTTATTATTAATTCAATCATTTAAAAAATATATATTATTATTCATATTTTAAATAAAATTATGAAATAATACTAAATATTTATTTTTATATATTATTATTAATTTAAAATTATAACGTAATTTTATTATTATTTATTTATTTGATATAATATTAGTAATATTTAAAGTAATTATAATAAATTTTAAATAATATTAAAATATCAAAAAGGTTAGTTAAAAATAATATTAAAAATATAATTAACAAAGATAAAAAATTATTTTATTTATATGTTTAAATTTTATAATATCTACCTAACAAAAAAAATTATAAACCTATATAATCTATATATATATAATGATGCTTAATTTTTAAAGTGTCCGGATTGCCGGGTCGAGAGTTGTGGTTAATTTGGATACTTGGGTCGGATTGTGGGTTGACCCGTTTTTAAATTTAAAACGGTTAAAAATAAAATTAAAAATGCTAGAGGTATGTTTCGAACTTGCAACCTAACAAAACAAGTACAACTCTTTAACCAACTAGGCTACAAAGACTTTACATTTTAAATTCAACACAAAATTTGATAAACGCGGGACGTTTTAATATTAATATAAGTTCAACTTTTTAACTAACTAATCTATATATATATAATGATGCTTAATTTTTAAAGTGTCCGGATTGCCGGGTCGAGAGCTGTGGTTAATTTGGATACTTGGGTCGGATTGTGGGTTGACCCGTTTTTAAATTTAAAACGGTTAAAAATAAAATTAAAAATGCTAGAGGTATGTTTCGAACTTACAACCTAACAAAACAAGTACAACTCTTTAACCAACTAGGCTACAAAGACTTTATATTTTAAATTCAACACCAAATTTGATAAACGCGGGACGTTTTAATATTAATATAAGTTCAACTTTTTAACTAACTAATCTATATATATATAATGATGCATAATTTTTAAAATGTCCGGATTGCCGGGTCGAGAGCTGTTGTTAATTTGGATACTTGGGTCGGATTGTGGGTTGACCCGTTTTTAAATTTAAAACGGTTAAAAATAAAATTAAAAATGCTAGAGGTATGTTTCGAACTTGCAACCTAACAAAACAAGTACAACTCTTTAACCAACTAGGCTACAAAGAATTTATATTTTAAATTCAACACCAAATTTGATAAACGCGGGACGTTTTAATATTAATATGAGTTCAACTTTTTAACTAACTAATCTATATATATATAATGATGCTTAATTTTTAAAGTGTCCGGATTGCCGGGTCGAGAGCTGTGGTTAATTTGGATACTTGGGTCGGATTGTGGGTTGACCCGTTTTTAAATTTAAAACGGTTAAAAATAAAATTAAAAATGCTAGAGGTATGTTTCGAACTTGCAACCTAACAAAACAAGTACAACTCTTTAACCAACTAGGCTACAAAGACTTTATATTTTAAATTCAACACCAAATTTGATAAACGCGGGACGTTTTAATATTAATATAAGTTCAACTTTTTAACTAACTAATCTATATATATATGATGATGCTTAATTTTTAAAGTGTCCGGATTGCCGGGTCGAGAGCTGTGGTTAATTTGGATACTTGGGTCGGATTGTGGGTTGACCCGTTTTTAAATTTAAAACGGTTAAAAATAAAATTAAAAATGCTAGAGGTATGTTTCGAACTTGCAACCTAACAAAACAAGTACAACTCTTTAACCAACTAGGCTACAAAGACTTTACATTTTAAATTCAACACCAAATTTATAAACGTCTATATATATATAATGATGCTTAATTTTTAAAGTGTCCGGATTGCCGGGTCGAGAGCTGTGGTTAATTTGGATACTTGGGTCGGATTGTGGGTTGACCCGTTTTTAAATTTAAAACGGTTAAAAATAAAATTAAAAATGCTAGAGGTATGTTTCGAACTTACAACCTAACAAAACAAGTACAACTCTTTAACCAACTAGGCTACAAAGACTTTATATTTTAAATTCAACACCAAATTTGATAAACGCGGGACGTTTTAATATTAATATAAGTTCAACTTTTTAACTAACTAATCTATATATATATAATGATGCTTAATTTTTAAAATGTCCGGATTGCCGGGTCGAGAGCTGTTGTTAATTTGGATACTTGGGTCGGATTGTGGGTTGACCCGTTTTTAAATTTAAAACGGTTAAAAATAAAATTAAAAATGCTAGAGGTATGTTTCGAACTTGCAACCTAACAAAACAAGTACAACTCTTTAACCAACTAGGCTACAAAGAATTTATATTTTAAATTCAACACCAAATTTGATAAACGCGGGACGTTTTAATATTAATATGAGTTCAACTTTTTAACTAACTAATCTATATATATATATAATGATGCTTAATTTTTAAAGTGTCCGGATTGCCGGGTCGAGAGCTGTGGTTAATTTGGATACTTGGGTCGGATTGTGGGTTGACCCGTTTTTAAATTTAAAACGGTTAAAAATAAAATTAAAAATGCTAGAGGTATGTTTCGAACTTGCAACCTAACAAAACAAGTACAACTCTTTAACCAACTAGGCTACAAAGACTTTATATTTTAAATTCAACACCAAATTTGATAAACGCGGGACGTTTTAATATTAATATAAGTTCAACTTTTTAACTAACTAATCTATATATATATGATGATGCTTAATTTTTAAAGTGTCCGGATTGCCGGGTCGAGAGCTGTGGTTAATTTGGATACTTGGGTCGGATTGTGGGTTGACCCGTTTTTAAATTTAAAACGGTTAAAAATAAAATTAAAATGCTAGAGGTATGTTTCGAACTTGCAACCTAACAAAACAAGTACAACTCTTTAACCAACTAGGCTACAAAGACTTTACATTTTAAATTCAACACCAAATTTATAAACGCGGGACGTTTTAATATTAATATAAGTTCAACTTTTTAACTAACTAATCTATATATATATAATGATGCTTAATTTTTAAAGTGTCCGGATTGCCGGGTCGAGAGTTGTGGTTAATTTGGATACTTGGGTCGGATTGTGGGTTGACCCGTTTTTAAATTTAAAACGGTTAAAAATAAAATTAAAAATGCTAGATGTATGTTTCGAACTTGCAACCTAACAAAACAAGTACAACTCTTTAACCAACTAGGCTACAAAGACTTTATATTTTAAATTCAACACCAAATTTGATAAACGCGGGACGTTTTAATATTAATATAAGTTCAACTTTTTAACTAACTAATCTATATATATATAATGATGCTTAATTTTTAAAGTGTCCGGATTGCCGGGTCGAGAGCTGTGGTTAATTTGGATACTTGGGTCGGATTGTGGGTTGACCCGTTTTTAAATTTAAAACGGTTAAAAATAAAATTAAAAATGCTAGAGGTATGTTTCGAACTTGTAACCTAACAAAACAAGTACAACTCTTTAACCAACTAGGCTACAAAGACTTTATATTTTAAATTCAACACCAAATTTGATAAACGCGGGACGTTTTAATATTAATATAAGTTCAACTTTTTAACTAACTAATCTATATATATAATGATGCTTAATTTTTAAAGTGTCCGGATTGCCGGGTCGAGAGCTGTGGTTAATTTGGATACTTGGGTCGAATTGTGGGTTGACCCGTTTTTAAATTTAAAACGGTTAAAAATAAAATTAAAAATGCTAGAGGTATATTTCGAACTTGCAACCTAACAAAACAAGTACAACTCTTTAACCAACTAGGCTACAAAGACTTTACATTTTAAATTCAACACCAAATTTGATAAAGGCGGGACGTTTTAATATTAATATAAGTTCAACTTTTTAAATAACTAATCTATATATATATAATGATGCTTAATTTTTAAAATGTCCGGATTGCCGGGTCGAGAGCTGTGGTTAATTTGGATACTTGGGTCGGATTGTGGGTTGACCCGTTTTTAAATTTAAAACGGTTAAAAATAAAATTAAAAATGCTAGAGGTATGTTTCGAACTTACAACCTAACAAAACAAGTACAACTCTTTAACCAACTAGGCTACAAAGACTTTATATTTTAAATTCAACACCAAATTTGATAAACGCGGGACGTTTTAATATTAATATAAGTTCAACTTTTTAACTAACTAATCTATATATATATAATGATGCTTAATTTTTAAAATGTCCGGATTGCCGGGTCGAGAGCTGTTGTTAATTTGGATACTTGGGTCGGATTGTGGGTTGACCCGTTTTTAAATTTAAAACGGTTAAAAATAAAATTAAAAATGCTAGAGGTATGTTTCGAACTTGCAACCTAACAAAACAAGTACAACTCTTTAACCAACTAGGCTACAAAGAATTTATATTTTAAATTCAACACCAAATTTGATAAACGCGGGACGTTTTAATATTAATATGAGTTCAACTTTTTAACTAACTAATCTATATATATATAATGATGCTTAATTTTTAAAGTGTCCGGATTGCCGGGTCGAGAGCTGTGGTTAATTTGGATACTTGGGTCGGATTGTGGGTTGACCCGTTTTTAAATTTAAAACGGTTAAAAATAAAATTAAAAATGCTAGAGGTATGTTTCGAACTTGCAACCTAACAAAACAAGTACAACTCTTTAACCAACTAGGCTACAAAGACTTTATATTTTAAATTCAACACCAAATTTGATAAACGCGGGACGTTTTAATATTAATATAAGTTCAACTTTTTAACTAACTAATCTATATATATATGATGATGCTTAATTTTTAAAGTGTCCGGATTGCCGGGTCGAGAGCTGTGGTTAATTTGGATACTTGGGTCGGATTGTGGGTTGACCCGTTTTTAAATTTAAAACGGTTAAAAATAAAATTAAAAATGCTAGAGGTATGTTTCGAACTTGCAACCTAACAAAACAAGTACAACTCTTTAACCAACTAGGCTACAAAGACTTTATATTTTAAATTCAACACATATATATATAATGATGCTTAATTTTTAAAGTGTCCGGATTGCCGGGTCCCGGGTCGAGAGATGTGGTTAATTTGGATACTTGGGTCGGATTGTGGGTTGACCCGCCTTTAAATTTAAAACGGTTAAAAATAAAATTAAAAATGCTAGAGGTATGTTTCGAACTTACAACCTAACAAAACAAGTACAACTCTTTAACCAACTAGGCTACAAAGACTTTATATTTTAAATTCAACACCAAATTTGATAAACGCGGGACGTTTTAATATTAATATAAGTTCAACTTTTTAACTAACTAATCTATATATATATAATGATGCTTAATTTTTAAAATGTCCGGATTGCCGGGTCGAGAGCTGTTGTTAATTTGGATACTTGGGTCGGATTGTGGGTTGACCCGTTTTTAAATTTAAAACGGTTAAAAATAAAATTAAAAATGCTAGAGGTATGTTTCGAACTTGCAACCTAACAAAACAAGTACAACTCTTTAACCAACTAGGCTACAAAGAATTTATATTTTAAATTCAACACCAAATTTGATAAACGCGGGACGTTTTAATATTAATATGAGTTCAACTTTTTAACTAACTAATCTATATATATATATAATGATGCTTAATTTTTAAAGTGTCCGGATTGCCGGGTCGAGAGCTGTGGTTAATTTGGATACTTGGGTCGGATTGTGGGTTGACCCGTTTTTAAATTTAAAACGGTTAAAAATAAAATTAAAAATGCTAGAGGTATGTTTCGAACTTGCAACCTAACAAAACAAGTACAACTCTTTAACCAACTAGGCTACAAAGACTTTATATTTTAAATTCAACACCAAATTTGATAAACGCGGGACGTTTTAATATTAATATAAGTTCAACTTTTTAACTAACTAATCTATATATATGATGATGCTTAATTTTTAAAGTGTCCGGATTGCCGGGTCGAGAGCTGTGGTTAATTTGGATACTTGGGTCGGATTGTGGGTTGACCCGTTTTTAAATTTAAAACGGTTAAAAATAAAATTAAAAATGCTAGAGGTATGTTTCGAACTTGCAACCTAACAAAACAAGTACAACTCTTTAACCAACTAGGCTACAAAGACTTTACATTTTAAATTCAACACCAAATTTATAAACGCGGGACGTTTTAATATTAATATAAGTTCAACTTTTTAACTAACTAATCTATATATATATAATGATGCTTAATTTTTAAAGTGTCCGGATTGCCGGGTCGAGAGTTGTGGTTAATTTGGATACTTGGGTCGGATTGTGGGTTGACCCGTTTTTAAATTTAAAACGGTTAAAAATAAAATTAAAAATGCTAGATGTATGTTTCGAACTTGCAACCTAACAAAACAAGTACAACTCTTTAACCAACTAGGCTACAAAGACTTTATATTTTAAATTCAACACCAAATTTGATAAACGCGGGACGTTTTAATATTAATATAAGTTCAACTTTTTAACTAACTAATCTATATATATATAATGATGCTTAATTTTTAAAGTGTCCGGATTGCCGGGTCGAGAGCTGTGGTTAATTTGGATACTTGGGTCGGATTGTGGGTTGACCCGTTTTTAAATTTAAAACGGTTAAAAATAAAATTAAAAATGCTAGAGGTATGTTTCGAACTTGTAACCTAACAAAACAAGTACAACTCTTTAACCAACTAGGCTACAAAGACTTTATATTTTAAATTCAACACCAAATTTGATAAACGCGGGACGTTTTAATATTAATATAAGTTCAACTTTTTAACTAACTAATCTATATATATAATGATGCTTAATTTTTAAAGTGTCCGGATTGCCGGGTCGAGAGCTGTGGTTAATTTGGATACTTGGGTCGAATTGTGGGTTGACCCGTTTTTAAATTTAAAACGGTTAAAAATAAAATTAAAAATGCTAGAGGTATATTTCGAACTTGCAACCTAACAAAACAAGTACAACTCTTTAACCAACTAGGCTACAAAGACTTTACATTTTAAATTCAACACCAAATTTGATAAAGGCGGGACGTTTTAATATTAATATAAGTTCAACTTTTTAAATAACTAATCTATATATATATAATGATGCTTAATTTTTAAAATGTCCGGATTGCCGGGTCGAGAGCTGTGGTTAATTTGGATACTTGGGTCGGATTGTGGGTTGACCCGTTTTTAAATTTAAAACGGTTAAAAATAAAATTAAAAATGCTAGAGGTATGTTTCGAACTTGCAACCTAACAAAGCAAGTACAACTCTTTAACCAACTAGGCTACAAAGACTTTACATTTTAAATTCAACACCAAATTAGATAAACGCGGGACGTTTTAATATTAATATAAGTTCTACTTTTTAACTAACTAATCTATATATATATAATGATGCTTAATTTTTAAAGTGTCCGGATTGCCGGGTCGAGAGCTGTGGTTAATTTGGATACTTGGGTCGGATTGTGGGTTGACCCGTTTTTAAATTTAAAACGGGTAAAAATAAAATTAAAAATGCTAGAGGTATGTTTCGAACTTGCAACCTAACAAAACAAGTACAACTCTTTAACCAACTAGGCTACAAAGACTTTATATTTTAAATTCAACACCAAATTTGATAAACGCGGGACGTTTTAATATTAATATAAGTTCAACTTTTTAATTAACTAATATATAATGATGTTGAGTAAATGGATAATTAGGTCGGATTGTGGGTTGACTCACCCATAAACTTAAAATTATTAAAAATAAAATAAAAAATGTTATCCGTAATTTTTTTTCACGGTTTTTATATTATTATTTGTGCAAATGCACGGGCTAAATGCTAGTATATATAATGATGCTTAATTTTTAAAGTGTTCGGATTGCCGGGTCGAGAGCTGTGGTTAATTTGGATACTTGGGTCGGATTGTGGGTTGACCCGTTTTTAAATTTAAAACGGTTAAAAATAAAATTAAAAATGCTAGAGGTATGTTTCTAACTTGCAACCTAACAAAACAAGTACAACTCTTTAACCAACTAGGCTACAAAGACTTTACATTTTAAATTCAACACCAAATTTATAAACGCGGGACGTTTTAATATTAATATAAGTTCAACTTTTTAACTAACTAATCTATATATATAATGATGCTTAATTTTTAAAGTGTCCGGATTGCCGGGTCGAGAGTTGTGGTTAATTTGGATACTTGGGTCGGATTGTGGGTTGACCCGTTTTTAAATTTAAAACGGTTAAAAATAAAATTAAAAATGCTAGATGTATGTTTCGAACTTGCAACCTAACAAAACAAGTACAACTCTTTAACCAACTAGGCTACAAAGACTTTATATTTTAAATTCAACACCAAATTTGATAAACGCGGGACGTTTTAATATTAATATAAGTTCAACTTTTTAACTAACTAATCTATATATATATAATGATGCTTAATTTTTAAATTGTCCGGATTGCCGGGTCGAGAGCTGTGGTTAATTTGGATACTTGGGTCGGATTGTGGGTTGACCCGTTTTTAAATTTAAAACGGTTAAAAATAAAATTAAAAATGCTAGAGGTATGTTTCGAACTTGTAACCTAACAAAACAAGTACAACTCTTTAACCAACTAGGCTACAAAGACTTTGTGTTTTAAATTCAACACCAAATTTGATAAACGCGGGACGTTTTAATATTAATATAAGTTCAACTTTTTAACTAACTAATCTATATATATAATGATGCTTAATTTTTAAAGTGTCCGGATTGCCGGGTCGAGAGCTGTGGTTAATTTGGATACTTGGGTCGAATTGTGGGTTGACCCGTTTTTAAATTTAAAACGGTTAAAAATAAAATTAAAAATGCTAGAGGTATATTTCGAACTTGCAACCTAACAAAACAAGTACAACTCTTTAACCAACTAGGCTACAAAGACTTTACATTTTAAATTCAACACCAAATTTGATAAAGGCGGGACGTTTTAATATTAATATAAGTTCAACTTTTTAAATAACTAATCTATATATATATAATGATGCTTAATTTTTAAAATGTCCGGATTGCCGGGTCGAGAGCTGTGGTTAATTTGGATACTTGGGTCGGATTGTGGGTTGACCCGTTTTTAAATTTAAAACGGTTAAAAATAAAATTAAAAATGCTAGAGGTATGTTTCGAACTTGCAACCTAACAAAGCAAGTACAACTCTTTAACCAACTAGGCTACAAAGACTTTACATTTTAAATTCAACACCAAATTAGATAAACGCGGGACGTTTTAATATTAATATAAGTTCTACTTTTTAACTAACTAATCTATATATATATAATGATGCTTAATTTTTAAAGTGTCCGGATTGCCGGGTCGAGAGCTGTGGTTAATTTGGATACTTGGGTCGGATTGTGGGTTGACCCGTTTTTAAATTTAAAACGGGTAAAAATAAAATTAAAAATGCTAGAGGTATGTTTCGAACTTGCAACCTAACAAAACAAGTACAACTCTTTAACCAACTAGGCTACAAAGACTTTATATTTTAAATTCAACACCAAATTTGATAAACGCGGGACGTTTTAATATTAATATAAGTTCAACTTTTTAATTAACTAATATATAATGATGTTGAGTAAATGGATAATTAGGTCGGATTGTGGGTTGACTCACCCATAAACTTAAAATTATTAAAAATAAAATAAAAAATGTTATCCGTAATTTTTTTTCACGGTTTTTATATTATTATTTGTGCAAATGCACGGGCTAAATGCTAGTATATATAATGATGCTTAATTTTTAAAGTGTTCGGATTGCCGGGTCGAGAGCTGTGGTTAATTTGGATACTTGGGTCGGATTGTGGGTTGACCCGTTTTTAAATTTAAAACGGTTAAAAATAAAATTAAAAATGCTAGAGGTATGTTTCGAACTTGCAACCTAACAACAAGTACAACTCTTTAACCAACTAGGCTACAAAGACTTTATATTTTAAATTCAACACCAAATTTGATAAACGCGAGACGTTTTAATATTAATATAAGTTCAACTTTTTAACTAACTAATCTATATATATATAATGATCCTTAATTTTTAAAGTGTCCGGATTGCCGGGTCGAGAGCTGTGGTTAATTTGGATACTTGGGTCGGATTGTGGGTTGATCCGTTTTTAAATTTAAAACGGTTTAAAATAAAATTAAAAATGCTAGAAGTATGTTTCGAACTTGCAACCTAACAAAACAAGTACAACTCTTTAACAAACTAGGCTACAAAGACTTTATATTTTAAATTCAACACCAAATTTGATAAACGCGGGACGTTTTAATATTAATATAAGTTCAACTTTTTAACTAACTAATATATATATATATATAATGATGCTTAATTTTTAAAGTGTCCGGATTGCCGGGTCGAGAGCTGTGGTTAATTTGGATACTTGGGTCGGATTGTGGGTTGACCCGTTTTTAAATTTAAAACGGTTAAAAATAAAATTAAAAATGCTAGAGGTATGTTTCGAACTTGCAACCTAACAAAACAAGTACAACTTTTTAACCAACTAGGCTATAAAGACTTTATATTTTAAATTCAACACCAATTTTGATAAACGCGGGACGTTTTAATATTAATATAAGTTCAACTTTTTAACTAACTAATATATAATGATCCGGATTGTCGGGTCGAGAGCTGTGGTTAATTTGGATACTTGGGTCAGATTGTGGGTTGACCCGTTTTTAAATTTAAAACGGTTAAAAATAAAATTAAAAATGCTAGAGGTATGTTTCGAACTTGCAACCTAACAAAACAAGTACAACTTTTTAACCAACTAGGCTATAAAGATTTTATATTTTTAATTCAACACCAAATTTGATAAACGCGGGACGTTTTAATATTAATATAAGTTCAACTTTTTAACTAACTAATCTATATATATATAATGATGCTTAATTTTTAAAGTGTCCGGATTGTCGGGTCGAGAGCTGTGGTTAATTTGGATACTTGGGTCGGATTGTGGGTTGACCCGTTTTTAAATTTAAAACGGTTAAAAATAAAATTAAAAATGCTAGAGGTATGTTTCGAACTTGCAACCTAACAAAACAAGTACAACTCTTTAACCAACTAGGCTACAAAGACTTTATATTTTAAATTCAACACCAAATTTGATAAACGCGGGACGTTTTAATATTAATATAAGTTCAACTTTTTAACTAACTAATCTATATATATATAATGATGCTTAATTTTTAAAGTGTCCGAATTGCCGGGTCGAGAGCTGTGGTTAATTTGGATACTTGGGTCGGATTGTGGGTTGACCCGTTTTTAAATTTAAAACGGTTAAAAATAAAATTAAAAATGCTAGAGGTATGTTTCGAACTTGTAACCTAACAAAACAAGTACAACTCTTTAACCAACTAGGCTACAAAGACTTTATATTTTAAATTCAACACCAAATTTGATAAACGCGGGACGTTTTAATATTAATATAAGTTCAACTTTTTAACTAACTAATCTATATATATAATGATGCTTAATTTTTAAAGTGTCCGGATTGCCGGGTCGAGAGCTGTGGTTAATTTGGATACTTGGGTCGAATTGTGGGTTGACCCGTTTTTAAATTTAAAACGGTTAAAAATAAAATTAAAAATGCTAGAGGTATATTTCGAACTTGCAACCTAACAAAACAAGTACAACTCTTTAACCAACTAGGCTACAAAGACTTTACATTTTAAATTCAACACCAAATTTGATAAAGGCGGGACGTTTTAATATTAATATAAGTTCAACTTTTTAAATAACTAATCTATATATATATAATGATGCTTAATTTTTAAAATGTCCGGATTGCCGGGTCGAGAGCTGTGGTTAATTTGGATACTTGGGTCGGATTGTGGGTTGACCCGTTTTTAAATTTAAAACGGTTAAAAATAAAATTAAAAATGCTAGAGGTATGTTTCGAACTTGCAACCTAACAAAACAAGTACAACTCTTTAACCAACTAGGCTACAAAGACTTTACATTTTAAATTCAACACCAAATTTGATAAACGCGGGACGTTTTAATATTAATATAAGTTCTACTTTTTAACTAACTAATCTATATATATATAATGATGCTTAATTTTTAAAGTGTCCGGATTGCCGGGTCGAGAGCTGTGGTTAATTTGGATACTTGGGTCGGATTGTGGGTTGACCCGTTTTTAAATTTAAAACGGTTAAAAATAAAATTAAAAATGCTAGAGGTATGTTTCGAACTTGCAACCTAATAAAACAAGTACAACTCTTTAACCAACTAGGCTACAAAGACTTTATATTTTAAATTCAACACCAAATTTGATAAACGCGGGACGTTTTAATATTAATATAAGTTCAACTTTTTAATTAACTAATATATAATGATGTTGAGTAAATGGATAATTAGGTCGGATTGTGGGTTGACTCACCCATAAACTTAAAATTATTAAAAATAAAATAAAAAATGTTATCCGTAATTTTTTTTCACGGTTTTTATATTATTATTTGTGCAAATGCACGGGCTAAATGCTAGTTTATATAATGTCTTATACTTCCAACCAAACAATAATAGTCTATATAAATTATACTCATTTATATCTCCTTATAATTTATACTTCCTTATAGTTTATATCTAATATGTTGTACCTCGTACCAAACGCAGCCTTAAAGTAAAAGTCTTATCGAATAACCAAAATTCTAAAAAAGTAATAATTTTAAATACTTTAAATTAAATTGATTAATAAATTTTAAAAAAAAAATATTATGGAAGCACTTAAAACTAGAAAATTAAAATAATAATATAAGTCATATCCTAATAACCAAAATTCTAAAGAAGTAATAATTTTAAACACTTTAAATTAAATTGATTAATAAATTTTAAAAAAAAATATTATGGAAGCACAGTTAAAACTAGAAAATTAAAATAATAATATAATGGATAAAAGTTTAGTGTTTGATTAAGACTAAGTAATCACTAATCATTATCATTACTATTATAGTGTTTGAATTTATTAAATGAAACTATTACTATAATTTTGGAAGAAAATTAGTATTAATATTTTAATTTTATTTTTATTACTATACAATTATTATTTATTATTGTTTATATCATATTTTTTTTTTAAATACAAAATATTCAATTAAATCATAATTTAATAAAATAATAAAGATATGACGCGTTTGATTCAGCGTTTAATGTTGCGTAATAATATGCTATAGTAAATTTGCATAATAAGCTAACGCAAAAATTTATAATTAAACACTTTTAACGTTTAAATTCATTTTTCTCTCTACTTTTCTTTACTGAAAAATAAGCTGTAACGAATAAATTGAATCTATCAAAAATATCTATATGAGAATAAGCTTAAACAAATAAGTTGAATAAACTGAAACAAACAGTCTAATAAATTAGAACAAATAAGTTGAATAAACTGAAACAAACCAGTCTAATAAATTAGAACAAATAAGTTAACTATAATTGAATCAAACTTACCCATAAATACCTCATATCAATTGATTATATTATTTATAATTTTAAAAAAATAAAAATAAAAGAGTTGGATGATTTAAATTTGTATACTAACTTAATTTCTCAACATATTACTATAATATATATATATATATATATATATATATATATATATATAATTACCAATTAAACATAAATAACGTGAGATAATTTTTTTTAAATATTATATATATACTAATAGTTGATCAAACACATCTGAGTTAAATCTAACATTTTAGTAACCTATATTATAACCTGATACATTTTTATTAACAAATTCATATTTAATTTTTTAAATATTTTTAAAATAATTTTTTTATATAAAACTAGAGAAATGATAGGGTAAGAAATATTAGAGTGAATTTTAGAGTTAATGACTCGCAATCTGACGTAAAAAAATAAGAAATATTTATTGATTTATTTTTTTAGTTTTCATATTTTTCATTTTAATTAATTTATTATAATTTTATTATTAATATATATACTAATTAAAATTAATTATATAAAATAAATATTTTATTATCTATTTAAAATTATTATTAATTATATTTTAATTTAAATAATTACTTGATATTATAACAAAATATTACTTCTCTTTCATATTCTTCATTTTCAATCTCTAATTTATTTTTTTAATTTTATTTTAATTTTTCACCACACTAATTTTTTTTTAATATATACAAAAATAAGTAGGTAGATAAATAATGTTTTTATTTGTATTTTTAATATTTTATATTACTAATTTTAAAATTATTTATTAAAGTTGTGTTTCTTTTTTTAAAATCTTTATAATCTTTAATCGGGTAATGGGTACCAGTCAGGGATTGAGTACTCGACGAATCGGGGATGAGAATAAAAATAAAGATATCCCTCGAGTTCGGGGTTAGGTAGTGAAATGAAAATCGGGTTCGCGAATGAGTACTTAATTATCCGTCGGGTAAGGTACTCGTTGTCGATGGTGTATTTTTTTTATTTTAATAATAATCATTATATGGTGTATTGAGGATAGACACTTAAGGGAACTTGTAGTAGATGTTCTATTAGGTGTTCTATATCTAAAATAAAAATAGAAAAACTAAAAATTACAACAAATTTGATCTATATCAGATGAGCTATGCTTAAAAAAATTTAGCCCAAATGAACAGTAGTGTTCTATATATAGAACACCACTTTTCATGTTCTATATTCGAAATTGGCGGCAACATTATTCTCTCTCATCTTTTTTTCTCAAAACTGGCGGGAACATTATTATCTCTCATCTTTTTTTTTCACATAACAGAGAAAACATATGTTCTTTCCAACACTGTAGATTCTTTTCTCCTCCAAACGTAAGCTTCAAAACTTTCGTTGTAGAGACGAAAAGAGATAACGATAAGAGAGGCTTGAGCTATAGAGAGATCAAGAAAACGTTAATGCTCACAAGTTGTTTTAAATATAGACGTTGGATTTGAATTTGAAATATAGGCGTTGGAATATAGTCGTTTGAATTTTAAAAAGTAGTTACAAGTTGTTTTTTAATTTTGCAAAAAATAAATATTTTAATGTTATAGGTATATAAATTAAAATGGTGCTATAGAGTATTTTGAATTAAGATGTTGTAAAATATATATATATATTTTTTAATATTATTTTAGGTATAAAATTTAACACTTCTATTGCAAGTGTCCTAAGACTAATTTGTTCACTTAAAAAAATAAATTCTTCACATAAACACTCTCAACATTTAGCAGTTGGTTTAGTGTTTCTTCACTCTCCTAATCAAATCAATATGTTGAAATTACCGTCATGAACCGAAACACTTCAATTTTTTTTCTTTTATCTTTTAAAATAATTAAATTATCCTAACTCTAATCAAGTAAGCGTTAAGTTATCTCCCTCTCCCCAAATTTATTTTCACATTTAATATTTAGATATTTTCTTGATTTAGTAATTAATACAAAACAATTTTAAAAAAAAACAAATAGGTTATTTTCATTTCTTTTTAAAGTAAGATATTTTATTAAAAATATATGGGAATTCTTTTTCTTTCTTTTTTTTTTTTTTTTTTAAGAAAACTCCAATTTATACCAATTGAAAATAATATACAGGAAGTTTGTGGGGATACTTAAAAAATCACTCTGTCCGACAAAAAAAACAAACATAATTCATTAAGGGTGTGTTTGATAACCCTGGAATTGACATTGAAATTGGAATTGGAGGGTCCAATTTCAATTCTTATGTTTGTTAGACACTTTAATATTAAGAATTAGAATTAGAATTCTAATGGAATTCAATATAATGTAATTTGATAGTTCTCAATTCCTATCTTTTTAGGTCGGAATTGTAATTCCAAATTAACACGTTTTTCACATTTTTGACATGTTTAACACGTTTTTCACACATTAAACACGTTTTACACGTTTTTAACACGTTTTTTACACGTTTAATATATTTTCATATTTTGGCACGTTTAACACGTTTTTGGCACGTTTATCACGTTTTTGGTACGCTTAACACGTTTTTGACACATTTAACACGTTTTTCACGTCCTTGACACGTCTAACACGTTTTTGACACGTTTAACATAATTTTCACGTTTTTAACACGTTTTTGACACGTTTAACATGTTTTGACACATTTAACACGTTTTTCACGTCCTTGACATGTTTAACACGTTTTTGACACATTTAACACGTTTTTCACGTCTTTGACACGTTTAACATGTTTTGACGCGTTTAACATGATTTTCACGTTTTTAACATGTTTAACACGTTTTTGACACGTTTAACATGTTTTTTTTTATATTTTGGCACATTTTGCACGTTTTGGCACGTTTAACAAGTTTTTCACATATTTAACATGTTTTTGACGCGTTTAACACATTTTCACGTTTTTGACACATTTAACATGTTTTTTTACGTTTTTGACATGTTTAACGCGTTTTCACGTTTTTGACACATTTAACACGTTTTTTTTACGTTTTTGACATGTTTAACACGTTTTGACACGTTTTACACGTTTAACATGTTTTCACGTTTTTGACACATTTAACTCATTTTTTTACGTTTTTGACACGTTTACCACATTTTTGACATGTTTAACACGTTTTGGCACGTTTAACAAGTTTTTCACATATTTAACACGTTCTTGACACGTTTAACACGTTTTTGACACATTTAACACATTTTTTTTTACGTTTTTGACACGTTTAACATGTTTTCACGTTTTTAACACATTTAACACTTTTTTTACGTTTTTGACACGTTTACCACATTTTTGACACGTTTAACACGTTTTTCACGTTTTGGAATGTTTAACATATTTTTCACGTTTTTGACACGTTTGACACATTTTTAACACATTTAACACGTTTAACACGTTTTGGCATGTTTAACAAAATTTTCACTTATTTGACACATTTAACACATTTTTGATACATTTAACACGTTTTTACGTTTTTGATAGGTTTAACACGTTTTAAACCTATCAAAACGTGTGAAAAACATGTTAAACATATTAAAAATGTCAAAAACATGTTAAATGTGCCAAAAATGTGAAAACGTGTGAAAAAACGTGAAAACGTGTGAAAACGTAAAAAATGTGTTAAACGTGTAAAAAACGTGTTAGATGTGTGAAAAACGTGAAAAATGTATTAAAACGTGTGAAAAACGTGTAAAAAAACATGAAAGATGTGTGAAAAACGTGAGAAACATGTTAAAACGTGTGAAAAACGTGAAAAACGTGTTAAAACGTGTAAAAACGTGAAAACGTTTGAAAACGTGAAAAACATGTGAAAAACGTGAAAAACGTGTAAAATGTGAAAAACGTGTTAAAACGTGTGAAAAACGTGAAAACATGAAAAACGTGAAAACATGAAAAACGTGTGAAAATCGTGAAAAATGTGTGAAAACGTGTGAAAAACGTAAAAAACGTGTTAAAATGTGTGAAAATGTGAAAACGTGTTAAAACGTGTGAAAACGTGTAAAAAACGTGAAAACGTTTAAAGCGTGTGAAAACGTGAAAAACGTGTTAAAACGTGTGAAAAACGTGAAAACGTGAAAAACGTGTGAAAACGTGAAAACATGTGAAAAACGTGAAAAACGTGTGAAAAACGTGAAAAACGTGTGAAAATGTGAAAAAGGTGTTAAAACGTGTGAAAAACGTGAAAAACGTGTGAAAATGTGAAAAAATATCAAAAACGTATTAAACGTGCCAAAACGTGAAAACATATTTTAAAAGTTAACATTTTGAACCGATATTTTATTTTACAAACATTGGAATTAGAATTGAATTACAATTCTATCATTTTTCCAAACATAGGAATTGGAAGTGAATTACAATTCTATCATTTTTCCAAACATAGAAATTGAATTACAAATTCTATCATTTTTTCAAACATAGAAATTGAATTGTAATTCAATGTTAATTCTCATGGAATTAGAATTAGAATTCCAATGCCAATTCCAATTCCAATTCCCCCTCATCAAACACACCCTAAGTGAATTTAAGATTGGTTACTGTAATGTAAATAATTTTAGTTGTGGATCTAGATATTCTAATTAGGGTTGGCAACGAGTACCCCTACTTGTCGGGTAGAAGTACCCATCCTCGAACCTGAATTTCATACTAATACTCGACTCCGAATCCGATGAGTATCTCTATTTGTATTTCATCCCCGATTCGTCGGGTACCCATTACCCGATTAAAATATAAAATTTTATTTTTTTAAATATATTAAATATTAAAAAACAAAAATGAAATATTACTTAATTTTGCATTGCATAAATGTTGAAAATATAACAATTTTATTGTTATTACTTATTGAAGTTCACTAAAAATGAGAGATAAAGTAGAAAAAGTTAACCGAGATTAGAGAGAAGTAGAAAGTTAAAAAATTGTTGAAATTGAAAACAAAAATTTTAAAGTGAGAAAACATTTTTCATTTTTTTATAAAAAAGTGAAGATTAAGAATTATGGGAAAAATAAATTATAATGATGTTGGAGTGGAGTCTGGATATAAGTAATCTAAATAATATATTTAATGTAAACTAACAATTATTTCGTGTATTTGCACGAGTAATAATATAAAAAAACCGTGAAAAAATATTATGGTAAAAATGTGACAGCATTTTTATTTTTAACCATTTTAAGTTTAAGGGCGGGTCAACCCACAATCCGACTCAAGTATCCATTTACTCTCACATTGCAAAACGATCTCTAAAACAATTGATACAGTTTGAATCCTCAACTCATTTAGTTTCACCTCTAGAGTCCACTTCTTTCCCATATTACGAGTGAAAGGAAAATGTAAGACTACCATTAGAGTAGCCCTGATGAGACTTACTATATTCATATGAATTATGTCTCCTATCTATATAAATATGACGAAATTATTTCATTATTGTTCACTAATAATAGTGAAATCTATAGCGTAGATTCAAAATAGAATTATGGCCGTTTAAAAACTATTGATCAACTACCGCGTTTATCAAATTTGGTGTTGAATTTAAAATATAAAGTGTTATTAGTCTAGTTGGTTAAATGGTTGTACTTGTTTTGTTATGTTGCAAATTCGAACTATACATATATCATTTTTAATTTTATTTTTAACCGTTTTAAGTTTATGGGTGGGTCAACCCACAATCTGACCCAAATATCAATTTATTATCACATATATATCCAAATTAAACATAATTCTTGACCCGACAATCCAGACACTTTAAAAATTAAGCATCAAAAAAAAATATATATATATATATATATATATTTATTTATATATATTTGTAATGATGTGAAATTTTAAAATTCATTTTAATCTTTAATATATATATATATATATTAATATATTAATATATTAATATATATATATATTAATATATTAATATATTAATATATATATATTAATATTAATATTTTAGGTATCGGGTTTGGGTTTTGTATACTCTCCATCTCCGACCTCGATCGGGTAATCATTTTCACTCCTATTCCCGAATCCGATTTAAAATACCCAAATTCAACCATCAAATATATAAAAGTATCAAGTATACGAGCACTCATTGTCATCCATATTCTCAATCTTGAGTCTCATATGCAAGAACTCTTGGCACCAATATTATAAAGTAAATTAATTATTTAAATTTTGTATATGAACAAGTGAAGGTTGAGATTCCTAGATCTTTAATTATCCAAGAATAGTATTTTCACTGATTCTTCATTTTGGGCACTTGTATTTGACATGGCATAAATTCAAATATATGCATCTATCTGCCTCTCATTTAGCCACTTTTATAGCAAGTGTATATATGTAATAGTAAATTATATTTCACTCTTTTGACTATAACCATTAAAAATTTCAACATTTTCAAGTGCAATATACTTATCAATAGTAAGCTTAAGCTTTAGTTACTGTTGCCTACGGCATGTTATACTATCATTAAATCCAAATACGGATTATAAGACTTTAAGGATTATTTTTAATGATGTTCACATTACAGTTTTAAATTATGATTTTATAGCTTTCTATTTATAGCTTTCTATTTACATTTTCATTTATTTCCTTTTTATAATAAGAATAGTTTGTTGAACTACAATGATTTTTATAATATACTATGTATTAATTCAAATATCAAGAGATGTTATCTAAGAAAACATAAATATCATATTTGATTCTAACTAATAAGTTTTAAAATAGAAATGAAAGTCTGACTAACTTCATATATAAAAACAAAAAATTTGACTTTTTTCAAAAAAAAAAAAAAATTACAATAACAATTTAAGAAATCCTAGAGTAGACGACCTATAGGTGGGGGAGGGGCCCTCGCTCCCATTTTCCAGCCCATATATATATATATATAGTTAACTCATAAATAACCTTATCCTTACTAATAAGATAGTTCAAATTAAAATTTCGATTTATTTAAAAAGTCTTATAAAAACGAGATATGAATCACATGACTATATATAATTGATTTGTCAGGTTTATTTGGATCGAATTATATGAAAAATGAAAGTTTATAATTTAAAATTTTCCAACCTTACTTTACCTACCGCTTAATTAGTCTTCCAGTCTATCTCCAACCTTATCTATATATCTTCACTTCTTTTTTTTTTTTTCTCTTTCCTCATCTACTTTTCAAAAATTATTAATTGCACTGAAAAACAAAAAGTAAAGATGGAGATGGAAAATTTGATCACTCTTTAAGTCTCACTCATGTATTAATCGAAATTTGAGACAAGTCAAAATATTTGACTATTAATCAAAAACATTGAACATAATTGATTGTGTTGGTTAAGAAGTCATTTTGAAATGGAAAAAATTATATAATTTTAAATAATAATAAAATTAAAATATTTAAATAACAAGTTATATGATATTAGAGTACTCATCTTTAATTATCCCAATTTCATATATAAATCTCCACTCTTAGAATTATAGAGGGTTTCCTCGATTGACTACAATATAAGAACTTGAAAGTGTAGTGTTTGGAGATAATTTTTACATTTTATATTATTCCTCTTTGAACTGATCAAAACTGCTAAAAAATAAAATTAATAGAAAAATTCAAGCTGTAAGTTTATGGGTTTTCTTCTTTTATTATATTTAATGGTATCAATGATCTATATATCATTGCAAATTTTATTGTTTTTGAACAAGTTTGGAATAGATCTGGATTTAGATCAAATATATATTTAAAAATAATTAAAATTATATATAAATATTAATAAATTTAATAACATTTATAAAAATTTAATTACGAACTTTTTACAAATATCTCTAAATATTTTACTCTAAATCAAAATATCAATACTACGGTCTCAAATATTAAAATATTTATTTTTGTGATCTCATCTTTATTTGATGAAGCATGTCTTTTCTGACTGATGTGACTTATATATTTGATAAATTTATATAATTAATTACATTAATAATTGGTCTAATTTTATTTTTATTTTTTCAAAATTATTTACTATCATTATTTTTCCAACATAAGTATATATATATATATTTCTCTATATATATATATATATATTTTTTTTTTTGTATATATATATATATATATTTCTATATATATATATATTTATTTGTATCTTATAACTATAAATCAACTTATAAAAAAAACTAAAATTAGTGACGTTAAATAATAATTAAAAAGCAAGGTGTCTCTTTTTTATTAAATTAATTACCATACAACTATTATAAATTTAATATTCAATATCAGTCTTAACTATAGTAAGATATAATCTCACTTTAGTTAAAACATTTTTGTAGTGAGATTTGAAATTGATACATCAACTTCTTTTAAATTTAAGTCTAATCATTTAAAATATATATCATAAATGATAATTGGAAAATATTATAATTTTCTAGACTTTTATCTTTTAGGTTAATTTTTTTTAATGTAGGTATTGATTTTACTCACAAAACAAATAATAATAATAATAATAAAAATAATAATAATAATAATAATAATAATTGTTAACGACGTTATTACTCCATAAAAAAATAAAATAAAGGACAGGTGGTTTCTAACCCAATTAATTCAAAGTCCTTATTGCTATCAAAAGCATAAGCCCAATGGGCCATAAGAAATAGATTTATTTTAGATCTTAAATCAACTGGGAAATACTCTATATAATACATCACAAATTTTTTAGTGTGCAAGTAATAAAAATTAGTTAAATGTCAAGAGTTTAATTTTGTACTTAAAAATATTTTAAATTGAAATTGAGTCCATGACTTGGATCATGATATTTTTCTATATTAAAAGAAACAAAGTAAAATCATGATTCATTTAAAAGTTATTAAAATAAAGTGAAAAAACTAAACAATACATTTTTTAAATCAAAGTTTAGTATCACCTTATTGAACTGAAACTTTGTGAAAATCAAAACAAATAATTTTCACCTCTTAAATAATACTCTTTTTATTTGATTTCAATAATTGATTTGTAGATAACTAAAAGAAAATTGATTAGTTAATTAAGGATACATTTGATAATTATACTGGCGTTTTTGTTAGTCGCATTAAATATAGAATTAGGAGGTTAAACAACATTAAAAACTCTTCTCATACAAGAGTTTTGATCATGGTGGGGCGTAATGATCGAGGTTAAACCGACCATACCTGATATTATATATGCGGTGACAAGACATTAATTATTTTCAGGTGGGCATTGTTATAACTTGTATGCTTAGTTGTCTTTGTACCATTACTTTTTTGAGAAGTTATGGGAATCCAAGATTCCTTCTAAAATCTTTTTTTTGCTAGGGTGGAATAATGGTGAATTTTTTACGGACGACATATGTATGAAAAATGTTGTATTATGATTAGTCGTTGTTAGATGTGCCTTATGGAGGTTGAATCAAAGTCTCACCTTCTTCTACATTATCGTGGGGATACGAGTATTTGGAGACTTCTTTGGAGAATGACTAGAATTCAGTGGGTGATGCATAAGTTTCTCGGTATTATTGGGAAGTCTGAATCGATGTAACAGATATAACGGGTTTAAATCGTTGGGTTACTATTGCTATTATATTTTTAATAACGACAATATTATGACATTATCTGAAATTCATTCTGAAAAGTCCGTGGAGTCAGTTTGGAATTAGCTTATCTCCATTTTTGAAGACCTTCGTGCACGTTAATTTTTGTTGTGATTCTGTCTAATCTCTTTTTTTATCTTGTTATCTTTTAATTTTTTATTTTTTATGTCATGTTTTGTTTCTTTATGATTAAACGATTCCCGTTTTTATATTTTGTGAATAATTTTCAAAAAAAGATAACTAAACAAAATTAGAATGTGAGAAAAGTTTGATAGATTCATGAAGATGTAACAAAAGAATATAAATTAAAGAGTAGTTAACTATTTTGTATAGATTTTTTTTATCATTATTATACTTTATTTTTTAAGGAATTTCATTTTATTCAAAGAAAGTCATTATAAAAAACAATAGAATTGAAAAAAAGAAAGAGAAAAAAAAGACAAGAAAAAGTGAAAAACAACACCACAAAAACAATGTAGAAACCGGATAAAAAAAAACATGACAATAAAATGTTTTTGGTAAGTAAATGAAAAATATAAGAAGAATATTAACAACAAATATATTATTCATCCACAATAGTCTTTTCATGATTGACTTTTTATTCAACTTTTACACAATCAACTGATTAAGAAATGTGAATTGGAAGTGATTACAATTATAGTAATGTAATGGTACAAAATATATTCTAACACAAAAATAAACTATAAGATTAGTTTGGTACACAATCTTCACCAAAAATATAGTTTTGGTAAGACAACTAAGACAATATGTTGGCAATATTTTGTTTCTTTATGAATTGTGTCTAATGTTTAATTATGAGTTGTTGTCTTATATGTAAAAGGTTAAAATATCTTAATACTGTATGTTTGAAACTGGATATAGTAAACATTATAAATCTTGTATTAATGTTTATAATTATCTTAATACTGTATGTTATATAGTTATATTTTTATATTATTTTTTTTTACCTATATTAAGAGATATTTTTGTTTCTATAATTATCTTTTAATGTTTGTTTGACTTACATTAAAAGATACATATAACTTCCCCTGTAATTTTTAACACATTAGGATAAATAACTTCAACTGTTTATTTCCTTTGTTCATAAGGAGCCAAATCTCCTTCTTCACCGAAAGCCTCAAAAGGCGGTGGTGACACAACCACCCGCACCAATACTGGCACCAATAGTACCGACTTCTTCATCTTCTTGACCAAGAAGCAAACGCAGGCGGTGAGGAGCGCCAATAATAAAAGTCCTCCAATAGATATGCACGCCGCGATGATTGATGTGTGGTGACCGCCACCTATATTGTGTCGATCATGTGTTGGTGGTGGTTCGAAAGAGATGGGACTCGATGGAGAAAAACTCGGTGGTTGAACCAATGGGAGGGAAGCAATAGGTGTAGGGTATGGAGGTGGCCAAATGGGTGGTGGTCCAGCCGGAGTTGTCACATATGTTGGTGGTGGTGGTGATGGACCAACTAGAGGTTGGTTTGGTGGAGGCAGGGGCGGGAGATATACAATTTCACACCCAACTACTGGTGGTGGAGGCGGCGGTGGTGGTTCATCGCATGAACTTGGAGGAGGCGTCCGAGTGTAATTAGGGTAAGCTAGAAGTACATTTTTCCTTAGGAAAGACATTTTTTCTTCTCCTTAGATTGAAAAAAATAGTGTATTAAAAGATCTAATATTGAAGTAGAGTGTGGAAGAGTTGGAAACATGGGGTAAGCTATTTATAGTGGGCAAATGCAAGACTTATAATCAAAATTATGTTAGAAGAGTTATATTAAATGCATGTTAGTATTCCCCTAAACTTGTAACCAATTTAATAATATATTTCAATTTGTAAATCCCTTGTGCATAACAATATTGTAGGGACAAGTTCCTTTCAAAACCTTTTTTTAACATTGTAGGACATGTTATGTTGGTTGGCAATCTATTTTATCCCCTATGGGATCTTTATTCTTCAACTTGTTCTGAATCCTCGAACTGAATCTTCGATTCATCACTCCGATCCTCTTTTGTGTCTAGGCGTTTAGACCTTAATAATAGACTTAACCTCGAGGGAGAGTGCCTTCAAAATTAGAACCTGTGTTTAATAATAACACATCCATACATCATATTCATATACTCAATAAAGGAAAGAAAAACACAAACAAGACTAGCCTACCAAACTAATTAAAATATTTTTAATCATAGCTATTCAAATTAATTATGTTCAAACCATTCCATATTAGATTACCAACCTACAAACAGATTAGGCTACTACCAAACAGATTAGGCTATTGACCCAAGGAAAAACAAATTTAATAAATGTTTATCCAGCGTTGGAAGTTTTGAGCGACAACTAGAGATGAGACCAACCAATCGATTTTTTACATTTAACGATGGTAAATACAACACTAGCGATGCTTTTTTTTTTGTCGATTATTTTCTTACTTATATTAATATTTCGACATAATTCAATGTAAGAAATGAAGACATATCTTTAGACAATTTCATCTCATTAATAATTTGTATTGAAATATATAATAATTAAACTTAAAATAAATCATTATTTTTTTTATTATCACATTAGGGTACAAAAGAATAACAGCATGGAAACATACACATATAATATATTTTTTTAAATAAATGAGAAGAAACTATTGGGGTGCCAAGGATGAAACTTAATAATTAGATCATATCTTACTAGTACAAAATCATATTATTGAATGGGAGAATTGATTATAATTGAAATAATAATACCTACAAGCTACACAAAGGTCATTGATTCAAATAAGAAGTATATATATAGTTGCTATCAAGTGCTAATATATGCTTCATTCTTATTCAACTAATTCTATTTTATATAGACTACACTTTTTTTCATATTTTTTTTAAATCAATACCTAAGTTCAATAACTCGATCTAAACCTATAATCTATTCTTGACACTTCCACAACCAACTTATACTAAATATCATTAAGCCGAATTACCAAAAATATAATATTGTTAGAATAATTCTACAACTTATTTGAAATTAATAGGAGTGGGTGCAGAGTTAAAGAGACGGCCCCAGCTACCAACCTTTATATAATCGGTCATTGAGGATCGGAAGCTAGGTTCTTTTAACATAGGATATGTTAGTTGGAGAATGTCGTCGACGTTAATAAGAAAATCATAAAAAACCCGAGAGCAACAATTATCAACATCCGCGTTAGGAGGAAACCGACATTGGGTTATCGTTATCAACGTCGGCGTCCTCCAAACGCCGACGTTGATATTCATTACTATTAATCACTCTTCTAACCTAGCGACAATAAAAGGAGATATTCTCAGCCTCCTTGAGAGGTCTTGGGTTCGAACCCGTTAGACGACAAGTTCTGCACCGGTTAAATAGTTAAGTATGTTTGTGGGTTATGTGTGTAAGCTCATTGTGACCACATTTTCCCTCATCAAGGTAGCTTAGTGTTAAGAGTCGGCTTAAGAGACCAAAATATCACAGGATCAATTCCATCTGAAAACGTTTCGAATTTAAGTGGATATACATGCGGTGTGGTGTGATGCTAGTTCTCTTTTAATTAAAAAAGAAATTATGACACATGTGTTTATTATATTTGTTATGAAATTCAGATTTTTAAGAAAACTGAATAATAAAATCAAATATATTATTCCACAATAATTTTAACTTTTATTCCACTTTTACACGGATACACAATATACATACGTACAATTAAAGAATATTATGACAACTTACCCTATATTTTTAACACATGAGGTAAATAAAGATTCACACATAGCACACATGGCACAGAGAAAGAAAATACGTATGCATCTTCAACTTCTTCTACTTATTAATTCCTTCTTTCAATTTCGCTGATATCCGGGAGCATAAGGAGCTGAACCTCCTCCTTCAACGCCAGCCTCATAAATATCTCCCTGTGGCGAAGCATATGTCTCATTTACATATGATGGTGGTGGCGGTGTTTCACATTCTTCCTCACAAAGAGGTGGCACAACCACAGGCACCAATACTAGCTTCTTCTTTCTCTTGGCCAAGCAGCAAAGGCAGGCGGCGAGGAGTGCCAAAAACAAAAGCCCTCCAAGAGATACACAAACCGCAATGATTAATGTGTGGTGGCCACCTCCTATGGTGTGTGGATCATGTAATGGTGATGGTGCGGAGGAGATAGGACTCAATGGAGAAAAGCTCGGTGGTTGAAACGGTGGGAGGGGAGCAATAGGTGTAGGGTTCGAACAGGGACGGAGCCACCCATGGGCTAGGGTGGGCTCCAGCTCCACCTAAATTAAAATCCTAAAAGAAAACATGTCAGGTGATTAAGTTATTAAAATGTGAATACGAGGTCAGGTGATCAAACCCTGGCCTCACCTTTAACATATTTTATTTTAAAATTATATTTATATAATAATTATACATTATTTTTTATTTATTTCAATATAATTAATAATACAAATCTATGTATATATCTAATAACGCTTAATTTAAAATGTTGGAGGTGTATCACACGCTCTCTCCACAATCATTAAGAAATAAAATAAGGTAATTTCTCTTTCCTAATAATTATTTATCTTAATTATTTTCTCTCTCCAAATAATTATATATATATATAAATTTCTTTCCTAATATATATATTTCTCTCCCTTAATTTAATTATTAAGTATTTTTTACTTTTCTTACCATATAAATATTTATATTTTTTTGCATTAATAATATAAAATATTTTTTATCAATAATTTTATATTAAAATATATAATATTACATAACATATTTATTTTTATATTTAATAATTACAAAATATATATATATATAATAATATTTAAATCAACATGCACACCATTAATCTACGTTATTAATATATAATTCATATCATCAAATATTTGCTCTCTCCTCTCTCCTCTCTCCTCTCTCCTCTCTCCTCTCTCCTCTCTCCTCTCTCCTCTCTCCTCTCTCCTCTCTCCTTCTCTTTATTTCATAATTTCTCTTTCCTAATAATTATTTATCTTAATTATTTTCTCTTTCCTAATATATATATATATATATATATATATATATATATATATATATATATATATATATATATATATATATATATATATAAAAGTTTCTTTTTAATATATATATATATATATATATATATATATTTCTCTCCCTTAATTTAGTTATTATGTATTTTTTACTGTCTTTTACCATATAAATATTTATATTTTTTTTAGACTAATAATATAAAATATTTTTTTTATCAATAATGTTATATTAAAATATATGATATTACATAACATATTTATTTTTATATTTAATAATAACAATCTATATATATAATAATGTTTAAAGTCAACAAGCACCACCTTAATCCATATATAATTCATATCATCAAATATTTTTTCTCTCCTCTCTCCTCTTTTTTATTTCTTAATTAAATTTTGTTTTTTCCATTATTATATATATTATATATAATATACATTTCATTATCATATATTATCAAAAACATTATTTATATTATTATTAATTCAAGATATAAACAAAAAAAAAAAAATTGGTTATAAATGAATCTAACTTCATAATTTTTATATTTATTTTATTTATATATAAATATAAACATTTTTTTTTAATTTTTATAAATGCACCTACATTCATAATTTTATATTTATTGGTTACCTTATATATATATATATATATATATATATATATATATATATATATATATATATATATATATATATATATATATATTAGTTTTAATCATTAATTTTATATAAATACATTTTATCTTTTATCATACATTTTTTCACTCATTATATATATATATATATATATATAATATTTTTTTATGAGTATAAATAATTTTTATGTTAATATAAAAATTAACTAATTGATAATAAATATTAAATATAAAATATATATGCATACACAAAATAATAAAATTATTTCAACAATCATAAGTGGTCTAGCGGTTTAAGTGTACACATTTCATGCGGAAGACCAGGGTTCGAATCCCAATACATGCAAAATTTTAAACAAATCATAGGCATCTGAAAGTGTGATGTTGGAATTAGTGGTTGATTTGACGAGCATTTAAATGTCTGAGTTCACGAGATGGAGGTTAGGTGGTTGGTATGACGAGCATTTGAAATTGTGAGGTCACGAGATGAAGGTCGGGTAGTGGGTGCTTTGTCGAGTGTGACGTCGGAATTAGTGGTTGGTTTGATGAACATTTGATAGTTTGAGGTCACGAGATGGAGGACGGGTGGTGGGTAGTTTGTCGAGTGTGAGGTTTGAATTAATGGTTGGTATGACGAGCATTTGAAATTGTGAGGTCACGAGATGGAGGTCGGGTGATGGGTGGTTTGTCGAGTGTGACGTCAGAATTAGTGGTTGGTTTGACGAGCATTTGAAAGTGTGAGGTCACGAGATGAATGTCGGATGGTGGTTAATGGTTGGTTGGTTTGACGTTGGATAAGAGTTTGTGATCAATTTGAGGATTTGGTTGTTGAATTGTTGAAGTGAGAGTAAAAGAGAGGCTGACTAAGATTGGTGAGTGGTTTATTGAGGTATAGAGGCATATGAAAAAGTGTGAGTCACAAAATGATGGTCAATTGGAGGGTTATTGGTTGAGTTTGACGAGCATTTGAAAGTGTGAGGTCACAAGATAAAGGTCGGGTGATGGGTGGTTTGTCGAGTGTGAGGTTGAAATTAATGGTTGGTTTGACGAGTATTTGAAAGTGTGAGGTCACGAGATGAATGTTGGATAGTGGTTGGTTTGATGTTGGATAAGAAGTCTGTGATCAATTGGGGGATTGGTTGTTGATTTGTTAAAGTGGAAATAAAAAAAGGTTGAATAAGATTGGTGAGTGGTTTGTCGAGAGATGGAGTCATATGAAAAGTGTGAGTCATAATTAAGGTCGACTAAGATTGATGAGTGATTTGCCGAAGGGATAAAAATTGCATATAAAAAAATATGAGTCACAAGATGAGGGTCAATTGAGCGGTTAAGTGAGTGCCGAAGGGATATAATATAAGTTAATATTAAGTTTAAAATAAAACTTAATTTATCTAAAATATTTATAAATAAATAATATTTTATATATATTTTCATCCGTGCAAATGCACGGGATTCATGCTAGTTATTTATAAGGGTAAAATATAAAAATTAAAATAATAATAATAGTGTTTTATATTTCTTAATTTTAAACTATTTCAAAAATTTATAAGAAAATATAAATTAATGTTAATAAACAAGTTAAAATAAAGAATTTGATATCCCTACTCAAGAACTTAACAAATCTCCTAGAATTGATGCTGATGTAAATTCTATTAAAATTGATCCAACATTACGTATTCCGATATGGAAATATTCTTTTAATCAAAGGGATGAAATTAGACGAGCTTATATCAAGATAGGGTCATATCAACCTATTACGGATGAGTACCCGCCGACCAAATTTGGAAATCAAAATCGACGGTTCCAAAGTCATTGATTTAAAAAATTTACTTGGTTAGAATACTCTCCTTTGAAAGATGCTGCTTTTTGTTTCCCATGTTTCTTGTTTTAACATAAGCAACCTTAAAACCTACATTTACAATAGATGGATTCAAATATTGAAAACGAGTTAATGATGAGGATAGATGCTCTTTTGTTATGCATATAGGATATAATATTTCACCACATAATAGGACATAATAGGGCAGTGGAATATCTTGATAATCTAATCAATATCCTTGTCATATTGACAAAATACTAAATGCACAGTTTTCAAATGAAAAACAAAATAACAGATTACGGCTTACAACCACTATTGAAAGCACTCGGTGACTCACTTTGCAAGCGTGTGCATTGAGAGAGCATGCCGAGTTTCTATCTTCTAATAATCGTGGAAATTTTATTGAAAAAAAGCGGAACATAGAAAGTTAAATCTGAGATGCAAGTTGGAGTCAGCCCCGGGTAATTTTTCATCCTGGCTCCGCCCCTGAGTTCGAAGGTGGCCATGTTGGTGGGAATATTGGTGTGTCATGATGAGGCGGTGGAGTTTTCGGATCTGTGGGAGATTGGGGAGTACTTGATGTTGGTGGAGTTTTTGGCTCTGTAGGGGATGGAAGAGTTGGCACATATGTTTGTGGTTGCGGCGGGGATGGCACGACTAGAGGTTGATTTGGTGGAGGTGGGGGCGGTGGATATACAATCCCACACCCAACCGGTGGTGGTGGCGGTGGAGGTTCATCGCATGAACTTGGAGGAGGAGGAGGTGAAGTGTAAAGGTAAGAGAGAAGTACATTCTTCCTTAGTAGTGACATTTTCTTTTTTGAGTAATGAGATGATGAAAGATAGGATACAAAATGATTTAGTGTGGAAGAAATGGAAACATGAGGTGACCTATTTATAGTGGCTGGCCAAATGCAAGACTCGTTTACAATCCAAATAATTATAGGAATAAAACCCACTAATGCATGTGCAAAATCAAAGTATATAAGCATATATCAAGGGGTTTGAATGCATATGTTGCTATTTCCCTAAGCTTTTAACCAACTTAATTTTGACATTAATTTGCAAACTACTTGTGCAATACGTAACTTGTAGGGGCAGTTAATGTTAGTTGTCAATCCATTTTTTTATCATAATGTCTTCTTCTATTTAAATATCATTTTTGTTTACTATATATATAATTTATGTTTTTTTCTTGGTTATTAATTTATTTTTAATAAAAACCCTCAACTCATTGACACCTGATGCCCCTTTCCTCATACTATGGTTTTTCATTATAGTTTTTTTTGTAATATATAATTGACCATTTTATAAATACCTTAAAATAGTTATTTATGGTCACATTACTACTTTCAGATTTTAACTACGATTTGTAATGTCAGTCTAAATCTTTTAAATTATATTTGGTAGCATGAATACAAAAACACCGGAATCAATCACTCACTATCTTGACTTATGAGATTATTGTAACTATCCTCGCACACGATTGTACGTGTCGTTTAACTCTACAACCATATTGGTTTTTTTCACCTTTCTACCCATTATTTTGTTCTCGTTTCTATATTCGACATTCTTTATTCATGTGTCTCACTTGTTACAATGATAGCACTTAAGACCACCACGAGAGACTTCAATCTTTTTTTTGTTCGAATCATTGTTTTCCTTTCTTCCGTGTGGATAACTATTCTTAATCCCACGCGACTCTGAATTTTCATCTAATATAGCTTTTGAAGCTAGTTCACATTTCTATCTTCTTCTTACATTTTCGTTGAAAATACTATCTTTAACCATGTCTATTGTTATAACATCATCTATTACTGAATTGCTCAATGAAATCTTCCAACTATTCGACAACGAGCTGAAAAGTAGTAGAGCATATTGCTCATCATTGAGAGACATCTTTATCTTGATGTAATTTTATTTAATAAGTCAATGAACTTGATAGTGTGCTTTGTCTTGTACTTCAAATTCACGAGTCGTTGAATTATCATCGCCTTGTTCCTAGAAAAACCCTTCTCATGCAAACATCAACTGATCAAACTTTTTTCAAAGAGTTTGTGCGTCGTTCTCTTCTGCAATGTGGTGGAAAATATTTTGGTTAACCCAATACTTGATCGTAACAACTACTTTCCAATTCAAAATTTTCCAATATTCATATTTCCTCATGTCTTGCTTTGTCATGCCTTGTACAGGCCTAAACAAATCTCTAAAATCTAGCATTTTGCGTTTCCACACCAAAAAAGTCATTGAGGTTAGCTTAATCATCATGATCGCATTTTGTTCATTTATTTGGCACACAAGAAATTTGATCAGTCCAACCAAAATCTCTGATACCATTTTTGGAAAAAAAAATCACCTCATAACAATTGCGGAATAATTTTTTTTATCTCTTTGTATGCCACAATGAGATAATCAACAAAATCAAACCAAATAACAACAATAAATCAAGCACGCAGGGATACATCAATTTTAGCGTAAAAAATCTAATAAATATAAAATAAATAAAAACACTAGAACATGTAAGTCTCTTAAAAACACATTACTAGTTACATCAAAATCTTTTCTCTAACACCATAAATGTTAACTAATACAAAGTTTTCACCGTTAATAGTGGAGGACAGAATAAGACAAGAATAAATCTCACCGAACTGGAATATTCAAATAATTATATATATGAGAGATGTCCAAACAAAGATCTAGACTTGTCGAATTGTAGAGAATGCCGCGATGATTCACAACCCGTGATTCGAATCAAAATCGATATTGTTCGACTTTCCAATCGTCCCGTCGAAACTATGAATATCTAACTATATTTTTTTGTTTTTTTCTCAATTTTTTCATCTTAATTTAAGCAAATATAGTTTAAGAAACTTATTTTTTTCTTTGCTTTCAAACTTTATTGTCCAAATTAACCATTACATGAGCTACATAACAATACATTTCCCTTTTGGGAAAAATGATAGAAAAATAAACCTTTTTTAAGTGAGAGTTTGATAGAAAATGATCCAAAAGGACCTTCGGATACATGGGCTGCTATGTAAGAGAAGTCGATAAAGCACTGTAACTACAATATTGCCGACACTCAAATATAGCGTCGATAAGGTTGTTTATCAGCACAGATATAACGTCGCAATAAGCCTGGTCGGCAAAACTACTTATAGACGCATATTATAACTTTGGTAAAAACAACTAAGCGTCAGTGAAAGTATTTTATTTATTTTTAATTTATAACGAAATTAGTTTATAATTAATATAAATATTTGTTTTAGCGACTTTTCTGTCAACTTTTTTATTTGGATTTTAATTTTGAACATTTTTTTTATTATGTAAAACTAATATAATACACGACTAAGACTTCAATTGAAAGTGCTATAAATTTTTGTTTCAAATATTAATAATAATTTTACAAAAACGGAAAAGGTATCTTGTTATGATTTAGGGTAGCATTTTTGTTTGTTATTTTGATGGATTTTTTTTTATCAATTTCATATTTTAAACTATCCATATAAATTATGACAGAGTATGTAATCATATCTTTTGAAAAATAACATAAAAATTAACGCAAACCATGATACCCTGCATCTAGATCATTTGGTTTGATACCCTTCTTCATATCATAATTCACACCACTATGAATTTTGTTAGCTTCTCATTCGGTCAAAAATATTTTACTTTTCTCAACAATCTTATATAGAACTTTCTATTGTTAATTTACGTATATGGGATCAGCACTTTTGTTCCACATCGTCACTAAGCTTTCTTGTCATTACTAAAAAAACATATTGTGCATAATTTAAGTCCATTTCCGGAATTCTTTCTAGAACATAAAGATAACTCTTTTTCAAGGTAGTTCTCGTTATATACATGGCAATAATAGCATTGTCACTCGTCTTTGTTACTACTCCGCGTCGTCAGCGATTCCATGTTCATGAAGCGTGAATAGGGCTTTGGGTGCCATATATAGCAAGGCGTAACCCCAGCGGGAATTTTTAAAGTTCTTGGAAGGGTCTTCAAATTATGACTTGTATTTTCTTTTCACATATTTATACTATTTTCAATATTGTCACACTCTTGTTTACTATGCTGGAAGAAGAAAATCAAATATATTATTCCACGGTAGTTTTTACTTTTATTCAACTTTTACAAGGATACACGATACATATGTACAATAAAGAATATTATGACAACAACTAATTACCCTTTATTTTTAACACATGAGGGCAAATAAAGAATCACACATGGCACAGGAGAAAGAGAATACGCATGCATCTTCAACTTCTTCTGCTTATTAATTCCTTCGTTCAATTTCGCTGATATCCAGGAGCATAAGGAGCTGAACCTCCTCCTTCACTGCCAGCCTCATAAATCTCTCCTTGTGGCGAAGCATATGTCTCATTTACATATGATGGTGGTGGCGGTGGCGGTGGTGGGGTTTCGCACTCTTCTTCACAAGGAGGTGGCACAACCACCGGCACCAATACGAGCTTCTTCTTTTTCTTGGCCAAGCAGCAAAGGCAGGCTGCGAGGAGTGCCAAAAGGAAAAGCCCGCCAAGAGATACGCAAACCGCGATGATTAATGTGTGGTGGCCACCTCCTGTGGTGTGTGGATTATGTATTGGTGATGGTGCAAAGGAGATAGGACTCAATGGAGAAAAGCTCGGTGGTTGAACTGGTGGGAGGGGAGCAATAGGTGTAGGGTTCGGAGGCGGCCATGTTGGTGGGAATATTGGCGTGTCATGATGAGGTGGTGGTCCGGTTGGAGGCGGTGGAGTTTTAGGTTCTGTGGGAGATTTGGGAGTACTCGGTGTTGGTGGAGTTTTTGGTTCTATAGGAGATGGAGGATCGTATGTTGGTGGTGGTGGCGGAGGTGATGGCACGACTAGAGGTTTGCTTGGTGGAGGTGGGGGTGGAGGATATACGATCCCACACCCAATCGGTGGTGGTGGAGGTGGCGGTGATGCTGTTGACACTGGTGGTGGTGGCGGTGGAGGTTCATCGCATGAACTTGAAGGAGGAGGAGGAGGCGAAGTGTAAGGGTAAGAGAGAAGTACATTCTTCCTTAAGAGAGACATTTTCTTTTTGAGTAATGAGATGATAAAAGATAGGATACTAAAAGAATTAGAGTGTGGAGGAATTGGAAACATGGGGTGACCTATTTATAGTGGCTGGCCAAAGGCAAAACTAAATTACAATACAAATAGTTATATGAATAAAATCCACTAATGCATGTGCAAAATCAAAGTATATAAGCATATATCAAGGAGTTTGAATACATATGTTGCTATTTCCCTAAGCTTTTAGCTAACTTAATATTTTTTTTAACATTAAGTAACTTGTAGGGGCAGTTAATGTTAGTTGTCAATCCATTTTGATCATAATGTCATCTTCTATTTAATATCTTTTCTGTTTAATATATATATAATTTATGGTTTTTTTCTTGCTTCGTAAATTATTTTCATAAAAAACCCTAACTCATTAGACACCTTATGCCCCTTTCCTCGAACTGTGGTTTTCATTATAGTTATTTCTAATATATAAATGGTCACTTTATAAATACCTTGAAAATAGTTATGTGTGGTCACATTACTACTTTCAGATTTTAAATTATCTTTGGCGTGACAACTAATTATAGGATGTTGTGTTTAGAATGTAAGGAAAATTGCTTTTGGAAGCCTACTTTTAAGAGGAGATATTAAACGGAGGTGTAAAACTATGAAAAATCTAAATTAATAATTATGAGTTTAACATGTTTTGAAAATGTCATGAAATATTCATTATTTAGATTAATATTTTTATTAGTTCTCAAAGTCGTCTAAGTCTAACCAATAATAACAACTTGAAATTTTCTTCATCCTAGTATGGTTTGCAATTATAAAAATGAGATTCTAACTCATGGAAAGTATAAATGTTCGGCCTTACTAATAAATGTTGTATTTGCTAACATTAGTTAAATTAACGGTTTATCATTAATTTGCTTATGTTGTGATCTTTTATCAAGTTTATATAATATGGTTTGATAAGTGTTTATACCTAAGTTTACAATAAAATATTTGAACTCTTAAGTGAAAATAGTCCTACCTAATAGTCTAATTTAAGGATTCAACTCAATTCTTTGCTAAAACAATTATGAAACTAATGGATTTGATGGATAAGTATAGTGGTCCGAAAGGATTAATGGAAGATGTTTTTGATAACATATGGTGGGAAATGAATTGACTAACTTTCAAGAAGACTAAGATGCTCAACAAGGAAAGATATTATTTTGGCAATTTAGTCAATTTGTATTTTATTTCATTAACATTGTTTTAGGAAAACCACAAGGCATGCATATAGACAGTTAGGAAGCTTAAATGTTGGGTAATTAAATTAGAGAGTTCAAAATTCTAAGATTCTTTTCTTGTCCTCAATATCAGGAAGGGTCTTAAACATGATTGTTGTTTAATTTCCAACTAGAGGATCATTATACATGCCCACAATTTCTAACACATTCAAACCGATCGCAAAAAATCATGTTAGAGTCATATATTTTGGGTTCGGGTCGAAATCAAATCAACATTTTTAACCTGATTAATAAAATGTTAAAATCAAGTCGATTTTAAATGACCAAAAGTAGACTCGTCAGCTCGTTTATAATCTTCTTTTGTAAAATTTTGCATTTGTCATTTTCTATTTAGCGAATTTATGATTTAGCTTCATTTTCTTTTTTATGTCAATTAATTTAAAATAGAGATTATTACATCGTGTTAATCGGATTTTGTCAATCAGATCGGGTTCAGGTCAATTAAAATAAACAGTTTAGGTTCAAGTTAAAAATTTTGACCCGAATTACTAAACAATTCAGATTCAGGTTAGTATCGCTCAACCCGTTAACCTGAACTAAATTGTCTCCCCTAATTATTACCCAAATAAATATAGTTAAACATTTTTTAACTTTCCATTTTGTACTATAAAGTATTTGTAATATTCATATCAATAATGTCCCACATTAATTTGATTCTTATTAAAGATATTTGAAACTTGGTCTCTTATTATTGTTCAAAAGAATAAAAAAACAAAAACAAAGAAAAGTTATTTTGGCTCTAACTAATATTGTTTATTAGTCTTGTAAGTTTCTATGAAGTTTTTTCCCCCGAAACTTATCTTCACGAGGTTAATAAATTAGAAGATAAGCTTGGAATGACAGGTTGTGTTAATTTAATTAATAACGGGTGATTAACAACTTGGCACATATTATCATATATATTTAATTTATTTGAGAATGATCAAAGTGAATGTTATTTTATTTATTAAAATTTCACATTCCAAGTCATAGGTTGATTGTAAAACATCCTAACTATATCTTCAGGTTATGATCGGTACATATTTATAATTGAATATAAATAAATAAATATAATCAAATTCTCAATAAATAATTCTAATTAATATAATTTTTTCTTCATTAATTTAAGCTAACCTTATTTTGCGTGCAGTAGGAACTTTAATAATATTTAAGTCAATGTAATTATAATTAAATAGATGGACCACAGTAGTAGCATTGGAACTACCAGTCAAACCCTCAACAATTAAATTTAGCAGCCTTTACTTTAATATTTTTGAATTTTTTTAAGCAAAAAAAAGAAAAGGATGTTTTTAAAATCTCATCTTCAACTTTGTAATATCACTCTGATATTATCATATTAGTTTTTTTTATAAATTTAATATAATTATATATATATTCGATATAATTTATATAATTCTATATAACATTTAATACATTTTTTTCTAATTCAAATAAAGACAAATATTTAAAATTATTTGGTGCAACAACCAACACGAGTATATAAACCATGAATAAAAAAACAGCTAAAAAAATCAAATCTTGAAAGAATAGTAGCTTAAGAAAATAACAAAAACATAACGCATAAAGTTCAAAGACTCAATCAATACCTACTGCTACTAGTATAATTTGTTGGAGAGTTTGGTGACGGTAAAATGTCCATCATCGTATAAGACATGATAAGAGACGTGGATGAAATTTATTAGATTGGACCTTGATCATGAGATGAGAAGACTGAATATTATATTAAATATCTTCCCTCTGGTTGCAGAGATCATATATATTTTATAAATAATAATAAAAAAGATATATATTCTTATTTTTAAAATAATTAATTATGATTATTATTTAATATACCCATATAACAAAATAATAACATTTTAATCAATAAATTAAATCACTTTTTTATATAAATATATTATTTTAAATATGATATATTAAATTACGGCTAAATGAATGAATGAGAGAGATCTTGAAGCTGTACCAAACACCTCAACCAACCAACGTTAATTGGCCAGTGTTTTAAAAAAAGTCAATAAAGCTTAATAAATAAAAACATTAAAGAAAATTGAAAATAAAACTATTCACCCATCAGAAAAGTATACAAAAACTTTAACAAGTAAAAGTTTTTAAGAAGATTAATGAATCTCTCACCGTCTCAATCGGTATATACAAATATATAATATTTTATACGATATTAATAACTATTATATATATATATATATAATAATTTATTTATTAATTACAAATGAATTATTATTTATTTAAAACAAATGACATATAAAGAAATTGAATCATACATTTTTATTAACATATAAAGAAATGACAGTAATTTTAAAAAATTGACATAATCATCTTAAATTTTATATATAAAGAAAATATTTTAAATTGAATTAAATATTTAATATATGTGTAGTACTCATCTCTTAATAGTAATTGTTAATAAAAATTAAATTGAAAAAAAATAATCTTAATATTTATTAACTTACTAATTACACTTATTCTAGTCAAACTAGTTTTGAAATTTAGCTGAATCATAAAATATTTAATTTCTTCTTTATAATTAATAAATAGATTACTGTAATGTTATTTTTTAAGAAGAAATATATTTTATGAATATTCTATATAGAGCTTCATTGATTTTGAATTGTTTTAAAAAAAATATGAAATAAATTAATGCATATACGTTTTAAAGAGATATATAGTATATGTGATGTAATAAAGTATAACTTTCTCTATTTGTAGTATAAAGTAGTATAACAGATTCAGAACACTCTGATATCATCGATGGATCTGGGAGAGGTTCTTATTCAACCGGACGGCGGCGGCGGCGGCGATGATAATCACTCCGGCGAACGGTTGAAGCTGAAGAACAGGGTATGGATCGAGACCAAATTGTTGTGGCATATAGTTGGTCCATCCATTTTCAGCAGGATTGCTACCTATTCAATGAACATTGTTACCCAATCATTTGTCGGTCACATCGGAGACCTCGAACTCGCCTCATTTGCAATCGCTAACAATGTCTTCATCGGATTCAATTTCGGTCTATTGGTACAAATTACAATTCCATTATAAATTCACTCTTCAATATCCATTCATTAATTGGAACTAATTGATAACTAACTACTTTTAAATATAGTTGGGAATGGCAAGTGCACTTGAGACACTTTGTGGGCAAGCTTATGGGGGAAAGAAATACAACATGTTAGGAGTGTATCTTCAAAGATCATGGATTGTTCTTTTCTCATGTTGTTTTCTTCTACTTCCACTCTACATTTACGCCACGCCGATTCTAAAACTTCTAGGCGAGCCCGACGACGTGGCTGAGTTATCCGGTTCGATTGCTCTGTGGTTAATCCCTCTGCATTTCAGCTTCGCGTTTGTTTTTCCTGTCCAGCGTTTCCTCCAGAGTCAGCTGCATACCGCGGTGCTGGCTTGGAATTCTTCAATCGTTTTCATTCTTCATATTTTCTTTAGTTGGTTGTTCATTTACCCTCTTGATCTCGGCATTGTTGGGGCGGCCCTTGCCTTGAATTTGTCGTGGTGGCTCACTTTTGCCGGTATGTTCGGTTATACCTTGTCCGGTGTTTGTGGCGAGACTTGGACAGGTTTCTCAATTCAAGCGTTTTCTGGCCTCTGGGAATTTTTCAAGCTCTCTGTTGCCTCCGGCGTAATGCTCTGGTAAATTATAATTTGTTTTGGTATAGTATTCTATATTAATTAATTAATTAAAATCAATTGTAATTGTATTTTGCAGTTTGGAGAATTGGTATTATAGGATATTATTGGTGATGACAGGAAAACTAAAGAATTCTACAATTGAAGTTGATGCACTTTCTGTCTGGTAATAATAATTAATTAATAAATATCATTAACCCTCACGTCCAGTTTTATTTGGATATTTTTATTATTCTCAAAACATACCAAATTTATATAATAAAAACATGTTAATTTTTAATAAATAAAAAACAGGAAGATGGATCCTTAAGTTGTGGCTAGTGGGTTTGATTAAGTTAATAAGATAATAAATTGACCTTTAATTTATTATTACTGTTTGCAGCACGTCTATAAGTGGATGGGAAATGATGATTCCGTTGGCTTTCTTTGCAGCAACCGGGTAATTTACTATTTATTTATTTAATATTATTTTTATTTATCTAAATTCTAATTAATTTGTTAATATAATACTAAATTTGTATGTTAATCTAGGAATTTGATCATATTTTGTTTTGTTAAACACATAGATAATTTAGTGGCAAAGAGATTTAGACTAGAGCTAAGTAAAATTATTTTTATTTTTATTTTGATCTCTCTTTAAAGATAAGAATAGAGTAGAAGGTAATTAGGTATGATTAATTGTGTTACCTGGTATTTTGGGAAATAGTACATGTATGTAATGGCTAAAAAATGATAAATTCCTTTTTTAATATATAATTTATACATTTTGTGTCTTAGGAGGATAATATAAATTCTATAAGTTATTATTATTTTATTTCAAGTATAAAATTAATATAAATTATTTATGTTTTTCAATTTTGTGTTTGAATTATAATATAATTATTTTATTATTTTTTAGAATAAGTTACAATTGAGAATTAACTATCATAATTAAGTCAATAAATTAAATCAAATCGTCTCATCAACAAAATTTCTCTTTTTATATTATTTTTTTTTGTTAGTGATATTAAAGTCATTAACAAATAATTCATAAACATGTTAAATATTATTAAATATATCTAAGTTAAGAATAGAATAAAGAATCAAATTAACTTTTGATAACTCATAGCTTTTAGGATTTGTTTTTTAAAAATAAATTTATTTGATAAAAAAATATTGTTTGGAATTTTTGTATAATTTTGCTATTTAGATATTTTAATCAATTAATGATGATGATGTACTATGTAATAATGATTTTTTTAATAGACCTCTTATGAGCTATAAGATGAATTGATTGTTGAGACTGTTTGGTAATATTAATACTGATGGTGATAGTTTAGCTACCAATTAAATGATCTCATTAGAATATCAAATGGTAAGATAATAATAAAAATGTTATATTTATTCGGTCACGTAAATTTTTTTTTATCATAAATGTTACTTAACTTTTTAAGTTGTATTTTTAAGTTGTATAACTTAGTACAACAAAACATGTGGGAATGTTTTTTTTATGGGTTTTCATGTGTAGTTTTAATTTGAAAAACTTGAAGGGTTCGAGTAGCAAACGAGTTAGGAGCAGGCAATGGGAAAGCAGCTAGATTTGCAGCAATAAACGCTGTGATACAATCGACAATTCTTGGAATAATTATTTGTGTGCTCATCCTCGTCTTCTACGACCCTCTCGTCTATATTTTCACGTCGAGTTCAGATGTCATTAGCGCGGCCAACAAACTCGCAGTCCTCTTAGGAGTGACCATTCTTCTCAACAGTATCCAACCAGTTTTATCGGGTAAATTTTCATATTCTTAATTAATTCAAACACTAATTGTCATATATTTTAATTTTAGACCAAGGTGAATAATATATAGGTATCGCGGTTGGGTCTGGCTGGCAAGGAAAAGTGGCTTACGTAAACTTGGCTACCTACTATATTATTGGGCTTCCTATTGGGCTTATTCTTGGGTTTGTCTTTAACTTGGGTGTTGAGGTAATATATATAAAGATTATGGAATTAAGAGTTTTTTTTTTTTTTTTTTTTTTTTTTTTTTTTTTTTTTTTTTTTTTTTTTTTTTTTGTAAGAACGTATTATAAGTTGTGTTTAAACAAATTTTATCATTTACGAATTCGTATCGGTCGCAGGCTATCTGGGGCGGGATGATATTCGGGGGAACTTTCATACAAACCGTCGTACTGATTATCATAACTGCACTCTCCAATTGGGACAAAGAGGTTCGATTAATCTGACAGGTCCTAACCCAATTTATTACAATCATACATGTTATATTGAATGTGGGTTTTAACTTTTAAATGCAGGCAGACAAAGCTATTATGCATATTCAGAATTGGTCAAGTTCCGGTCCAACTCCAAGGCCGGATGACGAAGAATCAGAAACCTAAATTTTTTTTTTCTATAATCATTATATGTATATCTTTTTTGTCAAGACTTATGCATAATATCTCTTAAACTATTCAGATTTGTATGACCCCGAATTCAGGGTCAGCCTGTAAGACAAGTTAGGCCGCGGACGGGCACCCAAAATCAAATAAGTACACAATAAAAGTCTTAACAAAGTTTGATCTCCTTAGGACTCCACAATAGCCCAATGATAAAAGTCGTTTTAAGAGATAAAAAGATCACGAGTTTAATTCCATCTAAAAACGCTTTAAGTTTAAGCGGGAACCATGGTTGTAAGGTGTCACTTTAATTCGAAAAAAAAAATTTAATCTCGGGGACACTATATACATTAACATAAGATTTAACCAACTAAGCTAAAAAAAATAGTTTTAATTAATAAAAACATATTATATTTAACTAATAAGACATCAAATATAACTACTCAACTAAAAAAAATAAAAATAAAAATTATTTTTCTCACTTAGACATCAAAATTCTCATAGCCGAACCAATTTAATTCCTAGGTCTGACCTGAAATATCAGAACATGGTTCACTAACAGGAACAGGGTCATGGCCAGATTGAATTAAAACAGTAACAGGGGCGGTGTTTGTGTCTTGACCAGGACATGGAACCACGAGAATGTCTCGACAGACCGGGCAGGTAACATGGGACGCCAACCAAGTGTTGATACAATCTGGATGAAACATATGACCGCAAATCGGAAGTAGACGAAGCATCTCATCGTCTTCAAACTCATTCAAACATATGTTACATTCCATTGTTAACAGATCATCATCCCCTGTCTGTATTCCCTTCACATCCGAGTAAAGAAACATAGGAAAACCCTCGATTTCGACACCATTAATTCCGCACGTAGAAACACATGAAGCCCTGTTGTCGGATTGATCCTGCATAGCTGTGGTGATCTGGCGACGGAGTAACTCCTTCAAGGTTATAAAGATACAACCCATTAAGAAGAGTATTCCAATGAATCCCATGACGAATAGAGCCAACAAAGGACTGAGAATGATGTAAGAGACATTGTTGACATTGTCGTCGTCTTCATGCGGTAGATCTTCCTGTGCGAATGAACATGAAAACAGCAGCAATGAAAACAAGAAGACGTGTAATTCTTCGGTCATCTTCATCAGGGGAATTATTCTGTTCTGGCTAATGTGAACCTTTAGAAAAACATCTAATATTTCTATTTATAATTAATATTTAAATAAGGAATAGTATATGATTTGTTATTTAATTGAAATTTATCAAATCAAATTATATTTGGTATAGAAGTTAAGATTATTCCCTAATCTTAGTCAATTTACTGTTAAAATATGTGGAAATCAACTATTCAATTATTTTTAATTAATTATTGACTATTGATAAAAATCATTTTTACTTACTATTGTATATTTCTTCAGATTTCAAAAATTAAATTACTCTTAATAATTTAGAAAGATTGACATTACAAATTTATTGAAAATATCATTTTTAAATGAGTAAATCATGATGCGATTTAGAGGATATAAAGAAGACTATGAAAAAGACGCGTAAGAAGTTGCAACAAATATGGTATGGTAATATTTTAGAAACATTGACCATTAATTACAAACTTATCAACCATCAATTTTAAATATATATATATATATATGGTGGTTGTTTTATAATTATAAACTTCTAAAGATTAAGAAATTACTTAAACTAATGTTTTATGTATTGCAGCTAATTACTTCAATAAATTTTATGTAATAGAGATATTTTTAACTAGAGAAAATTAAATAATTTGAGTAACGGAGTTATAACGAAAGTAAGACCACAAATCCGACATGACATGCCACATGTGCAGGAGAAAAAAAAATTAATTTCGAAAAAATGACAATGTTTAGAAATTTTTTGTTTAGAACATTGTCATGTGCTGGAATAAGAGAAGAAGAAAAAAAAAATCAAAAAAATATTATATTCGGGAGATTTTTTTGTCCAAAACATGGCTATGTGCATGATAGAGAGAAAACAGTTTTTAAAAATTATATGTTTTTTATTTTATTTCTAAAAAATGGCATTTTTATTTTATTTATCACCTACCCAAATGATAGAACACATAAGAATCTGGCCTTACTTCTGTTCTCAATTTCCCTCCTCACAAGTCACACCTCTTAGAAAATAACATACTTATTTCTACCATAAACTTTAGCAAGATTACAAATCTAACAAGTAATCAAACAGCTCACCAGCAATTAAAGTTTATTACAAAAATCCTATTTTTAAACTTGAATTAGAAATAATAAAGAAATGTAGTTTCCAATTCTTTCAATATTATGTAATTAATAGGGTGGTAAAGACTTAGAACTCATAATTTTAGAAGGCTCAATTTATTTTATTTATTTATTTTATTTTTTTCTAGAATTTGGGTCGTTTTTATAATTGGTTCAAATTATAAAAATTTCAGTCATTTGAAATGGTTCAAAATGGACAAAACTTATTATCTTATTTTAACGTATCATTTTAATTTTTTTAATTAATTTGTTACGTTTTTAAATTAAATGATTTTTAGAGACGTTCTGAACCTATTTTCTAAAATTGAGTATTGTTTTTGTATTATTTTTGAAATTTACACTTTCTTATTTGTTCAAGTTGGTTTGGATGACTACAAAAATTTTGAATAGAGATAAATTTTATATTTATTTTTCAAATAATTTATTCAGTTTGAGTGACTTAATAAATGTGTAATGTATGAAAATAAACTAAAAAATGGAAAGAAAAAAAATTATTATTTTTTATTTATATTAATGTAATAAATAATTAAGAAAGTAAAACTATTATGTTAGAGCAAGTATACATCCATTTATTCGTTACTAAAAAAATCTTAACTAATTAAAATTAAGATAGTTTGAACTCATATTACACCATTCAAAGTTTGAGACGTAAATGATAAAAATAAAAATAAAATAAACACACATTATTTGCTTCAAAAAAATTGGATTAATTTTCAAAACGTAAATTTTATAAATTTTGTGCTCTAACAGGTAGGGAAAAGTTTAATTTTTTTTTATTTTATTAAAAAAATTCTAAAATATCTCTTTTTATATAAAATGTTTTTATATTAAGGCATGTTTTTTGAGTTTTTAAAAAAATTTATCCAAAATTAATTTTCCAATCAATCACTTCTCAACAATCACATCACTCATTTCATTAACCAATATACTAAAATATTTTATATTTTAAATTATTATTTTTTTTATTTTTTATATATATCAATCTTCTTTATGTCTTTTTATTAAAAATAATCATCACTCACCGATCATTATTTTCTTCCCTCTCTAAATTTTTTCAAAACCCCAATCCGAACAAAGTCTAAATTAATATTTAAAATATATAATTAATGTGAGTTTTTTTTTGTTAACGTGTTACTTAATAGTTGAACCTAAACCCAATTATCTTATTTCGTAATGGGCTCAGTTGTTAAACTTATTCATCAACTGAGGCCTTATGAAAAGAAGACTCCAAATGGAGCTATCCAATTGTACTAATATTTTATATTTATATAATTAAGTCTACATATTGGCCCATTTTAAAAAACTATAAATTATTTTTCCTTTTTTAATATCCAGCCCACACTAATAAAATAAATTAAATTTCTAAACACATTCTCCGCTAAATAAAAAAATCAATTTTGTAATCTTGTATTTGTTTATTTCAAATTATATATTTGGAAGGGTGATAGAGTGACTGCGATTTAAAACTTATTAATTAACATGACTATGACTAGTACTAAGTGGGTTATGTCGTAATCCATCGTTAGTTGTTGGGATGTGTGGATAGAGACGGTGAGTTCGTCTCAGTTGTTGGACCCTTATCCCGCTTATCTTCTGGTGGACCATTTTGCTTGAAAGAAACCGTAGAATGTTCAGTGACCGTTATCGACCAATTCGTTTATAAAACCAGTTGAGGTACTGGGGACTCATTGATCCAAAAAATTGTAGTTGTTAAAATTTGTTCTTCTTTTATCATTAATGAACTATTTTATGTTTTGCTTTTTTTTATATTTGTTTCAAATTTGGTAATGTTATTGCTTCAACGACTTTTCTTTTATATATCATTTTACATTTAACTGTAATTATTTTGGGTAATAAAAATTTGAATATAGGTAAATAAGATGGAAGGGAATATATATTAGTTAATTTATTGGTGAAATGGCAGAGTAGAGCAGTGTTAAGTCCCACAGGTTTTCAGGCGGTTTTGGAGGCGGAGATACAAATGCTCATTATGGGCCGTAAAAGGGGCCCACTTCTTGACATCTCCGTCAACCCTTTTCGAACCCGACGAAAAAACAATCCTTCATTCAGCCCGGCCCGTATCTTAAACATAAGGTCCTGCAATTAATTAATATCACTTCTATGCATTCTTTCTCTATGTAAAAATACATCAAATAAAAGGTATCAAGTTCCATTTTTATTAATAAAGATTTTCCTATCTTATTAATTAAAATAATAATAATAATATATATTATAGGTTAGTTGTTGGTGAAGAATGGAAATGGACCCTATATAGCTAGGCAAATAGAGACATAAAACATTAATAGTACGTACACGTTATTGATAAATTGCTTTCAAATGGGGACCCATTTAAAATTCTAAAATTGGCCACGTACATTGTCCCATATAAATTGAAGTAACAAACAAACCACTAAATGTTATGTTACATTAATTAGGTAATTACTGCCCATCATAGAATTTCTCTATTTATGTCTATATACCATATTTATTATTTTATCATCCCTACATTAGCTCTCTCTAATCTCTATGTTGTTTGTTTATACCTACCTTACATTTTTGTTTATTAATTATTATTTTTTATACACTTTTAAGTTTAACTTGTTAAAATATTATCAAATTGCATTCATCTATTTTGTTTCTTTGTCTTCTATCTCTATTTCTTTCCATTCATCTCTATAAACATAATAGCATTTTCTATTTAGCAATGTGATTAAAACCCGAGACTAATAAATTAGAAATAATTGATAAAAAAAGGTTTAAAAAATAGAATAATCGATGCAAAGTGGGTTGCGAAAAGGTAGAGATGGTACCTCATTCGCTGCAATTTGGAGTAACCGTAGGTATTTCAATGATCGCGGTCGACTAATGCATTTACTTTACGACACTATTATTATGACGATATAAGGATTTTTTTTTAACAAAATTGGTGGAAACAGTCGGTGAACTCATTGATCTTTTTAAAAAATTTCAAACTCGTTGACATTAAATTTATTATTATACTTATTCGTTGGAGAACATTTTTTTTCTTATGTTGTCATTGTTGATCCCAAATGGTAATGTCTTCTTTTTTTGTTTCTATTGTTTTTGTCTAATGTTTAACAATTATTAATTATATTATATTGAAAAAACTTCTTTAAAATAAATTCAAAAATAATTAAATTTAAGATAATTGAAATAGTGACATTTAGGACCGGTTAGATTTTGAATTATTTAAATAACATAAAAAAAATTAAACATTATTTCACATTTCAAATTTCTCATTTATCAAATCAATCAATTAATTAATCAAAAATAATTTCTATTTAAAATTATTATTTTTTATTTTATTTATATATATTAATACTTTTTAAGTCATTTTTTAAAAATAAAAAATACCAATACATATACAAAATTATCATCAATCATCATTTTTTCTCTCTCCAAATTATTTAAATAACCCATACCCCTATCAAACAAGCCCTAATAGATATATAATTTTAAAATGTTCTTACTTTCCATACAAACATATTATAATATATAATATATTCTCTTGATAATTAAATAATATTATAAAACTATCTAATGGGAATAAGGTACAAATTAATCTGATCAACAATAGTCAATGAATGAATTTATTTGATAATAATAAATCAATAAATTAGTAGATCTATGATAGAACAACCAATAATATAAACTCAATATATCCATCCATACACGTTGCCTTGTGCTAACCCACGCACCCAAAAGAATCTGGAATGTGCAGATTAGCATTCCCGGTGCCAACCCGCGCTTTGCGCTCTTAACACATGATAATAAGGGTGGGGGACAAGGGTTGTATAATTAATTGTGTAATAAAAATCTTTAAAAAATTGTAAGCCGTTTTTGGAATTTTCTTATATGATGATATGGAGTTAACAAAGACATTCTTAGGTTCCACCTAGATCGGATGAGAGAGAGACGGACATAAAAAAATAATTAAACCTAGATTAGACATCACTAAAGTTATGTTTTAGTGTTTCCACAAGTAGGGTTCTTAGTTATTTTAATAATATTGCTATAAATAATTTATTTCAATTGGATGATATAATTTACTAGGCAATGTCGAGTTTTAGTTACTTATTAAAATTTGGATTGAAGTGACCACGTACATAGTTCATATACGTATTTGTGTTATTATTTCAATTATTTTGTTGTTGAACTATCTACTTAAAAAATCTTAATTATCGTGTATTATTCATAATATTATTATTATAACCTTTTCAAATATTAGTTTTGGAAAGTCGACGAAGTTATTCGTTAATCTTGCGGATCTACGACTTCGGTAATCTTTTGGGTAATTTATTTTTTATTTTTTTCTTATTTTTATTTTTATGATTTTTATTTTTGTCTTATAGTTTTATTTAAACGATTTTTAAAATTTTAAATTTGTTTATATACAGTGATTTAATGTCATAATTATGAAACTAAATCCTATTAAGTGACCAATCAATAGTATGATTTATGTATATTTTTAATTAGTTATTTTTTTCAATTTTATAAATTTTCAAATAATAAGTTATTTTAAGTAGATTTTGATTAACTTAATAAAAGTTGTTGAAAAGTTAAATATTTAGTATAAAAGTTTGAGATTGTTTAAAAACACCAAGAAGGTGAGTAGAATTGGATGTAAATAGTTGGTAAGGTTTATTTCATAAAATTATTTCATCTCAATTAATTTAAAAAAAAATAATGTATTAAATAAATTCAAATTCTTTTTTTTGTTCAACCCTAGGTTTATATAATAGTTTCTAAAATAAAAATGAATTTTGATTGATTATTCGAATTATTTGGTATATAAGATAATTATGTATGATTGAATAAAAAATTATACATATTTTTGTGTCTAATTTTGTTGACGTTATCTAATTAATATTGGCTCGTGAATGCTTGACTTGTTCTTAAACATGGATCAAGCCAAAACATGTCTCTCTTTTATCACCAACCTTTAATTAATCATGAATTATCTTATTGTATAGGAGATCATCCCCTTGAAATTGTAAGTCTTTCATGAATTTGTATTATTGGATTTTAATGATTATTTGACACAAAAAGAATTATCCATCATGTAGGTTAACACATAACCAATAGTCATGACATCCCATTTAATGGGTTCCTTAAATTATAATTAATCTGAGATCTATAGTAAATCACTTATATATCTGAGCTACCGTCCAGGGTCAAGTTGATTGAATTATTGAAATTCATTAAGATTTCTTATATATAATGAAAGGTGGCATGTGAGTCTTTAATTTGAGGGTTAAAAATTAATTATAACTCTAGCTAGAGAAAGGGATATATATGAAGTATAATAATCTCCTTAGGTTTAGACTTGTTGACTTAACACTTAACTAGGGTTTTTAATTACCGTATGCTTTCATACTTGTCATCTTTTTTTCCAAAGTTTGACATCAATTAAGAAATAATTGGTTTTCTTCCTTGGGCCAAAAAAATGAATTATTTTGATATCAATGACGAAAATGCAATAATATGAAAAACAATTTATTATTCAAAACCACGGATAGGCACCAGGTTTTCTTGTTTGTTTTTATTATATTTACATCTTTTATATTACAAAGTTGCACAATGAAGAATCTGTCGAGATTTCGAAAAACCGTGTAAACATATATAGAGCCAAAAAAGAAAAGTGATTATATTATTAAAAATAAATATTATAGAGGAACCAATATTTCCCAGGGATTATTCAATGAAGAAGCTTCCAAAAGGCTTAGTGTATTAAAAAATCATCAATCAAGAAATAATGAGCCAATATTTTTGTTTTTGTTTTTAAAAAGTGATCAAGTTGCATATCCCTTCAAGTACAAATAATCCTATTTTGATTACATTCAAAGGATGCCAGGTGGAGGGTTTTGGATTCTCCCCATTAATTTAAGCCCTAATTCTTAATTTAATCACAATTAGCATGGACAGAATGATTCGCCGAGTAAAATGCCTACGTTAAGATTAATTTAATTAATTAGTTTAATGTGTTTATTGTTCATGGGTACAAGTAATATTCCATTGGAAGATGAAACAACGTAAGGAAAGAGAATGTCTTATTGATAAGAGTGTGTATATACATAATTTTATATATATATTCTTTCAAATTACTTGATTTGTGTATATATTTTGTTTCTTGAAAGAAAAAAAGAAAAAACTTTATATATATTCAAATTATTATATATTATTAATTTTATCTAGAAATTAAATAAACTTATAAACTATAAAGACATTGACATTTTATTTATCTGTTTAAGACTTTGATGATGAATAATCAATAGAGGAATTTTCCAATAATTCATTTTATAGTTAATTTCACCCTAAACACAATATACATAAATATTTTTTTCATTTTAATAATCTCAAGGACATGAGATTCTGTGTTTTATTCTATTAATTAAAAAACAACAAAGTTTGATTTTAGAAATTTAATTCATAAATCATAATATAAATTATGATATGGAGATTACGAAAGTTAGAATCACCATTTTCACCGAGAGAAGTTGTCGTCGTCAAGATGTCCTTGTGAAAGACTATGGAGAATAAAATATTTTAGAAGGCACAATCTAAAAACATACATCATCTCAAAAGAAAACGTGCACACCTCCTTTGTTTGAATGTGCAATTGACACATTTAAGATATAAGTTGAAATTTAAATAAATTGTAACATAAATAGATCAAACATTGACTGAAAATAATAATTTGTCAATTTAATTTAATACATGCCTATCAATTTATCATATATATATATAATTATTTTATTTTATTTATTTGTATTAAGTTAGTACATTCAAAGATATGGATCCAACATATGTTATTACTCCAAAACTAATTACTTTGGTCTTAGATCTATTATCATTTGAACAAATCTAAGTGGGTTAGAGCTCTTGAACTCACTAACATGTTGCAATTAAAAGAAATGTGGAGAATCATCATATATCTAGATGAATACTAATTGGAATATTGAAATGAATGAAGATTTCTAATCATAGAGGGCAATAATTAAAGATAAATGGTCTCCCCAAGTAACCTAGCTATATGGAATATTATCATCTGATTGAGGACTGAAGAGGGCAATTAAGGATATTGCAAAAGAGGTATATAAATTGTGTAATGGAAATAGAGTAAAGTATATAAAAAAATGATGAGAAGGGAGGAAAGAGGACAAGAGAAGAAAGTATTGGGAAATGAAATGAATGAATTTACAGAAATACCCTTTTTCTCTTTCTTTTTTGTGTGTAGTCAGTCACATGGATTCCCCTGCCTGAACAAATGTGTACCCTGCTACACAAATGCATTCTCTCTTTCTTTTCTTTCTCTATGCATGTGTTGTTGTTTTGTTATTTAATTATTTAATTATTTAATTAATTTATTTAAATATTTATTTATCCCAGATCACAATAGAATCTCTGACCCTTTTTCTCTTCTTTCTGCTAACAGCTTTTAGGCATCATCTCTCCCTCTCTCTTCTTCTGTGCCAGCCAGCTTTGGACTTGGACCCCCTAATCTACTACTCTCTTCATAATTTTATATTTTATTATTATTATTATATAAATTGAATTGCATTGCTTTGTGTAAGAATAATAATATTATTATTATTACTCATCTTCTCTCACCCAACAATGACTAAAATAATCAGTCCGTCCTATAATTACCACTCTCATACTAATAATATATAGTAACTATTTATTTACAATGACTAATAATATTATTTTTGATGAGAATATTAGCCCAATATATGTATGCTTAATTAGTTTGAAACTGATATCCAGTGTGAATATGAATGAAATAATGTTTTAATTATATTTGAATTTTTATTTTAAAAAAATATATATAAGGCCTTAGATTGTCAAAGAAGGTCACAATGTTTAGTCCCCATCTGTTGGCAGAGTTAAAATACATTATTAGGAGACCAGTTCCACAAACAGATGGAGGAAGAACCGCTGGCTTCAATTTTCATGTTTTTATTTTTTAATTATTCAAAATGCATTTAAGTTATTAATTGATACTTATACTAATTTATTATTTTATTAGGTTATTATTTTAAAAATGATAAATTCGTTTAAACATATACTAGCATTAGAATTTTCAATGATCGTAATCATTTAAATCGTATAATTCATAATACTATTTTTCTAACGTTTTCTAACGTTATGAAAAATATGTAAAATCAGTCGAGGAGTTTCAAGTTTCAAGGACACATGAACTTGATAATATACTGATTTTATTTTTCATGCATTTAATTTTTTTCAATTGTATTTAAACGTTTTTTTATATTTTTAATACACATGAGCCATTTTAAAAATAAAATATGATATGAGAAAATAAAATATAAATATAAAATTCATCAGAATAAAAATAATAAAATAATAATAAAATTACTAAATATGTTATCGAATTCGTAAACTCAGCCGATCACAATTAACCATTCTACCTTTCCAAACGATTAGAAAATAATGAATTAAATGAGGTGGGGACATTATTGTGAGTCCCAATAAAATCCTAAAACACATACATCAAACAAGCTCTAGGTTTATAAAATGAAAATGAATTTAATATGCAAGTAAATCCATATATAAATAATAAAGTTAAATAATATATATTTAATACCAATAATATATATTTATAAGATTAATGTTCAATTTTTATAAAAACAATGTCAAGTTGGAAAAAAAATGGAATAATGTATATAATTGAAATCAAATCAAATAAATGAAGGAACAAAAATTCCCACTATTATAAACGACAATGATTGCGATCATAAAAATAAGTTCCAAATATCTGTATGACATGGTTTTATTATTATTATTAGATTTTGTTAAAAAGTTAAAGTGGGTTAGGTCGATCATCTTTGAAAGAAGAGTAAAGTATCAAAGATTCATACTTCATTATTATTGTCATAATGAAATAAGCAGTTTAAGACTTTTCCTTTCAAAAAATATTATGTTATCCCTTGTCTCATTTGATTTGACCAGATTCTTCATTTCGAAAATATTAATTGGCTAACATCATATTTAGACATTTTTGACTAACAAATTATTTTTTACTTTTTAAAGGACATATTGCTATTTTTTCTAACAATTCATCTTTAAAGGAAATAATAAAATAATTTCACTAATCTCTATTTTCCAAAGAATATCATACAAATATATATATATAATTAAATATATTTTCTTGGTTGGAGTGAATGAAATTGTTTTTGAATTTTATATTAAAATTGAATGACAAACAAAATATATATAATAAAAAAAATGGAATAATAATGTACATAAGGTTTCGTTTGGAAAATTAAAATGGAGATTCATATGAGTAAAAAACTTCGATAGAATCGAATTGGACCAGAGTCAAAACTCAAAAAGCTTCATATCCTTTTTACATGGAGAGAGAGAGAAAGAGAAATAGAGATTATCAAAAAGGTTAATCTTCTGTAAAGGTCTTCTTTGTTATGCTTTCGTCTTGGCCGATTGCTAGCTATATTTCAATCTCTCATCTTTCTTCATCTTCATCATCATCTCCGCCATCTTCTCTCTCCTAAAGAAGAAGGTGGGTCTATATTTGCATGTCTGAAAGTAAGTGAGTGAAATCAATGGCATTAGATACGGCGGTCTTCCCACAAGATCAATTTGCATATGGCTGTAACAAGGAGTTTTTCACTCTCGTCGGAGGAGCAGGCGGCTGGGGGTTCGATGAACTTGGATTTCAAGATGAATTAGAGAATAAACCTCTAATTGAATCCATTGATAGCGAGCTGGGTTCTCATGTTGCGAACAATGGGAATGGGAATGAGAATGGGAACTGGAATAATTCTTCAATTGAATTCTGGGTTCCAAATTCTCTATCGCCGGAGATCTGTAAAAGTGATGCACACCACCTGTTCGACGAAATGTCTACTTTAAGATCTACTCCGGTGACTCCAGCTGGTAGGCGTAAGAGGAGACGAACTAAGAGCTGTAAGAATAAGGAAGAGCTGGAGAACCAGAGGATGACTCACATTGCGGTGGAGCGCAACCGCCGGAAACAGATGAATGAATACCTCGCTGTGATTCGAACTCTTATGCCGGCTTCTTATGTTCAGAGGGTTCGTCTTTCTCCCTATCTATCTTTTCTCTGTTTTGCATGTGTATATTTTTCAAGTTTATTGAGAAATTTTTAGATCAATAAATGAAATTCAACAACCCATTACACAAAGGGGAAATCTTTATTAATTGTATGTCACATCATCTCATAAAAAGAGAATTTTTCTGATAATAATTTATTATGTTCTAAAGGGTGACCAAGCTTCAATTATTGGAGGCGCAATTAACTATGTGAAGGAACTTGAACAATTGCTTCAAACATTAGAAGCCCAAAAGAGTGTGTCGCCCCCACCACCGCCGCCTCAATCTCAGACCCATATCGGCGCCGGAACCGGCGCCGGTTCATCTCCTATCTTTTCCGACTTCTTTACCTTTCCTCAGTACTCGACGCGTTCGGCGCAAGTGAGTAGCAGTTCTCCGGCGAGCTTAGACACGATGGCGACGACGGAGAGACAAGTTCCGGCGGCGGCGGCCATGGGGGAGATAGAGGTAAGCATGGCGGAGAGCCATGCAAACATTAAGGTATTGTCAAACCGGCGGCCAAGGCAGCTGGTGAAGATGGTGGCAGGGCTTCAGTGTCTCAGGCTAACTGTTCTTCATCTAAACGTCACAACTGTTGACCAAACGGCTCTTTACTCTCTCTCTGTCAAGGTTCCTCTCTCTCTCTATATCTCTATCTCTATCTTTTTCTTTTTTTAAATAAATTATTATATAATTAGGATCAACATATATTAATTAATTATATATAATGCATGCAGCTTGAAGAAGGATGTCAGTTGACAACAGTGGATGAAATTGCAGATGCCATGAACAACTTGCTAGCAAGAATTGAAGAAGAAACTGCAATCAATCTTTGAGTTAAAACTTTAACTTACCCTCCTTCCAATTTTTTTTTTTTTTTAACTTATAATAAAATTACTCTGCCTTGATGTGTTTTGTTTTCTCTCTATTTGGAAGTAAATTAATTATTAATTGTAGTAGAATGTAAAAGTTTTAGGCTTTGGGTAAAAGTAAAACCTTTGGGTTAAAATAATTTTTAATTTATTTTATGGTATGCATGAGGATGAATTGATCCAATTTGTTTTTAATTAAAAAAAAAATTATAGATTGAATTTTTAAAAAAATGACATTGTTTTTGGGTCTGTTTGATTTGTTTGTTTTGGTAAAGAGATAATGGAATATGAAATAATAGGAAGATTTCTAGAGGCATAAGGAATTTTTTTCCAATAAAAAACATATATAATTGATGTACGTTATTGCTAGGTATATGGTCCAACAGACAGACACAGAGTCTCTCTCTCTCTTGAGTTAGGGTTTGGTTTTGGGGTGGTCTGGCCTACCACATGACAAAGAGTGGTTGAAAAGAAAGCTCATATGCTTTCGTTACTACATGACAATCTCTCTCTTGTATTACATGTGCAAGAGTTGTCGTACATATATTACAAATATGACCAATTTTCTTAATCCAAATGATTCAAAGACTGGTTCCTTTCATACAAAGAATGCTCATCATCATTTTCCTTTATTTCCCATTTTGTATTTAGATATGATCATCATAATGCAAGAACAAAACACAAAAATCATTTAGACAGTTGACCTAGGCAAGCCAATGTGGGCACCTAAAAGCAAACCAGTCTAGATATCAATAGCCATAGGCATAATCATCTATTATCATCTTGCTCTTTAGGACATTTTAAAGATTGAGTATTGTTATTGTACCAAAACAAGAACTAGGCGCATTCCAAAAACATGTAATATTGTATTTTGTAACATACTACCTCCATGAGTTTGCAACTTGGCACATTTTTTATTCACCTCTTCTAGTCTACCCCCAACAAGAGGTAGATATCCACAATCTCCTTGTGAGATCTTAGATTCGAGTCTGTCACATGCTCTGCGTCTGATTTAAATAGTTAAGTGTGTTTGCGGTATATGTGTTTAAACTCTTGTGGCCATATTTTAATCTCTACTTTTAGCCTAGCGAGAAAAAGATGTGGATATCATCAACCTCCTTGAGAAGTCTTAGGTTTATTCTCGTCATTCTCGTCATACGGTAATTTGGTAATTAATTAATTAATTATTGGTTCCTACTTGAGCAACCAAACGGGCCCTTATAGGGTTAATTGCATGTCTATGCAACATGTTGTCAAGGTTCCAACTAATTCCAAGAGTATAAACCTTCCTGCATCGCTTTTTGAGGACGACATCACCGTTTTCCCTTTATGGGTTTGCTTTGGCTCTTCTCAGGAAACATATATATATATATATATAATTAAAATACATAGGGTGGTAATTTGATAATTGTAAACAAATGGGTGTGACTTGTTATAAAAAGTTAGTATTTTTTGAAAAGATAAAAAGATGGGTTTATTTTAAAACATGAAAAAGGAGAAATAAATTAAATGGATAAAAGAATAGAATATAAGGTTTGAAATGATTATGTGGATAAAAGGGGAAGCCCCACAAATACTAAGAGGATGAGTTTTGGGCTTCCCTCAGCCATTTCTTCTCTGAAGTTGATGATAAGGTAAGGTGGGTATATGATGATGATGATGATTCATGAATCATGATGAAGATAAGAAGAAGAAGAAGAGAGTTCAAAAAATCTTCACTCAAAGCAAACCAAACCAAAAATGTCTCTCTCACATTTTACTTTTGCCATACATATCCCAACAAGAGATCGAAACAGTACGTACTTGATCAATAGAAAGTTAGCTTGACATTCCAATTGTAAGTTTTATGAATTTATATATTAACACATCTCAAATACTTTAATTCTGGAATTTCCCCAACTAAAATGACGTTTTTGTCCCCGCTCTAGCTAGGATTATATGTACCATGCATATAATATGCAGGACAGACACAATTTGAAAAATAAAATTATCCTTATTATTTTTTATTTAATTTATATGTTATGTAAACATAAAATTGTATTTAAATTAATAAATATAATCTATTCTAAATGATTTAACATTATCCCCCTAGGACATCCCTACAATATGCATTCCATTATGAACAATTTAACTCAGGTTTATAATGTCCTTAAAAAATAAAATATGAAAAAAAAGTAATTAATAAGTTATTGAACTCATAAATACTCAAGAAAAACGATTAATTCTCCGATAGATTATACTAATTTTTTTTGAACGAATCTCGGAAACATCATAATAATAGTATTATTAATGATACAAATCTGACAATTACGATTATTAAAAGTTCGATGATTTCTATCCAATTAGATAATGCACCAAAAAATAATTGAGATGATAACCTAGGTAGGTCTTCCATATCATTCACATCAAATCAAACTTCCCAGTAATTACCTAAAGACTCGGGCATCACCCAATGAATTTTAGTAATACTTCATAAAAAAACTCCAAATGTTAATCATTTTTCGACAATACAAAAGTAAGTGAGTTCCCGATTCAACCTTTTTTTGACACATACGACAACGACTAACCATAATACAACATATTTTCATGCACATGTCATCTGTTAAAATTTCATCATAAATAACGCTTCATCCAAAAAACGAGATTTTAGATGAAATCTTTGACACCCAAAAATTTTTCCAACAAAAATTATATGAAATTGTCTTAGCAAATAACTTGTAGTAATATTGCCCACGTGGATACTATTCATATCTTGTCAACGCATAATGTTTTGTTCAGACGGTGACACTTGTTTGCGTACTACTAAAAATAAATTTTATTATAAGATGAAGTCTTTATAATGTTTAATCTACTTCTATATCTAATTCGGTTAACGAAATCATTAGAGCGAGGATCAAACATATCTTTAATTGTGCAATTTCTAGATATAACAATGGAAAGAAGTTCATGATACGTCGTAGCTATAATTTTGACACTACACAAAATGTCGTCCCAAAATCTAAACGTAAATCATCTACCCAATGAATTTAGACTACTAATGAAAACTTTTTTATATAGAATAAGTTCACCTCTAAATACTAGATTCCTTGAATAAAAATAAATATAATCTATTGTAAATGATTTAACATTGACAAGTGAAATCCCTCCACCTTAGACCGCCTTACAATATGCATTCCATTATGACCAATTTAACTCAGATTTATAATGTTCTTAATTAATTTAGTGAGTATATAAGGTCTCATAGTTTTTTTTGTTGTTGACTTAAGCCAAATATATATATATATATATATAATAATTATTTATCAAAAATATATAGTTTAAGAGACAAAATATGACATGATCTATTACAAAATGAGAATACATTTTTTCCTTTCACCAACATTTGTATCACCGAGATGCTGCGAGAGTATTTATCGCTTTCGGTGAACATTATCACCGAATGTATTTTGTCTTTCTCCGGGAATTTTTTTCTCCTTACAATTCATTTTTTACTAGTGAATAAAAAATCGTGCTAATTTTATAAATTAAAAAAAAAAAATTATTTGCATTTTTTATATCTCTCATTAACCCATATTAATTACACTTGATTTTTCTATCTCAACTGCAAAATATATATATATATATATATATATATATATATAAATAAATAAATAAATAAATAAATAAATAATGTGATAAGTTAATTAATTTATTTTTTAAAATTATTAAAAAAAAGTAAAAAGATAGAAGCCAACAAAATGTCTTAACAAGTCAATCTTGGCTGCCAACATTAAGGCTGCACTTTAAAAAGGTGTTAAATTTGGCATTATTAATAACCACATTTACAATTTTTTTATAGTAATAATAATCATATAGTAAACACAAAAATTAAATGACTATAATTGAAATGAATAAAATGCAAGTCATTGTGGTAAAATCTCAGAAGAATAAAAATTATATCAAATGCTTAATACTCAAGAAAAAAACACTTTTTCAATAGACCATTTTGCTCAAGTTATTCAAGTTATCTTACATTAATAAGGTTGTCTTTTGACAATCAGAGTCCTCTTACCAAATTCAGCTAGTGCCCTCATTTATGATTAAAAACATATAAATAAATTACGATTTTAACCCTTTGTGTGAGTGCACATATTGAATTTTTATCATTGTAAATTTTCACTTCATTAAAAAAAATGTTTCACATTATTTAGTACATATGATCTATTAGACGATTTGAATTTGAGAAACAAATATAATTTAATAAATTTGTTACTTATAATAAATGTACCATTTTAATTAAAAAAAAATAGAGGAAGGGGAGATTCTTCAATAATTATTTAAATAGAAAGACAAACCAGAATAGACGAGAGGGTGAAAAGTAAAAAGTAAACCCTGACAGGAAAATAAAGTCACTGCCAATTTCAAAATTTCCATATAATTTATAAAATTGGGTTATGTTTATTTACTAATTGTTCTGATATAATCATGAACTAAAATTTATTTGCATCATTATCTACAGTTGTAATTGTTATCACTCATAATTTTTTTTATAAGTAAGTTGGTTATTAAAATAATAATTTTGGGATTACAAGGAAAGGAAATGATCCAATGTGATTAAAAAGCACTTTCAAGTTTTGAGGATTGCTTTTTATATGACACTAGTCTGCTCTGTGATGGGATTTAACACACTCCTCGGAAACCTCCCTTAACAAATGAATAAATATATATTAAAATAGTTATTTATTTTACCAAGTAATAATAATATTAATACATCATTTTTCAAGGAGTCAAAACTAAAAAAGGAATTACAGTTTACAAATATTGGGAAGAATCAGATGTGCCTAAAACTGCGCCTCAATATGTGCCACAGTTAAATTTTTATATTTTTTTTATTAAAAATTAAGATTTTTTTTTTTTTTTTTTGAAATAGAGTTCTTTGTTAAAACCGTAAATAAAAATGATTTTTCGAATTTAGGTTATACAAATATCATTAGTGATTTTAAAAAAAAAAAAATTTGTGGTAATTTTGAGAAGATATTGATTTTTTTTAATTTTTTTATAAAAAGACAAAATTAATATATAATGATAAAATTAAACTTTTTAAAAAAAAATAAATAGTAGTTTAGTTTAGTAACGTGATGAATGAAATATATAAAAAAATGATATTGGATTTGGTTGGATTATTTAAATAATCACCTAACCAGGCCCAAAGGCTATCTTGGTTCAACTCTCAAAACTTGTTCAATTATTAAATTACAAATAAGGCCTCCGTTCATAATTGTTCGGCCCATACATTTAGGCATCGTTTGATAAAAATATTACATTAAATGTTTTATTATCGATTTTTGAATTTCATATGTCCTTTTTCCTTATCATGAAACGAACTATATATATTTAAAAAAGTAAGAATATATTATTTAATTCAAATATTTTTAATCAAACAATCATTTTGATTATATATTATTTAATTCAAATATTTTCTTCTATATATATTTAAAAAAAAAAAGTAAGAGTATATTATTTAATTCAAATATGTTTAATTAAACAATCATTTTTTTAAATAAAAAAATGTATCACTCTATCATTTAATATATGACATGAAAGAAGCTTTCTCATGGGTGCTAGTAACTTAATATATATATTGTTTTGGGTGACTACTCAAACCATCTTGAAGTGTATCATTTTACCACTAAATTCAAACATAAAAATAAAAACCATTTTATTAAATATATATATATATATATATATATATATATATATATATATTCCACTAAATTCAAAATATATTAATTTAAGTTATATATGATATACATTTTTTTGGTAAGAGATTTACAACTTTGAATTTTTTTTATACATTTGCTTAAATATGTTAGTGTTTTAGTAATTGATTTTGTTTTTTAAATTATTTTAAAATTAGTTTATAAATATGTGAAATATAAATGATAAGATATATAGAATTGAATATTTAGAACTATTAAACCTAACATAATATGTTTGTTACCGACCATGTAAAATATAACTCACATAATATGATGTAATTTATATTACTTAGAAAATTGTAAACATCCAATCTGCAATTGGCTCTATTGTTTCCATTAATGATCTAAAAGAGCAATATTAGACATTGACAATCTTGACCAATCCAATTAGCAAAAGCAGAGCCGTGATCCAAGTGTTGGTTGCCCTGACGGACGAGGAGAAAGAAATGGGCTTAGTCGTTGTGGTGGTGGTGGTCGGAGAATTGTTGGAGGAAGAAGAGTCTTTGACATCCACGATGATCTTCATGCCTCCGCTGCAGTGACCGATCACGCCACAGACGAAGTAACGCTTACCAGCCTTGTTAAGGGGTACGTTGCTTGCGCCACTATTGTCGCTCGCTAACACGTTTCCTATCGAGCAGCTGCTGTAATCGCTCTCGCTCACTTCGTCTATTGTATGGCTACTTCCGTATGAGAATACTGAAATCAAGTCAAATTTGTGTCGGAAATATGTTAGGTCATGAGTTCGAGTTTTCGCACCAGAACATTTAAGAAAAGAAAAAAAAATTGAATGAGTAAGTGATGTTTACCGAGGGTGTCGCCGACAATGAAGGTCTTGTCACTAGTCCAAGTTGCATAATCGACACCAAGTGACCATCCGTTCGAGTCCCCGACCATATAGACGGTCGCCATGCTGGTGTGCAAGCTCATGAACACCACTGCTAGAGACAAGCACACTAATATTTTACTCCTACAATTCATGATTGTATTTATCCTTACCTAGTACTTGAATTATATCAAGTAATCATATAGATGAGATGAAATGAAATGGAATATGTATAAGCTATTATATATAGTGGTGAAATAAATAATGGAGTAAGTAATCTAGGTTAATGTATCTTTATTTTTAAAGGCATCTTTTCCTTAGAAATGGAATTGCATGTTGACTATAAGAAAATTAATGACAACAAGATCTTGTTTGATTTTTTTTAATCAAAATTTCATATCTTTCTTCAATTTATTATTAGTTCATTCAATTCATCAACAAAAAAAATCTAAAATATTTTTATTTTTATAAAATTTAAATTAAAATAAAAAAACTCAAATAATCTACTTTTTAATCAAAATAATTTATTTTCAAAAAAGCCAATGAAATTATCAAACACAACTCTATATATGGTTTAGTGGAGGAGAAATCTTGAGTTGCACTCTACACCTATTTTCTATCTGCTCCCATTAAGATTTTAAGATTTGATGTTTTTTTTCTCTTAATTATTTTAAAATATATTAAAATATTATTTGGTTCCTTCTCTTCTAAGAATCTAAGAAGTAGTTGAGATATTCAAGGAACATGAATGTGGTGGTTAAAAAGAGTTTTTCCTCAAACAGTTTCCATCTAAAGTTTCATCTTATAATTGTAACCTAGTTTTTGTTTGGAGCTTCGATTTCAAGTGCCATCTTAAATTATGCAAGACTAGTTAATTCAACCTTTGGTTAAGATGATCATTGCAATGTTAATCTATGAAATGAAATATTATTGTTTATCAAGAAAGAAAGAAAAAAACTTGCTTAAGAAATTAGGTAAATAATTGAGTGTTTATGATGTAAACAATTGTTTAAGTCTAATCCATTAATCATAAACGCGTTGAAGTATGCATTTCAAGTTAATATTATGCAAGAACTGTCTGTGTCCTTTATGGAGTTTCTTCAATCTCAATTTAACAATCAAAGAACTTATTTCTACTTAAAAATGATGAAGTAGCAACCAGAAAATAATAATAATAATAATAATTACAAGAAGAAAAAAAAATATATATAATTCAAACAGTCCAATGAATAATAATATTTCATTTCATAGATTAACATTGCAATGATCACCTTAACCAAAGGTTGAATTAACCATTAATTTTGTTAATGACAATATAATTGTTTTGTTAATGATATACATTATCTCAAAAAAAAAATAGTTTTATAGTTATTTCAAAATAAAACCAGTCATTATATTTTCAGCTGCTATGTTTCATCATTAAATTAATGCGTTACTATATTTTTGCAATAATTTTGTTATAAAATAAAATGTGACATTATTTCATTAACACTGTAATTTATAAAGTAGTTAAAATAGTTCTTAATAAATCTAGTTATCTTTACCTTGTTGTTAAACATCATTTGATTTCCTCAATTCAAATAAACCATCAAAAAAATATTTTCCGATGAATTAAGAGAAACATGTACCCATATTTTTTAATAAATTTATATGAGTTTTAAAAAATAATATAAATGTAATAAATATTATTTAAAACACAATTAGTTTATTTAGTTGAATTGTTAAATTGGTACTCTAATTAGGGCAAATTGAGATTTTAGACATTTTTTTTAAACCTCACAATTTGAGTTTTATTGTCAAAGTTATACACGACGATGTTTTATTTTAACAGTTTGAAATACCATTAACTAATTATGTAAATAAAATTTATAAAAAATATTCATATAACTAATTTAATGATAATGTTACTTTTTATTTTAACTAGTTCATATATACTCTAAGAACTTCACAGGAAGCCAAAATCTTGCCAAACGTATAAAATTTGATAATTTATTCGATTCTCACGTAGACGTTTTTCTCACTCTCGCGCGAGTGAAGTTCTTCGACAACTTTTGAGATAAGAATGGCAGTGACAAATCATATATATCTGTTATTATGTCAGGTAAATAATAGGTTAACGTTATAAATAGTTAAAATAATACTTGTTGTTGTATAATTTTATCAGTAAGGATCCCAAAATTGTGGTTTAAATAAAAGGTTAGAAATATCAATTAACCCCTAATAAGGAGTTCCAATTTAATAATTCGACTCGTCAAATTTAAATATAATTGTTGTCCAATTTTAGTCAACCTCCTATCAAATAGAGAAAATCTCCATTTTTGTCTCAGTTGTCAATAGAGAGGATTGACATTTTCATCTATATGAAGAATCCAAAAGACAATGCAATAATAAAGGGTGGCAAATTCATAAGTTTTAAATATATTGCTTATTTTGATGAAACACTGCATTCTGATATCCTTCAAATTTCGAAATCAAGATAATAAACAAAATAATTCGGATCTCACTTCAATTCTATTTCATACATTATTTCAGGCAAGTTTAAGAACAGATAATGTAGAAACTGAAAGGGAAAGGTTAATTTGAAATTTTCAAACATCACAGAGAAATCAAGATAATAAAAGAAGAAATAATGAAATTTAGATGCTGAAAAATGTTACTCCAATTGCATTTTACCAGTAAAACATAATGTTTTAATACGATCCTTCCTCTAAGAATCAATTAGCCAGCAAATTGGCGAATAAACGACATTTAAAGTTTAAACTAGCCAAATGGTGTATAACTTACTTCAACTCGAGTCCAACCATCATCGCTAGCTTCTATTCAATTCTAGTCCTGCAGAATGTTCAAAAAATTAGTTAATTTTGTATGTCAGTTTATGGTTTGGTTTGATAAAAAAGTGCCTTACCATCAAGCATTATCAGCTACCTCCTTTTCCTCTTCTTTTACCACTTCCTCTTCCACTTTCTCTTCGATCTTGCTCGAATTTCCATTAACAGAGCTGTTGTCTTTAACCAGACGAGTTCTAGTACGAGCTAATCGAATTGGTCTTTCCATAAATATCTGAATCATTCAAGACCAAAGTTATAGTTTTTCATGTTGGATAACACACAGCCAAAAGCTAGCTAGATTATTCAATGGGAGAAAACAGATATATTATCACCTTTCCTTGAAAAGATTTGAGAGCAATTTCAGACTCGGCCTTTGAATTAAAAGAAACAAACCCATATCCTGCAGACCTCCTGGGATTGTCAAGAAATATAATCTCAGCAGTAACAACATTGGTGTTCTCCTCTGAATTGAAGAACTCCTTAAGGTCTTTCGCCCTGGCTTGAAAAGGCAAATTCGCGACGAACAAGTTATTAACAGGCTTCTCCTTTGGTGGAGTTGGTGGAGGTCTAATCTTCTTTGGAAGAGCCCAATTCAGCCTTAACGTCCTGCCCTCATATTCCTGTTGACAACAATTAAGGATGGAAATTGGTAATCAACTTCAAAGAAGCATAATGTCGAACACATGGTATGCATAATTTTCAATATAAGCTTACATTATTTTCTAGACTTTCCAATGCTGTCCGAGCTTCCTCATGAGAACCCATGGTAATAAAAGCTAGTCCTCTATTTCTAGTCTTGCTATGCATTGAAAGCTTTCAAACAGCACAAACAAACAAAACCCTAATCAGTCACAACATCCAAGAAAGATTTCTTAAAAAAAGGAGAGAAAACAATGAATTAAACCTCAATATCAACGACGGTCCCGTATTTTTCGAACAGAGGGCGAAGGTCGTCGGCTGTGCTCGACCAAGGAACATTCTGGGCAAGTATTCTGGTTTTAGAAGATTCATCTTCTTTTACTTCCCCTGAATTGGCGAGTTCTGGGGATTCAACTGTAGATTCTTCTGTTTGAGTTGAAGAGGAGACCTTGATGATGAAAAGTGTGGGTTTTCGAGTGGTAATTTGAAGTGGGTGAGAGAGAGGAGAGAAGGAAGAAAGTAAGTGGTGAGGTTTTGGAAGAGACGAAAATGGCGCGGTAGCAGGGAAGAATAGTGATGGATGGTGATGCTGGGTAGGGAGATTAGACGCTGCTGAAGGAAAACAGAGAAGACGAAGTAATGCCATTGAATGGAATTTAGTTTGTAGCAGAAATACCTGCGAACTTCAAAATTCGACCTCCCGAGAAGACGAACTCTGTTTCTCTCTACTGTGGATAAATTGCTATGGATAAGGAGAATTCAGATATTTTATTTTATTTTAGTGAACAATATTATTTTTTCTAAGATGATACATTAAATTAAATTAATACTCTTAGCCAAAATAAGTCAAATTAGTAATTGTGGCAAAATAAAATAATACTAACACAATTGGATATTTATGGTGGATTATTTCAACACTTTTAATAGAGGGGGAGCCAATTTGTTGGTAGAACAATTTGTAGAATTTTATGTAGTCCTAAATAAGGAGTGACCAAAGTTTTTTTTAAGGATAAGGGTGGTTTTGAAGGTGTACCATCTGAGATGTCCTTCGGTTCAAGGGTTTCTTACCAAAGATCAACATCGGGTACCTATTTTATTCGTCGGGCAGTGATGTATTAATCCCTAAAACCGATTTTTATTTTACTATCTGACCCGACGGATGTCTTCATTTTTATAATTATTCCCGCTCTCGATCTTTCAAGCTTTGTGAAGTCGACGTCTTTATGTCTTGCGGGTTCGTAACTTGATAAGTTTTGTCATTCCAGTCAGTCTGGTAGGTATAGTCTGTATAGTCGTGGGATAAATGAAATAAATCTCGGTGGAAGTTCGCTTCGTCAGTTGTCTCGATTGAATGAATCTCTCCTCCAGTTATGGTAGATTTTCAATTTGCCTTCTATCCTTATTCGGATCTGACATAATGTTCTTCCTCTAGCCGACCCACACCCCAAAAGCATTTAGGAGGCACAGCCCCAACCTTTGGATTTGGAGTGGTTACATCCAGTATGTCCCCCTTATTTCCATCATCAATGAATACCCGATCCCTAGCCCGTTATCCGATTATGGTGAAACATAAAACTTTATTAAAAATAAATAATTTTAAAACTAATAATATCAAAATTTTAAAAACATAAATAAAAATATTTTTTTACTTTAACATACTTATCTTGTAAATATAACTTTTGTTGTTATTAGTGTTAAGAAAAGTTAAAATATTAAATGTAAAAAAAATGAAGGAATAAAAATGAAGATTAATAATAAGGAGAGAGAAATGTTTTTTTTTCAATAAATGAAAAGAAAGGATAGAGAAAAAAAAATTATTAACAAAAATAATAAATAAATAAAGTGTCATTTATTGAGTGGATTAAAAATATAAAAGAAAAACAATTTTTAGATTTTCAATTACTTTTAAATCCCTTAACCCGATCATAGGTAATGTCACAAGAGAGAATAGCACAGATTTTTGCTTAATTTTTTTTCCTTTGTGCGACTTGTTTCGCGCATCAAAACAATCAACAAAACTCAACAAACAACCGATCACCACAATAATCAATAAAATATACAGCAAAGAGAAACACACACCGATTACGGGCCACGCCTAACTTTATAATTATATCCACTCACAAATAACGATTACAAAGAGGCTATAAACTCTCAAGGCTGCACACAAAATGACTCTCACTTGTGGAGGATATTTTTCTATCCGAAATCCAACAATTTGTCTTGTGCAGCTTAAGAGATATTTATAGCACTAAAGAATATCCGCCCCGTTCGGTTTTTTTCGGTTTCAGGGAATCCCGCGGGGCACCGTTAATAATTTTTATTTTAAAAAAATAAATAAAAATTATATAATAAAATTATATAAACGATTTTTTTAATATAATATATATTATAATATATTAAAATTTTATATTATTATAAAGAAATAATTTTAATACTCTTATAAAATATAGTAAGTAAATAAATATATTGGTGATTTAATATATTTAATTATGTTTATGGTATTCGGGGCAGAATCGGGGTAAAAACGGGGTGAAATTGGGGCGGGTTGGGGCGGGGGACACAAATACCATCCCCGCCCCATTCTCGTTCGATTTCGGGGAAAAAACGTCCCAAACAGGGCAATTCAGTTCGGTTTTCGCGGGGCGGTTTCAAATTGTCATCCTTACGCCCAAGTTCTCCACCGAGCCCAACTACCGCTGACTTTTTCCATCACTTTGCCCATCAAGCCAATATTTTCGGGTCATCGACCCATCGTGCCGACATTTCCGGGACCCCAATCTGGTCGCCTCCGGTCCTCCTCTAACCGCCACTAGTCGGCTCCGTCTTTTCCGCACTCCATGCACCATTTTCCCAATGCGCTAGACGTTGTCACTCTTATGCCCACGTCGCACACACACGACTCCTCCTAGGAATTTCCTCGGTTCTGGCTTTCCGCAATCAAGCCATGACAAACGCTTTGCTAGCACCTTGTGTCTTAGTCGCCCGCACATGACTCCTCTTCAACACACTTCTCTCGGTCCTGGCACTCCACACTCATGCCACGATAGAAGCTCGGTTGCTTTAGCACTTCGCATCTCTGGTGCCCATGTCGCCCACCCGCGACACTTCTCAAACACCTTCTCGGTCCTGGTATTCGACAATCATGCCAAGACAGTTTGGCTAAGAACTTGTGTTTAAGTCGCACGCACACGACTCCTCATTCGGCACATTTCTTCTCGGTCCTGGCACTTCACACTTGTGCCAGAACATAAGCTTTAGTTACTTAGCCCTTCTCATCTTCGGTGCCCAGTCGCACACCCGCGACTATTTTTAGACAATTCTCGGTCTTGACAATCCACAATCATGCCAAAACCGAGGCCAACTAGTTATGGTCGTAACAGGTACCAACATGTATGAGTATATAGATACTTATTCTCATCATAAAGAGTTGTGACTTTGTTAAGGGGTTATGGATGTCTATTGGTATCGGGAGAGTTTGTATGTGTATTGAGGTTTAAGCCCATTTTAAAACAATTAAATTAATTATTTATTAAATTTTTATGTATCTAATTTCTTTTATAATTAATAATAAAATAGTAATTTCAATTATTTTAAAATATATTGTGCACTAAGTTCAAACATTCTAAATGGTTTTAAGATGCAGTATATATTAATATCATGTCATTGGTTTGATTCTCTTCAATTGAATTTCTTTTTCTTATATTAATTAAGTTCAAGCCACTCAAAAAAAAGTCTCATATTATGTTTAAACTTATAATTATATTTTATGGATATGTACTCACTAATTGAAATTATATATTGATTGATGGTTTATAAGACTAACTACTAATATCAACATAAAATGACTCTTATTTATTGTTGCTCAAGGAATCCCTCTTATGCAATATTTGATAATTCCCTTAGAAAACTGATTTACCTATGTTATTATATATATATATATATATATATATATATATATATATATATAAATTGTCTCATTATTTCAACTTAATATTCAAGTAGTTAAAAAGATAAATAAAAAGAAAAATATTATTAAGGCACAAAGATAAATTAAGTGAAAACATATTAATTAAAAGATCATTCTTAATGAAAACTATTTTAAGTTAAACTAAGAACTTGACTAATGAGTATGAATTGGTGATAACTTTTTAAATTAAAAAGTTACAAAATTGCTGGTTAACTTTTATTCTTAAATTCAACTATTATGATCAAATATTCAACTTTGTCATGCAGTAAAATGTTATTAAATCAATCAAAATCATCTTGAACTCATCCTAATAATTATGATTAAGAAAGACATACCAAGTCATAAAACTACATATAATAACAAAATTCACCTACAAACGTCATACTAATACGACAAAGCAGATGGAAATGAATGGATGTTTTTGTAAAACATATATATATATATATATATATATATATATATATATATATATATATATATATATATATATATATATATATATATATATATATATATATATATATATATATATATATATATATAGTGGCGGACCCAGAAATATTTTCTCGGGGGGGCCAAATACATAGTAACGTAGCATTTTTTTTGCTATCAAATAAATGCATTTTTTAATTAAATTTTTACTCGATAATTATATAAAAATACTAACAAGCACAATTACTAAATTATTTTTGTCCATGAGTTGGTACAAAAGAAGACAAAATATCTTCATTACGTTGATTATACCAATCAATCAATTCAAGAAAATTAACATTATTTGATGAACTATTTGACTCATATGTTCTCGAAAAGGTAATCCTTGCCTCAATAAAAAGCGTGTTACATCAAACATTGTCGTTAAATTTGTGCGATAATTTATTTCTATATCACGATCATGTGTACGTAAAACGTTTCTCACGTTATGTCTTTGATCTTAAAATGATTCAAATTGAACTCTAGTTTCATTATGACAACTATTTGAAGTTCTCATATGATGATTGAATCTTTCTAATGCCCTTTTCCAATTTTTGTACCCATCTCTTATAAATGTATCATCTACGTTGTCTCTATTTAAAAGCTTGAAAAGATAACACCAAAACAAAATGATGCATCTTTTGATATGTTATATTCTAACCATGTATATATATTTGATCAGTAACATTAGACTCATTAGTAGGCTTATTAATTGATTGAGAAGACTCATGTTGGTCATGTGATGTAGAAGTACAAATTCGTTTATAGAACATTTCCATTATTCTATATCCTACATAAAATAAATAATTAAAAATAAATATGTGTCAACCTAGACCCCTAAATAAAATCTAACAAATACATTTATTTGTTGAAATAATTTAAAACTATTTTAAAATTAAGAAATATAAATTAATATTTTACCCTTATATTTATAAATAATTTGTATTATTAATTTTATTAAAATTAATAAAATATATATATATATATATATATATATATATATATATATATATATATATATAAATAAACTATAATATAAATCTAGTTTTAAAATAAATAATAATATTATATGATTTTCATTATTTTATATATAATTCTTTATATTTTAACTTATATAAATAAATTTTATTTATATATTAACTAAAATTTATTTATTATTATAAATATAGTATCTTAAAAATTATTTATATATTAACTAAAATTTATGTATTATTATAAATATAGTATCTTAAAAAATATATATATTTTTTTTGTATAAAATAAAATATTAATAATAATTACTTTAATAAAATTATATTTGAAATTAGAATAATATAATTATGAATTAGTTTTTTTTTATAAAAGAAAGTGTTAGTTTATTATAAATATTAGAAAATAGTGTTGGTATAAAATAAAAATTTTATAAAAAGAAGTGTGAGGTTATTATAAAAAAATGTGAGAGTGAGGGGATTTGATCACATGACCTCTAATATAGATTTCAGCTCCAAAACCAACAAGACAATGCCCTATTTGGTAAATATATGTATAAAATATCTTAAAAGTTTTACCCTGGTTGGGGGAGGCCCGGGCCCCCCAAGGCCCCCCTTGTAGGTCCGCCACTGTATATATATATATTACACTATTATCGTATTAATCATAAAATCATTTAATATATTAATTAAAATATCAAAATAACATTTTAATAATTTAACTTAAACAAACTCAAATAACCATTTTTTTATACTACAAATTTTCTAAAAAGAAAAACCCACAAAAACCCTAAGTCAAGATCAAACTAGCCCTTAATGTGGAAGGAAGATAAGAAGTCATTTTACATGAATATGACACATAATCAAACCATCCTTTTTCCCTTCCGTCTAAGATAACTTCTTCAACTACTCTTAATTAATTACTGTTTAATCTAACATTAAAACCCTTGTTTTATTAGTCCTAATAATTATAATTATTAATTTAGAAAATCATAATTTTCATTCAAAAGAAATCCTATATCAAAAACAAGTCTTAGACAATGATCAACCCAACTACTTTTAAAGTATTTATGCACTTAATTAATAACTCATTCATTTAATTAGAACTTATCCCATCATTAACACGTCTTCCTTTTCCTCTCATAAACAATAATAATATATATTTAAAGATTGTAATAGTCGGTGGGAATTGGAATGCCTGAAAAGGAAAAACCTCATCAAAAGTCTACATTTCCACCAAACAAGATTGAAAAAAACAACAATCTTTTCCTTCTCTCCAAATTTTCTGATATTCAAAACATAAGATCAACCAACCATGAAGCCAAGAAATCTCTCTGAAACATATGTCGGATTAAACGAAACAGACCCAATTACTTGTCCTTATGGTTGTTATGATCCATACATCATCCCACCGCCACCGCCGCCGCCGCCGCAAATCGCTAGAGGAAGTCACCCACTTTCACCATACATCGTTGTCATATCCACTTCCATCGCTAGCTTCATCCTCCTGGTTGTATCCTATATCATCATCAAAAGATGCTGCTCTCGGAGGCAGGTGTCGGAAAATCAAGTGGCGGACCAAGATGAAAACTTTTTGGATGAGAATCATGGCCCGGCGACGGCGATCGATCATCACATCTGGTACATAAACACTGTCGGATTGCAGCCTTCGATTATTAACTCTATATCGGTGTTTCGGTATAAGAAAGGGGGAAACATGATTGAGGGTAATGATTGTTCTGTTTGTTTGAGCGAGTTTCAAGAAGATGAGACGCTGAGATTGCTTCCGAAATGCAGCCATGCTTTTCATATTCATTGTATTGATACTTGGTTGAGATCTCACACCAATTGCCCTCTTTGTAGAGCTAGAATTGTGTCGAATTCGAATGGAGGACCGAATTTGGGTGCGTCTATCGATCAAGACTCTCCTGATTTGGGTCAAGACGAAGGATTAACCCTAACCCAGATGGGGAATTCGGGTGAGAACAGGGGGGGAAGAGTAGAAATTAATGATGTTGTTGATGATGATGATGAGCTTAGAGATTGGAGTTTCATTAGAAGGTCTGTTTCAATGGATTTTGGACATTCCTCTGTTCCCAAATCATTGGAGAACATTAATGAAAATGAAGAAGGTGCTAGTTCTGGAATTCAGGGGATAATGCCAAAGAGGGCTTCTTCTTCTGCTTCAGTTTGCATGAAGAGATCGTTCTCTTGCAGTGGCAGGATGATCTTGACAAGATCCAACCGCAACCCTAATCCGATTCTTCCCTTATAAAGGGTTGTCTCTCTTTGTGTTACTATACAAATTTTGATGAGAAATTCAAATAATGTATTTACATCATTTGCAAGACAATAATCTTGTGCAGGTAGTTTTCATCGTTTTGTGCATAAACTTGATAAGATTATAATACGATAATAACCCAACACACACTAAGGTAACTCACGCGATAATAGTTAACCCAACACACACTAAGGTAACTCACGCGATAATAGTGGCAACACACTAAGGTAGCTCACGCGACAATAGTGGCTCCTAAGATATCGGGGCAATGGGTATTGTATTCTCACTTGGGGTCAATGGGTTCCTAAACTCCTTTGTTCAAAAAATAATATGATACTAACCCAATTGAGAATAGATCATTTCTTTTGATAAGAATAAAACGAGTGGCATAAAACCCACAAATAGAAACTTATAGAACACATGAAGAAGCATAAAATAATTAATAAAAATAACTCATCCTAAATACACATGACTACATTAGTCAAGTGTAATTAAGTGTACATGTTATGTTTGGTTATTATTAAATCATTATCTATATAACCGATTGAAGAAGATAAAAAGACTGTATCATCAAAGTTAAATATGATACGATAAAAAAACAAGCATAAATCAGAAGGTAACGTTACGTAGCATAAATCTCTTTATTGTTTCTGATCCGATCTACAACATCAAATTAGTTGCGGCTGAGAGCATGATCATGAATCCAACAGACATCACTCTGTTTAGGGCTGCAACATTTGCCGAAGGAATTTCGGCTGGGGCCTCGGATAACGACGGCGGAAAGGCGGAGCCAGTAGGAGCTGTGGAAGATGGAACCGGGGCGGGCACCGCGGCCTCTAGAGGCGGCGACGCCGGCGAGGCAACTGGAGGTTTAGTTGGGGAGGCTGAGGGTGACTGAGCAAGAACAGAGCCGGCCACCAAAGAAAACATTAGAAGAACCAACAATATTGTTTTGTGGAAAGACATTTTTTTTTTCTATTCTCTCTACACACAAATACTTGGTACTTGAGATTATATATTAGAACTCAGTTGATGTGCAATATATATATATATAAAGGGAAATTGATAACTCCCAATATATATGATCATTTGTATTCTCTTTATTGAATAACCTTTCATTCTCCTTTAAAAAAAAAAAGAAAAGAAAAAAAGAGTCAACTTTTCTCATAAAACGTTCTTTGGTGGGAATAGTATAATTTGATTCATTTTAGTTTATCCTAATGTGTTATTAAAATCTAATAAAATTATAACTTCATTTTAGTTATCCTAATAGTAAAAGTTGAATTAAAATGATATGATATTGGGTCTTATTTAATATAGAATATAATTAATTAAAAAAAAAACAGTACCATAGAATTGTATTCTTACAATAAAAAAGGACCCAGCATTATTGTAGGAATGAGAATAATATGTATGTTTCATACTCTATAATAATGGCATGGAATAAATTCCCACAACCATCACCATCACAAATTTCTACATATTCCAACCATAACATATTTAGGTTTAGTTTGATTCATGTTATTAGATCATTTATAGAGTACATTTAATAGCATTTAATCGTTATGTATTGTTGTAGAAATAAATAAATAAAAATCGTTAAACATGTTTGATTATAAGTTTATTTGTAACAATTTTATTACAAAAATCAAACAAACATGAATTAGATGGTCCTTTTATTGATGAAATAATATTTGAATGGTTATATAAACCATAAATTGAACATTTGAACTAATATTTTCTTACCATATTGGGCCTCTATCTGGACTCGGGCTGTTCACTTAGTCCAATATTGGCAGTGGAGGTCAATTTCTTAGAGTAACGGCCCACTGACTTCCATTGTTGGAAAAATACTAATATAGGCACGTTATCACTTTAGCATGCCACCAATTCTTAGTTAATTTTATTATTATTATTAAGAAGAACTATCATTTTAGTTATTTTTTAAAATATAATTAAATGTTAATTTGCTATAGTTTACATTATTATATTTTTCGAAGAGATTTTTTGAATTTCCAATATTGTTCTTATATATATATATATATATATATATATATATATATATATATATATATATATATATATATATATATATATATATATATATATATATATATATATATATATATATATATATATATATATATATATATACTCATCATATAATTAGCGAATATACTTATAGTTAACTAAGTTCCAAAAAAAAATTATGGAAACAATTTTACAAAGAAGATACACAAAATCTCCTAACTAATCTCCGTTTGTAAGTAATATTTTGTTTTTATCTTTGAGTCTTTTTGGTTGTGTAACGATTCTTTTATTATCTTAAAATTTGTTTATTTAAATAATTGATGACAAATAATGTTAAAATTGGTACTAAGTTAAATAGTAAAATTGTATAAAAACTTTTTTTAAAACCATTCATCATGATTCATGAGACTTGACTGATTAGGCTAATTTTTCTTGTAATATTAAAATATTATATATGTGAAAACTCAACATACACTCAATGATAAATCATAAACTCATGTGTTCAAACTTATATATTCAAATTTTACACCGGTACAATTAGAAAATAAATTAATAATAAAACAAATATTATATCTTAACAAAAATAAAACTTTCATAGGCCCCTAACTATCTTTCCTCTCCGGTTCGTTCGATCTTACGTGTACAGACACTGCCCGAATTTCCTCAAACAAGTGAAACAATGAAGTAGTAAGTGAGGGACGTCGATCCCTTTGTATAAGAAATGGCACTGACTGAGTGGATTCAGGCCGGGAGTGCTTGACAAGTAAAATCCTACTAACCCTACTTTCATGCCCCATATTTGATCTCGATTCATATCTCAATTGTGTGGGTTTTGGAGCTCTCAATCATCTCAAAATTAACGAGTGACAACCATCTGACTTTCATTCTTCATTTTAAAGACTCATTCCCATAAAATTGAACCCAAAAAAAGTCCCCATTTTCCCGACAAGAAACAATGAATTAAGTAAGTTGACGCAAGGCCTTGTTCTCTTTGAATTTTTTAAAAATTCGTCCAAAATCAATTTTTCAATTAATCAATTTTTAACAATCATATCACTCATTTCATTAACCAAAATACTAAAATACTCTCTATTTTAAATTATTATATTTTATTTTATTCATATATATCAATACCTTTTGAAGTCTTTTTATCAAAAATAATCATCATTTCCTCAAAATCATCGCCGATCATTACTTTTTTTCATTTTTAGGTTTTTTCAAAAATCTCAATCCGAACAAACCTGAATTTCATTGGTATGTTTCTTCCGTACTTTTTCAATAATTCCATGTTTAGTATGATTTTATTGCATCATTTATACGGTCTAAAGAGGATATGAAACCAAAGCTAATTAGATGCAAACAAAATCACAAGAATTCTAGCTAGATCAAACAATACAATGTCTGTAATTAAATTGTCTCCATCGGGAGCTTATTTCAAAATAACCCTAAGATCAAACAAGTCCTATTAATTAATATATTATCTCAAAAGTCTAACATCTCCTCATCCCTTTGAAGGCTAGATTCCCATATAATTGAGAGTACGAATGGATGCTTTATAGCCTCTATAATTAATTTCTAATACTGTCATCTTGATATATCTTTCTTTATTATAAGGAGTTTAATTATAGGTCCAAATTTTAATTAAATAGGAAATTCACATTAGATATGGTAAGTACATGTTCCCCCTTTTTTCTTTTGAACATGACCAACTTGATCCCCTGCCGGTCACCTGACAACCGCACTGTCGTCATCATCGGCGGCCAATGCAAATTCAATATATATATATATATATATATATATATATATATTTCCAATTTCGGAAAAAAGGAGCATCCAATGCAAGGAAGAAAAATAAAATAATAATATTGTTGCCGGAATGCAATTAATGAAAATTTTGCCCTTATTTACTAAACAAAATTAAAACGTGTTAATGCAAGATGTACTCCTTGGGTCTACATTAATTTAATCTTTATTCGGTCGACATGATATAATAACCTTTTTACTCACCCATTTAAATCTAATATGAAAATCATTCTTAATTGGACCCTATTTTTTATTTTTTTACTTTTCATTAACATCGTATGTATTAAGATAACATTCATTTAAGAAACTAAACTATATTATTTTTATTAATAATATTACACAGTTATTATATTTATTCAAGATAACAATATACTTAGTGAAAAAAATGTTATTATTTTTATTTAGGGCATCTCAAACCTCAGGATCAATCCTCTTAACTATAGTTTCTTAAAAATAAATGTGAATATCTTAATTATTAATAAAGTTTTATTTTTGGTAAAAGCAAACAAGTGTCACCGTCTGAATAAAACGTCATGCGTTGTCAATATATTAATAGTTTCCATGTGGGCATTGTTACAAGTTGTTCGTTAAGATGATTTCAAATAATTTTTGTTGGGAAAAACTTTGAGAGTTAAATATTCCATATAAGATCTCATTTTTTGGTTGGAGCGTTATTCATGGTGGAATTTTAATGAATGATATGTGCATGAAAACAAGTTGTATTATGGCTAGTCGTATGTGTCACAAATAAGTTGAATCGACAACTCACTTACTTTTACATTGTCGAAGGGTGACTAGTATTTGGAGTTTTTTGTGAAGTATTACTAGGATTCATTGGGTGAGTATAAGTCTTTGGGTAATTGCTGTAAAATTTGGATTGATGCGACTGATATGACAAACCTACATATTTTGGTTATCATCCCAATTATTTTTTGTTGGATTATCTAGTTGGAGAGAAATCGTCAAACTTTTAGGGATTATAGTCGTTCGATGCGTATAATTCGTAATACTATTATTATGACGTTTTCTGGGATTAATTCAGGAAAGACAGTAAAGTCTGTCGTGGAGTTAATCGTTCTTTTCGAAGATTTATAAGCTCGGTAATTTATTAGGTACCGTTTTTTCTTCTTATTTTTTTTTATGTCAAACTTTGTCGTTGTGTTTAAACGATTATTTTCATTTTTAATATAAATTAATTTTTTTTAATATATATATATATATTAATTATTAATGTTAATATATTTACATAATAAAATTTTCATTTAATTCAAAATATCAAAATTATTTACAATGAAAATAAAACCCAAAAAGAAAAACCATACAATTTTCAATTCATATGAAAAAAAACAATAGATATGAGAGTCTTATTTTTAAACATTTTTATTATACAGGTTTGGATACATGATTCAGAGGTTGGGTGACCTTGAAAAAAAAAATAGATTTAAAAAAATAACTATTTTTTTTTAGATAAAACGAATGAATAGTTATAAATTTTACCATTATTAGATAAACAAACAATTATATTGATTTTTTTTTTAAATATGAAGGGATTATCACAATTTTGTAATAATCCTTTTTTTTTTTCCTGTGTGGTGGTGTGGGTTGAACCCTGCTCATGACTTTCTCGGACTCATTCAACTCATAAAAAAAAAGAAAAAAAAAGAAAGAAGGTATTTGTGTATAATATTGTTGCCCTTTGATCTTATTTCATGGTATTGTGAATATTATATTTTAGTATAATTATCATGTATTTCGTGCATTTTGCACGAGTAATAATATAAAAAATCGTAAAAAAATATTACGGTAAAAATGTAATAGCATTTTTAATTTTATTTTTGACCGTTTTAAATTTATGGATGGGTCAACCACAATCCGATTTAAGTATCTATTTACTCTCACATTACAGAACGATCTCTAAAACAACTGATACGGTTTGATTCCTCAACTCAATTAGTTTGTCCTCTAGAGTCCACTTCTTCCCTATACTACGAGTGAAAGAAAAAATGTAAAAACTATCATTAAAGTAACTCATGCGAGACTTACTATATCCATATGAATTATTTCCCATATCTCTATAAATATGACGGAATTCTTCCATCATTACTCACTAATAATAGTGAAATCTATAGTGCAGAGTCAAAAGAGAATTATGATCGATTAAAAACTATTGATGAACCACCGCGTTAATCAAATTTGGTGTTCAATTTAAAATATAAAATGTTATTAGTCTAGTTGGTTAAAAGGTTGTATTTATTTTATTAGGTTGCAAGTTTGAACCACACCTATAACATTTTCAATTTTATTTTTAACCGTTTTAAGTTTATGGGAGGGTCAACCCACAATCCGATCCAAGTATTCATTTACTCTCACATATATATCTAAATTAACTAAAATACTCGACCCGACAATCCGAACACTTTAAAAAGTTAGTTAAAAAGTTGAACTTATATTGTTAAAATATCCCGAATTTATTAAATTTGGTTTGGAATTAAAAAAATAAAATGTTATTAGTCTAGTTGGTTAAATGATTGTATTTGTTTTGTTAGATTATAAGTTCGAACCATACCTATAGTATTTTTAATTTTAATTTTAACCGTTTTAAGTTTATGGGGGGATCAACCCACAATCCGACCCAAGTATCCATTTACTCTCACATATATATCCAAATTAACATCAGCTCTCGACCCAACAATCCGGATACTTTAAAAATTAAGCATTATTATATAATTATATATATATATATATATATTAATTAGTTAAAAAGTTGAACTTATATTGTTAAAATGTCTCGCGTTATCAAATTTGGTGTTGAATTTAAAATATAAAGTGTTATTAGCCTAATTGGTTAAATGGTTGTACTTGTTTTGTTATGTTGCAAATTTAAATCATACTTATAACATTTTTAATTTTATTTTTAACCGTTTTAAGTTTATGGTCGGTCAACACACAATCCGACTCAAGTATCCATTTACTCTCACATATATATCCAAATTAACCACAGCTCTAAACCCGACAATCCAGAACTTTAAAAATTAAACATCATTATATATATATATATATTAGTTAGTTAAAAAGTTGAACTTATATTGTTAAAATATTCTGCGTTCATCAAATATGGTGTTGAATTTAAAATATAAAGTATTATTAGCCTAGTTAGTTAAAGAGTTGTACTTGTTTTGTTAAGTTGAAAGTTTGAACCATACCTATAACATTTTTAATTTTATTTTTAACCATTTTAAGTTTATGGGCGGTTCAACCCACGATCCGACCCCAAATATCCATTTACTCTCACATATATATCCAAATTAAGCACAACTCTCGAACCAGCAATCCGGATATTTTAAAAATTAAACATCATTATATAGATTAATAATATTGCTCAAAGAATTCAAATAAAATAATAATAAGATTGTAAAATGCAATAATTTGTATTCTATCATTAAAAAAAGCTCTAGATTTCATTTATCTTTGTGACAGAATCTATCCGTCCGGAAGTTGATACTAATAAATTATATATGTCAACCTATATACATACATTGAATCGACAATTTCTGTTGAATTCATACATTTCCACATTTTCAAGGGTGGTGAATCCCTTTGATGAACCTTCCCTTCTATTTCATCTCATACATGGCTCTACTTAATTAAATATGCACTTATACCATATATTATATTTTATATTGGAACCTAGTATGTTATATTATTATAAAAATTATTATCTTAATTGTTTCATTTCTAGTAACATTTTTATATACATTGCAATCTTTTATTACTATAAAGATGTTTGTTGACGAATAGATATGATTTATTTATTCATTCAAATTCAAATTATGACAGTAAAACATTTTAGCAATGATAGACATAATTCTTCATTCCCAAATAAATAATGTGTCTAGAATTTGCCCAATTTCCTCAGGCTTTATTTATAAACAGGTTAAAACATATTTTTTAATGGTAAAATATTTTTGACATATACTACTTTGAAGAAATAAACAAATATGAATGAAAATGAAACTAATCAAGAGTCGAGACATTAGATGATCAAATTAAAGAAAAAAAAAACAAAAACTCATATTGTATGATTTATTCTACAATAATTCTAATCCGAACAAAATGAAATTTATATCATATATATTGATATGAATAAATATAGTAAGAGGATATGTTTGATATAAAATATAAAATTATTGAAATTGACACATTTTTTTCGTCTTTGAATGTAATGGTTATGTTCTTGTCTATGTATTATTTTGAATAAATAATAAATTATATCATAGATTTTTTTTATAGATATGTATAATATTTTTTTTATGGGTTTTTAAAGTATTTTTAAAAATAATAATAAAGATATAAAGAGGAGGCACTTTGTCAAAGAACTCAACCACCCACACCTTTCTTCTCTCCAAATAGAAAAAGCCTATGCCCCCTATTCTTTAGCTAGGTAATTGACATTTAATTATTTTAATATTCATATTTTTTTTATAAATAAATTGCTTATTATGTTTAAGCGCCTTTATTAAATTTCGTATTTCAGATTCAGCTAATCTTCTAAAGTATAAAAGCATTTACTAAAAGTGAGCCTAAATGGAAGATTCAAAACATTGTTTTATAGATGGAGGTACTTCAAATAGTAAAGAGTATATTTTATCAAAAAATTATTCTGTTTTTTTTTTGGAAAGTATTTTTTTTATTATTAAGGAATTACTTGGAGTATAAGAGTATCTCTGATAGATAAAATTATAAGCTATGAAGTTATATAAAAAGTATTAAAAACTTATGAATACCATAGTATTTTTTTTGTTTGTTATTATAAATCAGAATTTAAATAGAATATTAAAAACAAAACCCAGATAAGTTTTGAAAGATTATTTATATATCTATTGCAATGAAAAAATGATTTATTCTATATGATTTGCGTCAATATAATAATTATTGAATTAATGATTAAATAACTGGTCTAGTTTGTTGATAATTGTTCTCAAATTCTGTTTTATCAAAATTATCCAACAAAATTTAAAAGAGTTAGGAAATCAATTTTTTTTATTAAATCATTGTGAGGCAAATTTTTTATTAATAAAAAAAAGTATGAATTTTGTTTAAGATAAAAATAAAATAATTACTTATAATAACTATTTGGAATCATTTTACAAGTTCAAGGCCTTATTAAATAAAGCATAATTATAGTGTTCTAGGAGACAAGAATATTAGGGACAACTAATTAGGCGGTAATGATTCTTTAAGTGGATATATTAAATGCGTGTTAGCAGATTCCATGACATACAAATTACAATCAATCTCACACAAAATAATAAATTGCAAAATTTAATATTAATATGCTTGTAACATATTATAATAATAAAGTAAGGTAATATAGTGTATTTAATAAGTCAATTGTTAGGTGTAAAGTCCCGAAAATTGGGCACTATTTTCTACTCGTATGGCCGCATCATGGATATTCAAAAGTCAATTTTAGAGATAAATAAAAGGGGAATTTGTATATAACATTATATTTAATTTTAAATAATAAATTTGTATTATTACAAGTCATATAATTACTAGCTAGGTTCTGCTATCATATTAATTATCTGCCTCTAAATACATATTATCATAAACTTATTGTATAGTTGAGAATGTGACTATCAATCTAGACCGTATTAGGGTGTTAAACAATATAATAGAATATAAATAAAAATCGTTTAAGTATAACGATAAAATTATAATAAAATATTAGTGTTCAAAGTTAGGGCCGGCTTGGGAGTAAGTCCGGCAAGCCTCGTCAACCCACTCCTTAAGACAGTCCATTTATTTTGAATAGTGAGATTTTTAGGCAAATCTATTATATTTTTAAACATAAAATATTTTAATGTAGTGATTTAAGATAACAACTTAGAGCTTTTATTTGGTTATGGATTCAAATCTAAAAAAAAAAAAATCATTCTTTTATTAACTTTTAACACTAGACCTAAGGCAACAAAAATATCGACATTTTTTTTCTATCGGGGCAAAGCGGCCATGTTCAAAGTGTTTATCGAATACACTCGAAACACAATCCTCATTAAGCATTATGATTTGACAATAATTTGATGGTGAAAAGGTGTAGCGATATTTAGACTATGAGCAAAACATGTGTTTTGTCGTATGCATTATGCATCACGGATGAAAAGTTGTCCAATTGAAATTTTGTTGATTTTTTAATGGGTGATTTCACTATGAATTGAAAAAAATATATAGGGGTGGCGGACAGATGAGAATTTCTGGTTTTACTTTGAATTATTTTTTGGAAATAACTGTTGGCAACGTTTATACTTATATTCTAAAAATAGTTTATGATAAAATTAATTTATATAATATATTTAAAAATCATAATATTATAATAATTCTAATAAAATATAAATGATAAATAAATATATATATTTATTTGATTTTATTAGAGTTTGAAAATGAAACACAAATATCATCGCAAATCAACTATAAAATTGAAAAACAAAATCGTATATATATGTATATATATTTTTATTTTTATTTTGAAAAGAAGGTGGTTTATTTTTACATACAGCCTGGTCTGACCTGACCTGACAATGTTCATTCTTTAAAATACACACGTCTCTGTTTCTTCTGGTGCTACGAGGAAGGAGGAGGAGTCGGACCCAGCTCGATTGAAATAAATTATTTGTTTTTCTAATTTCTCTTCTTCTTTTGTTGGCCAATTTCAAGCCTCTTATTTTCTTCTTTTATATATATATTATATATAATGTATCATGGGTTCTAATTAATTTCATCCCTGGCTTCTCCTTTTTTAAATATAAAAAATAACTGAAATTTAATTTAATTTTTATTTGTTTAGCTAGATATCCCAATTGTACGTGATACAATGTTCATTTCTGCAAACTAGTTTCCTAATGGATTATTAAAATAATAAGTGGGTTATTGAGTTATTTCATTAAGAACTTGATATTTTGTAACACTTTTTATCTTTTTGTTCAAAATAAAATAAAGTTATTCCATACCTGTTAATAACTTGTTGTTTATCCATATTTGAATATAAACCCTTATAATTATAATTTTTAGTTACTTTTTGTTTATCTATCTATAGACAAGTGGTGACCATATTTTTTGGCAAGTGATATTCTAGAGACCTAGCTACTAGTCTTTATATTTTGCCTTCTCATCCTTTTGGCCTTTGTTTTTTTATTGTCTTTGTTCTTTTCCTTCCTTCTTGATTTGTTTCTATATTAATGTTGTTTTGTCTTAATTTATTTTTGGGTATCTTCCTCAACCCTCTGTAAAATTGACATTATTCAAAAACACATTTCAATTTTATTATTATAAAATGTGACATATTATTTTTTTTAATACTTCATCACAAATTAGTCACAAATTAGTTTTTAATAAGTTAAATAAATAAACCATTTAAATTTAGTTAAAGCTTAACTCATTAAGAATCTTACTTAATAGATCACTAGTTTTTTTATGTTCGACTTTCACTAAAAATTAAGTAAGTGTAATTTAATCGTTACAATGAGTTTAATTATACATCAATTTTGTAGCTATCTATTTTAGGGAATGAAATAGTGCATTGGTTCATTTTTAATTTCAATTATATATAATCCAAAATTATTTAATTAATTTTTATAATCAATCACATTATACAATTCATTAATTAAAATATTTTTTTATTTAAAAATATATATCATATATTTGAAGATTTTACATTATCAAAATAATCATCTCTGAACATTAAAAAAAAAAAGCAAAGTAACTTGGATTTATAAGTCTCCATTACTTTTTCATAATTAAGTCTATGTTCACATTGCACAAGTACCCACTTTTATAATTCACAAGTATTTTCTTTTTAAGGATATGAAATAGCTAAAAGGGTAGAAAATAAGGAATATTGTTTTAGTGAATTATACATAGTTATTGTTCGTAGTAGTTTTCCTTGTACCTTTTTATCGTACAATGGTAATTGTTTAGATTGGGAGTTTAGTTGTTGATATAAGTGATCAATGTTATTTATAGTGAAAAATATGAATTTTGTTAATTAGTTATTTTAATTATTATATTGTCTTCTGAAAAATATATATATGATATTTAATTTGTACAAAAACTTTTTTGTAATGACTTTTATCATATATTTGGAACATTGCAACAATATGCATAAATTAATGAAATATATTTAACTTTATATAGGATTGTTTTATAAAATTTTAACTTCATTTATTTGTTAGGGTGAGAATTGAACATTTATTTGTTAGTGTCGAAAAGTTAAAGGGATGTCATGACTTGTCCGGTTATACTAACTTTTTAAATAAATAAAAAAATTTAATTATTAATTTTAAATTGGTATTGTGTGATAATGTCACTATTTTAATTTCAAAATTATAATATATATATATATATATATTATAATATCCTATAGTATAACTTAGTCTCCTCCCTATTTGTAATTTATTTCAAGGTAAGTATTTATCAACATTAAACTAGCTGGGGATATAGTTGTATGCAACCTTCACCAATTCTTAACAAGTTTCATGCAATTAATTTTAAAGTGATATAGTTACATACATTTATAGATCCTTCCATTTTACATGCATGGAATTGACTATTTAACCACTCTACCTTTACAAATAAAACCCTATAATAATGACCTTCATGGCTCCAAAGGCTTGTTTGTTTTTTTTTAAATAATTATATTTAATTCAAATAATCATATATGTAAGTAAGCCCCTCTTTGTTTGACATGTTTTTCTTAATTAATAAACATATTGCACCTGAGTTTCAAGGAAAATATATTTTTAAATTTGTTAATATATATATATATATATAATCTAAATTAATATCACAATTAAAATATTTAAGAATAATAATTTGTTTGTTTGTTTAAACCTAGATCCAACTCAGAATCTCATGTTTCTAAAAATGTTTTCTAAATGGGGGCGGTCTGTAACAATTAATACAAAAGTGATTAATCACTTGAACAAGTTATTTGCCTATGGTTGTTTATTAAATAAAATTTATAATTAATAGTTTGAAAATGTATTTTTTATTTTATTTTATAAATATAGCAGGCTATTTTATAAATATAGCAGGCTATTTAACCACTTTATATTCATTACACCCATTTCAATTTTAAAAAAAATAACTTTTAAAAAAAATGTAAGGTTCTAGTGAAAACAAGAGGTGAATAACTCCAGCTTTTCTAAGGTCCTGAGTTCTCATGCAAGAAGTTTTATGTCTGATTAAATTGTTAAGACCGAAGTGATTAGTTGTCGCACTCAAAAGGTTAACGGAACTTAGCATTAAAAAAAATAAACTCCAAACAAAAATAAGATATGTAAAATAGGTAAGGTAAAAGTAAATAATCAGCCCTAGGGTAAGAAGTAATGAAAGAATTACATTTTTACCTTGTTTTCTTTTTGGCTAAGAGTTGCATGCTTCATTGAAGAGACAGACTGCCCTACCCATATTCTTTTCCCCTTAAATATTCACTTTTTATTCTTGAGAGAGAGAGAGAAAGAGGAGAGAGACTCCGTTGATCATTATATATATATATATATAAGTGTGTGCATGAATCAAGATCAGTGATGTCAGGCCTTTACAGTACTTGTCATCTTCTTCTTCTCTACCTGTATCACTTTTTTTGAATCACAGAAAAATAAAAGCTTCTTCTTTTCCCCCTGAATTTACCTCTCTAGTGAATCTCATCTAGTTTCAGACTTCATACAAACAATGGCTTATTCCCCTCAAGGTTAAAAACCCATCCTCTCTTTTTCTTTCTTAACTTGTATACTTTTCTCTTATGCCCAAAATTGAACAGGTAATATGAAGAAGAATCAAAAAAGAAGCTTCATTTACAGTTCCGAGTTTCAAGCCATGTTAGACGGAATGGAAGACGAAGATTGCGTCGACGAAAATGGTCAGACCTCAGAAAGAAAGAGGCGTCTGACCGAAGATCAAGTCAGGAAATTGGAAAAGATATTTGAAATTGAAAATAAACTTGAATCCGACAAGAAACAGAAGATCGCCGAGGAATTGGGTCTTCAACCTCGTCAAGTTGCTGTCTGGTTTCAAAACCGTCGAGCAAGGTGGAAGACGAAGCAGTTAGAGAGAGATTATGGAGTTCTTCAAGCTAATTACGATGAGCTTAAACTCAACTTTTCAAATCTTCAAACCCAGAATCAAATTCTAATCTCAGAGGTCAAATAACTATTTCTCATTATCAGTTTATCACAATTCACAAATTGTCAGTTTTAATATAATTGTGTTCATAAATTGCAGCTAAGAGAGTTGAAAGAGAAGATCGTTGAAGAACAACCGGCACCCATGTTATTATCAGAGACAAACTACAACAATGTGGCTGTCCCTTGGACCCTGACCGGCGCCGGCGCCGGAGGCAATGGCAGCTGCGACCGGACCCAGATCGAACGGCTCCTGGGTGGTCTGAGAGGAGGATTATCAGACAGCAATCAACTATTTAAGGAAGAAGAAGAAGAACATAACTTGTTTGGTGTAGATCATGACTCTGTTTCTTTCTTTTCACTTGATCAGCCACCCACATTTTACTAATTATAAAAAAAGTTGGGTAAATAATAATAATAATTATTATTATTAATTAGGATTATAAATAATTAATTATATATATATATATAAATATATACTTTTGTTGAATGTGACATGGACTTGCTTTAATTTTGATTTCATGGTTTTTCCTTATGGCGGTTGAGATGTCAAAATGGAGCCGACAAATGCGGTGACTATTGATCTCATTGAACATGTGTTATAAAATAATAATTTATTCAAATTATATGATCTTCATTTTTATTAACTATTATGCATGACAAATTCTTGAGAGTTGAAAAAAATGACTTTTAATTTTATTTGTATGGTTGTCTATTTTATATTATAGTATTTGTCTTTGAATATTATATATTGATGTGCCGAAAATAATTTTTATATAGAATGGGTTTTTCATGTTATATGTTGAATAGATTGGGCCCATATTGGTTCTTAGGATAAAGATTAAGTTAAAGTTTCATGGGTCTAAAAGCCCAAGAAGAAATTTGGGCTCAGATGGTCCCTAGGAAACCATGCTTTCAATGAAATTAACCTTTTAAAAAAAGAAAAGGGTAGAATCAAGATTTCTTTTCAATTTTACACCAATTTAACCAGTCAAATTGAGTTAAAATCTTATGTGAATTAAACTAGAAAAGTATCATAATTTTATGGGTTATTTGAACAACAATAGAAGTCACTCAAATAACCTATCTTGGTATTCTTAAAAAAATAATTGAAAAAAAAAATGAATTATTTGATTAAAAATTTAATGGTATAAATATATAATATAAAAATAAAATATATTTTAACATGCGATTGATAAGAAAGAATGTGCGGATCAATTATTGCTAGGGCTGTCAATATTTAACCCTAAAATCAAAAAAAATTATGTTAGGATAATGTATTTTTAAGTTTAGGTAAAAATTAAGTTGACTCAATTAACATGGCTAATAAACATGTCAAAAACGGGTTAATGTAAACTGTTTACAGTTTTCTTTTGTATGATTTTTTATTTGTCTTTTCCTACTCACTTAATTTTTTAAGTGAGTGTGTGATAAAAATTTATTCGAGTAATAGGTTAATCGGGCCAATTAGTCGACTTCGGGTCAATTACAAATAAACATGTAACCTAAACCTATTAGGTTCATGTTTGGTTTGTTCAACCCGCTCCAAACTCAAATACAAATAAACATGTGAGGTTTATGTTCCGAATAGTAAACCTATTAAGTTCATGTTTGGTTTGTTCAACCCGCTAAAATGACCATCCGATTCCTCGACCAACATGAATTGTCAACAAAAGAACATCACTTTCTTTTCTTTATACAGAAGTTATTCTTAATACTTTTTTGGGGCCATACTAAGAAAGAGGTCCAGTCTAACCCTAATTATTACAAAATATTCAAATAATCCAATATAATTATTTTATTTTTATTTTTTTTAGATGATTTTACAGAAACATATAAATACAATTAATAAATTACCAGCTACCACTAGTTTTGTGGATTTGGCCTTGTTTTGAATTGTCTGTATTGTTTGAATTTTCTCCTTTCTTTTATTCCTCTTTTACCTGGAAACAGCTGTAACAATGCTTTACATTTCATTTCATTTTTTTAATAAAAACATTTAAATTGAAGTGAAATTATTCACTTCCTATATATATATATAAATAATAATAAAACTATCATAACAAAATATATTAGTTAATTTTCTCAATAAAATAAATCATGTTTTTCAAGAAAAGAAATAATATTAAAATATGTATAGACTTTTAGTACATTATAATTAATTTAATTTTAATTATATTTATTAATTATTTTAAAACAAACCAAAGAAGTCTGAATTTTGATGGTAGTCACGATTATTCTTAATCTTTGTTTCTATAGAATGGTGGTCACGATTTGACTCTTAGGATTATGGTTATATTAATTGTATGTAAAATATTATAATGCAGTTCTGAATTTATAAAACAAAACAATTCCAACTTTCAAATTTGTTTTCTTTCTTCAAAGTAGAAAAATTCCTATTATTGAAAAAGTGAGTTACAAACATTAATTAATTAATACAAATATTTTGATTAATGTGTATAGAGTCCTGAAATATATAGATATCTTTTAAATGAAAACTGCATAGTAGGTGATAAAGTGATTTTGTGGAAATTGGTAATAAAGTTAGAGATTATGTTCTCATGTGAAATTTAATGTCATCAATTATAAATATTATTTTTGAATTAAACACTATCCCTACCATATAAGCGGTATCAATTTATGACTTTTTATTTGTTTTTCTAGTGAAAAATCGAGATTGAATTCTTTGATCTAACTTAAACTATATATCTTAACGAGTTTAACGTTCTATTCTCATCTTAATGTAAATGGTTTGATCAATTTATACCTTGCAATGTAAAAAAAAAAAAGATTTAAGAAAATTCAAAATAATCAGTTTTCATTTATTGATCAGTTCAATTAAGCCAGTTAAACATCAAGTTTATTTGTTCGTCAAAAATAATTACTAGGTAATGAAAATATATTTAAAAACAAATAACATCAATAATAATATAATAATATGTAACATTTTTATATTTTTCTAAAAAATGTAAAGGCATTTTTACTATTAGTATTTTTAATTTTAAAATATTTTATAGTTTAAAATTTTAACTATTAAAATAAGTTTAGATATTAATTCTTATTCATAAACTCATTATATATCTATATATTTTTTAAAATTTAAACAATTATTGGACGACAGTCATTAAACCTTATTGTTGTGCCCGACTTAATTATATTTTGATAATTCTAAAGATTTCCTTATCCATTTGTTAGTAATAAAAAATGCTGCTTATAAAAATATTAAAAATTAATATTTATATTAAAAAGAGAAAATATATATTTAAAGTAAGAAATGATGAACTTTTCCTTGAAATTCCAATGTGGGCGTACAGTATTTTACACGCCGCCCCGCCTCCAAATAAGGAAAATAAAACATTAAAATGTTTTTTTTAATTTAATTTAAATTCAATTCAATTCTTTATTACGTGCATTCCACTGCCAAACCTCGCACAATCTCAAGATTCTCAACCACCGTCAATATACATATTTAATTTTATTTAGACTTTTCAAAAATGTCTCTAGCTTAATTAAAATAGTCAAAATTAAGAGCCATTTAATTTCTTATGAACCCTACAAGAAGGTCACATGAAAATTCCCTTTTAATTTCTCTATTTATACTTAGTTTCCTACAAAATCATCCAAGACTAATGAATATGGAAAACAAAAGGAATATGGCAAGTTGCAAGAAGCATCCCAAGCACAAACAATCCCCCGGAGTATGCTCCATTTGTTTGAACGATAAGCTTTCCAAGATATCGTCAACATCATCTTTGCGAAAATATAATACGCGTTCTTCGTGTTCTTCTTCTTTGTCGTCAATTTCTTCAATTTCATCCGACGCATCTCCGGTTCCATATCAACATTATAACGATGGTCGGTTTTCTTTGGGCGGGAAAAGTGCGGTGATGCTCATGAAGAGCACGTCCATGGCTTTTGAGTTTGATCATAGAAAAAGAGATATTGGATCGGATCATGGGTTAATGAAGAAGGACAAGAAGAAAACCGGGTTTTGGTCTAAGTTACTTCGAGCTAGGACTAGTAAGAGTATCGACCATGGCTTGGTTCGTTCTAGGACCACGAGAGAAAGAGTAAATGCGTCGACTAGGGTTCATTAAAGGATTGATGTGGTGTTTCTCTTTTTTATTTTTTTCCTTGATCTTCTTTGTTTGTTTAATTTCTTGGATGGATACTACACAATGAAAATTATCCCTTTATTACAAGATTGCATGCATGATATGATCAATGTAAAAGAATGTGGAGATGTAAATATGGAGAGATTTGATCTAGTATTGTCCATAATTTCTATTTTCAAAATTTAGATTTTTATGTTTTTGCAACAAATGAAGAAGTCTTTCTAATTCATGATTCTCCTTGAGAAGAAAGGTTGAAAAGTCATTTTCTTATTTTCCTTCAATGTTTCTTTTGCATCGGAGAGGAACGCGTAAGAACCTACCGTTGTGAGGGGTACTTCTCAAACAGGTGCTCCTCCATCTCTATATAACCGCTGGTTTCTCAAGAATACGCAAGTGTCTATTTTTTTCAACACTTAGATTTGAGTTGGTATTATATCTTTTTCGTTGCGATATCTTGTGTGACTGAATCGGATTTTTATTCTTCAATTTTATAATTTGAGATTCTAAATAATATTCATTTAAATCTTCTGATTGGACTCTTAGTGATTATTTCTCGAGTTCAAGTTTGTTTCTTCTTTACAACAAAAAAGATAATTGTTATCGGATCTGAATTTGTTTTTTTGTCTTTTCAATAAAGAGTCACTGAAATTGATTTCTCAAGTTGTTGTAGACCTTCTTACAAGTATCCTTCCATTAATTCGATACTTCCATTATTTCTTCGGATTTATCACAATTTTTTTCCCAATAGATGATTAATTATCATTTGATCGAATATTTTTTGACGTTGTTTATTAACCTTCGATCAAGAACAATTTTCAATACCGCTCAAAATATTTGATAGAGATTTTACGACATTGTTTGATTGATTTGCTAGACCCATCACGTATATCACGTATATGGATATTTAGAGTCACCGCCAAGAATTTGAAAGAATATTGTTGAATTTTCTTTCTTAAAAAACTAATTATTACAAATGTCGTAATATTTAATATATAGATTTTTATTTGTATATTTTTTATTTTGTTTACTATTATTTTGTAATTTAATTTAATATATAATTCTTGAATTAATTCTAAAAAAAGTCAAATGAAATGTACATTTACAAGGAGTAGTAAAAACCTTTATGAAACAATTTCGCACAAAGTTAGCCTGTTTAAAAAAAATCTAAATAAACAAATATATATTCAAATATATAAATATAAATGTTCAATTAGACATGGACACCTATACTAAAGAATTAGACACGGACAATTTCTAATATTATCTATTGTGACAATGGATATTGTTGGTTTCTTTTTCATATTTTATTTTTCATCTTTATCATCTTAAGGTTTACTAATAAACGATAATAGATTAAGTAACGGGTCATGTACGTACCTAATCAACTAAAAAATACCTAATCAACTAAAAGTTCTTAAACCTAGTTTGTTTTAGAAGATTGTGAATTCGATTATGGTTATTCCGCCAATGGATGTTGTATATATTAGGTGGGATTTTGAACCATTAATGCATGAAAAACGGATATAATATGTATAGGGGAAAAATTATCGATATTTTAGGTAAAATATTATACTCAATATATTAAAAATATCAATTTTTTTGGTATACCAAAAAAAATTTAAATTATTGTATCGATACCTAAATTATTGATAAGATGTATGAGATTTTCAAAATTTAAGTATATGGGAATATACAGAGATAATATTTATAAATTAATATATATATATATATATATATAATACTTAAAAACTATATTGATGTGATATTAATTTAACTATATAAATATTATTTTTGAATTAAATTTATAATTATATTATAATATTATTTAATATATATATATATAATTTCTAGCCATTTTATTTTTCAATATATAAAACTAATTTAATTTAATTTATTATAAAATATATTTTTTTAAATAAACTTAATTAAGTTTAATATGTTACCGATAATTATTTTAGGTAAAATATTATACCATAATATATTAAAAATATCAATTTTTTTGGTATACCAAAAAAATTTTTAATTATAGTATCGATATCGAAATTATTGATAAGTTAAATATATGAGATTTTCAAAATTTAAGTATACCGGGATATACCGAGATAATATTTATAAATATATATATAGAGAGAGATGTGATATTAATTTAACTATATAAATATTATTTTTGAATTAAATTTATAATTATATTATAATATTATTTATTATATATATATATATATATATATATAATTTTTAGGCATTTTATTAATTTTATTTATTATAAAATATTTTTTTTAAATAAAATTAATTAAGTTTAATATGTTACCAAATTTATTTCAAATACAAAACACCCTAGCCTACATTTTAATCTAACTTGAAAATTATTATTATATTTATTTTGGTTAACTTCAATTTTTGTAAATAATTTTTATTCTTAACATTTGATAATTTATAAGAAGGTTAGATTTTAAAAAGAATATTTTATTTTATTTTAAATATCTTTAATTTTAATTTTGTGTAATTCTTAACATATTAAATTGATTTTTTTTTGTTAAGTTAATATATTATTCTAATATTATAATACCAATACAGTGCTAACTCAAAATCAAGATATATCAAAATTAAAGTAAGATAAATATTATAATACCAATACAATGCTAACTCAAAATCAAAATATACCAAAATTAAAGTAAGATAAAGAGTGTCAAAGTATTTGAAATATAAGTTTCATCTTTTTATGTATGGATGTGGGCTGTCAAGTATTTGAAGCAGTAATTGATATCTCAGTTACTCTATAATTGTTGAATTAATTGGATGAAGATGTGTTTGACCTATAATATGTTTTAAAAGAAATCAAATAATTAATAATGTGAAATATTTTAATAAAATCTCAATAGAGAAAAAGTTTTATATTTATTAAGGTCAAACTTTGAACCATTTTAACAATAGAATTCAGCCTGAAAGGAAGCAAAATAATTTTTTTTTAAACACTAAAGAAAAACAAAATCACTGAGACATGAAGCTAAGGTTTTCATCCAAATGATTCTAACAAAAAGGAAGATAGTGCAATACAATAAAAGGTACCAAGACATAGCAAATAAAAAGGTAATTCAATACATGCTACATCGATTCAAACTATCAAAACAATAACAAAAAAGTGTGCTAGTTCGGGGTGTTGCGAAAATCATGAGACCACTTGGTTCTAGGAAGAAATAAAAAGAGTCCGATGAAGGCAATTGGGTTTCATCAATCCTGCCACATATCTGCAAATTCGTCTCGCTCAAGAGGATTTGCGTCCTCATGTTGCTTTCTCCTAATCTTAGCTTTAACTTTCATCGCAAATTTACTACCCTTCTTTCTTTTCTCTAGTGCTCGAATCTGGACATATTATATAAAATGTTGAAGCCATTTTAGTTTTCTTTTTATAAACCACAGCGAATAAAGGTGTCTAATATCTGAGATGAAGGATTAATGTACCTGGTTTGGAGAAACATAGTATGGATTCTCGTAGAGTGTCGGCCCCCCAAAGCTGCCCCCAAATATCTTGATTGGATTCATGCAAAATCTAGGACCAGTCTGTGACATAAAAACAAATACCAATCTTAGATTAGAAAGAAAAAAACATTGGGCTATTTTGTTTCTACATAGTAATAAGAATGTCATCTTGCCAAACCTCTACAAGGGTCATTTTATCCAAACCACCCCGATCAACTTTGTCGATTTCACTGTGTGGAGCCGATATCTGTTGACATAATCCAAAAAATAATTTTCAATATTTCCATTCATACCAACATGTAATAAAGAGAATGTAGAAGTGACAATGTATTCATAATAAACCTGGTAATTACGGAACCAAATATGGTCATCAAGAATGGAGAAGACAAACACATGATCGTGAAACGGTTTAGACTTCCTATGATCCTTTGGGGTTCCAAATATCTGTACAAAAAGAAAAAGGTTAGTGCAGTAATGTAATATGCAAGTACTGTCCAGCATGATGGAGTATCACCCAATCAGACAGACATTGGAGAAACCATGAGAATAGTAAAAATCATTAATTTCTCAAAAAAAGAAAGAAAAAAATATATCATTTAAAGCAATAACATTTTGTAGTATATTCTGCTGAACACCATTATCATTTGTTTCCTCAAATAAATTTATAAGTAATAAGAAAGCAATGGATTGATTGGAAACACTGCTTCATCTAGCGTTCCCTTGTGGGTGAGGATCCAGATGAGATTCTGTTTGGAAACAAAATATATCTAGTCCAAATTCAGCAGTGAAATTTGAGCTTGATGAGGACTTCTTTGGAAATATTCTGGGTTATTTGAATGAAAAAATAAACTTGTTTCATGAAGAAATGGATTATTTGAATTAGATGAGTATCTTTTGTATTTTAAAATTTAAAATGTTACAGATAATAAAGGGTATTTTGGTATTTTAGTCATTTATTTGAATTATGGAGTAAAGGGTTATTTGGTCAAACAAGACCTTGATCTTCAAGCCGGAGGCCTACAAACTGTATAAATTTTATGGTAAACGGGTGGTTGGATAGTTGATGGAAGGCGTTTAATGGTTAGAAGGTTTTTAGCGTACACCGACATGTAAAACCATTAAGACCACTGATCTGAATTATTCAAAAATTATTGGTTGTTTCAAAACCAGGTCTAGTTCAACATCCCATAAGTGAGAGAAAACTGAGACTGGAAAGAGTAAGAAATAAGTCTTAATTTGCTCAACCCAAAGTGAGAATTTAACATTCATATACCTGCATAATAATTTCTTTAATGAGTTTCCAGTGAGGAGAGCTATCAAAGTTGGTTGAAAATGTCAAAATAGGACGTGAAGCTTTCAAATGATTTCCTGTAAGCTTCAGTTCTTCCATGGTGTGAACTTCATAAACAAAAAACAGAAAAAGAAAAGTCAGGGTAATAAAAATTGCTGGCTTTGGATAATCTTCAAAGCTGTATTGGAAACATTACCAGCATTCACTATGAATTTCACAGAAGGGCCACCAGGACTCTTTGCCATCCACAAATAAAGATCTCTCTGCTTTCTGCACTGTGAATAGAAAACAAACATGTAAGCATCGAAGAGCATATCTAGATAAATTACATCGGAGAAGAAAAGTACCTCAAAGAACAGAGCTGAAGAACATCCTTTAAGATCTACGAGCTCATTCAAAGTTGCTCCTTTGCTCTGTTTTGATTCAACCTTGTTATCCTTCTTACAGTGAGGCAATAGCGATATCACATTCATCATCAGATGTCGATACCTGCAAATCACAAAATCCCACACAAGGAGTTTTCTTTATTTCATATCAACCCTAAAATCAGTAATACATATCGGAAATTAAGCGAAAGTAAAGCAAATGTCGAACCTGTAACTAATCCTGCGGGAACAAGTAACCAAAACCTTTTCCTTATTTCTGAATATTACAGAATCAGTTTCTTTTTCCTCAACTTTATCCTTCCATCCCGTAAGTGTTCGCTGAGGTCTCTCTTCAGCAGCATCATTTTTCTTCTCGGGGACAGCAACCACTTCGGTATGTTTTCGCTTCTTACCCATTAAGTCACAAATTTCTGTAAAATTGAATGAATCTCTCTAAGAAAACAAGGAAATAAAGTGAATAGACACAGAACAACCTTACCTAAGAACAAAAGGAGCACTATAAATAATACCAGCTAGTATAATCTTAGTAAAATTCCACTCCTACTCTAATTTGAATGAAAGTAATCATCTCACTTAACTAATGAATAACTATCTAACTACAAAAAAACATGATTATCCTGTGTTATGAAGCGTATCATCTTCATGCCCTCAAACTAATCTAGTAATCATTAGTAAGCTAGGACGATGAAATCTTGAAGAAAAACTGAAACAATCAACAGGAAAACGAACATTTGATAAACACATACAGTCCTGTCCTTACAACAGAGAATTGAAGCAAAACAATGATTCAACTTTCTTTCCATGATTATAGCATCCTATTTTGATAAGCTAGGTTAGGAATTGTCTCGAACCAAATTTAACAACATATTTAAAGAATGAACATCAATCAACAATTACAGTATGTTCACAGCTAGACCATAGAGTAGCAAAACACTTACATTGAGCGGATAAACAAATTGATGATCCTAGTCATCAACTGGATTGCCGCTGCTTCACAAAACTAGAGCTCGGTCACCTGGAGCTTGAACAAAGAATTGGAGAATATAGAGATTCTGTATTCAATCAAACGGGAAGCGAAGATTAATGGCGGTGGTCACCCTTGGCTCGTCTTCTCCCTTTCTTCATGCGCCTATATTAGCCCTAGAAGCGGGGTCTTCTTCACTAATGGGCTTTTCAGTTTCGAAAGTCCAATGGTTATTTGTTTAGTTGGGCTCCACATGGATTGATCCATCTGCAAAAAAAGGCCTTGTTTCAAGTCCGGCTATTTAGAGAATCATTTCCTGTCTTACCCACCTTTCAAACAATTTTTCTCAAACTACCCACCTTTTCATTCACATTCCCAAACTACCCACCTTTCTCTCTCTAAATCATTAATCAACCTATTAATTAACCCACTCTCTATCTTAACTCACTAATTAACTCACTTTCTCTCTCTAAACCCATTAATTAACTCCTCTCTTTCTTTCAACTATTAATTAATATCCTCACTTTTAAAATATTAATTAATTCAATTGAAATATATTATATAAATATTAAAATAAAATAACACATATGTTTTATTTTTATTTAAATCTATAAATATAATATATATAGTTCAAATTAAATACACTAAATTAAATAATTTAAATAGCTATTATAAATTAAAATAAAATAGAATACATTACATAAACGGGAACTTGAAATAAAATATATTACATAAACATTAAAATAAAATACATTACATCACAATAAAATACATAACATAAACATTACAATAAAATAAAATACATAATAAATATTAATCACGTTCAATATACAATAAAATGCATATTTTATCTTTATAATTCATTTTTTTTATATTTGAAACTGCGACGTTTAATGACCTTCAAAATGGTCAAACTTATTGTCAAAGGTCAAGAGAATTATTTGAAACTGTTGAGAAAAAAACATCATCACACAAGGTTATTCCATACAATGAACAAAGAGGAGTCTTCGAAATCGTTAATGCACAATACAGAACCATAAATGGATATTGGAAGGGTGGTAACAAACATAATGTGAATTTATATAGAGGTTTTTGCTCTTGTGAAAAATGGAGTAGATATCATAAAATTGAATTATAAAGATAAAATATGCATTTTATTGTATATTGAACGTGGTTAATATTTATTATGTATTTTATTTTATTGTAATGCTTATGTTATGTATTTTATTGTGATGTAATGTATTTTATTTTAATGTTTATGTAATATATTTTATTTCAAGTTCCCGTTTATGTAATATATTCTATTTTATTTTAATTTATAATAGCTATTTAAATTATTTAATTTTGTGTATTTAATTTGAACTATATATATTATATTTATAGATTTAAATAAAAATAAAACATATGTGTTATTTTATTTTAATATTTATATAATATATTTTAATTGAATTAATTAATAGTTTAAAAGTGAGGATATTAATTAATAGTTGAAAGAGAGAGAGAGTTAATTAGTGGGTTAAGATAGAGAATGAGTTAATTAATGGGTTGATTAATGATTTAGAGAGAGAAAGGTGGGTAGTTTGGGAATGTGAATGAAAAGGTGGGTAGTTTGGGAAAAATTGTTTGAAAGGTGGGTAGGACAGGAAATAGTTCCTATTTAGACATTTCTATTATTTTTAGTTTTATTTTCTAATATTTATATATTTTTTCAATATAAAATAATTAATTCCATATTATATATATTATTGATAACACATACACATACATACACATGACCCAAAAATTTTCATTCAGCTTAATAAACTAACAAACTAGTTAATTACCATTGAATATTACCAATATTTATATTATTTTTTAATAATATTTTAATATTGTAAATAAGTTAAATTGTTTTGAAATTGATAAAATATTTAAGCACGTACAATTATGGTTTTATATTTTTTTTTTTAAAAATAGTGATACCCAGACGAATTCAGAAATAGAGTTACGTTGGACTTTATAAATTTGAGATGAGCATAAAAGAAAATGATTATTTTTAATTTTTTTAATAAATTGGGTCAATTTGGATATTGGCATCTTTTTATGAAATTGAGAAGGAACTAGTTAATAATATTGAAAAATTGAAAATTTAAAAAATAAAAATAAAGGATTATGTCCCATTCCTATGCCAAACAAAATTTATGAATTATTTTTGGTAGTATTTGTCGTTGAGTGATGTGTTTAATTATATAAACTTGATTAAATATAACAATAGTGTATCAAACTTCTAACAAAAACTAATGTATACATAAACATAATATGGTTCAATAGGTACCAAAGTTATAAAATAATAACTTTATATATCATGTATTTATAATGTTGGATGACTTTCAATATTGATTTATGTTAATTTATTTACTTTTATAAATAAAGGTCACAGTTCAGGGGCTAAAATCAATTTCAAATATTTGATTTGTACTTAACTTAAGACTTAAGAAAATTTTGTTTATAATTAAACAAAATAAAATTAAAGGGGCAAAAGATTTTAAATTTTTTTTTGGAGGTGTATACTTTATTTTTTCTAAGAATGAATTTGTATTATGTATTATTCAAAAATTAAAAACAAACCGATACAACAAAAGTTGAAATATTAAAATACATTAATAGAACAAAACTATGACTTGAAAAGCACCCATGACCCATCATATGACCTTAACCACCGACTTCTTCTCCTATCATCACAACCGTCTATATTTATTTTCTATCTAGACTTTTCCAAATGTCTCGTGCTTAATTAAACTAGTCAAAATTAGGAGCCATTTCATTTCTTATGAACCTTACAAGAAGGTCACATTGGAAGTCCCCTTAATTTCTCTATTTATACTCGTTTCCTACAAACCCTAGATCGAAGACTAATAAATGAAACAAACTATTGAAAACAATAGGATGGCAAGTTGCAATAAGCACCCCAAGCACAAACAATCCCCCGGAGTATGCTCCATTTGTTTGAACGAGAGGCTTTCAAAGATACCGACAACATCATCTTTGAGAAACTATAATTCGATTTCTTCGTTCTCTTCTTCTTTGTCGTCAATTTCTTCGATTTCCTCTTATGCATCTCCGGTTCCATGTCAACATTACGATGGTCGGATTTCAATAGAGTCAAAAAGACAATATTCTATGTCATTCTTAAGAAAAATTCACCAGAAAAGCACGGTGATGCTCACAAAGAGCACGTCAATGGCTTTTGTATCATGTGTCATTGTACCGGACCATGGGTCAATGAAGATGGACAAGAAGAAAAGTGGGCTATGGTCCAAGTTACTTCGAGCTAGGACAAGTAAGAGTATCGATCATGGATTGGTTCGTTCAAGGTCGTCTAGGGTTCATTAAAAGATTAGTCTCCTTGTTTCTTATTTATTTATTTTTTCATTGATCTTCTTTTGTTTGTGTTAATTTTTGGATGAATACTACACAATTGAATATATATTTGTTACAAGATAATTGTATGCATGAAAGATCAATGTTCATAACTTCATTACTTATACTTTTGAAAGTTTTCATTTTTATTTTTTTTGAAAGTAATAACATTTTGATTATGACCCGTAAGTACTTATGAGCCTTAAATGACCTAAACCCGTCAACCTGCTTATAAATTTTTCTTTGATAAAATTTTGTGTTTGCTTTTTTTACTTACTTTTATAAACGAATTTATGAGTTAACTTTTTTATGTTGTTTTAATTTGAAATAGAGAGACATTATATTAATTACATTGAGTTAAATTGTCTTGGGTTCGAGTTGAGTCAGATCAATCGAGTTATGTTAGGACAATTATAAATAAACAAATGAGGTGCATGTTAGGGATTTTGACCCGAATTATTAAATAAATCATGTTCTGATTAATGTCGTTCAACCCGAAAACATATTAACCATAACTCTACTTGATATAAATCATATCACTAGTTTTGATGAGTTCAAAAGTCTCATAAACTAAACTGTGGTGAAATAATATTGAAATTTTTAAAGAATGACGTGGCGCAATCTGATTGGTCGAAAAAATAACAAAATTTTTCTCTCTTCTCTTTTTTTCTCTCCTCACATTTTATCATTTTTCAATCATTGATATAATAACACATCATTCCTTCTCTCATTTTCTCTCCCAAATTCTCTCTTCTATCACTCCTCTATTAAATAATATCTTACTAATTATTTAAAATGTGAATACACAATTTCTAAGTATATATTAATATAAAATTTCAAACTAAAATTAATAATAATAAATTTTCAAAATTAGATATAACATAAATTTTCAAACATTTATGCAGTTGATTTAAGATAACTAGTGTAGAGTAGGGATGCAACTAGGCGATTTTATCATTCCCGTCTCATTTCATTTCGAAAACTTTTTTACTATCATTTTCATCCCTTTTCCCTTTTGAAATTCACATGACAATGTTATACCATGTTTTTTTAAATAAAATTTTAAATATTATATATATTAAAATTTCATATTATTATAAAAATAAACTTAAAATTATTCTAAAATATGAAAATAAATAAACATGGGTGATATTGTATATTTAATTTTGTTTATTATTTATGACATAATTATGGTAAGATCGGATACACAAATATCATCTTGACTCATACTTGATTAACTACCAGTTAAATCGGAGAAAAACCGCCCTTAACAAGATAATTTAGATCGAAAACCGCATGACGAGATGGATGAGCATATATTCCATTAGACACCTTTATGTCATTTTTTTTCTTTCTTTTGTACGACGGAATATTTAGTTTTATAGCTAATTAATTGTGTTTTGAAATAATTTTTTACAATAATTTAATGAATAAATTATATATATAAATATAAACTAACATATTTTAATGATCAAACTGAATAAATAAATAAAACCATCAAATAAATTTAAAAGTTTAACAAATAAGATGAATCAAAAATTTCAAATTTCCTTTTGTGGCTGCAATCTAAAATAAGATTTATTTTTATGTTTCATTTGTAAAGTTCATTGTGAATTTTTTGTTTTGGGTTTTGTTTTTATTTGTATTAATCTTGTTGAAAATCTTTTAATTAATAAAATTATAATTCATTTGAATTTTTTTGAATGATTTTTTTAAAAATAGTACATGTATAATTAAAAATGATACAAGTAATTTAAATATAACTACACAAACTTTTGTGACTAAAAAACCATAAATATATATATATATATATATATATATATATATATATATATATATATATATATATATATATATATATATATATATATATATATATATATATATATATATATATATATATATATATATATATATATATATATATAATAGAAACACAATCAACAAGTAGTAGAATTACTAAAATATTTTTATATTTAAAATTTAATAAATAAAATTTTAAATTAATTAATAAATGATTTAATAATTAAAATAACATTAATTTATTTTTAAAAAATCTAAAAACCATTAATAAAACATAATGTCCCTAAAAACCTGCTAACGCTTGAAATTGATTAATCACGCGCATTAATTTCTTTTTGATAACAATTAACACTAAAATAGGTAGACAGATCTGAATGAATTATACACATTTGTAGCCAATCAATTAGTGCCCATCTTTAATATATATGTATATATTTAATAAATAAATATAAATTAATAATACACTTTAATCTCACAAACTTCAAAATAATAAATTAATTAACTTAAAAAAATGTATATCCATTAAAGCTATTTTAACCGTTCTTTATTTACCAACATTAATAATAAAAAAAAAAACTACAAAAGTCCCAAACTTTAAAAAGGATATATATTTTATTAGATTATGTCACAATTTAATTGTTAGTTTATTTGTCACATAACTTGAGGCATGAAATAATATTGACTGAATCTTTGTAAACGGATTATTATTTAAAAAGAATTGAATTAAATAATTTAATTACTTAAAAAAAATTATTTGAAAAAAACATTTGATCAGATCTGAATTTAAGTTATCAAAAATATTTTAATTTCTTCTGGACTAGAAAACTGACGAATATAGTAGGAAAGGTTCAAAGGTTGCAGAGAGAGAGAGAGACGACGATTGCTATGGGATCTAGATTATAGAAAGAGAACAAACGAAGAAGATAGATTTGATTATATACATATATATATATATTATATATATATATATATAGAGAGAGAGAGAGATTGAGACGGAAATCGGAAAAGCAGGAACGGTGACTGGTTAAAGAGGAATCGAGATTTACTGGAACGAGTCGTTTGTTCTTCACCGGAGATTTATCAGCGAAGGAGATGCAGAAACGGCGGTGGAGATTCTTAGGACTGCTAAGGCGGTTTTTAACATTCGCCATCGGCTCGATAAGTCTGGTGGCTCTGTTTTCATGTCATATACATCTTTCTCCATCGTCCGACTCGCCAAAGTTGCTTGATTACTCTTCGTATAACCTTCCAAAGGTTTATTATTACTCAGTTATTTGATTCTTCTGCTTCTTCCGCTTATTCTTTAGCTAATTTGTATTGCGCTAAACTTAGTTGAGTTCGCTAGGGTTCGTAATTGTTCTATTTTGATCAGTTCTAGCATTTTCCGTGGTAATTTTGTTTGACTTCTTTTGGTTGTATATATCCACACGTCTGATTAATACGTGTATTAGTTTTGGAACTTTCTGGTCATACATTTGTCTTTTACCAAACTTACGTGTTTAGTGCTCTTTAAGAACCGAAAGATTCCATCTCTTAATGATTTTGCTCAATTGTGTATAACCTAAATGGTTGAATTTGATTAGAAATCAAGTGAACAACGAAGCTGGAAGATAGATGATACGGATCAACACTTGTCAGAAGTTTCTCATCCTTCACGAAAGGTTTTGTACATCTTTTACTTTAACTATGAGCCATTTGGCATGTGAATTGAAAGTATAATTGATGAACAATAGGAAGGCAGTGTGTTGGGCTAGATTTGCATGTGTTTTGCTGCAAAAAAATTAGTCATGCTTCTTTCATGTTTTCACTCCTTTAGACTTGACAGTTGGATGATGCAAAGAAGAGTTTGAACATTTTCAATTCCAAGCTGTGGAAGCCACCACCTAAACGTGATTATGGTCCATGTGTGGACTCGTCTTCGAACTACACATGTATGCAACTTTGTTTATCAGAATCCTTTTTAACTGCTTTTTTTTACGCTAAATTGTTTTTTATCTTCAGCACCAGAGGAGGGATCTGGAGGTTACCTTCTTGTTCATACTAATGGCGGGCTGAATCAGATGCGAGCTGGGGTTTGTTTTCTTTCTCTTCATTTAGCTGCCCTTGTTTTAGCCTTCTAAGACTCTAAAGGAGAAAAAGGCTTCGGTTTTTGATATATCCCAAAGAAACTAAACCTAACAAAATAGTAGCAATTCTTCTGTTCGTATATGGATTTATTTATTTATTTCCAAATTGATTGATATTTCATTCTTTATTATTGTAGATATGCGACATGGTTGCTGTGGCTCGTATTATAAATGCTACTCTTGTTATTCCAGAACTGGATAAACGATCATTTTGGCAGGACACTAGGTATTATAGCCTTTTGTTTTGCTGTTGGAACATTAACCCCGGATGGAAACACTTACTGTTTTTGTATGTGGATACATTTCCATCTGTTTATATATCTGGATATAGGTGTTCTGTATCTAGGAACGGATCCATATACAAAAACATTAAGTGTTTCCACATTGGGCCGCGTCTTTCTTGAATTCTCTTTGTCTGGTGTTAATTTATCTTGTACGTGGCAGCAACTTTTCTGATGTTTTTGACGAAGATCATTTCATTAGTTCATTGAGCAATGATGTAAAGATTGTGAAAAAGCTCCCTAAGAAACTCTCAGCTGCTACTCGTGCAGTAAAGAATTTCAGAAGCTGGTCTGGATTAAATTATTACCAGGAAGAGATAGCTAGCTTGTGGACTGATTATCAAGTATGTTAGTTAGTCATTGAACAATTCATTTTTCCTTATTGCAAAGCAAGCAGTATTAACTTTCTGCTAGCTGCATTTTGTTTAGGTCATTCGAGCAGCGAAATCTGATTCACGGCTAGCAAATAATAATCTTCCCCTTGATATTCAGAAGTTGCGTTGCCGAGCTTGTTACAAAGCTTTACGCTTCTCACCAAGGATCGAGGCAATGGCAAAAGTAAAACACAATCTATAATTCTAACTTCCAAAAGTAGGACATGTTTAATTTGGCTGTTTGGTTTTGCAGTTGTTGGTTGACCGTATGAGATCCTATGGTCCTTATATTGCTTTGCATTTACGATACGAGAAAGACATGCTTTCTTTTAGTGGTTGTACGCATGGTTTGTCACCCGAAGAAGCTGAGGAACTAAAGATAACCAGGTGGGTATTGTATTTGTATTTTAGTTTTATTGAGTTTAGGGTTTTAATTGTTATTTTTATGAATAGGGAGAATACTGCATATTGGAAAATAAAAGAGATAAATTCGACTGAGCAGAGGAGCAAAGGTTATTGCCCCTTAACACCAAAGGAAGTAGGAGTTTTCCTCAATGGTTTTGGATTTCCTTCCAGCACTCCGATATATATGGCTGCTGGAGAGATATACGGAGGTGATTCGCATATGACTGATCTGCAATCGCGTTTTCCCTTGTTAATGAACAAGGTATAGGGCTTGGGAGTTTGTGGTCGATTTGTTGCTTCTTCTTTTTCCTCAAATTGATTTATTTCAGGAAAAATTGTCATCGAGAGAAGAACTTGAGCCATTTGTGAATCACGCATCTCAAATGGCTGCATTAGACTACATAGTGTCAGTGGAGAGTGACATATTTATTCCTTCATTTTCCGGGAACATGGCTAGGGCAGTTGAAGGACATCGTCGTTTCCTAGGACATCGGAAGACCATTTCTCCAGACAGGTAAAAGATTAGTCCCCTGTTTCTTATTTTTTTTGGATTTAAGTTTGTTAAACGAGATTATGTTTAGGAAAGCCCTTGTTCGCCTTGTTGACAAAATAGAGGCGGGAACTTTGAAAGAGGGGAAAAAGTTGTCCAACCGCATTTTTGAAATTCACAGACGAAGGTAAGAGAATGATATGATTATTCCACAAAACAAAAATAAAACATATCCTTAAATGATTTGGTTGTTGTTGTGTTGTGTTGTCTAGACAAGGATCTCCTCGGAAGAGAAAAGGTCCGATAACTGGAACGAAAGGAATGGATAGGTTTCGTTCAGAAGAGTCGTTTTACGAGAATCCATTGCCCGATTGTCTGTGTCAGAATCAAAGCACAATGGTTTAGTTTAGATTAGTTCATTACGGAGGTAACTAATTAACTCTGAGATAGTGAATTCTTACCACACTTGATTTGAGAGAGTTCATTCAGATCATATGTATTTAACTGGGATGATGCATTCATTGTTTATTGAATTTCTGTGTTTATAGATAAATATATGGTTGTAACTTTGAAACAAAAAAGAGTAATAATTCTTTTCATTGTTTACTTTCTTTGGTCTCAATGGATCATAACCATTCATTCCTTTTAATTTAAGGTATTCTTATTAGAAATCGAACTTGTAGAATTAGTTTATTAGACTCTAAACTAGTTGAATCTTGAAATGTGAATGGATGAATATTGTGTTCATATTGAATTCATTAATGTGTCTTAAGTTTTGCTTTGTGTTCTTTCAACCAAATGAAATAAACAACTGGATTTAGGTTTCACCTTCTGATGAATAATTGTTTTATAAGAAGTTTATTATTATTATTGGTGTTATTTTATAATATAACTAATATATTTAGTAATAATTTATGACGAATAAATTAACCTAATTAAATCGATATTTTAATTTATTAATGAATCCAAACCCAGAATGAGATTTTTTAGAATAGAGGTTATTGATTTAATTGAAACACTCACCTTAAGTTTAATTATACAAATGTATTTTTTTTTTGTTAAGTATAACATTCAAATTATTAACTAATATGAAAAATAAAAGTTAAAAAATAAGTCATATTAAATGAACCAATCCTTGAGGAGATCGAGATAAGGGTCCCACGAAAAAGATCCCCGTGAACTCCTACCCCACCATATTTGGGAAGAAGAAGAATAATACAGTAACTTTGACCATAAGGATCTGTTTGTTTCAAGATTTGGATATAATAATTTATTTTAATTATATCATTTTCTTTTATATTAAAATATATTCTTTATCCAACCCTACCAAGAAGAAGAATTTCAAAAAAAAAATTATATAAATAAAATAAAAAATTTAAATATGATAAAAAATGGCGTGCCACAACAATGTTTTTGTGAATTGTGCCATTCTCTATCTTTCTCCATCTAGTTGTAGATAAGAATGAAAATTAATTTAATCAAAATAAACTACTATATTTTTTATTCACTCAATTAAACATTTAAACTATCAAACTTAATTATTATTATTATTTAATATATTTTGTTTTTTTATAATGTATTTAAATAATATAAAAAAATAAACCATCACATCATGAGATAATTAGTATATTGTAGGACTAGAAGGTACTTTTAAAAGTAAAGATTTATTTAAAAGAAATTATCTGAATTTATAATTCAGCATTCTAGAAAGAAAGAACATATTCTAGAGAGAGAAACTGGTCTTCAACATTGTTTTAGAGAGAGATGGATAAAAGCAGCTCAGACTCAACCACCATTAATGGTGGCGGCGGCGTAAATAGAGATAATCAGTTCCTTAAACATCTCAACAAGGTTTCTCATCACAAGATCTCCAAACCCGCTCGAAGACCCGCTTTCGACCCGCCTCCACCGCAACCGCAACCGCCTCTTCAAGCACCTCCTCAGCAAAATCAGCCGCCTGTATACAACATAAATAAGAGCGATTTCCGTGACGTTGTTCAGAAATTAACCGGGTCACCCGCCCACGAACGATTATCGGGTACTCCTCCCTGCCCGATTCAACCACCTAAACAACCCAACTCCCGTCTTCAACGGATCCGGCCGCCGCCCCTCGTACAAATCAATAACCTCGTATTTCCGCCGCCGGTATACCCAACTAATTTAAGACCGCCGCCGGTACCCTTTTCGCCTCTGCCGCCGTTACCGCCGGTATACACGTCGGTGCCGGAATTTCCTTTCTCCAACTACATGCATTTCCTCCATGGACAAGTCTCTGGTTTAGACTATGATCTGGCACAAAACGAGGCGATTGCTCCGCCACCGCCGCCGCATAACATGGTATCTGGTCCTATAACGTCGTCGGCGCCGGTGAGTTTCCGACCATCTTCTCCGTTGCCTTTTGGGTGCCTATCACCTAGGTCAGCAGCATAGCGTATCCCCAATTCTTTTTTGTTGTCAGGTTAAGGCCTTGTTTGATTTAGATACAGTTTATTATTATTATTATAATGTAAGAAGTAACTATTATTATTAATATATTATATATATATAGGAGTGAATTCTAAGATGATTGTAGAGAAATTTGTTTCATAGATTACTGATATTTGATTTGATAATCCTTTGGTATATCTTAAATATTTTATTTATTATTTATTGATGTTGTTTGTAGTCTTTTTGACCAAAACATGGACTGCTTTTTTAGTTATTTGAAAATAAGGCACAAGTGTAATTTATAAAAAGTTTTTTAAAAGAATGAAAACCTACTTTGATTTTCTCTTTATAATACAATACATCTTTTAATGTAGATTTTAATTTCAACTTAATTTTTTAATATTTTTTGGTAACAGGTGTTTGATGGCTATATAATTTAGAACATCAAATCTTTACATAAGATCTTTTGTAATTATTCTAATAGGTTTTTATAAACTTATTTAATGTAAGCTTAATAGTATAGTATTTAAGGATGATAATAGAGTGTAAATGAATTTACCATCAACACTAAATTTTAGTTTTGAATTGATTTAGAAAAAGTTATCGGTTCATAATATGTGAGGAGCATCATTTTTTATTATAAACGACAATAATAATATTTATTTTTATTTTAACTAAACTAATTTGTAATACAAATAGTTTATTAAATTAAATATTTATTTGTCTACTTAATATGTTTATTTTAATATACAAGTAAAAATATAATAAAAAATAATATATATTTGTAATGTTGTAAATATAAGTTGGAATTATATTGGTGACAGAGAAAGCTAGTTTTTTAACTTTTTTTTAGTCAAATTAGGAAAAATAGTCTAAACAATACAATTCAAATAGGACTTTCAGACCATATTAAATTGACATCCTACTCGTTTGATAAAATGAATTAACACCATTAATAGATTATTTCGGTCATTTTCTCTTTTTAAATAATTAATTATCATTATTCAAATAAAGAGTTGCAAATATAAAATTATTATTATTTTATATTTTTATTTTTTTTGGTTTTCTTAAACTATTCTTATCATTTTTAATTTAGATAATCATTTTAAAAAGAAAGTTACAAATACAAAATTAAACTAAAAAATAAAATTAACAAAATTAATTACTAAACACAGAAATGTTAAATAAAATGATAAATTTGCAAAAACTAAAATTTTATTGAAGAAAATCTAACAATTTTGTAATGTTAAATATTCATGAGGACCATGAATTTAAATATTCATGAGGACCGTGAATGAGTAAAACAAGACACAAACCAATCAAAGATATAAGAAAATATATTTTTAAAATTGAGCTACATTAAAAGTTGATGGTTCATAAATACAAATGAAAAAACAACTTTAGATTCGGTAATTTCATCTCATATGTATATCAGAAAAAACTGACACAAATTTAACAAATAAAAAAAACAACTTTAGATTCGGTAATTTCATCTCATATTCGTATCAAAAATATCCGATCCGACCAAATAAGAGGTTATATTGAACAAAATTAGCACAAAATCAAATCCAAAAGTGGTTGGAAGAAGAAAAAAACAATTTTTTTAAAAGATTTCTTCTAGAAATTTGAGTGTTTTTGTAAATTAGAAATTGGACAATTCAATGGCAATAGTATGTTGTATATTTTATCTTTCATATGACCTTCTGTCTGTATAGCTTACAAGAAAATTATGATTTAGAATTCAATATCAACTAAACGGTCAAGTATGTTTGTTATTATCTAAACGGTCAAGTATGTTTGTTATTATCTAAACGGTCAAGACTTATTTATGCTTATATACCAAATCAAACTAGTCCTTAAATCTTTATCTAATAAAGAAATAAAATGTTAAAAAGCAAATATTGCATCAAATACTTGCTTGTGATTCTAAGTTAATTGGGAGTACAGTGTACACCTAAGATTTTAGAATTAGGTTAACTTAATCAATTAAAAAATATATAATCATTTCAATCATTATTATTGTTAACTTGCAAAACATTAAATACATAAATAAAAAGAGAAATTGGTAATCACCCGAAATCACATTAAGCAAACAACATAACAATAGTAAAAGTAGGAAATTTTGAAGGTTCCAGTATAACAAGCATGAAAGCCTACAACATTCTGATTCCTAATCATAGGAATTTAGAAAGCAAACAAGCAATCAAATCACCTTCTCCCAGTTTATATATATATAAAAAAGATACCCACAACAGGAGAAACCCTAAAATTCAAATTCAGTCTCTCACTGTTCATCATTCTTGGAAGCTTCTTTAATCTCATCAGCCCCATCATCCTGCAAGAAAGATTTGTTCATGTTTCATCATCATTATCATTGTCAAAAACAAGAATTTGAATCAATCATAATACCTGCATATCTGAGGTCCACAAGGTAAGGTTATCCCTAAGGAGTTGCATAATCAAAGTGCTGTCTTTGTAAGACTCTTCTCCTAGTGTGTCCAATTCAGCAATTGCTTCATCGAAAGCCTGGTTATTATTTAGGGCAACCCAATTAATCAAAGATATAACACTAAACCCTCAAATCAAATAAGATTATTAGCAGAAATACTTACTTGCTTTGCAAGACCACATGCACGATCGGGTGAGTTTAAGATTTCATAATAGAACACAGAAAAGTTCAGAGCAAGCCCTAGACGAATAGGATGTGTTGGTGGGAGCTCAGCATTAGCAATATCCTGTAAATTACATGATCAGTTTCATTCATTTCTAATACTTAAATCGACATCTAGATCTTAAACCCTAGCAGTTCAGCATAATCAGTATATCTTCAGAAACAAACCTGAGCCGCTTTATAGGCGTTGAGAGTGTTCTCAGCTGCCTCCTTTCTCTCAGCTCCGGTCTTGAATTCAGCAAGATAACGATGATAATCTCCCTTCATCTTCAGATAAAACACTTTGGAATCTCCAACTGAAGCCGATGGAATAAGCCTGGAATCAAGAAGCTTGAGAATACCTTCACAGATGGAAGAAAGTTCAGATTCGATCTTCGATCTGTAATCTCTGATAATTGAAACATGATCTTCATTCCCGCGACTCTCCTCCTTCTGCTCGATGGAGGAGATAATACGCCAGGAAGCTCTTCTCGCTCCAATCACGTTCTTGTAAGCGACAGAGAGAAGATTCCTCTCCTCGATTGTAAGTTCATCGGATTCAACAGAAGCTGAAACCTTCTCCATGAACTCTACCATCTCCTCGTATCGCTCCGCCTGCTCAGCCAACTTCGCCTTGTAAACGTACTCGTCACGCGCCGATGATGATGCTACTGCCGCCATAGTCGTTCCTTGTTGAATCTCCGATTTCCTGGTGTAGATTTGAAAGAGAGATAGAAATGGCGGAAGGAGAGAGAAACGCGTAGACTTTGCCCCTTTTCTCCCTGGCGGCCATTTACTTTTGTGAGATCAAACAAATCTTAGCCGTTGGATTAAAACTTTAGTGCTGGACCATGACGCTGGCCTGTGGGACCACTAAACCCTTGGGCCTTATAATCAAACAGGCCCAATCTTATGGGTCCTATGATCTATTATATTCAGACCCAGTCCAGTAAATGCGCCAGGGACACCAATTCGTAAGAGTATGTCGTCGAGTGACGCGTACTACACAGATATCTATATATATATATATATAATGTTTAATTTTTAAAGTGTTTGAATTACCGGGTTGAGAACTGTGGTTAATTTGGATATATATGAGAGTAAATGGATACTTGGGTCGGATTATGGGTTAACCCGTCCATAAACTTGAAACGGTTAAAAATAAAATTAAAAATGCTATAGGTATGGTTCGAACTTGCAACCTAACAAAACAAATACAATATTTTAACCAACTAAGATAATAACACTTTATATTTTAAATTCAACCCAAAATTTGATAAAGGCGTGACATTTTAACAATATAAGTTCAACTTTTTAACTAACTAATATATATATATATATAATGATGCTTAATTTTTAAAGTGTCCGGATTGCCGGGTCGAGAACTGTGGTTAATTTGGATATATGTGAGAGTAAATTGATACTTATGTCGAATTGTGGGTTGACCCGCCCATAAACTTAAAACGGTTAAAAATAAAATTAAAAATGTTATAGGTATGGTTCGAACTTGCAACCTAACAAAACAAATACAACATTTTAACTAACTAGGCTAATAACACTTTATATTTTAAATTCAACCCAAAATTTGATAAACGCGTGACATTTTAACAATATAAGTTCAACTTTTTAACTAACTAATATATATATATAATGATGCTTAATTTTTAAAGTGTCTGAATTGTCGGGTCGAGAACTGTAGTTAATTTGGATATATATGAGAGTAAATTGATACTTGGGTCGGATTGTGAGTTGACTCGCCCATAAAAATTTTACCGTAATATTTTTTTCACGGTTTTTTATATTATTACTCGTGCAAATGCACGGAATACATGCTAGTTTACGTGATAACACAAGGGGAGTGGTCATTTATAGGCATGACAAATGTTTGGGTTTCGGGGGACCCGAACCGGACTCGAATTTGTCCCGAAAAAATCGGGTATTTAAATTATCCGAAATATCGGTTCGGAACTGATGGGTACCCGGAACTAGGCCTAGGCCTGTAAGTAAACTGACCGAACCGCCTGGAACCGAACCAAACCGCCTAAAACCGAACAAAAACAAGTTGATCCAATCAACCTAAAACCCGACAGTCTGAAATAGCTTGAATCGAAGTCTTTTGGTTCGATTTGTCGGTTTATTATTTGTCAAACCGAACCACCGATATGTTATATTTTTGGGTTTGGAATAATTTTTTGTGTGGATGAGAAAGAACTTCATCTTCATTCTCATCCTCATTCATTTCTATAAAAACTTTTTCTTTCTCACACAGTTTATAATATTTTATGTTAATAATAAGTAATGATCTTGTTCTTTGTTATCATTATTCTTTGTTATCTTTTATGTTCTAATTTTTTGTAGGGAGGTATTCCTAATTCAAAAATTTATATTATAGAAAATAATTTTGAGATTTAGGATCGAAGTCCAACTAACATGGTTTTATACCATGTATCTAAGACAATGTCTTTAACAAATTTACAAATTATAAAAAAAAAATAACTGTTTTACAAATTTTAATTTTAGTTAATTTTTAAATTGAGCAAACCGAATAAACCGATCGAACCGATTAAATCGAATTTATCAATAAACTAAAACCGACGGTTTATGATTTAGGAAAACCGTCCTCAACGGTTGTGTTGTACATTTTGGTTTATAAACCAGGCCGAACTGATTCTTTTAAACAATTTTTTTTACTCATTTAACTACTTTAATATATTTTTACTTTTTGAACATAGTTAAATATAATTTGAAATAATTTAAAAAATTTAAACTTTTTAACTTAATTTTTAAATTTTCAATAATACAAAAAAAAAATCAATTTTTATTAAGATTTAAAAAAATATTTAGTAAAAAAATATAAAATATTTTATTAATTAAAAAAACAAACATCCCAAAATTATATCACATAAAAATAAATAATATTTAAAAAAAAAAACTAAGGTTAATAATTAAAAACAAATTAACTCTCTAATATATATTTCTTTTTAGCTCTCTTTTCTTTTTCTTCTCTTCCCTCCCTTCTTTTTCTTTTTTTCTCAATCATGTGTATTTTTTTTCTTTCATTTTACAAAATTTTCATTATAAAAAAAATAAACTATGTTATAAAAAAAAATAATGAAACTGGAACGGAATATTGAAATAAAGTATAACAAAGAAAAAAACATTTCAAACATATTTCAATAAAATCAATTAGTTCTGACCCGAAATTACCTAGAATTGAAAATAAAAAAAATTATCCGTTGGGACAAAAATACCATACCTAGTCATTTCCACAAATATTATTAGTCAAGGATCATCTCCTCAAATAAAATTTTTATTAGAGTCATTTCATCAAATTTTATTTCCCCCAACATACGATATACGTGTTTCGTAGAGAAATAAAGTCTATTAAAAAATGGAAATGAAGAAATATAATAATTTAATTAATAGTGGAGTAAAGCATTAAATCTCTATATTTAATTATCTATTGTATTTCGTCGTTTTATAAAATGACTTAATAGTTAAGATAACTGTAGCCAATAATAATCCACCACGAGAATTTTTACCGGGAACGCCTCCCAAGAACAGCAGATTTTCCCGTCGTCTTCTTCATCATCACCATCTCCATATTTTCAATTTGTAGTTTAAAAACTGAAGAAGACTCATTGAAGATCGATCAGTTTATAGAAATGGATCGGTATGAAGTCGTGAAGGATTTAGGTGCAGGCAATTTCGGTGTTGCTAAGCTTGTTCGTGATAAATGGAGTAATGAACTTTTAGCCATCAAATTCATCGAGAGAGGCTCTAAGGTCATTCTTCTTCTTCTTCTTCTTCTTCTTCATTCTCTTTTAATTGATCATCATCGGACTTATTATATCTTCTTATTTCTGTAGATTGATGAACATGTACAGAGGGAAATTGTTAATCATAGATCGCTTAAGCATCCTAATATTGTCAGATTCAAAGAGGTAACTGATTTATGAACCGCTGAGTTGATTTTGATTTGAAGTTTATTAACTGTTGTTTATTTTGATTTGATTTCAGGTCCTGTTAACGCCTACGCATCTGGCGATAGTGATGGAATATGCTTCAGGAGGAGAGCTTTTTGAAAGAATATGCAATTCTGGACGATTCAATGAAGATGAGGTTCAACAAGATCAAATTTATTATATTTATTGATTTTACTTTAGTTATCACTTATCATAATTGATTAATAATTGTGGTTGGATCAGGCAAGATTTTTCTTCCAACAATTGATATCAGGGGTTAGCTATTGCCATTTGATGGTATTGATTCTTGAATTCCTCTTATGATCATGATGGAATCTAAGATTATGACCTAGGAAATAACTGTTTGATTTATTAGCTACAATAATAATAATAATAATGCAGGAAATATGTCATAGAGATCTTAAGCTTGAAAACACACTTCTAGATGGAAGTGGTGCGCCTCGGGTTAAAATTTGTGACTTCGGATACTCTAAGGTAGAGAAGAGAACCTAGCTATAGTTGAGTTGTTATCGAATAATCAAATGTTGTTTTTGAAATTTGTTTGATTTTGCAGTCCTCTGTCTTTCATTCGCAACCGAAATCGAGGGTGGGAACACCTGCCTACATTGCACCGGAGGTGTTTGCGAAGAAAGAATACGATGGAAAGGTGATTGATGAGTTTGTAAGTTGTTTGTTTGTTTGTTTAAAGTTTTCTTACTTGAATGTCATGACAGATTGCAGATGTTTGGTCTTGTGGGGTGACATTATACGTGATGGTGATTGGAGCGTACCCTTTTGAAGATCCTGCAAATCCTAAAAACTTTGGCCACACTATTGCTGTAATGAACTATTTGTGTTTGTTATGTCTTGTTTTTTTGTCTGTTGTTGACAATTATGTTTATGGGTGGCAGAGGATTCTTAATGTTCAATACTCAATACCGGATTATGTTCGAGTTTCAATTGAGTGTAGACATCTTTTATCTCGTATCTTCGTGGCCGACCCTGAAAAGGTAATTGTGTTGTCGAAGATCTGGTTTCAGCAGATTCGAGTTTTAAAATCTGAATTATGAATGTGCAGAGGATAACGATTGCAGAGATTAAGAAACACCCTTGGTTCTTAAAGAACTTGCCGATAGAATTGTGGGAAAATGGTTCTTTTGCGAAGAAGGAGGTGAACAATCCTCCTCAGAGCCTGGAAGAAGTACTGACCATAATTGAGGAGGCGAGGATACCTCCTGAAGATGCGCCTGAAAACACAGATCATAATGAAAACATGGATCATCTCTATATGGGAAAAAGTATCGATATGGACGGGATGGAACTGGAAGAAGACGACGATGATTACGAGGAAGTGGAAACTAGTGGGGACTTTGTGTAAGCTTGAATGAGTTCAGAGCTTCATTCAAGTGAAATCGGACCATTTTTTTAAGTTTATAGAGTAAAAGCTTGAGTCGGATGTTTTTATTGTGTTGTAAGTTGTAACTTGTAAGATGTCTACTTTTGTGTAAATATAATTACATATTTATGTTTTTTTTAATATAATCATTTTGAACCTGAAAAAAGAGATGAATGTAAAAGTTATTTTTCCGAGGAAAACTGTTTATCATTTTTTAAAAATAATTAAAATGTTTATCAAATTAATGATGCACTTTTGGGTTTATTATAGTTTATTATAATTTTACAATAAACTTGATTTATTTAAAAATGTTAAGGCTACGTTTGGTACAAGGTACAACATATTAGGTATAAACTATAAGGAGGTATAAATTGTAACGAGATATAAAAGAGTATAATTTATATAGACTATTATTGTTTGGTTGGAAAAGACATTATATAGGTTTATAATTTTTTGTTTGGTAGATAGTATAAAATTTAAGTATAAGAATAAAATAATTTTTTATTTTTTTTTTATTTTTGTTAATTATGTTTTTAATATTATTTTTAATTAACCCTTTTTATATTTTAATATTATTTAAAATTTATTATAATTATTTTAAATATTATTAATATTATATCAAATAAATAAATATAATATAATTACGTTATTATTTTAAATTAATAATAATATATAAAAATAAATATTTAGTATTATTTAATTATGTTTAAAATATGAACGATAATTTATATATTTTTTAAATCATTGAATTAACATTTAATAGATAATAATTATAATTAATAATAATAATAATATTATTATTTTTATACTACTAATTATAAAATAAATGTTAAATTTATTTTGTGTAAAAATAAATAAAATTTTAAATTATTTAAAATTTTAAATATTAAAATTTATAAAATAAGTTTGTTTTAAAAAAATTAATATAAACTAAAATTAAAAATAATAAAAGCTTAATGATTAATCTGAAAAATTAATAAAACAAATTAATGTTAATATTAAAAAATAAGATTAAAAATATAAAAAAATAAATTAAAATTTTAATACATTCTTGTAACATGTGTAGGATGTTATTATTTTATACCTTTTCAAGGTATAAATTATACCTTAATTTTACTATACATATAAAACTAGTCCAACCAAACAACGTTATAATTTTACTATTGGAATAATTATACTATTCCAATAGTGCATTCATTACCTTCTACCAAACATAGCCTAAGTGTACTATTTTGAGGAGGTAAAGTATAATAATTTTTTTTATGAATTTTAAAATAGAAAAAATATTTTAATTAATAAATAGAGTGATGTAATTAACTAGAGAAAAGATAAATTTATATTTTAAAAAAATTAACATTACAATTTTTCTTAAATGTTTCACTTGTTGATTGAGAATGTATATGTAGATAATGAGAATCTCAGTATTTATAGTACTTAATTTTAAGTATTCAACTTAACTTTTAGAGAAAAAAATTTAATCAACTAAATAAAAGTATTAAAATTTTAAATAAAAAGAATTGAAGACTATTATATGATATTTATATCCTTATATACAGGTACGGACCTAGAGCTGAAAATTGTGTCAAGTTGTCTCGGTTAAAGCTTGACTTTGACCGAATTTAAAAAAAAAATATATTTTAAATAAAACTAGTGGATAAATGTAAGTTTTATAATTTTTTAATAATTAGATAAATAAACATTGAAATATATTAAATTTTTTTTAAAAAATTATAAATATAATCAAATTTAATTTTTTTCGAGTGAATTAACTCCTACCTACGTAGATTCGTCCTACTTATATATTAAATTATATAATTTGATATATCAAATATTAATATATTTTTAATTTGTATATTAAATTATATATATAAATGAGAGTAGTATGTATATAAAGAACATAATATATATATAATTTTAATCCGTCCTCTTTATTTTACAATTAGTTTAGATATTGTTAATGAATTTAATATTAGTGAATTATAATTATTTATAAAAAAATTGTTTAAAAGTAAAAATCAAATAAAAATGTTTCTAAATATGTTATATCACATGAAGTTAAGTTATATTTTCTAAATATCTATAAGTTAAAGGTTAAATTAAAATGAATTTATATTAAAGACTTTTCTTCAAATATGTAAAATAATTCAGGGCTTATTTATAAATATATATTTATATTTTATTTGGTTGAGAAAGGGAGGGATATAAATACATGTTCTTTGAGAAAACCCTAATCAAAGCGTCATATCGAGGAGTATTGTTTCTCTATCTTCGGCAGAGGCACTGAAGAAGCAGCCAGCAAATAGGCGTCGAAGATGAAGGTCCGATCCGGCGAACTAATCCTTACGCCCTTCTCATATCATCTTAACCAGATTCGGTCTTCTCTTGTTTCGCTCTCACATTGATTTTCTTTGTGTTTCAGTTCAACATCGCAAATCCCACCACTGGATGCCAGAAGAAGCTGGAGATTGACGATGACCAGAAGCTGTAAGTTATCAAATCTATACCCGTTACCATGCATCTGATCAAAGATTGTTCATTCCTACTAAGATAGTTTATAGCTAGATTAGGTTTTGTATTTTGTTTGAAACAACATTTTCTATGCTGAATGTCTATAACTTCTGCTTCATGGGTTGAATAGACCAAGCCTGAATATTGAGATTGATGATATGAGGACAAATCACTTATTGTTCATGAGTTTGTTCGGTTACTTTAAGGCTCAATTGGTTCTGTGATTCATTCATTTACATTCAAAAGCACTCGTCTGTCATTGTTTGAGTTCATTTATTAGATTATCTTAGCAATGCATTCAAAACCCACAATTTCATATCCATTGATTTGCATTTCTTATTTTTCAATTTGTTTTTGACCTGTACAGCCGTGCATTTTATGACAAGAGGATCTCACAGGAGGTCAGTGGAGATGCTCTAGGAGAGGTATGTACCCATCTTCACCACCCTTGTATAATTCAAGAATCCTAAAGATTTCATCTTGATTATATTCATCTTTTTTCTCGATGATAGGAGTTCAAGGGGTATGTGTTCAAGATTAAAGGTGGGTGTGACAAGCAGGGTTTCCCAATGAAACAGGGAGTGTTGACTCCTGGTAGAGTGAGCTTGTTACTCCACAGAGGAACATCTTGCTTCCGTGGATATGGAAGACGTAATGGGGAGAGGAGAAGAAAGTCTGTGAGAGGATGCATAGTGAGCCAAGATCTCTCTGTTCTCAACTTAGTTATTGTGAAGAAGGGAGATAACGACCTTCCAGGATTGACCGATGTTGAGAAGCCCAGAATGAGGGGTCCCAAGAGGGCATCCAAAATCCGCAAGCTGTTCAATCTTTCCAAGGAGGATGATGTTCGCAAGTATGTGAACACATACCGCAGAACATTCACAAACAAGAAAGGTAGGTAATTTTAACTTTTTTTGTTAAGAAAAGAAAAGGAATGATTGTTTGATTGTTGAATTTTGTTTTAACAGGGAAGAAGGTTAGCAAGGCTCCTAAGATTCAGAGGTTGGTGACACCATTGACATTGCAGAGGAAGAGGGCGAGAATTGCTGATAAGAAGAAGAGGATTGTTAAGGCTAAGTCTGAGGCTGCAGACTATCAGAAGCTGCTGGCTAGTCGTTTGAAGGAACAGAGGGAGAAGCGTAGCGAGAGTATGGCTAAGAAAAGGTCCAGGCTATCAACTGCTTCTAAGCCATCCATTGCGGCTTAAGATCTATTTTGAAATTTGCAGGAACTTTGTTTTTCTATTTAAGTTACTGGTTGAGACTGAATGAACCAATGATATCTGATAGCCATGATCAGCCTTCATAATCCTTGTTTTAAGTTGTGTTGTTTTTTTGTTCTACACACTATTTTGACAATTTTGAACTTCAATTAAATTTGATTTCCTGAATATTTTTCTCTTTGACTTTGCTTTATATATGTTGTAGGTTATAAAGTTGGTTTATTTCCATGCATGTTTGGTTTCATGAGTTCAATTATTCATTTTACATAAAAATATGATTATTATATTGTAAGGAGTCTTGGGTATGAAGGACTCATACCATGTATGGGTGACATCTTAAGATTGGACATCTTAAGATTGGATATAAGATTTTTTTTATAAAGTTTGAGAATAACAAAACAATATACTTTATTATTTGTTAATTTGTCACATCCATTTAACAAAATTTTATTTCAAATAATTTATTATAAAGACTTTGTTAATGTAATTTTTAAAATTTTAAAAATGATCCATTGACTATGTTATAGACTTTATTTACACTAACAGGGTTAATTTAAATTTATCCAAAGAAGATGAACATTTGTAACATTATGTTGAATGATGAGGGTATGTTTTACATGACATTATTTTGGTGGTAAAGTTTGAATAACAAATTTCAAACTTCAAAGGTTCATATAAGGAGGCATTTATTCAGACTAATAATGTAAATAAATAAAATAATACATGGAAAAAAGAATTAATGGAAGAAGATGATTTATCAATTATTGAGAGCTTTATATTCATTTAAATATCCCCATACTCTTTCTTCAACTTCCTCCCATGATTTTGCTTCTCTAAGTTCCTTCCACATGCTAAAGATTGCCCCCAATATATTATCTTCATGCAAAATACAATAACACCTGCTCATACCATCAAAAACCATAATGTTAGGATTCAATTATGCAAACACCAATTTATATTAAGTTCATTTTTTTTACTGAAAACACCTTAATTGAAGTGATAATGAAATATTGTGTTAGCCTCTTACAAAAAAAATCGGTCTCACAAAAATAATAAAGATTGAGGTCGTTAGATTTGACTAAAAGCACCTTGATTGAAAACTAGAGAAGAAAAATATCCTATGAAAGTAAAATACTTTTTTTGATATTATGTTTCACTATTATTAGAATGTTGGCAACTAGAGAAGATATTGAAAGATTGAAGAAATTGTAAACGCTAAAGAAAAATTAAGTATTAAAGAATAAAGATATCTCAGAACGAAAAACTTACATGGCTACATAAGAGAGTCGTCCAAACTTATCCTTGGCTGACTGATCACACGACGAGGATATTGATAATGGAAGTTTGTAGCTGTCTAAAAGCCTTTTTAGAAGATAAGGATCTCCACGAAAGACATCGAGATAGATTGGAATTATATCAAAAATGGGATCACCTACAAACCAAAAAGAAGTCAAGGATATAAGGATCATGCTGTTGCTAGAAAAGGAAAGAAAAAATTAAAATCAGTTAATTAGAGAAAGCACACACCTATAGAAAGATCACTAAAATCAAGAATGAAACTAGGTCTCCATGATGTTTGCTCCTCCACGTTATTATCAATATTGCCATTCAATGGGCAAGAACTTGCGGAACCTTCTTCTTCCATATGTATATTGTCGTCCATTATGTCAGAATGTATCCAGGAGCATGGTCTACTAACCTTCCCATCCTGCAAAATTAACCAAATTAATTATTATTCTATCAAATAGAGTAATTGAGAATACTAGGAAGAAAACTGACCTTGGATAAGTTCAGCAACTGAGTCAAATCAGTGGGAAGGTACTCTTCGGCTTTAGCTATGAGAAAGCTGGGAATTGGATCACCCCTATAATTGCAATAAATATTAGTTAAATGATAACATGAACATAATAGTGAAACTGTCATAAATGAACAAAGACTCAAAAAAGGCAGAAGGGATATATAATCAAACATTAACATGAGAAAGTATGAGAGAAAGGCTAATCATAAGCTTGTGGTGTTCTAGAATTTTTGTGTACAAAAAATAGTGAAACAATGAGAACTTTTATTAGTTATCGTTATTGATAATGACAGTTTAAGAGTAATGTTTTAAGATCCCTTCTGCTGATTTAGGTTTGCATTTGAAGAAGCATTATTAGAGAATAATTTGAACTTGCATGATTCCTACTAATTGAATGATGCATGAAATGAACAATTTTCAGATCATGTGTTCAAGATCAGACACTGTAGTCGCCACAACTCTATTAATAGAAACTTAAAAAGTATATATATAAACTCAGGATAATAAACTAGTTTTAACAAATAGGACTACTTGACTTTGCATGCCAGTTATGGCAGTAATATAATAAATATGATTCAACAAAATAAAAGCCAAAAGAGTTTCAATTTTTTTTTTTTCTTGCAAACCAAAAGGAGCATACCATTTTTTCAATCGGGTAGAGACATCAGTCTTTCTCTGGTCTAATGTATGAATGAATAACATCCATTCCGGTGCTATGTTAAAGGTATCATTGGAACTGTGATTTAAAGTTGAAGGATGTAAGGAAGGGCAAGGTAGCACATGAAGGTTATGAAGTTGTTCTCCAAGAAAAGAAGCTAAATTCAAAGTATCTTTTGATGAAAGTGTATCCCTCCTGAAGAAATGAAAATACAATATGTCAAGAAAAAATTAACACATCACCTCACTCAAACTGAAGGATTTTTTTATCAACATATGATTAACTTACAAATCAGCAAATATTTTTCCTTTGCATCTTTTGGTGATAATATAGGGCCATATATTTGGGTATTCACCATCATGACTTGATTCATACAGTGATGTTCCTGCTTCTCTACATAGATATTTACTTCTATTCCATACTCCAAAAGGAAATTCATCTTCAGATGACTGCTCGGAAATCACTGTGTTTGTTATCATTTCAGGAATACCTCTTCCATTCCACGATACTATTTTATATGATTCATTCTCCATATATATAAACCCGCTTCCCACAACAAGAGGTATGTGATTTACAAGGGGGGATTTAACTTTGCATAGAAGACTGTAGAATTCAAGCTGTAAAAAGGGCATTTTGAAGCTAGTAAGGATAACTAAGACAAAAAGTTGAGCCAAAAAGTTGACATTTTTTACCTCCGTTCCTAAAGCATAAAGACATGCTTCAAACCCTCCTTCAACATAGAGTTTAACTACATTATCAGCAATGAGATACACCTTGCAAGGAAGAAAGCACAGACATGATCCAACTGATAGTAAATACCCTTGTTGATGATGTACAGAACTTCTGTTTTTTCTTTATCACGGAATATTTTTCAGTTTAACAAAGAACATCAGTATAGGGATTTTACGCAAAGTAACATCATATTATCCAAACTATGGTTTATCTACTCACTGGGCAAGGCGGATGAAACAAGTGACTATATTACACAATTCAACAAGACAGAAAAAGTAACCAGAGTGCCCAGAGATATCTAACAATTAAATGTTAATTTAAGTAAATCACTTACAGGATTACTGCCCATGCCTATAGGAAACCTTTCATCATCTGTAGGGACTGGTAACCCATGGAAGGGACAAATTGTTTTCAAGCATTCATGCCATCTATCTGCACTCAGTGCAATGCAGGCACCCTACGAAATTTAAGATAACAAGTTTTAGATACTGATTAAACTAATTAATTTGTAATAAAATATACAGGTCTACACTTCTGCAAGTAAACACTCAACTCTTGGCTTAATTTTTTTACTATCAAGATGTTAATTATGGATGAAAGAGGTTATTAAGGATGCTTCCCAAGAAAGAAAGAAAAAAGTTAGAGCAAGGTATTCCTCAGAAAACAATTGTCACATTTCTATGGAGGAATAATATCTGATGCAAAAAGACATGTTAGCCAGTGGAATGCAATTTTGCAAATTAACCGTGCCCTTTATTGATTGCCAAGATAACAGAAAACAAATTCCATTAAAATCTAATACCTTCCATATTAGGTCTCTCATTCCTGGTTTTCCCACCCAAAGCTTGTATAACCACTCTCTCATTTCTCGCGGTCCAAAGCAGTTACCCGAGCTCCAAGGAGAACTATAATGGTTCTTATTTTTATCCAAAAACATCTCTAGGAAGTTGATGTCATAAGCAAAGTTATCTCGAGAAGAATTGTATTTTCCGTTGGTCCTACTTGTGTCATGATGGATTTTCTCCTCTGAAGTTTTGCACATTCTCATTCTTTTTCCTTCCCTAGCTATGTCTGAGCTGTCCATAAGCATTCCATCATCCCCATCCTCAAGGGCAAGCATTCCAGCTCGGCAAACTCCTTTATGTTGATAACCAGGAGCCATATCAAGGCATGCAAATTCAAAGTTCTTTGAATTCACAAAATTCTGAGTTACGGCAATAGTGGTTTCCAGATTTAATATACAGTGCCACCATCCACTGGGTACAAATATAGTCTCGCCAGGCAGTTGGGTACACTCTATAGGTTTGTCTTCATCAGCAAGAAGTGGATAAAAGTCCAGCCACCACTGAGAGAACACAAAGAATATAAGTTATGTCCAAGATATAAAGCCATACAAAAATAATCAAAACCTAGAAGCTGCAATAGGATCTTGTCCTGGATGATAAATTGAAATACCTGCAGTGATGGTGGAGTATCGATATTGACATCACCGTCTTCTTCATTCACATGTACAGTCACTCCAAGAGGTACCCTTCCTGGAGGATATAGTGCCCACCTGATTGAAGAGGAAGATTATTCTAAAAAACAGCAAAACTACACTAGCACTGACCACTAATGGAAGTAACGATACAGACGGCATTTGCTTCACAGACAACATAAGCATCTGCATATCTAAGAACATGTACAAATATTTTGATAATATCCAAATTTCCCTTCAGGCAATCCAGTCTATGTATTTGGTCAATATAGGATCAAGTTCATTAACCAAATGTCCCATAAAGGATCCTTGATGACTGAGTGCATGTATCTAATTTAATGTGTAATGCTACTACTACCAATACCATCAACACCAAATGTAGACGATATTGACATCACCGTCTTCTTCATTCACATGTACAGTCACTCCAAGAGGTACCCTTCCTGGAGGATATAGTGCCCACCTGATTGAAGAGGAAGATGATTCTAAAAAACAGCTAACTACACTAGAACTGACCACTAATGGAAGTAACGATACAGACGGCATTTGCTTCACAGACAACATAAGCATCTGCATATCTAAGAACATGTAAAAATATTTTTATAATATCCAAATTTCCCTTCAGGCAATCCAGTCTATATATTTGGTCAATATAGGATCAAGTTCATTAACCAAATGTCCCGGAAAGGATCCTTGATGACTGAGTGCAAGTATCTAATTATTTAATGTGTAATGCTACTACTACCAATACCATCAACACCAAATGTAGCGAGCTAGTCTGAAAGTGAAAAGGATTGACAAGTGACTATGTAGCCAAGAAATAACCACTTACAGAAACAAGAAGACATCCTGATGCAAGAAGTAATAAAAACTGTATGACAGAATTTAACTGCAAGTAGATAACACAAATTTTACCTTTTACGGCCACATAGAAGAGTGTTCCAGGCACTAGTAAGAGCAGGATCAACATGCCAAGAGGCTCCAGACCTCTCTGGTCCAATTATGAGCCATCTGAAAGCAGGCCGATTTTCTAAACTCAGTACGTCAAAATAATCTTCTTTAAACAGATGAGGGACGCTGTAGTCCTCCAACAACCCTGGTGCAACCTCACCAAACTGCAGTACACTTGAGTTAGAATGATGAGCTATTCCACATAACATTGGAAGGTAAAATAAAGCTAATACTCGTAAACCACCTTATCATCAAAAATATATAGAGGATCTTCATCATGTTGATTATTCATGTATGAGGCATAGTCCTTAAATTTCATGCTGATTTTCTTGGCACTCTTCTGAGAGATCCTTAAAGTTGTGTCACCATAATTCTTTATTAGCTTGTCAACTGTCCACATATGCCTTGCAGGCCAACTTTCAGCCAAGCCAGTAAGCAAAACCTGGGATATTTTCATAAAGAGACATGAATGAAACAAATAGAAGTCCCATATACTATGATAGTCAGATGCATATGCTTAAAACATTGTAAAAAGAAGATGAACTGCAGAGTTCTCCTTTGCACGTATAATAAATGCTGCACTCAATCCCACCTCCCAAAAAAGAAAAGAAAAAAAAGGGAAAATAGAAAGTAGATATATGTTAGAAGGAGAAGAGAAATCGAAGGAAAGTGATGAGAAAAGGTAAAAGAGCACTTAAACATTGGAAAACATAATAAATCTTGATGTAACAGGAAAGATATACAACATGGAAGAAAACCATTTCCACTGTTTGCAAATGAATCTAGGGGATGAGAACCAGATCATTAATCCTTACCGGTTTCTTTCCATCAAACTCATCCTGAAAATTCTCTAGTGAAATATCCTCCTTCCTTTCCACATTTCCCTGGTCAAAAGAGAAACCAGCCAAAGTGGTATGGCACCTGTAGTATCTTCTAAGAAGGAACAGTGAATTGAACCCTACAGAGGAAAAGATAAACCATAAGTAACATAAATAGGAATGATCCATTAAGAAAAATTAACACTTTAGGATTCATCAACCTTACCATCTGATCTCAGCACCATTTGTCGAGGTTCATGACTTTCCTTCAGCAAGTCTAAGCTACAAAAAGAAATGTAGGACAGGAATTTGTCATAATGAATCAAGGCGGATGCTTATGCTTGGATTGTAACTGAAGCAAATACTTACTGTTTTAATGTTGTATTCTTCCAACCTAAATCATACTTAAGTGGGCCATTTATATTGTTGAGGCAGAGGTTCATCCATAGTGGTTCTTCATTGCATAAAATGTACATCACACTGGATAAATAGAAACATTAACTTCATGAAAAGAAAGTTCAAATAAAAAAATAGAGATAAATCATTAAACACATTATAATCATATACCCTGTGTAATCAACCAGACAGATAAATGAAGTAATTTATTCCTCTAAGAACTACACATATTCTCGATAAAAGCTATGGATTAAAATGAGAGATGAACACTTAAGAACTCCTATTACAGAAGGTTATTGAAAAGCCATGTTGAGTGAAATTTGGTTCAGCTTTTCCTGCATTTCATTTCTAGATGCATAATATGCAATGTAGTCTAACTACATTAAAGAAGTATTCCAACATAGCTTTACCTCCATTACCTTCCGCATTCAATCAATTACTATCATCAGAAACATTACAAGTAAATCTAAATCTAGAATAGACCTTCCTTCCTTCCATAGAATTGACAATAAGTAAAAGATAGTTGGAATAATTGAAAGAAATGAAACCTGCTAACGCAAGAGAGGCGAGCGACATCGCGAGGAGTGAGAGAGGTCAATATAGCGCAGAGAATTTCATCAGGAAGAACCCTAAGGTCACCTAAGGCATCGAATCTTCGATCTGTGGGAAGGAATTGAGCTTGAAAACCTTCGACCTCCATCGATAATTAGCGAGTTCTCAAGAGCAGTTTGATTCGACGTTTAGCTTTTCCTCTCCCTGCCTTAATCGATTGTTGTAACAAGGCAAAAGGAGAAACGGGGAGAATATATGCGGAGAGAGAAAAAGAGATGCGTGGTTTCTGCGGCGAAGTTACGCGGAGAAGGAGCTCTCGTCTGAATCCTTATTGTTTATTATTGATACTTTATGCGTTTCCATTAGGGGCGGCCAAAGCCGCGGGAAAGAGAGAAGTCAACGATGTAGAGTTGGTCTTCGGACGACGCCCATGGATTTACAAATCCTTATAAGAATTGAGTTTTGAGCACAATCATCAATTATTGCACTAATCTCCCATCAGATTCCTTCATTCATCATATTATCATCTTTGAATTGAAAGATTCAGCATGAACTAGACACCACTTCAGATTCCAGCACTAAATCCCCACACTCTTCTTGTGCGGGGAAATTTGAGCAAATGACACCCAAAAAGGGACTAAATGCGTACGGTGCGGCCACTAATTTTTATAGCGTTGGTGAACCCCAAACATTTTTCTGCCGAAAATATCCCCGTCGCATCACCCTCCGGTTGCGTGACGCACCTGAGGACATTGTGAAAAGTCCACAATGCCCTTACTATATAATAAAAAAAAATGTTAGTTCTCTTCATTCTTTCTTTCTTCTTCTCTTTCTTCACTTCCCTTCTCCTTCTTCTCTCTAAAAAAGACAACCACCGACCGACGAAGACGACGGCGGAATCCATTTCTCTTCCTTCACAATGTCTCTTTCTGCTGCTACGGGAATTCTTCTCCTTCTTTATTTCTCTTTCCACGCTTTGTTTGTTAGGGTATAGTGATTAGGGAATGAGTAGGTGGAATGCCACCGTCGCGGCGGAAACCGGGTGCGTAACGCAGTTGCGTCACGTAGTTGCGTTACGCAACTGCGTTACGCACCCCAGACCATTTATAACTATTATTTCCATTTCATTGTTACGGTGTCTCTCGATTGATACTATCATTTTTTCAATTGCAGCTGAAGTATTTGCTGACGTATTTGTTGTGTACAATGGAGAGTGGCAAATTGCAGCCAATGGTACCAGGTCTTTCTTTGCACAATCATGCAAAACCATGGATATACTCCAATGTACTACATTTGCTGAATTAGTTGATACAATCTATGAGACGATTAATTAAGGCATTAAATTAATTACAATAACATATATATCATTAACATCATTTCATATCATTAAATCAACCATATTACAAAGGTTTGAGATTAACATTACAAAAATTTGATATCAGTACAAAAGTTTCATAAATAACCTATGGATCTACAAGTTCATGAAATAATCTCACTGCCCACATTTTTCTCTCCAAGCTTTCATCTCATTTGAGGTCACTTCTGCTAGATTCAGGTTTGCAGTCAAATACTCAATATACATTAGTACAAATACACCACAATCTCCACTCTTAGTTGCTTTGGGAACTTCTGACTCTGGAAGTCTTTTGTATGGCAAAACGGAATCAGGGTTGAGCAGAGGAAATCTTTGTTTATCTTCAAGAGGCAATGCCTTGTCAAATATAACCGGAATCATTTCGCACATTGGTAGCACAAACTCATCAAGATTAGCATAACATCCAGGATCGCAGTCATATACGTCTACGCGCCATTGCTGTAGACGGACAACACAAAGTATTCAGTGGACGTCTTTGATGTTCAAAGGAATATATATATCATCGCATACTTTCCAACTATTCCTAAAGTTGTTTTCATTGCCCAAGAACTATTCGAAAAAGTTTTCAATGTCAAACTCAATACGACTTTTCTTAAACTCAGGGTAATCAGCAGTGAACCTGGTGTGGAGCCAACAATCTCCAATAAAGAAGTTCTTCTTATATGTCTTTGGATATACCCAAGATCTTCTTCTCAGAATGAAGCAACCTGCATCAATTTCCTACACGAGAGAAAAACATTTAAAATACAATCTGCAAATCTAAAATTATTCTAACATGAATATTACTTACATCATCAGTCAGCCAGGTGAACCTTTTTAGCAATCGGCGAAATAATGCCTTATCACCTAACGTAGTATGGAGCTCAATTTTTGTGTTGTCAGTTTTTGGATTTTTAAGCCATGTTTGCAATTGATGAAGAAGTTGATCGTCATATTTTAGAAGTGGATTGACGGTGATAGGATCTTTTAACTTGGGCTATTTCAGATTGGGGTCGGTGAAATCTGGATCATTCTTCGGCCTCCTATTCCTTCTCGTGACCAATATGACTTTCTTAGGAAGAGGAGGAGGAGTATTCACTATTTTCAGTTCATCTTCATCATTTTCGTCTTTCTTCTTCCCCACCTTCTTCCCCACCTTCTTCTGAAAAGTCTTTTGTATAGACTTTCTCTTCACTTCTTCTTTCTTCTCCCCTTCTTTTCCAATCTCCACTTCTTCTTTCTTCTCCCCTTCTTCTTCAATCTCCCCTTCTTCAATCTCCACTTCTTATTTCTTCTCCCCTTCTTCAATCTCCACTTCTTCATTCTCATTCTCAACAACTGCCTCTTGAAGAACATTCTCTATCGGCGGATCCTCAACAAAATTCTCATTCTCGACAACAGCCTCATGAATAACGTTCTCTATCGGCGGATCCTCAACATTCTCATTCTCAATCTTCTTCTGCTCCAATTCAACATTGTCTTGCAAAATGGCTCCATTATTAACCTTCTCATTCTCCTTTTGCTCCTCTTCTTCATCGAGAATGTCATTCAGACCAATGGCATTCTCCTCTTCTTCGTCACGAATGTCATTCTGCTTTTCTTCCTCTTCTTCGTCACGAATGTCATTCAGACCGATGTCATTCTCCTTCTGCTCCTGCTACAAAAGTGAAAAGAATTTAAATTCAGGATGCGTCAAGCAGCTGCGTCAAGCAGCGGCGTCAAGACATAAAGTAGTAAAAAACAGAAAGCTCTAACAGAATTACCTGGTTGGTGACATGGCTGGCGAACTGGTTGCTTAGACTGAGAATCATCTTTTCAAACCTCATAAAGTAGTTTTGTTGATTCAATTTGATGTCTCTTATGTCTCTCTTGATCTCTTCGACATATTTCTTTATCTTTTCGACATCCTTCTTTATCACTTCGGCATCCTTTATCTGAACATGAGATGCCGGTGCCGGTTCACGTGCAGGTGATGATGGAGGTGTTGAAGTTGCGGATGGGGGACTCATGTTACGCAGGCTACGACGTTTGATGGCTGCTTTGCTCGGGGGGGATATATCATCATATTCAACATTCCTCTTCCTCTTGGAAGGTTGGACAGTAGTAGGTTCTTCATCAACATCTTCATCATCATCATCTTCATCAACATCTTCATCAGCCTTTCTCTTTTTTCCCCCATCAGTAACTCCCTCAAACAAATCATCGAATGAATTGTTAATGTGTTCAAAATCCTCCCCACTGTACAAACTCGTCTCCTCGGAGGACTCTTCCATCTTAGAAAACACAGCGCTATTAAAGGCAGATTGTACCTCCTGAAATGTATTCTTCCTTTTGGATTGATACAACAGTATCCTTGGGCGAAAAGGGCCATCAACGTCTTTCCTTGTGGCGAATTTAGGGACCAAGTTTTGAATGATCTCATAGCTCCACACTTGTAGTGCTAGTACAAACCCATACACGTTATAAGCAAAAGAATTAGTAACTCCACTCCCTTTCCTGGACATATATACGGACCTGTGGTGTTTCATGTCCTGGTCAAGGCCCCTCATGGTGAATCTAAAGGACACCTTCCCCCATGGAAATCGGAGGAAATCTTCAACATCTTCAACCATATGGATGATTTTGAGATTTAAAAGCCGTTTTGGGTCATATGAGAAGAGGTACTGGTTAATCAAGCAGATCAGCCCGATCTTCCATGCGTCTTCCTTATCGGTGCATTTCATGAAAATAGATTCCAAATCCATCATTCGAATTGACGTATTCTTTTTGAAATATTTTATCAGCAAGGGTGGACAACCTCGGCATTCATCTTTGTATATAGGCAATCTGTCGAAGTTGAGGCCTGTAATCAATGCGTACTCTTTCAGACCAAAAGTATATTCCTCCCCATTAAAGTTGAAAATCATCCTATTCAAATTGGCCTTCACCTTTCGAACCAGCAACTGATGTAAAATGGTCCCTGAGAACAACAAGTTTTGGACTCCTCTCAATAAATACTGAAATTGGGAATTTAGAGCCCTCTCCATAAGACCCAGCGCTTCAAACCTATCAGATACTTTTTTCAAGGCTAGGACAGATTTCAATGAAATCCTATCAGGAAAATCATAAACCGTGAAGTCTGCCATCTACAAAAGGGAAAACAAAAACAACAATGTTTGTGAAAACCTTTCACAACAAATATAAACAAACGAGAAGAAAAGCAACCGTCAAAATAGCTAGAAACAACTGTCAGATGCGTGACGCAGCTGTTTGACGCAGCTGCTTGACGCAACCGCAAGACGCAACCCAACCCATAAACCGTGCATGAACCATTTGAAATCAAGAAGCATCCTACCCTAATCTCTAACATAAAACATGCATGAACCGTTTGAAAGCAGGAAGCAACCTACCCTAAAACCCTAACATAAAACATGCATGAACTATTTGAAAGCAAGAAGCAACCCTAAAACCCTAACATAAAACATTCATGAACCATTTGCAAGCATGAAGCAACCCTAAACCCTAACATAAACCATGAATGAATCATTTGCAAACAAGAAGCAACCAACCCTAAAACCTAACATGAACATAAATCAATGAATGAACGAACCATAACATAAACCAACATAACTAAAACTAACCTCATGAAGTCAATGAAGACGAGCAGGAAGAGACGTCAAGGCAGGTGCGTCGTCGGGTGCGAGAGAGAGAGAGAGCATGAATAGTGGTCGAGGCTTATTTGGGTTTTTATATAAAATAAAAATAAATGTGACGCATCGTATCCTACTTGACGCATCGGAGTTGACGCATCCATCTTGACGCATCCATCTTGACGCATCCTACGTGACGCATCCTACCAAACAAACAACCTGCATTCAACGAATCAGCGAATCAATGAGGAACGTTCTGTAAAGGAAATATACACGAACTGAATAGGAAATCGAAACAAACAATAACGAAATAAACACAAAATATAGTGGAATGGTCGAATGAAATGTCAATTTGTTCGAAATCCTCAGCGCTGTGCAAACTCGTCTCCATTGGATGTTCTTCGAAGCTATAGGCCGTTGAATATGGTGCCATGGTCGACGGTGCCACTTCGATTCGTTCTTCATCGCTGAAAAAGAAGAGAAAATCTTCTCCGCCACCATTAGGGTTTCACGGCGGAGCGGAGAAGACGGGGAAGAAAGGGGCTGGATGAGAGAGAAAATGAAACGAATTAAGTCTTTATAGGGTTCAGGGTGCGTCACGCATCTGGAGGGTGCGTGACGCATGGGTATAATGGTCATTAAAATATTTGGGGGTCACCAGCGCTATAAAAAATAGGGAGCCGCACCATCGGCTATTTGGCCCTATTTTGGGGTCATTTCCTCAAATTTCCCTCTTGTTTGTAGTACAAAATGAAAATGGTTATTAATTTAATTTTATGCATTTCATTTAAAAAAAATAAAAATATGTGACAACAATGTTTTAATAGGGAAATTTGATGAAATTACCCTAATAAAGCCCTTATTTGAGGAAATTATCAACACTCAATCAAATTTGAGGAAATATCCATTCTCCTGTGTTATGACGATAATCCGACATAACTCTAATTAGTTAGAGTCTCACGACGGCACACTCGATGAATACAGAACCCTAATTCGTTGAAGTCTCACGATGGCGGTCGTGTCTCGTGACGACACACTCGACGAATTAGGGTTCCGTCGCGTCCTGCGACGCAACGTTGCGTGACGCGAAGGGGTATTTCCGTCCGAAAGGTCATTTTTATAAGGTTTATGGGGCGCTAGTCATTTCCCAAATAAAGACGTTATTATGGTCATTTCATCAAATTTCTCGTTTAATAAGCATATAGTATCGCAAACACAATTAGTCATTTAACTAAAGGGTTTGAACTCAGCACCTCTCAAACAAGTTGGGGATATTCACTTTTTTATTACTGTTAGGCTAAAAATGGGTTCACAATCATATAAAATATTATATTTTTTTTAGAATTAAATGAGAACTAGTTGACATCTCACCGATCATATCAAAATGTTTTCAGATGAAATTAAATTCGTGACTTTTTAATATAAAATACTACGCTTGTTACGCTGTTATATGAAAAATGAGCAAACTTTCTGACTAGATGAAATGGTCCAAATAGAAAATGACTTGTCAAATCAAAGGGTTGGTTATAGTTTAAACAGCTAAATGCACTAACCAATCTTCATTCTAATTTTAAAACTATTAGCACAAAATATACCATAGTTGGTTAGACAAGTATCAAATTTTTAAACGATTTGGAAAGTTAGTTGATCGGCCCTATTTAACTTATTTAACTTATGAGTTAACTGATTTGTTAATTTGACTATTTTGTCCCAATAATGGGAATGATTCCATAAAAAAGAAAATACAGCTAACTAGAGCATTACTAAACAACTTATATATATATATATATATAATTGAAATAAAGCTAAAAAAATTAACCATTTTGATTATTTAGATATTATTTATAAATTAATTTTGAATTTGTAACTCTTTTTTAATTAATAAAATTAACTCTATTATCGAAAACAAAATACATAAAAAATTTGTTCCCTAATAAACAATCATAAATATTAAAAAAAATTAAAAAAGATATTTTCATTAAACTAATTTACATATAATTTATTATTATTATTATTATATATTTTTCTTAAAATATATTGTGTTGTATATTTATTTAGCAATATCTTTACCACACTAATAAAACTGCATGACTAGTTTACAACCAACAATGAGATAGAAATGTTAGTCTTAGATTTCTCAAAGAAATGTTAGTCTTAGATTTCTCAAACCGATGTTAGTGTAGTTACTTATCTATATATATATATAATGATGCTTAATTTTAAAGTGTCCGGATTGCCGGGTCGAGAGCTGTGGTTAATTTAGATATATGTGAGAGTAAATTGATACTTGAGTCGGATTGGGGTTGACCCGCCCATAAACTTAAAACGGCTAAAAATAAAATTAAAAATGCTATAGGTATGGTTCGATCTTGCAACCTAACAAAACAAGTACAACATTTTAACCAACTAAACTAATAACACTTCAAATTTTTAATTCAACCCAAAATTTGATAAACGCGTGACATTTTAACAATAAAAGTTTAACTTTTTAACTAACTAATCTATATATATATATAATGATGCTTAATTTTTAAAGTGTCCGAATTGCCGGGTCGAGAGTTGTGGTTAATTTGGATATATGTGAAAATAAATGGATACTTGGGTCGGATTGTGGGTTGACCCGCCCATAAAAATTTTACCGTGATATTTTTTTTTACGATTTTTTATATTATTACTCGTACAAATGCACGGGATACATGCTAGTTTTGTATAAGTCAACTTAACGAAATAATCCACAGAAAAATTACAATTTTTTTATAGAATCAATTTAAGCACCTTATTCTATTTTATACATCTATCAGCTTAAAAGAAAATTTGAAATAAAAAAATTTCATTTTATATACAGTAATGGCATTTCTATACTTTTAATAATAATACATTATTCAATATATTTTTTAAAATATTTTCATCACTTCTATGTTTGAACTAAAAGAGTAAAAGACTATAGTATTTCTTTCATTTCAATTAGGGTAAACACAAATTACAAATGAATCATAATAGAAAAAGTAAGTTTTTCACATTTAAATCATTGTCCAAAACATCATTATTTTTTATCTCCTCTTTTCATAAAAATGTCTTTATCAAGCCTATTTCACTTCCCACTAGTTTTCATTGTGTTGCCTAAAACTTATGGCACACATTTATTGAACTTATCCGCATATTTTCTTTTCTTTTGTAAGTTTTGCATTCACACTTACCATCTTTTATATAAACTTCATCCATCCAAAATTTACATACACAAAACCATGTCAGACAGATCTTTCCTACCACCGGTTCCAATCGGGGTTTGAAACAAAACACATCCTCGGAGGATAGATGGGACGATTCAGGTGAGATTTAATATAGATCTAACTTTCGATTCACTCATGGGGATAATTGTACCTTTTATTATAGTTATTATTAATTTTTATAAACTTGAGTTTATTCTTGATATAAGTAAACAAATTCATGTAAGATCTACATATGAATTGTAATGAGTTGAAATTACAAATAAATAATTATTATCAACCAAATATGTATATATCAAATATTTTAAAATTAATAATATTAATTGTTTAATGTCATCTGCACTTTAAATAATATTACAAACCTAAATGAACAAATAAAATAATAAGATATTGTATTTCTAAACCTTGTTTAACAAGTTTATTATAGTTAATTTGATTGTTAACTGTATTATTTAATTTTGATATTAATTAATTAGATTAATTAACTTTTATTCCAAAATTATGTTATTATAAGTATATGAACATAGTTATACCATATATAATAGTCTATAACTCATTTTGCAATCGAAACAATGTAAATATCTATTCACTTTAAAATCTCCAACTACAAATTTTATTAAATCAATTGATTTATTGACTAAAGTTACTTTCAAACCTATTACATTTTATTTTTATAATATAACAAGATATATCCATGTTTGGTTAAATCAATTGATTTATTGACTAAAGTTACTTTCAAACCTATTACATTTTATTTTTATAATATAACAAGATATATCCATGTTTGGTTGATGTCATAGTCTCCACTTCAATAAATTATAATGTACATCTAAATTACTTTCAAAAGTATTCCATTTTTTCAATAAACTATAATACATACTTAAATTATTTTCAAACCTATTTAATTTTCTTTAACATGATAATATAAATGGAATTAAAAACGATGAAGAAACAGGCGACAGCTAGATGATGTTGACGAAATATCAAATATATAGATGTAAATTGTTTTAATATTAAGATTATTTATATGAAATATTCTTAAAAAAAATAAAATTGCAGTTGGTGGTTGGCTTTTCCTTGGACACGTTTTATCAGTTTGTTCCACCTAATTTATACAACATAAATATCTGGATTGGAATCAAAATTGAGCAAATAAACATTCAATCTTGCCGGTTTATTCTCCTCTATTAGTAGTACACATGCATTACTTGTCCAAAATACTAATTAGTAAGTAACAATCAATAATAATAATAGTAAATATGAAATGTGAACAAACTTTAGTAAACAACAAACACAACACAATCCAAGCCTAGAGATTCCCAAGCCGTCTCTTCCTGAGGCGTTCTGCGATAATGAAAGCCAGCTCCAAAGATTGCGAAGCATTTAGTCGAGGATCGCAGTGGGTGTGGTAACGCGAGCTCAAGTCGTCAAATGTCACAGTATTTGACCCTCCAATGCACTCCGTCACGTTTTGTCCTGTCATCTCCAAGTGAACTCCTCCAGGGTGACTCCCTTCTTGCTCGTGCACGTCGAAAAATGCCCTCACTTCCGCCTGTCATTTTTATTTATTAGAACAATTCTTCTACTTATGATAAACGCTAAGATGAAGAAGAAGAACAAGATGGTTAATTTACCCTGATGGCATCAAAGGGTCGGGTTTTGAGGCCGCAAGGAGCCTTGATGGTGTTTCCATGCATAGGATCGCTGACCCATGTGACAATTTGGCCCGAATTTCTCACAGCCCTAATAAGATGGGGAAGCTTCACTCTCATGTTTTCGGCTCCCATTCTTACTATGATGGTAATCCTTCCAGGCTTATTCGCTGGATTCAAAATGTCAATCAACTTAACTAGGTCAGATGGATTCATCTTATCACTCACCTGTAGTAACAAACAACAACAACAATTCAATCAAATTAGAACAAATTTCAAAATAATTTTCTATAAACACTTTTGCCCGTTTGTTTGTTTGTTACCTTAATTCCAAGAGGGTTAGCAAGTCCTCTCAAGAATTCAACATGAGCACCTTCAAGCTGCCTAGTTCGTTCCCCGACCCAGAGGAAATGGGCAGAACAGTCATAGTACAATCCAGAAGTCGAATCCAACCTGGTAAGGGACTGTTCATACGGCAAATGCAGACATTCATGTGATGTCCAGAAGTCAGTTGTTTTCATAACAGGGTGTTCCATTGTAAGCCCAGCCGCAGTCATGAATCCCAAAGCCTCATCAACCCTGTTCGCTAATTCCCTGTACCTGAATAACCACAAAACAGAGATACACCAACCCATATTACTTAAAACCATCATCATCATCGCAAACAACAAGGAAAAGACAGCAAACAGACAAATTGTATCATCTAACTTCGATTTGAAAGTGATTTTCAATGATGGTGAAGTCTTTACCTGTCTCCCTGCTCGCTGTTCTCGGTAAAATCAAGATTCCATTGGGTAACCCTCTGCATAGAAGCATATCCTCCAGTAGCAAAAGCTCTCAGTAGATTAAGAGTAGCTGCGGATTGACAGTAGGCTCTAATCAGCCTCTGCGGATCTGGGATCCTCGATTTAGCGTTAAAAGCATCGCCATTAACGTTGTCACCTCTGTAACTTGGCAGCTTCACTCCATCCTTCTCCTCAAACGAGTCCGATCTAGGTTTGGCAAACTGCCCAGCCATTCTTCCCACCTGAATTAACAATCAATCATTCAGAATCCTATCCACATTCAAAATAACAAAACACCCATTCAAAGCGAAAAATCAAACCTTTATAACAGGCACTTGTCCACCGAACATAAGTACAGCTCCCATTTGAAGAAGAACTCTAAAGGTATCACGAATATTATTAGCATTAAACTCCTTAAAACTTTCAGCACAATCCCCTCCCTGCAACAGAAACGCATTACCCATAGCAGCTTCCGCCAATCTATCCTCAAGATTCCGTGCCTCACCAGCGAATACAATAGGAGGGAAAGCCTCAATCGTCTCCAACACAGATTCAAGCTCAGCTTGATCTGGGTATTCAGGAAGCTGCAAAGCCTTTTTAGTCTTCCAGCTTTCAATGTTCCATTTCACCGGCGCCAGACCCACATCGGGCTTCGTCAAAACCGGGGTCACATTCGACGCAGTAGCCGCAGTAGCCGATGAAGTGGGTTTCAAAGACTTATCCGAGATGATTGGATTCTTAGATGAATCAGGAGTATGGACGGCGGAAATGGGTTTAACGGATCTGGTGGATCTGATTAGAGATGATTGAGAAGAAGACCAAATAGTTTGGGTCTGAACATTGAAGGAGTTGAGAGGGATAACAGAGCTACTACTGCTAGCGACGGCCATTGTTGTGAGTTGAATTGGAAGCTGGTAGCTGAAGAGCTTAAAGGAGAAAGGAGAGATTTTATAGAGAAGAGGGTTTTAGTAGGTGAGACTATAAGCGGTTCAAGGCCCTGTATGGTGGCTGTGGTAGGTGATTCTCATCAAGGGTATTTCCGTAATTATACTATAATAATATTTTTTTTATTGACCAAGTTATAAAATATAATTTAACAAAGATATATTTTTTTTTAAATAATGTTAGATACTTTGAATTATTTGTCACCTACCATTTTCATCAATATATAACAGCTTGGAATTAATTGTGCTGTTTTATTTTTTTACATAGCTACTGAACAAGTTAAATATGTATTGAAAATAGTAATATTTATATATATGATGCTTCATTTTCAAAGTGTCCGGATTGGTTCGAGAGTTGTGGTTAATTTGAATATATATGTGAGAGTAAATTGATATTTGGGTCGGATTGTGGAATGACCCGTCCATAAACTTAAAACGGTTAAAATTAAAATAAAAAATGTTATAGGTATATTTTAACTTGCAACCTAACAAAAATAAATACAACCTTTTAACGAACTAAACTAATAAAACTTTATAATTTAAATTCAACATTAAATTTGATGAACGTGCGACGTTTTAACTATATAAGTTCAATTTTTAACTAAATAATTTATATATATATATATAATATGGTCCTTAATTTTTAAAGTGTTCGGATTGTCGGGTTGAAAGTTATGGTTAATTTGAATATATATATGTGATAGTAATTAAAATGTTATCGCAATTTCTTTCTCGATTTTTTTATCATTATTCGCTGCAAATACATTACTACATATTAGTTTATATGGATTTAGGTATACTACCAATATTTGTAGATTTTTTAAATTTAAAGTTGTAAGTATACAAAGATATATAAAAAATCATAACTTTAAAATTAATTATATTTAGATTTTAGACACACTACAGAGATGGCGGCACTCACCTACCACCTTCCATTATCATGCTCCATTCCTAACTAACCTTTCAAGAAAATAACTAAAGGGGTTTGAAAGCAAAATTATAACAACTAAATAATAAGTTATTTTTATTAAATTTAATTGTTAATATTAATTGAATTAATAAGTTAATTTGTTTTGATAGTTTAATTTTCAGAGATATATATCTCTTTATTTTAATTTTTTCTATTACATGTCTTACCATTTCTGTTTTTTAGAATTTAAAGTCATTTTCTTATTTTTATTACTAATTAGTAAGTGTTATTCAAATACTTTATTCGATATTTTTGTTGAAACCTGATAATTGTGAATAATATATATTTTTTTAAGTTTGTTGAGTAGTAATTTTTTGGGTTAAACCATTATGTTGTATCGGATAAATTTTGACTGGCAAAAAAAAAACTGTAACAAAAAAAAAGAATAAAAAATAAAATAAAAACATTGATACTTAACAACTCATCAATATCAACAACATTTCTACCTAAAACTAACCCATAACTATTAATAAATCCTATATTCTACATATTAGTAAATGATCAACAAATTTCATTAATATAATTTTTTTTTGAATTATAATAAAATTTGTTCTACGTTAACTTAAAATAAATTAAAAAGACCACCTAACCTTATATACTACATTAATAAGTAATTATTTACAGTTTAACAAAAATCAAAGCTAGGTTTTTATTATAAAAGTATAAAAGCACATGGTACCTTTGCTTGGCATATTCTATTAAGAAAAAAAAGTCAAAACTAACCCTCTAAATAGTAAATTCAATCCCCTAATGTTAGAAATATTGAAAAGGACCTCTAGCTACTCATTTAGTGCTCATATATATACATATTTTAGTCATGTAGAGATTGAATGTTTCAGTAAATTATTATTATTTTTTAAAATCATATATTTTAATTTGGTTGCATATATTTATGTTAAATGTACAGAAATATTCAACAGTATCATGCATGCCACGTTTCTAATGTCAAATTTTAATGACAATATTATAATTCGTCATTATTTTATTACAAAAACACTTTAATTAAATAAACATATTAAAAATTACAACACTCTGTAATATATAATGGTTAAACAGACATAAAATATAATATAAGTATTCGATATATAGAACAGAAAATAATAAATATTATAATATTTATTCCGGGTCACACCAGTGTCTTGCACTTCAGGGTATTCGGGTCCCAGATAGCAGGAATCAAATACTTGCGTCCCTTAACACCCAGCGCATTATAGCTCGCACCCGTTTTCTTATCCACCAATAGTTTTCCTGGATAACCCGGAAACGCACCCGACCCGAACAAACCAGCGCAAGCCGTCACAGCCTCCATTGGCATACTAGGTGAACCCTGAAAGTACCCTTTATCAAACGGGTTCGTTACCGCCCCGGCCAAGATCGTCGCCAGACTTATCACCATCCCGTCCACTCCGACGTCCCCATTTGGCGGCGTAAGCGGCGGCGTCTGAGGGCCCACAGTCGGTTTATGAAACGGCCAGGCACACTCTCCAGGGCACTGAATTGTAGGGTTACCCACCCATCCGTAAGCAAACTCGAGTCGATGCCCGTGACGCCTCTTGACCCGACCGGACCCGTGAACACCACACCGGCTCATGCAGAACCCATCAACGAGCACGTCGGTTGATGTCAGAACAAGGTTGAACGAATTCAGATTCTTTCCGGGTCCGGGCGTTGCAAGTTTGGAGGCTAGAGAGGTTATATCCGAATCGGTGAGGGATTTTCCGACGGAATAGTTTTGGTCGGATATTTGGGACCCGACAGAGATTTTAGACTGGCCGGTGTTGTAACTGGCGGTGGTGTTCCACCAGGAGGCGGCGGATGGCGGCGGGGGAATTGAATTATTTGTGGAGATGGAATTGAGGAAGTCTATGATGATGGATTTTTCAGAAGGGTTGAATTTGCCGTACCATAGAAGGTTAACTGTTATGTTTCCTTTGAGAAGATCGCCGCCATGGTATTTGAGAATGATGGGTTTGGGTTTAACAAGGAAGAGCATTCGGGCTGGATGGGAAGCAGAACAGGCCGAAAATAGAACAGAGAAAAGGAGGAGATGAATTGACAGACAAGAAGAAGAAGATGCCATGATGAGTGAGCTTTTGTGTTTAATTATCAATATGTATAATCATGAGTTATTTAGATTGTGTATATATATATATATGTTGAATCCGACATTGATAAGAGAGGAGTGATGAACATGTTTATGGGTTTAATTAAGCGTGTGGGTTTGACAATGGAAATATGCAAGATTTGGCGGGTTGATAAAACCATGGGGAACCTTTGTCGGTTTCAATGGGGGAAGGTGCTGCCTTATAAGGAAATTAAATTTAATGAAGAAGATCTAATAACAAGTTAAAGATCGTGCAGTAGTGTAAGCTGAAAATCCAATTTTAGTTAGCACTTCAATAATTTAGGTGTCATTTTCATTTTAAACTAACTTATATTAATTGGAAACTTGATGTTTTCAATACAATTTATCATGCATGTATATCTAGTTAGTTGTGATCTTGTGGGTACCTAGACTGCTGTAAATTATACATTATATAATATTGCTAGCACCTACATTTTTTTTAAAGCATTTCAAAGATTGATAATTTGATTTTATTAATCATCCCATATTTTAATGCTCTAAAGTTTAAAGGATTGATAGTACTTGATAAATTATATATATATATATATATATATATATATATATATATATATATATATATTTATAAAAACTTAAATGACATAATTATGTTTCAGCCCACCACGAAAATAATAATAAATTTTGTAAAAGTTAGAAATTTTACCCGACCTTCTAATTTATTTTTATTTTTTAGTTTAATTGAATATTTATTATTTAAAAAATGGATAAAACTTATATTTATTTACTTATTTTATCAATAATATATATTTTTTTTTAAGACACTCTAACTTTTTTTTTTAATTTATCCCAACTATAATTTTTTAATTCATAAATAACTGTTGTAATAAATCCATCTCGCTAACTACCACAAAATCAATGAAATAAAAAAAAGGCATTATGTCTAAATAGGAAAGGATTGTGCTTGTCTCAATTGTTTTATTTATAAAGGAAATGAAAATATAATAATAAAAGAAAGTGTTATTGGAACTTGTTTTCAGCTTTTTATAACTTGTTTGTTTAGTTGTTTCATAATATTATTATTATTATTATGGAAAGAAGTAATAGGAGTCTAAGACTTTTTTTTTTCCAAATATAGTTTTTGTTTCAAATTTATTAATGGTTGAATTTTTGTTAGTATTATGATTAATTGGATGTGCATTGTAGAGGTTGAATGGATACATTCTTTATTGTCGTAGTATGTCAGATATTTTAATCTCTTTCTAAACATTATTGAACTTTAAAGAGTGTTTTTAGTTTCTCGATAGTTGGTATAAGATATGGATCTAGACATCAAATATAACATTTATCAAATTTTGTTGGGTCATATTATTTTTTAGTGGAGTATATTCTATCTATGCATATAATTCATATTGTCATTATTTTGATAGTATCTCATATTCGTTCTGAAAAGTTAATATAGTTGAGTTCAGAGACGATTCGTCTCTATGTAGGGGCTCGAGTGATCTGAATCTACTTAAAAAAAATTGGTTTAGGATAAAAATATAACATTACCTATAATTATTAAAAAAATTGTAAAACTCACCTCTATTCATTCATATTATCCAAATTTTTCATGTTGTTTTTATTATGCCCACCCACCCATAATTCTGAATCTGTCCCTGGCGGGTTGAAAAGTTTTATTGCAATTCTTAAAAACCTTGGAACACATTAATCTTTTGATATATGATAGTATATTTTCTCTTATACATAAATTTTATTTTATTTTTATTTAATTTATTATTTTTCGCTGTGTTTAAATTACTCTTAATTCTTAATATGGGAGCATCAACTCCGTTCATGTGGGCTTTCGGAGCGAGAAAAATAGTTTTGGACAGCCAGGTGTGAGCAACTCTCGTCAAACAACATAATAAATAAGAGTTACTGGCGGGTTAAGATCTTATTGATAGAATTATTCGAATTTTATTGTTATAAATTATTTTTAACATAAATAAAGTAAGTAATAAAAAGTCACAATTTTTAAAATAAAAACTGAATATGAAAATACATAATTCAAAAACTGGCTAATATAATAATAGTTATTAACATGATATCCTAGATTCCTAATACACAATGACTCACTCAATATATACTATATAGAAATATCATTTTTGAGTCCAAATCAAATAAGGCCCAATAGATTCATGAATATCCTTTTTTATTTTTAATTTAGATAAATAAAATCCATAGTTATCCACAATGACTCAATGAGGCAGAGGAGACACTGGGTGGCAGTGTTTGAAATAAACTTTCCTGCGACAACATCTGCCTTTCTTGCTTGCTTTACATTTTTGTTTTATTCACAAGGGAATATTTATTTATTAATATAATATATACATTTTAAATCGTTTATTTTGACAACAAACTGTGGATGCCCGAGGAGATAAGATCAAATGATCAAACATGTTCACTTTTAATTATTTTGCTTTGTCAAGCTGGGTATAAGTTAAAAATAAAGATCCAGATTATGAATTGTCATCTTGTCACATTGTTTCAAGATTAACATAGTGATATAGCTTATGATTATTAATAGATTTTCATGGAATTCGATTGAACAAAATTCTTAATTGGGCAAAATAAATAAATATAATTGAATCAAAGAAATACAAAAGGTTCTATTCACAATATATATAAGCATACATCATCACAAGAAGTGTTTTTTCTGTCTAGGGTTTTCAGACCAACGTGGAACATGTGGATGTAGCAGGATCATACATGGCCGGAAGCAAAAACTTCCGACCGTTACAGCCATTAGCATTATAACTAGCTCCGTTAGAATCCACCAACAGATCGCCGGCGTATCCCGGATAGGCACCTTTCCCGTATATTCCCGGGCAGGCAGAAGCTGCCTCCAGAGGAGCATCGACTGCACCTTGATAATAGCCGTTACCGAAAGGATTCGTGGCGGTTCCGGCCAAAAGACTGGCGAGGTTAATGATCATTCCGTCGAGACCCACGTCGTTGTTAGGGGAAACCAACGGTGGGTTTTGTGGACCGTAAATGGGTTGATGAAATGGCCAAGCGCAGTAGCCAGGGCATTGTGTTTCAGAGTTTCCAACCCAGATATATGCGAACTTGTATTTTTATAATATATATTTAATATTAAAGGAGAAAAAAGAGGAAAAAATAATATTAATAATATAATATTATTAAATATAAAAAAATGGGGGCCCTATAAAAGTGGGGACTCTATGCAAGTGCATTGGTTGCCTTACTCTAGGGCCAGTCCTGCCTGTGTGTTCCACACCTGTTCTGGTTTGGGCCTGACCAATGTTATTTAGGTTTATTACCTGAATGTTTACCCTATAACTAGATAATTATTAAGGGTTTACATTTTTAAGACAGAATTCTAGAGAGATAAAGTGTGAGGCATAAACTCTGTATTCCTTCTTCTTCTTCATAGTAAATCTGGTGGTGGCTGAAGTGAATGTAGCTCAATTTGAGTGAACCACTATAAATCTGTGTTTTTTGTGTGTTATTCTTTCTTGTGTTTTTACAGATTGTTTTCAAGCAGGTCGGATTTGGGAGATACAAATCCTAACAACTGGTATTAGAGCAACTAGGCTAGATCTGAGCATTGAAAATAATGGCAAGTGAGAACAGTATAGAACATGTGATTGGAAGATTTGATGAGACAGATTATGCCTTTTGGAGAATGCAGATTGAAGATTATCTTTATGTAAACAGATTCATGTTCCTTTGAGTGAGAAATCAGAGAAGATGGATGGAGCTGAATGGAAACTCCTTGATAGACAGGTTTTGGGAGTTGTCCGATTGACGCTAGCCAAGAAGGTTGCTCATAATGTAGCAAAGGAGAAGACCACCATGGGTCTGATGAAAGCTTTTCTGATATGTATGAGAAACCATCTGCTAACAACAAGATACACTTAATGAAAAGACTCTTTTACTTAAGAATGGTTGATGATACTTCTGTCACTACTCATTTGAATGAATTCAATACAATTGTGAATCAATTGCTATCTGTTGAGATTGATTTTGGAGATGAAGTTAGTGCCCTGATTTTGTTAGCATCTCTACCAAATAGTTGGGAACCTATGAGGGCAACAATTAGTATTTCAGTTGGAAATGCTAAACTGAAATTTGTTGAAGTTAGAGATCGTATTCTTGCTGAAGAGGTTCGTAAAATTTATTATGGTGAAACATTCAAAGGTTCTGCTCTGAATGTGGAAAACAGGGGAATAGATAATGATAGAAATTTCAACTGAGGTAAGAGCAGATCTATGTCAAGGAGCAGGAGGAGTTAGTCCAAGTTTGAGAGGAAATTTGAGTGCTGGAATTGTGGTAAACAAGGTCATTTAAAGAGGAACTATAAAACACCGAAGAAAAATGGTGATGATAAAAATTATGCAGCCAACGTTGTTACATAATCTGTCACTGATGCATTACTTCTGTCTGTTGATAGCCCGATAGATTCATGGGTTTTGGACTCAGGAGCGTCTTTCCATACCACTGCTCACAAAGAATTAATGGAGAATTATGTGGCTGGAAACTGTGAGAAAGTTTATCTCGCAGATGGTGAGTCACTGAATATTGTTGGCATTGGTGACATCAAATTGAAGATGACAAATGGTTCTGTTTGGAAGATTAATAAGGTGAGACACATTCCAGGTTTAATGCGCAATCTGATTTCTGTTACACAACTTGATAAAGAAGGTCACAATTTCAGTTGTGGAAATGGTGCATGGAAGGTGACTAAAGGAGCAATTGTTGTTGCTCGAGGTCACAAAACTAGAACTTTATACACGACTTCAACTTGCAGAGAAACAGTTACTACTGTAGTTGATGACTCGAAGAACAGTGAGTTGTGGCATTGCAGGTAGGCCATATGAGTGAAAAAGGGATGAAAATTCTTTTGAAGAATGAACAGATTCCAGAACTGAAGTCTGTTGAACATCAGTTATGCGAAAACTGCATTCTTGGAAAACAGAAACGGGTGAGTTTCTTAAAAATTGGGAAGGAGCTCAAGAAAGAAATGCTAGAGTTGGTACACACTGATGTGTGGGGACCTGCACCTGTTTCTTCTATTGGCGGATCACAATACTACGTGACATTTATAGATGATTCGACAAGAAAGGTATGTGTATATTTTATGAAGCACAAGTCTGAAGTATTTGCTATTTTCAAGAAATGGAAGACTTTGGTTGAAAATGAATCAAATCAGAAAGTTAAGTGCTTGAGATCCGACAACGGAGGTGAATATATCAATTTAGATTTCAAGGAGTATTGTGCTATGAATGGGATCAGTATGGTGAAAACTGTTCCCCGAACGCCTCAAGAAAATGGAGTAGCTGAACGAATGAATCGAACATTGAACGAGCGTGCTAGAAGCATGAGATTGCATGCAGGGCTGCCTAAAACCTTCTGGGCAGAAGCTATTAATACTGCTGCCTATTTGATAAACAGGGGACCCTCTATTCCTCTTGAATTCAGAATTCCTGAAGAAATTTGGAGCAATAAAAAGGTAAACCTTTCTTATTTGAAAGTGTTTGGTTGTTTATCATATGTTCATATTAATGAATGTGATAGGAGCAAACTTGATCCAAAGTCTAATAAATGTTTTTTCATTGGCTACGGTGATATCGAGTTTGGTTATCATTTCTGGGATAATCAAAATCGGAATATCATTCGTAGCAGAAATGTTATCTTCAATGAATAGGTTCTCTACAAAGATTGTGTTGGGAAGACATCAGATGGTGATTCAAAGTTGGAAGAGACTGGTACAGTCGATTTGAGAAAATTTTCAGTTGAATATATACCGGTTGTCGAAGAAGAATAATGTGTTGTTGAAGATGAAATCGCTGAGAACGTGGCCCCAAAGGTAAATCAACAAACACCGGTTATACAGTTGAGAAGATCATCAAGGAATCAAAACCAGTTAAGAGGTGGTCTCCATCTCTGAACTATATCTTGTTGACAGATAGAGGTGAACCTGAATGTTATGAGGAAGCAATACAATCTGATGAATCGATTAAATGGGAGTCTGCTATGAAAGATGAGATGGACTCTTTGATGTTGAATCAGACTTGGGAGCTCACTGAGCCACCAAAGGGAAAGAAAGCACTTCACAACAAATGGATCTTCATGATTAAAGAAGAACAAGATAAAACCATGAGGTACAAGGCAAGGTTGGTTGTGAAAGGATTTCAACAGAAAGAAGGTATTGACTACAATGAGATCTTCTCTCCAGTAGTTAAATTAATTACAATCAGAACTATTTTGAGTTTGGTTGTGAAAGAAGACCTTCATCTTCAACAAATGGATATCAAATATGTTTTTTTTCATGGTGATTTAGATGAAGAGATTTATATGCGACAACCAGAAGGATTTGAAATCAAAGGAAAAGATGAGCTTGTGTGTAAGCTTCAGAAGAGTTTGTATGGTTTGAAACAGGCTCCAAGGCAATGGTACAAGAAGTTCGATAGCTTCATGAAAAGTAACAATTTTTTGAGGTGTGAAGCTGATCATTGCTACTATATCAAGAAGTTTGATAAATCGTACATTATTCTTCTTCTCTACGTTGATGACATGTTGATTACTGGAGCAAGCTTGTGTGAGATTAACAAGCTCAAGAAAGAGTTGTCTGAAAAGTTTGCAATGAAGGATTTGGGTGCTGCTAAACAAATCCTTGGGATGAGAATTTTCAGGGATGAAGAAGTTCTCAAGCTTTCACAAGAAGAATATGTGAAGAAAATTCTTAGCAAGTTCAACTTGTATGATGCAAAATCAGTTATTATCCCCTTAGCTAGTCACTTCAGACTATCTAAAGATCAGTCGCCTTCAACAAATGAGGAGAAAAATTACATGGCAACTGTTCCGTATGCCTCTTCCATTGGTTGTATTATGTGTGCGATGGTTTGCACAAGACCAGACATAGCACATGTAGTGGGAGTTGTTAGCAGATTCATGAGCAATCCGGGTAGACAACATTGGGAAGCAGTAAAGTGAATACTATGATACTTAAGAGGAAGTACGGGTCTTACTTTGTGTTTTTGAAAGTCTAATTTGGGTTTGGAAGGATATGTTGATGCTGACAATGGTGGTGATGTTGATAGTAGAAAGAGTACAACAGAGTATATTTATACTCTGGGAGGTACTACAATCAGTTGGGTTTCAAAATTGCAGAAGATTGTTGCTCTTTCTAGTTGTGAGGCAGAGTATGTTGCTGTGACAGAAGTTGCTAAGGAAATGATGTGGTTACAACCCTTTATGCGAGAATTGAGTCAAGACTACGAGGGAAGTGTGTTGCAATGCGACAGTCAGAGTGCCATTCATTTGGAAAAAAATCATGTTTATCATGGCAGAACGAAGCATATACAGGTTCGTTATCATTTCATCCGATTAGCTTTAGAAGATGAAGTATTAGCTCTTGAGAAGATTCCCGGGAGTGAGAATCCAGCTGATATGTTGACGAAAGCTGTGACGAATGAGAAACTGAAGTTGTGTGCAACTTCAGTTGTCCTTCTTCGTTAAGACACCGAATGGAAAGCCACTACCGATCGAGAGATGATGAAGTTAGTCTCAAAGTGGGAGATTGTTGAGTTATGGAGCTTACACTTATAATAAACTCTACATTATTAATTAGAGTTTATTGAGTTTTTTTTTTTTGGTTTTGGGCTTGGGCCTGACCAAAGTTATTTAGGTTTATTACCTGAATGTTTACCCTATAAATATGTGATTATTAAGGGTTTACATTGTGAAGACATAATTCTAGAGAGATAAAGTGTGAGGCAAAAACTCTGTATTCTTTCTTCTTCTTCATAGTAAATCTAGTGGTAGCTGAAGTGGATGTAGCTCAATTTGAGTGAACCACTATAAATCTGTGTGTTCTTGTGTTTTTCTTTCTTGTGTTCTTACAGATTGTTTTCTGTTGGGTATTGGTTGACCCAACATTGTGGCTCAATCTCTAGTAACCCGCTTATTGGACTTAACCTAATAATATAAATAGATACTACTCTCTTGGTGGGAGGGTGATGTCAAATTCCTTTGTGGTGTTTGGATGCTAGTGAGAGGGTTGCCTCTTTTTTTTTTAGAACGCGGGGTTCCGCTGCTCCTATGGAGTGCGACTAATCCCCGCGGGTTAAGTACATAGCCCGCAAACATACTTAACCAATTAACCAGGCGCAGAACTTGCCGCCTGACGGGCTCGAACCCAAGACCTCATGGAGGTCTGGGGGATATCCACCTCTTGTTGCCACTAGGCTAGAAGAGTGTGAGATAGTGATGCAACGGAATCGATAAACAAGATGACTGAGCCAAACTTCAATCGCATTCACACCCAACAGTGGTATCAGAGCTAGGGTTTAGGGTTTGTAATTGGAGTTTGAGATTGAGTTGGAGGATATAAGTTATCTTCACCAATAAGCGTAGATCTGTCATTGTTTCTTCTTTAATCATCTTCTTTTATTCTCTGCTTCTGCTGCTACTGGAGGAAGAAGAAAACCGTTGCCGCCTCTGGAGAAGAAGTCGTTGTTGTCTTGTTCAACCGTTGTCGGTGTCGCGTTTGTCGCGACCGTTGAGAATCAAAGCCGCCGCCGTGCCGCTATTGTGCCTCTACCGTGTCGCTGTCGTGCCGTTGCCGTGCCGCTGCCGTGCCGCTACCGTGCCGCTGCCGTACCGCTGTCGTGCCGCTACTAAGAAGACGAAGCAGCAAATCCCTGAGCGGGGTGGGTAAGTCAAAACTTTCTTTAAGTTTCGCAAGGTATCATAGCTTGAACCCTCCTATTAAATTCTGCCAATTGATTGTTGATTGCTTTTAATTTGTTTGATAGCATGTCTGGTGTTAATCAATATGGTATGGTTCCGTTTGACGGAAAAACTGATTTTAGGGAAGTCATGCATGTGAGCGGTAGATCTCAGGGTAGGTCTAGTGCCCAAAAGTGTTATAATTGTCATTTTATCAAGGACTATCCCAAGCCTAAGAGAAATCAGCATGTTGAAAATGTTAATGTGGCTGTTTGTGAGGGCAATATGAGTGATATTTTTATGATTAATAATCTATGTGATTATGCTAGCTTGAACTCTGTGTTATCTAATTCTTTATGCAAATCTGATTGGCTAGTTGACTCTGGTTGTACTTTTCATGTGACTCCATTTAGAGATTTGTTTTCTAACTATAAAGAGATTGAACATTGTTTTGTGTCTATGACAAATTCGAAAAATTGCAAGGTGTTAGGAATAGGTGATGTATGCCTAAAGTTCTCTTGCAGCTCTATGTTTACTTTGAAGAAAGTGAGGCATGTTCCTAATTTGCGTTATAATTTGTTGTCTTGTGCATCTCTTGAGAATGATGGTTTGGAGGGAAAGTGGGGGAAATATGTTATGAAAATTTTACGTGGGTCTCTTGTTATCTTTACTGCTAAAAAGATGAATAATATGTATGTGTGTCATGCTGAGACTACTTGTGACTCTGTGAACTCTGTGATTGGTGATAAATCTGTTCTTTGACATAATAGATTAGGTCACATGAGTAACAAAGGTCTAGAAATTTTGCATAAAGGTGGTCACTTTGGTAGTGATAAATTGTCCCCCATCCCTTTCTGTGAATCATGTGTGCTAAGAAAACAACATAAGGTGAGTTTTCCCATCTCCTCTTACCCAAATGTGTCTAAGTGTACTGATATCCTTGAATATTTACATGTTGATGTGTGGGGTCCTTCTAGCGTTGTTACACATGGAGGGAACCAATATTTTCTGTCCATCATTGATAATTATTCTAGGAAAGTTTGGGTGTTACTTTTAAAACATAAGTCTGATGTTTTTGAAAAGTTTAAAGAGTGGAAGATTTTGGTTGAGAATCAAACAGGTAAGAGAATCAAAACTCTTAGAACAGATAATGGTCTTGAATTCTGTAATAAATAGATGAATGATTTATGTGTTACCTGGGGTATTAAAAGACATAGGTTTGTGCCGTACACACCACAACATAATGGTGTTGCTGAGAGGATGAACATGACACTTCTAGAGAGAGTGAGAGTTATGTTAGCGTCATCTGGTTTGTCTAAGAAGTTTTGGGGGGATGCTTTGCATACTACTGCTTATTTAATAAATAGGTCCCATAGTGTTCCCTTAGGAGGGAAATGTCCTAAATCTGTGTTTTCAGGTAAACCTCTTGATTTGAGCAACTTGAAAGTTTTTAGTTGTGTTGGCTATGTGCATCAGAAGGTTGACAAGTTGGAGCCTAGGTCCAAGAAATGTGTGTTCTTAGGCTACCCTGAAGGGGTAAAAGGTTATAGGCTTTGGAATAGGAGTGAACCTGGGCTTAGGATTGTGATAAGTAGAGATATTGTCTTTAATGAGAATGATTTTCCTTGCTTGTCTATGTCCCCCACTCTTGTTAATGATGCTCCTAATAAGGTGGAGTATGTGCCTGTAGTTTTTGATCAACCTGTTGAACATGATGTGAATGCTCCAAATGAGGTGGAGCATGATAATGTGCATGATATTGATGATTTGCATGATTCAAATGTTTTGTCTAATTCAAATGATTTGTCTGATTATTTGCATGACTATCAACTTGCTAGGGATAGAAGTAGAAGAACTGTTATAATGCCTTTTGAATGATTGCAATATGTCTGAATTTGCTTTTAACATGTTTGAATCCCTAAACTGTAATGAGCCTAACTCTTACAAAGAAGCTTTGAGGTCTAAGTTTTCTACTGAATGAATTGTTGCTATGAATAATGAGATGAATTCCCTAAGAATCAATGATACTTGGAAACTTGTTCCTAAACCTCATAATTGCTCCTTAGTGGATTGCAAGTGGTTGTATAAGGTGAAACAAGAGTTTGAAAAAGTTAGATTCAAGGCTAGGTTTGTAGCCAAAGGATTTACTCAAAAGGAGGGAATATATTATGCTAAAATTTTTGCTCCTGTTGTCAAATTCACTACTGTTAGAATTATGCTTGTTTTAGTTGCTCACTTTGATTGGGAATTAAAGCAAATGGATGTTACTACTGCTTTCTTACATGGTGAACTTGATAAGAATATTTATATGCATCAACCTGAGAGGTTTGTTGACCCCCAGTTGCCTGATCATGTTTGTTTGTTAAAAAAAGCCTTGTATGGTTTAAAACAATCTCTTAGGCAATGGAATATCAAGTTTGATAAGTGCATGCAATCTTTGATGTTTAAAAGAAGTTCTTCTGATCATTGTCTTACTTCAAGAATATAGACTCTGTGTCTGTATTTTTTTATTGTATGTGGATGACATGTTGATTGTTAGCCCATGTCTGAAGTCTGTTATGCATGTGCAAAAATCGCTTTGTGAAAATTTTGACATGAAAGACTTAGGTGATTCTAAGAAGATTTTGGGCATGAATATCATTAGAGATAGACCAAAATTTTCTCTTGTGTTGAATCAAAGTGCATATGTTGCTAAAATTTTGAGTAAATTTTCTATGTCTGATGCTAAATCTGTGAATGTGCCTCTTGCTTCCCACTTTGTGTTAAGTAAGGATCAGTCTCCTAAGACTGAAACTGAAATAACTGAAATGAAGAATGTGCCTTATTCCAATGCAATAAGGTCTGTTATGTATCTCATGGTTAGTACTAGGCCTGATATTGCATATACAGTTAGTTGCTTGAGTAGATTTATGTCTAACCCTGGTATTCCTCATTGGAATGCTTTGAAATGACTTTTGAGATATCTAAAAACCATTGTTGATGTTGACTTGACTTTCTCTAAGTGTTCTGTAGGTACAAAGTTGGTTGGTTATGTAGATTCCAATTATGCTAATGATAGGGATAATAGAAAGTCTACTACTTCCTATGTGTTTACTTTGTGTGGCTCTTGCATAAGTTGGAAGTCTCAACTTCAACCTATTGTTGCTTTATCTACTACAGAATCTGAGTATGTAGCTGCCACTGAAGCCTTTAAGGAAGCAATTTGGCTTAGGGCTGTTTTATCTGAAATTGGTTTTCTTGACAAAAATGTGGTTGTGTTTTCTGATAGTCAATCTGCTATTTAACTATGTAAAAATCATGTTTTTCATGATAGAATTAAACATATTGATGTTAGGTTTCATTACATTCGGGATATTGTTGAAAAGAGCATTGTTAAGTTAGAGAAAATTCCTTTAGAATTTAATCCTGTTGATATGGGTACTAAGTGTCTACCTGCTGAAAAATTTATTTCGTGTCAACGGATTTTAAATTTTGACTTAGGGAAAACTCTTTGAGGTTCGTCTTTTATGGGAATGGCATGCTTTGTGATCTTGCCTTCAATCTTTGTGATTTTCCCATGCTTTGTGCTCTTGCGTTTGATCTTTGTGATTTTCGCATGCTTTGTGCTCTTGCGTTAGATCATTGTGCTCTTGCATTTGATCTTTGTGATTTTCGCATTCTTTGTGCTCTTGCATTTGATCTTTGTGATTTTCGCATTCTTTGTGCTCTTGCGTTAGATCTTTGTGTTTCCCATGCTTTGTGCTCTTGCGTCTGATCTTTGTGATTTCCGCATGCTTTGTGCTTTTGCCCCTGGTCTTTGTGATACGAGTTTACCTTGGGTATTCTCTTTGTTGCCTCGGTGGTAATAAATTGGCGATGATGTGTCTTGCGATTCCGTGATTATGTTTTGCACTGTTTTGGGCCAAATGTGGAGATTGTTGGGTATTGGTTGGCCCAACATTGTGGCTCAATCTCTAGTAACCCGCTTATTGGACTTGACCTAATAATATAAATAGATACTACTCTTTTGGTGGGAGGGTGAGGTCAAATTCCTTTGTGGTGCTTGAATGCTAGTGAGAGGGTTGCCTCTTTTGTGTGAGATAGTGGTGCAACGGAATCGATAAAAAGAGGACTGAACCAAACTTCAATCGCATTCACACCCAACATTTTCAAGCAGGTCGGATTTGGGAGATACAAATTCTAACAATTTTTCCGAATAATAGAGGGTCATTGTGGTAATGTAACAGTCTGTTGGGTCCTGAACTAGTTCGTTCAGGTTTCTAATAGCGAATGAGACATTGAAGAGTGAAATATTCATATGTTAAATGTACAGAAATATTCAACAGTATCATGCATGCCACGTTTCTAGTGTCAAATTTTAATGACAATATTATAATTCGTCATTATTTTGTTACAAAAACACTTTAAGTAAATAAACATATTAAAAATTACAACACTCTGTAATATATAATGGTTAAACAGACATAAAATATAATATAAGTATTCGATATATAGAACAGAAAATAATAAATATTATAATATTTATTCCGGGTCACACCAGTGTCTTGCACTTGAGGGTATTCGGGTCCCAGATAGCAGGAATCAAGTACTTGCGTCCCTTAACACCAAGCGCATTATAGCTCGCACCCGTTTTCTTATCCACCAAAAGTTTTCCTGGATAACCCGGAAACGCACCCGACCCGAACAAACCAGCGCAAGCCGTCACAGCCTCCATTGGCATACTAGGTGAACCCTGAAAGTACCCTTTATCAAACGGGTTCGTTACCGCCCCGGCCAAGATCGTCGCCAGACTTATCACCATCCCGTCCACTCCGACGTCCCCATTCGGCGGCGTAAGCGGCGGCGTCTGAGGGCCCACAGTCGGTTTATGAAACGGCCAGGCGCACTCTCCAGGGCACTGAATTGTAGGGTTACCCACCCACCCGTAAGCAAACTCGAGTCGATGCCCATGACGCCTCTTGACCCGACCGGACCCGTGAACACCACACCGGCTCATGCAGAACCCATCGACGAGCACGTCGGTTGATGTCAGAACAAGGTGGAATGAATTCAGATTCTTTCCGGGTCCGGGTGATGCAAGTTTGGAGGCTAGAGAGGTTATATCCGAATCAGTGAGGGATTTTCCGATGGAATAGTTTTGGTCGGATATTTGGGACCCGACAGAGATTTTAGACTGGCCGATGTTGTAACTGGCGGTGGTGTTCCACCAATAGGCGGCGGAGGGTGGCGGCGGAATTGAGTTATTTGTGGAGAGGGAATTGAGGAAGTCTATGATGATGGATTTTTCAGAAGGGTTGAATTTTCCGTACCATAGAAGGTTAACTGTTATGTTTCCTTTGAGAAGATCGCCGCCATGGTATTTGAGAATGATGGGTTTGGGTTTAACAAGGAAGAGCATTCGGGCTGGATGGGAAGCAGAACAGGCCGAAATTAGAACAGAGAAAAGGAGGAGATGAATTGACAGACAATAAGAAGAAGATGCCATGATGAGTGAGCTTTTGTGTTTATCAATATGTATAATCATGAGTTATTTAGATTGTGTATATATATATATGTTGAATCCGCCATTGATAAGAGAGGAGTGATGAACATGTTTAGGGTTTAATTAAGCGTGTGGGTTTGACAATGGAAATATGCAAGATTTGGCGGGTTGATAAAACCATGGGGGAACCTTTGTCGGTTTCAATGGGGAAGGTGTTGCCTTATAAGGAAATTAAATTAAATGAAGAAGATCTAATAACAAGTTAAAGATCGTGCAGTAATGTAAGCTGAAAATTCAATTTTAGTTAGCACTTCAATAATTTAGGTGTCATTTTCATTTTAAACTAACTTATATTAATTGGAAACTTGATGTTTTCAATACAATTTATCATGCATGTATATCTAGTTAGTTGTGATCTTGTGGGTACCTAGACTGCTATAAATTATATATTATATAATATGTTACCACCTACATTTTTTTTTAAAGTATTTCAAAGATTGATAATTTGATTTTATTAATCATCCCATATTACAAATGCATGATTAATGCTTTAAAAATTAAAGGATTGAATTTAGTAGGTAATAATTTTTTTAGATAGTACTTGATAAATAATATATATATATATATATATATATTTTTTTTAAAAAAAAAACTTAAATGACATAATTATGTTTGAACTCAGTTGGCTTTCAGTCCACCACAAAAATAATAATAAATTTGGTAAGTGTTAGGAATTTGACATGACCTTCTAATTTATTTTTTATTTTTAGTTTAATTCAATGTTTGCTTCTCTAATTTAAAAAAATGGATAAAACTTATATTTATTTACTTATTTTATCAATAATTTTTTATTTATTTTTTTAAGACACTCTAACTTTTTTTAAAAAATTTATCCCAACTATAATTTTTTAATTCATAAATAACTGTTGTAATAAATCCATCTCACTAAATACCACAAAATCAATGAAATAAAAAAAGACATTATGTCTAAATAGGAAAGGATTGTGCTTGTCTCAATTGTTTTATTTATAAAGGAAATGAAAATATAATAATAAAATAAAGTGTTATTGGAACTTGTTTTCAGCTTTTTATAACTTGTTTGTTTAGTTGTTTCATATTATTATTATTGTTATGGAAAGAAGTAATAGGAGTCTAAGATTTTTTTCCCAAATATAGTTTTTGGTTCAAATTTATTAATGGTTGAAATTTGTTCATATTATGATTAATTGGATGTGCATTGTAGAGGTTGAATGAATACATTATTTACGAGGTATGTCAGATATTTGAATCTCTTTCTAAACATTACTTTTAAAGAGTGTTTTTAGTTTCTCGATAGTTTGGTATAAGATATGGATCTAAACATCAAATATAAAATTTATCAAATTTTGTTGGGTCATATTATTTTTTAGTGGAGTATATTCTATCTATGCATATAATTCATATTGTCATTATTTTGATAGTATCTCATATTCGTTCTGAAAAGTTAATATAGTTGAATTCAGAGAGACGGATCTATGTAAGAGTTCGGGTGGTCTGAATCTACTTAAAAAAAAAAAAATTGGTTTAGAATAAAAATACAACATTACCTATAATTATTAAAAAAAAAAATGTAAAACTCACCTCTATTCATTCATATTATACAAATTTTTCTTATTGTTTTTTTGAGCCCACCCAACCCATAATTCTGAGTCTGTCCCTGGCGGGATGAAAAGTTTTATTTCAATTCTTAAAAACCTTGGAACAAATTAATCTTTTGATATATGACATTATATTTTTTCTTATACATAATTTTTCTTTTCTTTTTATTTAATTTATTATTTTTAAATTACTCTTAATTCTTAATATGAGAGCATCAATTCTGTTCATGTGGGCTTTTGGAACGAAAAATTAGTTTTGGACAGCCAGGTGTGAGCAACTCTCGTCAAACAACGTAATAAATAAGTTATTGGCAGGTTAAGATCTTATTGGTAGAATTATTCGAATTTTGTTGTTATAAATTATTTTTAACATAAATAAAGTAAGTAATAAAAAGTCACAATTTTTAAAATAAAAACTGAATATAAAAATACATAATTCAAAAATTGGCTAATATAATTACTAGTTAATAACATGATATCCTAGATTCCTAATACACAATGACTCACTTAATATATACTATATAGAAATATCATTTTTTAGTCCAAATCAAATAAGGCCCAATAGATTCATGAATATCCATTTTCTTTTAGTTTAGAATAGATAAATAAAATCCATAGTTATCCACAATGACTCAATGAGGCTGAGGAGACAGTGGGTGGCAGTGTTTGAAATAAACTTTCCTGCGACGCCATCTGCCTTTCTTGCTTGCTTTACATTTTTGTTTTATTCATTAGGGAATATTTATTTATTAATATAATATATACATTTTAAATCGTTTATTTTGACAACAAACTGTGGATGCCCGAGGAGATAAGATCAAATGATCAAACATATTCACTTTTAACTATTTTGCTTTGTCAAGTTGGGTATAAGTTAAAAATAAAGATCCAGATTATGAATTGTCATCTTGTCACATTGTTTGTTTCAAGATTAACATAGTGTTATAGCTTATGATTAACCGATTGAACAAAATTCTTTAGTGGGCAAAATAAATAAATATAATTGAATCGATGAAATACAAAAGGTTCTATTCACATATATATATAAGCATACATCATCACCTATTTTTATGTTTTTTCTGTCTAGGGTTTTTCAGACCAACGTGGAACATGTGGATGTAGCCGGATCATACATGGCCGGAAGCAAAAACTTCCGACCATTACATCCATTTGCATTATAACTAGCTCCATTGGAATCCACCAACAGATCGCCGGCGTATCCCGGATAAGCGCCTTTTCCGTATATTCCCGGGCAGGCAGAAGCTGCCTCCAGAGGAGCATCGACTGCACCTTGATAAAAGCCGTTACCGAACGGATTCGTGGCGGTTCCGGCCAAAAGACTGGCGAGGTTAATGATCATTCCGTCGAGCCCCACGTCATTGTTAGGGGAGACCAACGGTGGGCTTTGTGGACCGTAAATGGGTTGATGAAATGGCCAAGCGCAGTAACCTGGGCATTGTGTTTCAGAGTTTCCAACCCAGATATAAGCGAACTTGTAATTCTTTCCATCAATTGAGGCACCTTTAGAAGACCTGTGTGTCCCACACCTGTTCTGGCAGAACCCATCAACGACGACGTCCGCCGCCGTTAAAACGACGTTGACCGCGTTTCTCTGCCCACCCTTTGCCGCGAGCGTCACTAAATGTTGTTCATTTAGTGACTTTCCGAGAGAGTAGGTATCGTCGATTATCTGGTCGGCGAGTGATAGGGAAAGCACCGGGCTGCGGAATTTCCTCTTGGCGGCGGAGGTGGAATAGGTTGTGGAGGCGAGGCTGTAGTATTTCTCTGTTGTTTTCCACCAGGATGCGACGGTGGGTTTGGATTGAACAGGGGAGGAGGAAGGAGAAAGAGAGGTAATGAAATCGGCGACGATTGAACGTTGAGAAGGCGTGAATTTACCATACCAGATGAGATTGACGGAGATTTTGCCGGATAATAGAGGGCCGTTGTGGTAATGTAACAGTGAGCTTGGGTCCTGAACTAGCTCGTTCAGGTTTCTAGCGGCGAAGGAGACATTGATGATTGAAATTAGAAACAAAATGAATACAACTAAAGATGCCATCTTTTTTATGGGGGGCAGAGGAATTTAGAGAGAGAAGATGCTCTGTTCTTGGTTGTTGTTTTGGTAGAGACGAACTAGGGCGTTTATATAGGACCTTCCTTTTACTCTCTCTTTAAAAAATGAAGTAATTGAGAATTCGACACGTTATGGAAGCCACTGGGAAAGAGACATCAGTAGTAAAAGCACTATTCTTAGATTCATCTTTAACTTTCGGATAAACAATTATACAGCTGTTATTTTTAATATTTATATATCCTGAATTTATCAAAAAAAAGAAAAATCCATTTATAGCCATTAACAAAATAATAATTGTGAGTATTTCTGAATGGGAGAATAAAAGCGCATTAAATAAATTGATAATTAATCTGAAATTCCAGCTTAGATACAGTTGGGCCCTGATTGACCAAATGGAACCTTCACGCGGGCGATGGATGATTGGTGGGGACATTAATGGTTGATTGAAGTGAGACAGGCTGTAGAGTGCGGGATATTTGTTTTCATTGGGAGTCGGGGAAAGAGAGTCAGCTCATCAAAACTTGCTTTGAAGGGGATGAAGGTTGATTGAAGGATGGCGGGTAAACCTTACCAACTATCTTTTTAAGGACAAAACATTCTTGGTGTGGATCAAATTGAATTTTCGAGAATTATGGAGGATGTACTATGGCTAAGAAAATTCTCAAACTCGGTTACTATTGACAAAAACCTAGAGTAATAATGTGTCCTCTATGTGAAAAATTCTCACCAATGCCAAATCTAGCCTTATTGTTATATAACATGATGTCGCCATTACCGTTTTCAACTTGAAATCGATAATATTGACAAAATACATCCCCACACGTCCAATAATCTGATCGTCATCGACTATTTTACTAAATGAGTTGAAGTCAAATCATACAAAGTGATTAGGTCTTTCTATGTGGACAAGTTTATACGAAACAATTTGATGAGTCTGTACAGAGTGCCGCACTCAATGATTTCTGACAAACACCTACACTTTCAATGAGAAGTTCTTAAGGTATTGTAGAACTTATAATTGAACATCATAAGTCTTTGCATTATTGATCATAGACCAATGGGCAGTCGAGACAACAAACAAGAATGTGATCACAATTCTAAAATATCCAGACTTATAAAGACTAGCACAAAAAGTTTCCTTATGCATTGTTGGTATCGAACAACTGTCCGTACATCGACGGGAGAAACCCCTTATTTATTGGTCTACGCTATGGAGGTTGTACAACCGATTGAGATCGAATTTCCTACCTTGAGAGTAGGGATGATAATGAGACGGTTCAGAGCGGGAAATTCATTTACCATTCTCTCCCTATTTTTACTTCGGAATTTTTTTTACTACCATCCCGCCCAATTCGGATTTAAGGAATCCCCGCGGGCACCTTTATACCATACTCTAATAAATAAATAATTTTTTTATATAATCGATTTTTTTTAATATAATATGTATCGGTAATATATTAAAAATTTTATATTATTATAAAGAAATAAACTTTAAACTCTTATAAAATATAATGAATAAATAAATATATTGATGATTTTATATGTTTAATTGTGTTTTTAGTGTTCATGACTTAATCGGGGTGAAATCGGGACAGTTTGGGCGGGGTACACAAATATCATCCTCAGTCAACTACCGATCAAATCGGAGAAAAACCGTCCCATACGAGACAATTCAGTTCGGTTACGGCGATTTCAAATTGCCATCCTAATTGAGAGTACTCTTAAAAAGTCAAGTTATCAAAGAAGAAATGATAAAATTTCGGTATGATTAATTGACACTAATGGAGGATAAAAGGTTAAATGCCTTTTTCAAAACCCATTTCTATCAAACCTAAAAGACAAATTGCCTTCAACAAAAAGGTTAGGAAGAAACTTGCGAGAAGGATATTTAGTACTCAAGAAATCCGAGAGGAAAATTTTAGCAGCCATGGAAAGGACAATATGTGATCAAAAAATTATGTCAGGAGGAGCAGTCTCTGGCCACAGTTGATAAATATGAATTCGATTCCCTTTTCAACTTGGACACACTCAAGAAGTATTTTGTCTAAGCTGCTATAATAAAGAAAGATGTAATATGAACAAATCTCGAGATTAATGAATGACATTAGGAAAACCGAAAATCTTTTCTAAAACTTGAGGATCGTCCGAAGTGTAAAAAAACTCTTAAGTTAATATTAGGAGAATTTTATATTAGAGGGGATATGTAGACAACATAGTCCTTATACCTGATCAAATATATCAAAAAAATTCATTTAAAATAATGAAAAAACAATCACGAACGTTCTAAAAGCAAAAACAAATATGGATACAAGAAATGAGTAGGCCTTAGGTCAAGACAATTTCGATTGATAGCCGTCTTGAAAGGAACCGGTAACTTCACAAAAGGCCGATAAAAATAAGAGTTATCCGATTGAATTCCTAGTAGTATTCTACCATCGCTAAAATCTTGAAATCAAAAGAATCCTACTAAAAAAATTAAAACTAGTTTGAATCGTGATAACTAGGAAAATCGATTGGCTTTCGAAGAAGACGACGAAAAAACAAACAAATTATCCAATATTGAGATATTGAAATCACCATTAACTACTCATCAAGATTCTCATCTTAATTGTTAAAGGCAAGAGCGGGAGTATATCAATTTTGTTAGAGACATCAATGATACTAAAAAAGAGAGTCTCTATGTTGGATGAGGCATTGAAATCAAGATAAAGTCTTTTACCAAGCTCTTTAGGAACGAAGGGATTTCGAGCGTTACAATAATAATTTTATTGCATGATTTTGGTTCGTTAATGATAGATTAAAATTTGATTATGTGATATTGTTATAAAAATACAAGTTTGAGTCCAAAGTAATATCTTCGATTTTTGGTTACTTGTGTATTAGTTCATGGTTAGGTGAGACCATGTTCTTGAGGGGAGACCAAAGCAACAACCTAGGAATGTTGTTGCCGACCGAGGTCGACACTAAACATGATACATCCAGCCTTAATTCCTTTCTTTTCATTTAATACTTGTATGTATGTATATTTGTAGGCTTGTAAACAATTGTTTTTTTAAAAGATTCACACAAATGTGACAATCACCCTTAGCTCTAGGCTAAATAAAAAAATATATTTTAAATGGCAAAATTAATTTAGTAGAGACCTACGGGGTGTTGTGGGACATAAATGTCATTCCTTTTGTCCTTTATCACACGTAACCAAGCGTCGAACTTAAAAAGAATATATAATTGTGATGTGCATACGCCTAAATTATTTTTTTAATTAAAAAAATTAGGTGATGACTCTCTATTTATGAGGTTGTAATCGAAAAAAATCTAAAAAGACCTATAATAACATCCATTTATATCCAAATCTTTTTCATATTAACGGAATTGTAAGTTATTTAGTTGCATATAAAGTCTCATTTTTGACGATTTTCGATAACACATAAAAATTTATTCCCCTCACAAAATCAAAACAGGAAGCAAACTAAATTGTAAAAACTTTCAGAATTAAACTGAGCGATTTTTATCGTTTACAATATAGTAGTCAACGACAGATATAAACGCCAAATTTTTTCGATTAGATGAATAATGACGCCGACAATTGTGAGTTCGTTTTTACCTCGAAATTGAGATTGAAAAGATGAGATTTTGAATATGACTGAATTTGTGCTTCAACTAGATTGAAGGATTGAAAACTGTATATAAGAATTAGTTCAGCCTGATTTTTTAGGTTATGAGAATATAATGCATGAAGCTCTATTTTAATCTATATATGTAGCATGTGATTTGGTTTGATTTAATTAAAAAAATTCATTATGTGACAGGAACAACGGATGATGTGACTCAATTGTGTAGTCGCAATCATCAAAACAAACATTTGATTTTAGGACTCGTTTTATTTTACTTATAATTTTTTATTTAGCGTTGGTGTAATAATATGTTACGATAATTTTACGTAATAAATTAACGCGAAAATTATAATCAAATAATTTTGCATTTAAATAAAAAAAATTCTTACCTCTCCCTTCCTATCGATGAATAAATTGAAACAAATAACTTGAATATAATTTGAATCATATCACACATACTTCATATTATAAGCTAAATAAGCTAGAACAAATAAGTTGAATCAAACTTACCTCAAAGAGATCTTGATTTAATCAAATAATGCCAAAGTTTGTTTGGTTAAATAGATATGGCAATTGATTTTCCTCTTGAAATGTCTTTAATGATTTCAGAAAGAAAAAAAAAATCAAAAAATCAAAAAATAATTAAAATTAATATTCTTTAATTTTATAAAACAAAATATTCCGAACGAACTGTTTGGACATTTTTTTTTTTCATTTGGCCCATATTACAGTGTCCATAACTTTTGAAAATTCTTGAATTATCCTAAAATTATTTATGACATTTTGGTATACTTACCATTTTCTTGATTGCACGTTTAAACGACTTCTGACTTGAATCGTTTATCGGATTTTTATCCCTATTTATCACTTAAGCTGCAGGTAACTCGATTAAACTAAAATGAAATTTTATTTACTAAAATGATTTAATCTAGATGCATTTTAGAACTGAAAAAAGTAGGTCTCTTTTAGATCTTGGACTAAAACACAAGTAAAATATTTTTTTTAAGAAAAATGAGATTATATTTGAGTTTTAAATTTAAAATAAAATCAAAAGACCAAATTTGTTTTAGAGTAGAGACTATCTCTTTACCTCATGTAAAAAAACAATGAGCCCAAAGAGAATTTCTAAAGTTTTCATTTCTTAGTTTTTTATAAATAACTAATTGACTATTCCTAAAATTAGAAGAAAAAAAATATGTAACTATTGTTAAATTTTATTTTAGTTTCTCGTCTCAATTTAAGACGAGACAATTATTGAGAGAGTCGATTTCTGCTTCATTTTACGAGATTCAAGAAGAGGTAAGTCACGTGACTTAACAAAGTAATTGATTAAATTATTTTTTAAAATAGTACTCAAGTCGAGCTTACTATTAAAATCACTCGTCTTCCATCGCGAGAGCTTTTGAGCGGAAGATAATGTATGAGGAGAGACCGAAAATTTTAAAAGAGGTGTGTAGAATTAAATTAAAAACATGAGAATAACAAACTCAAATGATCTTCATGATTTATCTTCCTTCTTGATCCAATTATTCTTCCATGCCTTTTTATTTCCATACTGGGTTATCCAAACTAATATTGAAGTCGATATTAATACTTATTTAATTATTTGTTATTATTTTAAAATAATTTAATATTAAAATTTATCATCACATTATATATCTAAATATAAGTTATTTATATAATTATATTTAAAAACTATCATATTATTCTCTTCTCCTCACTGTTCAATTCATAATTTAAAATATTAAAATATTTTATATTTTATCATTATATATCAATAATTTTTATATTTTCTTTACAACAAAAATCATCATTTTCTCAAAATTATCACCAATTATTATTTTCTAAATAACTCGATTATTTAAATAACCTCAATCCTCCGAACCAAGCCTAAAATATTAAATTAAATTTTATAATATTAAATTATATACTTATTTATCATTTTAGTGAAATAACTTAGTTTTATAAGAACACTAACAATAAAATAACTTCATATACAAAATAATACTATTTTCAAATAAGCCCAAATCAAACAAGGCATAGATTAATGAATATTCATTTTCTTTTAATTTAGATTTAGATAAATAAAATCCATAGTTATCCACAATGACTCAATAAGGCAGAGCAGACAGTGGCAGTGCTTCATTTCCTGTGAACATCTGCCTTTAGCTTTACATTTTTGTTGTTTTATTCATTAGGGAATATTTATATTTTAAACATTTTAAATGTGTTTTTGACAACAAACTGTGGATGTTCGAGGAGATAAGATCAAATGATCAAACATATTCACTTTTAATTATTTTGCTTTGTCAAGTTGGGTATAAGTTAAAAATAGAGATCCAGAATATGATTTCATGTCATTTTGTCACATTGTTTCAAGATTAACATAGTGTTTATAGCTTATGATTAATAGATTTTTATGGAATTGGATTGAACAAAAGTCTTAATTGGGCAAAATAAATAAATATAATTGAATCAATGAAATCCAAAAGGTTCTATTCACAATATATATAAGCATACATCACAAGAAGTGTTTTTTTCTGTCTAGGGTTTTTCAGACCAACGTGGAACATTTGGATGTAGTAGGATCATACATGGCCGGAAGCAAAAACTTCCGACCATTACATCCATTTGCATTATAACTAGCTCCGTTGGAATCCACCAACAGATCGCCGGCGTATCCCGGATAGGCGCCTTTTCCGTATATTCCAGGGCAAGCAGAAGCTGCCTCCAGAGGAGCATCGACTGCACCTTGATAATAGCCGTTACCGAACGGATTCGTGGCGGTTCCGGCCAAAAGACTGGCGAGGTTAATGATCATTCCGTCGAGCCCCACGTCGTTGTTAGGGGAAACCAAAGGTGGGCTCTGTGGACCGTAAATGGGTTGATGAAAAGGCCAAGCGCAGTAGCCAGGGCATTGTTTTTCAGAGTTTCCGACCCAGATATAAGCGAACTTGAAATTCTTTCCATCAATTGAGGCACCTTTTGAAGACCTGTGTGTACCACACCTGTTCTGGCAGAACCCATCAACGACGACGTCCGCCGCCGTTAAAACGACGTTGACAGCGTTTCTCTGCCCACCCTTTGCCGCGAGCTTGACTAAATGTTGTTCATTTAGTGACTTTCCTAGAGAGTAGGTATCGTCGATTATCTGGTCGGCGAGTGATAGGGAAAGGGCCGGTCGGCTGAATTTCCTCTTGGCGGCGGATGTGGAATAGGTGGTAGAGGCGAGGTTGTAGTATTTCTCGGTTGTTTTCCACCAGGATGCGACGGTGGGTTTGGATTGAACAGGGGAAGAGGAGGATGAAAGAGAGGTAATGAAATCGGCGACGATTGAACGTTGAGAAGGGGTGAATTTACCGTACCAGATAAGATTGACGGAGATTTTGCCGGATAAGAGAGGGCCGTTGTGGTAATGTAACATTGAGTTTGGATCCTGAACCAGCTCGTTCAGGTTTCTAGCGGCGAATGAGACATTGAAGAGTGAAATTAGAAACAAAATGAATACAACTAAAGAAGACATCTTTTTTTGTTGGGGACAGAGGAATTTAGAGAGAGAGAAGATGCTCTGTTCTTGGTAGTGATGAGTTTTGGTAGAGACGAACCAGGGTGTTTATATAGGACCTTCCTTTTACTCTCTCTCTAAAGAGTGAAGACACGTTATGGTGAAGAAGGAAGCCACTGGGAAAGAGATATCAGAAGTAAAAGCACAACACTTCTTCAGCCTTATCTTTTTTTTTCACACACTCAGTGCCATTAGCTGTTCATCATAAATCAAATAAACAATTATACAGCTGTTATTTTTAATATTTATATTCATAAATATTTACTGAATTTATCAAAAAAAAAAAATTGAATTTAACCATATAAAAAAACAAATCCATTTATTAGTGAAATGAGAGAATAAAAAGTAATAAATGTGAGTGAGTATTTGTGAAATGAGAGAATAAAAGGGGGCATTAAATAAATTTGATAATTAATCTGAAAGTCCAGCTTAGATACAGTTGGGCCTGATTGACCAAATGGACCGACCCTTCACGCGGTGATGGATGAAAAGATTCGTGGGGGCAGTAAGGGAATTTGAGATTAATGGTTTGGTTTGATTGAAGAGAGACAGGCTGGAGAGTGAATGGGACATTTGTTTTAACGTTTTTGTTACATTGGGAGTCGCGGAAAGAGAGTCCGTCCAACAAAAACCAGCGGGTTGCCTGCTCTACTACTGCTCTACGAGGGTTTCCTGTCCCCTCTCATAGGAATGGGAGGGATAAAACAGTAATTCTGTTTTTAAAAATGACTGTTTGCTGTTTCATGTGGGGGAACAGAGGAAACAAGAACCATTTGGAATAGAGAATCCTATCTTAATTTTTTTTTTTTTTTGTAAGGACGAAGGTTGATTGAAAATTGATAAAAAAAATATTAATAATTGTTACAAGTTATAAAATTGAAAAAAAAAACATTCAAATTACTAAATTAATAATATACAACCATCTTTTTCAGTGTGGATTAAATCTTTTTCAGTGTGGATTAAACCGAATCTTCTATAATTATGGAGGAGATCAACTCAACATACTATGGAACCCCATGTTAATGGAATGACCCTTATTAAGAAAATTCTCAAACTCTATTATTATTGACAAATTCTAGAATAAGAATGTGTCTCTTATGTGATAAATTGTTACCTATGTCAAATATGAAGCACACACTCACACTAGTACACACTCACACTAGTGTTATATAACATTATGTCGCCAGGGCCGTTTTCAATTTGAGGGATTGATGTTATTGGAAAAATACATCTCCACACGTCCAATGACCATAAATTCATATTGGTCGCAATCGACTATTTTAGTAATCTAGAAATTTGTGATAAAGAGATTTAGTACTCTAGAAAACCCAAGAGTTGGTAGATCTAAGAGGAAAATTTCAGCCGTAATAAGAAAGACCGTATGTGATCAAGAAAATCATCTTAAGAAGAGTAGTATGGCTTGCCATATTTGATAGAGATAAATTCACTTATCCTTTCAACTTGGACGTAGTCAATAAATATTTCATCTCAGCTGCTATAAAGAGAGATGTGATGTGAACAAGTCTCAAGGTTGATGAATGACACTTTTTTTTTTAAAAAACTTGAGGATCGTCTGAAGTGTAAGAAACCTTGTGAATTTTTATTAACATAAAAATGGAATAAAACAAACAAAAAGTGTTTGAAAAAAAAAAACTCTGTGACAATACTAGGGCATTTTTAAATCCAGTTTTCAAATGTATGGAACTACATCAAGACTTGATTTACTCCTAAACGGGATATGTAGGTAACCTAGTCCTTAGGCCCGATCAAATATATCAAAACAATTTCTTTCAAAAATTAGAAAACGATTACGAATCCCTCGTTCTAAAAGCTAAAACAAATTATAATAGAAGAAACGAGTAAGCATTAGGTCAAGATCGTTCCGACTGATGGCCGTCTCGAAAGGAATGCGACAACTTCACGAAAGGTCGACGGAAAACAGTTATCTGATTGAATTCCCTGTAGTAACCTATTATCGCTAAAATCTTGAAATCAAAAGAAGTCGTAACTAAAATAATTAAGACTAGCCTGAATCGTGAGGACTAAGAAAATCGCTTGGCTTTCGAAGAAGAAGACTAAAAAAACGAGCAAAGTATCCAATATTGAGACATTTAAATCACCACTAATAACTCATCAAGAATTTTATTTTATTGCTAAAGGTAAAAGCGAGAGTGTATCGATTCTGTTATACACCAACGATACTAAAAAAAAATAGCCTCTATAGAGACATTGAAATCAATGCTTAGTGATTCACTCATATATTTGTCTTGATTGCCAAGGGCAATAACTCGAGTGTATTGATTTTTCTAGATATACCATAATTGACAAGAATATTCTTAATGGTTTGAGATATTGAAATCACCGCTCAGCATTTTTTAAAACATTGTCTTGAACTCGAGTTACTGATTCTATCGTATATATATCTTGAATAATAAAGCTCGAAACCTAACTTTCGAAAATATCTCCTCAAAAGAAAAGTGAAGCTAGGTGAAATTCCAAAAACTAATGAGGTAAAATGATGATTGAATAAAAATAACAAGTCACGATGTAAAAAAAAAATGCTTGCTCCTCTAAAACTAGAATTCTATTGATTGTAAGTTCCAGAGTTCGTGAAGATCTATTGTCATGAAGTATTGGACGTGTTAGACACATGAACATGGTCCATAAAGGGGATAATCAACATAGTACCCAAGAACCCAAATGTCATGATTCTAAACGAACTTTTTAGTTTCAGGTCAAAGCTAACCCGTAACTGGGTAAAAAACAGAACTTTTTTAAACCATTTAGCTTAGGGTTAAAACTAACCCGTAGTTAGATAAAAAACCAAGATTTCATAAACTTTTTAGATTATGGTGAAATCTAACTATTTGTCGGTATAAAGGCCAATAAATTAACAAAATAAAATAAAAAATAGAAGGTACATGTAAGACGTTTACATATGCCGTTCTGAAAAGGGTTTGTGTAGACATCACCAGATGCAGTTTCCTTAAGAGAAAAAAAATTGAAGGGTTCGTGTAAGACGTCTATAGATACAGTTCTCAAAAGGTTCATGTCAAACATCGCTAAATATAATTTCTCTCGAGAGAAAAAAAAAAATCAAAGGGTTCGTGTAAGATACCGATGTAGTTCCTGAAACGATTTGTGTCAAACATCGCTCCAAATGCAGTTCCCCGCGAAAATATATAAAATTGAGAAAATCATAAGATTGCCATATGCGGTACAAATCAAATAACTTCATATACAAAAGAATACTAAGTAGAAATGGTCATTTTTCAAATAAGCCAAAATCAAACAAGGCCTAGATTCATGAATATGAAATTTCTTTTTATTTTGTTTAGATAAATAAAATCCATAGTTATCCACAATGACTCAATGAGGCAGAGCAGACAGTGGCAGTGTATGAAATAAAATTTCTGCGCTGCCATCTGCCTTTCTTGCTTTACATTTTTGTTTTATTCATCAGGGAATATTTATATTTTAATATATTATCTACATTTTAAATCGTTTTTTTTTCTTGTTTCTTGACAACAAACTGTGGATATCTTGAGGAGATAAGATCAGATGGTCAAAAAACGGAGATCGAGATTATGAAATGTCATTTTATCACATTAAATTGACCATTAATATATTTCAAGATTAAGATAGTGTTATAGCTTATAATTAGGGCGATTGAACAAAATTCTAAAGTGAGCAAAATAAACAAATAAAATTGAATCGATGAAATACAAAAGGTTCTATTCACAATATACATAAAAGCATACATGATACATCATCACAAGAATGACGTATTTTTATGTTTTCTCTGTCTAGGGGTTTCAGACCAACGTGGAACATGTGGATGTAGCAGGATCATACATGGCCGGAAGCAAAAACTTCCGACCATTACATCCATTAGCATTATAACTAGCTCCGTTAGAATCCACCAACAGATCGCCGGCGTATCCCGGATAGGCACCTTTTCCGTATATTCCCGGGCAGGCAGAAGCTGCCTCCAGAGGAGCATCGACTGCACCTTGATAATAGCCGTTACCGAACGGATTCGTGGCGGTTCCGGCCAAAAGACTGGCGAGGTTAATGATCATTCCGTCGAGACCCACGTCGTTGTTCGGGGAAACCAACGGTGGGCTTTGTGGACCGTAAATGGGTTGATGAAATGGCCAAGCACAGTAACCTGGGCATTGTTTTTCAGAGTTTCCAACCCAGATATAAGCAAACTTGTAATTCTTTCCATCAATTGAGGCACCTTTAGAAGACCTGTGTGTTCCACACCTGTTCTGGCAGAACCCATCAACGACGACATCCGCCGCCGTTAAAACGACGTTGACAGCGTTTCTCTGCCCACCCTTTGCCGCGAGCGTCACTAAATGTTGTTCATTTAGTGACTTTCCTAGAGAGTAGGTATCGTCGATTATCTGGTCGGCGAGTGATAGGGAAAGGGCCGGTCGGCTGAATTTCCTCTTGGCGGCGGATGTGGAATAGGTGGTAGAGGCGAGGTTGTAGTATTTCTCGGTTGTCTTCCACCAGGAAGCGACGGTGGGTTTGGATTGAACAGGGGAAGAAGAGGACGAAAGAGAGGTTATGAAATCGGCGACGATTGAACGTTGAGCAGGCGTGAATTTACCGTACCAGATGAGATTGAGGGAGATTTTTCCGGATAATAGAGGGCCATTGTGGTAATGTAAGAGTGTGTTGGGGTCCTGAACTAGTCCGTTCAGGTTTCTAACAGCGAATGAGACATTGAAGAGTGAAATCAGAATCAAAATGAATACAACTAAAGAAGACATCTTTTTTATGGGGTTGGGAGGGCAGAGGAACTTATATATATATAGAGAGAAGATGCTGTAGCTGTTCTTGGTTGTTGTTTTGGTAGAGACGAACCAGGGGGTTTATATAGGACCTTCTTTTACTCTCTCTCTAAAGAATGAAGACACGTTATGGGGAAGAAGGAAGACACTGGGAAAAACACATCAAAGAAGGTGAAAGCACAACTCTTCAGCCTTATCCTTTTTTTTCTTTTTCTTTTTCTTTTTCTTTTTCTTTTTCACACTCAGTGCCAGTTAGCTAGGTTCATCATAACGTTGGGATAAACAATTATACAGCTGTTATTTTTAATATTTAAATATATATTGAATTTATCCAAAAAAAAAATGAATTTAACCATATTAAAAAATACAAAATTCAATTTATAGCCGTTAGCAAATTAATAAATGTGAGTATTTCTGAATGAGAGAATAAAAGCACATTATATAAATTGATTATTAATTTGAAAGTCCAGCTTAGATACAGCTGGGCCCTCATTGACCAAATAGACCCTTCACGCGGGCGAGAACGAAAAGATTGGTGGGGGCATTAAGGGAATTTGAGATTAATGGTTGATTGAAGAGATACAGGCTGGAATGTACTGTGGACATTTGTTTAAACGTTTTCATAATTCATTAATTAAGATTTTCAATTTTCAGTAATATTGTTGCAGTTTTTATTGTTTTATTATTTGATTGTTAAAATTGATTGAGTATTGCTGAAATTAAACCTATTTAATTTTGTTGAAATGTGATTATTAAATGAGGTTGAATATTCTATATTAATAGAATAAAATAATTATAGCTTTAGAAAATATCTTTTGATATGATTAAAAAATAAAATAAAAATAATAATAATTTTATCTTAAAGAACCTTAATAGTTTTATTGCATGATTTTGATTGGTTAATGTTAGGATTAGATTTTGATTATGTGATGTTGTTAGAGAAAATACAAGTTTATGAACAAAGCAATATTTTTTATTTTGGTTTTGTTCTTGGTTACTTGTGTATGCGTTCAAGATTAGGAGAAACCGTCTGACCATGTTCTTGGGGGCGACTGAAGGAGCAACCGGGAATGTTGCGACTGAGACCCGACCCTAAACTTGACATAGCCAACCTTAAATCATTTCTTTTCATTTAATACTTTTATTTATATATATATATTTTGTAAACTTGTAAATAATAATAAAAAATCAAAAGTTCCACTTAAAGTGGACAATTACCCTTAGTTCTATGTTAAATATAAAAATAAAAAGTAAAACTTAAAATATTTTTTAAATGTCAAACTTGATTTAGTAGAGACCTAAGAGCGTTGTGGGACATAGTTGTAATTCCTTTGATCTTTTCTCAAACGTAAAAAAGCGCAAACTTCGAAAAGAATCTATAATTGTGGCATACATACGTCTAAATTATTTTCATAATTTTAAAAAAATAGTTGCGACTCTCTAAAAAGATCTTTTTGTAACTTCTCATTAAAATCTCAATCTCTCCCAGATTTGACGGGACGATAAATTATGAAGTTGCCTATAAAATCTTGTTTTTGACGCTTAATTTTCGATATGATGTAAAAATTAATTCCCCTCACAAAATCAAAACAAGAAGAAGATATAAATGGTATAAGTTCTAGAACCAAACTGAACGGTTTTTATTGCGTACAATTTTTTAGCGACTCTGTTAGGGATATTCAACGCTTAGCTTGAAAATAAATTTTGATCAATTTAAAAATATACCTTACGCTTTAATGTTCTTCCCCAAAATACACTTCCTGAAACTAGAAGACAAAAAGACTTGTCTCTAATCGCCGGTTGGCTTGATCTAGAAAGGCACGGGACTTTAGTTTTGAGCGTAAAAATTGCTTCTTACATACAATATTTCTATATGGATGAAAATAACGCTATTTTTATTTGCTTGAGTTTTGAGGCTCAAACATGAAGATAGTATAAGGTATACGTCGTTGTACGAAGCCTATACATCTATTATTTATATGTTAGGATTATCAACGTGGATGACAATCTCAACCCGCCTTTGAGGCTTATTGTGTTAATTGTTCGATGAGTGTAAACATAGGTAAAAACCCATGGGGTAACCTTTTCTTTCACTTAATCTATCCCCACTATTGAAAATGAAGGATCATGAGTAATGACGAGGAGGATGATCCAATTGAGAGCACTCCTTACATATACGATCTACGGATTTCCCTTGTCGGTAGAATCACCCTCACTTAAAGTCATGCCAAACTTTAGAACAAAAATTTCTAAGCCAATTCTATCAAATTGTTGTCTCGTTTCATTCTGTCGAGCAACAATATCACATCAAAAGTATATTTTTTTTTATTATATGACCACTATACATGTAGATATGTGTATGTATTTAGTTATATATGTGCGCTAATGAATCCATTATATTTATTAAAATACCAAAAAACATAAAAAAAAATATGAAAAATGATTTTCGAGACACCACGTTTACGAACTATGTTGGGACTCAATCTTTCATTGTCATGAGAGTACGTAGACAACGTATCACTAGGTTCAGTCCGAATTAAAATAAAACTTAAAACTTGATTAGGATAAAATTTAAAATTCCAAAAATAAATTCCTCAACATCTTACTCAAACAAAAATTCCAAAAATTATATATCCCAACATAAATGAACTACATGAGACTTATTTATGAGAATATGTAGACAATCTGTCAAAGGTTCAATTCTAATAAAAAAAACTGAAAGGACACAAGGCCAAGAACATTTGCGTTAGAAGATGACTTCACTCGTACGACCAATCAAGTCAGTAGACATAGAATTCTAAGACACACGCAATCCTCCCAAAACAGAAGAGATAAAACGAAAAAAGGATGGTTGTCTTTTAAATAAAAATCACCACGACAATTAGTCCGATATTTTTACCTTTAGTAAACGCTAACCCTGAGTTAAATGCTTCATATTAGGGATTCTTTTTAAATGAAAACAAACGATTCCAAATCTCTAATTAAAATTTAGTGGCATTTTCATTAAAATAAAAATGAACGTTTCTAAAAATCCTACTTAAAATTAGGGTTGTTTTTATGAAAATAAACGATTCTGAACCTCTTATTAAATTAGAGGTGTTTACATCAAAATGAAAATAAACGATTTTAAAACCTACTTAAAATTAGAGATATTTTTATAAAAAAAATGAACAATTCCAAAACCTCTAACTAAAATTAGAGGCATTTTCATAAAAATAAAAATAAACGATTTTAAAACCCTACTTGAAATTAGGAATGTTTTCATAAAAATAGACGATTTCAAACCTTTAATTAAAATTAGAGACATTTTCATTAAAATGAAAACAAACTATCAAAATAAAATTGGAGGCATTTTCATTAAAATGAAAATAAACTTTTCCTAAACCTACTTAAAATTATAGATGTTTTGTTTTATGAAAATAAATGATTTCGGACCTCTAATTAAAATTAGTGGTGTTTTCATCAAAATAAAAATAAATGATTTTAAAATCTATTTAAAATTATGGATGTTTTCATAAAAAGGAAAATGCACAATTCCAAAACTTATCAAAATGAAATAAACGATTTTAAAACCCTATTTGAAATTATGGATATTTTCATAAAAATAAAATAGACGATTCCAAACTTTTAACTAAAATTAAAGGCATTTTCATTAAAATGAAAACAAACGATTTCAAACCTCTAATTAAAATTAGAAGTATTTTCATTAAAATAAAAATAAGTGTTTCCAAGACAATACTTAAAATTAGAGATATTTTTTTTTACTAAAAAAAATCAATTTTGAACCTTTAATTAAAATTAGATTCATATTCATTAAAATGAAAATAAACCATTCTAAGAACTTACTTGAAATTATGAAAGTTTTTTTTTTAATAAAAATGATAACAAAAATGCAAAACTCTTGTGTCAATACTAGGGGCATTTTATTTAAAATAAAATAATCAAAATCAAAATTTCAAAAAGAAACGATTTTCGAAATACATAGGTAACGAAACTACGTTCGAATCTGATTTATCCTTTCATAAGAATACGTAAGACAATTTATCACGAGCTTGGTCTCAATCAACTAAAATCAATAAAACTCTTATGTTAACACTAATGGAATTTTTATTAAAATAAAAATGATTTCAAAACAATTCAAAAGAAAAACAATCCATCACATTTCATCCTTAACAAAAACATAAGTCAATTGCAACCTCAACATATTCCCCAATAGAACAGAACTACGTTAGGAACTGGTTTCTCTTTTCAAGAGAATACATAAACTACTTGTCACGGCTCAATACTAATAAACTTATGTTGTGTTTGGTATACCGAGTTGTCAGGTTAGAATTTTTATCAGAATTGGATTTATATTGGAAATAGGTAGTTTTGGTATTTTAATTATAATATTATGTTTGGTAAGAAATCAGAAATAAACCCAGTAATAAATTTCCAGTGTTTGGTACATATTGTAGACACTCATTTTTCACACCTAATTTTATAGTTTATACTTTTCATAAATCTGAGTCTATAAAATTTTCTCGAATTCATTCACGGACTCATTGCACGATTTATATTAAAGACGATTATTTTTAGAACAATTGAGTTTTTTAAAATAATTGATTTTGGATTCTTAATAAAGTTAAGGTAGTAATTTGTCTATGTTACAACACTTAGAGAAGTTATTATACTTAGAATATTCAAGGTTTTATTTAATTAATTACCTTGGGAATTTATAAAAAAAATTAAAAAAAAAAAAATATTTTACAAAATATATATTAGCGTTTTTATAAAATTTCGTTAGTTATATTTTGTTTGTTAGATTAGTTAGATTAAACTTTGAAATTGATTTCTTGAATAAGTTAGTTTGCATTTTATTTATTTAATTAGAATTGTTCCTTATAAATAGGAATAATTAAAAATAAAATTGTTTATTGGTGTTTTTAACAAAAAATTTTTTTGTAGGATGAAGGGGTGTGTAAAGGGATAACGTGCAAAAACAAAAAGATAACGGTGTCTACAGAAGGAAAAAAGAGATTGCTAAAATAAAGGAAGAAGTTGTCAAAGGAAGAATAATTCAGCCGCGTTGAAGAGAAGCATGAAGGCTCGGTCATTTTTTAATTAAAAATTAAAATGACCAAGTATTACATAATTTATTAAATAAAGCTTAAATCCCATTGGATGAAAACTTGACATTTATTGACATGTCAAGTGGAGATTGCTCCATTATTTTAAACATTTGTAAATGTTTAAAATAGTTTTTTTTTCCAACGGTCAAGTGTGTTAAATGGGCCTTTGGGCCTAGGGTTTCATAGCTTTGCCTATAAATACCTCTCTTAACACCCTAGCAAAGGGACTTGAACTTTCGACCTTCAATCTTCACCTTCTTCTCTCTCTTTACACATTAGGCTGCCGAATTAGACCCTACTTTTCTAAAAAACCTAAGCAAGAGCACCAACTAGATTTGTTGAGTCACAAGTCTCTTGATTAGGGTTTTCATTTTTTTTGCAAGGATATAAAGAGTAACCCTTTGTAAGCTCTTTTTCCTTTCTTTTGTTTATTTAAATTTGAATTTGAATTTTACTTTCATTTGATTTTTATTTTCTTTGTACTTTATATTATGAATGATTTCTTTTAAATTTATTGTTTTGATAGGCGTGTAGGTTTTATTTATGTACCTTAATCATGTTAATAAGTAGAATAGAAATAACATGTAAATAAATAAATAAAAAAGCAGAAAAAGTTTTCAAAAAACACTACCAAAATTAAAAAAAATGTAAAATTTACCTTATTTTGTATAGTTGATTTTTTTTTATTCTTTTAAGTAACTAGATCTAAGGTTTTTTTTTTTATTTATATAAATATTTAATTGTATTATTATAATTTTTCTGCAAAGTTTCATGTTAATTGGGATCCATTTGGATCACCAAATAATTTTTTTTTTAGCTAGGATTAGGTGGAAAAACCAAAAAAACAGCAAGTTATTCTACAAGGAGACTACAAGGAGACGCATGTTCTTCAGCCTTCCAGCACTTCTCCTAGGGTCTCGGCGCTTTCCAGACGACGCTTGCTCTGCTCCAGCTGCTGCTGAATCAGACTTCTGACGCTTCCCAGGCGACGCTGAATCAGACTTCTGACGCTTCCCAGGCGACGCTTGCTGCAGTCTTCAACTTTTTATTTTTTTTATTTGTTTATTTGTTTATTTTTTTTATTTCTGTATTTTAGATTTAGGTTTATTTTTTGTTGACATTTTTTATTAGTTAAGAGTTTGTGGCTTGTTTGATCCTAGGTTAGAAAAAAAAATTAAAATTAAATTCTAACTAAAATTGAACTTAACCCAAACTTAGACTTAGAATTTTCTTTAGACATAGGACTTTTTTATTTTATTTATTATTATTTTATTATTTTATTATTATTTTTATTATTTTCATTATTATTTTTATTTAAATAAAAATAATAATGAAATTGTAAAATTTTAGACCTTTAAATAATTCACTAAAGTTTCTTAAAAATTAATCTAGACTTAGGCCAATTAATTTTTGATTAATAACTTGCCTAGTTTTGATTTTTAGGATAACTTTATGTGTGAATTATTTGCTCTCGTTTTCTTTTATCTTTGCTTATTTGTTTATCTCATGCAAACTCATTAAATGCTTAAAATGGAAAATCCTAAAATGTAAAGCGTAAGAATGTTTAAAGAAAGGCCAAAATTAATTAGTAGAGACCTTAGGGGCGTTGTGGGACATAGCGTCTAAGAAACCCTTTCCCACACGTAACCAAACGCCGAACTCACATCTCTTAAATTCCTAATTTTTGAAATTAGGTGGCGACTCTCTAGTCGTGAGGTTAATTAATACTGAAAAAATTTAAAAAAGGCCTATGACATACTTCCCATTAAAAAACTCCCAATCTCTCCCAGATTCGACGGGAATGTAAGATATGGAGTTGTCTATAAAGCCTCGTTTTTAAAACTTAAATTTTTTCAACATTAAAATTAATTCCCCTCACGTTTTCAAAAAATAAATTTTTTAAAGAGTGCCCAGAATTTTCAAACTAATTGATCAAAAGCCTTCTTTTTTTTAAAAAAATCGATCACAGTTTTCTGGCGACTCTGCTGGGGACATTCGACGTTTGACTTGAAAGTAATTTTGGCCAAGTATTTAAACTTTCTTACGCTTTAATTCATACTCCATGTTCACATTACTTGATTATTTGCATGAGACTTGGAGCTCCAATGTGAAGGTGTGTGGGTATACATCGTTGGATGAAGCTCACACATCTATATTTTATGTGCTAAGGGTAGTCAATGTGAATGACACCCTCAACCCTTTCCTTGAAGGCTTTTGTGTGATTTGAGAGTTGAGAAAAACAATAGGAAAAAACCCGGATTAACCCTCTCTTCTTTTCAAATATCCCCTATTATTGAAAATGAGGGATTTTGAAATAGAGGTGAGGGGGATGTCCAATTGAGAGCTCCCCTTACATCGAGAGATCCCTTTTGGGATAGTATCCTTGTCGGTGGAACAACTCTCTCTTAAGCCATTTCCAACTTTAGAACAAAAATCCAAAAAGCCAATTCTACCAAGCCGTTGCCTCGTCTCGTCCTGTCGAGCAACAAAGCCACGTCACGAAGCCCTTTACTTGACTACTATATATGATAAATACATGTATGCATATAGATATTTCTAGGCGCTCAGTTTATCCATTCAAAGTTTTAAAATGTCATGAAACATGTGAACAATTTCGAAATTTTGAGGGTAAACTTAATAGTTTTAAAGGAGTAAAATCGAGGAAACCTAGAAAAGCTAAAAGAAGAATCTAATGTAACTAGTTTTCTTTCTTTGTGTCTTTACTACTCAGATTCTAAGCGCAAGATCTAATCAAGAAAGACGCGTGAAACACAAAGACGATCAAGAGAGACGCATGAGGCGCAAAGACGATCAAGAAAGATGAAAAGACTTGAAGTTAGAAGACTTAGACTAGATTTCTTTATGCTTGAAATGTAAATCTCCTTATGAAGATACATGAGCGACATTGTAACGAAAGGATGAGGGGTGCTTGCTTTCTATTCTTATTTTATTTTATGACTTGAGTTTGTGATTTTATCCACGACACTTAGGATTTTAATAAAATAACTCATTCTTATTTTACTCATCCTTTTCTACATGTTTTACAATGTGAATGGGTAAATTGAGCGTCTATCGCGTGTTAGGGATTATGTGCATACGAGCAACGCATTGCTTGTTTTACTTGATAAAGGGGTTCGAACTGACTTTGTTCTCTTGAATACAACACACTCATATTCACCATAATTTACAATGACTAACCCACCAAGAAGGTTCAATGAGTCAGTTCATCTAAAGATAGACGATCTTCGTGATATACTGATACAATTGAGGCAACAACTTGAAGAACTCACAACAAAAGTCGAAACGTATGCGACAATTGAACCCCTTAATCCGAAAAGCTTGCGAGAAGACAGAGAAAGGGTAAGAAGGGCATTCATGGACGGTTGGAAAGCTGCAGAAAGACCTATTCAAAACAAGAGCCATGTAAGCACGTCAAACTCGAGGACAAAATACTCATCAAAAGAACCCATTTCGCCTAAACAAAGTCAACAATCATCACAAGCAAGGAGTGCCACTACTGCTCCACCTTGTAGAAAAATTGACGGCTTGGGGATGTCATTGTCGAAGGCCTTAAGGAACTTGTTGCAGAAGAACTTGATTCAAACGTTAACATCAGAACTTGGGAGAGAAGTAATGGGAAAGTTCGCAAATGAGTGGTGCGGATATCACTAGACTAGAGGGCATTCCACTAATTGTTGTTTCCCTTTCAAACAAAAGATTCAAGATTTGATCGACGCTAAGATCATCCCAAAGCTCCGAAGAAGGAAGGCAGACATCATGTACAAGATCAAGGAGGAAGTTCAGAAACAGCTCGACGTAGGATTCCTTGAAGTGGTAGATTACCTAGAGTGGATCACCAATATAGTCTCAGTCGCAAAGATAGATGGAAAGATTCGAGTATGTGTAGACTATCGAGATCTCAACAAAGCAAGCCCTAAAGATAGTTTCCCACTACCACACATCAACGTGCTAGTGTATCATGCAGCAAGCAATCAACTCCTATCATTCATGGACGGATTCTTAGGCTACAACCAGGTACTGATGGCTCTAGAAGACAAGGAGAAGACAATGTTCATCACAGAAGATGGAACATTTTGTTATCGAGTCATGCCTTTCGGGCTGAAGAACGCAAGAGCAACGTATCAACGAGCTGCCACGATGATTCTTCACGATATGATCCACAAGGAGATAGAAGTCTATGTCGACGATATAATTGTCAAATCAAAAGATCGAGAAGGGCACATCCAAAATCTTGACAAATTCTTACAACGCATAAGGAAGTTCCAACTTAGGCTCAACCCAAAGAAGTGCACATTTGGAGTGATAGCAGGAAAGATGTTAGGCTTCTTAATCACGCAAAGAGGAATTGAGGTTGATCCGAGAAAGATAGAAGTGATCACGACAATGCCACCTCCACGAAGCGAGAAAGAAGTGCGAGGCTTTCTAGGAAAGATCCAGTATATAAGTCGATTCATAAACAAGTTGACTATGACATGTGATCCTTTGTTTAAACTTTTAAGGAAAAATGAAAGATTCGTTTGGGATGACGCTTGTTAGAATGCATTCGAGAAGATAAAGGGATACATCAAGAATCCTACCATTCTGATGCCGCCAAGACCAGGCGTACCGCTAATCCTATACTTAACAGTCACGGAAAACGCAATGGGTAGTCTACTAGCCCAAGAAAACGAGGAAAAGATGGAAGTCGCAGTCTACTACATAAGCAAGCGCATGACGGGCTACGAACTTAATTACTCGCCAGTAGAAAAGGTGTGTTGGGCTCTAGCTTGGGTCACTAAGAGGCTAAGGCATTACATGCAAGCCCACACAGTCAAGTTAGTATCAAGACTCGATCCAATTCGCCATTTATTCCAGAAAACGCTTTTGTCTCCGAGGTTAGCTAAGTGGATGATGATGATATCAGAGTACGACATCGTATACACAATTCAGAAATCTATCAAGGGGAGCGTTGTAGCAGATTTTCTCGCAGACCAACCAATCGAAGTTGAAGACGAAGAGGAGTTAGCATTCCCAAACGACGAAGTGATGACTATTAACCCTACAACATGGAAGCTATTATTCGATGGAGCTTCAGGAAAACAAGGTTATGGCATCGGGATACTACTCATCGATCCTATGGGAACATACAACCCAATCTCAGTCAAGCTCGAATATCAAGTGACTAACAATGAGGCAGAGTATGAAGCGTGCATCTCTGGCTTGAAGATTGCTCATGAAAAAGGAGCGAGACGTCTAGAAGTAGTAGGAGACTCAAACTTAGTCATTTCACAAGCTAATGGTGAATGGCAAGTCAAAGGAGACAACCTCAAACCCTACCATCAACACTTATCGACTCTAATAGAAAAGTTTGAACATGTAACATTTACACATGCTCCGAGAAGTCAAAATCGATTCGCAGACGCTTTGGCCACGTTAGCAGCCATGACGCAAATCCCGGAAGGAATCAAAATCAAGCCTTTGAAGATTCGTCAGAAACAGAAACGAGACTTCGAGAAGAGGACGATTACCAACACCGAAGTGGCGCCCAAACCTTGGTTCGAACCTCTACAGAAGTACGTTGAGCATGGAGAGTATCCTTCACACTTCCAAAAGAAAGAGAGGAGAGCTCTACGCCAATACGCAACTAACTACGTGCTACTCGCAGGAAAGCTATATCGACGCTCCTTTGACGGTCAGAACATGTTATGCATCGACCAACCTCAAGCATCACAGACCATGGAGGAAGTACATGCAGGAACATGTGGCCCACACATGAACGGATCAGCACTCGCTAAGAAGATCCTTCGCTTTGGCTATTATTGGCAGAATATGGAACAAGAATGTGTAGAATATGTTAAGAAGTGTCATCAATGTCAAGTTTACGCGAACTTGAAGCACACCCCAGCATCTCTACTTTACAACATGACTTCACCATGGCCATTCTCGACATGGGGAATAGATATCATTGGGAAAATTTATCCTCACGCTTCAAACGGACACGAATTCATCCAGGTGGCTATCGATTATTTCACCAAGTGGGTCGAAGCTCAATCATATAAGGTTCTCAAGTCATCACATGTTGCTAAGTTCATACGAAACAACATCATTGCACGTTATGGAGTTCCTCATGCTTTATCTCAGACAATGGTGGACACTTCCGGGGAGAAGTACTCAAAGTACTAGATGAATACATGATTGAACACCACAAATCCTCACCTTATCGTCCTCAAACGAACGGCGCAGTAGAGGCAGCGAACAAGAACATCAACACTATTATCAAGAAGATGACTCAGACATACAAATATTGGCACGAGAAGCTTCCATACGCCTTATGGGGATATAGAACAACCATTCGAACGTCAACGGGAGAAACGCCATTTGCATTAGTCTACGGAATGGATGCAGTGCAACCTATCGAAATCGAAGTTCCTACTTTAAGAGTTTTACTCGAGACACAAGTAGTGGAGGAAGATTGGTGTAAGTCACGGTACAATCAGCTAGCCCTTATGGAAGACAAGAGGTTAGACGCATTATGTCACACGCAAGCATACCAAAGAAGAATGACCAGAGCTTTCAACAAGAAGGTGAAACCTAGGAACATTCAAGAAGGCGATTTAGTTCTAAAGAAGAACTTACGGATACTAGACCCTAGAGGGAAATTCCAAACACCATGGGAAGGACCCTACCTCGTCAAGAAGGTCTTTTCAGGTGGCGCCACGAGATTGACCACCTTGGACGGAGAAGAACTCTCGGCACCCTTCAATGTCGACATGCTCAAAAGATACTTCATCTAAAGCATGCGTGTCGAATCACATACACCAAAGTTCATAACTTCACAAGTGGTGAACTACGTAAGACCTGATCTCTCTCGAGAGTACGTAGGCAACCCATCCAGGGTGCGGTCACCACTATCAATTATCGAAAGAAGTTGATAGACATTTCATTTCACATAACATGCATTCATTGCTCATTACATACACCAAAGTTCATAACTTCATAAGTTGTGAACTACGTAAGACCTGATCTCTCTCGAGAGTACGTAGGCAACCCATCCAGGGTGCGGTCACCACTATCAATTATCGATAGAAATTGATAGACATTTCACATAACATGCATTCATTTCTCATTACATACATCAAAGTTCATAACATCATAAGTGGTGAACTACGTAAGACCTGATCTCTCTCGAGAGTACTAGGCAACCCATCCAGGGTGCGGTCACCACTATCAATTATCGAAAGAAGTTGATAGACATTTCATTTCACATAACATGCATTCATTGCTCATTACATACACCAAAGTTCATAACTTCATAAGTTGTGAACTACGTAAGACCTGATCTCTCTCGAGAGTACGTAGGCAACCCATCCAGGGTGCGGTCACCATTATCAATTATCGATAGAAATTGATAGACATTTCACATAACATGCATTCATTTCTCATTACATACATCAAAGTTCATAACATCATAAGTTGTGAACTACGTAAGACCTGATCTCTCTCGAGAGTACGTAGGCAACCCATCCAGGGTGCGGTCACCACTATCAATTATCGAAAGAAGTTGATAGACATTTCATTTCACATAACATACATTCATTGCTCATTACATACATCAAAGTTCATAACTTCACAAGTTGTGAACTACGTGAGACCTGATCTCTCTCGAGAGTACGTAGGCAACCCATCCAGGGTGCGGTCACCACTATCAATTATCGAAAGAAGTTGAAAGACATTTCATTTCACAACACATCGCATACATTCATTTCATATACATTAAAAAGGGAGTTAATCACACTCTGAGTTGACTCCTAAACCAAAAACTCCTAGTCAATACTAGGGGCATTTTTATTAAAATAAAAATGACCACAAGATCCTCACAGAGTCCCACTTGAGAAAATATAACGCCCAAAGCTAAAGTATTTTTTCTCTTCGACTTATGATCTCAAAAGATTTTCAAAACATTCACACATACACAAACATTTTTCACAAGGATGTGCATGGAACTACGTTGGACCTGAATTCCCCTAGCTATGGGATACGTAGGCAGCTTGTATGAGCCCGGTCCTAAACATTTTCAAAAATCAAACCCTGTATTGACACTAGGGGCATTTTATGAAAATGAAATGATTGAAAGATCCCCAAAGAGTTAAAGCCAACGAGAAATTGGGATCACAAATCTATCCAAAACAATCAAACCTCTTGTGTCGAAACTAGGGGCATTTGTGGAAGATAAAAAAAAAGAAAAGATAGACCCCTGATTTTTTTCTAATGCCAAGCGAACTGATGAGCGAGTGCAAGAAATAAGTAGGGATGCGGGAAAATACGTTTCTCCCCAATGGATGTCTCTTGACGAACTAATGTAACTTGTGGAATCTGAGTAAAGCGCTTCGCAAATGGATCTACCTCGAGCCTAGACGAAAGCTTAAACTACTGATGTTTAAGAGAGAGCTCATAAAAAGATGAATGCCCAAACTCGGAACCATGTCATCAACAAAGGCGATGTCTCGTCTCAATTGGAGGTCAAGTGCCAAAGATCTAAGACCTCAAGAAAAGTAAAATCAATTAAACAAAGACTGTGTTGGTTGAGATATGAAATACAATACTGTTGTTCATTTAGATTCTATTTAATTGCTAAGCAAGAACAAAGTGTTTGAATCTATTAGATACACCCCGGTCATAAAGAAAAGAGGCCGAATAAAATAGAAAAATACTCGTAGAGGTTGAGATATTGAAATCACCATTTGTTGTTCATCTAGACTCTTGTCTAAATTGCCAATGCAAGAACAAGAATGTACTGATTCTATTAAATATACCCTGAGTATAAAAGAGCCCAAGGCCATAGAATCTTAAGCACACTGACCTCCGAATTTGAGAAGCGAGGCTCAACCTCATGACGCGTGGTTGAAAGATTAAGCATTCGAGCGAACAAATCCCTCGAAAAACTCAGGGCAAAACGTCTTGGCGAAAGACAAGTCCCCAAAAGTGACAGCATGAATCTCGAAGAACATCGATTACATGTGGTTTCCTCTCGACACACTCCAAGGAAGAAAGTATGGAACCGATTCTTGAATGTATTTCAAAACCGTTGAAGAAGATGCTAGTGTTTTGAAAATTAAGGAAGTCTAACTTCGAACTTAAATCACTAAACAAAGTTGTGATTAAAAAGTATTTCGCTAAACTGACCAGCGATACTCAAATCCATATAATCACTAAGCAGAATTGTGATTAAAAAGTGTTTCGCTAAACTGACCAGCGGCACTTAAATCTATATAATCACTAAGCAGAATTGTGATTAAATAGTATTTCGCTAAACTAACCAGCGATACTCAAATCCATATAATCACTAAGCAGAATTGTGATTAAAAAGTGTTTCGCTAAACTGACCAGCGGCACTTAAATCTATATAATCACTAAGCAGAATTGTGATTAAATAGTATTCACTAAACTGACCAGCAATACTTAAATCTATATAATCACTAAGCAGAATTGTGATTAAATAGTATTTCGCTAAACTGACCAGCGATACTCAAATCCATATAATCACTAAGCAGAATTGTTATTAAAAAGTGTTTCGCTAAACTGACCAGCGGCACTTAAATCTATATAATCACTAAGCAGAATTGTGATTAAATAGTATTCGCTAAACTGACCAGCAATACTTAAATCTATATAATCACTAAGCAGAATTGTGATTAAATAGTATTTCGCTAAACTGACCAGCGATACTCAAATCCATATAATCACTAAGCAGAATTGTGATTAAAAAGTGTTTCGCTAAACTGACCAGCGGCACTTAAATCTATATAATCACTAAGCAGAATTGTGATTAAATAGTATTCGCTAAACTGACCAGCAATACTTAAATCTATATAATCACTAAGCAGAATTGTGATTAAATAGTATTTCGCTAAACTGACCAGCGATACTCAAATCCATATAATCACTAAGCAGAATTGTGATTAAAAAGTGTTTCGTTAAATTGACCAGCGGCACTTAAATCTATATAATCACTAAGCAGAATTGTGATTAAATAGTATTCGCTAAACTGACCAGCAATACTTAAATCTATATAATCACTAAGCAGAATTGTGATTAAATAGTATTTCGCTAAATTGACCAGCGATACTTAGATTCTATATAATCACTAAGCAGAATTGTGATTAAAAAGTGTTTTACTAAACTGACCAGCGGCACTTAAATCTATATAATCACTAAGCAGAATTGTGATTAAATAGTATTCGCTAAACTGACCAGCGATACTTAAATCTATATAATCACTAAACAGAATTGTGATTAAATAGTATTTCGCTAAATTGACCAGCGATACTTAGATTCATAATAATCACTAAGTAGAATTGTGATTAAAAAGTATTTCGCTAAACTGACCAGCGATACTTAAATAATCACTAATCAGAATTGTGATTAAAAAGTATTTCGCTAAACTGACCAGCGACACTCAAATCTATATAATCACTAAGTAGAATTGTGATTAAATAGTATTTCGCCAAAAAAAAAATATATACAATCAGCAAACTAAGTCAAGATGTGTACTCATGTACAATCCAAAGACTAGGCGAGGTGTGTAGAAATATGGTCGAAACCACCAGGCTCGATCTACATGATCGATAAACCAGGAGCGATGCATATTCTAAACAAAGGTGAATCGTCAACGAGTGGATGATAAACCGACTTTGAAGAATGAAGGGTAAATTACACGGGTCTCCCGAGAGACTCGTCAGGTTTGTTCTCTTTTCATTCAAGGAAGCCAAAAATAAACTATAAATTGGGTGTTTTCAAAATGCAGTGCCTATTTTCAAGCTTGGACATGCATTTTTCTAAACCAAGTGTTTTCTACAAATTTTGTCCAAGAGGGGCATTCTGTAGACACTCATTTTTCACACCTAATTTTATAGTTTATACTTTTCATAAATCTGAGTCTATAAAATTTTCTCGAATTCATTCACGGACTCATTGCACGATTTATATTAAAGACGATTATTTTTAGAACAATTGAGTTTTTTAAAATAATTGATTTTGGATTCTTAAGACTTTCGACCTTCAATCTTCACCTTCTTCTCTCTCTTTACACATTAGGCTGCCGAATTAGACCCTACTTTTCTAAAAAACCTAAGCAAGAGCACCAACTAGATTTGTTGAGTCACAAGTCTCTTGATTAGGGTTTTCATTTTTTTTGCAAGGATATAAAGAGTAACCCTTTGTAAGCTCTTTTTCCTTTCTTTTGTTTATTTAAATTTGAATTTGAATTTTACTTTCATTTGATTTTTATTTTCTTTGTACTTTATATTATGAATGATTTCTTTTAAATTTATTGTTTTGATAGGCGTGTAGGTTTTATTTATGTACCTTAATCATGTTAATAAGTAGAATAGAAATAACATGTAAATAAATAAATAAAAAAGCAGAAAAAGTTTTCAAAAAACACTACCAAAATTAAAAAAAATGTAAAATTTACCTTATTTTGTATAGTTGATTTTTTTTTATTCTTTTAAGTAACTAGATCTAAGGTTTTTTTTTATTTATATAAATATTTAATTGTATTATTATAATTTTTCTGCAAAGTTTCATGTTAATTGGGATCCATTTGGATCACCAAATAATTTTTTTTTTTAGCTAGGATTAGGTGGAAAAACCAAAAAAACAGCAAGTTATTCTACAAGGAGACTACAAGGAGACGCATGTTCTTCAGCCTTCCAGCACTTCTCCTAGGGTCTCGGCGCTTTCCAGACGACGCTTGCTCTGCTCCAGCTGCTGCTGAATCAGACTTCTGACGCTTCCCAGGCGACGCTGAATCAGACTTCTGACGCTTCCCAGGCGACGCTTGCTGCAGTCTTCAACTTTTTTATTTTTTTTATTTGTTTATTTGTTTATTTTTTTTATTTCTAGTTGATCAAAAGCCTTCTTTTTTTTAAAAAAATCGATCACACATATAAAAACTGGACTTGGACTTGATGTTAGATTACCAAAATACTCTCCTTTTATTTTATCACTCCACCTTGTTTCAGCCTTAGTAAATATATCCCGCCCAAAATATTGTGCCAAATTCACGGTGTGTTCCCTTCGCTCAGCTCAAGAAAGTCGTTCCTTTCCACGGTAAGTATTTGCTCAGCTCAATTGTGGTTCTCCATACTTAATTTTTTCTCAGTTGTATGTTGTAGCTGTTTAGGATTTGTGAAAGCGATATCTACATGATGTATTATCATTTTTTCTTCTAATATTATAATTAGGGAATTAAGGGAAATCATGAGTTCACATATGAAAAGTGTGAATGGGAAGGTTTCAACCAGAAGCAAAAGATGTTGGTCCGACGAAGAGGACGCATTGCTTATCCAGATTCTTTTTGACTTACATAGCACTGGGAAGTACAAAGCAGACCGTGGATTCAAGCCTGGGCTATTTTAGGCAATCAAAAGGGAATTTGAACAAAGGATGCCCAGTTGTGGGATTCGAGCTGATCCCCATATTTACTCACGAATTAAAACATTGAAAACACATTTCGGCACAGTTTACGACATGTTGTATGGGTCAACAAGCGAATTTGGTTGGAATCCCATCCGAAAATGTGTTGTTGATGATAAACATGTTTGGGACTCTTATCTGTAGGTACTCAAACACTTGTAATGTTGTTATGTTCTTCATTGATAATATTATACCTTTTATATGTTTAATGTGTAATTTGGAAATTGTGTTGAGTCATAAGAATGTCGCTCCATTCAAGGACAAATTATTTCGCTACTTCGATGAGCTTGCAATCTTTTTTGGAGTGGATCGTGCCAATGGGAATGACGCTGTCGATTATGTCCGAGATGAGGATGATGTCAATCGAGGGGATGAGCAGTTGGACTTTAATCTTGAAGATGACTTTACTGACCATATTTCAACACATGTTTCCCAGCCTACTACTAAAAGAAGCTCGCTAGAGGGAAGAACACCTAGCCGCAAGCGAAAAGCTTCCAAAGATGCCGACTTGGTTGAGGTACTAAGGGACAACACAACAACAATAGTGGTTGGCTTTGAGAATGCAACTGACAAGATTTGTAATGCAATTACCAACATTGAAGTCCGTAGAAAAGGGGGTTTGCTGAATGGTGAACTTCTAAAGCTAGTTGGGTTGATATGTAGATAACTATTTCTTACATGATCTAAGAGACTAAGACGATTTATAAACTTTGTTTATTTTATATTTACCAATCCAATGCATTTTTACTACAAACCTATAATTTATACAGATGCATTGCACTGAAGATCAAAAATATTACAAACCTGAACATTGTGTCAATAATAGAACTATATGAATTATATGAATTTGTCATGTATTTGAAAACGAATATATAAAAAAAGAAACAGGGATAATTGATAAGAAACAGTAATATATGCTTATAGAAACATTAACATATTGTTCTTCAAAATCCTTTACCGTCATAAGTGATATGAGAATTCTTAAGTTCACTACATTATGGTTACTCCGAGAATACCAACAAGAACTGGAGATTTACAAGTAGAATATAGAATCACAATAGCCCAAAAGGACTCTAGAAACCTAACCTCTTCTAGAAAGGTTTCTGCTTTTCCAGTTTCAAACATTATACATAGTGTGAACTTGCCCACTAATTATAGATGCTATGCGCTAAGTGTTCTCGAAAGGAGGTCCATGCATCAGATATTTCAACCCCGGTTATGCTTTCAGAAAACTTTACATTGGGTTGACTTCTACTCGAATGAATGTCATCTCCCAACGGATCAACCAACATGGTTTTCTTTATATGATTATGTAAGAAACAACAAGCCAACACTATTTGTGTTTGGATTCCAATAGGATAGAAAGAAGGACTTCTAAGAATAACTCATCGAGCTTTAAGCTGACCAAAGCACCTCTTTATCACGTTTCTAGCCGATGAATGCTTCATATTGAAATATTCTTCGGCAGTAGTAGGCCGATTTCCATCCCTCCAATCATTTAAATGATATCTTTGTCCTCTATATGGTGCAAGAAACCCCTCACCATTAGTGTATCCAACATCAACAAGATAATACTGACCTAAAAGTATAATAATTCATCATTTTAGATAATGTAATTGTAATCACAAAAAAGTTAATTACATATGGAAACCTTTAGCCTATTTGGTCTCAAAATTGCATCACGCAAAACTCTACTATCAGTCGCAGATTTTTCCCAACCAGCCATAACATAAATAAATCACTCATCTGGTGAGCAAGCTGCTAAAACATTTTGAGCAAACTCTCCCCTTCTGTTCCTGTATCTAGGTTTGTCTGTTGAGGATACCCTAACATTTATGTATGTCCCATCTATGGCTCCTAAACAATTCTATTAGATCACACACAAAAAAAATCAAATTAGGTTTATATAACTATTGACTGTATAAAGATAATGTAAGACTAAAACCTTCTAATTATACCTTAAACCATTTCCACCTTTCATATGTGGAGTCAATGGGGATTGGTTCTAGTATCTTTAATAAATCCTTGTGCAGTCACATAATAGAATTTAAAACACTTCGAAAATACCTACTAATTGTTTCACTTAATCGTCAAAATTTAAACTTTATCACCCAATTTTGACATGATGGGCTAGAATGTGTAGAAACATTGCAACTTGTTCATCAATTAACATGTTCTTTGTATCTCACAACCTTCCTTTAACCTCAAACATGGTGCATAATGTCTTAAAAGTATATCTATCCATTCTCAATTGTTCAATACAGGTTTCATCGCTTTGGTATACTAATATATCTAAATGAGCCCGCTTAATGTGAAAATCATGAAAGTATCTTCTCTTTAGTGATAGATTACGAGTGTTCATAATGACAATCACATATTAATGTTCAAGAAATAGTAATAGAAAACGCAACATACGCAGCTAGTGTTGTATTAACAGAACAGTTTCATTAGTTTCGTCGACTTCCATCTCAGTTACGTCTAACTGATTCATGCTTGCAATTTCTTTGATATAGAAAGAGCTATCAATAATACTTTGTAGCAACGCTAGGGTTCAACGATTTGGTGGATTCGGTGGCTAGGGTTGAAGAACAAGTTGAACAAGTCTTAAACGTTGTCTAAACTTGGGAGAAAATGAGGTATGAAGAAGGGGAAACAATGGAAGACAATATGGACGAGCAATTTCTTTGAGATAGAAAGAGCTATCAATAATACATCGCAACAACGATAGGGTTCAGCGATTTGGTGCATTCGGCGGCTAGGGTTGAAAAACAAATCGAACAAGTCTTCAGCGTTGTCAAAATTTGGGAGAAAATGAGATCTGAAGGAGGGGCAACAATGGAAGACAATCTGACGAGAGAACAAAGAAAGATTAGAAATGAAAATCCTTTGATTTGAAATAGAAAATGTATTTCAGGAAGAATAAGAAATTATTTTGCCAATAAAAAAACAACCCCAACTCTATGTCTAAACCAAACTTGGAAAATTGTCAAATCAAATGAAAAATATTACCAACTCTATCAACTCTATGAAACCAAACACAACATTAGGGAGCACGTGGAAGATGAATGCCCAAACTCGGAACCATGTTGTTAATGGAGGTAGTGTCTCGTCTCGGGCATAGGTCATGTGCAAGAATGTAAAGCTTCAAACCAAAAAAAGACAGTGTTGGTTGAGATATAAAAATCATCAATTGTGTTCATTTTCAAACTTCAATCGGAGACAATTAGTTTAAAATTTTATCTCAAACTTCAATCGGAGGCGATTAATTTAAAATCTCATCTCAAACTTCAATCGGGGGCGATAGTTTTAAAATTTCATCTCAAACTTAAAATCGGAGGCGGTTGGTTTAAAATTTCCCCTCAAACTTAAATTAGAGACAATTAGTTTAAAATTTAATCTCAAACTTCAATCGGGGCAATTGGTTTAAAATTTCATCTCAAAATACAATCAGGGGTGATTGGTTTAAAATTTCATCTCAAACTTCAATCGGGGGCGATTCGTTTAAAATTTCAACTCAAATTTCAATCAGGGAAGAATGATTTAAAATTTTATCTCAAACTTTAAACGAAGATGATTACTTTAAAATTTAATCTCAAACTTCAATCGTAGGCGATTAGTTTAAAATATCATCTCAAACTTTAATCACAGACGATTGGTTTAAAATTTAATCTTAAAATTCAATCGAGACGATTGGTTTAAAATTTAATCTTAAACTTCAATCGGGGAGATTGGTTTAAAATTTCATCTTAAATTCAATCGGAGACAATTAGTTTAAAATTTAATCTTAAACTTCAATTGGAGGCGATTAGTATAAAATTTCATTTCAAACTCAATAAGAGGTAATTAGTTTAAAATATCATCTTTAACGTCAATCGGAGATGATTGGATTGGTTTAAAATTTCATCTCAAACTTTAATCGGAGTCGATTACTTAAAATTTCATCTAAAACTTCAATCGGAGACGATTGGTTTAAAAAAAAATTCTAACTTCATTTGGAAACGATTAGTTTATTTCATCTCAAACTTCAATCGAAGGCGATTGGTTTAAAATTTCATCTCAAACTTCAATTAGAGGCGATTGGTTTAAAATTTTATCTCAAACTTTAATCGTAGGCAATTGGTTTAAAATTCCATCTCAAACTTAATCAGAGGTGATTGTTTAAATTTTCATTCGGAGACAATTGGTTTAAATATCATCTCAAACTTCAATCGAATGCGATTGGTTGTAAAATTTTCTTGAAGTTTCAGTCGGAAGCGATTAAAATCTCATCTCAAACTTCAATTGGAGGCGGTTGGTTTAATATTTAATCTCAAACTTCATTTGGAAACGATTAGTTTAATTTAAGAACTCACTTAAATTTCAATTAGAGACAATTGTTTTAATGTGAAATCCAACTTTAAATTTCAATCGAAGACGATTAGTTTAATGTGAAACCCAAGATCAACTCGATTGATTTATCCAAAGAGTTGTATTTGACGCCACCATGAAGATGAAGTCAAGCCCACAACGATTAGACCATCGACCATGTCTAAAAGATGAAGAGTCATTACGCGAGTCTATCGAGGGACTCGTCATTTTTGCTCTTTTTGTTGAATAAATTTGAAATAAAGTATAAATTGAGAATTTCCCAATGTAATGCCTATTTCTCAAACTTGGACATGTGTTTTTCTAAACCAAGTGATTTTTACAAATTTTATCTAAGAGAGACATTCTGTATACACTCATTTTCAGTCCAATTACATATTTTATATATTTTTATAAATTCTGAGCCTATTGTTATACAAAATCTATATACGAGATTATTACAGAGATTATTAAATAAGCAATTATTTTTGGATCCATTGATGTGTCTATTAGGCTCCGAAAATAGTTGTTTTCAGTTTTTTATTAAAATAATAAAAAATTAAAATAATTTGGGCTAATATTATACTTAAGATCTTTTAGAAAAATAACTTAATTAGTTTTGGAAAATAAAATTTTCATATTGATTTAAGATTTTAAAATAGATTTTAGGTGAAAGAAATAAATTTTTAGTTTATAAATTAGTTTTAACAAATTAATTTTATAACTAATGTTGACTTTGTATTTTACGAAAGGTATTTTAAAAAGAAGACTAATTTTTTTTTTAGAATGCATTGATATATTAATTATAATTGATTTTGAAATAATTTATTTATGATTAATATATTTATGTGATCTTGAAAGTTTTTTTAATTTTTTTTAATTGGGAAAGTAAAAAAAATCAAACCGAGCATGCCAAAACCTAACAACACTAAAGACACTAACAGCTGACAACAAAACTAGAAAACACCCGACGGCCTCCAAATTAAAACCCTCTAGCCTACTATTTTTGAATTCCTTAAGGAAGAACCCAAGAATAATGAAGTGACAATCAGGACTTCGATGATTGAACAGTGAAGAAATATATATAAAAGTGAATAGAAAATTAGAGAATGAAAAACAAACTGGAATGAGAATCTGTCTATTGAAATTGATGTAAATAAGAACACGATTACAATCCTTAAATAAAATAAAGCATAACTAAGACATTAAACAAAAGACATGAAGAGTTTCATTACTAGATAAGATCAAGAGTCTTGGATAATTCAAGAGACTCTCTTTAACAACTAAAGACTCCTTAATATTATTATTATAATTACTTTAATTTGTAACATTGGGTTCATGGTGCGTTAACAAGGTTAAAGAGTTTTGAAACTTTATAGTTCTTCTATATATATATATATTTTTAATCATTGTAAGGTTTCTTTTTCGTAATTCGTTAATTTAGTTTTTCAATTCAATAATATTGTACATGTTTTTCTTTTGCAGATGGTTTAATTGATTGAGTAGGGTTGAAATTACATTTAATTTTGTAGAAATGTGTATGATTATTAAACGATGTCTAATGTTGTAGGTTAATATGATAAAATTAATTATAACTTTAGAAAATATCCTATTTTCAAATAAGCCCAAATCAAACGAGGCCTTGATTCATGAATATCCTTTTTCTTTTTAATTTAGATAAATAAAATCCATAGTTATCCACAATGACTCGAGGCAGAGGAGACAGTGGCAATATTTGAAAAAAAACTTACGCCATCTGCCTTTCTTGCTTTACATTTTTGTTTTATTCATTAGGGAATAATTATTTTTGAATATAATATCTACATTTTAAATCGTTTTTTGACAACAAATTTTGAATGTCCGAGAAGATAAGATCAAATGATCACATTGAACTTTAATTACTTTGCTTAATTTGTCCAGCTGGGTATAAGTTAAAAATATATATTCAGATTATGAAATATCATTTTGTCACATTGTGTTATAGCTTATGATTAACCGATTGAACAAAATTCTTTAGTGGGCAAAATAAATAAATAAATATAATTGAATCAATGAAATACAAAAGGTTCTATTCACATATATATATATATATAAGCATACATCATCATCACAAGAGTGACGTATTTTTCTGTCTAGGGTTTTTCAGACCAACGTGGAACATGTGGATGTAGCAGGATCATACATGGCCGGAAGCAAAAACTTCCGACCATTACATCCATTTGCATTATAACTAGCTCCGTTGGAATCCACCAACAGATCGCCGGCGTATCCCGGATAGGCACCTTTCCCGTATATTCCAGGGCAAGCAGAAGCTGCCTCCAGAGGAGCATCGACTGCACCTTGATAATAGCCGTTACCGAAAGGATTCGTGGCGGTTCCGGCCAAAAGACTGGCGAGGTTAATGATCATTCCGTCGATACCCACGTCGTTGTTAGGGGAAACCAAAGGTGGGTTTTGTGGACCGTAAATGGGTTGATGAAATGGCCAAGCGCAGTAGCCAGGGCATTGTTTTTCAGAGTTTCCGACCCAGATATAAGCGAACTTGAAATTCTTTCCATCAATTGAGGCACCTTTTGAAGACCTGTGTGTACCACACCTGTTCTGGCAGAACCCATCAACGACGACGTCCGCCGCCGTTAAAACGACGTTGACAGCGTTTCTCTGCCCACCCTTTGCCGCGAGCTTGACTAAATGTTGTTCATTTAGTGACTTTCCTAGAGAGTAGGTATCGTCGATTATCTGGTCGGCGAGTGATAGGGAAAGGGCCGGTCGGCTGAATTTCCTCTTGGCGGCGGATGTGGAATAGGTGGTAGAGGCGAGGTTGTAGTATTTCTCGGTTGTTTTCCACCAGGATGCGACGGTGGGTTTGGATTGAACAGGGGAAGAGGAGGATGAAAGAGAGGTAATGAAATCGGCGACGATTGAACGTTGAGAAGGGGTGAATTTACCGTACCAGATAAGATTGACGGAGATTTTGCCGGATAAGAGAGGGCCGTTGTGGTAATGTAACATTGAGTTTGGATCCTGAACCAGCTCGTTCAGGTTTCTAGCGGCGAATGAGACATTGAAGAGTGAAATTAGAATCAAAATGAATACAACTAAAGAAGACATCTTTTTTATGGGGTTGGGAGGGTAGAGGAACTTATAGAGAGAGAGAAGATGCTCTGTTCTTGGTGGTTGTTGTTTTGGTAGAGACGAAGCAGGGCGTTTATATAGTACCTTCCTTTTACTCTCTCTCTAAAGAATTCGACACGTTATGTTATGGGGGAGAAGGAAGGAAGGAAGTGACTAAGAAAGAGACTTGAGACTTATCTTTTTCTTTATCACACTCAGTGCCACTTAGCTAGGTTCATCATAACTTCGAATAAACAATTATACATGAGCTGTTATTTTTAATATTTATATTCATAAATATTTACTGAATATATCAAAAACTGAATTTAACCAATATAAAAAACAAATCCATTTATAATTATTAGTAAAGTTATAAATGTGAGTATTTGTAATATGAAAGAATAAAAGGGCAATAAATAAATTTGATAATTAATCTGAAATTCCAGCTTAGATACAGTTGGGCCCTGATTGACCAAATGGACCCTTCACGCGGTGATGAATGAAAAGATTCGTGGGGGCAGTAAGGGAATTTGAGATTAATGGTTTGATTGAAGAGAGACAGCCTGGAGAGTATTCTCGGACATTTGTTTTAACGTTTTCATTGAGAGTCACGGAAAGAGTTGGGTCTTTTTCGGATGAGGTTTTAAAAAACTTAGAAAGAAAAATAAATAAATAATGGTTAATGATTTTTTTTTTTTAAATAGACTTAAATGATATTATTATATAAATTATAAATAAAATAAAATAAAAATATAATAATTTAAAATAAATGATATTTTAGTTAATAAAATGAATAATGTGATTATTGAAAAATAATAATTTTGTTTAAGTTTTTAAAATATTCCGAATAAAACATGTCCTTGTTCTAACCAAAAAAACATGTTTTGAGGGATGAAGGTTGATTGATAGATAGCCAGTAAACTTTACCTACAATCCTCTCACGGACAAAGACTAAACCGAATTTTCTAGAATTAGTAGAGGTTCATGCAGACTTGGGGTTATTTGAATAATTTAAAAGGAGAAAAAAATAATATTTTTGAAAAGGTAATTATTATTTTTAGTAAAAATATTTAAAAAAAATATTAATATATATAAAAAATAAAAATTTAAAATAGTAAGTATTTTAATATTTTAATTAATGAATTTAGTGATATAATGAAGGAGAAATGAGTGAAATGATGTTTGATTTTATTTGGGTTATTTAAATAACCTAAATCGAACAAGGCCTATAGTAATAATGTGTCCCCTATATGAAAAGCTATCACCGATGCCAAATCTACCCTCGTTGTTATATAACATGATGTCGCCGTTACCGTTTTCAACTTCGGGAATTGATATTTTTGGAAAAATAAATCTCATTTATAACAAGACAACATTGTATTAATATATTGTTGTAATTGTGTTAATATATTATTGTAGTTATGTTAATATACAACGTTGAATATTTATAAAATGACAACGTTGTATTAATAACATGATAATGATGTATTATAAACATGACAACGATGTATTAATAACATGACAAAGTTGTATTAATAACATGATAATTCTGTATTATAAAAATTACAATATTATATTATAAACATTTTAGTATTAATAAACATGACAATACTCTATTATATACATTTTAGTATGTAAAAATATGACAATGAAGACAGTTTGATATTGTTGTTTTTTAGTGCAATATACTTTTCATGTATTGGTTCCTCAACCAATGAAGTTTTTTCTTCGATGATGACACACTGCCAATTATTTGCCTCGCCCTTATAAGTCTCCATATGCTGCATCAAATACACTCCGCAATTATGGTAGTTGGTATTATCTTGTTATGGCATAATTAACATCTTCATCTTGTACATGGAGAGTGTATCAACAATGGGAGAGCTGATGAACTTCAAAAAATCCATTAGCTTCTTCAATATGGTCGGAACTAGCTCATATTTGTCCTCAAATGTAATATCCTCGGGGATTGCACTATTGTCAATTATTTCAATTTGCTGTTTATTTTTGTTGTAGACGACCAAGTAAAAATGAGAACTTACGCATAGAGGCATAAAAATATGCACACAAACAACATGACAACGCAATATTAATAACATGATAACGTAGTTCAAACTATATGACAATACAATATTAAAAACATGTCAATAAAGTACAAACAACATGACAACACAGTTCAAACAACAGAACAACGCAGTTAATAAAACATGACAACGCAGTACAAACAACATGACAATGCAATTAATAAAACATGACAACGCAGTTCAAACAACATGACAATGCAGTTAATAAAACATGACAACACAGTTTTATAAGAACACTTACAAGGTCTACTTGATCGAGGTTTTGAAGCGAAATGTCGAATGCCTTGACTTTATAGGATAGTGAATAATTATATAAATTGTCTTCACATTCAAAGATGCCCTATGGAATATGAAGAACGTGTTAAAAACCATATAAGTGCAACAAAAAGAAATGACATTTGAATTATGAAGTATAACTTACATTGTGTATGGATGAAAAGAAGATCTTTCGTTTACTAGTGTTGATTTGATTTGTTTGTGCATCTACGTTCATTCCCATGGTCCATGAATCAATGATATTGTCATCTAGTCACTGAACCTTGTTGCATTGCCTGTAACTTACATTGTGTATGTATGAAAAGAAGATCATTTGTTTGCTAATGTTGACTTGATTCGTTTGTGCATCTACGTTCATTTATATTGCCCATGAATCAATGATATTGTCATCTAGCCACTGACCTTACTACATTGCCTATAACACCTTACGTGTAGGCTTGTAATGTCGCTTGAGTACATGATCTCATCTAAATCTTGCTCTTGAGCGACAACCAACTTGACATCCATCGACTTTTCTGTGACATATGGAGATCGCAACGCCGCCAATAGTGTGGGTAGTTTTCTCCTTGGATGGGGAGTTCTCTTCTTCGCTCTAGTTGGTATCTTGAGATGGTCAAGCATTTCAAAAAGACTCAGGCTCAGGGATTGATAACGTAGTTTCATTGGGAGGAGTTTGTTAGGGCTCCATTGGTGTTGATGCCGACAATTGAGGCTTAGGCTTAGGCATGTCACCCTGATTGTCAATGCTTTGATTGTTACCCTATTGAAGCATCTCTAAGAACGTTTTGTTCAATAGGTCACCACCTACGATTGTGTTGATCAATGGATTGATGCACGATGCCACACTTGAAGTATTGAAGACTAAGATGTTCGGTAAGTTTTCAGCTGCATTTGTCATCTCTTTGTAGCCCTTGACAACTGGAATGTTGCATCCTCCATTCTCTTTCATGCAACACTAACACTCGAAACAACACCAACACTCGAACAGTCATTTAAGAAATGATCATGCACGCTCTCCTCATTCTCCACAGTCGGGAGTGGAATTCTATCAATCACTCTCCCTCGACAGAACCCTCCCAACCCCTTTTTAATCTATATTCTATCATTTACCATCTTGTCATTCCAACATGACAAAACGCGGAACTATCTCTTGTATTTTGTTTTCTTAATGTATACCTACACTACCCATGTAGCATAATTAGAAAAAAATAAATTATTAAGTGACTAAAGAGTAATTTTATGATATGCATAAATAAATCAATAATCAATAAAATGTTAGTGGTCCGTGGTAATAAGAGGCTTCATTCGCTTGCCATTCTTTCACATTCTCAAGAAGTCCACTGAGTGTGAACTTACAACAATTGAGGTTCTTTATTCTATCAACATCCATTAATGATTTAATTATTTTAAATTTGTAGTTTTTTAAACAGGAGGATTCAGTTCAAACAACATGAAAATGAAGTTCAAACAACATGACAACGCAGTTCAAACAACATGACAACGCATTTAATAAAACATGACAACATAGTTCAAATAACATGACAACGTAGTTCAAATAATATGACAATTTAGTAGAAATAACAAGAAAACGCAGTTCAAATAATATGACAACGCAGTACAAATAACATGGCAACGCAATTCAAATAACATGACAATGCAGTACAAATAACATGCACTAGTAAAAAATGTGTTTTTAACGGCGAAATTTTACGGCGGTATTTAAAACCGTAGTTAATACCTTATTTTTAACTGTAGTATATAAAACCGCCTTCAAAAGTCTTACATTTCACTACGGTATATAAAACCGCCTTTAAAAGTCTTACATTTAACTGTGGTATATAAAAACCGTAGTTAAAAGTCTTATCTTTAACTGCGGTTTTTTATACCGTAGTTAAAGTCTTATCTCTAATTGTGGTTTTTTGTTTTTTATACCTCATTTAAAAGTTTTACGTTTAACTGCGATATATTGATCCATATTTAAAAGTCTTATATTATTATAAATCATAAAAAAAATATTAATAAATTTTAATTTTAATTATTTTAAAAATTAATTGAGATAAGTTTTAAAAGATAATATTAGATGTAAAATATTATTTTATAAAACGTTAGTTCAATAAGCATACCTTACATGAATTAACAATGAAAAAAGATGAAATAATAAGATATTATATAGTTTTATATTGTACGCACTTGATTTAGTTTATACAAAATTTTAAAAATAATATTAAATCTTATTAATATTTTTCTCTCTCATAATTAATGACTAATTAAATAATAAACTAATTTATCACTAATTACTTTTATAAAATAATATATATATATATATATATATATTAAGATAAAATATTTATTATTTTTTAACCTTTATATTTGGTATGCACTATTATATTTTTTTAAATATATTTTTTAAGTCAAATAAGTTTTAAAAATATAAAAAACTAGTTTTTTTTATTTACATTATTAAAATATGTTTAATGAAGATTTGATATTGTCAAGACTATTTTTTTATTAATTAATGGAGATAAATTGTTATCAAATATTTATTTAAATTTTTGTTGTATTATTTTTTAAACTTATATTCTAATTATATTCATAAAATAATGTAATAAATATATATACATATATATTAACAAATATTAAGACTTTTAAACGTAATTACAAGTATATACTAGTATATTTATTAATTAAAATGAAATATTGAATATATATGTATATATATATATATATTATATAGGATGATGAAAGAGAATATTTGAAGTTGAAAAAATGAAATAGGGTAACAATGATTTGAAGTTGAAAAAAATGAAAGAGCGTGAAGAAAATAAAAAAGAAAAGAGAAACTTATTTTTTCAACCAATTAACACGTCATTCTCTCCCCTAAGTTCCTCAATCTTCTCTCATATGTATATATAATTTTTTTTTATAAAAGTAAGTTAAAAAATAAATATTAATTTATTTTTAAAAAGCTAAATAAGATTATTTCTATGCATTATCTTAGAAATTTAATTAAAATATAAGTTTAAAGAAGTGATTGAGTCAATAATTATATATTATTATAAATTAAAATATTAACTTATTATATCGGTTAAATTTAAATTAAATTTAGTTTCATAATTTTATATACATTTAGTTTATAAATAATACTAAAACTAATATTAAATTTTATTAATATTTTTTTCTTTCAATAATTTAATAGACTAATTCATCACTAATTATTTTATAAAATAAAATTTAAAATAATTAAAAAATTTAGTTTATAAGTTTGTATTTATATAACAAATTTTTTATACAAAGTATTTTGTTATGTGAATCACAATTATATAAAAATTTTAAATATTTTTTTATTTAAGATTAGTTAATGTAATTACCACAATTAATGGTAAATAATTTAATCACATTTACAAATATTATATCTAAATTTTATATAATATATATATATATATATATTATATTCATTTTAATTGGAGATAAACATTTTATCATTTTAATCAAAATTTATATTTAAATCATGTCTTTTATAAAATAATATATTAATATATATTAAGATAAACTATTTAGTATAAACCTTTATATAATTTAGTATTCACTATTATCTTTTTAAGTGAAATAAATTCTAAAAATATGAATAATTAGTCATTTTTATCTCATTTAGATTCTTAAAATATGTTTAATGTAGATTTGATATTGTCAATATTTTTTATTATTGATTAATGGAGATAAATTGTTATCAATTATTTACTTAGCATTTTGTTGTATTATTTTTTAAACTTATATTTTAATTAAATTCTTGAAATAATATAATAAATATATATACTAATTAATATTATTAAGACTTTAAACTATAATGAAATTAGTTATAACCACTAATATATTTATTATTATAAAATATATATAATGATTGATTCAATAATTATATATTATTATAAATTTAAATATTAAACTATTATATTGATAAAAAAATTTAGTTTCATAATTTTATATATATTTAGTTTATAAATAATAATATAAATAAATAATATTAAATCTTATTAATATTTAATCACAAATTAAATAATAAATTAAATAATAGACTAATTCATCTCAAATTAATTCAAATAATTAAATTTTAATTAATAACAAAAGTCTAATTTATAACTTTATATTTATATAGATAACAAACGTCATAAAAACTAGGTAATTTGTACCGTTTATCACACTTACATAAATATTTTTAATTTTTTTTATTTAAAATTAATTTTACATTAAATAATTTAATCATATTTACAAATAATATATCTAAATTTAAAATAATATATATATATATATATATTTAATATTCATATATTTTAATTGAAGATAAACTCTCTATCATTTTAGTCAAAATTTATATCTAAATTACTTTTATAAAATTATATATATATATATTAATTAAGATAAACTCTTTATCATTTTTGTGTAAACTTTTATGATTTGATATATATATAGATTTAAGAGAAATGATTAGGTGAGGGGATTTGGTGAGGGAATGATTTGGCATAATCTTACTGAAAAAATCAAATAATTTCTCTTTTTTCTCTCTTTCCTTCCACTTTTACATTTTCCAAAGAATGAAATGAAGGTATTGCCAAGTCATTCCTTCACCAAATTCCCTCACCACCGAATTTCCTCTCTATCACTCTTCATATATATATATATATATATATTATGATAAACTTTTTATCAAATAAATTCTAAAAATATGGAAGACTAGTCATTTTTATCCAATTTACATCCTTAAAATATTTTAACTAAGATTTGATCATTTCAATGACTATTTTCTTATTGATTAATGGAGATAAATTGTCATCAATTATTTATTTAGCATTTTTTTATATTTGTTTTTTAATTTAGTTTAAACTCAAAGGTATTTGAAATTGTAATTTATTTAATTATTAATAATATTTTTTGTATTTTAATTTATAAATTATAAAATACAATAAAAATATTTTTTGATTTTTAATTAATGAAAATTAAAAAAAATAAAAACTAATTAAGAAAGTGTGTGAAAGTATTTATTTTATTTTTAATTTATGTTTAGATAAATATTTAGGATGGTTAATAATATGGTAATCATAAATAATAATAAAAGCAAAGAAAAAATATAGATTTTTTAGTACGAGAATATAAATATTTTTTAATAAAAATTATTGTATATAAAATTTATAATTATATATCAGTTTTAATTAATATTAGTGTTTATTTTTTATAATATTTGTACTTTATAAAATAAAATAAAATTTGTAATTTTTAAATATGAATAAAAAAAATATAAGATTTTAATTAAAATATAAAATGCATATAATATCTTTGAATTATATAATATGTAAATTTATAAATATAATTGAGAATTATTGTATTTAATATTATGTAATTTTTAATTATATAATATAATAAAAATATTAAGGAATTAAAGGTTATTTATTCCACTTCACCCATTCCTCCATTTTCTTCTCCACGGTTTCACCTTCCTCTTTTTGTGGAGCTTCAACCTATTCACTATCTAAATTCCCTATTCTCTTTTTACGCATTATCTACATACCTTACCCTATTATCTTTCAACCGATTCACCTTACTAAGAAGATTTTTGCATAGCTTCACCACTCCCTGGTACATTTGAAGAAGATTTCTGAGCTCCCTGGTACATTTGAAGAAGATTTCTGATTTGTAAGTATAATACTTTTGTTTCATCATCCTCCATCTTTTTGATCCTCCATCTTTTTTAAGAAGATTTCTGATTTGTAAGTATAGTACTTTTGTTTCATCGTCCTCTACCTGGTAGATAATGATTAAGTTGTGTTATAGTGTATTAATAGAAGCATGAAAGAAATTTGGTCATTGAATATAATTAACTTTATTTATGAATTTTAGGTTATCAAAATGTGATTGTCATTGATATAATTTGAAAAAACTAATGAATGTTCTAAATTCATTTCCTCATTTTTCTCCATGATTTTATTTAATTGATAGTGATCTCTTTCGAACAAGGACGTCCAATTTAAGACAATGACAAATAGATGGAACAATAAAATTTCTTTAAGGAAATTTGCATAGCCGCATTAGCATGTTAGTATGAATTCTCTTCCAATTAATTTATCATATGTAATTTATATCAATTTATTTAATATAAGAAAGTGTAATTTGTTAAGCATTGATAAATTTGTATTTGAATCTTTTATAGGTACAGGAGAAGGAAGAAAAAGAAGAAGGAAGAAAAAGAAGAAGGAAGAAAAAGAAGAAGGAAGAAAAAGAAGAAGGAATAAAAGGAAGAAAAGGAAGAGAAGTTGTTTCAAATTTTGGAATTTGATCATTTTTATTGATATAATAATGTTTATTTTGTATGACTTTAAATATTATAATATAAAAATAGAGTGTTAATTATATAATATTATTTTGAATAATTTTTATTGTTGCCAATTGACTATTAAAATATTGTGATACAAATATTGTTTTTATATATAGTCAACTAACTGTTAACTTATGAACACTATTAATTGTCGTTTTTATAGAGAAGTTAAAAGACTATTACTAACTGTAAAAATATCGCATTTATATATAGCCAACTAAATATTAACTACGGTTTTTGTACCACCTTTGTAGGCACTATTAACTACGGTTTTTAAACCGCAGTTAGAAACTATTACTTGCGGTGAAAATCCCGCCTTTATAAGTAAACAATTTACTACGGTTTTAGAAACCGCAGTTAGAGACTATTAACTGCAGTCTTATAAACCGCAGTTAGAGACTATTAACTGCAGTTTTATAAACCGCAGTTACAGGCTAGTATCTGCGGTAAATTTACCACCCTTAATTGTCAAAATCTCTTTAACGGCGGAACCATTAACGGCGGTTGACTACGGTAATTTTACCGCCGTAATTGTCTTTTAGCAGTGGTAAATTATGCAATAACGGCGGTAAAAATCGCCCTTAAATGTTACTTTTTTACTAGTGATGGCAACGCAATTCAAATAACATGACAACGCAATATATTCATAAAATGACATTACTAATATTTAAGAACAAGAGTTATTGTTTACCCGCACTGTGGATTTTGTGATGTCCATAAAAAGTTGGATACGACGTATACAACAAAGTCACGTTTGAAGTCTTCATTCGCATTTGTATTTGTTAAAATTCTCTCCATCATGGAGAGAGTTATAGGAGCGCCTATGATTTCACTCCCAACCCATCTTCTCCTTTAAGCGTGCCTTGAGAATTTGGAGGTGCCCTAGTCCATCCTTAAATTTATTCTCGATGGACTCTATTATTTCGAAGTCACCTCGGGGGAGGTTTAACACGCACCGAACACCCTCCTCGACAATTTTTAACAATTCTCCGTTGCTCAGTATAAGAGCACTCTTTCAAGCATTGAAATTTTGCAAAAGTGACAGGATATTTGGAAAGGGCGTCTTGATATACCCAATGAGAGTAGGGAGCCAAAATCAATGGCCTTTACAACATCTTTATGAACATGGAAGAGTTATCGTACTAGTTAGTAAAGGCCTTTTAGGGAGGTTCCAATGTTTTAAATAGCCGATTTCTGTCATGTTTGATTAATTGAAGAAGCGGGAGGTGGAGAAAGCTTTATTTTCTTAGATACCTTCACATTGCAAAAAAAAGTATGATTATGACAATGTAGTATTAAAAACATGATAACGTAGTATTCAAAACATGAGAATGTAGTATCTCGTTTTTTACCTTTCATCCTTGTTAGATTTCCAATTCTTAGATACCTTCACAATACAAAATAATGAGTATAATTATGACAAAGTAGTATTAAAACATGACAACGCAATATCTCGTTTGTTACCTTTCAACCTTGTTAGACTTTCTTTTCATTGTCTTCCTCTTATATATACCTTAACATTGCAAAAAATTGTAGTATTCCAATTTAATACAAAATCATGACATTCCAGTAATTAAAACATGAGAACGTGTAGTATTTAAGACAACATACGCAACATGACAACGTAGTATTTAAAATATGATAACGCAGTTCAAATAACATGACAACGTAGTATTATAAACATGACAACGTAGTATTAAAAAAATGACAACGTAGTATTATAAACATGACAACTTAGTATTAAAAAATGACAGCGTAGTATTAAAAATATGAGAACATAGTATTAAAAATATGACATTATGGGTTAATACATTTGCAATATTCATAACATTAAGAGGAATAACATATGTTATCTTCCAACTTTAGACAACTATCTTCTTCTTCACTTTGTTTTTCTTAGCATCATAGATGACCATTTGTTTATCTGAATCTTAAAATTATATAACGTCAAAAGTTAAACTACATCACTCAATGTCGCACTGAAGTAAAGAAGATAAATGAGTTTATCATTTTGATGCGACGTTATAGTCGAAGGGGGAACGGAGAACGGAGAATGAAAATCGAACAGAGAAAGGAGAACAGAAAAACTCGAACGGAAAATGAAGAACAGAAATCGCGCAGGGCGTTTAAAGAAAGGGGAAAACGAACAATAGAGTGGAAGCAAAAGACGAACAATGGATGTGTGCAGGCTAGGGTTGAAGTGGAAGGAGATTCTTCGGAGAAGAAGAGGCGCGCAGGCTAGGATTTAAAGCATAAGGATGTTAAGGAGGGGCGTAATGGGTTTCAAGCAGAACAAACGAAAGGTTATGGTTTGAAAGGGAATACGAATACAAACCCCATGTTTTAGACTGCACCAGCCTCGGGTAAAAAAAGGTGGATTTTATTTTTGCCATAAATTTAATTTAAAATTTATTTTAAAAAATTTATTTTGATAAGATTTAATCTAATCGCCAAATAAATTTTTTAAAATTTTCACAAACATACTACTAAATAAATTGCGTAGAAGAATTATTGAACGGTGCATACATCACTACAAAAATTATGATATTTTGCAATAGTGTTCTTTTCGACTGAAATAGCATTAAAATAAGTATTTATCAACTAATTTAGTCACTTTGAGAACAATTCTAATATAATCAGCAATGTTACATAAATCAGATGCGGTTATGAAGTTGCAGATTTTGTAACCTATGTTGTCACTATTTTTACAATTATACTTGTAACTAGACTTTAGCCATTTTTATTTCAATATATATTATTCAAACTAGTATTCAAAACATTATTTACATGATAGATTTTATTAATGTTATTTTGTATTTTACAACTTATTTTGGAATAATTATTATAATATTATTTATTAATGACTTGTTTATTAATGACTTATTTATTAATAACTTATTTATATTTTTCAACAAAAAAATATATATTAATATTTAAGTTGGTAAAAATATTTCTTAAAATGTAATTAGTCAAATGTTCTACAACTATGTTTGCAATCATTTCATTTATCTTATAAATATAATGATTTTAAATGTAACTTATTTTACCATTCAAGCAATTATATATTTTTAGTATAGCAACTAATTTTCAAACTTCACTTGTAATATTATTTGTAATTAATATCTAATTTTTAATATTTTATTAATTTTATTTACTGCTATATATTTTGTAATATATATATAATTTATATTTTTCATTTTAACACTAACTTTAGCCATTTCATTTATAATATTATTTACAATAACTTTACATTATATATTTAAGTTTTTTTTCCAATTAGTTTATTAATAAGTATTACAATATCTTTGGCAACCCATATAGATGTATTTAGAAAATTTTATCAATTACTTTAGCAATTTGTTCAGTAACATAATTTACAATCAAATTTAAATTACAGATTTAAAAATATTTACAATAAGTTTACCAATTTATTCTACAATATATTTTTGCAATCTATATAAATTTATTTATAAAAAATTATCAATATTTTTATCTATATGTTCTCCAACATAATTTATAATATTTATAATTTTTGCAAAATATTACCAATAGGTTCTGTAAAATCTTTTGCAATTAATATATATTTTTTACCTCAAATATAATTCAACATAATTTGTAATTTATACAAAAAAAAAAATATATTTATAAATTTTACTAATATCTTTAGTCATTTCTTGTGCAATATAGTTTTCAATATTTAGATGGCATATTTTTTATTTTCTGAATTAATTTACTAACTGATTTAACAACATTTTTGTAATTAATATTTAATTTATAATTCCCACGAGAAAAAATATATTTATAGAATTTTATACATTTAGCCATTTAATTTTCAATATTTTATCCAATAATTATATTTTATTATTTTATAATTAGTTTTGTTATAGGATATTGAGCCATAATATTATAATTTTTAAAATTCCAATTTATTTATATATAATTATCTGCTTCTAATTACAATTACTAATTCAATATAAAAAAGAAATAATTCAATAATATTCCTATATATATAATATATTTTTAAATAATAAAACAACCTACAAAAATTAGGTTTATATATTTTTGAACTCTTCGTACTTCAAAATACCGCATTTACAATATCATTTTTACATAATTGACAATTTACAAAAATAAATAATAAGTTAACTTCACATTACAAAATAACACAATCACACTATCATGGTCACATAATTGCCCAATTACAACTAAAATAAACAGCAACAAAATCATAGATAATTAAGTTCAAAATAAACCAACAATAATTCTTCATTAAGCTTAAACATAATAGATAATAAAATAAATTTTAGCAATCTTCAATTCTTAATTACCCACCTGTAAACAAAACCATAAATACATTAGAATTCATATATAATTAATCTTATCTTAATAAGATCAAAACTACTAAAAATTATCTTAAATAACTTCATTTAAAATATATTCCTGCAAAATTAAACCAAATACAATATATATATTAACCAAAGACTTACAATATACAAACTACTTACCTTCTTTAATGGTCCTGGAGCCATAGAATCCCTCTCAAGAATGTGAAGGAATTGTAAGCTAAGGGTATCAATTTGGTGCTGCAAGTCATTTTTCTCCTTCATTGCATTCTCTTGACATAAAACAATTTGTTTGGATGAATGTTCTTGATTTAATTTCAACATTCTAATTTCTTCATCTTTGGCATCATTCTTCACTTGCAAATTTGTCACTGTATCCTTCATTGTTACAAATTCTAAGCACAGTTTGTTGGTGAATGAGGCTGGGTCTAACATTCGGTTCTTCCCCACGTAGCCCAAACCAAAAACACGACCATTTGTAGGTCCTCCAGCTGCTTGAACCCACAATTCTTCATTTGATTTTTGTTCATTCACATCATCTATGGTTTCTTGGGATATATGAAGCTCCTTATATGTTTTCTGAAAGAAGAACTTACGTTATTCATCACAACATAAATTTGTATGCTTTTTATAGACATATCAAAATAAATGGATTAATTTGTAAACATACCACTACTTTTGCTGCTCTATCCCCACTCCAAGTTCCATCTTTTTTTCTATAAGTTCTTGCAAATGTTTCTAGCACATCTGGTGGTCTTCCAAGCTCTATTGTCTAAAATGATTAACAATAAATAGTTAACAATTTAAATTGTCTAAAGATTAATATTTGAGATATTAATAAAAGAAACATCAAAAATTATATGTTGTATGTTACTAACCATTCTTCGTCGATGTTCGTTTGCGCTTATTGACCCTCCACAATATGAAGCTCCACCATCAGCAGTGTACTTGTTTCTGTGACCCTGCGCTTTGTTGCATTTTAGAATGTATTTAGGTTCGTCAAATTTTGTCTTCATTACAGCCCAGTCTTCTATGGTTACATGTGGGGGCTTCTTCAAATACTTCTTAGCACGGGTCAAAAAGTTTCGTATCTTTGCACTAGCTTTTTTTTTGAACATTTTATTCACACCACCTTCCATTATGGGATCCCAGCAAAATTTTTCCTGCAATCAATCATTTAAATTAACTATAAGATTAACCTATAATTTTTAAAATATTATAAATTCATAATCATTTTTTTAACATACCGTGAAATGAGCCCACCACAAGTCTTTGATATCTTGAGAAACTTCATTCCAATTTAAGAAAGATCCTCTCCATAATCCAGTGACAATACCATTGACTTCTTTGGTAATGTCTGGTTCGAAACTATATATATATACAATATAATATTTATTGAATTGAAAGTAAAAATATTTGTATTAATCGTATATGTACATTATTCAAATAGAAGATACTTACTTGTCCCCTTCGATCCTAAGAAATATTTTTAAGTTTGTGGTTTGTGGTTCAATTTCACCATCATCCATTGCTAAATCTTCTTCCGTTAGAGGTTGTGATGATGGTTGGGTTAGATGGTGGTTGTCAAGAATGATTGAAGATGGAGTAATAGTTGGTGCGCTCGTGGTTTGGTTGTTGATTTGCGTAGGAGGACCCCTTAGAGGTTGTGATGATGGTTGGGTTAGATGGTGGTTGTCAAGAATGATTGAAGATGGAGTAATAGTTGGTGCGCTCGTGGTTTGGTTGTTGATTTGCGTAGGAGGACCCCTTGATGTTATTAGTTGAGTGTTTGGTTGAATGTTGGTGGAAGTATTGTTGGATTGAGGAACTGATGAAGAATGATTTATGGTACTAGAATCAGATCTACCATTCGATTTTGAAGTTGAAGCTTGTTTGTGTGTGTTGTCCGATGTCCTTTTTTTTGTAGTCTTTCTTGTTTTCTTCCTTTGTATTTGTTCCATTATTGTTTCATCCTACCATAGTTAAGCATAATAGTCATAAATCATCAATAATAAAATGAAGAAAAAAAATACGAATTAAAACTATAATATATGCCCCCCAATAATCATACCTCTTCAGTTTCCTTCTCTATAGTAACTTTAGCCCTTTTTTTATCAAGTTTACTCATATTCCTGCAAGTTTTACACATTTCAATATTAAGTAAAATATTCAGATAAAAAATTGTATTCTATCGGTTAATCCAAACAAAAAAACTTATAGATCAAATTAAAACCTAGATTTATAAATGTTATTAGAGATATTTTTCAAATGGGTATTCACCAACACATCAAATATATAAAGGTTTAAAGAAAAAAATGTGGAGCACTTACTTACAAACGTTTTGATCGACAATGAAAAGTTTGGAAAAGCTAGATCAAAGGTTCTCTCTCCATTAATGGAGAGAGAAGGGAAATCTTGATTTGAGCTCTATTCACATAGAGATGATGAGAAATTTTTTTAATAGATTATACATAACTTGTTAGATTTTATTTTATTTTTGTTTAAAATTTTAAAATGTCTTTTCAGTTTTGTATGATGGACAGTTTTTTATCATTAATTTCAAATTCACACATAATCGTTCGTAATCATTAAATTTAAATTCACACATAATCTATTATCATAATTTCATATCTTTATAAATTTTTCTCAATTACAAAAGTTAATATAAAGATATATTATAAATAATTACAAATATTTAACATTTATTTATAACTCTAAATTTTCCTATTTTTTTAGATTTTATTATATTATACTAGATTTAATTTTAATTATTTTAAAAAAATTAAAATATTTTTTCAGATTTTTCATCATATACTTGGTTTACTAATTCTCATCATTAAATCTAAATTAACCCTTAATTAATTATCATGATTTCATACCTTCATTAAATATCAAATTTAATTTATAAATAATTATAAATATTTTACATTATTTAAACTAAAATTTACTCCTTATTTAAAAAAATGTTTTATTTGATTGTTTTAAAATTCTATATTTTACGTGTTATTGTTTAGATTTATTATATTAGATATTATTTTAATTATTTAACATATTAAAAACTTTTTTATTTTAGTTAAAAAATTATAATGATCTTTCAAAAAAAATGTTTAATCTAACTCTTTTAAACTCTATTTAAAAATTTATTTTGTTTTTTTAACTCTATATTTTACTCTGTTTTATTTAGATTTTATTTTAATAATTTAACTTATTAAAACTTATATTTTTTTTAATAAAAATTGCAATTAATTCTCACCCAAAAAAATGCAAATACTTTTTTTAAAAATAATTAATTATCTTCTCCTCAATTCTTATTTTTCATTCTCCTAATTTCTTAATAATAAATTTTATTAATTTTAAGAGAATAAATAAATAAAGATAGTCAATAAACTTATAGAATGATTATCCGTAAAAATAAACAATAACAAATCATTTTACTTATAGAATTTTTACTTGGTCTAATTTTAATTTTAAATATAATATATAATTAATTATATTATTCTCCTTTTCAGATTTTATATCATTTAACTCAACGTCTCAATATTTTTTTTTATAAATTATAATTATTACATTAATTCAATATTAATAATCCATATAGAACTGTTATACGTTATATAAATAAACTTAATTATGTAACTGTATTTAATATTATTTACGTTATTAAATAAGAATAATGTAGTTTATATATTAGCTAGCTTATTATTCATAAACTAGTTAAACTAACTTAATTCTTAATAATATATAAATATTATAAATATCTTATAATTAATAGTGAATATGTGTAAATATTTAACTTATAAGTGTGTTTTGACATGGTCATTCTAATAAAGTTTCAAAATAATTAACTAAATTTTAGATATACTTTTTTTTAGTTAATATTTAAAATAGATAGAGGTAAATTGTGTAGTATGATATATTTTAATAGAAACATAAAAAATATGTATACGCCTATATATATGCTCAGTTGAGTTTTAAGAAGTATATATTACAAAAATAAGTTATAAAATAAATTTTAAATAGACTTAATTCAACTTAAATTGCTTATTTATTTTTAATTAAAACAAATAAATTATACTATTTACATGACTAATCAACTTAAATTGCAGTATTATTTTTATAAAAATTGCAATAATAATTAATAAATATATAGCACTATGATAAATTAATGTCAATGAAAAGTATGTACATATTACACTTTTCATTAGTAATGAAAACCTATGAAAACCTATGAGTAAAAACACAATGAGTAATTGATCCGAATATTATCTAGAAAATCTTAAACAAAAAAATGGTTCTCTTGTAAGAAAATAATTTAGTTCAACCTCACCCTTAATAACAAAAAAAAGTTTACATTTATTTAAACTCAAATTTACTCCACTTTTTTAGAAAAAAATAAAAATTAATACTCTTTTAAATATAATTAATTATACTGGCCTTGTTTACCTTTTTCATTTAAGGAAACTCAAGTTTTACTATGTTTAGAAATTTATTTTGCTTTGTTTTTTTAAACTCTATATTTTACTTGATCTTGTTTAGATTTTATTATATTTTATTTTATTTTAATAATTTAACTTATTAAAACATTTATTTTTTTAAGTAAAAAATTGCAATGAATTCTAAAAAAAATTCATTTACTTTTTCTTATATAATTAATTATATTATCCTAGTTTCTTATTTTTCATTCTTCTAATTTCTTAATTAAATTTGTGTATAATTATTAATAATAAATTAACTAATAAATAAATAAAGATAATCAATAAACTATAATAATAAGATTGTTATCGGTAGAGACAGAAACAATAATAAATAATTTTACATATAAAGTTTTTACTTGGCTTAATTTTAATTTTATAATTTAATTTAGTAAAATTATATATTTTTGGGTAAAAACAATTACTAAGTTGTTTCAATTATAGATTTTAAATATTATTAATTATACTATTCTCCTTTCTAGTTTTTCAATCATTTAACCATCATCTTAATATTTTTTTAATAAATTATAATTATTACATTAATTTAATATTAATAATACATATAGTCATATACATTATATATATTCAATAAACTTATTTATGTAAAAATGAAAAAAAAGATATTACGAGATTATTAAGAGGTACGCTCCTTATTATAGTTCACTTGATATATACCAATCTAATTATAGAAAATATAGAAAATTGGTAACCAAAATTCTTCCTTATTTATTTATATATGACACTTACTTAAAATTTTAATCGTTTTTAAAATTATTAAAATTATTTTTTATTTTGTATAACATTAATAATAGAAGGATACAAAAAAAGTTAAAAAAAATCCAAAATCTCAATTAATGAAGTCTAATAGGTCAATTTGATTATTTTATTTATTTATCTAACAGCACTAAATATTAATTATTATATATATAACTCAAATAAATAATATTTTTATATGGAAAATAATGACATAATTAATATATTTTAATAAAAAAAACACAAAATTCAAGGAAAATTTTGTGTAGAAGAACAAAATATTTTTCTGCTCTCTCTCAAGTACAGTGAGTATCTCCATACTCAATTACTCTAACGTCATAATTAATAAAAAAAAAATTTAACTCAAATTTTACTCTTTACTTTTTTATTTAAATTTTATTACATTATCTAGAAAGTCTAAAAAAAAAATAATTATCTTATAGGAAAAAAAGATTTAGTTAAACTTCGTACTTAATAACAAATATTTTATATTTATTCAAACTCAAAGTTTACTCTTAATTAAAAAAATATTTTATTGTATTGTTTTAAAACTCTATAATGTTCTTGTTTAGATTTTATTGTATTAAATGTTATTTTAATTATTTAATATATTAAAAACTTTATATTTTTGAGTAAAGAATTATAATATATTTTTTTTTAAACTAACTTTATTAAATATAATTAATTCACCTCGTTCACCGTTTTCATAATTAAATTCCAATTCTACACTTAATAAATTTGATTACTTCTATTACACATTAACACTAGCCATCATTACTAAATGATATTTAATTAAAAATATTTTTTTTTTCAAAAATCATATTTAGCCTGTTTTTTAATCAAATATTTATCTTAAAAAATTACTAACAAAATATTTAACTCAAAGTAATTTAATTTGTGAGTAAAAAAATATCAAACTAGAAATACATTTAGTATATAATATAAAAAATTATAAAATAGAAATATTAAAATATTTTTGTTACGTTTGAACTTAGGTCTCCAAAATACAAATTTTCTCTCATAATTGATTCTCTCTCCTCGTTTCACTCAACCGCCTCCTTCTTTTCCCATTCATCAAACCCTTAATTAATTCTCTCTTTTTTTCCCTCCTTCACAACCACCCCTTTTCTTTAAATATCTATTTTTTCAGCTTATATTTTCATCCAACCCTAATAATGGTGTTCGCTGCCTACAAACAGTTTTTGAATTTGAGGGAGAGTCGTTTGGCAAGACGAAATAGAAGAAACAGACGAAAAATAATAGATACTCCAATAGATTATTATTCGGTGACATCAGAGGAAGAACATGATGTTGATTTCGATCATTTAAACGATATGGCGAAAGAGATTTATGCATTGAAATTCGAAAATGCATGCTTGAGCAAAGAGCTGTTAGAAGCTCGAGAGGAGAACGACGAATTGCTTATCAAGTTAGAGGACAATTCAATATTAGAGGACGAATTGCTAGATTCTCAAATGGAGAACGATGAGCTGAAGATCAAATTAGAGGCGTTGAAAATAGATAATTCAATCTTGACCGGAGATCTGCTTGATTCTCAAATGGAGAACGATGAGCTGAAGATCAAATTAGAGGCCAAATCCATCCCGCATAACGCTACTTTGCTCGAAGAAATGAAATCTATCGTTGAAATTGCAGCAAACATGAATAATGCAGTTGCTCAAAAGGTAAATTCTAAAATTGTAGATTCATATTAATAATTTAGTAATTTGTTTTTTTTTTTTGTTTGCAGATAGAGGGTATGATTAATATTCAATTCAATGATAACATGGAAGAAAGTTGTGAAGAAACAAGAAATATGTGAAAAACAGAGACCAATCAATCCTTTATTTTTATATGTGATTTCATTTTGAAACATTGTTGTTTAATTCTCAGGAATGTTTTGGCATGTACTTTATTCTCCATTTTAATTTGCTATAATTTAATATATTTTAATATTGTTCTACTAATTTTGTAATTGTGTGGTAATATTATTATTATTTTATTTGATAATTCATACTTTTTTAACTCCCACCAATCAAAATAAATATTGAACTTTTTAACCAAATACTGACCTACTACTAATTTTTTAAATAAATCAATTCCAAACATTGATAAGGTTTTGTTTGTGCAGTTTTTTTTAGGGTTATTTGGATTTTCCTCCTTTTTATCTGTATATTTTTATTTAATAATTAATTTATATTAAATTTTTTTGATATTTTAATAAATTCAGAGATGGATTAATAATTAAAATGATATATTAGATTTATGATAAAAAAAAACTTAACTAGTTCCTCAAACAAGTCCCAAATATATATTGAGATCAGTTATTAATATAGTGAGATATCTACATTTATCATTATTCCTCATTTTTATTTATACAGCTACATTATTGGTCTAGACAGTGAGTTTTGTTTATTATTATTTAAAAATATCTCAAATAACATATTAATGAATAAATGATCATGGAAGTGTTCTCTAATAAAATCTTTTATTTAGCATTCTTCTCTTTTTTTTTTCATTGGTTCTTGTAATTAATTTTGTTTTTACTCATTAGAAAGAAATAAAATCCTAATTGTTATAATTTATTTTAAATGTTTATTTATTTATTTTAGTTTAATCCATATAAAATTATTAATTTTCTTTTAATATATTGTTTTTTAGTCATATCTAATTGATTTTTTTAGAATTGCTATTATTTATTTTTTAAATTTTAAACTAACATATATCTAAATTAAAAATATCAAAGATATATATTACTTAATAAACAAAATTAATTAAATTATGCTTATCAAATTTTTTCATTAAAAAAATAAATTCAACCTGGATTGATATTAAAATATATATTTAGCCTTCTTCTTCATAAAATTTATTATTTTATAAGATAAAAATAAAAAATAAAAAAAATTATCAAATCCAATATAAATCCTTCTGACTAATTAGATTTCCTATTTATTACACTGTCAATTTTTTGCCTTTATATTTGTCATGTCACCGCCAAACACCAACAAACTACATATACTGATATACATAAAAATTAAGACTTTGTTTGGATTAAAGTTTTTTTTTTAAAATTATAAGGAGAAAAAAAATAATTATTGATAATGATTTAGAAGAGATGATAATTATTTTTGATTAAAAAGACTTAAAAAGTATTGGTATATATAAATAAAATAATAAATATTAATTTAAAATAAATGATATTTTGGTATTTTGATTAATAAAATGAGTGAGGTGATAGTTGAAAAATTATTAATTAAAAAATTGATTTGAGTTGAATTTTTAAAAAAATTAAAAAGGAACATGCCCATAAGAAGAAACTTATTAATTACTTATTTAAAATTTTCCAATATTCTATTTTAAAATTCAATTCATTTGATTTTATATTTAATATTATTTATACTTTATTAAAAAATCACTCTAATAAGTTCTCTCGTTAAAATATTTCTTTATATTCTAACCAAATTCAAAATCAGAAATGAATGAGCTATATGAAATCATACACTTTTATATAAAATTTTCTAATATTTTATTTAATTTCTTAAATATTGGAGGAAGTATAAAGATTTCAAGAATTTGTCAAATTCTACCGTTTTGATAATGGTAGGACGGGTGTTTTTGGTTTTCCTTAAGTTAGAAGGTATATATTTCATTTATTTTTTAATAATAAAGTAGTTCAGTTCTTGTGAAACCTTCAAACATTTTCAGAAAATTTAGCTCTTCCACCTAATTTATTATGTTAAAAATAGCTTAATTAGAATAATCCAGAAAACATCCATTACTTCATTTAACATTTTATTTATTAAATTAATTAATTTATTAACTAAAATATTAAAATATATATTTTTTAAAATTATTAATTTTATTATATATATAAATCAATACATTTTAATTTTTTTTTATTAACAAAATATCTATATTTACTCAAAATTATCATAAATTATTATTTTTTTTCACTTACCTAATTAATTTTTTTTTGGTTTTTTTTGATCATCCTCATTTCTCTCTCTATATTTTTATTTAATAATTAATTTAAAAAAGAATTTGATATTTATTAATAAATAAAGAAAATTAAAATTATGATAAATAAAAACATTAATCAGCTCTCAAACAAGTCCTTGCAGTAACCTGGATTTGTGATTATTACTTATTCTTCTGTATATACGGTCTTCTTTATTATTATTTACTTTTCTGACTGAATTTATGTTTGATATAGATAGTTGCTCAGATGGGATAGAAACGTCCTGTTTGATAATTAGATTTTATTTGGTTATTTTAATAGAATTTTGAGTTTTAGATTATTTTTGTCAAAAAGATTTAAAAATATTAATATTTTATATTTATATATATATCAGATGTCTGTAAAATATTTTTTCATTCAAATTATATATTTTTTAAGTTTTGAAATAATTTAATATATATAGACATATTTTTATATATTTTGAAAATTAAATATCTTTAAAGTAAAAAGGATTTCTTCTGTTTGAAGTCTATCCTCTCTCTTCTGAAGACTGAAAAAGTAAAGCATTTCTTCTGAATCTGATAAGATAGTTTGAAAAAGAAGTCTTTTCTTCTGTTTCTATCATCTCTCTCTTCTTTTCATCCCTTACTTCTGTCTATTCCATTTCTCTCTTCTTTCATTTCCTTCGTTTCATCCTTCTTCGGTACTTCCATTTCTCTCTTCTTTCATTTCTTTCGTTTCTTATTTAATCCTTCTTCGGTATTCAGGTAAACCATCTTTCTTACTATTTCAGAATTGAATTTGGCTTTAAGATTCATGAACAGACAAGTATCGCTCTCCAATAAGTAAGTTTCTTTCGTTTTTTTTTCTATAAAGAAGGATGAGGTGAAATTTAGTTATATAAAACGTTTTTATTTGAGATTATGAAAATTTTGATTCTCTTCTTTTATTTGTTAGGATTGAGTGAACTCTGCCTTTCAATCCATCAGATATACTCTTAGTCGGCATCTTCATCGGCAGTGTTAAAGTAAGTTTATCAAATATGTTTTCTCTTATATCCACCTTAAATTCAATTGATACAAAGTTGATCCTTGATCTTATTGATTGTTATTATTCCGTCTCATAATTTCTTATCAATTTTATTTATTTAAATTTTTTATCTTTTTTTAATATCAATTCATTTATATTAGAATGCCAAGGTACACTAACTTTAATCCGGGAGTTCCCATTACTCCAGTGGATTGGGAATCCAATAAAGAAAGGACCGAAATGTTTCTTAGGCTTTGTGATATAGAAAAATTCAAGAAAAATTTTAAGGGTAATAGTCCTACAGCCTTGGGTTATAAAAACGTAAGTGAGGGTCTGTGGACTCACTTGTCTGTCTATTATGATATCAAAATCTTGAGAAAGAAGTGGAATTCAGAAAAGAATCTGTGGAATGTTTGGATATTTTTGAAAAATAGTAGTAAACTTAGCGGCATGGGTTGGGATGATCAGCGAAATACTATTTTAGCTCCAAAATTTTGGTGGAAAGAAAACAGCAAGGTAAACACTGTTTTTTTTTCACTTTTATAAAAATTAGTTAAGTTAAAATTATTAATATTTAAATTTGTTTATTATTTTTTTTGAATAGGTTCATGACCAACTTATTAAATTTAAGTCAAGTGGTATTGAAAATGAAAACATTTATGAAAGATTATTCGCTAAAAATATAGCTACTGGTTCAACTGTGTATACTGTTGGAGTCGATACAAATGCTGAAGGTTCTGGCGATTCTGATGATAGTGCTTTCACTCCAGACGATGTTGAACTACCGACGTCGCGTTCGGGAAAGTCTGGAAGTTATAGTGGGAGCAAGCGTAATTGTACAAGTATTAAAGAGAATATGAGATCAAAACGCAAATTAGTCAAAGAGCATGTTATATATCATCAACATACTCATACCGACCTTTTGAGTCGTACATCGAACCCAACACATGAAGACCCTCAAAAAATTTTTGCTTCAAAGGTTCAAAAGTATATGGGATATCTACCTGAATCAAATGAAATGTTGCATGCCATGTTTGCTACGAGTAGACCACACGCTAGAGAAACATTGGCGACGTATGAAGGAGACGCTTTCGTTAAATTGTTAAAGAACTATATGAATGACTCTTCTTGGCTTAACTAATTCTATGTAAATTTTAATTATGTTACTTTATTTAAGTTTAAATTTTATTTGTATTTGTTTTTAAACTACTTCATTTTATTTGAAATTATCTAAATTTGTTTAAATTAGAATGAAAAGGTAGTTATAGTTGGTCCGTATTATTTAAATATATTTTTATTATATTAAATTTATTTTTTTGGTATTTTTTATAGGAACTAGATGGCGGACACAAATTTAATACCATCAACGTTTTATTCGTGTGTCGAAGAAGCAACTGAAAATATTGTAGAAGAAATGGATGATATCTATTTGGAAAGAATGAGTCATCGAGCTTATACAAATGGATTTGTATTAGTACAAAAGCTACTGCATAATCCAAGTTCATGCTTATTTGAGTTCCGTATGGATTCGATTGCATTTAATATGTTGGTTAACGAGCTGACTACTAAGTATGGATTAAACAATCAAAATAAGGGTCTTTTTCCAGAAGAATCACTCGCAATGTTTTTAAGGCAAGTTGGACAACATGCAGCAACTATGTCAAATCAGACGTGGTTCAAATATAGCACCGAGACAATCAATAGACATTTTCATCGTGTCTTAAAGGCATTAGTTCTAATGGCTAACGACCAAATCTTACCGGTGGATCAAAAAATCGTTCATCCAAAATTAAGAGAAGAAAAATACAAATACTTTAAGGTAAAAAATTTCAAAACTGAACTTTTTAATATTTATTTTTTAAAATTTATGTTTAACTATCTCTAATAAATTTTTATTATATAGAATTGTATAGGTGCAATAGATGGTACACATATCAAATTGTTTGGGCCCAAAGAAGAAATTATCAAGTATATTGGGCGTAAAGGTTATTCGACTCAAAATATACTTGCGGTATGTGACTTTGATATGTGTTTTACGTATGCCTCAGTTGGTTGGGAAGGATCTGCCCATGATGCTGGAATTTTGAAAACGGTTATAAGTGATCCCAATTATCGTTTTCCACATCCTTTGTCAAGTAAGTAATTTAAAGACAATTAAAATATTTTGTACAAATGACAATTTTTTTTTAATTGTTTGCAGATAAATATTATCTTGTTGATGCTGGCTATAAAAATAAAAGAGGTTATTTAGCTCCGTATAGACAAACTCTATATCATATGGAAGAAATTCAGAGATGTCCACCGCCAAATTCATCACAGACAACATTTAACAAGATACATTCATCCTTAAGGACTACAATTGAACGTACATTTGGTGTGTGGAAAAAAAAATGGCGAATTTTAGAGAATCTTTGTGGATTTTCGATAAAAACTCAAACACATATTGTTGTAGCAACAATGTGTTTACACAATTTTGTGAGACGCAATGTTATTGATGAAGGTGTAGATGATAATGCTGAAGATGGTCACTCTAATAACAATTATGATGATGACGAAAATGATTATATTTTAGAAGAAAGCATTGATCATAACGAGGGAGAAGAAATGCGTGTATTTAGAGATTCACTAGCATCTAAATTGTGGCAGCGACGATGTAGAGAACGTGCTATGTGATTACTAATTAATATGAAAGACCTCTTTATAGAATTATTATTTATTATTATTATTATATAATTTAGTTATAATTCAATATTAATTATCTTTTCATTTAGCAAAAAATATGTATTTAAATTATATAATATAAAACTAATAAATTAACACCAACCATTCTTAGCGAGTCCTCGCTGATATTAATAATTTCCGAGAGCTTTTGATTTATGCTCTGTATTAGTTTTTTTTTTTTAGGGATTTCGAACCGCCCTCGCAGAAATATTGAATTAAACCTAGGCAAGGCCTTCTCTTCTCTTCTTTCTTTCTTTTCTCTCGCGAACCAATCCTATCGTCGTCGTCCCGATTCCAACGTCGTCTTCCCGATTCAGTCGCCGTCGCCGAATCTGCAGGGGCGCCGCTTCTATTGACGCCGAATCTGCAGGGGTTTTCATATAAACTCGGTGAGTTCTTAATCTTCCATCTATTTCTCTTCAAACTTATCTCATAAACGAATCTGGACAATTAGGTAACCATTGTTCTGTGTGAAACTCAGAACTCCTTATTAGGATCATAAGATACATGACTTGTGAATGTAAACAGTGTATGCATTTGAAAGGAATTTAGTACTCCCAATTTCCAAATACCTAAATTGATGCAAAGAAATGGAGAAAGGTCTTTCATTCAGCATTATCTTGAATGTTAGTTAATGGTGATGACAAAGAACCATACCTTCAATTCAATCGGTGACATGTTCAGTATTTTTGAGGGTTCCAACTCTCCCCTTAGCATTTTGGCTATGGCGACCACTGATGATAATAAACCCCCAAATCCAGGCGATTCTTGATTTCAAATAGCTCTTTTCCAATTACATATAGCTTTTAACTGATTGCTTAATCAATTGCTCATATACTGGAGATTCTTGTTCATTACAGCTTCAGAAATTGAACCCATTAAAGAAACAAAGGAGGAGATTGATGAAGCTTTTCGTCGTCGCGTCCCTGTTAGATCATTCTTTCTTTATTCCTTTTTTCAATTGAGATTGCATCAAGTTTCAAAATGTTGATTAATCTAATAATCTTTCTCCTTTATTTGCAAATAAATGGACAAATAGCTTCTTCTTCATCATCAGGTGTCCAGCAGCAATCTTCAAATCACATTCAACAACAGCCTGTTGCTGCTGCTCCAGCTAACTTGAATCAGTCTCGACTCAATCTGTACAAGTCTTCTTGCTGTCAGAATACTGTCTGCCTCGGGTGCAGGGGGGCTGTACAAGTCAAGGAAATTCTTCAATGAACTTCAAAACATGTTGGATGTACAAGTCAAGGAAATTAAATCAATGAGTAGTGCCATAAAGAATCTAGAAGGTAATAAAGTGGTTTAAGAACGAACAAACTTGCTTTCTTTCTTCTATCTGTTGCAGGTTTTGAATAAACACTTCTTACGTATTTCATAACAAACAGGTCAATTAGTTCCCGAAACATAAATTCATCTGTGGATTCAAGAGTAAGCTTGGCAGATGAACTTTCTGGGCCAATATTATTGTATCATTTGATTTCTGTTTCTTACATGTTGCTTCTCCTAATTTCCAACAATACAGCAGGACATATGATATATATGGAAAAGCTATTCTATATAAAGGAATGTTAAGTAATAAAAATTAATAATTAAACTATTTTATCTTTCCAGATAATTTATTATATATATATATATATATTAATTATTTATTATGATAACCCTAATTGCTTCCTTAATTAGTAAGTTTATTTGTTTAAATGTTCAACTCTTTGTTATGTTTAAAGATTATCTTTGTTTTTGATGTATAAACTCTTTTTAAGTTTATATGATTATTTAATTTTATGTTCAAATATTAATACCATGGGATGTGCAATTCAAATTGTAATTTTATTTTATATGAAAGTCGCAAGGCCAGTTGTGATTTGATACGTTTATTACAAAACAAATTACAAATAACTCTAATATACATAATGCAAAATACATTACTTATTTATTTATAAATGAAACTAATAGATAGATTATACCATATCAATTGTTATTCAACTTATATTGCAATATTTAGTTTTATAAAGTTACAATACGTACATTGTTTATTAAAATTGTTAGTAAAAACCCAATGGGTTAGCTCCTACACAAGTTGCTTATATCTAATTTTAATATTATTAATTTTACTTATTCTATAACTATTTATTTTTTATTATTATTATTCTTTTGCAAAATTAGTATAATTAATTTATAATAAATAATTATATACAAAAATAAATGGATACTCCGTACAATATGTATAAATAATTAAGAATTAAGTTAGTAAATTTATAAATAATAAGTTTATAGATAAATTTAAATTTCATTGATTCTTATTCAATAAAATAATGTAATATACAATTAATTATATATATATATATTTTTATATATAAAACAAAAATTGCAATTTGAATTTGTATTAACATTGTAAAACAAGTTACAAAATAACTCTATAATAAATTTAATACAAAATAAATTACTATTATTTCTAAATGAAACAACAAATATAAATTAAACAATATGTCAATAACTATTCAACTTAAATTCCAATATTAGTTTTATAACAATTGATAAATAGCATTGAAATTACAAGTTATGTACACATTCAAATTATTGAATAAAAAAATATTCTAAGCTACATAATACCATGTCTCTTAGAAGCTACCTTAAATCTCCCCTACATTAGTTATATCTATTCCGATTATTACTCTATCCAAAAAAAAAAATTATGATCCAAAAAAATATTTACCTTGATTTTAAACATATGTAAAACAATTTAATTAAAAACTTATTATATATATAAACATGTCTTGTTTATTTGTAAACTTTTTAGTTTCACATATTCATAGTTATGTAATATTATGCAATTTTTTAAACTAATTAATTATTAAGTTTTTTCTTTTTCTTTTCATTTCCAAAATTATAAATACAATTTATTTTGCAATTTTACTTTAAATGAAAGTTGCGAAAAAAATTATAAAATTAACATTTTATTAATACAAAATAAGTTTTTAAATTTGATTACGAAATAAGTTAGAAGATTATATTCAATTATCTGTAATGCAAGATAAATAACAAAATTAGTTTAGAAATAATTCAAAATATATTTAAAAGTAGTTTAATTTACTTTTTATTTTAAACTTGCAAAAAAAATTGTAAAGTAAAACAGTTTTTTTTTTTAATGCAAAACATATTGAATTTTTATTTAACATATAATTAATAAATTTTAAAATTAATTAAGAATTAATTAAGAATGAAAGCATCTTAATAAAATAAATAATAAATCAAATTATATTGTCTTATATTTGTAACTTCATTTGGCAACATATAATTATAGTTTTGTTGCGAAACAAGTTACATATTAGTGTTAATAATATTTAACACAAACTTAGTTGCACAATAAGATAAGATTAGAGTTTCCAACTTTTATGGTCACTTATTATTTATTTTTTATTGGAATAAAACATTATAATTATAAAAGTGGATGAAAGCGTTGGAATATTTATATATATATGGTAGTTAAAATATTAACAATATTATTTGTATTATCTCTCTATATTAATGTGGCTTTAAAAGTTGTAATGATTACTTGTTATAAAAAATTGTACTATTTTAATTAATAAAACATTATTCCCTCTTTAGTGACTTGTTTAACAACAATTTATTTGAAGTTTTTAATTTTTTTTATCAACAATCAATTAATGTAAAAAATGTTACAATATTTCCACTATTTAAAATTTATGTTATAATTTAAGTTACATATTCTCAAAGAATGTATTAGTTATATTTAAGTTGCAAAAATAAGTTACTAATGGACCAACCATCTCCAACAATCACGCATAATGAATTTTGTGTGCCCTGTTTTGCTCCAACTGAAAGGAAAAAAAAAACTCAAAATAGTTTTCTCTCCCTCCTTTTCGGCCAAACGCATGTATGCCTTTGGAAGGTAATATTGCATTTATTTTTAAAAAATGGGCGATATGTTAAATTTTTTTTAATAACTTTTAATTTCTTTACATTTAAATTAATCTTCAACTTATATTTTTTTTTATTTTTAATATAAAAATTTAAATTGTTTTTTAAATAAATAATTAAATAATTAAATTTATTATACTTCAAATTTAATCTAATTTATTTTATATTTTTAATTTATATTTTATAACTTAAATTTTATAAATTATCTTCTAATATGTTAATAATATTTGTTTTAATATAATATGTTTGTTTATTTAAATGTATTAAATTATTTTATTGTTTATAAATTATTGATATATAATAAATTTTATCTTAATTTTATTAAATAAAAGAGTAAAGATTGAATTTAAATATGTAAAGTTAATAAATATATAGATAATATTAATTAAATTAAAAAGTTAGTTATAAGAAAGAAATATTTTAAAAATATTATTTAAATTTAAAAATAAGTTTTTAAGTTAAAGATGAATTATTATTTGATTTGAGAATGAATTCATGTTTTTAAATTATTTTATTTCTAGAGATTCCGTTAAGTCTCAGCCCCACTTGCTCTCTGTCCTTTCTTTTAAAATTTATCATAACAATATTAAATAATATTTTATAATTTAGATAATATATAGAGAGAGAATAATACTACATATAATCAAATAACTTCATATACCTACATAGAAATGGTCATTTTTCAAATAAGGCAAATAGATCCATGAATATCCATTCTCTTTTAATTTAGATTAGAAAAATAAAATCCGTAGTTATCCACAATGACTCAATGAGGCAGAGGAGGAGACAGTGGCAGTGTATGAAATAAACTTTTCTGCGATGCCATCTGCCTTTTGCTTTACATTTTTGTTTTATTCATTATGGAATATTTATATTTTAATATAATATCTACATTTTAAATGAAGAGATAAGATCAGATGATCAACATATTCACTTTAATTATTTTGCTTTGTCAAGTTGGGTTTAAGTTAAAAATAGAGATCCAGATGAGATGATGAATTGTCATCTTGTCACATTGTTTCAACATTAACATGGTGTTGTAGCTTATGATTAATAGATTTTCCATGGAATACGATTGAACAAAATTCTTAAGTGGCAAAACAAATAAATATAATTGAATCAATGAAATACAAAAGGTTCTATTCACTATATATATATATATATAAGAACACATCATCACAAGAAATGACGTATTTTGTTGTTTTTTTTTTTCTCTCTAGGGTTTTTCAGACCAACGTGGAACATGTGGATGTAGCAGGATCATACATGGCCGGAAGTAAAAACTTCCGACCATTACATCCATTAGCATTATAACTAGCTCCGTTAGAATCCACCAACAGATCGCCGGCGTATCCTGGATAGGCACCTTTTCCGTATATTCCAGGGCAAGCAGAAGCTGCCTCCAGAGGAGCATCGACTGCACCTTGATAATAGCCGTTACCGAACGGATTCGTGGCGGTTCCGGCCAAAAGACTGGCGAGGTTAATGATCATTCCGTCGAGACCCACATCGTTGTTAGGGGAAACCAACGGTGGGCTCTGTGGACCGTAAATGGGTTGATGAAATGGCCAAGCACAGTAACCAGGGCATTGTGTTTCAGAGTTTCCAACCCAGATATAAGCGAACTTGTAATTCTTTCCATCAATTGAGGCACCTTTTGAAGACCTGTGTGTACCACACCTGTTCTGGCAGAACCCATCAACGACGACATCCGCCGCCGTTAAAACAACGTTGACCGCGTTTCTCTGCCCACCCTTTGCCGCGAGCGTCACTAAATGTTGTTCGGTTAGTGACTTTCCGAGAGAGTAGGTATCGTCTATTATCTGGTCGGCAAGTGAGAGGGATAGCGCCGGGCTGCGGAATTTCCTCTTGGCAGCGGAGGTGGAATAGGTTGTGGAGGCGAGGTTGTAGTATTTCTCGGTTGTTTTCCACCAGGATGCGACGGTGGGTTTGGAATGAACAGGGGAGGATGAAGAAGAGAGAGAGGTTATGAAATCGGCGACGATTGAACGTTGAACGGGCGTGAATTTACCGTACCAGATGAGATTGACGGAGATTTTACCGGATAATAGAGGACCGTTGTGGTAATGTAACAGTGTGTTTGGGTCCTGAACTAGTTCGTTCAGGTTTCTAACGGCGAATGAGACATTGAAGAGTGAAATCAGAAGCAAAATGAATACTACTAAAGAAGACATCTTTTTTTGTTGTTGGGGGAGCAGAGGAACTTATAGAGAGAGAGAGAGAAGATGCTCTGTTCTTGTTGTTTGGTAGTAAGATGAGTTTTGGTAGAGACGAACCAGGGTGTTTATATAGGACCTTCCTTTTACTCTCTCTCTAAAGAATTCAACACGTTATGGAGAAGAAGGAAGCCACTGGGAAAAAGACATCAGAGAAGTAAAAGCACCACTCTTTTTCTCTCTCTTCTTCACCCTTATCTTTTTCTTTTATGTTACAGCTGTTATTTTTAATATTTTAAAAAAAAAATATCTATTTATAGCCGTTAGCAAAGTAATACATGTGAGTATTTGTGAAATAAGAGAATAAAAGCGCATTAAATAAATATTAAATAAATAGAATATTAATTTAGAAAGTCCAGCTTAGATACAGTTGGGCCCTGATTGACCAAATGGACCCTTAAAGAAGGCTATGGATGAAAAGATTGGTGGGGGCAGTAAGGGAATTTGAGATTAATGGGTTGATTGAAGAGAGACAGGCTGGAGAGGGAAGGGGACATTTGTTTAACGTTTTCATTGGGAGGCGCGGAAACAGACTCAGCCCAGCTGGCACGATATATCCACAGTATCCTAGGACAAAATTCACGTGATACCTACGCGCTTTATAATGCCTTGTTTGATTAATCATTTTAATTTATTATCAATCCAAATCCAAATAATAGTATAATATATCAAAAAAAGGAACAGCATCAAACAAGGCGTTAATAATATAATGTATGTTCATTTAGAATCGCGAAATTTCTCGTGACCTTATTATTATTCATGCAAATAATATATAGAATCGTCCAGCTGGATCAAGCTAACACAACCAGCTGTTAGCCACGTCACTCAACCTTTATTACTCTGCCTGACTTATATTTATCACATTTCAGATACTGTCAAAATAATATTATATTATTATTTTATTCATTTTTAATAAAAATAAAATTATTAAATTTCTATTAAGCCATCGCTTTTATTGTTATTGGGTTGATTTAATTCTATGATAATTTCATGGAAAACCTTATCACTTAGATCTATTATTTAAAATACACCTATACAATTTCTTTTTATGGAAAATCTTATCACTTAGATCTATTTTTATGTTTGGGATTTTTAAGTTATTATTTATTTTATTAATTAAATATTAAAATAATTTTATAAAATAATAATTTTAGAAACAACATAATATTATAATAATTTAATTAATTAGAATTTTAAATATTTTTTATCATATTAAAAAAGATTAATAAAAATTCTAAATAACTCAACATAGGAAAAAAAATAGTATTCATCCATATATATTAATAGTTACGATAAGAAGAGTTTGTAAATATTAGTTTAAAGAAAACTATAGTTATTTTATTTAATTATAATTGTTTTAAATAATGGTAGAAAGTCATTACTCTTTTTAAAATATATATATTATTAAAAGAGTGATATGAAAGAAAAATTGAAAGATGAAATAATTAATTATTAAAAAAGAAAATTTATATAAAGAGAAAGTAAACAAAAAATAGTCAATAATATCTCTTAGTTCCATTCTCATCATCTGGTCCATATTCTTTAAATTGAACTACAATTCAATCCTAGGATGAATTGTAGTTTGTGACAATAATTTATGACTTTTTATTTTATTTAAAGTAGTTTATTTTATTAAAAATAATTTATAATTAAAATTAATATTTTTTGGGGTCAAAATAAAAACTTTATTATTTTTAATTAGGAGCTCAAGGTTTTCTGCCATTGTATTTAGACGGAAAATGCATTAGGCCTGTTTGATGGCAACTTATTTAAGAGAGTGATTTCACAATTAATCAAATCCTTAGCCTCTAACCTAAATAAATGCTTACAAACATAACATAACTTTTAAGTTACACACTCCTTCTAAATTTCTAACATAAAATAAATTAAAATAACTATAATAGATTAAAAGGAGAATATATTTAAATTAATCTCAAATTAACAACCCCTTGATTTAATATTAATCTATACAATTCAATAGCATAAATTTCAGCACAATTTTTTTTTATATATTTTATTAAACAATTATTTGTTGAAAGGGACAAAGCGTGTCTGATGGATGTTTAACCACAAGTTTCCCATGTTTGCTCATTTCCATACATGGAATATCTCATAATTAATTATTTAATCTAAATGTCATCTTACGAATTAATTAACCACATACTATTTAAAATCTAAAAAAAAGTTATATATATATAAAAGTTAAGATTATTTAAGAAAAATAAAATAGAATGAGTTATATATAAATCCAATTAAGTTCCGTATCCGATTTTGTATCCAAGTGAATCAGAGGAGATATTATTATAAGATATATAAATGACAAGTGGGTAAAAAAAATGTATTTGAATGAGTGAGCATGCATAATAATTATTCTAGGGGCGTTAACTTCAAGGTAAACAATTTGACTTACAAGCAATGGGTTAATTTGGAATATATGAAATTAGCTGTATACAAATAGTAAGATCTCGATTATTATATAAATATAAACACAAGTACAATATTTAATTTTAAAAAATAAGACTTTTTTTTTATGTAGAAAAACGTAACATGTGCTTGTCACTCTCACTAAGTGGGAATTTTAAAAAATAACTTTTTTTATGAAAAATATCGTAACATGTGTTTGTCACTATCACTAAAGTGGAAATTTGATAAAATCACTAAAGATCACCTTATTTATTATAAGTGTCAGCATAAAAAATTAAATGTGCTGGTGACATTTTTTTTTTACAAAAATGCCTCCGTTGCGAGACGTAAGATTCAGTTGCGTCAACCTGCATTCGCGAGACGTAACCGGCAATCGCGAGACGATTTTTTTAAAAATAAATAAATAAATAAAAATTTTGCGTTTCGCAAATGCCGGTTATGTCTCGCGAATACCGGTTTACGTCTCGCGAATACCGGTTTACGTCTCGCAAATACCGATTTGCGTCTAGCGAATGCCGGTTGCGTCTCGCGATTGTGAACGTCTCGCGACATGGACAAAATCGTCCGGAAAAAATAAAAGTGTCACCAACGCATTTAATTTTATGCGCTAGTACTTATAGCAAATAAAGTGATATTTAGTGTCATCTCATCAAATTTCCCACTAAGAGGTATGTTAGAATTTTTCTAACTTTTTAATATCAACAAAATATTATTATTATTATTACTTTTTAAAATTAAATAAAATTAATGTAACACCTTACTGTGATTACTCTTATTTCAACTGAAAACATTTTCACACAGATTGAAACATTTTAAGATGAAATTGCACATTTCTACTCTTAGTTAACCTTGTCTACTCTTAATTAACCTTGTGGGATAATTAATGATGTCATGAGAAAATAAATAAATTAATAAATATTATTAGTAACAAATAAAGAGTAAAAATGCAAACTAGCTATTCATTCATATTTTTTTATAAATATCTTTAACGTCCAATATTGTTATTGCACTTAATTATAAGCAATATGAAGAATAACTACTAACAAATATAATGGAATTAACCATGGTAAAATACAGCTGTTAATACTTGTAGATAGTGTGAACTGAACCATTAACGTTGTTATTTTATACTAATAACAAATTAACAATGGTAAATATACCCTCGTTAATGACAAAAACAATATATTTTTGCTCTATGTTAGGATTACAAAGAAGGATATCAATTATAATTACATCCTAATTGTCTGGTTTTGGACAGTTTTTTCCCGAGAGTACTATCTAGTTGACAGAGAATGAGACAAATATGATATTAATTATATCCCCTATTACTAATAAATTGAATTGATATTTAATGCAATGATATAAAACATTCATAATTAAAGATTATATCTTATGACTAGATATGTTGTAGTAACTCTTAATACAAAGTTTGAAAGTTAAAATCTTCGGTTTGATAAAAGATATTTCGATCAATTTATGTTATATTGATTAGATTGATTAATTTTTGTAGAGATCTAATTTTAGATCTCTCAATTTATAATTTTTTTAAATAAATTCAGAGTTACTAAAATAATTTTTTAAAAATTATAGACTCAATAAATGATAAAAATAAATAATTATTTTGGGAATAACATTGTAAGTATATGTTAAATTCCAAAATAATTAAAATTAAGACTCAAAATAAAATAAATAATTATTTAAGAAAAATGTTGTATTAATTTAAATTATCAATCATTCTTTACCACAATCCATCATTAATAATTTTCTTCAATTTTTTGATATTTTTAGAACATTTGGTAAAATCTTTAAAAACCAGTTGTGGCTAAGCCAAAAGCTTCAAAAGAAAAATGGCTAAAGTGATTTATAACTTACTGTAATCAATAATTCATGTTATAAACATGAACTTGAAATTTATAAATTTCAGTTTATGCGTTATTATTAATTTTTTTTATTAGAATTTGATATTAAGATACAAGTTTTATGTCAAATAAAATTGAATCAATCAATTGAAATGGTTACAGGAAGCTTTCCATATACTTGGTTTGGATTTTGAGGACTCCAAATGCAAAATCAAAACTTGTTGAAAGTTGAATACGAAGGCGACCCGGCCAAAACCCGACCCTTACACTTGAGTCACTCCCGTGTCGCGCCTAGTCCACCCGCTCTCCCTCACTTTGTGTTGACCTCAACCCAAACAACTTTGACCTCGACCCAGACCGCGTCTAAAATGCTCCCAAATCGCCCCAAGTAAAGAAAGTCCACCCTGTACCCGGTCCAAATGCTTTAGGGCCGGTTTATTTTGCTACTTCTTTAATATAATATTTTTTTTTTATATTTGAAGACTTCAAACTGTTTTAAAAAAAACAAAAAAAAATATATAAAATGCCTTTAAAATATTTGTAGAACAAATATTTTTATTATTATTAAAGACTTGTTTAGATATATTTTTTAAATCTATTTTTTTAATTGATATTTTAAGGTCTTTTTTTATTATAATTATCTACATCAATCGCAAGTATCATCACTATTTTAATATTTTAAAATTAAAATGCCAAACCTAAATACATGTTTAGAATTTTAAAAAATATTTAGATAAATAATATGTAAAATGTAATTTTTTAAATAGTCAAAATTTTGTAAAGTAAATACCGTTTTTAACGAGTATATAATACATAGTGCGAAAACTTTTCCCGAATATTTACAACAAACTCAAAATGAATTTCTGGATATACGTAAACGTAAATTATTTTTTTAATTTTTTAAAATTTAAGTGCCAACATTTAAAATTCAAAAGGCAAGTCATTTTAAATTAATATTTCATTAGTTTTTTTGAACTACACCCACACAATCTCTGTTTTCATTCAAATTATTTACCGTGGGATTGTGGGAATCGATCATGATCTCTTGATCTTTTAGATCTATTACTCATATCTTTTTACAAATTCAAAAGTAGAGTAAATTGTGAGAGATTATCAAAATAATATTTCTAAAATTTAAAAAAATAGACAATTTAGCACGGTAAAATATGTAAATATACATAAACGGGGCTTGCTTCTTTGAAGGGAGGGGAAAGAGGGCTGGCGGGAAGATGATTGTACTTTTAGAGAAGAAAAAAAAATCTTTTCCAACCAAGCAAATAAGTACCCCAACAATGAAAATAAAACTTTGGGACTACTACACTTATGTTTTCAAGTTGCTTATTTTTAATACTACTATTCATCGAATATTTTTAATTATGAAGAATGTGAAGGTGTAAGAATAATTTTTTTTTTCCAATTATTTGACACTGTATACCAAACGAGATTTGACTAAGATATAGACGTATATTACATCTATTTTATAGGTTAAGCTCTCGTAGAGCTCAATTTATTTGAACATTATTATATATCGTCTTCTTTTAAATTTCTTAGAATCTATTTTCTGGATTGCCTCTCACCATTGTATATTCTAACAAATCTAATGTTGAGTAATAGATGCCTATGTAATAGAGAAATGGATGACAATACCATCATAGTTTTTTTTGTTCTCTTTCTTTTTTATTTTTGCTTATATTTGTTAGGTGTTTGATTATTTTTCTCAATTTTGTATTGTATTTAAAATATTAGGCTATTGCTTTCATATTCATGATTCTACCAATCAGGTTTAAAATGTTTGATTAGTGATACTTCAAAATTAATTGAATCTATCTAATCTAAAAACCAAAGCATAGAAAATATATTTTGACATATTTGAAAAGGCAATAGGTCTAGAAAATCTTTAAAAAAGAATAGTTGGAGGATTAATCTAAACCACTATAGTACAAGAAGAAAAAAAAGTATTTTGGGAAAAACACACAACCAATTGGGGTTTGAAAATGAACTAATTGTGCAATTCAAGTTTAAAACACCAAAATTCGCTAGACTTCAAATATCAATGGGATGCAAAAGAAATTGAGTTCGATCCAATATTCAAATAAAACATACCATGACAATTATGAGAGTTAGATATTTAGCTCAATCGATCTAGTTTTAATATAAGCATGCATAATCAAACCTTAATTACTTACTTGTTATATGCATGCACATGCATGCATATTAGCTAGGTAAAAGTACTATAACAAATACGCACACCCGATTCAATTATCAACTAAAACTACACATACTATAATAACTAATTAAGATTATGTATTATGCGCTAGAATTATGTATTTATTTCACATGAGATTACTTACATTGAATCTTTAATTAACTAATTCTTCTTGGCCCGATTATAAATATGAATATCATACACATAACACATAAATAAGAAATATTGATATATCATATAAGAATCATAGAAAATGCATGCCGTTTGCATACCATTCCCAATTCAAGGCCACATAAACCCTATGTTGAAGCTGGCCAAGCTCCTCCATGCTCGAGGGTTCTATATAACCTTCGTCAACTCCGAGTTCAACCACCGCCGGCTCCTCAAATCTCGTGGCCCTCATTCCTTGGACGGTCTCGAAACCTTTCGATTCGAGACGATCCCTGATGGCTTGCCAGAGTCTGACGTGAATGCCACTCAGGATATCACATCTTTATGTAAATCAACCACCCATACATGTTTGGCCCCGTTTAAACATCTTCTCTCCAAAATCAGAGACGCAGGAGCTCCCCCGACGACGTGTATAATCTCAGACGGGACGATGAGCTTCACTCTCGACGCAGCCGAGGATTTGGGCATTCCTCAGGTCCTTTTCTGGACTACTAGTGCTTCTGGATTTATGACTTTTGTTCAATATACCAACTTGAAGGACAAGGGCTATACTCCGTCTAAAGGTGAGATCAATTAATTAGCATACCAAAAGTCTTTATATTTATAATAACCATATATTGAATTCCAGATGAGAGTTATTTGGGAAATGATTATTTGAATACGATCATAGACTGGATCCCAGGAATGGAAGGCGTGCGGTTGAAAGACTTTCCAAGCTTCATCCGAACCACAGATCCCAATGATTTCGCCGTCCACTTCGTCATTAACGAAATAAACAGAGCTAAGCGAGCCTCCGCCATTGTTCTCAATACCTTCAATGAACTAGAGCCCGACGTTCTTCGTTCCCTGTCTACCATCCTCTCACCACCAATATACACCCTCGGCCCCCTCCATCTCCTTACGAAATTAGAGCTTCAAAACAACGAATCAGGTCTCAGGGCTATGGGTTCCAACCTCTGGAAAGAAGAAACAGAGTGCCTTCAATGGCTCGACTCCAAACAAGAACAACCCAATTCAGTCCTCTACGTTAACTTTGGAAGCATAACCGTGATGACGGCGAATCATTTTCTTGAATTTGCATGGGGATTGGCTAATAGCGAGAAACAGTTTCTCTGGATCATAAGACCCGACATGGTGGCGGCGGGAGAAACTGCGATCTTGCCGGCGGAGTTCATCGAGGAAACTAAGGAAAGAGGAATGGTGGCGAGCTGGTGCCCACAGGAAAAGGTGCTGGCCCATGGAGCAATTGGGGGTTTTTTGAGCCACAGTGGATGGAACTCAACAATTGAGAGTATTTCCGCCGGAGTCCCGATGATCTGCTGGCCGGGTTTTTCAGAGCAGCCCACGAATTGCTGGTACTGTTGTGAGAAATTGGGGATTGCGAAGGAGATGAATAGAGAGGTGAAGAGGGCAAATGTGGAGGGACTGGTTCGAGAATTGATGGATGGAGAAGAAGGAAAGAAGATGAGAGAGAAAGCAATGGGGTGGAAGAAGAAGGCGGAGGAGACCGTTGGCGCCGGCGGATCTTCACATGGAAATCTCGACAAGTTGATTCACCAAGTGCTTTTTCCTTTGAGGGAAGATTATTAATGTTAGAAATCACACAAAATAATTTGGAAAGATTGTAAGGTTTCAATTAAATAACCACAATAAATATGGACTATAGAGTGGATTTGGACTTTTTATTTGAATTGGTTGTTCCACTAGTTTGTGTGAAGGGATTGGGCCTCACAAGTTTATAAGTGAAAAACAATAAAATATTTTCAAAATAAAACTTAATTAATTGTCCATTTACTTCGGGTTTATTCACCATGCATTCATCAACAAGAACAGGGTACATATCTAGAAATTTCAGTTAGTTAGGATGTACTTGAAAAAAATTTAAATTTTTTTTTTTTTTTTGGAGGAGTTAAATAAAATAAAAAGAAAATTGTGAATAAAAAAAATAAATGAATAGATGTTTAACATTTTTTAAAATTTATATAAGAAAATAGTAAATAAAAATAAAAATCAAATCAAGAGTATGTCACTTTTTTTACCCTCAAAAAATAATATATATATATTTTTTAATTTAAGCTCAAATCAGTCCTAACTTAAATTCATCTAGAAGAAAGTAATTTATATATATAATGGAATATTAAAAAATATATATTATGAAACCGAAATAAATATAATAAAATAATATTTTAACTAAGATTTTATACAAATAAATATAATAAAATAAATTCAAATTAATTTGTGAGAGATAAAAATAAATTTAATAAAATAATATTTTAACTAAGATTTTATACCAATAAATATAATAAAAATCTTTTAAATTGATTTGTGAAAAATAAAATAATTAAAATAGTCCAATCAAATAAGAGAGGACCGTTATCCATTTGAGTTATGAAAATAATAATATATTTGTTATTAAATATAAATTAATAAAATAATAATTGATTAGTACATAAATAATTAATTTTAATTGAAACTTTTTTTATATAAAAAATAAAATAAAAATTAGGGATGAACTCCAATTATTATTTTTTTAAATAATATATAACTAAAAAGAATAAATGAAATATAATTTATAAAAATGGTCAAACTAGTCACTAGATAAATAATAATAATAATATTTTTAAAAGATTGAAATATACTATTTTAATGTTAATTATTTATTATAAAATATTATTAGAACATAAAAAAAAATAAAAAATAATACCTATATATTATAAAAACACTAAAATAATCCCATAAAAATTACTAAAAACAAATAACTAAAATTTAAATAATTATTATAATAAATAAACAATTATATCTAACATCTCTTTATTCTTCTCTCTCAAATAATATCAAAAAAATCCCAAATTCCATAAGCTCCGTCCGTCCCGTTACAGATACATTTAGTTTGCGCGGATAAGGGTGAGGTACCGTGGGTCTGTGTATATTTTTTAAACTATTTTAAAATAATATAACGAATTAGTTGAAATTATAAAAAATTAACTTAATTTAGTTGGTTAATTATCTATTTTTTTTAATTAAAAGAGAACTACGTACTATGACACCCTACCGTTATGGTCCTCGCTTAAACTCAAAGCAATTTCAAATGGAATCGAACTCGTAACCTTTTGGTCTTTTAAACCGACTTTTACCAATGGTCTCATAACTTTTACGAGTAATTATTTATTTTATAAACTACCTTTAGTGAAACACACAATATATATATATATTATAAAGTCAATACATAGTTTGAATTATCTTAAGTCAAGTTGAGACTTAAACTATGTAAGAATTAATATTTCCAAATAATCAAAATGTGCTTATATTCAAACTTCATTGTTGTTATAATTTTCTAATAATCACTTTTTTTTTTTTTAAATCATGAGGTGTTTGATGATGTTCTAACTTGATATTCTTGTTCATGATGATTATATATTATATTGATGTGGTGAAAAATTGAAACATTTAGGCTTGATTGGTAGAAATTAATATTTTCAAATAATCAAATGTGCTTATGTTTAGCGCATTTATGCATTTATGAATGATCCTTGTATGAACTATTTTGTAATGTTATGTAATGTAAAAAACTGGAATTTGTTATAAAAAAAAGTATAACCAATTGGAATTATCACTTTGTTTAAGCTTTTCCAAATCTTATTGGATTTTAGGGTTTGATTTGATTAATGAATTATTGGATTTGGTTCTTTCATGTTGGATTATCTTGTATTATGATCCTAGATCCATAATTCAATCACTAAAACAAATCTAACTTTAAAACTGAAAATTTAAATTAAAAAAGAAAAAAATAGACCAAAACAAGCATTTCATTTAGAAAAATAATTGAGCTCAAGTAAAATTTAGAAAGTAAAATTTAGAAATTCTATATTTTGTTCGACACTTTTAGTTAAAATAGTTTGTACGTAGTCATAACATTTGAATATATAGAACTTTGGTTAACTGATTTAAGTGATTTTCTAGTATAAATGAGCTTAAGATTTTGTTAGAACCTAGATTTCAATTTAGATTAAGAAACTAGCTCAGGCCAAATATTTTAAATTATAGTTTGGGTCGAGACTTTTTGCATAATAAGATTCTGACCGGTATTTAGTGATCTATTCAACGACCTAAAATGCAGTATTTTAGTTAAGTGATCTAGTTATTGATCAACTTAAACTAAATTTTTGTGATGATCTAAACCTCATGTAACTCGAGCAAAATTTGAAAATTTGAAAAATTGGTTTTATGCACTTTTATGTTTTGAATATATACAAGATGTCTTACTAAAAATGTCGCAATTTTCGTCTCACTTTACGAAATTCGAGAGGAATGTAAGGTAAATTATAAATCAATTTTTAGTATTAAAACACTCAACCGGGGTTGAATTCGAAATTCAATTTGCATCTTTCATGATAGATCAATTTACAAATCTTCTCTAGTATTTGATCTCTATCTAATGTCAATGGAACATGTTTAGAGAAAGGGACTGAGTCCAAACAAGAGCAAAGAAAGTGTATCAAGACAATAATATTGAGAGTTAGATATATAACACAATCTACTTTAAATATAGACATGCATAATCTCAAACGTTACTCCTTCTTCAACATTTAAATATGCATGTTGATTTTAGGTTGTTGGAATTATTTCCAATATTTGGGTACATATATTATTTAATAATTGTATATTAGTTGTTATCATAATATAATAAAGATTAAAGCCCAAATAAAGTGATCTATTAAAGTATAAATGTTATGGGCTTATTTAGACATCTATAATAAGTATGGGGGATATTTGTGTAGAAGCAGAAATACCATTCATTATTTCGTTGATGGGCCGAATAATAAATAGGTATATTAGGGCTTTTCGTTGATGGGCCGAATAATAAATAGGTATATTAGGGCTAGGTCCCCAACCAATATAGATAGCCTACCTATTTGTTTTCTCTCATCAGAACAATAAGGTTATGTTCATCTCTCAAGAACACTAAAGAAGAAAGCTATCGATATAGGGTTGGAAGACTTAAACCCCACCCACATCAAACATTCCGATCTAGGTCCAGATCCAGAACGAGAAGATCCACATTCAGATTCAGGTCCAAATCCAAGAACAAGAAGAAGAGAATAACGAAGAACGGCTTAATGAACCGTTCTTCATTAAAGATCCAGGTACGTTTCCGCAATTACAGTTTATCTCGATTTATTGACATAGAGAATTAAGAATATAGATTTAAGGATTAAAGATTTAGATTAAAGATTTTAACAAGTGGTATCAGAGCCATCTCTATGTCTATCTATTGAAATTTAGGTTTATAAGAATTTTATGACATATTCATATATGTTCTTCATCTATTTCGATCAGAACTAATAAGGATTAGTATAGATCATTGAATTTGTAAGGGTTTAATGATATTAGTAAGGATGATAAGAACTAATAATAAGGATTAGTATATAATAATAAGGATTAGTATAGATTATTGGATTTGTAAGGGTTTAATGATAAGGATGATAATGACAGGGGAGTTGAATAGGTTTTTTTGGTTTTCTTTAAGAAGAGAATAATTCTAAATATTATATATAAAATAAAAAATGAGATAATCAATAGAAGTTATATATTTGTTATTAATTATAGAATTAATTATATTAATTATTATTTAAATAATTAATTAAAGAAATATATATTATATATAATATATATAATATATGGAATTTAGTAATTATAATTAATTAAAGAATTCAGATTTTAGAATAATAATTAATTATGATTAATTATTATTAATTAAGGAATTATATAATTATATAATTATGCTAATTTTTTTAAAGAATTTGTCAAATTAATAATTAAATAATTAATCAAGGAATTTAATATTTTAAGAATAATAATTAATTATTAATATTATTAATTAAGAAATTAGTTATATATATTGAGGAATTAATTAAGGAATTTAATGTTTTAATAATAATAATAATTATTATTATTATTATTAATTAAGGAATGTAATTATATATATTGAGGAAGGATGGAATAAAGAACTCTTCAAATTCTAATTAAGTTTTTTTATAACTTAATTAAGATATTAATTATTTATAATAATTAATGTATATGTCATAAAAGAAATTAAGGATAAACAAAAATAAAATCAAGAATTATATATATAATTTTTAGTAAGAATATTTGAAGAGTTATATATATATATATATATATAATTAAGAAACTGAAATATGATTAGATAATTAAGAAGATATTAATTAATATATTATATATATTTTGGTTATATTTGATATATATATAGAATTGTATGAATTTAATAATAATTATAAAAGAATCTTAAACTATTAATTAAGTTAATTAAGAAATTTTGAATTTTAGAATAATAATTTATTATCATTCTAATTATATAATTACATAAAGAATTAAGGAATTCAGTTTTAGAATAATAATTAATTATTATACTTATTATAATTAATTTAAGGAATTAAAATAATGATAATATTATTTTAATTAGTTAAAGATTGAAGAAATATTTATTCCTGAAATAATTGTTAATGTATTAATATATTTATATACAATTAAAAATAAAGTAAAATATATTATGGAATTCTAGAATTTTAAAACTTTAATATATATCTATTATGATTTGAGAATTAAGTAAAAAAAAATAGTTACTTATTATGTTTATAATCTTTCTATAAATATTGATTACATTAAATTTGTAATATAGTTAATGAATTAGTATAAAACCGGATGTATCGTCCATTTAATTTATGACTTAATTAATGTATGGAATACATTCAGAAATTAAGAAAAAGTCATTTTATATAAATATATTCAGAAATTAAGAAAAGACAAGAATAAAGAGATTATTATTTTATTAATAATAATAATTTACAATTAAAGAATAAATAAATATCAATAACTTATTTATCAAGAATTAAGTTATTTATCCAGAATTAAGGAAATCAATTAACCTAATAATTGATAAATTTAGAATTTTGGGTAATCTTTGTAATTGATTATTTAATTATTTATTATGATTATTATATTTGGATGAATAATCAATCATGTTATATTACACATTCGAATATATATACATATTTCGGTCTTTATGTATATATTGTGTTGATTGATATTAAGAAATAATTGAGTGATTAGTAAAATCACAATTATTTGTTTTGTGTAACACATATGGAATTTATGCAATTTGATACATAAAACAACATTCGGATTTTCGGTGTTAATAACACATTCAAAATTTGGTACAATTTTAGGCCCACTTAAATTTGTAATTATGCGGTTGTTAATCGGCCCAAAGGAAGATTAATAATTGGTCGGATTGCAAATTTAAATAATGTACAAATTATTAATTTATAGAACATATTTGTTTTATAAGATTAAGACGGTTGTGTTTGTAACTATGCGATTATTAATCGGACAAAAGAAAGTTTAATAATTGGTCGAGTTACACACTTAAAGTATGTACATAATTTATTAATTTATTAAATCAATTAATTGAAGCAACATCCTACCAAAGTAGGCTCTCTTGTAAAAGTTAATATGTTTTATAAATTAAGAAGGTAGTGTGTATGTATTTCATGCGGTTATTTAATCGGCCCAAAGGAAGATAAATAATTGGTCAGAATAACATTATGCACATGTGGTAATAAATATGTAACAATTATTCGGTGGGCCATGTGAATAATTGGAATATCTAAAGATAACCAATTATTTGACAGGACTTATTGTTAACATTTGATTACTACAAAAGAGTACCGTTTGCAAGTTAATATTTAATGTCCAAAGACTAAATATTAATGTTGCGTTTGGTATCTTATGATGAGACGTACCATTATTTTGAATTTATGTGATTATTAAAATTTTGTGAGTATGGTTGTTCATTTGTTTTGTTATCTAATCAAGTTAACACTTCTGCTTATACGGATTATTTTTTTGTCAACATCTTAAGTTCATTTTATATGATATAATTTTTAAGACATATTTAGAATTTGTTGTATTTTTAAGATTTATATCTAAAATGGTTAAAATTGCTAAGGGTATTATTAGAATAAAGATTTCATAAATAATATATGTTTTATTTTGTTTCAAAAGTAATGCATTAAAGTCAGAGTTACAATAATGTATTCTCATGCATCTAATTTGGATTTTCTTATTTACACTTAAGTTAATTGATGTGAATTGTAGTTGTCTAAAGGAGACATAGTCTCTATATGAACTCACATCAATTGTGTGTAGGAAAAATAAAAGATTGAAACAAAAATAACATAAATAGTGTTCACTTAGCAAATACCTTAATACATAATAAAGAAATAAAGTTGTAAGAATTGCAGATATTGCACCTAAAAGAAAATTACTAAAGAAAGTGGTGCATAAAAGAATACATATTATAGTTTGTTTTGTTTGTTCTAAGAGTAATTTAACTTTAGTACTCATACACATTTGATGGTAACTTCATTATTACTATATAAAGTAAATGTGTTGATGTACGGTTGAGTTAGTTGTCAAAAGTCAATTGATGGTGAAAGAAACATCGGTGTGGACATTGGCAATTCATATTAAAGATGAAGAAATAAAGACCTACTTTAGATACTCTTTATTTGGAAACAAACATTTATGGAATATCTTAATGTAATTGATTCATTTGGAAGGAAGAGTTAAGAATTACAACTTATATATGGAATAAAGATTCAACTAAAACAACTAGTAAATTCTTTTGGGGTTGTCCAATTAAGGTCAGGCCTTATAGGTCTAAAGAAAATAAACTAGACTAAAGAATTTCTAGATGTTAATTATTGGATATTCTAAAAGATCTAGAGACAAATTTAGTCTCATAAGTACTTCAAGATTAGCCTTGAAAATAAATACATACATAAGACTCCTTAAACAAGAGTCTAATGTATTCTCTAGATTATATGAATCAAGAAATTAAGAATATTTATGATGTTGGACAAATACTTGAAGGATCCTGGTTTGGATCATTAAGAAAGCAACCAAACAACTAATGTGATATTTTAAGAACAAAACATTACATACTCATATAGTTAAATCGAATCGGATAGAGATCATTTGGTATATTGATTCGAATTTTGTTGGATACCAAAACAGTCGGAAATTCGTGCCACATACTTTTAGTTTAATCATTAGTTTAAAGAATTAATTCTTGTAAGAGTGTTAAGCAGACACTAGAATTATTTCGACATGATGGCAGAATTTATTAGGTGTTTTGTGACATTCAATTAAAGAATTTGACTGCAAAATTTTGTCACGAGGTTGCAAATTATGGATGATATAGAAAGACCACTAAAGTTATTATGGGACAATAATTTGCAGTTCTTTTACTTTAATAGTAATATGAGTTTGACTAAGTCGAACTATTTAGAAAATAAAGAATTCAGAATGTTTATTTATCTATTGAGCATATTTGGACAAACTCTAAAATTACGGATCCGTTCTCTAAATATTTGTTATCCGAGGTCTTTCATGAACATATTGTTCATATGAATATTACATATTTAGATGATATACAGTTTTAGTGGGAGTTTGTATTGTGATGCTTGTATAGATACAATTTGGAATTTATGTGCACATTAAAGAATTAGTTTCTAAAGAAATTAAAGATTTAGTTTTTAAAGAAAATCAAGATTTTAAAAGTTATTCAGATTGATCTCTATAAGGAATAAAGGAGGAAGAGTTAGTATTAGACATGTTAAAGATCACACTACATGTTAATTCACACTACACACCCATGTTTAATCTATGTCATTTGATTGTATTGACATATGTGACTATTGAGGGTTTAGTTACGAATTAATGTAACAAAAACCGTTTTAATCCTATGTTGGTATAATTGATGGACGAGATTGATATAGATGTATTTGTAATGATAACAATATTTTGAGCTCTTAAGGTTATAATATACAATTGAAGGAAATATTATATGACCCAAGTGGGAGATTGTTGGAATTATTTCCAATATTTGGGTACATATATTATTTAATAATTGTATATTAGTTGTTATCATAATAAAGATTAAAGCCCAAATAAAGTGATCTATTAAAGTATAAAGGTTATGGGCTTATTTAGACATCTATAATAAGTATGGGGGGATATTTGTGTAGAAGCAGAAATACCATTCATTATTTCGTTGATGGGCCGAATAATAAATAGGTATATTAGGGCTAGGTCCCCAACCCATATAGATAGCCTACCTATTTGTTTTCTCTCATCAGAACAATAAGGTTATGTTCATCTCTCAAGAACACTAAAGAAGAAGGCTATCGATATAGGGTTGGAAGACTTAAACCCCACCCACATCAAACATTCCGATTCAGGTCCAGATCTAGAACGAGAAGATCCACATTCAGATTCAGGTCCAAATCCAAGAACAAGAAGAAGAGAATAACGAAGAACGGCTTAATGAACCGTTCTTCATTAAAGATCCAGGTACGTTTCCGCAATTACAGTTTATCTCGATTTATTGACATAGAGAATTAAGAATATAGATTTAAGGATTAAAGATTTAGATTAAAGATTTTAACATAGGTAACTATAACAAATCAGGTCATACAAAAATATATTTATTATATATAAAAAAATCTTATTAATTTTTTTTTAAATAAAACCATTGTTTAAAAGTATTTTTTTATATATATTAGAATTATTATGTTATTAAAAAATTAAAATTAACTTAAATAATTAATAAACGTGGTTTGATTCATTGTATCAATTCTACATAATTTGGCCTTTCAATGTCAAACTAATAATGTGGATTATATGAATAATTCATCGAACTTTGTTATTATAAATATGAATATGATACACATAATTAATTAACACATAGATAGATAAGAAATAAAGAAAGAAAATGCATGCAGTGTGCATACCATTCCCAGCTCAAGGCCACATAAACCCTATGATGAAGCTGGCCAAGCTCCTCCACGGTCGAGGGTTCTACATAACCTTCGTCAACACCGAGTTCAACCACCGCCGCCTCCTCAAATCTCGTGGCCCTCATTCCCTTGATGGTCTCAAAACCTTTCGATTCGAGACAATCCCTGATGGCTTGCCAGAGTCCGACAATGTTGATGCCACTCAGGATGTTCTGTCTCTTTTTAGATCAACCAGAGATACATGTTTGGGTCCATTTCAAGATTTACTCTCCAGACTCAGGGTCAGGGAGGAGCAGCTGGGAGATCCTCCGGTGACATGTATAGTCTCCGATGGGTCGATGAGCTTAACTATTGATGCGTCTGAGGTGTTGGGAGTTCCTAATGTCCTTTTTTGGACTACTAGTGCTACTGGATTTATGGGTTACGTTCAATATACGAATTTGAAGGACAAGGGCTATATTCCGCTCAAAGGTGAGATCATTTTAGCATACCAATGTCCTTATATATTTATAATAACCATATATTGATTTGCAGATGAGAGCTGTTTTGGAAATGGTTATTTGAATACGACCATAGACTGGATCCCTGGAATGGAAGGCGTGCGGTTGAAAGACTTTCCCAGCTTCATTCAAACCACAGATCCTAATGATTTTGCCGTTCACTACGCCATTAACGAAATAAACAGAGCTAAGCGAGCCTCCGCCATTGTTCTCAATACCTTCGATGAACTAGAGCCCGACGTTCTACGTTCCCTCTCTACTATCTTCTCACCACCAATATACACCATTGGCCCTCTCCATCTTACAAAATCAGAGCTTCAAAACAATGAATCAGGTATCAGGGCTATGGGTTCCAATCTCTGGAAAGAAGAAACAGAGTGCCTTCAATGGCTCGACTCAAAACAACCTAATTCAGTCGTCTACGTTAACTTTGGAAGCATAACCGTGATGACGGCGAATCAGTTTCTTGAATTCGCATGGGGATTGGCTAATAGCGAGAAACAGTTTCTCTGGATTATAAGACCCGACATCATGGCGGCTGGAGAAACTGCGATCTTGCCGGCGGAGTTCATCGAGGAGACTAAAGAAAGAGGAATGGTGGCGAGCTGGTGCCCACAGGAAAAGGTATTGGCCCATGGAGCAATTGGGGGGTTTTTGAGCCACAGCGGATGGAACTCCACGATCGAGAGTATTTCTTATGGAGTTCCGATGATCTGCTGGCCGTTTTTTGCAGAGCAGCCTACGAATTGCTGGTTCTGTCGTGAGAAATTGGGGATTGCCAAGGAGATGGACGGCGATGTGAAGAGGGAAAATGTGGAGGGATTGGTTAGAGGATTGATGGGTGGAGAAGAAAAAGAAGGAAAGAAGATGAGAGAAAATGCAATGGAGTGGAAGAAGAAAGCGGAGGAGACCATTAGGGATGGCGGTTCGTCACATGGAAATCTTGACAAGTTAATTCACGAGGTGCTTCTCCCTTGAAGTTGAAGGGAAGATGATTGATGTTAGAAATCACAAAATAATAACATAATTTAAACAATAAGATGCAATAAACTAAATAACACCCGATTAACGTCTAGCTAAACAAATTTATTTATATAGTCGTGAAGTTAATCGTATTAGTTGGTAATCGAAAGTTCTAGGTCTTTTCGAGTAGACCAAAAATGTTAAATTTGATTATGTATTAAAGTATTTTGTTTATGTTTATGCACATAGAAATTTGTTTAAATATATCATATTTACTTAAACTAAATAGTAACAATAATATTTAATCTCAAACTTTTTTCTAATGGTTGATAGAGAGTATGACCATAATTATTAACTCTTTTAAATTTAAGACCGTTTTAAATCATTATTTTATAACTATTTCATAAAAAAAATCTATACATACAAGTATGCATTTCTACAACTAAGTTAATATAGATATCTAAATAATCTAAAATTCATTTAGACCCATCAACACTTGTTGACATTATCTGAAATTTTTATACAATTCCTTAGGACTCGCCAATTTAAGCGCAACTTTTTTGCTGCAACCTTTTTTTTTTCTTCTTTTGTTAAAATACAAAAACAAGTAATGATTGTTATTAAAAGTTAGATAAAAAAAATGATGTAATTTAATCTAAAAATTTATTAAAGTCTGTTTTTATTTATCAACCTTTTACTTACAAAAATATCAATTTAATCATATATTTCATGTTAAATGAAAATAAAATCTCTTTGGTAAATTAATCCTACAATTTTCAAAAATAATTGTGATGGTAAATTAACAAATTACTAGTTTCTAAAATTTTAATGTGTCACTCCCTCTCAACATAAGTGTATTCTTTTTTAAAATTGGGTTGTATAATTGCGAGTTCATGTAATTTTAAATTTTTTTAAAATGAAACTTCAATGAAAATAATTGATTGTGAATTATAACTTAAAAGTACATTTTGGGTGTTGGGATGCCCAAAGTGATATAACAAGATAAATGTTATGATAGTCTATTTTAGATAGCCCATTGAGTAAAACAATTAAGATGTTTAGTTAAATTTAACAATTTTTTAAATATAAAAATGTTTTTCATAATGGTTTAGGATAATAATTGAATTTTTCCAAATCTTGTTTGATTTTAGATTTTGATTTGATTTGATTTGTGAATTGAATTTGATTATTTGATGTTGGATTATCTAGTGTTATATTCAAAACCCATAATTCAATCACTAAAATAAACCTAACTTCAAAACAAAAAGATTTAAAAAAACAAGAACATTTGATACAAATTTAGCCCTTGACCTTAAATTTGATAACTTTGGCTAAGTGATTTATATGACTTCCAATGATTCAAATGAGCTAAAAAAAATTATCACCACCTTGATTTCATCTAGAAGAATAATTGAGCCAAAGTAGATTATGGAAATTTCATGTTTGGCTCCACACTTTTATTTAGTAAAAGTTTGTGGTCATAACCTTAAAATGTGTAGAAATTTTGCTAAGTGACTTAGGTGACTTCTAGATGTCCAAATGGGCTAAGATTTTGTCACAGTCTAGATTTCATCTATACAAAGTGACAAGCTCGAACCAATTATGTCATTTCATTGTTTGGTTTGATACTTTTATCTTAACAAGATTTTGGTCTGGTTTTGGTTACCTAGTGAGCAAACTTAAAATGCAGTGGTTTGACTAAGCGATTTAGTCGACTTTAAAGGTTCAATTGAAATGATTTTTTATGGTGATGGTCTATCTAATATAAATATTCTCAGGGAGAAAACCGAGTGACGATGGTTTATGAAATCAAAATTATTCTAAATCTAGTCGAACCTTATTTTGGTTTCTCATCTCGTATTAGACAAGACTACTATTGAGAAGTGCCGCATCTTTGACACATTTTACTAATTTTTTAAAAAAAAAATAGCAAGCTAAAAGACGAAACAAATTTTATACGTTATAACACACAACCAAATGGGTGTTGAACTTGAACTTATTGTTCGAACTTGGAAATTCACATCATTTTGATTGATCAATTTATAACTTTTCTCTAGTATTTGATATCTATCCAATATTTTAGATGAAAGGAATGATTCTGAACCAAGGATCAAAGAAAGTGTACAATACAATAATGAGATAGATATTTAGCATAATCTACTTTAAATATGATAAATCAATTTATAAGTTTTCTCTTGATTTCTATCGGTTTAGAGAAAGGGACTGATTCCAACCAAGAACAAAGAAAGTGTGTGAAGACCTTAGTTAGATATATAGCACAATCTACTTTAAATATAAACATACATATATAATAATCTCAAACGGTTACTCCTTCTTCAACATTTAAATAAGCATGTTAATTAGGTCACTCATAACTGTAACAAATACACATACCCGATTTCAATTCATTCTAATAAACACACATCATACATGAATTACTAATTAACAGTAAAAATAAAATTTATGTTTTTAATTTCCTGATACTTCAGTTTATTTTGTTCAAGACTACATTAATATTAAGAAAATAAATTGAAAAGAGATGATCTCTATTTTAGTTTTATTTTAGCTAATTTGGCATAAGTTTTTTTTTTTTTTTTTTTTTAAATTTGGGTGAGTGTCAATAAATGAGTTCAGGTATAAGAGGGCCCAAACAATTTTTTATTTTTTTTTTTAATAATGTTGACATTTTTTTAAATAATGTTGATATATAATTATTAATATAATATTTAATACAAATAATATTTTTATTTAAATATATATATATAATATATATAAGTTATAGATTTTTCCAATAGATTATAATAATAATAATACATCTCCCTGATCCAATTAATACTTTCCAGAACTAACACACAGCTGGCATGTACCGTATGAGTAAGTGACATTGAATGTCACTGTTGGGGTTCTAGTATTATTTTTATGTGAAAATAAACATAAATGTTAAGAATATTTTATTTTAATAATTCTATTTAATTAAACTTTTTTTTCTGGTAAAGTAATTATCTCGTCATTTCATTTATGTGTTTAGTTAATTTTGGAACAAAAGATATAATATAAAATCAAATAATTTGGTAAATGTTAAGTTTATAGGTACAAATAATTTAAGCCTTCATTAAGTAATTCTTTTATGGTTAAATTGCAGCAACTAATTTTATGAACATTTGTCAGCTGATTGACTCGAAGGATATCGGGAAATTGAGACTATACATATCTGATTGTTGTTTGATTGTTGTTAAGTTAGAACTTAAATAATTAAAATTTTAAGTAACTCTTATTAAAAATGTCTATAAGTTAAAATATGGTGATATGAGTATGAGTTGTATTAAAATAATAATAATATTAATAATTTATATATATTAAATTAAAAACGGGAAGAAGGTCAATTTTATCATCGAACTATAACGAAATATTTATGTATATCACTGAACTAATTTTTGTTCGTTCATACCACTGTAGTTGAACTTAATATTCATCTATATCACTGGTTAACAAAAACATTCAAGTCCGTTAAGTTTTCCGTTAAATGATGACACATTTAATTGACATGTCATTCTTTTTAAATTAATATATATTATTTTTAATTTTTATTCATAATTTTTAAATAATAAAATTTTTATATCTTCAAAGACATTAACCAAACAATATAGACATGAGAGACAATAATAATAATTCATTTTTTTTATTAATATATTTTTAACATTTATTTTTATTAATGAATTTTATTATTTAAAAATGTTAACAAAAATAAATGTTGAAAATATATTAATTAAAAAAAATGAATTATTGTTAATACTTCTCAAAATGTATAATTTATTTGATTAATATATTTGAAAATGTAAATTAAGTTTTATTATTTAAAATAGTGAATAAAAATAAAAATATAATATATATTAATTTTAAAAAAATGACAGGTCAATCACACGTGTCATCATTTAACGGAAAACTTAACAGATTTGGATGTTTTTGTCTAGCAATGATATAGATGAACATTAAACTCAAGTACAATGGTATGAACGAACAAAAATTAGTTTAGTGATATACGTGAATATTCCGTTATAGTTCGATGATAAAATTGACATTTTTCCCAATTAAAAACTATTGTATAAGTAAGGATTATTTATTACAGAAATGTTTTTTTTTTTCTTCCTTTTTTAGAAAAGCAAATCTTGAGTGATTACCGTGATATCAAGGTAGCCAGGATATGTACTTGTCTTTTGGTCCAAACTCATTAATGTTGTTTGTATCTTTCTTTGGCTGCTTTTAACTAAACCCATACTTCAAAAAAAAAAAAAAATTCAATTCATTCATAATTGAACTCAAGAAATACATACGTAATATAATAATCCATTCATATTATTATGGTTAATTAAATATATATTTAATACCAATATAATATTATTTAGCACAAATTCACAAGTATTTTTATGTTTGATTATATTAATTATATATGAATAATATGATTAATAAGTTTATTTCAAAATGATTTATCAATTTAAAAGTGCATTTGAACATATTCTTGGTACGTTGATGAATCAGGATGGTTATGAGGTTGATATAGTTGGGGTTTATGTACTTTTTTTAACATCTTTTTGAAAATAGTATAAAAATGTATAATTTTTTAATATTAAAATTAATAAAAATATATTTTAATTTAATTGATTAGTATTTCTTAGTAGTATAGAGGAAAATGTGAGACCTAAGGAAATATATTTTAATTTTGAGATAAGTTATGTCACATTTTTTTATTTTTTATTTTACGACGAGCTTTCAACTTTAATATATATGCACCCCTAATTTGTATTAAAAAAAATTAAATACTCATACTAAATAAATATTAATAATATAAAAAACTAATTATTTATCACAAACATAAGATATAACTATATTATATAATAGTTCATATTTAATAAGATTGATTTTCACTTTAGGAATTAATCTAACTACTTGCATCAAACCATGCAATTGCTTATTTTTTCAAAATATAAGATTAAGCATAATGTAGTATTCATAATTTGCTTGAATAGTGATAACCCAAAAAAACCATAATAATTAATTATTTATAAATATTTGATTTAAGTGGTTGAATAGTTAAAATCCTTATAATTCACAAGAAATATCAATATTCGACACTGGTAATGATAATTTGAGGAATTGTTTTTGCTTTTTTAAAATTATACATGTCAATTTCTTATTTTATTTTAGTTAAATTGTAAAGTATATATAATTCATAAATTTGAAAGACATAATATTATTTTAATTCATTATTAAAGTTAATTATTTAAATAATATATAATATTATGCCTATTTGTATAAATAATCTTAGCATTGGACAATACATGTTTAGTCTATTATAGTTACAAAATATTTTTAATTTAAAATATTTTGCTGTTTTTTTTCTACTTTTTTATTATTATTATAAATGGTTTAGATTGATCCATTATTAATAATTTTGTGATAAAAAATTCTTTATTGATTTAATAAAAGTAAATAAAACACAAATAAAATTAGATATGAATGAAATATATTTGAGAAGTGAGACATAAATTGAAAGATAGATACCAACTAAAATGGTAAGTGGAAAAAGTCGATTAAAATGACAAAAATCACATATTCGATGATTCTATTAGTAGTGTTAATTTGGAATGAAAATGAAGAATCATGATTATTAGGTGTAAGTTCTCTTTTTAGTTAAAACTTTTTTTGTTTTTCTAAAGTAAATAGGTAATCTTTTGTATTAGACTAGGGTTGAAATAATTAAAATAATAATAATTAATTTAAACCTATTCTGAGTGGCACAAAGACAAATAGTCACATAGGACGACTTCCATTTGTATATATAGCTTTACACCAAAAAGATTGAAAATTACTTAAATTGGAATTAGAGTGAAAATTTGTTAATATATACATAATTAAAATATATATATCAATATCAATAAAATAATTAAAAAATAATAATTAAAATCCAGCTCCAGATGTTAACTTCCGGTTACGGGCAGCTGGGGAATTGATGCATTCCCATCACCCATAATAGACTTGACAATTCTTAATATAAATAAGAACAAAATAAATGTGTCAACTTTTACACAAATAAGTACAACCATACATAAACAAATTATCTACAGATTGAAAATCATGAGCTCCCAAATGAACATGTCTGAGAATCCGATATTGGCGCATGCAGTGTGCATACCATTCCCAGCTCAAGGCCACATAAACCCTATGATGAAGCTGGCCAAGCTCCTCCACGGTCGAGGGTTCTACATAACCTTCGTCAACTCCGAGTTCAACCACCGCCGCCTCCTCAAATCTCGTGGCCCTCATTCCCTTGACGGTCTCAAAACCTTTCGATTCGAAACGATCCCTGATGGCTTGCCAGAGTCTGACGAGAATGCCACTCAGGATATCACATCTTTATGTAAATCAACCACCAATACCTGTTTGGCCCCGTTTAAACATCTGATTTCCAAAATCAGAGACAGTGGAGCTCCCCCGGTGACGTGTATAATCTCAGACGGGGTGATGAGCTTCACTCTCGACGCGGCCGAGGAATTGGGCATTCCTCAGGTCCTTTTCTGGACGACCAGCGCTGTCGGATTTATGGGTTATCTTCATTATACAAATTTCATGGAAAACGGCTATACACCCTTCAAAGGTTAGCTAGCTAGCTAGCTTAATTCATTCTTTACGTACATATTTAATTAGCATGCATCAGATCTTGTTCCATGATTAATTTGTTGCAGATGAGAGTTATTTTGGAAATGGTTATCTGGATACGGCAATAGACTGGATCCCTGGAATGGAAGGCATGCGGTTGAAAGACTTCCCCAGCTTCTTTCGAACAAAAGATCCGAATGATTTCATGCTTCATTTCGCCATTAGCGTAACGAACAAAGCAAAACGATCCTCCGCCATTGTTTTCAACACCTTCAACGAACTCGAGGCCGACGTGATTCGCTCTCTCTGTAACATCCTCCCACCGCCAATCTACACCATCGGCCCTCTCCACCTCCTCATGAACGAGCTCGAACACGACGAAGGTCTCAACGCTCTGGGTTCCAATCTTTGGAAAGAAGAAACAGAGTGTCTCGATTGGCTTGACTCCAAACAACCCGGTTCAGTCGTCTACGTTAACTTTGGAAGCATAACCGTGATGACGGCTCATCACTTAATTGAGTTCGCATGGGGATTGGCCAATACCCAGAAACCGTTTCTTTGGATCATAAGACCCGACATCCTGGCCGGAGATACGGCAATCTTGCCGGCGGAGTTCTTGGAGGAGACTAAGGAAAGATCTATGATGGTGAGCTGGTGCCCGCAAGAAAAGGTATTGGCCCATCAAGCAATTGGGGTTTTTTTGACCCACGGTGGATGGAATTCCACAATTGAGAGTATTTCCGTCGGAGTTCCGATGATATGCTGGCCGTTTTTTGCAGAGCAGCCTACGAATTGCTGGTTCTGTTGTGAGAAATGGGGGATAGCGAAGGAGATCGACAGCGATGTGAAGAGGGCAGATGTGGAAGGATTGGTTAGAGGATTGATGGATGGAGAAGAAGAAGGAAAGAAGATGAAAGATAAGGCAATTGAGTGGAAGAAGAAGGCGGAGGAGGCCGTTGGGACCGGCGGATCTTCACAGGAAAATCTAGATAAGTTGATTAACCAAGTGCTTCTTCTCCCTTCAAGAAATTCTTAAATTTCTTTTTATCTTTTTTAATAATAATAACTAGTATGTATCCCTTGCATGGACAAGTGTAATAATATAAAAAATCATAAAACTAATATTAGGATAAAAATGTGATATTATTTTTAATTTTATTTTTAACCGTTTTAAGTTTATGGACGGGTCAACCCACAATCCGACCCAAATATCCAATTACTCTCAAATTGTCTCAAATTGCAGAACAATCTTTAAAACAAATGATACAGTTTGATTTCTCAACTCAATTAGTTTGACCTCTAGACTCCACTTTTTTCCCATAATACGAGTGAAAGAGAAAATATAAAGACTACCATTAAAGTAGCATATGCGTGACTTATTATATCCATATAAATTATTACCCCTATCTCTATAAATATGATGAAATTCTTCTATTATTGCTCACTAATAATAGTGAAATATATAACGCAGATTCAAAATAGAATTATGACTTATTAAAAACTATTGATGAACCAACACGTTCATCAAATTTGGTGTTGAATTTAAAATACAAAGTTTTATTAGTCTAGTTGGTTAAAGTGTTGTATTTGTTTTGTTAGGTTGTAAGTTCGAACCATACCTATAGTATTTTTAATTTTATTTTTAAGCGTTATAAGTTTATGGGCAGGTTAACCCACAATCCGACCCAAGTATCCATTTACTCTCACATATATATCCAAGTTAACCACAAGTCTCGTGACAATCCGGAAACTTTAAAAATTAAGCATTATTGTATATATATATATAGATACTCAATTATGGGTTAATTTTATTAATCTTATAACCTTTCATAATTCATAAACCTAGTTTGATTAATAATGAAGTACATTCATTTTAACTAATAAATTATCAAAAAAATAAAATAAATTTTAATCAAATATTTTACACTGAAAAAACAATTTTCCCTTTTCCTCTTTCAAATTCAACATTTCTTTCTTCTTTTTATTCTCTTTATTCTACCAACTTTTTTATTATTTTTATTTTATATAATTTATTTAATAATTAATAATATATATATATATATATATATATTAGTTTATGGTGAATATATAGATGTAATGTTTTTTTAAATAATATAATATTTATATTTATATATCAGATATTTTTATTAATAAATAATGTTTTATTTAATTATATAATTATTAAATATTTTAAATAAAATTTCAAATTACATATTAATAAAAATTATATAAATCAATCTATTCTTTTTTATATATATATATATATATATATATATATATATATATATATATATATATATATATATATATATATATATATATATATATATATATATATATATATATATATAATTTTAAAAAATAATAATATTTAAAGTTAATAACAAAATTCAAATTATTTTTGTGTAAAATTAATTAAAGTTATAAATATATATAATTGAATAATGAGTTATTTATTTTAAGGATTTATAAAAAAAATACTAAAAAATACTTATAATGTTTGTTGGTCCTACATCGGATGAGTAATACTTAAGTATTGAAGAGTTCTCACAAGTTCAAGATCCTCGGTTAGGGAAGGTAGGAGATCACCAAAATCTTTGAGTAATTGAACACTAGCGGACGAATGAACGAGGAAGTGGATATTGATTTGGTGTTAGTCATGCCTGACTTATGGAGTAGATCAATAATGTATTTCCTTTGCGAAAGAAAGAGTCATGTGGCGAAGGAATTATTTCGACGCCCAAGAAATAGGTAAGAAATCCAAGATATTTCAATGAAAACTGAGCAGCAAAGGTGGAAATAAGGTTGGACAACTCTGCAGGGGAACTCACATTACAATGATATCATCATAAACATATACTAATAAATAGAGTGTGGAACTTGATTTTTGGTAGATGAAGAAAGATGCATTTGTAGTTGAATTGACAAAGCCAAGAGAAAGGAGAAACGCGCGAAGCTCCTTATACTAGGCGTGAGGGACTTGCTTTACGCCATAGATTACCTTTTTGAGGCGGCAAACATGATCAGGGAAACTTTTGTTGATAAAACTAGGGCTGGAGCATTAATACGTCCTCTTTGAGCGTCCCTTGAAGAAAGGTATTGTTGACATCAAGTTGGCGGATGGACCATCCTTGATGAACTGCAAGTGTGAGAACAATGTGAATGGTGACCAATTTAACAACCAGACTGAATGTCTCTATATAGTCCCAACTAGGGCGTTGTTGAAAACTTTTGGCGATTAGTCGAGCCTTGTATCGATCAATCAAGCCATTTGGGTGTCGTTTGATTCGAAAACCCCATTTGTAGCCAACCAAATTTTGAGTAGAGGACTGACTGACAAATTCACAAGTGTTGTTGCGGTGTAAGGCGTCACACTTAGCTTGCATAGAGGAGCGCCAATCAGGGTCGCGAAGAACTTGGGTGATGGTGTTAGGTTCAAGTGGAAGAGAGGGTTGGACATGAAGATTAAGCTTCTTAAGGGGTTTGACAATATTGTTTTTAGATTGGGTGATGATGTCACCCCCATCAAGTTGGGGTTTCATATGAGGGTTGACAGCGCGTTGAGATGGTGGCACAAAACATTGTGGGGATGGTGAGGGAGGGGACTTAGAGTGGCCAAAGAAAGGTGGGGGAGCCGAGACCTCCTCTAGGGGTTTATGGTGGTAATGACCATGGGTTAGTTTATGGGATGGAGTTTGGAGAGCTGAAGTGGACCTTGTTGTCGCTCTGTACTCGGACTGGTTTGAGGAACTAAGGAGTTGTACGGGAATTCAGATTCAACGAACTTGACATGGCGAGAGGTGTAGATTCTTCCCGTGGTTGGATTGAGACACAAGTATGCATGTTGATTGATCGAGTAACCTATAAAAACACACATAGTAGACTTTGTTGCAAATTTATGGTTAGCATATGGTTTAATCTAAAAAACACACAAACAACCAAAACACTTTAACTTATGATAGTCCGGAGAAATTTTGAGTAATTTGGAATAGGGTTATTGGTACCCAAGAATTGATGTTGGGAGTCGATTGATGAGATAGGCGGTAGTTGTCAAAGCGTGAGGCCAATATGTGAGGGGCAAACCTGAGTGATGGAGAAGAGAGAGACTAGTTTCGACAATGTGCCGATTCCGACGTTCATAAATTCCATTGTGTTCAGGTGTATGAGGTGGGACGAAGACCAATATATTCTCCACCATTATCCGTGTAAAGAATTTTGATGTTATGATTAAAAAAATTTCAACAAGTGATTTAAATTTGGGAAATAGAGTTTGCACATCATATTTGCGTTTTATCGGATATAGCCAAATATAGAGAGTAAAATGATCAACAAACATGCGATAGTAGCGAATACCATCAATTGATAAAACATATGAGGTTCATACATTAGAGAAAATTATTTTCAGAGGATAAGATGATTTAAGAGTGGATTCATAAAAAAGAAGTTTATGAATTTTGCTTATCTGACATGAGTTACAATCTGATTGTTAGAGTTTATTTGAACCTAAAGAAAAATGTTGCTGAATAAAAGTGAAGATGGAAGAGGAGGGTTGCCCAAGTCTATAGTGTCATGAAGTAGAGAAGTTTGTGCGGACAAAGTGGACAAACATGGAGTTAGCCGACCAGAGATAAAGCCCATCCACGCACGGGACTTTATGGGTTGTTTGGCCCGTCTGCAAGTTCTTTACATTAAAAAGAGGTTGGCAAGAAACCAACAACATAGTTAGTTTGTTTGGTAAGCTGAGAAACATAAATGATTTTTTGTTGCATAGAAGGAACGCACACAATATTTGAGAGGGATAAGTCATTAAGTAAAAGTGTTCCAGAATGAGAGATATTTAAACTTGAATCGTTACCCATAAATAGTGAGTCCAGACCCATGTACGGATGATGAAGCACTAAATTAGCAAGATCAATGGTGACGTGATGCGTCGCACCACTGTTAACTAGAAAATTATTTTGAGATGTGCTAGCAGTTGTAGCATGGAACTGAACATGTCCAGGGTTAGTAAAAGAGTCACGAGAAGGTGGCGGGACACCAGGATGTTGTTACTTGAAGGTGTGACATTGAGACAAAACATGAACCTTGACATTGCACCACTGACATGCTAAGGAGTGAAGTTGATGATGAAGAAAATTGCTCAGGCCGAGTTTTGTCAGAATTGTTGGGTTGAGTCTATGCATTCAAGGCTGTTATTGAGCAGCAACAAGGGAGAGTTCTTGAATGAGAAGTTTCTTGAGGAGGTCATCAAATAGAATGGAAGTGTCCCTTGCATTAACTCTATCAATGAAAACTCTGTAGTTGTCGTCGAGGCCACGCAAGACATGATGAGTCATGTCTTCAACGGAGGTAGGAGAGCTAAGGGAGGCAAGGAGATCTATAACTTGTTTAAGAGAATGCATGTAGGTGGTGATGGATTGGGTACCTTTAGATGTTGTGTGGAGATGCTCCTTTAACTACTTGAGGTGGATGTGGGATGCATTGGCATAGGTGCGCTGGAGAAGAGTCCAAAGATCATGTGATGTCTTTGTTTGAGATATTAGGAATGCCACTTCAAGGGAGAGTGTGGTGAAGAGAGCACCGTATATAAGACGACCATGTTGATGCTAGGTTTGATAAGCAGGATTCAAAGTTGTCATCGGAGACTCAAGGATGGTGGAGACTGTTGTCATCGGTGTAGAAAAGGATCCATCTGAATATTTGAGAAGATCGTAGTCATCGAGGAGAGTTTCAACTAGAAGTTTCTAGGTGAGTTAATTGGAGGTAAGAAGTTTGGTGACAATGCTGAGGGTGATGCAAGTGAAGGGTTTTGATGACTCATGAGGGTTGCTAATAGATGAAGAGTTGTCTGTGGTCATGAGAGGCAAAACAAAAAAGGAGCGATGTTCTGTGTTGAATGAAAAAAGGAAAGGGAGAAGAGGATCCTGTATTACTTTGATACCATGTATGAAATAATGTTCTTAATAAATTTTATATATTTGTTACAAAATATACAAATTCCTATGTATACAAGTTTTACAAATATGGAAAGAAGAAGAAGAATAAGGCCATAAATTAAGGATATAAAATTTGGGAGAAAATTATGTTTCATAACTCCACCAATTTAGCTTAAATAAAAAGAAAATCATATAACTAATTATTATAAGTGATAAAATCAAGTTGGTTCGAGTTAAGTTACATCAATCGGGTCGGGTCAATTACAAATAAATAGGTTAGCTTCAGGTTAGAGATTTTGACCCGAATTAATAAATAGTTTAGGTTCAAATTAGTATCGTTCAACCCACTAACTTATCAACCCGAACCCTTCAATCTGAACTCGACCTGAAACGTCACCCCTAACTTTTATGTTTTGAATCTAGACAAGGTTACTTCCTAGAAGCGTCGCATCTTCGTCCAATTTTACGAAATTTGAGAGGAATGTAAAGTAACTTATGAAACGATTTTTAGACTTACAACACACAGCCATAGGGGTTGAGCTTGATCTAATTGTGCGATTTAGATCAAAATTTACATCTTTCCTAATCGATCGAGTAATAAATTTTCTGTAACATTTGATACCTATCTAAAATCAAGTGGAACCGTTTAGAGAAAGGGACCCAGTCCAAACAAGAGCAAATAATCTGTAACAAGACAATAATGAAGCTAAATATATAAAATGTATCAAGAAAATAATGAAGTTAGATATATAGCACAATCTACTTTAAATATGAACATGCATAATCTCAAACGTTACTCTTTCAACATTGAAATATATATGCAAGTTGATGTTGTGGTGTAAAGTGTCATGTGCATGAACTAATTCATTATAACTTTATTTCAACTTCAACTTTTCAAGCTAAAAACTAACCTATATTAAACTCAGTTTCTTATAACTTTTTATTTTTATTTTTATTTTCATTTAAACTCATTATTAAATATATATATATATATATTTTGTTATTATTTTTATTATAATATTTAAATTATTATTTTTATAAATTTGATTATTTATATTTTGATATATATATATATATTTAAATTAATATTTTTTTATAAATTTAATTATTTATATTTTGATATATATATATATATAAATTATTATTTTTATCAATTTGATTATTTATATTTTGTTATATATTTTAAATTATTATTTTTATAAATTTGATTATTTATATTTTAATATATATATATTTACATTTCAATTATTATTTTTTTTAAAGGGTTTCATCTAATATTATATAGAGAGAATCGTTTAAATATAATGAAAAAAACACGACCGTTCAAAGTGCAACCAAAATAAGTCGAAACATAACGAGATTAGTCATTAGCGAACAAACCTAACATAAAATTTAGCTTTAACGATTTCAAAGATGCTCAAGAAAATTTAATAAAGAAGAAAACCAAGAAGATCAAAGTCTGCGTATTCTAACTAAGATGAATAATTCACGAAAGACCAAAATTTGTGGGAGGTGTGACCAAAAAAGTTATACGAAATGTAGCCAACGATATCCTGAGCAAAATCGTCAATAATTTAAAAAATGATAATGGTAATTATTTTTATAAATTATTATATTGTTATGGTTAAGATATTTTAAATTTATTAGTAATTATCAATTATTTATAAGGATGATAGAGTGAATATTTATTTATAGTGAAAAATGCAATTTCGCCTGCAAAAATGCATCATCGAAGACGAATAATGCATCAGTGCAGACGACACCCTAAAACCCTAAACCTAAGACGGAAAAACAGGAAAATTTCACTTAAAATGATAAGGCGTTCCGGCGTGATCTCGGGAAGTTGATCGATCAGCTTCGAGCTTCGAGCTTCCATTCGTTGGCACGCTTAGTTGTCGAGAAGAAGAGAGAAAGGGGGAAGGAAACCAAACGGTTGGAGATAAAGGGATTAAATGAGGAGAGAGTGAAAAAAGAAAATAATATCACATATTATATTTTGATTGGAGATATAATTTTCTTTTGCCAAGAACAAAATATTACTTTTACAAAAATTACCGTCCCTATATTATTTATATTATTTTTAGTAACCTGTTCTCACAACTGTCTAGACCCATTAATTTTAATGCTTAATTTGACTGACTAATATTTTAATTATTTATTACATAGAAGGTTTATTACTATTTCAAGCAGTTTGAATAATTTTTATAAAATAAGGCTTAATAAATAAATGGTGCCATATTAGGTTTCAATTGTTACCATTTTAATTATTTAAAATTATTTTACAAACAAATAAGTATCTATTTTCTTATTTTAAAATAGTTTTATCTCTTTTTCTTAACTAGTTTATCACATTTATAAAAATAAGATATTAAATTTCTTTTTATGAATTTTTTTCAATTATTCTTACCTACTACACATCTTTTAAAGTTTTAATGAACTCAAACGGTTGTAGTGAAGAGTTTTGAAAATGTATATCTCAAAAATATACTAAATTTAAAACACACAAATATATGTTCAAATCGATAAATCATACATAAAATTACGTAGTTACAAAGTTATATGAAAAATAAATACCAAATTCATCTCTTATCAAATTTTCTCGAAATATTTCTTAAGATTAGAAATCTTGTAGTCACACAAACAAACTTCTTCGAAAATTAGAATGCATCAATCTTGAAAAATATACTTATTTTTTTTTTAAAAATAAGTCAAAAACATCTTTTAATATATTTCATTTATAAACGTGATAAATTAGTTAGAAAATCAAAAATAATATAGATTTACAAATAAATAAATAAAAATTTTATCCATTTAAAAAAATACTCAAAATAATTAAAATTTTAATAATTTGAATCCATATGCACCATTCAAAGTTTGAACAAAGTCTAATAATACAAAAAATAATAATAATAAAAAAACATAACTTCACATCTCTAAAAACAATTGAGCCTATAAAATGAAATGATTGAACGGCTGAATTCCCAAACTCATAAACATTCAACAATATCATAGTACCTAATATCAAGAGAAAAAAGAAAGGGTCACATATACCATTTAACCATGTCCAATAATCCGATATTGGGGCATGCTGTCTGCATACCATACCCAGCTCAAGGTCACATAAACCCTATGTTGAAGCTGGCCAAGATCCTCCACGCTCGAGGCTTCTACATCACCTTCGTCAACACCGAGTTCAACCACCGCCGCCTCCTCAAATCTCGGGGACCGAATTCCCTCGACGGTCTCAGCACTTTTCGATTCGAGACTATCCCTGATGGATTGCCTGAGACCGACAATATCGATGCCACTCAGGATATTCCTTCTATCAGTAAATCAACCACGAATACATGTTTGGGTCCATTTAAAGATTTGCTCTCAAGGCTCACTGCTCCGCCGGTGACGTGTATAGTCTCAGACGGTGCCATGAGCTTTACTGTCGATGCGGCGGAGGAGTTGAGCCTTCCCGAGATCATTTTCTGGACGACTAGTGCATCCGGATTATTGGGTTACCTTCAATATTACAAATTGAGGAACAAGGGCTATACTCCCTTCAAAGGTACATCCAATCTTGCATCACTTTAATATTATTATTCTAAAATACACTTTAATTAACCATTTAAAAACAATTTCAATTTATTTATAATTAAGTTTGGTATTCATAATATGTGCATCTAAATTAAGTCTGGTTTATGGGTTTGAGCCACCACTTTATAAAAATAAGATAAAATAATATATATGTATATATTTTCAAATTGGGTGTTAGGTTGTTATAATAAATATTTTAATGAGACTAGATCCCAACTTTATGAGAGATAATATTTTATAATAATGTGGTATGGGTTTGTCAAAAAAAAATATGTGGTATGGGATCGGTTGTTGATCCCAACTCTAAAAGATAGATAAATTATATAATTTAATCAAATATCTCTAAATAAAATATATTATAAATGTTTAGCTTAGAAATGGATTAATACAAGTCACCCATCTCTTTGAAATAATAAAGGAGAGATTTAAAAACGAATTTAACTCCAAATCCAAAATATATATTTTCTGCTACATTATTTTCTTGTGATTCATAAGCTAGACAAGTCAAGTTAGTCAACCAATTTCAGTCACGTTTACATTCTTGACCTATGTTTTATACTGTTTCTTATAAATGTATATTTTCCAATTTATAACAAACTAGAGCATGAGGATTGAGGATTACATGCCTAAAATCAAATCAATGTATTGAAATTTAAAACAAAGAAGATGATATACTTAACCCTAGAACATGGGATTTACATATAAAATTGGAATAGAACATGACCAAGCACCGATTGTATCCCTTAATTTGTTGCAGATGAGAGTTATATTGGAAATGGTTATTTGAATACGGCATTAATCGAGGATATCCCTGCTGGAATGGAAGGCATTCGATTGAAAGACTTTCCCAGCTTCATCCGAACTACAGATCCAAATGACTTCATGTTCAGCTTCATCGTTAAAGAAACAAACAGAGCAAAACGAGCCTCAGCCATTGTTCTCAACACCTTCGACAAACTCGAGTACGACGTGCTTCAATCTATCTCGAACATCCTCCCACCGCCGATATACACCATCGGCCCTCTCCATCTCTGCAAAAATGACGAAGCTCTCAGTTCTCTGGATTCCAATCTATGGAAAGAGGAAACAGAGTGCCTAGATTGGCTTGAAACCAAACAACCCAATTCAGTCGTCTACGTTAACTTTGGAAGCATAACCGTGATGACTGCCCATCACTTAATTGAGTTCGCATGGGGATTGGCTAATACCCAGAAACCGTTTCTTTGGATCATAAGACCCGACATCGTGGCCGGAGATGAAGCAATCTTGCCGGCGGAGTTCTTAGAGGAGACTAAGGAAAGAGGTATAATGGCGAGTTGGTGCCCGCAGGAAAAGGTATTGGCTCATCAAGGGATTGGGGCTTTTCTGACCCACAGCGGATGGAATTCGACTATTGAGAGTATTTCTTATGGAGTCCCGATGATATGCTGGCCTTTTTTCGCAGAGCAACCTACGAATTGTTGGTATTGCTGTGAGAAATGGGGGATAGCGAAGGAGATGGACTGCGATGTGAAGAGGGAAAATGTGGAGGGATTGGTTAGAGGATTGATGGATGGAGAAGAAGGAAAGAAGATGAAAGATAAAACAATGGAGTGGAAGAAGATGGCGGAGGAAGCCGTTGGGGATGGCGGTTCTTCATATGGAAATCTTGACAAGCTGATTCAACAAGTGCTTCTCCCTTCAAGAGATTATTAGTTTTTTTTATCTACTTTAATTATTATTTAAGTTCATGTTTTTGAATTTTATATAAGTTGCTTTGATGTTTGAATAATAAATAAAAGTACTATTGTATTATAGCTAACCGTCATAGTATATGTTGCGAAGAAACGTAGAAGTGAGTAATATCATATACTGTCTAACTATATCGATCAAAATAGCGGGATTGAAGAAACAAAACTTTATTTCGGGTAGTTTTGTGGTGGATTATCTCATTAAAACACAATTATAAATATGGGTGGGTCGGTACGGTAAACCTTAATATTTTATTTATACCTTATACTTTACCTAAAATTTCGGTACGCAAAAAATGCATATCTTTACCTTACATTGACTTCGGTATACTTTGTTTCGATATACCTTAATTTCGGTATAAAAAAAATTCATACATTTACCTTACCTTAATTTTGGTTTACCTTATTTTCGGTACGGTATCGGTATTATACCTTTAATACCTAAAAAATATATTAATTTTAAAAAAAATCAATCTCATCGGTAAGGTAAGGTAAGGTAGAGATGACATATATTGAATAATATTTCAGTATAATTATATTTTAATATTATTCAAAAATTATATTTCTATAATTAAATTAATTTCAAATCTATTTAATTATTTCCTTATAAGTATTATATATATATATATATATATATTAACTTATAAATATTATTTCGGTATTTCGGTATATCTCAATATACCAAAATTTTAAAAAATTTATACCTTTACTATACCAATAATTACGGTATCGGTATCATACCTTATCTTTTTTTCGGTATACCTTAAAAGTCAATATTTTTAATATATTACGGTACGGTATTTTCGATATACCTTTAATATCGAAAATTTCCCCCCTAACTATAAATATGAAAACTATAAATTACACATTTTCTTTACAACTTTATCCTTGTGACGTTGATTGATATAAACTTTTAAGTGTCTCTCCAAGTCTCGGGTTCTAGATCTAATGGAGGAATTTCAGGCTAGAATGATTTTTTACTCTTTATGTGGTTAAATAATGTTATTCCATATTTAAATAAAAATATGTATCTAACTCATTTTTATATTTATTACATGTACATGTATAAATGTGTATTTTTTTGACTACATAGTCCTCATATAAAGGAAAAGTCAACATTTTAGAGTATATTTTGAAGTTTTGTAAGAATATTTGTAATTGTAATTTAAATGATTATTATGTCAAACTTAAACAATTATATTTTTTTTAAAGGTTTATTTATATTAAAAATAATAAATATCGTTTAAAAAATTAAAAATTAAAAAATAAAAACGTTACTAAATATGTTATCGAGCTCGCAAGTAATGTTTAACTCCGTGACGGATTTTACCGGTTTTTCAGAACGAATCTAATAATGCGTCGTAATAATAATAATAATAATAATAATAATAATAATAATAATAATAATAATAATAATAATAATAATAAGTTTTTTTTACTTTTTAAGTAATTATTATGTCAAGTTTAAATAATTACTTTTTCATTTATATATTTATATTAATACATTTTTTTTTAAATTGTCCATAAAAATGATAATAAAAAAAATGTTTAAGTGTAATAAAAAAAAATGACATAAATAAAATAATATTAATTAAAGCACGTTATCCAACAAATTATCGAGCTCATAGATCTTGAAAAAGAACGAAAAACTTCCCGATCTACTCTATAGACTTTCTAGTACGAATATCATAAAGTGTCATAATAATAACATTATAAATGTTAAGCATCTGACGACTACGATCATTGAATTTTTAGTGATTTCACTTCAACTAAATATAGACTATAGTTTACCAAAAAATAATCGGAATGGTAATTCGAATATGTATTCATGTCATATTAGTCGTTTCAATCCAAATTTTACCGTAACAACTCAAAAACTCGTGCATCATCTAATGAAATTATGGATCTATCCCATCAATGAGTTTTTTACTAATCTCAATCATACTCTACCAAAGACTCCACATACTAGTCACCTTTGATAAATGCAAAAGTAAGTGAGTCACCGATTTCATTTATAACATATACGATTTATCATAATGCAGTTTTTTTTCATAATGCCAGAAGCATCCCATAAGATGCCCCTATAGAATTAAGAGTCTCTTAACCGCACAACTGTTAATAATTAACATAGAATATTTACAATTCACTCATCCATCTTTTAAATTTATATAATACAACTTTTTCATATTTTTGTATAACGTTTTTATTAGAAAGATAAATATTAATTGTGGTTAAATTATGTAAGTAATTAAAACTTTTAAAATATTTTTTAGAATGTTAAGTACATTTTATATAAAAAATTTAGATTAATAATTTTACTATAACACTACAACAAAATAGGCTTTGTACGACTCGCCAATTCATATTAAGCGTTGTCAAAAGTCAGAATAAAAAATATTTTGGCAGCCTTTCAATTATCTTTGCCAATCTCTATTTTATTATTTTTTAAAAAAAAATTATAAGCAAATAATTAGATAAAATTTTGTTTTAATATTTTATAATTGTATTTTATACTTTTTTAATTTTAAATTTTATTTTGTAATAATATAGACTATTATTTTTTAAAATCAAAGTATATACTTATTTTTATCTCAAACCTAAAATTTATTAATATTTTGAGTTAATTAAATATAAATTTATTATTAATATTAAATTAATTAAATAAAATTAATACTCTATAAAATAAAATAAATATTTTTTTTAAAATAAATAATATAATAAAATTAGTTATGGAATAAATTAAGTTAAATTTAATGAATTTATAATTTTATCTGAATCCAAATAATTTTTTCTCTCTTTTTCTCTCTTCTAATACCCAAAATATTTTGTCAATTTACGAAAAACATCAATAAGTAAACTTTTGATAGCCTCATATGACAAAAGTTCCAACTCAAAATCGGTGAAAACAACCCAAATTTGATAAGTAGAAAACGGCCATAAAAAATTATGTATTTTTTCATTCTAATTTAGCTCCAAATTCTTTTTTGTTAAGTCTCATTTGGTATCATAAAAAACACTTTATGTAAAAAAAAAAAAGCCTATTTGAAAAAGAAGTATGTATCAGATTACTTAATAATAAGAGCACGGTCTTGTGAATTTTGTATTGGCCTTTATTTCAAATGATATATAGGTTATTTTAATGGTGCTTTTTACAATGGATTTACTAATTTGGGCTTGCGCCATAAACTAAAAAGTTTAGAACTATTAATATTTTCTCTCGAATAGGTTCTTTAATTTGGTTGACTAACATCGTCATCCGTCGTCTAAAAAAATCATCGCTCAAATCCCGATTCGTCTTCCCCAGAAACCCTCTCTCTCCTTCAACTTTACACATCGATTCGGAGAAGAGTAAATGTTGATCTAAATTCTTCTAAGCTGCGAATTTCTGCATCAATGCTTTCATTTCTTTTATTGGCAGGCTTCTCTTCATTTCCGTCTTCATCCTCTCAGTTTGGCAAGAGTAAGCTAGTTTCTTTCCCTCTTTAATCAGATTCATCATGTTATGCTTTCGCTCTTCTTGTTTAAGCACGTTCTTTTCTCGATTCCTCAATTTCATCTCATATTTTATTATTGTTCGGAGTTTGCTATTCGTAATTTGCTGTTGGAAGATACAGATGAGATTAACTTTGTCTTCAAAAATATTGTTTAATTAGTTTCCGCTTATCATGATGTGAATTCTAATCAATAGATCTCGTTGGTGTAGTAGCGCATTTGTTTATTTTCCTGTACATTGATCGCTAATACTTGTACAATATATCTAATTTTTGTATGTTTTAGTTACTCACTCTAGGGTGTATTTTTTTGTGATAAATATAGTATATATATGATTGTTGTTTTGTTCTGTCTCTGTCTGTAATTTCTCAAATTTCATGGCTATGAAGGTCTCGGCTTAGTATATATTTGTAACACAACTTTGTAGATCTTTTTATCTAAGTTTTAATAAGTTGTTTATTCTGAAGGCAACAAAAGGAAAATGATAGCCTTTAATATTTGTTAATATATGAGAAATGATATTTTCAACGAATGAGTAGCGAAAGCAAGGCCACGAATCCTACGTGGCCTTGCCAGCTAGGAGAGAGAAAAAAAAAAAAAGAAAAAAAAAGAAAAAAAAAAAGAAAAACGTTTCAGTTTCCCCTTCTTCTTTCCTCTCTCTTTCTTCTTTTCATTTATTCTTTCCGGCGGCGATTTTTCTCTTCTCTGGCGATTTTTCTCTCCGGCGGCAGCATCCCCGACTTCTTCAACTTTATTCATCTTATTTCTTTCGATCGAAAATGGTAGGTCTTTTCCTTCGGGTATTTCCGTTCACTTCATTGTCTGTATATATGCATTGGAAACTCAGAGCGGTGTCATTCCTCTCCCCTTTTCAGGCTGGTACATCTCCAAGCAATACTCCAAAATCTCCAAGGACAAGGTAAATAACATCTCCTTTTGAATTCTGAAACATTTTGATGATTTGAAGACCGTTTAGGTTTTTGCGGTTAGGGTTAGGGTTTAGGGTTAGGGTTATGGATTTTTATGATTCTGCTGATTCTAATGATTTTAACGATAGAAATGGTTGATTATTTTGTGTTTATTTGCTTCTATGTGATGATTTATGTGATTTTTTATATGTTTGGCTGTTATGGGTCCCGAAAGTGTTGTTTCGGGGACCCGAAAGTATGATTACATAGTCCAGAAATTTGATTTTGATATGTGTTTTGAATGAACGGTCCCGAAAGTGTGGTTTTGGGACCCGAAAGTGTTGTTTCGGGACCCGAAATGTGTTGTTTCGGGACCCCAAAATTGAATTTTGATATGTGTGGCTGTTATGAGTCCCGAAAGTGTTGTTTCGGGACCCGAAATGGTTGGTTTCGGGACCCGAAATGGTTAGTTTCGGGACCCGAAATGGGTTGTTTCGGGACCCATAAATCTGATTTTGTAATGTTTGTCTGTTATGGGTCCCGAAAGTGTGGTTTCGGGACTCGAAATGGGTGGTTTCGGGACCCATAAATCGTATTTTGTAATGTTTGGCTGTTATGGGTCCCGAAAGTGTGGTTTCGGGACCCGAAATGGGTGGTTTCGGGACCCGAAATGGGTGGTTTCGGGACCCATAAATCGTATTTTGTAATGTTTGGCTGTTATGGGTCCCGAAAGTGTGGTTTCGGGACCCGAAATGGGTGGTTTCGGGACCCATAAATCGTATTTTGTAATGTTTGGCTGTTATGGGTCCCGAAAGTGTGGTTTCGGGACCCGAAATGGGTGGTTTCGGGACCCGAAATGGGTGGTTTCGGGACCCGAAATGTGTGGTTTCGGGACCCGAAATCTGGTTTCGGGACCCGAAAATGGGGGTTTCGAGACCCGAAAATGGTGGTTTCGGGACCCGAAATCTGGTTTCGGGACCCGAAATGGGTGGTTTCGGGACCCGAAATTTAGATTTTTAACTTGTTTTCTCTTGGTTTTTAACTTGCTTTAACTTTGTTTCTCTTAGATTATCTGTTTCATGTTTTTTAAATGTTTATCTTTTGTTTTTGTAGGGCAAATAAACGTAAAAAGAATGCCCAAGAAGCAGCATCTCCCAAAGCAGTTCACAAATCCCCAAAAGCTCCCAAATTAGTTCCGAAATCCCCCAGAGCAGCAGCTCCCAAAGCAGCCCCACACAACCTTTTTTTAACTAGGACATCTTCTTTTGGCCTTTTCAATCTTCTCCAACTTCTGTCTAATGATCAAAAGGAGGCTGTGAAGTCAATAGGCTTTGGCCATCTACTTTCATTATCACTTTCAAAATGCCCCGGGGAGATATCCCGTTATCTAGTGAGGCAGTTTGACTGTGATAAATGTTCTTTCACTCTAGAGAATGGCGAGGAAGTGAAAATCGAAGAAGAAGATGTTGAAATGGTATTGGGTCTCCCCAGAGGGGAGTTGGACATTGTAGAATATCAGAATAACGAGACTGATGACAAGCTGAAGGCATTTAGGACTCGATGGGGTAACCCTATTAATGGCGCTCCTTTAGTGACTGCTATGCCGACGAAAATGATTGAGAACAAAGCTGCTGACAACAATTTTAAGATAGACTTCGTATTATTTGTTGTCAGCTGCTTTCTCTGGTGTGATCACCTAGGTCAACTATCAAGGTACTATCATTTTTGTTATTTCATTTGCATCACAACTTATATGATATGTTAATATGACTCAAATATGTTTTTTCCCCTTGCAGGTATAGAATTCTGAAATCTATTTCAGATGTTCAAAATATCAAGAAGTTCAATTGGTGCAAATTTGTACTTCAAGGATTAGTTCAATCATGCGCAAAAGTGAAGGAGAATGAAAAACGACATTTCCAAGGACCACAGACTTTCCTTATTGTAAGTTATCCGTTAATTAATTTCTCTGTTTGCAAAAATAATTGGTTTTAATTAACATATGTACGTTTTCAGTTGTGCTACGTGTATAGGGTGAGCAACCCACAAGTGGGAGGAGTTAATGACCGTCGATTTCCAATACTGTCATGTTGGAATGACACGACTTTGAAGTTTAGACTGGATACGGAGTTAGAAAATGGAGGATTCGGACAAGGAAGCGTTGTGGGACGAATTCCACTACCGGGGATGTGGGGGGAGAACGATGAGGAGGATAATGATGTGGGGGATGATGATGAGGAGGATATGAATGAGGGGGTGTCTGAGACCCCAAAGAAGGCGGCGGCAGCAGCAGCAGCAGCAGAACCTAGGAATAGGTCACCACCTAGGACTAGGTCACCACCTAGGACTAGGTCACCACCTAGGACTAGGCCACCTACGATGAGGTCAGAACCAACGCAATCAACACCTACGAATCAAGGCCTACCACCTATGCATATAACACCTCTTAACACGGCAGGTCCGGACGTTGATAAACTGACTTTTACAGAGAATTTGGCGTGGATTGCTAAATGTACGCTGTTTATTGAAAAGGCCACGAGAAGACTGGAATCTTTAACTTCAGGCTGGGATGCCTCGCCAATGTATGACAACGCCATCCACGTAATTTATAGAGCAATGGATAGGAATAAACCTTTTAGGGATGCCATGCACAGATACTTCAAAGATCGAACACCCACAGAGGATGATGGGGTAAACGCTCACACTGAGGGGGCTCATACTGAGGGGGCTCACACTGAGGGGGCTCACACTGAGGGGGCTCATACTGAGGGGGCTCAAACTGAGCGTGCTCACAGTGAGGGGGCTCAAACTGAGGTAGCTCACAGTGAGGGGGCTCAAACTGAGGTAGCTCACACTCAGGTGGGTGATCTCGAAGGGGAAGATGAAGATGAAGTACCTGAAAAAGATGGATCTCCAAGAAAAAGAAGGAGAAATCCAGTGCGACATATGAAAATTCCAGCACGCCTTAAATCTCCATACATGACGCAGAACAAGCCGACGAAGATCATCGAGCCTGCCCCTCAAACTCATGCGGGAAAAGAATTGGTTGCTTCCAAAAAACAGAAGAAATATCCCATACATATGATGGAACTTCCAAAAAGCCTTCAATCTCAATATATGACGCAGAACAAGCAAAGAAATGTAGAGTTCTATCATTATGTCAATATGGAATACCGAGATGAAGTCGTTGTGGGATTCATTTATGCAGCTGATTCGAATGCCTTGTAAGTCAATATTTCATAGTTTTTTAAATCATGTTTGTTTGGCTGAAGTAATGGTCCCGAAAGTGTGGTTTCGGGACCCGAAAATGGTGGTTTCGGGACCCGAAAGTGAGGTTTCGGGACCCGAAATGGTTGGTTTCAGGACCCGAAAGGTGGTTTCGGGACCCGAAATGGTTTGTTTCGGGACCCGAAAGGTGGTTTCGGGACCCGAAATGGTTGGTTTCGGGACCCGAAAGGTGTTTTCGGGACCCGAAATTGTTGGTTTCGGGACCCGAAATGGTTGGTTTCGGGACCCGAAAATGGTGGTTTCGGGACCCGAAATCTGGTTTCGGGACCCCAAATAATGTGTTTCGGGACCCGAAAGTTTGATTTTTAACTTCTTTTCTTCTTTATCTGGTTTCAGCAAGGAAGTATTCTATGTATCCGAGCTTACCAATATCAACATAGAGCAATTTCAATCAATGAAAAATGAATGCCATGTTGAAAGTGGGATAATTGATGCGTGGGCAAACATGATCACTCTTCATTGCAAATCAACTCCCGACTCGAAAATAGCTTTTTCGACAGTCGTTTCTGTAAGTCTATATCTTTCATTGTTGTTTAAACCAATTTTCTCTTATTCTGATGTTGATTTCATTTGCAGGACTTTTGGAGAATGAAAGACCTTTTCATTGAAAGATTGGTTGAAGAAATGAGAATTTTCGAATTAACTCCCGAATACATGAAAACTGCTAAGCTGGTAAGTCCTTTTTTATATTATCTGATTTTTGATTATATGTGAATCTTGGTGATATTCTTGCAGATAATTTTCCCAATTTTATATGAAAATAACTATTATGTGGTTGTCATCAATATGCAAAACCAAGCAATTGAAATCCTCGACAACCTCCCACTGGACCCAGATATTGAATGGGATGATAAATATGTCACAACTCGGCAACTGGTAACGTTGAAGTCTTTTTTACACATAATGTATTGACTTCTTTGAAAGTGTTTATTAACTTCTTTGGTAAAACAGGTACAGAACTTTGTGGACTACTTCCGAACTATCGACCAAGGGATCGCGGATAAAATTGCTCAATTCCCGTTCAATGTTTTGAAATTACCTTGGCAAGACAGTTCAAATAAAACCGATTGCGGAGTATACTGTATGAGACATATTCATTGGTACAAGGGCGATTCAACAAATTTCAATTGTGGTATAACCATAGAAAATGTAAGTTACATATTTTTTACATTTCATTTGTTTTACAAATCTTTAATAACCGCTGAATTATAATTTCCTACAGGCAAGGGGAATGCTTGAAGCATTGCGAGTCAAATACACTGCAATGATCATCCGTTCAAACTTAAACAAAAATATCCCGAACATCTTAAAGAAGTTTGTAGACATTTTAAAAGTAGAATGTCCTGAAACATATAAGTTGTATGATAACAAGTAATTATAATCATCTTAATTAATTTAGTACATTTTTTGTCTTCAATTATAATCATGTATAAACTATGTTAAAACAAGTTAAAAACCAAGTATAAAGTATGTTAAAAACCAAGTATAAACTAAGTTAAAACAAGTTAAAAACCAAGTATAAATAAATTATGTTAAAAACCAAGTATAAAATAAGTGGTTTCGGGACCCGAAATGGTTGGTTTCGGGACCCGAAAGGTGGTTTCGGGACCCGAAATATGTGGTTTCGGGACCCGAAATATGTGGTTTCGGGACCCGAAATGTGGTTTCGGGACCCGAAATGTGGTTTCGGGACCCGAAATAAGTGGTTCCGGGACCCGAAATATGTGGTTTCGGGACCCGAAATGGTTGGTTTCGGGACCCGAAATGTGGTTTCGGGACCCGAAATGGTTGGTTTCGGGACCCGAAATGTGGTTTCGGGACCCGAAATGGTTGGTTTCGGGACCCGAAATGTGGTTTCGGGACCCGAAATAAGTGGTTTCGGGACCAGAAATGGTTGTTTTCGGGACCCGAAATAAGTGGTTTCGGGACCCGAAATTAGGTTTTTAACTTGTTTTCTCTTGGTTTTTAACTTGCTTTAACTTGGTTGGACTATCTTCGTTAGAAATGAAAGGACAATAATTAATAAAATGAAATATTCAAAGTTATAACATGATCAAAATAAGTACTATCTTCGTTGAATGTTATCACCACACGCATGATCTTCGACATATACTTGAGAGGACAAAAGTGATGTGAAGGATAATTGAGTTGAAAGTGGATCATTCCATTGTTGTTGTTGTTGTGTTGAATCCAAAACTGTAGATGTTGTGGCCGTATTTCCCTTCTTTTTTGATCTCGAAGTCTTGGGAATTTTTTCAATTAAAGATTGTTTCCTCTTTGTTGGTGGTCGTCCTCGACTTCTAACTTTCTTAGGAGAGTGTATCAAAATGGATGTAGCGGGAGATTGAAATGGAGATGGAGATGGAGATGCCTCTGTGCTTTGGTCTTTAGATGCTTCAGTATGGCTTCCATGATTAAGTGACAGAAACTGTTTCATCAAGCCTTTTATTCCGTTCATCCAAAAAGAACAGCTGACTTCAGATTTTACTCCAACTTGTTGAACCTCTTGCATCAATCGAGTTAGACTATTGTGACGTTTTTTTTCTTCAACAGACATATCTGAATCATAAATGTTGGTGATATTTTGATACCCACGCTTAATATCTTTACGCCACCGGTCCATTATATAATGCATTGGTACCTCATTCACCCTCATTTTTTTCAATACAGCCATGATATGCCTACACAAAACACCTCTGAACTCAAACAATCGACATTGACATTTCACATTGCAATCATTTTCTGTGTAATGTACTTTGTAAGAAACATCTCTTACATGTTCTCCATTAACCCCAAGAATGATTTCCTCAACTCTAAATATACTAACTGACCCTTCCTCTTCAATGACTGAGATGTCGCACAACATCAAACCTCTAACTTCTTCTTGAACCAATCTAAATATATCTGGAGTGTAGAAGGTTTGGTATTGTCTTTCAAAGGCAAATCCACTTACAGTTGGTATCAAAGAATTAAACGATTTGAAATCCAATTTCTTTTCTCTCTCGATATTTCGCAACAGAGCCCTATCATATTGCTCGACGAATTGTTTGAGAGATGTTTTGGACTGCACGTAGTCATCAAAGAATGCGTTCATACTTTCACTCCGTTGAGATGTTGACATGCCGGCCCAAAATTGTCCTTTGACATAAACAGGTATCCATTTAGATCTTTCCAAATACAAAGATTTCAACCAAACATTATCTTCCAACTGATAATCTTCAATTAATCTATTCCAATCTTCTTCACATTGTTGAATATTTATGGAATTGTATACTATGTTTTTCAGCCTCTTCTTTATTAGATGATATTCAGTATGGCTTCCAAGTTTTATAGGAAGTTTCTTCATTATATGCCACAAACAAAATCGATGATGAGTTTTAGGAAATACCGTCTCAATTGCAATCGCCATGGATCGACATTGGTCTGTGATTATGGCATTTGGAGGTCTATCATGCATACATTCCAACCAAGTTCTAAACAACCAAGTGAAAGAATTTGAATCCTCACTAGACAATAATCCACATCCAAGCAAAATGGATTGACCATGATGATTAACACCAACAAACGGAGCGAAAGGCATGTCATAGCGATTTGTCAAATAGGTTGTATCGAAAGAGATAACATCATGAAAATCTTCAAAGGCAGCCCTGCACCTACCATCTGCCCAAAACACGTTTTTAATTCGGGATTCCTCGTCCAAATCAATAAGGTAGAAGAAGTTTGAGTTCCTGGTTTGCATTCTTAAGAAATAATTAGTGAGTGCTTCAGCATCCCCAATCCCTAACCTCAACCGTCGTGCTTCTGTAACGTAATTTCTACATGTCCTCTCATCGAAAGACATGTTTTCATACCCTCCAGCTTCAACTACAAGTGATTGAAATGTTTTGGCCACAGTTATTCCAGCTTCATCGTTTGTATCCAATCTTCTCTTTACATTTCCGTCAATTACTTTGTAGGATCTAACATGACGTATTCTCTTAGGGCTTAAAGAATGGTTGTGCTCAAGAAAAATACTTGTTATCACATATTCCCCTTCATTTCGAACAACAACATTAATCTTTGCTTTACAATCTGTCTTCGTTATTGGTCTAGGCTGATGAAACTTGTTTTTTGACTTCGATTCTTTCAGAAAACTCTTGGCACAACCAACGCTGAAGTATTTCCTCTTACCACCTACATTTTTGCTCCCTAATTTGGTAATGCCGAATCCCGTTAAGTGGGCATATGATGTGTAGAATTCAAGAAGTTGTTCTTCGGAGGAAAATGTCATTCCAACACTAGGAATGTGACTGCAAAAATTAAGTGAAACCGTAAGAAAAAAGTCCATAAACCAACCATTTCGGGTCCCGAAACCACCCTTTTCGGGTCCCGAAACAACCCTTTCGGGTCCCGAAACCACCCTTTTCGGGTCCCGAAACCAACCATTTCGGGTCCCGAAACCACCTTTCGGGTCCCGAAACCAACCATTTCGGGTCCCGAAACCACCTTTCGGGTCCCGAAACCAACCATTTCGGGTCCCGAAACCACCTTCCGGGTCCCGAAACCAACCGTTTCGGGACCATTTCGGGACAAGGAAGGACCCTTTCTTGTCCCGAAACCAACCATTTCGGGACAAGGAAGGACCCTTTCTTGTCCCGAAACCAACCATTTCGGGACAAGGAAGGACCCTTTCTTGTCCCGAAACCAACCATTTCGGGACAAGGAAGGACCCTTTCTTGTCCCGAAACCAACCATTTCGGGACAAGGAAGGACCCTTTCTTGTCCCGAAACCACTAGATCTGTTCAGGGTACCTTTCGGGTTCAACATGGGTGGATCTGTTCAGGTTAAGTTCTTCATCTACTGGGTTGTTCAAGTTCGGTGCTTCGGTTTCCTGAAAATTCAAACGGTTTAAATCCATAAATACTTATGTAAAATGTAAACCCTAGATCTGTAAAATCAAAACCCTAGATCTATAAAATCTAAACCCTAGATCTATTCAAAAAAAAATAAAGATCCTTAAAAAGGATACCATGGAGAAGTAAATGCTGCCGTAGAAAGAAATAAATGCAGCCGGAGAAGAGAAATAAATGCAGTCGGAGCCGGAGAAGAGAAATAAATGCTGCCGGAGCTGGAGAAGAGAAATAAATGAAGCGTTTCAGAGAGAGAAAGAAATGCAGAAATATGAAACCCTATTGGGTGAAAGAGGATATGCAGAAACTTTTTAATTTTTTTTTTTTTTCTTTCTCTCTCCTAGCTGGCAAGGCCACGTAGAATTCGTGGCCTTGCTTTCGCTAGTCATTCGTTGGCTTTATCATTCCTCTTAATATATTATGGGTATTCATCTTTCCCTTCTAAGTAAATGAAAGATAATGATGATAAAATCTTAGGTCTTGGCTACTGATCCACCATCAACCCCAAATTTATTGAACCTGAAAGCCAACATCAATGGTTTATTAGAAGGATCTTATCATCATTATCTTCCATTTGCTTAAAGGGAAAGATTATACCCATAATATTATAACAAATATCAAAGGCTACCATTTTCTTTTTGTTGTTTTCAGAATCAACAACTTATAAAACTTAGATAAGAAGATCTACAAAGTTGTGTTACAAATATATACTAAAGAAGATCAGATAAATCTAGGCCGAGAACTTCATAGTCATGAAATTTGAGAAGTTACAGAGACGGAACAAAACAACAATCATATATATATATTATATTTTATCACAAAACAATACACCCTAGAGTTGGGTAACTAAAACATACAAAAATTAGATCTATTGTACAAGTATTAACAATCAATGGACAGGAAAAAATAAACAAATGCGCTACTACACCAACGAGATCTATTAATTAAATTTCGCATCATGATAATCGGAAACTAGCTAAATAATATTCGTGAAGGCAGAGTTCATCTCATCTGTATCGTCAAATTACGAATAGTTTCTACGAAACAATAATAAAATATGAGATGAAATTAAGGAATCGAGAAAAAAACGTGATTAAACAAGAATAACGAAAACCTAACATGATGGATCTGATTAAAGAAGGGAAAGAAGCTAGTTAATTCTTATTCTTGTCAAGCTGAGAGGATGAAGACGGCCAATAAAAGAAATGAAAGCCCGACGTGTAAAGTTGAAGGAGAGAGAGGGTGTTCGGGGAAGATGAAGCGGAAGAAGTTTATGAACTTTGAGTGAGGATTTTTTTTAGATACTATTTAATGATGATGTTAATCTAACAAAATTAAAGAAACCTAGCTAGTGGAGAGAAAATATTAATAGTTCTGAATTTCAGTTTATGGGCGCAAACCCAAATTAATAAATCCATAGTAAAAAGGCGCCACTAAAATAGCTCATATATCATTTGAAAAAAAGGCCCATACAAAATTCACAAGACCCAAGCTCCTATTAAGTAATCTGATACTTCTTCTTCAAATAGGCTTTTGGTCAAAAAGTGTTTTTTTTTTTATATATATAAATGAGACTTAACAAAATAGAATTTGAAGCTAAATTAGAATGAAAAAACACATAATTTTTTAGGGCCGATTTTCTACTTATCAAATTTGGGTTGTGTTTCACCGATTTTGATGTGGAACTTTTTGTCATATGAGGCTATCAAAATTTTACTTATTAATGTTTTTCCTTGACAAAATATTTTGGGTATTAAAATGAGAGAAAAAATTATTTGAATTCAGATAAAATTATAAATTTATTAAATTTAATTTGAAATTATAAATAATTTATTCAATAACTAATTTTATTATATTATTTATTTAAAAAATATATTTATTTTATTTCATAGAGTATTAATTCTATCTAATTAATTTAATATTAATAATGAATTTATATTTAATTAACTCAAATATTAATAAATTTTAAATTTGAAATAAAAATAAGTATATAATTTGATTTTAAAAAATAATAATCTATATTATTACAAAATAAAATTTAAAATAAAAAGTATAAAATACCATTATAAAATATTAAAACAAAATTTTATCTAATTATTTATTTATAATTTTTTTTAAAGGAATAATAAAATAAGGGTTGGCAAAGATATTGAAAGGCTATGGATTTGGATTATGTGTCGCCCAAAACCTATTTTTTTTGTAGTGATATATATATATATATATATATTTAATAATGAGTTTAAATATAAATTAATTAATTAAAAATCTGATTTTAAATAGTAAATTAGATTAATTTGAAAATAAATAAAGTAAGTTAGTTTGAAAAGTTGAACTGAAAATTGTGTGAGTTATAGAATTTTTTTTTTTTTTTTTTTTGTATGTCCTCTCCATTTTATTTTTAAAAAAATTACAACATTAAAATATATATATATATATATATATATCAAATTAATTTAATCTCATTTTAATTTGTTTAATTTATTTAAATTAATCTAAAATTAAATTATAATATTATAGTGTAAAATATGAATGTCTATAAGTTTAGTCGATTGAAATGTTCGATCTGGACATATAATTATATGTTTAAGTCTAAATTTTGCGTATAACATTTTAAATTATTTTTTATTAATCGTTTTAAATTTCAAGTACGGATTAATCCGTAAACCAACCACTCAACTTATTTATACTCACATAACGAGTTGGGCTGGTTCTGGCAACCCATTTATTAAAATAAAGAAGAAACTTTTAGTATTTTTTAAACATAAATAGATCTAGCTGAGTGGTTTAGGATGTAAATAAAAGATTTATATTTGGTCATTAGTTCGAACCAAATCCAAAATATTTTTTAGTGCGTATTAATAATTAAATACAAATAGGTACATATGTTAATCAATAGGTACATATGTTAATCAATAAATAGTAATAGTAGTTAATTTGTATAGATAGTTTATACACTTAAAGTTGGAAAATATATATAATCATAAGCCTAACATTACCATTTTGAAGTAGCTAATGAATTTTATTGAAAATTAATTATAAAATAGTTTTTCATATATTATTTGTTTTTGTAATATTTAACAAATATCAAGTTTCTAATATATATAAAGTTGAAGTATCTTCTAAAATAGTATGCATTTATATGTTAAAAGATTCATTTTTCTTCTTTATCGTTAATTCTCTCTAATTATTTTGAAAATTCAGATAGACTTGTTTAAATTCAAATAATTTTGTCAAAAATATTTAAATGAACTTTTTGGGGGAATTTGGGAGTTATAAATTGCCCACTATTATCATATGTCTAGTCAATACTCTAATAACCTAATTAATTATCGGGATTACAATTATTTGGACAACTAATTTGGGGAGAACCTAAATTCTAGATATAAAGTTTTAAAATTTTATTTATATATATAAAGTTAGAAATCTGTCATATTTATTCAATTAATTAAAAAAATTAAAAAATATATTTTTTGATATAACTTAATTACTAAGATTTTATATTTTTTAATCGTATATAAATTTAAGAAAAAATTATATAAGTGCAAGTGCAGGCGCCTTTGAAACCCGGTATGTGATTTATTTAAAAAACAACTTAACGAATTTAAACTTTATTAATATAAAATATTTTATTATATATATTCAGTAATTCAATTATAAAATATTTTTAATTTTTAATTTTTTTTACTGAGATTAATAATTTAAATTGTATGTATATATTATTTATAATGGTTAAATTAAGATTAATTTTAAAGATTTTGTTTAATTATTATTTTATTTTTAAGAATTCTAATTTATATATAAATCTACTTATAATATATTTTATTTAGAATAATTATTTAAATATTTACTAAATAAATATTAAAATAATTATATTTTAAAATATAATATTTTTAGACAATGATTAATACTTCTATATTTTCATTTATAATAATTTTTTAAATATTATAAATTTATTCAATTTAATGATTAATAATATATATATATATATTAAATTAGAATAAATTCATATTTTTTTAAAGAAAATCATTATATATTTTAATAATATATTATAAATAAAAATATATAACTATCTATACAAATTCATATTTTGAAGTAGCTAATGAATTTTATTGAAAATTAATTATAAAATAGTTTTTCATATATTATATGTTTTTGTAATATTTAACAAATATCAAGTTTCTAATATATATAAAGTTGAAGTATCTTCTAAAATAGTATGCATTTATATGTTAAAAGATTCATTTTTCTTCTTTATTGTTAATTCTCTCTAATTATTTTGAAAATTCAGATAGACTTGTTTAAATTCAAATAATTTTGTCAAAAATATTTAATTGAACTTTTGGGGGGAGGTTGAGAGTTATAAATTGCCCACTATTATCATATGTCTAGTCAATACTCTAATAACCTAATTAATTAGCGGGACTACAATTATTTGGACAACTAATTTGGGGAGAACCTAAATTCTAGATATAAAGTTTTAAAATTTTATTTATATATATAAAGTTAGAAATCTGTCATATTTATTCAATTAATTAAAAAAAAATAAAAAAATATTTTTTGATATAGCCTTAATTACTAAGATTTTATATTTTTTAATCGTAAGAAAAAATTATATAAGTGCAAGTGAAAGTGCAAGTGCAAGCGCCTTTGAAACCGGTATGTGATTTATTTAAAAAACAACTTAACGAATTTAAACTTTATTAATATAAAATCTTTTATTATATATATCCAGTAATTCAATTATAAAATAATTTGAATTTTTAATTTTTTTTACTGAGATTAATAATTTAAATTGTATGTATATATTATTCATAATGGTTAAATTAAGATTAATTTTAAAGATTTTGTTTAATTATTATTTTATTTTTAAGAATTCTAATTTATATATAAATCTATTTATAATATATTTTATTTAGAATAATTATTTAAATATTTACTAAATAAATATTAAAATAATTATATTTTAAAATATAATATTTTTAGACAATGATTAATACTTCTATATTTTCATTTATAATAATTTTTTAAATATTATAAATTTATTCAATTTAATGATTAATAATATATATATATATATATATATTAAATTAGAATAAATTCATATTTTTTTAAAGAAAATCATTATATATTTTAATAATATATTATAAATAAAAATATATAACTATTAATCATTTTCTTAAAATAAAAATAATTATTTTAAATTAATCTTAATTTTTAAAAAATATATATAAATAATATCAGTGGTATATATAGTTGAAATATCAGTATTGGGTGTATATATACATTCATAATATTTTTTCAAAAATCTTTATATATTTTGAAAATGTATTATAAATAGAAATATAGAACTGTTAAAATTAAAATAATTTATTTGAAATTAATGTTAATTTAAAAACTTATAAATAATATCAGTGATATATATTTGAAATGTGAGTGTGTGTGAGTATAATGTTGTGGTATATATATTTGAAATTAATTATTCTTAATTTAACATTTATAAATAATATATATTTAAATTATTAATTTCATTAAAAAAATAAATTCAAATTATTTTTTTACCGCACACTCATATTTCACCTTTTAAATATAATTAAGTTAAAATATTAAATATATATAATAACTCTGTTAATAAATGACACATTTTTTTAAGTTGGTATACATAAATATAATTTTATACTTTCTCGTAATAAATTTATCAACTCTAACCAACTTCATAAATTAAATTTACAGTTCCTTCCATTCTAATTTACTTTGTAAAAATGTAGACACTTTTTAGTTCCACTAAATTTGACCAAACACTAACACAATGTTAATTTTACTACCAAATTTGACCGACTACTATCTTTATTTTATAAATGGAATGATTGATTGGCTGAATCCCCAACTTAGGGTTTGTTTGAGGGAGTTGTTTTTTGGGTTTTGTTTGAAAAATTTTTGTTTGATGTTTGATTAAAAGTAGGAAAAAACTTAATTTTTTTTATTTTTTTTATCAAATTATTCTATTTCTAGATTTTTATTTAATAATTAATTTATATTAAAAAAAATAAGAGATAATTTGACTATTTTAATAAATAAATTAATTAGATTGATAATGTGATTGTTGGGTTTGGAATAAAAACTGAGTTTTATCATAATAACATTCATCAACCAAGCCCTTAGCTACTATTGGATTAGGTTATTTCGATGTTACCCATACATGTATATATTCCATTCATAAATTGACACATATACACAAAAGTGAAATATCACCTCCTCAATTGTTAGTTTTTTCTCTTTGGTAACATCGAATTAACCATTAGATGTAATGGTTTAAGCCAGCTCTAACTCTAACTCTAACCCTATCTCTCTGTATAAAAAGCTTTTGGTTATAGAAGAAATGTGAAAACATTAATTAGGTGGATATGGAATAATTATTTTGTAGGGTTTGTTTATATGGTTAATGGATTGTTTTTATACTTTATGATACTTTTATTTTTTAATATTGTTTTTAATTTTTTTATATGCATATAGTATTTTACAATAAATAACTAATTTTTTAAAATAATTAATATCAGAATAGTACGGATCTACATATCTCAACCTCTTAAAAATAATATTAATATTTATATTAGTGTTACAAAAAAAAATCTTCATTTAATTGTATATTTTAAGTTCATAGTACTAATTATAACTTCTAAATTCGTCTTCCTGTCCAACCCATAAATATTTTGTTACTAGAAAAGAAAGGGTCACATATAACATTGTTACCATGTCCGTGAATTCAATATTAGGGCATGCTGTCTGCATACCATACCCTGCTCAAGGGCATATAAACCCATATGTTAATGTATAAACTAGTTAGAATTCATGTATTTGTAATCTATAAGAATTATGATAAATAATAAAAAATAATTTGGATAAACTATCTTAAATATCTAAGTTTTGAAAAATATACTAATAAAAATACATAATACAATAAATAATTAGTTAAAGTGGTACAAATATTAAAATTTATAAAATAAAATTTTTAATTATCAATAACTCGAACTAAGTGAATATAACTAAATATTTTCTTTTAGCACAAGATTATCTTACAAATTAAAAAAAATATAAACTTACCTAATGGATAATAACTAACTAATCATTTAAACAATTTAAATATAGTCGGTCATATCTAAGACATAAAAAAATTGAATCGTATAAAAAATCTTATATAAATTATTATCTTTCTCAAAAGACCAATTAAACACTTGTTTTATAAAGAGGGGTGGAGAACACTAGTAAAAATGTATGATTATCGAGGAATCTACCGAGAGCGAACAAATACTCTCGGAAATATTTATTCCATCGAGAGCATCACCCTTTCCTCATTGATATTTGTGAAGACCACCGAGAGCATTAGTTATCTCGTAGATAATATTTATTTCTGATAGCCTTTGTTATCTGTTCTCGTGAAGAAATATTTACGAGGGTTCGCAATTATGCCCTCGGTGAAATCTTTTTAATTTTAACCCAGCTACTTCCTTTCTTCTTTCTTTCTTCTTCCTCTCGCGCTTCTCTTCCGATCCCTTTCTTTCTCCGATTCTCCGCCTAACCTCCGCCGTTCTCCGTCCACAGATCCGCCCTCCTCCGCCCAGATCGATTCCGCCCTCCTCCTCCTCCGCGATTACGCCCAGATTCCGCTACTTGACAGGGGTGTTGTTCATCGTTGCTTTGCCAAAAATCTCTACACACACAATCACACACTGCATCAGTACTTTCCTTCTTTTCTCTCTATTTTAAGACTATCCTTACTTTACTTAATCATTTAGATTAGCTTCGTTCTTGACAAAGAAAATCTTGGTTAGGGCATCTAAAAAACTCATCTAATATTGTACATATCCTATGTAGTAATGCTCAATTTAATCTTCGAAGATTCTCAAGGTTCAGGTTCATGGAGTTAGCTAGTTTCCATTTGGAATGACAAGATATAAGGGGGCTGCCATCATCAAGACAAGGTCGGGTGATCAGTTTTCTTCAAGTGTATTTAAATATTTAAATGTTGTTTTGTTTCAATTGTATATCATGTTTGGGCTGAAAGAAACGCGAGAGCTTTTTCTAGAGTTCAACGCGACATCGATATATGGTATTGGGATATTGTGGTGGACAAATCGTTTATGAGAACATGGAGGAAAATACACATGTGCGAGCAAAACTGAAATCATTGCAAGAATTGGAGAATCTCATATCAAGAAGTACTCAAAAAGCCAATTTCAAGACGCGTTCAATATTTGAAAACTTGTGTTTATAATTTTCTTTACTCATTCATATATGTGTAGATTGATTCATTTGTTTTTCTTTTGAGAATCAAATCTAGGGCTTGTCCTAATTGATATAAACAACCTCGTGTCGTTTTTTTTTCATTTTGAGATTTTAATTAAATGACAAATAAGCCGTTTTCAAAATAAAAAACAATTAAACACACAAAATCATGTTTTCTTTTAGCCTAAGTAGGGCCGTGCAAAAAAAAATCGAAAAACAGATAACCCAAGCGAATCGATAGTTAACCGGTTTCATTTTAACGATTTATTGGTTAATCGGTTCTAGCGGTTTCGGTCAACCGATTTTTTACCGGTTAAATGGTTCGGTTTTCGATTTACAAATTTTTTTAACGGTTTAACCGGTAAATCGATAATAATTTAATTATATATTTTTATATTTTATAATTTGTATTGGTTATTTTAGAAATAATAAATATATTATAGATAACATTTAATAATTTATAAATCTTTTTTATTTTTTATTTTTAAATTTTAAATTATAATTTTATAGAATTAATTTTAAAAAACATTATAATTTATATAAAATTGTACAAAAATAAAATAAAAACAAGCTGAAACAATTTCATTAAAATATATAAAATTATTTATATAACGAAATAATAACATAATTTATAAATTAACAAAATCAAAATAGTTAAACAAATTAAAACTTGATGTTTTCAACATTCAAAATAATTTTTTAACTTTCTGTCCAATACGCCCAACACGAAAACACCTAAACATCTATAATATATTGGAAATACTTAATCATATAACTATAAACACATATATATAATATTTTGCATATTATTATAATGAACACAATTATTCAAATAACTATTATTTTATTATAACTTAACGATTTTACTTCCCGTTCTATCGATTGAGAAGGAGATTCAATCATATTCGTTTATACTTGGTTGGTTAAAGACTGGTCAACATAATAATTTTTTGAATTTTTTCAAGAAACATATAAAAAATTAACAATATATATTATATTGTTACAATAAAATTATATATTATAAAATATTCCTAAATATATCAATAAAATATATTATGATAATAATATATTAAATTATAATAGAGACAAGAAAGAATGGAGAATAGTACTAAAAAAAATCATTTCATAAATTTATTTCTTAATTAAAAAAATTAATTATCGGTTTCTGGTTAAACCCGGTTAACTGACCGGAACCGACCAAAACCAGTAAAATCAGAACTGGTAAAACCGATACCATTAACGGACGATTAACTGGTTTGTAAAATAAAAAGACAAACCCGGTTTTAACCGATTAACCGGTTAACCAGCCGGTTGAACACCCTTAAGCATAAGATTATCTTACAAATTAAAAATATATATAAAAACTTACACATTATGATAACAAGTAACTAATCATTTAAACCATTTAAATATACTTCGGTCATATTTAAAACATTAATTTCTTAATAAAAAATGTTGAATTTTATAAAAAATTCTTATATAAATTATTCATTATTTAAAGACCAATTAAACACACAAAATCATGAATTATTATTCATTTTATATTACATTTAAAAAAAAATTATACTCACATTAAAATTAGTATATGATTATATATTTGTTTAGAACGCCGGTTTCTAACTTTTCATTTGATTTGGAGTGCGACTAATCCCCGAGAATTAAACACATATTTTGCAAACACACTTAATAATTTAATCAAGTGCAGAACTTGACGTCTGTTGAGCCCGAACCCAAGATTTCGGGGACGTCGGAAATATTTACCTAGGCGAGAAGAGGGATGTAATTCTATTTTTTAATTGTTATATATTAAAATAATAATATTAATAATAATAATAATAATATAAAAAAAAGCATACATCTCAACCTAAAATATTTATATATATATATATATATATATATATATATATATATATAACTTTAAAAAAAATATTAAAACATTATATTACTAAACTATAAAAAAAAAAAAAAAAAAGTCACAAATGACCATTTTTCTGTTATGTTTAAACTTTTCTAACTAAATAATATATATTTATATATATTATATAATATCTTTAATGGTTAATTATTATATTTATATTTATATATATTATTTTTTATCATTAATTTTTATATTTATATATATAATTATTAAATATATTTCATATATATATATATATATAATATATTATTTATTTTAGGCAATTTATTTGAGTGAACTCTCAACTCTTCACTCATTTTTAACCTTCGAATTATTTTTTAAAATATTTATAATATAAATATTATATATATAAATATAAAAATTAATGATTAAAAATAATATATAAATTATTTTTAAACTTTGTTATATAAATATATATATATAATTAAAATAACTAATATATAAATATTTTATCAATATATAAAAGAGATTTAATAATTTTATAAATATACATAGTAATATATATATATATATATATTATAAAATAATGATTAAAGATAATATATATAATAATATATTAAATTTTAATCGTTATATTTAACTAAAAAATTGATTTAAATAATTATGATGACCTTTTTAAAAATTGAATTAGCTATTTACTTTAAAAATTAATTTAAGACTAAAAAGTAAGTGATAGAATTTATTAGATGGCCGCTAAAATAATTTAGTCATTTTTATATGAATATATATAATTTATATAATTAATAATTTAAAATAAATAACTCAATTCACCTTAAAATAAAAAATAAATAACTAAACTTTATTCTCTAATATTATATAAAAATAGACAAATACACTTTAAAGTTGACCGATGTAATTATAGGTTAAACGTTCAAAATATATATATATATATATATATATATATATATATATATATATATATATATATATATATATATATATATATAATTTAATCTAACTTTATTTTAATATAAAAATTAAATAATTTAGTCGGTTTAATTGTTGGATATATAATTATAGATTCAAGTCCATAACTTGCATATATTTTTAATATTTGTTATTAACCTTTTCAAATTTTTTTTTATAGTAAATAAACTCATTATTTTGTAATGAAAAGTTGATCAATAAATATGAGAAATAATTAATTTAAGGGTTATTTAATTTTATTCTCACCTTATTGACAACAGCATTTTTCTACATATGTAATGTTAATATTATATAAGTAATTATATTACTTATTTAATAGTTAACACTAAATGAGTTTGATTCAGATTATATTTATCAGTTTATTTATTTATATTTATAATATTATTTAATAATTAATGTTATATATGTAATATTATATATATATATTATTAATTTAATTTTAAATATTAATAAATTATTTAAATTTAAAATTTTATTTTTTTATATTTTTTTTATATTTTTTAAATTTATAATATTATATATTATTGTTTTCCAACTTCCCTCGAACACTATATTTACTTTAATTATGAGTGGTTTTGTTTTGATTCATTTCTTGTAATATTTATATGTTAAGTATCTTTTTATTTACTTAATTTTAAAGAATTTTTTCACTCAAAAAAACTTGATATCAAATCAGTTCAAACACTCATCATTGAATGGTATTGTTAGTGATTTAAAAAAATAATAATATTATATAAAAAAATAATATTATTTATATCTATTATGTATAATAAATTTATCAAATGTAAAAAGGTGAAAAAAAAATGAGATACATATTTAAATTTATGCTTTTTTAGTATTACTATTATTTTATATTAATATATATATATATATATATATATATATATATAAGAGAAATAAATAAAAGATTATAAATAAAATGATTGAAATAGATTAAATTAATAGAGAGAATGAATAAAATGATTAAAAAATAATTAAATAGATGAATGAATAAATAAAATGATTAAAAATTAAAAATATATGAAAAAGAATGAAAAAACAAATTTAAAAATGATAAAAGATAAAAACTTTAAAAATATAAGAAAGAACGTAAAAAAAAATTGTGTTTAAATATAAATTTTGTTAAGTAAATTTATTACGCAAAATTGGTAAAAAAAAAGGAATGAACTTTTAGGGGACTTACGGGTTATAATTTGTCCACTATTCCGTCACCACATGATTTCTGATATTGGAAGGACCTAATTAATTAGTTGGAGATTACAAAGATTTGAGATTTTAATTTACGGCACACTCAATTTGACCGAACTAAATATCTAAATATTATTTAGTAATTAGTACTCTTTGACCAAAATTAACAAAATATTAATTTTACTACTTAATTGACAGATTACTATCTTTATTTAATATTGACCGACTATATCTTTAATTATTAACTAGTAAAATTTTCATTCATGGAGATAAAAATATAAATAAAATAATAATAATTATTATTATTTAATGTTTAAAATTCTTAATAAATCACGAATAATAATTTAAAATAAAAAAGAACTCTCATTCCATATTTTTTAATCATTTCGGTAAAACAATTTATCTTCTCACATATTTTATCACATATTTTTTCCGAATAAACCTCTCATCACATGACTTTACATTTTTACTTTAGTCAATCCAATATTTGATTCATATTTTTAATATTTAACATCATGATTTCACACTTTGATCAATTAAATATTTAATTCATATTTGTACTTGTTTGGTTATGTTGCTAATTCAAAACATACATATAACATTTTTAATTTTATTTTTAACCGTTTTTAAGTTTATGGGCGGGTCAACCCATAATTCGATCCAAGTATTCATTTATTCTCACATATATATTCAAATTAACCACAACTCTCGACCCGACAATAAAGACACATTTAAAATTAAGCATTATTATATATATATTAATATATATATATATATATTAGTTAGTTAAAAAGTTTAACTTATATTGTTAGAATGTACCGCGTTTATCAAATTTTGTGTTAAATTTAAAATATAAAGTCTTATTAGTCTAGTTGATTAAACAATTTATTTGTTTTTGTTAGATTGCAAGTTTGAAATATATTTATATTTTTTTTATTTCTTTTAACCGTTTTAAGTTTATAGGTGGGTCAACCCACAATCCAACTCAAGTATATCCAAATTAACCACCGCTCTCGACTCCGGCAATCCGAACACTTTTAAAATTAAGCATCATTATATATATATATATATTAGTTAGTTAAAAAGTTAAATTTAAATTGTTAAAATATGTAGCGTTCATCAAAGCCTAGTTGGTTAAAGGGTTATACTTGTTAACCCACAATCCAACCCTAATATCTATTATACTCACATATATATTCAAATTAACTACCCCGGACATTTTTAAATTAAACATCATTATACTTATTTATTTATTTATATATATATATATTATATTATATATTATATATTATATATTTATAAGATTTAATATTATTTCAAGCCGTTTGAATATATTTTATAAAGTAAGACTTAAGAAATAAATTGTTCCATTTTAGGTTTCAATTATTATAATTTTAATTATTTTACAAACTAATAAGCATCTATTTTTCTTATTTTAAAATAGTATTTTCTTATTCTTAATTAATTTTTCATATCTATAAAAGCGACATAACAAAATTCTTTTTTCGATTTTTAAATAGGTAAATCGTACATAAAAAAAAATTACGTAGTTACAAAGTTATGTGAAAAATAAATATCAAATTTATCTGAGATCGACATTTTTTAGTCATGCAAACGAACGCAAACGAACATCGACAAATTAAAATACGTAAATCTTGAAAAATATACTTAATTGAAAATAAATACGTCAAAGACATCTTTCAATATCATTTCATTTACAAACGCGATAAATTAGTTAGAAAATCGAAAAATAATATCACACGGGATCCTCTGCTACCGAAATATAGATGTTCCGGTGTTCCTCCATACAAATTTTGATATTAAAATAAAAATAAAATAAATAAATAAACTGTATTTACTGATTTACCCCCTTTCCCTGTGAGAGAGGAACAGGGGAGCAGGAAACTTTAGTAACAGAGGAACTTTGCTCAAATAATATATATTAAAAAAAGAGACTTTTGTCCATTTGAAAAAAATATTCAAAATTTGATAATTAGACTCCATATGCCACCCTCCAAACAACTTATCTTCACAATTGAGCCTATAAAATGCAATGATTGAATGGCTGAATTCCCAAACCCATAAACATTCACCAATATCATATAAGTACCTAATATCAAGAAAAAAAAAGAAAGGGTCACATATAACATTTTATAACCATGTCCAATATTAATCCGATATTGGGGCATGCTGTCTGCATACCATACCCAGCTCAAGGTCACATAAACCCTATGTTGAAGCTGGCCAAGATCCTCCACGCTCGAGGCTTCTACATCACCTTCGTCAACACCGAGTTCAACCACCGCCGCCTCCTCAAATCTCGGGGACCGAATTCCCTCGACGGTCTCAGCACTTTTCGATTCGAGACTATCCCTGATGGATTGCCTGAGACCGACAATATCGATGCCACTCAGGATATTCCTTCTATCAGTAAATCAACCACGAATACATGTTTGGGTCCATTTAAAGATTTGCTCTCAAGGCTCACTGCTCCGCCGGTGACGTGTATAGTCTCAGACGGCGTGATGAGCTTCACCGTCGATGCGGCAGAGGAGTTGAGCCTTCCCGAGGTCCTTTTATGGACGACTAGCGCTTCTGGACTCTTGTGTTACCTTCAATATAATAACTTGCGGGACAAGGGCTATACTCCCTTCAAAGGTACATATTCATTATTCTTTTATCACTTTAATATTATTATTCTAAAATAACCTTTAATTAATCATTTGAAACACCTATAATTAGTTCGATTCAGAACAATCTCAATATATTTGCATCTAAATTAAATCTGGTTTATGGGTTTGAGCCACTACTTTAGAAAAAAATAAGATAAAATATAATATAATTATATATATGTGGATATTTTCAAAGTAAGCCAATAAGTGTTAGGTGGTTATACTAAAGATTTGCTAGATTGAGAATGAGACTAGATCCAAACTTTATGAGAGAGAATATAAAATAATAATGTGGTATGGGATCGGGTTGTTGGTCCCAACTCTAAAAAGATAAATTATATAATTTAATCAAATATCAAACAAAAAAAAATAATTATTTTTTCTAAATAAAATATATTATAAATGTTTAGCTTAGAAATGGATTAATAAAACTCAGCCCATTTCTTATAAATAATAAAGTAGACATTTTAAAAAGAATTTAACACCAAATCCAAAATATATATTTTCTGTTACATTATTTTATTGTGATTCGGAAGTGTACATTCTGGTTGGTATGATAGTGCATGTATCATTAAGACATTAAGACAGTGGTTAGAGTACATTTTGGTTGGTATGATAGTGCATGTATCATTAAGACAGTGGTTAGAGTATTGCTTTCATACGGCGAGAGTGTCATTAGTTCAAATCCAATAGTAGGTTAGATACTTTAGAGTGTCATATGTATAAAGAAAAAAAAAATTAACAAAGGAGAGATGATATTTACTTTTATGAATAGGTGTCACTTCATTAGTAGAATACAGGCAGTGTCTGTACATGTAGCATCGAATTAACCGTACATTCTTGACCTATGTTTTATACTCTGCTTCTTATAAATGCATACTTTCCTATTTATGACAAGAGCATCAGGATTACATGCCTAAAATCAATGTATTGAAATTTAAAACAAAGAAGATGATATAATTAACCCTCAAACATGGGATTACATATAAAATTGGAATAGAACATGACCAAGCACACCATTGTTTCCCTTAATTTGTTGCAGATGCGAGTTATATTGGAAATGGTTATTTGAACACGGCATTAATCAAAGATATCCCTGCTGGAATGGAAGGCATCCGATTGAAAGACTTCCCTAGCTTCATCCGAACCACAGATCCAAATGACTTCATGTTCAGCTTCCTCATCAACGAAGCAAACAGAGCAAAACGAGCCTCAGCCATTGTTCTCAACACCTTCGACAAACTCGAGTGCCACGTGCTTCAATCTCTCTCAAACATCCTCCCACCGCCAATCTACACCATTGGCCCTCTCCACCTCCGCATGAACGAGCTCAAATACGACGAAGCAGCGCTCAGCTCTCTGGATTCCAATCTCTGGAAAGAAGAAACAGAGTGCCTAGATTGGCTTGAAACCAAACAACCCAATTCAGTAGTCTACGTTAACTTAGGAAGCATAACCGTGATGACTGCCCATCACTTAATTGAGTTCGCATGGGGATTGGCTAATACCCAGAAACCGTTTCTTTGGATCATAAGACCCGACATCGTGGCCGGAGATGAAGCAATCTTGCCGGCGGAGTTCTTAGAGGAGACTAAGGAAAGAGGTATGATGGCGAGTTGGTGCCCGCAGGAAAAGGTATTGGCCCATGAAGCGATCGGGGTTTTTCTGACCCACAGCGGATGGAATTCGACTATTGAGAGTATTTCTTATGGAGTCCCGATGATATGCTGGCCTTTTTTCGCAGAGCAACCTACGAATTGTTGGTATTGCTGTGAGAAATGGGGGATAGGGAAGGAGATGGACTGCGATGTGAAGAGGGAAAATGTGGAGGGATTGGTTAGAGGATTGATGGATGGAGAAGAAGAAGAAGGAAAGAAGATGAAAGATAAAGCAATGGAGTGGAAGAAGATGGCAGAGGAAGCCGTTGGGGATGGCGGTTCTTCATATGGAAATCTTGACAAGCTGATTCAACAAGTGCTTCTCCCTTCAAGAGATTATTAGTCTTTTTATCTACTTTAATTATTATTTAAGTTCATGTTTTTGAATTTTATATAAGTTGTTTTGTTGTTTGAATAATAAATAATGTATTATAGATCTAAATGTCTATAATACATTTAAATTATGAAGATCTAATGTTATTTGAAATCTTGTGAAGTTGATTGAGATGAACTCTAAATGTCTCTCGGATTCTAGATCCAAGGAATTAATCGATCTAATGGAGGAATTTCAGGCTAGAATGGTTTTTACTCTTTATGGGGTTAAATTATGTTATTCCATATTTAAATTAAAACATGTAACTAGCTCATTTTTATATTTATTACATGTACATGTATAAATGTGTCTATTTTTGGACTACATAGTCCTTTTTTAAATAAAGCAAAAGTCAACATTTTAGAGTATATTTTGAAGTTTTGTAACAATACTTGTAGTTGTAATTTAAATTATTATTATTTGAAGCCTAAATAAATACATTTTGTAAGGGTCATTTATATTAAAAATGGTAAAAAAAATAGTTAGAGTACAACAAAAAAATATGAAATGAAAAAATCAAAATAAAAACATTACTCAATATGTTATTAAGCTCGAGAATACTATTCGAGGAGAACAATTAACTATGCGAGTCTATCGACTTTCCGGAATGACTCTCAGAAAGGGGATATCATCATATACTCCTGATATTTCTCAGTTCGCTTTCAAATGGAGGGGTAAAACAATATTTTTAAAAAAATAATGTTTTGCCCCTCCTTGTGAGAGGGAACAAGAAAAACATTAATAATAATTATTATTATAATAACATTATGAATTTTTATTTTTATTTTACTTAATTATTATGTCAAATTTAAATAAATACTTTTCATTTATATATTTATATTAATATACATTTTTTAAAAATAATTCATATATATTAAAATGATAAAAATCGTTTAAACACAATGATAAAGAATGACATAAAAAATACAAACACGTTACCCAACAAATTATTGAACTCGTAGATCTTAAAAAGAACGAATAACTATCGGCTTTCCAGTACGAATATCATAAAGTGTCATAATAATAAAATAAAAAATGTTATGCATCCTCCATTCGAATTATGTTAGGGGTCTTTCGCTTTTGCCAGATCTATAGAGATACTACAAGTCCACCGTCCTAGATTTCATCGCCGCGGCCATGATCTGGTTCACCGGTACTACCAAAAAGTCTCTTACTTACGTTACTTTTACTGATGTTTTTTATCTTGGACCACGAAGGCCCCAGTCGTGCTTCTTCTTTTCATTCTCATCATATTGATAAAAAATCTCCTCGTGCTCTGCCATAAGAACTTGGAGTCCGTATCATGGTAAAGGTAAGGATGTGATTCTTGCTCAAAAAAAGACTGAACACGATCATTAAATATTAACTCAAATATGATAACTAAATATAGTCCACCAAAAAATAATCATAATGGTAATTAACTCAAATATGTATTAACGTCATATCAACTGTCTCAATTCAAACTTTACAATAACTATCAAAACTTAGACATCATCTAATGAAATTATGGGTCTATTCCCTCAATGAGTTTTTTTACTAACATCAATCATTATCTACAAAAATATTCATATATTAGTCACTCTAACAATGTTAAGTCACCGATTTCATTTTTTTATGACACATACGATTTACCATAATACAGTTTTTTTCATAATGTCACAAGCATCTCATGAGACGCCCTTATAGAGTTAAGAGACTCTCAACCATCAATTACATAAATCATTTATAATTCACTAATACATCTAATTTCAAATTTATATTAATACAACATTTTTTATTTTTTTTAGAAAGATTAATATTCATTTTGGTTAAATTATGTAAGTAGTTAACCATTTAAAAATATTTTTTAGAATGTTAATTATGTTTTATATAAAAAATTAGATTAATATTTTTGCTATAATTATAAAAAAATTGTTCCAAAATACCTAAACCTGAGAGTTATCAGCTTGAGTTTCCTCGATCATCATCATTCATCCAGTAAACCCTAGTTTTTTGTAACTCATCTGAGTCTTTTTGTGATTGCAAGTTTACAATAACCATAGTGTAATATGCATGTCATGACTAAAATAAGGGTCAAATAAAAAAGTAATTTGACAATATGTGTATGCCATGACCTTTTTACACCACTTTTTCATTGAGAAATGTTAAGCTAGCTAGTTAATATTGTGGCATAAGTTACTACTTGCCTATTATTCCAACATCATGAAAAATATAAGCTTAAAACGAAGAAAAAATATTTATATAACTCGAGTAACATATTAGCTGTTGAGGGTTGTATACGCAGAATTAACATTTGAAGTTCAACATAGTTAAAACATGGTAATTAATAAGCATAAATATGATCAGCCAAACAATAAGGAAGAACATAAACCTAGTATAGTAGCATTACATGTTAGATTACCATGCATCAATCAATCATGATTCATGATCAATAGATAGATTTAAGGAAAGAAGGGGCCCAATCCATCATGATCATGAGGTGCATCAGCGGTGTTGGTACTAAACAAGTCCGGCGGCAGAGGAGGAAAAGGAGTGTGACCGGATCCAAAGGATCTAACATGGTCTTTGAGTGATCGTTTGTGCTTAAAATCAGATCCACAACAACAAAGCCATCTTCTCCCGCAGTTCTTCTCATGAGTTCTCCAGTCTCCTTTCACCGCCAGCTTCTTTCCACACCTCCTGCATGCAAAACGTTTCACCCCATGCTTACGCTTGTAATGAGTCTGAAGTGTACGGAAGTCCTTTAGAGGACGTGCCCTAGGATGATCAATATTGTTCCTACAACCTTCTTCACAACAATAGCAAGCCACCCCAGCCATAGCCCTAGGTTGTGACCCTTTCAAAGACTCCGGTCCCTTTCTATACTGAGACCCATGACCCCACATATGCATCTGATCACTCAAAACATATAACAAGTAAATTTAAACAGATATATTAATATTATTGTAAGATTAATTAATTACTTGGAGATTGTTGTAGCGGTTGAAAGTCTTGTGACAAACATGGCAAGCGAAATGGGTGAAACCGATTAGGATCTGTTGAGGAGTTGGGATCCAATATTGAGATGGTCCATTCGGATCATCGCTTGTCTTCATGACTAGCTTGGAGGTGTTAATGCTACTGCTGCTGCTGGCACTGGCGCTGCCGCTGCCACCGCTGTTGGGAAGGCCAATGTGCAAGGCCACAGTGACATCTTCTTCGAACAGGTTAGGGTTAGGGTTTGGGATATGATGAGAGAGAGCGGTGTCTAGTGGTCGGATCAAGGAGCTTATGAGTGGTAATGGCTCGAAAAAATTAAGGGTTTTTGTGGGGAGGACATGAAACAGTGATGGGTGGTCGGAATCATCAGAGTTATCATGAATAGTAGTGCTGGATGAGGAATTAGAGAGAGAAGTATCTGAAGAATCCATGTTTTCAGTGTTGAGTGATAGCTAGCTAGGTCTTTATGTTGGTAATATATAATCCATTCAGTTAGGGTTTGTATTAATAATGGTTGAGAGAGACTAGGGCTAGCTGGAGAGAGTGAGTTGGTTGAGAGGAAACCACCGGCCGAGCTCTCTTTCTCTCTTTCTTTCTTTCTTTGTTTGTTTGTTTGTGTTAAGGTAAGGTAATTAATCCTAGTAACTGCTTGTCCTGTTTATCTTCTTTAAGAGTGCAATTGAAATGCGCTTATTAATACCCCAGGTCCCATTACAACCAAAATCTAGAAACATTTCTATTCAGAGTGTCGTCTGAATGAATATCCATGGACGAACTGCATTACGACTATCGCATTCACACACTCTCTTTTTAGTATATATAAATAAATATGATGATGGAACGGTAGGTTTGACCGGGAGACTCATGCTATCATTCATCAACATATATACTGTCTTTTCTCTCTATGTATTTTTAGATTTTACAAGGATTGAGGGTTATTTTCTTGAGTTTTTATGCTTGTATATTTTTATTTAGGAAGAATGTCAATTTAAGTATCACTTTTACAATGTTGTCAAATTTTTACTCATTAAGTTTTTAAATTCTATTTTTAACTGTGTCAATTTTATTCAAGTTGATAGAAATTTTAAACTGAGTTATCATTTTGTCACGCTGTCCCTGCCACATCATATTTACATGTCTCTTTTAACTAGCATTATATCATGTTCAAACAAGACATAAGAAAAATAACTCTTCTTACATGTAACTCATCCCCTTTTCATCTCCCCAATACTGCAACCCCCATCCCCTTCTCTTCTCCAGCAAAATTTTTACAGTCAAAGCCCTCAGCCAAGTTTCCTTCAATCGAAGCCTCCCAGCCGAAGTCTAAACCATCAAAGCCTAACTTATGTTCTTGATCATTTTCAAAAATACCACCTAAAACAAGCTCAAGAAGTTGAGGTTGCAGTTCAATATCTCTAAGAACTTCAATTATTTTTTAAATTTTCAACTGCATGAAAGGAAAGTTTGATCATTTGAGTGTGAAGATCTCTCATTGTTGCTCTTGTTTTCTTGTTAAAGTTAAATCTCCTTTGACATATTGGCTATTAAAATAATTGCTTTTTTTTTCTCGAATGCTATGAGAGTAGCACTTCGTTTATATAGTTTCTTCTCCCAAGCGTATAATTTCTTGAGCGAGCGTTGATTGATGACTTCCAGTTAAGCTCATGTTGAATTCTTAAATATGAATACATTAAGACTATTGGATTCAACATTTTCATACCTATATACACAGGCTATAAGAATTAAGAACCATTGATTAATTAAAGAGTGTGAAAACTAAAATAAAAATAGAAAATAAATTTATGAATTACTTAAACTAGGGGTTCATTTCAGTTTAGGCGGAGACTTTTTGTGCTCTAGAACAGTTAGCTGCCTTCGATTATATCAATTATGAACGGATTAATAAATTCATTTATGCTTGTTGGTCTTCGATTTACATAAACAGTGAATAATCCCGGTGGTGTTGGTTTCAAAGAATTCAACTTTGAAAGTTTCGGTGTGATTTATTTGCTGATATTCTATTTTTTGGATAGTTGTTATATGTCTAATATGATAGATATATATTTGGGTTATTATCCATATTATTTTCTAGTAGATTATTTGATTGGAAAAAAATCAATAAGATTTTAATGATTGTAATTGTTCTATTCGTATCATTTATAATGTTATTATTACGACGTTTTGTGATATTCTTTCCGAAAAGTTGATGGAGTCGGTCTGAGAGTTAATCGTTTTTCTCGATGATCTATAAGCTCGATAACATATTGGGTAACGTATTATATTCTATTCTCCCTCTTTTTTCTCATATCTTGATTTAGCGTTGTGTTCTAATTTTATCATTTTTAATATTCATGTATCATTTTAAAAAAATAGTTTCTTTCCTTCTAATTTATACCCTCTACATATAATGTGAGTAGTTTTTTTTTTAACTTTGCATAGTTGTTTTCATTTTTTTTTCTATATATACTCCTAATAACATTTTCAATCATTTTTATAAAGAGGTTAATTTAGTTAATTTCATACCTTAAAAGTACAAATATCTTTGAAAAGTTTTGAAAGGGTAGAATAATTTTGTTTATTATATTTTAAAAAGTTAATTATAAGTCATCATAAATATTAGTTATTTTGATTGGGTTAACCAAGGTTTTTCTAAAAATGTAAAACTTTTCATTTCTCAATAGTTAGTGGAGATGGCCTACAACTTTGTGTAATATCATAACTCTAAGCGGAATTTTTTTATATATTTTGAGTTAATTTAAATAAATATAATAGTTTTGTACCAAATATTAACAAAATTGCATAATTTAATTGATTAAATATCAAATTAATGTGTACTATGATATCATATTCAAACATTACCACCCTAATTAAGGGATGAGGAATTTTTTTCAAATAGAATATTAAAATTAACACATAAAAATATATAACAAATAAAAAAGCAAAGCTGGAGAGTGGCTAAAATATTTGAAAATAGTATAATAATATTGTCAACCACAAACAGAAATAGAAAGGAATATTTAGTTTGTTCACACCATGAAATTAGGCTGATAAGTTGCACCCATTTGTCAACTTTCCTAATCGATTTCTTCTTTCGTCTAAATATACAAGCTAGGGCCTAGGGGTGCATGAACTAGATTTCGGGATAAACCTTAAATAGTGAAGCTTTTACTTTCTCGATAAAGCACTTTTGTAAGCAAATCTCCGCGCATTTATATATATTAATCGGACTCTATGAAATTTCAATAATATGATATATAGTCGCCTCTATTGCAACAACCATACATGTTTTCGCCTATAGTTTGAGGCATAAATTGCCTATCTTCCTTCGTCCCCTAGCCATGTTAACGATTTACCTTGAATGCAACCATGCAAGAAATGGCTATAACTTATATTTGAAATTTTGTCATAAAAAAGTTAACCATAAATGTCATTTAGTTTAACATGGCATATATATCCTTAATATGTATGTGTGTGTGTGTGTGAAAAGCTGTCATTGAGCAATTAAGTAGTTGATATTGTTTCTAGAAAATATTTCAATGTAATAAAATGTCATTAATTTGGTGGTTGTTTAATGAGTTCTCCCAACTGTTACATGCATGGTCCCAAACAATTAAAATAGAAAATTATTTATTAATCAGATTAATAATATATATTGTCTGTGGGTTTTACTAAGTCACACGCCTTTCCTTGATGATTGAAAGATTAAATAACAATAGTATCTGTAATTCAAGAAAATTATTAATTAAATGAAAGAAAAATGATATTAAATTAGGGAGAACTACTAGATTTGAGTATATTTTTCATAATTTTAAAGATTCTCTTAGGTAGTTAGCAGTCTCTCACCGCTATAATCGTCCACTTTAATAAAAATATTCTCGATGACACGATCTTGAGACATTCGTAAATTTAATCCAAAGAAATGTTAATCTTTAATTATTTTGATATTTTAGATCTGATGTAACTAACTTGTTTGGAGAGCGAAGTACTAGCCTTAATAAGTTTCCAAACTTTCACAAATTATCCTCATATTTTATTCTTTGGAATAGTCTATCTTGTTAAAGTCATTTATATATATATATATATAAGATGTATAACTGATAATTAATAAACAAATATATCACAAGTATTACAATCTTAAATTAAAGAGTACAATATACACAAATTAAACTTAAATGAAAGCATTTAGCTGTACATATATATATGGTTAGAAAAAATCAAATTCACAAAATTAATACCAAGAGAGAAGTCTTAATTAATTTGTTAGTACTTAAAAAAGCAAACAAAAAAAATTAAAGATCCCAACCAAATTTACGGACGCGGATAATAAAAAATTGAAATTGAATATATAAACGGTCGAATAGTCAAAGTGATATTCATGATTATAGTCAATTTAGATTTCGGACTTCTTTTTTCAAACCACACAATTTGAGAATCTTTATTGTTAAAATTATACCAAACAATATTTTGTTAACGATTTTAAACATTGTTAACTTATTATATACGTGACATTTATAAATAAATAAATAAAATATTAATGTCACAAATTCTAATTACCAAATTTTAACAAATTAACTTTGACTACCAAATTTTCGATAGTTAAATTAGTTACATGAATATTTTATTTATTTATTTATAAATATCGCGTAAATAATAAGTTAATTGCGTTTGAAATGTTAAGACGTTTTTGTATAACTTTAAAATAAATAGTCACAAATTGTGAAATTTAAAAGTAAAAATTCAAAATTTCACTTATAATAAGTACCTATAATTTAACAATTTTAATATAAATACTTTCTTTCTAGAATTACATATCTTATAAGTAAAACAGGATAAAATATCAAATATTTAGTTTCAATTTTCACTAATAACCTCCTACATGGAGAAGAATAAGTCTTAAAAGTAAACAAATAATAATTAAAAGGAAAGTAGGGCAGAAAGTCTAAGCTAATCATACACTTTCCATCTCATATTTCATTATTTCCAAAAGCGATTCCTTTCATATGAAGACGACCCTTAATTAATTACTTTATATTGGGCCGTGAAAGGAAAATGAAAGGCCCTTATTTTTATGTGGCCCAGTTTTAATTTTGGAAATTGGACCTACAACATTATTATTATTATTATTATTATTGTTCATTAAAGATAGATTATTGATCTAAAGCTAAATATCATGCAACTAATTGCCTTGTCGGCCGGCCAGAGAGACAGACAGCCAGCCAGCCCGGCCATGTTAGATTTTTAATTGGTTAACTCTTATAACATGTACAGTTTTGTCAAATGAATTTAATTTATTTTGTACGTCCAAAAACAAAACCCTGTTATGTCTCCGGTCGGGATGTGGACCAATTAATATTAATCAACATCGTGAATTTTGCATGTTTAAAAGGCAAGGGCAGGCCATGATTGATTGTTTGTCTAAATTCTTGTAACTTCAAAGGAATTCGTATTGTCACAAAATGAAAAAAAAAAAAAAAAAACATGTCAAACCAAATGGCCCCACACTCATCTTAATTTTACTCTCATCCCATGCATCAATATAAATTTTACTATTTTATTTATGCTGTTTACTGTGTATATTGTAATGAATTTTGGAATGGCCCATTGATTTTCGTCTTTTTGTTCTTTTCTTTTCTTTTCTTATATATATCTGATCTCACAATTAATTAATTAATTAATTAGTCATCATCATCTTATGGTAACTTTTTTCTTGAAATTGGATGGACATTAAATGTATGATGTTGTTCGATCTGTCAATTTTGTTTTCAATAGTGCGTACATATATGTGTCCACATTTGATTTGTCTATTGTCTATCTATATATTTAACTTAATTGTTATGCGATAAACTTAAATTAAGGAGACCAATATAATTATATATATATAAATATATGTGAATTCACATATATCATATATATATATATATATATATATTATGCATATGCAATTAAATGGAATGGGAGTAGAATTACAAATGCCCTATTTAATTTCTTATCTTTTACACCCACAACCGCTTCCCATATATTATGGTACCCACGGTGGGTTAAATAAAACCTTCTAATTTGGTGCGCTATAAATTAATGTCTAGGTAGACTAGTTAGAGCTAGTTTATTATAATCAAAGAAAAAAAAATGTAGCATTAGTTAAGCATTATTAATTGGAAAAAAGCTCACTTAGACGTATGTACTTGTATAACTAGCTCACTTAGACGTATGTACTAATAAAAGGTCATTTAAACATATGTACTATCAAAAATTTGTTCATTTAGCCTGTTTTAGTAACCATGGTTAACTTTTATTTTTAAATTTATATATTTATTAATTAAATATTAATATATTTTCTCTCCCCTTCTTTTTCATTAATTAAACTAGGTAATTTATTTTATTCTTAAATTTTTTATTATTTTAATATTAATTTCTCTTTTATATTTTATTTTTTTTATTAGTTTTTATTTTTTATATTTCTTAAATTCTCATTTTTTTTTTTAAAAAATTAAAAACTTATTTATGAATTTTATGTTTTACTGTAATATCTTTTTGAAGAGTTTTTCTTATTTAATTTAATATAAAAAAATGAAAAAATGTTTTTTCTTATTTAGTTTAATATAAATAAAAATAAAATTAATAATTTTTTATTTAATTTTTATTCACGACTTATATTAGTAGTAAAGGAATTGTTTTGTTTAATATTTTGATGAATGAATTTTTATTATTATTCAATTATTAATTATTAATTAATTTATTTTTGTGTTAAAGTATTTTTTTATTGTCGAAAGAATTTTCATTGTTATATTCAATTATTGGGATGAAACAATTTTAAAATAATTAATAATTAATGTGAATATAAAAAATATATAAAAAAAAGAAGAAATATAGAGTTAAAATATTTAATTATGAATGCGCATATATATAAAATAAAATTAAAATAATCAATCATAAATACTCATATAAAAATAATAAAAAATTATAAAAAAGATAAAAATAGAGGGTTCATTTATTAATAATAAATGAAAAGAAAAGAGAGGGAAAATATATTAATATTTAATTGATAAATATATAAATTTAAAAATAAAAGTTAACCATGATTACTAAAAGAGGCTAAATGAGCTAATTTTTGATAGTACCTATGTTTAAATGATCTTTTATTAGTATATACGTTTAAGTGAGCTAGTTGTACAAGTACATACGTCTAAGTGAGATTTTTTCCTTATTAATTTTGTTTGTTTGAAAAGTACTTGTTTTAAAAAAAAAAATCAAGAGATTTATACTTGTAATGGTATATTTTAAAATTAGAGCTTATTTTTGTATGATTTATTATAAAATTCAGTATTATTTTATTATTTTTTTCATTAATCATATCACTTAATTCATCCACTCAAATATTAAAATATCTTATATTTTAAAAATATAATAAAATTATCATTATATATTAATACATTTTAAATCTTTTTACTACTAAAAAATTATATATATTCACTTACTCAAAATCATCATAAATCAACACTTTTAAAGTTTTAAATAAACTAAATTTTTTTTTTTTTAAAAACTATGTAACAAAGTCTTATTTAATATTTGAATGATGGAGTAATGTATTAGTCTTAATATTAATATAAAAGTTATTCAACATATATTAATATTTTTTCTTGATGAAATAAACTTCTTAAACCTATAAAGATTAAAGAATGTAATTAGATATGGGCTTGCAGCAGGTACAAAATTAATTATTATTTTTTTTTAGAAAAGGGATAATTAAATTCTTCACACTGATTCATATTTAGTGCTGTAGCATTGGACCACGTACTTTGCATTACTTCTTGTGATCTGTTGGGTGCAGGACACTAGGGACTGCAGTATATGCTTATTATTTAAAAAATAAAAATAAAGTACTTCTACATTTTTTATTATTTTAAAAAATAAAATAAAGTGCTTCTACATTTTGTTATTATTTTTCTTTCTTAATTACTAATGTTGTTGGAATTATAACCTTATTATGATTATATCAGGAGTATTAACACAAGACCTTGGTTGGTCACGAAAAATAACTATGGCTTTTGATATGAGATAACTTCTATATAATTTGGGTATTTGTGATTTTTTTTATTTTTTTATTTGGTATATAAAATTGATTAATTATATTATTTTAATAATTGAATAAAATGATTAAATAAGTTTATTATTAATGTTTAAAATTTTATATAGAGTAAAAATAATTAATATTTTATTTATAATTTAAAATTTAATTTAACAAAAGTAAAGTAATTGTGTTTTTATATTTTATTTGAAGAGGGAAATGATTTAATTGTTAAAATAATATTGATTTGATTAATGAGTTTATTATTTTTAAATTAATTAATTAATTAAAAATTGTTTGATATAAGATATTTTAGGTTTCAAAATAATAATAAAATAATAATTTATAATACATTATTATTATTATTTTAACAATCAAATCATTTAATTCATCAATTAAAAATACTATTACTTTAATTTTATTAAATTTTAATTTTAAATAAATATTTAAACTTTAAATAACCAATCTTTTATCAAATAACATTTTTGTTTAAAACTCATCCAAATTCTAAAAACTCAACCTAAAACAAGTTCTAATTATAACAAAACTCTAAGGGCTTGTTTGATCTATTAGTTTTATTTGAGTTTATGATAAAAAAAAATTGTTTGATTTAAATTTTTTTAAATTAGTTTTTATAACTTAATAATAATTTTATATTTTAAATATATGAGAGATAATATATTAAATAAAGAGTATTTTGATATTCCTTTGGACAGAATGAGTGATAGGATAAATAAAGTGATCAAAGATAAATACTTGTTTTTTTAGTTCAATAAAAATAAATATCAAATATCTCTACATGTCTATTTGTGTGAGTGTAATTGAAATTAGAATTCAATTTTACAAAAATTGACAATGAATTTTCAGTTCTTATATCTACAAAAATAAAAAATTTGAAATCGTAATTTAATTTAAATTCTTATATTTGAAAAAATAATATAATAAAAATAATTTTAATATTTATATTATTAAAATATTATTTCGCATATTTATGGCTCAATTCTCAATAAAAAAAATTAATTCAGCATCGTGTTAACAAATTTCGATTCGACATTTTAATATTCTAAATTCAAAATAAAATAAAATCGGTTGAACACATTAATTAATTGTGTTATAAATAATAAAATAATAAGATACTTTGTTTAAATTATAATTCATAGTACATTAGTTTCAATTTCATTATAATTCTAATTTTAATTTAGATTCTTAGTTTTAAATGATTTACAACAAAATTAAGAATTAATTATACTATTCTATTCTAATTTCAATCTTAATTGAATGGCTTACCAAAATCTAAGAGTTTTTTTAGGTTGGTTTTTTTAGAATTGTTTTTATAAAAAAACTCAGCTTATCACATTTTATTTATTTTGAATTATATAATCATTTAATTAATTAGTTTTTATAACATTTTTATTCTCTTTTTATAAATTTTAAATGTTAAAATATAAAAATAATATTATAATAATTTAAACAGTTAAAAACTAAAAAAATCGTTTTTTATTAAATAATATATTTTATTTAAATACCAAAAGAAATTAACAATTATCAAACAAACTCTAAAAAAAATTGAAAAATTGAAATAATAACTACTATTATCAACTAAATATTAAAATATTTGTCATTATATGTTAACAAATTTAAGTATTTTTAATCAATAATTTCATTTTTCATATTCTAATTTCACAACCAAATTATTTATATTAGAATCCAAATATGATAAAAGTTTTAAAGAGCATCACTTTGTTTACTTTGCCTGATAAATTAATGGGCATATATATTCTTAACTGGTCAGTTTGTACTTTACCATGTGAGGTAATTAAGTTGGGCACTTTGGCATGTCAGTTTGCTTGTTTTAAATGTAAAGATCTTTGGTTTAACAATTTATATATTATCTAAAAGTTTATTGTTGCAATAAATATATATATTAAAAGATTGACAGTCAACTATACCTATATATATATATATATTCATAAGATTATTTTTCATGTTTTCTTTTAATCATAACTTGTCTTGAATAAAAAAAAAATATAAATTTATTACTATGTTTATGTTCATGTCAATTATAATGTCATTTAAATTTGTATAAAGAATGTTATTGTAACATTAAAAATAAAATATATTAAAATTTTAGTAAAATTAATATTGTCCAAAGGATAAAAGTTTTATTCCATTCTTATTAAAACTGTTTTAAATTAACTAAAAGGGAAGTATTATGTCAATTATGCTAAAAAAAATTAGAATTGAGTAAATTAGCGCAATTCTTATCATCACAGCCTTTCAATTCAATTAAAAATATTTTTAGTAAAAAGCAAAATAAAACGTTTGATAGATAAATTAGAAACTAAGCTCTTATAAAAATAAATAAATAAAATTAAGCATATATATATTATTTGTGTTAACTACCTCAACCTTCAACATTCAACTTGTTTGTGGTAGTTTTTTTTTTTGTTTTTTTTTTTGATTCATTTAAAAAAAAAAATATTTGAATAAAAATAGAAAAAAAAAATAGTTTTTATTTATTTTGACTAAATTATTATTTATTTCTAGATATTTTAATAATTAATTTATATTAAAAAAATGAAAAATAATTTTAATATTTTTATAAAATAAATAAATTAATTAATTAAATTAATAATATGATAATTAGATTTTAAAATAAAAACTAAGTTTTATCCACGGTTAAAATCGCATAAATAACAAAGGAAAACAAAGTTAATCATTATTGATGAGAGAGAAATATCATAATTAAAAAAGGCCAGCTCACATCACATGGATTGTATATAAATGATTAATAATATTGCTTTTGTATAACAAGCTCCATATATATATATATATATATATATATATATATATATATATATATATATTTAAATCATGATGATATATATTATATTATGTAAACTAGGACGGATGTATTAGGCTTCAATTCACATGAAAAAAAATTATATACATATTTTTAAGGGTGGTATAGATTTGACATAACTTCAATTTTAAAAAATAATAATTTAATTAATTATTTTTTTATTTTATAATACAAATGGAATCAAATTTATATTTATTCACATGTTTTATTCGTAATACTAAATTATGTCAATTATATATACGAATATAAATTGAAAGAAGTGCTTAAAATATTATTTAAATAAAACAATATATAGGTAATATAGAGTAGAAAGATTGATGTACATTCTTTTTATATAAATTATTATACATCAACTATTATTTGAATTATTAAGGTATTCTCTAATAATCCATATCAAATAATTAGGTTAATTGTGACATTTTGATTAATTATTTTAATGATTTGATATGAATGGAATAGTCAATAACTAATTTGAATTAAAATAAATTTTAAATATTTCTAAATCAAACTAACTCTACCAGCTCATTTGATGTTACTCTTTTAAAATTAAAAATAGAAAACTTACATATTAAATTTAATTTTTTTTTCAACCATCTAATTATAAATCAATCTATCAAAAAAATAGTTTTAGAAACAATACAAACCTCAAATAAACCAACATCAAACAAGCTACATATATGGACACTAGACTATTGCTTGACGATTATATAAAATTAGATTAAATTAAATGGCAGCTAAGATTTAATACTAAATTAAATTAGACAGTTAGGTTGAGACTCAAGTGTGAATAGGTGACTTAGAGATAATTAATAAAGGCTATATATATATATATATATATATATTTATTTTATTATGAAAAGCCAATTTTAAGTCAAACCGAGTAAGGGGATAGATCCACCTAGGACATCGCACTATATATTGACTTTAGGTGTATATTTTTGAATTATATATTAATGCTAATTAATCATCAATTTTAATTATCTTATTTTAAGGATCAGTGTATATCAATCAATATTATATATAGTACTATAGTCTTGCTAGGCTGAGTATTCTATTTGAATATAATTAAAATAAATGAAATTGGAAAGAATATTTTCAAACGATGTCAATGAAAAGCACGATCTTTGTAAAATAGCATTGAGGGTTAATTAATTATCATAATGTTGTCTGAGCTCATAATTAACACTCCATGTGGGGTGTAATTATTTTTTTCCACCCCAAAATTGTAAGTGGGGAACAACCCATATATAATGTTGTTGCAATAAATATATATTGTAAGATAATATGATTTTTCTTTTTATGTTTCATATTTGTATATAAATTCAAACCAGATTTGTTTTTTTGAACTAATTAAAAAAATACAGTGAAAAAACAAAATGGGATAATTATGTTATAAATAAAAATTATTTAATAATGAAATTTTAAATACTGTAAAGCTAATTAAATTAGACTTATTATTTTATATTTTATTTTCTAAAATATTTGAAAATCAGAGTTAGTGCAATATCTCAAGGCCGGACCCCAACCAATAAAAAGTTAATTGTTTCATTATTATCTTTTATAATTGTAGGACGTCTAGGGATCGCGATCGACTTATATGTTTAGTCACAACGCTATTATTATTGCGATAGGAGATATATTTTGAAAAACCGACAGAGTCTCTCGGTTAACTCGTTGATTTTGTTGAGAAAATAAGAACTCGTTTAACGCTAATGTACGTTTGTTTTGTTTATTCGTTATTGAATATTTTTGCTTATGCTTTTACTAATCCTTCACAAATGGTTAATTTCAATGTGTTGGGTATGTTTGATAACAAAGTGAACATTCATGTTTTTTTAATACTTTTTTCGTTACCACACATTAACAATGGTTAATCTCAATGTGTGTTGGGTGTGTTTGATAACAAAGTAAACATTCATGTTTTTTTTTAATACTTTTTCATTACCACACATTAACTTGGTGAAGATAATTAAAAACTCAGGACAAGCTATTCAAGACTTTATCTAAATGGATTCTTTATGTAATAATATTTGATTTTTTTTTTTACTTGTAACTTATAAAGAACCCACAAAATATAGCATGAATTGTCAAATGTTCCCAAAATAAGCCGGATGAACCCATGTCGTTATAGACATAAGTGTGACCCATGATGACTCGGTATGTTTCAAATGACTTTTCATACTTACCCATAAAGTCAACACATGTTCGCATTAATGCTGCATTTTCTTCTGGAAAATATCTTTGGTGGAGATGTCACCACTCACCACCAAAATGCACACATTTTTTTTCTTATTTCTTTTGATGTCATTGAGTTCCACGACTCTTCCCAACGGAAATTAAAGAATTCAAACATATCATACAGTCTAATGTTGAAATCGATATCAATTCATTGCAACAAATCTTCTACTTAACCTAAACATGATATCCTAAATACCGGACAATATACTTTTGAACCACAAACGTTATTGTGAAAAATTATTATTGGCGTGCTCGCATAATGACAAACAGGGGACAGATCTAGGAATTAAAGATGAGATTAACTTCAAAAAAAAATTAGAGTAATCTTAAAAAAGTAATAAAAAAATTATGAATAAACTGAGTGTATAAACGTAAGTTTTGTTAAAAAAAAATTATGAATTAGAGAATAAAATAGTGAATTAAATTAATTTTTTTAATAAATTAAAAGATTATTTCACATTTTTACCGTAAAAAAAAATCGATGTGGGATTCAAACCTCTGAACCCTAACAAAGATTCGTCATTGCTGACAAATCATTACAAGAAACTATATTGTTTAAATCAAATATCCATACCCATCAACATTTTTAAAATAAACTTCTAACTTAGAAATTTTAAGATAATCTCCTTTTTAAACTCAAAATATTCTAACTCTCCAAAAACATCAAACTTAACTCCATTTTATTTTTGCTAACTACTACCTTTACATCACTTTTCAATGTTTTTTTTTTCAGAAAAATGAATAAATTATTTACCATTGTTCTTTTTTATACTTGTTAATAGTTGAAAAAGAATTATAATATTAGCATCATTGTTCAAAATAATAATTTATAGAAAATGTAGAAAGTTTAAATTGACCCGTGACTCTGTTGAGTCTACCTAACCCAGCATATTTGGTTGAAAGAAAAAGCCAGTCAAAGCCCTAGTTTCATTCCACTATTGACTTGAGTCTTTATTTTTCTTCATCATCATTGTCAAAATATTTACACTTTCACATTCCTTTTAATATAAATATGTTTTTTTAAGGTGTTTGATATATGTTCCTGTTTTACGTGATCAATTTTGACTTTGGTAACGGATTCGATTTCAATTAAAAACGCTTTGGATTGAAGAGGAATGACTACCGTGTTAGTTCTCTTTAATTAAAAGTAATAATTTAACCTCTCATCTACTTAAATTTAATTTAATTACCATACTTTTTTAACTATCAATTATAATTTATTATAACTAACTCATGCACTAAATATAATTCGATTCTACAAACATTTTAAATTATAATAGAATCACAAAATTCTTATTCCAATTTTTCTTTTATCAAATCAAGGTATATTCCTAACCATTTGAGTTGCAATTTTATAAATTTGAGTATTTCTTATATAACCAAGAAAAAATGATATTTTTATTAACTACTCCATTTTTCTTAAGACATTGTATATTAAGATATTTACAATATTGTTATTTAGTAAACTCTATTTGGATTAAATATTGTGTACGAAGAAGAAGAGATAAATATATTTTCTTAAACTTTTTATTTTACTCACATATTTTATATAAATTTTAACCAAATCATATAATTTGAAAAGGAAAAAAAATCAAAATGACTAACATAACATTTGACTCACCTTGAATAGCTATTAAAAACTAGGGATATGTCTTACATTCACTATATAACTCAATAAATATAAGTGATTTCAAATCAATCAAAAGTTGTAAAAATCATATATTTGGAGACACACTAACTTCCAATCTTTAAACAAAATAAAAAAACTTTTACTTCCATTATAACTAAAAAATTATTTAGATTAAATAATAAAATATTAACATTTGTTTGTATTATGGGCAACCCTATTACAGTACAACTTATCTCAATTCTAGCAGATTCTCTGCATTAGTACTACAAGACACGGGACAAGAGTTTCCTATCCTATCTCAATATAACTTATTTTTTATTATTTTATTTATTTTTGGTATATTTATCCACATGTGATTAGTTACTTTTTCTTTTTCAATTTCTTCTAGGCCTTCTAAATGATCTTCAATATCAAATCATCTCAATTATCACGTTAGTTTAAATTCTAAGCTGAGAATTCTCTAAACAATATTAAAATAACCAATTTCAAATAATGTAAACTATTACATCTTAAATTTGTAAACAATCTTTTATTAAAAATCTCGACAACAACTTTTTAAATAAATTATCATCGTTTATCTATTATTTCATCAATTAAAATGTTAAAATAACTCAATTAATCCGAGCTGTCTTAATATTTTCATTTCTAATCATGAATAATTAATATGTTTCATAAACAACCTTATGAAATGATCACTTGTTCAAGAATTGCTATAAATATTGTTTGCTTTCAAATGAGATAACTCAATTAATGAAAGAAAAATATTCCAACAAAAGATATTTTAATCATTGCATCATATTTATTAATTTCAAAACCATTAGATATATTTATACAAGTATTTTCCAATTGATGAATCCTACTCATTTTTGTGTTATAAATATACTAAAAATCATAAAGAAATTCTAAATAAATTTATAAAATAAGTAATAAATAGTGTTTTAAGGTATAATCGAGTCATTTTGACCTCCAAAAATTTAATTATTTATAATTATCCAATGGCGGCAGCCACGTCATCTTGGTGATCCACCGACAGAGAGACGCGGTTTTAAAGTGGTCCCCACATTTCTCTCGAAAGGCGTCAACAATTTTGCTTGCAGAATCATGTGACTTTGTTGGATTTTAAATAAATTGCAATCATTTCCTTTAAATAAAATTACTTAAACCTTGTTTGATTTTAAAATTAATTCTAAATAATTTACTAAATCAAAAACCCATAAAACACTAGGTTATAACCCAAAATTTAATAATAAAATCAAACAAAGCCTTATGAAATTAAATTTGTTATACCCAATTCATTCCTTGTCCTTTTCTAAACCCATATTTTTTCATGTAAATGCCAGCTCAGATTCATGTTCTTCTACCTAGTATTTATTTTTATTTATTTTGTAAAATTATATTATTTAATTCCTAATTATAAAAAATAAATCCCAATTACAGTCAACATAATTAATTGATTAATGGCGAATTAATGCAGACTTAATAACTGCTGTTAAATCTTGTCTGAAGACTAATTTTGATTAAGCAAGAAATTAAGCTGATGATAGAGAGAAAGGTTAAGACTTTCCATAGCTGAGATTTGAGATTAAGATCAAGATTAGGGTTTTGTCTTTTGGAGCCTCCATTTTCACCATTTTCAGCTCTCAGCTGGTGAAGGTGTGAAAACTAAGAAAACCCTCTTCTTATTCTGTATATATGTGCCGATTTCCTGTAATTCCGGCGCCGGACTCTATTTATTATATGTGAATTTGATAATTTTATTCTCTTTCACTCACTCAGATCTACTCCTTAAATGTAATTTACATTTCTCATTCATTCATACAGAGAGAAAGAGAAAGAGAAAGAGAGAGAGAGAGAGAGAGAGAGAGAGAGGGGTCACTATTATATTATTCAAGTCTTCTATCTAAGAAGGGAGTGTGAATTTCGTGAACCAGACGGTGTTCTTCATCGAGGTGTGCTTCTCTGATCTGGGTTTGGATCGATAATGAAAAGTTCCCGTTTTCGAATCTCTGTTTCCATTGGAGTTTAGGTGGTAAACGAAAATTGAAGAGAAAAGGGAAACAAAAGTAACTTTTGTTGCTCAATCTCTCGATCATCATCTCTTTCAGTCAGGTATTTTGCTATATTCGATCTCCCACCACCGCTTTTTTATATGTGCAATTTTGGGTGGACTTGAAATTTGCTTTACTACTCACTGAATCGAATTTCAGTTCAGAAATGGATAATTTTTCCACTTCATACAAAAATGGATTGATTCCTCATTTTGTTTGGGATTTCAGGTTGAAAAATGTCTACTAGGCCTCTTCATCGAGGTTCATCTGGTGGTGGGCATTTCTCCTTGAACAGCCATGATTTCTGGGATGATGATTCTCAGAAGAAAGACAAAACAGAGAAGGATGATATAGATACCCAATCCTATCTATCTTTCAGATTCCCATTCCAGTTTCTTTTTCAAGACAATTCATCTCCCAAACGAAAACAACAACAACAACACAGTCTTGTCGAAAATGGTTTTGCAGCATCGAATCCTACAGACACCCCTTTAAATATGAGAAACCGTCACAAATTGATCATGTTTCTGTTTAAATTTGCCTTAGCTTCGATTGTAGTTGTGGCTCTAACTGTTTCATTCTGGTTGACAATTTCGATAAGAAACAAATCCAGAGGTTTTGGAATGTTCCATGGTTATAGGAGACTCGAAGAACAGCTCAAATCGGATCTACAGGATATTGGAGAGCTGTCTCTAGGTTCTCCAAGGTCGAAAGAATTGGAATTCTGTCCTGAAGAGTTTGAAAATCATGTCCCATGCTACAACATTTCAGATGAACAAAACATCGACAGACATTGTAGCCAGCGAACACCTCTCAACTGCTTGATTCGTCCGCCAATCAATTATCAGATTCCTCTTAGATGGCCAACTGGAAAAGATGTTATTTGGTTTGCAAATGTCAAGATTACTGCACAGGAGGTACTATCCTCTGGAAGCATGACAAAAAGGTGAGTTCAAAACAAAAGAAAACATTAACAGAAGATCTTGTCTCTACTTCTTAACATTGTTTTTGTTTTGACAGGATGATGATGTTGGAAGAAAGGCAGATATCTTTCCGTTCATCCCTCACGTTTGATGGTATTGAAGACTATTCTCATCAAATAGCTGAAATGATAGGACTAAGAAATGAATCGAATTTCATACAAGCCGGAGTAAGAATTTCTGTTAATCATCGTCTAAAACTTTTAAGTCTACGACAACTTATAAGTTTGTGTGTTTTCTTTCTTTGTTTTCGATGTAGGTTAGAACCATATTGGACATAGGGTGCGGCTATGGAAGCTTCGGTGCTCATCTGTTTTCAAAACATTTATTAACAATGTGTGTTGCAAACTATGAAGCTTCGGGCAGTCAAGTCCAACTGACTCTCGAAAGAGGTCTTCCTGCGATGGTTGGTTCTCTAAACTCGAAGCAATTCCCTTTCCCTTCGCTCTCGTATGACATGGTTCATTGTGCACGATGTGGAGTTGACTGGGATCAAAGAGGTATTATTATTAGTCTCAATTATAATTTAGATGAGAAACTGTTAATAAATGTTGATACGATCTTGCAGACGGTATTATGCTGATAGAGGTGGATCGTGTTTTAAGGCCTAATGGGTATTTCGTGTTTACGTCGCCGCTAACCAATATTCAGGCATCCGTTCGAAACAAAGTAAATCAAAAGAGATGGAAGTTTATCAGTGATTTCGTGGAAAATCTCTGTTGGGAATTGGTGTCGCAACAAGATGAAACTGTTGTATGGAGAAAGAATAGTAAACCGAGCTGTTCTTCCCGGTATGATATCTAGTCATCTTCCACATACAAACAGAGAATTTTTCGCCAATTATAACTATTTTCTAACGAATTTGTAGAAAATCCGGGTCTACAACTGCAATCTGTAGTAAATCTCAAGATGTGGAGTCACCATACTATAGGCCATTACAATCCTGCATAGGTGGAACACATAGTCGAAGATGGGTACCGATCGATGGAAGGCCAGCCACGTCTAGATTGAATCCTTCTCAGCTTGAAATCTATGGTAATTTTTGTTAGTCATATATAAATTATGAATTATGAAAGGCATTTGTTATATGTTTGTTGTTTTTAAGGTGTTCAATCGGAAGAGTATGGGGAGGACAAAGAACACTGGAGCAGGACTGTTGGAAATTACTGGTCTCTTCTATCGCCTTTGATATTTTCGGATCATCCTAAGAGACCTGGCGATGAAGATCCATCTCCACCTTATAACATGCTTAGGAATGTGATGGATATGAACGCACGTTATGGCGGTTTCAATTCTGCTCTATTGGAAGCTGGTAAATCCGTATGGGTAATGAATGTGGTTCCTACGAGTGGGCCTAACTATCTTCCGTTAATACTTGACAGAGGTTTTGTCGGAGTATCACACGATTGGTAAGTTCAAACTATCGATCAAAAATAGCTAGTTTCCCTGAAAAACAAGTCATTTTATTCTTTTTTAAAACTTTTGTTGTTGTTGCTGTTGTTGTTTCAGGTGCGAACCGTTTCCAAGCTACCCTCGAACGTATGATATGGTGCATGCGGAGGGACTTTTGACAGTTGAAACTAATCAGAAGCTAAGTTGTTCAACGCTGGACCTCTTCTTGGAAATCGACAGATTACTCAGGCCAGAGGTTTGTGTTTGTGTTTGTGTTTGTGTTTTTTCTTTCTTCTACATTTTGGCATTTGGTTAACGATGATTATGATGATGATGTAGGGTTGGGTTATACTGCGAGATTCAACAGCTCTGATTGAATCAGCGAGATGGCGTGCAACAAAGTTGAAATGGGATGCGCGGGTAGTAGAGATCGACAGCAATGGGGAGGAGAAACTACTAGTTTGCCAGAAACCATTCTTCTCGAGAAAACAAGTGATCAGCCAGAAATGATATTTTTTTTTGTTGAAGATAAATTTGGATCAAATATTGGTTTCATGGGTAAAAAATATGTTTAGCCATATTTACAAAATTCCTATGGAGCTGCAAGGCAATTCATAGGGAGAAAGATAGAAATAGAGAAGATAATGTGGGCCTCCATGTAATTAATTACTACACAAAGTGAGGTAATTAGGTTTGGTGACCACTTAGTTATAGCTTCTTTTTTTTTGTATAAGATGATTTTATTTAATGTTATGATCCCCCCACCCCTACACCAACTATAAAATTCAATGTTCCAACTTCCACATACATTATTATATTTATTATATTTATGAATAAGATGCATTGTCTTTTCTTCATTTTTAAACTCACTTGTTGTGTGTCAGTTACTTCCCATTCTTAGCTCATCTCTTTTTAAGTGTTTCGCATTTTCTGTGTCGGGCGAAAGTTGAATTTTAAAACGCCTTAAGTTGATATTCCTTCTGCTTATAATTTCAAATAAGTCGTGATTGTGTAATAAACTGTAACCCGTGTAGTGTTTAATAAGCTGAATAAACATTCTCTTTACTGAGGTGATGTTTGTTTTGACATTGTCGAGAAATGCTTGAAATATTCTCTGAAATTATTGGCGTTTTGAATATTAATGGGGTCAGGCAGGTGCAATAAATCAATCAACTACCAAAAGCATCTCAACAAATCACTCATTATGATCCTTTTCAAATTATTGCAAATTCCTTATCAGTTAAGATTTTTTATTTATTAACAAGTTAGGCAAAGTTTGATACTGAAATTTTACACACAACATAACGTTTATTCACACATTTCAGGCATTTTCCATATTAACAATGTTCCTCCTAAGTCCTAAAATCTATACACAGAAAGAAAGCATTTGAGAAAAAAAATCAAATCTGTGGTTTTGAATAGGATGGTGAAGCACGAACAGCAGAAGAGTCTATCCTCAGCATCGAACCGTGGCGTGGGGTACGGCTAGCTGATCTCTGCCTATGCCCACTGCCGGAAGAAATTTGACGTCCATGGCTAGCTCTTTTCGTCGATCTTTTACGAGAGTTCCAACTGTTATTCCCTAATGCAGATTTACCAACGCTCTCTTTTATTTCCCGAGCCTTCTGATTATCCACTGCCTCTTTGTTCAAATAAGCGAGTTTCGGGAGGAGACTGCAGACATTCTTCCTGAGAAGATCATCACTAACATTGATCTGGACAGGATTTCCTAACAGGTTCAGAGCTAGGAGAGATTGGTAATTTGCCACAAGCTGACCAAGTGCTTTTGTTGTGGTTATCTTGTTGAAGCTTAAATCTAGTACTGTCAGTTTCAGGAGTCTGTGTAATCCCTCGATTTCTCCGATTTTGTTCCCAGATAGATAAAGCTCTTTTATTATTGTACAGTTTGATAACCCTTCAAGAACAGAACAACCAGCAAACAACAATTCAATTCAGATATAATAAATAGTTAAATCCTTAAGCAAATAGCACAATCAAGATTTTCAAACAAGCTCTTACCATGTCCAATTCTGGTAAGACGGTTGTAACTAAGATCCAACACGCGTAACCGAGTCAGCTCTCGAAACCCTTCTATAGAAGTGATCTTGTTCCTAGATAAGTTGAGAGCATGGAGACCTTTTGGCAGAGATCCAGGACTTACATGAACTGCAAATGAATCAAATCAAAGACAACCAATTTAGTAAAACCATGAATGTAACAGACAAAATGGTTTCAAGTCCGAAGACTTAATAATTTGATACTGACCAATGGAGTTATTAGATAAGTTAACACATCGAAGGCTGGAAAATATTGAAAGGCTGGGGATGACTTTCAAGCCAGTTCCTGCTATGTGCGCGACAGTTGACGAAGAATTGAGAGATTGTATTACTCTGTTTGCATGCAAAATCTCTTCTGGAACACTCTGAGTTGGCGTGGGTGTCGAGCTTCTAGCTGGCGAAGGAGGATAGGATATAAGACAGTCGTTATCGTCCTCCTTTTTGAGGAGTTGAGGTTGAATTGGGAGTTCTTTCATCCATTCGTCCACTCTGCTTAAAGGTGATTCAGCAGAGAAAGCCAGCCATTGGTTCTGAGGCCACAAACGGCTTTTAGAGATGGGAGATTCCACTTGATCCAACTTCAAGGCCCTGCTCGGTTCCAGGGTATCTGATGAGTACCCGCCTTGCTGATTGAAATTTGAGTTTTCGGGAACTTGGTTTTTGTTTGTCCATAGCATAGACATATTTCTGTGGCTCCAGAGAAATAACTTCCACCATATTTTCCTGCTGCCTGAAGGAAGTATTTGGCTTGATGAATGCTTCTTCAACATCACTTTATCTGCACTGCAACGGGTCATGATAGAAGTAGGACTGCCTTGGTGATGTGGCCGGAAATTGTTGGTTCCTCTCTCCACTAATTTCTCCAACTCTTCGTTCAAATAAGTGTGCAACATGGAAGCCTGCTCGGTGTTTCTCCTAAACATGCTTCTCGTTTCCAGATTAGAACAAGATCGTTTCAGCTTTGGCGAAGCCAAGAACTCCGCCTTTCTTGTCCCTGGATCACTCACATGGCCACTTTGCATTATCTCAAGGCTCAACTTAGCATCATCATCATCATCATCTTTCTCACTTGGATTCTCAAATTGATCAAAATGAACCGACTTTTTCTCTAGGGAATGAGTATGCAGATCTACATGATCAGAAAAGTCCTTTTTAATGGGTTGGTTCTCTTCATGCTCATCTCCCCCTTCATATGCTACTTCCATGGCCTCATCCTTAACAGGACTATCGTGGCTTTTTGTTACCTTCACATTGCATCTAGCGTTTTCTGGTATGGAAAATGGAACCGGCATGGTAAAAGAAGTTGAATTTGAACCATTAGGTTCACAAGTTTTCGCAGGGGATTCAAGCATCACATTCAAGGTTTTAAGCTTCCTATTATAATCAGAACCTTTTGAAAAATCCTGATCAATTACGCCAATCAAATCAAGTCAAAACATATCCAAGATACCTATGGAATTCGATTACAGTTTACTCGAATATTAACAATATTTACTCACCTTATCTTTATTCTTCTTCTTCTTCCCAGCCAGTTGAAAAAAGCAATTGAACCTTGACATCTTAAACTGATAATGTCTAGTTTCTTTCAGGACTTTCAACAAACACCTGGCGGATCCTGTTTAGAGTTCACTCACATATCCAAGGTTAATACTTAGCTTGAACCCAAATTAGCCATAATCAATCTGAAGACGACGAATCAAGAAAACAACCCAATGGAGCAAAGATGAGAAATGACGAATTCCATCAACTGATATATTAGTGATCTTAGGACATGTCCTCCTCAAGTTACTTGGAATGTCGGCCAGAATGTCGAAATCTGCAGAAGCTCCACCAATCAGTTCCCTATATGAATGAAAAAGAAGTGTTTTAAGACAGAAATCTTCATTGAATTCAAGTTTGTATCTTTCTTCTTCTTCTTACCTATTGAAAGAAAGGGTTCGCCTGCAAGATTCGAATGAATCGTCGTCGTCTACAGATGATAACAATTGAAGGCAGGGGAGAGAGTAGAAATAGAGAACTTGGAATGATTTGCAGACACGGACAATACACGGAAACTCACAACCAAACAAACCTACTATTTAGTACTCCCTCCATAATCACATATTATAATTTACTCACTTTTGATTACGTATATCATTCCTTAATAATGGCATTTATTAATTACTCAATTCTTGATTATTATTATTTTAATAGTACATTATTTGTTAATAATTATATTCTAATAATAATTATTTACTATAGTAATAAATAAAATCAAATGCCCATTTAAATAATTAAAAATACAAATTGGATAAACTCAATATTATATGAGAGATACATAATTTAGTTGACTTCAAAGATAGTTGAGATAAAGATGAATTGAAATAAATTGATACAAATAATTAAAAATACAAATTAGATAAACTAAATATTATGAAAGATAGACTTAATAAAAGTGATATATAATCTAGTTGGTTGGAAAGATAATTGAGATAAGGATACATTGAAAAAATATATTAAAATAAATAATGTATTCATATAACTTTTATTATTATTAATTAACAATATCATTTAATTTAGTCAAAACTATTTATTAGAAAGAACACAACATTCAACAAAATAAATAACAATTTAATAATTTTAAATGTAAATAAGTCAAATATATAGTTGAGATCCCTTTTCTAGAATAAAGTAAACCTAAATATATAAATTTGAGAAGGAATTTATTTTACTTTTATGACTTTTTTTTTTTTAATATCTCAAATTAGTTATATATAAATGTCTTAAGAAACAAAATAAATTAGACCTCCTTTTATATACTATTTGAAGAGTTTGTCATTATTTCTTTTATTAATTATTTTGTTTTTAAGATAAGTAGCACAATCACATAAAATAGTGGTCTCAATTTCAACTTTAAATATATATATATATATATATATATATATATTTGTTAAATAAAATTGAATTTATCCTATTTAAGATTTTTTTGCCACTTACAACTTACCCCCACATTTCATGTTATTTTATTATTTTTTGACTTAATAAAATTTTATTTAATTTAATTACATTTTATATTAAACATCAATTATATTTTTTTAAATATAATTATAATTTTGACTAATTACAACAATATTTCAAAATATTACCAGAATTTAAATGGAGAGGTAGAAAGTGTGCATGGTTCCATTATTTAATGGAATTACACACCAAAAAAAAAAAAAAAAAAAAAAGTTAATTGTAAAGTTAAAAATAAATATATATTCATATTTATATATTTAATTTACTGGAAGTTCAACAGAACTATAAATTGTGTTTAAAAAAGATATGAATAATTTTAAGTAAAGAAATAAAATAAAATAAAATAACTCAATAATGTTCGGTGGTCTTATCATCACATGGTTTAAAATAAATCTGGACCCCACAAAGAAACAAGTCCAAATGACACATGGGTGTGACAGGTGGACAACAGAGCGGTTGTCCAAACACAATCTCACCGTCCATGTGTCCCAGGTGTTTATTTGTGTTTGGACCTTTTTCTGCTCCTCGTTTGGTTATTCTATTACATAATATTCATTTTCAACTAAAATATCAAAATATATTTACTTTAATTTTATAAAATTTATTTTAAATTTTAAATATATATTATAATAATTTAATAAATTAAAAACTAAAATAAAATTATCAAACATTTTTCTTTATTTTTTTTAATAAAACTCTAAATAACCCAACATTAAACAAGCTTGGTTTCAAAACTTTGCTCAATACAAGAATAGAAAATGTTTTGTAAAGAAATTATTAAAATATCTTTTATATTTAAATTTAATAAAATAAATTTTAATTAGTAAATTAAATATATTAGAATGATAATAATATGACATGTGATTATTTTTATAAAAATTTCATAAAAATAGAAGAGTTTATTTCGTTTTATTTTTTTAATCAAATATTATTTTTCATCCTTTATATAATAAATTAAATTGCTCAATTTATTAAATTAAATATTAAAATATTATTTATTATTTAAAATATATATAATTTTATTATTATATATTAATATTTATTTTTTTTACTTAATTCTTTATTTCACAAATAAGAATAATTAATATTATTTAAATAAACTAATATTTATTTAAATAAAGCTTCAATCAAACAAGAGCTTACCAAACTAAAAGAGATTTAATTGTGTACGGCAGCTAAGTACGGTATCCAAATTGTGAAGAGCCATTTGACCGCCCACAGACCCAAAAGACATATTAAATTTCAAATAATGTGTTTTTTTTAATATGCAATAGTAATAAATATAATTGTATTTTATCTCTAGTTAAAAATTGATTTTATTATTATTATATATTAATATATTTTAAATATTTTTATCAAAACAACTTAATTTTTCAAAATATACATCATTTAATATTTATTTTTAAGAGAAATGATTGGGATAATAAATTTAAGAAAGGAAATTTGAAAGGAAATTACATGAAATGAAATGGTTGAAAAATTAACAAATTTTTTCTCTTTTTTTCTAGTTATCTTTTATATTTTTTCAACCAATGATATGGTGACACATCATTCCCTATTCCCCAAATTCACTCACCTATTACTCATCGTTTTTTTTTATTTTCTCACCTTACAAAATTTTGAAACTTAGAAGCCATCTAATTTATACATCTGGTTTGTTAATAATTTCAATCTAATCAAAATATATTTTATTATTTTCTTTTATATTATATTATTCAATTTATTAATAAAAATAATAAAATAATTTCTTTTTAAAATAAATAAAATTTATTGTATCATTATATATTAACATTTTGTTTACGTGGGACATTGCTACAAGTTATTCACTAAAATGATTTCATATAATTTTTATTGAAAAAATTTTGAGAGTCAAAGATTTTATTCAATATTCGTTAGTTGGACAGAGTATTATTCATGTTGGAATTCTAATAGATGATATGGGCATAAAAAAAATGTTGTATACTCATATTATGACTAGTTTTATGTATCAAGAAAATGTTGAATCGGCAACTCATTTATTTTTGTATTGTGTAGGGTTAACTAATATTTTAAAATCTTTTGTGAAGTATTAATGGGATTAAGTGGGTGATGTGTGACTCTTTAAGTAATTGTTGAGAAGTTTGGATTGATGCAGCTAATATGACATGTCTACATATTTGGGTTACCATCCCAATTATTTTTTTTTGGTGAACTATCTAATTGGAGATAAATCGTCGAACTTTCAAAGATCGTTCGAGTATAATTCATAATATTATTATTATGATACTTTATAACCAATAGAATTTAGGGGAGTTAATTGTTATTTTCGAGAATTTAAGAGTTCAATAATTTATTAAGTATTTTTTTTTACGTTTAAACCATTTTTATTTTTATTTTTAATATACTTATACTTTTTCAATATATATATATATATATATATATATATATATATATAAATATATATATATATAAACATCCTTTATTTTTTTTAAAAAATAAATCAAGTTATTCAAATTACAAAAAATAAGTCCTTAGATTTGGATGTATCATATCATTAGTTATTGGTATTAAATTTAATTTTTTTAATGAATAAATATTATTAAATTTGTTAATATATATATAATTAAAAAAATTGTATTTATTTTAAATTAATACTTCAATAAAATATTAAAGAAATATTTTTTTTTTATCCAAACTCAAAACTGAGGTTTCTTCCCAACATGGTCATTCTAAAGGGAAATTTGAGGAAATAACCTTAAAGATGAGGTTATTTGACCGGTGGTAAATTATAAATTTAATTGCGTTCGTGGTATTTTTATTTTTTTTTTGACGAAATTACCCTTGTAGCGAAACGCTAAAGGATTTAGCGTTTCGCTAAGTGAATTAGGTTTAGTATAAATACTCTAATTTTTTCATTTCTTTCATTTTCTTTCTCTTTCTTCTCTTGTTCTCTCTTTCACGGCGGCGGCAACGGAGGCAGAGGCGACGGGGCGGCGGTCTAACCTAAATCGATTTGCACGATCTTCATTTCTTTCAAACCCTAAACCTAAATCGATTTACACTATATTCATTTCTTTCAAACCCTAACCCTAAACTTATTTTGCATGCAGGTCAGATGAAAGATGATTCTAAGGTGAAAGATGATATTCTCAAACCCTTTTGTTCATATTTGGTTCATATTGTTTCATATTTATTATTTGGTTCGTTCATATCATATTGGTTCATATTTCTGGTTCATATTTCTGTTTTAGGGAAGTTTCTCTAAGTGCTTAGCGTTTCGCTAAGTGCTTAGCGTTTCGTCAAGAAAGCAGAGAGGCTAAAATATACTTTCTATGAATCTGAAACTCTGTGACAGTGAAAGTAATCACCATTAGAGAAGTGAATCAATCCAATTTACTCCACCTGGATTCATGTTCTTTTGAATCATGTATCTTTAATCCTGTAACTGGAACGAATTCTTCATTTGTCAAAAATGTCAACTCAAAAATTCTTCCCAACTGTAAAGAATCTCTTTCCCACAAACCCTACTTACAACCCAGAAGAGATTGTGAATCTCATCTCCAAGATCCTTGTAAATTCCATTCCTTCAACACCTCTCCAGATTAGACAATCTCTTGTTTCAAGTCTCAATCCCCAAGTAACCCACCTTGTTATTTCAAATCCTAATGTCCCAACTCGTTCCTGCTTAACCTTCTTCAATTATCTTCAAAGCAAACCGTCTCTGATTGTGCAAAGGTGTTGATATGAATTTGGTGAGTTATACTGCGATGATTTCGGGTTTGTCGAAGGTGGGAAGATCGGATGAGGCATTTGAATTGTTTGATGAGATGAAAGAAGCTGGTTTTGTTCCTGATGATACTGTGTATTCTTCACTTGTGGGAAGTCTTCATGGGGGTGATTAGATTTTTATTTGAATGGTTGAATCTTCATGCTAATGATGTTGTTCATTATTAGTTTGTTAGTTGAATAGAATAGAGAGGTTCTTCTTATTTGTGTTGTTTAATCTTTCAACTATTGTAGAGAACCAAATCTTAAACTTTCAATCAATTTTTATAACAAAATTTTGGTAACACATCTTATGAATTATGATGAATGGACTTTGGTTGGGTAAGAATACAAACCGATCCGAGCTATCTAACTATCCAATCTGAATTGAACATTTGATCCTTTGGTTCAAGTCCGTGATGGCTTGGATTCGATTCCATATTTAAGACATTCATGATGGAGTATAATCGAAATCTAAAAAAAAATCACACTTTTTTTGAATAGTTTTTATAAGAACATTACTTCAAATATGGGGTTCACTTACATAAATTTGAATCTTGAAATGCCTCTTTAGATCTTGTTTTTATCTTAACAGTATATAGAACTAGAACTTCACTTCTATCAATGAATAAAAGAGCTCTGCATAAATGAAATTGTACCAATAACAAATAGTCTTATCAAACATATTATTCTTTTTTACCACATGAACTAAAAAATTACAATTACAACTGTGAACTACATATTATATGTTTTCATATATACAAAATCTATTACCAATTAAAAAACAAATTTTTGAAGAGATTACTATATTTTTTCTCAGTAACTGAAATGGGAATAAGTAAAAAATAGCCTCTCCAATTAGTCTAGAATCCTTTCCTATATGACCAAGTTAGCATAGGCATCAAGTCTTTGGCTGCTCCCATTTTGCTTTAGCTTCTTGAAAGGAATAATATTTTATTGGAAGGCGAATCGTTCTAGAGTGCTGGAAAAACGCCTTCCTAATGGATTGCCTTATCCACCAGTATGCATAAGTAGCAAACCTGCAACCAGCTTGAGGCTTGAATTTCTCAACACTTTTCAGAAGACTCATGCTCCCTTCTTGCAACAAAAGACTCAGTTTAAATTGACAAAATAATAATTTTCAAATAGGCTAAATAATTTATTCAATTTTTGCTTGTACCTGTAACAAATCATGAAGTTTAAGACCATGATTCTGATACTGTTTAGCGATGTGAACCACCATCCGTAGATTGGCAGATATTAGCCTCTCCCTACTTCTGTTTCAGAAATTAAGTCGCGACTTCAATTCCCTAGATGTGGCCTCCGCCCATTAACAAGTGTTGGTTCGCGGCCGAACTGTGTGTGGAGTCTATTTTTCACTTCTTCTAGTTTCATTAGATTCTGTCAAAATTCAACAAACAATACAGCATTAATACATATTTTTATTATAAATAAATGCGGTTATGAATGAAACATGCATGGCTTGAAAAATTATCTGATAGTTGGGAACAATATGCAGTTAGGATTGAAACTTGAATACCTCTATTTGATCAAAGAGGTCGTCTTCCTCTTTTCGAGTCAAAAGTTGCTTAGCTTCGAGTCAAAAGTTGTTGTATTTGATGCACGAGTTTTCCTTGAATTCTCATTCAATGGGTTGGAAATTTCCCCAACTGTAACATTATATTTTGACTCATTCTCATAAATAAGCACTTAGCGAAACGCTAAGCACTTAGCAAAACTTCCCTGAAACAGAAATATGAACCAGAAATATGAACCAATATGATATGAACGAACCAAATAATAAATATGAAACAATATGAACCAAATAAGAATAGAAGGGTTTGAGAATATCATCCTTCACCTTAGAATCATCCTTCACCCTGCATGCAAAATAGGTTTAGGGTTAGGGTTTGAAAGAAATGAAGATAGTGTAAATTGATTTAGGTTTAAGGTTTGAAAGAAATGAAGATCGTGCAAATCGATTTAGGTTAGACCGTTGCCCCACCGCCTCTGCCTCCGTCGCCGCCATGAAAGAGAGAACAAGAGAAGAGAGAGAAAGAGAATGAAAGAAATGAAAAAATTAGAGTATTTATACTAAACCTAATTCACTTAGCTAGCGTTTCGCTACAATGGTAATTTCGTCAAAAAAAAAAAATACCACGAACGCAATTAAATTTATAATTTACCACCAGGTCAAATAACCTCATCTTTAAAGTTATTTCCTCAAATTTCCCATTCTAAACGTATGAATAAAAACAAACATTCTATTATTGTGAAACAATTTTTTATTTTTTTTTTAGCAAAGCGACAGTATTTTAAGAATGACCACATACATACCCATAGGCCATAGAAATATTTAGATAACTAACATTATTGAGCTACTAGTTAGGTTTATAATTGTTTAATTTATTATGGAGTCAAAATATTGACTTTCTTTTTAAAATAAGTAGCTTTTAGAATAAATTATTATCTTAATAAGTTGAGGGAAAACATACAAATACCCCCAATTTATTATTCATTAGGGTATGTTAAGTAGAATAATTGTTGCATGTTTCATGTCAAATATGAACCATTTTTTAACAAAAGTTTAATTTATGAAAGTAATATTTGAAAAAAGAAAATGACAATTGTAACAAAAAAAACAAGAAATCAAAAAATTGTATATTTTTTTCAATGGCATCAAAAATTAAAATATAAATTATATTTGATATCCTAATAAAATTAAAAATATATAAAAAAAAATTAGATGAATGTCATCAAGAAAATCTATAATTTTATGTCTAAGTATGAAAATTATATAATTTTTTATTTAACTTTTCTCTAACAACCATACACTTAAATATATACTTAAATAATAGTTATACATGTATTATTAAAATATTAAATTTAACTTGAGTTGAATACTAATAATATCATGAAATACTAAGAATGATATTGCATTAATTAAAAAAATAAAAAAAAATGTGAGAAAAGAGAGAAAAAATAAATTATTTTATTTTTTTAGTCAATCAGATTATATCACATTATTCATTCACCCAATCATTTATCCTTATAAAGATACCTGAATTTATGATCCTATTTTAACAACTAGCCTTTAGCCAATGCATTTGCACGAGTAATAATATAAAAAATCGTGAAAAAAAGTTACGGATAACATTTTTAATTTTAACCGTTTTAAATTTATGGGTGGGTCAACTCACAATCCGACCCAAATATCCATTTACTCAACATCATTTTATAATATATATATATATATATATATATATATTAGTTAGTTAAAAAATTGAATTTATATTAATGTTAAAACGTTCCGCGTTCATCAAATTTGGTGTTGAATTTAAAATATAAAGTCTTAGTAGCCTAGTTGGTAAAATGTTGTAATTGTTTTTTTATTATGTTGCAAGATCGAACATACCTCTAACATTTTTTATTTTATTATTAACCGTTTTAAATTTAAGGGCAGGTCAACCCACAATCCGACCCAAATATCCAAATTAACCACAGCTTTCGATCCGGCAATCCGAACACTTTAAAAATTAAGCATTATTATATATATATATAGATGAGATTTGAAATAAAAAAAATTATTTAATTTTATTTTAAAATAATTTGGAAGAAAATTTGAAAAAATAAATGGATGAGAGAGTACAATTGAATTAAAAAAACTATAAATTTTAACTCTCTCTATTCTCTTTAATAGTGTGGAGTAATTTAATATTGTTATATATTTAATTTAGTATATATATTTTTTTCTTATAAAACTTATAATTATTATATTTATTTTAATCTTATGGGTCACCAAATTTAAATTTGTATTGCACACAAACTCTATTTCAAAACTCTTGTAAATAAGTTCACTCTGTTAAAAAAAAATTGTTATCCATAATTAATAAATCTTAGTATCATATACATATAATTACTAGAATTTTAAAATAGTAATTTCTGGCTTACCTTGGTATTTATTATAAGCGTGACCATGCTTATTTTATTCATCTTGAATCTATGAGGAAATATTAGTTTGTCAGATATGTTTATTTTTATTTATTATTTATGTATCTATGTATGTAAATAGACATAGTAAACAAACAAAACCAAAATTCACAAATAGCCAGAGACGTTTAAAAATTAAATTCTGGGTGAACTATCTTTTTCACACTTCACGTGCCACATATTACAAATATGAGTGAAATACAATTGTTAAGAGATTAAATAATTTTTTGAAGAGAGACTTGTAACTTAATTGTAAAATGAAAAAATACTCATTATTTTTAGAGTATTCAAATTCGTCCAATTCTATTTGATATTTGAATTTTTTTTTTTTACAATGTTATTAACTAGTTGTTTTACATTTTTTTTTTAATTTGTTACAACAAATGACTTATCATACATAAATTCATATAACACATAAAATTTTATATTTAATTTAGGAGTTAAATTATTTTAAGAATATTGATGGTTGATTATTTTAGGAGTTAATTGCTATTATTTTTTTAGTAAAAAAATAAAAGATATTAATATATAATGTTATTTTATAAATTAAATTTATTTTAATATTTTAATTAATAATATAATTAATAAGAGAATGAAGGAAATAATGATAGATTAAAATTGATTTTTTATAAATCAACCAAACACAATTTTAATAAAACCTTGAGAATTATATGAATCTACCTATACAATTTTAAAATGTATACATTTATTGACATAATCAATACTAGATTTACACAATACAGAAAAACTACTACTAATTTTCCATTTTAGATAAATAAGAGTTTAATGAAAAGCATTTTTAGTAATTGTCATTAAGGTTTTTAATATTTTCCTATAAACTATTTATTTCACAAATAGAAATTCCATTTTTTTTATAATTTAAATAAATCATCAATAGAAGTCCATTTTTTTCATTAGGTAGATTTGTTTTATTTTTTAAAATAAAAAATATATTTATATTATTTTTTTTAATTTTTTTATTAATTTTATTAAGTTGATTTATTTATGATTTTAATTGGTTGAATTATTATAATATATTAAAATTTATAAAAATGAAATAAAATAATTTTAATATTTTAATTTATAAATTGAGATTACAAAAATCCAACTCCATGTGTAAAGTAAATTAACCCGATTTATTTCCGGTTCAGTAAAAATGGTTTTGATTTTGATTTCTTCATTTTGACCTAGCTAGAAGTACCCATTCGACACAAATTATCTTCACCTCCGGTATGGCTTCCACCACCGTCGACTCACCGCCACCTCCACCGCCGCCGCCGCCGCCTCGCAAAGGGCTCCGTCTCGAGTCTATCGGCACAATCGACCTCCGACGACTGTCTCAATCAGAACTCTATGATCTCTCTCTATGTTCTGAGTCCGCCTTTGATCCTCGCCGCTGCGACGACATCGTCATTCCTAAGATCGACCGTTCCGTCTTCAACGAGTCTGCCGGCAGCCGGAAACAGACTTATTCTCGTCTCCGTCTCGCCACTCGTAAGCCAGAATCCTCTTTCGCCGCAGGCGCCACTGGAGCAACTGTTTCCACTTCCACACCTCAACTCCGTGATGATCCTGAGCGAGCGGAAGATTCTCGGATTATCGGGCTCTTGAAGGATCTTTTATCAGCGAAAATGAAAGGTAATGAGTTGGTTCCTTTTCGTGTTGAATGTAATGATTCAGTTCCTCAATTGCCGATAGTGGATGAACTGCGGAGTGTGGTTAATGTGCCGAATGTGGGTAATTCTGTGAGGAAAAGAGGAAGAGGAAGGCCTCGAAAGAATGAGAATCGTTTGGCATTGGTTGCGCCTGAGGTTAAAGTGGTAGAGACGTCTGCTGAGGCGAAGGTGGATAAGAAAGAAGCAGCGAGAGAAGACGTTGCACTTGATGCTAATGTGGTGAACATGGACAAGAATATCTTGAACAGGGACGGCAACGCCGTGAACTTGGGAGAGCTTGGTAACATGGAGGATCCTTATGGTCCAGAACTTGGGAGAAGGACTGCAGGTTTAGCCAAAGAGGAGGAATTGCTGGAGTTTCTGAAGGGGTTCAATGGACAATGGGCCAGCAGGAGGAAGAAAAAGAGGATAATTGAAGCTAGTGAATTTGGGGATATGTTGCCCAAAGGTTGGAAGCTTGTTCTTGCCATCAAGAGGAAAGTAGGCCGTGTTTGGTTGTTCTGTCGCCGCTACAAAAGGTTTTCCTTCTATTGTTTTAAATGGTTGCTTTGCTATATTTCCCTATATCTAGTTATTAGCAAAATTATTGCAGAACTCAACCTGGATGATGGATGTCAACAATTGGTTTCTTCGTATTGTGATTGTTGCATTCCTTCATTCAGCCACTTTATCTTTCTTGCCCTAGGGTTAGGATGTTCTATTTATAATCACAACACTTAACTTTTAGGATCCCATTACCAATTTGAAAGATTTAGATAATCGTTTTGAATACACACTTTGCAAGTAAGGTAATATGTCTTAGAAACCTGACTGCAATTTAAAATTTTGTAAGAATGGTTATTACCTATTGGGTTAAGTCAATTGAGGTGGTAATGGATTTTTTTTTACCTTGTTTGATTTGGTCTTTGTTGAAGTGTTAATGGGATAATGTGAAATTGTATGATAAAAAATGTCAAAAGGAAGGTAACATTTGATTAAATTGCTACCATTTTTTACTCTTCACATTAGAGAAAAAATTAGCAATGTGGAGATAACATCATTATCATTTCCTACATTACATGCAACCAATCTTGTAGCAAGACCTTCCAATGCAATTGTGATAAATTGCCACTATAATTGTGTTTGCGATGATTGATATTTTTTCTCCAAACTTTATTCTATTTTTAATGAGGTCAATAGGCTTTCAACTTGCTAAACTTCAAAAGATTAACGCTTTGCGGACCATTAGTTAAGAGGTAATATAAAAGTATTTCAGCGTAGGAAAAAATCCAAACAAGGCTGGATCTAAGAAGCGAAAGCTAAATAAGAAAAAAGTTTAAGCAGTATGATATCAATTATCCTACTACGGATTGGTTACTTAAATAATCCCCATATAACCAACCCACCATTTCATCAATCATATCATTCAGATCATCAATAAACTTGTTTTATTATATATTTATACCCTTTAAGTATTTTTACTCAAATAATCCACTCTTTCATAACCCAAACGGAACAAAGTTATTTGAATAACCCCCTTGGTTATTCAAATAACCCATAACCGAACAAGGGTTGTTTCGTATATTCATTATAATCCAAGAGTCTGGATTTTGAGGTGATTATGATATCTATGCAACAATTTATTACATAGATATTTCCATTATATATCATTCTCTAAATTTAATCAATATTTCAACTCAATAGACATGTAGATCATCCCTAGTGAATTCTAGTATGCTAGTAAGTGTCATGGTAAAATAACTAAGTATGTCCCCCTTACCCTATAAACTAGGATGTCAAAGGATTTGTATCTATTATGTATATGATACCGACTCTATCCTGATTATAATGAATACTCCCTAGTTTGACGGGGGCATATTTACTTAGCGTCATCCCTAAAGTTGTGGGTTCTTGTGGTAACTTTTTGCACTAAGTTATGAACCCTAAGCCCATGAGGGTTGAGGTAAATCAAGAAAGAATGACATGCTAGACTAAGATCCAAATCTTAGCTCTAGAGAAGGATGTTAAAAATTTCTCTTGGTGTGCTCCACCTCCAAATGCACACCTATTATTTAAGATTTTTTTTTCCAATTCCTCACCTAGTCTTCATAGCAGCTATTTAAGGCCATCTTTATTGTTCATAATTTGTTGTAACCACCGATTCAAAATGAACATTTAGGTCACATGTTTAAACTTGGTATTGACACAATATTATTAATACAAACTTTAACATTTAAATAAAGAAATCTTTTCCGACCATTTTAGGGATTTTAGTTTTACAACTACATTAAGTGGTTAACTAATTATCTATATCTAAAATCTCTCCTATGTTGGAGATGGCAACTAATACATAGTAACATGTTGATATTCTTGTATCTTCCAAATCTCTTTCTATTTTCTCCACTGTGCCTCTCTTCTTTCTCACAAAACCATCTTAGCACTTCAACCTTCCCCTTTATACACTTTTCTTTCTAAACCCCCTCCAATCACTATTTGCACTCTTACATCCCACAAATTATTCACCACTAAGATCTCCACCACTATCTAAATGTCGCAATTGCATACCTCACCATGGGAAATTACACACTCTAAATGTTACAATTGCATACCTCACCAAGGGAAATTACATGCTCTAAATGTCACAATTGCATACCTCACCAAGGGAAAGGAAGTTTTTTTTCCTTAAAAATGATATGAAAGTAGCTATAAAATTTAAGTTTGTGTAGGGATTCTTTTGTCTTTGTATGTGTTATATATTGCATACGTGTAGCTCTAACCACTGAGCTACACTACATTGACTCATAAGTGTAAATATTTAAAAATTTATAATGATTTCCGTTGGTTTTGTGTAGCGTACTCGTCCATGATCAAACCCTAATGGAGAAATTTATTCCACCTCTTACCCTAAACTATGTATACACATGTCTTGAGTTTATCGGATACCCATAGCTATCTATTCCATAAACCATCTATCTAGTCTATGTAACGGACGTAGATGTCCGGCCCATTAGATCAAGCCCATCAACATCTATGTCTATTACACTCTTAACAACCACACTGAACAATACTCAATTTGAAAACTAATATTTGGTTTAATTATCATCATCAAGTAGTTCTTTGGATAATTAACTTTTATCTACCATACTGATTTCCAGGCAGTGCTTCTTGAGTTTTGTATTCTTTGTTCTTTGTGTTAATGCAAACACCAAATTATTTATGGAGTAAACAACTTGTAGAAAAATAAATTAACCTGGCGAGGAAATCTTGGACTATGGAAAAACACTACTAGAACGAGCCCAAATGTAACTAAGTGATGGGAGAAGATTTTTATAATGAAGACCATTGCCAAAATTCTGGCTGTGTCAACCAGGATTTTATGTTGATTGAAGCTTGACAATAGGTTCCAGTTTGGGCATGTTTGGTGTGTTTTCTCATCCCAAATTTTAAAAGTCGTACATCCTAATCGAATCAAATTTGTTGTTAGATTTTCTAGTTCATATTGATTTCTTTACTAAACGTCACCACTTTTTGCGAATTGCAAGAAATGTGATAAATCTTGTAGGAGTTTAGGAAAGACAATCTATTGTGAAGAAAAAGTTTTGAAGGGCAATGGAAATTTTACATTTCCATAAAAAAAATTAATGTTCTCTATAAAAATTAATTAATAAAATTGTCATAGTTAAGGGTGAACTGTCATACTTATTTACCAGCCTACTATAAAAGATAGTCAGGTTGCAAGTTTGAACCCGCGCACGACCATTTAAAACCATTATTCTTTTTCTTGGTCAGGTGTTCACATTTTTTTTGTTTCTCCCCCTCACCTCAAAGAAAAGATAGCCAAGGAAATTGTGTCTTGCCTTGTAAAATTGTGTGCTTTTAGTAGCCAGTAATGTTCATAACCCCTAGCCCATACCTGTTATAAGAAAAGAAGTGGTCTGGTTGCTGAACTTATGTAATTCAAAAGTATATTTGTAATAGTTAGTCTATCTCATTTTACTGACTTACTGTCCGTCTGCAATATACAGTCCTAGCGGGAGGCAGTTTGTATCGTGCAAGGAAATTTCTTCCTATTTGTGCCTCATTCAGAGTCTTCTCAGTTCAAATAAGGAAACTTCCTCTACTCTATTGAATAACTCTCCATTGAGGAACTCTACTGAGGTAATTTTCCGATTGTTTCTTATTTTGTTTTGCGTGTTACTAGATTTTCCTTTTCCACTTTTTATAATTTAATATAACTACTGCAGGCTGGTGATCGTGTTGTCCAAGAAAACAAGAACGGTGAAACTTCAGTTACAGACATTTTGAGTAATAATGTGGCTCAAGCAACTGCCAAGGATATAAATACACAGGAGGTACAACCAGCAGAGATTTTCAATTGCAATAAGTGCACTGTGACTTTTGACACGAAGGATGATTTGTTGCAGCACCAATTATCATCTCATAGGAGAAAGAGGTGTAGATTTGGGGAATCTGTTACTGACGGAGTGATAATAAAAAGTGGGAAATTCGAGTGCCAGTATTGCCACAAAACATTCAATGAAAGGAATCGATATAACGGCCATATGGGTGCCCATATAAGACACGATCCGAAGAGCGGAGTCGCATCACCTGCTTGCCAATTAGATCAGAATGAAGGTGACCCTCTACCACCAAGTGGAATAATTTCTGAATTCGCTGCGCAAGAGTTGATTGAAGAAGATGTCAGCCATACTGCAGATACAAATGCTAAGATTGACGATATGTCTATCACCGTGCAAGAGTTGACTGAAGAAAATGTCAGCCATACTGCAGATACAAATTCTAAGGTTGACGATACGTCTATCACAGTTCAAGAGTTGACTGAAGAAAATATCAGCCATACTGCAGATACAAATTCTAAGGTTGAAGAGATGTCTATCACAGTGCAAGAGTTGACTGAAGAAGATGTCAGACATACTGCAGATACAAATTCTAAGATTGACGAGATGTCTATTACAGTGCAAGAGTTGACTGAAGAAGATGTCAGCCATACTGCAGATACAAATTCTAAGATTGTCGAGATGCCTATCACAGTGCAAGAGTTGATTGAAGAAGTTGTCATCCATACTGTAGATACAAATTCTAAGATTGACGAGATGTCTATTTCTCTGGAAGATGAACCAAGAAATGTGTTGTCCTGTGAAGAACAAAGATTTGGTTGTGACAAAAGTGAAGGAAACTTGGCTGAGGAACATCGAAATAAACAAGGAGACAATAAGGCAAGTGAGGTTAGTTTTGGATGTGAAAATGAAGAAGTTATTACAGAGAGCTTCACCCTGTCCGAATCTGCTAAGGAAAAAATATATGATTTCTCAATTTCTGGGGGTGAGGGTTCAAAAGTGCCGAATCAAGAGGCAGGATTTTATGACATAGCTTCTAAGAATGTTGTGGAAGTTGAGATTGAAAATTTAATAACCGTGGCTGAAAAACAAGTTAAGTTGACAATCCATGGTTTGTCCAGTCATCTTATTGGATCAGATGAGAATCCTGCCAATGAAAGTGACAAGCATGCTAGTCCTGGCGGTGGTTCAATCGCCTTTCCTACTAGTGATCAGTTCTCCAACCATGCCAATGCTGGAAATGTGTCATATTATTATACTCCCGGCTCAGAAGATTTGAAGGAAAACAGAGAAGGTGGAGGTCATGAAGTCGAGTCCATCGCAAACAATCCTATTGTCGAGTCAATGGCTGGTTTTGGCAGTGGAGATGCTGAAAATGAGGTGGAGGCAGTTACCAATTCTGAGAAGAGTCCCATAACCAATTTGTTTGATTCATCATGGAAACTTCATGAACGGGTTGCAGAGGACAACAGGAACAACACAGATACTCTCTTTGCAATTCAAGAATCTGGGCCAAGTAATTATCTTGAAAATGATTTGCCTTTTTTACCTTGCTATAAGCAAACTTTTGGTTTAACAAATGATATGAACAACTTCTGTGCTAACAGAACAAATGAGCAACCTGAACTTGTTTTTGGTATTAATCATGGCAAGCAAAGGATGCAGGAAAGAAGCATGGAGTATGGTTCACTTGTCTCGAGTGATCAAAATATATTCCAGAATAAGGATAATTTAGCTCAACAGGATATTATGTTCGATACTGGGTTGTTTGCTGGGCAAACATCTAATAACGATGTGAATGCAATGAGACTCAACGATGTTCGTAAGTCAAGTAACAACAGCGATCTGATGCTTTCTTTTGGTAACCACCACGAGAATAATCCAGAGATGGCTACAAATTATATGCGTGATTTCTCAGTTGGACAGACATTCAATTCTGAGATTGGTCTGAGTAGTGCGGCTGGGGTGGAGCAGAAACAAGAAAGTTGTATACTAGGGCTAATTTCTCATGATCATCAAGCATGTGTTACTGGAAATAACATGTATAAACATGGGATATGGGAGGAACCAGGAAATGGTAATAACGGGCATGAGAAGCTGGTGATGGGTTTTGGAAGCAGCAGCAGCAGCCACATGCAGCAGCCACATGGTGCTCATATGGCGGCTGCGGGTTTCTGGAGAACTGGGATTCTGGCAGATACATCTTCATCTCAAAAGCTGCAATGTTCAAGCTTTTCCCCCACTTTCAATAACTTCCCAGATAAGGTAAACAAACAATCATCAACTATTAACATATCTTTCCCATATTTGTACTGTTATTCTTATTCTGGAAAACATAACAAATATGATTGTCTTTTTTGAAAAAATAATAAATATAGATTTGTATGGATCATGATCATGATCAAGATGATGATCCCAAATTGTAGAGTTAGGCTTGTGGTATTTGGACACTAGTGATTTCTTTTTCTTTCTCGAAACAATTTGGTTACTTTTGTATTCAATTCAGGTTGAGAATGGGTCGTCGTCATCCCTTGCACTGAACATGAGCCATGGAAGGATGATGAGAGGTTTTGAAGAAGTATCAGAACCGGGAAGAGCAGAACAAGTGGAGTTCAGCTTTCTGAACAACCATTCTCTTCCTCTGGATGGATCCTCCAAGTCTTATTTGGAAATGGGGCAACAGCGACAGCAGCAGCAGCAGCAGCAGCAAAGTTTCAACAATCAACCACAACCACCCTTTTGGCTTCAAAAGGAATCTCTATCACTAAACCTTACTGCTCCGAATATGGTTAGTAATATCTGCGTCTGGTGCAGAAATCAGTTCAATTTCGACCCGGTCCAGTTGGGTATGCAATCCACTATGATGGACTCGGTTTGTTCTACTTGCAGTGCAAGACTTTCAGAGCCGTTTCTATAGACTGTCATATATATGCATTTCTTCTCATTGAACTGTTTTTTTTTTTTATTATAGTTAGGATTGTCTTTCTTCAGGTAACAATCCAAACTTGTAACCTTCTGGGTATATATATTTTTTTAAAATTTCTTTGTTGTTGTGACTATAATATTATAGAGTTTTTTGAAACTGCATCAACTTATATGAAAACTGATATTTTGTTACTGAATACAATCATATTTTCATTCAAGCATTGTTAATGTTAAAACTGACAGGGATATTTTCATTCAAGCATGATTCAGGTTATATTTATAAATTATTGTGTTTTGTAAGAAAATATAATAAATTTGAAAATTTTCAATCATGATTCATTTCATATTGATAACAAATATGTTGAAAAAAAAGAATGACCAGTTTATTTCTATTTTTCTATTTTCAACTGAATTGTTTTATTCCTGGAAGATGGTGCATTAATGGCAACTAAAAATAGCCTGTGGTCATGTGTCAGTATTTTATATTACATTGTCTAAAAACAGTTTCTATTTAATTCATCCTAGGTTTCATCAGATTTTTGAATCCATAATGTATTTTTTTTTTCTGTCAAATGATCCAAGATCAAACACTAATGAATTAAAACTATGTTTTTGGTGAAACAATTAATAATAAAATTGCTTTGACTTATAGAACAATACTTTTTTCGAATATAAGATGAAAGTGTTTTGAGTTGAAGCGGGGACATGTAAAGTATTATGCTAGTTCGACTTAATTTAAAAAAAAAATGATGAATGAAATATTATGTATAAGCAGTAGAAAAACAAATAAATTGACTTAAAAGCTTCAAAAGAAAATAAGAATTCAATACAAATAAAAATAAATCAACAAATGTAAGCTTCTTCTATAATAATGTCAATATCCATATTATGTAAGAAACATGACAAACTTGTGTTGTATTTTTTTTTAAAAAACTGAAGAAAACAGACTTAAGGTATGGTATTAGACTACCTCACTTCGAAACAAGTACATCGATCCATCAACATTTCAATCATTCTTTCTTCCTAGGGGTTTCCGAAGAATGAGGAAGAGGGATTCCGAATACCCAATCAAGAACATTCAAATACTTTGATCGAAAAACATCCCTCTCCATCGCGTAACAATGCATTATAATTGCTGTTGAGATGCTAAACACCAACACATCAGCTCTTTTCAGTTTGTTTCTTAATGTTGACGAAGACCATAAATGACTTCCATCATTGCTCATCATCGTGAAGAAGCTCTCGATAGCCCTCGATAAGCAATACAACGATATCTCAATCCTCCTGCTTTTCTTTTCAATCCCCAATGCAAGACCAGTAAGGAACTGCATACAAAAATTTCAAAACAGGGGAAGAAAATTCTTTTAGAAACTGAATCAAATATAAGTAGAATTTTGTTTCCTAGTCTTTTTTTACCGCTGCCATTGTCACCAAAGGAACGCTACACGTCTTGAACAGCCTAAAGAGTCCACATGTCCACAACCTATAAAAACAACATTAAATTAACAACTTGAAATACTTCAATATGTATTTGATTAATTAACATAAATCATGTGAAATTTAATTATTGCATACCAGGCAGATGAACAATAGACTGAGAGAAACAAGCTTGATCTTGCTGTCCCAATAAGACCTTTGAACAGAATTGAATATTGTCTACACAAAGCAAAAATAAAGAATCATCTATTACTGTTTTAGACAACTGATTGCTCAAGAAAGTAGTAGAATACCTCTTAAGAAGTCCTTGACGATGAACTATTAAAGCAGGAATCAAATAAACAGGGAGATAAACCGGCAATGCCCTTTTGAATGCTTCAATTAAAAACGAAAAGAAATGCCCACCACACGATTGATTTCCATGTATAATCTGCACAGAATTTGTCCAAAATCAGTTTCAATTCCTAGTAAACAAGATTATACTAAAGAAAATGTTTCATACCGAGCATGGGACTTTCATCTCTGGATCTAACACAATGTCTAAACCTGTACTACTCTTGTAGTAATTCTTTATTTCCTCCAAACTATTCAATGGCCTGAAGTTAAATTAAATGAATTATTTTCAAATTTGATAGATGATAGTTCATCAAAAAGTAAAATTGGAGGAGATCATTACAAGCCACATGCCATCTCTTTGACACCTTGCAGGATAATGGCAGCCTTTCCACCTTGTTTATTGAGAAAAGATTTGTATGATGAAGCCAAACTATCTTGCTTCAATATGTAAGTTGATCTGAACCACCCAGAAACAACAAACAACAGTAATTCAACAACAATCAATGACTTCTCTTATATAATTAATCAAGATTTGGGTTTTCTAGCTGCTCACAGAATTTGGGAAGACGATAGACACATGAGGAAGATGTCTCCATGAGCCCATGTTAGAGGTTTACATATGTTTCCAAATCTCTTGCTCTTAATTCCACATCTTGAAGCCAAAACAGAAGCACGCATAAGAATGTAAATTGCTAAACTCATATGTGTTGTCTTTGGTCCAGTCAGAAGCATTGAAGGTCCTGCAATGGCTCCTGCTAACAAAGCCCTCCATTTTGCAGTCCTGAAGGATTTCAACAACCAACAAGTTTTCTACTAATCAAATTACAATTTACAAAGTCCAGAGAGTAAATGAAGTATGAGCATTACTTCCTATTCCCTCCATAATGCGCGATAAGCTCATCCACTGTAACAAAGGTTCCAGCAAAAGTCCCAAGGAAGAGACCGTAACTGATAGTCTCTTTAATAGTGAAAATCAAATCATCACTAACAGACGTCATTGCTACATTCCTGAATCAGATCAATAGCGTGCATAAGCATAAGCATAAGCTTAAGATGAAATCATGAAAAGATAGAAGATTTGAGTTGGGAATCTGGGTATCGATCTTACTTCAATCTTCTACGTCTCAGTCGACCAAGGACAGCGAATAGAGACAGACCACCTTTAAGTCCAGCACCAATCGTGAACCCTTTGATAGTTGCCGAAGAAACTCTCCATTTCTTATCATAGTCCTTCAATTCCATCAATTCAAAGCTAAGTAATGAAGTGGACGACGAGGAACGAATACTGGATGAGGATGATCCTCGTCTACAAAGACGACACTTTTTTGGGTCGAATTCATCTTGATCAGAGGCCGAATTGAGTTGGGTTTCGGATGGTGGAGTGCAGTTGCAACGTCCGTCGCCGGACGGCCACATGGTGAGTGATGGTGGAGGCTAGGGCTAACAGAATCAGGGAAGGAAAGTTGGGTTTATAACGTAAGCCTTATTCTGACTTGGATGGTGACGTAAATATGGTTTCTTACCATTCCCTTCTTCCCTTCTTCTTCCTTTTTTTTGGACCCAATCACAGTCTGATTGCTATATGGAAAGAGACAGTCTTTGTGTATGTGTGTTGTCAGTGTGTGTGTGAGTGCTTCAAAAAAATGGATAACAGAAAAGGGAATGGGGGATAAGAAAAAAAAACATGTCTAGCTCTATTTGTGTAAATAGTAAGGATTCCGATTCTTTGAGAATTGTTTTTTTTTTTCCTTTTTAATTATATTATTGAAGTTTATATTAGTAAAAGAATAGTTATTTTTGTAATATAATTTATCTATATTATTGAGAAAAAAAACAAAATGGTTGTAATAACTTAACAAGAAAATATTTTATGTTAGGATAAGTTGTTGCATATATTTTGTTTCTTATAAAATAAAAATATTCATTTGTTATTTTAGGTTTGAATTTGGATGAATTTTGCGGTATGAAGTTCGAACTTTGAATTGTGTTATAGGGGTTCGAATTATTAAAATTTTAGTTTTTTTAATAATTTTTTTCATCTAATTTTGATGTAACTTTTTCGTTTTTCTAATTAGTTTATCACGTTTTAAAATTAAATAATATTTATAGACGTTTTAGATTTTTTTAAATTGAATAGTGTTTTTGAAATTTACGTATTTTAATTTGTTGAAATTGGTTTGGATGATCCCATTCAAGAAGCCCCTACTTATACCCCCGCTCCCTTCTATCCTTGATGGATCAATTGAACAACTTTACAGATTTCTATTGAATTCCGAACCGCTATAGAAGCGAACGAATCGCGAACTATAGTCTTTGTTTGATTTTCTCATTTCTCTTTCTGGAATTAGCCATTCTGCTGTATTGGGTTCAAGTCCTTCTTGGATTGGGTGAAGATGGAAGAGATTGGTGGGATACCATTGGGTGGAACTCACTCGAAGCAGGAAATCGAATAAATCGCTACTTCCTTTTTTTAGAATCTCGGCTATGCGCCATTTCCTTTTTTTACAATTTAGAACTCAGTCTATGTTTATGATAAGAACACTAGGAAGCGCCGTAGTGTAACTCTGACATTTTCTTCAGAAAAACATAAGTCCAACTATATTGCATTGCCAGAATCCATGTTGTATATTTGAAAGAGGTTGACCCCCTTGCTTCTCTCAGGGTACAATCCTCTTCCCGCGGCAGGTGACGGCAGTAAGCTTTAGTGCTCCTTGAATAGGCGGGAGTGGAAACCTCTTCTATCTAGGCCGGGTTAGTTGGGCTGGATGTGTCTATGCTTGATCAAGAGGAGCTGGTTTGGTGGAAAGGGACACAAGTTAACTACCCCGCCAAAATTAAATCTTGGCTGAATAAGATCAAAGAAAAAAAAGAAGACCAAGGCTGGATAAGTCTCATCCGTATAAGAATTAGGAATTCCTCTTCCAAAAAGTCCCAAAATGGGCGCGTTAGGGGGTTTTCCCATAAAGTGGAATTTCAGGCTACGTCGCCTGTCTCTGGTTGTCGAGTTGGGAATGGGTCCGGGTTCTCCATCCTAGTGAGAAATAAGCACTGCTTGTTGAGGAAAGGGGATATTTTTGCCTATCTAATGTACCTCGGTGCCAACAGTCCGTAGCCTGCTCTAGCGCAAGGATCAAGCTCTATCATAAGTTAGGCAGCAAGCAAGCGATTGTGGGTTTCAAGGAAAGATCGAAAACTAAAAACTGTGTAATCTATTTTGAAAAAATTTGAATAAAAATATATTTTGTATTTATTTTTTAAGAAACTTCGTAACGACGTAATTTTGTGTGCGGTCTACCCATTTATACGTATTTGCATTTTAAATTAAGTATTTTTTTCCAATATATATATAGAGAGAAATGATACAGACAGCTATTGGGAGAGCGATTCTCCCAGCGACTGTCTACGTGGCAGGCCACGTAGGCCCAATAAAAAAAAATTCTAAAAATCCAAAAGCCCAGAAGCCCGCCCTTTCATCTTCCATTTGCCATTTTCATCTTCCCAAACATTTTAGGTTTTCTCTCTCTCTCAAGTTCATCTGCAATTCTAGCGATTTACAAACGCAATTGATTAACTCAACCATCTTCAACATCTTCCAAGACATTCACATATTTCTCTCTCTTTTTCAAATCCATCTGCTTTCGAATCCTAGCAATTTCCATCGTCTGCTCGCGTTCTTCAGATAAAACCCTAACATTAATCATCAGAGAAAATCCATCGTCTACTCGCGTTCTTCGTTCAACACAAAATGATAACTTCTTCATCATTTTTTACTTTAGTACATTCGGTTATATAATCTAACTTGCGACATTTTTGTAATGTTTAAGAATCAAATAAACAAGTGGTTATATATGATGCTTCTAAGAAGAACGAAGCAAAAAAGACGAATACAATGATTGAGATGAAAATAGTGAAGAAGAAGAACGAAGGTAACAAACGAACAACAGTTAACTGCATTGTCTAGTTGATTTTGTTAACTACATTATGTTTTATTTATACAATTTCATGTTTATGATCTGTAATGAACTATAATAAACTCCAATGTCATGCTACATGAGCTGCAATGTCATGCTACATGAGCTGCAATGTCATGTTTCATGAATTGCAATGTAATGTTAACTGTATTATTTCTTCTCAACTGTACATTGTGGAGTGTATGAATTTGGAGACAATTTATATAATGATTCACTGAACCTGGAAGTGAAGTCATTCGGCATAACAGTACAAGCACTCGATGAAGCAGACCTAGTAAGTTCTCATGTTATTTTTAACTGCAATGTCATGTTACGTGAACTTAAATGTCATGTTATATTAATTACAATGTAATGAACTGCAGATTTTTGTTCCGTTATGTATAAGTTCACATTTCTATGTGGCGGTATACAACAAAATCAAACAGGAAATTGAAATCATCGACAATAGGACAGTCCCTGATGGTATTAAATTTGAGGACAAGTATGAGAAGCTTCCGACAATACTGAAAAAGCTAATGGGTTTTTTGAAGTCTGTGATGAAGTCTCCCATTGCTGATGCACTCTCCACCTACAAGATGAAGTTGGTCACTATGCCGTGGCAAGATAACATCAACTATGATGATTGTGGAGTGTATCTGATGCTTCATATGGAGAATTACATGGGCGAGGCCCATAATTGGAAGTGTGGCATCACACATGCCAATTCAAAGGAAAAACTTATTTGGTTGAGGAATCATTACGTGAACAGAATCTTGCACTCGAAGAATAATAATATCAACCTGTCTATTGATTTTAAATTGTAAACTTGATACTTGCTTGTATGCTTTTAACTTGATATTGGGTTATCATATTTATAATACAAGATTTTCTTGTTCATAATTTTGAAATGTCATGTTGTTTCAACTACAATGTCATGTTGTGTCGACTACAATGTCATGTTGTTTCAACTATAATGTCATGTTATTTTTATAAGTTGCAATGTCATGTTGTTTATAAACTGTAAACTGTTTTTTATTGGTTAATACTGTAAACTGTAATGTCATGTTACTTGAACTGCAATGTCATGTTACTTGAACTGCAATGTCATGTTACTTGAACTGCAATGTCATGTTACAAATTCGAACAAATTCGAACAGTGCTTAATCAAAATATTTATACAATTACTATCTACGTTGAATGTTGTCCCCATATGTATCGGCAACATGGGAAAGTTGACATGACAAAAGTGATGTGAATGAAAGTTGAGTCGAGACTGGATCATTCCATTGTTCTTGAGTCGATACTTGATCATTCAATTGTTCTTGAGTAGAGACATGATCCTACATTGAAAATGCAGAAACAATGAAATGAACAATAAAAATGAAAAAAAAATCCAGAAAATGCAATAAAAATGCAGAAAATGCAATAAAAATGCAGAAAATACAATAAAAATGCAGAAAATGCAGAAAATCCTAAGAACAATACAAATTCATAAAATGCAGAAATTATTCTAATGCAATGTCACGTTGTTTCAACTGAAATGTCATGTTAAATGAATAATGAAAATGCAGAAAATGCAATAAAAATGCAGAAAATGCAGAAAATCCTAAGAACAATAAAAATCCAGAAAATGCAGAAACTATTCTAATGCAATGTCACGTTGTTTCAACTGAAATAAAATTTCTACAACTTCTCTCATCAAAGTTCAAATTCTCATATCCTCCAGCTTCAACCACAATAGATTGAAATGTTTTTGACAAAGGTATTCCAGCTACGTCGTTTACTTCCAATCTTCTCTTCGCAATTGAATCTAGAACTTTGTGAGATCTAATATGTCTAGACTTTCCCGGGCTCAATATATGGTTGTGCTCAAGGTAGACACTAGTAATCTCAAATTCACACTCATTCCTAACAGCAACGTTAATCTTAGCCTTACAATTCGTCTTGATGGAAGGTCTAAGTTGTAAAATATTTTTCCCTTTTGAAGTAAATACACCATTTTTAGCACATGCAATGGAGAACCACTTTTGCTTTCCATATTGCCCATTTCTTGCTCCTAACTTACAAATGCCAAAACCCTTTGATTGTGCGTAAGCATTATAATACTCACGAAGTTCATTTTCAGAATCAAAAGTCATGCCAACAATGGGGATTTGAACATTGGGAGAGGATGATGATGGTTCACCCATGAAGCTGAAGAATAAGAGAGAAATTTCAGTATTAAAAACATGACATGACATTGCAGTGTTAAAAACATAACATTGCTGCTGTTGAAAGAACATGACATTGCATTTGAAAGAACATGACATTACAGTTGAAAGTGTAATGTAACCGAAATTCAAAATACAAAAAATGAAAAAACATTAAAAATGAAAATTGTCAATTTTAATGTTGTATTAAGCTTGAATGTCATGTTTTGAAATAATAAACATGACATTCAATTTTTTTAAAATGAACTGCAGTTTAATAGACATTTTATTTTAGTGCAAAACATGACATGACATTGTACTGTTAAAAACATAACATTATAGTTGAAAGAACATGACATTGTAGTTAAAAGAACATGACATTTCAGTTATATATAGTTTATGAACAAAACTAAATACAGTTCATTTCTTTTATTAAAAACAGAGAAAATAACGACATTACAATATTTTCTTGAACAATTAATAATGATACTTGGACAAACCTCTCTACATTCAGGGGTTACAAACTGGAAGCGGGAGATAGGGAGCGGACAACCGAATGGAGGGAGGTCGGAAATCGTAGTCGATGGAGAACGGACGGAGGTCAGAAATCAGACGGAAATTGCAGACGATGAAGGCGCTAGAGAGCGGACAACCGAAGATGAGAATGGAGAGAGGTCGAAAATCGTATTCGACGGAGAACGGATGGAGATCAAAAATTGGACGGAAATCGTAGACGATGAAGGCGTTGGAGTTTGTAGAATCATTAGATGATGATCTTGAGTGAGAGAGTGAGCGGTGAGATGAGCGGTAAATGTGAAATTAATGGCGGGCTTCTAGGTGCTTCTAGGTTAATATATTTTTTTCGCCTACCTACGTGGCCGGCCACGTAGACAGTCGCTGGGAGAATCGCTCTCCCAGTAGCTGTCTGTATCATTTCTCATATATATATGCGCGTTAAAAACTATCGAATAGGTTTCAATTACCTTAAAAATAAAAATGTGTGATGTGTGAAAATAATTAAAAAAATCAAAGTAAAAGAGGAAAAAAATAATATGTTAAATTAAGACTATATATGTTCATTCATTTGTGAAAAAATCTTAAATGTCTATAGTTGTAATAATTAGAGTCCCATATGTCACAATTCAAATTTCAATCATCAATCATCTCAAATAATAATCAAATGAAATAAAAATAAATGAATTTTTTGTTATTATTTTTTTTTTTATATGATATTAGGAATTAGGATGGCAGCATAAGCATCTAAGTAGGCCTATAACCGAACTATATTAATTATATGTACGCACGGGTACATTAACATGTTTCTTTCATCTTTTAATTGTTTAGCAGTCATGGTAGACTATCATTATTGATTGAGATATCCAAAATATATATTTTTTTAATTATATATTAATACACTTTAATTATTTTTACTTAATAATTTAACTAAATAACTCAAATTCAAACAAGATTCAAGAGTTCAGAATATATGCTTGGTTGTGAAAGTATTTGATGTAATTGGTGAAAAGAAAACTTCTATATATAGTTATTTAGTAACATAAAATAGGAAAGTGATAAAACTAATGAAATATAGCCAAGTTTTATTTATGTTCAATATTAGTCCTACTTTTTCAGAAAAATGGATATTATATTTTTTTATTAATTTAAATATTATTAATAGATACTAAAACAAAAATAAATAAAATAAAAGAATATTGATCTCACTGTTGTTCACTTAATTATAAAAATGTAGAGTAAATTTATATCAATTCTATTAAAAATATACTGATTATTATTGTATCATTTTATTTTATAGTTTTTTTTTATTGTTTGCATGATATTTTGTTTAGAATAAAAATTAGTTTATGTATGTATTTTGCTAAATATAATTAAGAAACAAATACATTTATATAATGATAAGGTAGCTAAAAAATTATATAATTAAGAATAAGACAATTTTTTATAATAACTATAAACTAATACATTTTATTGATACCTAAATTATAAATAGATTCCTTCACGTTTTTTCACATCTTCATAATTTAGTTATGAAATTCTCTCTAAACACGTTATTTAATTGTGACAAGTGGGTTACATTGTTTGGACCTTTTGTTGTGAATTGTTGCTATTTTTTCTTCAAACTCAATAGGATGCATCATCTTCTCTACGTTAACTTATAATGTAGTCACGCCTCAGAACCACATGAACAAATGATAATTTACCCATTCAATACAATTTGCGTGAAGAACTATAGGGGAAGTCGGAATAGGAGAGCACTCAACCTAAAAAAGGGCGAAGAGGGTCGATCAAAGAGAGAGGGACGAGGAAGCCATGTTTTCTAATCCAAAAGGTCACTCTCGAGAAAGGTATTGTCACCACTCACCTCAACTTGTCCGGTAAATTAGTCTTTCCATCCTTAAATTTATAATGAGTTCACACGTCTTCTTATGAAATTGTGAAAACTCATTATCGCAATCTCTTGTTAAATAATGTTTGTTAAATAATGTTGTCCCTCGATGTAAAATGAGTTTTGAGAATCACTCAATCTTTCCGTTTGATCCAATATACGTTAAATCGTGATATCTAAATCGATTTACCCTCTTATTCACCTTTCAAAAAAACAACAATTTTATTAACAGATTCACTCACCTACCTACGAAACAACATCAAACTTAGAATAAAAATGTAAAGCAATATTAGTGAAGTTGGATAAAAAAAATATGGAAAGGAGATAGAAAGATTAGTTAGGTTTGAGTTTTTTTTTAGTTTTAGTAATGTTTGGTTGTTGATAGTTAAAAACTTCGAAAATTGTTAGAGATCAAAACACATTGTTTTTTTTAAAATAAATTTCTGATTCTTTTATGAATATAGTTTTGCCAAATGCAATCCTTGAAAGTTTTGGCTTACGTGCCAAAAACCATGTACCAAAATAGATCTCTATCTAAACAACTTAGACATGCAAGTTAATGAGTTGAATTTTTCAACTAATGGAATTAGTTCTATCTAAAATCTCCCACCATCATTGCAGTTCAATTTCGTCAATCCAACAACAAATAAGTTTAATGTAACGCCTACGATAAACACAAGATAATAACTACTGAACCAGCACCGATGAAATATTTCAAACTTTTTGCTATACATAAGTTTGGTACTAATAACATAACAACGAAAGTTACTACAATATTCATCTAACCAGACCTAACTATATTTGTAAATATAGTCAGTAAAAGGACAACGATTAACCAACAGCAAAACCTGTTGTTCATAATGAAACTATAGATTAAAAACATTAATGTTGTTCAGCCAGGTCCTTCTTAACAGCATTTAAGAGAAATGAACACTGGGAACTGAAAGTACGTCACAATGATGAAATAAACGAGGATTTTAAACAAGCTTACCATGGAAGTAACAATAAACGTGGTTATTGATCTAGTTCATTCGACTTTGAGTACAATCTTCATGAATTCATACACAAAATAGCTTATGGCAGCTGAAGGTAACACCTGTGAAATGAACAGCCATGATGAAACAACAGACAGAACAAAACCAAAACCAGAACATGGAATTAACTCTTAATCTAATTAAGTAAATACCTGCAATAAACTAGGAACTAAACCGGTATACAAAGCGGGGAATCCTCCATTCTCAATAATCTTAACAAAAATCCCAAAAGTATTCAATTGACTGCCTTTTCCTTGCAGCTGGAGCCGTCTCCTGATAACTTCAAACGGATAAGTTGAAGCTTCTGCACAGGCACCAGATATCGCACCATGCAATAAGGTCCTAACTGGTCCCAATTCAAGCTGGGCAAGAGCATTCAAATCCTGACCCTGTTGTTTCATCTTCTCAATTCTTTCTTTTCCTTCAGGTGAACGCAGATAAGCTGATTTCAGAATATCATACACACCATAGAAAACCGCACCTGATGGAGCCACACTAAGAATAGACGGTAGTAAGCCCTTGTAAAGTGATATGAACCCTTCAGTTCGAATCACATGACGAAAAGCTCCAACTACACCCCCTAAAGCTTCCCCACCAGGGGCCACCATCTTCGTTCGGATCTTGAAGAATGTAATGTAAAATATAACTCCAGCTCTTTCAGATAATTGATAATATAGATTGGAGAATATGGTTACTTACAGTGTCTAGTGGTATACAGATCATTGTGGCTGTAATGCCCGCAGCTGCACCAGCAACAAACCTTTCGAGATTTGTAACTTGTTCATTGCCAGAAAGTTTAAGAAGTTGCTTCCTGTAAGTATCATAAGCATAAAAATTGACTGCCTTAAATGGGGCTGTGCGTAGGACATTCACAAAGTTTCCTTTCCAAAACCCTTTAAGTCCTTGAGAAACTGCAATTGTTCTAACCAGCTCAAATAGATTTTTCTTTTCACCACGAACTATGTATTCCAGCTTTAATCTCTCCAGTGGTGCAACACAAGTTCTGTATCACATTTGAGTTGATTTCAGATACTACAATCAAAGAGAAACACACTGCCAAATGATCTATCTGAATCCAGAATACAACTATCAACAGGAAAGATAAGCATAGTAATAGAGAAAGAGATTGACCTAGACACCATGGCAGCAACAGCTCCGGCCCACAGGTGTTTCGTTGTGTTCATTGCGCCGTGTGCACGTAATCTAACCTTACTCCTCCTTGAATCGGCTGAAAGCTTACCAGCATTTTGAGTAAAATTCGTGGCAGGATTAAGAAGAATCCCATCGCCGCTCTTGGCTGACAAACTTACAGACAAAAAATCAGCTCCGGCCACAGCCGGAGTGGGTCTATGTCGCCGTAGAAGTCCAAAACTGTCAGCTTTGCAGCACGGAACAGAGGAATGCGTGGGTTTTGAAGAATTGTTTCTGGACGAGTGTAGATTAGTTAATAAAGAAGAATTCACATTGTTTTGGAGGAACAATCCACCGGGTAAGAAAGTATCGTCGAAATTGAAGCCCGTTGAAGGTAGACGACACTGGGATTGTTCTTGTTCATGGGAGGGAGTCGCAGTGAAGCAAATAGGCTCGGTCGGCATTTTAAGATGCGAGAGAGTATGAAGGACGATGATTACAAGTCCGGCGCCGGGCGAGAGAGAAAGTGATATATAGTTAATGGGTTACAGTGAACTTGAAGGATTGGCCATAGCCCCCTGGTAAAAGTGGGCTTTGTTTGAATCGCCGCCGCACATGGTAATCCTCTCCCCCGTCCTCTCTCATCGAGTATTCTCTGTAGACTGTAGTCCTCTTCAATTGTCTCTATTCTCTTCACTCATCTACATATGTTTCTTACAAATATCTTTTTTTCATCTGATGATTTATGTGTGCTACATCAAATCACAAAACCATAAATTAATAGGTAAGTTATTTCACATAAGTATTCTAAATAAAACTTCATTCAATTTAAAAAACATGTTTTCATATAAGAGATTTTTTTTAAAATAAATAAATATATTTATCAATTCAATTTAAAGCGTTTTCGATGAGAATTGTTTATGATCTTTGTTCACTTGAGTTACATTAGAATGTTATTTGCGAATCATGTGATTCCTCCTTTGGTCATTTGGTGAGTTGGCGAGAGGGAAGAGATTTAAGGATAAATGGAATTGGGAATTAGAGATTTGAAATAATTTAACAAAACTTTCTTGTCAAAATAGTTGTCAAAATAGTGTAATAAATTCTATTTGAAGCATAACTGTTTATGATCAGTAAATATATAAATAATTGGTTTAGATGATTCACCAGCCCCAACTAGCTTGTTGTATCGTTTGGAGACATATCTACTATGAGGAAGTCTTTTGTGGGTAGTACAAATTTTCGGTAGGCGACGACTCATCAGTCAGTTTTTAAGATGATGTTTGGTGTGGTATCAGAAGTCTTTCATTTTCATTCTCAATCCTTGTTTCGGTCGCGATTTATAGAAACGCTTCGATCGCGATCTAAAGAAATGTTTCGATTAAGGATATGTTCGATCAACGTTCAAATAGTTTCACGAGTATATCAGATATAGGAGCTTAATTATGATAGAGATATAACCTTAAATTAAAGGATGTTGCTCTTAGTGGGTTGCAATGTGGTGATTCTTTTTTCGTGTGATATTTATGTTGACAAGATATGAATTCCTTTAAGGTTGATAATTGTTACACTTTGTTTGCAAAAATTGTCCCATGTGACTTTCTATGGGATAAATTGTGAGATTTTAAATTCCATTCAAAAATCTCGTTTTTGGGATGGAGTGTCATACATGGAGGGATCTTTGATGGATGATAGATACATGAAAAAATGTGTATTATGATTAGTCGTTGTAGAATATGTTGCGAAGAGGTGGAAACGACACATCACTTGTTTTTACATTGCAAAGGAGTAACTGCGATTTGTGCGATTTGTAGCATATTTTAGAACACGATTCAATTTTGAGTGAATGATGCATGAGTCATTCGTTAGTTGTTGGAATGTTTAGATATAAGTAGTGAACTCGGTTGGATTGAGTTAATGAGTTCCTATCCCAATCATTTTCTGGTGGACTATTTGAATAAAAAAGAACCGTATGACGTTCAGTTATCGTGGTTGACCAATGCGTTTAATTCATAACGTTATTATTATAACGATATGAGAGATCTATTTTGAAAAACCAGTGTAGGCAATTAATGAACTCATTGATCTTATTGAGAATCTCTAAACTCGTTAATGTTATATTTTATGTCATGTTTGTATGTTGGTGAACATTTTATGAATGTTTTCAATATTGTTCTTAAATAGTTAATCTCGTTGCGTTTTAAGTGTATTTGATGACAATGTAAATACTCGTATTTTTGTATTACATTTATTATTATACTTAATCGACTATCATTTATATCATATTGTATAACATGTTGAAAAAAATATTATTTGTATGTTATTATTGAAAAAAAAGTGTAAATTAATCAAATGTTCTAAACTTAATGAAATTATATTAAAAAACATAAATTATTTATATATTTTATTTTTCTAATGAATTGTTATATAATATTAAATGAAACAATAAAACCAGAAATGGACAACCTAACAAACTTTATAACTGTTTAAATATATTAATTGTTCATTAACAAGTCAAGGTTAAAGATTTTGAAAAACTGATGTCAATGACTTACATTTTTTTATTAAATGAATATTTTAATAGAAAACATGGGAGTACTCTTTGATCTAGTATATATATATACCAAAAAATAATTTACCTAAAGTATGAAAATAGAAAATTCTTTTGCCAAATTTTGTTGATTTTATTAAATTTGTCTTTTTCTCATGCATATAAATGGTAGCCAAAAGAATTTAATAATTGATCTTATTCTTGCTTTCCCTCACACACAATGGTTAGTTTGATTCCAGCTTTTTTATTTTATTTATTTTATTAATATACGAAAATAATAATGAATATCACAGGCTAAACACATTTTTTTATTGGTCCAGAGTTCAGAGTGAGTTGTCATAATTTAATCACTATATTACAATGTAAGAACAAATAATAACAAATCAACAAAAAAAAATAACTAATTAAATAAAAAAAATCTTGCAAGAAAGCAAACAAATATCACATTTTTAATCATCAATAACAACACTTTCATTAAAGTAGATTGGTTTTTCTCTTACATTTGAATATATCTTATTTATGTTTTGTTTTCACTTCTCCTCTTAGAATTATCAATTATTTTCTTAATTTAATTAAGTATATCCTCATCCACTTTGGTAATTTTTTCTAGATTTATAATTTAGACATATATTGGTGTTAATAATTTGATAAACCATAATAATTATCACACTATTGAAGAACTAATTGTCCTAGATCTAACAAAAAAAATAGAGAATGACTAATTTAGATTTGGACAAGAAACATAATTTACAAAGCTAGCTAGCCATGGAGAGTACTATATATATGAGATATATTATTAAAGTTACAAATTTGAGATCAAATTATATTTGTAGTACTAAAAGAGAGATATCATGAGACCTTAGACTTAACAAAGAAGCCAATTACTACGGCGTGGCTTAATGAAGAGGCCTGGTTGGGTCAGCTCAGGCGGGTGAATAAACTTGCAGTTAGGACAAGCAGGCGAAGCCTTACACATCATCACCAGCATGTGACATCTCCGGCATGCAGCCGCCACCATCTCCTTTTGATCTCCCTCCACCGCCGCAACCTCATCACCACGCTGCCTCTCTATCTCCTTCTCTTCCGCAACAGCAGCTGCAGGCCGGTTCACTTCGCCTCGGGGACTCGATGTCCCTCCGCAAGGCAGGTTGAGCTCCAAATCTAGGTTCATATGTGTCTCATGATGGCAATACTTCTTCCCAAGCTGCAATTAAGCACAAATTTGTATTATGTCATATAACTAAAATTTAAGGATAATAATAGAAGCATTTATACCTTAAAATTGCATTGTTTTATATCATAAGAATTGGGAGAAGGGCATTGAAGGTGAAGCTCAGTGTCAAAAGCCCATTTCATGGTTTTTGCCTTTGATGAGTTGTGGTTGTGGTTGTGGATGATCTGATCATCATCTTCTTCATGATGATGAGAGCCCTCCAGCTCTTCCATTGATCTTTTCTTTGAGGAATTCTTGTTAGATTCTCGAATTGGGTTTGTTGTGGTTTGATGATCAAAGGAGATCATGATATCTTTAATGAATTGATGAATTTGGATATTGGTTAAGATGGGAACAAGTGAGAAGGTATTGGGTTTGGTTATATAGCTAAGAGATAGAGGTTGAGGATGAGGCAGAGGAGGAGAGTAATTAATGAGTTTATTTATATATAGGTGAACAGACATAACTACAAACGTAGAATCTAGTAGGGAAATTAAGACTTTATAACTTTGGTAGCTCAGAATATTATGGCCAACTTCCCAATTCTAATTAAATGTCATTCATTACAAATATCTATCATGGAAATTAATATACTAATTACAAAGCAATTAAGAAGACACAAATATCTCACTACTAAACAAACAGTTCTTCAAAACATCAATACACTAAATTGGGAAGTTATCCCTCCTAGACTGTGAAATTCTTGATCTAACATTTTTATATATATATATATATGGTTCTATTGTCTCTACATTTAGTCCTTTAGGGTTACTATGTGTTACTCTTGCATCTTGATATTTTGAGTTGGTGTTGTATTTGTTCGATTCGGCACTATATTTAGTTATATCAGATTTATCGTCTCAAATTTTTATAATCCAAATAATACTTCGAGTCTTTAGTAAGTCATTTCCGGTTAATATTTGTCGATTAGTCTTATGATCTTTTCTTAAGTATGTGTCCGTCATCTTTTTAATAGTAATTTTTTAATAGTAAAGAGAATGGAGTTATTAAATTTAGAGTTGTTTCAAATGAAGAACTCAAGCTTTTTGAAGAAAAAAGACGTAAAAAAAAGTTTTCGTGTTGTTTAACACTGCTGAGGGAATCAAGTCAAGGTGAGAGGATTCAAGTAACTTCTCATTTGTTTAAAAATGAGTTATTTTAAATAAATTTTCATTTGGAGGCCATTTTATTGGTATCCTTCCTTGATTTTTATGGTTTATTTTATTATTATTTTGGTCATTTAGGAATATGGTCAATTATTAATTGGTAGAATATTTTCGACATCCCTTACCAACTTACGAACAAAAATATAATTTTTATTACCGCTCAAAATATTTGATATAAATTCTCCATGCACGTGTTTAACGAGAAATTTGTTTGGGTTAATTGACATTTAAACATTTTATTACAAATCTTACAATATGAGACTCTATATGGTTAAAATATAAAAAAATGAGATTTGGTTTCAAACACCGTTAAAATATTATTTATGTGATATTTAATAAAAGATTTATGTTACTAATTTAACTATCAAATTTTAACGAATTGAGGGTATTGACTACTGAATTTCAAAGAATTGGTAGTCAAAATTCTTAATTCGTTGAAATTCGGTAGTTAAACTAGTGACGTGTTTTTTTTGTTCTTTTATTTATAAATGTTACATACCTAATAAGTTAACGGTGTTTGAAACCGTTTAAACAAAATCTCGTTTTGTATAACTTTAATAATAAGGAGCCCTAAATTGTGAAGATTGAAAGAAGATATCCGAAATCTCAATAAACTCTCGTTAAGGAATCACAAGTTGATTTAAATATATATTTAAGAGAAAATGATATATTTGTCTAAGAAACCAAAGATTTCAAATTTGATCAATGACACATTTTTTTGACATTTTTGTCTAATTAATAGATTAAAAGTTTTAAATTGGTAAAACTGCGAACGAAATAAGAGTCTCAGTTTTTTATTATAATAATAATAATAAAGGTATTTGGATAGAATCTGATTAATGAGGTCGGGATAGAGAAAATGAAGAATTGAACAACGTACTAGGTACTAATCTCCAAACATCATTTAAAGCATGAAAAAAAGTGGATCTAACCAACTACCTATTTTAGTTACTACAATTCAATATAGAAGAAGAAGAAGAAACAATTAATATTTAATATTGATTGGTGTAACCATCCACTAATTAGTTAATGTTGCACACCATATGTCTTACTCTATTTAATTTTTCTGATATGTTTTTGGGTGTTAACTTATGACTAACAGTTCATTTAAACATGTTTAAAATGTACATATCTAAGATATTTATAGTTTAATTCATAAGTTTAATTATTATTTGAGGCTCTAATTTAGATAATTTTTATCTAGTAAGGTTCGACCTTGAATTATTTCATATGAGTTTAAATTATTTAGCTACTTAACACTTCCTCACAAACATTATATATTCATTTTTTTAAACTAATATACCATATTTGTAAAAAAATAATAATTCTATATTTCTTTGATTCTTTCGACTATTCCCAAACATTACACTTTTTTAAAATAATTCAAACTGCATTCATCAATTTTGAACGCGTGTATCTCAAAAAAATACTTAATTTAAATTATAAATTCGTTGAAATTGGTAGATTATACACAAAATTATATGTTGTTACAAAATTTTGTGAAATAAATACTAAATTTATCTTTCTTTGATTTTTTTTCAAATCTTTCTTCATAGTATACATATTTTAGTCATATAAACTACCTTTTCAACAAATTAGAATATATAGATGTCAAAACAAATACTCAATTTTAAAAAAACTATCCAAAACATATATATATATATATATTATTTTATTTTATTTACAAACGTGACAAATTAATTAGATAAACGAAAATGATACATTAGAATAAGAAGACAAACATACATACTAAAATTTTAATAGTTCAAACGACACTAAGATGAAAACAAAAAGTTTCAACTTGAATAGTAATTTAGCCATAATTCATATTTACTTATATTCTTTTCTAAGGTGCATGTATGATGATAACTTAATTACTTCATTTTGATGTTGATGGAAATGGTTAGTTTGAAACATGAACACTAATTAAGTGAAAGTAGGATTTAATTATAAGGCGCATTAAATGGATGAGTATGCGAACAGTTGAAGATGGTTTTGAATTAATTAGGCTATAGATCGAAACTTTAAATGTGGTAGATATAAATAATAATAAAAATCAGCTTAGATTTCCGCCATAGTGAGAGTACAGTAGTACTAGGAGCTGCCTGCCACAGGTTTAAAAGCTCTCATCATATCTCCATCTACGGCTACTAAATGTAATATTAATGCGCATGCCTAGTTAACATAAGATTATTAACTAAAATACTAAAATGTTTTTATTTATTCATTTTACTAATAACTCAAGTTATACGACTCATACAAAACTAAAATATTTAAATAATCTCAATCGGTCGGTTATTCAAATAACTAGCTAGCTAGGGTTTGACGATATCCTGAGTGACTAGAGATGAATTAAACTCGATCCCAATTAAAGGAGACTAGGGATCGAGGAGACCGATGGAAGCTAGCTAGCTGAACCAGGATAAGAATTGAGGGTTATAAGTTGTCTAATAACTAGGTTCTCTAAAAAAGGAAAAGAAGTTATAAGACATGCAAAGAGGGTAGTGGGTGAAGCTTTAATATAGGTCCATTAAGGGCATGCAGTCCTTATGGCTACTCAACCAACCGGATTAATATATTAATGGCACAACCCACCGGCATGTTTTCAATGCTACTGCTCAAAATACAAGTGCTTTGAGTGCGTCTTAAACAAGGCAACATTAATAATACTTGTTCACTTATGAGTAGTTTTCGAGTGACAAGAGTTATTCTATACATATCTCATCAAAATTCGTTATTTCGATTTTCACTCAAAACATTTCAAATTGAAGTCGGTTTACTTATAAAGTTTTATAAAGTTGTGTAAATAAACTTAATTATTAAAAAGGGTCCAATTATTAATTAATTAGAGGCTGAGAGAGGGTGCATTAATTAACTAGACTACCAGCTGCTTCAAATGGAGCTCATTTAAATGCAGAATTGAAGGATGAGACCGTTCAAGCACCTTCTCTTCTACGTCAATATTTATGTTTTTCCTTAACTGATTATTTTTTTTTAATTTGTGTCAGACAGACGAATTAATTAAGTTCAGTTTTTAAATATGATAGTATATTTGGATTAACAATAGCATGTCATAAATGATTTGTCTTAAATTTAATTAAAAACACAATTTATTTAAATAAACACATTAATTTGAAAAGAAAAGTACTTTTGGTCTAATACGTACATCACAAATAATTTTCATTTCACAAAGAAAAACGTATCATTAATTAAAGCATCTGCATCACCTACTTTAAATCTGAGTATCTAAAATACATTAAAACAACATAAACTTACTTTAGCATCTCAAATTTTAACTGGTCAATACATCAGTTACTCTAAATTTTACAATTTTATCCTATAAAATTATAAAATATTCATTCCCTCCAAAATCTATTATTATAATAAGAGATAAAGATGATAGAGAAAGAATGGTAGAGAAAAAAGAGGAGAGAGAAAGAATTATTAAAAAAATTTAGAAGAGAGAGGTGAGAGAAAGAATTATTAAAAAATTATAGAACTTATATTTGGTATGCTAAATTTAAACTATGAGAGTCAAAATTTTGGAATTAATGTTTAGATTAATTGATGTATGGTCTTTTTTAAAGTTTTTTTTTTGTTAAAAAATCTAATATAGCATAGATGATTGTGTTTAGAGTAACTGATGCACTTGCTCTTAAGAGCTAGTTTCACTCAGTTTTTGTATGTGCCAACTAATTGGCGATTGCTTAATAAATTTTTAATAATTTTAGTGAGTAAGGTATCGACTATAAATTAAAGTAAACATATATTAACGTTTAATAAATTAATTGGATAATGTTGAACAAATAAAGATGATAAATTAATGGTCCGTTTGATTTAAATAAGGGAATGAGAATAATAATAAGATTGATAAATTAAGGGGAGAATAAAAATGTATATGATTGATTAAAGTGTGCTACTTGATTGGAATTAATGAATTATTCTTATTATTAATATTTTAATATTTATTTATGGTATATATTTTTTTTACCATTTAAATTATAATGTTAATTAATTTTAATTATGATTATTTTATATTATTTATTTATTTATTTTTAATTTAGTATACTAGAAATAACTAAACAAAAATAGTAAATTTAAAATCAAAATTTTATAAAAAGAAAGATAAATGTATAATATCTCATTTACAGTAAAGTAAATGATACATTCTTAATGCGAAATTGGGTTAAGGACTTACTCGAATATAACAACTAAAATAAATAAAAGAAAAATTGTTGAAAATGACATCAATCTTTTAGAGAATGAACAAACAAATCTATCAAACTTCGTTCTTTTCTCATGGAATCGACAACAACTCTAATACATTAATATTTTTTACTTTCTTAGAAAACTCATTTTAAATATACCCATAAGTGAAAATATGACCCTCCATACCATGGGTAGATTTTCAAATCTGAATCCTAGACCAGCTACCCCACGATAAACCCTTGGAACCAGTTTACTTGCCTTGTTCCACATGAAACAATTAGTTAAATGTGTAAATCAAACAGAAATAATGCAGCCATAACCAGTTATATAAAAAAATTCAAGACAAGATTTGACACAAAAGAAAAGAAAAGAAAAATGAGAAACTTAAACGGAAACGTGATTATAAAATTATAATTGGTCTCAATCATCAATGTCAAAAATATACAAAAGCACATTAATTACTTTCACCACTACATTTACCATTGTTCTTCAAAATATACCAAAAAAAATGTAGTGAAATGATCTAGATACAACAAAATCCAACATTTGATCCAGATGCAATCAACTGTTTTTCAAAATAACTAGTAATTATATTATGTTGGAATCTGCACAAAAAACCAACAAACAAAAAGCTAACATAAATCGTTGATTTCATACCCAATTCACGGGTTATAAGATGGATGAACAAACTTAAGCACAAAAGACCGTCTCAAATGACTTGGCAATGCGAATATAGCTTCCACTTTCACAAGGTCCTTGCAACAAATTTAAAGAGCTTTACCAACATCCATTTGAGGTATGCCGATGCTAATTAATTCATCAATAACCTCCTACATCTTTAAAGTACTTAAATATTCAGATTTTGGTTTCGTAATCAAAACATTTGTCACATCAGTATATTGTGATGCCATTTTATCACAAATGGACTCAAATTTGGAACTAAAGTTGTCCAATTTTGAGGCAATCCTTTGTTGAAAGGTTTCTGATCTTTTATTCTTGTGCAAATTTTCTCTTATTGGTGAAAGCTTCTTTCTTTTTTTGGATGATTTGTTGTTTGTTGCATGTAAGTCTTATGAGTGAAAAGTGACAAGTTCACGTTCACCATCTGATGAAGAACTCACAATCACATCCTTATGCCAACTAGAATCCATGCATGCATCAGCTATATCCTCATCTCCGAGCTTTGCCGCTCTATATTTATCCCCACATCATGTCTAAACAAAAAACAAATATAACACTCAGAATATGTAAGAATATGAAAATAAAAATTCAATAAATTATTGATAGAAATTTAGAATAGCTTACCATGCACAATTCATCAAACCACTGTTTTTCACATTTGATCTTATGTTCAACATCATCTCATTGGCAACCACTTTGCATACACATCTCTGAAATGGGATTGTACTTGGCTCTAAGATTTTTTTTATCTTTGATTCAATATGGGGAGTAGCTTCTTTACTGAAATTGAGAATTTTTTTGCATCATCATCTTACGTAGTTGAACCATGTAATTATTCTTAAATCCAGAGTCTACTTTCCATAATGGATCACAATATAGATTTTAGAGAGCATCAATCAATGCCTCAACCTCCTCCTCTGTCCAAAATTGTTTGTTTTCCCCGTCCACGAGAAACATGTGTAGATGTAGACATCTTACAAAAAAAATGGCAAAAGTTAAATACAATCTAAATATGACCTTCATTAGAAAACTTCATTAAATATAAGTAATAGTTACTAAATTTATATATATATATATATATATATATATATATATATATATATATATAAATCTTAACACAAATACTAATATAAAACTATCAAGTATATAAAATCATTCAAGTACAAACATAAATCCAAATTACGTAATTATCATTATGCTTAATAAGCATATGAAATAAGTATTAATTAACTTCATTGTCACTAGATCTAGATCTAGTGGATTACGTGTTACACATATTAGTAGCTAAATTGTTTCTAAATTGTAGTCATTCATTACTTAGACTAATTTGTGTAATATGCTCCAGTTCTTCATCATCACATTCCTCAACACTATCCTCATCCTCCCCTTCTTCTTCCATTCTTTTCCATTCTTGATTCTTGTGGATCAAAACTCATAAATTTGCGAAGCAAGTTATGCAAAATACAACATGCCATTATGATGAGAATTTGACTTTGAATGGAGAAAAATGAAGGGGATGCAAGAATCTTTCATCTTCCTTTTAATAATCCACAACATCTTTCTATAACATTTTTGACTTCATGTTGCAGTATTCCTCTGGAGTCTCTGGTCGATGACCATCAAATTCTTTGAGGTGATATTGTTGTCCCCAATATCGAACAAGATATCTTTTTGCATTGCAATATCCAGAGTCAGCCAAGTAATAACAACCTTCATAGTTGTAAAGTAAATAAAGATTTAGAATTATGAAAAAAACAAAAGTTTACTTCTTAATAGATATAGCAATGTAAATTTACCTAAATGGACTCTTAGACCATTAGGTCTTGAGATCGCATCACGAAGCACATGGCCATCATGTGTTGAACCCTCCCATCCAGGCAATACATATATAAGTTGCGTGTTTGGACAACACACGCCTAATACGTTTGTTAAAATACAACATTTTCTCGTGCGATATTGAGATTTATTCTTATTAGGCGGTGTAACTTTAATTAATGTTTCATCTAATACTCCTAAGCAACCCTACAAATTAAAGGAGTCTATAATTAAAAATATAGCAACATTATGGGAAACTAATTACTCACTCAAAATTTTATATATTATAATAATAAATGTATAATGTTCAATGTACTTGAAAATATTTTTATTTTTCATCGCGACAATCCTAAGAGATGGGTATTGGCTTCTTCACATTCGAAGTTCACTAATGCAAGCTGAATCACATTTTATTGTCACTCTAGCCATCCATTTAGTTCGAGAGATTAGTTTTCCTTCTTTTGTTTTTGGTATCACGAATTCTTTCTCAAATGTAGGAACAAATTTCTACATAATATTGATAAAATAAAATAAAACAAACATGATGTTTGTTGTTTGTTGAAGTAATAATAACCTCTTTAGTTGTCGTCGTTGTTGGGTGATAAGAGGGCTAACCAGTTTATCTACATCAAAAAAATTAAGAAAATAACTATTTATTAAACTTAAGTTACAATAAATTCATTACCATCATTAGGCTTTATTAAATGACAACGTTACAAACTTACCAAACCAGACATATTTATTAACATTAAAATATAAACTAAAAAAAAGCTTTCCCCAACATAAAAAAGAAGACACTAAAAGAGAATTGAACTAAGGCAACAAAGATGAGTTATTTTAATATTTTGAAGAATAACAATTTTTATGATCAATACCAAAACAAGATAATGACAATGAGTTAGGAGTCTTCACAATTAGAAGTATCTAGTTCAATTACCACAAAGAATATCATGCACTCATTTGCATTTGTAGAAAAATAATAAATACAGACAATTAATTTTTATTAGTGAAATGGTATCATATTAAAGAAGTAATTTTATGGTTTGCTAGGAGAAACTAACATATTTTTTAAACAATTAGTTTCAATCCAAATTAGACATTAATTCAAATAAATAGTTTCAATTCAAACATTACATGATCAAAACTATAATTTTATGTGCAAAGACAACCAAAACTGTAAGAAGGGATGAAAATGTTACAAGCTATAAGATTATAGCTTGTAGATTGAAAGTGAAAATATTAGTCAGTTTCAAGACAAATAGGAACTCACTAGCTAAGCCATATGAGCTAGGGTTTGAAAAATAACAACTTTTTTCAAAAAGTAATCAATCGCCTACAACATTAGAGAACTGGAACAAGGATGAGAAGAATTGTATTCTGATAGATTGAACGGTCCAAAAAACTTTAATCCCATCAAAATGAAAATGTAAATAAACAATTCATTTTTATAAATATTTTTTCCTGGTCGAAGATATCATCAATAATACATACAAATTTTGTGGAACAAAAATACTGAAAGAACCCTCTAATACAGTTCGAAAATAGACGGTAGATCTGAAAATAAACAATAGAAAAAATTCACCAACATAATAAAAGCAGAGTGACCAGACACATCATATACATGAAAAGGTAAAAACAAATAAACATATGCCTCATAACTTCACAAACTAAAGGTAAGAAAAGTTTACCTGTTACGTTTAGGCTTTGTGTTGTGCTCGCGCCAGTGGTAGAAATACAAGGAGAAATGATCAGCTGAAGAAGATGATTGGAATTCCAAAGAGTAAATTAGGAAAGTTGGAGGAGCAGGAGAAAATGATTGAAAAGAACCATTCCAATACAGTTCAGAAATGGCCGATAGATTTGAAAATAAACAATATAAAAAATCACCAACAAAATAACAAAATCAGAATGACCAGACATATTATATACATGAAAAAATAAAAAAAAATAAACATATGTCTCATAACTTCACAAACTAAAGGTAAGAGAAATTTACATGTTACGTTTAGGGTTTGTGTTGTGCTCGCGCCAGTGGTAGAAATACAAGGAGAAATGATCAGCTAAAGAAGATGATTGGAATTCCAAAGAGTAAATTAGAAAAGTTGGAGGAGCAAGAGAAAATGATTGAAAAGAACCATTCCAATACAGTTCAGAAATGGACGATAGATTTGAAAATAAACAATAAAAAAAATCACCAACAAAATAACTAAATCAGAATGAGCAGACATATTATATACATGAAAAAATAAAAAACAAAGAAACATATGTCTTATAACTTCACAAAGTAAAAGTAAGAGAAATGTATCAATTAAGTTTAGGGTTTGTGTTGGGCTCGCACTAGTGGTAGAAATACGGAGAGAAATGGTCCGCTGAAAAGATGATTGGAATTCAAGAAAGTAAACTAAGGAAGTTGGAGGAGCTCGAGAAGATGATTGAAAAGAAGAAGGTCAAGAGAGAAGAACACAGGAGATAGAGTTTGATGGAGTGGAAGAGGAAGAAAAGAGAAAATATCATAATCCCCAAATTAAAAAGGATTTAACGAATTCTTAGTAGAAGTTAATTATTTTACTATTTATTAATTATATACTATTACCAAACATCACATATCATTCCTTTTCTCATTACCTAATACAAAAACCCTCAAACAAACACCCTAAAACGTTTAAACGTATGAGAATTATCAATAAGTTATAAATATTATCTGACATATATGTATATGAGCGTTACACTAATAAGCTGTCTATTTTAACACGAAAGTAGTTGTGAATGAAATCAAATGAAACACTGTTCAAAAGGTAAACAAGGATGCATGTGTTTATGAAGTGTGGAAAATTCAATCCACTTGATGGTTAGAATTTTTATTTGATCCTCGAAATTCTAGTTTTTTAAGGACTTGAATCAAGTTCGCCTTTTCGCCTTACTTTGCTCTGGACAGGAGCGCTAGTAGACACGGGGAGGGAACAGACAAAGCTTGTCGTTCGTAATGGAAAGAAAGAGACCACTACTTCACATATTTGTTGGACCGTCGACGCGAACACAGTGATCTCTAACTAAGACCAAGAACCAATTCGAATTTTGATCTTGACATGTCGGGGGGTTTTAACCGTAGGTAACGTCCGATTCAAATTGTTCCATGGAAATAGAAAACATGTCGAGTTTGACACTAAACCACATCACTCACATTTATAAGAAAACCGTGGGATGAGAAATCAAAATAGCAGGCTTAATCTCGAGTCTATTTTTAAGAATCTGGACTAGCTTTGTGTTTTATAGAGTCTCCACCCAATTATATTAAAATTAGGAAAACAAAGTTCCACATGTATAAACAGGGGTTTAAGATTTCGTTTATGTTCGATGTTTGGTTACACGTTATATCTCACATGTCCACCCAAAAGGTGATCTATACTACAAATATTTGACCATTTGATAAAAATAAATACAAATTTTACAAATTATTTTTATATACGTTTTAACATTCATCTAAAAGTGTAGAATCAAATCCTACCATGCATGCATCTAGTTTTAGTATCATTAATTATGGTGAGGATGAAATAAAATAGAGGAAAGATTGGGAGGTACCTAGTTGTAAAAAACAAACTCAAAGTACCTACAATTTCAAAACAACAATGTTAGAAAAAGTAAGAAAAGTTAATTTACCCTTTTACTTCAGTTTTTTAAGCAGATTTATGGTCACAACAAACAAGTTTTTGGACCGTTTATATTCCGATATGGAAAAACTATTACAAGAAGGAATATGTAGATAAACTAGTTATCTGAATTCATGTTCAAAATTTAAATCATTTGGATCATTATTTGAATTGATATGAATTTTGTAAGAATCTATGTCTATCATCAAATAGGTTCAACATTTTCCAGAATTTTAAACTTACTGTGTGACCTCATATATCATACTTAGAGGTATAATCAATCAAGTGAGTATAAAGGGAAGTGGTAGATATAAGTGAAATGCATGCTGTATAAAAAAATCCAACCAATTTGGATCATTATCCAGTTCACAACCAAATAACTATCAAACTGTGACAGAAAAAACAAGAAATTTCTAATTCAAGAACTGCCTTTCTCAATATTACCTGTATAGAGTTATAATTGACCAAGATGTGCCTAAAAATAGTTATAGATATACAAGTCATTTAGACCTTGTCAAAATTTCAGGTTAAAATGTATTTCCAGTTGGCTCTCCAAGTAGTTTTGCCAAATAACCAAAATCATATTTTACCGACATATTTTATTGTGTTCTTTCCTAGCACAATCCAGAACATGTTTTACAATATTTTTGGATCGTCATTCTTAAGCAAGAGTTTGAGAACGACGATCCGATTTTATAGAATTTGAAATTAAATTTTAAACAAATTTGATTAAAATGAATTAATGAAATATAATCTAATAGAAAGTCTTTAAATCATCCAAGAAACATATCTAGATCATCAAATTAAATAACTACATAATTTATAAGTATGAAACTCAAATATTGAGAAGTTGAAGTTTGTTTATATTTGAAATAAAAAATGAAATGAAAACTTACAATTAGTAAGAAAAGTCTTCGCTCTCGGCTTTAAAAAGTTCTCTCTCAAATCATAAACATGATTCTCGTTAATCTTGCAGAAATTAATAATTATTCCAACTCCTAATGAAAAATCTCAAAATACTCCTTTGATTGTCTCACTTGAATTTTTTTTTAAACTTTTTCACGAGTAAAAATATTTCTCTATTTAGAGTTGCATGTGAGGTTGGAAATTCTTTAGATTTTCAATTATGTAGAAAACATAAACTTTACATTTATAATAAGGGACAAAAATAATAAGTTCCTTATTTATATTTTATTCGCCGCCACATTTTTTTGGCAATATTTTTTTTCCTACAAAACAAACAAACCAACATTAATTTATACACCATTTTTTCTACCCATTTATTTATTTATTTATTTATTATTACTATTATTATTTTTGTATTGATTTTTTTTTAATATTAGTTCGATTTTTAATTAATCTTGAAACCGAATTGATGCAAAATCTTTTTCAAAATTAATTATTTTAATTCAGTCAAATTACGTACCTTAAAAATAAAATATGTTTTGTTATCAAAAAGTTAAATTTGTAGTCTCGAAGTTATTTTTAAAATGATAAAGTGGATGTAAAACATAAATGTTTACGTAAATTCGTAACCAAATCATGCATGATAGCATTTGAAAAATTGATATGTTCATTTAATAATTTCTAGTGTCATAGAGAGCATAAGGGATATAACTAGGGGATAGAATATTCATGAATTAGAGGGGGTTTGACTTATAAAATTTTTGGACGGACATACATATTTAAAGAAAAAAATAAGAATAAAATGAGTTAACGAAAGTATGATTTTTCCATTTTCTAAAATTATAGAAGCAAATAATGAAATAAATTAAAAAAATATAAAAAAAAATATTTTTTAAAACACGAGCTCACAACTTTGATACATGAATTTCTGCGTTGCTTTCTAAAATTTCTCTAAATTTGAAAATATATATGTTGTCATTGTTGGCATGTTTGATTTCAGTCTTTCTATATTTAACTGTCTTAGAAGTAATATTTCGTTTACAAATGAATATTAGATCACAATAAATATATATATATATATATATATATAATATGACATATAAGATTAATTTTTTTTTTTGTTAATTATAATATAAAGTTATTATATTTATTTAATATAACCTTAATTATAAATAATAAAATTATTTTTTTTCTATTTAGATACCCAAAATTATAAGAAGAATTTAATTAATATATATTTTTTTTTTTTGCTAAGAGTAACTAAAATTTCAAAATAAATTGAAATTCTAACTAAGTTACTCACTTATTTGAATCCGATTTTAGTTTAAACATATATAAAAAAAAAAATAGCGATTTTTTTTTTTTATCAATTATAATCCAAATTCGAATTTTTTTTTTAATTGGGTCCATTGTAATAATGGTATGGAATTGTTTTTCCTAAATGTATTTATCGTACTAGTTACATACCTTGACATTTCATTATTTATAAAATGAGGCCCAAAGCCAGTGTGAATAAGTTATTGAGCTTTGAAATTGGGCCAATTTTGGGCTTATATTATTTCACTTTATATAGTTGTGTTGTATATTCAAGTTTTGAAAAGAAATCTTCTTATTATGCAAGTTTTGAAAAAAATTAAGAAGATTTCTATGGTTAAATTAATTCAATGTTATTTTTTTTTTCAGGAGACAATCATATAAAATATTATAATTTTATTATCTATGGCTCGTTTAAGAGAAACCTCGTGTGATAATCATGGGGATAGGATGTGAAAACTTGCATTAATTAATTACTCAATTTGTCAAGATGATCATGATTATGTCTACCAAATCATATCTCATTTTGTTTTTAAAGAATAAATAAATTGTAAAGATAGTGGACTTTTGAGATTTAAAAAAAAATTATAAAATTGAAAAAAAAAAACTATACTAATAATTATAATTGTAAGTGACTAATAATTGCATGCACTCTACAAATTGAAATATCTATTTATAAAGTGGAGTTTCAAAATAGGGGCATTTGATGTCATTGAAAAAAGCACTCCTTTTAATTGAGATACTTAAGCATCCATATTAATTAAATACATGACCAACCGCAATAAAAATAAATTAATTAATGATACTAAAGAAGACAGTGAGAAAAACATGTATTAATTAAGAAGATCATACGTATATAATTGTTTTTAGAAAGTAAAATAATTAAATATTAGTACCCCAAATATCTCTTTTGTGCCAACAATGTTTTGTTTATTTTTTATAAAAGATGTTTGACAAGTCACTATATTACTATGTAGTATTTACCGATCACTATTTTTAAAATAATTTGGATGCTACTTTATTGATAAATGAATTAAATACTATTTCACGATTTCCTTTTTGAATATCAAACTTCTTTATTATTTAATAATAATAATAATAATGGAATGTTAAAAAAAAGTATATAAGCTATTCAAATAAATAGAAATAATGCAAACAAATTCACATTAAATTCCATAAAAAAAAATAAAAAAAAAATAAGAGAGAATTATTAAAACTACACCATTTTTAAATAAGAGAAATCTTAATAAAAACATTGTCATTGAAAATATAACTCAATATTATACGAGACAATCAAAGTTTGATCGAAATAGTTTTCTATTGGGTTCAATCCATATTATATCACACACAAAAATCATCTATATGACCATCATTTCTTCTTCTGAGGCGAATGTCTTTTGCATATATAATACAAAGAAACAAAATAATAACTTACAAAAACAATATATATTTTGAATCAAACAATTATAACATAAATAATTTACTAATTATTATTAGGTCTTCTAAACTCTTTGACTTAACTATTGCATAATCTCAATATTTCAACTCATTGGATTGAATTTGCTAATGTCCACATGAAACTTTGACAACAAATTTCTTAATTTAGATATATTAGTGATATTAGTATATATTTTTTTATGTAAAATTAATGTGAAAGTATTTTTTCAAGATAACAATAAATTAATACAACAAAAATTATTAGAGATTTTTTTATAATAAATATAAGATATGTTTTTATTGAACTATTATAAAATTAGCTTTACAAACAATTATTATATTATTAATATAACATTGTACTAGAACATTGTTGTATAAAAATTATAGATGGTTATAGTCTAGTAATAAATTAAGCTGATATCATAAACTACATCAAGCCCGGGAGATATATATTGAAATTCATGTTATTCCAATGTCAAGAACCCTTGAAATGGAGGACTCTATTATTGGGACAAACGTAGCCCTAGTGTCCCAGTCTTGAAAGATCCCCATTCTTCTGAAAATGCATTCTAGAAATCCTAGGTTCCTCGATACCATTTTTGCACACAATCGAGATAAATGTCGAGGAATTCTCATATTGATAGTTATCAGGAACGGGTCAGGACCAAAAAAAAATGATCACAAAAATTTGAGAATGGTTCATAGTTATTTTAGATTCTCAACTCTCTCTTTACAAAAATGATAATGAAATTTAAATTACACCAAATTTATAAGACAATTTATGCATAGAAACTTGGTTCAGTCGACTCACCTATTTTGTACTTAAAGTTATACATAAACAACCAAATAAAGATAGAATAGTGTTTATTGTACTTAATTAGAATTAGTAAGGTTGGGTATAAATTAAAATTTCATACAAAATAGTGATATCATGACATTATACTTAATTAGAATTAGAGTTGGTACTGATGGTGTGTGATTTTGAAATTGGTGTATTAAATATTTAAGGTTGTAATAATGTTTACTTCTTATATTAGATTTAACAAATGAAAAAAAAATGTTATCTGTACATTCAGGGCCGGACCTAGGATAAGACCAGCAAGCTCTTGGGTTAGGGCAGCTCATTCCTCAAGGTAGTCCATTTAATAAAAATTTAAGATAATTAGTTGTTAAAAATTAAACTATTGTGTAAAACAGATCTATGTATGGTTAAAAAAAAAATCACTTTCATTCACTAATTTTATCTCTGATTTTAATTTTAAACCCACTCAAATCATCTCTGATTTTTGTGATTCATTCACATTGTAAACTAGATATGAATTTGTGAAGATTAATTGTAAATTGAAACTTAAAATGGAATGAAGGAATAAGTAAAAGAAGGGTTTAAATATATATAAAAAATAATAATAATGATATCAAGTTGTCAACCAGAACTTAACCTCAATCAAATAATGTAATTATTATTATGATAAATAAATAAATAATAATAAGGAGAAGAAAGAGTAAAAAAGCAGGCGTGGTGGGGCCCAGAAAGAGGGAGTCGACATCGCAATCTATTGCGGGAATCGTGAGAAGGAAGTGGGGACCACACAACGTACGGAAGCTGACAGCACCGCCCCTCCTCCTTTTGTGGGTCCGACCAAACAGCCCCTATTATATATATCTTATTAAGAAAAAAAGAAAAAAGAAAATAGAAATTCTGCTATTGGTTGTGAATCATCAGGCCACGTGAGACAAGACACCCATCCAGCCATACACGTGGACCTCACTCCGTAACTACCGTTTTTTGTCCCCGTGGGACCGCCTTATCCACACCGTCACTATGCCACTTGTATCTCACGCCGTCGATCTCATTAATTTTAAATTAATTTATGTAATTTTATTGTTACTAATTAATATAAGAGAAATGATTAGGTGAGGGAATTTGGTGAGGGAATTTGGTGAGAGAATTTGGTGAGGGAATGACGTGGCATAATATTATTCGCTGAAAAAATCAAATAATTTCTTTTTTTTCTCTCTTTCCTCCTACTTTTACATTTTACCACCAATGAAGGTGATGCCACGTCATTCCCTCACCAAATTCCCTCATTAAATTCCCTCACTTTATTACTCCTCTTAATATAATATTTTTAAATTTGTTTCAATTAAAAATAAATTAGTTTTATTTCTAAACTCATCATATTATATATCTTAAAACAAATCATCTTAAACTTACTCTACATTCGCATCATAAAAGACGTCACTTTAAAATTTAGGTGAAATTATAATACATATATTATTTTTTAATTTTAATTTTAATTTTATAAAATTAAAATTAATATATTTATTAATTGGTATTGATGAATTATATAATTATTAAAAATAAATAAAATATGATATAGAAATACTAAAAAAACCCTCTTTTGTTAGCACTGCTTATATCTCGTCGGATTAAAATAATCCACTACTATATAGATGAGTATTTATAATTTAACATTTATTTAGTTCCTAATGAAATTACTAAAGTTTATTAACACGTGTTATTGACACAATTGATATTTGATACTCCAATTTAGGTTGTTTATATTAAAAGTAGTTCAAATTTTGAATTGTGTGGTATAAAATATTAATTATTATAATTTTAGTTATTTAAATGTTTTTTACAAATAAATAAATGTTTATTTACTTATTTTAACATTATAGTTTTAATTTCTTAATTAGTTTATCGTATTTGTACAAACAAAATAGTAAATCTATATTTTTTTCTATTCGTCAAACCATATTTGGCCGTTTTGAAAACTTATATCTCAAAAAAATAATTAATATAAAACATAAATATGTCCAAATTGATAGACCATACACAATATTATATGGTTATAAAATTATTTGAAAAATAAATACAAAATATATCTTTATTAAAAAAATCAAATATTTCCTTAGATTATACATTTTTTAGTCATTCAAACCAAGTTTAATAAATTAAAATGCATAAATCTCGAAATAATACTTAATTTTAAAAAATACGTCCAAATATCATTTTATTTAAAAACATGACAAATTAATTAGAAAAATGAAAATATACGTTAAAATAAGATAACACGTGATTTTTCTATTTGGGGAAAACATCAAATAATTAAAATTTTGATAGTTCGAGTCTCATTCTACGATAATTTAAAATTTGAATCTTATTTGGTAAAAACGACGTAAATTCGAATCTCATCGTTGGAGTAAAGTAAACTTAAATAAACGTAACCTACACAATTAGCATTTAGCCCGTGTATTTCCACGAGTAATAATATAAAAAATCGTGAAAAAAAATACGGATAACATTTTTAATTTTATTTTTAACCGTTTTAAATTTATGGGTGGGTCAACACATAATCCGACCCAAGTATCCATTTACTCAACATCATTATATATTAGTTAGTTAAAAAGTTGAACTTATATTAATATTAAAACGTCCCGCATTTATCAAATTTGGTGTTTGAATTTAATATATAAAGTCTTTGTACCCTAGTTGGTTAAAGAGTTGTACTTGTTTTTGTTAGGTTGCAATTTCGAAACATACCTCTAGCATTTTTAATTTTATTTTTAACCGTTTTAAATTTAAAAACGGGTAAATCCATAATCCGACCCAAGTATCCAAATTAACCACAGCTCTCGACCCAAAATCCGGACACTTTAAAAATTAAGCATCATTATATATATATATATAGATTAGGGATATTTAACATGAATACTAATGTCCATGTTGAAGTATTTAATTCATTATAATTTCAAAACGACATCTTGTTTACTATTTAGTATTTAGTATTATTGATAATTTTATGGTTTAAAGCCTTTTTATAATTTAGAATGTGTTAGTGATGTTTTACCATCCATCTAGTCACACTCACCAAAATTAACTTTGCAGACATAAAAAGATTTATGTTCTTATATAGATTTGTCTCGGGAAAGAATATGTGACACGAAAATTACATTGTTAGAAAATATGATCAGATAAATAAATAAGATGTCGGTAAGTGATAATGATGTCTAAATATATTAAAACATTTATATTATTTTTAAATTTCATTTATATTATACCATCTTGTAAATTTTATAAATACATAGAAAAATAATTACTTACAACAAAATTATAAAAAAATTAATTATAAAAAAGCTTATACCTTTCTTCTTCTTCTTCCCTTCCAATGACTTTGATGGTATAACTATGATACAACTTAATTTGTGGCAAAATATTATTGGCTTTGAAATTTGATTTAGATTAGAATAATCAATAATTCTTTTCAACATTATTGGCTTATATATAATTTATAAACTCTTTTTTCAATTGCCATAAAACTTATCAATTGGACAATTTTGTCCTCACTATGTATACTTTTCAGTGGCTAAATCGTATTTTTTTTTTTAATTTGTAGAATTTTGCCTTTTTCTTTATTCTCTCCTCATGCCCATCATATAGAATCTCACAATAATAGCATATAGATGACTCAACCAATCCATCTCCATGGATCAGTATTATTATGTATCATATCAATACTAAATTATAATATTTTTTCTAAGATTGATCCTGTATTAAAATCAGAAATAATTCAAAAGCGATGAGACAATAAACAAATATGAACATTAGCCTTTTCTTTGACCGATATTCAATCCATAAACCGGTTAAGTATTTGTTCTAAAATTCCTAAACAAAACCCACCCATCATCACATGATTGTGCCTTTTGCAATTAATAATGAAAAAATGTTATGTTTTTATATTCTTTTGTTTTAGGAGGTCCAAACAAGATCCAGCTAACTAAATTAAACTGTGTCAAGATAAGGAGCAGCAATCGTACAATGTATAAAAGAGAGAAAAGTCATCTCTCTCTCCTCTCTCTCTTCTGTGAATGCATGCCATTTATTGGCTTGGCAAAGAACCCTACCCATGGCAGTAGTTGGTCAAACACACCCACCTTTGTTTTGCCGTCCATGTTTTAACATGTCTCTTTCTTTGTACTATATTTATTTTTATATATCTTATTTCATTATGAGAAGATGAAGTTTGAAGTTAGAATTTGAAATCTACCCGTGCAATACCCATAAGGTAGATTCGTCTTGATCGTAATGTTTTATGTGATTGTTTAAATATGATGAAACATCAATTGGCTAGCTAGCTAGATTAAAGAAATGAGACATGTATGTTTTGTACGAGACATGGGACCGGTTAGTGATATTGTTATGAAGTTAGGTTACAAGAAACGTGGAAGAGAAAATGAATTAGGTTTCCTAAAAGGGTTTTGTTTCTTTTAGTTCAACCAATGACCTACTACAAATTAATTAATAATTAGAATAATTTATTTATTTCATATTGTTCAACAGCCAGTTAGCCTCCTTAGATGTTAACGAGGGGGGACTGATGAGTGATGATCATCATTTTTAGATGGGGACCTGCAAATTAATTAATTAGCCTATGTATAAAAAAAAGAAAAAAATAAAAAGAAAAGAGTTTTAGTCCTTTGAAAGACTTTTCTATGGTGGGCTATATATATATGATCATGATCTATCGATGTTAAATTTAGTTACTTGTCCTACCTTCTTTCCCTCGAAAGTGATGGGTCACATTAATTTATTTAAGTTCTGAAATATATTATCTAGGGTTTAGAAAAGTGTGAATGAGGAGTCATTTTTGAGCTGGATTGTGTGAATCTTACTAGGAAAAGCTTATTATTTTTGTTTCTTTATTTTGAAAATTGGTGATCGACAGGAGTTCGTCAATATTGAAGATTTTTCTTTGTTTCGTTTAGTGTGACAAGTGTATAATTCATTTTAGTTATGCGGTTTAAAAGGCATGTGTGACAACTATATATTATATGTTCATATTTATTATTTTGGAAATAGATAGAGAATGGATCCTCTTCAAACAGAAATAATTGAAAATAAGAGAATAATGCATCTAATTCCATAAGAGGGTGTGGAACCATATACATGAAAGAGATTGGGAGTCCTTGTTTCATATTCTTTTTATGACACCTTAATAATTGTAATATTGTGAAAATGTATCATAGTATATAATTTAATATATTTTAATTTGGTATAAAGTTTTTAATTGAAACACATCAACAACTTAGCAACCAAATAAAGATGTGACCGAAATAATAAAACCAGAATAAATAAATAACACCAATATCATGGTTAAATTTATATATATACCACAAATACAATCTTGCCTCTTATTCAATCCACAAAGAAGATCGAAGTAGGAGGGCATTTTAGTCTTTTCCTAACAGAAAAATGTAATGCTTAAGTCTTCAAATCTCATGTTTTTTCCTTTTGTAATTCTGTAAGGGAATGATGAACAAGAGACTCGGTCACTTAAACGAACGAAAAATAATCATCACTTTATAAGCTTTTGATATAAGCTTGACAAATAGGTTTACAATGTTTTAAACATGTATAATTCAATCTTCTATTTCGCGTTGTCATATTTCTATATTTTATTCTATACAAATGTAATATCAAATAATAACGTGTTTGACAAAGTTTTAATTCATATATAGAAGAAACAAAATGTATTTTAATTAAATCTAAAGAATTTACTGTTAAAGTTCCATGAATGTAGTGCTCATACCAAGTATATATTGATTGAATACATGGCCTAAATATTGTTTAATTAAATCATCAGACAAAGTTTAATCTTAAATTCATTAATTAGACTAATTTAAATCTTAAACTAACATTAATATATATAGGGAAAACAACTAATTAAGCAACATGCAAACACCCACATATAAAAACAAAATTTAGCACGAGAATAAAAGGTTACCAAGTTTTTATAATATCATTAAAGATTAGTGAATCTGAATGCATCTCCACATAGGTCACGAAAATCACTGGTTTATATATGTTTTTTAATAAAAAAAAAATATATGGCACAATTTATTATACTTTACTTCAATTTAAGAAGTTTAAGTAGGATAAAACTTGCGAATTTGATCACTTAGGAACATTAATCGATTTGTTGTCCGAATATATAAAAAGTTTGTATTAGAATAATATATATCGAATTACATAAATTATATACATTACATTGAGTATACATTACATTGAGCGTATAAGGAAATTAATATAATATAATATTGATATTATCAAAATTTATCACTTTGTGATAATATTTTACCGATATAATATAATATTGATATTATCACAATTTATCATATATTTTGTCATAATATCTTACAAATGTCTTATCTTATATTCTAATATAAACTTTTAAATATATTATTTTGTTTTATTTTTGTTCATACCATTTTTAAAAATAATTTAATTTATTTTCTAAGGTAATACTTTGTTAGTTGTTCTTACAACAATTCTTATCATTAAAAATGTACATCAACCTTCTAGAAATAAAATATAGAGATATTTTATATCATATTTTATGTATTTAAAACAAAACATTAAATGAAATAAATAATTTAAATGCAGTAGTCAGACATGATGCATAGAAAAATATCAAAAACAAGAAGTCTTACATATAAAAAGAAAATTTACAATATATATGATGTAAAATAAATATTTGGATTATTTAGATAAAATAATTTAAAATATTTTTAATAATTTAAAATATTATTAAAAATAGAATAAAGATATTTTTTGATATTTAATTTTATAATTTGAGGGATCAATAAAAGAAAAAAATGATAATGAGATATTAATTAATTTAAATAAATAATTAAAAGATGGTGACATTTCAGGATATTTTTTAATAGGCTTCAAATTACAAACCACGGGCCGTATTAGGAAAAGTAAAAAAAAAAAACAATAATGGAATCTTATTATTATTTTGCTATAGACACTAGAGAGAGAAAAAATGGAATAATCGAGTTTGTAATTACGCGTTGGAATGATTGAGATTAGACATCAATAACTTTAGCAGAAATTGCATTCATGAGATTTATCACAAAAAAAAATTAAAAAATAAAGTTTAAAATTTGAAAGATTAACACCATTTTAGATGAAAGTTTAACTTGGTAGTGGAAATTTTACACAAAAACAATTATCTGAAATGATTATTTAAAAATATCTTAAATTAAATTTTAACAACAATTTTAGTACAAATAGACCATAGAATTTTATTTATTGTTATTTTGATGTGGAGGAAAGTGGTAGTTATTAATGAAAAACATAAGTTACAACATCAATTAGAGTCATTGAAGAAGACATAACATATATATATTTTAATCCTCTAATGAGTATGCTGTTGAATGTGGTCTTAATTAATTAATTAATTAAACTTATTGAACATATATAATTAAAAACATTGAACTAGACCCCTAAGTGTAGGATGTAGATATATAATCTACACACTCATCGGGCTTCACCAACAAAATAAAAACATAAATAAAACAAAGGTGAGTGACAAGATTTATTTTAATTTAAAAAATTAATGAGATTTTTAAAATCATTAACTTCTTTTCAGACTTAAAAAAGATTTTTAGTTAGAAGTTTTATTTTCCTTTTTGGGTGAAGTATGAAGTATTGTAGGCTTGGGGCTTGTTTGATCTCTATTATCACATTTTTTATAAATTATCAATTAAATTATAAAATACTTGATTTCATATTTTTATAACATTAAAAAATTCAATAGTAAGATATTTTTGATGAGCAAGATTCATCTGCTCCCATTTTTTACTTGTTACCTCTTACCTCTTATAGGAAGTAGCAAAATCGTTCATAAAAACAATTTTTTTTTACTGTTTTGTCCCTCTCCCGAGAAGGAACAGGGAGGGAGAACAGACAAAGAAACGAGAGCAGACGATCTCAAATGATTTTTGATAAAAAAAAAAAAAGTTTATTTGAATAAATAATTCCAAACAAACAAACTCTTAGTGCGTCACTATGGACAATAGTTTCATCATTGCTTACGTGTGCACTTACGGTGGCCTATTTTGAATCTTCTATAATACTTTTTTAAATTATAAATAAATCAACATCTGTCAATATAATCTTGACATATATTTTCTTTTAATTTAAATTTGTACCGGTTTTAATATTTAATAAAATTAATAATATGCAACCTGTTACATATGACTCACAAGGCCTAGAATTTTAATCTTATTTTTTTTGTATTATATGTAATTTTATATTTATATATGTATTTGGAAATTGTATTGAAATAAATATTTAAAGAGAAAATGACTTAGTCTTGCCAATAAATGCACAAGTGTAATATGTTAAATTAGAATTATTATTTTAAAAATGATGGTAACGTCAATATTAATTAAGGGTTGGATATGTATTAATTAATTAATTAGTAGGTTCGCAATATGATGTCAAGACAGGATGGGTGGAAACTGGAAAGTCACATGTACCTTGTTTTACTCTATTCTCATTTTCTATACATAATATATATAATATTGTTTTATATATATATATTAAAATATATATTTAATCTGTATATCTATAGCTTAATTCAATTTCAAATTTTAAAAATCCTAGTTATAATGAGCGGTATACCGGGCCGCCGAAAAATAGGACAACCACTCACCTAAATGTAATAAACAATTAAATTATAAGAATATGAAAAGAAATTTATTAAAAAATCTCAAAAAGTTTCAAATAATATATTCATTACAATATTATCTTATCTAAAGAGTAAATATTCTTTTTTATATCATTTTATATGAATCATTTAAAAAATATATATTATCTTATGTAATTAATGATATATTTTTTTATAATCACCATTAAGTATGTATAGATAACATATTCTTAAACATATATATACAAATAATCTTAAGTTTTATACTTTGCTATCAACTCTTTATAAGTTACTCTATACTAAGAGCTTGTTTCATTTATTTAGAAAAATGCTTATTGGATAAGAAAAAGTAAGTTGTTAAGTTTGTAATTGGTTGAATTATTATAATATTTTTTTTGTATTTTAAATTTAAATTTTATAATAATTAAGTCAATATATTTGTAATATATATATATAAGTTTTTGACCATAACAAAACCCACAAAAATCAACATCAAACTAGCTCAAGAAAAAAGATTGGAGGATGAACCCTACCGATCCTTCCTGCCAATGAAGTAATCAGAAGGTTGACTGAAAACGATAAATAATTTATGTGTGACTTAAACTTAGACTTTTGAGGTCGACATTCGAATAAGTATTGATATTTTATATTCTTCTACTCTTATGTAAAACGTTTTAAGTGGGAATCGAAACTATGGTCTTTTATATTGATAACAAATATTCTCACTTAAACTATTTATAAAAATAAATTATTAAAAAATGTATCTTTGTTGGAACTAAAATATGAACTACAAACTAGCTATTTCTCATAAATACACAAAGTTAGAAGAGCTGACCAAGACTATTATAGCATGTTTGGTAGTGGAGTTGAGTCTGCTAATTTTATTTTTATTTAATATAAAATATTGATTTTTTTTCTTGTTTTTGTGATCATATATATGAGAAACAAAGTCACATAAACCTCAAAATAAGAGTGATATTGAAATGTGAGCATTATAACATGTGAAGTTGTAATTATCATCTACTTACAAGTCTGCTTATTTATTCGAATCGGTTGATTTGTACATCGAGATGTTTAATCAAATTATTGATGTCATTTTCAGTTTTATTAGTCGGTTAAAATATTAATTCAGTCGATTGAATCAGTTTTATACCTTTGCCAAAAATATTTTTAGATGAGTTTATTCATTTAATATTTGTCTGAATGATTTTTTTTTTAAATAGAACAAACAAATAAAATAATATATATATAAAGACATGATTACATCTAGGAGGGCGTGCTTTTACGCCTAACAGTTTAAATGAAAAAGAAGTATCTCAATATTCCATATATATATATTCTTGCCGTATTCTGAGTGTCAGTGTTTTTACGACTGGATTTGACTCAAATAAATTACAGAATAAAAGACTTGACTATTATTATTATTATAAAGCCTTCCAATTTACTTCCAATTAATAATTTTTGTCCTTTTATTTTTAATACGATTATATATAGCTAGCTCTTATTTGTAAAAAAAGAAATACCCTTGACCTTTCTTTGTCCATACTTGTCAAAAAAAAATCAAATGTTAGAATTATGCATATAGGCAATAATATATGAATGAAATGAAAGCGTGTCAAAATCGGGAAACTGAACATTGAGACGAGAATATATATATAGAAATGTGGGGGATTTGGAATATATATTAATTAGTAGGCATTTGAAAAACAAACAAGCTCAAGAAAGAAGAAAGACACTTGATTATTATATATAGGGTATATAGTGTTTGTCTTTTTCATTTGTTTTGACCTACAAACATTTGATATGCTTGCCTCTTTGCCCTGACTGACAAAGGAGGAGAAGGAAATAGATTTAACAAGTTGATGGAGAAGGGAATATGATATGGGATAGATTTGAGATAAAAACAGACATCATTGCTCTAAACCCCCCCTCTCATTCCCTGCCAAACTATGCTGCTACCTCCATCATTCTCAGGTAGACCCCCCCCCCCCCCCCCCCCTTCCTCCCTTCCTCCCTTCCTTCACATGCCCACTATCATTTTTACTAATAATAATAATAATAATAATAATAATAATCCATATATTCAAATTAATATTCTAAATATTACTTATTCGACTGTTGGTTCCCTATTCCACAAACCCTTAACAACACTTTACAAACTTTACAAACCTTACCAATATAATTTGGGATATAATTTGGGGATGAAATTTGAGTGATGAAATAATGTGTCGAAATCGGATTGTTTGAAAAAATAAACAAAATAATTTCTCGCTCTTCTTTCTTCACTCACATTTTTTCCTTTTTTCAACCAATAAGGTAACATCATGTCATTTTCCATTAAATTTCTTCCACCTGTCACTCTTCATATTTATTAACAAATTTTCATCAAATTAATGCCTCGCCTACTTATGTTATTAGTATTATAGGTACTACTCTTCTAAATAATCAATCCTCAAATTATATTGAAAATAATGTTTTGTTATTGTTGGGCTAATTACTTGAATGACCTTATCATTCCTTTATTTATTTATATATATATATATATATATATATATAATATATATATAATATTATACTAGGTTGTCTAGAGAGTGATTTAAAAAAATCAATTACGAATTAACGCTTTAAATGAATTTGAAAATTATTAAAAGTAATTCTAATTTATAAAATTAAAATTATGTACATATATAAAATGTTATCGATGTCAAAATATAATAATTTCAGTTTCTCATTTTTCTCGTAAAAACAAATTTTAGAAAAATCGAAAAGTTTGTTATTTATGGATTTCTCTAATACTTTTATAATATCAGAAGAGAATTGTTTCTCTTCTCATCACTCAAATTTAAGTTTGTGTTTGGTTGTGTTTTGTTCGATTCAGCATCTTGTTTAGTCGGATTAAATTTTTATCTCAAATTTTTTTAATCTAAATAATAATATCAATCGTTGATGAATCAATTACTGCTCATACAGTCTAATTGTAGTGATGATCATTTCTTGATTTCTTGAGTTCGTGTCCATTTATTCCTTAATTAGCAACAAAGGAGACTAATGGATGTAACATTATTTTTATTTTAATAAGGAGTTACTCATGTAATTAGACTCGTCTATATATATTTTGTACGTGCTTTCTTAGTATTTTAGTCATATATACAGATGGTTCATTATAATTTGGATCGACATTTTTTGACGTTGCTTATCAACTATTGATTAAATTTGTCGCCTATAATATTTGGTAGAGTTTTTCTAACACCATTTCATTAGTTTGTTCGGTTTCATCAATTTCAACACTCATTGTTCAAGAATTAAAATGAGTTCGTCTTTGTAGTGACCCTTAACAAATTGAATGATCGTCCAATTTTTTTGAATGATTTTTTTTTTTAAATTGTTCATACAATTTAATATCTATATTATCAATTGTTTTTTTATATTGTTATTTACTAATTAATTTCCCAAATATAACTCCTAATTAAGTTTAATTACAATTAGTTCGTTATAAAAAAAACATTAATAATAATAATAATAAATAAGGTCAATTGTGTAACTCAATAGCAACATTATAGAGATTTACTATCTTAATGGTGACTTTTGACTAATTCATTATTCCTTACTCATAAAAAAAAAAAAGTAGTTTAGATTTAGCAAAAATGAAATGGGTGACTATTGACTAATTAGACAATTGACATGAGTGTAAATTCGTTACAACCATTAGTTGTATGAGGGTAAAAATTTATGGTGACCCACATGGACCGCGGTAATAATTTGGTGCTTTTTATTTAAAATCCAAATCCAAATCCAAAATGTAATTATGATTCCTATAGTTGTTGTTGTACCGTCGCATTAAAAAATTGCAATTATACTTCACTTGTATGTTCTTATTAATTACCTCAATCTTTAACTATCAATTTTCGTGCACTTGTTGTTGGCCTCCCATTCCAATCTTTACTTTCTTCTTTTTTCTTTCCTTTTTTATATTTTTATTTTTATTTTTATCTTCAATCATATAGGCATACACTTATGAGTAAATCATGATTTCTGGCATTGTTCATCATCTTGTAAATAATTAAATACCTTTTCACTATTTAGTAATATATTTATTTTATATTTAAATAAAAACACTCATTTTATGATTTTATTAAATTATAGAAATCTAACCTTACATCCAAATATATGACTTCTACTTTCATTTAAAATATTTTAAATAAAATTATTATATAAACCAATTCTGTCAATTGTTCTATAATTAAATAATTTTTTACTATTTAGTATTATATTTATTTTATATTTAAATGAAAACACTTATTTGGTGTTCTCTCTCTCTCTCTCTCTCTCTCTATATATATATATATATATATATATATATATATATATATATATATATATATAATTTATAGTAATTTTAAATAAATATTTTGTCATTTTTATATGAGATTATAAAAATGGAGTTATTTAAGATAATATATTTTTAAAAATAATAAAGCATTTTAATAATTTAAATTATGTGAATGGGGAAATTGAATAAAAATATCAAAGAGTCACATATTTAAAAATTTTGCTTACATAGACCCAAAAAGAACCAATTACTCAATATTTTATAACTGTTAGTATTATTAAATATTTAATCAATGACTAGAGCTTCTAGAAGTGTACACTTTGTTTATAAACAATACTTTAATTTAAAAAATTAACAAGAGTAACCCACTCATTAAGATAGCTCAATTCACACTAATTTCGCATAAAAGAACGGAACATTAATTTACTAAAAATAATTAACCAGATAATTGGAAGAATTTTTTTTTATCAAAACAACTAACTAATCAATTATAAGTTAGCTTATAATTACCTAAATCATTTTTTTTCTTCATTTAGAGGTTTGAATCATTAATTAAACATTTAATAACTTTGAACAAAAACTGTCATTTAACTTGGTTTGCATTGACATTTCAGTTACTAAAAAAAAATCTCACTCAATTAACAAAATAATAATAATATGGCCGTGGAGTTGAATTTTAAGTAGCTTTTTTATTTATTAATTTGTAACCAACATTCAACTAATGCATTAAACATAAGTGACATAATCAAACAATACCTTTATCATGATATTCAATATCAAGATGATGCCATTGATTATTATTGGTTGCCAACTGATCAATTGCTTGTAGTAGTGCTAAACCTTCAACTTAGGTTTATATTTGCTTTAATGTAAAATTCTATTTTGTTATTTTACTTAAAAACAAATTTTATTATTAAACATATATATATTTTTAAGTTCACAATCACAAATTGAACACATATGTGACAAATGAAGAGAAAGAAAAAAAAAAAAACTATAACATTCAAAGCCAAAGAAGAAAGCTACCTTAAGTCAATTCAAATTGTACTTTAATCTATTTTTACTCCCTACTTACCATTTTAATTTCCAAAAGCTTATATTTCTCTAAGCATGATTCATTCACTCTTGTAAAGCATGAATGGACCGATGAAGCTCCTTAGGACTTGGGTTGCAAATGTTAGTTGAAGAGTTGATAACCAAACCTAGAGCCTCGGTGATGATATCTATGTTAGCATCATATTATCGACACCCACTACCTTATCGAGCATCGAGACAATCCATCAAGCACTAGGAAGTGCTCAACCACCTAAGCTCCCCCAAGTAGAAACGAGTCGGATGAAGGTTCCTCCCATATACTCCACGTCCTGGGATGGATATCCTCATCCTCGTTAAAAAGGATATCCTTATTCGATGATGTGAAAAAATGATTAGAAAATTATACAATTTACCATATCCGATTTATGGTAGATTGTTCAAGCTCCATGATGTGCTTGATCTAAAAATCTTGCACCATAAATCATGGTAGCTAGTAGGTACTGCCATACTTGTTTGGCTAATATTAATTGGTTTTAACATAAATTCCTAAATCTTACACCCCCTATATGTGATATTTAGTGACAACCTTTCTGATCACCCATTATTTCAAGAACCTTATAATATTATTTTAATTACATAAAATTCAGAATCATTGATAAATCAAATGACACAAGAATCAGTAAATATAGAGAGTAAGTTAATTACAAAATAAATCCATTCAAAACAAAACCCCTATTGTACATTCAATGGTTCATGTTTATATAAAAAAATTTGATTAAAAAGACATTTAATAATTAACCATGTTTATATCAACATAAATACAAAACCCATTTAATAATGAAATGACATCAATGAGACAATATTTAGTCAATAAAAAAAATATAGAAATATAATTATTATATGTAATAATAAAATAAAACCCAACATATGGCCATCCCTGAATGTTTTTGATCATTTTAACAACGAACATGTAAGAAAATAAGTCAATGTTACGAATACAATTAAAAAAAAAAAAGGTGCAAAATTTACATGTATCATCGATCGTAAAATCATAATGATAAATGAAGTGATGATCATTCATATCCAATAATTTCGATCTACAAAAAAAAATTGCAGCAGCTCGATCATCATCTTCATCATCATCATCTATCAATGGCCCAAGAACATATGATCTCTCTCCACGTACATGATCTCTGGTTTTGCTAATTCATATTTCCTACTTATTATATTGGTGTAATTACATATGCATGCATATATTAATTTATATATTGTATGTAAAAATCTTTTGCTAATCCGAAGAACAAACCCATGGATCCGCCGTACCTCCGTTCCTCTGCGCCGCCGAATTTTCCAGCCGTTTCTCCGGGTTAAAATCCGACCCGTTCACCTTGTTGTTGTTGTTGTGGTTGTATCCGGATGTGCCATAAGATCCCAAATGCGGACCCTGATCCTCAGGCGGTGCAAGGCCGGGAAAGGCGGCGAGATTGCCGGAGACATGATCATGGGGCAACCCGAGTTCGCCTAGACTTGAAGTGGTTGATTGTGTGTATTTTAGAGAATTAGGGTCTTGTAACAGAGTTTGAAGAGGGAAATTGTTTTGTGGGTTCAATGGATTCTTGGATAAAAAACCCAAATCAGATGGATTTATCTGGAAAGTACTCGAAGCTGGTCCAGAAATGGAATTTGATAATGGGTGTTGTGGTTTCTGAGCAGAGGGACGGAATGGATGGTTAAACAGAGGCGAAAGAGCTTCCATAGGTCCTCCTGATGACGATCTAAGTGCGCTACTGAAGATATCAAACCGGCGAGAGTAGGGTGAGACAGCGGTAGCGGAGAACGGCGGCGCCGGAATTCCTGTAAATTCTTGGACCATTTGTCTGAAATTTGACGTGTCGGTTGTGAGAACCGTAGTGGGTGCTCGCCGAGATGCTCTGGTCCGTTTCCTGGATGTTTTGACAGTAGTTGCTTGGTTGTTGTTGTTGTTGTCTGGTAATGGCACAGAGGAGGAGGGACCGGAGCCGCCGCCGGCGCCAAGATTTGGCCTTTGAGGTGGTCTGATAAGAGATTGATTTGAGGAAGATGGTAACAAAACAGAAGGGGGATTATTATTAGCATCGTTGGTGTAGTTTGGGTGGTCAGATCTTTGGTGATGATGCCATAGAGGAAGATCGAGATTGTAGATAGGGTTTGATGAATTGGGGTTAGATGAGTGTGAAAAGGGATTGGGATTGTGGTCAAAGAAAGTGGGTGGTAGTTGTTGTGGTTGATTTGGGTGGAGCGAAAGAGGAGGAGGGTGTTGCGGCGGCGGCGGTGGTGGTTGATTTGATGATGAAGAGATTTGGGGAAAGTGAAAAGATGGGTTCAAAAAGGAAGAGATTGATTCGGTTCTGGAATCGTAATCTTCATCGCCGCCACTTGAGGATTGTAAGCTTCCACTGTTACCAGAATCCATTACTAAATCAAACAAAGCTAGAGAGAGAAAATCAAGAAATAACCATTAAAGATCTTTCTTTTTCTTCTTCTTCTCCTTGTTCAGTTCTAATATGAAAGGAAAACACAGAGAAGAAGAAGAGAGAAAAGGGAGAAGGAAAGGGGAAAGGTAAATAAAGGGGGACTAAAAGAAGAGGAAGAGAGAGAGAGAGGGGGCTGCCGGTAGGTGGCAACAGGTCAAACTCAAATACAGAAGAGAGAGAAACAAACAAAGGTGAAACTAAATTAGTGTGAATGGGGAAGAAGAAGAGGATCAAGATTTATTCTCACAAAATTTAACCCAAATTATACGGCTTTTTTTTATAATAAAATTATATTTTTTTAATTGTTTAATAATTTAATGATGAAACAATCCCCTTTATAATCCCAATTTATTCCATATCACAAATTAAAAGGCTAATTTTAATATATTTGGTATAAAACAGTTGTTGAAACATGAAACTACATTTATTATAAAAACTTTTGACTTTTATTTATCTACATTTACTTTATTTTTTACTTTTACTATATATTAATAAAATTTAAAAATAATATATAATATATGAATGAAAGAAATAATTCATCCTAAAATTGTTAGTATTATTACATGTCATCCAAAATTCATAACAATTATAGATTCAGACAATCATTCAATAAATCTCAATATTACTCTAGATATTAGATATTAGATATTAGATATTAGTGACTCATGAACCATATAAAAAAAAGTAAGGGGAAGCTTGGTACAAATAAGGGAATCGGAATAGAAATGAGATTTATAAATGTGTGGAATGAGAATTGGTATGATTGATAGAAATGTAGTGTTTGGTTATGGGTATTAATCATTCTCAATCCCATTGATAGTGTTTAGATATTTCCATTCGGATATTTTCATTCCATTGATAATGTTTAGATTTATTACAGAGAAATTATTAATATTATTTTGTAATTGAATTAGATTAATATTTTTATTTTTTTATTAATATATTTTATTTAATTAAAATAAAAAATATTATTATTTTTATATTATAATTGTTTAAAATATATAAAATATTAAAGTGTTTCTTAATTTAATAAAATATAAACATCTAATATTTTATTATATTAATTATATATATATATATATTTAAATACATATAAAAAATAATTGAATGATTCAAATTTTTTTATTTATAAATAAAAATTATCTATTAATAAAGATAATTTTTTAAAAATATTATATATTAATAATTAATCAAATGAAATATAATGTTTTATAATAAAAAAATTTATTAAATTTTTTTATGAGAAATGATTAGGTGAGGGAATTTGGTGAGAGAATTTGGTGAGGGAATGACGTGGTATAATCTTATTCGATGAAAAATCAAATAATTTCTCTATTTTCTCTCTTTCCTCCCACTTTTACATTTTCCATCAATGAAGGTGATGACACGTCATTCCCTCACCAAATTCCCTCACTCTATCACTCCTCAAATTTTATATACTTTTTAAATATTTTTTCAATATTTATTTAATATAAAATTATTATTTTATTTTTAAGTTTTTATATTTTAATTAATTTATTATAATTTTATTATTAATATATAATATATAAATTAATTATATAAAAATAATTTTATTATTATTAGTTATTATAATTATTTTAAAATTTTATTTTATTTTATTTTATTTATTTTATTTTATTTTAAATAATTTCTAAATATTATTTAAATAATTAAAATAAATTATTTTAATAAATAAATTAAAATAAATTATTATTTTAATTATAAAATAACGTCTAATATAATTATAAAAAAAATATATATATAATATTATAATTATAATTATAAGAGAGAATTTGGGAGAGTGAACATCATGAGAGAGAAAATGCATTACAAGGAAATGAGATTCATTCCTCCCAATTTAGAGAGGAATGGATGATTCCTGAGTATCCGGGAATCAAATCAATGTTCTGGAATGAAACCCATCAACCAAACACATTTTATTCCCTTTCTCATTCCTAGTACAAAAACCACGTACCAATCATCCCCTACGTGAGTTACTAATTTGACTTTCTTGTGATATATAAACACCGATTTATCAATATAACTTTTTTTTATACAATATTTAAAGAATGAAATTTTGGATGAAATATTTTACTTTTAAAACTTCTCTCAACAAAAATCATATGAATTAATTTTAACAAAAAAATTATAACGATGTCCCACATTAAATTGTTCATATATTATTAACGCATAATGTCTTATTCGATAGAAACATTTATTTTCGTCCTCTCAAAAGTAACTCTATTAACACTCAAGAAGATCTTATAAAATAAACCATGATCATTTCTATATCTAATTCGACTAGCAAAAACAACTTAATCAATGATGAAACATATCCTTAACTAAGAGATTTCAACATATTGTAATGAAAACAAACTCAATATAAATTGCAAATTGACTTGTGACTACACTAAATACCATTCAAAAAACTGATAAATCTATTCCACATTAAATTTGGATTGCTCACAACTTTTACTTAATAATTTGCTGATATTGAATTTTTTATTATATATGAACACTTTTTTTACATACTTTTAATAAATAATGAGATTTTAATTAATATATACAAATTAATTAAAAAAATATATTTTACTTAGTTTTTTAAATATATATATATAAATAAATAATTTTATTTTTTTTAAACGGTTAATACAATTTCATTAAATTTCTTAAAAGTGAAAAAATCAAAAATTAAAACTAGAAAAATCCTAATTATGATTAGATGATAACAATCAAAATATTATAAAAAAAAAATTAATTAGTAACGTTCACACAAACCACCGTAGAGATTATAAACCATAGATAAATAGTATTATTTATTATTTAATCAATAAAAATATAATAATTGATAAAAAAAAAATACCATTATCTTTATAATTATAAGTTTTTAATAATGAAATTAATTTTAAAAAATAAGTTACAATAATATATTATATTTATAATAATATTTAAAATAATTATAAGAATGTATTTAATTTATTATATAATAATATTAATAAAGAGAATAATTAAAATATATTTTAATTAAGGGAGTAATTATATATAAAATATAAATTGTATAGAATATGTATTTATACCATTAATAAAATAATATCAAGCATCTTATACAAATAATATTAAAAATAATTATTACTATCTCAAAAATCTTATATACTCAACCTGGAGTCTTTTATATCTTCATTGGATTGGAGAAAAATAAATAAAAATAATAATTTTTTAATAATTTCATCATTTAGAAAATACTATTAAAAAAGTGAGCCAACTCAAAATAAAAGAAAAAGAAGTGGAACAAATACCCATGTCAATCTAAATTTTATTGTATTTTTAACCACCTGACAAAACAAGTAGTGTACCAAGACATGAATTTCATCATTTTCTTTTAAGTTAGGTAAATAAACTTATAATTTTTTTTTTCAATTAACTCAATTTAATTAGTAAACTCGGAATGGATTATATATGGTTAAATGGGTGGCATCTTTTAAATTTTATAAGATCTATATTTAATAAATTTGTTGTATTGATAAAATATAGAATAACATATGATTTTGATAGAGAGATAAAACATTATAGTACTGTGGTCAATATTAACTGAAATAAAACTGAATTCAGATATTTGAGTTGAGGGTGATTACAAAATAATAATAAATAATTATAAATAAAATTAGTAAATAAACTTAAAATCTTTTTATGAGTTAGAGATAGAATTTTGAAAATAAATTAAGAAAATTGAGAGTAAAATTAAATTTTTATCATATAAATAATAATAAATTGTACGGGTTAAAGTTCAGCCCAATCCTAAAATAAATCCGCAACAGACCACAAGGGTGTGTCCTTTTGTTGTAAAAAGTAATTAAGTCAAATCCTACAGAATAAACCATGGCATTAACCCAAGTTTACGAATAAATGTCATGACCCTAAAACATTTAATTTTTTTTTTTAAATTTCAATGTATATTAAAAATAAAAAATAAAATTATTTAAGCACAATAACAAAACATGATATTATATGACAATAATAAAATAAAAATAAGAAAAAAAATTACTTAAAAAGTTATCGAACTTATAATTCTCAAAAGAATGATTAACTACCTCACAGACTTTACTGTCTTTTCTAAACGAATCTCAGAAAAACATCATAATAACATTATTGTTATTATTATGAATGATACGCATCGGACGAATACGGTCATTGAAAGTTCGATGATTTCTCTTCAACTAGATGATTCATCAAAGAATAATTGGAATGATAACTCAAATATGTAGGTTTACCATATCAGCGATTCAGCAGGGGCGGAGCCAGGATTTGAAACCTACCCGGGCTAATTTTTTATTAAAAAAATCTATCCGGGCTAGTTTTATAGTTTGTTGTCACCAATGTCTTTTAGCGACGGAAAATAACCAATAACGATGGTAATTTACTGTCGTTATTGACAAAATACATACAAGCTGTTTAAGGCTACCCGGGCTACAGCCCGGGCCGACTTGTACTTGGCTCCGCCCCTGCATATCAAGCACATCAATCCAAACTTCCTAGAAACTACCTAAAGACTCAGACATCACCTAATGAATCCTAGTAAAGCTCCACAAAAGACTTCAATTACTAGTCACCCTCGACAATGCAAAAATAAGTAAATTCCCGATTTAACCTCTTCTTGACACATACGTACGACAACACATAATATTTTTTCATGCACATATTATATGTTAGAATTCCATCATGAATAACGCTTCATCCAAAGAACGAGATCTTGAATGGAATTTTTGACTCCCAAAGTTTTTCCAATAAGAATTATATGAAATAATCTTAGTGAACAACTTGTAGCAATGCCCCACATAAAAACTATACATATATTGCCAACGCATAATGTCTTGTTCAGACAATGATACTTGTTTGCGTCATACTAAAAGTAAAACTCTATTATGGAACGAAGTCTCCATAATGTTTAATCTCCTTCTATATCTAATTCGGCTAGCGAAACCACTAGATTGAGAATCAAATATGTTCTTAACTGTGACATTTCTACGTATAGCAATAAAAGCAAACTCATGATACGTCGTAGCTAGACTTTTGACACTACACCAAATGTCGTCCCAAAATATAATAAAAAAACCATCCCCACAATGAATCTAGACTGCTCACGAAAACTTTTCCACATACGATAAATTCCCTTGCAAATACTACACTCGCTGGATAATTAGACATTTTTGTGAACCAACCAGACCAATCACTATCATACTTATATCTGATTATCGATGCCTTAAGACTATTCGACTTCATTGCAAATCTATTACACAATTTTGATAAAAAAGCTATATTAAAAGAAATATGATCTCGAATATCTAGACCTCATTAATATTTATAACATTTAACCTTATCCCAACTAACTAGATGACAAAACGATGAGTTGGAATATCCCCATAGAAATTTACACATTATTCTTTTCATTTTCACCGTCACACTTTTGAAAAACTGACCATTTTTCAAGATTATTTTACTTTTCCATCTAGACAATTTCCTTCCATTTTAGTGATATCAATCCCCTTTACATATTAAAACTTATTTTATTTATTAATTTAATTACCAAAATCAAAATAGTTGAGAATTAGAAAAACATCATTTGAAATCATATATTCATTTTAAAATTTTAATTTTAGATACATATATATGTTTTTAACTTGTATAAAATATTGAAAACTTCAAATTCAGAAATATATTTTGAGAAATTTATGTCTTCTTTTTTTAAAATGATTCGAGAAATTAATGTCTATCTTTTTATTTATTTCGATCATCAACATGAAAGCAATGTTGATATATGGATGAATTCAGGTCTTAATCATATATGTCTATTAAACTTGATAATTCAGTTCTTGTTCTTTTAATAATAGTTTGATAATTTAATTTGTTTGTATCTATTTGTTGCCAAATCTAGAAAGAAAGGAACCCATGGATCTTTAAAGACGTCACATTTATAATATTGTTATCTTAAATTTTAATTGCTCCGATGATCATTAGCAACAATTTTTTTAATACCTCGTTGAAATATACTTAATAAATTACCGCCATAAAAAACAAAATTTAGTGGAAACTTTTTTATTTCCAATTACCAAATCTTATTAAACTAATTATATATGACAACAAATGTACAAATATTTCTACATAATCATAGTGATATTTATGGGCTTACTGTTTAAGGTTTATTTTTTTAAAAGGATGCCATTTAATTAGTTGAACACATTCATTAAATAAATAACTAGCTAGGATGGATAGATGAGATTAGGTCAACTACATTCTAGTTTGCTGTAACGGTCCTAATTTTAAATTAATTGGACTGGTCCCAACTATATTATTGCTAATCAGTCAATTAGAGTAAGATAATTATCATATAGATAGGTTTCTTGTACATACTAATAATAGTACTAATGCATTAATATATGTTATTTTGAGAATTGGTATTTTGTTATAATTATTTTTGAGAATTGTCAATGAAAGAATGATTGATTTTTATTCATAATTGGTATAAAATTATGATTATAATAGAGAAATTCTTTGAGATCACATTTAAAATGATTTTTTTAATCAAATTTATAGATCATTCTAAAAAGAATTCAAAATTATATTTTTTTTTATAATTTTTGTCACTTTGAAAAATAGAGATACTAAAATGTCCCAATGAGTTTTATAAGTTGAGTTTGAAATTTCACATATGTTAGAATTAATTATTATCACTTAAAATTAAATTAAATACCTCGTGATAGTATACATTATTATAAAAATAAAGACGTGTTTCTTAAGTTCTCAACTATGTGTCTAAAATCCAAAATCAAAACAATTATTAAGAAAAAAAAAAAAGTAGAAGTCAAATACAACAACTATACATTACATGCAAGGTATATCAATAGACTATTATCGAACACTAGCCGAACCGACCTACAAAAGGCGACAAAATGTTCTACGACTTCATTTAGAACACTCGTCAACAATTCATTAAAAATTCCAAAAATCAACGATAACTTATTTATAGATCTAGACTATAATAAATTTTCGCAAATATATAACCAAATAATGAAACTCATAAAATCAGTTCCATTTCAGTTGTGAACTCTAAAACAATTGAAGATAAATATAATGTCAAAATAGAATTAAGATAAAATTACTAATTTGTGTAGTAGGTTGTTTTATTGGCTCAAGAAACAATTATCTTTAGTGAGGTTGAACTAATTTATACTTTTTTCATGCATAAAGAATTGTTAAAAAAAAAATCTTTGTCAAAAAGTTAACACCTATTTTCACATTATAATAAAATGAGTAATTTTTTATACATATATGAGAGTTTGGAAGTATTTGCATTGGATTCCATTTGCTTAGTCAAATCTAAGGTGTAGTTTGATCTTGGGTTTTGAATAATCTTTGATTTAAAAAAAAAACATTTTGTTATTTATGTGAAAATAAATTATTTGAATAAAATGAACAGAATATTGTCAATATTTAATCTTATAAAACGTTATTAAAAAATTATTTAATTAATAATGTAAATGATGTAATAAAAATAAAGTGATAAATGGTTTAGTTAATGGGCATCAAACAAGCTCCAATCTTTTACAGTAAATAAAACGTAAAAGTCCAACTATGTCAATAAATTAATATTGATTTGAAAAATAGCTTCAATCTTTCTCATTTGTTATTATTGCTATATTGAATTCTTATAATACACATGTGATAGTTAATTTAAGGAATAAAATCCATTAATATTCAACAATTTTTTATTCGGGAAGATTGATAATATGGTGTTCCAGTTTTTAATGTGAGTCTAATCAAATTCTATTGTTTTTTATTTAACTTATTATATTTAAAATATATAACAATTTTGTTTTAATGTACCTGACTATTTAAAACACAATTGTTAAAACTAACCCAAAAAAAAGTTAGTCTAATTGATTTAATAGTAATATTTATTATGATCTCAACTTCAAACCTTGGTATAGTATGTTTAAAAAAATTTAATATTATTTGAACTATTTTAATGATTTAAAAATTTTAACTTCAACTTGTATAAACTAAAATAAATCTAAATATAATTAAATTAATTATTTTAAAATAATAATATAACTTACTTTTTCAACAAAATTATTCGATATTATATATAGTTAAATAATATTTAATACCATCAAGTCATTATCCTCAAATTATCTTCCACTTATTTTTATTTTACCTAGCTAAAGACACTATTAATTATTAATATGTATTTTTAAATATTGGACCTTAAAATAAATATGATTAGGAAAGTACTTCCACTTTAGGCTAAATAATGGTATTTATTATTATCAATAAATCATAATCAAATTAATTAATCAAAAACACTAAATAATGTTATGAAAAACATGCATATATTATATATATATATATATATTTTAAGTTAAGATTAATTATAAATAAAATTATGGCACTGCCACTCATAGTGACTTAGACTTCTAACTCAATCTATTTTCTTTAAAAAAAAAAATGTTGTTTATTGTATACGAATTGTTCTTCCCAAAAAAACAATAATCATCATTTTAAATTTAATAAATATTAACATTAATACTCTAATTAAGGTAAACGTGACAATTAATTATTTATATCCTGTCCGGTCTTTTTTGTGGCATTTGCCTAACCTACATTACAAATCTCATATCTATAAGATCCGATTTCTTTCACTTGTACACGTAATTATAATTATAATTATATATACTATTTATTCATCAAATAAGTTAATAAATATTAACGTGTGGTCAGTCGGTTGCCTTTGTGGTTGCTTCTCTTTCATGAGTATTTAATTTAATTTAATTTATTAATGGTCCTTTTCTAAGGTTTTATTATAATTACCATCATTAATTTTCTCTCTTCATCAGTAAGATGTTTGTCATTATTCACCGTATTTGTCATCAAAATATTCGGCTAAATTTGTCACTATTATTATTATGCACCTTACATATGCTTCTAAGGAAAATTATTTATCATTTATTTAATTTGTGGATTTGAGTATGACACAAGTGTAAGGTCATTTTGATTTTTGATTTTTTTTTTCTTTTTTTTTAAATGTGATTCTTAACAAGTATAAATAAAATAAAACTTTTTCCCCCAAAACTTAATCATTTATTTTTATAATAATCCAATATGAATTTTGGCCCAAATATCTTCAAAGTTTGTGGTCTATTAAATTTATATTTTTGAGGGTCTAGACTCTAGTTTTCTCCCAAAAGAGATTTATATGGGCTGGACTCTGGGGAAATCTCTTACAAATATAACTTTTTCGATTGTTTAGTGGACTCATTGTAAGACAGTTTCATTTGATATTTACTCATATAGATAATCTTTATAACAATGAGAAAGTAAAAATAAAATAAAATCACCTTATTTATATAGTCTCCATAAATTATTGTTTTATTTTTTTCAAATGGTCAATTTTGGACTTCTTATTTGTTTCGATTGTATTTTTGAATATTTTTTTTAAACCTTACAATTTAGACTATTTATTATTAAAATTATTATACAAACGAGATTTTACATTAACGGGTTCAAACATAATTAATTTATTATATACGTGATATTTATAAATAACTAATTAAAAATGATCACTAATTTAACTATCGAATTTCAAAAAATAAATGACATGACTACCAAATTTTAAAGAATTGGTAGTCAAAATTCTTCCTCGTTAAAAAAATTATCAATTAAATTAGTGATATTAATATTTTATTTATTTATTTATAAATATCACTTATATACTCAGTTAACTAAGGTGTGAAAGTTTCAAATGATGAGATTTGAGAAAAGAGATTTGAAATCTCAATTAACTCAAATAAAGAGCCAAATTTGATAATACAGTAATTCCTTTTTATACCTTACCATTTCAAATTTATCTTTAACTGCTTTTTAATGAAATTTTAAGAAATTGTAGTAAATAATAATTTTCATATAATTAAATTCAGTCATTTGTGTTAGAATATGGTAATAAAATGTGAGGTGGTGTTAATAATTTATTGTTATAAAATTGTAATAAAAGTAGTTTAGATCTAGAAAAAGTTTAACTCAGATACCTCATACAAAATCATAATAATTGGTCGTAACATTAAAAAAAACAAAAAAAAAAAACTCTATGTTAATCCAAATATTGTTTGGTGAGCATCATCATCATCATATCCAAATATTGTATAACTATTTTATTATTATTATATCTACATTCATGTATGTGATATGTTTATGTATATTTTTAATTTTCTTACCAAAAATAAATATATATAAATACTAATTAATATAGAACAATTCTTAATAGAGAATGTCTTTTTAATATCCCCTAATTGAAGCAAAGGCCCAACAAAAAAAAAGATAAAGGGAGAACAAAAACAAATGCTTGAAGCAATATCAAAATGTTTTGAGTTTTTCACCAACCTTTGGATCAATATCTTTGCGTATGCCCTAACCCTAAACCCATTTTCTCCTTTTCTTATATTAGAAAATAATTGAAATAAAAAAATAAAACACTAGTGATAGAGAAATGGTTAATTATCACATTTATTTGCTCAATAACAATGTATAATTTAAAATTAAATTGAGATAAAGGTGATATGTATATTTACAACCCATTAGTTGTAAAAAAAAAATTATCCATATTATTTTTACTCTTATAATAAACTTGGACAAATATAAAATTAATTAATTAATGTTATTAAAAGAGTCAAAGGGACCATTTATTCAGGAAAGGGAATGGGGGTGGCGTTTTGGAAATAAATGGACCACCAATCAAAGTTGGTTCAAATTGCCGGCAAAATACAGCATCAATCAATTCAATTGAATTCAATTATAATCAAAATACTTTGAATCAACTCTAACATTTCATTGACCTTTTCAATGCACGAGTTATCTATTATGTATCCTAAAAATTCAAATAAAATGTTTTCATTTTTATTATATTTAAATGACAACGTTTGTAGTTAATTTGTATTGGAAATGGAGTGCAAAAGGTTACCCAATCTAATTTAAATGTTTTATTATTATTATCACCGCAATTTTAATAATGATTTAATTATTTGAAATATTTGTCAACGAAATCGGACCCCGACATATTTTCTAGATCTAGATACATAGTAAAATTTTCAACTTGATTTGGCTGACCCACTGTTGGATCTATTTCACATATGTCTCTCCAACATTATAACTTATTTCTTATATATTTGGAAACGTGTATTATAATCTAGTTCTTGAAATTTTCCTCAAATCGTGTTAGATATTGGAATAATTCAGAATTTATAAAACCATATCTTCAGAATCTAAGATTAGACAGCAGAATTGTTATATAGGGTAGGTTAGGTAGATTCAGTCATGAAAAGTATGACTTTTTCGTCGTAACAACGGCAGTATCAAAAACCAATCCAACAACAACATTCGACGGGAATAAAAGCCTACCGATCGTTTTATTGAGTACTTAAGTCAATTTGACGTGTTAATTTGTATAATTTCATGTTTTCGTGACTTATTTATTTATTTATTTTTCTCGTGTTATATTTAATAGTTATATTTAAATAATTATTATCATTTTTAATAAATAGAAATCATTTTTAAGTAGACTAATATATAGAAATTTTGTAAAGTATTATTGAAATTCACTAAGTAAAGTCTGAGTCTTTGGATTGAAGTAACTAATAATAGGAATACATATTTGAATTATCATCCTGATTATTTTTTAGTGGACTATCTAGTTGGTAGTTGTAGAGAAATCGTCGAACCTTCGTTAATGAATCGTAGTCGTCTGATTCGTATTATTCATAATGTTATTATTACGACGTTTTCTGATATTAGTAGGTGGGGGAGTTATTCGTTCTTTTTAAAAATATATAAAGTTTTATTATGTTGAGTAAGTATTATTATTATTATTCATGCTTAAATAAATTTTATTATTTTAATACACATGTACCATTTTTAAATATATATATAAACTATTTTGAAAAAAGAAAACATATTTTACAGTACAAATTTTTTAAAAAGTTTGACAAATTAATATTTTAAATTAATAAATCCATATATAAGACAGTGAATAATAGATAAGAGACACCCCCAAACAATAAATTATTTAGTATCTTTGTATATTTATTGGATACATTTTTTTATATATATTTTAAATCACTTCAATGGGTTTTAATTTTAATATAATAATACATAACTAATAAATAATAATAAAACAAACACACATCACCAACACAATCTATATCAATCTATCATAAAAACCATCACACTTAATTATCTACAGAAGATTACCAATCATGTCTAAATTACTTATAATTAATAAATTAACAAATTTCAATATATATATATATATATATATATATATATTTTAAATTGAAGGAAAATATAACCACCACTTAACTTATCTTGATTGTTCCTATTTCAACTTAAATTTTTTTGATATGAAATTTAATATTTATTTTGAGTGTAATTTGAAATAAAGGAAGTTTGTTTGATTGAAGTGAAACTAGCCAGGTAAAGTATTTGGCATATTGTAATGACCCCAATTTTTGGGCTAATTATGCGCTTAATTAATCTGCCGGTGCCATTATTAATTATTCACCAAGTTGTATGTAAAGTAATTAAAGAGGGGACACAATTTGATTACAATATCCTAAACCGATTTTTGACTACTTTTCAAATACCAATATATATATTATTACTTTACACAATAATTTATTTATCTTTTTTTTTTTATATTTACATCATCTATCAAATGCTTGACATAAAAAAGACAAAGCATATATAATAAAAACTAATGTATTCATAAAAACATATTATACTAATGAAAAAGCAAGTCCATTTCAATTTTTTTAATTTTTTAATTATTTGTTTAATGAGAGTGGTGATAGTAACACATAATCAAACAAACATATTGTTTTTAAGTAGGCTAATTGATTGATATGATTTCCTTTTTCTTTTGGATATATGCATGTTTAATTGGATCTAAATTGGTTTTTTATTTTTTTTTATTCAAATTCAAATCTAGTTCTGAATTTGGGTATTTTAAAACAGATTCAATATTTATACTAAAAAAACAAATTGTGATTATTAGTTAGACACTCGAATATAATGAATAATCAGTTTTCGTTTCTCATCTAAAACATTTTAAATGGACTTAAGTAATGTTTAATTTTTTTTTTAAAAAAAATTAAAAGTTTTGTCGGTAAGAGAGAGAGAGAGATTTAGAGGAGAGGGAAAGCATAATTATACCTTAATGTAGAGATTAGTCATAGATGCCTCAACCAGACAACAACCCATCACCCACCGTCAAATTAACAAGTTTAAAGTGACACGTGTCGATCGATCAGAAAGGCATTCAATATATTATTATATGTTTTTTTTAATGAATTTAATTATTTCTCGTGAATACACTTCTTACCATACTAACAAAATCAAATAAAAAAAATATATAAGAAGAGAAATCAAATCTCAATAAAGGCCAAATAACCTATTAATAATAGAGGTTATGAACAATTAAACAACTAAAGTGAAAATACAATTGATGATAGTTATATATATATATATATATATATATATATATATATATATATATATATATATATGAAATATATAGAGTATGAAATGATTTTTTTTAATGAAAAAATATATTTTTTTTTAAATATTTGAGTTAAATTATTAAAATATCATTTTATCATTAAATATATATATATATATATATATATAAAATAAAAACAATTAATAATAATTTGAGTAATTTATAATACCATATATAAATCATATTAAAAAATTCCAAATAAAAAATAGTCTAAGTTTACAATCACAATTTCTTACTTTTCTTTAAGTAGAGTTAATATGATGCTGCATATCTATTATTTTTATTGTTATTTAAAATATTTTAAATTAGAATAAAATCCACAATTTTTCCTTTTGAATCACTATTACTACTTTAAATGTATGTGTTTTAATGGTTTTTTTTATCATGGGTTAAAAAATGATTTGGGATGATGTCGTTTTAACATTAAGGTCTTAATTAGGGAGGTAAATGAGCCGAGCCGAACAGTATCATGCTCGAGCTCGGCTCGTCTAGTATATATTCGGGCTCGAGCTCGGCTCGAGCTCGGCTCGAGCTCGTTTCGAGCTTTTACAATTGAGCTCGAGCTCGGCTCGTATGAATTTATTTGAACTCACGAGCCGCTCGTGCTCGGCTCGTTTAAAACTCGTTTAGAAAGCTCGTTAAGAGCTCGTTTATAAATTAAACCCTAAGTTTAATTATAGCTTTATAGGTTATTATTATATTAATATAAATATAATCATGTAATAATATTAATTATTATAATATATATTTATATATTACTATTTTTTTTTAACAATTTACAAATTATATTTAAACAATATTATAATCGAACGTGTTCGTGAGCCTATAAACGAACTTGTTCGCGAGCTTATAAGCGAGCCTATAAACGAACATGTTCGTGAGTTTACGAGCCGAATATCGAGAAGTTCCAGTTCGGCTCGTTTAAATTTTTGAGCTTTTAAACGAGCTTGAGCTCGGCTCGTTAAGATTAATGAACGAGCTCGAACGAGCTTTTTGTCGAGCCGAGATTCGAATAGCTCGCGAGTAGCTCGGTTCATTTACATCCCTAGTCTTAATTATGTTGATTTATTATTGATTTTTAATTTTTTAAAATTTACTATCTTCAGTTGATTTATTATTAATTTTCAATTTTTAAAAAATTACTACATTGAGTTCTTATTGGATTGTAGGTCCTAAGTGGTTAGTTCAATGGTACTAGTTGTCTTTATCTAAGGCAGCGCTACTGGTATAATGGAAAAAAAAATCAACCAACTACTGAATGGGGTAATAATTTTTTTTTTTTTTAATGTGTCACTTTATAAGTGTGATACAAACACAATGTACTAGTATTATCGAAATAATCATACAGCAGAGAATTTGGATTTAAATTTCATATTAATTTATGTTAATTTGATTTGTTTTAAAGTCAATTTATGGTACATGGTCTAAGTTGTAAGAGCCGGACACCAATTTGAAAGATATTGTAATGAGTCTCTTATATTTTTCTTTTTGATATATTTTATTTATTTATTATTTATCCTAATTTTAATAAAGTAATTTAAATAAAAATATAAATTAATATAACTAATTAAATTTATTTATTTTAAAATAATTTAATGTTATAATATTTGAATTTATTTTTTTAAGTGTCTCAAAAGAATAAAGTTTAATTGTAAGTGTTTAGAGTTATGCCTACTACATTAAAAACTAAACTATTGTAACATAAATTATATTAATTATAACCAGCGTGTGACATTTATTTATTTATTATAATGCAATTGCCGACTGTGTTATAAAAGAAAACACCGGCCAATTAAATAATATTGATACTTCGACCACCAGCCATTTCTTTATGTGGCATAAACTTTAACTTCTTGACTCATAAACCACTATCATCAATCAACTTCTAACAAACTTATTTAGGAAAGTTTATTTAATAAAATTATATATATATTCATATAAAATGTTAAAATGACTTACTTTAACTTAACAAGTTCATAGTTTACATAGAATTGAAATCTCTAATATTTTAGATAAAAACTTATACTTAAATGACTTACAAATTGATAAAAGAAGTAGTATATAATCTATTTGAATTTGGGTTATGAAAATTTATTTGTAGATTGTAATAAGATTTTGCTTGAATATAAAGATTATTTTCCCATTACATATTTATATAATCACATGCTAGAATTGCAAAAAAGAATTAAATAAAGTGTTTATTTATGTCTTTTAAATTATATGAATATTTAAATAATTACAAAAATAATGTTTTCCTAAATATAAAGAAGAACATGAAAATGAATAAGAAGACGAAAGGGGTTGGTGAGGGGGAGACTCTTCAAAAATGATCAACAACCAAAAGTAATAATATATATATATATATATATATATATAATTATTAAAATGAAAAGTAAAAAAGAAATATATATTTAGTCACCCCCTTCATTCATTATATTCTTTATTCCGACTAATTGAGACTTTTTTTTTTTTTTTTATGTTTTTATGTTTTTCAAACAATTCATTAAAAAGTAATATATGTGAGTTTACAAAATCAAATCCCAATCCTTTTAGAAGTAACAATTTTTGAAACGGCTATTAAAAGAAAGAAAGTTATAAACTCATCGCGATTAGTTTAAACTAATAAATTAAATTTACTATAGACCTCAAGTTTATTTTGTTAGGTCTGGTTGGATATGGGTTCAAATTGGACCAGACGAATTTCTAAATAAATTAATTTTTATTAATAATAATAATAAAGCGCCTGTTGATGATTGATTCCTGACAGAGACAAATATGTGCACCAATAGAATGTGGAGTGACCAAATAGCAAATGAAACCACTTTATTAGTGTCACTTAGTTTAATTGATCCTAATCTTATTTTTATTTTTCTAACCAAATAAAATATGGGCTATTCATGTATATTATTTAAAATGTTATTATTATATTAATACAATGATTTCTTATATTTATTCTAAGAAGTCTTCGGTTAGGGATTTTATCAAATAAAAATTATATTTTTTTAGTAATTTTGTATTTGTTAATTTTCAATATAACATTACTTAGTTTTGTTATACTTAAATCAAAAATCATTTATTATATAGGATTAACAATCTATTACACAACACGAAAACACTCCCCAAAATGAACACGAGAAATTAGGTTTTGTTCATGTATTTTTGGGTTCAGGTAGTCAATTTGAAGTGACTTCAAATACACTTACTAATTTATTTACAATTTTTGTTAGTAAGATTGTGTGTTTGTTCTTTTTTACTCATTCACTCATTTCCCTAACAAATTTGAAACATTCATGATGTTTTAATTTGACTCTTTCCTCAACTTCTCCAATCTTTAGGTGCGGCTTCTTGTGACCCCCTCCTCCTTCACTCCTTGTCGGATCATACTGTATTAACCCAACCCATATTAATCAACCCTAACCCAACCCAAATTAAACTCAATCCAACTCATATTAACCAACCCAAATTAATATTTTGGGTTTGGGTTAGGGTTGGGTTTGGGTAAACCCATATTATGCTCACCCCTAATCATACATTGTCACCATTCACTGTTCAGTCGTCGACCCTCACTAGCCATCATAATCGTTTGTAATCGTTGTGGTCAGTGTACACAGTCAAATTAATTTTTTATACTCAACTTGTAAACAGATTTGTGATTTAGTTTGGTTGTTATCTTGTTTGATATCATTTTAATCTGAAATAAAAAAATGTAATAATAATTATGTTGGGTGACATTGGGTTGTGTTCAAATTGAGTAAGTTCATTCATCAATCATAAATATGTTATTCTGGTCAATTCAAAATAAAAATATTATGTTGAGTTAATATGGTTCAACTCATTAACTCGAACACAAACTTAATTGTTACGGTTAATATAAACAAAAATGAAAACAATTCTTCAAATCCTTTTTAAATTCACCTAACAAATAAAAGTTGCTTCCTTGGCGGCTACTCCTGTTCTAATTTTCTTTTATTCTGAGTGGTCTCCTAATGCAGTAATAATGATAAATACTCCCTCTATACTCACTCCTCCATCTCCCATGAAAGTATCCATTAGCAGTAGCTTCTAATTATCTCTGTTCCATTCCCATATCTTTCTAAATTCTGCAAAATGGGTCTTCATCAAGCTTCCATTTCCCCCTGAAAAGTTTCATCTTTTCCTTCAAACATAATAGAAATCAAATGGCAGAGACGGCAGCAGAAACCAAACAAGGCTGCGGGCTAAGTTTCCCTTGCCGGAGTATCTTTCTAAGAAAATCCTCTGCAAAATCTCTCCCATCAGAAAGAAACAAGCCCGAAACCTTTGATCTTCCTTCCCCATCATCCAAACCTCGTCCAAAACAAAATCCTAAAGTAACAACAACAACAACAGATCATAAGACAAACGAAACGCCACGGCCCTTAAATTCCGTTGGAAGAACTTCAACCTCCTCCGATAGTTCTGGCCGTCAAAACAAAGCTCCTCTTCAACCAGTTCATGTTCCGACAAGGAAACCGAAAACCAACGACGACCCAACTCCACGCGCCACCCCTACTAAATCGGGGACAATATTACCGCTGGCTATCAATATGGGGAACATTATTATGGTCAAAAGGTCAAGTTTGGATAGCCCAAGAATAAGCAGTAGTAGTATTAGTAGTAACATGAAGAAATTGGATGCTGAAGTTGTGAAGAACAATGGAAATTTGATGTACAAAGAAGGGAGATTCAAAGAGGCGTTGGCTTTGTATGATAAAGCAATTGTTTTGGAACCAAACAGGGCATGGTATCACTGTAATAAAGGTGCGGCTTTGATCGGTTTGGGCCGGTTGCTGGAGGCGGTTTTCGCCTGCCAACAAGCCATCAATCTTGACCCTTCTTACCGGCGAGCACATCATCGACTTGCCACTCTGTATTTCAGGTGATCATTCAAATCCCATGAAAAAAAAACAATCTTTTTATCATCATTATTAATTTGAAAACGACAGTATAGGTTGGGAGAAACAGGAAAGGCATTGGAAGAGTATAAACTGTCGGGGATCATTGATGAATCAGAGGAAGTTTCGAAATGTAAATTCTTGAAGGAAAACATAACTAAATGTGTTGAAGCAAGGGATGTTCGAGATTGGAACATACTGTTGAAAGAATCGCGAACCGCTATGTCATCTGGTGCCGATTTTTCTCCTTTGGTAAAACATATACTTTCTCGAATTTCAATCCAACCATAGTATATGAAACATAGATTAACATAATTGTTTCGATTCCGATTGATAGTTGCGTGGCATGGAAGTTGAAGCGCTGTTTAGGCTGCGTAAACATCAACAAGCTTACACTACATACCAAAATGCGCCATGTTTTGAAGTTGATTCTTGCACAAAGTTGTTTGGCCCGTCTTATGGTGCTTATCTATTAGCAATTCGAGCAAGGGCCTATTTGATAGACGGCAGGTTAATACCATTTTTCTCATTAATTGTTTATGAAGTTTTCCTTATGGAGACATTAATTATTTGAAATATTATTAGGTTTGATGAGGCTGTCGAGTTTTGCCAACGTGCTGCGAAACTTGCTCCGGGTAGGGAGATAAACGAACTCCTATCGGAAGCTAAGTGTTTAGCCTCGGCTAGATCAAATGGAAACCTTTTTTTCAAGGAGTCAAAGTTTGTGGAGGCGTGTTTTAGCTATAGTGAAGGGCTAGAGCTTGATCCTTACAATCCAATTATGTTGTGTAACAGAGCTGCATGTCGGTTCAAGTTAAGGCAATTTGAGAAAGCAGCCGAGGATTGCAGTTTGGCACTTAATGTTCGTCCTACTTACAACAAGGCTAGGTTGCGAAGAGCACATTGTAATGCTAAGGTGAGTAATTTGTCGAAGTTTAGTCAATGTTGATTGATGCTAGTTTTAAATTTCTTTTTCTTTGGAGTAGATGGAGAGGTGGGAGGCCGCGATTCAAGATTATGAGATGCTAACGGGAGAGGATGAAAAGAAAGAGGAGGTGGAAAAGGCGTTGAATTTGGTTAGAGCGCAACTCGAAAGACAGCGAATTCAAGATTCGAAAAGAACTAGTAATTGTGGATCGGTTGGTTCGGGCAGGTCAAGAAGCTCTGTAGATGCAATTGTGGATTAGTTTGTCAATTTCAATTCGCAAGAAAAATCATCATTTGGTTGGTTAGGTAGGTAGGGTAGAGTTTAAAATTAAATAGCAAAGAATTGCTTGTTTTGGGTAAGCAATCCAATTTGTTATTTGTATTAGGATGTGTGAATGTGATTGGCATAAGTTGCGAAGTGTCACCCTAGGTTAAGGGCTTAAAATTAAATTCCCTTCCTAGTTAAAAAAAAAAAATTGAAGTTTGCATTCTTTCTGTGGAAGAAAGATATAGAAATTTACATTTTTATTTGGAATGTTGTGTGTTTTTGGTCTTTTGAAAAAGAAGAATTTTTGTTATAACTTGGTGGTCACTTGTGAAGTTGCAAGGGCTGGAGGAAGTTTCAATTGCCATGAAGAAAGCAAAAGATTACTTCTTCTTTTTTGGTTGTCTGAATTTTACAAATCAAAACTAAAATATTAGTTTTTCAATTTAATGAATATAAAATATACCTAGATCAAAGATTGGGCTGAATTCGTATGGTCATATAGGATTATCGCCCAACATCGGATTGTCTTTTGGTTAGCTTATCGTGAAAAGCTCATGACGAGAGACAAAATTAGTAAGTAAATGACGATCCCGAGTACATGTTGGGTTCTTTGAGTAATCGATTGCTCATATATTTGGTGGGTGCCTTTATACTAGAGTGATTTGGAAAATTTTTGCTAACAATTTCATACCTACTAGCTTTCCTAATGTTTGGTGTCACATCAAAGATTTAGCGCTTACCAAGGCTAAGAGTAGCACATTTCATGCTAATATTTTAGAGGGTTATTTTGGAACCATTATTTACCAAGTTTAGATGGAAAGAAATGCTAGAATATTTTTAAGAATAAGGAGGAATGAAGATCAAATATGGAAAGAAATTATTCTTGATGGCCATGCTCTTATTCATACATGGAAACAAATTCTCATAAACTCAAACTCAAATAATTGGGAGCTATGTCAAAGATCTGATATCAAATTTGAAATTAATTGTTTTGTGGTTATTGTTGTTATTACACATGTTGTTCGTTTCTTAATTGATGGACTCTTGTATCATTTCCCCTTTTTGTGTTTTAATTAAAAGATTATAAGTCATTTAAAACAAAAATAAATCTCAAAAACCTTTTCCACATCACTTAAATACCACACTGAATCCAACAGTCAATAGAACCACTTTATTTATTAGTTAACCAACCACACTAAATCCGGCCCATATTTGCTCATGATTATATAAGCCCATATGCTACACCACTCAGACAAGAAAGCCTGGTTAATGGCCACACAAAATTTCAATTATCAATAAAAATTAATAATCCACAAAATAACAGTTCATTTAAATTTATCTTGAAAATAAAAAAATATAATTATTTGTTTTCACAAGTCTCTTCATTATTTAGTACATAGAATTCTCAATATTAAGCTAGTATATTGGAATAATTTATTATAAGATACTCGAATCCACTCTACTTGTTACATGGGATCTATCGGATTTCTTCATAATTTTTACAATTTATTTTGTAAATTATTTCTTAAATAATATAGTTTGATGTTAATGTTTAATTAACCAAGATTGCAGGGTTAATTAATACTGGGCCTATAGAAGTTTATGGAAGCTAAAAGTGATAAAGTTTAGAGCCATCATTATTGTTATGAAAACTTTACTTTATTCCTCTTTTTTTTTTTAATTTCTTTTGTTTGAATATTCTTTTTTATACAAATTTGTTTGGGAATTTAAATTAATTCCAAGTTGAACTTTATCCCTCTTTGGTAATAGTTTATTCATATTTGAATTCATCCATACTTCTTCATGCACAAAATAATATATATATATATATATATAATTAAAACTAGGGTTACTCAAGATAAACATTAAAAAAACAAAAATAAATATATAGTTGTGACACCCACATTACAAAATTAAAAGAAAATCATTTTCCTAGTAGAGCTGTACATTGATATATAATATTAATTAATACACTCAAAATCAGAATAATAATAATAATAACTTGAATATTATTTATGGGTTTTATTTGAAAATGATCATCTCTTCCAAGTTCGGCTCCTTAACAACTGATCTTTAGTGTTAAAGAACTCTGCATCACATTTCATCAAAACCTCCAAGCTATTTGATTTCTCCTTCTTCTTCTCCTTTTCCTCTTCATGTAACCAATTCTTGACCGGAGCAGATCGGCAGCGCATCAGAAGCAGGGCGTTCGGCGGCGGTGCACATGATTCTTCTTTGATCTGTATAATATTGTTCTGTTCTTCTTGAAGAACCATAAACCATTTCGAAAAAACAGTTCTTGAACTTTCCTTATCATCATCATGATCAATACCCATCTGGGTTTCATTGTGATAATCATCTTCATCGTCTTCATCTGTGGTCGTGGGCGGATCGGAGGACCCAAAGCATCGAAAATCGAATCTCAAATGCCGTAAACAAGTCAAGAATTGATAAGCATCTTTCTTGAAACCGAGAGATTCAGCCCAAGTAGATTTCTTCCTCTGTTTCCTGCTGTTATGAAGTCTCTCTATTTCCTCCATAACCGATTGCCAATTCTTGCATGTCTTTGGTTTGGGGGTGATGATTTTGATCTGCCCTGCGCATGTAACTTTCGGTGAAGTTGGTTCTGCGATCTCAGTTGGCCTGGATTGACTGCAGTTGCTGGGTCCGGCTCTGCTTCTTGATCGGCGGTGGCGGCTGAGTGTTGACGGCGTTAGGCGGCGGTTGTGGTTGTTGGGTGGATCTGAAGGTTGTCTGTTGGGGCTGAAATTGGGTTTTGGCATGGGCATGAGAGTTAAATGGGCCCTTGAAGGGAAACAGACAAGAAGGTCTGCTGCTCTGTTTTCTGTTGTTCTTCCTTTCATCTCTTTGTTTCGTTCTATCTGTGATTTGTTATGGCTTTTTTGGGTCATTGGAGAATAAGAATGAGAATGAGGAAGAAGAAGAAGAAGGGGAGGCAGCAAAGATGGCAGCTTTTTCCTGGCTGTGACATTTGGGGTTATATTTCTTTGTCTATGGAATGGGGTCACTCACAAGTGTCCTTAATCATAATGATGATATATAACCAAACAGGACTTAGTTTCAAAATAAAGTAAAAGTGAAGGAGAAGGAAAAGTTGATGGGCACGAGCCTTTGTTACAAACATCAATCCAAATGACAAATTTGTGAGCCCCCCTTCGATTCTTCTAAACATGCCCTCTTACTTACTCTTAAACATCAATTTAGCATTTTATTTCTTTCTCTAGTGTAATTAGTTGATTCTTAAACAACAATATTAAGAGTTTTTTTTTTGTTAAGTTAACATCTATCTAATGATAACGCACTAATATAAATAGATAAAAGTCAATTTAAGAGACCAAAATGTTTAAATCTAGAAATTGTCTAGATCTGATCTTAAACTTTTATATTTTTCTCCCTCGTTTGGTTTTTTTTAATGAAATGGCACTAAACTGTTTTCCCCAAAAAAAAAAAAAAAAACCAAAATGTTACATATTTGAGTTAAAACGAGACCATGAATATCCGATTAAAAATAAAATAAAATAAAAATTATACCGGGGTGGGAGGGAATCATCCACCTAATAGTAATATTGATATAATATATAATTAAATAACCTCATGTTTCATTATTTATGTATAATCCGACCAACCTTACTAATATAATATATTTATTATATCTAACCACAATTTGTAGTTTAATATATTTATTCATAACTAAACAAATTCTATTTTATCTTACTAATTTATTATATTATATAATATATTTATTTATAATTAAACAATATCTTAATTTATTAATTCTCAAATAAATAACTCAACTCAATAATATACCATCTAACTATTCATAATTAAAAAACCATAACTTATTATTCCTTATTAAATTTGGTTACCTACCATTAATCTATATATCATTTATTCTTCTTAATTAAAAGAAAAATATATCCTTAACAATAATAGTTTGTACTAGTTTGAAATTTTTCTTTTTCTCTATAATTTTTAAGGCAAAATCGAAAAACCATATTCTGGCGACTTAGATTGAAATTCACTCCCTCAACTGATTTGTATAATTTCAATTTCATAGTATTTTTGTCTATATGAATCGTTTTTATATATTATTGTTCCGATATTATTTTTCTTAGTATCTAATCTATATACAGGTTGAAAATCTTGAAATTCAACAATTTTTTTAATGTCAAATTCAGATATAAAGAGAAAAAATAATATTCTATCTTTTTATTAAGTCAAGAATTGACAATGTTTCATTATTTGAGCCAATTAAACCAAATTCAGTAATTTTTTTATAAGAATCTAAAATCTTTTTCTAAGTCTTAAAGAGTTAAGTTTGATGAAACTATCATTGAACGAGATTCTGGATTGCGTATTTATATGTGGCAATATTCTATAAATCATCATGATGAAATTAGACGAACTTAGATTAAAATGAGGCCATTTTAACTTATGTTGTCAGAGTATCCGAGATTTTAATTTGAAAAAACAACGTCGATTTCAATACATACTCTTGGTTTAAAAATTTCCCATGGTTAGAGTACTCTCAAAGAATGATGTATTTTGTTTTCCATGTTATCTCTTTGAATTTGGTAAATCTCAACAATCTACATTTACAGTTGAAGGTTTCAGAAGTTGGAAACATGTTAATGACGGAGGTAAGTGTGTCTTTTTGTCTCACGAGGGGTTATCGACCTTCTTAAAGACCTTTATACACATTAATTTTTTTTGTATCTTTGGCCTAAGATCTTTGTTTATTTCTCTTCGGTGTTTTTATTTTTCTAATATCGTGCTTTATTTCGTTGTGCTTAAAATATTCATATTTTTAAACATTTCATAGACTATTTAAAAAAATGTTATATTAGTTTGTATGAAAAATATTTTAGTCCGGGTAGATTTTAAATCCTAACTCCACTCTTGGGTGTTATGTTAGTTCTTCTCAATTCAAAAAATATATATACCTAAAGGTCTTAGGTATTTGAGATAACAGATGATGAATGTATATCGACCAAAACATTGAGTTACTTCAGGCAGGGGCGGAGCCAGAATTTCAAGCCTACCCGGGCTAAAATTATTTTCACAAAAACTAATATAACACGTTGTTTTTTTAATATTTCATTATATATTAAATGTTTTTAATAACACGATTGTTAGGATCTAGGTCGCCGCTGGTGGACCGGGGGTTGAACCGGTTAGCGGTTCTCACTCGTAGGGTGGTGGTTAATCCGGTTAGAGATTAACACCGGGGTTTCAATACTACACAACCTGTCACAAACCCTTGAACTAGGTTCAAGCGCGGAAGAGGTTTGCTTTCAGGTTGAAGCGGTACGCTTGTATGATAGGCACGGTCGGTTTCGGATGATGAAGATTTGGAGATGGTGGGTCGGTTTCGGTAATCTGGATATTCGGTATGGCTAGTATAAAGTCGGTTTGGAGCGGTATGGTTAAGTTAGTCGGTTATATAATGAAGCCAGCAGAAAGTAAATAACACAAAAGAGTTTATGGATGTTCGGAGATAAAACTCCTACGTCACCCCTTCCTCTCGAAACCGCGAGAAGGATATTCACTAAGGAATACAAGTACAAGCCGATCGAGACTTATTTTCTGCTCGATAACACTCTTACAATTTACACCGAAATTGTAGAACACACTTTAACTTTCAACACTTAGGCTTTCTAGAATAGCACACTGTTATCACTTGTAGTAAATGCTCTTAGCTCTCGTTGTCCCAATGTATGTTCCACATTTACTCTTCTGCAACTGCCTCCTTTTATAGGTGAAATATGCCAACGGTCATATTTCACTGCCTTGAATCTGATTGGCTGATCAGAGGTGCAGTGATTCAGTGTCTCAGACCTGCGGTCGTCTCCTCAGACCTGGTATCCTGTCTCAGACCTGCCGGTCTGTAAGGCAAACCTGCCGGGTTTGTCTTTTACTTAATGTAGGCACTGTCTGTTTGGACAGTTGTCTGTACTTTGAAGATTTCCTTTCTGGCTTATCCCGAAATAGAAAGATCCGGTAGTACTGTTTTCTGCAGCCTACAGTCTTTCCTCAGACTTGCATGGATATGGAAGTATTCAGTCTGTTCCTTTGGTATCATTCTCAACAGATACCCAAATTGTCTTCTTGTACTGGTCGGCCGCTTGACTTGGCCGAATGTCTTTTGGTAGTGAAGTAACCGGACTTCTTCCGGTTATTCTTGTCTTGTGGATAATCGGCTGTTTGATGGTTCCGGTTTTGAGCTTTGGCCGATCCTTCCTTTGTGCGGTCACGTTCCGAATACTCTTGATCGGTTTGGTAGCTTGACCGGTTAGGTTTCTTCAGTTGGTTCTCTTGTTCATCCGGTCCGGTTCCTTGTTTCTGCATGGAAGATTTATTTAAGTTATGTTTATTTGAACCGGTCTGAATTTATCTAACAACGATGTTTTGCTAGCACCATCATATCCCTAACGTCTAGGATTTCCTTTTAAACTTCGTGTGACGTATATACTTTGTATTTCCTAGAGTTTTCTCTAAGATAACATTATCAATATTATCATTCCATTTACCAAGAGCTTTAACATCTCAATAGAAGTACCTTGATTTTGGGAATCTAAAGATTTATCGTGACCTCTTAATGCACATGCTTGTAAACTTAGCTAACAAACACTCTCAATTGTTGCTGCAAGCCTTAATCGATTCTTTTCAATTTGTTCAGAAGATTCTTGATTTAAAACTTTATCTATATGTCGAGTTAGAACAAAAATTAGAAAATTTATTGTGCACTAAGTTAGAACTCCCCTCTTGAGATAAAAAGGCACACTTCCTCCATCATAAACCCTTTTTCAACTTTTGAAACCTTAAACTGTAAATGCAGATTGTTGGGATTTACCTGATTCAAAGAGATAACATGGAAAACAAAATACAGCATCCTTCGAAGGAGAGTATTCCAACCATGTGAACTTTTTAAACCAAGAGTATTGAAATCGACGTTATTGCTTTTCAAATTCAGTTCTGAGAAACTCCGACAACATAGGTTGATATGGTCTCATTTTAATGTAAGTTTGTCTAATTTTATCGTGATAATTTATAGGGAATTAGATTTAATTAGGAATGAATAAGTTAGAAACTTTTAATTAGGAAGCAATATATTATATATTATTGTGTAAACTATTTATTTAGGAATTAATAAATTAGAATGTTTTTTAATTATGAATAAATATAATATATAATATAATAGTATTGACTTGTAATTTTCTTTTTATTTATTTAAGAATTAATAAATAAATAGAATAAATATACTCTAAAATATATTAATTAGAATTAGATGATAAATAGATTAAATATATTAGTTAAAATTAGATGTTAGATATAATATATATAATATATATTTAGTTAGTTGGTGGGGTCTCCGGGCTATAATAGAGAAGTTAGTAAATTAGGTAGCTATATAATTATATATTATATATTAAAGTACTGTTAAGTAGGTAAGTCCCTCCAGGCTATAGCCCGGGTAAAGCTACGAGTGTCACCGTCCTCATTTCAGGTCGACCCGATTTTGACATGTTTATTAATTAAGTTATTTCTATAGTCCGATTTTTTCGTGTCAGATCAGAAATTGTCGTAAATAAAATAAAAATTATTTGCAAAATATCTAATTTTGTTAGACATATTATAAAAATATGAGAAAAAAGGTTATGAAAAAGTTTAAAGATATAAATCATGATAGTGTGAATGTCAAAGTGAGAGATGCATAATGGAAACATGATCAATCTAGTGACAAAAATGAGTGCATGTCTTGTAGATGAAGTTGTTGTTTGAATGCATGCTTTCCTTTTTAAGGAATTATTTCTGTGCAAGAGGATGTCCAAGTCTTCATGTTTAAGCTTGGCATGGGATATTGGTAGGTCTAAGTCTTTTTCAACTTCTTAATCTCTAGAAAGTAAAAATTGGAATCATTCTGATCTATATATAACATGAGTTTAAAAGTTAGTTAGAAACACGTTCAAATCATGGATGTCTCAAGAAGATAAAAACATGTTCAAATCATGCTTCGTGTTAATACTGCGAATCAAGTGAGAAATCGAATAAATAAGAAACACATAGATGGTTGAAAGTATTTTTCAAATTAAAAAAAAAATGTAAATTCTTGCACATAAACCTAGGGTTACACATAAAAGATGCACTAACAAAAAAAAAATGTATCATTATAACTGTAACCTTTTGATCAAATGAACAGTGTTCTATATGATAAAAGTCATAATTGCCTTGGACCCTTCACTTAAACAAAGTTACATTATTTCATTGCTTTTCAAAAGCATAAAAACACTTATTTTCTTTCTTTAGTATAGATCTAGGCTTATTGTACTTATTTTAATAAGTTATTGTTCAATTTCTTTTTTATATTTTATTTTGCTAGGATTGTTAATATTTGAACCTATTTTTGCTCAAAAGGTATGTCAGATGGTTAATGTGCTTATACTACATTCCAATCTCCAACTTATATAATCTACCAATGTAAAAGTTATGTATGATTAAAGTAAAAATTAACTTCTTTAACAATTAAATAAAAAAAAATCATTTTTTTAACAAACATCAGATTTCATTAAATGTAAAATGATTAAAATAGATAAAAAAAAAAAATATTGTATCGCTATATATTACATACCCGAAACAACAATATGACTTAAAATAAATGTCTTGAAAAAGACTAGGACTAACCATCAAACACTTAAACACTATTGTTAATAAATATCATTCAAAAGCATGATCGACACTCTAACTCTCGTCAAATGATCACAAAAGGTTGACTCGAACACGCCAACAATAATCGAAGGGTTAGATGAAATGTAAAAATTATCCTGTTTGGTCATCAAAGAATTTAGAGTTACACTTACACAGTACATTTTAGCCCATATTCTGAGATAATTACTTGTCCTTGTAATTTGGGCTAGATTCATAAGACTAGGTCCGATAAGATTTATTTGGGCCTTGGGGGATTAATGATAAAAATCCTATTAAATATGGTTCAGGAATGTGTCCTTTGAGAGAATTTTAAAAATGCTAATAAATTTGCATTGGACTAATATTGAAAGACCCAGATTTTTTTAAATGGACTATACTAAAAATGTTGAATTACAAAATAATAATTTAAAGAATTTCTTAATTGTCTAAGAGGCCCAATCATTAGTCTTGTTATTAAAACCAAGGACAACCCCTATCTTTCTCAATACATTTTTTTATTAGTAAATAAAAAGAACCCCACATAATGTAACTAAAAAAATATTATGGATTGGTGTAACTTAAATGATAAGAGATTTTTTAAAATGAAACAAATATCTTATGTTTAATTTTCATTATGAATTACTTACCAAATATACATTTTTTAGGCACATTCTAAAGACAACCAAGGTAAAATAATACAATCACCTACAAAATAAACCTAATTCAAAAGACAACCAAAATGTTAATCAATGAAGCAATATGCTAAAGGACATACTTCTTTTCTTTTCTAGACAATTCACGGAATAAAAACCAATATCGATAAGAACTTTACTCAATATGATGAATAAACTAATTTTACAAATTTCCACATTGATTTAGCAATATGACATTATTGAATAGTAAGAACTTTACTAAGATGAATAAACTAATTTTACAAATTTCCACATTGATTTAGCAATATGACATTATTGAATAGTTACCGACTTTATATTCTTCTTTTTTTTAAGTTAGTCCACCTACTTTTCTTCTACAGTATTTGGAAAGTTAAAAAAATATTGTTTAATGTAGATAATTAAAAATTAAATTATTTAGATAAAAAGACATTTTAATTGGATATAGATCTATAATAAAATAAATAGTATACTTTTTAATGATAAAATTTAATGATTTATTTATTTGCAAAAAGACACTAAATAAATTTTTTTCCTTCAAAAATATCTATGTATATTAAAAAAAAAAATTTCGTTTAAGTATATAAATAAAGCATGACATTAAAATAAAAAAATAAGAAAAAATGGTACACGGTAAATTATCATGCTCGTAAATTCTCGAGAAAAACGTTAACTCCCTGACATGCTCTACTTGATTTTATGAAGTAATCTCAGAAAGCGTCATAATAATAGTATTATGAATGATACTTATCGGACGACTGCGATCATTGAAAGTTCAATGATTTCTCTAAACCAGATAAATAAATAAAAATAATTGTGATGGTAACCCAAATATGTAGGTATGTCATATCAGCCGTATCAATCCAAACTTCTCAACAACTATTCAAAGACTCTGACATCACTTAATTAATCTCAGTAATACTTTATAAAAAAACACTAATTATTTTATTATTTTTATAATTTTTATAATTTTTGGATTTCCATTATATTCAGCCTTATTTTTGCATAATAGCTCGACTGAGGATTGATTTTTCTTCCTTTAAACAAACCAAACCGAGGAAAAGAAAAGAACAATAGAGAAAACTTATAGGATTTGTTTAGAGAAATAAAAAGAAAGTTATAGGTGCAAATAATTAATTAAATGGCTTGTCTATTTGCAATTATATGTTGCAAATGAAACCTAACTAAGCTAGGTAGCTCTCTTTTGTTAAGATGTATTTATTTATTTATTGATTTCTTGAAACCTGAAATTAGAAAAAGAAAGAAATGAATGGAGGGGTATGATCATCATACACTCCGACAACCAATAAGTTTGCTCCCTCGGCCAAAGTCATGTTGATGATCACATGGGGCTGCCCATAAAAAAAATGCCCTAAATTTGAGGACCCCTCACTTGTTACTTGTACACCTGCAAGCCATTTGCCAAACCCTCCTTTTCTTTTTCTTCTTTATTATCACAATTTAAATTAAATATATATATATACTACAATTATATGTTCCCAAAAATTATTGGTCACTGTCACTCTCTATATTTGATTCTATTTTATTTACAACCAACCCTAGGAGCCTCGATTCCATCTACTTTAATTTCTTTGTGTCCATGTTTAGATCTATTAATTACTATATCTATATCTATATATATAATGGATTGAGATAATTAAGTATTAAATGATTCATTCATATTTCGAACCAAATAAGATTTGATTTGATTTGATGAATTAAGAATAAAGGGAAATTAAGAAAGAGAGGTCACTTTTGGGAGATCTAATAAGATATGGATTAGTTTATTAATCATGAAGAGCTAGGTTAAATATATAGCTTTGATCATATATAAGGTAATATATATAAGCATCCATACTTCCCTATACCTAGCTATATTTCAAATAATTGGGGCAATTTATAAAGAAGATGGGTTTAGTTTATTTAAGGCATCAATGATGGGTTTCAATCTATGGAAGCCATCTTTACACGTCTAAAAAGGAGGCAAAAACTTGGAGTTCATAATATAAAGTGTATATTTTATTTATTTAATTATTAATTAATTAATGTATCTGTCTTGTTCATCAATGTTGATCACTCACAACCATAAGTGGACTCCAACTCCTTCCTCAACCATGCCTTTTTCATTCTTTTCAAGTGGGTTTCCTTTTTAAAAAAAAAAAAAAAATTCTAGTCCGGCCCCCCATTTACAAATCATAATAATGAAGGGGCTTTGGGATTCTCTTTTTTTTTTCATATTTTTTTATTCAAGTTTCATTCTTTTGAGGTGCTCTCTTGGATCTATGGACCAATTGGTTAAACTTAAATATAGTGTCCACTTTAATTTATTCTAGATCTCCTAATTGTTGTTGATCATGTGTCAATAGTATGGGACTCCTATGTCCTTCCATATTTAATAAAAAAAAAATAGCATAGAGCGTAGAAACTCGATTCGGTATATATAAACTTGTAACTAGCTAGACCGCTTAGGTTGTTTATACAAAATAATTATTCCACCTTTACTAATATTAATATATATAAAGTTATTGTACTAAGTTACATTCAAATTCTAAATAAAGGAGACAATCATTGAGATGGAACCTATATAATGGGACAATTGTCCAATCGACAACTACTTGCATAATAATCCTGAGGAATAAAACATTTATATATATAAAAAAAAGTAATATTATCATGCACATGTTAAGAAATCGTGTGATTTGTTTACTTGTCAAATAATAGACTCTTCAATCACCCAATTATATATCTATAATGCTCATAATAAAGGTTAATGTTACTCTTTATAATTATATTAACCTTTTTCTTATTATAGAGATAATGTAAAATTACACTACTCTTCATGACATTATTGTATATTACCATTAAGAATCGTGTGATTTGTTTACTTATCAAATAATAGACCATCATAATTATAAAGGCTAATATTTACTCTTTTTATTTATATTAACCTTTTTCTTATTATAGAGATAATGTCAAATGACACTATTGATTCCATTATTCTATATATTACCATTCTAAGTAGAAAAACAGACTAGGGCCTATTTTAGAAAAAAAAAAAAAAAAAACTTTACAAGTGTTCTAACTTGATTTTAAGTTTGGGCATAGAAATAATTAGATAATTCTTTTTTAAAAATATATTTTTGTCAAATAATTTATTAGAATTTTAGTTTAGATTTTTTTTGTTATTATGTGTGCGTTAAAATTAGATCAAATTAATTAATATGCAATTTTCACCTTTTCAAATTTTGTTCCTTTTGATTATCACTTTATTTTAAATGATCCATAATATTAAAAATGATAAGAATCTTTAACATGATATGAGAAAAAAAATATAACCCAATAAGTTATTGACCTCGTATGTAATTGAGAAGAAACGATTAATTTTGGGATCATTTCTATCGACTTTTCAGGATTAATCTCATAAAGTCCTAATATTAGTATTATTGAGGTTTCCTAAACAATTTCTCTCTAATAATTTAAGTTGTTTTAAATAGGAATCCAATTTGGATTTTATGTCTTAATGGTAAGACTTGTATAGTTAATTAAGCTATCTTATGAATTAAGTCATACTTATGATTTTTGATAGTTAGGTCAAGAGGAATATATTATAAGAAAATGTTTTTGTTGAGAAAGATGAAATTTATTTGACTAGTTTGTGCTGGCTCTGACTCCCCCCAGGTGTCTTTACAACTATTAAAGTAAAAAGAATCTCTGGGTTCCTATAATTGATCAGAGTTTCTTGTATGATCATTATTAGCCTAACAAATCCAACAATTAACAAATATTAAATAATTAATTAGGGTTGAGCCTTATAATTAACACATTTATAATCACTTGATTGTTCTTGCGTCCACGTACAATACTATGTACGTGTCTATTTATTTGAGCATTTATTTATTTATTCACAAAGTTGTGTGTCTTTTTTTTATCCTCATATATGTTTGTGCTGCGCATGCACTAGACTGTTTGTGCATGTGTTGAAAGAAAAAAGATTGAGTAAAATAATCCTAATTAAGGTTACATTCCATCTTTTTATGTACCATTAATTTGATCCTCACATCTTCCCACAAACTCTAATATTTATGTTTACAAATAAAGCTACACCGCCTTTTTAATTATTTAGATTAAGTTGTTTTTCACTACGAGGATTTATACTGTTTTAAGTTCAATAAATTAACTGATGTGAAGAAGAATGATGTCGGGCAAGGATTTGATGCGAGAGAAAGATGACGGGTAAAGACAGATCTATGTTAGGGATTGGGTGAGTTTTATCCCATCTCCACTTTTTTTTTTATGTAAAAGTATGATATAACTCATAATTTCTTAAATATTTTTAATTTAATTCAATATTTGTTTATTTAATTAAAAAAAAATGCAAACTTAACATCATACATTCGTTTTATCCATTTTTTTTATATATTTTCTTAAACTCAACTAAATCTTTTTTCACATTCATCCAATTCTAATTTTGAATCAAAATTTTGTCAATCTTATCCTTGTAAAAATATATTTGTCTTAATGGTGAGAAGTTAATACAATCTTATTATCGTGATTTCGATTGTATAGATACCAATTAAAAAATAATAGAGAGTTAATTTGATCAAATTATATTTTTACCAATCAGTCACTAGAGCACAAACATGTTTAAATTTTTTTTTATCTTCTTTTGTGATTTTAACTAATTACCAACAAAAAAATATTGAAAAGATAATTAATTAAAAGGTTGTTCCATATTATATATTAAGATATTGAACAAGCTCTTGTTTCCAAGAAAACTCTCTACAGGAAAATTACAATTATGCCATCCCTCCTCCCTGAACCAAAATTTTCTGGTGGGTGGATTTAATTTCTACACAAGTTAAATTTAGAAAAAAAAATAATAATAATAATTAAGGGGCAGGCTGATTCATCTGATATCAACTTTCCCATAATAGCTTTTAAAACATAAAAGAAAAAATTTAACAGACATTAACCCTTCTTAGTGGAAACTCTTATACATATATAATTATTACTGTTATGCCATTGATCGTTTCCATTCCACCAGACGCATCAAAAACTCCATAACCTGTAAGTATCAAATATAAATTAAATTAATTTGTAAGTCATTCAATAATAATATATATATATTATATGCTCAAATTTAACTAATATTGAGACAATATATAAATATTTACCTCCAATGGTTCTCGTAACGAATATTTGGCGTACGTTTCCTTAGGATATTTACTAACGAGGATTCCAAATCCTTGTCCTCTTTCGCGTAAAACTTTAAAGCCATCTTCGTCTGTTCGATCATCACCAATGTAAATTGGGAACACATTCTTTGAATTATTGTAGCCTGTCAATTAATTAATGTTATATGGATGGACATATATAAAATTTAAGAATTGAATTAAATTGACAAACGATTCGAACCTAAAGACTCCAACAAGAATTCTAGGGCATTTCCCTTGTCCCATTTGATTGTTGGGCGTATTTCAAATACCATTCTCCCAGTCGCCATTCTCAGCTTCGGATACTCCTTTAAAACCGATCTAATCTGCTCCGCTAACTCATCCCACCTCTATTTATTTTTAACAATAAACCAAATTAATTAGTAAATTATTATATAAACATTATTATACATTAAAAGAATAGTCTATCGAATTCTAGAATTTTACCTTCTCATCAACGCAACGATAATGAACCGATAGACAAAACTTGTTGTTCTCCACCTTAGCTCCTGGTATCGACTTTGTTTTCTCAATTAAGATTTCGTTAACCTGAAAATTTCAGACATACATTAATTAATTTAGTACTCTTTTACCACTTTAAATTCTCGAACAAAATGACAAATTAATTTGCGCATTACCTCGGCTATCATAGGAAGAAAATCCTTGGCAGGTTGGCAAAGAACAGATTGATTTCCCTAAACAATTTAGCAACACTAAATTAGTTATTTACTATAATAATCAAATCAAATTAAAAGCAAAATATTTAAAACACTCACATCTGGATTATGTTTGGGTCCTCTGGTTGGGCCTTTGATGTCCATACCATGACTTCCAGCATAATAGAGTTGTGAAAGCTTCACAAAATTAGAAACCTGAAAACAGCAATAAACAAAATAAATAAATAAATAAATAAAAATTTAAAAAGACAATATTTAAAAATATAATTACAAATAAAATGTACCTTAGCTCTGCATCTTCCACTGACAATAGCAGTGGGGAAGTATTTAGCTACCTCTTTCACGGCTTGTCTCATCTGAGAAATTATCGAGTCATCATTGATTAAGATAGGAGATAAAAAAGACAAAGATTGCAAATTCTTGTTTTTTGTTTTTTTACCTCGTTAGTCATGAATGCTCGGTCTGGATCTTCAACAATGGGTGACAATGTACCATCATAGTCCAAAAACATAACAATCTTTTTCCCATTAGACGCCCTTGTGATTTGATCAAACATGTCGAGAGCAGAAGGGTGTTGAATCTGTTCATAAATTTGAATCAGAAAAATTGAAAACTTGGGAAATTAAAACATGAATTGAGACCTGACAAGATTACTTACTTTCCATTTATCATCCGACTCTGATGAAATAGCAGAAGAAAAGCTTCGGGTAGGAGAAGAGGCTCTCATGGAATCGACCCAACATGAATTGGGTACTTTGTCAAGCAATGTTTTCTTGAAAAGCTTCGTTCTTGGGATGGTTATGTAGCCGCCGCCTGCGACGGTGGTGATCGGAGAAACAGCGGCGGCGGGTGGTGTTGTCATGGAGAGATTTGGGTCAGACATGACAAGTGATATCACCATGCCAATGGCTGAGTCAGCTTCGGAAACCACTACATTCTGGTTAGTCATCTTGATCAAGCTGCAGAAATCAGATGATCATGATCAATATACACCAATTTCAAATAAAGATTGTAAATTTGGACTAATCCATTAGATGGGTATCTGTTAAAATCTTACCTGTTTGGATGAGCAAGAAAAGAAAACAGAGAACAATATGTGTTTATAACAATCGAATTGAAAGTAACTAGAGAGAGAAAGAGGCAAAATCTGGAAATGGGAAGTGAGAGAAATGAGATGGATGAATTTAGGAGTATGGAGTGAATGAATATATAGGACCAAGTGAAGCATCTTTTTTGCCCCTGTCCTTATTAATTTGTATCTTCTCTATTATATGAAGGTAAGATTATATTCTAAATCTTTAATAACAAACTAAATTAAAAAAAAAAATGAATAAATTAATCTATTGGCTTACATTCACACTTTTCCTTTCTTTTTTTGTTTGGTAAGTTTTTTTTATATTTTATTTTAAAAAGAATCTTAAGATGATATAAACTTGAGAGTTGGAAGATACCATTAATTTTACTAATAATGATAGTAAAACATTTTTGTTAAATCTTTTGCAATTCTTCATTACACATGTCTTCTTTTTATAATTGTCTTTTATCTTTCATTTTTTATATACACATAAATGTGTGAATTCTTGACTTATACATTGGGAGACTCATTATTAATTATTTTTTAATTTTTTTAAGTATTTCTTTCATTCAAAACATTTATAATATGTTTTTACATCAAAGCACAAATTAAGTATAAGAAACTAGGTTTATAGAAAATATCAAATAAGTAACACATAACAAAAATTAGTACACATTTGGGATGGGATTAACCAATTGTCATACATGTATTCTAGAAGGGTGTTTAATTCTCGCATTGAACTAGCTAGTTAGGTTTAATATATACGCAAATATACAAAGCTATTTCAAGTATATATGGTCCACATTGAGCCCTTTTCTTTCTAAGGATATGAAAACTATAGTGTTATGATTGTTTTATAAGCAATTGCATGATAAAGAGAATTGAAGGAAGATTGAACAATATTTGTTATACAATGATTAGATAATATTGATGTTATGCATAATAAAATTAGTTAAAAAGTGTAATAGTTAATGGCTAGAATACACCAAGAGATTATAGCCTGACATATGTCAAATAGACAATAGACCCGTTGTGATGCAGTAATGTTCATTGTCTTTATCGAACAAGACATAGTGATCGATCAAACGTATGGAAAGAAGATGGAAAGGCGATGGATTTGTCGTGTATTTAGTTAGAAGAGTGGGCTTTTGACATAAAAGGCATGAAATACACACAAGCAAGCAAAGACAAACCAAACCAAGTCGGTACTAAGAAAAGCTTTTCACTTTTCCTCACCAAATGACTAAGCATGTGCATGACTTTCCCACCTACCATTACCATTACCATAATATCTTGCATGTGTTCCAATGGATTATATTGCTAGGGTTCATGCATGGATGAGTATTATTGATCACTAATCACCATATTATACATTTTAAAGCAAATCTTAGTAATTGATTGCAAAATGGAGAGGTGAAGGTTAAAATAATTCACTTTTAATGTCGAATTTACTTCATTTTCATGTCTTATGTTCGACACCGCCCGTTGAAATGATGTTAAAACTAGTGGCAGCCCAAGGAATTAACAAGTTGGCATACTTTATTATGGTTTATTTTAATCATTATTCAAATAGACTTTTCTTTGACATTACTAACATCTTTTGTTCTCTTTCTTTTGGCTCTTCGAATCAGCAAACCCCAGCTTTTATATACTAATGGGTTATCTGGCTCCAAATTAATGAAATAATCTACAATTTATAAGCCTCATTATTAACTCATATAATTGATCTATGCATTCACATTTGTTTCCATTGTCAAGAGATCTCGACATTAACTCATATAATTCATCATTGTGTTCCATATTTGTACCATTGTCAAAGAGATCTCGACTTTCTTTTACAAATCTTAAGTTTCTAAAGATTGAAGTTGATCTAGATTCTTTCGAAGAATTGAATTATTTGTGATGTGATATACCTATTAATTTTGTACTTGATTAACTAATTATATCAAATATTAATTATCACTAATTATTTTAATCATAATGTTTGTATCATTTTCATCTGATAGACAACCGCACGCGACATATATAATTGTTGACTGAATAACTAAAAGATTCTTCCTTATAAAAAGTCTCCATCAAAAAGTAATTTAATGGTCTGGCTAATGTGCTTTAAAGTTATCATCAAATATTAAAATTGTATCTTACAATGACAATGACAAAGACAAACTATTTAAGGGGAGTAGGAATATAATTGAACATGTTTGAAATTGATTGTGTCCAAATTTCAAACCTCAATGGTCAAACTTCAATTTGAAAGGAAATGATAACTTACTACTCATGGTAACCAATTGTAGTAGTTAGTTTTAGTTAAACTTGACATTAAAATCTCTTGAGGAAGCATCTATCCAAGCAAACACCAAATTTAGCTTCTAAAAGTTTAGAAAAACGACCATTAGAAACACGGTAATCCGAATTTCTATATAAATTATACAACAAAGTAAAAAAGATCTATAGTTCTATATAAACAAAAATGTTGGAAAAAATAATAAAATTACTATCGGTTTTTTCGAATTAGATCATACATATCATGTGTGTGCCAAACTCGTCAACTTCAAATCTTAATAAAATTAGTCATTATCGTGGGCCAATGAATTTGTCCTTGTCTAAACGTGTGATGCCATTTATTTTTTACTTCAACTTCAAATCTCCAATTATTTACCACTTTATGTTATGATCATTTTATTCAACTTTTCAATCATCACTAAATTACAAAGAACACAACTTTTCTAAATAAACATTTAGAGAAAAACTTTGTTTTTAAAATAATAAATAAATAAAACAACAAGATCCAACACAGAAACAACGGGCACACGAATCTAGAACTATATAGCTAATTACAAAACCACCATGATTATTATATATATGTGCATATTATATGAAGTATTAACCAATATTAATCAACACGTGACAATGGTCATGTATTGGACCTCCAATAATTGTTCACAACATAGCATGTTATAAGTAAAAATGGTTGAAGAAAATAATAATAAAAAAGCAAATTGCGCATGAACAAAGCCGACAATCTTTGTTGTTTGATCCGCACCTACAATGTTGTGGTTTCAAACTATCAGCCCCACTATAAGGTAAAGAAAAAAACAAACAGGACCTCGATCACATCACCTCATCATAAAGCAACCCAACTCTTCTTTAGTATCTGACATGACTTTTCTTATCATTAAACTTTGAGTGTACATTCATGCTTTGAACTACTTCATTAATTATTATTATTTTTCTTATAATTATTTGGATCTATATATATATATATATATAAAGGTATATATATATACTCTAATCAGTTTTAATGTTGTAGTATATATACCTGCTAATTATTTAATTAATCAATTAGGTAATTAAGTATATTAATTTAGAAGGAAAGTAGATGCTTGATTTGTCATTAATTAATAGTGTAGATTCTTGGAGAATTGTACCACCGACCCAATCGAGAGAAAGTTCCTTCACATTTCACTAATATTCCATAATTAATTCAGAATCATATTTTAATTTATATATAATTCACTTTCAAAAACATTCCACACCTAACATTTCAATTAGAATCTTGGAAATTATGTTTAGTTTTTTGTACATATAATATTCATATTAAAGATGATGATCATTCAAATTCAAACCAAACCCAATTTTTTTTTTATCTAAATGAATTGATATAGGGTTTTGATACAAACCATCTCAATATCTGATGCATCAAATTCACTAGCTAGATTTAGGGTTAGATGTAAGTAGGGTCTTGATAAAGATAACCGATATAGTAAAATCGGATTTAAATTGATCCGAAACTCGACTTAATGGCGATCAACCTAATTTTGATTGGAGATTTGAATTCAATATATAATCAAAAGAATAAATTGTATAAAAAACATGTATATACATGCATGCATGGGAATATTCTCCATTAATAGTATTTTTGAAGGATGAAATTATAAACACAAAATGAGTGCTAGCTAGTAGTGGTGGTGGTGCCATATATATATAAATACCGTGCTTGGGCAGTCAAAACCGGAGGCCATGTCTTGCCATGTGGAGAATTAATTTGAAATATACATTTATTGATTCTTTTCACATAGAGAATATATATGATCGTCAAAAAGAAAGAATTGGTTAGGCGCATAAAATAAAGTATATTTAAAAGTGTAAGAATCCTTTAATTTATAATTTTTGGTTGGTTGATTTTGGGGGTCACGGAAAATTAACAAATAATATTATAATTATAAGGTAGGTATCATTTTCTTCTATCAACTAAATTTCTTGGCCATTTGTCTCGATCTCTGAGTTAGGCTTGACATTTTAGGAACTGGTTTTCTTTGACTGGTAACCAAACAGAATATAGTCATTACTCATTAGTCCATGAGCCAGTTCATGAAACCTACTTTTCTTTGTCTTATTCATGATAAAGTGAAAACAAAATATATATGAAATATATACAACTAAAAGAAGAGGAAGAATAAATAAACAAGAACAAAATGTAATGACTTCTAGTGTATTAATTTAGTGTATTTTCCACTTGTATGGAAATTGGAGCCTTCTTCGGATCTTGACTGGGGTTTAATGGGTTATGTCAAAATCTATTGGCAATTGTTGGAAGGTTTGAGTGGAGGCAGGTATATTGGTTGGTTTAAAACGGTGGAATTTTATATATTCTCGTTCTTTTTTGATGAAATATTTTGTTGTATTGTAACTGGAGAACTTTCGACAGCTATAGACAACCAATTATAATTATGCGGTCCATTCAAAACAACATTCTCATGACGTTGTTAGAGGTGGCATCCGGTAAAAATGTAGACTTGTCTCGGATGATTTTGCATTTTTGTTAAGTTTTTCAATTTATTTATTTTTATTTTTAATTTCATGTAATTTTTTTTTTTTGTTGTTGATAACACTCTTTTTTATGGACCATTTTCAATGATAAATATATCAAGACTTTTCATATGATCACCATGTGATTATATATCAAGTACAACGTCAATTTTATAATTTATTATATATTCAACCCTATAAATTTAATAATAATACAATAATTAATTGAACAAAATCAATTATAAAAACACAAATATAATAACAGTTTCAAAACAAATTATCTTAGTAAGCATAAACTTACAAATAAATTTGTTTATATATTAAATATTTTGTATATCATAATTTTAATTAATATATTTCAAGTACTGACATACATTTGGTGTAATTATTTGAAAATATTATATATTTGACATACAGGTTTTTAACTTTTTATTATGTAAAAAATTTATATCAGTCATGTTATTATATTTGGTATTAACTTTTTTAATTTGGTTAATATAAATATTGGACAGAATCAACTTGAATGTAAATTTTCTTACAACCTAACTCTCACTATACCTCAAAACAATTTTCTTTCGAGTTAAAGATCATGTTATTATCTTGTGAAACATGATTAAGAAATTGAAGAATACCAATAACGTTAGGATTACAATTTTGTTCCGGAAAATTGGTGAAGTCGGTTGACATGTTCATCGTTTAACGATTCGATTTTGTATGATGTCATGCTTCATTTTTTTTAATGGAAACTCTCATTTTTCTACACAGATCTCATATGTTAACTTGCTTCACTTTTTAAAATAATAATAATTATTATTATTATAATAAGTAGTTATGTATATGACATTAAAAAAATATTTAAATAAATATAAACAGAACAAACTGCCTCTTAGTTTTCAGTTAAGACATTGGGACCCACAAGATGGGGAAAATGAAAACGCTTAATGGGCCCATAATGGGCTTTAATATTAAGATGTGACATGTTCATAGTCATCTACGCCTGGACATGATTCATCTGGGCCCACTTAATCAAACCAAAGTGCTTTACCCACTCAAAGCCCACCATATTCCGCAAAAGTAATTAATTCCTGTGGGCCCCACATCTTTCAGCCCACTCTTGATGAATATTCATTTTCATTCTCACTAACTATTTACTGTGGCCCAATTTATTTTAATCTTTAAATTGTACTAGCTTAATAATTATTTAATAGTACAACTTTACAAAAACTTTTTTTTTACTACTTTCCATCCTATAATATAATGATCTTGAGGATGTAAGTTTTTTTTTTTAATAAAAATATTTAAAAGATAATATATAATAATTTAGTTAATGATTTAAGACTAAAAAGTTACCGATTCGATTCCATCTGAAAACGCTTTGAGTTTAAGCGGGAATCACGTCCATGAATATGGGTATCATGTTAGTTCTACTTTATTCTAACTATATATATTAGTTAATGATTTGAATCATGTGAATTGTGATTGAGCGATTCAAACTATGTAGGATTAGTTTAGACTATTTAATAATAAATAAAAAATCCAATTTATATTTAGATAAGAATTTTAAATTCTACTCAATTTAGATAAGAATTTTAAATTGTACTAGCTTAATAATTACTTAGTAGTACTTTACAACTTTTTTGTTTTTAATTGTGTACTACTTTACATCCTATAAATATCTTTTCATACTAATTCGTTTTCATAATGGAATATTGTGAATTTTTTAAAGAATTTTTTTAAAGAATTGGTTATTTTAAAATTAATCATACTGAATCTATGAAAAAATAATTTATATTTATAACTTTAAAAACAAATTATCTATTTAAATAAATGAACTCATATGATTAATTTATCATTATTATTTTCTTTAGTATTATTTTTTATTTATTAATTTTATACTTAATTATATATATAAATAACAATAGTATATAATTATTATTAATTTTAAATAAACTCTTAATTTTACAAAATTTGAGAACTAATTAATTTGATTTTACATTATACAACATTTTAGACACCACAATAATTGAACATCACATCTATGTTTTTATTTTATTTTTATGCACATGAGCCCATGTACAATATATAGGTGCACTATATAATTAATATATATCTTTGGCCACTCATCACTACCTTTAGTGGAAATGGATTATAAACAGGGAAAATACCTAAATTTGCCCTTACCCTTTTAAAATAATAATAATAACAATTTTGAAATATAACTACCCATTAATTTCTCTTAAGGTCATTACATAAATAAATATTATAAAAAATCTAGAGTGAGTATATATATATGGAGGTAAACATGATCAAATATAAAAACTTAATTAACAAAAGAGCTAAATTAACAAGTGAGATGTTGATCCATGCATATAACTTTTCTTTTTTATTTTAACAAATCTCAAACATTTTTTAATCAATCGCATCTCTTATACACAACTTTTATCATTTGATTTATCTCGAGTCGAGTGAGTATCTATACGAAAACAAATATTTTAAACTTGTATTTATTTTCTTATTTATATTAATAATATTTCTAAGTGCATTCAACTTGTGCATATGGTGCTAATCTAAAATATAATATACCTTAGAGCACTTTATATGTGTTTAGTATTGTCAACTAGCAGCTTGATGGTTAGTCCATAACCTGCTTTTTGTAAATTATTTATTGTATGTTTAATTTAAAATCAAGATATTCAAATGTTCTAATAAATGTGTTTTTTTATAAGAATAAACAAAGGGAAGTCTAATCAACCACAAGAAAGAAAGCAATGGAATGTCAATATCAATTGGTGTGATTGAGTTCAAGATTTCATCCAATAGTTGAAACTTTAATTTTTATTATTAAATTATAGATTAATAACATAAATGTTACAAAGTTTAAAGGGCAAGGCAAAATAGAGAATAATAGAATATTGTATAATAAGGGTAAAAGATTAATATTCCTCATCGATCATATATTATAAAGTAAAATCCATGATTTGATTTGATTTGATCCTTTCAAGATTGCACTGGATTTGTCAAGTAAAAAAGTTACTTGTTTGATCAATTTTGTTCTAACAAAAACTAACTAGATATTTTCAAATTCAAATAATCTACTAAACTTATAACAATAAACAATCTAAATTTATTGAAATTTATTCACCCTTTCCACGCAAGTTCTTAAATTGTCCTCCTATAGTTGTATTTTAGTTTCTATATATATATTATGGTAATTAAAACATGGCCAAAACAATAAGACATGCCTCTAATACTTTATTAGATATTTCAAATATATTCCCGATTACTCAAAATCAAATCTCATTTGACTAATCGATGAAATGAATCAAAATCTCTAGTTTTAAATTTAAAAATGATTATATCTCTAGTTGCCACCAAAAGCTAAACTACACCATTTTAATGTAATTATAGTATAAAATCAAAAGATCCATATCTTATCCCATTTGGGTTTTGTCCCTTTTGCATATATTTATAAGCATGCACGCATGATGTGATGACAAGGTGAAGGAAATCAGAGAAAGATTTAAAGTTGTAAGTAGAGAAGGAACACAAAGAATGTCCACAATTAAATAAATAACACAACTCTTCATGATTAAAATAATCCATTGAATTATGGAAAGTACACATATTCACTAAGCATTCATAATCTCAACTTGAATTGCATTTTTTTTTTCATGTGTAGCCAAAAGCTTAATTAAATATAGTTTAATTTATGGGTATGATTATAATTATGTTAAAGGCTATGAATATAAATTATTTTCTTTAGACAATTCTTGAATTTTAAGTTGCAATTCTTTTGTTTTGAATGTGTTTTTATGTCTTGTAAAATTATATATTTTTTAAATGGTTCATTTATATTCAAAATGATAAGAATAATTTAAGCCTAACTTAAAATATGTCGTGAGAATTTGTTTTTTTAGCTTCTATTCTATTTGAATTTATATTTAGTCTAAACGTTTTCATTTTTTTACGAATATATTGATTTATTCTTGAGCCGGATGAACGGAAACTATTTTGAAGGGGAAATTTATTAAAATCCTATCCCAATTTTTTTTTTTTTTACATAAATCCAAAATTGATGGTACACGCAAAAAAAATAGGTTAATTCAGCGACTTTTTCTTCAACTTCTCGACGAGGCAAATTCTCATGCGAGTCAAAAGGAATGACCCATCAGCCTCTTATTTCCATATAAAGAACCTGAGGGCATAAATATCCTATTTGGGATCGCAAATCCCAAGTTTGTCTATGAAGAGTGAATCTATAAAAAAAAATACAACCACGTAACTCAATACATTATCGATCTCGTAGGTCCTCGAAAATAATAATTAACTCCCCCAAACGAGTATACCCACCCTCCGAAATGAATCTCAACGTTTCATAAATTATATTACTAATTATTTTAAATGCAATGTATTTTTAGTGACTTTAAAGCAATTATTTTAATAGTCAATTACTTGGATTAAGTTAATCCTTAGCGCATGGTTTTTGTTTAGGCAGTGGGGTTAGGCTTAGGGTTTTGAAGGACTTCAATTACTTGGATTAACTAATCCTTAGGTATGATTTGGATTTTGGCTTAGGCGCCAATAAAAGTTTAATTGTGTTTTAGCTTCCTAAGACTTATGGGTTATTAGTCCATGGTTTATTGGAATGGGCTGCAAAACGTGTGAGATTTACTAATTAATCCAAGAAGATATTTTTTTTTTATAAAAGTCTTTTCTCAACTCTTAAGATAGATAACTGGATTTAGCCCAAGTCCAAAAAATACTTATTTAAGAAATAACAATTTTGCTGCATTTTGATCTAGTCGTCCATGGAAAATTAAGAAAATTGTGAACTTGTGATATACCAAAATTTAGCCATTTTTTAAAAAAATTACCAAATTTCATATTCTCTCCTAGTAAACATCCTAAAAATAGGTTAGCAATAGGGCCTACCTAAGTTTACATATGAATAACAATTATAACTAGCATATATCCCGTGCATTTGCACGAGTAATAATATAAAAAATCGTGAAAAAAATATTACGGTAAAATTTTTATGGGCGGGTCAACCCACAATCCGACCCAAGTATCCATTTACTCTCACATATATCCAAATTAACCACAGCTCTCGACCCGGCAATCCGGACACTTTAAAAATTAAGCATCATTATATATATATATATATTAGTTAGTTAAAAAGTTAAACTTATATTGTTAAAATGTCACGCGTTTATCAAATTTTGGGTTGAATTTAAAATATATAATGTTATTAGTCTAGTTGGTTAAAATGTTGTACTTGTTTTATTAGGTTGCAAGTTCGAACCATACTTATAATATTTTTAATTTTATTTTTAACCGTTTTAAGTTTATGGGCAGGTCAACCCACAATCCGACCCAAGTATCCATTACTCTCACATATATCCAAATTAACCACAGCTCTCGACCCGGCAATCCGGACACTTTAAAAATTAAGCATCATTATATATATATATATTAGTTAGTTAAAAAGTTGAACTTATATTGTTAAAATGTCACGCGTTTATCATATTTTGAGTTGAATTTAAAATATAAAGTGTTATTACCGTAGTTGGTTAAAAGGTTGTACTTGTTTTGTTAGGTTGCAAGTTCGAACCCTATAGTATTTTTAATTTTATTTTTAATCGTTTTAAGTTTATGGGCGGGTCAACTCACAATCTGGCCCAAGTATCCATTACTCTCACATATATCAAAATTAACCACAACTCTCGACCCGGCAATCCGGACACTTTAAAAATTAAGCATCATTATATATATATATATATATATATATATATTAGTTAGTTAGTTAAGAAATTGAACTTATATGGTTAAAATGTCACACGTTTATCAAATTTTGGGTTGAATTTAAAATATAAAGTGTTATTAGCCTAGTTGGCTAAAAAGTTGTACTTGTTTTTGTTAGGTTTGCAAGTTCGAACCATACTTATAGCATTTTTAATTTTATTTTTAACCGTTTTAAGTTTATGGGCGGGTCAATCCACAATCCGACCCAAGTATCCATTTACTCTCACATATATCCAAATTAACCACAACTCTCGACCCGGCAATCCGGACACTTTAAAAATTAAGCATCATTATATATATATATATAGATTAGTCATGCGGTTTTTATCTAAATTGTCTTGTTAGGGACGATTTTTTTTCGAAACTGAACGGGGATGGGTGTCAGGCCGGAAGTTGTCGGGAAATAAGAGGACACTGGGCGGGATGATATTTATGTCCCTGACTCTCTTTAATTTTATCCCGAACACTATTAAACATAATTGAATATATTTTTTTATATAATAATATAATTTTAAATATATTACAATATATAATATTAAAATATCCGTTTATATAATTTTATGAAATATATATATATATTTATATTTTTTAAATAAATGATATAAAGGTATTTCGTCGAGTTTTCATAAAATCGTCGGGTTTTCCTAAAATCGAACAAGGTAGAATAAAACGGAACAGTAAACGCATTCCCTACCCCGATCTATCCGTTCTCCTATCATAGTTAGAGGCGTTTTGAAAGCAACATTGTCTTCAAAAAGAATTTTGAAGATAACTAATGTGATTTTATTAGGTAAAAATATTAAATGTGATTAATTTTAGAGGATTTTTATTTATATATTTTATTAATGAACATGAATTAATTAATAAAATAAAACTGTAGTAGATGTTGAATGAGCAAAGAAGGACGGGGAGACGATTCTCCGGCGAATCCATATTGATCTTCCATATTCTAGATTAGGGCAGAAGAAGAAGAAACTTAGAGACCGATCTCTCTCTTCTACATACCAAATCAGACGCGACTTTCTTCAATCATATAGATGATACACAAATACAAATCGATACATATACGTAAATAATCGATTTCAGGTACAAAGAAAACAAAAAAAAACAACTGTTTTCAGGTTACATGGATAATATATTGAGCAGGATTCGGAACTTGGATGCATATCCTAAGATCAACGAGGATTTCTTTAGCCGTACAATCTCCGGCGGCGTCATTACCCTTGCTTCTTCCATCGTCATGCTCCTCCTTTTCTTCTCCGAGCTTAGTTAGTCCTTATTAATCCTTCTATTTGTTGAATTCTATGTCAAATTGCATTTATTAGATGTCTGTCTGCCTTTGGTGCAAGGAATGGTGTTTGTTTATTTGTTGGATTTCCATTGACGTTCAATGCTCCATAGTTTTAAGTGAATCATGTTACTTAAATTGACATTGTAAAAGAAGCAATTTGAATTTAGGCTATCAAAGAACCAAACACTGAAAGGGTTAGCATTAGTCTATAAGCTTGTGTTATGTAATTAATATTAGTGTTGACAGTTTTAAAACAAAACTACAAGTAATTTGTATCAGTAGAGTAATTCCAAATGCGACTTCTATGCATACAAACAATGTTTTTATCGAGTTTTAAACAAGTGATATGTTGTACATTGAACAATTCATCCATGTGCCATATTGAATTGTCAAAACATTAAAATTCTAACTTACCACCAAAAGTAAAAGCAATAATAACTTCTGCGAGTTAACCATCATTCAAAGGTTTATTCCTGAAATGATGGACAGAGTTGATTGACCAAATGAAAATAGGGGTTATAATGTCGATGGAGCAAAAGAGTAGTTCATGCTAAACCGGGATAATTAAGGAGAAATGCCCTTTTTGTTCATATATGAATGGCTCAGATGTTTCTGAGTTATATCTAAAACTTGATTACAAGTGTTCCTGCATAATGCATATTACTTAAATGTTCAAGAAGAACAATAAAATAGAAAAATAAGACATGACATGGGGAATGTGGTATGTCTTGCTTGACTGGTCATAGCATTCTTGACAAAGAGGTGCCAAAAAGGATTCACCTTTTTTTTTTTGAGAACGGGATTCACCTTTAATATAGCATGTGTGTGTATTTTTTGCAGGAAATATAATGGCATTTTCTGGATGAACTTGATTTCTGACAAATAATTCTCCAATTCTAAGTGCAATTTGTATCCTATTAATGCAGTCTGGCTATGTACTTAATGTAGTCTTGCAGTTGAATTTTCATCTTATCATATCTTCTCTCATGTTTCTTTATACACTGTCGATATGTTTACTTGATGATCCTTTCTTCTTTTTTATTTTACTTTTTTTCTTTTGTTTACCTGCTTCTCGAATAGTAATGATGTTATATTGATTATTCATTTCTTGACTGTTTATCAGGATTATATTTGCATGCTGCCACAGAGACAAAACTAGTAGTGGACACCTCAAGAGGAGAAACTTTACGTATTAATGTAATATACCATTTCTCTGTCACTAGAAGGATAAAATCGATCATATGCCCTTGGGCTTTTTTCTGTTTACATGAGAAAATTCATAATCTTTAAAATTTATTTTTCTCAATTTTGGGGAGACTAGGCATTTTGAATTATGGAAATACTTAAAGTTCTAAAGTTTTGTTAATTGGTTTACATCTCTTGAATCATTTGTTCATATGAAACAGAGTTAGTCTTATCACTGAAAACATTTATTGAGATTAGTTTTTTGAAGTCTAATATTGAATTTTCTCACTTTTTATTTCCTGGACATTCCTTGAGTTCTTGGCGTGTGTCTTCTTCATTTCACGTTTTCTCTAATATTTTTCCTTCTACTTGAGTGTGCAGTTCGATGTCACATTTCCAGCACTTGCGTGTTCTGTTCTCAGCCTTGATGCCATGGACATCAGTGGAGAGCAACATCTAGATGTTGTATGTATTTATGATATATTACTACAGTTTTCATTTTAATCTTGTTCTATGGTGACAACCTCTGATGCAGTGAAGATGCACTGAATCTATGATTGATTTTATAACCTCCTATCTGGATAAAGAGGTAATAAAATATAACAGAAAATCATTATTGATATAGGAAGAATGACACGGAAATGAGATAGTAGTAAAATACAGGAAGTGCTTGAAGGCTGAATAGAGTTCCACTAGATGATTTTTGCAGACAAAATTAGTACCACATTTTTAAGTATTTGGTTGTCTGAAAGAAACCTTGTCTGTTTTTTCGCTTTCTGTCTAACTTGATTGAATGCATTCTTGAGGTCAAAGTTTTTCCAGAGGACATGGAAATGTGGATTTACAGCCCCCTCCATTGTCCTTGATTTTCTTTGATTTTTTCCAGTCTTCATTTTACTGAGGTATGATATGTATTTCTTGCAGAAACATGATATAATAAAGCATAGACTTGATGTTCATGGCAATGTGATAGAATCCAAGCCGGATGGTATTGGTGCTCCCAAGGTTTGTAACTAGTACCTTCTTATCTCTGACAATATTCTAAGATGCCAATACATTTAGGTACTTCATCATCCCTCATCTCTGGAGGAATTGCACAAACAGCATGACTTCATGACGTGTTTATCCTTCTTCTTGAGTGCAAATGCACAACTCAAATGGATCCTATGCATGTAAATGTCACTGCTCCTACATGAAACAATTTGAACCATTTTCATTTCTTCGTTGAAGGCTTATCCTTTATTTTTTGGATCCTATTAATTTATTTGCTTCATAGCGTAGTGCTTTTTCTCCTGCTGTACATAAAAGTGTTAAGATTTTACTCCTGTTGGATGACCTGTTAGATCATTATAATTGTCTTCCAATGCTACTGTTTTTGCATATTTTATCTCATCTTCTGCTCTTAGTTTTACTTTTGTCACTGACTTGTCATAATTATTGCAGATTGAGAAGCCTTTGCAAAGACATGGGGGAAGGCTTGAACACAATGAAACATATTGTGGTTCTTGTTTTGGTGCAGAAGTGGTATGTTTTTTTTAGAAGATTATACATTTTTCCGGGGAAATATTGAATGAATGTCCTAGACTTGAATAAAACAGCCTGGTCTGATTTGCTAATTAGTGATCTCTATCTAGAATAAAACCATTAAGCCTATCCTTTGGAAGTTTTCCCGTTTTATGTAAAAACCTCTTTATCCAGATAGAATCACTGTGGATGCTTGATCACATACTGTTAACTAGAAAAATGATCACATGTGATTATGTGGAAGTTATAAATGCAGCAAGAACCGGCTTTAGTTTTATTATGCCATACATCACAAGTATTGATGAAGTCATTTTTTGAACACCCCTTTCAATAATGGAACATAACTAGTTAGGTAGACTTACTTTCTTATGTTCTGTTATCTTGTTTTCATTCTCCTCCACTCATTATGTAACTTTCAGCATTCCTGGGCTTAAGGGATCTTCCTTGTTTCTAATTATTTTGCAGTCAGATGATGAATGTTGTAATACCTGTGAAGAAGTACGTGAAGCATATCGAAAGAAAGGTTGGGCAGTGTCTAACCCAGACTTGTTAGATCAGGTCTGCTGAGTCTCTTATCCTTTCTGTTAGTTTATTGATTGAAAAAACTCAGAAGCTCTCGTTTGTTTTGCTGGGGTTTCTAGAAGTGGAGTACATTTACTTTCTTTTGCAAAGATGAATTGAGGGAGTAGGTGTTCATATCTGCCTCAATGGAATAGATATACAAGTTATATCAGGTGTAACAGTTCTCTGTTTGTACCATTGAGGAACATGATAATATATTTTGTTTATAATAAATGGTAGGGGATGGACTACGTTAAGAGACAAAAGTGAGTTTTTACTAGTAGAGGTACTTTTGTGTGCGTTGACCTTATTTGTAGACAACTATTTTGTTTATCCTTTACACCAAATGTTACATTTCTTCTAATAAAGTACTCATGGCTTAATTTGAAATATAGAACGTGGAGCTTCAAATTGAAATGACTTGTCTCTGATCTATCCATTCTTTTGTCATTTTTTGTGTCCCTGAAGAATCATATTGTTCGTTATAAAGCTTAACCTGCTCTACTAACATCAAGTAGTGACTTCCATGTTCATGCTGATGGCTTCGATGATTTATACTTGATGCTTGCTATGCAAAGAATTCACAAACTTTAGTGATAAAGTCTTTTCATAAATGAGCAAGTTCCCAACCTATAAATTCTCATGAGTTGGCTTAACCTAGCACAATCTAGATTTTGCTGCATTAAATTATACACATCTATGTGATAACAAAAACTATTTTACTTTTTACATAAAATCTTTCGACTATATTCCAATGAAGGCCTCTTGTTCAAATTGAGATTATCTTGCCTCATGTCGAGGCTTTTTTCCCTTTACCTTTTTCTTCCTCTCTTTTCCCCTTCCCTTTCCTTCGAATTGTTGTTTGTATTGCAAGAAATTTCTTTTGCGACATGTAGCAATTCACGATAACTTTATCAATACGAACTTTAACTTAAAAATAAACTAATTTTGCTTCAAGGAGAATCCTGAACTTGTTTTTACTATATAGCTTTTGAATATCTTCTTTCTCTCTAATCAAAACCACTGTATTTTGAGTTCATACTCTTAGGGTACACTATCCCTCACAAGTTCAGGGTTCCATTGTGTATTCTGGGCCTTAGCTTCTTTCAAGTCTATTCCTACATCGAATTAATGATGATTTTGTTGTTACTGTCCCTGTAGTTCTGATTTGAAAATGTTGTATTTTCTTCTCCTGTGTTTGATGTAGTAGAGTGGAATAATGCTTCTTTTTTTTGGTATATTTCCATGTTAGTTTTGTGATTTATCATGTTTGATTATTCTTAACTTGCATGTCACCCTCAGTGCAAACGAGAAGGTTTTCTGCAAAAGATAAAGGATGAAGATGGTGAAGGATGCAATATCTATGGATTCTTGGAGGTTAATAAAGTGGCTGGAAACTTTCATTTTGCTCCTGGGAAAAGTTTTCACCAATCCGGTGTTCATGTTCATGATCTGCTGACATTTCAAAAGGATACTTTTAATGTAGGATATGATCCATCCTCTACCTTACTATTTTTTTTCCCTTAAACCGATCCTGCCATGTTCTTCTGTATTCGTCTCTCCTCTTCCACCTTTTATGTGACTTTTTATTCTCCTATTATATTATGCTGAGAAAATATTTTCTTGAATGACAAATGATGTAGATAAGTCACACGATCAATAGATTATCCTTTGGAGAATATTTCCCTGGTGTTGTGAACCCACTTGATAGGTATTTCATTTGACTTGTTTATTAAGGATTATTTTCTTGCTTAAATACCGATACATCATATTCTGGAAGTCTTATTCCTTATTATATGATTTTGCAGAGTAAACTGGATACAAGAAACACCTAGCGGAATGTACCAATACTTCATAAAGGTAATTTTTTATTATCTCTTCCTTTTTTATTTGTATGAAAAATGTGATAAAGTATCAGTCTACAGATTTTTGTTCTCCTTAGAAATTATCTTCTTTACTGAGCTTAGAATAGGTTCTTGATGAAAAACTTTAATGTGATTGGATACACTAGAGCCTTTAAAATTCTTATAATCCTTGGACAATATGATTTGCTTCTCTTCTTCCCAAACTTGGACTAGTTTATGATACATGTCAGTTCCAGTGCTCTCCAGTTTAGATTCCTTTGTATATGATGTTTTATAAGTTTATTTATGTTATCCTGGTAGTGGCTACAACTCTTACCCAGATATTTATTTGTAGACATGTGAAGTTTGCATGGCATATGTTAAGAATTTTTCTTTTAAGAAAGGTTAAAGTTTGTATAGCAAGTGTTGAACACGGGACTTGAGCGTATCAATCATCAAGCCACATTGAATTGGTGATGTTTAAGGCCTTGTTTGATTTGGGTTATTTGAGATTATTTTCAAAAAACCTCGCTACTTCTTTCAACAGTTGATGCAGCTGGCCAACTAACAATCCACCCATCAATCAAAATACCTCATTTTTCTAATATATATTTATACTCCTATTTTTTTTACCCAAATAAACTCATTTTCAACAACTTACATCAAACAAGATTACTTTGAAATAACCACTTGGTTATTCAAATAACCCAAGATCAAACAAGGCCTAAGATTTTAGTATTTGAATACTTTATTATTTTTCTAACTTCTCATTTCCAATTAGTAAATTGAAAAACAAAGCATTTGTTTCCATTTGTACAGCCAATAAATACAACCTTGTGAGGATTACAAATTCCAGGTTTCATAGGATCAGGGTTTGGGCAATGTTTGAACAATTCCAACTCCATGATATTAAATATCCTTGTGGCTTAGGAACATTTTATTCGTATAAAAACCAATTGGATACATGAATAGTTTATGTGAACACTTTTGGTCAAAACATCAATAAATTTCGGTCAAATGTATCTGAAGAGTGAGATGGAAAATATGAATGATTGACTTGATTAAACCATGTAATGCAGGTGGTACCTACAGTTTACAAAGATGTCAATGGCCAAACTATCCAAACAAATCAGGTTTATTATCTAACCATAGCTTCTTACTCACTATTCTTTCTTAGTATGTTGAACATGACAGCTTCTTCATACTATTTGTTCCGTGCAGTTCTCCGTGACTGAACATTTTATAGGTGCCGAAGCAGGACGCACTATGTCACTTCCTGGAGTTTTCTTTTTTTATGATCTTTCACCAATTAAGGTCTAACTGTACTACCTCAAGCTTTATTGCTTTTTCTCACTATTGAATTCCCTGAAAGATTTATGATGCAATCTGCCTTGAGCAGTCCCTGCAATCCATGCCTTGTAGATAGAAAGTAACTTCCCTGCAATCCATGCCTTGTAGATAGAAAGTAACTATGTTATTCACTTATTCTTTGTTACTCTTATTTCTGTTACAGGTGACATTTACTGAGCAGCACATTTCATTTCTACACTTCCTGACAAATGTTTGTGCTATAGTCGGAGGTATAACTTGTCGTCTCACTTTCTTATTACACCATTCCTGAAGAAAATAGAGCTTGTTCGATAAAAAAAAGAGTGAATTATTGGTTTAAATGACTATGAGCTTGTTTGATCTCGGGTAATTTGGGTATTTCCAAATAATCCCCTCATCACATTACATATACTTTCAACAATCAACTAACTAGATTCATCGACAAAAAATACTCCTTTAACTTTTTATAAAATTAAAATTTTAAATACAAAAAGATATTTTAGTAATTTAACCCAAATAATTACTTTTCATCAAACAAGATTATGGGATTAAGTAAGGCAAGCTCTATATCATTTGTATTTAATATTTAGAATGTTATAAAAATAAGTAAGGCTAGTTTGGTATTTTGGACGATGATTTAATTAAGTAAGGCAAGCTCTATATCATTTGTATTTAATATTTAGAATGTTATAAAAATAAGTAAGGCTAGTTTGGTATTTTGGACGATGATTTGATTGATTATGGGATAAGAGATTATTTGGATCTTACATTTTTTCTGCAAGTAACTATTTTGATTTTTGTGTAGCTTGCCTCTTATTATTAAGTGATTAAATATGTATTTTTCTTAGAAAATAGTAATGAATGCTCCAAATCTTGTGGTCTTGAGCCTCGTGCTCTACGAAATGAACTAACCTTCTACTATGAGGGTTGAGTTGATCTCCTCTTTTACCCGGTCCTTTGCGATGTCACTATCATCAAGTTGTTTGAATCCAGTATCACTATTTTTCGTTTTTTTTTAATTAAAGGAAAACTAGCATGACACCCCACAACATGGCTACTCAGGACCTTTTGGTCTTTTTTGTTTTTTTATTTCATGGTCATATTACTTTATCCAAATTGTATCGTGGATGAATCAACAAACTACCCGATCATAAATAAGGTCAAAAGATGACATATTCACCCTTTGTCTTGGTCATAAAGATAGCAAAATCTATGCAATCAAAGATCTGTTATTTTCGATGTTTCATCTAGTATTATTATTATTATTGTTTTCACTATAGTGGTTTTTCTTGAAAACCTTGTGCAGGCGTGTTCACTATTTCAGGAATATTGGATTCATTTGTATATCATGGTCAAAAAGCAATAAAGAAAAAGATGGAAATTGGTAAATTTAGCTGATGTTATGTCATCCCACTTTAGTCTCTAGCTGATTTCCTGCGATTATGGCTTTTCTGACTTGATTGGTTCTCAAACTGACGGACCTTCATGTTAGATTTGCTTCGTCGAGACGATCGCCATCATATATACATATGTCCGACCACCACCTGTAACATTAATTTTAATTAATGCAATCGTGTTGTGTCCTTATGTTGTTGTTAAGTTGCTTTAGTATTATTGACTATTGCATTTTGGATATTAGCTTTGATTCGGAAAATAAATTTTACTTTCTTTGTAATGAATGTCACAATTACAGGATGAGTTTGGTTAGTTTCATATTCAATGGCTTAAATTGTTTGTTTGTTTTTTTTCGGAAAATGATGATCAACACACTCCTCTGCTTTAAGACACAATTGTTATTCTTTACACCAAATTGATGAATGGTTGATTATAAATTTGATAATATTTGGTAGTAATTATAAAAGGAATATACTTATTTGTTATTCAAAGGAAGGAATAGAACAATAAAAAGAAGAAAAAAAAGGTAGGTATATTAAGAAATAGTGTAAAGATAAGAATATAGTAAAAAGAAGTAGTAATATATATGGTGTGACCAATTGATTCTTTTTAATGGCACATTGTACGGCCCACATGTATGCATTTTTGGACTTATTTACCAACTTGTATAGAGTCCTAACTTTTAAGTTATTCTTTCTATTTTTATATATTTTTAATATTCTTTATGCACCAGAAAAAAAGATTGCCAACCACATATTTTGATCCTTTCACATTTTGGCGTGCATCTTTTTCAAATTCTTTTTAATTTCTCATCAGAAGATTAGAAATCTTATTCAAATCAGTCCTTGTAACTTTCTAAATTATAAGAAAATCAAAATTGAAATAGGATAAGTGGAACTCAATTTTGTTAGGACGGAAGCAACTAAACAAGATGATATTAATAGTTTTCATGTGGGGGCATTAATCTTTTTAGTTGTTGGTTAAGATGTTTTCATATCATTTTTGTTGAGAAAAATTTTAAGAGTCAAAGATTCAATCTAAGATCTCGTTCTTTAGATGAAACGTTATCCATGGTGGAATTCTAACAGATGATATGTGCATGAAAAAAGACTGTATTATGACTAGTTGTATGTGTTACGAAGAAATTGAATCAGCAACTCACTTACTTTTGCATTGTTGAGGACGATTTATTACTGAGATTCATTGGGTGATGCTCGAGTTTTTGAGTAGTTACTGAGAAGTTTGAATTGATTCGACTGATATGTCAGGTCTACATATTTGGGTTATCATCTCAATTATTATTTGGTGAATTATCTGGTTGGAGAAAAATCGTCAAAACTTTCAATGATTGTAGTCGTCTGATTCATATCATTCATAATATTATTATTATGATGTTTTCTAAGATTCGTTTAGAACAACTAGTAGAGTCTGTCGGACAATTAATCATTTTCTCCAGAATTTACATGCTCAATAACTTATTGAGTACCATTTTTTTTTTCTTCGTGATTTGTCCTTGTGCTGATTTTTTTTTAATTTTAATATATACATAGCTTTTTCAAAAAAAAATATTGAAGGAATATATTATGTTTTAAAAATTAAATAAAAAAAACTTATTTTATTATCACGTTGAATTTTTATTTATTTTATATTTAGCATGTTTTTTAAACATGTTATAAATTATTGTGAATTTGTTTTTATATATATATACATGCAATGTATAATTTTGGCGTGGCTATTGACTAGCCTTTTTGTGTGTGAACAGAAATGGGTTTTGTGTGCTGTGGAGGAAAGGAAATGATGAAAGACAAAGATTTGGTAATGAGTGTTGCGCATGCCCATCTCAAAATGAAAAAAAACAAATTCTTTTATAGTTTATATTGTAATGTTATATTTATAAATATTTTAAATATAACGACAAAATAAAAATTAACATAAGAAAAAGAAAAATACAAACATGTTACTCAATATGTTATCGAACTCGTACGTTTTCAAGAAAAACGATTAATTCTCTAACGGACTCCACCTTAGGTAACGTCGTAATAGGGGGAGCGAAATTTCTTAAAACGATTTAATTTGTTATTGTCCCTATTATTATTATTCTAAATTTCTTATAAATAAATAAGTTAAATAATAAAATATATAAATATATATTTACAAATTAACTATAAAAATAAATTATTAATAAAGATTGAAGAAGAGATAAAAAAAATAAATGATTAATAAAAAGAATAGAGAAATTATTAATGACCTAGAGAGAGTAAATAAAATTTGAAATGTTGAGTCATCATGCCTAGTCAGCTTTCCACATAAGTTCGCTGCACATTCGCTACATAGGTTCGTTGCACATTCGCTACATAGGTTCGCTACACATTTGCTATAAATCTTTCGCTCCCCCTATAATTACTCATATCATTATGAGTTATGCGTATCAGACGATTACGATCGATAATTTCCCTCTAACCATATAGTATACCAAACAATAATTTGGATGGAATTAGCGGTTTTAAATTTCATTATAAACTTTTTAATAAATACCTAAAAACTCATACATCACCCTAAAAACTTAGTAATATTACAAAAACTCAACCTACTATTCACTCGTAGATAATGTAAAAGTAAATCAGCAGTTGATTTCATTACCTTGTCACATTTTTTTTATTAATCTCAATAAAAAAATATCTAAATTAATTCAATTCTTTTTAATCAATTATAAAGATTAATTTCAATTTAATAAATAAATTTAAATTTATTCTTCCATAATAGAAGTTTAAATATTTATTTATTTCTAAAAAAAATATTATTAAAATGTAAAAAATCTTGTCTAAACGATAAAAAACGAAGCTAGCTTACTACCCTTCTATTATATTATATTATATTATATTATATAATATAATATAATATAATATATATATATATATTTGTTTATATTATTAAATAAATTTGTCATAAAATCATTTTTTAAAATTTTAAAAGAAAATATATATTTAATTATTTTATAATACTAAACAAGATTGTCATATTTTTTCTTTGTTTTAAATTTAAATAGTCTTATTAAGATATTCCATGAAGAATAATAGTCACAAATGTTATTATCACTTCATCAAGTACAAACAACATTTCAAATAATAAAAAAAAAAAAGTTGAAAAAATGAGTGATCCCAAATGAATTACAAACTCAAATAAAACTTCAACACATACATAATATCTTTGAATATCAAAGAATAAGTACTAATCAAGTCAAAACTTGTGAACAACAAATTACACAGCATCTAGATTATATGGGGTGAACAAGTCTTCCAAATTCAAGAGAAAAACAAAAAATTAATACTCTTTAATAGAAGAAAAACATTTATCATACATAGCAACAAAACGCAAAATATAATCTTTGAAAACTTCTTCATGGAATAGACTACAAAGTGAAAACAATGGTAATATTTCTATAATTAGATACCGATAAATATGTTAGAGTTGTTATGGACTCAAACCCACAAAATTGAAATTTTAAAAAGTTTATGTATTTTACTTCACCAAGGTATTAGTGAGCTTAAGAGAACTCATTACAAATTAAATATTTTGATATTATGAAACTTACCTTAAATCAAAAGACAAAAGTAAATGTCCATCTTCCAAACTTAATCATTTCTTCACTTTGGCCTTGTTCGGATTGGGGTTTTTGAAAAAATCTAGAGAGGGAAAAATGTAATGATTGGTGATAATTTTGAGGAGGTGATGATTATTTTTGATAAAAAGACTTAAAGGGTATTGATATATATATGAATAAAATAAAAAATAATAATTTAAAATAGAGGATATTTTAGTATTTTGGTTAATGAAATGAGTGATGTGATTGATTGGAAAATTGATTTGGGAGAGATTTTTTTAAAAACCCAAAGAGAACAAGGCCTTTGTTAAAAGATTCAATAATTCATCTCATATACCAAAATTTCACTCATTTATAGTCTTATTTGATATATTGACTTTACCTAAAATAGTTATGATAAATAAATGCATATATGAGCTGGTTTCACAAAATTTCATAATAATGATAATACAACTATTGATGATTCAACAGTGTTTAAAAACTAATAATCTTTCATTAATAATATAAAACTAGGAATCAAAACATAAAAAAGATAAATATTACATTAATACAGACTGAAGAAGAATAATACAAACAGAAAATGACCCATGGGTTGTTTAAAAGCCAATATTAAAAAAGTAGCTTTTAACAACCATCCATGGCTAAAATTAAAAAAGTGACAAATTTAAATACTACTATTATTATTATTATTTATTATTACAAAATGACCTAATTAATTAATTAATTAATTATTGAATAGAAGCCCAATCTATCTCATAAGATGGATACTTATGCAACATCAGCTTCTCCCAACCACCAGGTTCCTCATCCCTGAACTCCGGCAACGCAATCTCAAACTCCGGCGAAGGAATCTGAAACTCCGGCGACCCCGCCGACTCCTCGCTGTCCGAGGAAGACGAGCTTCTCTCGGCAGAAACCTTAGCAGCCGCCGGTTTCTTGGATTTCTTCCTGTCAATGCTCTTTCCTTCTGCCAAATTCCGGCAGATATCCCGGAGTTTCGCATCGACGGCGGAATGAAGTGGCTTATATTCACCGAACTCTCCTTCGATGTGGGTTTCACTGTGACGGAGATTTGGGAAATTCAGCCTAGCAAAGTCACCTCGGAGCTGATACGCCGCCTTGTCGTAGGCCAACGCCGCCTCTTCAGCTGTGTCGAAGGTTCCAAGCCATAACCTTGTCCTGTTCTTGGGAAGACGGATCTCAGCTACCCATTTCCCCCAATGCCTCTGCCTTACTCCTCTGTAGAGTTTGGTGGGTTTTGGAGGAGAGCCGATCTGCTTCATCGGAACAGGTTTAGGTCCAAGAAAACTGTTGTTTACAGAAGCCAAAGCTTGATGATGATGATGGTTTTGATGCTGGATCTGAGACTGGATCTGTTGGATCTGAGATTGAGTCAATTGGTTTAGACCAAGAGTATCATTAGAGAAGAAATTGGGATTTTGGGATGAAGATAAAGATAAAGATGAAGAACTGAGATGAGAGCCATCTGGGTATGATGACTGGAAGGGATTTGAAGGGTAGAAGAAGGAATTGGAAGTAGATAGAGAAGAATCTGGTGGAGAAGATGAAGAAGAAAAGAAAGAAGGGGAGAAAGAAGAAGAAGGGGGAGGGGAAGCACTCTTCATAAAAGGCTCGAGAGCTTCCATAAGTTCACCTCCTTTAAAGAGATCAGACTCTGTATAAAAGGATTCCATACTATTACTATTACTACTATACCACAAATCCATTGCAGCTGCCATTGTTAGTTTCAAGAAAACAAACAACAAAGGTATAATAAAAGATAAGTAATTGAAAGGATCAATCAAAAGGGGTTTCTGCAAATAAAGAACCCAACTTTCTAGACCCAGATCTGAAAACAAATCGACCTTTTGAGGGATTCAAAAATTACCCTGTAAGGTGATTTCTTTGAAATCAAACTTAAAAAAACAAATAAAAATACCAAATTAAGAAGAAGAAGAAGTGAAGAAAACCTGGATCTGTATCCTGAAAGCACCTGGGTTTCCAAGAAATAACCCTGTCTAAGTTTGTTTTTAATGAAGACAAAAATCACAAACCCAAAACCAGAATGAAAACTTGTTTTGAAAAACAGATGATTTACAGAAAGGGATACAGAGAAGCGGGATGTTACAGAGGGGGAAAGGGGAAGAAGAAGATGATCGGAAAACCAGAAATCAATGAAAATCTCACACACACTCTCTCTCTCACAATCTAGAAAGAAAACCACTCTTGTTTTTCAACCTCACAATTTTGTTTAATCTGGGCAAGACTGGTATGCCCTTTCTAGTAATATATAGTGAAAGATGTATCCTATTAAGCGCCCATTGTTTAGTAATTAACCCACATCGGTTAATCACTAATCTTGTTTTCATTTTAATTAATCTAACCAGTCATCCTTCATTGGATTCCAGCAATCAATGAATTCCAACCACTCAGGAAATGACACCTGGTTATTACACTGACACCTGTCTATTCATTTACAGCCAGCTGCCTGTTGAGTTTTTTCATAATCTGTTGACTTCTTCTTATTGGCGTTCACACTGACAAAATATCTATTTCAAGTCCCGAGTTTAGAGACGATGTTTAAACTAATCTCATAACTTAATTACTTATATTAAGGTTTCTTATTAATTAAGTAATATAGTTTTAATAATAAAAAATATTTTTTTATGTTTGACAGATTAAGGAAATATATGCAAGATTCAGGAAATCTGAAGAAAAATATTTCATAAATCTTGAAAAGGTATTTACTTACATTAATATTATGGCAATCTAAAAAAAAGTAACAAGGTTTAATAGTAAACTAATGAAAAAAAAAAGTTTGAAATTATCTTTTTAATTAATTTATCATTCCCTTTAAATATAATATTTCTATAATAGTTTAAAAAATATATTTTTTGTAAAATTTATTTTTATATTATTTTTTATGTTTAACTAGATTATGGAAATAAATGCAAGATTCAGGAAATCTGCAGAAAAATATTTCAGAAATCTTGGCATGTTTTTACATGTGTTGAGTTACTTGAGTAAGTGGATTTTACAACACTCTACGAAGATTACATTAATATTATGGCAATCTAATAGTAGACTAATGAAAAAAAGTTTTAAATTATTTTATCATTCCTGTAAAAATATTACTTTTATAACAATTTTAAAAAAAAAATTGTTGAATTGATTTTTATATTATGAAAAATTATAATTGTTTAAAGACAATAAACTTAAATATGATATTGTAAAAAATATTAAAAAAATTATGAAAATCAATAAATTAACTTACAACCGAATTCACAGGCTTCTTATAACGAATATCATAAATTGTAATAATAATAATAATAACATTATATATAATGTGTATATCGGTCGAATACTATCACTAAAAGTATGTCATTTTATTTTAGTTAGATTGTCTACTAAAATATAATAAAGATAGTAACACAACGATTAAGGTTTAAGGTCTACCGACTCTAAAAACATGTTATCAACCCCCTATTATAAGATGATTTCTAAATTTTATCTAACATAAATGACTTTATTGGACTATTACATTGAACAACCAAATATATTTTTGTTTCAAATATAGTCACTCCATCTTATATAATCTAAACTTTTGTCCTTTCATAATAATTCAAAAAAATGTAAAACGATACACCTCCAAAAGACACCTCCAACAATACATTTATTTTTTTAATGCATTTGTTATCAGTCAAAATTTAATTATGAATAACACTCCATCAAAAATTCAAAATATTAAATTAAATTTTAATTTTATAAATTTATTTAATACAAATTTAAGATAATCCCCTAGAAAGTTTGATGGTTGGAATGTTGATAGCATTCATGTAACTAATTAGTAATTGGCAGTGATAGAGATTATATTACTTATAAATTTATAATAAACGAGATATTCTAAAATATGTAAAGTTGAAATCTGATAAATATCCCTCTTCTTTTTTTTTAATCATTATTTATCAAGGTGAAGCTAATTTTAATTATTGAAACACACTATTAAAATAGATAAAAAAAAAAAAAAAAAAAACTATGTAAATGAAAAAAAAAAAATAGAATTTGAAAAATTATTGTAGACCGTACACAAAAAATAGTTAACAACATTTGTTAAATCATTTTCTTTTTAGAGCTTTACAAAATCTCAATAGCAAAAGAGCTTAATAGAAAGAAAAAGGGAAAAAAACAAATAAGAGAAAAAATAATAATAAATAAACCTAAATCTGATTTCTAGAAACCAGACGATAAACATGATTTATTTTTCAAATAATTCACAAGAAAATTCCAAATAATCTAGAATCAAACAATCTCTTGATTTCTACCGACAAAATCCAAAATCTGTATCAAAATTGAGAAAAATAAAAATATAAGGACTAGTTATTTATAAGTTAACTACTTGAGAGTTAAAATGGAATAATAGGCCTCGATTACTTCACTCTGCCGTCGCAACCACGTTGATAAATAATTGGCCCAAGAAGGGAGAAGGTCAAAATTGGTATCAAATCAACATTAACAAATCATCATGATTAAGAAGAAAATACATAATTATCAATCAAACAATTAACTGAATTACAAAACACACTAATCATTTTTTATTTAATTTTTTTTTTTAAAGTTAAGGAGCACTAACATTAACATGACCCTCATAATTATGGTCCCCGTTTTAACATAAAATTTTCAGATAAAATCGAACCCGTTATATTTTAGTCTTTTAATTCGACTTTTATCATTAGACTACCTTAATGGATTACAAACACACTTATTTGTATTTGGACTATTTTTTTAAACATTTTTTTTACTTACAAAAACGAACTCACTAGTATACTGTTTCAAATAATAAACCAAATTTAAAAGATCAAATATTTAAGTGGGCATGTTAGTTTTCTTATAAACATAAATTACAATTTTTAATGGGTTCTAATTCATAAATATATAAAAGTTTTCAAATAGATGTAATTATGAATTTTAATAATAAAAATAGATTAATTAGTTGGCATGAGATCACGTGAAAGAGGATGGCATCCCTAACCCTACTCCCTTAATTAGGTAGTTGACTATATGGGAATTATAATACAAATTTAAATATTTTCTAATAAGAAAAAATAGTATATAGTGTATGGGTATTGGCTATTCAATTAATCTAGAGCAATTTATGTCCTGTCACTACTAAATGCCTCCTCCATTATTATGTAGCTTGATATAGTTGAAAAGTTGTTGATGTTCATAATTATTTTATGGTCAATTATTTGTCATAAACCTAACACACCAACTTGCAATTGTGCAACATTTAATACAAACTTGTGACTTCATTTATTAATTACTTCAAAATAAAAATAATTATAATTTTTTAAAAACGGTTTAAGTTTAAATGTGGTCACTGGTCAATAAGAGGCGATCGTCTGCTCCCTCTCACAGGAAGAGGCAAAATCGTAATTTTTTTAATTACAGTTTTGCCCTTCCTCTACGAGGGGAGCCAGGAAAAACGGAAACAGATTATCAAACATCTTTTTTTACCACTTTCACGGAGATCGGGATGGACAATACCGTTGTTTCTACTCCATACATCACGGATCTTCTTGTCGAGATCAGAAGAAAGTAAAGTTTTTATGTATCATTTAGCCACCATTTTTGTATTTTGAATCATGTGTTTAAGACTTATCCCAGATTTATGGTTATTGTTTTGGGTTTCTAGAAAGTTTGTCATAGTGAACTAGATGACTTAAAGTAGTTAACACAGTGTGGAGTCAGCTCTGAACATGTTCTATGTGTGGGTTTAGTTTTTGTTTTGTCCCTTATTTTTACTGGTCATGTTTTACTGATTTTTTTTTTTAATTGTGTCTCGATTCGGTTGTTTTTGACTGCGTTGGGAATAACGGCAAACAGTTTCTTGATCGACGATTTGATACTTGGTTCTCATTTTTTCAGTTTTGTGAGAATCGTTAATTTGGTCTCATTCTAGTCGGTTTGTTTTGGACTATCATTATTTTTGTGGGCATCACTTCGATTGAGGGTGATAATCAGTCGTACCAATTTTATTTTGTTTGGATTTTTTAAATTTTATTTATTTATATTTGTATGAAATGATTTTTTTTTTTAAATTAAATAAAAATAAGTAAGAAACCTTAAATCCTAAATTAAATTTAAGACATTTTTTCTCTTAAAATGACCTAATAATTTATAAGTTTTCAATACTCAAAACATAACCATATAAATAGGAAAATTAAATATTTGTCTCATTTGTTGTTAGTGGATGATAATTTATTTAATTATTATTTAGAGTTCTTATATATATATATGTCACACATTATTATTAAATTAAATTTTGTCTTTATTGCTAAAAAAAACTAGTTTTTTTAATGGAGATAGAAAGACGCACGCAATCGCATCCCGCGTCTCAAACGGCCAACGCAGAAAGCGGCAAATTAGGCTGATGAAACGACAGACGAAATGAATATAAAACGACACTCATTTGTGAACAGTCTCTTTATCACGCGTCCTAACAAACTTTTACAGCTTTTCTCTTTGAAAGCTATCTTTCATCAAACCTCCCTCCCTTATCTTCATGACATCATTTTTTAATATTTTTTTATTCTATTTCCTCATCTTAATCTAGCGGCTTCAAATTTTCTGATTCAATAATTATCCATAGACAGCCGTTGGATTGGATGGATCTAGATAGATGGATTTGCATCGAACGCTCAACTACTTGTCTTTAACTCTAAAAATAAATATTATTATTAGGTTTGACAAAGACTGTTTCCAATTTTTCTCATTTTTTTAGAACAATAATTGTGGATAGATGGAGATATAATTAATTAATTCAACGTGTTTACAACCCAAAAAAAATAAAATATATATATATAAATTTAGGCCGATAATTTTGGACTCGACACAAAACACGATCCGGATTCAACACGAAAAAATCAGGTTAAGGTCATGTATTTTTTGGTTCGGATCAAAATCAGGTTGACCTGTTTAACATGATTAATAAACATGTTAAAATCGGGTCGACTTGAAATGACCCAAAGTAGACCCGATAATCTGTTTACAATTTTTTTTTTTTGAGTTTTGTGTTATTATTTCATATTAACTCACTCATCTTCTTTTGTAAAAAAATTTATAAGCGTATTTGTGATTTAACTTAATTTTTGTTATATGTTAATGTTATTTTAATTTGAAATAGAGAGATATGAATTAATTATATCGGGTTTGGTTCGAGTTGAGTTATGTAAATTGGGTCAAACAGGTATGGTTTTGGTCAATCACAAATAAATTTGTCCGGTTCATATTAGATATTTTGACCCGAATTAGTAAATATGTAAGATTTAGATTAGTATCGTTCAACTCGTTAACATGTCAACATGAAATAGACCCAAATTGCTATACTATTATAAATATAGATATATATGACAAAGTTATTGCATAACTCAATTAACTCCTATTTGAATTTAATTAAAATTAATTTCTTATATAAAAATATATTTATTTTAAATTAAATATAATAATATTTGTGTTAAAGTTCAATGACAGTTAATATTTAAAATTGTCACAATTTTTTAATTTAATACATAATTTATTTTATTTTATTTAAAAAAAAAATACAAAATTTACATTTATTCAACTTCATTTTATTTATAATTTTTCTATTATTTTTGTAAGTCCACCTCAATTTTTTTTCAAACTCACAAAACTCGTATTTCTATTTTAGTCTCTGCCTAGAAGATGGATATGATTATGTTATAAAATATGGGAGTAGTTATACGAAAATAAAATACACAAAACTTTAACTATGAATCTAACCAAAAAAAAAATACAAGATTTGAGGTAAAAAAAATTAATAATACACACAAATCCAACCTAGAAAACAAAAAGATTGATACAAAATATCTTTTTCAAACATATTAACATAATGGAGAGCAAATATGGTCACATTAGCCCCCATGATATGTCCATACAAAATTGACAACGCCTTTCATTTTTCATTATAATTTTAGTTCCCTATTCTCATTTAAGACCTTATCCACCAATTCATATATTGTATCTTGAAATTATTAAGATTTTTTTTTTTTTTTTTTGAAGAATCATGTTTGCTTAGTGGACGAGTGTACTTAAATTCTAAAATAAATTATGCAATTTTTATCATATATAATTCATATTTCAAACGTCTTAAATAGAAGTGAAAGTCATAATTACGTGGATGGTTAGTTTTTTATACTATTTATTTTTTAATTCGTCCGCAATAAATTGAACTATGTAATAGCTCAACTGTTGATAATTTTTTTTTTCAATTTGAATTTATTCTCTTACAAATTTAATAGAATCCAAAATAATTAATTCAAATTAGTTATGTATTAGATTTTGGATGAATCCATTAGATTTATCTGTCCTAACTCAGTCACGCAAACTTAATAATTAAAATAAAAAAAATGTGGGATTTATCAAAAACAGATTACTCTGATTCAATCGTTTTAGAAATTTGGAGAAATTTAATTTGAAATGAAAATGAACTTCACGTCTTATTTTGATGATTTCATCAAACTTAAAGCACTTATAATAAACAATTGGCTTAAATCCAACAATGTTCGTGGGAAGATAAGATTGCATGTAATAAACAATTGCCTTATTAAATTCAACAATGTTCATGATAAGATAAGGTTTTTGACGGTCTAGCTTGTTTGATGTGAAGTTTATTTTATATATTTTTTTAAAAAAAATTGCTTTCATTAAAATGTATTTATATAAAATGATCCAACTATGATTATATGATTATCGGATACAGTTTCCCTAGCAGATTTATATATAGAAAGAGATTAAATAGTATGAAAAATTAATTCCATAATAAAGTTTAATTTTTGGTAGGATGAAAATAAGTGTCTTTGCCTTAACAAAACGTTATGCTTTGACAAAAACATAAAAACATAAATAGTTTTTATGTGAAACATTGAATGCATTACTACAAATTGTTCGCTAAGCCATTTCCATATAATTTTGTTGGAAAAACTTTGGGAGTCAAAAATTTTATAAAATATTTCGTTTTTATAATATAGTGTTACTCACGGTAGTAATCTTACGTATAATATTTGTATGAAAAAATGTTGTATTATGGTTAGTCGTATGTGTCACAAGAATGTTGAAACGACAACTCACTTACTTTTGCATTGTCGAAAGGTGACTATTATATTGAGCATTTAGTGGAGTATTTTATAACGATTCATTGAGTAATTTCTGAGTCTTTAGGTAGTTACCGGAAAATTTGGATTGATGCGTCTGATATGATAAACTTACATATTTGGGTTACTACTCGATACTTTTTTGGTGAACTATCTGGTTAGAGAGAAATCGTTGAACTTTTAATGATCATAGTCGTATGATGTGTATCATTTATAATGATATTATTACGATGTTTTTTGATATTCGTTTCGAAAAATTAGTAGAGTCCGTCGGAGAGTTAATATTTTTTCTATAAACTTACGAACTCGATAACTTATTTAAGTAACATATTTTTATTTTTTTATTTTTTTATTTCATTTAATGGTTTATCGTTGTGGTTAAATGATTTTTATAATTTTTAATACACATGAACTTCTTTACAAAAATATTAATAAAATTTGTTTCAGTATATAATACTAAATAAATTCTTCTTCCTTAGCGACAATAAGAGACGAATACTAACCCAAGTTCCTGGGTGTATGCGCCCGTCGTCCCAATTTTTATTTTTATATAATAATAAGAATAAAGTAAGAAAACTTTAGAATTTTAGCTGCAATTTAAGAAGTAACTGTTTACAATATTATAATTTATTAAAATAAATTCAAATAAGCCATATCAAACAGGCCCTAAGGGCTGAGGCGGTAATCCACAGTCCCTTCTGAATTGCGGCGCCACATTACGGACTTGTTTAATGTTAGTTTTATTGGAATTTAGAAAAATATTATATGATAAATAAAATAAATTATTTATGTTTTTAATTAGTTGAATTTTGTAATATATTTTTTATTTAAATTTTATATAAATAAAATAAAAATATTATAATTAATAAATTAAAATAATTATTTATATAACTGTTTGAAAACTATCTCATGTTGAAACTGGTTTTGTTAAAAAAAATTATTTTCTTAAACTTTTTTTTCAGTCTTTTTTATTTATTTATTTACATTTTTTTATTATCTTATTTTGATATTTATTTAGATGAAATAATTTTTTGATTTTTTTTATAATTATATATATATATATATTATTAAATTTAATAATAATTTTTTTTTAAAATTCAGCTCACTTAAATTTTTGATATTTTTAAATAGACCTTATGATTTTAAATAAAAATTCAATATAAAACTAGTTATGTCAACATCACAACAGCCTCACTCTATTAAATAATGAAAGATTTTTACGTATTAAAAATATAATATATGATTTTTTATTTTAATTTTTTTAAATCACAATTTATTTTTGTATGGGAAGATAGTAATATTAAACTCATTTAATTTAATTAAGGTATTATTAATGACTGGATAACCTGAATTACCCTTGGCTTGTTTGTAAATAATATAACTGATTATGTAAGATATATAATCAAATTGTTAAAGTAAAAAGAACATTATTCAATTATTCATTATATGCATTTAGTTGTACTAAAACAAACTAGAGGAATATGAAAAAATATCACAATATTGCAAGTAAAATATATATATATCAAAATTTTAAATGTTATATTCACTTTGGATTTTTGGTTTCCTAAAGAATATAATCAGAAAGTGGGGGTGTCCCACAAAGATATATAAAATCAATCTTAAGCATGAGAGTCCAAGAATTGCATCCCAACATCCCTAACATGGATTGTCATTTATTTTATTTTTTTATGGGCTATCTCTAGATTTCATTCATATAATTAAAAACCATAATTATTTTATATAAAAAAAAAATAAACTATTTTTTTTTTTATTGATTTACTATATATATCATGAATAAGCAAGCTATCATGCTCAAACCAAATCTATTATAAACAAAGTTTATTTTTTTTAAATGACTTATAGTCCTTTATTATAAACCAATCCAAATCAATTATAAACCAAGTTATATATGTGTGATAAAAAAAATTACATAAATGAGCCGATATTAGAAAAATCATGACAATAATAATGTTAATCATTTTGATGTGATACGTTTAAGTAAATTAAGTAATAAATGTTCTCAAGTAGCTTTAATTAGTTTTAAATTATGATAATCATTGTAATGTGGTGTTAACTCAGAAATAAAATGATAGCCTTTAGATATTCTTTTTGCATCTACTATCTAGTCTATAGACAATGACAAAAGTTTTAATAGTAGTTTTCAAATTTCTAAGAAAACTATTTATTTTAATTGTGAAGAATGTATATTTAATTATAATTTTTATTTCCCAAGAAAAAGAGATATGAATCTGGACAATTGCTCCTCTTTTATAGAGAGAACCTTTTGCGCCAAATACAATACTCACTCACATGATGCATGTGATGATATCTTCACTAATTGACTACTCAATATTCTTTATGTAATGAAATGTCTATTCTAAATTATACTATTATTGCTTTAACCAATATACATGTATTTTTTAAATCATGTTTATTTTCTTAAGAAATGTTTATATTTATCAAAGTCGTTTTTAATAAGAACCAAACTAAATCAAATACTTTTTTACTAAGTTATATTATACAAAAACAATGTCTTCTAATAATTTTTTCAAATATTATTAATGAGGGTGTTTAGAGAGAAAATAAAATAGATTACGCTATAAAATAACATTTTTTAATTGCATCGAAAGAGTTTCTTTTAAGTCAGGAAGTCAATTTTCGCCGCATTATACCACGAATCGTGAACTAGATTGAAATTAGTCGGGGAGAGCCTTGCTCTAAAGTATCGTAAAATAGGCAATTGCCTTATTCAAAGTGGGATCGTATGAAGAATAATAAAGAAAGCCAAGTAAATTAGCACATCACGGAACAATAAGATATTATCTTATGACATTTTTCAAGGTATTTAGTACGTGTGTAACAATGTTTGGTTTATAAGACTTTACTTTTAATGTCTTAGATAATATATTTGTCAATTGAGATACATTAGTGAGTTATAGTGTTACAGAAAAATAAATTAAATTATTTTATAAAACAACATTTTAATTGCATTGAAAATTTTAATATCTTACATAATATATTTGTCAATGAACTAGATTAGTGAGTTATGACATTTCTTAAAATAATTATTTCTCATGAAAAAAATCCATGTTCAAATGGAAATTACCATTAATATATCCTTTTTTCTTCCAAAATTATCTAACATCTTCAAATTATTATTTCACAAAATTTATAATTCATTCAATGGTAGAAAAGAAAATAGAAATGCCCTCAAATACAATAAGTTCCTTGTTGAGATTATACAGTCCTCAATCATAATTGGGCTTCCAAGTTCCAACAAAGAGGCCCAACTTCATCTATTGGGCTATTGGATCTTAATTCTTGATTCATCAACAAATCCAAATTTAAACCTATCTATGAACTAATTTAAAGTCACTTAATTAATCAAATAAATCAAGTATAATTAATATATCAATTTAAAATAAGTAATCAACTTAAACAAATTGTTTGATAGAAAGACAGTTACAAGTGTATTAGCATATAATAATAAGTAAAAACTATTTTAATTGAATAAATAGAGAATAATTAAACAAAGATAATATTTTCGATTAAAACAAAGTACTTGAAATGTTTTAACATCTAGAATAGACCACAACATAGTATCAATATTAAATCTAAATCATAATCATGTTTATTCATATTGGAATAAATGATACATGCTTTAATAATTTTGAGTTAAAAAAAAATTATTTGTTCATCTTAACATCAATTTATTTTGAACTCAACTTAGTTTGAGTATACTATCAATATCACGAAAATGCAAAACTAAACTTATCTTATAGACTAGCAATTCACACTAAATGGACTTAATAAAATTATATAAATCGAGTTATTAAAAAGTCTAAAGTAAAAAACTTTTCAAAATAAAAAGAAACCGAAATATAATAAATAAAAAACTTCAAAGTCTTTTTGGGCTACTGGCTTTTTCACAACTCCTAGTCTTTCCTAAGTAAGTAGTACATTCTGAGTGGAAGAAAAAAGATCTAAGACTTAGAAAGAGTATTGAACCATTTCGCTATGAGTATGGAGCACGAAGACAGGGAAATTTCCCCCTAAACAATTTCATACCTAAACCGCACCCTTTACTGCTCATAATATTTAAAATTAATTTTCTTAGAATAATTTGTATATGCTAATATATGAATTGATTTTGTACATTATATAGGCCTTGTTTGATCTATAGGTTTTGGGGATTTTTTTTACCTAAAACCATCCATCTAATTACTCTCTCTTTTTTTTTTTTTAAATACTAAAGTTATTTTTTTATTTAAAATTATATTATCATTCAATGTAGATAGATAAAGGTATTTAAAAAAAACAATTATTTAAAAAGAATTAATATTAAATTATTATTAAAAATAACATAATGATTTTATGGGTTATTTATGAGAAAAAAAATTAGTGATTGAATTCAGTCACTACATAGGTGGAATGAAATCCTTTGTCTCAATTTTCATGTATCATTGTGTTCTAATGAATAAAACGATGTAGTTTTAACTTAATTAACATAGACAAAAATAAGAGAAAGTAATTCAATAGGGAGGATGAGACTATGGAACACTTTGTAACATGAAAACTGGTACAGTACAAATTTAACGGGTATAGGGTATAGGTAGCATCATCAAAATAACCCAACTAACCCACAAAAGTAAACTATGATGGAGAATTTAAAAGATAAAATATATTAAATTATTATATATATATTTTAAAAAATAATATAATAATTTAAATCATTATTAATTAAATATATATTATATTAATATTATTTATTAATGACATAGGAATATTATATATGTTTTTTATTGATAATATTAACACATTAAAAAATTATACATTAAATTATTATATATATTTTTAGGAAGAATAACATAATATTTTTAAATTATTATTAAATAAATATATATTACAATAATATTATCCATGTACAAAATATATATATATATATATATATATATAATATTAGTGTGAATAATATGTATCATATAATAATTTTTTGAAATTATTAAATTTTTTCTAATAAAAATATATAAATAATAATTTAATACATATATATTTAATTAATAATAATTTAAAATTATTATGTTGTTATTTTAAAATAAAAAATTCTTTAATATATATTTTTATTTTAAATTTTAAACCATAATTGAGTTTATGAATTAAGTATGGGAGATAAAAATTTAAAAATTAACATGTGTTTAAGTGGATTAATTAAGGGACTTTAATTTAAAACGTAACAAATTAATTAGAAAAACAAAAATATACATTAAAATAAGATAACAACACATATTTTTTAATTAGAAGAAGGCTTTGATTATTCAATCTATATTACCCAATTCAAAATTTAAGCCCATCTAATAAAAAATAACTCAAATTTGAGGCTCATATCAATTGGTCTATTTTATTTTAATTAGATCAGATCATATTTATCATGGAATGTAATCAACCATACCATTGAATACAATAAATAAATAAATAAATAAATAAATAAATGTCCTTTTTCTACAACATTAATTTCGATTATAATAATATTAAATAAAGTAAAACTCATCCTATATACTTTTACAACGTAAACTCACACTTGTCCCACCACGCCCCCCACGCTTACCTGCCATTTTCAGGCGCATAACGGTCGACCCATTTCTTCTTCTTCTTCATCTTCTCATATTCTTCCGTTTTCATTCCCTGAGAGAAAATAAAAAAAAAATGAAAATTTATCTTCTCATCATCATCGTCTTCATCAATCTGTTGTTAATCCATCAAACCCATTCGACTCAGCCTCCATTTGCTTGTGACGAGTCCAACCCATCAACGAGTTCATACCCATTCTGTAAATCTTCCCTTCCCATCCCTAAACGAGTTGAAGACTTGCTGAAACGTCTCACTCTCCAAGAGAAGATTTCTCAGCTGGTTAACTCAGCTACCGGCATACCCCGCCTCGGAATTCCCTTCTACGAATGGTGGCAAGAAGCTTTGCATGGCGTCTCCCGTCATGGAAAAGGTGTTAGATTTAACGGAACTATCACCACCGCCACTAGCTTCCCTCAAGTCATACTCACCGCCGCATCTTTTGATCTTCAACTCTGGTTTCGCATCGCACAGGTGACTTGAACGAGCTGAATCAGTTTGATTTACTTTACCCTTTTCATAAATTGATTTGATTTGATTGATTAGGCAATTGGGAAAGAGGCAAGAGGAATGTACAATGCAGGACAGACATTAGGTATGACATTTTGGGCACCTAATATCAATATCTTTAGAGATCCAAGATGGGGAAGAGGACAAGAGACTGCCGGAGAAGACCCTCTTCTTCTTGGCCAATTTTCCGTTGCTTACGTTAGAGGAATGCAAGGTCACGACCTTAATGGCCGCCGTCTTCCTAAAAACTCCAACCTCATGACCTCCGCCTGTTGTAAGCATTTCACTGCCTATGATCTTGAAAACTGGAAGGGTGTAGATCGTTATCACTTCAACGCTATAGTGAGTAAGCAAGATTTGGCTGATACCTACCAGCCGCCATTTCAGAAATGTGTTCAAGAAGCAGGAGCTAGCGGTATAATGTGCGCTTATAATCAAGTCAATGGTGTTCCAAATTGCGCTGATTACAATCTTCTTACACGAACTGCTCGTCGCCGGTGGGGATTTCAAGGATACATTGTGTCTGATTGTGACGCCGTTAAGGTCTTAAGCGTTGATCAAAACTATACCAAAACTCCAGAAGATGCCGTCGCTGATGTACTCAAAGCAGGTAAGCGATTTCTCTCTTTTGGGTTTGGTGGGTATTCATTGAATCTTTCAATAAAATGGATTTGCAGGGATGGATGTGAATTGCGGTTCTTACGTGATGAAATATGCTAAATCTGCAATTGATCAGAAGAAACTGAACGTATCAGATGTAGATAGAGCAATCCGTAATCTTTTCTCTATCAGAATGCGATTAGGATTGTTCGCTGGAAACCCAACAAAGTTACCTTACGGCGACATTGGTCCAGACCAGGTTTGCTCCAAAGAACATCTCGATCTAGCTCTAGAATCTGCACTCCATGGAATCGTCCTCCTGAAGAACAACGCCAATCTTCTACCCTTTTCAACAAAAAACAATTCTTCCCTTTCTCTGGCAGTAATCGGCCCCAACTCCGACGCCAACGAAACCCTCCTCGGAAACTACGAAGGGCACGCCTGCAATCCAATCACCCCTCTGTCTGCCCTTAAACAATACGTTAACAACGTGAATTACCATTCCGGTTGCAGTTACGTCAACTGCACATCAATCGCGACCGATGAGGTGACGAAACTAGCTAAGGATTCCGATTACGTTGTATTGTTCATGGGATTGGATCAAACAGAGGAACGAGAGAAACTAGACCGGGTGAATCTTGTTTTGCCGGGTATGCAAGAAACTCTCATAACAACCGTGGCGGCTGCCGCCAAGAAGCCGGTGGTTCTTGTTCTGCTTTCCGGAGGCCCGGTTGACGTTTCATTCGCAAAGGATAACCCGAAGATCGGTAGCATTATATGGGCCGGTTATCCAGGTGAAGCCGGAGGGAAAGCAATCGCAAAGATTCTTTTCGGTGAACATAACCCGGGTGGGAAATTGCCTGTAACATGGTATCCTCAAGATTTTGTTAAGTCTGTTTCAATGACTGATATGAGAATGAGACCGGATCCTTCATCCGGGTTTCCGGGTCGGACTTATCGATTCTACCATGGGAAGACTGTTTTTGAATACGGGTATGGTCTTAGCTACACTACATATTCTTACAAATTCGCGTCTGTAAGCAAATCCACATTCCATTTCAACCAATCGACATTAGAGGGTGGGATTTGTGATGGGTCGAAGTTTGCGGCTTCAGTTCTAGTGAAGAACGAGGGGGAAATGGCGGGGAAGCATCCGGTGTTGTTGTTTGTTAAACGGGTCTTACCCGGAAGAAATAGTATTGTTAAACAATTGATCGGGTTCGAAAGTGTGAGGTTAAACGGAGGAGAAAGCGGTCGGGTCGAATTCACGGTTAGCCCGTGTGAGCATCTTGGGCAGGCTAATGAAGATGGTTTAATGGGGATTGAAGGTGGTTCATATCATCTTGTTGTGGGAGATGAGAAACATCCTTTTACCATTACAGTTTAGATTTGATCTGATCTTAGAGGAGAATGGAAACCAAAAACTGTAATAAATTTTGGTATATATTTCTGACATTGTGAAATGGGTGAGTGATCATGATTTAAATTTTAAATAATCACAAATTTAAATGCATCATAATACATCAACAATCTTATTCAAAACGCAAAATAATAATCATTTGAATTAATCTAAAGTCATAGATTTAATTTTTATTTAGAACAACTTAAACGTTTATGTTAAAGTAAAAGTAATAACTCAGTCATTTTACATTTTCATTAATAATAATAATATTTTGAATTAAAAAGATAATCGATTCATATTAACCCTCTTGAATAAATTTGACCAAAAGAGAATTCTATAATTTTCTTAATTGATATTTGATTGTGATAAATTAACCATTTTTAATCTTTTACAATATCTTGTTATACATATTTTTATAAGCAAATAGCTTATTTATTGAATCAATTATCTCGGCTCTCCCAGGTCATTAATCATGCTTCTTATATTATTTTTAAATATATTTATGTTTGCTTTTAATTAAATTACTTTTATATATTCAACCACACCTTCAAAATATTGTACAATTTTAATGAGATAAAAAATATTTAATTGAATTTCAGAGAACATTTAAAAAATATAAATTTTATGATAATTAATATATCCACACAAAAATATTATAAATATGTACGAAATAATGAAGAATATGATTCATATCTAAAATTATACAAATATAATAAGCAATGTGGAGAACATTAGTTTGAATAATTGCAAAGCACAGACCAGAATTCGATGGTGGGGGAACAGTTTCCAAACTAACCTTGTTTAGCGTTCACTTTCCCAAACTAACCTAGTTTGTTCATTTATTCCCAAACTAACCTAGTTTACTATTCAAACTCAATTTTTTTTTTCTTTTTTTTTACATTTCAAATTTATTATATATATAGATAGATATATATATTTAAATTATTATTTATATAAACTAAATTATTTATATTTTGATATATATTTTAAATTATTATTTTTATAAATTTAATTATTTATATTTTGATATATAATTTAAATTATTTTTTTATAAACTTAATTATTTATATTTTAATATAAATATTTAATGGTTCATTAACTTAAAGACATATTTTTTTACAACCCTTAAGTTAGGAATACAACACATTAAAAATTGATAAAATTTTTATTATAAAATTATATAACAATAAAAAGTTGTCAAAATTATTTTAATAAAAGACAACCTAACAAATATAAATAATAATTTGAATGAAAAGTTGTCAAAATTATTTTAATAAAACACAACCCAATAAATATAAATAATAATTTGAATGAAAAGTTGTCAAAATTATTTTAATAAAAAACAACCCAATAAATATAAATAATAATTTGAATAGTAAAAAAAATAAATTTATGGGGATGAAAATCATATGGCCATATATATATATATATATATATATATATAATAAATTTGAAATGTATATATATATATATATATATATATATTAAAATATAAATAATTAAATTTATAGAAAAAATAATTTAAATTATATATCAAAATATAAATAATGAAATTTATAAAAATAATAATTTAAAATATATATCAAAATATAAATAATTTAATTTATATAAATAATAAGTTAAATATATATATCTATATATATAATAAATTTGAAATTTAAAAAAAAAATTAAAAAATAAAAAAAATAAAAAAACTGAGTTTGAATAGTAAACTAGGTTAGTTTGGGAATAAATGAACAAACTAGGTTAGTTTGGGAAAGTGAATGTCAAACAAGGTTAGTTTGGGAAACTATTCTGGTGGGGGTGGGTATAAAATTTTGTAGGTTGGGATAAGTAAAAAAAGAAAAAAAAATTTGAGTGAGCTAAAGTTCTACTTTTTTTAATAATTAAATAAATAAAATAATAATTTTTTTTTTTAATAATTAAGGAATAATATAATATTTTAACCGTAAAAAAAAAATTTTTTTTTCAGGGTAGACTTCAACCCACAGAATATCTTATTAATAAAAATGTGGTTCAAAATGAACATAAGAGGTCATACATATAAAAAAAAATTAAAATTTATTTGGTGCAAAAGTATAAGAAAATATTTAAATGCTTGTATTTAATTATATATATATATATATATATATAATATTATAAAAAGTATATATGATAATATTTTATTTTGATTATTTTTATAGAATGGTATTTATTATATAATATTTTATATTTAATTATTCTTGTCATCTATTTTACATTTCAAAAAGGTTAAGATAATCTCTAATCTCCAACCCACCTGTAAATTCAATTGCATTTTGGATTTTTCGGTCAAATCTCTCCTCCAAACTTAAATATGCAGGGACACTGTTCACTCACTTAAAAAGTTTTTAAAACTTTTATTTTAATCATTTTAGTTTGTTTTTAATTAATTTATACAACTTATTTATATTTTAATTTGTTTATATATTTTATTTATTTATATTTTAATTTATTTATATAATTAACTTATATTTAAATTTGTTTATATTTATATTATATATTTTTTACATATTATAAATTTATAATAATAAACAATATTGATAAAATAATAATAAATAATAAAAATTAGAAGGTAGTTCATGTACATGTTCATTTGATAAATGATCAAAGGCTGAATCTTTCTTCTTAATTTTTGAAAACTTGAATTCCATTGATATGTTCCAAATGGAAATGTTAATAAATCTATCTGTTAAATTGCGTTTATTACTAAATTCCCTGGTAATCACAACCAATATTAATTTGGATTACATGCAAGTTATATTACAGCATAACAGTTTGTTTTTTTGTGAGAACATGTTTGAGTGAAGGCATTATCTGTTCTACGGTTCTAAATGGAATACTACTAGCATCCAGATTACACTGAAGGCATAGATGAAGCTCGGCTTTCTCGATGGAAGCTGTATTTTTCCAGTCGATCATGATGAAGCCGTTCATTGGGGAATGGTTGACAATATGGTCAGATCATGGATACATTTGAAAACATTATCAATTAAATTTCTGGTTCAAGAACCAGCGCTGATGGTTTACGAGGCTTTCACATCACTTCTAACGTCGAAAAGAAGGGATCGTGACTAAACAACAAAGCAAGCTGTATACTGCTATGATGATCAAGGATGGAGGAGAAGGACATCTCAAGGAGGTTTGTTTCAGGATCCTCGGTTTTCACAAGCAGCCAAAGAAGAAATCTGCTGCGTTTGCAGCTGGTAGTCTTTTTGATGATGATGAAGAAACAAGGAGTCTTTCAGTTGCTGGGATGAAGATTCTGAAGAAATTTCTGAAGAGTTACACTGGAGAGAAGGGAAAAGAAGCTGCAATTGAAAGAGACTTTAATATAGGTAAGTCCACTATCTCTTTCATTGCAGTTTCTTTCGATCTTAGCATGAGCATGAACACAATTAACCAAATGATACAATGTGGCTGATAGATTCTGGAGCTACCAATCACATCTGTATCAATAGAAAGTTATTTCAGAAAATTAAAAGCATTAATGAAGAAAGAATCATATTTTTAGTTGATGAAACTAACAAATTATAAAGGAAATTGGTACTGTTATATTGACAGATAAAATCATCCAATATGATGTATTTTTTTTGCTGCAGATTTCAAATACAACATCGTTTCAGGTTCTAAAATAATTAAAAGAAAAGATCTGAAATGTGTTTCATCCAAAAATTATTCTATGCTGCAGGAACCATAAACAGGATCAATCCTTTGAACTTGGGAAGAGAACTGGAATTTCTTTTTCTTTGATTCCTTTAGTAATTCCAGTGGACATCCTTCAAATAAGGTTCAGAATGTTATTTTTCCGAATATGATAAATAAAATGACTCATTGTGAGACTTGTTCTTTGTCTAAAATGCATCAATGGCCATTTCCAAATAGAACAAACAGCAGAAATAATGCATTTTTATTTAGTTCATGTTGATCTTTGTGGGCCATAATTGATGAAGGAAAATTTGATTTTTTCTAGAGATGTGATTTCTGAAGGAGAAAATTTTCCTTTCAAAGAAAGTTCTATTGAAGAAAATGATCTCATTGTCGAAGAAAATCAAATTATTTGTGATTCTGATGAAGAATAAAAAATCCCTACTTTTTTTCATCAATATTTCAACTCAAAATGATGCTCATGAAACTCTTGAGCAAAATATATCTGATGATGTTCATATTGAACAAGCTGCTTCTGATGAAAATTTCTAAAACAAGAAATACACCTTAATGGATGAATGACCTGTAATAATTTGGAAGAGATTTCAAAATTTTTAAAATCTATTTTTTCAAAATGACATCCATCTTCAAGATCAACAACGTTTAAGACTTTATCGGTTGCTAAAGTATATTTAAATTATTTTAAAATTCTAATCTTATTGATTACAGAAGTTCATAGATAATTAAAGTATCTGTAAACAGTTGTAATGGGGATAATAACCCTCTTCAACAAATTCATTTGATTCAACTCTCATTTAGGGTTTTAGAAGATTTTCATTTTCTTGATTTCTAAACCTCATTCAGTTATATTTTCTCTTTGGACCATCATCTGATCAAAATATATCAATATGTTTGTCACAAATCATAATAATCTGGATTCTAGATCATGATACAGATAATAAAAAAAACACTTTTACCTAAAGGAAACAAAAAGACACTGTTGTAGATCATGATTCATAAATAATCTAATACCAAACAAAAAATAACCAATGTTCAATTTTAGGTTTGGCGGTTTTCTAAATTGATTGACAATTTAACAGTTTTTAAGCCGCAATGTCTTATTATTCATTCATTCAATCTAATACTGCTTACATTTTCACATCCGAACACAGATAACAACCTTATCATCGTCCACAACAAAAAGAAATAAAAAAGTTTTTGACTGACTTGATCCAAGAACATCCATATTAGAACATCTCATCCAACTTTTGCCTGTACAAAGCCAAGTTCTGCAAATGAACGAAAAAACCATGTTAAATTCAGTAAGGCGGTTTACTGAATTTTCTTTAAAGAACAGTTTGCTGTAGTTTTAACAACCTTAGTATAAGCATAAACTCCAGCTTCAGTTGGTGCAGCAGGACTTCCCCTTCTCAGATATTTCCCACCTTTGGCTATGTAAAGCATTGGTATTCCAGTAGATAATTCCAAGCTAATAACCTAGAGAAAACGCAAAAACACGAAAACAAAATTCAAAAAATATAACAAACCACCTGAGAATATCCTTTTTTTTCACATTCAAATCTGACCTCTTGAGATGTTAGTTTATCCAAATACATGATGATAGACCTTAACGAGTTCCCATGGGCAGCAATCATTACGTTTTTTCCAGACATAAGTTGAGGTTCAATCTACCACGCAAAAAAAAACATAAATCCCCAATCCAACATAGTAGAGAAAACACAAGTTTGTTTCTGTTGAGGTTATATTCTTACATGTTCCTTAAAGTAAGCAACAGCTCTTTCTGCGCACATTTCCAGGCTCTCACCGTTAGGTGGAGGTATATCGTAGCTACGCCTCCATTCATGAACCTGTTCCTTCCCATATCTATCTGCTGTCTCCTGTTTGTTAAGACCTTGCAATTCTCCATACCTATTAAAACAACAGATTGTTATAAAAATAAAGGTTCTTGATAGAACAACAAAAAGAATAAAGCTATAAAACTTGCATTCTCTCATTCAGCCGCCAAGAAGTTATAACCGGGATGGATTGCTTTATAGTTTCATCACTCGAAACCTTACTCCAAGATCTTGCCTGATCACTCTCGTCATGGATTATTATTGGAACCTACAAACAGAATCATGTTCATATAGTATCAAACTCAACTTATCACTCAAATTAAGCTATAAATTCAGACTGAAGTCGCTAATCTAGCAAGAGTATCGAAAAGACAACTTTAACCCTGAAAATCAATCAACTTATGTCATTACAAGAGTAAATTAGTTTTATACCTTCTTGCGACGGTGCTGAGTCATGGCAAGCATAGCAGTCATCTGGGCACGAATAAGAGCAGAAGTGTAGATCATGTCGACAGGTATGTTGCTGATTCTCTTCCCAGCTTCAATCGCTTCTTCAACACCCTTCTTTGTCAATGGCACATCCACACAACCCGTGAACAAGTTCTTCTCGTTCCACAAAGACTCACCATGTCGAATAAGGATCAACGCTGCTTCACCTTCACAATAAAGGAGAATTAAGTTAGTACACAAATCTCATTTTCATCCCAAGTTTCAGAAGGGGATTGAGAATGGATTTCTCATTACTTGACTTTTTTGCAGAGGTAGCAGCAGCATCATTGTTATGTGATGGGGATGAAACTGGATCCGTAATTGTGGTGGTTTGATACGATGAAGCATGAAGAACAGAAGATTTCCTCTCATGGGTACAGTAGTTTGATTCTCCTGTCTTCAGGAACAATCTACTATGAAGCAGGAAACCTTTCGAATTGGAGATCGATTTTAAAGAAGCGTTGCCTTTGTTTGTCTGATATCCAGACTTTAAATTACGAGAAAACTCAAGTGTTCCTCCAACGGATTGATGGAAAGAATTAACAGCCATTCTGAAAATCGAAACATGCAGAACCCAAATCAAATACCAAATACATCTTTGTAATAGATACCCATTTATGTATGATCATGGAAGTAAAAGACGAACTAAACGCCCATGCACAGAACGAATCGAATCTAAAATCATGAGTATCCGCGTAAATCAAGGCGGCACAGAAAGAAAAAAGTAAAGAAAACGAAGATGATATCGCGATTAGATACATACCTGGGAAATAGAAATCCGGGAGATTGTTGGGTTCCGATCAAATTAGGCTATTTGCTGGACTTATAGGAGAGAATGCAGAGAAGATGTTGGATTCACGAAGAAACCTAGGAAGAATAGAACGTGAAAATCTAAAGATGCGGATTATTTGAAAAGGGGTTAGTTGACGGAGAAGGCGATGCGCAGTTTCAGTTTTGTTTCTCAAAGTCTGAAACAACAACAGCTGCAGCAGCCACAGAGAGAGATTTGGGAGAGAGAGAGACAAATGGGGTTCAATTGAAGAAGAAGGGGGACCCAAAAAGGTACCATTTTTATTCTTTAGTTCCATAGCATATAAAATAAATTATTAATAAAAATATGAAAAGAATGTAGAAAGTAAAAAAAATAATTATTTTTTAAAATTATTTTAATTTAATTTGTTATTAATCAATATTAATTTTATTTTAAATTAAGAAATAATATTTTTTTAATTTATTTAAAATAATGATTTGGGGCACACTAACATAGATATTAAGGTAATTAAAAAAACAACCTTTCAGGGATTGAAAGGAGAGGATGCCAATGACCCCCAAAAATCAAAATGGGGATTTTTTAAATTATAATTATTAATATTATTAAAAGCACCAACCAAACCAGTTTTATATCAAATTGCAATTACATACCTACCCCTGCATGAACAGAAAAAAATAAAAAAGAAATAAAAGAAAATAGGATGAGTTAGATACAACGTGCTTTCTTTGCTTGGGCTTGAAAAAATGTTTGGTATAAGCTTGCATTCAATTTTGCATTTGACATTAAGATCCTTTATAAATAAATATTTCATTTAAATAATTTTATATCACTTAAAAAACTTATAATTAGTTACTATGTTACCGTATAAAATATATTTAAATTGTGACATTTAAACAAATATTTTTATCACATAAATTACCTAAATAAGTTTTTATTTATTTTGATAAAAAAAAATGATACAAAATTCAATTTAAATTCAAATCAAGCTAGCATTAATCATTTTTATTGAGTTGGATTTTATTGTCCCTAATAAATATTGAAAAGAAAACAAATTAATTCTACTGTGTGACCGATGTCCTATTTAGGAGCCATCAATTGAAATATGTGGGTGTTGTCAAAATCTCTCGTATATAACTCTTAAATTTTAAGATTTTAGATTATCATGTCTAATTTTAGATAAACTCATACAATTTTAAATTTACGAGATGATTTTATTAAGAAAGAGTGTATTTGTATTTATAAAATATAAAAATATGATATATTCAAATAAATAAATTAATATAATTTATTTATATTTTTATTTATCTATTATTAGTTTTTAATTAATTTTATACTTAATTATATATTTTTTTTAACGATCAATATATAAAAATAATAATATTATATGCCTAATATCTTTTTAAAAGTAAATTTGACTATTTCAAATAGCTATTTATTTTACAAATTTATAATTAAATTTGGAGGTTGTTTGGATTGAAGTTTTTATAAAATTTTAGAGAGAAAAAAAATATAATAATTGGTGATAATTTTAAGAAGTTGATGATTATTTTTGGTAAACAGACTTAAAAAGAATATTAATATATATATATAAAATAATAATTTAAAATTAATAGTATTTTAATATTTTAGTTAATAATTTTAGTAATGTGATGGATAAAAGGGGAGTGAAATAATGTTTGATTTTAGATATTTTTTTTAAACTAAGGTTAGGATAAATTCTAAAAAAAAATATAAAAAAATAGAGTACTTTAGCTTAGTTGTTTAGGTTTAGGGAGCTAGGTGCCTAGGTATACAAATATAAATATTTATGTCTGTCCACCAAACTACAAACCAGGCCATGATCGGAGAGTTATGGTCTTCACCTATTTTATTAAACTAAGGCCTCAACTAGTTTGATAACACTATCAAATTCTTAAAGGATTTTAATTAGGCATGACAAATTATTTTTGTAATATAATATATTTATTTGATTAATAGTTATAATCTCATTTAAAAATGACAATTTATAAAACAAACTAATTTTGTAAAAAACATTAATTTATAAAACAATTTAATTATTTTAAAATTTTGATTTAAATTTATAAATAAAACAAATATTATAAAACAAACATGTCTTAGAAAAATTGGTTTAGATTGGATACCCATCTCTTTCAGAACCATACCTAATTTTAATTGGACTAGACATTATACAATATAAATTTTGTGATTAATTTTGATTTTGATAGACTCAATTCTCGTTTGAATAAGACGTTAAGCGTTGAAGATATTGATAGTTTTATGTAGAACATTGTTATAAGTTGTTCGTTAAGATAATTCAATATAATTTTTGTTGAAAAAAATTTGAGATTAAAAACTTCATCAAAATTTTGTTCTTTAAATAAAGTGTTATTCACGGTGAAATTCTAACGAATTATATATGCATGAAAAAAATTGTATTATGATTAGTCGTATGTGTCACGAAAATGTTGATTCGACAACTCACTTACTTTTACATTATCGTGGGGTAGTGCTCAAGTCTATGGGTGGTTGCTTAAAAGTTTGAATTGATATAACTAATATGAAAGACCTACATATTTAAGTTACCATTCAAATTACTTTTTGGTGAACTATTTGATTTTAGAGAAATCATCGAACTTTCAATTATTACCGTCGTCTGGTGAACTATTTGATTTTAGAGAAATCATCGAACTTTTAATTATTACCGTCGTCCGAAACCTATCACATGTCAAGAAGTTAAAAACTGACTTATTGAGTACCGTTTTTTTTTTTTCTTTTTCAATGTCATATTTTCATTATGTTTAAAAAAAAATTTAAAACTTTTTTAATATACATTAACATTTTTCAAAAAATAAATAAATATTATAATTATGAAAATTTGAAGCCAATGCAAGATACAAGTATTGATCTTATTACCTTTTCAATATGTCATCAGATTGTGCTCCATCGGACCATTTAAAAAAAATCATGTTTCTTTCTCTTGCATATAAAATTGTAGGGCAAAGCTCAAGACAATTTGATCAAATATCTTAATTTGTCTAAATGAATGATTACCAAACATCAGAACAGCTTTCTGATGGCATTAGATAGAAAATAAAGTGATTTTTTTTATATTACATTAATTTAATAGAGTTTTACTAGTGCTGAAAACTTAAACAATATATAATAAGAATGTCTCAACATAAATAACCATATGAGAATAAGACCATCATCATAAAACCAATAAAGATATATGGTTTGGTTGGTTACTACTTGGTAGTGCTTAATCATCGATTTCCTGGTATTGCTGGAGAAGTTGGGTGCATCCCGACATAGGCTCATTCATCATGAATCCCATATTGTTGGCATACCTCTTGCTTGAGGCAATCCCATTGTATCGGGTAAGGATCACTCGTGCTCGATCACGCCCTGGGTCAGCTGTAGTACACCCTCTGTGGGAACTGCTTACCAATAAAGCATCACAAACACCATCCTCGTGATCTTCTTTTATGTTCACTCTGTATGTTCCTGTTTCGTCAGTTGTTGTCTCTACACTGTAAACAACCTTCTGACTTATCTTGTCTCTGCATTCAATTCTAACTTTAGCACCTGTTCAACACAACAACAAACAATTCTTTCATTTCATTTGCCCATCACTAATATATTGATTTCTTTTAGTTTCCGTGATTGCACAAACGAATCAAGCTCCTAAAATACAGTACCCTTTGTCCGTGATTGGACAAACACATGAATGAGTATGACAACTAGATGAAAAAATTGATTTCTATTAGTCTATGTAATTGCTCAAACGAATCAAGCTCTGTAGCCTTTGTAAAGGAAGATGCATACCTAAAACTAGAGATTTAATAACAAACACATGAATGAGTATGACCACTAGATGAAAAAATTAATTTCTATAAGTCTATGTGATTGTGCAAAACGAATCAAGCTCCTAAAATGCAGTAGCCTTTGTAAAGGAAGATGCATACGTAGGACTAGAAATTTAACAAACACATGAATGAGTATGAGCACTAAATGAAAAAAAAATGATTTCTATTAGTTCACGTGATTGCTCAAACGAATCAAACTCCTAAAATGCAGTAGCCTTCGTAAAGGAAGATGCATACTTAAGACTAGAAATTAAACAAACACATGAATAAGTATGAACACTAGATGAAAAAAATGATTTCTATTAATCTATGTGATTGCTCAAAACGAATCAAGCTCCTAAAATGCAGTAGCCTTCGTAAAGGAAGATGCATACGTAAGACTAGAAATTAAACAAACACATGAATGAGTATGAACACTAAATGAAAAAAATAAATGATTTCTATTAGTTTACGTGACTGCTCAAACGAATCAAACTCCTAAAACGCAGTAGCCTTTGTAAAGGAAGATGCATACCTAATACAATAAATTAAACAATCACTTGAATGAGTATGAACACTAAATGAAAAAAAAAAACGATTTCTATTAGTTTATATGATTGCTCAAACGAATCAAACTCCTAAAATGCACTAGCTTTTGTAAAGGAAGATGCATACCGAAAACTATAAATCAAACAAACACATGAATGTGTGAAAAACAAGGTGCAATGATCAGATCTATTATTTTAGATTTAGTTATATTGATTACTCAAAAGAATTCATCTCCTTCAAGATCCTAAAACTTGATTAGCTTTTTAAGCATTCAATTCACTGTTCTCTCTTCTATCATCTATCAATTTGGAGTCCGCATACAGGATAACGCAAACAAACAACTAGGAATTCATCAAACACATGAATTCGTAAATCGATCTGAACACTAAACGAAAAATACAAAGTATAATGATCAGATCTAGCGTTAATAATCACAGTAATGAACTAATAAAGTAAACCGGTTGTCCGCAGATCACATTATACTATCTTAAGACGAAATTATACATTCAAGCGTCATACGATGAGCAGTTAGGTTAAATAAAGAAAGCAATCTATTCAAAAGAATCACAGTAATGAGCAGTTAGATCTAGCGTTAATAATCACAGTAATGAACTAATGAAGTAAACCTGATGTCCGCAGATCAGATTATACTATCCTAAGACGAAATTACACATTTCAAGCGTCATACGATGAGCAGTTAGGTTAAATAAAGAAAGCAATCTATTCAAAAGGATCATACCGATCATATTGTACTAGCTTAAGACGAAATTATACATTCAAAAGGATCATACCGGAAATGTAAGTAGTAGCGGAAGTCTCGAATCCGGCACGGCAAGTATCACAATACACTCGGCCTTCCAAAGAGAGCGGTTCCACCATAGGCCTGGTGGCGGTTACAATCGCCGGGAGCAAACAGAGAGCAATCATCAACATAGTTCTCGCCATTGTTGTATGATTAGATCGAGATTATGAAAGAAAGAGATTGAATTTGTAGAGAGTGAAGATAGAACAGTGAGCAAATTAGTAAAGCAAGGAAAAGGAAGACAGCGTAGAGCGCGGTGGGAGATTTATTCTGGTGTGGCAGTTGTATATTTCAATCATGGTGTTAGAATCTTTTAAAGTTGGACACGTGTATAGTTTTGAATTGGTTAAGTTGATCGGGTTTTGATTGTGATTGAATATAGATGATTGTAAATAGATTGAGTGAAATTGGATGTAGAGAATTATAATTCTTGTTTGAATTCGTTCCGTGATTACAGCTCAGTGTCGGTGTGATCACATGGGATGTGAGAGCGCGTGGACCCCACTGTCTTAAGAATTAATTATGGGTGAAAAAAAAAGACTTTGGGCCGTTGGACTGAACCTCATTTATGAGGCCCAACTTTACTGATATAAATGTACCTTTTTTTTAAAAAAAAAAATGGCAAAATAATATTAATATATCTATAAAGTATGAAAAAAATCATAAATTTCAGAAATTAATAGGAGATTTGAATGAAATTTTTAAAATTTGATATATTTGGAAAATAACAACTTTTTAGGAGTCAACAGTCAACACAACTTTTTAATATATTTTTGAATGGCCATGAACATTAGAACTGGCCCAAGACCGTCAGTTTAGGCCTTGATTTTTACTTTTTAAATATATATATTTTTAATTAAAATTTAACTAAAAAACAATTAACTTAATGGTGTAAATTTACTCTACTCCTTATATATTGGATCATATTTACATGGAAATTCCTGAGGTTGTTTCTTGTACAATATATACATGCTACATGCATGTATGATTGATGAACATGAACAAGAGTTTGTTGATTTATTTTAGAATAAAATTAATTTCAATAATATGTTTAATTATGAAAATTGCAAAATAATAATAAAAACCAATAAAAAATTATTCAGTTTAAGTTATGACATTATTTTAATAAATTATCTAGATATTACTAATCAATTAAAGATATTATTACAAAACAAAAACTCTTAACCACAAAATTATCACTAGCCACGAAGAGGTTAGAAATAGAATACCGGTGAGGCCGAGGACACGATAATGACTTTTATGTTTTATAGTCTTTTTCTCTTTTTCGGATTATGGTTGACATATGTGTGAAATTTGAATGTTCTCATGTATACTCACGATCTCCTCAAAAAAAATTCTTTGATATTTTTCTAACGGGAATCTTGATCATCGATGTCTTTTTTGGATTTATTAATTGGATGATGTTCTTATGGCTTGTATGTGTGTATTTGGAAATTTATTTCACATCTTCAATGCTTACATTTTGTTTATCAAAGTTTGGTAGAAATACACTAAATTTGGTAAACACTTTTTTTTTTTATAAATTATATTACCACGCATCTTTAAATTATTGCTATAAATTTTGATGGATAAAAGACAAGATGGTAAAGTACATTGTGGGGACAAAATATATAACATATATTTCATTCCTCGATCTGTCCTCAAACTTGCTCGACCAACTTTGATGAGCATGAGACGACCGCGTCTCCTGTTGTAAGGAAGATATTGTCCTCACCAATTAGTTGAGCAAATCGAGCCGCATATAATTTTTCAATTATCACTTGCCCCGGGTTCGCTAGAACAAGCTGGGAAAACAAAAAAAAAACTTAACTTAAAGCATGTTCAACAAATTCCCTTCAACTATTAATTTAAGTTTCATTTACTTGAATTTCTCTTTTCGCGATGCTTCGATGTAACTCTTCGAGTGAATGAATGCCACTCGTATCAATATCAATAACGGCTGGAAAACAAACAAATGACAAACATGTCAACATGACATTTCATAAGGAATTCAATAAACCCCGAATAGAATAGAGATACTCACGTGACATGTCAACAATCAAAAACCGTATTCTTGGATGCCCGACTTGTTTCAACTTCTCTTCCTCATCCCCTAACCACCTCAATATTCTATTCCATAAAAGGAAAGACATGATTACAATACTTTCTAATAACATATTATTATGAGTAAACACATAGGCCTTGCTTGGTCTTGAATTATTTGCAAACAACCTTCTTTAATATAAAGATGGATATAACTTAATTATCTACCTTTCCTTGACATAGTTGGAGTTGGAGAAGTAAATTGCTGAATCAACTCTTACAATCAAAAGCCCATTTATCTTCCTCGCCTCCGGGTATTGCTGAATGTTGCGATAAACATTCGTTTTGGGGATTTGTCCAAGTAAAGCTGTTCGTGGCCTCGTTACTTGAAGAATGATTTTAGCGAAAGATATCGCCACCTATTGACCGATCATGCATGCATGCAACATATATAAATGATCATGAGCACCACACAATTATTGGTTAATTAACTAAAAACCATGTCAAAAGGCTTAATGAATTAATGCTTACCGCGATCAATAGACCTGTCTCAACGGAGTCGAAGACCACACCAAAGAACGCTCCCATGCAAGCGACGAAATCGAACTTATCAATTTTCCATATCATAATGGCTGCATCCACGTCGACAAGGCTAACAACCGCGGATATGATTATGGAAGCAAGAATGGCATTTGGGGTGTACTTAAAAAGAGGCGTGATGAACATCAAAGTTAACAACACGACACATGACATAACAATGTTAGAAACCGCGGTTTGACAACCTGCCATGTAGTTCACAGCCGACCGGGAGAACGAGCCTACAATAATATCACCAAGAATGAAATGTATACTTTTATTTTCTTAAGATGTTTACACTTTATCAAGATTCTCATATGAGTACGTACCGGTAGCAACGTAACAAGATGTCATTGAACCGACGACATTCATTGTTCCTAGAGCTACCATTTCTTTGTTCCCGTCTAGTTGATAATCCTTCATGGAAGCAAATGTTCTTCCAATCGCGACGGCTTCCTACTCCAATCGCAACATATTTTTTAATCCGACGACTTCATAATTCAATAATAGGTACTAACCAATTTAACTCACCGTTAGCGCTATTAGTCCGGCCACCACACCAATTCTAAAGCCTTTCATGAGAAATTTACCCGAGAAGTATATTTCATTCACCGAAGATGGATTTATTCCTCGCTCAATCTTCCTCACCTTCGTAAGTCGTAACAAACAATAAAAAGATATTTCATCAATTACAATCTTTAATTTTCTCAATATAATTCATTATATTAGAAATTGAAAGAAAAGAAATAGGACACTTACGATTTGAACTCCCTGCTTGTCAGCATGAGTAATGTAAACGAAAAACGTTGCGAGAATGACGGATATAAGAGGAGCGATCGCGGGTACCCAAAACAACTTCTTATTCCTCTTTCCCTATTTATCAAATGATCATAGTTTGAGAATTATGATAAATTTCTTTGTAATTGATTTGATTTGATTTATTTGATTACAAATGTCTAATTAGTGCATGCATGGCCTTACAATGAACTTGGCAAATAGAAGAAACGCCAAGAAGCTTACTCCAATCACTATTGTCTGCCAATTCCACTGCAAAAATTGAAACAAAAAATAAGTATTAGACACAAATCTTTTTATTTATTTATTATTACAACATGCAAAATAAGAATTAACACTACTTACTCCGTGGTGGGCTGAAATGAAAACGGAGCGCAAAACCGAGACAATATCGGTTTTCTTAGTGAAGTGATTGGTGCTGATTCCAAGGAGACCTTTGAGTTGTTGCAAGGCGATGGTGATGGCAGCTCCGCCCATAAAACCGACAATCGCAGCGTGGGATAGAAAATCAATCAAAAATCCCAATCTATATATATATATAACACCATTAGAATATTTTGTTAATATTAACATAGTGTAATTAAATAATTGAAATGGAAATTAAATAACCTTAGGACACCAAGTGTGGCTTGAGTAATTCCGGCAAAGAATGTTGCAGTAAATGCAAGCCTTCGATAGTCTTCTGGATTTTTCTTGTGATCAATCTCGTTATCAAGAAGTGTTCCGAGAAGTAAAGACACGACCGCCACCGGTCCTATGGCTATGTCTCTAGAACTACCCATGAAGGCGTAAACAAGTGGAGGAACAAAGCTCGAGTCTTGAATCATGACATGCAAAAAAATCATGTCAATCACTAAATTAAATTAAGGAAACAATAATATAAGTAAAACTTACACAATCCATATTGTGGATCCAAATTCGCAAGCTTAGCGTACCCAATATCCTGTTAATTATTTTACTTACGAGTTGAGTAACTCGTAATGTAATGTAATGTCACGTAACATTTTATTTTGTAACAAACATGTTTTAATTTTTTGTTACCTGAGGAATGCAAAGGCTGGCAATGGTTAGGCCGGCAATGAGATCTCCTTTAAACTTGGACAAGTTATAGTGTCGTCCCCATTCAAGAATGGGGAAGACGGCTTGGAAACCTAGGACGATCTTTCTAGACAAGGACTTGTCCTTAAACGGGCGGAGAGGATCATCGGAGAAGAATGTTTCTTTCAAGGAACTCTTCAATTCCTTTAAGAGGCCGTGTTTGTGTGGTGCTCCAACCTTGTGAATGTAGTAGTTTTCATTATCAACTCGCGACAACGATCCGATTTCTGCCTCATCAAAATTCTTATAGGAGGCCATTGAAGAACAATGCAAGACACTCCTACTCCTTTGTGAAGAAGCAAGTTAGAATCGTCAGTTTGTATCATATATATATTAATGGATTTTATAATAAGAATTCAAACTATGTAGATTTTTCAACTAAAATTAAAGGTCAACAACGACGGCAACTTAGTCCCATTTCAATAAAAAGAAAAATGATCAACAAAATGAAGCTCAATAAGCTATGAAATGGTCCAAAAGAGAATCATTTGTTCCCAAAATGCTGAAAAACAAAAAGTTAGACCTTTTATAAAGAAAACAAATGAATAAGAACAAGGCTTGAGGAAGGAATGGATATGTATCCAAATTTATAAAACCAATTAAGCTAGCTGAATTCCCAATGTATATAAACTCAAACTCAATACTCGATACATGCACCACGAAAAAATGGGACCCACCTAAAGCAAACTCGAAAAAAAAGTCCACTTCTTTCGGATCTAACTAGGAACATTTTAACTCAACCGCGCTCGTCTCTTTCATTGAAAAAAAATGCAATTAATCGAGACTTTTAATCTATTAATAAGTTTCTTCCCACTTAAATTGTCTTTCAAATCACACATAAAAGTTCTTTCGGTGAATTTAAGTTTTCAGCTTGAGATAACAAACTAATCAAATGTTTCTCTGTTTCTCGAATGATAGAATTAGAAATTAACAAACCATGAAAATTTGTGCCCAAAATGATAATAGGCATTAAGACTAATTGAATTAATCAAAACCCTAAACTATAGCTTATCTCTTCTCTTCCCATGTAATAATAATAATTGATCCAAAAAACAACCATAAAAACTATAAATATGTATAAAAAAAACAAGAAAAAGTAAAGTGGCTCACCTCACACCGGTAGTGGACGTATGTACGGTACAATAATCCGATCGAAAATCCAAAAATAGAAATAAACTTTATCCAAATGGTGCACTTACAATCTCCATTATCAAGCTTTCCTCCTTCTCAATTTTACTGAATTTTTTCAAAGAGAAAGAAAGAGAGATAGACTATATATATAAGCCATACAAATTATTTGATGTTGATATTTATATAATTAATTTTTGTTTAATAAAATAAGATTTAAGGATATATTAGTCAATTTTTACATTTATTGAAGACTTAAGAGGTGTGAATCCATAATTTTATTTATTGTTTTGATTACAAAACAATCAATATTAGGAAAGTTTTAATCTTTTACTTTAACCTTGTCTTTTATATTTTGGAAAGAAAAAAAAAATAAAAAAAGTAGAAATGACTTAAGAGGCCAAGTTGCAAGTCTTCTAGGTCAACGGTTGAATCTAGCCGTTTTTATGGCCCACAACACCTTCTTGTCTCTTATTTAATATTGGGTTATGTGAATTATTTTATTTTAATAATTTTGTACCATATTATTGTAATATCCCAAAACCAAACAAACTAGAGGCCGGAAATGAATACTTACTTATTAGTAGGTCATATACAGTCTTAGGACCTGTCTTAGGCCTTATTCGGTATAGATTTTTAAAAAAATTCATACAAAATCAAATATTACTTCACCCATTTTTATTATCATATCACTTAAATCATTAACCAAAATACTAAAATATTCTCTATTTTAAATTATTATTATTTATTTTATTTATATATCAATACCCTTAAATCTTTTTACCAAAAATAATCATCACCTCCTCAAAATCATCACCAATCATTATTTTTTTCTCCCTCTAGGTTTTTAAAATAACCCCAAACCGAACGAGATCTTAAATTAAATTGGATTTTTTGGTTTATTTTGGTTAAAGTGACAAAAAAAACCTATATGAAATATAAATAAGTTTATTTGGGTAGAATGAGTTTTGAAACATTTAAGTCCTTACCGTTGTTAAAAATTACGGAGCGTGTCACTAGGTAATAGGGTTTAATAATTTAAAATTTAGAAAAATTGATAAGGGTAAAATTGTATTTTAAATAGAATAATGAAATGATTCAAAATATTGAAGTTTAAGCCTGGTTTATTAGTTTATAAAAAGAAAAAAATAATGATAATTGATGATTTTGAGATGATAATAATTGTTTTTGGTAAGAAATACTTAAAATGTATTAATTGATATATATAAATAAAATAAAAAATAATAATTTAAAATAAAGGATATTTTAGTATTTTAGTTAATGAAATGAGTGATGTAATTGTTGAGAAGTGATCGATTGAAAAATTATTTTTGTTTAAGTTATTTTAAAAACTCAAAGAAAATTAAGTTCTTGGTATAATCTTCACAAACTCTTTTTTTTCATTTTTTTCTTTCTTGTTTTATATCATTAACAATAAAACGTGAGTTTATGGGTTATATCACTAAGTTAAGAGTCTCAATTAATCCTTAGAAATTAAACAAAGAATCTATTAATAGACTTGTTTGATATAGGGTTATTAATTGAATTTTATTCAAATATTTCTTATTATATCGTTACTTTTTCTACAATCAAATCCATTAATTTAAACAGTTTGAATTATCTTTTTTTTAATAATTGATCTCAAATAGTATAAATAATTAAATTTTATTAAATAAGATTTTGAATTTATAATCAATTTATTTTTCAAATAATGTCAGATTTAATTAGGTTATTTAGGTCTTGTTCCAACTTGAATTATTTTATGTAAATTATTGAAAATCAGAAGTATAAAAATATTTCAGTCTTCTATTTTGGTTTATTTGAGATTAGTCTCAAATAACTTATTGACATATTTTTTATTGGGTAAATTAAAAAAAAAATGAACTCACTTCCATTTAAAGCGTTTCGAACCGTAACCTCTTAATTTTTTAAGTCGATTCTTATCACTAAACTATCTTGGTGGGTAGTTATCAACTAAATAATTTATTTATTATATATGATGGAATTCTATTTACACTAAAAATATCTTAAATTAAATAAACGATTTTTTACCGTGAAAGATATTTGGAAGATATTGTTAACTTATTTGAGAGAATAAGTGAGACTGTAAAAAAAATGATCCACAAGCCTAGACAGCCTTTTTCTTTCAAAAATGATATGATTCTACTAAGGTCTCATCCTATGGGGTTTTACATTGGACCAATTACATAAATAAATATAAAAAATAGATTAAAAAAAAAAGATTAATTTTTTTTTTAAGGCTTAGAATTCTATAATTTTCAAGTGGCCTAATTCTTATTTTATAATCGAACTTAGATAAATTTTTAATAATTTTTATTAAATATGTCTCGAACTTTTAATTTAGAATTTTTTTTAATAATTTTTGTTAAATATATCTCGAACTTGGAATGGTAATATATAGAGTTCGGATTATCAAAATTTTAGTCATTTGAAACTTTTTTCAAATCAACAAAATGTCTGTAATCTTATTTTAAAGCATCAATTTTATTTTTTAATTAATTTATTATTTTTTTAAATAAAATGATATTTAAGAATTTTATTTTATTGAAGTTGGTTTGATTGAGTAGAAAAATGTGTAATATAACGAAATTTTTTAAAAAATATTGAATAAAGAAATATTTTGTATTTATTTTTCAAAAAAACTTCATAACGATATAATTTTGTATATGTTCTATAAATTTAGACAAAATTTTGTTTTAAATTGAGTATTTTTTTTCGAGATATACACGTTCAAAACTGTAGAATACGATTTGAATACATTAAAAATGTGTAATATATGAGAATAATTAAAAAAAATGGTATTTTATTTTAGAATTGTGAAAAATTAATTAAAAAAAAAATATTATTTTAAAATAAAAATACTATTGTTCATTCATTTATAAGAAAACTTTAAATTACTAAAATTGTAATAGTTGAATTCTCATATAACACTTATTTTTTATAAAAAAAATATAATAATTCAATTTCTTACTCCATATAACAATTGAATTAAATGAAATTATAATTTGTAAGGACGAATTAATTGAGATTTGAATAGACCTTAGCCTCAAACAATGGATTCGTGCCTAAAATATCAGCTGTCAATCAAACAGACATAACGCGTTGAAAAAAAAGAAGATATTTCCGTTTTTTCTTTTCATACACAAAACTCATTGTCAAAATCAATGGAGGCTGCAATTTTTATTCTTTTTTGCTAACATGACCAATTTGGAAAATTAGAGCCATATTTATAGCATTAAACTTTTGACTTTATTCAATAACTATATAATAATATTTTACATGTCAAAAATTGTGTCTAAATAATTGAGATCACAATTTTAATTTTCACTAAAATGTTTTAAATTAAAATTTGATTGAATTATTTAGATTTGGGAGCTCCTTATTTTAAACTTTACCATTTGAAACTTATTGTTTTTTTTAATTAAATGAGAACTAGCATGACACCCACAATCATGTTCCCTGCTTAAACTCAAAATGTTTTTAGATGAAATCGAACCCGTGATATTTTGGTCTCTTAAGCCGACTTTTACGATTGAACTATTTTGGTAGGGTAAGACTTCTTATTGCTAAAGTTATCTAAACGATATTTTATCTTAACGGTTTCAAACGTTGTTAACTTATTATTAATGTGACATTTATAAATAAATAAAATATTCATGTCACTAATATAATTACTAAATTTCAGCGAAATGAGAGTTTTGACTAAAAAAAAATCATAGAATTGGTAGTCAAAATTCTTGTAGTAATATTGATATTTTATTTATTTATTTATTTATAAATGTCTTTTAGATAATAAATTAACAACATTTTAACTATTAATACAAAATCTTATTTTGTATAATTTTAAACAGTGTCAAATTCCAAATTGAAGTACAAAATGTCAATTGTATCAATAACCAAATTTTGATCATTTGACCATTTTATTTCTATAATAATATAATACATTTTAAAATATAATTAAACATGCAATTTAAAATATAAAAACCCTCTAAATATATCATATGTCAAAAATTGTTACAATTTTAATTTTCATTAAAACTGTCATAAATTAAAATTTGAGAAACATTGATGGTGTGATAATGTTAACATTTTAAATTAAAATAATAAAATAAAATTAAGGTATATATCATCAAAGATTGAAAGTTAATCAATAAGCAGGGCGCCTCCAGGCCTAACCTAAAGTAGGCCAGCCCTAAAGTAAGCCTGACAAACTCTTGGGCTAGGACATCACACCCCTTAGGAAAGTCCAATTATTAAAATTAGTAAAATATTTTATTAAATTTGTTATAATTTTAAATATAAAAGGTTGTAGTTTAGTGATAGAAATGATAGAGCAGCCCAAATCTCAAATCTCAGGACCGACTTTATCAATAAGGTATATGTACTTGACATTAAATAGTCTAAATTAAACCACTGTTTAATTTTTGTTCAATCATTAATTGTTGAAAATTTAAATGATATAATATTGTACATTCATATGTCTTCTTCTTATTATTTAAAACAAAAAATAAAATAACAAATTCACTCAAGCAACTCAAATAAATTTGATGAGAGACTAATTATATAATTAAGAAATAAAATGTCTCATAATCAATTTGTACGTTTTGAAGTCATAATTGTGAGCCTGGTTCTCTTTGGGTTATTTGAAAAACCCAAACAAAATCAATTTTCCAATCAATCACTTCTCAACAATCACATCACTCATTTTATTAACCAAAATACTAAAATACCCTCTATTTTAAATTATTATTTTTTATTTTATTTATATATATCAATACCTTTTAAGTAATTTTACCAAAAATAATCATTACTTTCTCAAAATCATCACCAATCATTATTATTTTCTTCCTCTAGGTTTTTTAAAAAACCCGAATCCGAACAAGCTCATAAAGAAAAATCCAAACAAATGAAATTCCTGATAATGATTAGGTAGCTCAAATGTCAAGTATATACACGTTTATTATCTACTTAAAAGAATATGATAACTAAAAACAATGTTTGAACTGCTTATAAATAAGGTAATCAATTTGTTACTAAAAAAATCTAAAATAGTTTGTGATGAATTTAATCTGAAAGGAATCGTTCTTCGAAGATCTTCCTATCTAATAAAGTAGCAAAAAAAAAAATCCCAATCTTCTGATTTTCTTCTCTTTTGACGGCTTAATTAATCATAATTCATAATTAAGAATGTCAACTTTTTATAGAAATTTTGATTTAATAGTCCCTCTGATCTGTTTCTCTTTTTAATACTGCCCTTACATGAAGTAAAACTAAAACAAAATATAAAAAAAATCAAACACTAAGAAGTAAAAGATATTTAGATAAATTTATTAAAATATTATTTACAAATTAATAAATTATTAATAAAGAAGTAAAAATTAAATTATTAATAAAGAAAAAATAGATAAATTATTAATGTAAAGAAAAGAGATAAATAAACATTTAAAATATTTGTCACATTTCCACGTTATTCGTTATACCATTCACTGTAAATTTTTCGCTCCCCTATCATTACTCTTATAAGTATATTCTAATTAAAAATAGAACTCATTTACTTCTATTTTTTTTCTTAGATAGAATTATATAAAGAAGTCTTGTTTCTAATAAATTGATGTAATATAATATAAGGTAGATGAGAATAGTTTAAATTTATCGATAAAAATATAATATAACTAGATTTTTTTATAATAATATATATTTCAATAAATATTGTAACTTTAAAGATGGCGTTACTATTTTGATAAGGCCATTTAATTTATAAGATTTGAATTTGGGCAGAATAAGCTTATCATGAAATGGGCCAACTTGTAGTGAAAATTGTTATCTTCCATCTTTTTCTCTTGTGGATTGTCTTAAAAGTTCAGCCCTTGTGGCCTTGTTTCATATATATTATTAAAACAACCTCAAGAATCTGATTCAAATAAATCATAAGACTCCATATATATATATAGAACTGTCCCAATTCCTTGTTGGAGATGATATTCATAAGAATTTTAACATCTTTAATTTATCAAATGGGAAACAATCAAAGTTTGGGTCATCCATCTTTTGAAGGATTGAATTCCGGATGGGAAAGAATAAAACCAGGCTCCAATGCCATACTATTGATTCCCCACTACGTGGTACAAGCGCTTTTATCGATTTAGGGAACTGTATACCCCGGGTGGTAAGAAGATGTCTCGCTAATTTGTAGATTTCGCCTCTATCTATTTCTTTAATTGAAACACAAGATCTTCTCAGTTTCGTTGATGGAATTGTAATTTTTTAACAAATTAATTTGAAAGTAGCTTATCGAAGATTAAGGGTAATAAAAATGACAACAATGTTAGAATGAGTTTAGGATTTAGGGTAATAAAAATGACAACAAGATCTTCTCACCTCTATTTCTTGAGATATGAACAATAACTTTTTGAATGATGAGAGAAACATAATAAATAGACTATCTATATGAGTTGGGGACCTAGTCCTATTATACTAATTTATTACTTGAACTATCAACGAAATAATAAATAATATTTATGTTTCTACACAAATACATTCCCATATTTATTATATATGTCTAAATAAGCCCATAACCTTTATATACTTTAATAAATCATATTAATTGAGCTTTAATCTTTTTATATAATAACAACTAATATATCATTACTAAATAATATATGTACACAAATGTTAGAAATAATTCCAACATTTAACTGAAACCAAACTAAGCCAATTTCAATATCATAACTCATTAAGAACTTTGGATAAGTTAGATATTTCATTTCCTAAAAAAATAATGTTTTCTTCCCTTCTTAATTGTAACCATAAAAGAAAAGAAAGATATCAATAATGTAGTTTGTTTGTTTCAATTTAATACAGGTTATTTAATAGAAATCAGTGAGACACGATTAACTTGGCGGTGATAAAATAACGAAAATGCCATTGTGCAGATTTGGAACAGAAATCAAGGGTATGAGTGTGACCCCACTCAGGTGTTAAGTCTTCGAGAAGTCAACGGATGAATATGGACGTTTTTACGGCCTGGAGTGGCCCCTCACACATTTGTTTGATTCCCATCTTAAATATTTTCATTTCATTAAATACTCTAATTTATTAAACTTTAACCTTTAATTATCACTAGCATTTTTTAAGAAATTATTTAATTAATAACGGTCATGGTAAAATTGTGACAATGTAAAAAATGATTAGATAGAAACATTTTGTTTAAATGTTAAAATTTCGTTATATATGGGAATAGAAGTCTATCATATGTCTTATGCGACAACAAGTGCCTGCATTCCAAGTGCATATAATTTACCGACAAACATTCTTCTAATAACGGTTTAATAACGAAGGAATACATTAAATATAAGGTTATTAATTAAGAGTTATTTCTCAAAATCAACACCACAATAAGATATTTAAAAAATATATGTTTAAGTACCTTCTATAAACAAAAATCAATCCTTGAGATGGGTCCTACAAAATTACTTTGATTATTTTTATAACAAAAAAATTATAAAGAATTACTCATTTAACGAGTTATTTCTTGTTAGGTTAAATCTAAAAAATGGGTAATTTATTTTGCGGAATATTTTTTTATACCTAATTACATTACCAAAAAATACAATATATCGAACAAATTAAAAATAAAGTGTTACAGCATAAAAGTGCCACATGATATTTAACGTCGCAGTGCAAGAAGAATCGTTGGAACTATTTTAGCGGCGCTTAAAATAATGCCGATAAATATAAGCCGGTAAATAGTGTTTTATATTAGATAATACGTTCCGTTAATAATTACACCTTTTATATTTGGTAACTGTTTGTTTTATTTTAGCGACAGTTATACTATTTTAAAATTTAATTTTTACTATTTTTAAAATTGTTTTTCACTGAGGGACATTTTTAATAACTAGGAAATTTTCGTGCGATGCACACGGATGAGAATAAAAACAAAATAAATTAAAAATTATAAAAATATCTATTCAATGTTTAAAATTCTTAATAAATCACGAATAATATATTAAAATAAAAATATAACGCTCTCATTCCACATTTTATTCACTTCGATAAAACAATTTATTTTTTCACATTTTCATCACATATTTTTTTCGAATGAATCTCTCATCTTGTAACTTTACATTTTTACTTTGTCAATCAAATATTTGATTCATATTTTTTTAATAATTAACATCATGACCTTATACTTTGGTCAATCAAATATTAAATTCATATTTGTTTAACCACTTTCAAATTATACCGGTTTATTATCCCTCAACAAACCACATCTCAATCACACTTGGTTAAAGGTTGTACTTGTTCTGTTATGTTGCAAAATCGAAACATACAAATAACATTTTTAATTTTATTTTTAACCGTTTTAAATTTATGGGCGGGTCCACCCACAATCCGACCCAAGTATCCATTTACTCTCACATAAATATCCAAATTAATCACAGCTCTCGATCCGGCAATCCGGATACTTTAAAAATTAAGCATCATTATATATATATAGCTTAGTTAGTTAAAAACTTGAACTTTTATTGTTAAAATGTCTCGCGTTCATCAAATTTGGTGTTTAATTTTAAATATAAATTGTTGTTAGCCTAGTCGGTTAAAGGGTTATTCTTGTTTTGTTAGGTTGTAAGTTAGAAACATACAAATAACATTTTTAATTTTATTTTTAATCGTTTTAAGTTTATGGGCGGGTCAACCCACAATCCGACCCAAGTATCCATTTACTCTCACATAAATATTCAAATTAACCACATCTCTCGACCCGGCAATCCGGACACTTTAAAAATTAAGCATCATTATATATATATATATAATAAATTAGTTAGTTAAAAAAACTTGAACTTTTATTATTAAAATATCTCGCGTTTATTAAATTTGGTGTTCAATTTTAAATATAAAGTGTTGTTAGCCTAGTTGGTTAAAGGGGTATACTTGTTTTTGTTAGGTCGCAAGTTCAAAACATACAAATATCATTTTTAATTTTATTTTTAACCGTTTTAAGTTTATGGGCGGGTCAACCCATAATCCAACCCAAGTATCCATTTACTCTCACATAAATATCCAAATTAACCACAGCTCTCGACCCGAAAATCCAGACATTTTAAAAATTAAGCATCATTATATATATAGATTAATTAGTTAAAAATTTGAACTTTTATTGTTAAAATGTCTCACATTCATCAAATTTGGTGTTCAATTTTAAATATAAAGTGTTGTTATTTTAGTTGATTAAAGGGTTGTATTTGTTTTGTTAGGTTGAAAGTTCGAAACATACAAATAGTATTTTTAATTTTATTTGTAACCGTTTTAAGTTTATGGGCGAGTCAACCCATAATCCGACCCAAGTATCCATTTACTCTCACATAAATATCCAAATTTACTACAGCTTTCGACCCAGCAATCCGGACACTTTAAAAATTAAGTATCATTATATATATATATATATATTTGGTTTAAAATAATTTTGAATATTGATACTATTAAAATTACTTTCATTTTAATTTATCAAAACACTGAGTATTATGACAACTATGAAAAATATATAATCATAGTTTTTATTTTTATATTAGCTATTTCATCTTAAGATTGAATCAATACCATGTTTTTTTTAATATATTGTGGTCTGGAGTGCGGTTAATTTTTACGGGTTAAGCACTTAACCTGCAATCACACTTAATTAATTTAATTAGACGAACAAATGTTCCGCATAACAGATTCTAACTCAGGATCTTGGGAAGCTGGAGATATCCCCTCCTTTTGCGTCTAGGCTTTTATGTGTGAAGAAACGGGGTTTAGGTACAAAATTAGAACTTGTGCCACCACTCACAACTAATTGTTTCATTAAAATCTCCTATTATTATTATTATTATTATTATTATTATTATTATTATGTCTAGTCACACTTAAATCACAACCCTTTTTTAAGTGAAAATTAAATTTAAAACATTTAATATTAAGTAATTAGACCACATGAAGATCATAAGTTCAAGTTTTCACAATTAGACCATTTATCAATAAAAAACCTCTAAAATAAAACTTTGTTTTTATAAGTCTTAAATCCATTTTGTAATCAAATGAAATCTTCTTTTTTTTCGATTCCATAAATTTAATTTATTATGAAAGTAATGGTGTTTTCTTAAACCTCAAAAAATCTCTTCATAAAATTTTATTCTCAATAACCTAAAATAGAAGAAGCTTTAAAAGATGAATCATTATGAGTGCTCACATCTCTATGATGTTTTGCAATCCTTATATTCCATTTGAGAGGAAAAGGTCATTAGCTAGAGCTTGAATTGGGTTGGTCCACTTTGACAAGTTGCTTTGCTTTTACCCTTTTGATTCCCCCTTCAAGTGGCTCATGAAAGGAGACCTGTTCTTATCTGAATTCACTGTCTAGATATAGCATATCTCTAGAGATGGTAACAAGAAGATCCAGTCATGAGACATGAAATGGGGTGAGTTGAATTCAATGGGGAATCAAAGAAAAATCATGATGAGTGGGTCTGAAAATTAAAGAAGGGTTGAGATTGGAAATGAAATGAGGATGATGAGCTGTTTTTAAGGTCATTGTGGAACAGCACTTTGCTAAAGTTGGAGAAAAGTACTTAACCATTTTGTCAAGTTTGATGAATTACTAGTAGAGCTAGTTTGATATTGGGTTATTTGAATTTTCTGATTTTTTTTTTATAAAAATGTGGATTATTTAACATAAAATTTTAAAATTTACTTTTATATTTAAAATTTAAATCTAAAAAAAATAAAATAAAGATATTTTAGTAATATATCGAGAATAAACAAATAACCTAACTTCAAACAAAGTCGCACTAGTTTGAAATGGTGGAATAATGACCCCATATGCCTAACCTTGGCTCTTTGTGCGTGCATCTCCTAACTAGTGGTCATTTAAGTAGCCTATTGCCACATATTTTTATTTTATTTTTATCAAATTTAAATATGTCAATATTCGGCGAATACAACTAATTTCAATTTGCCTATGCATATGTTTTGAAAATAAGCCACCAAACCAATAATTCTAAACATTTTTTTTTTGTCGTTTAACATTTTTCCCGTGACATGATCTTGGTGCGTGCTTCGCATGACTCAATTCCTTGTCATTGCTGATATGGCGCCACATCATTTCTACTATTGTAACTAGCCTAGCACAAAATAAAAAATAAAAGGAGTTTGTGATTGAAAAAAAACAGCATCCTTGATTTTAGGAATTAATGTAGTATTATTCTATCTTCTAGATTGTCTATAAACAATCTTCAAACCTAAAGCCTAAACAACGATAATAAACTTGCAATAGGTGTTTCCAATTATTGAATCTAATCCTGCTTAATTTAATACTTTGAGTTATTGCTTTAATTTAGTAACTTTATTTACAACTGTAACATTTATTTGTAAGGCTCATTTAACGTTTAACCACCTAAATTTCAAAGATTGATATGAATTAATAAAAATAACAATGTCACGTGTCAAACCGATTGCGTGAAATTAACCCACATTCATTGGGTCTAATTATAATGGAGGATATACACATAGAATAATCATAAAATGGTTTGATGTCATGTCTTTCAAAATCTTATTGTACTTTTTTTTACAGAGTAGAACATTATATATGGCAATGTGAAGGTTGCATCATTGTAAACATCCAATTCAAAGATTTTACTTGTTAAAATAAGAATTGTGAGCAATAAATCAAATAAAATCTCAAATATAAAACAACCAAAATTTAAGGTTGCAAGTTAAAAAGGAAAAAACTCTTAACTCCAGTTCAAGATTCTCAAAATGATTGAGATCAACATGGAAAGACCAAACTTATTTTTCTATTTTCAATTTCATAATTAATATTACTATATATGAAATATGTGCATCTCTATATTCGACTAATTCGATCAAGCAATATTTATATACTTTTTCTCCATTCTCAGTTTATTTTTCTCAACAAACAAAATTTAAACAATATTATTGAATTCCCTGTCAACTTTATCAAATGTCGAAATAAGAGTTCTAGCCTAAATGAGTTTTCATCGTTTTGGGAGTTCAATTCATTCGCCCTGAACCAATTCGTTTCTAATTTTGCTGTAAGAAATTTAATTCACTTCAAATGATACCTCTAGCAGAGCGATTAGATTTTTTTTTAGTTAAACTCTAAATAAATAAAACCAATTATATCATTATCATGAGGGACTATCACCTTGTTGACATTTGATATATTTATTATTATATCTATAATGTTTAGTGATTTGTTTTTCAACTTTTACTGTTTGAGAAATTATGATGCATTTATTATATATATATATATATATATATATATATATATATATATATATATATATATCCTTCATGTTTATTAAATCGACCACAATTCAATTATTTAAATTAAAGTGAACTTTTTCTTTACAAAAATGTAATTAAGATATTGTCATTATAACCGGACCCGCCATTTACATGGATGGTTTTCCGCAACCATTTAAGATAAGATCTACCAATAAAATATTATTGACTTTTCAAAGAAACGTTGACTTGTTCCCATTTAGTGTACTGATCATCGTCCCATTCTCGACAAATTAATTACTCGGATGTCCCTCGATTAATTATTTGATTTACTATTTTATTTAAGCGATAATCGAATCCGAGATATTTATTTTCTTAAAAATCTGGCACAATATTAAGAGTATGTCTCTTGGTGAAGTCAAGAGGTGATCATTTATTCTATCGGATTTTTAAGTGTTGTTTTGCTACCATTATGTATCATGTGAACAGAACGAAACTCTAGAGTGTTTACTAGAATAAGGAGTAATGTGGAGCAAGTGTGGATGATGTAATTCACTTATGAGAACGTGGAGGCGAATTTCCGCAAATGAGCAAAACTGGAATCTTTGTCAAAATTAAAATATCCCTCAACTATATAGTTTCAAGGTGCCTTAAAAGTTTTCATTTACTTGTGACTGATTTTTGTTGTCATTTGGATTAATTTAATCTATTTTATATAAAAGGATTGTATTTTATTAAAATCATATTTATTATATTTAAAATAAACTCTTCTATTTTAAAAAAATGACTTTTTTTTTTTGAGGGGAAACGGTTTAACACCATTTCATTAAAAAACATAAAAATGGGAGGGGTCAATAATCTAAACTAGACAAATCCTAGTTTTGATTGTAAGATTACAAACAAAAGATCCAAAAATTTCTGAATGGTTGCCGTCAAATCACATTACAAAACACATATTAAAATGAACAAAGACTACAATCTAGCTATCCCAAGCTATGTTGTTCCATATCCACCTTTTGACCGTATTTTCTTCTTTCACATCTTTCTTTACAATATATAGAGTACTTTTTGAGTTTGAATGAACATATGTAAATTTTGAATAAGAATCTTCTTCAGTGTTGTTACAGGGAGAATCATTTTGAGTTGTCACTTTATCTCTTTATTTGGTAAAAGTTGTTATTTAATTTGTCTATTGGAAGCTCTGAATAATGTACGCATGCCAAATATTACAACACATTTTCAAAAAATTCCATAGAAGAAAAATGAAGGATCTATCAAGTGAATAAATGGTTCATTCATTCTTATCATGACACGTGACTTATTAGAGTATTTGTATAACTATTAAATAAATAATTGTTTAGAATTAATAAATAAAAAACAATTAGTTAAATTTAATTATAAATTATAGTTAGTTAGACCTAATTATATATATAATCCATTTTGAAATATTATACTTTTGTCAAGAAGTGTAATATAATATTCATATAATACACAAGTTCCAACACTCCCAAATAAATGAATAAAAACCATAAAATTCTAAGTCATTTTTATTATTTGCTTTCAAAGATAGTAGATAGGAGATATATAAATATCAAATGGAATCTATTGAGAATGATTTCCATTCTATAAAGCTTTTATTCTGGCAATGAAGGGTCTCTTTCCAACTAATAATTTTTTTTTATCTTAATATAAATACAGTTGGACATTTTATTCATATGACATCAAATGTGAAGATATAAAAATAATAATTGAAATTCATATAAGGATGAAAATTATAAATATAAAATTATTAAAAATGATAAAATAAAGAGATAAATTGTATTAGATTATATATTAAATTATATAGATTATGTATATTATATAGATATTAAATTGAATTTACAAAGAAATGAATATAATATATTAATGATATTATCATAATTTATATAATATTGTGATAATATATATATATATATATTATTCTTATGTTATATTCTAAATATGGATATAAAATCTATTTTATTAATTAAGTTGGGAGTGTTAAATGAATGGATAGATAGATTAATTAATTAAAATAAGATTTTAATTTTGGTATCTAATCTCATATTAAAAAAAGTTAAAATCGTTTTTAGTGGGATCCATATATATTTTTCAAACAAAATTCTTTAAATCTTAATAAAAAAATTATAACAATCTGTAAGAACTAAATCCACAATACAAGTTACATTAAACATGTGTCATGAGTTTAATTATAACATACAAATAAAGTACAACTAACAGCATCAAAAAACTCTAAAAATTAGTAAAAACTTATAAAAAAATTCAAAATAGGAAAACGTTAAAGTTTTAGTTTCAAAAGAAAAAAAAACACAAAAACAAGACCAAATAAAAAAATAAAAAAATCAATGTAACAAACATCACGTCCGTTTAACGCTTTCTCAAGTGCTAACCAACTCAAAATAAAATTGCTACACAAAGAACATTTGTTTTTGATTTGCGGCACGCTACATTCGTACTTAACATCGACTTACAAAACAAACAACAAAAGAAAGACACTTTAGGACATGCCCTTAATTTCCATTGTCCCTTAAAACAACCAAAAACAAAAGAAAGACAATTTAGGACATATAGCTCTACACAGTAGTATATAAAAAAGAGAATGACCAACTCTCTCTATAAATAAAGAGTTCTCCCAAACACTTCAAAAGAGAAAAAGGAAGAAATAGAAAATGGGTTCAATTCCTCTTGAGACCTTTGATCATCTTCATCAACAACAACAAGAAGAAGATGGAAATGAAATGAACAAAAGGATGCAAAGAACCAATTGGGTCCTAAGCTCTCCAGATCCTCCTGGTCCATTAAAAGAGCTTGTCGGTGCAGCCAAAGCAGCCTTCTTACCTCGCCGGAGGAAACCAGGGAAGAAAACTCCATCCAAAGGGGATGCTCTGTTTTCAATCTTAAAGGGTATTTTCCCAATTCTCAGTTGGGGAAGGAATTACAAAGCTTCCAAATTCAAGAGTGACTTAATGGCTGGTCTTACTCTTGCTAGCCTATGTATTCCTCAGGTACTAACTAACACCTAAATACCCTTCTTTAATAATTAAAGATGATTGCTTGATTTTCACCTTTTGACAGAGTATTGGTTATGCTAATTTGGCTAAACTCGAGCCTCAATATGGTTTATGTAAGTTACTGTCATTAGCTTTGTTTAGGAAGGTAGTATTTTGTTTGGGATGAAGTGATTTTTAGTGAATTTTTTCAGATACAAGTGTAATCCCACCATTAATCTATGCTTTCATGGGAAGTTCAAGGGAGTTAGCCATTGGACCTGTTGCTGTTGTATCTTTGCTTCTTTCTTCAATGATACAGAAACTTGAAGATCCAACAGTTCATCCATCTTCATACACAAAACTTGTCCTTACTGCCACCTTCTTTGCCGGTGCCTTTCAAGCCATTTTCGGTCTCTTCAGGTCGCGAATCAACACTTTCGAACCTCAATTTCTTTACTATTTCTAATAATTTCTAATGCAGGTTGGGATTTCTAGTGGATTTTCTATCTCATGCAGCCATTGTTGGTTTCATGGGAGGAGCAGCATTAGTAATCGGTCTTCAACAGTTAAAGAATCTTCTTGGAATCAGCCATTTCACCACTAATACCGACGTTGTTTCTGTTCTTTCCGCTGTCTTCGAAGCACTCCACCATCCTGTAATTAAAGTTCTTTTGTAATCATAGTTCAAAAATCCAATCTATAATTTTTGGTTTTTTTTTTTTTTATCAGTTCTCTCCCTTGAACTTTGTTATTGGTTGCTCATTCCTCATCTTCATACTCATCACAAGATTCATTGTAAGTAGTTGGGTAGTTGAATTAATGAATTGGTTTAATAAAATATTGAATAAAAAGATTAGACATTTATTGGCCTGGTTTTGTATTTTGCAGGGAAGAAGAAACAAGAAACTGTTCTGGGTTCCAGCAATGGCACCTTTAGTTTCAGTGATTCTGTCAACTTTGATAGTTTATGTGACAAAAGCAGATAAACATGGAGTCATAATTGTAAAGCATTTCAAAGGGGGATTAAATCCAAGCTCTGTTCATCAATTACAATTAAGTAGCCCCCACACTGCACAGATTGCAAAAATTGGACTTATCTGTGCCATTGTTGCTCTCACTGTCTGTCACTAATTTCTCTTCTCCTTCCATACATTAATTTCAAATTTCAGAATTCTGATCAATCTCTATCTAATCAGGAAGCAATCGCAGTCGGGCGATCCTTCGCTTCCATCAAAGGTTACCACATGGATGGAAACAAAGAAATGGTTGCCATGGGATGTATGAACTTAGTTGGCTCCTTAACTTCCTGCTATGTCGCCACTGGTACTACTCAACCAAATGTTGTCTCTTTTATGAAAAAGTTCTCATGAGTCATGAATAACTTAATTGGGTCCATCACCATGCATGTAGGTTCGTTTTCGAGGACTGCTGTCAATTTTAGTGCGGGTTGCGAGACTGTTGTGTCGAACATAGTGATGGCGGCTACTGTTTTCTTGTCGCTTGAGTTGTTCACGAGGTTGTTGTATTATACACCGATGACGATTCTTGCATCGATCATCTTGTCTGCTTTGCCGGGACTTATTGATATTCGAGAGGCTTATAATATTTGGAAGGTCGATAAACTCGACTTTGTTGTGTGCTTGGGAGCTTTCATTGGTGTTTTGTTTGGGTCAGTCGAGATTGGCCTTCTCCTTGCGGTAATCTTCTTCATTTTATTTACATACATACATTATATTTTAGCCATATAGTTTAAAGTGTTAAAAATCTTGATTCTTAAATGTTGGGTTATTTGAAAAAAAAAACTTTATTTTAAATGTTAAGGTTATTTTAGTTGATTTACAGATTAATTACATAATTGAAAAAAATAAGATATGATAAGATGTTTTTTGGTAAAAAAAGAATCCAAAAAAACAATATTGACTATACAGATACAAGTTGTATTAATGAGTTGAAGGTAAACAGTATGCATCAAAATCTTATCACTATAATGAAATGGTCCACTGAAGTGGAATAATTATTTAAGAAACATATCCCTTTTTTCAGATTGGAATTTTTATTTGATTTAATATATTATAATTAGAAAATTCGATACTGATATATACATGGTAACAAAAATACAAGAAGAATAAACATTTTAAATAGATAATGATTATTGTATTGAAAGTTAAATAGATGATGATTCTAACTTCTAAGGTCCAACCACCACTATCTATTCTAATATAAGTGGTGGTCCTTCTCATCGGGGTCCAAATTCTTCTTGATTAAAAATATGTATTTTTGTAGGTGGGAATATCATTTGGGAAAATAATATTAGGAGTAATAAGACCAGGAACAGAAGTATTAGGGAGAATACCTGAAACAGACAGTTTTTGTGACACAAAACAATATCCAATGGCCATTAAAACTCCTGGTTTACTCATTGTTCGTCCTACCTCGGCTTTGCTCTGTTTCGCAAACTCCACCTTCATCCGAGAAAGGTTTTTCTTCTTTTTTGTTTTTTTGTTTTCTTGTTTTTGTTTTTGGAGAGGTATTGACTTGATCGTGTTTCAGGATCATGAGATGGTTGGAGGAGGAAGAAGTTGACGATGATAAGAACATAAGTATCGAAGATAGTGGCAAATCTAGGACCATTCATGCACTCATCATAGACATGTCTAGTAAACACTCCAACTTATCTTATCTTCCACTCAAAAAAAAATAATTTGTTTTATTTTATGGTTATTAATTATGAATTTTGTATTTTGTATTTTGGTTACATAGATTTGATGAGTGTAGACACCTCAGGAATCATAGTCCTAGAGGAAATACATAGGAAATTGCTTTCTCTAGACATCAAGGTAAACTAAACTAAATTAAAGGCTTTTAATTCTTGTTTACTAAAAAAAACTTTAATTATTTGCAGCTTGTCATTGCTAACCCGAGGCAGGAAGTAATCCACAGGCTAAAACTAGCTAAATTTGTGGACAAGATCGGTGATACTTCGGTTTTCTTGACAGTAAATGAGGCTGTAGGAGCGTGTTTTGAACACAAAATGATTGTTTGACTTGTAATTGATCATGTTGTCATGTTTTATACAACTCTATATAAGCCCAAATTATATGGATTTAAATTTAAAAGTTTTAAAAGTTGTGTTTAGATTTGTGTAAAAGGTTATAATATCTTGATAAATTTAAATTTGTTCAAATTTCTAAAATATAAATAAAGTTTAAATTCTCAAACAACTGTCAACTATAGTCTATAGCCAGCACACATAAATGAACCACAGTTATATATTGACCATTAATAGTGCTCGCAATTGGATTTGAGTCTCGCTTTTGAATAAGTTTTAATTATTATATTAAAGATGTTTTAAACGAGAATCAAATTGTTTATTTGAGCTTTGAGTTACCTAACAAATTATTAATTTTGTAATGTGAAAGTATTAAATATAAAAAATGAAATGAACCTTCTACCGAGAGCTTAGCTTGTATATATGAAACCTTCTACCGAGAGCTTGTATATATGAAATTATACCGATGCATAAATTATTGGACAAACAATAACACCTAACAAAAACACACATCAGTCATATCTTTATAGTCTTTGCCATATGATCAATAATTGATCAATAATATCACACATGAACATGGAACTACATGATGGAACAAGAAGCATTAGGGTTTTCATCACTGAACATGTTTATATATTGTTCTTCATTACTATTCAACCTAGCTATGGAAATGTCGTTAGTAGCCCTAACAAAGCCAGGTGGTGCTTTCTTGTCATAAACTTGAGTCATATAAGGATGTGCTACCAAATTATAAGGCACATAAGGCCACGCCTCCACCTTCTTCCCCGTCTTTTTAGCTGCCGCCATTACCTTCTTTGGATCCACATAACCTATAACCGTCGCCTTCTGTTCTTTCAAGTTCACCTCTACCGATTTTACCCCTGAAAATGTACACGAGTTGAGATTAATCAGATCAAATATGATGAATCCGGCCAAGAGAATTGTAATATGATACCTTTGACGCGAGAAAGGGCTTTCTTCACCTTGCGGACACAACCGTTACAATCCATCCTGATTTTCAGCGAGACGGATGTTCGCGTATGTTTGAACTTCTTGCGTTTTTTGACACTCCTTAATAGTTTAGACAAGTACTTTAACATGCCTGATATTCCCATTTTTGTTGTCACACAAGAATGATTAACTGGAGAGAAAGAGTTTGCTATTTATAATTAAGTTGATTGAAGGCTTGAAGCTTCTTTATATATATAGTGCATTTTACAAATTCACACATATGCATGCCTTTTAATTATTATTATTATTTATTGTAAATGTAAGTTTTTACTAACCTTAGTAGTTATAGTCATGATGCTTTAAATTTGATGACATTTTTAATGAGAAATTTTGTACTCATGTTCAAAACAAATATAATAAGTTATAAAATATTTATATGATTCATACCGAAGCTAGATTCATTTCTACTAGAGACATGCTTGTTAATTCTTCTCGATTAAAAAAAATAATAATATTTATAATTTAAATTTTTTATTTTGATTCAGATAATGATTTTATAATATATATATTATATAGAATTTTGTGTCTCTATTTTGTATTTCATCCCTGCAAATATGATTGGATGGAAGATTGTAGTACTTTCTTTCAATAATTAATTCTCAATATTATTTCAAAAGTTCTCAAAATATTTCAATATAAAAAAGGATAATAGCCCCCTCTTCTAGCCTAGTGGCAACAAAAGATGGATATCCCCTAGGCCTCCATGAGGTCCTGGGTTCGAGCCCGTCAGGCGGCAAGTTCTGCGCTTGGTTAATTGGTTAAGTATGTTTGCGGGCTATTTACTTAACCCGCGGGGATTAGTCGCACTCCATAGGAGTAGCGGAACCCAGCGTTCTCAAAAAAAAAAAAAAAAAAAAGGATAATAGCTTAACAATTTGTTGTTAAGCTAAACAATTTGTTGTTAAGCTATTTAGAATATTTTTCTTTGTTATTTTATTCAATCAATCTTTTATGCATTATTGACTCTCTTTTTTTTAATAGATAAGTATCAATTCAAATTTTAATTATAAAAAATATATGCTTAATTTTAGTTTATTAGAAATATTTGCTTACCATGTTCAATTTTGAGTAAATTTAAGAGAATAAATTAACCGAAAGTAATACTACCGGTTAAATAAATAAAAAATAAAAAAAGTGGAATGTGTTAAAGGAGGCAAAAATTATAAATTGTTAAATTAGGAAATAAATGTTTTTTATTTTACGTTTTAGAAAAGAAAAAAAAAAGTGTGCATGATTGAGTTTTATTTGGGTAGGGACGGCGACACAATCAACTAATGCCACGTTATCATCCCACGGCTGATATAAGCGCCACCTGGCATGGAGGATTAGAGACAAGTGATCGATTGTATTTTCTCTAACGTACATTTCTATAAATAAGCTCAAACTGATCCTAGATTCTTTGGGTATTATACATTTTTTCAGTAAATTTTATTTTCAATAATTTTGACACTTAACTTTGTCAAACTACTCATTATTGTCATTTTACCTTCTCTCTTTTATTATTGGGATTCTTCGATCATTCTTTTCATCACATAAAAAAATCTTCTATAATTTGAACAATAAAATTCTTTAAGTTAAACGTTGAAATTCTAGTGATCTAGTTAATACATATTTGATTTAATAAAACACAAAACATGTACATATTCATTCTCGTCAAAAGCTAAACACGAATTTGACAAAATTAATGTGGTAAAAATATGGGAAATGTTTACATACAAATTTGACTCCATTTTTTTCATTAATAACAAATAATCTGGAATTCGAACTTGTGACTTTTTAGTTTTGCACGATCAACCATGACAGTCTGGTAAGATTAAGAGCAAATTTGACCTTGTTATCTACATTTATCCCTAAACTATATAAAATAGCTAGTGTCACTTCATTCTTAATTAACTATTTGAAATGTTAATCTTATCCACAACTACAAATGTTTCAAGTTACCTAATATATGCATACAAAGGACCTTTGGACGATGGGACAATACAGATCTTAATACAAAGTATGTGACACAAGATAGCTAATGGCTTAATTATTCTCAACCTATATATATATATATATATATATCTTAAGCTCTCAAATTCATTTGAATGATTTGGCTTGTATTTATCCTACAAATAAAAAAGAAAAGTGTACTTGATATATTAAATAAATGAATAATTCTAGATCTTATAAGAATATTAGTTTGACACAATTAAAAATTCTATATTTTTTTTCAATAATATAGATTTTAGGAATGGAGTATTAAAGGGACATTTGACACAACTAAAAATTAAGTGCTCTGAATGCCAAATTGGGAATTTCTATTTAATACAAGGTTTAAGTTTAAACATAATTAATTTTGTAAAATAAAGTTTTAATATAACCTAAAATTTTGAATTGAGAGACACTTCTAGACCTAGTTTGAAGCTTCATGAGTTGAATATATATATATATATATATATATATATATATATATATATATATATATATATATATATATATATATATATATATATATATATATATATATACACTTGTGTGACATCTCAACCAAGGGTAGTTGTCTATTTTAATATTATTGAGTTGGTTAATCATAATAATTGAAGAACTTTAATTTGAATAGGTTAAAATGAAAATTTGTAAATATTAAATATTATCATCACTTAAGTGTTTACTTACTAATAATCTTTTAACTATAATATTTCATCCTCCAAACCACCTTCAATTTAATGGCTTATGCCTAAGCATGAATTTGGGGTTTTATTGTAATTCCATAAGCCTCCTAAAATATAAATAGTTGTAGATGATAATAAAATTAGGTTAATTTTTTAATTAAATTATAATTCAAATATATCGTAAATAACTCAAACTCCAACCCCGGTTATATATATATATATATATATATATATTTGGAAAACAGTTAAAACAATTTTATTAAAATCTCAAAAATGAAAAGATCAATGATCAAAATTAGACAAACCATATCTATGATTAAAGGATGACAAACAAATGACCCTAAAGAACCTGATTAGTAGTAATCAAACATACAAACATAGATTACAAACAAATATTATAAATGATATCAAATCATAATTATCTCAATCAAGATTTTTATTTTTATATGAACTAATTGTATCAACATGTTGTTTTCCTTTTTCTCTTGTCCTTCCTCTTCCCTTCATCTTGTAATGAATGAGGGATGAACTAAAGAGATTGATGAATACTGTCTATTCTCATTTTGATTTCTTTCTTTATATGACTCGTTTTGATTCGATAGAAATAATTATTTTTCAGAATTACCGGGATCTTTACTTTATTGTTCTCAACTTGAATTTCTAGATCATTGTCTTAATTTCCTTCAGCTTCAGTTTTGGAATTCTCAACAACTTTGGAATTTTTTATATCAACCTTGAAGTTCTCTTCTTTCTTTTAATTATTCGAGTATCTTCCCCGATTATATATTTGTATAATTTAGTTGATAATATATGTATTAGAGTATTTATCGGAATTTAATTCTCATTTAAAATGCGATAATAAAAGTAAAAATACGTTAAAAAAAAATTATATATATATAGAATAGTGTCCATAGGCCTTGTTCGAATTGGGGTTTTAAAAAATAGAGAGAGAAAATAATGATTTTTTGATGATTTTGAGGAGTGAATAATTATTTTTTGATAAAAATTTAAAAGATATTAATATAAATAAAATAAAATAATAATTTAAAATAAATGATATTTTAGATAATAAAATAAATGATGTGATTATTGAAAAATGATTAGTTGAAAAAATAATATTTATTTGAGTTATTTTAAAAAATAAAAATAAATAAATGCATAGTTAATGAATCACATTTAATTAGAAGGACGACCTACCAATGTATTTTTGTAATTATTATTTTTGGGAAACCGGCCCATCATCTAAAAGCTTAGTGGGCTTGGCAGAGTCTCTTAAAGACACGATAAAAATATTAATGTTTAAAAAATTAAATACGTAGTTGTAAATGTTAGGGATATACATAATTAATTTATCAAATATTTCATAAAGATATTTAATATGATGATATCTTAACAACTGTATTGAACTATCTACTTCTTTTATACTAGTTTATTTCTCTTGAAAGGATCAAATTTATTTCATTTATAATGTCATTCAAATTTGATCCAAAATTTGTCAAAAATAAAATAAAATAAAATTTATCATAACTTATAAATTTATAATTATTTTATATGACCTCATATTCATAATTGATCTTTATTTCATTAAAAGTGGATATTTTATATTAAGGGTTACCAAATTACATAAGTGAATCACTTATGTTAATAATTTATTGTCAACAAATAGGAATTTGTATTATATATGTGTTTCTAGTTATGAATGTGTTATTTGTAACATTGAACTTGAGAAGATTGAAAGGTTATTATTTGAATGTGTGACCAAATCAATGTATGATGGAGAGCTAGTGATTATGATGGTGGTGAGGGGTGCAAAGAATTTTGTGAACAATTATTATAATTAAAAAATATATCATAAAATATTATTTTAGATTCCAACTTAGATGTTTTCATGAATTAATAGTGAAGTATTTTATGAAAATAAAATTAAGTTGTTATGCTTTAATAATAAAAAAATATAAATCCTAAAGTCTCTTAATTCTCAACTAAATAATTGAAATTAAATGTTGGTTTTAGTCTAGATGGGGTATTTGATGAAGAGATTAAACTTTTAGTTTTTATTCATAACTACAAAATCTTTAAATAAAAATCTCAAACACCATTATTTTTTCAAAGTGTACAAGTTTGATACCACAATTTAATTACAACTATAAACAAAACTATATATTTATTGTTTTCTTAAAATATTGTCATAAATATTAAAATATTTGTTAATTATTAAATTAACTAATTCAGAAATTTTAGTGTAAATAAATATTTTAACCTTTCTATATATAAATTTTTTTTATATACATATAATCTAAATCTTAAAAACTTATTATTTTTTAACAAAAATAATAATAATTTTATATAAAAAATAATAATTTTAATTTAAAAATAAAATTAAGTTTACAATTATATGCTCAGTTAACTTAACTATGTTAAATTATAATTATATATATATATATATATATATATTAATATAATATAATTTAAGGATTAATAAATGATTAAATAAATTAATAATTAATTCAATATGTAACTAAAATTAAAAAAGAAAATTATATATAATATATAATATAAAACTATGCATGCAAATAATTTTATTTTATTTTTAAAGTATATATAAATAGTCGACAATTTATCGTAGTTACAATTATGTGTCAGTTTAACCTGATATAAAGTAACTTTAAAACAGTTCTTTTTAATAAATTAATATAAAATAATAATATTATAACTACATGTGTTATTAATATATAACAACAACAACAATATTTATTATTTTTTCTTTATTTATTGTAAATTTATTTTTTTTATTAAATTTTAATTTTTTATTCAAAAAATATGAATAAAAAAATTAATAAATTAATAAAAAGATAATTTTTTTTTTAATTAATGATTATATTAATTTGTTTGATAAAAAATAGCAGATTATTTGAATTAGTTAAATTATTAAAATTATATCAATTAGTTAATGAATTGTAATGTATTTTTTTTTGGATAAAAAAAATATAAGAAAACTATTTACCTTTTCAAATGTATATTGTGTTGTTATTGAAATTCAAATGTATACTTTGTATAATTATTACCAGTTGATGAATTTTGTATTTAGACTACTCTACATAGTAAATACAATTTGTATGTTTTAATTAAATATTTATAAACAATTACTTTATATATATATATATATATATATATATATATATATATAGATATTTTCATTATTTTGTTGCAGTCGTCTAACAAATCCAAATACAGTGGTACCCTAAATCTCTCAAACTGATCCCAGAATAATTTGATAAAATCTGATTTGATAAATTTTAATTATAATATGAGGAATATTATGGTATATAGTTAATTTATAGGCATTGATCTACAGAGAAACAAAGCTCAACAACAATGGCAATCATCATCATCTCCATTTAAATTGTCAAGATCTTTAACAATGGAAGAATAGTAATCAGACAGTATTTAAATGGAGCATAGCTAGCTAGGTTACAAACAAACTCAAAAATATTAAAAAATCTTAAACCTGAAACTAAATACCATATTTACAACTTTTGTTGGAACTATTTCTCATATTTATAAACTTCCTTAAAATACACTGTTAACCATTCACCTTTAATATTTTTTTTTCAAATTTGACATCCATTAACAGAATCATTCACTAGGTTAACTTGTTGCCACATAAATAAGACATAATATAATTAACAGAATCATTCACTAGGTTAACTTGTTGACACATTAGTACATTTTTTTTCATTTTCAAACATTAAGGAAATTGTATATTTTAAAGAAATTTGTAAATAAGAAAAATAGTTTTAAAAAAGTTTTGAATATGATATTTTTTGCATTTTTATGTAAAATAACCCAACCCCTCTTGCAATTAAATACTTTTTTATTATAAAATAAACTAACAAAATCTCACAATTAACTACAATTCAATATAAAATTTGTCTGTCTTCACTACCCATTTTTGGTTCGGTTACCCACACATTTTAAGTGCACAGAAAATTATAAAAAAAAAGTACATTTAAGTACAATGCTCACTTTCATGTAAAATAAGACAAAATTATTTATTGCGTGAATAGTTTTTATAATTTTACAGAAAATTATAAATTATATATGAAATTAATATTTAATAATATGTTTGAGGTCTAAAAGTAGATTAATTTTTAGATAAAAAACTGGTATTACTATCACATGAAAATTAGACATTTTCTTTTAAATAAAAAAGTTCTACTTACATTTAAGTGATAAAAAATGTTTATAAATTTTCCTTTAATTAACATATGCAAATTAGAGTTATTCAATTATTATAGTTAAAAAAAATATCATAAAAATATTATTTTAAATGTTTTCATGAATTATAATAGTCAAAGTATAATTATGAAAATTAAACAAATTTAAGCTGTTATGTTTTAATAAAAAAAAAAACATATTCCTAAAATCTCTTAATTCTCAACTAAATAATTGAAATTAAATGTTGGTTTTAGTCTAGATAGGATATTTGATGAACTGATTAAACTTTTAGTAGTTTTGATTCATAACTATAAAAACTCTTTAAATAAAAATCTTTACAAACACCATTATTTTTTCAAAGTGAATAAAAAATAATTAATTTAATTTTAAAATAAAATTAAGTTTACAATTATATGCTTATAGTTAACTGTGTTAAATTATAATTTTTATTATATATATTAATATATATATATATATTATATTTCTAATTTAAGGATTAATAAATTCATAATTAATTAAATATGTAAATAAATTTAAAAAATAAAAATATATATAATATAAAAATTAAAACTATGTATGTAAATAATTTTATTTTACTTTTAAAAAATATATAGATAGTCGACAATTTATAGTGATTTTGGGAACTTGTCTTCAACAAAATTAAATAATAAATTATTGGTTTATTATTTTTGTTTTATTTATTATATATTTTTTTAAATATCTGAATAATTATTTATTTATATATATTTAGATATTTTTAATTATTATTATTAGACAAAAATAATATTAATAATTTTATAAAAAAATAATAATTTAAATTTAAAAATAAAAAGTAATATTAAAAATAAAATTAAGTTTACAATTATATGTTCACAGTTAATTTAACTGTGTTAAATTATAATTATATATATTATATATTAATATAATATATATTTCTGATTTAATGATTAATAATTGATTAAATAAATTAATTATTAATTAAATATGTAACTATAATTTTAAAAAAATATATTATAATATAAAACTGTGCATTCAAATAATTTTATTTTTAAAATATATATATAATCGATAATTTATCGTGATTGCAGCTATGTGTTAGTTTAACCTGACATGTAAATATGATATTCTTTGCATTTTTATGTAAAATGATCCAACCTCAAACAATTAAATATTTCTTTATTATAAAATAAACTAACAAAATTATACAAATAAATGCACAATTTTAATACAAAATAAAATATACAATTCAATATAAAAATCACTACCCATTTTTAGTTCAGTTGCCCAACATTTTAAGTACACAGAAAAGGTTAAAAAGATGTATTTAAGTATACATGCTCACTTTCATGATAAAATAAGACAAAAATTATTTATTGCCGGAGTTACAAAATTATAAATTATGTATAATTAAGTTCTAAAAATATATTATTTGTAGTTACAAAAGTTATTACTTTTTATTTATTTATTTAGGAAAAACTTGTATTACTATCACATGAAAATTAGACATTTGTTCTTGTAAATAAAATTTTTTTTACTTATATTACTATTTACATTTAAGTGATAATAATATTTAATGTTTATAAATTTCCCTTTAACATGTGCAAATTATAGTGGTTCAATTATTATAATTAAAAATGTATCATTATAAAATATTATTTTAGATTCCAACTTAGATGTTTTCATGAATAAATAGTAAAGTATTTTATGAAAACAAAATTAAGTTGTTATGTTTTAATAAATAAAAAAACATGAATCCTAAAGTCTCTTAATAATTCTCAACTAAATAATTAAAATTAAATGTTGGTTTTTGTCTAGCTATATAGAGTATTTGATAAAGAGATTAAACTTTTAATTTTTATTCATAACTATAAAATCTATTTAAATAAAAATCTTTACAAACACCATTATTTTTTCAATGTGTATAAGTTTGATACTACAATTTAATTAAAACTATAAACAAAAATATATATTTATATTTGTTTTCTGAAAATATTGTCATAAATATTAAACTAATTTTTTTTATTAAATTAACTAATTCAGAAATTTTAGTGTAAATAGTTTTATTTTTTATACATATAATCTAAATCTTAAAAACTTATTATTTGTAGACAAAAATAATTAATTTAAAATTTTAATTTTACAATTATATGTTCACAGTTAACTTAATTGTGTTAAATTATAGTTATATATATATATATATATATATATTATTAATATAATATATATTTCTAATTCAAGATTAATAATTGATTAAATAAATTAATAATTAATTAAATATGTAACTAAAATTAAAAAAGAAAATTAAATATAATATATAATATAAAACTCTGCATGCAAATAATTTTATTTTATTTTTAAAATATATATATAGTCGACAATTTATCGTGGTTACAACTATGTGTTAGTTTAACTTGATTACACGTGTTGATTAATATATAACGACAAAAATAATTTTATAATTTTTTATTTATTTATTATAATCTTTTTTAATTTTTTATTCAAAAAATATGAATAACAATTAATAAATTAAAAATATATATAATATTATTTTAATTAATGATTATATTAATTTGTTTGATAAAAAATAGCAGATTATTTGAATTGGTTAAATTATTAAAATTATATTAATTAGTTATGTGATGTATTTTTTTTTTTGATAAAAAAACATATAAAAAACTAATTAATTACCTTTTCAAATGTTATTGTGTTTTTATTGAAATTCAAATGTATACTTTGTATTATTATTATTATCAATTAATGAATTTTGTATTTAGACTACTCTACATAGTAAATACAATTTGTATGTTTTAAATATCTAAACAATTTATATATATATATATATATATATATATATATATATATATATATATATATATATATATATATATATATATTATTCTTGTTGCAATATTCTAACAAATCCAATTCAAATACCTAAATCTCTCAAACTGATACCAAAATAATTTGATAAACTTCAAATATGACAAATATTAAGGAAATTGTATATTTTAAAGAAATTTGTAAATATGAAAAATAGTTTTAAAAAAGTTGTAAATATGATATTCTATGCATTTTTTATGTAAAATAACTCAACCTCTTGCAATTAAATACTTTTTTATTATAAAATAAATTAACAAAATCTTACAAATAAATGCACAATTTTAATAAAAAAATATCTAAAATTTAATATAGAATTTTGTCTGTCTTCACTAGCCATTTTTTGTTCGGTTGCCCGACATTTTAAGTGCACATAAAATGTTAAAAAATATATATTTAAGTATACATATATGCTCACTTTCATGATAAAATAAGACAAAACTTATTTATTGCTGGAGTAGTTTTTAGAATTTAACATAAAATTATAAATTATGTATAAAATTAATATTTAATAATATGTTTAAGGTCTAAAATAAATTACATTTAGTTACAAAAGTTATTAATTTTTATTTATTTATTTAGGAAAAGTTAGGAAAAGGTAGTATTACTATCACATGAAAATTAGACATTTGTTCATTTAAATAAAAAAGTTCTACTTGTATTACTATTTACATTTTAGTGATAAAAAATTTAATGTTTATAAATTTCCCTTTTAACATATAATGCAAATTAGAGTTGTTCATTTATTATAGTTAAAAAATATATCATAAAAATATTATTTTAGATGTTTTCATGAATTAATAGTCTAAGTATTTTATGAAAACAAAAATTAAGTAGTTATGTTTTAATAATAAAAAAAAAATCCTAAAATCTCTTAATTCTAACTAAATAATTGAAATTAAATGTTGGTTTTAGTCTAGATAGGGTATTTGATGAATTGATTAAACTTTTAGTTTTGATTCATAACTATAAAATCTCTTTAAATAAAAATATTTACAAAACCATTATATTTTCAAAGTGTATAAAAAATAATTATTTTAATTTAAAAATAAAATTAAGTTTACAATTATATGTTAATAGTTAACTGTGTTAAATTATAATTTTTTTAACATAATATATATACATACATATCTAATTTAAGGATTAATAAATTCATAATTAATTAAATATCCAACTAAAATTAAAAAAGAAAATTATATAATATATCTAAATTTAAACTATGCATGTAATTAATTTTATTTTATTTTTAAAAAATATATAGATAGGCGACAAATTATCGTAATTTTGGGAACTTGTATATATCAGTTTAAACTGATATATATCGAAATTAAAAAACTGTCTTTTTCAATAAAAATAAAAATAAATAATAATATTATAAATATATAACGACAAAAATAAATAATAAATTATTTGTTTATTATTTTTATTTTAAATTTATTTATGATATTAATTTTAATGTTTTAAATATCTGAAAAATTATTTATTTATAATTATTATTGTTGCAGTCTTTTAACAAATCCAAATCAAAATTAAGTGGTCCCCTAAATCTCTCAAACTGATCCCAAAATAATTTGATAAAATATGATTTGGTATCTTTTAATTATAATATGAGAAATATATATTATGGTATATAATTAATTAGTTATATGCATTTATCTACAGAGAATTAAAACTCAACAACAATGGCGTCCATCATCTTCTTCATCATCATCATTTCCATTAAAACTGTCAAGATCTTTAACAATGGCGGAATAATAACCAGACAGTATTCAAAGGAGCATTAGGTTACAAAATTATTACAAAATCTTAAACAAGAACATTATTCTACATATTACATATTACATTACATTTCATATATCTCAAATCAAGCAACATTCACCTTCAACAAACACGCCGCCGTTTCATTTCCTCCTCCGTAACTCCAGCATCCTCCTCCAGCCACATGCAAATTCGCAAATTCCTCTTCCACTGATGGAATCGGAATCGGAATCTGAATTGGATCTTCTTCCACCACCGTCGGATTCATAATTATCTGATGATCCTCCTCCTCCAGATCCTCCCCTTCCACCACCGCCACCGCCTCCTCCGCGGCCGCATCCGGATCGTTAACCTCATCATCATCGTCAATGCCGAGACCTAGAGGAAAGAACTCATCGTCCATGGGTACTAAGTCAAGAGTTAACCTACCTCCAGAGCGATTAACTTTGAAATAATCATGATGAGGAACACGAACTTCCTTAATAATCAACCGTCCATCGCCGGAATAATACCTCTTAAGCGTCCACGGCATATGCGGCGACAGATTCTCAGTCCGCGCCAACATCGGAATCGGCGGCGGAAATTCCTTTTTGGGTTTGGACTCAGATCTAGTCAATCGAACACGTCCTCCTGGTCCTGGCGCCGATTTGACCTCATCTAAACTAGACATCAGATCAATGCAACTCTCCGTTCCGATATAATCTCCGATCTCTGAAGAACAAACTCCGAAATTATCAAGGAAAGACATGATGATAATTACTCACTCACAATGGTTGCATGAAAAGGAAACTAGGGTTTGATAGAAAGAGATGAAGAACACTGCTGCTTCTTTATATAAAACCATTGAGAGAGAAAGAGAAATTTGAGAGTGCCAGCTACTAGTAATGCCTGGCGTAAAGATAGAAAACGTTTCTATAGATTCTTTTTTTATATATATTATAAATAAATATATATATATATCTCCACTTTATCAGTAATATATGCAAAAGATTAAATTAAAAATTCACCCGTTATAATCTCTCTATTATAATCTTATTATTATTATTTCTAAAAGTAATCTTATATTAATAATAAATGTTTAGAATAGAAAACGTGTTTTTTAAAGGTGATGTGTCAACCGTGTCATTATCATTTATATTATTAGCTGAATTTATGTTTTTAACTTTTGACTAAATATATAAAGATAAAAAAAATATACTATATTAGAATTTATTTCCTAGTTAAATATAATTTGAATTTAATTAATTATCTATTAAAAAAAATATTATTTTCTTTCCCAATTTTGAAAAAATAAATCATAAGGATATTAAAATCCTTAAAATATGAGAAAAATAAAAGTTTCTGTAATTTGAAATACATATTTTTTATTGGTTTTTTTAACTTGATTGTTCCTCAAACTTACAAATGTATTTGGATATTCTTAAATAGAATTTTAATTATTCGTTGTCATATTATTTAACATATATGTTTTTATTTTATTTTATTCATGTTATTTTGTAATTTAAATTATATATGTAATTTTTTATTTGAATTAATAATGATTAATTCTTTTTTATAAGTTCAATCAACGAATCTTTAATAATAGAGAGTAACTTTAACAAATGAATTATACTAAATTAATTAAATTATGTAAATTGTATAATTTGTAAAGTGATACATTATCTATAAATTATAATATGATTGAAACAACTATAATATTATCAAAAATATTTGTTTATTCTACTATAATTATAAAACTTTTTGTTTAGTTCTTGTGAACCTGGGTAGATATTAAAATATTAAAGTTTTGAAATTCGATTCATAATTTGAAATAATAAAGATTTTATTTTTTTAATTCAATGCATTTTTTTAAAACATTAGAAAAAGAAATATGTTTTTATCAATAATGCCAAATTCTGATTATTAAGAAATTACTTATCTTCCTCAAATTAAACAAAGAAAGTCGCATTAAGTTATTTCTTATTCTTTGATGTTACAAGATAATTCATCTCATTTTAAGTTAAATTAAAATATTCATTTGTTCAAACAAACCCAACTATAAAATTTTATGTTTAAAATGAATTATCTTTTTTTTTTTCATCGTCCTTATAATAGTGCCCTTATAATAGTGCGCGCATTGCAAAATAAAAATGTTATATATAATCGTTTATTTTCAACTGTAACGTTTATATAATTTAAAGTTTTTATTCGGAGTTTGGTGAGTGTTTAAAATTAATTATCTTTTCTTTTATCATCGTCCTCATAATGTCCTCATAATAGTGCGCGCATTGCAAAATTAAAATGTTATAATCGTTTATCTACAATCTCAACTTGTAACATTTATATAATTTAAAGTTTTTATTCGGAGTTTGGTGAGTGTTCTAAATCTAAAAATTAGTCTTAAAGAATAAATAATAATATAAAAATATGAAATGTCTATATTATATTAAAAAATAAATTGTTACAAATAAATAAATCTAACTTACAAATAAATAAATCTAACTTATAAAATCATATAATTATGTTGGTAATATTATATATTTATATATTTTATAAGTGTTCAAAGTATTATAAAAATCATATAATTAATTATGTTGGTAATATTATATATTTATATAATTGAGATGTTTAATCTATCCCTTCCAATTAATTGTTTTCATCCTATATATCATGTACACGTCAACAACATGATCTCTTCTTCAATAAATTTTGATAATATTAATTGATATTATTAGAATAAAAATTGTCTTTTTGACTGACTTTACACAAAATACATAGTATTTGGGATTTAATCAATAAAAAATAGAAGAACAATAAATTATAATAATTTTTTTGGCTTTCTTTAAGATTTAATTATTTACTACTCTATCTTAATAAAAACATTTTCATTGTACATTATTGTCATTTTTAATAGTTTTGATTGGTTCTTAGCCGAGAAAGAGAACAACCAAATCGATTGAATTCATAGCAAATATAAAATTGTTATCATTCAATTTGATTTATTTTAATCGATATGATATATTTATTTAAAGCCTACTTACACCAAAAGATTAATAAAAAAAATTATAGCTAGTGTGGTTTTCATATGCCTGGAAGAAACATTAATTTTCCACCTTATATAATAAAATTGTTATAGCTTCAAAACTCACAATATTTTAATTTATTTTGTTTCTAGTTAATTTGTTACCTCACCTATCTTTTACACAAAATTAATAAATTTTATCATTTTTTTTTTAAATTAAAAATATTAACACTACCTCATATTTCTATCCCATAATTTTATTTAAGTATGAGAAATGTATGATTACCCATTAGAGCTTTTCTATAATTTTCAATCACAGGCCGGCCCATAACATTGGGTAGCGCAGAGCAAATTTTATTTTTTTAACCTACAAAATTAATATTTATTATTTTTAAATAATATATTTGGTCATAAAGATTTTATATGTAATCAGAACTGAACAACATTGGGCTGTCCAAGACCAAATTTTGTATTTTAATTAACAAAATTAATATTTATTTTTAATATATATATATATATATATATATATATATATAGTCTTACAATTTATCGTGGTTTTATCTATGCCTTAGTTTAACCTGACATTTAGGAATTTTAAAATTGTTTTATATATAAATTATTATCAAATACATTATTTAAATAAATATTACTTTTGCATGTTAAAAAAGAAAAAGAAAATTGATTCTAGGCCACACAATGTAAAAATAATTTGAAACTATATATAATTTTTATTTTTAAAAAAAATATATACAAAATATTAATCCACAATTTTAAGGATAAGTGTAGTTAATTTCTAGAGTTAAAATGAACCATTAATAATATATGGATAACTTTGAATACATTTATTTGGAGAATTGAAAATATTTTATAATCTCTTAAATAAGTTGACAAATTATTTTCCAGAATTATTTTAAGATATTTTGAAAATTACTATAAACCAGGTACAAAAAATCTTGGGATATATCATTATTTTATTTCGATTATTAAAATATCTACAATTTTATTATTTTGTTTGTAAGAAAAAATTAAAAAGAAAAATTAATTGAGAATGGGTTGTCTTTGATTAAGGATGATATAGTATAGAATAACAAACTCATTAAAATACAATTATATTAGTTAGTTACGATTACAACCCAGGTCTCATTAAGTTAATTGTCTCCGAGAGTTAAAATTGGGTGGGCTTCAAAAATATAACATAAAAAAAATTAGTTAAAACAATTTGATAAAAGTAAGTTTTATTATTTTTTTATAATTAAATAAAAAATAAGAATATATATATATAATCAAAACTGTAGGAAAAAAAACAAAGAATGAAAATGCTGTCGGGAATAAATTTTCTTATTACATGGGTCGGCCCACAACATTGGGCGGCCTAGACACATTTTTCATTTTTTACTCACAAAAGTATTTATTGTTTTTAAATAATATATTTGTTCCTAATTAAAAAATATATATATATAAAATGAAAAACAAAATAAAAACAAAGAATGAAGAAAAAAAATTTGAAGGATAATATTTTTTAAGTAAATATTTTGGGCTGGGGGATATTTTTGCTCTATTTAATTTCGATGGGCCGACCCTACACTCAAACTGACATAGAATTCATATTCTTCTCTTTTTAATTTTATTTTAAAGTCAAATTTTACAAATAATAATTATTTATAGCATTTTTTTTGTTTACTTATTTAATTATATAGATTTTAATATTCAAAATATTTATATACCCAAATTTTAATTTCCTCAAAATATAAAAAATAATTTTTAAAAATATTGAAATTGATTGTATTAGGTTTAAAATTACTACCCAAATTTCGTATCCAACTATGTCACCATGGACAATAAGCCAATTCATCAAATCTTGATGCAACTTTCATTGTACCCGTAACTATCTAATATATACAATTTTATCCATCATTAAGTTATATTTAGATTAGTTTGTTATCCTAAATGTGTCGGTAAGCTATTACCTCACCAACTTGCTAATCAGACGCGACCCCTCCTCGAACGATTCCTCTCAAACCTGGTAGGTCTAAATTAAAAAGTCAAAATAAATACCTTGGTTGACACACCTTTATCATTCAAGTCAATCCAATCTCAATTAATTTTTTTTTACTAGATATTATAATAAGTGAACTCAATCACTTTACATTAAAAATAATCATCATATCACTAGACAAAAATATCAATTCATTGAAGTAAACTAAAATAATTATATATAGTGTAACTGTATAAGCCCAAGGTTTGTTGGGCCTGGCCTATACTAATTTTCAAAATTTCTTATAGAATAATTCTGGAAAATAAACTGTCAACTTATTTAATATATTATCAATTCCCCCCATAAATGTATTCAAAGTTCTCTATAGACTACTAATGTTCAATTTAATTCTACAAATTAATTATGCTTATCCTTAAAATTATATATTAATATCTTGTATTTTTTTTCTAGAAAGAAAGTAAATTATTCTTCAATCAAGGAATTGTTCTTACATCTCCCCATAAATATGTTGACTTGAATTATATATAGAAAAATTCATTTGTTTACACAATATATCAATTATTAATGATATTTTAATGGGTCATTATGACTATTATGAAGATCCAATAAATATATGGATCTCGGGGTTGGATTATAATGCGGTGGGCTTTGTAGGGTTGGGCCTGAGCCTAACCTACCATATAAAATTTACAGCGACGGCCGAATATTATCTTACGAAGAAATCAGCAATCCGCTCTTTTACTCTTTCTATCTCTCTCTCTATCTTCTTCCATTTTTGCTTAGCTTCAATCTCGGGCGGTGAACATCGGCGTCTGTAACAGGTGCTTATTTTCTCTTATCTTTATGTAGATTCATCAATCTCTTGAAGTCCGATTCTTATTTTCTGTTTTCTTTTCTTAATTTTCGATCATGTTCTGCATCGATTTACGGTTTCCTAGCTTCTATGGATGTTGATTATTAGATCCGATTACTTGCCTCCTGGATCTGACCTTGAGATCTGTTCACTCTTTTCATGTTCAATTTTAAATCTGTGATTCTATTGCGTTGTTTTCGTTTGGATTCTGTACGCTATATGATATTCTGGTCTGTGTATGTATGTATGTATGTATGTTTGTACGTGGATGTATATTCGAGTCACCTGATGCTTATGTAGATAGAGAACTTATACCGATCTTGTAGTTTCTTTGAGTCAATGGAGATGAATTATCATTTTGTAACCTGATATTAGATCAAATACTTTTTTCCTTTGTATTTTTCATGTTTTGACTTAATTGATTTCTATTGTGTGTGATTAAAAAAATCTGTAATGATCTGTGATTGGAGGTGTTACTATTCCAATTTGATGTCATTTGGCATGATAATATATGTAGTAGTATCTTATTTTGGAGAAGTGCGTGTTATGAAGACAAATTGACACTGATATTGTCTCTAAACCTTCAAATACTGTAATTGAGTACGTGTAGTTGTGCTGCTTCAGGTTAGATTGCAATGGCTGATGCTCAAGAGACTGATAAGAACATTGAGATATGGAAAATCAAGAAGCTGATCAAGGCACTGGAAGCTGCTAGGGGAAATGGAACCAGCATGATTTCTCTTATCATGCCTCCACGAGATCAGATCTCTAGAGTAACTAAGATGCTTGGTGATGAGTTTGGAACTGCTTCAAACATTAAGAGTAGGGTGAATCGTCAGTCTGTTCTTGGTGCTATCACCTCTGCTCAACAAAGGCTAAAGCTGTACAACAAAGTTCCTCCCAATGGTCTCGTTCTCTACACTGGAACAATTGTTACTGATGACGGAAAAGAGAAGAAAGTAACTATTGACTTTGAGCCTTTCCGTCCGATAAATGCTTCTCTTTACCTATGTGATAACAAATTCCACACTGAAGCTCTGAATGAACTTCTTGAATCTGATGACAAGTTCGGCTTTATCATTATGGATGGTAATGGAACCCTTTTCGGAACTTTAAGTGGAAACACTCGTGAAGTCCTTCACAAGTTCAGTGTTGATCTCCCGAAGAAGCACGGAAGAGGAGGTCAGTCGGCTCTTAGGTTTGCTCGTCTTCGAATGGAGAAGCGTCACAACTACGTGAGGAAGACAGCTGAACTTGCCACTCAATTCTACATCAATCCTGCCACCAGTCAACCGAATGTTTCAGGTCTGATATTGGCTGGGTCGGCTGACTTCAAGACTGAACTGAGTCAGTCCGATATGTTTGACCCTCGCCTCCAAGCGAAAATTCTGAACGTTGTCGATGTTTCTTACGGAGGTGAGAATGGTTTCAATCAGGCGATTGAGCTTTCGTCGGAAATTCTGTCGAACGTGAAGTTCATACAGGAGAAGCGTTTGATTGGAAAGTACTTTGAGGAGATAAGTCAGGACACTGGGAAATATGTGTTTGGAATCGACGACACTCTGAAAGCACTTGATATGGGTGCGGTCGAGACTCTCATCGTGTGGGAGAATTTGGACTACACTCGTTACGATTTGAAAAACAGTACGACTGGGGAGTTGGTTGTTAAGCATTTGAACAAGGAGCAAGAGGCAGATCAGAAGAATTTCCGCGATCAGGAGACTGCGGCCGAACTGGAAGTGCAGGAGAAGTTGTCCTTGCTCGAGTGGTTTGCGAATGAGTACAGGAAGTTTGGGTGCACTTTGGAGTTTGTGACGAACAAGTCCCAAGAGGGGTCTCAGTTTTGTAGAGGCTTCGGTGGGATTGGTGGTATACTACGTTACCAGCTTGACATGAGAGCATTTGATGATCTTTCTGATGATGGTGTTTACGACGATGACTCTGAATAGCAATCAATAAACTGTTACACTGATCCGGTGCAGAAGATGGGGCAAGTACCTGCACCGGGTGCACGAGCTGGTGCACTCTTGCCCGCTGCTGCTGCTGCTCCGGATTTCATACTCGACGGCCTGTCATTGTCAGATATTAAGGTTAGTTTTGCGGTTTTGTTGTATTTGCTACATTTTGGTTATAAAATTTATCGATGTTATTGTTATTGCTACAGGACAGGAGTTTATGCGGTCATAGGGGGGAGATTGAAGCAATCTGAAGAAAGGTAGTATGATTATGTGGGTTGGAGTCTAAATGCATACATTGTTCATTGCTGGTTTGGTTTATCATATGAAAGCTGCATTCCTAGAACTCTATGTTTTTAATTTTGTGTTTTCTGTTTATTATTATATGGAGTTGATGTTATGTTTGGAGAATTATATATTTTCTTGTGATTTCTTAGTTGACTTATGTTTGATTTAATAAGCTGCTGTTGCAGCTGGGATGATACCAGTTGTGCTGTGAAACTTTTTAAATGGAATGTTTATTCTCTATTTTTATAAGCTGTAGCTGGAAGACTAGTTGTTTAAATAAATAAATAAATAAATAAATTCTCCCACCCAATTGGTAAAATCATATTCCTAAATTTACAAGTTTAGTATTAGTTGTTATCTTATGTACAATTTTCCTTAAATGCATGTTTTTTAGAAAAAGAACTCTTATACTTTCAAGCTGATTTTAGTTATTTTTTGGCTTTATTATATTCATGACTACATAGATAGTTTAAGCTATTTGTGTCATCTTCCAACTTATATAGGCCCACTGGTTCACTGTTTATAAGAAAATATTTGGGTTAGGCTTGATAATGTGATGGGCTTGGACAAAGTTCAAAATAAATAAAAATATTCTTAAGCATCTCTCTTTGCTTAGAGAATAGGACAACTATAATATTTGGGGTGAGTTTATCATGTGATAGCTTGAACAATAAGGGTTGAATTGAAAGTACCAAATAAATACAACTATAATACACTTTTGCTAGTTTTGGAGAGACCATTGAATGAACTAAACAAGTTCAGGAACTAAATTTATTGTGATTTGTCCCTTTAAATTAAAAACACTAAGATTTTAATTTAAAATTACTTATAAATATTCTTAAACTAAAACATGTCAATACAACCTAGATCATTTATTAAAAAAAATATATCACTGAAAAGGACTATAATTCTTATTTTGTCTTACATTATTTTGTGGGTAGAAGAACAAATACAGCGGATTCTTTGAAATGAGTTATACTACTTAAATTTGACGGGGGATAATCGAATTATTATTTTACTTTAAAAAAAATTGTCACTTAAATTATTTTAATTAATTATTAATTTTTTATATTTTAAACTTCATTTATAATGGGTAATATCAACAAATAATCTTAACATCAGAATTTGAAGGGATTCTCATAATTAAATGACAATGAGTTAAAAGGGAGAAAATATAATGGACACAAAACGTTTGACCAATTGGAAAAGTGAATATGGTAATGATAAGATAACAACAAAAATCATATTGGTCTCTTTGTTGATAATTGAGTAAACAAAATTATTATATATAGATAGGGAGGTAAGAGTCTAGCCAAGCGAGCAGTTTCATGCTCGAGCCTTTAACATATATTCGGGTTTGAACTCAGCTTGAGTTTTTATATTAGAGATTGAGTTCAACTTGTATATAAGTTGAGCTCACGAGCTACTCAAACTCGACTCGTTTAGAACTCGTTTGCAACATAGGACGTCACATTAGGTGAAAATCTTCATTTTTTTTAGGGTTATAATATCAATGTATTAATAAATATTAATATAGGTTAGAAGATTACTAAAGATGACGAGCAATAAAATAAACATAAATTTAACGTGTTCACAAAGTTAAATTTGGTTACCTACAACCAAAAAAGATAATATTATTAAAATATTTAAACAAAAATTACATCATAATAGTCTATGGTTATTACACAAGTTTATATAATACTCTGTTGTCCGAAACTTTAACGGATACTGAATTATATTGACAATGATGATATCAAGGCAAAAACGTCAACTTTCTAAAATGCATAGTTGTACTTTTAAATAAGTCCTAACAGACGTAGAAATTAGAATATAGTAGATATACAAGTCTAACATATTTTAGTTACGTACACCAGTAACCAGTAAGAGAGAATATTATTAAAAAGATTCGTATAAAAATTATATCATAAGTCTATGGTTATTTTACGAATTTATATAATACTCGGTCCCCGAAACCTAACAGATACAGAATTAAACTGAAAGCGATGATCTCAAACCAAATACCACTTTTAAATAAGTTCCAACAAATATAGAATCATAATATCATAATAAATATAAAATTCTATATAATCCTAACCTATATAGAATCCTAATATATAATATATAGAATCATAATCCTAAAAGATATAAAATTCTAATAGATATAGAATTGTATCGACCATTAAGAAAACTCAAATATGCAAGTCTACTCAACAATATATTAATAAATATTAAATGAGGTTTTAAACTAGTCTCTAAACATGTTTACGAGGGTCTTTAAACGAACATTTTTACGAGTTTCTAAACGAAATATCTAAAAAAATCTAATTTAATTCTAGTTTTTAAACGAACTCGAGATCAGCTTGTTAAGACTAGAACGAGTTTGAAAGAGTTTTTTACATAATCAAGACTAGAATAATTCACGAGTAACTCTATTTATTTACGTCCTAACGACATCACTAAATTATAATATATTTGAAAGTGTTTGAAAAAAAATGAAATATATTTATAAAAGATAATGAGATAGATAAATGAGTGATGGAGATAATATATTAAAATATTACATTTTTGTGAATTTCAAGATGTCACAAAATCAATCTTTTCGATAAAAATAGTGTTTAAAATTTTGATAAAAAAAACTCCTAATAAAGAAGAAGATGATTAGTTCACTCTCTTGTGTATAAATGAGTTATTTAATTAACAAAGAGTATACCTATATAATAAATGATAAAATTTATAAAACAATTATAAATAAACCTATATTAATCTCAAATAATCAAAACCGAAAACAACCCAACATAAAAAATAATAATAGTCTATCACGAAAAAAAATTAGGTCGATCGGCACTTTTTTTATTTATAATGTCGTTTATTTTTTATTTTAGCAGTACGATCTATTTACTTTAGTTTAAGTCAGTTTTTTTTATGAAATCAAACATATTTTTATTCAAACTTTTTATATAAAGTATTAAATTTAAATAATATTTTTTCAGTTACATAGATATATTAATTTCTTAATTTAGTTAGTTGAATTGATTAATTATTATTTCCTTGATGAAGCAAATATTGTAAAAGGGCTTTCTTTCTTCTCTCTCTCTCTCTCATAGAGAATCCATTGCCGATTTCGATTCCTCCACTAAGACTGTCTTAAAATTGGTTTTTATTTTTCTCTCTCATCCATTCTTCTCCTCTTTATTATCGATTCTATATATCTCAAATTCATTGCGCTGACTGGTCTTAGGTTTGCCGCATCAAAACCTCATCAACAGTCAGCGGCTATTTAACTATTTGATCCGGCTTTTTTAAGGTTTCTGAATTCTCCGATTGATTCAGATTCATCTGGGCTGGACATGGGTTGTTGTTAATTTCTTCGATTCTATCGTAAATCTGTGAAAACTAAATCTTTTCTGTGGGTGGGCAAAGGGTTATGAGAATTTGAGTTGGGTTTGTTGTTTGATCAGAGCTTCTTAAATGGCCGGAGAGGATCTGATTGAAGTCAAGTTCAGGCTTGCAGATGGGAGTGACATTGGACCAAATCAGTATAGCCCTACTACTACTGTGGGATCTTTGAAGGAAAAACTAGTCGCGCAATGGCCAAAAGGTTCAATCTTTGTTATGTTTTTAATTGGTTGTTTGTAGATTCGTTTTTATTAATAATTCATTCGATTTTTGCATCAGTTTTTTGTAGATAGATTGATTGATCTTTATGAGGGTGAAATCTGTTTAGGATTATGAATTGGATGATATATATATAACCAATGGATGGTCTTCTTTATGAAGATTCTTATGGGTGAAGGAGACAAGTTTTCTCCCCCACTTATAGAAGGATTATATAGTCTTAAGACAGACAGACAGACAGACCAGACCCCCCTTTAGAAGGGAGGACATGAAATGGTCTGGAAGTGAACCTTTTTTCAATGGCTGCAAATGCCATATCATGTGAATCTCCAATTCCTACAAAATGTGTTTTTGATGCACTAAGCATACAAGTATTCTTGCATTGATCTTGATTGAACGAAATGAAGGAGGCTAGGTAGATGTAGGACAGTCCTCGGGACCCAAAAGGTTGAGGCCTTAGGTTCGATGTCACAACTAAGAACCCCTTGATCAAAGTGGGGAGCCCAAGGAAAAACCCTGGTCTCGAATAAGATATGTCTAGACTCTAATCATATGGACTAAAGTATTCAAGTCATAGGATGATGTATCTTTATCTGCTATTGGTTTTTATTTGGCCATTTCAAGATGACATCTTTTTATGTTTTTTTCTGTATCAGATTATTTATCTTAAATTGTAAAATATTGTTATTTTAAACCTATATATACATGTTGGTTGATGTATGCTATATGACTACTATATATTATGCTTAAGAAAATTATGTTTGTCTGATAGATAAAGAAAATTCGCCAAAAAATATTAATGATCTGAAGCTCATAAATGGTGGAAAGATTCTGGAAAACAATAAGACACTCGCGGAATCCAGGCTTCCTATTGGCGAACTCCCGGGAGGTTCTATCACGATGCATGTTGTTTTGCGTCCTCCCATGTTGGACAAAAACAAAGGTAAAATTCACAAAGACGTTAACCTTAATTTTCATTGTTGTCCTAATTATCACTGCAGAAACTAACTGTAAAAGTTATTTGTTGTTATAGAAAAGCTGCAGGAAGAGTTATTGAAGAAGAACAGGTGCTCGTGCTCTATCCTTTAGTTCTTCTCCCCAATGGCGATGCTCTATCTTTGGATTGATTGAACGAACGTGTGTGGATAAAAGGATTGCCAGATCAGGATAAATAGACAAAAAAAAATTGAAGTTACAAGTATAAAGGAATGTCATACAATAATTAGACTTGTTTTCATTTTTTGGTTGAATTGGATGACTTTTTCCCAGATGAATGATGAAACAACCTTTATTTGAAGTTTTATGATCACATCTTCTTCTTCATATCTTTCCTTTTTCCTGCTTTATTTTATGATGAGATACATACATATTATAGCTATTGGATACATTTGGAAATTCCATTAAGGGTGGTCTTGAAGCTTCAAGTTTCAGCAGTTAATGTCATTGTTTCATACATGATTTAAGTTTATTATTTTTTTCATGAATTAACATGAAAATCACATTGACTATAGAATTCCAAAAGTTAATTAATTACTGATAAAAAGGTCAAGTAAACTAAATGCTCAAAAACCTCAAAATCTTCATTATTTTGGTGTAATGTTTGAATGCATCTAGGGATTATAATTTATTCATGCAATTAAACTCACTTTTCTTTTTGTTCCTTTTTCCTGAAAATAAATATGATTGAATTTGCTTAAATTGATGAGAGATTGTGAAGAGCTTCGTTGAATAATAGAGTTCAAAAATACAATTGATAATTCAAAATAAATATGCCAAATTACATATACAACTAAAGAATTTCAGCATTTAAGCCCGGAGGCAAGACAGACTATTTAAAGTAATCTATATTATATTATTTACAACAAATCTCTTGGGTGCCCTATTATCCCTTCTTGAACTTGATTACTGTCTCTGCATTAGCAGCTATGACGGGCTATTAGCTAATGTGATAGATGATGAACGACTCGGGCTCAGTAACTGCTTCTTGGATGTCCTGGTATTCTTTAGCATCATCGTGAGCTTCTGTCTTTCGCCTTCAACCTCTGCAAACTGGAGGCTAAGCTGAGAATAGCGGTCGTGCATGTCTTTGAGTTCGTTCTCCACAGATGAATACCTTCCTTTCATGTCCAACATTTCTTTGATCAATTCATTTATGTCTCTAAAGCTCTGGAGTACTGCTTGTTCATCATTGTGCTGCTTAATGAAAGAACTAGACCCAACAAAAGTCAGTCATTTACAGATTCAACAAATGTGTTTGTCTTTTTCATTTCTTAGTATTTAAAAAAACTACCTTTGGAATTGGACGGTTGATTTTTGCTTTGACTGGAGTGATTCAGCAAGCTCAATTTCTAAAGCTAGAACCCTCTCCAAAGCATTCCCATTACTTTGACATTCAATGAAAGTAGGGAATTTGCACTTGAGTTGTTCATTCACCTGAAAATAAGCAAATATCTGGGGATCAGTCAAACTCAAATTCACTCTTCTTCTTCAGAAACAAGTCATCATCAATCTCCTTATCTTAAAACTTTACCTCATCCAATTGTGCCACTTCTTTCTGTAGATAAGCAATATCTGGATCTAACTCGCATTCACTCTTCAGAAACAAGTTATCACTTTTCATTCTTTCCAGCTGCAATCACAAATACATTGGAACAAAAAAAAGTACAACACATTAATGGAACCTTTGATGAATTATGAAAAGTATTTGATTATTCATAGACAACATTCAAACAGAATATATACAATGGAATAATATTTTATTATTTCTTGGGAAAAAACAAGTACCTCTTTATGTAAATTATCCATGCTGGATTTTAAACTCTGATTCTTGAAAGTATCATTTATAAGAGCTAGATGCATCAGATCTTCGTGTGGCGAAGTTCCTTTCTCTGGCTCCAGAGGTATTTCAGTAGTAACATCCTGCTCATATTCGTAAAAATAATAATAAATATATATATATATTTGGAAAAGAAAATGATATTCGATATCATTAAAATCCCTTTCAACTGGGAATTCAAAAAGGTTTTGTGAACATGAGGTAAAAATCCTTATTTATCATGATTAACACAAACAAGTGTTGTAATTGGCTTCTATGTGGGTATAATAGAGGTGGTTTGACAACAAAATCAATAAAATCCCAATTTAGAATCATGATTCATCCTTAATAGCTAATCTAAACATGGAAATTCAAAACGGCATTGCCAGTTAGTAAGCCAACTCAACAAGTGAACAGTCTTCTCTACTAGATTCTAATTAAATGAAGCTAAACCGATCTTAAGAGTATAGACAAGTAAAATATATGGATAATAAAAAATGAATACGGTTATTTATGTCTACACTCCCCTGCATGCATAACTACTATTTGAATTCAATCAAATGGATTACAAAAGAGTATAATTAACAGGGATTGTTCAAAATTTCATCTAAGATTACCTGTATAATATGTTTCTTCAAAGGCGTGCTCCAAGATTCACTTCGAATAGATGGACTTTGAGCATCTTTTTCCGCTTTAGTACTTGCTGAATCAACGTCATCCAAGTTCCTAGAGGAATAGCTTCCCACAGAATAGATACCAGCAGATTCTTCTTTAGAACTTCCAAGTTTTTCATCTTCTTCCATATCGGTATGATGGGTAGGCATGCGACGAACTCCATTAGAGCCACTGTGTCTTTTACAATCACATGTAAGAGATGTAACGCTCTCTAGCTTTCCGTTGGTTAAAGTGAGTTCATTTGAAATTCTAGAATTCTCTTCCATGCACTCTTGCAATGAGGTTTTGAGACCTTCTTTTTCTTCCTTGCAATACTCGATACTTAATAAAGCGCACTCCAGTTCAGTGTTTACACTATCATATGCCTTATTTTTTTCGCGTTTATGAGAAACCGCAGACTGTAACTCTTCCTCCAATTCCAAGACTTTTTGTGTAAGCTCTTCATTTCTTTTCGAATGAGAGGCCTCAAATTTCTTCCTATTCTCAATCTCATCAACCGCATCCTGTAATTTCAGAAGCATCTCCTCTCCATGCTTTTTCGACATAAAAAGCTCCTGCCTCAGTTCTTGCACTATTGTTTCACATTGTTCTTTCATGAAGGCGATTCTCAGCGATTCTTGAATGGAATCTGACTGTCCTTCGGATTCTCTTTTTTCACGAGCTCGGTAACATTCAGCTTCAGCCTCGTCTTTAAGCTCCTTTAAACGAGTGGATAAATTCTTAAACTCCTCTGCTTTCCTCGTCTGTTCAGTCAACTGCTTGTTAAGTTCATCATACTGGTTTTGCAGCTTCATAGTTTTATCTTTATATCCTTCCAGCGAAATAACTCTGGCATTGAGTTCATTGAGCCCGGCAGTGAGCACAATCACGAAAATTTCAGATTCCTCCATTGAAGCTATCAAGTGATCATTCTCTTCTTCAGCACTTATTATCTCGCTTTTCATCCTTCTGACCTCTAATTCGATAGCTTGTAGTTCCGAAATTCTTTTCTTGTATTCCCCTAATTCAATTTCCAAAACCCTATTCAAATCTGAAGCAGCTTGATATTTATCCATTGAAAACTTTAATTCGGATCTCAGAGATTCCATAGCATTAACCAGGCGTGCATTTTCTTCTACATAATGCTCTTGGCTAGCCATGCAGTTATTAATCATCATCTCTAAGTGAAGATTCTTGTTTTGCAACTCCCCAGTGTGTAGAGAAAGCTCGTTAAAACGGTCTTCATATTGTGATCTGAGAAAGACGGATTTAACATCTAGCACCATCGCATATTCATGCATATCCGACAACTGACTTCCCATGCCAATAAGACCGGAAGATTTCTCATGAAGCTGATCGAAGGATCGAACTCTGGATTTCTCCACTTCTATGTCCAGTCTTAATTGAACAAGTTCAGCTTTCAGCTTCTCATAATCAAGCAACCTATCATTCTTCTCATTCAACTGACAAGTAAGCTTTGAGACTGTTTCCTCAATATTATCTCTTAGGTTTCTCTCTACTTCCGTGTCCATTCTTAATTGAACAAATTCAGCTTTCAGCTGCTCATAACCAAGTAACTGACCATTCTTCTCATTCAACTGACAAGTAAGATCTGAGACGGTTTCCTCAATATTATTTCTTAAGTTTCTCTCCACTTCAATGTCCATTCTTAATTGAGCAAGTTCAGTTTTCAGCTGCTCATAATCAAGCAACCGATCATTCTTCTCATTCAACTGAGAAGTAAGATCCGAGACGGTTTCCTCAATATTGTGTCTTAGATTTCTCTCCACTTCTATCTCCATTCTTATTTGAGCAAGTTCAGCTTTCAGCTGCTCATAACCAAGTAACTGCCCATTCTTCTCATTCAACTGACATGTAAGATCTGAGACGGTTTCCTCAATATTATTTCTTAAGTTTCTCTCCACATCTATGTCCATTCTTAACTGAGCAAGTTCAGCTTTCAGCTGCTCATAATCAAGCAACTGATCATTTTTCTCATTCAACTGAGAAGTAAGACCCAAGACGGTTTCCTCAACATTAATTCTTAAGTTTCTCTCCACTTGCACTTCGTCTTGCAGAAAAACACATTTCTCATCTTTCTCCCTTGAAGATACCACGAGTTGTTGATTTTCCTGGGTTAGCCGAGAAATAGTTGAGTTACTATAACCGACTTGCTCATTTACAGATTCCAGTGCCATAATCTCTTTAGCAAGTTCTGAATTCTTAGATGCGAGTTGTGTTATTTCAGCTTCGAAAACTGAAAGATTAGCATAAAGCTCTCTATTTTGATTTGTGTAGGTCTCTTCAGCATCACAACTGATCTGGAGTCTGTTTGCAAACACATCAAGCTGCAACTGAAGTTTCTCAAGAAGGGCACTGGAAGCAACTATCTTAGTACCCATCTGATTTACATCATGGTTGAATTTCTGCTTCAAGGAAATAATTTCAGATCCAATGGCACCCATGGAAGCTTGAGCAATATCTCTTTCCTCCTCTATAAGTTTCTTCTCTCCCAATAGTTGAATAGACTTTTCGCCTGAAACAGATAAGAGTATCTCCAGTTGTTCAATAATACTCATCATGTCGAATCGCTCAAGATCATGGACGTATTTACTAAATTCTCCAGAATGTGATGCCAACAAATTCCTTAATTTTTCCTCCGAAAGTCGAGTGCTTTCCTGTACAATTTCCCCAGAAGAAATTACTTCATCATACTCAGCTTTGACAATCTTTAACCCTTCCGTTAAAGCAAATACATTATTCTGAAGAATCTCATTCTTCGAAGATTCCTGTTTTAATAAATCTGTCAGCTTCGTGTTGTCAGCAGAACAAGCTTCATATCTGCTTTCCATATCTGTGTACTTTTGGATAGTTGATTTGAACTCGATAACCTTTTGAGAAAGACAGGCATTGTCATAGGAAAGGTTTTCCAACTTATCTTCCAAAAGACGATTTTGCAAGGAATTAGTAATTTTGCATTCATTAAGGGTCTCAATATCGTCAAGAGCAGCCTGTAGCTTTAGCATCAAAGATTTGTTTCCCTCAGTTGAAAGGCTCAACTCATGTGAAAGTTGATCAGTTTTTCCTCCCATTGTCATGATTTCAGCATTAGCTTCAACTAAAGTTTGTTGCAGGATTTTTGAGAAGACATCCAAATGCACATTCATCGAATGCATCTCACAGAGTTCTCCTTCAACTTTCTGGTAGAGCTCTTCCTGCAATAGGAGCGATTTTTTCATATCGTCAACAAGAATATCTCCACCTAGGAGCTGTTTTTTTAACCCTATATTTTGGTTTTGAGGCTGAAAGGATTCAATAACATCAGATCCTGAATAGGTTTGCTTAATAAGGTTCTCGTTCGTTTCAAACATAGATAAAACCTGGGATGAAAGCAAATCGAGGTCCTTCTGTAACTGGTCAACAGCTATAGAATAATTCAACCGGGCCCTTCTTAGGGCTGCCTCTGAGGTAACAGCCCTCTTCTCGATCTCCTTATTCATTGCATCCAAATCATGTTTCTCTTCCGCTAGTTGAAGAATCTGTCCATTCATATCTTGGCGGATTGATTCCATCTCGGCTTTGGTGGAAGCAATATTAAACAAACAAGCGGAATGTTCATCTGTTAAGCTTTGTAACTCTCCCAGCATTTGCTTCTGATTTTCTTCGAGATCATGAATAAGAGCCTCATAGTAACTCTCCATCTGCTCCATTTTCCTTGTGAGGGCTTCTCGTTCAGCCTTGGCATCGTCGGCTTCTTTCAAGAGCTCGAATATTTTGTCTTTCAACATACTTGTGGCGACAGCTGAATCAGGTTCTTGAGATTTTAAGCTTGGCATGTTTAAACAGTGAAGCATGTCAGCTGGCTGATACAAGTCCACATTGAATCCATTTCCCAATACAAATTGCTCGCCTCCCGTGTTCTCTTTTGTACGACTCTTTCCCGAAAACAAATTATTTAACAAAGAAATTGTTTCACCATTTCCTTGCCTTAGTTCCTGTATGGTTACGAGCAATGACTCCAAATCCGAAGTAAGGAATCGGATGTCTCTTTCTTGGAAACCAAGGTATGCTTTATTATGAAGCTCTTGAACCTTACCCTCCATGAATAGAAGTCTTTCGAGCCATTTTATTTGCATTTCTCGAACTAAACACACATGGTCATCTATAGCACTAGTTTCCATACTGTGCAATTGAGGAGCAGATTTTATACTTCTTAGAAATTCGATATCCTCTTTTAACTTCGCACACTCTGACTTCATTGCAGAAGCCTCTAACGCCAGTTCTTCACCAGAAACAACTTCAGCAGAAAGCTGTTTTGCGAAATTCTGCGTTTCAGCGCCGATTTCATGCGCATACACTTGCAAAGAGCTTACCTGCATCTTAAGTTCAAGAATAGAATTTTCAGCCACTTCCAAGTTGCCTCTAAGTCTAGCATTTTCTTCATGAACAAGCACCAGGTCATTATCAATGGAACCTTCTGAACCCCAACCATGTATCCAATCGTTTCTCCCCTTAACCGGAATTTGATGATCGGTTGGATTCACTCTATCGGCCTGTGGACTTTGGCATTGGGTGAAACCACTCAAATCTCCAGACGCCGTGCTCTTGAGACTCTCAATTTCATGAGTGCTACAAGTTTCGTTCTTTTCGGCACATAGACTTTCTGAGGTATTAGATGATCCCTCAAATCCAACGGCGAAATCCGAATATTCTCCAGTTGATTGTGTCTCTTCTTCAAGAGGAGGAAGGTCTTTTGACCTTGACCTTAATTTAACTTTTATATCAACCTATTCAGGGTAAACGGAGATTAAAGGAGAACAAGATCAAATCAAGAGTTGCGGAAAAAGAAAATAGAAGCCTGTATGAACCTGATCATTGGAAAGCACTTCTGGAGATAACATGTTTCCACTCCCAGATTCACCATTCTTATTTTGATCCGTCCCTGTTGAGAAACCCTTCTCTCTTTGTTCCCTCTGCTGCTCAAACTCTCTGCATAAGAAGAAATATTTGATTGTTTGTACAAATAGAGAAGCATATTAAAACTTCACAATGAAAGATACGCTACCTAAACCCTGTCTTGGAAGTTAGAAGCTGAACTGTGACCTGGACATCAACAACAGAGTCAAAAATCATGAAGGAATCAAAACAATGCAAAGATTCTACATTGTATCAGAAATGTGTCAGGCTAATCTATAGACTGAAGGAAGATCAAGAAAGTGCTGACATTCTTTTTATGCTAAATTATCTGATTATCTATAGATAGATATCAAACTGAAGGCAATTTCTCCAAAACCATTGTGAACAGAACTTATACTCCTTTCATCCCATTTTTTATGTTATATTCCGAGTTTTTATCGCTTCTTTATTTGGCATATGTTCAATTCTTCTCAATGTTTTAAATCAACAACAGTTCCATTCATATTAATCACATTTTCCCATAACATAGTACCCTTCAAACTTACTTTTTCAATGAAAAGATGAGTTATGGGTACACCGAATTTATCATCTACTTTACTCATTCACCATGAGAAACATAAATTTCACAAAATGGAACGATGCAGCACATTTTGAATTCTTCGCTAATTGCAAGAGTCTAAATTTGGAAACACTTATAATTTTTGTTTCTGTATCCGGATCCAAATGAGAAATAACCAATAAATTCTGAATCTGTTTAGTTTTCAAACATAATCTCAACTAGATACGTTTCTGAATCCAGAATGTTTGTATTCAGGTGTTTCCAAATTGGGAAAAAGCTTGCTAATTGTCATAACTTGAACAAAACATTTTAGACACGGTTTAGGAGGACTAGTTGAACTATATAGTTTGAATAGAATACAATGCACTGGGGATTGAAGGTTCTCACATGTAATATAGCTCCAGAATTGCACCCATGGAGAGGCAATGGAACAACTGATGGCTTCAATGCATCAGCATAATCAGCAAGATTGATGCTAGCTTCGCCAAGGATGCTAGCACGAGAAGAACCCTGAGAAAGCTAATATTAGTATCCAAAAATAACAAGGAAAAGATTGTTGAATTAGACAAAAACAAAGGAACTACCATGGCCACAACAAATTTGTACAACTTGTCATCAAATTCTTTGGTTTTGGAATCCTGAAGAAGCCTTGTAGTTTCATATATAGGATCTGCCCATTTGCATGTGCCATTTCTAACAATGGCTTTGGTAGTCTTTGCTGTTAATTTCACAGACTCAGCAGGAAAGAAGGATATAAACAGCTTGTCCCATCCGGTTTGTGGAATCTGTAAATTTAGAAGAGAGTCACAGACAATATTTAAGTGTCATTAAAGATCACAATTTTTTTTAAACAATTAAATAAACCTTCAAGGTAGACAAAGCAAACAATAAGTAGTACAGCATACATACATGTGAAGCATGAAATTGCAGCCTAAAGACAACTTTCACTTTTGCCTTCTCAAGCTTCCAATTGGTAATCCTGGACATCACTGCTCATTGACTCTACAATGGACTGCAAATGCACAAAAGAAGACAATTGAGGAATTAAAACAATGTCATTCGAAGATCCAAAACCAGGTGTTTAGTTAAGGGGAAAAGCTAATCACTAGACAAGATAATCATAACCCTAAAAGATTCAATTCAATAAATGAACAGATTTGCAGGTATGGTAGAATTCAATTTGAGAGAGAGGAAGGAAAAGGATAATTCGTGGCCAACAACACAATATCAGAAATAACACCATAGATTTAAAATAGGAAACCCAAAGTAACACTTTTGACTAGCAAGGAAAGAACAATTAGTGAACTGAACTCCTCGATCTTCAAGATTTCGAACATAAAGTAAGAGGCCCGACAACATTGTACATAACTAACTGTGAGCTGAAAACATTGGAAGTAACTTTCTTCTTTCTTTTTGTTTTGTGGGTCTGCGGAAATCTTCTTTGCTAGATTCTCCAAAAACTTCACAAAGGGCAAATCGGAATCTCTGATCTAAACCCTAAAACCGCAAACTATTCTGAAGACGAAAGGTTGCGAAAATGTCGCCCAAACCCAAAACCCATGAAAAAAGTTTGTTGACATTGCGAAAAATATACCTTCCAAGTTTGAAGATTCAGAGCTAAAGACCAAAAACTGCAAGTGTATACACACGCAGACAAGACCAGGAAAAATCGCCTACTTCTTCTCCTGCTGCAGAACGACCTGACATAAAAAAATCAGTAAATAATCTCACTTCTTCTACTCTTTTTCCACAAGTTTAAAACACATCACATTCAAATGCAATAGTTTAACATGAAATTTCAAGAACCCATTATTAAAAGATAAATATTTAAGGCAAAGAGAAAGATGTTAAGCTGTTGTCAGCAAAGGGTACCTAATTTTCCGATCTGGGAATGCTTAAATTATAAGGAACAATGTGGGATCTACGGGAAGAAGTTTCGGCCGATGGGAAAGAAATAGAGAGAGAGAGAAAGATAGTGGGTTTTGCTTGAACAAGCCGCAAATAGGAAAAAATGTAGAAAATCCTACATTTAGGGGTTTTCTTTCACCATTGACAGGGTGGTTAGATCAAAGGTGGAGTATCAATTTCTAGAGAGAGAGTGACGGAATTACAGACAGATACGACGGCTGCTGCTTCTTCTTCTAGCTGATTACAGAATTAAAGAAAAAATAAATATTAGAAGAAGACTAATCAGACATCCCGCCAAAGCTAATATGTTTGTCATTTTTAGCTCATAATTAACTTAATCACCTTAAATTTAATTTCTAAACGCTTCACTTAAATCATTTTTAATTATAGAAGAATAAAAACATGTTTAAATAGAGATTGAGTTTAATTTTATGAAATTTAAAACTATTTAAAAGATTGTTCGATTTATTAGTGTTTTTTAGTCTCTATTCAACTTAAAGTGTTCTTAATTAATAAGAATCGAACACAATCGTTAAGTTTCTTAAAACTTGTTCGAATAAATAATTTTAAATAATTCTTAAATTATTTAAAAAAATGACGATGGAGGGTAGTTTTGAAAAAATATTATTCAAAAAAATATAAATATATAATAATAATAATATAAAAAATGTATTATAATATTTTGTTTAATGCATTAAATAATGTGATTGAAGATTAAAAAAATATATATATATATATATTTTTTTTTTGTTAATCTTGTATAATTATTAAAGATTAGTGGTTCTATAATATAGTAATAAAGTATAGATATTAAAATTGTTACACAATTAATAGATCAACAATGCAATCAATTAGCTTTCTTGGAAGTTAGAAGAGAAGTATAATTAATTAAGTTTTCAGATATTTTTCTTTTTGGAAATTAATATATGTGAACATGACAGAAATGAATGAAAACTAAATTATGTTATTGAATTATCAAAATATCTTTACACATTTAACTTTATAATAATTTAAAGATGATGATATTTTTCAAATAGAATTAATAATAGTTCATGACCAAAAATAAATACTTTTTAGATGAAATTTAATAAAAGTGGCAATACCAACAAAATATGTAAATCTTAAAATATCTAAATTTATAAAGTGGTTAACAGCTAATAATTATTAAAAAATAGTGCAATCTTTAAAAAATTTAAAGGAATTAAGAAATCATTTTTAAAAACTAATTAATGAGAGGAAGTATATATTTATCATGAAAAGTTGTTGTAACCTCAAATTTTAGTAACATTGTATTGTGACAAAAATAGACTACAAATAATTATTTTATTAAGAAAAAATTATATGATAAAAGTAATCACATTTAAAATGAATATTAAAATAAATAGTTTTTGAATAAAATAAAACTAAATGATTGGTTAATTTTGAACCGATGACACAAAAATGAATATTAAGAATAGAAAAAGATATAACATTATAAAAGGAGAGAGATATGATTAGGTGGATGTTTATAACAAATTGAGGAAGTTTGGTGATTATATCTTTGAAAGCAAGATATTTATGCCAAACAAAATTTATTGAGGTGGGTTAAGAAGAAAAAAAATCAAATATACACAACTATATAACATTGCAACCTGTGTTTTTTTTTTCAATGGTGAGTTTTCAGATGTGAATATATTTTTATTGTTGTTATTTTCATTTAAGAGATTATTTGATATTATCTTTTATCATTTTTATCATTTTTAAATTTGTACTTTGTGTTTGAAAATATAAAGTATAAAATCTAATTAACTAGAATAACTTAAATATTTATATTTTTTAAAGCAATAAATTAACCTGACTATGCATAATTATGTTTTTCATTTCAATTTAAAACATTAAAAAAACTCTTAAGTTAATATTTATCTAATTTATTAAAAGTAAAAGAAAAATAATATATATATATATATAATAATAATAATAATAATATTTGTATATTATTATTTTTCATTTAAAAAAGAAGAAGATCCCACTAGACATGTTCCTCGTTTAAACTTAAATTAACTTTTAATAATAGACTAATTGCTGAATAATAATATTTGTATTTTATTAAATGTGAATATATATATATATATATATAATTTATCATTTTTATTAACTTTTATTTTACTTAATTCTTAATTATTTATTATTTAAAAAATAAATTAGTTTTTTTACAGTTCTACAATGTATATGTGTTTTCGTAGTATAGTATAAATACAATTAAATATATAATAATATTAATATATTTATTTATCTTTTATATTTTATAAAAAAAATTAACTTTATTTTTGTATAATAATATAATTTATAATATATATATATTAAAATATCCATTTATATAACTTTATAATCGCCATATATTTTTCTTAGAAAAATATTATATAACATTGCAAAAATTCTCCAAAATCGACAAGAATAATAATAAAATAAGTTCCACTAAAAATGGGACGGGTGATATTCAACTCATGTCCTCCTTAGCCATCCTCGAGAGAATTCATGCCTACTTAATTTTCTTATCAATAAAAACACTATAAATATCTTAATTCCTAATATATACTTTGAATAATATTAAATAGTGTTACATATAACTTTTATATATATATAAAAAAATAACTTATTCTTAAGAGATCAAATATCATATTACAAGTTCGATTTTTACTTAAATAAAAGTTGGAGTCATTGATAGTTATGGAATCGTGTTAATTTTTTATATTAAAAAATAAGTATAAAAACAAACGGGACTTATAGTTTGATTAACGGAATGACTGAAATTTCATGTGCAACATACACCTGCTTCTTGCTTTTTACTGCCACCACAGCTCATCTCTTCTGACTTTAAGAAACTGCCCTTCATATCTTTTTTTCCTAATATACCCTTCTATTTTATCTTTTGCACATGTATGCACACGGCATCATTTGTTTCAAATTAGGTTATTATTTATTTTAAAATAAATAAATAAATATGTTGTGCCCCTTTAATTTGTGACATTTTTTTTTTTTTGTTATAACGTGACCTGTCTTATATTAGGTTTATTGGTTTATTTTGACTAGATTGATAAAAAAAATGTATGAAATATAAATAAGTTTATTTGGATATAATGGATTTTAGGACATTTAAGTCTCTAATGTTGTTAAAAATTACGAAACGTGTTACTGGGTGATAGGATTTAATAATTTAAAATTTAAAAAATTTGATAAGGATAAAATGATATTTTAAATAGAGGAATGAAGTGATTGAAAAAATAAAATGATAGAAAAAAAGAGAAAAAAAAAACTAATTTAATCTAAAATAAATCAAATAGGACAGACCCCATTGTCCTGATATTTATCTTTTCAAATATTGTTAGTTTATTTTATATAAAATTATAAATACATTTTTTTTAATAATTTAATTTAAATATTCTATTTCTTCATTTCATAATAATCTATTTTTAACTTTATATCATAAAGATCTAAATATAATCCATTATTTGTTTGTAACTATATGTTCTATCCCATTTTATCAATTTGTATGATAACTTACACATCTTATATTTAGTTATCTTTATTTGTAATAGACTTAAGCTATTCAATTGAGATAAATATGTAGATATATAATAATAGAAGATAAATTATATGATAAATTAAGATTTTTTTAATAAAATAAAAATAAAACAATAAAAGTTATTTAGATGATACATAGAGATAAAAGTGTAAAAAAAATTAAATATATTTTTTATTTAAAAAAAAAAGTTAGTCATGAATAATAATAATAAAAACTTACATTCTCTTCAATATTTATTTTGACTTACATTGATTTTGTAACGAGAGGAACTTATTAAAAAAATATTATTATTAGGTTATTTAATTATTCACTAAATAAATTTATATATATATTTTTATTTTTATTTTAATATATATCTTAATATTTGGGATTACCAGTTTCAAGGTTTTATATTATTTTTTACTATTTTTTTTTTTAATTTAGTTTTAAAGTTTTAAAATTTTTTATTCTTTATTTTATGAAATTAATGTTCACATATCTAATCTCGCGTTTTTGATAAAAGTAAAATTTAAATGATAAATTTCAAAATATTGATTACTTTTTACGTTTTTAAATAATTTTATAAATTAATTGTCACACACTTATAACTAAGAATTTATATATTTTTCAATTTTTTTTATTTATTTTCTCTCTTATTTAGAGATTTTTTTTATTTTTTTTTTAATAACAAAAGTTAGATTATATTTGTATATGTCAAACAAAATGGATTGTTCCATTTTTTAAGACAGAAAAATACTATAAGATCGAATTATGTGTTATATAACTTATATCACAAACTCTGTCTATAATTGGTAAATGTGTAATTTAAGGTAGTATGGTTGAAAAGTGGGTGTGCTGTTTTTTTTTATTGGGATGTGTAAATTACTAAATTTGTCACATTCTTGTGATTTTAAAAAACTTAACTCATGAGTTTAAAAGGTTTATGCTTTGTCTTCATTTATTTATTTATTTTTGCTAAGAAAGTTAATCAATTTGTCAATATTACATCATCTCCATCTTGCATAACTCATTTTTTTGAACTTTTAACTATAATTCAAAGTTTCCTAAAGGTATATTTTAGCTAGCTAGTATATTCCTTTCAAAAAAAAATAATTATCTTAAATTTTAGAATATTGTGATTATATAGTTTGATTTTGGACATCTAAATCTTTTTGCATACTCACTTATAAAAATGAGCATACATGTTTGTATTACACAAATAAAAATAATAGGGGGAACATGTCAACAAAAAAAAGAGATCAAGACAATTCAATGCTCCTTTGTAGGCTATTGATTCAGCAAATTAAAAAACAATGGTGTGATTTGATGTTTGACATTGAAATAGTTCCTAAAATAAAATTGATCATTTATGTTCATATTACAAAATAATAAAGAGAGCTAGCCAATAAAAAATAGAGGTAACACAACACAAGTCAAAAGTGTTGTATCATTGCATAAGTTTTGATACTGGACAGCATAAGTTTTGATACTGGACAATATAAGTTCCCTGCTATATAGATGAATTCACGTCTCATTTTTTAATGAAAATACGTTAATTGAAGTATACTATTAACAGTTGAGGTTCTCATTGTAGTTCTAGTATTCTTTTGGTCATATGTTGTTACCAAAATGTATTAAAATGAAATCTAATCAAATTGAACAAAATGATAAACTAATAAGAAGTAGATAAACTAAACCAAGCAAAATGATGGTTGATGAATGCATGAAGTTAAGAGCTTAGTCTATGCTAGAATTTTAAAAGGGATGAATATTTGTTTAGGCATTGTGGAGATGGTTATTGAAATTAATTGGGTTATTTGAAAAGTTAGAATTAGTGGTGATTTTTGAGAAATTTATATTTTATTTTAGTAAAAAAATATTAATATATAATGATAAAATAAAAAAAATAATAGTTTAAAATTAATGTATTTTAGTATTTTAATTAATGAATTAAGTGATATAATAAATAAAAAAAGAATGAAATAAATAAAAATTATTTAAATAACCAAATCCAACACGACTTTCTATCGTATAACAAAAATGTGATTTAAAACAAATCCATTTATACACTTATAGTAACAATGATTTAACCACCAATTGATTATATATTAACACAATTCAACAATCTTTCCTAACCAAGAGAGTAAAAAGTGAAATAGATCATATTTATATTTTTATTAACAAATGTCAATGCCCATTACAGGGTCCATGAGCTGCCATGGATGTGATATCTCAAAGTAGGGAACATTGGGCACATGGAGGGGCTTTGTAGTGACTAGTGAGTGGGTAGTGAGAAGAATGGTGTCAAATAAGGAATAATAAATTTATGACATTACTAGTATTATTATTTTTATTACTATTAAAAAAAATGATCCCACAATCTCATTTTTTTAAATGTTTTTATGGGTAATTACATGATTGTTTGTATTGACATTTTAGGTTACAAAAGTATATAGTATTTAATAATATGTTTTAGTGTTACTTGTAATATTTGTTTCAAAATTGAAATACAAAAATAATGCAAATTTAATTTATAGTATGTATATAACAAAATATGTCCAAAATTTAAGTGGATATCACCCCCCAACAACACATGATCTCATTAATTGTTAACATATGAATGACCACACATTACTACTTCATATAATTAATTTCCATAAACATATTATTACTATATTTCATATACATTTAATTTTTATTTATTTTTTATTTAGAAAGTTAACACGATTACACAATGAGTTAGCTCACTTTAATTTACACTTAAGTTAGGTATGAGTTCACGAAAATGAAAAAAACTAATAAGACTTATTTAAAAACTTTTATTGTTATTATTATTTCTTATTTGAATCAATATTAAATGGTATTACTAAAAAAAAAATATTAAGAATTAAGTCCCCATCTATAACAATGACAAATACAAATAATCTACAATTATTTAAAGAGAATCTTGTTAATAATCTTAAAAAATTGTAAAAGAAAAGTATGTCTGTTAGTGGTTGACGCCTACACATGTAAGATTGGGTCTGTTCTGGAAACACAAATTGACAACGTCTCATTTCTCTCTATATATTTATTTCACATTATTTAATAGATAAATAAAAACTATTCAAATTTGTACAAACAAACAAATGATATAAAATATAAATTATTCACTCTTTTCTGAAAAAGTCCATTGTCATATTTGTCCTTTACATATTGCGCTTGTTATTGTGGGCCTAATATTTTAGCCCAATACATGTATGTTATCTTACTAATTTAAGAAAAGTTGGCTGTAACTTGTTGGTGATGACTTTATTCCATTAAATCTTATAACTTGTTCGTTTTAAGAAATAAAAAGAATAATTTTATAATATTTTTTCTTTAGTTTGTTGTATATTAAAGAACTTATATTATGAAATGTGTGATTAGGACGGATCTATGTAGGGTCTCGGGTGGGTTAAAGCTCACCCGAAAAAAAAAAAAACTTTTTTTTACGGTTAAAATGTAAAATTACCTCTTAATTTTTAATTTTTTTGATAAAACTTACCTTTATTTACTCGTTTTATCTAAAATTTTCTCGTTATTTATTTAAATACACCATAATTTTTTTTAAGCCCACCTCACCACCGAATCTTTGGTCCGTCTCTCTGTGATCTATCTTATCTAGGTCGTTTGATAAATACGATATTAGATGATATCGAACCAAATTTGACCGAAATTTTTGGTTAAATTTAAATTCAACTTTATCGATTATATTTGAACCTAAAATATAATATAAATTAAATTATTTATGTTAAATATAATACAAAATCATTAATATTTTTAATGTAACAACTTAAATTTTTTTTTCTTCCGTCTTGACTCTTCAACCCCATAAACATTTATGGGCTGAACCTGGGCCTGTATCGATTATAAATTCATGTACAAAGACTATATATCGACATATAAATATGTATAATGAATTGTTTTAATGTTTAGGTATTTGACTATAAATATTTAAACAAATTGTTTCATTTAAATAAACTCACAAATCAATTTTTATTATATCAAATTGTAAGAAACACGTATATAACTAACATTAATTTAAATATTCAAACAATTGATATCTATTTTAAATCATAATTTTTTAATATTAAAATTCTCTCTATCTAATACCCAACATACCCAACATACTATTGTATTATTTTAGTGTAAATTTAATTTCGAACATATTTCATATATAACATTTTAAAATAAGAGAACACATTAAAGAAAACTAGGAAAATTTATGTACAGTACATACGAATAAAAGTAAAAATAAAATAAATTAAAAAAATTATAATAATATTTATTCAATATTTAAAATTATTAAAATAAAAAATATAACGTTTTCATTCCACATTTTATTCACTTCGATAAAACAACTTATTTTCTCACATGTTTCATCACATATTTTTTCTGAATGAATCTCTCATTTCGTGACTTTACACTTTCACTTTGTTAATCAAATATTTGATTCATATTTTTTAATAATTAGCATCGTGACCTCACACTTTGGTTAATTAAATATTTGATTCATATTTTTTTAAACACTTTCAAATGATACCGGTCTATTATCCCTCGACAAACCACATCTTAATCACATTTGGTTAAAGGTTGTACTTGTTTTGTTAGGTTGCAAGTTCGAAACGTGCAAATAACATTTTTAAATTTATTTTTAACCGTTTTAAGTTTATGGGCGGGTCAACCCACAATCCGACCCAAATATCCATTTACTATCACATAAATATCCAAATTAACCACAACTCTCGACCTGACAATCCGGACACTTTAAAAATTAAGCACAATTATATATATAGATTAGTTAGTTAAAAATTTGAACTTTTATTGTTAAAACGTCTCGCGTTCATCAAATTTGGTGTTGAATTTTAAATATAAAGTGTTGTTAGCTTAGTTGGTTAAATGATTGTACTTGTTTTTGTTAGGTTGCAAGTTCAAAACCTACAAATAATAAAATTTTTAAATTTATTTTTAACCGTTTTAAGTTTATGGGCGGGTCAACCCACAATTCGACCCAAGTATCCATTTGCTCTCACATAAATATCCAAATTAACCACAGCTCTCGACTCGACAATCCAGACACTTTAAAAATTAAGCATCATTATATATATATATATATATTAGTTAGTTAAAATTTGAACTTTTATTGTTAAAATGTTTCGCGTTCATCAAATTTGGTGTTGAATCTTAAAAATAAAGTGTTGTTAGCTTAGTTGGTTAAAGGGTTGTACTTGTTTTGTTAAGTTGCAAGTTCAAAACCTACAAATAACATTTTTAAATTTATTTTTAACCGTTTTAAGTTTATGAGCGGGTTAACCCACAATCAGACCCAAGAATCCATTTACTCTCACATAAATATTCAAATTAAACACAGTTCTCGACCCGACAATCCGGACACTTTAAAAATTAAGCATCATTATATATATATAGAGAGAGATTAGTTAGTTAAAAATTCGAACTTTTATTGTTAAAATGTCTCGCGTTTATCAAATTTGGTATTGAGTCTTTTATATAAAGTGTTGTTAGCCTAGTTGGTTAAATGGTTGTACTTTTTTTTTATTAGGTTGTAAGTTCGAAACCTACAAATAACATTTTTAAATTTATTTTTAACCGTTTTAAGTTTATGTGCGGGTCAACCCACAATTCGACCCAAATATCCATTTACTCTCACATAAATATCAAAATTAACCACAACTCTCGACCCGACAATCCGAACACTTTAAAAATTAAGCATCATTATATTTTTTCCGAATGATTCTCTCATTTCGTGACTTTACACTTTCACTTTGTCAATCAAATATTTGATTCATATTTTTTTAATAATTAGCATCGTGACATCACACTTTGGTCAATTAAATATTTGATTCATATTTTTTTTAACCACATTCAAATGATATCGGTCTATTATTCCTCGACAAACCACATCTTAATCACATTTGATTAAAGGTTGTACTTGTTTTGTTAGGTTGCAAGTTCGAAACCTACAAATAAAATGTTTAAATTTATTTTTAACCGTTTTAAGTTTATGGGCGGATCAACCCATAATTCGACCCAAGTATCCATTTACTCTCACATAAATATCCAAATTAACCACAACTCTCGACCTAGCAATCCGGACACTTTAAAAATTAAGCATCATTTTATATATATATATATATATATATATATATATATATATATATATATATATATATATATATATATATATATATATATATAGATTAGTTAGTTAAAAATTTGAACTTTTATTGTTAAAATGTCTCGCGTTCATCAAATTTGGTGTTAAATTTTAAATATAAAGTGTTGTTAGCCTAGTTGGTTAAAAGTTGTACTTATTTTGTTAGGTTGCAAGTTCGAAACCTACAAATAACATTTTTAAATTTATTTTTAACCGTTTTAAGTTTATGGGCGGGTAAACCCACAATTCGACCCAAATATCCATTTACTCTCACATAAATATCAAAATTAACCACAGCTCTCGACCCGGCAATCCGGACACTTTAAAAATTAAGCATCATTATATATATATATAGATTAGTTAGTTAAAAATTTGAACTTTTATTGTTAAAATGTCTCGCGTTCATCAAATTTGGTGTTGAATCTTAAATATAAAGTGTTTTTAACTTAGTTGGTTAAAGAATTGTACTTCTTTTGTTAGTTGCAAGTTCGAAACGTACAAATAACATTTTTAAATTTATTTTTAACGTTTTAAATTTATAGGCGGGTCAACCCAAAATCCGACCCAAATATCCATTTACTCTCACATAAATATCCAAATTAACCACAGCTCTCGACGGTGATCGGACACTTTAAAAATTAAGTATCATTATATATATATAATTATACATTGACCCGAACCCATTACCATTACTATTTACGGCTAACACAAATATTGGACCCATTACTATTTACGGCTAACACAAATATTGGACTTATGATTAGAAATTTAGAATACTCTTTTTAATTGGATATAAAGTCAAAATATTTATTTTAGTTTATATTATTGAAATAATTTAAGGAGAAATTTCTGACTTAATAAAAAAAAACCTGAAAAGAGGTCAGAAATTCTTGAGGGAGAGAGAAAGACTTGGAATCGAAGCAATAGGGGATCTTCTTCGATTACTTACTTATCCATAGATTATATATCGCCGCATATAATCGATCAATGTTCATCCACTTTCAAGGAAACCGAATTCCCGACGCCCCAATCAGCTATCATCACAAGCACCATTGCTAATTCTCCCGCCAATACCTGTAAGTTTCTGTAATTAGCAGAATTTCCATTGATTTTAAGTTATTAGATTCGATTGAATGCTTAAGTTAGATTATTATGTATGCCGTATTGCCCGGGGCATGAGATTGTTATGTTTTACTTTGATTATCAATGTTAATGTCTCTGCTCATCGATTGTAGCGTTTGATGATTTAGATATTTGGTGGGTTTGCTTGCTGACGAAGAGGGTAGGCAAATGACGAAGAAAAACAGCAGCTGTGCTGTTTGTGAAAACTCGAATCTTGCTTCAATTTGTAGCTGTTGTGTTAACTACAGGTTGGTTTAGACTTTTTAGTTCTATGCTCAATTGTATTACTATTCGAGTCTGTTCTATAGATACCGACTTTGGAGGACTATTTTGAGGCTGCTCTTTTGTTTTCTGCAGGCTAAATGAATACAACTCTACATTAAAAACACTCAATAACCGCAGGGTTTTTCTTTACTCAAGATTGAGTGAAAATCTTGTGGCTAAGGTATTGTCTAACTTTCTTATGAGCCTGCTTGATTTCTCTTTCTGTGTCAAGTTTCAGTATGTTTATATTTGTAGGGTTTACATGAAATTTTGTGCTAGTCCAATGGGAAATACTTATTGCATATACATTATTGGGATCCTATTTTTGAAAGGATAAAACTCATTTCATTAATCCATTTTATCACGAAAGTCTCAACCAAATGGTGAAAAACCCAACATAAAAACACTTCAATACAAGTTATGACATTATTTGTCAAGATGAAGAGCAAAATTCAAGAAACATATAAAGGAATCAGCACTCCATTTAGGAGAAAAAAAAGTAAAAATGAAGCATGACAACCAGTTACGAACATCCAACTAATAAACAGTTTCCTATAACAATTTTCTTCATCTTTTCTGCTTCTTAGTAGTCTTATTATGCACATGAAAAGCTTAACTATGTGACAAAAAATGAGACAGCTAGAGTACATGAATGCTTACTTTTGGAAATATACACTGTATCATTCGCGTTCCATTATAAAAGCGATTACTTGTTAATTCGTCTATTATACACTTTTCTCACTTGAATGTATGCTATGCCACGACCTTCATCAGGGGAAAGCTGATGATCAACTTAACTGGAGAGTTCTTCAAAATGAGAAGCTAGCAAAACTGCGAGAGCAGCTCAGAGTTAAAAAGGAACAACTTGCACAAGGTTGGTTGTTCTTTATAACCAAGTGTGATATAATTACCTCCTTCCCTGAAGTAATTATTTGTGTGACTTCTGAGTAACTACAATTTGCAGGGAGAATCAAGATCGAGAAAACATCTAATGATATAAAATCCAAATATGAGTTATTGGAATCAGCTATGAGTACGGTATTGCTACTTGTCTCTTTCTATGCTTATCATGACAATAAGGTAGTATATTATAGGAAAGAAGATCAAATAGCCCCTGCACTTGTAGCTAATGATCAAATAATCCTTAATCCTATGAACTTCTGGAAGTGCACTTTAGTGTTTTCGAGGCAAATGTTTACACTACAGATCATGCATGGGGGTCATACTAGTTTGGTACTTTTTTGGACTTCCATGGAGATTCCACTATCAATAACAGAATAAAAAATCGAAAATTTTCTGTACACCACATTTTGAATAATTACAATTCTATTTAATGCATTACATTTAAAAGGCTAAATAGCCAAACAGTCCTTAAGTGTCCTGGCTGGTTTATTTAGACTTCCTGCACATGATTGTGAGATGCCCTTTTAATGAAGTAGCCCAGTCCTTAGCCGTCCAATTCATATTCACGTTTTGCATCTCAGACATTCATTATTAGGGTTTCATTTAGAGAACCCTAATTCATATCATAGACATTTTAATAAACTTTAAATTCTGTACAGTATGCTTGTTTTACATCTCCATTGTTGATCAGTTAAAAGAACTATAGCTATTTTAGATGTTTTAACAGATAATGTTGGTTTAACAAACTGTATATTTGACATTATGATGTTAATTATATTCAAAACAGACATCAGAAACTAAATAAGTAACTCTTAGCAATTAAGTCAGAATTAGTAAAGTGATTCACAAACTAGCACTCAGGGTTCTAATGGAATATTTGAACTAATTTGAGGCGTCATTTACCACTTCTCTTTACAGTTGGAAAGGACTCGCGTGGAACAACTAGAAAAGCACTATCCTAACTTTATTTGCACTCAGAACTTGGGGCTTGTGAGTATAGCTGGATGCTAGATCTGTTCATTGGGTCTTCCTTACTTGACCTTGCTGTTTTCTCATTTATCCTGTATATTGTTATCCTGCAGATGGCAATCACTTCTGTACTTCTTCATAGGCAATCAGTGGTCATAAAGCAGATATGCAAATTGTTTCCACAACGTAGGGTAAGCACTTTTAAGATGACTACTTCTGCAAAGAGTGGTCCTAGACAAACTTCTGAATCTGTTATGTAGATTTTTCTCTATACGCTTAGGCTACGATATTCCATTAGACATATCTAATATCAAGAGTACAACTTGCCTCTCTATCCGTTATTTATTAAAGTTTTCTATAGCAATCTATCACACCCAGCTTTAAATATCACATGATAGCTTAATATAAATCATGTTATAACATATTTCTAGCTTGAAAGATAATACATTTTTACATAAATGGACAAACGTAGATGTAGACGTAAAAAAAGCCAACTTTAAAATTATCTCTGATTCTTTTTTCCACCTTTGTGTTTGTATTGCATATATGATTATTAGTGGACGTCCTGTTATGTATATTGAAGCCCACTGTTCATAGAATTAATCATTCAAAAGTACTAATTTTTCATTACAGAGGTTTAGTACTCCCTATAGTTTTGCTTTTGAGTTAGAAGGGGGCTCCCATTAGTTTAAATAAATTTTATAGAAATCATTGCCATGTTGCTTTATTTTTGGAACTATTAACTATGGAACATATATTAGTTTAGACACAAACCCTCAGTCTGTTCACTGCACGTGACACGATTCATTCCATGTCACAGGTGATTTTAGAGGGAGAAAGAAAAGATGGCTGTAATGGGCAATATGATCAAATATGCAATGCAAGGCTACCAAGAGGACTTGATCCCCATTCAGTTCCATCAGAGGAGCTAGCTTCCTCTTTAGGGTAACTTCTTTTTTACTTTCCACATCGCCTCTGTATTTTGAATCTCTTCAGATTTCTACCATGAAATGTTCTGTCTGGAGTGCTTAAGCTCCATTGTACATCTTATGTCATTGTGGACCATATTTGGTTCTGAGTATGCTTGCAGGCATTCACATGATATAGAGTAAGAGTAGGGTATTTTCCCCACTCAGATTTAATAGGCTTACAAATATAGTTGACTGAAACTGTTCTACATGTACATTGACTTACATCAAACACAGACATCTTTCCAGAATTGCAATCCCATGTGAAGCAATTTGGCATCCGCCTCAGTCTGCTTCATGTATATATTGTCCACATCCTAGATGAAGTCCCTTGCAAAAGTTCCTAGGTAGTTAGCTGACTAAGCTTTAGTTATTGGTTCTAACCTCGTCACATTGTTTTAAATGTTGGAATGGGTGTCCAGTGGTTGTATGTTGAATATATGACATACAATTGATGTAACAACCATTTACTATTGTCTAATGTCCATGAACATTTTTTTCTACATGGAATATTTTTTCTTTGGAACCGGTCACATAATCTTGATTTATAGCAAATGCTATTAATAGTCACTTCTTTGTCTGAAAAGGTCATATTATGTTGTGATTGAACATTATTGTGGAAAATACAATCTAGGTGCACTTTTATTATTTCCACGGCTCATTTATGTCTACATAGAAAATTGTATCTCATTATTAGTTTATCTTGTATTATCTAATATTGGGATCTCCTTGTATTTGTTAGAACATCAAAATACATGAAGAAAATCCTATTCTCTTCCAAATTCAACATGATATCAGAGCTGTTTCAAATTGAGAGTTTTTCACTGCCTCCTCCAATGGCAAAAATAGCCATTGGTGGAGCCATTTATTCAAAGTGATTGGAGGTTGTTTGTCTTCCCAAGCAAAACTCAATTATGTCTACCTAGGAAATGGTTATCTCATTTATTAGTTTATCTTATATTATCTATATATTGAAATCTCCTTGTATTAGTTAGAACATCAAAATATATTAAGATCTTTTCTTCAAAATTCAACAATTATGGAATAGATGGAGATGCTTAATTATGATTTAGCTGATGATATTTTTCTTATACTATCCTTGTTTTGGAATTTTGTAACTCTGATAAAACATTTAGCTTCTATTTGATAGTTGTAAAATGTTGCTAGAAGAAAAACAGATATATTTTATCATGCACTAATCAGTGGATGCTCATGGCTGAAATGCAGCTACATGGTTCAACTTCTAAATCTTGTGGTGCGCAATATTGCTGCTCCTGCTCTTCATAACTCTGGTTTTGCTGTAAGTTTTTGCATGTCTCCTTATACTATATGAACTGTGGTTTACTTGCAGACATGTTTGGTATACATGAATTAAGAGAGTTTTTTGGGGGCTTATTTTCTGAGCTATATTGCTGATGTCACTTGGCCAGTCACTCCTTGAAATCTTTCAGAATAAACTAATCTCGTAATTTTTCTGATTTTCCTGTATTTGCCCCTCAACTAAGGCCTAATTTCATACAAAAAAAACATATGCTGGGGAGCTAATCATAACAACTTACCTATACGAAATCTCCTTATGTTTTGTACTTGTGGATTAATTTATCCAGGGTTCCTGCTCTCGTATATGGCAAAGAGACTCATATTGGGACACCCGTCCATCTTCTAGAAGGTATTTGTGATATGGGTTAATAAATTGAACTCTTGTTTGGTGTATCTTAATATCAAATTTATGCATGTCAGCAATGAATACCCACTATTTATACCGAGGAAAATATTTTGTTCCACTGGCAATGAAACTTCATGGTCGGATAAAAGCTCAAGTAACTTTGGCGTTGCTTCCATGGAATCAGAAAGGAGGGCACGTTTGGACTCCTCTGGTAGCAATAATATCAATTACACTTCTGCATCATCGCATTCTGTTGAATCACATCAGGACCTGCAAAAAGGAATTTCACTTCTCAAAAAAAGTGTGGCATGTGTTACAGCATATTGTTATAACTCACTATGCCTAGATGTACCTTCTGAATCATCAACATTTGAAGCATTTGCGAAGTTGTTGGGGACATTATCTTCTACTAAGGAAGCTCGTTCTGTCTTTTCTACGAGGATGGCTGGGCAAAGGTACATTTTGTTGTCTCTCTTTGTTGCCTTTTTTATCATCTCTGTAACTCTTTATGTTTATTATTTGAAGAAAACTAGTATGTTTCTCATTCATACCGATATGGAGTTACACATGGAAGAACAATTTTTTGCAAATCAAAATAGCATATAGAAAAACAGAATATACTGCTGCTAGAGTAGTCATAATCTGTAAAACATTATACATCCGATGGAGCATGTCCGTCCGGCATGCAATTGCTTCGGGTTGACTTCAAAGGTAAACTCTTTTAAGTTCCAAATCAACAAGAGATGAGGTAGAGCAAGCCGAATGACCCATTTATATTGTATTTGAAGAATCTCTACCAAAAGTTCTAGGCGGCAGCAGCCTTCCTTCTTGACCGAAGGTTGGTAATCAACGACGGGATAGTTCGTGCCAAATGAAGACTGACTATTTATTTTTATGGTAAAAGTAGTGAGGACCCCCAAAAAATCATGCGAGGGTACTTGTAATATCATCTTCGAACTTTTCCCCCAAAAAGATCATCTCTGAACTCTCTTTACTCGCCAAATGGAATCCGACTCCACGATTTGGAAAGAAGGGAATCAGAGAACTTTAAAAGGGAAAAGTTACGACATTGAAAGAATCAAAGAATTTCTCCTTCATGCATTCACATCAATCAGGAAAAGAGGTGCATGCACGGGATGAGTCTCTTTGATTATGAAATGAAAATGTTGTGACATTTTTTAAAGAAAACAAAAACAAATGAAAACTGACTCCAATATTCCTACCTACCTTTCCTTTACCACAAGAGAGGATGAAAACATATTTGTGTAAGACTCACCAACATGGTCAGAAGGTGACAGAGCAACAAATGACCCACCAAAGTTTGCTGAGTTTTATTTTTACGGAAAAGAGCAAAGACTGCATTGGTGCCACACCGAAAGAAACACCAAACAAAAAGCAAGAGATCTAGGACACCCTCTGACATTGGAGATGAAGGGTTCTGTGGTCGTTTGGAGGTTGTCTGTGATGGTGAAGGAGATGAAACTTACAGAGGTGGATATGAAGTCCATGGAGGCAATTCTCCTATGTTCAGCTACATCTCTGTCTCAGACGAAGATATACTTCATGGAAAATGTGGCTGCATTTCAACACTAAGCTCTTTGGAGCTGGAGGTGAGAGGAACTTCTTTCTCAAGAAGATGAACTTTTTTTGCTGCCCAATTATGACATTCCCCAGTAACTCTTTGGGACAGTTTAGCTTACTGTCCCTCCATATAGAGTTGTGATACGTGTATTAAAGGACTAATAAGTTTATTAATGTAATATTATTATTATTATTATTGTGTAGGAAGCTATAGGCAGTTAATAGTTAGTAAAATTAGTAATAGTTATTTTTTAGGTATAATTAATTGATATAAATAAGTAGGTTTGTAATGGATGTTATAGGTTGAATGTCTTCTCTTCTAAAAAGGCTTCTTGTCTTCCCTCTCCTTCCCATATAATTCTTCTCTTCTCTATCTCTTCTTAAACATGAATTCTTGTATCAAGGAATATAATTCCGCATCAAATGATACGGGTATCAGAGTCAAGTTCCTTGCACCAGTGATGATAGTGGCATTTACACATTTCTGTACAAAAACTTCCTAGGAACGGAATTGGAATATTTTACAAACAATATTCGTCATCATTGGTGGCCTGACCTCTTCAATAAGACTGGTCTTCATCTCCACCAACCCAGCTTCACGAAGTTCTTCGTATTCCAGTTCGTCTGGTCACCTTTCTCACCATATGGAACAGAGCAGCGGCGTCGAATGTTGTTGGGAAGAAAAACCATCAGCCTCGCCTTAACTGTTGTCTTGTTGTTGGAGAATGTTACTACCGCCTTTATCTTATGTGCCTTTGGTAGACAGAAGGAGCCATTTACAGGCCATTTGCGATTTAGGGATTGTCCTTTGAAAAAATTGGAAAATAAAGAGGTGTTCTGTGGCAATATTAGATGCATAAATTGTGCTTTAGTGGGCTAAGTCTATCAAGAAAAAATAAAAGAGAAGAAAAATTGGACAGCAACATTTCAGTCTATTCAAGACTCTTTTCATCTGTTGGATGCCATTTTCGATCAATGTTTTCAGAAACACGATATTCAATTGCAAAAAATAAATATATATCTTGACAAAAAGAATATCCAATCCATGTATTGAGGCAACATTGGAGATTGGAGACTCTAATCTATTCTTGTTGGTACAATAACTCTCCATTTGTTATCAACACTACCACAAGCGACGATGGAAGACTTTAGATCCATGTGTTGAGGCAACAATGGAGACTAATCTATTCTTGTTGGAACAATAACTCTCCATTAGTTATCCATATGTACCAAAAGTGACTATGGTAGCATCTTGATCAACCTAAATATGAAATGGGGTTTTTATTTATTCCTTCTCTCGATGTTGTGACAGATGATCCATGGTTTGCACCAACAGAGAATTTAAACTGTGTTCTCGATTAGCTATTGCCATGCATCATTTGGAGGAAATGGAAGTCACATGCAGGCCCGGACCCGAAGGTTGGATATCGATGGAGGGCCCTATGTAACTTTTATTTTTTATACTTTTTAAAAATAATATAAAGATGTATAATAGTTTAGTGTTTCAATTAACAAAAGTAACCTAGTTTAGTTGATTAGTTATTTTCTATATAAGCTTAATGACTATAGGCGGAGTTCAAACCTTAGGAAAAACTTATTTTAATTTTTTTTTTACGTTTGCATCTGACTACATGGTATCTTCAGCTTTGTTTATGACAGAGGTAAATGAAGTTGGTGTGTGTAATTTCACCAATCCTTGAGATTAAATATTTCTATAGGGAGAGTAATGATACGCTTATTAATGTGATTTGTCAAATAGGCTAGTAACATATTATTTTTATTATTATATAGGAAGTTATAGGCAATAGTTAGTTGACTTGGTTGTAGTTATTCTTCATTTATGATTAATATAATAAGCAGTTTGTAATGAATGTTGAACGAATCGTCTTCTCTTCTAAAAGTATTATTGTCCTCTCTCTCTTTCCCATGGAATTCTTCTCTTCTCCCTCATCCTAAACTCTCTTCATTGTTATGTAATAATAATGTGCAAGATTTTTTTGTCAGATCGTCAAAGCAAGCTGAGAAATTGAACAAGTCAGTGTGGAATATGAATTCAGCAGTTTCATCAACTACTTTGATGGACAGTACTCATACATTTCCAATGATGGTATGTCTTCTAATCAATCCTCAATTTTCTGCATTATTGATGTTTGGAAAAGTAAGCTCTTAAGCAATCAATGGACTTTGAAAAATCAACGGTGAAACTATAATTTTGACTGCATTATTTGTTCCATTTTGGTGACTATTTACTAACAATAGCTTTTGGGGTTTCATTTCCTTTGGATATATTGTATCTCATTTGTTTTCTTTAAATTTTTCTTGGTAAAAACCAAACCTGGCAATTGATCTAAATCCTTATTGGTTGGTGGTTCAACCTATATATGATGTGTCGTTGAAATGTTATTTAATTATTTTTTGTTGGTTTTCATCTCTTTGTTAGGCCTTTCTTTATTGTATAAATAGATTGTATTTGGTGTTATTTTTCGAGATTACTTAATCAATCTGACCCTAGATTGTCTTCTTACATGGTCATAGTTTTAATGCTTTGAACTTTTCCTATCCACGCATCATGGTTAGAAGGGGAGATGAGAGAATAACAGAAATAACATTCATTTCATAATTAAACTAATCAACATAGGTTCCTATATATAATAGACTAATCCTATTCTACCCTAACTGAAATATGAAATAAGTCTTATCTAATTATAATAAAGATAATAACAATGCTAATAATAGATCAACCTAATTAACAATCTTTATCCTATTACGTAATACAGGCTGCTATTTACTTTTTCTTGTAATTTGAAATGTCAAGATAATGTATATGGAGGATTAGGGAACATTTACTTTTTCTTTCTGTTATATATATATTTTTAATTATTATTATAAAAAATAAGTATCCAGGCATAGGCCCTCATTGACTCTGCTTTTAAGTAATAATTTAGGGAACATTTATCCTTAAATACATGTACACAATTCTCATTCCTGTCAGTTTTTCTTCCCATAATGCAGAGAAATGCTTACGATAGTAATCTTCCAAGTTCTGCGGGCAGTTTTCTCTACGGCGCGGAGTTATCTGAAAGTGGGAAGGGTGAAAACTCTATAGAAGGGTGGGATCTTATAGAGCATCCTCCTTTTCCTCCTCCGCCTTCTCAAAGCGAAGACATTGAGCATTGGACTCGTGCTATGTTTATTGATGCAACTAAGAAGAAATGATCAGGTAATTCAGCAGCCCACTACTACATTTGCTACTCTCTCTTTTTTTTTCTTCTAGAAAATAGTTGATCACATAATTCTTATCTTTAGGAAAATTTCTTTTTATTCTAGAAAAAAAATCATTTTTCTTATTTTTAGTATTGGCTATTAAAAATTAAAGAATTTGAGAAAAGGGAGTGATTGTGGATTAATATTGTTAATATCTTTGATAAGTTAAACAGTGTAAATGTGTAAAAGTAAAAAGTAAGATTGTTAAGAGTGAAAGAAGTTGACTTATGTACATGCCAAGAGTAACTTGAGGCTTGTTCGGTTATAGTATGTTATTTTTAAATAAGTTTGGTACGTGTTATTGAAAAATGAGTTATTTGGGTAAAAAGATATTAGGGGTATAAATATATAAAGAGTATTTTGATAGTGGGTTTATTTAGTCCCCACATAACTCAAACCAAACAAGGCCGGAGAACTTGTCAAAAATACTAAATTGTTCACATAGTTTATTTCCAAGATGAAATTAGCAAGATTCCATATTGTCATTGTTTCCTACTTCAATCAAGGCGTTCTTAGTGAGAATCGAATCTATACCTTTAATCTCTTATACAAGACTAGATTGTTGTTATTTCACAAAAAAGAAAACAAATGGAGCTTTAAATGTTGCCTTGTTTGGTTGGAGTTATTTGCAAATAACCTCAAATAAAATCTGATCATCAATTCTCTCACCATTCAAATAATCATTCTTCTTAAAGGCAATATTTTTTCTACTCTTTTTACCCAAATAATATAGTTTTCAATGACATATATAGGACAAGATTGTTTTTTTTTATTATCAAAATAACCCAGTAAGCTTACTTCACTTATTTTTGAAAGGGTAAATTATTTTATTAGAGGATTGCTCCTTCTATTATACAGATGGCTTTGAGGAGAATGAAATGCTGCTGCTTGGATAACTAAAAATTATTCTATATGTAAATTCTGCAATGACCGACTCTCTCATTCATATACATAAATCCATATTATTATTATTATATCATATGGTAGCTACCTTTAGGTTTGTACATATTCCTTCCTCTACCGAATCCAGCTAAAAGTAGCTGATGGATGGATGATGAACTATGTCTCACTTACTCTTTGGAAGCTCAATTTGTCGAATGAACCTTGTTTATGAATTTTTCTCCTTGTTGTTGTCATTTTAATTTCGTTTGTATCAGTTTGCTTTACATAGTTTTATTGTTCATAGGTCTGAGTTAGTTTCATGTATTTATTGTGGTTTGCTTTCAAGCCTGAAACTGCTTCATCTAATTTATGCAGTCTTGCAGAGTCTGTCTTTACTTTTTTTGAATGCAAATTTTGAATATTTCTAGATTTTTTGCCTGAGTTAAAGTTAACATTAAATATGTTGACATTATGTGTGCCCATTCTCTGACCTGACCTTATCATATTTATGGGTTATTTGAATTACAAATAACCCATTGGTATCATTATCTTAAGATTATAAGAGAGCTATAAATATTAGGAAAATGAAAGGTTCATAATTTGTTTGTTGACATTTCAGGACAAAGCATAAAAAAGAAAGAAAATAGTCCAGCAAAGTTAAAAACAGGATTAATTAAGGATTAGAAAGTTAAAAAAAACTCATTCTTGAGTTTCTTCTACTTAATAATTATTTGTATCTTCATTTCTTCCTCTTCTTTGGTGGCTGAATGGTCTCTTCATCATCATCCTCTTCATCATCTTCCTCTTCATCTTCTTCCGCTGGTTCTTCAACTTCTTCTTCGACTACAACTTCTTCTTGTTCGTCCTCATCTTCATCGTCGTCCTCATCACCTCCATCTTCGTGTCCTTCGTCATCATCACCTCCTTCATCAGTTCCTTTCTTTGCATTCCCATTGTTGCCATTAGTATGTTTCTCTTGTTCCTCTTCTTCTTCACTGTCTTTTTCTTCTGCAGATGATGGGTCATCTTCAGCACCTCCTTCTTCAAGGTCATTGTTTTCGACCCCATCTTGATCGCTGTCATCTTCACCATCAGCATCTACGAGTTCAGTTTTGACTCCATTCGGGTCCTTTTCTTCTTTAGAACTAATCAAGGTCATGGTAAGATCCTGATCAAGGTTCATAATTAGGAAAATATCAATTATTGGGGTGCTGAAATTAAAAGAATGTCTAATTAAGAGGGTGTTTATAAAACAAAACCAAAATTATTACGGGTTCCTAGTATTCCACGTCATCATAGTATCTTTTTCCTTCCGAAGCATATTCGAATATCTTTTCATCTTAGATAATAATAAATATATACTAATAAGCAAATAAATAAATAAAAAGACCAAGACCCCAAAAAAATAAAAGAGAAATGGACCACCTCCATAATAAATAAACTCTACTCAATTTTATGCTTTTTTTTCTTGTAAAAAAAAAAAGTTGTTTAAGGGTAATTTTTTTCACATTGTATTGACTTTTTTTTTTAAAGGGTAATTTTATTTAAATATATATATATATTATATTAACTTATGAAAGGGAGTTTATTCTAAATAGATTAGATGATATTATCTTATTTAAACTAAATACTTGATAAAAAACAAGATTTAAAGATTTTATTTTTGTGACCCACCTTTCAAGAAAGGGAATTCTAACCATAGATTTTTTGTTTTTCATTTGAGCTAACTTTTATAAATTTTAGGGTCATGAGAAAGTAAACTGTTTTCAATTTTCATTTATTATTTGGTAACTTTTCACCATGAGAAACTTGAATCAAATTTTGTATACTAGTTTCTTCCTCAAGTCTTCAACACCCTCCAAAACTTAAAATAGGGAAATTCTAATTTTAGTAGAATCGAAAAATATTTCTTGAAAAAAAAAAAAAAATTAGAGAATCCTCCTTACTTGAACGAGGCCGAGGAGGAGAGAGTTGGTAGCAGCAGCCGCCATAATGATTCCGGCGCATGTTAGCACAGTAGTAGTTGCAGCAGCTTTCTTAACATCAACCAATATCGCCTCCATTTGTACGGACAGACAGAACAGACAACTAGAGAACAGATCTAAGAAGAAGAAGACGAAAAAACAAATGTTTTTTTATTTATTTTCCAGAGAAGTAATATAAAAAAACTGAAGAATTATTGTAATAACCTTGAGATGAGATGAGAAAGGGCACTTACTTGTTCTTGTGTTCTTCTTCTCACTACTCGTACGTTCTAGTTGATCAGTTTCTGATTTATCTTACTTTCTTTCTTTCTTACTGCTTCTTTTAGGGGCAGTTCGGGCAGAGGTTCAGTTGGTCGGGCAGCCCTCCCAAGAAAATGTGACTTTTAATTAGAATCTGATTCTCTAATCGGGTCGGGGGAACGAACCTTTTTAATGCTATTTGTTTTCCCATTCATTTCCCTCAACTACTACCCTTTAATTATGCTCTCTCACACTCACTTGTTTTTAACTCAATCTATTTTAAGGGTTCGTTTGATATTCACTAGTTACTAACTAATGTTATTTAGGTTTTTAATTGGTAAAATAATCAAAACATAGTTTCTCTCAAACAAATATTGATTTTCTTCTTGGGCAATCCGATGTTTTCTTTACTATGGTTGATGTCTTATTTTTATTTGTTGTGTTTTGTTTGATTCGGTATTTTATTTAACTAGATTGAATTTTTCCGAATTTTTATAATCTGAATAATATTCCAACTGTTAGTGAGTTTACTTCTCATACCTTTTGATTGTTTTGGTGATCATTTTAGAGTCCGTATTTGAATCCATTTTAACAACAAAGGAGATAGAAATTAAAGAATCTAGTTTTTTTTTTTTTTTTCTAATAAAGAGTCATTAAAACAGGTGTTTCAGTTTGAGGACCTCTTACAAACATCATTTTATTATTTATATGAATTTCTCATTTTTTGGACCATATACGAAGATAGTACCGGCCTTGAGGATTTGGCTGCCCAGGCCTATGCAGGAAAGCATGAAGAAAAAAAATTGATTGGCCTAGTTCTAGTTAAAAAAAATTGATTGCCCTAGTTCTAGTTAAAAAAATTTGTTGTCGCGATATTTAAACTATTAATCAAATAAAAACACTCCATTTTCATCCTCAACCAATAAGATAAACATTTATATGATAAATAAAATAGTAAATTTAACTAAACTAGCATTTAGCCCGTGCATTTGCACGATTAATAATATAAAAAACCGTGAAAAAAAATTACGGATAACATTTTTAATTTTATTTTTAATCGTTTTAAGTTTATGTGTGGGTCAACCCACAATCCGACCCAAGTATCCATTTACTCAACATCATTATAATTATATATATATATATATATATATATATATATATTAGTTAGTTAAAAAATTGAATTTATATTAATATTAAAACGTCCCGCGTTCATCAAATTTGGTGTTGAATTTAAAATATAAAGTCTTAGTAGCCTAGTTGGTAAAGATTGTACTTGTTTTTGTTAGGTTGCAACTACGAAACATACCTCTAGCATTTTTTATTTTATTTTTAACCGTTTTAAATTTAAGGCGGGTCAACCCACAATCCGACCCAAGTATCCAAATTAACCACAACTCTCAACTCGGCAATCCGGACACTTTAAAAATTAAGCATCATTATATATATATATATATATATATATATATATATATATATATATATATATATATTAGTTAGTTAAAAAGTTGAACTTATATTAATGTTAAAACGTCCCGCATTTATCAAATTTAATGTTGAATTTAAAATATAAAGTTTTAGTAGCCTAATTGGTTAAAGAGTTGTACTTGTTTGTTAGGTTGCAAGTTCATTATATATATATAGATTAGTTAGTTAAAAAGTTGAACTTATATTAATATTAAAACGTCCCGCGTTTATCAAATTTGGTGTTGAATTTAAAATATAAAGTCTTTGTAGTCTAGTTGGTTAAAGAGTTGTATTTTTTTTGTTAGGTTGCAAGTTCGAAACATACCTCTAGCATTTTTTATTTTTATTTTTAACCGTTTTAAATTTAAAGGCGGGTCAACCCACAATCCGACCCAAGTATTCAAATTAACCACAGCTCTCGACCCGGCAATCCGGACACTTTAAAAATTAAACATCATTATATATATATATATATAGATTAGTTAGTTAAAAAGTTGAACTTATATTAATATTAAAACGTCTCGTGTTTATCAAATTTGGTGTTGACTTAAAATATAAAGTCTTTGTAGCCTAGTTGGTTAAAGAGTTGTACTTGTTTTGTTAGGTTACAAGTTCGAAACATACCTCTAGCATTTTTAATTTTATTTTTAACCGTTTTAAATTTAAAGGCGGGTCAACCCACAATCCGACCCAAGTATCCAAATTAACCACAGCTCTTGACCCGGCAATCCGGACACTTTAAAAATTAAGTGTCATTATATATATATATATATAGATATCAGCTAGCCCTGTTAACGTAGATGGTTACTTATCATTTGCATAACCTTTTTTTTCGTTTCTTATTTCTTATCGATCATCGGTCAAGGATAATTTGCAGCGACTTATAATATTTAGTAGAGATTCTTCCGACACCGTTTAATTGATTTGTTGAGATAGTTCTACTCATCACTCATCGTTCCGGATTTTTGGAGTCACCCTTAAAAATTTATAATTTTCTTTATTATAATTTTAATTATTGTAAATATGTCATATTATTTAATATCTAGATTTTTTTTTAATTATTTTGATTTTATTAACATTATTTTACATTTTGATTTTTGATATATAAGTACTTGTTTGAAATAATGACAATGAATTTTTTTTAATAAAAAATTGTAAAAATATTATAATGTTTTATTGTATTTAAAATTAAATTTTATAAAAATAAAGTAATAGTATTTTATTTAATAAATTGAATAATTAAATTATTAAAAAATATATTTATAATACAATGTGACATTAATGATTTTGGGAAAAACTACCAAAATAATCCGCATCAAAGTCTTATTATTATTATTATTATTCATTTTTTTAGGATGGGCTGTATTGGGATTTTGTCCTAGGAATTTTGGGATAAATTTAAATTCATTCTTTTACAATGTTGATTAAGACTCGGGCATATTTGATCTTGGTTATTCAGGAATAAAATCAGTTCTTTTTATAAAAAAATTAAAAAACTAATTTTTAAATGGCTAATTACATTATTATCTATACATTTTTATACTCATAAATTAATAATAAAATTATTAAATATTTAAAATAGGGTATTTTGATATTATGTATATTTAAAAGTATGATTTGATTGATGAAAAGAAGTTTAATTAAATGTTTGATTTTTGGAAAAATAAAATAAGACAAGCATGTACATCTTATTATGGATTTGATTTATCAAATATTTGGTCATTTTGATAATTATTTGAATATCCTACCAAATAATTCATACGAACAAATTTTAAAACAATTATTCCAACAAAATCGAGTACAAAATATTAACATAGTAATAATTTTAAACTGAATTTCTTATTAAACAAAGACATATAAACTTTTGAATCAAACAAAAAAAACAAAGAATATCGAATCAACTTCATATAAAAATAAGTTGGTATACATTCAGATGTATCTATAAATCATAACCTTAATTATATAATTTGAATGTGAATCGAATTAGTTAATTTATTTGAATGAAATGTATTTTTGACCATAATATGTTTTTATTATATCAAAATCATATATTTGGGGATTGAATATTTTCGTTCAAATTGGTCGATTTGGTGGTTGATCTGTTTTTGATCGATTTGTATGCTATACATTTATTTCTCAATATAGTTTTTGTGTTATCATTTCATTTATTTTTTTATAATACCAAAATAAAATTAAATGCCTTCATTCATTTGGAACATCAAATTAAAAATGTTGATATGCACTTAATGAATAACAAGGTGTGCGGACAGGTACATGTTTCATGTGTGGTTTGTTCTTCATATGTTGAATGTACTGTATATGTTTTTCTTATATTTGAGTGTCAATCTATACATATCATTGATACAAACATAATAATTTGACATGTTTCAACTTATAAATCAATATAAATATGTTAAAAACAAATGATATGGTCCTTCTTAGACAAAGTTTTCACCACCACAAATAGCCTATTTATACATATTTCTATTGTTTCTTTTTGTTGGCTAAATATTTTAAATTTGATTGTTATGTTCTACCTTAACGAATTCATTTCTATTATTCTAATTGTTTACTTCAAATAGTGTGAGACAGTGAGACCTCTTCGTTGATACTAATAAGCATAATGTTTATATTTATAATTGTTAAGAACACGTAAACCTACAAATGTGAAGTGATATAACTAGATATTGTTGTTTATTTTCCTTTTATTTGTTTGAATTGGTGTCTTTATTTTGTAGGCGATTTGTTTGTGTTTTGTTGATGACTTTTATATTTAAAAATAAAACATAGTTTATTTTTAAAATAAATAAATAGACCAGAACTTCTTTATGGGCTGGTAATAATATATGAGCTGATAAATAAATCACCAGCCCAGGAGAAGAGGATGGGTCATAGACAACATTGGGCCGGTTAGATTTTAGAAGAATAAAGCGTATATAAACATGGTAGCACTTTGATTTTTATCTTTTAGCTAATCTTTGATTATGTATTTTATTTATATCTTTTAAAGTGGAAATGAGTTTGTCTAAAAATTAAAAGTTGTAAATTTATTAGTTATTACCATTGAGAACTCTCCAGAAAAAATACATAAAATAAATCTTGGTTTATTTCTTTTAATATATTTTATAAATCTTGGTAAAACATAAGTTTGATTAAAAATATTCAATGTTTTATGTATTTATAAAATTAAAATACATTTAGGAATTCTAAATTAAAATAGTATTAGATATTAAACAATTTAAGATCAATCGCTAAAACCTAATAAAATTGAACTAAATTATAGCAGCTAAATAGAAAAGGTGTATAGGACGTTTTTAAGCAATAACCTCCTTGGACTCATTTTTTAGGTGAAAAGTAGGGATGAAAATTATAATTCACTAAGTTGTTTTTGATCCGAATATCTTGTTATGAGCGGGTTTTCTTCTGTATGACCGGAATGGGACGGATGATAATTGTGTATCTGTCTCGATCTCATTTCAATTATGTCACAAATATTAATAAATATAATTAAATATATAACATTACTAATATATTTATTTATTTTTCATATTTTATATAAAAAAAATCTTTATAATAATATAAATTTTTAATATATTATAATTTATATTATATTAAAAAAATATGATCATATAATTTTATCAAACAAATTTATTTTTGTTTTAGAGTACGGTGCCCCGCGTGAATCATTGAAATCGAACAAACATGATAGTTGTTAAAAAAATATTCCCGAAATAGAATATAATGTGAATGATAAACGCATTTCTTGTCCTGATCCGCTCCATTTTATACCATCCCTAATAATGACGTATTTTCACTAGTAAAATGTTATTTATTTAGTAAGAATAAACCAACTTCAATAATTTAGTTTATTTTTATTGAACTCCTTTGTATATTTATTTTTATTGTGACATGGGTTTATTAGAGGATGTTTGACATTATTCTTTTTAAATTTGAACATTTTTAGTACAAATTGAACCTGTTTATTACCGTAAATATAACGTTGATTGCTTCTTCTTTTTTTATTACTATATATGCAAACGCAGTCTTAACATTTGATTGTAGTTTTATATTTTTTTTAAAATATCTTTTCGATTTATTTATTTTTTATTGCAAGTTATTAACGGTTGAACATTATAAAGAGTCACGGATAAAAATTATTATGCATAATGGTGTTTCTTTTAGATGGAAGATCCTAAATGTTACATAATCCTATATTTATTTTAGATTAATTAGTGGGGGTGTCAATAGTGACATAATGGTGTCACTTAATTATTATTATTAATCCTGAAGTGGTAATAGCACTTTCCTTAAATAAATATAGTGTTTGAAAATAGGAGGATCAAGTGAGTTTGACCTAGTTAATAAGATACCTAGGATAATGAATATTCTTTTATTGTGAAAGAATGAATATTAGTTATAGAATTGAATTTTTTTTTTGTAACATATAAGATAAAGTTGATGATGATTTTGAGACAAGTTTTATTAGCTTCATATTTAGATATTCACGATTAAGATGTAATATTGGATAGGAAGTAGTGACATCATATGAAAACCAAGACAATTATTGGAACTATACATTATAACAAGTTCAGTTAAAATTTATGCAACATGAATAACGACAAATTTTATGAAAGGTAAAAAATAATGAAATTTTAGCCTGATAATGTTGTAATCTTTGCTTGAAACAAATTGACGATTTCTCATTAAAAAAAAATATGTCAAAGATTGTGCTACCTCTCGTTCTTTTATTTAATGTGTTTCGTGATATCTTAATGTTAAGCTTATTGAAAGTCCTCTTTGTAAAACAAGAAAGATAAACTCACTTCTTTTTCCATTATAGAGGGTCAGTTATTATTTTGACCATTAATCGTTTAATTTTTTTTTTTTTTTTTTTTAAAGATTTGCATGATACATTACTTCACACGCACATATATATGTTTTTATTTACGTTTTTTTGTATTAAAAAAGAAAAACTTGTTTAGATATGTAACAATCATTTGTTTTTTTTATGATTGTTAATCAACTTGTGATAATCATTTTAATATTGTTTCGACAAGATCGACTGGGGAGACCAATTTATGATGCTAAATTCCTATGAATTTTCAGCAAATTGGATTTTGCGACATTTATTCGTTGCTAAATCCATCGTCACAAAAATGTTTGTCAATATATTAGCGACATTTGTTTATTGCGACGGTTTTACACATAAAATTTTCCATCTACTTTTATCCAACTTACATAGTACTGCTTTTCCGTCTGAAGTAATTTGGGCATATGTAAAAATCATTCAATTTTTCTTACAACCTAAACATGGATAAAAATATCAATTATTTATTCATTTTTAAAGTAATTAAAACCATTTAATTAATTATATAAATATTACTATAATAACTAGACTTCTCCGAACTCATTGTTACAACCTTTGAAACGATGACCTTCGGTCTCCATTTACAACTAGTTGATACCCGGAATTTTCTAGGGTTGTCATCAACTACGGTTCTCAAGCTGAGCATAACATCTCGACTTTCGATTTTTGAAGATCAAGTTATAAGTTTGTCCCATGTTGAACAAAAACAGCTTTCTTAGGACATTCAGATTCCAGTTTATCTGGAGCTATATATGGTGCTTGTAGATGAAGTCCTTAGTCATAATGTCCTAACCAAAAAAAAGAAAGAAGAAAAAAAAAGTTGTTGATGTCAAAAGTCTTTAATAATATGACCTAAATCCATCTCTTTCATTATCTTTCTTTTTCTTCTTTAATTTGTTTTTCCTCTACCCTTAATGGAATCTTTCCCTTTTTTCCTTAAACAAGTTAAATTTATCTTTACAAGAAAACTATAAAAAGCTGCAGTCGGTTTGAGTTTCCTTAATGACTAATTATCTAACATGGAACATATATATATAATAAAGTTTTATTCTTTTATCTTTATAGCCTCTATGAACAAATCATCGTGTCAAATTCCTAGTGGATAGCAGGTGGTGGGTCGAGATAATTAACTTGTCTCCAATACTCGAATAATGATCGGGTTTAATTGTTGACATTAACTTTAACAATTATATTTTTTTAGCCGAATGAAGAAAAAAAATGATCACTAGGTTAATCTCGAAATATATATATGTTTGTGTTCAGAATGAAAAAGTGAAATGGAGAAGATTGCATGCTTTATTAAGTAGATATGGAGAAGATGATTAAAATTAATTAATCCTTACTTTAACATTATTAATGATTTGAATTCCACCCACATATATATTTACATGTTGTAGCTAGATAGCCAGCAGCAAGCATGTGGTGTCTATAACCAAAGATCAACTAATTAAATTGCAGTTTTATTATAATTAGAACTAAGTGTGCCCATTATTTAATCACAATAAGTACACTTTTTGGTCCTTACCCATTTTAATTTGTGCTTGGAATGTGAGAATATTCCTCTCTTTTTGTTGAATGGTGAATATTCTTGTGCACACTAACTAAGATACCTCTCAAGTCTATTACTTCAACCGCATGGATTGCTTCGTGTCCAAGAACATCGCCTCCCAAGATCCCGAGAATTTGGAACCTTTCTGTCATGCACCACAAAAACAACTTTTTTTTATGTCGCGGCTTGTTTTTCATAATGCAACTAACATGGAAGGCCTTTGATGAGGAAAGGAGTTCAAGTCGGTTTTGATTGTGTTAGAAATTGATTGATAAAGCTTTTTTTTACAAAAAGAAATTCGTTTGGGTTAGGGTTTATACAAGTTCAAACATATATATGAATTGAGTACGTAATTATCTAATATGTAATAGATATATTATTCGAATATCATGTTTAATAAACACAAAACAAGACTATGAATATCGAGATGTAAAATCACTAGTTAACAATGAACATTTAAAATGACTTTTTATTGTTTGATGACTCCGAGAACATGTTTAATCATTTTTAAATTGTTTATAATAAATATCTAATAAAAGGTAAATAATAATAGTATAATAAGACATAGACGTGTCAATTAACTTTAATTGCATATAGCATCATCATCTTGGAGATATAAAAGGTAATTAAAGCCATTGCGCATGATCAACATTAATCTTATAATGCCACTTGATAAATTATATGTCATTCCTTTTCCTCTTTTGTTTTTTTGCACTTTCCCTTTGTATATAATGTTATGCTTATATAAATATAACATGCATAATTGCTTCTTTTTATTTAAATAGTCAACAGAAACCCAATTATATATGCACTTATTATTATTGATCAAAAGTATGGACTAAGAGAACAAATATTTCATCAATTTTCACTAAAAATATCTTAAATTGAGGTGAAGAATGGATTTTCTTGGAAGAGAGTCATCTATGATGCAAACATAGATTGGAATAGTTTCACCTCGGTGCTCAATTTCCCAGCTTTTGTTCGCGTGTTTATGAAAATCCCATACGTGAAAACATCGGGTTTCCATTGTTTCGAGGTTATGATCATGTCATTCCAAAACCGTTTGGCCTCGCGGAGACTACCCATAACGCACCAACAGTTCAGGATGATGTTCATTGTCTTGATTTCGGGTGGTTTGGATCGTGTTAACTTTTTAAAGTTAAAAAAAAAAAAATTGTTTATATATTGTTGTAAGGCCTAGAGAGAATACAAAATCAATATATAATTCATAGTGGGATGGATGGATGGATCTTTCCCCATCTATGGCTTATAAGCTTTGTTAGAGCTAGATCTACTTTCTCTAACTTTTTCCTTGGCCCATAAAACTAACCATCTTTGCTTTAACTTTCTTTCTTTCACATTGAAACTCCCTTTACCAAAAAATTGGATGAATGGTTTTTAAAGTTGAAGGGACCCTGGCCTCAGTCACAAGCTGGCTTTGATCATGTCTCTATGGAAAAGGAAAGGGTATCAAAGCTAGCTATCATTGAAAAATAAAATAAAGAAAAATAATACAAGTCTCCTCATCATGTCCTTATCTCAATACCATAAAAGAAAGTAAATAAATAAATTAAAAGATAAGTTAATTACTAATTGTATATAGTGGTTAAGGAGACACAAGTGTTTCAATGCAACACAACTCCAACCAAAAGACATGATCTTAATAATGACTTTTATATTGGGTAATTTTCCACTTTAAAGCTTTGATGATTTGGTTTGAAATTTGTTATTGTCAGTAAAAGATGATAATACCAAATTTCAAAAAATAATAACACTTTTACATGATTGTAATATTTTGTGATGATAAAATATAGTAATTTTGATAAGAATATGCAATTGATAACTTACCAAACTTGTATATGAGTGTGAACTTTTTCTAAAAAATAACCCAACACTTGTATTATTCCAAATGAACTTTCTACTCAGCTACCACACATTCGATCGGTCAAAAGACGCCTTTGTTTTCACAAACTTGGTACAATTAAAACCAATCTTTTTATCTTCTTCTTTTTTCACTTTGGTTGAGAAACTAATTAATTAAAGAGTTTCTCAATCCTTCAACTTTATAATAGAAATGGACCGAGATAGATATTGGAGCGACGAGAAGGAAAACAATAATGTTGCAATGGATTATACGATAACTTAACTGAAAATAGTTTTCTAATAGAATAAAGATATCAATCACGTTCTATTCTCAATACAGACTCCAAATAAAGAAAATATTGGTCTTCTTTGGAAATTTTTGTAGTTGAGTTTAAACTAACAAATATTATTAAATGTGTTAATATATACATAACTAAAATATATTTCAGAATATTTTTTCATCTAAATCAACATCTCAATAACATATTTAAAAAAAAGTTTTAAGTAAATTAAAAAAAATATCGCCAAACTCAGCTCCAACTCCGAAGCTAAGGCGTTTCCAAACATGATTATGTAGTAAGCATAAGCATTGTAAATGGATTATATTTAATATATCTTCCACCACCACCGTTATAATTCTTGTCTTAAATCAAAGTGCTTTAATTGAGAATATAAAAATGTCTGAAAGGAGAAAAAATATTTCAAACAATAAATAAATGTAATCAATGTAACAAATAAAATAATGGAATAGTGCGAAGTATGATTGGCGGTTTAAAACAATTAACTTTATTAATTTATTATGGACGACAACTATATGATTTGTCAAAAGTAGATGGTACTACGTCTACGTACATCATTTATTTCTTTAAATTTATTTATTTGTCACACTTTAAAATAATACTATATAACCATCTACTTCCCTCACTGTAATCTTCTGTCTGATCTATATCATATAATTAATTTCTACAGATGATCATCAAACTACTTTCTTCTATCTTCTTCATCAAATCTTCATCGATCATACTATAAAAAAAAAGTATGAAATCTTCTTCATCTGTTGAATTAGCAGGATCAATCAGGATGGGTACTGGTGTTTATGATCATAATCAGCTCCCAATATTCCATAATCATCATCATCATCAGATTAATAATCATAATTTGATGTGGGAAAACACTTTGAAAGGTGATTTAATCAATATTACTCCAACTTCCTTCACTAGTTCCTCAACTATTGTGCATCATCATCAACAACAACAAATAATCGAACAAGAAGACGATCATCGTCGCGAAATCAAGGTTAATGATTAAATTCAGCTTTGATTTAATTATTATATGTCTCCTTAAACCAAATTCTATGTTCTTCAGCCTGCAGATCATAATCATCAATATAATACTACTCCAAGTGAAGATGCTCTGGAAAATTTGGAAATTCATGAAGAACCAAATCGCCCATTCAATCGAGTAACTAAATAATTCTCTCTTTTTTTTTTTAAGGAAAAACTTGTCTTTAATTTCGTCTTGTTATTTGTTTTCAGGTGGAAAGGCGTCAAGCTCAGAACCGTGCAGCTGCTCGTAAATGTCGTTTGAGGAAGAAGGTGATCATGAAGAGAACCCTTCTAAGTTCTAAGTTTTAATTTCTAAGTTCCAATTGTCTTGTACTAAATAATAATAATTGTATTAATAAAATAAGTTGTTTTTCTTAATCCAGGCATATGTGCAACAACTTGAAACATGTCGATTGAAGTTGACACAGATGGAGCAGGAACTAGAAAGAACTAGGCGGCAGGTTCAATTTATAAAAATTATTTCGGTTCAAGTTATGATATGATTTGTCATAAAATATTCAAAATTGACATTTTTGGATCATAGTTTAGATTGGATTCAAGTTTGATCAATAATTCATAGATAAATTTACTTAGTCATGTAACAGTTCAATTGGACAATTCAATTGTTACAGGCTTCATATGGTGGGGGAGCTAATACAAGTGGCCTATCATCTTTAACTATAAATCCAGGTTTTCAATTTTGATAGAAAGGAAATTTATTTGCATATCTCTATCTGCCTTTAAATTTGGTCATATTTTCCTTATCAAAACAATTTGCCCTCAAATTTGTGAATTGAATCAAATATGCCCTTAGGATGGAACTTGGAAGTCCTATAATTAGGGTGATTTATTAGTTTTTTTTTCTATTGATTCAGAAATGTTTATACTCTTTATAACTTTTATTGAACTTTTTTAGGTCATGAGTGATGAAATTTTGTTGTTTTGGTCATTGAAATCGAATTGGGCAGGGATTGCAACATTTGAAATGGAATATAAGTATTGGGTTGACGAGCAAAAACGTCAATATCAAGAACTAAGAAACCTATTACAAGTACAAGTTGGTGAAGAGGAGCTTGGTGTATTTGTAGAGAACGCTCTTAATCACTATTACAAACTTTTTCGCATGAAGGTTGATGTTGCAAACATCGATGTGTTTTTTCTTATATCTGGCACTTGGAGAACGCCAATTGAGCAATTTTTTATTTGGATTGGAGGATTTCGCCCATCCGAGCTCTTAAACGTATTTTTTTTTCTTTCCAATTTTTTTTCGTACTAGAAAAACAAAACATGAGATTCAAAATCCGTGTTTGGTTGCACAGATTATAGTTCCACAACTTGATCAATTGACGGAACAACAAATTCTACAAATACGTAGGCTGCGACAATCATCGATTCAAGCCGAAGATGCTCTTTCACAAGGCATGGATAGGCTTCAACAATCATTAGGTCAAAACATTGCGGTTGATTCATCGGATGTTGAAAATTATAGATCTCAAATGACTTTAGCAATTGAAAAATTGGATGCATTGGAAAACTTTGTCAACCAGGTAATTATAACTCGTGTTTCTACTTTCTATACATGTAATATGTTTTATGTAAATAATACAATGATTTCGAAAAACCAAGCAGGCAGATCATCTACGTCAGCAAACTCTAGTTCAAATGTCACGAATCTTGACTAATCGCCATGCGGCACAAGGGTTAGTCGCTCTAGGGGATTATTTTCAACGTCTTCGCACACTTAGTTCTCTTTGGGCTGCTCGTCCTCGGACCACATAAATTGTATGCTCGGTTAAGCTAGTAAAAGAGAAATGAACCGAACTTTTATTACTTTTGTTACATATATATTTGTAGAGAATCAATTATAATAGAGGCTTGTTTTTCAAATGCTAATATGTATATATATCCTTTTTTTTTAGTTTATTGATAAAATTTTCATCTGGGAGCTGTTTGTACTGGATCATATATAAATCTAATTAGACTATTGAGTAATAAGGTCTATTTTGTCTCATTGCATTTCTTGTAGACTCCAATTGTTCATTCCACTATAATATATATTCATCACTTTGGCCAATATATTTTCTTTAAAGTGGACATTGTTTATTTTCTTTTAAATCATCAAAGTTAAGTTTTAAATCTGATTCATAATAAGTGATTAAATATTGCGATAAAACAATGAAGGAAGCCCTTTACAAATTCGTAAAATCATCTCGAAGTTGGACACTTAATCTCTAATGACATAGATATTACAAATTATGGCATAGAAAATTTTTCTGGACTAATCTAAATCTAATATCAATTAAATCTGTTTATATTTATTTTTAAATTTAAATAGTAAATAATTATTTAAGTAACTCAAATAACAATAGTTTACTAAAAAAATTAGAAAAGTTAAAGTTCAATTATCACTCCTTTAAATAGTATAGTTTCTTAACATTCCAATTGTACCAATTTTCTTTAAAAAAATAGAAATTTAAAAGACTTGATACTTTTTATTCTTGAAAATTTTCAAAGATTTGCTTCAAAAACTAATTTATCAAATTTTATTTTTGTACCTTAGCATTGTAGACTGGGCTTAAAGCCCATGTATAAATTGGATCTTCTAGATAGTTAAGCCCATGTAAGACCTCAATTTTAAAATTTGATGAATTGGGATATATTGATAAGAATAATTACAACAAATTAATAATATATATATATATATATATATATATATATATATATATATATATATATATATATATATATATATATATATATATATATATATATATATATATATATATATATATATATATATATATATATGTGTGTGTGTGTGTGTGAAGGAGTTTTCTTCTCTCAATTTAGTTTTCAAAGTATATATTAAAAAGGAAAAAATCAGAATAACTTAAGCAAAAAAAATCTTCTAATAGATCAAAAATTTCAAGTTTCATTCCCAACTAACATCCCTTCAATTGAATCAAATTATTAAATGAGTTAATATAGAAAACAAACTCATAAATAAGGAAATTCAGTAAATTATTTTTGTTTAAGAAAATTGGTAATTAATTAGACTTATAATATATTACAAATAACATAATATTTTTGGCTATGAGAGGGGATGAAAGAGTTAATTGCTACTTTCTAAAAGTATATACATCTAATGTTTCAAATAAAATTACTAAGAAAGGTTGCTCAGTATTAATTAATTGTTGTAATTTTGTTATATTTATTTTAGATGGAATGATTGAGAATTTGGATTGGGTCACCATATCCAAAACTCATAATAACATTTAATTAAAACATCCCACACACAATCTCCTTAGAATCAACCATCACTTTCCAAAAAAAAAACTTTTCACCTAAACCATATTTATTATAGAATTAACCCATTTTTAAAATCACTAATGAAATGGTTAATAGAGTCAATGAAAGACAAAAGAAAAACTCAAAAAAGTGACCTACCTCATTGTATAAGATTTATTAATATTAATTTATCACAATCTCTTGATACATGCTAAATATTTTGTTTGTGCTCTTAAATTATTAAGGGATACTTTATTTCTTTTATTGCTCCCCATTTTTTCATTTACAAATCAATTATTAAGTAAAAAAAATCATTCTTTTACGTCACACATAAAAATCGAACATTTTATGCGAAAAATAAGTTGTGTAATGAGTTCATACAATTTTAAATAATTGATGGAGGTCTAAAATGAACAACTAATAAGTTAAATCAAGATTCTAAAAGAGCTCAAATCCAAATGATTTGTATTTCATTTTATTTACAAGATAATTGTTTTCTCATTAAGTTATGTAATATATATTTAGCTATGATGCTTTTTCTTTCTTTAAGTTGTTTTCATCATGGATTTTCTCAATCTATTAATGTCACATTTGCTTAAGAATTTAAACCCAAAAAAATAAAAATAAAATTTTTTGTTTCTTACCCCCAAAAATACCATGAATTTATAATATAATTGCTTCATTTATTATTGTATGTATGTTTTGATTTAAACAAAGCATGTGCTTACTAATTAGGTAGAGATCGAGCATGTGACATGAATCAATAAAAACTAAAAATGAAGAAGAAAATATACATGATTTTGATCCGAATTCACATGATCATTTCACTTTAAAATGTCCTCATACATATGAATGTTCTTTCTCTCTCTCCAACTAAAAAGTTGATTAATGATTCTCTTTGACCTTTTTAAACTTGACCCAAATTGCATGCGCAATGTTTAGGTAATATAATCACCAAAATTCAACCACTAACAAACAAACAAACTTGGACCTTCAACACATATTTGAAAGTGATTTTATATTATTGATATTGAGGAAATAATTATATAATATAAGCTTTGGATACTTGGTGGAATGCATGGGACAAAGTTAAAATGACCCATTGAAGATGGCAGGTTGGGCTTGAATATTTCTACATTCAACAGTCATGTATTGTACAAGTCAATTATATTGGATAAGTGATCTAGATATTTGGATTGAAATTTTTATTATGGAATAATAGAACTATGAATAAATCTAAGAGCCACTATTTAAAAAGTTCTCTTAAATCATTGGGTAACTTAATTAATCAAGTAACAAATGATCTTATCTAAGAAAACTTGTCTCAACTTCGATTCCAATAAAAAAAATTCTAATTTAAATGAGAGTAACGATAGTAAAAGGTAATGCTAGCCTCATTTAAAAAGAACTCGGTAAAAAAAAAAAAAAAATTTGTTTCCAGAAAATATAATTATTAGTAAAACCAATCCTAATTAGGTTTTACATAACATTTATAATCACGGATTGTAAAGGTCAAACCAACATTCATAATGAAGTAACAAATTCAAATAAATTTCTAACCAAAGTTATTACTGAATTAATTTAAAGTGGAATAAATTCTTACAAACATAAGGATAAAATAAAGATGGAAAATCTCGAAAATCCCTTTGAGTTCAAGCTACCATCAGACGTGGAAGAAAAATGCGTTCGATCATGGGAACAGGTGATAGTGGGTAATTATATTGGGAAAGAATTTGCCACTTTTGATGCTACCAAGGAAGAACTCATGAATAAATGGGGAAAAAAGGTCTAATGAAAGTCACCTCTAACAGTCACGGTATGTATTTCCTGAAATTCAATTAAGAGGCTAATCTTGAGAAAATTTTAGAGTTGGGACATACACACCTGGGGAAAGAATGCATGAAGCTCGAAAAATGAAAAGAGGGTACGAGCTATGACAGTATTCCAAAAGAAACAGTGCAAATCTTGTTCAAGTTGCGAAATATCCCTCCCCACATGTAAAACGCGGAAGCCTTAAGACATTTTGCTAGCCTTCTAGGAAACCCGCTATACATGGACAAAATCACTAAGGAAAACGAAAATCTCATATATACTAGGATGAGCATTGAAGTTCAACCCAGAAGTGTTCTCCCCAACGAAATTACAGTGGTGGATCGAAAGGGAAATGCTACCAAGATGGGCATACACTATGAATGGCGACTGTACAGATGCGTGAACTGCAATACCTTTAAACATTCTATAATGAGATGCCCTAAATTAATGGCTAACCAGAAAGCAAACCATGAACAACAAATGCATAATGGAGAAGCCAAGAAACAAAAGGTTCCTAGTTTAAATGAAACAGTTGTGGAAAAACAAGCAGCAAAAAAAAAGCAATGCCAAAGGGAAAGATGTTCAGAATTCGGGTGAAGGAACAAAAGGAAATCAAACTCAAGAAGAGGGAAGTAAGAAAGGAAAGGAAATTGATGAAACAAGGGATTCTGAAGAAGATAAACCTAAATGTAAGGAAGAGGAAGAGGAAGATGCAGAAGATGAAAGCAAATATACAACAGAGGAGAAGGAAACTAAGGTTGTTGATCTTCAAACACGGAAAACTGAAGCAGAGAAAAGTAGTGACAAAAACCTTGAAAACCTAAAAAAGAATACATTTTACTATGTTAGTACGAGTTCATATAGAGAAAGATTAACAATAAGTGCAAACAGACATCATCATTTGCTTCAATTCAATCTCCTTTAATGAAGAACGCGATAAGATTGGGACGTGGAAGAATGCAATATGGTCAAAATGCGGATATGGAGACAACATATGTTGTGATGTCTAGATTGTAGTCTTTATTCATTTTAATCTGTGTTTTGTAATGTGATTTGACTACCACCATTCAGAAACTTTTGGGTCTTTTGTTTGTCATCTTACAATCAAAACTAGGGTTGGTCTAATTTTGATTATTGACACTTCCTACTTTTGAGCTTTTTAATGAAATGGTGTTAAACTGTTTCTCTCCCCCCAAAAAATAAAGTTATTAAAGTGAGTTCATATTGTATTATCTATTTCAAACCTATATTAAATAAAAAGTATTTTATTTAATAAAAATTTAAGTTTTATGTTCTTAATCGTAATGAGTCATCATATCCAAACGAAAATAAACTCGGACACAAAAAGAAAAGTGACAATATTGGTATAACTTGGAAGAATGAAAATTTTGAGACAATGTAAACCCTAATTAACCTCCTTGGTTAAAAATTAAAATCCAATAGACTAGTATATTTATAATTATTGAATATAATAAAATAAATAAAGAATGTTATGAAGAAGGGAACAAAATGCTAACTATACTTAAAAAGCAAAGAGAATAATAATATGAAAAGAAATGAATGGGGGATAGAGAAAGAATTAAGATGATGTGGATTTAGTCCAAAAGAAGTGATTTATTTTCAAACATAACAATAGCGACGTGTTTGGATGCAACAAAAACACAAATGGACAACAACCGCATCATATATAGTGAGTGGAGGGGAGGACAGGGGCACTACTCGAGTTGACTACTTACACTTACATCACATCTCATGTGGTTTAATTTGTTTCAAACAAAAATTGGACTATTCTAAACGTCCCCTTCATTCTTAATGGGAATTGGAATATCACTTAAGTTAACAGATAATTGTAACCCATTTTTACATTATTTTCAAGTTTAAGAATGTTTTAAAATTAATATATTGTTGGCTTAAAAATTAAACATATAAAATTCATCTCCAACATATAAAATAGTAGATCCCGCAATTTTAGATTCGACACGAAAACGAACACGAAAAAAAACAGATTTGAGACTGGTATTTTTACGTTTCATTTTAGTCCAGAATAAAGAGATTAATATTAATTATATCAGGTTTAAATCAGGTTGGGTTCAAATTTAGTTAGATCAATCGATAAATTACCAATAAACTAATAAATAAAGTCAAAAATTTTAACACAAATTACTAAATATATCAAATTTAAGTTAGTAGTACTCAATTAGCAATTTTGCATCCCCAAGCATAATTCAAAACCCAACCAAGATGGTTCTATTTTTAATATTATTATTATTTCGATTATCATTAGTATTATTTTTTAACATTTATTTTATTTTATTTGTATACAATTAATTAAAATAAATTTACATTTTAACACAGTTAAAATATATTACATTTTTAGATAATAAATTAAAATTTTATTATCTATTCAAAATTTAATAAATGATGATAACAAATTAATAATAATATGTATTAAATAAAAAAAATATAAATCATACAAATTCAAGCTTTTGTATAATTTTAATTAAAAGAGTAAAAATGTCTTTTTATTATTTACCTACATTTTATAACATTATTTTAATTAATATATTTAGCAGACTAAATTCAGTTTTTAATTATTTAAATAACCTAAAAAAAATCAAATCCCTTTTATTCATCAATTCATAAATTCAAATATTAAAACATATTATATTATAAATTATTATTTTTTATTTTATTTATATATATTAATACTTTTAATTTCTTTATATATCTTCTTAAAATCATCATCAATCATCATATTTTTCTCTTTTCAAATTATTCAATTTACTTCTAGCGAACTAACCCTAACTTTTACATCCCATCAAATAAATCCAAAAAGAATAATAAAATGAAAGATCATAAACCAAATAAGCTTTATTTGGAAATTTCAATTATGCATCGTATATAATTAGTTTAAGTGAAAAAATATCAAATATTTAATATTTGTTTTTTTACTTAAAAAAATGTTAGGTGCTCTTATTTTTAGAAATATGTATCCTACATTAAAATAAAACTAGATCAAAACTCACAATTATTTAGTATGAAATATAAAATTATATCCTTAACATTTTAGATGAATGTATTTAAGTCCTTGATTCAACCAATGTTATATACATTAAAGCAATATAAGATAAATTAGAGCCCTTAAATATATACTCATATGAATTGATTATTAAATTGACAAAAAATCTTATATAATAATTAAAAAATTTTAATTATATTTTTATTAAAAACTATTAAATAAGACGGAAATGCTAACTCTCTATAAATAGAAAAAATCATCCCAATTAATTGCTATACAAAAAATTTGAATAGATAGTTATAAAATTATAATAATATTTATTTTTTATAATGTTATATAATTTCGTATTTTAATTTTAAAATGGTACGTTCTTTATTAGATTAAGACATACTTTTTCACAAAAATAAAATAAAATATGTATTATAATTTAAGTTTTTTTACATAAAAAATTTATAATCTTACCATTATGATATTCATTTTAATTTAAAAATATTTTAAGTGTGAATTGAATTTATAATTTTAAAACTCTTATATTTAAATTATTTGTATAGGTTAGTATACTATAATTAAGTAATGAGAATGTAAGATTATTTAAAAGTTTTAACATAAAAATTACTTTTTTTTTTAAATTGAACAAATATCATTTATTTTTCGTGGGAAAGCCAAGTAACAAGCAAGAATTTAGAGGGTCCGGTTTGACCAAAATTGGAAAATAAAAGGGGCGAATTAAGAAGAATGGAAATAAAAGTGTGAAATGGGATCCTTGACAGAAATAGAGGGGCATAATTGATGATTTTGTATTGTAGAGGATCTTTGAAGGCGTGGGGCCCATCGCCACCCCTAAATCGAGGGTTTACCGTCACGTCACTTTCCGCCTCCCAATATATCTTCGCAGATCATAATTAAACCCTGTTTCAAATTATTTATCAATTTTATATTCTTAAATAATTTTTCACTAAATTAATATTCCATATTTTAATAATTTCTTATAATATTTTAAATATTAAATACAATTATATAAGAGTGTATTATTCAGATTTAATTTAAAAAAATATCATATTAATCTCACAAACAATTATACATAAAAGATAACCAACTTTTATTTAAATATTTATTTAAAATTAATCCAAAACCAAACTAAGTACTCTCTTAGATGCCTACTTCCAAAATTAGAGTATTTGTTTTTGTTTTATTTTTTCAACTCTATATATTAGAAAATAATTCAATTATGCTAAATTTAATATTTATGCTAAAGTTAAAGAAATTATATATTTTAATTATTAAATTTTGTCATATCTATCATCACCAATTATAAATTATATGAAGTTATAACATTTTATAAAAAATGAATAATTTTAAAAGATATACCTATAACCTTTTTTATTTTATTTTTTTATATAAGAGACAATTGTCCATCAACAAGAGTTTAAAAAAAATATTATTTACTTATTTATTATATTCATACTATTCTAGTTGTATTATAAAGTGTATAGTTAAATAATTAGACTACTAAATATACCAAATACCAAATGGTTCGGTTTGAAAAACATTGGATAAGTGGTTTGGTTAGTGAATTTTGTTTTCGACATCAAATTAACCAATTTATATTATTACATCGGTTACGAATCAATTACTTTTCAAAAGTTATTTCAAATGAGATACTAACTTACTCGAGTTTTTATATTTTAACAAATGAGTTTTATTAATAATATTTGATGGTAAAATGCCACTTCTTTTTTCATTTTCTTAAAAGTACCATTCTATTTCTGAAAAATGAAAAAAAACAAAGAAAGAACCAAGTGTATTGAATATAAAACTTTATATCCCAATTTGAATATAACATAATACTTTAGATCCTAGTTTACACAATTTAAGAAAATCTAGGGGCCTACGACGTCCTAGTGCTGTTTACATAAAAAAGACTACTTTACAAAACAGCATTTATTGTAAAAAAAAAAAAATAGTCTGTATTTAATATCATCCAGCATTAGAAAAAAATGGAAACCAAACAAGCCGCAGTCTCCAGTTCGTTTTGACCGAGCTAGTTCGGGCAGCATCCCGGGCAAAGCCCCACCGGTCCGGGCAGCTCTCAAGTACTGCACGCACCCGAAAAAGATAACACGCTCTGCAACTGCGAGACTGTGTGAAGTTTACATTTATAGAGAGAGAGTAGAGAGTAGAGAGAGAGTAGAGTGTGTTTTCAGTATTGTGGTGAAAAAGCTTGCAGGGAAGATAAAAGGTTCTTTCTTTCACAAGTAGGGTTATTGGGTGTGAAATATATTTTCCCAAGAGTGTTTATTTTCACCCCTTTTCTCTTTACCTTTTGGTGTTTCTTCTGCTAAGATCGGCTTTTGATTCTGGGTTTGTCGACTGTGTTCTTGACGAGAATGGTGGAGACTTGGATAATGACAGGGTGAGGTCTTTCTGTTCTATTAGAATGAGCTTCATAATCGTTCTTTCATTTTGGATCTGAAGAAGATGACTGGATAAATCGCAAGAAGTAGGGGATTCATTTCTGCGAGATATTGATGAAGAAGGAAGTGATGAAATCAGCTCTTTTATGGCTGATCCTTGCGGTTTATCCACTGAGGTTCATTTTAGCTAACATGGAAGGTTTGTTATTTAACTATTTTTTTAATCTCTTCTTCTTTACTAGTTGTTGATCTAAACTGTTATATATTTCACTATCCTTTTATGGGAAGTAAGCATTTCTAGGTTGTCAGATTGCTTTATGGAATTTAAACAGTATAAAATTGTACAATGTATGGGTAAATTGCTGTTTCTCAGCTTAAAAATGTTTTAATCTTTTTGAAATTTGATGAATCGGCTTAGTAAAATCGATTTTGTGAATATAACAAACGGCTAAATTAGCAATTGTTATCTTAATAGTCCACTTTACTCTTCATTAATAGCTGTTAATAAAGAGTAAAGTGATCCCCATGTACCTTTTTTGGCATACATCTTCAATAAGCTGACTGTTTGTGTATGTTATTCACATCTTGTACATAGTCTTTGATGGAGATGTATAATTTAAGCTGTTGCATATATCAGTCAACCTTTGGTGGATTTTGGCTGCAGGTGATGCATTGCACAGCTTAAGAACTAACTTAGAAGATCCTAATAATGTGCTGCAAAGTTGGGATCCTACTCTTGTCAATCCCTGCACTTGGTTTCATGTTACTTGCAACAATGACAATAGTGTTATAAGAGTGTAAGCACAGCCTGAAATTTTCATATTGAATTCGCAATAAAAATGGTGAATGAGTCATTTTTCCTACAATTTTTCCAGTGATCTGGGGAATGCGGCTTTGTCTGGTCAGTTGGTTCCACAGCTCGGTCTTCTCACTAATCTCCAGTATTTGTAAGTACTGTTTCTTTTTTAAACGTATGGTTTGATAAACTCATTACACACGGCTAACCATTGATTAGGTTTTCATTTCAGGGAACTATACAGTAATAATATAAGTGGGTTTGTTCCAAATGATCTTGGAAATCTAACTAACCTGGTCAGCCTGGACCTCTATTTGAATAGCTTTACTGGACCCATTCCAGATTCTTTGGGGACATTGTCAAAACTAAGATTCCTGTATGTACTGTCTGCCTTACCATCTTCTATTCATTTCATTTTTTACTTCTTAATCAATACTTATGGTCGATATTTAACGTATACGAGTGTTTTTGTTTACCATGTTTTTATTAGGCGGCTTAACAACAACAGCTTAACGGGTCCTATTCCTATGTCATTGACCAATATCTCCTCATTACAAGTCTTGTAAGTATCTTCAAACTAACAAAGCATATTTAACTTTCATAGAAAAAAACATACAAATTTATCCCTTCTGTGTTGTTGTCTGTCACTCAGGGATCTATCAAACAATCGTCTATCTGGAGCTGTACCGGATAATGGTTCTTTCTCACTATTTACGCCCATAAGGTATGATGTCTGTACATTCAGTTTTTCCGCCCTTGTTTACTGAAGGGTAACCCCGCATCCCCTCATCATTCAATCATCAACTAAAATACCCTTTATTTTGTTACAACATTTTAAAATATTAAATACAAAGTATATTTTAGTCATTTAACCCAAGTATCCACTTTTCTTCAAACAAGCTCTTCATGTTCTTCATCTCTCTTTTGTTATGGCATAATACCCAATGGTGATTCTGAGTTACTGGTTTCCAATTCACAGTTTTGCGAATAATCTGGATCTTTGTGGCCCTGTTACTGGACACCCATGCCCGGGTTCACCTCCATTTTCTCCACCACCTCCATTTGTCTCGCTCCCTCCAATTGCATCCCCTGGTAATGATTTGAATGATCTAATTCTATTTAGGTATTTTAATTGTGGTGGATTCTATTGGACATTAGTTTGATATATCTTCTAAAACTCAGGAGGTTATAGTGCAACTGGTGCAATAGCTGGAGGGGTTGCTGCTGGTGCTGCTTTACTGTTTGCCGCCCCTGCAATTGCATTTGCTTGGTGGCGCCGTCGAAAACCACTGGAATTTTTCTTCGACGTTCCTGGTTAGTAGGATCTAGAGTTTCTCTGTTTTCCTTTGATGACTTTATATATAGCTTACTCTTACTTGTTTTTCTAGCTGAGGAGGATCCTGAAGTTCACCTAGGTCAGCTTAAACGTTTCTCCCTTCGAGAACTGCAAGTTGCGACAGACAGTTTTAGCAATAAAAACATTCTTGGTAGAGGTGGATTTGGAAAAGTTTACAAAGGAAGATTAGCGGATGGGTCTTTGGTTGCTGTAAAAAGACTGAAGGAGGAGCGGACTCCTGGCGGGGAATTGCAGTTTCAGACTGAAGTTGAGATGATCAGCATGGCTGTTCATCGTAATCTCCTTCGACTGCGTGGTTTCTGTATGACGCCAACAGAGCGTCTTCTTGTATACCCGTATATGGCAAATGGAAGTGTTGCATCTTGTTTAAGAGGTATTGAAACGTTTTTTCAGTCAGATTTGGAAACAAATTCATCAGAAATTTATTGAAAGTTTCCTTCTTGTCTGGATCCGGATACAGAAAACATTAAGAGCTTGTTTGATGTAGGGTTAAATGAATAAAAGAAAAGAAATCTTGTTTTATGAAAAAAAATTTGATTATTGACTGAAGAAGGAAATACTTTTCTAGGTTAAATCATTAAAATACTCTTTGTATTTAATGTTTAGGTAAGGATTTGAATAATTTGATTGATATTGCTTTAAGGGTTTTTGTCCAAAATACCCTTCAAGCAAGACCTAAGTGTATTTATAAGTGTATATTCTATATCTTCTCTCAATTTTATTCCAATTTAACTGAAATCTTCCAATCATATTAGAACGGCCTCCAAATGAACCACCTCTCGACTGGCCAACAAGGAAGCGAATTGCTTTGGGATCTGCGAGAGGTCTATCGTATTTGCACGATCATTGCGACCCAAAGATTATACATCGTGATGTAAAAGCCGCAAATATCCTATTGGATGAAGAATTCGAGGCAGTTGTTGGTGATTTCGGGTTGGCTAAACTCATGGATTACAAAGACACTCACGTTACAACTGCTGTCCGTGGCACAATAGGTCATATTGCTCCCGAGTACCTCTCCACAGGAAAATCGTCAGAGAAAACTGACGTATTCGGTTATGGAATCATGCTTCTTGAGCTAATAACAGGACAGAGGGCATTTGATCTTGCCCGTCTTGCAAATGATGATGATGTCATGTTACTTGATTGGGTATGATGTATATTAGATCCTCATATGGATTAGCTTTCTTCTTTTCCCATCCATCTCCTTTTTGATATTTTTCAGGTGAAAGGGCTGTTGAAGGAGAAGAAGCTTGAAATGCTTGTGGATCCCGATCTTCAGACTAACTATGTCGAGTCTGAAGTAGAGCAGCTAATCCAAGTTGCTTTGCTTTGCACACAAGGGTCGCCAATGGATAGACCAAAGATGTCTGAAGTAGTAAGAATGCTAGAAGGAGACGGTCTTGCAGAGAAATGGGACGAGTGGCAAAAGGTGGAAGTTCTTAGACAGGAGGTTGAACTTTCACCTCATCCCGGTTCTGACTGGATAGTAGACTCAACGGAGAATCTGCATGCCGTCGAATTATCTGGACCGCGATGACACCGCCGTGTAAAAGATGTCAAAAGAGGAATTACTTGGAACTGTCTTTTTTCTTTCCTTTTTTGGTAATATAAGTTTTTATCAATTTGCCATTTCTCTTAATCTTTTGTTCTGTCATATGGCGCTTGCTGGTTATGGTTATCGATATCTTCACCAAAGGCTTTGTTCAAGCATTGTTGTAATGGTATTTATTTAGATTTGTGCATATGAGTTTGTAAGACAACTTATTGTTACGGTTCACGGGGTGAGATCGGTTGGTTGTGCCGGTTTAAGCCATTATGTATGCAAGAAAACTTATATGAGGCAGCTTTGATTGAAAACTAACATTCTATATCTTAGTTTGGTTCATTGGTAATTTTCAGATGCTCAAGTACTATTATTACTTAGGGATGATTAACATAATAACTTATTCATAGATATCCAATATATTTATAAGTGAATACTGCTCAAAAACTTTCAACAAAAGCTGTTCAATCAACAAAAGCTGTTCAATTGCATTATTATGAGTTAATTGACCACTTCAAATGAACAAATTTTATAATTGATATAATAAGTTTCAAATATGTGTTCTTACTTAACTGCACAAAAGTGCATAAGCATTCTTCAAACATAATAAAACATATCTTAACTGAAATAAAATCTATCAGCAGCTTCTTTTCCTTGTACCAAATTACAAACACACAAAGTTGAGATAACATGAGAGACTCTCAATGCTAATGATGGTTGTGGACATTAGGACCCGGTGACACAAACAAGTTTGGATAAGAGAACTGTTCTTCGTCAATGGAATTCACCCTCTGAGGTTGCTGATGATGATGAAAAGGAGCAATGTTATCGAGTGAGCTAAACTCCTCCCTAGGGTTAGGGTCGTCGAAGGATGGAAGGCTAGAATCATTGCGTCCCAGCAGCTTATTATTCTCGTTATATAGATGTGGGCTCGAAGAATCTGAAACTGTACTCGAACTTCCCAAAGAATTCTCATGATCCAAATATGGCTTCTTTTTATCATTATTATCTGTTTCGCCAGACGGAGAAGAATTCACATGAAAAGGATTTTCTTCGTCGTCTTCATCGTCATCATCCCTTCTTTTGACAAGTTCGCTAATTCTGACCTGGGCAAGGCTAGCAGCTGACCGAGCAGCAGCAGCTGCACGCTCAGCTGAATCGGCTGCAGCCTGTGCAGCAGCCAACACATCCTGTAAATCTATAGCGGTTTCAGCGATTCTGCTTTTCGTCTTTGAAATCGTAGTAGTTGTTTTCGTAGTTGTGGTTGGTGGTGGTGGATGATCTGATTCGGTAGGTTTGGTGGGAAATGAAGAGGATGATAGAGATGGAGGAGACATGAATGGAAGAAATTGCTTATCTTCCACAACATTAGTTTCCGATTTCATTTTCTCCGAAGGAGAATCCAATTGATCAGCATCAAGAAATGGTGCTTGTGGGAATGGAAGCATTTCAGGAACAGAAGGCTTGCCTACAGTTGGCCGTACTATTGATGCCTTTGGAACTTCAGGAAAACACAATTCATCAAAGCCAACGTCCTCCAAATCAAAATTTTTGCTTGGAGCCTTTTCTATTGTGGAAAACACTGTTTCGTCGTGTTTTTCCTTGGGAAGAGGCAGCTTAGAGCCACTGACAAATTGTGTCGGTCCATTCTGTCATAGGAAGAACAAAATAAAACTATTTGTCACACAATCACAATAACACTGAAATATCACAAAACTAAAATAATCAAGTGTTTTTTTCCCTTAAATTTTATGGATTGTGATCCAGAAATTTTCAGTAGATTGGTTCAGGCGGAACTGGCAATAGAATTCGAAATGGGGTCAAATTCTGATTTTTTATTTTTGTTTAATGACTTAAAATAAGTATTTGGAATTGAATGTATACGAAATTTATGTTTCAAGTTCATCATTTTCCACTTTGGAATTACAATTCCATGATTTCTTCATGATTGCATAAAATTGGAATTATAATTATAACTCCAGAAATACACATCCAAACATAGAAATGTTTTGATAAGTTAGAGATAAACATATACTAAATCAGGCATTAATGTTAGGCAGATAATTTTGATGCAGTTAGGTTAAATGAATAGACAGACTCACCAGCAAATCTTCATGGGGCTTCAAGAATTCAGTTTCCGAGGCAGCTGGATCCCATTCTACCTCATACTCTTCTGCTATTTCCTTCAGAAGCTTCAACTTCACATCAGGTTCAGGAGCACGAATCGATAACAATTCTATAATCTGCAGTCAAGGATGAGAATTTCAGTGAGAATTTCTTTTTTAGAGTTAGTGATGATGCAGAAATCAAAGAATTAAACCTGGCGGTTAACACCACATTCTGGCATAAGCTCGGTTGCAGCAGCAACAAACTCTTTACCGTATTTGGAAACAAACATCATTTGAACCTGCTGCAATTCTGGAAGATCTGCGCATCTCGGTGCAGCAAAACAGACACTGGAAATTGCTTCTTTCAAGTCTAATGGACATTCTCTGATCAAGCAAACATATCCAAGTTTTAGATAACTCATTCGTGTTCTTCTTTCAAGTTTCTACAGGGAATTAAGGAAACAAACCTCTGTGCTTCAATAATAGGAAGACGAACACTGATAAGTTCACAGAATAATTCAACAATTTCCTGTGCAGCCATCATTTTCTCTTCTCTTATAATGTGCTCTACCTGTAAACCAACTTAGAACATCAAATCATCAAACAAAGGAAGGGTTTTCAAAACAACCAGAAGAAGATCAATCAGACTTTTTACCCTGATACGGGCAGTTGCTTCTTGACCGGTTTCAAGAAGCTTGGCGATATCTTTCCGCATTTGCTTTATCTGAATCTCCCTCCGATTCCTCAGCAATTTAATTCGTGGAATTGAAAGTTTCAGAAGGGTTTTACTGCATAAACAGTACAATAAGCATGAGATATGAATACAATGAACAATACTAAAGCTTTAAAAGAAGAAAAAAACAGTGAACATGAACAAGATCAGTGTTTTATTAACCCTAAATTAGAGAGAACTTACCATTTGGCAGCTCTAAAACCCTTATTGAAGAATGAATCCAGCATCGACATGTTCTTATCCTCAACTGTAAAACACGATCAAAAGCGTCTAGCCTAGAAGAAATCGAGACTGATCTGGAAAAGAAGATGATCGAATCAATCAATCAATCAATAAATCAAAGATTTATATCGATGATCAACCCAATTATTGAAGAAGAAATATACCTGCTCGAGACGACGATAGAACGCGTAATCTTCTGCAAACGACAGGAGAAGCTTTTGCTTATGTATGAAGAATTAGCGCTTTTTCCATTTGTTGTCTGTCTCCTCCGTTAAGATAACCTTTTTATTTTTATTTTTATAATAATAATAATTAAATAGCTTATTAATTTAAGTATTTAATAGTATGCATTATTCATATAGTAAAGTTATGGAGAATTATTATTACTTTTACTTTTTTTAATATTAAAATTGGTATTAGATAGTCAAATTCTATATAGATATAATGATAAAACATATAGGATAAAAGATAACCAAAGTCGTTATTAAGAGATCAAATATATTTACGGATAAACTAGTTCATCGGTAACATTTTCAATTATAAATAATGTTATGTAAGAGACTAAATATTTCATATTTAATTACCCAACACTCCTATTTGAACAAAATGCAGTATAAATGATGAAAAAATAATAATAATAAATAAATAAATAAAAGTACTATTGATTAATAATGATAAGTTTGAAAATAATGGTCTTTAGCTTCATGAGAAAGAAATTTAAATGCACTTCTATTTTCTAAGCCAAATGGGTTTTGATTTCTTTGTCATAAATTGACTACTTCTTTCATTGGAAAAATTTGGATAAATTATTAAATTTACACCAAGAAATACATAATTGATCTTTTATTTTAGAGAAAAAATATCCCAAATATGAGCAAAAAACTGTAATCAGTCCTATTTAATAGCCAATTTGGGATATGAAATATGCTGTTTTAGTATATATTTTTGATGAATTATTATAGTTAGTTAAAATCCAAGTGATGTTTGTAAAAAATCTGATCTAAAAAATCTGACCTATAACAAATCTATATAGTAAATAGAACAAGCAAAAAATTCAAATAAACTGGATAATGTCAAATCCTAAAACAAAAAATAGTAGAAGTTACATGCAAAATAATGGTAAGCTCAAAACACAAAATTTACACTCCAAATTCCATTTTTTTCCCTGAATTAAATAAATAATAAAAGCAAGTCTTAAATATGTGAAAAAGAACACGTATATTGAAAAAACAGAGAATTTATCGAAACTCTGCAATCTCAAAGACTCGAGCGGTTCCATCGCTTGAAGCTGAGACGAGGAATTCTCCATCAGAAGAAACTGCGAGAGACTGAATAGCATCATTATGCCCTCGGAAGGTTCTTACACAAATTCCAGATAGACTATCCCACAACTGCACTTTCCCGTCTACTGTTCCTGTGGCCACGTATTTCGACACTCCTATCCATTTCAAGCACGTTACACCATCCTAAGACAAGTTAAACACGACTGTTTTTAGGCCAGTAGGATAATGGTTGAGCAAACAAATACCTTAGAAAATAAAATTTAAAAATATTTTCAATCATGTTAAAATGTGTACCTCGTGCTCACATACGCAACGGGAAGAAGAGTGTTGAAGATCCCATATGATTAGCTTCTTATCCAAACCTCCAGTTGCTGCCCATGGTACACTACCAAACCAGTGGATTATTTAGATTACATTACTAAAATATCATTTTGTATTAGAAATTTTACAAAACTAAAGTAATTGCATTTATTGATGAAAAGTATGATTTAATTGTTGAAAAGATGTGCGATAATGGGTTTTTCATTGTTTCTACAGTGTGATAACAAAACACAATTGAGGTAAATTGTTGGCATTTCAAATGAAATATGAGACGGGAACAAATAAATTTCAATTTTTTGTTTCTGTAAGATTCAAGTAACGACAACAGCAATGTAGAGAATGGCTAAGAGATTTAGTACCTCGGAGCTAGTCCAATGCATTCAATTGAATCTGTATGCTCTTTTAGGGAACTAACAACCTGCATATGAAAAATAAGTTAACTTTGTTGCATCTCTTTAAGGATATACATCAACATAACATTTACAAATAAACTAACTCTCACAGCAACAACAGAAAAACATGTGTTTTCATGGACTAAATGTTAAATAAAAAGGAAACAAATTTGTCAACGCCCCCAAGAATAACAAATGTAATTATGTCATCTTTGAAATATGTGCTTTGGAATGAATCTAACAAAATATAAAAATGATATCACAAAGGACCAAAATGATATTCAAATGGTCACATCTTAACAACAATATGGATTTGATTCAATTATAAAGCTTATGGGGTGACAACTTGATCGCCTTACAAATTCATGAGGTGATTTATCTTTTTTTTACTCTTCTTTTTTTTCATAAAAACATATAATAGAGGAAATAATGTGTAGCATAAAATGAGAGAAACACAAAGTATCAAATTCAGAAAAAAGAAAGAAGGATAAATATAGAAAGGTTATCAGACCTTTCCAGTTGTTATATTTACTATGTGGGCAGCGCTGTCTTTTGAACCAGTAATAGCAAGGGAAGAATCAGAGCTTATTGCTAAGCATGTCAATCCTTGAGTATGGTACGGGTAACCTACAAAAAAGGTGTCAAATAAAAATATAGAGCTTTATCTAAAGCTCTCTTATGAACATTGGGCTTGTTTGAAGAAGGGTTGGATATTTAATCCAAATAACACCTTATCCCATTATTAATTACTTCATCAACCAACTTATTCAAATCCTCGACTAAAATACCCTTACATTATTTTTATAACATTTTAAAGTATTAAATACAAACAATATTTTAGTCATTTAAAATAAATAGTCCCAAACAATCCAAGTTTTCACCAAACAAGGTTTTTTCCCCAAAAAAATGGATTTAAAAAATCGACTACATTAAACAAACTCCAAGCCTCTTCAAATGAATCTACTATTTACCTTGAACGACATGAACATTTTCACCGGTTTTTGGGTTCCATATTCTCAGTGTATTGTCATCAGAACCAGTACATATGGTTTTACCTGAAGCAAATTCAACAACACAGAAAGAAAACATTACTCTTTATCTAGAAATCTCCCAATTTGAGAAATATTTCCATTTTTCAGTTGAAGGATGATATGTTTTACCATCTGGGGTGAAATCACCACAGGTCACTGTATCACTATGGCCTGAAAGTACATTAAGACATGCAGCATTATCAGCATTCCAAATCCAAACAGTTGCATCTCCTGAACCAGCCAAAATCAAATGTCCTCTTGGATGCCATTTGATCCACTAAAACGAGAGAAAAATAAAAATTGACAGTCTTGACTTTGAAAATGATGTGAATATCCAAAGAATTACATCAGTCAATGTATATAACCTACCTCAACGCCTCCAGGGCCTTCAAGAACACGATTGAGACTGGAAGCATTTACATCCCAGATTTGAACAAGTCCATCAAAGCTGCCAGATGCAAGCAACTTACCATCGTGGCTAAATGCTAAATCAGATATAGAATCTTTGTGACCTAAAACCAATTAGGAAACAGAATATCAGCAAGCTAAATCAAGCATAAACTAAAAAAATGAGAAGAAAATCGATTAAAGTATTTTTTTTCCTTGTGAAAAAACCTGATAGCTCAGACGCCCAGTCTCCTTGACCAATCTTCCAAAAAAATCCTTTATCATCCCCACCACCAGTTGCCACTAGTGCGGCGTCTGTTGGACTGCACGCAACTGTATAAAGTTCACCTGTAGACAAAACAACAACAAAATGGTTAAAAATTACAGCTTGGGAAAACAATGAAAACATCTTGGGGTTAAGGCTTCCATTTATTCTGAAATTTACTTAAGGGCTTGACTTAACAAAGCAGTTTAAGCATTTCAATTGAGATGTATCTCAATACTTCTGGATACATGAACACATACACGAGAATGGAAAACTACATAAATGTTAACTAATGAACAACATTTAGGTCATAATTAAATTTGAAGGCTTTTATTACCAGTATGTCCTGTAAATATGTGCATGGAGTCATCTTCTTCATCTGAAGTGAAAAGACAATAGTAAGATACATGAAAGAATAAAACGATACAATTGAAAACACAACAGAAAACACGAATCATAGGTATGTACCAGAAGCTTCACCATCAGACCCTAATCCTTCCTCATCTACATCAGGAAGATCTACAAACAATAATAGACATAACAATCACAAGAAAACTATCAATATACAAGAATAAGTAAGTTCCCAAATTTTAGTAGTATGCCACAAGATGATAGACCTTCATCGTCAACGGTGAATTCGTGAAGGACATCACTATCGTCCAGAAAGATTTCGCCGTTCTCATCATCATCAGCAGGAAAATTCATGGTGATAGTTATCCGAGTTGAAAGAGCAACTGCATAAGAAAATAGTCAGCTCCCTTCCAAGAAAATCAGTTCAGATTTCATCAAATAGGTATAGCAGGAGTAGGTGATAAGAGAGATAAACAATAAAATCAAACATCTCACTTACAAAAAATAATCTTCCGCTTTCTCTAATGCAGAAATCACCAAAAGTGTTATAACGTGATGAATTTGCAAACGAGATAAAGCGTAAATGGAACAAACCCAGTAAAACTAACCTTAAATCAAAAGGAGTCGGTGGTCGTTCGTTCGTTCGGTCGGTCGTGAGAGCAGCGCCGCCTGCTGTCGGAGTGAGACCTTGGATTGGAGACGTTGTAAAATGAACGGAAGAGAAGGAGAAAGCTGAATTTGAAACGTAACCTAATTATAAATTAACTTTATGTTAGTTGGGTCCGAATCCGTCTTTACAGGGTATTGACCCGTCATAGATCCGGCCATATTTAAACCCGAAACAATGTTTACATAAGAATTTTTTTTTTTTTTTTTTTTTCTAAAATCATCCTCAACCCACAAACTTGTTATCAAACCCAAAATACAATAAATCGTTACATCAAAGTAATTCATCTCCAACTCAAAAACTCGTTTCCAAACTCAAAGAATATGAATATTATTTTTTTACACTAACTTTTTAACATTATTAATATTATCTATATATTTATCAACTTTACATATTTAACTCTAATATTTTCTCGTTAATTTAATAAAATTAAAATAAAATTAATTATATATCAACAATTCATAAACAACAAAATAATTCAATAATATATTTAAATAAACGCACATTATATTAAAACAAACATTATTAATAAAAAAAACACTTGGTACACGCACACATAATATAAACAATGTATTATTTCTCAGAATTGGTGTACTCTTCTTACAGATGATCGATTAATGCATTACAAAGTTCAAAAAGTTGTTGGATGATCATGTAGTTATTTTTGTGAAAACGACATAAATTTGGTTGTCTTTGTTGAATCATTATATTATCATCATCTAAAGAAGGTTATGATGATGAATCAATAATGTTGAAATTCATCATGGAGACTTGTGGAAAATATATGTGATAAGTTATGAATGATTTAACAATTTCAGGAGGTATGTATTTATAGTAGTGTAATTGCAATAAGATGGTAATATAGCCATTTTAATTAATTTGAGTGGAGAAATGAGACCAATTTTTAAGTGTATGGTCATTTCAATTAATTTGAGTGAAGTAATATGACAAACTTTTTATTGTATGGTCATTTTAATTAATTTATGTTGAGAAATATGACAAACTTTTCATTGTATGGTCATTTCAATTCATTTATGTGGAGAAATATGACAAGTTTTTCATTGTATGGTCATTTCAATTAATTTATGTGGAGAAATAAAATATATTTTCATTGTAAGGTCATTTCAATTAATTTATGTAGAAAAATAAGATAAAATTTTCATTGTATAGTCATTTAAATTAATTTATGTAGAGAAATATGACAATCTTTTCATTGTACTGTCATTTCAATTAATTTATGTGGATAAATGGGACAAACTTTTTATTGTATGATCATTTCAATTATTTTATGTGAAGTAGGACAAATTTTTCATTGTATGGTCATTTCAATTAATTTATGTGGAGAAATAAGATAAAATTTTCATTGTATAGTAATTTCAATTAATTTATGTGGAGAAATAGGACAATCTTTTTATTATACAGTCATTTCAATTAATTTATGTGGAGAAATGAGACAAACTTTTTATTGTATGGTCATTTCAATTATTTTATATGAAGAAGTAGGACAAACTTTTTATTGTATGGTCATTTCAATTAATTTATGTGGAGAAATATGATAAAATTTTAATTATGGATATTTCAATTACTTTGAGAGAATGGTCATTTCTAATTCAATGTAATAAGCATGGTGAGTGCTAAGATTTTACTTATATATTGACATGAAGGGTAATATATAATTCACTACATCTTACCATTTGAATTAAATCGAATACATATTTACATTAAGAATGTATGTCCGATCCGCAGCCTATAACCTATATGAGGATATCCTTTTATGTCGGGTTTATATCGAAAAAAATGAGTTTAAGGGCCATTTTTTTAAAAATGGTCAAAATGGTGATGATGAACAGTGTGTAGTGCCATTTTTTCAAAAATGGTCAAAATGGTGATGATGAACAGTGTGTAGTGCGTTGGCCAGAGGAGAGACGACCGAAACGCATAATACGATTTCTTTTGTCGAATTTTTGGAGAAGAAAATGGTAAGCATAATGAGTTTTGCGTGCCAGTTGTGGATGCCCTAAGAGTTTAAATATAGGGGAATATTCCTTCTAGATATTTAAATACTATATTTAAATTTACTATATTTATTAATTATTTTATATATAATTTGTTTAATTTTATATAAAATAAATATATCTATATCCATACATTAATATCTTTAAACAATATAATATTATTTTATTTATCTCCTTCTAACTAGATGCAACATAAATTCCTCTGCTCCTATTTTATTTTTATTTGTAATTTATAAAATATATTAATCTACTTTTATTAATTTCATCATTATCAATTAATAATTAATTATAGCTTATAATTTCAAATCAAAATTATATATTACATTCTTCTACTCTAGCGAATAATAAGAAAGAAGTGAACCAACCCTAAGTTATTAGATTCGAGTTCAAGTGACAAATTCGCTGTCCCATTTATTTATTTATTTACTTTTGCAAACAAATAAAATAAAGTTTACAAAGAACCAACATACAAAAGATAAATATGAATTTTAATAATAAAGTTTACAAATATGGCAATCTTTTATTAAAATTAAATAATTAAAGATGAAATTAATAAGTACAGAGAAGTAGAATCATTATTATTTATTTTAAAAATATTTAACCCGAGCCCCGATTACAAATCAACCATCCACTCTCAAGATTAATACTTGAGGGGCAACAAAGGCTGGACGGGGGCAACAAAGGCAAACCTAATTTGTATTGATGACCAAACTTTACTTTGAACTTGGAATATTCAAATCTAAAAATAAAAATGTTGAAAGATGAATGTGTTTAAGCTTAACCATGCACCTCTTTTTACCATTATTCACTTTAATTCTAATTATATTATGGTCTCTCTACAAGAAATCATACATATTGCCAGCTTAATATATCCGACAATCTTCTTAACACTCACATTCTTAGCCCGTCAGCTTCTACTATTAATACTATATATAGTTAGCATCATCTCATATAATAATCATCCCTAATTAATCAACCGCATATGTGATATTCAGAAAACGTTTTTTCAGCTTCAATTGCGAATGCATGGTCCAGGCAAACATATATATATATATATATACCAAGTTTCTTTTAGCGATGAACTAATTCTTTTTCCGCCAAATAGATCCTCCTCCTTTAGGCATTAAGCACTTCACTCTTGAAAAGACAAAACCTGTCTTCGGTGGCTTTCCGTTCACCAGAGAATGCTCGAATATCTCCTTGCACTCCTGTACAACCTGTTTGCCAGCATAATAATACTTTCTTAATATTCTTTTTACAATTAATAACAACTGCCATTTCAATTAAATCCCTATTCTCGCCCAAAAGAATTTTCTTTTTCTCTGAAAAAAGAAAGAAAGAATCGTCGGGCCTTACCTCCTTTGCATCTTTTTTTGGTATGCCTTCTCGCATACCCACAAGCTTCTCAACAACCTCAGCCTGCAATAAAACCATATAAAAGTCTTTTCTTCTTCTTTTAAGTTAATAGAGTCGTGCCCCCACTTCAACTTAGGGCATTCTTAATAGAAATCGAACTTGAGACATTTGGTGTATTGGGTAAGACTCTTTTACACTTGGATACCTGGTGGGTTAAAAAAAAAGGAATTTTGATAAGACGGAGTAATAAGTAAACTTACAGGGCAGTCTGGTTGATGAACAAGTATATTTGTGTAAATAAGCGTGAATGTATCCAAGCTCTCAGCAGAAGCAAGCTCTCTCAAGTCACCCAGAATTCTAATCTTGTTTTCAACTTTCTGTTGCATCATATCAACTCAACTCATTAGCCATTGAAACTAGGAACTAGGGATCAAACAAATGCAAGAATATCATATGGACACTAATTTTTTATTGTTTTCATTCTTTTAGTCTTTGTGCAAAGCATTTGAAAGAGAAAGATACAACTTACAGAAACAGCTATGTATTCTCTGAAGAAATCCGTAAGAACTTCTTCATCAAGCCTCATACGATCTATAGTTTCTTCCTTTATATAATTTTTCTACAATATCAAAACCTCATAAGTTAGAAATAAGATCAGACATCATAATAGATATATAGTATGTACTAAGAAATATTTCTTCAGGATAACCTGAGTGAGTAAATGATCAACATAAACAACCACCGTCTCTTCCAGACAAGCTTCAACAAATCTCTTAAATGACCTTTCCTCTATATACCTGATTAAAACATGTAAGGAAAGGGGAATATATGTTTATGGCCGATTGATTAATATTATGAAGTCAGGATGATTCGATGGACACACAAGATAATAGACAAACTTACATCTTGACATCACCGAAATAATCTCTAAATGTTTCAACAAAATACTCGGTGACTTGCCCTTCAGCCCAGTCTTTTTTATATGGACAATGTAAACCTTAATCAGTTATTCATGACGCAAGTGCTTACTTGAAATTACCATTCAACTTTATAACTGATTTACCTTTCTGATAAAGTTTGACAGGTAACTCCTGCACTCCTGGATCCTCAAAGATTACATTAACAGTTAGAATGACAACTTCCTGCAACCAGTTAAGAATTGTTAATGATTTCCATCGAGATTTCCCAACAAAAGGATGGCCACCAAACACTATTGCCCAGTATCCATTTAAATAGGTCAAGTTATGGCAACAAAAGATCGATTAAGAAGATATATGAAGTTACAAGCAATATTTTACATCCGCCAATTAAATTACAAAAGATGTACCAAGGAATGGTTTCACCCAAACAATGAAGGTAGGAAAAAAGAATAATATTTCCTTAATTTTCTTAGAGATGCAAAATCTATCTATATGAGCAACTTTCAGGAGTTCAGAAGATATAATAAAGCCTTCATAATTAGAGGGATAAAAATCCACCAGCTGACTATCAACTAATTACCTTCGCAAGCTCCAAGAAGCCCTTGCAAGTGTCTTCAAAAGTAATCTGCATATAGAATAACACATCTAATCAAACAAAAAAGAAAAGTCAAAAGTAACCAAAATTATAGGCTCAAAGTCTTCATTCAATGTATGGTTTAAAATGAATAGATAGACTTAAGCCTAGATTGATTTTCCACATAAAATAATAATAATTTCATGATTCAAACAAATCATAATTTCAAACAATGTTATCAGACATTGGACCAGATGAATAAAAAAGTATAGTACTTCTTTGTTTCAGTCTCTTTGTACAAGAATCAGATATTTGATTAGGTGGAATAGTAAAGAAGCTAAATTAGTGCTTTAAAATATTGAACAATGTAACCTGCTCAGAATAGCTCGGTGGAAGAGCTTCAAGTGTACTGTTACTCAGCTCCATGGCAAGATCATAGCAACGCAGATTATTGTTAATCTGCAAATGAATTATGTCAAACATGTGCTACTCCAATGTAATCATTTTCCAGACAAGTAGAGACTAGACATACCAGCGCACACAAAGGTTCAAGACCAATGTCAGAAGCAGGCTCTTCCAGAGTCTTCCTTTCAGCTGCTTGAAAATCAACCATTACCTGAACAACTCCAATGCAAAGGGAAGACTCATTTGGAATAAAATAATCATAAATCAGGTCTAATACAATTTAACAGAAAATAGAAAGAAAATATATATATATATATATATATATATATATATATATATGTTAAAGTGTGGGTTTTTAGAGTGTTTTGAGTGAGGGATTAAATACCTCATTTTTTTTTTGTGTACTAACGAATGAAATTACAATAATATTATAGAAAGAAAGATAAAAACGGGGTAACCAACCACTACTTTAGAAAACACAAGACGCGTTTAAGGAATTACAGATTGAAGGGAAAAAAATTGTCACATTGATTTGAAATAAAGGCCAGACGTGTAAAGATATGCTTGCCTGAATAAGGGACAGAGCAATTCTGTACAGCATGAGATCAGTACTATTTTCACGAACAATTTGCACTTGTTCACCCAGTATCCTGAACAAATCAACCGCAGCAGGTGTATACAGCTTCCCATCTTCAGTTGATTTGGGGGGTTGTGTTTTATCATTCTCTAGGATATTCAAGTACCATTTCTGGACAAGGAAAAAGGCAGTGTAAGATATACAATATGTGCAGTTCTGCAAAAGTAGTGTTAACAATGAAGTTAATACATAGTCATCTTACTCTTGTTGTAGCTTCCATTCGTTCCACATATGCATTCATGAGGGGATCCATTGCACCACTTTCAGAACAAACTTCAGCTAAGGACTCATCAACCCCTAGACCAACAAGCTGCTCTTGGTATTCAACCACCCAACCAGTCACCTGTTCATTGGTAAATAAACTCAATTAATATGTATGATTCAAAACTACACAAAGTGGAAAAGAACAATTGCGGCTTCAGAAACTATGCCATCTCAAAACATGAAATATTTTGAAAAGTTCATGTTTAATAAGGTGAAATAGAGAGATGGAAACATAGTCCTATGTTTCTAGGGTGGTTAGACATAATTCAATACATGACTGAACCTATATATGGAGCAAAATTCTTAATCCTATTATTTAGAATTGCCTGAGTTACTATGATCCTTCCAAGGTGCCTCCCAACTAAACAGACAGAATATAGAAGCAAGAATAGTTGCATTGATCCTTCCTTTTGATTGGAAAGTAACCATTTGGCTTCTTATAGACAAACATGATAGGGCAAGGAACATAAAAAAATTATTCGATTAACACTTTGTTTCATGCATGCAGATAAACAAGAAAATCAGCTGTATTCATCAACATCAAGTTCACAGGTAATCCAATTGTTAGTATAGCATATAAACATTCCCTCTAAATAAGAAAAAAAATCAAGAGTATTTTGATGTGGCGAGATTGCAAAATTGTGTAATACTCACAAACTCATTTGAGTTGAAATAATAATTTTAATATTTTAAAATTGACTTTGTGATGATTAATCATCAACTGGATCACATGTTGCAAACAGCACAAAACTAGCCTTAATATCTTCCTTCAAATAGGATATATCTCATATACGAAAAATGTCATGTATAATCATTTAGTTTCACCTAGTACTGTATTCCCCTTCAGGTCAAGAATAGGTCCCGTACCTTTAGAATTTCTATATTTGTGAGATCATTAGCCCGATCACTAAGCAGTCTAAGCCACTGGGTGAACCTTTCCGTGTAAAGATTTACCAGGAATTGGAATATCTCGTATCTGAAAGCATGCAAAATAGCAAAGAAAAGACGGGGGGAAATTAATTAAACAGTCACTGTGCTATAGTCCATAACAATCAAAATTGTTTCCTTCTTTAAATATCAAAAGAAAACAAATTGAGATGAACTTGTGTAAAAGTGCTTAAACCTATAACGGACACATGAAGAAAAATGGGACAACAAATTGAAAAAGAATAACACCAGCAGGACATAAGACCATGAAAGATATATGCCAAGCCAAGAGCTAAAAATCCTTTGAGTGAAAAATAAATGAAAAATACCCACTCTCTGCAACAAATTATTAGTGAAAGTTAACTATATAAGAACTATATAAGAACATAGGTCTTTTGACTGAGGCATATATAGAAGCTTCTGGCCTTGAATTTTCTTTTTTTTGAAGAAGGCCAATAGTTCATTAAACAAAGAAATAATGCGGCATACAAGTTTTTTACAAAATGAGGGGTTAGGGGAAAAAGCAAAAACAGAAACAAGTTAGTTGCCAATAAGATAAAAAAAAAAAATCATCCTGTGCAAGTCCATCTTTTTCCCGGCCTTGCATTTATTAGACAACAGTTTAACAAATCACAATCCTTTTAACTTCCTTAAATTCCAAAAGATATTTGACAAATATTTCTCACAAGGTTGTATTCAAACTCGCTTAAACGACTTCATTTCATTAAATATATGGACATTTAAAAAAAACAAAGTTGTATTCAAACTAAAATCTCTCATCATGAGAAGAAAAGCTAATGAATCAGTTAAAGACCAGCACTTAAAGAAATCAAACCTTGGAGGAAAACAAGGAGCAACATAATCATATAAATCCCCAAGCTCTTCTGTCATCTGAAAGTAAAGAAAGGAAACTAAATCTCATCAAAAACTGTTCGCCAAAGGATGTTATAAAATCCAATTGACATCAATAATAGAAAATAATACCTTGCATGCATGAAAACAAAATACAATGTCTATGAAACTAAATTCATATGACGGTCATTCCAGTAGCTACAAGTTTAGTATAGTGAAGAAATTCCTTGGATTGTGATATTGAAATCTAGGAAAAACTATTTTCTATCATGGCATTGACATCTTAAATTAATGTAGTTCTCTCATTTTAATAGTGAAATGGACATCGATCACATCCTTCTCCACTGCGTTCTTGCAAAAGACATGTGGACACTCTTGCAGAGCTTGCTCAACATTCAATGGGATGCGCCCCCCAAACTTTCTAATTTTTGGGAGAAATGGATCAGCTGGGGCAAGATCAATAATATTGCGAACGACTGGATGTCCATCCCCCTCATCTGGTGGTGGACGATCTGGAAAGAAAGGAACAGCAGAACCTTCCAAGAGAGGAGTTATGGCACCGAAATAATTAAAGGTATTATGCTCCATGCGTTTGCCTCTTTTCGGAAGAGGGGATTTTGTACAGGATGATAATTTTTTCATCTTAACGGCATCTAGCCCCTTGTTTTGTCTTTTGCTTTGTTTTGTTTTCTTTCTCCCCTCCCCCATTTGCTTCTAACATTGAACACTTCTTACGCTCTTTTATCTAATGAAAGTTGACATTTTTCAAAAAAAATAGTGAAATGGACATGAAGCTTAATAGAACTTCTTCCTATATGTACAACAAAGAATATATAAACTCAAAGCCATAAAATGAAAAGCTATTGGACAAAATAAAGAAATGTTACCTTCCGAGAATCCTCTAGGGCAGCTTTTAGGTCCTCAAATGCAGCCTCAAATATATAGAACAAACATGTTCTTATTAAAGATATTAGATGAATATTATTCTTCAATAAAAGAGAACTTTACTAAGATCAACCTCTGATAACAGTTTATCAAAACGCTCTTCAATGGTCATCCTTATTTGATCGTAGCATTTATCCTTGTACCCTTTTCCTTGAACCTTTGCTTTATAGGTAAGATTGCGAGAAGATGCCGATGTAGCAGTCCCCTTTCTGCATGTCAAAAAATGTCCAATGTATTGAAATTAATGTTTTAGTGAAAGGTGACGAAAGGAATACCATGCTACACTTAAATGATACTGGAATAATGGAAGACATCAAACATAAAATGTGTTTAAGTACTTGACATACCTACGGGGATTTGCAATAGCATCAATTGCCCCATCACCCTCAGCCTCTGCTGCTTCCTCGGCAAGTTGTTCATCATGGATCTCTTGCATTTCAACAACCCTGCAGTTAAATATGAAAAAGAAGATAACTGAATAACCCGGTGAACAATGTCAGCTGCCCAATGAAACAAGTCTATATTCTGTATTGCAAAAGTTTCAAGAAAGTACACTTGACAAACCTTAGAGCACGAACCAGGGTCTGTGGGCTGCAAGAAGGTAAAATGATCAGTAAGCCATAAACCATGTAGTCAGAAATGGATGTTCAAAATATCAAAAGTAATGTTGAGTTAAATTTCAAATGATGTAACATTCAAAATAAAGCGTTTCTTTTTATGAAAAGTTACTCGGCCCTCCCCGACATAGCGCTTCCGTCAGTCTTTTATTGACGAACAGCGGATATGGACCTTTTCAAAATAAAGCCAAATTACTGAAACACACAAATAGATAAAGCGCCTGAATCCTGAAATACTTTAGAGCTGCCAAACAGGAAATCATTGAAGCCCAAGATGAGCCAACAAATAAAAGATTATACAATATCTTATTGAATAAGGAAAAAAGATAACCTCATTGACATTGTGCACACTCAGAATATTAGATGGATATTAGACTTAAATATGCTATCTAGTTTAGATTATAAGAATTTAAGTTGATTTATGTTACTATGTGCTTACCTTTATGTAGCATGTAAATATAAGCATTGTCATACAAAATGTAACCCGAGTCTACATAACCAAAAAGAAAATTTGTGTTTCTATATTGTAGTTGTTCTGTTTTCCTTTCTCATCCTTGGTTCTGCTGCAGCAGGCTGCCATTTATGTTCATGGAAATTCACTCATATTTATTCCTTTTTTTGCTCAATTAATGTATATACCACATATTCCTTATTTAAAACATCAGCTCATACATTTGATTCTTTGAATAATATTATCACTTTCACACTAAAAAGCTCAAAATTCTAATAATATTATCATACTTTCACACTAAAAAGCTCAAGATTCTGATACGAAAGGAATTGAGAATTAGGGCTGTAAGTCCTAGAATAAGCTGGCGGGTATAATCGTCGGCAATTATTTTATAAATAAACTGTTTTAACAGTAAGCATTTTATATTTTAGTAGTTAAATAAAAGGTGGGAAAAGAAGTTGGGTTGGACAGCTGTAATTGATTTTGGCGGGAAAACTTGGAGGGAAAAAAGTTGGGTTGGACAGCTATAATTGGTTTTGGCGGGAAAACTTAGAGGGAAAAGAAGTTACAGCAATTGAATAATTAAGAAGGCAGCAATAGAATGGAAGGCATTCAACCAATATTTCAATCTAAGGTTAGTCATAACTTTCTCTCCTCAATTCAATCACAATTCTCTTCTTATCTCTTCTCATCCCATCCAATCTCAAGCTCTTACTAAGGTACTGTCCTGCCCTAGATCTAAACATTACTGAATCCTAATTCATAGTTTATCAGATTCTACATCAGCTCATATAAGTATTGCAATGAATCAGGTTCATCGTGACGGAACTAATAACATTGAAATTGATCGTCACTTCATTTATCAGAGCACAATAAATGATTTATTAGGTCATGCAATCAGGTGACTGACGTACTCATCAAAACTCTTCTCAATTAAAATTTTGAAGGACTATGTGGCAAGTTGGGCACTTTCAACAGCTACTACCCTACTTGAGGACGAGTGTAGTTATTCAGCCTTCCCTCTCTCCTCGGTTCTGCCGCACCAGGCTGCCTCATCCCAAGGTGCAGGCTGCTATTTATGCTCACTGAAACTCACTCATATCATTGAAACTCACTCATTTATTCCTTTTTTGCTCTCATTGTATTATGAATATTACATATTCCTTATGTAAAAAATCAGTTCATACATTTGAATGATATTATCATATTTTCACTCTCAAAAGCTCAAGATTGTACATATATGATATTAGAGTTCCATTTTTTTTTTCTTTTCCAACTCACTCTACCAATGGCTATCATCAGGTCGAGGCCTCTCTTACACATTTTTTGTCTTTTATTTAAATGTACATGAAAGCTCCAACCCATGGCATTGTGGTCATGAGCCTTGCACTCTACCACACTGAGCTAAACAAGCTTTTTTTCTTACACATTTCCCTTTTTCATTTATTCTATCAACAACAGATTTTTATGTGCTTTGTCTTCCATCCCATTCTTAACATGTTCAAGTGACCAAGCTGGACAGCACACCTTGGTATCACATAAAGAATACCATGTTAGGCACTCTCTATCTTCTTTTCTTGTTGACCTAATCCTTATGATAAAAGTCCTACAGTTGTAACCAATGTCCCTGTTCTTTTATGTGAGACAAATCAAACAGACCATGAATACTGGCCATGAATACTGGCCGAGACACCCTGGTAATAAAATAATATATAATAAAATAGATCATGAATACTACTGCTTCAAGCAATTCAAATAAACAAAAATGAAGAGCGAAAGGAAGCTGTCACCAAACCTTTCTTTGGAAAGTTTGTAGAAGTTGGAAAGATGGCCCCATAACTTCTTCTCGAATGTCTCCCAAGTGCGATCCACGTCTTCAAAATATAGACTGAACATATTTATCAATCACAAGATAAGTGTTCATGTGACTCAATCATCCATGAGTTGAATTAGTAAATTGCTAATGTTGTCAACATAAATTAAATAGAAGAATGTTATTAAAACAATAAACAGGAGAAAAAAATACAAGCATGTCTTTTATATCAGAAAAAGTGACATGTTTCACAAGTTACCATCCTGATAAAATGCACTTAATTGAAAATATATTTTCTTATTTCACTATGTTTTAGTATTCATAAAGACAAGCATGTAGTTTTTAGCAGATGGAAGGGCATTCAAGTTAGGCTTCTCAGAGTTCTTGGATCAACATCAATGATACGCTCCTTGAGAGCGTATCATATTTTAAGAATAACACTAGTTGAATGATCAACTGAAACATAACCATGATAAAAATACTGACCTCAGCCTGCCAACCTCCTCTTCGTGAGAAGATACAGCTGCTAGGGCAAATCTCCTCTTACCATCAAGGGCTGTTAACCTCTATGAGAAGTTAATGATATAAATAGGTGACACCATTTAATAATAAATTAATAATTTATGAGTACAATAATAGTGTTGCAGACCCTAAATTGACAAATAAGAATATTTCTACCTCATATGTATTAATAAGTTCCTTATCATCACTCAAAGAGTCTCGTGCTGCAGATGCTTCAACAGAAATTGACATCATTCCTTCAACATCCTAAATACAAGCAAAATGGTAGACTATCAACAAAAGGCACATGAAACAAGAATAATTTGAAGTGCATAAATGTTAAGAAATCTTTGAAAAAGCTAGAAATTAACAATATAGAACTGGTCTTAAAAACTCATGCGAAGGTAGGCGGGAAATAGTGTCACCTTAAGTGTAGTGTTCAAATTATTTCTTGCATTGCTGAGGAGCTTTATCTGATCATGATTTTCAATCAACGTTTGACATTCTTGACACAGTCTGGTTAGAACACAACATTCAGTTGAACTCAAGCAAGGTATATCATTGTGAATGGAAGCCAAAACGAACTACCAGAAAAGCAGCTAATGCATTATTATCACTGACCAAGAGCACTTTGTAAGACATACTTTTCAATAGAAATAAAGTTTTCACGCAGTTGAGTTATAGTCTTCTGTGATATTGAAAGAGATTCAAGCCCAGATTGTGCCAGTTCAACCTGCAATCACCAGCACATAGTTTTAAAAAAAAAAACTATGACTAAAAAAAAACTCTGACTAAACAAGAACTAGGTACCTGTTCAGCAACCATAGTACTGAGTTGTGCATCATTTGCCTGAAATGCAAACGTATAATAATAAGCATGCTGAAGGCAGATAAAAAAATTCTTGCATGTCAATTTTAGTGAACTTCTTTTCAGAAAATACACAAGCTGCTTCAATAACATCTAAGTTTTCCCCATATTTGTTAATTTCCCTATTTCACTTCACTAATGATATCCAAATACTCTTGATTTTTAAGTAATGAAATTCCTCCACCAAATGTCAAGTATATATTATTAAGCATAATGTTTGTTACTGGATGTGAGCAAATATCAGTGAACTTATTCCCTATCAAATTGATTTAATTTTTCCAATGCATTACCACCGAGATCAACATATTAATTCTTCAATTTTCTTCTGCAATGGCTACGAAATTTCATTTAACGATTTCCAGTCTGAATAACAGATCGAGGAATTAACGGAAACAGGAAACCTGCTGACGAGCAATGTAATCGGCCTTGATGGAAGCGATGGACTGCAGCAGTTCAGGAAGGGGCAGCAATTTCGCGACCTCCCGCACCGACGCCTCCTTGGCTTCGATGCCGAGATCTTCGACCATCATCATGGTACAAGAATTATAGCGAATTTCAGCTTCTCTTGATGAACGGAGCAACGATCGAAGATTCAGAATTTCATTTTTCTGTCCATACAAAGAGGGAAGATGTTTTCCTTTTCTTTTCTTTTCTTTTGTTTTCCTTTTTGTGTTTTTTAACTGTTAATAAAAAAAATTATATTTTTTATTGTGCATATATATATTTATATATATATATATATATTATTCTGATTCAAAGCTTGTTACATGATATTACTATATACGATTTATAATAATTGTTACGCCCATCTATTCAATATTTTGGTGGGTCTGTAATTTTTATAATACCATATGCCTTGTCAACCTACCACCAACAGTTTTAGTAAGAAAAAAATTATATTTACCGTTATAAAAATTTAATTATATTTTAATTTAATTTTCAAAAATTAAGTTTATATAGTTAAATTAAAATCAAATTTAGATAAAAATAAATAAATTATTAAGGCTAGAGACAAAAAAAAATATATAAATGTAGAGTGAACTCAAATTTAGAAAAAAAAAATACTAAAATTGTTCATTTGTTGATAACATTTGATTTTATAAAAAAAAAAAAAAAGTTTAGAATGACTTTGTTAATCTATTTTTTTAATAGAAATAAAAATTTAATTTTATATATATATTTTAATTTATAAATATTATTTCAATATTATATATATTGATATATTAAAATTTTGAAAATCTAGTTCTATTATATATCAAATAAAAATAATTAATATTTTAAAAATTACAATATAAAGAAAGCATAACTTAATTTTCTTACCTAAACTTTCATACACAATCAAACAAAATTAATAAAAAAAAAATTAAGACCTAAATAAACGGAAAGGCCAAATAGTTAAATCTTATTTTAAAACTATATTATTGTTTATCCAATAAACAACCTATTAAAATATGATAAATGATTGAAAGAGGGAATTTGAGGGAGATAATTTGAAAGAGGGAATGATTTGACACAATTTGATTAGCCAAAAAAAATAACATAATTTCTCTCTTAGTGATACATTATTTCTTTCCTCATTCCCTCTCTATTGCTCTTCTTAAAATATATATTTATTTATTTTTCTAAAAAATAGTTTATCATTGTATAGTAAATTTTTTACTTAAAAAAAAAGTTCATCAAAAATGAAAATCATGATAATCAAAATTTTCAAATAATCCAAAATTGTATTACCCTGCTGTTTGTCTACAAGAAGTGAGTCGAAATGAGTCGGTCAGTCATACGGGCAGCTGCATATCTCCAATCTCGAGTTGAGCGGCTAAGTCTTGAAGCTGCTTCTTAACGCTCATATCAATCAGCTTCGATCCAGAATTACCATAGCGGATGGTGAATCCAGCTACTAAAGAAGGTTCAATAATCGTCTTAATTCTCACATTCCTCGCTCCACTCATCCTCTGTACTTGCTTTGCGATCTGCGCAAGATGTTGATCCTCCAATTTCACAACAGAAGAAACAATCGCCAGCTCTGTATTCGTCATTTTGTTGTAAAAAACTCCAAATTCCTTCACAATATCGCTTATTAACTCTATCCGGTTCACGTCGATCAGGATGTTGATGAAGTTCTCTACATGCGTCTGTAGGTTCGATAGTTTAAAGATTTCATCGACGATTTCACGTTTCTTCTCGAGAATAACGGTTGGATTGATGAAGAATTCGTAGATCTGCGGGTCGGAGAAGATTTTACCGATCTTTTCTATATCGGCTAATGTCTTATCTAGGGTTCCGTTGGAGTTTGCTACGTCAGCTAGGGCGTTAGCGTACCTTCCTGCGGCGGAGTCAGGCATCCAGGCGCCGGTTGCATTTACCTTTTCTTGTGACCTGGAGTTTACGGAGAATCTAACTGCTGCTACTGCTACTGCTAGTTTGGGGATTTTGATAGAGATGACGCTGCCGCCGGGGAATGATAGGTTCTGAGGTCTCTGAAGAAGGAAGGTTGCGTTAATCCGTGAGGAAGATGAAGAGGATGACTGGAAAGTGGGCGGAGTTTGCTGAAGAGAAGCCATTAGAGAGCAGAGAGGCCGACTGAGTTTCTTTTGGAAGACGAAAATGTGAGATTTTGGTCGAGATGGACGGTTAAGATTAGAATTCCATATTATATTATATATTAATTTATATTTCTAAAATTATTTAAAATGATATACAATAGTTAATTAATATTTACAAAATTTAATGATATATTTTATTTATTTATTTAAGTTTTATTGTCCACTTTGTGAAATAATTTTTTTCAACTTTATTTTTAAACTATTACACATTAGCTATGAATGTTAGAATAAATTTAATTTGAATAAATAAATAAAATTTTGTTAAAATAAGTTATAATTCAAATTTGAGAAACACAAATTAATTAAAACTTAGATGATGATAATATTAAATTAATTATCAAGAGCCTTCAAATTTTGATTATAAAATAAAAGTTATTTATATTTAGAATTAAGTTCTTTATTTATTGTATTATTTGAGAGACTCTAACTATTTTAAATAAAAATATATAAAAAATAATAATTATAAAGTATAAATAACTAAATATATTTAAAACTTAATATGGAACGACCACCTAAGAGAATTTTTATTAAATGTTTGATTTGTAACAAAATGTTAATAATCATGGTTAGCAAACACATTAAATAAAAACTACATCAACAACATTGGTTAATAGTATTATATCATGTTACATCAACAACATTGGTTAATAGTATTATATCATGTTGGGCCGCATGAGTCCGGCCCAATTAGGTAAACCCTAATAATGTTATTCATATTATTATTGTTAGAGCGAGCAGTCTGCTAAGAGAAAAAAGAGGCAATAGCGATTTTCTTTTCACAATGTATGTTCTAATTTCTTGTTATTTTATATTTAGACTTATTTGAGTCTGAATTAAATTGATTTTCTCTGTTTGTATATTTTAAATTTAGGTTTAAGATTGAGAAGAACATTTGTATTTGTTTCATGTTTATAGTGAAATTTATTGGTTGGTCCCGTTGTTTTTACCCTTTATATTAAGAGGGTTTTTCACGTAAATTTGATGTTGTTTATTGTGTGTTTGTTCTTCTATTTTAGATTTGGATAATTTGTGTATTTACCCATCTCATATCGATTGATTACAATATATCGATTGATTACAATATGAAAATTTATTCATTTCAAAATTCCCAACAAATGGTATCGGAGTTATTAAGTTTATCTTTTGAAAAGTGTTTTTTTAGATTGAGATTGAAGAAAATAGCACAATGATCAAGTTGGCAAATAATAATTGGTAGATCTAAATTGGAGAATATATTTTACTGTAAAGACTTGTATGAGCTGGTTGAAGGAGACCGTGCGAAGACAAAAAATATATTTGACGCTGATTGGACAAAATTAAACCGGAAAACACTCGGCTTAATGAGATAGTGGTTTGATGATAGTGTTTACCACCATGTATCAAGTGAGAAGAGTGTCAATGATTGTGGAAGAAGCTGAAGTCATTGTATGAACATAAAATAATAGGTAACAAAGCGTTTTTTATTCGAAAATTATTAATCTGAAATTCAGAGAAGATACAAGTGTTGTTGAACATTTAAATAAGTTCTAGAGTTTGATCAGTGATGGAGATGACCTTAGAAAATTAGCTACAAACCTTATTCCTTTTGGGATTATTGCCCAACAGTTTAAAGATCTTGGTTGTGACAGTCAATAATACAACTCTGAATGCTGTGTTTACTATGAATATAGTTACTAGCAACTTGTTCAATGAGGAGACAAGAAAAAAGTCAACTAATACAAATAATGCACAAAGAATAGGGGAATAACTGAATACCGACAATAATCAACATTGTCTTCCCTTAGATTTTGATTTGCCTCTAGATTTGCTATGACCTTTTGATCTTCCATGTTTTTTGTGATTAGAGTATGTGCATTATTTGTATTAGTTGACTTTCTTTTTGTCTCCTCATTAAATAAGTTTTTATTAACTATACTCATAGTAAGCACACCATTCAGAGCCACATTACTGACTGTCACAACCAATGTCTCTCAACTGTCGGTCTGTGATCTCAAGAGCAATAAGATTTGTAGTTCATTTCTAAGGTCATCTCCATCAACAATTGATAAATAAAGCTCTGTAACTCATTTAAATGCTCAGTAACACTTGTACCTTTTCTGAATTTCAGATTTACTAAGTTTCGAATAAAAAATGCTTTGTTATATGCTTGTTTTCTGCTAATACAATGACTTCAGTTTCTTCCATAATTCATGGGCATTTTTCTAATTTGCTACATGGTGGTATACAGTATCATCAAGTTATTGACACTGTTTGATTGTGCCGACTATTTTTCAGTTCAATTTTGTTTAATTAACTGCAAACATATTTTTTGGCTTCGCACTATCTCGGCTTCGCACTATCTTTTTCAATCAGCTCATACAAAGTCTTTACAGTAATGGATATCCTCCATTTTGGATTTCCAAATCTATCCGTTATTATTTATCTTGTCAACCTGATTATTATTTTATTGTCTTTCATCTCAACCTACAAAGCACTATTAAACAAATAAACATAACAACATAACAACTTTGATACCACTTGTTAAGAATTTTGAAACGAATAATACTTTTATATTGATTAATCAATGTGAAATGGATATTACACAAGTTATTTAAATATAAAATAGGACATCAAACGCAATAAAACAACACCAATTTGACGTGAAAAATCCACTTAACCTGGAGGGTAAAAAAACTACGGACCAACCGACAAATTTCACTGTAAACAATAAACGAATACAAATATTTTTATCAACTTTAAACCTAAATTTGAGATATACAAACAGAGAAACCAATTTCATTCAGACCCAAACAAGTCTAGCAATAAGACAACCGGCAAATTTTTTAAAATTGTTTGATTCGAAACAAAATATTAGCAATCAATCTGAGATCATATACATAGGATAATCATGGTTAGTAAACACACTAAATTCAGAAACTACATTGACAACATTGCTTAATAGTATTACAACACACTAACCAAAGTACAAGTGTTCAAAAATTAACAGATTTTAAAGGTACAAACATCCATGTTACTTTACGCCGCAAAATAACAAACAAAACACATGAATAATCGCACAACAAACATTATGAACTAAGTCATTTTCCGCCAAATAAATCCTCCTTTAACTTGAATTAAGCACTTCACTCTTGAGAAGACAAAACCTGTCTTGGGTGGCTTTCCATCAACCAGCGATTGCTCGTAGATCTCTTTGCACTCCTGTATAACCTGTTTGCCAGCATAGAAGAGTTTTAAACTCGTAGAACACTACAAAGAAGGAATATATTTTTCTAATGGGGACTTACCTCCTTTGCGTCTTTTTTTGGTATGCCTTCTCGCATACCCACAAGCTTATCAACAACCTCAGCCTGCAATAATCCCATAAAAGTTTTATTAAGTTAAAAGAAGAGGAATTTTGATAAGATGCAGTAATAAGTAAAAGCTTACAGGGCAGTCTGGTTGATGAGAAAGTATATTTGTGTAAATAAGTGTGAATGTATCCAAGCTCTCAGCAGAAGCAAGCTCTCTCAAGTCACTTAGAATTCTAATCCTGTTTTCAACTTTCTGATGCATCATATCAAACAAAGGCAAATAATATCATTTGGATATGAAAAGTCTTTATTCTGCAAAACATTTGAAAAAGAAAGATACAACTTACAGAAACACTTATGTATTCTCTGAAGAAATCCATAAGAACCTCTTCATCAAGCCTCATTCGATCTATAGTTTCTTCCTTTATATAATTTTTCTGCAATAGCAAAACCTCACAAGTTAGAAACAGAAGGGACTTATTAGATCAGACATCATAATAGATCTATACTAAGAAATCATTCTTCAGGATAACCTGAGTGAGTAAATGATCAACATAAACAATCACGGTCTCTTCCAGACAAGCCTCAACAAATCTCCTAAATGACCTTTCCTCAATATACCTGATTAAAACAAATGTTTATGACCAATTGATTAATATTGTCAAGTCAGGGAATCATAAGGACACACCAAGATAAAAAAGAACTTACATCTTGACATCCGTAAAATAATCTCCAAAAGTTGCAACAAGATACTCAGTGACTTGCCCTTCAGCCCATTCTTTATATATGTGGATAAAGTAAACCTTAATCAGATATTCATCTCCTGCAAGTGCTTACGTGAAATTAACATTCAACTTATGACTGATTCACCTTTTTGATAAAGTTTGACAAGTAACTCCTGCACTCCTGGATCCTCAAAGATTACACTAACAGTTAGAATGACAGCTTCCTGCAACCAGTTAAGAATTGTTCATGATTTCTTTGGAGCTGGAAGATATGTTAATTTGCTTCTTCCTCAAGGAAAAACATGCAAAGCATAATACTTCTAAGACTGATTTCAGGTCATATTTCTTTTTTTTTCTTTTTATGATATGTAGAGATGGCAAACCATCTATATGAGTAATTTTCAGGTGTTAAGAAGATAAAGCCTTCATAATTAGAGGGCTGACAATCCACCAACAGCTGACTTTAATTGATTACCTTCGCAACCTCCAAGAAGCCCTTGCAAGTGTCTTCAAAAGTAATCTGCATATAGGATAACACATGTAATCAAACAAAAAATAAAAGTCAACTTAAGCACAATTATAGGCTCAAAGTCTTCATTCGATGTATGTTTTAAAATGAATAGATAGACCTAAGCCTAGATTGATTTTTCCACAAAATAAGAATTTCATGATTCAAACAAATCATAATTTCAAGCAAAGTTATCAGACAGTTATCAGACAAGTTGATTAAAAAAGCAAACCACTTTCTTGTTTCAGTCACTTTGTACAAGGATCAGATATTTCTTTTGAAATGCAAACAAGACTCAGATATTTTATTAGGTGGAACAGTAAAGAAGCTAAATTAGTGCTTTAAAATATTAAACCTGCTCAGCATAGCTCTGTGGAAGAGCTTCAAGTGTACTGTTACTCAACTCCATGGCAAGATCATAGCAACGCAGGTTATTGTTAATCTGCAAAGGAATTATGTCAATATGTGCTAGTCCAAGTAATCATTTTCCAGACAAGTAGAGAACAGACATACCAGCGCACACAAAGGTTCAAGACCAATGTCAGAAGCAGGCTCTTCCAGCCTCTTCCTTTCAGCTGCTTGAAAATCAATCATTACCTGAACAACTCCAATACACAGGGAAACACAATCAGAATAAATAATCATTAATAAATTTTAAAAGCTAGAAAAGAAAAAAAAGAAAAAATGTTAAAAAGCATCAGTACACCCTAACTGGTTATGTATCAATATAATACAGAATTCCATTTTAAGGAAAGGGAGGAAGAGAAGAACCCTTTGTGAAGAAGAAGAAGAAACCCTTAGGAAGGATGACAGTTCATTTAATATTCAACATAACATTTTCTTACAATAGAGGTTGTATTTCTACTAACAGGGCCTAACAATCTAACTGCTTAGCAATTTATGTATGCTGTTTTGGTATGCAATGTTTTCATATGGATTCTGATCCGGAAATATTTACATTTGTTATGTTTGCCAAAAATCTAGAAAATAATCTGGATCATGATCCAGATTATTTGTTATGTTTTACTGGATCATAATCCAGAAAGAAAAAAGAAACTCCATGCCAAATGAAGTCAAAACTCACTATAATTTGAGTCATTATCCAAAAATTAATCTTTATATCAAATGAAGCAAAAAGATACACTATAACCTGGATTATGTTCATAAAAATACTTATACCAAATGAAAAAAGTCACTTCCAATTTTAACTTTGTCGACTTTCTAATAGGATCATGATTGTGACAGAATAACAATTTTCAAATAGGCTTGATACCCTAACAGCCTATAACTAACTAACTAGTAACTACTTAATCTAACTGCTTATAATTGTAGCAGATTACACTTTACAGTATCCTGACAGCCAATGCATTTTTTTTTTTAAAACAGAATAATTGATCTGCTTACGTGTTGATAGGCCATCCTTTAAGCACAACGACAAAAGCATATATGACTACCAAGCAAATCTCTACAATTCAGTCCTTTCAAGAACAGAAACAAAAAGCCTACAGCCCCAAATCATAACAGCCTATAACTAACAACCATTCATCTAACTTCTTATATACCTATTACATTACTTACCAAATATCATATCACAATACCTAAAAATTAAGTTAAAGATCAAGCATAATCAACTGCAGCAACCATATATATAAAAAAGGAACTAGTTTTAATCACTGCTCATGCTTTCCATGAAGACCTGGATGATGACATGACTTTTTTCATGGTATGTACATCAAAATCTGAGAGCACTCAACCAAAGAAAGCAATACTGAAAAGACAAAATGGTCCCAGATGATGCAAGACACAGCATGGGTCCTATATGCTGCAGAACCACCTGAATAGCAAATGGTCCCAAAGAGCTTTGTGGAAGTTGTAATATGCCATCAGTTATACATATGAAAAGGAAAATGTAATGAAATGAAAACATAGATGAGATCATTTGAAGAAACCTACAGAATAATAACTGATGCAAATTTTACTACTTTTCTCAACAAATCTCGAACATGATATCTTCTAGGGGATAAGGAACTGTGATTGTGTAAGATGACAATACCTAATCATATTATAAAAGAACAAGAAATGTCACATAAAGAAAAGAGGTCTCCCAGGAACTATTAAGTGAAAAAGATGGCAAAATAGTTAAGATGCTGACAATCCAGAAACCAAGTCCTATTGATCGGTAGATGTAAAGAAGATAAAAGAATAACCAGATTCATGACTCTATACCTATTCGAAGCAATACAACAACAAAACGAGTTTCATTTTCAAATCACAATGAAGGAACGAGTAAATCAATCTAGTGAGAGAATGATAATAAATATGATGCACAACTGCTTGGAGTCACATCAGTTAAAGAGCTTAATATCACCAGTTCCCATCTTCTTTGAACAAAAAGGCTCAAATGCTCAGAAAGAGAGGTTGTTTTTATGTGAAACGATTTCCTTCTTTCAGAAATATTTTACAGGATTATTCATAAACAATTGATTATATGAATTGCACCAAAAGGAAAATTCGTTGATTTGAAACAAAGTCCAAACATGTGAAGTTGTACTTGCCTGAATAAGGGATAGAGCAATTCTGTACAACATGAGATCAGTACTATTTTCACGAACAATTTGCACTTGCTCACCCAGTATCCTGAACAAATCAACCGCAGCAGGTGTATATAGCTTCCCATCTTCAGTTTTTTTGGGGGGTTGTGTTTTATCATTTTCTAGGATATTCAAGTACCATTTCTGCACAAGACAAGATAAGATATACAATATATGCGGTTCTGAAAAGTAGTGTGCACAACAAAGTTAATACATTATTATCTTACTCTTGTTGTAGCTTGCATTCTTTCCACATATGCATTCATGAGTGGATCCATTGCACCACTCTCAGAACAAACTTGAGCTAAGGAATCATCAACCCCTAGACCAACGAGCTGCTCTTGGTATTCAACTACCCAACCAGTTACCTGTTCATTGGTAAATAAGCACAATTAATATGTATGATTCCAAACTACATATAGAGGAAAATAACCATTGTGTAGTCAGAATGAAACTCATGCCATCATAAAACATGAAATATTTTGCAAAGCTAATGTGACTTTTGCGTGGACTAAGGTTAGTAATGAATTCTCTCTTTATTTTATTTTTAAGTTAATGCTCATTTAATAAGGTGGAATATAGAGGATGGAAACATACTCCTATGTTTCTAGGGTGGTTAGAAATAAATCAATACAAGACTGAACCTATATATGGAGCAAAAAAATCTTAATCCTATTAATTTGAATTGCTTGAATTACTATGATCCTTCCAAGGTGCCTCCCTAAACAGCTAGAGAATATTGAAGCAAAAGTAATTAATTGCATTAATCCTTCCTTTGATTGGAAAATAATCATTTAGCTTCATGGAGACATGCATGAAAGGGAAATGGACATGCATAAATCCATATGTGATTAATTCATTTTGTTTCATGCATGCAGATATACAAGAAAATCAGTTGTAACTTGTATTCATCAACATCAAGTTCACAGGTAATCCAATTGTCAGGATAGCATACTAACATTCCTTGTATATAGGAAAAACATCATGAGTATTGTGGTGAGATTGCAAAAGTTGTGTAATACCTACAAACTGATTTGATTTGTTTTTTTTTATAAAAAGAAACAATGTTATTAAATAACTGATTTGTTTTGTTTTGTAACAATAATTTTAATATTTAAAAAAATATATTGACTTTGTGATGATTAACATCATCTGGATCACATGTTGCAAATAGCACAAATGTAGCTTTAATATATTCCTTCAAATAGGATATATCATACACAAAAACAGTCAAGTATTATCATTTAGTTCTACCTAGTACTGCATTTCCCTTCTGTAAAGGACAGGTACATACCTTCAGTATTTCTATATTCGTGAGATCATTCGCCCGATCACTAAGCAGTCTGAGCCACTGAGTGAACCTTTCCGTGTAAAGATTTACCAAAAATTGGAATATCTCGTATCTGAAAGCATATAAAATGGCAAAGAAAAGACAGGGGAATTCATTAAACAATCTTTGTGCTATAGTCCATAACAATCAAAACTTTTATTTTTCTCTTCTTTTAATATCACAAGAAAACAAATTGAGATGACCTCATATAAAAGTTGTCAAACCTATAAGGGTCTCGTGAAGATAAATGGGACAACAAATGCAAGAGAAATAATACCAACAAGGCAACAAGACATTAGACCATGTAAGATATATGTCAAGCCAAGAGCTACAGCCTACAAACCCCAATCTATTATAAATGAAAGTGAACTATATAGGAAAACAGGTATTTTGACTCGGGCATATATAGAAGCTCCTGACCTTGCATTTATTATACAACAGGTTTAACAAGTCACAATCCTTTTAACTTCCTTAAATTCCAAAAGATATTTGACAAATATTTTCTCACATGGTTGTATTCAAACTAAATTCACTCATAATGAGAAGAAAACCTGATGAATAAGTTAAAGAAAAGCGCTTGAAGAAATCAAACCTTGGAGGAAAACAAGGAGCAACATAATCATATAAATCCCCAAGCTCTTCTGTCATCTGAAAGTAAAGAAAATAAACTAAATCTCATCATCAAAAACTGTTTACCAAAGGATGTTATTAACTCCAATTGGCACCAATAATATGAAGTAATACATTTTGATATAATAAATACAGTGTCTATGAAATTAAGTTCATAGAATGGTCATCCCATTGCTAAAAAATTTAGTATAGTAAAGAAATTCTTTGGGTTGTGATATTTGAAATCTCGAGGTTATTCACATCCTAGGAGGAACTATTTTCTAACATGACGCTGATTTGTTCTTTCATCTTAATAGTGAAATGAACACAAAGCCAGTAGAACTTACACTGCCTTTGAGCACAAAATATTGCACAGCTAAGAATATATAAAAGTCAACAAAGGAAAAGTTATTAGACAAATAAAGAAATGTGTATACCTTCCGAGATTCCTCCAATGCAGCTTTTAGGTCCTCAAATGCAGCCTGATATATAGAACAAACATGTTCTTATTTAAAGATGTTAGAATAATAGAATGAATAACATTCTTCAATAAAAGAGAATTTCACATAGATCAACCTCTGATAACAGTTTATCAAAACGTTCTTCAATGGTCCTCCTTATTTGATCATAGCATTTATCCCTGTACCCTTTTCCCTGGGCTCTTGCTTTCTGTTGGATAAGGTTGCGAGAAGTTGCTAATGCAGCAGTCCCATTTCTGCATGTAGAAATATGTCCAATGTATTGAAATTAATGTTTTAGTGAAAGATGACAAAAGGAATATCATGCTACACTTAGATGATCCTGGAATAACGGAAGAAATCAAACAGAAATCATTTAAGTACTTGACATTTCTACGAGGATTTGCAATGGCTGCCATTGCACCATCACCCTCAGCCTCTGCTGCTTCCTCGGCAAGTTGTTGATCATGGATCTCTTGCATTTCAACAACCCTGCAGTTAAATATGAAAAGGAAGAGAACTGAATAACCTGGTAGTACATTGTCAGTTACCCTTCTAATCACATCATACGCCAAATGAAACAAGTACATATTCTGTATTGCAAAAGTTTTAAGAATGAACACTTGACAAACCTTAGAGCACGAACCAGAGTTTGCGGGCTGCAAGAAGGTAAAATGATCAGTAAGTCATAAACCATGTAGTCATAAATGGATGCTCAAAAAATCAAAAGTAATGCTGAGTTGATAACAGACATTTCAAATGATGTTACATTTAAAATAAATCCAGAGTACTGAAACACACAAATAAATAAGGCACCTAAAGCCTGAAATATTTCAAAACAACCAAACAGGAAATCATGGAACCCAAGATGAGACAACAAATAAAAGATCCTACAATAGCTTATTCATTAAGGAAAAAGGGATAAAGTTGTAGACATTGTGCTCAGTCAGAATATTAAATGGGACAAAAGTCTTAAAATATGCAATCTAGTTAGATTATAATATTTTGAGTTGATTAATGTTACTATGTGCTTAACTTTATGTAGCACGTAAATACAAGCATCGTCATACGAACTGTAACCAAGTTTCACAAAGGAAATTTGTGTTTCTATATGATACTAGAGCTCCAGCCTTTTCTTTTCCAACTGAATCCACCAATGGCTATTATTACGTCAAAGACTTTCTTACACAGTTTTCTCTTTTGATCTATTCTGTCATAACAGATTTTTCTGATATTTTGTTTTCCATCCCATTATTAATATGTTCAAGCGCTCAAGCTGGCCCGGACACCTTGGTATCACATAAAAATAAAAAATGTCCTCTCTTGCTTATCATTATAAAACAATAGAAAAGTAAAAGAAAAATCATACATAGGTGTTTCCAAATGAGGATAAAAAATACTATTCTTAAAATGTGGAATTTTACACTGCACTTATCTTTATGTAACCTATAAACAGAAACAATTTCATCCACATTGTGGCAAATTCATTATCAATAATTTCTTTTTTCTTACATGCAAAAATACAACCTAAGTTTTCTTAAACAGGAAGAGAGAAAGAAAGCCACGATCTCTTAAATACTCATATTTCTAATAGCATGATTCTCTTTTCTATGACTACTAATATGACTAAAAGTCCTAAAGTTTTAACCATTGTCCCTATTCTTTAATCTGAGACAAATCTAATAGACCATGAACACGGCTCGTCAAATTAGCAAAAATAAGGACAGGAATTTTAAGAACTAAAAGAAAGTGCCATCAAACCTTTCTTTGGCAAGTTTGTAGAAGTTGGAAAGATGGCCCCATAATGTCTTCTCGAATGTCTCCCAAGTGCGATCTACATCTTCAAAATATTCACTGAACATATTTATCAATCACAAGATAAGTGTCCATATGACTCAATTATCCATGAGTTGAAATGGTAAATTGCTACATTGTCAACAGAAACAAAATAGAAAAATGTTCTTATTAAAACAAAACAGAGAAAAGAATACAAGCCAATCTCTATATCAGAAAGTGATTTGTTTCACCAAGTTACCTATTGCAAGAGAAATGTGAGGGTTAGTTTACCTAACCCTTAAATAAGTTGACTAGGCCTTTTAAGCCACGTCAGCAAGTCGAAATAAGCTGTGTAACAGCATGTTATTACCTACTGCCTATGTGGCATTAGTAGCTACGATAATTACCACACGCTTGGCGGGAAAAATAAGGAAAGTAGTTGATCATGGGGAGGGGTGCAACTGGCGGGAATATACACGAATCATTTTGAAACATTGAGTTTCCCTCTCAAGGTCCTTCGTCATTCTCTCTACTTCCCTACTCGGATTTCATATTTCTCTTCTACCATTTTATCACAATCATTTGTTTTGCTTCATCTCATATATTGGTAATTGTAGGTGATTGCTACAATTCCATCTCTTCATTCTCATTATATTGCTCGATTACTGTTACAATAAGGTATTTCTGCACCTGGAAGCTAGGTTACTGTCACTTATAAGTTCACAGTACATCATTACCATCCTGATAAAATGCACTATGACTGAAAATATGTTTTCTTATTTCACTATGTTTTAGTATTAATAAAGATAAGCATGTAATTTCTAGCAGATGGAAGGGCGTTCAAGTTAGTCTTCTCAGAACTTTTGGATCAACATAGATTGGTCTGCTCCTTTAAGAAAAAAAGCTAGTTGATTGATCAACTCAAACAACTAATAACCATGATACAAAATACTGACCTCAGCCTGCCAACCTCCTCTTCATGAGAAGATGCAGCTGCTAGTGCAAATCTCCTCTTTCCATCAAGAGCTGTTAACCTCTATGAGAAGTTCATGATATAAATAGGCGACACCAGTTAATAATAATTTATGAGTAATATAATAGTGTTGCGAACCCTAAACTGATTATAAGAATATTTCTACCTCATATGTATTAATAAGTTCCTTATCATCACTCAAAGAGTCTCGTGCCGCAGAGGCTTCAACAGAAATTGACATCATTCCTTCAACATCCTAAATACAAGAAAAATGGTAGACGATCAACAAAAGGCACAGGAAACAATAATATTTTGAAGTGCATAAATCTTAAGAAATCAACAGCTACTTTTCACGAAAGCCTCCAAATCCTTGAAAAAACAAGAAATTAACAATATAGAAATGGTCTTACAAACTCATGGGAGAAGGTAGGCGGAAAATAGTGTCACCTTAAGTGTAGTGTTCAAATTATTTCTTGCATTGCTGAGGAGCTTTATCTGATCATGATTTTCAATCAATGTTTGACATTCTTGACACAGTCTGGTTAGAACGCAACATTCAGATGAACTCAAGCAAGGTATATCATTGTGAATGGAAGCCAAAAAGAACTAACAAAATAGAAGCTAATGCAATATTATCACAACAATAGTGATAACACTGACCAAGAGCACTTTGTAAGACATACTTTTCAATAGAAATGAAGTTTCCACGCAGATGAGTTATAGTCTTCTGAGACGATGAAAGAGCGTCAAGCCCAGCTTGTGCCTGTTCAACCTGCAATCATCAGCATATAGTTTGAGCCAACAGTCAAAAAAAAGAGAAGAAAAAGTGCCACACGTGCACACAAAAAGTGGGAAAACATCTATCTATGCAGAGAAAAGTGAGTAACCACTATGACTAAATTCTCCCCCGAAAATGAAAAACACTGACTAAACAAGCATGACTTAGGTACCTGTTCAGCTACCATAGTACTGAGTTGTGCATCATTTGCCTGAAATAAAAACATATAATAAGAAGAATGCTGAAGGCAAATAAAAATCATTGCATGTTAATATGAATACCAGCCTCTCCAATGATATCTAAGATTTGAGGTTGATATTCCTATTTCACATCAATAATGATAGAACACTCTTGTTCTTTATATCCCCCTTTGTAAACCTAGCAAACTATTATGAAATACTTCCACCAATCTTCCCATCAATGATATATTAAGCCTAAACTTCCTAGATAATCTTTCAAACAAATATTTGCTACTGGATATGAGTCAACTTCTTCCATATCAAAAACCGTTACCGAGCTCAACATCTCTACTATTCAATTTTCTGCAATGGCGTAGCTAGTAGAGATAGGATCAGCATACGAAATTCAACTGCCTACTTCCAGTCTGAATAACTAGACTTAAGTAGTACCGATAGTAAGAATAGTGCAGATCGAGGATTAAAGGGAAAGAAGAAACCTGTTGACGAGCAATGTAATCAGCCTTGATAGAAGCGATGGACTGCAGCAGCTCAGGAAGGGGCAGTAGCTTCGCGACCTCACGCACTGACGCCTCCTTGGCTTCGATTCCGAGATCTTCGACCATCATCTTGGTCAAGAATTATCGCGATTTTCAGCTCCTCTAGTCTAGTCTAGTCTAGATGATCGGAGGAGCAACGACCGAAGATTCAGAATGACATTTTGCTGATTCGGCCGGTAATTTCTGCACCGCCAATACCAATTGTTTTTTCTCCTTTTTTTCTTTTTTATCATTTTAACTGTTAATTAATCATAACAGAAAAAAAAATTAAAAATAATATACTTTAGGGTTTCGACTTCATAATCCATAAATATTTATATTAGTTTTTTTTTTCTAATAATAATCTTAAAGTAAAGTAGCCTTGTGGCTTGATGTATGTGTCATTTTTTTATTAAGTTATAATAAATAACTTTTTTTATTTATTCAATTGCTGTTTAGTGTTAGTAATGTAAAATTTAGTATATATGTAGTTAGTTAGTTGCTAAATTTCATTTTTGTTTGTTAAATATTTAAAGTTTTTATATCTGATTATAAAATAATATTAAAATATCAAAATTTTCAATTAGCTTTGTTTTGTTTTAAGAAGTAATGACTAATTTGAAGAATAACAAAAACAATTAAGAAGAAGGAAAACTGTTTTCTTAATTATATTCGCTACCAAATTCATTTTAAATGGATCATTTTCTAATTGCTGTAAACAAACTGACCATAATTTTGTTTTTAAAAAGTCTTAAAAGATTGTTTAATGTTAACATAAATAGTATAAAATGAAGTTTGATCTTGACATAATAATAATAATAATAATAATAATAATAGAAGATAAGACATGGACAATAATTTATTTGAAATTAATTGCATAAAAAAAAATGAGCCAAGACTTTAGTTATAAGAAAAAAAATCATTCAAAAAATTTGCCCAGGAGTTTGGAATGTGGAAAAAAATATATATATATATATTATTTATTTAACTTGTAATATTTTATGTTATATTAAAAATATATAATAATAATTAATATAGTCTAAATAGTTAAATGATCTAATTTAAACTTTCAGATAGCATAGGTTTATTAAAAAAAAATCTGAAGAGGCCCAAGGCCTCACCCATGGCCGGCCCATCAAATTTGTAGACTCTGATTTAATTTTCAATTTATAGTTTCAAAATATTCTTATAAAATGTATAATCGAATATGGGTATAATTAATATGAGATAATTAGATATAAATTATAGAAAATGCTAATGTTATAAAATGTATAATCCAAATCCAAATCCAAATGCTATTGATATGATTTCTGTGAGGAGATGGTCGGTTCGAAGATAAAATCATATAGAAGAAATGTTTGGTTATTTTCTTGAAGTGATCATTATTTACTTATCTGGTCACTAATTTAATAAAGATGAGTGAGTAGTTTGAAGAAAGAAAATGATCGTCCTGATCCTCCACAAGTGGGGCATGTAGGGGACAGCAATAAAATAAAACATCTAAAAGTTGGGATAAATGGTTGATAGTATGAGCAATGGTGATTCAATTATAGGATTATTAAAAAACTGAAACATGATGATCATATTCATAAATTGAGAGTAATGATTATATGGGTCTTTCTGCGAAAAGATGATAAATTTGCCTAAGTTAGTTAAAGCCAAGATCAGATGAAAACAATATGAGGATGCAGAACGCGACGAATTTGTAGAAATGTTAAAAGGATTCATGAAACCATATCGTCTTCACGAGGACTCTTTTTCTTCTTCCGAGAACCAAGTGGTCAAATGATTTTTGCAACACCCTGAACTAGCACACTTTTTTGTTATTGTTTTGCCTCAATATTAATGCGATGTTTGGTACCTTTATTGTAGTTATGGATGTTAAAAACATTTGTATGAAAACTTTAGCTTCTTGTTTACCATCATTTGGTTGGATTGTTTTTCCAGTTGGATAAGTATTCAACATTTCACTTATTTATTTGACAAATAAACAGTAATATTAAATCAACCATATTTTTATACCAAACTAAATATATTAATTTGTTTCTAAAAAATCAAGTATGAATTTAGTTTTCATTGTTGAACTTATAAGTCCCAATAACAAATACAATTTATTTCACAAGATTGTTATGAGAAAAAACTTGGTAAACAAGCAATTGACTTCTTTGGCCAAAGAGGGATTTTACCATCCATAATCAATTAATTATTTCTTTCATTTTTGGGATTTCCCTCTTTTTCAACTAAAGTATTTATGACTATCTTTAATTTCAACTATATATATATATATTTTTTTTTTAACTCAACAGTAGTAGAAGTAATTAAAACTAGTAGTATTTTCCAGTTTTCGAACTACATAGGTAAACAAAGTTAGTTTGTAATCTAAAGAGCAATTAAGAAGCCAAATCTGCAAAGTCTAATGGAATTAACTAATTACTATTCAACACGCCACGAGTTTATGATTTAGTTTTATAATTCAACATTTTAACAAACAATTATAAAAAATACTTTAATACGAGACTTGTTATACTGAGATTTCGTGTTTGATTGAGTAAACTGTTATGTTATAGCAAGCCCTTTCGAAGATTAGTTGAGATACATAAAATAAAATAAAAATGGTAAAGAAACGAGAGCTTATAAATACTCTTGAGATCCGGATCCCTCCATTCTAAATTACACAAACTTTTTCATTGCCGAGCTAGAGAGATCAATCAATGGTGTCTGGTGCTGATGAAACTAAGGCTGCTCTGATCATCATCTTTGTTCTTGGGCTTACTTGTTTATGCAATGGAACCTTCACACATATCCCATTACCCTTGCCTTATTATAGATTTGTTGTGAGTTTTTTTTCTTCTCTTTTTTAAATCTAAGATCCAAATTCAATTAGTTTCTAAACTTTTAATCATATATTGATTGATATAATTAAGGTAAGAGAAGCTTGGCACAGTAGACTATGTGTAGCAAAGAAGATACTAACAATCAATGGACAGTTTCCTGGTCCAACTATTTATGCTTATAGGGGAACCACAGTTTTAGTTCACCTTCATAACTATTCTCCTTACAATGTTACTCTTCACTGGTAATATATGTAACTAATTACTTACTTATCGAAATTTTAATTGCTTAATTAATAAAATATATGTATGTAATTAGGCACGGAGCGAAACAAGAAAGGTATCCTTGGTCTGATGGCCCCGAATATATCACACAATGTCCGATTAAACCGGGTGGGAGTTTCAAACAGAAGATTTTAATTGCAGCCGACCAAGAGGGTACCCTATGGTGGCATGCCCATAGTGATTGGTCTCGAGCAACTGTTCATGGTGCCATCATAGTCTACCCTAAGCTCGGTTCTTCTTACCCCTTCCCAAGACCACACCATGAGGTTCCCATCATATTAGGTATAATAAGCAATGAATATCGTCTCTACTAAGTTCTAACAACGGATTTTTTCTATCATTAAGCGTCGCTATTAAATTGCTCTGTAGCTTAACGTCGCTAAAAACCTTTAACGGTGGATTATTTTATGTCATTAAGTTGACATTAAATTGGTCTGCGATTTACCGTCGCTAATAACTGTAACGAAGGATTGTTTCAGGTCATTAAACGCCGCGATTAAATTGCTTTGTGGTTTACCGTCGCTAATTGACTTCTTTTTAAATGTATTTTTCTTTGGAAATAAATAATAGGAGAATGGTGGAAGAAGAATGTGCTGGAGGTATTAGAGGAATCAGTTATAACCGGGGCAGACCCAAATGTTTCTGATGCATTCACCATTAATGGTCAACCTGGTTTCCTCTATCCTTGCTCTAATCTAGGTCAGCTTAATTAATCTTACAATAATTTATTGCAAAAACATACATATAAAAAAAATTATATTTATAACTTGATCTTCACCTTTTTACATGCATATATGATCTGCATGAAGGTGCCTACAAGTTATGGGTTCAACAAGGGCACACATATCTCCTACGGTTTATAAACGCGGCCATGAACAACGTCCTATTCTTTTCCGTAGCCAATCATGATTTAACTGTGGTTGCAGTTGACGGTAGCTACACCAAACCCATGACAAGGCCACATATCACCATCTCCCCAGGTCAAACACTTGACGTGTTGTTACATGCCGATCAACCTCCTTGTGGCCGATATTATATGGCTGCTAGAAGCTACACATCTGGGAACATATCTTTCGATAATACAACCACAACCGCCCTCTTAAAGTAAATATTTCTCCATATAATATTTTGTTTTCAATTCTTATTAAAAGAAACATAAACCAATAAAATGTTACAACATTGTTGTAACGAAATAAAAAAAAAAATGCAAAAACAAGAATATTCACATACTTATTTATACTGAATAGAGGATGTGAAAAATGTCATGTAGCTGATGTGACTTTTACCTACATATTTTCATTTTATGTCGCTAATGATAAATGTTATTAATATTTCTTTAATTTTGGAGTAAGTTATTTTTTAGTTTTAGATAGTTTTAAATATGTTATATAAGAGTATAAAACATATATTATATTATAACTCGATGTTTCACGACATATTCTCACTTAAAAACAACATTTTAATTGAAAAGATACATAGATTGTTGGAGGTTCAACTGGTCGAGACCTACCATGCCGTATCTTCCAGCATACAACGACGTATCATCTGCAGTTAATTTCTCTTTCAGCCTCCGTAGTCTCGCCAACAATAGATATCCCATCAGTGTCCCACTAAACATCACCACCAAAATCATCTCAACCGTCTCAATCAACACCCGCCCTTGTAATCATACATCCGGCGAATCAAAAAACATTACATGTCAGGGCCCAAACGGGACAAGACTAGCTGCCAGCATCAACAACGTAAGCTTCGTGATCCCAACACGGATTGACATACTACAAGCCTATTACAACCGACTTAAGGGCGTGTTCGATACACGGTTCCCAAACTTTCCTCCGCTCGAATTCAATTACACTGCGGAGGACTTGCCGGTTTCGTTATTGACTCCAACGAGGGCGACTAAGGTGAAGCTGTTGGAGTATAACGAGAACGTGGAGATGGTTTTCCAAGGGACCAGTTTGTTGGGTGGTTTGGATCATCCTATGCATATACATGGTTATAACTTCTATGCAGTTGGAGGGGGGCTTGGGAATTTCGACAAGAATAAGGATCCAATGAAATACAACCTTGTTGATCCACCTCTAAGAAATACTGTATGTGTCCCAATTAACGGATGGATTGCAATCAGATTTAAAGCTAATAATCCAGGTACTATTTATTATTGAAATTAATTAACTAGCTAGTAATTAGGTTTTAAATACAAAATTAAACTAACTTCATTTGTTTTAATGTATAGGAGTTTGGTTTATACATTGTCATTTGGAGCGACACTTAACTTGGGGAATGAATACTGTATTAATCGTAAAAGATGGAAAGCGTCCCGAGGAGAAAATGTTGCCGCCTCCTCGCGACATGCCCCCTTGTTAGCTAGGTAGTACTAACTCCAACAATAATATGATCAAAATCATATATAGAAAAAATAAAGCAATGATATTTTATTGTCTTGTGTATGTCATATTTAATATTTACATATAAAATGTCTACGTTTTTATAAAGGATATATAACAAAAATTTAGTACAAGTAACGAGAATCGTAACATAACTTCTTAATAGTTGAAAAAATCAATAAAATATGAATAAGGCACAAATATCACTCCGTCAACTAGACTTCAACGTACAATCCATTTTCTTAATGAAATGCTAATTATTTTCGTGACACCATAGTTTCGAATTAATTTGAATTGTTTTTATAATAGTATGGATTATAAATATGAATTAAGATTCATTCATATATCTTGATAAATACATTGAAAACAAATATATAACTCTCCAGGGATCGCAATTTAGTTTCTAGGTAGTCTCTCCAAAAATGAAGAAAAAAAGGAAATATTATTAGCCAACATAAAATATGAAAACAAATATTTATTTATATAATTAACAAACATATTTATACAATACAAAGACTAGTTTAGTTCAGCGATAAAATTAAAATAAAACAGTTAAATCAGTTATGCATAAAACCTAGGAGGCGGGTCAAAGTGAAGTCCTGGGTCATCACTTTGTAGCAACAGCCACGGCACAAAGAGGATTTTCCATCTCACAAGACAACTTAAGCACTTCACTTAGGTCTACGGGTCGGGTTTTCTCTTCTCCCCATTCGAAATTTCTCACCAACTCCGCGACCCATAGGCTAACCGTAGCAAGCCCAAGGTTCTTCCCGGGGCAGACACGACGCCCTGCCCCAAACGGGGCAAGTCTCATGTCGCTCCCCCTCACATCTACATGGGCACCACCCGCCTCCGGAAGAAACCGCTCCGGTTTAAAAACGAATGGGTCGGACCATATGGTTGGGTCGTGACATATGGCCCACATATTAACCATAGCCGTTGTGCCAGCTGGAATGACCATACCGTTGCTGACGCAAACATCAGATATGGATAGTCTGGACCAGGAAAGGAGCGGGCCGGGCGGGTGAACCCGAAGAGTCTCTTTCACAACGGCTTGCAAATATGGTAACTTGGATAGGTCAATTCCATTAATGGGTTGCGATTGGATCTCGGTTTTAAGCTTTGATTGAACGGTTCGGTTTAAAACCAATTCGGCCATAACCCATTCAGTTAATAAAGCCGTTGTGTCTGTCCCACGAAATATCATTTCCTGCACATTTGCGAAATAAATTTATATAAATATAGTTTGAAAATGACATTTATATATTTGTTTGATGTTTCCCAGAAATCATTTATATCTAGCTGTACGTTCATACATAAATGGAACTTTATTCAATTTGATAATAAATTATTATTATTGTTTTGGTGTTAGACATGCTTTTTTTAGGACTAATCAACCATTATTATGGTCTTATACTCTTATTTAAAAATACTTAAATTTGAAAAAAAGTAAATAAATTTTGAAAATGTTTATACAAAATATTATAATTAAGAGTTGTTTATCTAACAAAAAAAAAAAAAAAAAATATATATATATATATATATATATATATATATATATATATATATATATATATATATATATATATATATATATATATAAATTCTCTAAGCGTCACTAAACACACCAAAGACTAATCATTTGATAAACAATGTAAACATAAGTTAAAATACTCACCGATAAACAAACACAACAAATTTAACGAGCTGAAACAAAGATTTAAAGAAAATTATATATATATATATATATATATATATATATATATATATATATTTTAAATCAAGTATCTCTTTCAAATATTTATTTAGATTACCTAATATTGAAATTTAATATATATCATTAAATTTAATAATATACAAAATGTTATTCAAAGTTCTATTTATAACATAAAAATATAATGTGACAAAATATATATATATATATATATATATATATATATATATATATTTGGCAAAACAAAATAGGTAATTCAAAAAAAAATTAGAGCAAAATAAAAAATGTATTTTTTAATTGTCACAATTTATGATTTTATTGACATTTAAAATTAGTATGTTGTTTTTTTAATAAAAATTGACATTTTAAAATATATAATATATAGAGGAGTGATAGAGAGAGGGAATTTGGTGAGGGAATGACGTGGCAACACCTTCATTAAAGTGAGAGGAAAGAGAGATAAGAGAGAAATTATTTGATTTTTTCAGCGAATAAGATTATGCCATGTCATTCCCTCACCAAATTCCCTCGCCTAATCATTTCTAATATATATATATATATATATATATATATATATATATATATATATATATATTATATTATATTATATTATGACTTTAGTCATTACTTTCACTACAATTAATTTTAAGTGAAATTTGAACATTTAATCTTTAATTTATTAAGAAGTTGTCGGTTTTAACATAGTAAAACATTTCATTCCCAATTTTTATATAAAATATGAAACACAGATTTTTTTAAATTTTAAATTTTTTGAAATATGATAAAAACAAAATTGTTAATTAAAAGACCAATATATATTTAATAAAACTTTAAAAGGGAGAGAGTGATATACCCATAAAACAGCCACCATATCTTCTTCCTCAAGCTTCTCTTCACCTTCCAAACAGAGCAACACATGAACAAAGCTTTTTTCAGACAAATCTGATAACTTATTATCATGGTGGCCGCCATTAATAAACCTAACATGTTCTTCAATAATCTTAACAATGAGACTTCTCACACGAATAACCAGTGCCGAGCAACGTTGATGAACCCTAATCGGATCATACAAATTCTCAACCCATTGAAGATGATCAGACCAATTAAACCCCCCCAAAAGTTCAAATCCTTCTCTAACAATCTCATTCAATTCCTTAATTTCTTCACTCCCTCTCTCATACTTCTTCCCAAAAACAATACCCATCATGCTATTTAACGAAGCAATCTGAATATGTTTTCTCAATTCCACAAATCCATTACTCCCCTGTTCTTCATTTATCCCTTTCACCATATCTGCACAATCTAGCATACGCCCATGCTCATGTGCTAAAATGCGCTTCTGTGAAAACAAATGGGTTGACGCTATTCTCCTTAGTTGTCTCCAGTATGGTCCATTAGGAGCAAACCCAATGGCCCGGCTAAACATGAGCTGACGAGCCGATGATTTAATCGGACGGTTGGCGAAATGGGGTGAAGTTAGGATTTCACGGGCAATCTGTGGTTCGGATGCTACAACAGCTGGAGTTGAGCCGAGGCTTAGAGCCATTAGCTGGATTGTTCTTGTTCCACGGCTGAAAGCCATGGAAGCTAGTGTTCGATGGGGTAAGCCGTGGCTTAAGCTGAATAAGCTGCCGAATATTGGTAGACCTTTGGGCCCGGGAATTTGGACTTGGCCCATTTGATTGCGGCCGTTTTTCCAGGCTAAACCGCCGCGAGGAAGGGCCCAAATTAGAAGAAGGAGAGTAAAAAGTGTGAGAAGGATGAAGAGTAAAAATAAATGGTGGTTAAAATATGGTGTTTTGATAATGGCTGGGAGTAAAAACATCCATAAGTTACTGTCTTCGGAATTCAAGGTAAAATCCATGATAGATTCTAGAGAGAGAGAGATTTATAACTTATAAGAGATGATGTGACAATTAAGGAGGTAAAGAGAGTTTAAATAGACATAAGACATCCATGATATATTAGGCTTGCGTAATGAATGATTTATTTATTAAAATATATATATTTGTAATGCTGAAATTAAATTATTAATTTAATTCAGGAATTTATCAACCGGTTCGTCATGCATGTGAAAAAAAAGAGGATGTATTTATTCGTTGAGTAATGATATATATATATATAGTACCCTTATACTAACTTCGTTTAGAAGAGGATTTATATATCATTACTTTTATTCTTTTTCATAAAAAAACAAACAAATTTGTTTAAAATAAATTATTAAAAAAAATTATATTTAAAATTTTAATTTAAATAAAATTAAAACAATTTAATATTTTTATTGATAAATAAAATGATTTTATGGTAGACTATACTGATGTGTAATAATATTTTTTTATAAGAAATACTTAAAAATTAATTTAAGATCAAACTAGCTAGCTCTCTATGTAATACATTACATTTAAGATATTTACTCTTTCTTATACTATTTTATTTGAATTATTATAATTATTTATCTATAATATAATAAATAATTTATCACAAACTAGTTATTATGACAGCTTCGTGTGGAAACTTCTTTAGGGTTTTGATTGATTCCCTCAAAATACCCATTATTGGCTTGACTTGTCTTGCACAATACACTTCAACTTAAGTTTGAACATAAAAATTATAAACTCTTTTCTTTGTTGCACATGCTTGATCTCTTGATTAACTTTATTATACACATATATTTTTTAAATAATAGGTAGTTTATGAGTTTTATTTAAGAAAAAAAATATATTAAATTTAATTATATCACTTAAAACACCTTAAAGTTTAAGTGAGATAGAGTTATTACAGCTTGGAATAACCTTATTTTTTCGGATAATAAAATTTGATATCATATATATATATATATATTGGCAAATTATATAGCAACTTATCTTAATTTAATTTTAATTTAATAACAGTAGTAAATTAAGAAGAACAAAAATAGTTTAAATGTTGAATATTGTTAAAATATTTGATTTAATTTAGAATTTTTTGATCCATGTACTTTGTTTTGAATTTTGATTAAGGTTTTCTTTTCTTTTTCATTTTATAATATGAGTACTTCAATAAACACTAATTATAAGACAAACTCGTATTCTATAATGAAAAAAGTGTCCTAGTGTTGATCGACCATGCACTAGATGCCACCCGAGATTTCATTATTAATTCAACTTTACAAATTCATCTCTAGAAAAATAAACAAAAAAAAATAAATAAATAAATAAATAAACCTTATATAGTTTGCATAATTGATTATATAACTATATAAATTAATTAACTTCTTTGCACTAATTTAAGGGGAAAAACTAAAAAACTATTACATACGTCAGAATGTAAATATTTTAAATTAATAAAAATGAAAATCGCTTTCAATTATTGTAGTATATATTAGAAATAATTTATAGGGTTGTGTTAAGTCATTTTCTATGACACATTGTTTGCATCAATTCGATTGTACCGTACATTATTATTTGAGTAGTATTAATTAATTAATTATATATATATATATATATATATATATATATATATATATATATATATATATATATATATAAAAGACAGAAAATTAGCTTTGTTTCTGTCGAATATATTATACCTCATGAATAATATTCCTTTTTATTATTATTAATTAAATATTATATTCTTTTTATGAGGAGACTTGATTTTGATCTTTGGGGATTTAAGTATGATGATGATATCAACCAAAGCAAATTATCACAGGGGCTCATTTATAAATCCCAAATTATCTAGGATCCATCCTTTTTTTTTTTTTAATATAATATATTTATTTATGAGACAGATTTAATGCATAAATAATGTTAAAACAACATGTTATATAAATGATTATGATAAGAGGATTTATCATCAGAATCTACACACATAAGACAGTATATGGAAATCATTTTTTTAAAGATGAATCTTTTATGGTTGGAAAATAAGAAAGCAACCATGCATGATAATAAAACTATATATATTTATTTGTAAGGTCGATAAAAGTATCATGAAAATGTTTTTCATAATTTTATTAATGTAGTAGTTAAATATATCATTTAACACTCATATTATGAATACAACTATGATTATGATATGTCATGCAATAAATTATTTAAGAAATATATATTATTTTTAAATCTCAAAAGTAATATTAGTATTTTTCATTACAAATATAAAATATTAGACTTCATATATGTGAGAATTACACATTTCAGATCAATGAATTTGTGGTTTCAAAAAAGTTTGAAAACTAACTACTAAAAAAATGTGATAGAATTGACAATTATCAACCAATCACATAAAATAAAATTATTTCAGTTATTTGTTTTAAAGATGTTAGAATTTGTACTAGAATTTCAATATTTAATAATGTGTGACGCGATTTTAACGTGTTAAATACCCTAAATCATAGTGTCCACTTATAATTCTATTAGAAAACATAGATTAGTTTGGTTGTTTTTAAGTTAATTTAGCTAAGAACTCCACCAACCCACATGCTACAGTTGCATTGATCAAGAAAAACCTCTATCGGCAAACTCACCCCTCCCATGTGTGTTGTAAAAAACATAGACTTTTCACACTTACAATTACATAAATATGTGTGCTCATAAATTATAAAGTCAAATAATATTAACCTTTTTGAAATTGAATGCATCTTGAGATTATCAATATCATCACCATCTTCTTCAATCAAAACTAACAATTTCCTCCACCGCCCACCTATTTGGCTATATAATCCGACCGTCCTATACAATCAAACCACGTACATTGTCAAAAGTTGTGGGTGAAAACGTAACACGAGTTCATGTGTTCATCTCGTTGAACGCGTCTTTATTTTTTATTTGTTTTTCATTGGTGTTTCTTTGAACAACTTGTCTTGAATCTATTCGATTAACTGAATTAATAAAAAAGAAAAAATGTTTGATTTGTCAACTTCTTCAACTAATATACATGTAAGAAATTAAAAGGTATATTACATGTAAGAAATCCTGAATTAATATACATTAGGTATATTACATGTAAGAAATTAATAGAATTGATAAGTGTTTGAATTAATCACTTGGTATCAACAATTTTAACATTGATTCATATGAAAGTGGTTTGAAGATTGACAATATTGTGCCTTGGTTTAGTTTTCCAAGTCAATCACATTTTTTCATGGATTTGCTTAATGAAATTTAGTTAATTGATTGAATTATCATTTTTTTTTATTATGGGTGCTACACTTTTTTTAGACAAACTTTTTTTTTAAACAATCGCGACTTTTATTTTCATTTAAGGTGTTTTGAGTGAGAATCAAATAAGTTATCATTTCTATATTAGAAATCACTATTATTTTTATATTAAGAGTCACTTTTGACACTTCACAATTCTTTCCTGAAAAGTTGTTACATGAATCACAAGATACGTATTACATTTTTTTCTTTGACTTCCGTTCTCATGTTTTTATATTAAGAATATTTTTGTCGCTTCACACTTCTTTCCTGAAAAATTGTTACTACATGAATCACAAGATATTACATTTTTTTTCTTGACCTCAGTTCTAATGTTTTTATATTAAGAACCACTTTTATCACTTCACACTTCTTTCCTGAAAAGTTGTTACTACATGAATCACAAGATATTATATTTTTTTCTTGACTTTTTTTCTCATATTTTTATATTAAGAACAACTTTTATTACTTCACACTTCTTTCCTGAAAAGTTGTTACTATATGAACTACAAGATATTATATTTTCCTTGACTTCCGTCTCAGATCTACCGCGCTAGGATATTACATTTCCATGAACGTGATTTTACACGAAGTCTAATAGTATTTTCTACCGAGTCATTTGGTTGAAAAAACGTTCGATGATGCGATGATATTTTATTTAATTTAGCGCTTTCGATAATCTTTTTGTTTAGACTTCCAAACTTACAAGGGAGAGGTTCAAGAATCAAGATGGACCTCGGGCTCATTTGGGCCTATGAACTTTATAGAGAAAGGGGAAGGACCGCCCTCGGGAGACATGTTCCCATTTATGTGAAAACCACATACATCGTTAGCGTTAGAAGGATATCATGTTAGTAGGAGTGATCAAACGAATAAATCCAATATGTTTTACAATTCTCAATTCATATTAAATTAAATCTAATTCGTAAATAAATGTGTAATATTCATTATTAATATGCATTGTATTTAGTATAGTTTAGATAATCCAATTTAATTTTTTTAATCTAATTATTTAATAAGTTTATTTATTTCATTTTTATTTTGTTAATATATGTTTAATATATATATATATATTATATATATATATATATATATATTATAAATCTCAAAACATTAATAGTCATTCAATTTTTTATACTGGAGTTAAATAAATAAAAAATATATCTTATTTGAATAATCATAATTAAATCTGTATTTAATTAAATTCGAATTCAATTAAATCTTAACTCAATCCAATCCGAAATAATACTTTGAATTCAGATCGGATTTTTGGATTAATCCGAATAATTATCTGCCTTACCCACTGGCACCCACTGGCATGGATGGAAGGACAAAGGAATGTCTGGTTATGTGAATGAATTGTGATAGAATGTACTTTTTAGTCTTCTTATTTGTAGTAGTTTAATGAATTAACAACAATTAGTTACCGTTTTTACAAATATAAGTTATGAGCAAAACCTTGTGGGTAAAAAAAGTTTGAATTATGATAGACAGTTTTGAGTTTTTTTTTATCCATGTCAATCACTAGGGGTAGAGAGCTTGATATTCAACTATTGAATTCTTGGGTTTTACCGACCACATTGCCTTACTATTGTCAGTTCATAACGCCTCTTTGGGTCATAATTGATTACATTGTCTCAACTCCCTACTCTTTAATTTTCAATACTCATTTACGTTCGTATACAAATTATAGTACATGTTAAACATTATGTTTTGAAGAGTCTAGCTCGTTGTGCGATACAACATAATTCGTCTAATTGATTTGCAAAATAGACTGCAACTTGAACTTGTTCAATTGTCAAATCGGGTTTGAAACTTATATATATATATATATATATATATATATATATATGAATGACCCTCTTTATGGTTTGTTATGTTTTTATTTTCAAATGCCTTATTTATTATTGTTTATGCTTTCTTGTAAGCATTATTATTCTTTTACTATATAATTATTGCATTTAGCATATTTCCTTGTTAATTATGGTTGTAGGGTTAGTTTTTAAGAGATTGGTGAGGGAATTTCTCTCTTCTTTTATTCATTTTATAACCAGTAATTTAAAAAATTAAAAAAATAAAGGAATATATATAAAACTTTGAAAAAAAAAATGTAATTCATTGTCCTACTTTTTCTTTGGTTAAACAGGAAATTCATTATTCACTAAACACTCGTCTAAGAATAATTTTAAAAAGAATTTTTTCGATCGAAGAATATTTAACCCATTGAATCTTTTCCATTAAAAGTTTTATTTTTGAAAATTGTTTATACAATGATCCATTACTTATTTTGATTGTGTATATATTATCTTACATTATTTTATTTTTTTTATAATGTAACTCAAATTGGAATTTATTGCTTATAAAAGAAAATCATGAATGACATGAATACTTGGTTTTTTTAGATGAAGGAGGCAGAATCTTAGACTATGTGAAGGCGGGCAGAATCTTACTAGTTTATAAAAAGTAATGATTTGAATTCTCCTTATACAAACCATTTAATATCAATCTTTATTTTCACAATAATTAAAAGTTTAGCAAAACATTATTAGTTTATGACATATTATTTATATAATTATAATTTAGACATTGTATTATTTTTCAAAAAAACTAAACTTACAATTCAATAGCCGCGAAACCGCTCTCCAACGACGTCTTCACCGCATCAATCACAAGCTGCGTTTTCCTACTAATGTTCACCCACTTCATCTCCGGCTTCGAACCCTCAAATTTGATATCAGAAACCAGCTTAGAGAATTCCCTCGCCATTAAAGCTTCTTGAGGAAGATCCGTCTCCACAATGCACTCACTCGGCATCGGTTCCCATCCCAGAGACAAATTGGACCAATTCGAACCAGAAACTGTATAAAACGACGCTCCTTTCTCCTCAAACGGTATTACAAAATCATGAACACGTAAATCTCCTTTACTTCCTAAAACCCTAATATCCATCGCATGATTAGCAAGAAAAGAGCAATAGAATGTAGCTGATCTCCCATCTCCCCAAGTCAACGAAGCAGAACAAGATAACAGAACGCCTGCTTCGTTGAATTCCGGATCTGGAATAGCGGTTACCTTCTTCGGGAGATCGTAGTTCATAGACCAGAGGATCGCGCGAATACAATACCAACCAGCATCTCCAAGTACACCGAGAGAATCAAGGTCTGGTTGAACTCGGATGTCGTTCTTTAGAAATTCGGAATCGCCTTTGTAAGTGAATACACTGTGAATCTGACGGAATCAAGAACAATTGCTATATGTTAGGGTTTATAACTGGTAGACTAAAAGAGGATTAAGTAAGTACCGATTTGATTTCACCGAATCGATCTAGATCGGAGAGAAATTCGTTCATCTTCATCGTTCTCGGATGATGCATCCACATCGTGGAATCCATATACTGTACGCCATTCGATTCGCAGGCTTCGAGAATCTTGTCAAGCTCCGCCGTGTTAAGAGCCACCGGTTTCTCTATTAACACATGCTTTTTCCGATTTGCAGATATTGTGGCCCATTTCAAGTGAAGGCTTGTAGGAAGGGGGATATATACGGCGTCAACGTCATCGTCGTCGATAACTGCCTCGTAACTTCCGTAAAGCTTTGTTGATTTTGGGAAGCCGTTTTCGGCTGCGAATGTTGTAGCTTTCTCGAGCGAGCGACTGCCGACGGCGGCGATGGTTGAGTTATTGGAAAGTAAGATGGCGCGTGATACCTTACGGGCTATATTTGCGCATCCAAGGATTCCAAATCGTATTTTGTGTGGTTCCGCCATTTTTGTTTTTCTGTAACCTAACTAGCTAACTTAGAGAGAAGATGATGACTTAAGTGGTTTTGTTGATAACATTAATTTATTCGCCGGCCAAATAATAATATTTAGAGTATTCCCATCTACTCATAAATAGGTACAAATATGTGCCACATTAGCAACCACATCACAAATAAATTATACCTCTTAATTTATACCTTTATTTTCCAACCAAGTACAATTGTGGTCCCACCATTCAAATCATCTAATTCATACAATATTTTTTTAAGAAGAGTGATAAAGTGAGGGAATTTGGTGAGAGAATGACGTAGCATCACGGTTAGAAAATGTAAAAGTAAAAGGAAAGAGAGAAATTATTTGATTTTTTCAGCGAATAAGATTATGCCACGTCATTCCCTCACCTAATCATTTCTCATTTTTTAATTCATTAAAGTAATTGTTAGATAAATTTTGACCGGTTCGAATAAACCTAACTTAAACAAACTTCCTATGCAGGAACAAGGAACCGGACCGGATGAACAAGAGAACCAACTGAAGAAACCGAACCGGTCAAGCTACCAAACCGATCAAGAATATTCGGCACATAACCGCACAAAGGAAGGATCAGCCAAAGCTCAAAACCGGATCCATCAAACAGCCGATCATCCACAAGATAAGAATAACCGGAAGAAGTCCGGTTACTTCACTACCAAAGACATTCGGCCAAGTCAGGCGGCCGACTAGTACAAGAAGACACTTTGGGTATCTGTTGAGAATGATACCAAAGGAGCAGACTGAATACTTCCATATCCATGCAAGTCTGAGGAAAGCCTGTAGGCTGCAGAAGACAGTACTACCGGATCCTTCTACTTCGGGATAAGCCAGAAAGGAAATCTTCAAAGTACAGACAACTGTCCAAACAGACAGTGCCTACATTGAGTAAAAGACAAACCCAGCAGGTCTGTCTTGCAAACCGGAAGAACAGACCGGCAGGTCTGAGACGACCGCAGGTCTGAAACACTGAATCACTGCATCTCTGATCAGCCAATCAGATTCAAGGCTTTGAAATATGACCGTTGGCATATTTCACCTATAAAAGGAGGCAGTTGCAGAAGAGTAAATGCGGGACACATATTGGGATAACAAGAGCTAAGAGCATTTACTACAATAACAGTGTGATATTCTAGAAAGCCTAAGTGTTGAAAGTTAAAGTGTGTTCTACAATTTCGGTGTAAATTGTAAGAAGTGTTATCGAGCAGAGAATAAGTCTCGATCGGCTTGTATTTGTATTCCTTAGTGAATATCCTTCTCGCGGTTTCGAGAGGAAGGGGTGACGTAGGAGTTTTATCTCCGAACATCCATAAAATCTGTTGTGTTATTTACTTTCTGCTGGCTTCATTACATAACCAACTAACTTAACCATACCGCTCCAAACCGATTCTATACCAACCATACCGAACATCCAGATTACCGAAACCGACCCACCATCTCCAAATCTCCATCATCCTAAACTGACCGTGCCTATCACACAAGCATACCGCTTCAACCTGAAAGCAAACCTCTTCCGCGCTTGAACTTAGTTCAAGGGTTTGTGACAGGTTGTGTAGTATTGAAACCCCGGTGTTAATCTCTAACCGGATTAACCACCATCCTACGAGTGAGAACCGCTAACCGGTCTAACCCCCGGTCCACCAGCGGCGACCTAGATCCTAACAAACTCAAACGAAATTTTATTCAAGAGACCGATACGAAAGGGTACATGGAGAAAATCGATAGAATGATACGAAAGATAGACTTCGAGGAGATTCGGCAGAATGGGACAACCGAAGCAAAGGAAGTCATTGACCTGCTGATCAAAACCGGTCTGGGATATTTTCTGGACGGTCCTCACGTAATTTACAGAGAGGCGGTCGAAGAGTTCTTCAAAACCGCAATCATCTCCTACGACAGGATTATCGCAACGGTTTGCGGTTCCCAAATCGAGATCACCGAAGCAGTGGTGGCCGAGAGTTTGCGTCTCCCAACTACCGGCGAGGACGCAACGGCAGCAATAGACGATGATACTTTTGAGACGGCTTGCCACCTCTTATCGGCAACCAATAAGCCAATCACGACATCCGGAAGTAAGAATACGCTGAAGCCGGAATATATCCCGGCATGTGACGTTTTCGCCAGGGCGATACTGGCAAGGGGAGGAAACTTCAGCAACCTCACCAGAGATAAAATCAAAATGATATTTCGTCTGTTGGAAGGAAAGGAGGTCAACTGGGCAAGATCAGTGTTCGGCAACCTCATGGACATGGTAAGACCGGATTCAGCCCGGTCGTGGGGATATGCCGTGCAACTCGGTAAGATCTTCCTACACTTGAACCTCAACGTCGGTCCCGGTGTTGGGCTAATAAAACGCTGCATCATTCGATCGAGGCAATTCCTTCCAAGAACGCAGTCGGCCTCCAATTCCACAGGTGGCCGAAAGAAGAAAGCCGCACAGAAAGATGCCCCGGCAAAAGCAAAGACCGGAGGAAAGAGGAAAGAAAAGATAACTTTCGCAGACCCACCACAACAAACAGAGGATGAGGAGTGGGACCCTGAGGAAACCGACCCGGAAAGGACCGAAGATGAAACGGTCCACGATGACGATCATTCGGCTCGAAGTCCGAACGATGCCGAACATAGCGCTAATCCTGAAACCACCGAGGGTGAGGACGGGGTTGATACAGGAGCCCATGATGAAGGCTTCAACAGGGAAGAGGCCGATGAGGCCGAGGCCGAAAGACTTGCCCAGAATATCTTTCAGGGCATAAACAAGCGAGACGAGGACGTCATAGACTTATATCTGGAGTGGCATGAGTATCGGTTCAATACAAAGTATAAAGATCTCCTACCGGACCTCCCGCAACAGGGTTGCATCGCAAGACTGGAGGAAGTAGAGGACATGGTCTTCAGCCTCACAAAATCCAACACAATTCAGGAGGTACAATGCCGAACTTGCCTCCTGATACCGAGAAGCCATCTTCGGAAACTAAGAAGGCGCATCAGAAAGATTAAGGAAGAATATGCCGAAGGGGGATCGGTGTCTACCGTAGCACCGCGAGTATTGGAAAAGCTTGAAAAGGGCAAACTGGAAATACGTCAGGAAATAGAGCGGCTGGAGGCAATATGCAACCAAAAGCAAGTACCGGTCTATACTGCTCCGGTAATCGAAGAATTTCCAGTTGAATACCCAACACCCTCAAGAGAAGAAGCTGAGACACCAAGGGATATTGAGGCACCGATGCAAGAAGACGTTGAGGTACAAATTATAGAAGATGTCGAGGTACCAATCTCAGAAAATGCGGTAACAAACTTGGAGGATGCGGTCACATTAGAACCCCCTAATGAGAATGCTGCACTGATAGACTCTAGTGAGAGAGCCGATCCTGATCCCACCGAGCAATCAATTCCCTCTCCACCACCGGAAGCCACCGCCTCGGTCCCTCCTACAGAACAGATTGAAGACCGGCTCCAAGAATTTGAAGCATCCGTTTCGGGGCGGATTGATGACCAACTTAAGAAGTTTGAAATATCCATATCAGGGCAGCTTGAAGACCGACTTCAAACGTTTAAGGCATCAATATCGGAGCAGATTGATGACCGTGTACTTGAACACGAAGTGTCCAAGCTTCAACCGTTCAAGGAATGTTGCAATAAAATATTTGATTCGGCCATGCAGTTCGCCAATGTGACAAAACAGCTTGTGGATCAACATCAAGCACGCCTAGCAGAACTCAGCACCGGGCTGTGGGAAGAGGCCGGTGAGCGCGAAAAATGTGCTCAGCATACCGCAGCTCTAGAGGGTATAACTTCGGACTTAAAGAAGGACTTCGAAAGGGTCGACGCGACAATCGATCGGGTCTCAGAACTCGAAAAGTCGAATGAGAGCCTCGTGGCCGAAGTAAAGGCACTTACCGCGCAGATGGCCGAAATCCTAAAAGCTAAGGAGAACGCAGATGCCGCAGCTATAGAGGCTGATGCTCTAGTTGCTAAAAGGGTCCAGGAAGCGCTGGACGCCGAAGCTGGCAAAGACAAGGAGGCGCCGCGATCGTCTCAGCTGACCGAAGCCGAAGTAGAGGCCGAAAGAATAAGAAGGGCCGAGATCCTATATCCAGGGTATGCTGCGAAAGTGGCCAGTCAGGCCGCAGCGGATGCCGAACGACTGGAAAGGGAATCACGAAGGCTGGCGGGATTTGCAAAGGAACACGCGAAAAAGAAGAAGGCGGCCGCCTCCGCTTCAGCACCGACAAAAAGAAAGAGGCCGGCTCCTAAGAAAGTTCGGATAGTCGAGATGCTAAATGAAATATCTGACCCAGTTGCTACGGATACTTCGCAGCAAGCCGACCCAGTCGAAGAACAGCTGCGGTCCCGATCTAAAAGACCACGACCCTCCCAACAGACCAGGCAACCACAACCGCCACCGCAACCTAAGAAAAAGAAGAGCGCCTACGAATTCACAGACTCTGAATAGGGACTATCCTTCCTTTTCTTATTCGCCTTAGTTTTTATACCTTGTCTTTTCCGGTTATCTATAAATATATATAAAGTTATTTTTGAATACCGGCCTTATTTTGCATTTCTACATGATTTTGATAATTTTAAATAAAATGATCAAAAAGGGAGAAATTGTTAGATAAAAGATAGAGATTCTTCCAAAACTCCTCCCTCAAAATCTTTCGAAAAATTCTCTAAGTCTTTTTCAAAAACCGGCCAAACAAAACAACCGGCCTACGGTTGCAAACTTACATGATTTTGATAATTTTAAATAAAATAATCAAAAAGGGAGAAATTGTTAGATAAATTTAGACCGGTTCGAATAAACCTAACTTAAACAAACTTCCTATGCAGGAACAAGGAACCGGACCGGATGAACAAGAGAACCAACTGAAGAAACTGAACCGGTCAAGCTACCAAACCGATCAAGAATATTCGGCACATAACCGCACAAAGGAAGGATCGGCCAAAGCTCAAAACCGGATCCATCAAACAGCCGATCATCCACAAGATAAGAATAACCGGAAGAAGTCCGGTTACTTCACTACCAAAGACATTCGGCCAAGTCAGGCGGCCGACTAGTACAAGAAGACACTTTGGGTATCTGTTGAGAATGATACCAAAGGAGCAGACTGAATACTTCCATATCCATGCAAGTCCGAGGAAAGCCTGTAGGCTGCAGAAGACAGTACTACCGGATCCTTCTACTTCGGGATAAGCCAGAAAGGAAATCTTCAAAGTACAGACAACTGTCCAAATAGACAGTGCCTACATTGAGTAAAAGACAAACCCAGCAGGTCTGTCTTGCAAACCGGAAGAACAGACCGGCAGGTCTGAGACGACCGCAGGTCTGAAACACTGAATCACTGCATCTCTGATCAGCCAATCAGATTCAAGGCTTTGAAATATGACCGTTGACATATTTCACCTATAAAAGGAGGCAGTTGCAGAAGAGTAAATGCGGGACACATATTGGGATAACAAGAGCTAAGAGCATTTACTACAATAACAGTGTGATATTCTAGAAAGTCTAAGTGTTGGAAGTTAAAGTGTGTTCTACAATTTCGGTGTAAATTGTAAGAAGTGTTATCGAGCAGAGAATAAGTCTCGATCGGCTTGTATTTGTATTCCTTAGTGAATATCCTTCTCGCGGTTTCGAGAGGAAGGGGTGACGTAGGAGTTTTATCTCCGAACATCCATAAAATCTGTTGTGTTATTTACTTTCTGCTGGCTTCATTACATAACCGACTAACTTAACCATACCGCTCCAAACCGATTCTATACCAACCATACCGAACATCCAGATTACCGAAACCGACCCACCATCTCCAAATCTCCATCATCCTAAACTGACTGTGCCTATCACACAAGCATACCGCTTCAACCTGAAAGCAAACCTCTTCCGCGCTTGAACTTAGTTCAAGGGTTTGTGACAGGTTGTGTAGTATTGAAACCCCGGTGTTAATCTCTAACCGGATTAACCACCATCCTACGAGTGAGAACCGCTAACCGGTCCAACCCCCGGTCCACCAGCGGCGACCTAGATCCTAACAGTAATCTTGTTTTATTTTTAATTATATTAATTTGTTTAAATTAATAAAATTAATATTTATAAATTATATTAAAAAATTAAAAATAATTAATAATTTTTAAAAATAATTTAGGAAATTATTATCACAATAATACTTGAAAAAAATAGACTACTAAATCATATTTTGTTACTAATTCTTGTAACGCGCCCAAAAACAAATGTTAACTTTTTAGAAAAAACGGTGATATTTATTTTTAAATGTTTATTTTTTTAAATGTTTATTTTTTTAAATGTTTAAATGTTTATTTTTTAAAATTTTTAAATGTTTATTTTTTTTGCATAAAAAAGTGGAGTGGGAACCACTTGGCTTTTTAGCAAAACTTTGCTACTCATTTTTCTCTCTCCATCCCCAGATACAAATTCTGTCCACATCAGATTTGTACCTACTGATGAGGATGCTCTTATAATTAACAATGACAATTTCAAAACATAAACGAACCGAATTATCCCGTTTGGGACGGTTTTTTCCCGAACTAGACGAGATGGGGATTGTATTTGTTTACCTGCCTCAATCTCACCTCCAATGTGCACGTGAGAATATAAACACAATTAAATATATACAATTATTAATATATTTATTTATAAATTATATTTTATAAGAATATTAAGTTAATTTTTTATAATAATATAAAATTTCATTATAATATATATTATATAAAATTTTTTGTTAATATAATTATATTTTATAATGTTTTAAAAATTAGTTTATAACTGTGCCTCGCAGGGATTTTCTGAAATCGAACGGGATTGGGGATAGTATTACAAAACTCCGAAATAAAAACGGAGCGAGAATGGTAAATATATTCTCCGTCCTATTGATATCTTAGAGTAATATTTATATAAATAAGTATAAATATGTAAATATAAATAATTAAACATAAGCTGGTTTGCCCGAGAGGTTAAGGGGGAAGACTTAAGATCTTCTGCATTCAATATGCGCATGGGTTCGAACCCCATAGCCAGCAATTTTTTTCTTCAAATGTTTAGAAAATATTTTTAAGTGTTATATGTTCACAAAATTTTGAACTATATAGTATGAAATGCTCTACAAATTGCAAGACTCCACTAGTAACAATAAGAGAATCCATTTTTTTTCAATTTGGTAGATATCTATAACATAAAATAACTTAAACATATATATAATTAAGATGAAGGAGCATAAGTTAAATAGGAGATGCAAAAGAACAAACATCCCAACAAATGGTTGATCAGTTTCATTAGGAAGGCTATGGGAAGTATATATCATCAATTGAAAGAACATGAAATTAAATAGAATCGAAAACCATGGATTGTAACGAGAAACTCCAATCAAAACCACTGGAATTTAAGTTGGAATGATAGGAATGAAAGCGCGAAAGTCAGTCATATGAGCTGAGAATTGGTGGGTGAATGCGGTTTGCTGAAGAAGAATAGATGTACTAATCCAAACATAAAAAGAACACTTTTATTTCAAACATAAGAAAAATCAAGAAAACCCAACACTTTATTTGAACATAAATAGGATTTAATTACCAACTTCAAATTGGGATTCAATTACCATTAGTCTATCAGTCATTATTTCAAACTTCAAATTGGGATTCAATTACCAACTTCAACCTCTTCAAAGCCATTATCAATGGAAGCTTTAATAGCATCAAGAACCAGCTGAGTCTTCCTACTAAGAATCGGCCATTTCTTCTCAGGCTTTGAACCACTTTTCACAGCAGCAACCAACCTAGAAATCTCCTTCACCATACACACTTCCTGTGGAAGCTCAGTCGTGACAATATGCTCGCTAGGAACCGGCTGCCATCCAGTCACTAAGTCGGTAAATCCACTTTCCGACGCAACTGTAAACGAAGCCTTCTCCTCTTCCAAAGGAATCACAAAGTCGTTCACATGCAAAGTACCATTCGTTCCAACTGCAGTTATGTCCATAGTTAAATTGGACAGGAATGAACAATGGAAGCTAGCCACTTTCCCGTCTTCCCAATACAACGAAGCCCCACAAGCTAAAATCACGCCTGCTTCATTGATAACAGGTTTCTTGGAGGCTATGACTGTTTTAGGAAGCTCAAAGTTAGCCGCCCATAGGACAGCCCTTGTACAGTACCAACCCACGTCTCCAAGAGCACCGAGAGCATCAAGATCTGGCTTCACTCGGATGTCGTTTTTCAGGAAATCCGATTTAGCCGCGAATGTGAAGACGCTGTGCACCTGTTACAGTTATTATATCCACAATCTGAATTCAAAATTCGGCTAGGGTTTCAGAATGAAAGCTACGAATTGAAAAACAGTAATCCCAAATTCCCAATCCTGTCTATAATCATCGTATCACTGTAATGAAATCATATCATTCAGTCATTCGTTATCAATTGATTACCGTATTAAGCTGACCAAAGAGCAGGGGATCGTCGAGGAATTGTCTCATCTTAGCAGTGCGAGGATTATGCATCCACATTGTAGAATCCATGAACTGAACGCCGTTTTCTTCGCAGGCTTGCAGAATGAGGTCGAGTTCCTTAACATTAAGAGCGACCGGCTTCTCGAGGAGGATATGCTTCTTCTTCTGTGCGGCAAGAACTGCCCAGCGTACATGCAGACTGGTGGGAAGAGGAATATAGGCGATGTCGACAACTGGATCATCCAGGACGGCTTCGTAACTTCCGTAAGCTTTGGCGCCGGCGGGGAAACTGTTATCGGAGGCGAATAAGGTCGCTTTCTCCTGAGATCGGCTGCCGACGGCGTGGATTACTGCGCCTGGAGCAATGTTTATGGCCCTAGATAGCTTGCGAGCTATATCGGCACATCCTAAGATGCCGAATCGGATTGGATTTTCCGCCATGGAAGGATTAGCTTAGAAACGAAAGGATGTGCAGAGACACGAGAGAGATGAAAGAGGCAAAGAAGCGTTATAAATTATAATCTTATCTATATATTATAATAATAATAATAGTAAATATATCGGGAATAATTCGTTCCTTACCAATAAAAAATAATTGAATTGAATAATAATTCGTATTAGTCCATTTAAATTAATAATTAAGATTATATATAAAATAAAAATAATAGATCAAATGATTTTGTTTATTATTTTCATAAATCTAAATAAAAATTAAATAGAAAGACTATTATTTTTATTTATATTTATATTAAAAAAATAAAAATAAAAATAAAAATAAAAATCACAGAAATATTATAGTAAAACATAAAACAAACAAAAAGTAGTAGCTTAATTTTGTTTACTAATATTATAAACTTAAATAAAAATTAAAAAAAAATTATTCATTTTATTTTTGTTTATCTTAAAAAAAAAATTACAAAAACATTACAAGGAAACATAAACTAACCAGGGAAAAAAAAATTAATTAATAAACAAAAGAGAAAAATTAATTAATTAATAAAAAATATATTTAATTAATAAATATATAAATTTTAAAGAAAATAACTCAGTTTATTATGTTTAAAGATCGGCCAATTCTGTAGATTATATACAATTTAAAATAAAAGAACTTTTATTAGTTTATTCATATAAATAAGCTTTTTATCTAAATATATTTTATTTAAATTAAATATTTGAAAAATATTTGTTTCATTAAAATTCATATCAACATGAAGACAATATTTAATATATTTGTTTAGATATAATATGAAAGATAAGGATAAAGAAAGTTTTTATTTTCTTTCTTTCTAGTCATTCTTCTATTTAAATAGTTTAATAGTTATTTGAAAGCTAAGTGAAGAATATGAATATTGAACTTGCTAGTTTTACAAAAAGGTAAAAATATAAGGTAATAACAGTTAAAAAAAAATGTATAATAAATGAATTTTAATAGTAAATTTTCATACTAATTTTAATCTAATTGGATAATTGCAATAATTCATGCAACGTGTCATGGATGAGACTTGAGATTTTGTTCGGGATTTTATTCACTGTACTATTTTAAGTTATTGTTTTCGATTTTATAAGGTACTTTTTTTTTTTAATTAGAAAAAGGTAAGAAGATAATGCTTTAGATTATCAATTTCTGATATTTATATTCATCTCTTAGGCACTTTGGATTATCAATTATCCATTAAATATGTTTCCTAAACCGCAATCAAGTTATAAATTCAACTCCCTTTATAATTTTTATAATTAATATATATATATATAGTTAATATAAAAATTAAGAAATTAATAATAAATATTAAATACAAAAAATAATAAAATTATTATAACAATCATAAGTGGTCGGGCGGTTTAATGGTTGTTGGCGAGCATTTAAACATTTGAGGTCTCGAGACGAAGGTCGAGAGGTGGGTAGGGATGACAATGGGGCGGAATGCATTTAACATCCCCGCCCCGTTCGGTTTTTTTCGGTTTTGGGGAATCCCGCGGGACACCGTTAATAAAAATTTTAAAAATAAATAAATAAATATTATATAAACGAATTTTTTAATATAATATATATTATAATATATTACAATTTTATATTATTATAAAATATAGTAAATAAATAAATATATTGGTGATTTAATATATTTAATTATGTTTATGGTGTTCGGAGTAGATTCGGAGTGAAATCGGGGCGGGTATGGGCGGGAGACACAAATACCATCCCTGCCCATCCCCGTTCGGTTTCGGGGAAAAACCAATCCAAACGGGACAATTCGGTTCGGTTTTTGCGGGGCGGTTTCAGATTGTCATCCCTAGCTAGTGGTGGGTGGTTTGTCAAGTGTGAGGTCGGAATTAGTGGTTGATATGACGAACATTTAAAAGTATAAAGTCACGAGATGTAGTTCGGGTGGTTGATGGTTTGTCAAGTGTGAGGTCGGAATTAATGGTTGGTTGACGAGTATTTGAAAGTATAAAGTCACGGGATGGAATTCGGGTGGTGGGTGGTTTGTCAAATATGAGGTCAGAATTAGTGGTTGATATGACAAACATTTGAAAGTATAAAGTCACGAGATGGAATTCGGGTGGTGGTGGTTTGTCGAGTGTGGGGTCGGAACTAGTGGTTGGTTTGACGAGCATTTGAAAATGGGTGAGGTCACGAGATGGAGGTTGGGTGGTAAGTGGTTTGTCGAGTCTGAGGTTGGAATTAATGGTTGTTTGGCAAACATTTGAAAGTGTGAGGTCGTGAGATGGAGGTGGGGTGGTGGTTAGTGGTTTGTCGAGTGTGAGGTAGAATTATTGGTAGGTTTGACGAACATTTAAAAGTGTGAGGTCACGAGATGAATGTCGAGTGGTGGTTAGTGGTTTGTCAAGTGTGAGGTTAGAATTAATGGTTGGTTAGATGAATGTCGGGTGGTTGTTAATTCGTTGCTACATGTACAGGTACTACCTCACTACTTGTATTCCACTCATAAAGTGACACCTATACACAAAAGTAAAGAATCACATCTCTCATTTGTTAATTTTTTTCTCTTTGCACATGTAGCACTTTCTTAATGGATACATGCACTATCATTATATGTAGCATTGAACAAACCGTTAGTGGTTTGTCGAGTGTGAGGTTATAATTAGTGGTTGGAAAGCCAATCATATGAGTTGAGATTGGTGTGTGATGGCGGTTTGCAGAACCTGATGTAATAATTCAAAACATAAAAAGAACCCTTTTAATTGAAACAAGCAAAATCAAGAAAACCCAACACTTTATTTTAACATAAATAGGATTGAGTAGCCATTAGTTTATTATCAGTCCTTATTTCAAACTTCAAATTGGGATTCAATTACCAACTTCAACCTCTTCAAAGCCATTATCAATGGAAGTTTTAATAGCATCAAGAACCAGCTGAGTCTTCCTACTGTAAATCGGCCATTTCTTCTCAGGCTTCGAACCACCTTTCACAGCCGCAACCAACCGAGATAACTCCATCACCATAATCACTTCCTGCGGAAACTCCGTCGTCACAATATGCTCGCTAGGAGCCGGCTCACATCCCGTCACTAAGTCGGTAAATCCAGTTTCCGACGCAACTGTAAATGAAGCCTTCTCCTCTTCCAAAGGAATCACAAAGTCGTTCACATGCAAAGTACCATTCGTTCCAACTGCAGTTATGCCCACAGTCAAACTGGACAGGAATGAACAATGGAAGCTAGCCACTTTCCCGTCTTCCCAATACAACGAAGCTCCGCAAGCTAAGATCACGCCTGCTTCATTGATAACAGGTTTCTCCGAGGCTATGACTGTTTTAGGAAGCTCAAAGTTAGCCGCCCATAGGACAGCCCTTGTACAGTACCAACCGATGTCTCCAAGAGCACCGAGAGCATCAAGATCTGGCTTCACTCGGATGTCGTTTTTCAGGAAATCCGGTTTTACCGCGAATGTGAAGACGCTGTGCACCTGTTACAGTTAGAACCACAATCTGAATGAAAGCTACGTACGAATTGAAAAACAGTAAGTAATCCCAATCCTGTCTATAATCATCATATAACACTGTAATGAAATCATTCGTAATTATCAATTGATTGATTACCTTTTTAAGCTGACCAAAACGCAGGGGATCGTCGAGGAATTGTCTCATCTTAGCAGTGCGAGGATTATGCATCCACATTGTAGAATCCATGAACTGAACGCCGCTTTCTTCGCAGGCTTGCAGAATGAGGTCGAGTTCCTTAACATTAAGAGCGACAGGCTTCTCGAGGAGGATGTGCTTCTTCTTCTTTGCGGCAAGGACTGCCCAGCGTACATGCAGACTTGTCGGAAGAGGAATGTAGACGACGTCCACATCTGGATCGTCTAGGACGGCTTCGTAAGTTCCGTAAGCCTTGGCGCCGGCAGGGAAACTGTTATCGGAGGCGAATAAGGTTGCCTTCTCCTGCGATCGGCTGCCGACGGCGTGGATTATTGCGCCTGGAGCAATGTTTATGGCCCTAGATAACTTGCGAGCTATATTGGCACATCCTAAGATGCCGAATCGGATTGGATTTTCCGCCATGGATGAAGGTTAGCTTAGATAACGAATGGATGTGCAGAGACACGGGAGAGATGAAACAGGCGAAGAACCGTTATAAATTATATATATATATATATATTAATTATGATTTAGTAAATATATCTCTTTGAAAAAATTAATATATATATAAACTAATAAAAAGGTACTAATATAATATAGTTATCTTTTTCAATTTTATATATTTATTAAATAAATATTTATTATTTTTTTCCACTTTTTTTATTATTTATTAATTAATAAATTTATTTTCCTTTTTTCAATAATTAATTAATTTTCCTTTTTCAATAATTAATTAATTTTTTTTTCTTATTAGTTAGTCTATTAATATATTAATATTAGTATTTGATATATAATTATTTTAATATATTTATAAAAGGCAATTGAATTAGATAATAATTTGTATTAATACATTTAACCCCACCAAAAAAGTAATAATCAACATTATATATATATAAAAAAAATAACTCAATAATTTTGTTTACTATTATCATAAAATTAATTATAAATTAAATAGAAAGACTATTAATTTCAATTTTATTTATATTAAACAAAACAAAAAAAAATTACAAAATTATTAGAGTAAAATATAGAAAAAAATAGTATCTCAATTTTGTTTACTACTATTATAAACTTGAATAAAAACTAAATAAAAAATAATTCATTTTATTTTTATTTATATTAAGAGAAATGATTAGTCTGTGAGAGAGAATTTTAAAAGAATGAACCATCTAGATTACCCGAAAAAATAATAAAATTTATCATTCTTCTCTCTCTTCTCACTTTTTATCTTTTTTCTCCCATAAGATAAAGTGTAACACATCATTCCTTCTCTCAAATTTTCTCCCCATATTCACTTCTCTAAAAAGAAAAAAAAAAGAAATTACAAAAACATATACGAATTAAGAGAAAAAAATAATAATTAATAAATCACAAAAACATATACATTGATCAAGTTCGATGCGTACTAATTCCAGTACAGAATCACTATTAGATTCATTGTATCCTGAGAGACAGACATCTGCGATAAGCTCCAGTACAAACGAGAGACGATGAATCTGTTTTAAGAAAAATGTGTTAAGCTCATGACTCGAATCAACATCTAATTCGGTGATTTCGTTCTTTATATATTTTATTTTATTTATTTGTAACCTCATATATATATATATGAAAAATGATATAGAGCGCGAATGCCCCAAGGATGCCTACTTGGGGACAGAGTGAAATTTAAAAAAAAAAAAAAAAATTATCTCTCTTTCTCTTTCACTAATTAATTAATTTATCTCTCTCATCTCTAGCTAATTAATTTATTTAAACACTAAATTTTAAACCTAAACACTAAATCTTAAACCGTTTAGGGTTAATGTTTAGGGTTTAGGGTTTAAGGTTTAAAGTTTAAGATTTAGAGTTTAAGGTTTATGAATTAGGATTTAGAGTTTAGGGTTTAGGATTTATGTTTTATTTAAACATATTATTAAAATATTTAATGTGAGAGTTTGTTGTAATTGTTGAGTTATTTTAATGAGAGATAATAAATATTAAAGAAATGAGTAAAATAATAATAGTGAGAATATGGATAAATGAGATAAATTAGTGGGAAAAATGTCAATTTTATCATCGAACTATAACGGAATATTTACGTATATCACTGAACTAATTTTTGTTCGTTCATACCACTGTAGTTGAACTTAATATTCATATATATCACTAGTTAACAAAAACATCTAAGTCCGTTAAGTTTTCCGTTAAATAATGACATATGTCATTTTTTATATATTATATTTTTATTCATAATTTTTAAATAATAAAACTTTTATATTTTCAGAGACATTAATCAAATAATCTAGAAATTTTAAGAGACACTTAATTCACTTTTTTTTTAATTAATATATTTTTAATATTTATTTTTATTAACGAATTTTATTATTTAGAAATGTTAATAAAAATAAATGTTGAAAATATATTAATTAAAAAATGTGAATTATTGTTAATGCTTCTCAAAATAATGTATAATTTGTTTGATTAATACCTTTGAAAAGGTAAATTAAGTTTTATTATTTAGAAATAGTGAATAAAAATAAATATATAATATATATTAATTTTTAAAAAATGACATGTCAATCATACATGTAATCATTTAACAGAAAACTTAACGGGTTTGAATGTTTTTGTCACAAAAATTAGTTTAATGATATACATGAATATTCAAAATTGACATTCTTTTCCATAAATTAATTTGTAGAGATAGAGAGAGAAATTATTTAATAAGAGGAGAGAGAAATTAATTAATAAGAGAAGCGTGTCTTAATTATTATTATATTTTTATTTATTAATTAATTCTACATGTCGGGGCCGTATACCATCTCTCCCCGGTTGCTGTCTCCAGTATAGATATGTATCATTCCTCCCTCTATATATATATATATTCAATAACATATGGGCATCATATTAAATATATATATATATATATATATATATATATATATATATATTCAATATGATGCCTATATGTTATACCAATCATCCTGAAATTTTAGAAGGTATAACAACCCAACAAAATTAAGAATACTTCACACCATTCGATTTGTCAACATCTGCATTGTCCTCCTCTCATTTCTCTTTGTACATTGTAAACTTGTCTCTTTAAGCTCTTGTCAATGACTTCCCCTCTTCTTTCAACAGCTGCTTCAACTACATCCATAGCAAAGAACAACTCTTATCTGTCTTTGTACTTATCTAATTTGACAGACATAGTCACATCATTATCCCTTCAAAAGTCTCTTTTTTTCATCTATGATAATCCTAAGCTTAAAAAAATTAAACAACATACATAAAATCCTAAAATAAAATGAAGAGCAATCTAGCATTTAGAACAATAGTAATAGTCTGAACCAACCTTACACAATCAATGGCATCACAAGTCTCCACCCATTTTATTCATTAATTTGGGTTAAATATGAGTTCGACTGGGTATAAATGGGATAACTTAAACTAATAAGTGACATCACTAAAAAAACAGAGATTTAAGAGCAACTAATGATCCTTAACAATGATCCTTATCGAGGTTATTAAAAAAAAAAATCAACATCTCTGAGATATTTGAGTGCAAAAGAAAAAGAAAAGGGCTAGGCTAAAGAGAGAATTTTTTTATTTTTTTCATAGAAAAGGCCATATATAACCATTGCCATGTCAGCATTTTTTAATATTTTTTTCATAGAAAAACCACATATACATTGCCATGTCAGCAATTCCAAATCAAATCAGCCACGGCAGTTCAAATGTGTAGTGTAGATGAGTAAAGATTCCAACTTGAACAATTTTTCCTTCTTCTCATTAAAAAGAATCGAAAAGCAGAAACTCCAATCAAACCCACATCAGAATGAATGAAAGCACAACAGCAAAAGATGGAAATTTTTTATTCATGGCCGGTCATATGAGCTGAGAAATGGTCGGTGATATATGGCGGATTGCAGAAGAAGAAGAAGAAGACATTTTTTTTAAATTGAAACATAAGCAAAAGCAAGTCTGAACCCAACACACTTTATTTTAACATAATTATTAAGTAGTACCCATTAGTTCAAACTTCAAACGGCCAGCTGGAAGGATTCGATCAATTAATTACCAACTTCAACCTCTTCAAAGCCACTCTCAATGGAAGTTTTAATAGCATCAAGAACCAGCTGAGTCTTCCTACTGTAAGTCGGCCATTTCTTCTCAGGCTTCGAACCGCTTTTCACAGCCGCAACCAACCGAGAGATCTCACACACCATACGCACTTCCTGCGGAAGCCCGGTCGTGACAATATGCTCGCTAGGAACCGGCTCACATCCCGTCATCAACTCCTTAAATCCACTTCCCGACACAACCGTAAATGAAGCCTTCTCCTCTTCAAAGGGAATCACAAAGTCGTTCACATGCAAATTACCTTTCGTTCCGAGTGCAGTTATGTCCGATGTCAAATTGGACAGGAACGAACAGTAGAAGCTAGCCACTTTCCCGTCTTCCCAATACAACGAAGCTCCGCAAGCTATGATCACGCCTGCTTCATTGATAACAGGTTTCTTCGAGGCTATGACTGTTTTAGGAAGCTCAAAGTTAGTCGTCCATAGGACAGCCCTCGTACAGTACCAACCGATGTCTCCAAGAGCACCGAGACCATCAAGATCTGGCTTCACTCGGATGTCGTTTTCCAGGAAATCCGGTTTTACCGCGAATGTGAAGAAGCTATGTACCTGTTGCAAGTAATTAGTAAGTTAGATATTACTGAAAGTCTGAAATGAAATCATCTCACTCAGTCATAATTCGTTATAATCAATTCGTTGTTACCGTCTTAAGCTGACCAAATCGCAAGGGATCGTCGAGGAACTGTCTCATCTTAGCAGTGCGAGGATTATGCACCCACATGGTAGCATCCATGAACTGAACGCCGTTTTCTTGGCAGGCTTCGAGAATGAGGTCGAGCTCCTTAACATTAAGAGCGACCGGCTTCTCGAGGAGGATGTGCTTCTTCTTCTGTGCGGCTAGGACTGCCCAGCGTACATGCAGACTTGTCGGAAGAGGAATGTAGACGACGTCCACATCTGGGTCGTCTAGGACGGCTTCGTAAGTTCCGTAAGCCTTGGCGCCGGCGGGGAAACTGTTGTCGGAGGCGAATAAGGTCGCTTTCTCCTGAGATCGGCTGCCGACGGCGTGGATTACTGCGCCTGGAGCAATGTTTATGGCCCTTGATAGCTTGCGAGCTATATCAGCACATCCTAAGATGCCGAATCGGATGGGATTTTCCGCCATGAATGAATGAAAGGTTAGCTTAGCTTAGACAACAAGGAAAGGATGTGATACGTGAGAAAGATGAGAGAAGACTAGTGTTATAAGCTTACTTATATAGTAATTGTTATTTAGTATTATTTCATTTCATTTTAATTGAATTGAATTGAATTTCTTTAAATATCATTTATTTGTGTGTCTAGTTCTTGTTGTTGGAAACATTTATAATAATAATAATAATTAAATTCCTTCATTTCTTTCTCCAATCTGATTATATGTATGGTGACTTTTTTTTATTTATATTTATTGTGTTTAAGGTCATTTTTAATATATATTGAATATTAAAAAAAATAATAATAATAAATTATTTGTGTTTCATTTGGAAACATTAAAATAATTGTTAATTTAAAATATTATTTTATTTATTTTTCAAAATATTTATAAATAAAATTCATATCCTAAGATAATATTTAATATATTTGATGAGAAGGGAAGATAAGATTTAATATATTTGATGATACAAAAGAGAGAATGGAAGTAAAGATTGAATTGTTCGGTATGGGTTTTCTTAAAGTAAAAAAAAAAAGTAAATATTAGTTTGTTATCAAACCGGGAATCCTATATTCATAAATTAAATTGGTAAAAATATTTATCACTTTTTTTTCTTTTTCTAGAACATCGAAAATATGAGTAACATTATATTTAAAAACAATGATGTTTATTCTAAGTAGTTACTAATTATGGTTCAAACCAAAAGAAGGAATGAGATAAAAAAATATGAAAATGATTGATATTGTAATAATTACTGATAGCGTTTCGTTTTGGTTAAAAAGTTTATTGACATATTTGATTGGTTTATAATAAAAATTATAATGTGTTTATATGAATAAAATTAATTTTTATCATTGTTAATTTTTATCACTTTGTTTTGGCAATTAATTTTGATATATAAAAAATTATTTGTATTAAAATTTATTAAATAAGAATTATTAAAATTATAAAATAAAATTTTAAAAAATATATAAATATATGATATGTTCACGTGAATAAAGTGTAGATATAAATAAATGATGAGAACTAATATATTTGGATAAAATAATTTATTTATTTTAAAATAAATTATATTTTGATTAAAAAATGAATGATGTGATCGATAAGAGATTGAATTATTTGGAGATGTAACCAATTTTAAGTTTTAATTTGTTTTCTTTCATTTAAATAATTTAAAAGTTAAAGTTTATTTGCATACGATGATATGTATGTGATTACGTCAGCATAATTGCAATAATTCATGCAACTTGATGAAGGCTTCAAAATTTTGTCCGGATTTGTGATTATTATATTATATGGATTGTACTATTTTAGTTTCATTTGTTTGTTTTGTTTTTCTTTTATGAAAACTGTCCATTGCTAAATAATTTCCATTTTATATTTGAAATATATTTATTTTAATGTATTGTCTTTTAAAAATTTTAAAAAATAATAATAAGTAATGTGTTTTTCTGACCTACTTAATACTTGATTCTTTATTTAGGAATGTGAAAAAAAAATAAGTTATTTAATTAATGAGTTTGATTTGATAGTATTGATTTAATTGTCTAAATTGAGAAAGTATGAATTGCATGTATTAAATTAAAAATTTGAAGAAATTATATAATAATGTCAAGTTTAATAATAATAATAATAATAATAATAATAATAAGGGATTAATGGTATAGGTTATTTAAAAAAATTATGAAAAAAAAAGATGGGTGATAATTTTGAAAAATGGTTTTTTTGGATAAAAAATTTAAAATGTATTAATATATATATATATAATTTAAAATGTATTAATATATATAAATAAAATAAATAATAATTTAAAATAAAGAGTATTTTAATATTTTTGTTAATAAATGGAGTGATATGACAGATGAAAGAGTGAATAAAATAATATTTAATTTGTCTCAAACCGAATAAGCTCTAAGGATGTGTTCGAATTGAGATTATTTGAATAACTTATAAAAAATAAAAAATAAATTGGTGATAATTTTGAGAAGTTATGATTTTTTTGGTTAAAATATTTAAAAATTAAAAATATATATAAATTTAATACAAATTAATAATTTAAAATAAATTATATTTTAATATTTTTATTAATGAATTAAGTGATATAATTAATAAGATGTAGGATGAGATGATGTTAGATTGTTTGAATTGTTTGAATAACTTAAGAGCTTGTTATTTTTTGGTTTTTTAAAAACCTTAACTCAAATCAATTTTTCAATCAATCACTTCTCAACAATCACATCACTCATTTCATTAACTAAATTATTAAAATACCCTCTATTTTAAATTATTATTTATTATTTTATTTATATATAGCAATACACTTTAAATTTTTTTACCAAAAATAATCATTACCTTCTCAAAATCATTACCAATCATTATTTTTTTCTTCCACTATGTTTTTTCATTAACTAAACCTATGTAATTAGGTGTTACTTGATTTTGATTTAATTATTATAGTGTATTATCACTTGACTTGATTCTAAACTTAATAACTTTAACTAATAATTTAATTATTTTGTTCTAATATCTTATTTATTTTAGACTTCATTCTATTATCTAGAAAGCCCACAGTGAACTTAGTCTAATAAAAAAAAATCTGTTTTTTTATTTTTACATATTTGTTTTCATTCACAATTACTATATAAAAAAAAAAAATTATTCGCTAGATGATAAAATATTAATCTATCATCCAGTAAATGGATAATATATTAAGTACTTCATTCTAGATTATTCTGATTATGTTCATAATTAACCCGTAATCAACTTCTTATATTGTGTCTTTTTTTTTTTTCTTTTGGTAAGATTATGCATTTTATCTCAACAGATAGTCTAATATTAAATATTTTGTTAGTTTAATTAATTTTAAGAATATTAACATTTCTTATGACACATTGAAATAAATCATCTAATAAATATTAACTTGTTACTATTTAATTAAATGTATAAATATAATATCAAAATTCTCATTAAAAATTACTTAAAAGATTAATAAAATTATATGACTATAAAATATAATTATTTAAAATATTAACAAAAAAAAATCCATCTTAATAAGGCATCTAAATATAAAACATTGTACTAAATATCACAAAACATACTAAATTATAATTTTGATCGAATTTTCAATGAGATAGATATAATACAGAGTGTATAGATATACCACGAAAACTAACCACTAAACTCAAAACGGGTCTTGTTGTGTTGGGTTGTGACATGAGATAACTTAGTATAAAATATTGTTACAATATGGGAAGGGAATGAAGAAACAAATGATCATCTTTTTAAGAATTGTTTATTTGCCTCAAAACTTTGAAATAAATTTGCAAAAAATATAGAGATGATCAGATTCCCAGAAGACTAGAAAGAAATCAAGGAAGTGGCTATGAAGAAAACGAATGACACCAAGTTTAAGTCAAAGATTTTCAAATGCGAATTCGGCTTAACAATTTACAACATATGGCGGGAGAGAAACGCGAAGGCATTCTCGAGTAATCGAAGAAGTCTGGAGCAGACCTAGGATGATATTGTAACTAGTTGTAAAGCGAACATTCAGACGTGGAGAAGAGCCCCGAAAAACGAACAGAATTTGAACATCTACATGAACTGGAATGTATCATATCAGAAAGTCTCCAAAGACGCTGTTTTTTTTAGCGAGATAAACACAATTTAAAGTTGTTTGTAATTTCGATAATAATTTGTAATTCATTTGTTTTTAGATCGTAACGAACTAAATTTTTATAGGCTTGTCTAGGAAAATACAGAAACTCATTTGTTTTTTTCCTCGTTTTTGAGAATTTTTAATAAAATAACGTTAAGTCGTTTTTTCAAAAAAAAAAAAATTGTTATAATATAAAAATTATTTATATTTTAAATAAAATTATAATAAAACAACTTAATAGTACCTTTTAACGATTTATATGTTTGATTCTTTATATGTATTTAATAATTAATATTATTTTTTATTTTATTTATCACATTACTTAATTTATTAATTAAATATTTTTTATTTTAAATTACTAAATTTTATTTTATTAATAAATATATTAATATCTTTTAATTTTTTTTTTTAAATCCAAATCTTCAAAATAATCACAAAGCATAATTTTTGTAAATAAAAAAGTTTTTTTTGGAAAATCCCCGTCCAAACAGGACCTTAATTTTAAATATTATTAAATTGCTTAAATTAAAAAAATAATATATTTTAAAACGGGAAGAATGGCAATTTTATCACTAAACTATAATGTAATATTCACGTATATCACTCAATTAATTTTAGTTCGCTCATACCACTAAAGTTGAAATTAATATTTATCTATGTCACTACTCCACCAAACCTCTAACCCCGTTAAGTTTTTGTTAAATGAAACGACATGTGGAATTGACATGTCATCTTTTTCAATTAATATATTGACATATCATCTTTTTTAATTAATATATATTATATATTTATTTATTTAAAATTCTAAATAATAAAACATTTACAAAGTCATTAATAATTTCCTTCTCCTGCCCTAATTAACTAAACCCACCATTCTTCTTCTCCGATTCTTGTTCTTCAAAGGATTCGATTTCTCAAATAAAGGAACCGAAGGGAGACTGACGAGTTAGCGAGAGAATTGAGGGCAATGTGAGATGAGATTTTAATTTCAGAACCCTACCACGACGAACTTTAACATTTAGCTGAGCCTTAGAACAATGATGACTGGTAACAAGTTTACAAATCTTCTTCTTTCTGTTAAAGGCTTATTTCTGAATTATTGTTTTTGTTCTCTTCCTATATGTTTCCTTATCTCTTTAGAGTTTGTTCTCCTTTCCCTTCCTATATTTCTGGTTTATTATTCTATTTTAAAAAGATGAATCTATCTGATTGATTAGAGTTTATATTATCAACAAGAATGCATTATCATGATAGTATTTATTTATCTCTGTTTTATAAAGGTGAATCTATTTGATTTATTAGGTGAATCAGAGAAGAAAAATTGTGGGTTTAGTTAATTAGGGCAGGAGAAGGAAATTATTAATGACTTTGTAAATGTTTTATTATTTAGAATTTTAAATAAATAAAAAAATATATAATATATATTAATTAAAAAATATGACATGTCAATATATTAATTAAAAATTTTGACATGTTAATTCCACTTGTCGTCTCATTTAATAGAAACTTAACGGGGAGGTTTGGTGGAGTAGTGACATAAATGAATATTATTTTCAATTTCAGTGGTATGAGCGAACAAAAATTAGTTCAGTGATATACGTGAATATTCTATTATAGTTCAGTGATAAAATTGACGTTCTTCCCCTTTTAAAACAAGTTATATTGAGATATTAATTTATATTATTATTAATATTCTTAGATTGGATTCATTATATTTTTAAATATAATTATTAATTTATATTAATATTATTAAAATGCGATTTGATTCATCCCATATTTATATATACTTATTTATTTATATTGTTATAATTTTGCTTTAGTGTAGTTAAATCTAACCTATTTCTTAAATATATTTATTTATTAAGTTGGATTCAATATATCCTATCATTTGGGTTTATATTTAAAAATATTATATATATATATTGTTAGATAAAATAAGACCGGTTCAAATAAACCTAACTTAAATAAACTTTCCATGCAGGAACAAGGAACCGAACCGGAACCGGCTAAAGAAAACTAACCGGTCAAGCTACCAAACCGATCAAGAATACTTGGAACGTGACCGCACAAAGAAAGGATCGGCCAAAGCTTAAAACCAGAATCATCAAACAACCGATTATCCACAAGGCAGAAGAATAACCGGAAGAAGTCCGGTTACATCACTCATACCAAAAGCCTTTCGGTTAGGTCAAATGACCGACCAGCACAAGAAGACAATTCGGGTATCTGTTGAGAACGATATCAAATGAACAGACTAAACACTTCCATATTCATGCAAGTCTGAGGAAAGACTGTAGGCTGCAGAAGACAGTACTACCGGATATTTCCACTTCGGGATAAGACAGAAAGGAAATCTTCCAAGTACAGACAACTGTACAACAGACAGTGCCTACATCAAGTAAAAGACAAACCCGGCAGGTTTGTCTTACACACCGGAAGAACAGACCGACAGGTCTGAGACAGAATACCAGCTCTGAGGTTGACCATCAGGTCTGAGGAAGCGACCGCAGGTCTGAACCTCTGAAACACTGAATCACTACACCTCTGTTCAGCCAATCAGATTCAAGGAAGTGAAATATGACCGTTGGCATATTTCACCTATAAAATGAGGCAGTTGCAGAAGAGTAAATGCGGGATATACATCGGGATAACGAGCGCTAAGAGCACTTACTACAAGTGATAAGAGTGTGCTGTTTTAGAAAGCCTAAGTGTTAAAAGTTAAAGTGTGTTTTACAATTTCGGTGTAAATTGTAAGAGTGTTATCGAGCAGGAAATAAGACTCGATCGGTTTGTACTTGTATTCCTTAGTGAATATCCTTCTCGCGGTTTCGAGAGGAAGGGGTGACGTAGGAGTTTTATCTCCGAACATCCATAAAATCTGTCTGGTTATTTACTGTCTGCCGGTTTCATTACTTAACCGATCTATACCACTATAACTGACTTAATCCTATCCAAGCCGAATTTCCAGGTTACCAAAGTCGACCCATCAAATTTCAAACCTCCATTATACAATACCGTTTCTGACTGTCATACAAGCGTACCGCTTCAACCTGAAAGCAAACCTCTTCCGTGCTTGAACCTAGTTCAAGGGTTTGTGACAGGTTGTGTAGTATTGAAACCCCGGTGTTAATCTCTAACCGGATTAACCACCACCATTCGAGGGTGAACCGCTTACCGGTCCAACCCCCGGTTCCCCAGCGGCGACCTAGATCCTAACATATATATATATATATATATTTAAAAATATGGTAAAGTTAATTATATTTCTTTATAATTTATGTTAGTTTGTCAGCACTCAAATTGGAGTAACTCAATTTATTAATTTAAATAAATAATAATTAAAATAAATAATAAAGAAAATAAAAAAATAATTAGAATAATTATTTTATTAATTAAAATAAAAGTTAAAATAAATTAAATAATTTGAGATTAATTTTGTATTCATTTTATTCAAATTAATTTTAAAAATAGATCAAATAAATTAAATAATTAATTTAAAATGAATATTGTCTTTGTCTCAAATTTAATCTTTTGCATTCTCAAACGACTTACTAAGGTTATAAATAAATAGTCTCCCTGAGGGAAATTTGATGGAATAACCCTCATAAGAGGGGAATTTCCACTTTTAACATGTGTTTAATAAGTTTATCATTTTTGACCTTTTGCCAAGGCAAAAGGTCAGTTTTACCCTTTATTAAAAAAAAAAAAAAAAATTTAATTCAGTAGTGCGCATTTCAGTTACTGAAATGTCACTATCTTCACCCATTTCCCTCCTCTCCACCAACCGTCCTTTCCCCGTCCTTCCTTCATCAAGGTTCTTCATCATCAAGCTTCCTTCATCAAGGTTCTTCATCATCAAGCTTCCTTCATCATCAAGCTTCCTTCATCATCAACGGATCCTTCCTTCATCATCGACGATCGTCTTCAACATTCAGGTTAGACGTTCGTCGTTTTAGGGTTTTGTTGTTTAGAGTCTAGGATGTAGGTTAGGTCATGGAATAATGGTTTTAGAGCTTGGCTGATTTGTTTTACAGTGAAATATACATCCGACGAAGGTGACGAAGGCGACAGTGCATCTGTCGCAGGCGACAGATGCATTTTCCTCCTTGCATTTTCCTCCCTGCATTTTCCTCCTTGCAATTATCACTGACTGGTCACTGTCACTGACTTCGTTGAATTTTTTTCAATTGCAGATCACATGAATGTTGGTGTTTTTCTACTCTTTGATGGAGATGCACTGTCGCAGGCGGGAAATGCATCTGGCGCATGCGACAGATGCATTTCATTTATGTTTTGTGCTTAATTATATATACTATATTATATTTGAATTCAAAATAGCAAACTAAATTACATTCAAAAATAAATACATAAGGTTTACATTCAAAAATATACATAGCTAAATTATGTCCATTTTCTATGGGTCTATTATATGGTGGAACAACCTAACTGCCCATTTTTGTCTCCAAAAAACAATGTTCTCTGATGTCACAGCTGATATATCCAATTTTGCAGTAAGGTACTCCAAATACATGATTGTAAAAAGACCACAGTCTCCACTCTTCGTGCACTTGGGGACTCTTGGGTGTGGTATTACAACATATGACATTCCTTCCAAACTGAACTTAGGATACTTGATCCTGTCAAACTCGGTCGTTCCAAATAGAAAGAGATATGGAATCATTTTACATAGTGGTTTCATGAACTTGTCATATTGATTCTTTTTGATAAATCCTTGTTCGCAGTCATAAACATTGATGCACCAATCTTGTAGTTGCACCTCACAAAGGACCCAATGTTTCATATTAAGATTCATAGGGAAATATATCTTATCTACAATCATCCAAGAAGTCATCAATTTTTCTTCATCACCCCTGAAATATTCCATCAAGTCATCGTCGAATGTGTATGTTTGTGGATTTTTGGAGAACTTTGAATAACGTAACGACAACCTCGTAGAGACATTACAGTCACATATTGAGAAATCCATCGGTTGATAAGTCTTGGGAAAATTGGCAACTCTTTTTTTAAGAATGTAATATGCTGCATCTATCTCCTGCGACAGATTCGAGAAAATGAAGTAAGCACAGAGCATCGAATGAATTAAGCACAGAACATGAAGAGAAATAGCAGGAAATGCATCTGTCGCAGGCGACAGTGCATCTGTCGCAGGCGACAGTGCATCTGTCGCAGACGACGATGCATCTGTCGCATGCGCCAGATGCATTTCCCGCCTGCGACAGATGCACTTCCTGCTATTTCTCTTTAACCTCCTGTTAATACAATACCCAAAATACAGTTTCAACAACAAAAACTTACCTGATCATGTAGCCAATTCTGAGGCCTCAACATTCTGTTAAACAATTCTCGACCAGCATGGAAAAGAACCAGATTTATTTTGTCATCATCCTCCAGCTTCATCCATTGTTTCAAATCATCCAACAGTTCACTATCATAATCTAAAAGAGGATTTACAGTTACTAGATCAATGAGTTTAAAGGATTTTCCATTAGGATCTGTATAGTTCCCCAATTGTGTGGACCTCTTCTTTCTCCGAAAACTCTGTCCCTGAAATCTTGTTGGAGTCAATACCAATACATCATCATCCTTCTTCTTTCCCAACTCAGCCTCTTCATCAGTCTTCTTTCCCATGTCATCCTCTTCATCATTCTTCTTTCCCATGTCAGCCTCTTCATTCATCTTCCTTTTCTTGCCCAACCTATTTTTGGCCAAAACTACCTTCCTCTTCTTCTTCGTGGCCAATTCTTTCTTTCCCAACTCAACATTCTTATCAACAACAGCTGCAGCCTCTTCATCTTTGTTTACATTCTGCTCGGCTTCTTTGTTGATCTCCAAACCATCAACAACCTCTTCATCAACAGCCTCTTCAACTTTGTTTTCAGCCTCTTCAACTTTGTTTTCATTCTGCTCGGCTTCATTGTTGATCTCCAAACCATCAACAGCCTCTTCATCAACAGCCTCTTCAACTTTGTTTTCAGGCTCTTCAACTTTGTTTTCATTCTGCTCGGCTTCATTGTTGATCTCCAAACCATCAACAGCCTCTTCATCAACAGCCTCTTCATCATCAATTTCAACAACAGCAGTTTCAACAGTTTCAACAGCTTCTTTGTTCATCTCTAAACCATCAACAGCATAAGCATCCTTGTTTTGATCATCATCAACAACAGCTTCTTTGTTGATCTCCAAACCATCAACAGCAGAAGAATCTTTGTCATCATCAACAACAGCAGCATTGTTTATGAATCTTTGTTGATCTCTAAACCATCAACAGCAGAAGCATCCTTATTTTGATCATCATCAACAACAGCTTCTTTGTTGATCTCCAAACCATCAACAGCAGAAGAATCTTTGTCATCATCAACAACAGCAGCATTGTTTATCATCTCCAAACCATCAACAACAGCATCCTCCAACCCAACATCATCATTGGTTATCATCTCCAAACCATCAACAACAGCATCCTCCAACCCAACATCATTCATATCAGCAGCATCTTCTTTTTCATTCGGCAGATCATCAACATCATCATTCTCATCAGCAACATCTTTGTTGATTTCCAAATCCTTCTCCACATCATTCATATCAGTAGCAGCAACAGCATCCTCCAACCCAACATCATTCATATCAGCAGCAGAAACATCATTCTTTTGTTGTTTTATTTCATCCAATAATTGGATTATGTGTTTGAACATAACCCGTTGATCCTCTTTCATTACCTTCATTTCAGTTTTCAGCTCCTTCACATCCCTTGTCAACTCCTTCACATCCTTTGTAAGCTCATCAAACTTGTCATCATTCTGGGCTTTAGTCACCGGATTGTCAAACTTGTCTTGCCTAGTAGGAGAACTGTCTTCTTTCTTTTGAGGACTCGTTGCTGAAGGGACATGGGTTGATTCACGAGTAGTAGACCGAGAGCTGTCTTCGCTAGATTCATCACTAGACTCGATCATCTTAATTGCTGTCCTTTTAATTGTTCTCCTCTTGGGCGTTTGTTTGGGAGTACCATCTTCATTCTTTCTCTTCCTACCATCCACCTCAAATAAATCATCATAAATGTAATCTCCCATTTCTTCAAAGTCATCCCCACAGTAGTTCCTCTTCTCTTCCTCAGACTCATGAATCTTGTTAAAGACATTGCATTTGAAAAGGGCATTGGATACCTCTTGGCTAGTGTTGGTGTTGCTTCTGGAGGCTGTAAAAAGTAATATCCTTGGGCATGTATGTTTTTCCTCGATCATATCCGCAAATTTGGGGACAAATGTCTTCATAACCAAATATGTCCAAACTTGGAAGGCTATGGCGAAGCCACTAATAGTATAAGCAACATCACAGTTCCCCTTGCAAGTTTCCTTCTTCTCCACATATAGCTGCCGAAGATGTTTCATGTCCTTGTCAATACCCTTCAAAGTTGAATTGAATGACACCTTTCCCCATGGAAATTGAAGGAACATTTCCATATCCTCCACCATGCTGAAGATCTTCAAACATACCCTCTTCCTATTATCAGATCCAAAGAGACACTGGTAGATAAGGTTGATGAGCCCAAGCTTCCATGCATCTTCCTTCTCAGAGCAGTTGAGGAAAACACTTTGAACATCTGTCACTTTAACAACTGTTTTGCCACCAAAGTATTTATGGACTAGAGGTGGAATTTCTTCAGCGTTCCAGTTTTCAATGACAGGAAATCTTCCAAAATTTAGGCCTGTTACCAAGGCATATTCCTTCATGCCCCAGTAAAGCTGCTGACCATTGACTAAGAAGCTTATTCCCTTCGAATTGGAGCTGCTTTTCCTGATCAACATCTGGTGGATTATTGTTCCTGAGAAAATGACAGTCGGGGCTTTCAATAGATACTGAAATTGACTCTTCATAGCCCTTTCCATAAGACCAAAGTGATTAAACTTGTCCTTGGTCTTTAACAAGCAGGTGCAAGTAGATTTCCATGAAACACGTCCAGGAAAGTTCTCAATTACAGTTTTGTTTTTGCATTTGGTTGGTGCCATCTGCAAAAAATCAATAAGTCAGAATAATGAAAGTAAATACCACTAATTTAAAGGAAATATGACATTTTTCGCAGACGACAGTGCATCTGTCGCAGACGACAGATGCATCTGTCGCAGACGACAGATGCATCTGTCGCAGGCGAATAGTATATTCTTCCTGCGACAGATGCACTGTCGTCTGCGACAGATGCACTGTCGCCTGCGACAGATGCACTGTCGCCTGCGACAGATGCACTGTCGCCTGCGAAAATGCATCGTCGCCATCGACAATAAACCCAAAACCCTGCAACAGCCTTCGCCAGAAGCATTTTAAACCCAAAACTAAACCTAAACAATAAACCTAAACAATAAACACTACCTAAACCTAAACACATACCTAAACCTAAACAATACCCTAAACCATTCCTCCATTATAGCATGCATGGATATAAAACGGAGAACTAGGATAGAAACGGGGAAGATAAACTCACATTCGACGTATTTGAGTTGAGATTCTCGTCGGGGGCTCTTGTTTGTCGTCGGAGCTCGTCGGGGTTCGAGGGAGGGTTCGAGGGAGAGGACGTCGTCGATGTTTCGGGGGCTCTTCGGCGTCGTCGTCGTCTTCGGGGTTGATCAGTCGTCTTCGGGAAGTTGGAAACGAGAGAGAGGGAGTGAAAGGAGAACTGGGGAAAGGAAGACGGGGGAGAATGAAAATCAAATTTTTTTTTTTTTTTTTTTTAATAAAGGGTAAAACTGACATTTTGCCTTGGCAAAAGGTCAAAAATGAAAAACTTATTAATCACCTGTTAAAAGTGGAAATTCCCCTCTTATGAGGGTTATTCCATCAAATTTCCCCTCCCAGACCACCAAGATGAAAAAGAAAAAAAAAAGTCTCAATGCATTAATCAAGCATAAACATATCCACCATTAAAATTTCTTCAAACTTTTTAATGTTTATAAATTTTTTATATATAAACTTTCTTAATCTAGGTGTTCTAAGATATCATTTTGTTATAATTCAACTTATTAATTCAAATTGATTTTTTTTTTCAGTTCAATATTGTCCAATTATTCAATTTCTTATTTGAATTTGATTCTAATTTTATTTCAAAGCTTTATATAAAAAAAAAAAATAAACCAATCAAATTAAATAAAAATATTCAAATTGAATTATTGTTATTATCTGTTATTCAATTATTGTTTTATTGTCAAATCTAGAAATTGTGGTCTGATCTTAAATTTTTGTATTTTTTTCTTTTTTGAGTTTTTTTAATTAAATGACACTAAGTTGTTTTCTCAAAATATATATATATATATATATATATATATATATATATATATTAAATTGGATTTCTATTTTGAGTTTTACCTCAATAATAGTTATCCCAATAATTTAAGAACTAAAACTTTTCAATAAACTCAAAATTTTTTATTCTTGAATTTAGTTCAAACTTCTAGCTAGTCATGGTTTTATAATTTAATCAAATTCTAATGAGTATAAGCAAGCTATTTACAAACTAATGTTTTCAAATAAAAGCTTTATACAAATGTTGTGAAATAGAAATATATAATTAATCTAATAAGAAATATTAAATAACTTTATCCTAACTTGAGAATAGAATATATATCATTATCATCAAAGATGGCTAACAAAAACAGAGGCAAAAGAAAATTGGGTATGACCTAAAACCGCTGATCAGAGAAAGAGAAAAACAGAAGAAGGGAAGATGTTCTCGCCTACACGAACTAACCGGGTCGACTGATCAGAGACGAATCGAAATCCTTCTATAGAGATAACAGAGTGTACAGGGAGCAAATATGTTAGAGAAAGTTATTTCTCTTTCTTTTTTTTATTAATGAAATGCCCTAATGGGATTTATTTTTGGTCAACCCAAACCATTAGAGCCGACCCCAATAAAAACTATAATTGTCGGACCTTCGTTGGTCGCTTTCTCGGTTGAACGATATCTCGGGACCATGGTAGACACACTCTACGAGAGGAGACAAAACTCCTTGTGCCCTCAGATCAACGAGACGCCTTGGCTGGAAGTTGAAGACAACCGAGAAATTTCACCCTGGTAATCTAAAGTGGTACGGGTTTTCGGGCAAATTACGCAACGGATTTTTACTAACTTTTTCGCCCTTGTGCGGCTTGTTTTGCGCACTAAAACAATCAGCTAAACTCAACATCGAGGTTTATCGCTCGCACAGAAATAAACAACGAACTCACAACAATCAATAAATATGTAGGAAAATAGAAAACATACGGAATTACGGGTCACGCGCAACTTTATAATTTTATTTCGCTCACAAATAACAATTACAAAAAAGACTATAAACTCACTTAGTTGCACACAAAAAGACTCTCACTAGTTGTGGGTTTTTCTACCAAAACTCAACCTAACGTCTTTGTGTAGCTCAAGATGTATTTATAGCCTTGGGGATAACAATCAACTTAAAGGATAATAACCAACTCCGCGGAGTGGGGAAAAACCGCCTGGCAGTTATTGCTGGACTCGGTCCTAACTGCTGTTGGGCGGCTAGACGTGGGTCTTCCTCGGTCCTAACTGCTGGACGTGGGTCTAACTGCAAGTAGTGGGTCTTAATTGCTTCATTACTTCAGTCCCACTTCCTTCATCGGTCCTAACTGTTGCTGAACTGCTAGACGTGGGTCTAACTGCAAGTAGTGGGATGCAACCGCCCACTATGCCCACGTTTTCTACCAATCTGAACTGCTCCCGAGATTTCCGCCACATCTGCCCATCATGCCGACTTTTCCGGGTCTATTCACAACCGTCACAAGTCAGCTTGATTCTTTTCTGTGCATACTCTCAATGCACCCGCCTTTGTCATCCCGCCTAGGTCGCACGCACGCGGCCACACTTAAGCTCGGTCTCGGCACTCCGCATCATGCCAAAACAAACATGCGTGCTAACATCCATCTCTCGGTCCTTGTATTAAAATTTGCGCCCCGACAGAAACTTTGGACACTTAGCACTCTGCAACTCAGGTGCCCATGCCGCACACCCGCGACATTCTTTTTAGGCAACTCTCGGTTCTGGCCCTCCGCAATCAAGCCAAGACCGAGGCCAACATTTAAGGCTGTAACAGTAGACACACTCTACGAGAGGATACGAAACTCCTTGTGCCCTCAGATCAACGAGACGCCTTGGCTGGAAGTTGAAGACAACCGAGAAACTTCACCCTGGTAATCTAAAGTGGTACGGGTTTTCGGTCGGTTCCCAGAAAAACAACCAGTTCTTGTGCTCGACCGAGAAATTCAGTCTAACATGGTTTTCGACTCTGAAAACCAGCGAGACATGAGACACCCTTCCTGACCAAAGAATCTCCACGTTGACCACGCTCGTTGACTCTAGGCCTTAAAAAGGAGTTCTCGCGTTATCTTAGATCTTAAATTGTATTTCTTCAAATGTTTATTCAAATGTTTATGTTTAGTGTAGATCAGTAAAGATTCCAACTTGACAATTTTTCCTTCCTCTTCAAAATCTCTTACTCAATGGAGCATAATATTGTAATACATTAAATAGAATCGAAAACCAGAAACTCCAATCAAACCCACGTCAGAATGAACGCACAACAGCAAAAGATGGAAGTTTAATTTATTATTCATGGCCAGTCATATGATCAGCGGCGAATTGCAGAAGAAGAAGAACACTTTTTTTAATTGAAACATAAGCAAAAGCAAGAGAACCCAACACTTTATTTTAACATAATTATTAAGTACCCATCAGTTCAAACTTCAAACTGGGATTCGATCAATTACCAACTTCAACCTCTTCAAAGCCATTATCAATGGAAGCTTTAATAGCATCAAGAACCAGCTGAGTCTTCCTACTGTAAATCGGCCATTTCTTCTCAGGCTTCGAACCACTTTTCACAGCCGCAACCAACCGAGAGATCTCCATCACCATACTCACTTCCTGCGGAAACTCCGTCGTCACAATATGCTCGCTAGGAGCCGGCTCACATCCCGTCATTAACTCCTTAAATCCACTTCCCGACGCAACTGTAAACGAACCCTTCTCCTCTTCAAAAGGAATCACAAAGTCGTTCACATGCAAATTACCTTTCGTTCCGAGTGCAGTTATGTCCGATGTCAAATTGGACAGGAATGAACAATGGAAGCTACCCACTTTCCCGTCTTCCCAATACAACGAAGCTCCGCAACCTAAAATCACGCCTGCTTCATTGATAACAGGTTTCTTCGAAGCTATGACTGTTTTAGGAAGCTCGTAGTTAGCCGTCCATAGAACGGCCCTTGTACAGTACCACCCGACGTCTCCAAGTGCACCGAGAGCATCCAGATCTGGCTTCACTCTGATGTTGTTATTCAGGAAATCCGATTTAGCCGCCAGTGTGAAGACGCTGTGTACCTGTTGCAAGCTAGTTAGATCCCCAAATCCCAATTTGAATTCTAAATTTCGGTCGTCAGAGTCAAAGCTACGAATTCAAAATTGATTACCGTATTAAGCTGACCAAAGCGCCGGGGATCGTCGAGGAATTCTCTCATCTTAGCAGTGCGAGGATTATGCATCCACATGGTAGCATCCATGAACTGAACGCCGTTTTCTTGGCAGGCTTGCAGAATGAGGTCGAGTTCCTTAACATTAAGAGCGACTGGCTTCTCGAGGAGGATGTGCTTCTTCTTCTGTGCGGCGAGGACTGCCCAGCGTACATGCAGACTTGTCGGAAGAGGAATGTAGGCGACGTCGACATCTGGGTCGTCTAGGACGGCTTCGTAAGTTCCGTAAGCCTTGGCGCCGGCGGGGAAACTGTTGTCGGAGGCGAATAAGGTTGCCTTCTCCTGCGATCGGCTTCCGACGGCGTGGATTACTGCGCCTGGAGCGATGTTTATGGCCCTAGATAGCTTGCGAGCTATATCAGCACATCCTAAGATGCCGAATCGGATGGGATTTTCCGCCATGAATGAAAGGTTAGCTTAGCTTAGACAAGGAAAGGATGTGATACTGAGAACGATGAGAGAAGACAAGTGTAATAAGCTTACTTATATAATAGTGATTTTAATTGAGTTTCTTTAAATATTATTTCTAATCATTTATTTATTTGTGTATCTAACTTCTTTCATGGTTGAAAATTGATGTTTTCTCGTCAACTTTGACGTTGATATACAAAGGTTTATTCTTATTTAAGTTTTCAAATAACTCAACAAAATTAATTATCATATCACTTTCTCTCAATAATTAAATCAATTAATTCATTAACAAAAATATTAAAATATCATATATTTTAAATTATTATTATTTATTTTATTCATATATATATGAATATTTTTATATCTTTTTATAAAAAAAAACATCATTATTTTCTCAAAATCATCATCCATAATCATTATTTTTTTCTCTTTAGATTATTTAAATAATCTAAAAGGAACAAGGCCTACCTCCATAATCTATTGGGTAAATTTTTTTTTTTACTTTTATTATTTTTATTGAACATTACAAAAATAAAAATTTATTTGTGTATCCTTTAGAAATATTAATAAAAAAATGTTATTATATATATAGGGATAGACAGTATTTTTTATTTATTTAAAAAAGTTCCCTGCATATTAAAAATAAAAATGAAAAAAATAATCATTTAAATATAACGACAAAATATTAAATGAAAAAAATAAAATAAAATTCCTAAATAAATTATTGAGCTCGTAAATATTCAAGAAAAATAATTAATTTATCCCTAACCGACTATATTGTTTTTCTGAATTAATTTAAAAATGTCGTAATAATAGTATTATGAATGATACGTCAGATGAATATAAAATATTCTAAAAAATAGAGACATAAATCTTGTGTGTTTAAAGTCCGCTAAATTTTGGTAATATGAAATAATAGAAAGATAGAGTTCTATTAAAAAAAAAATAGGAAATGAAACTTGCGAATTTTGAAAATGAATATGTTTCCAACTGACATAAATATTTATTTTCTGAGCAATAAGAAAAAAAAATATATTCTTTCCTGCTTTGTTTTCCATATCTCCTCTCCATAACTATTTTAAAAAATATGAAGAGGCTTAGTACACATTATTATTATTATTATTATTATTATTATTATTATTAGTCAGTCATATATAAACAAATATATATTTTTTTAGATATTTTTAAACATGGGATAAAGTATACATTTTTTAAAACAGTGTATTAAATGTTTTTATTATATATATATATATGATAAGATTTAATATATAATTTTATGAGGGAAGAAGATAAAATGTAATATATTTGTTGAGAGAAAAGAGAGAATGCAAGATAAGGTTTCTCAACATGTTTGATATGAGATTTTTCAAATAAATATTGGTTTATTTAAAAAATATGGAAGAGGGTCAATATTTTTTTATAAAAAATAAAATAAAATTAGTTTAAATAAATAATATTTTAGTTAAGAAATATAATAACGTGTGATTGATGATTGATTGAATTATTTAGATATTTAAGTTTTAATTTTTTTTTTTTATTTAAATAATTTAAAAGTTAAAGTTTATTCGCATACGATGATATGTATGTGATAACGTCAGCATAATTGCAATAATTCATGCAACTTGATGAAGGCTTCAAGATTTTGTCAGGATTTGTGATTATTATATTATATGGATTGTACTATTTTAGTTTCGTTTGTTTTGTTTTTCTTTTATGAAAACTTTCCAATGATAAATAATTTCCATTTTATATTTGAAATATATTTATTTTCAAGTACTGGCTTTTTAAAATAAATTAATAAGTCATTTTATAAATACTAAGGTCATGCTTACATGATTTTTTTTTAGCACAAAGAGAATAAATTGAAATTTGGTTAATTAATTTGATTCCATAATATTAATTTGATTAGAATTCTTCATTCCTCTTCAACCCTAAATTCACTTTTTATTTATTTATTTTTTTAATTCTTCTTAAACATTACACATTTTTTAGCAAAATAAAAATGATAAATAAAATAAGATTATTTACCTAACTTGTCCATTTAAGAAAAATATAAAATGAATAAAAGTTTAATAATTCTAGTATGTAAAATACAAAATATAAGTACATCTAAAAAAGCAATCATATTTCAAAAATAAATAGCAATTGAACTTTTAATACATACACAATAAGGCTTCTAAATAAAAAGGAAAAAGTATTAAATATCACAAAGTTTGGTCTGAATTCTTCAATTAGAAGAACTATGAATGATGTTCAATAATAATAACATTAGTCTTGTCTTGAATGTCTTCATACCTTTATCAACCTGTCATACTACAAAATAAAATTAATCAATTTATAACTAAAGATTCAATAAATTCCTAAACATTATTTAAAATAAAATGTTTATACCCATTTCAAATAGTATTAAATGTTTATGATACAAAACATTTGATATATATTTGCTAAAACATAATTTATATTAAAAAAAAATATTATATTATATATTTTTTAAATGTGAGGTTTTTATTATATGTGTAATAGCATACGACAAAAGCAAATCATTAGTAAAAAAACATGACAAAAAGAACAAAAAAACACACTAAATAGTTTAAAAAACTATCCCAAAAAGTAAACTAATTACATAAAATCAATCAAATATGTACATATGACCCTTTGACAAAGTGTTCCTAAGATGGATCAACCCCAGTTAAAACACAAAAATTAAATAAAAACTCAATAATACAATGATTAACAAGATCAAACAAAGAACATATAACTAATAAAATTCTTTCATTAGATTCCAGCCAATACTGGAAAGAAAAAAGAAAAAAACCAGCACCGCGAACGACAACATTCGACATTAATAATATATTACACATGAACAGGTCACGACAGGAATGGAAAACAACTGCCTAATAAGTTTTTAGACAAACATAAAATAGCAATAATAACTCCAATTAGCGAAAAACAGTAGTACATTCCCCAACTGTTATACCTGCTTCTGGATTTTCCTTTGTTGTTGTTGTTACCATCTTCATTCTCATTGTCGGGATTTCTTCTTATCTTAGCAGTTAACCTGCTGAAGCTCGACATCCTCTCAAACTTCTTACTAGTTAACCTACTCAAACTCGAGATTCGCTCAAATCTCTTCGTCACCATAACACTTTCCGCAGCTGAAGCAGGAGATGATGGAATGGAATCCACAAAGTTCCATACAGCAGATGAGAACCAAGAGTTTCCTCTTTCAATGTTCTGATTTTGGTTTTGATTTTGATTTTGATTTTCATCATAAACCACACCTAAAATAGTTACAAGAAACTTCTATATTAGAAAGAAAAAAACCCTACATAGATGAGTTCTTGATGCTGCTTGGCTCAAACTCCCTCTTTCCCACAGAAACAGAGTTTTTCGCCTCGCAGATGAAGATATGGTCTACGAGAAAGCGAAAAATCAAAAACAGAAAAACTAAAAGTAAAGCCGAGCATAAGAGTTCTTCATTCAGTACAAAAATTTCAGGTTACCTGAAACAGGAGTCTGTTGAATAATAGTCTCCTCAACATTAAGATTCTGATTATGGACCCACATTTGATCTTCAATGGGCTCATAACCATTCATCTGATTCGTAGTACACAATGAATAGATGTTCATCCATTCAGCATTATCCAGATTGCTTGCGAGTAAATGAGTATCAGGATTCGCCACTTCATTGTTCATATGATTTAGACATGGCTGTGAAGAAGCTTGCTCCACATATTCGCCGTCAACATGATCCGTAATCGAACTAAACACCATCCCTGAATTATCAGGTCCCATGTCTTGAATAAACATAGCTGCATCATGGTATAAATCAAGAATACTCAAACCATCAATCTCTCCTCCCGCAGGATCTGATGCATCAAAAAGATCATTCATTTCCAGATAATCTTCTAAAGGTTCTTCCTGAGCCATCTGAAACTGATCAATATCAGTAACTGTATTTGTCAATTCCGAATACTCATTAAGGTTGTTGGTCAACTGTGTATAGTCAAAGCATTGCTGGTTTGCATCAAGTAAGCCGATTTCTTGTCCATCAGCATCAACTTCCTCTGGAAAAGGAAACTCATTATTCAGCTCCTCAAGTAAAGTATTTTTTACACCATTCTTCAGCAAATCATCGAAATCATCAAGCAATTGGTTCCTTTGGCTAATAGTTGTATCCTGATCCTTTGAACATGTATTATCAAACTTCTTTCGAGATTTACTGCATTCAGCTTCTTCTACTTCTTCGTCGTCATCATCATCATCAAGCCACTCTTCTTCTCTGAACGGAGCTCCATACTGTTCTCCATTCTTTGGACCAGGTCCACTTTTCTTGTAAACTTTATAAAGAGCAAAGTATTCTTTCACTCTCTGGCATCTTTGTAGCTCCTCTTCATCCATAGTATATTCATGCATCACCCAGTCTGTTCTTTTCCCAGATGGAGCACGACCTTCGTAAAACACCAGGGTCTTCTTAAGGCCAACGGGGCGAGAATTACAAGTAATGATGCGATCTTTTCCAGTTGCTTTCCAATACCCTTGTCTAGTTGCCCTATTAGACCTTGCTCCATTTGGGTACTTCCTATCCCTGGGACTGAAGAAGTACCACTGTCTATCCCTACTTTTCAGCTTGGACACACCTGAATTCATCAAAAAAGATTATGATTAGATCTTGAATTGAACAAAAGTGGATTGAATTCAGTATAAATAAAGTTAATAATCAATCTAACCCAGAAACGAAGATCAACAAAGAATCAATCTAAATAATTAAAACAAGTCAACGGACAAGTAAAAATAAAGAATTATGATCAAATACGTACCAGGTAACTCCTCTGGATCCCATTTATAAACATCAGTCTCGCCGATTACGTCTGGCTTCAACTTCCGGCGACACATCTTTCTCTTGAGATAATACACAACCAATTCCTCATCGGTAGGATGGAACCGAAACCCAGGAGGCCAGCCCTTTCCATCGCCCAGACTAACAAGATCCGAAGCATCCATCGAACGAATCAATGAAATGAATAATAAAAGAAGTAAAAAATTCAACTTGATCGGGATGAAAGTGAATCGTGGGAATCGGAAATCGTGAAGATGATCGATCGTTCACCCCCAGATGGAGGCAAAACCCTAATCGTCGTGTAGGGGATGAGGGAGAAAGAGAGAAAACTTGGGGAAGAAGATAGTGGACTGGTCAAGTGTATGAAGTATATGGTAGGCGATTGGAGATTAGTCGCGGACGCGAAATTACCAGGAAATCAGTTTTTTTATTTTATCAATTTTGGAGGGCTTTTATCCTCTATACTCGATTATAGATAGAGAATACTATAACCGACTTTCTTTTTTTTTTGGTAGTTAATCGTTATTTTTTTACCATCGTTATTTATCTTATTTTAAAATAGATAAATGATTTAAACAAGTTATAATTAAACAAGGTTATAAATTCAGACTTGTGACATTTTTTTCTGAACATTGTCATTTATATTTATTTTTTTTGAGATTTTTGTCTTGAACATTATTACGTCTAAGAGAAAAAAAAAATTAAAAAATGATCATGTTCGGAGATTATTATTATTATTACTCTCATTATACCAGTGACAGAACACAAGTAAAATTCATCACATTGTTTTCGTTCCTAACTTAGTTGTCTTGTCAGTTATCACGACTCTTAAAAATATAAAAATTGAGGTTGTTTATTAGGGCAATTGAAATATCCATAACTTTAAATTCTTATGGTTAAAATTAACTAAATAATGATTTGTCTTAACGAATTTAATCGTATTTAACTTATTATCTATGTAATAAATAAAATAAAAGATTTATATCATTAATTTAATTACATAATTGAAAATTTTAATTGCTAAAATTGAGTTAAAATCATTAATTTGTTAAGATGATGTAGTTAAATTATTAACCATGAATATTTATTTATAATTGTCATAGTAGGTCGTTTGAAATAGTTTTATCAATTTAATCATACAAAAATTTAAATTATGAGATTTGAAAATAAAATGTCTAAAATCTCACCTGACACAATAAAAAGTTTAAATTTGACCCTTTCAAACTTTTAAGAATGTATACTTAAATAAAGTTAATGGTCTTGTAAATTAAAGAAATTAGCTATAACTTTATGGGTTTTAATATAATTTGTTTTTGTCTTTTATTAAAAAAATAGTTTATTGTATTTTTAAATGGTTTGAATAATTGGAAGGTTATTTTTATATTTGGAGCTAGAGTAAATAATAAAGGAGTGCTTCCCATTATATTCAAATTTATTGAATATAATAAATCAATTTAAGTTTATTTTATATAGGTTTTTTTTGGTTCTGGAATAGTTTCATATTCTTTTTAATAGGTTAAATGTATTATTTATCATATTTTAATGTTTTTAATAAAATTTAAATTAAAATTTAGTATATGATCTTATCCGGATTGAGATTTTTCAAAATATTTGATGAGATTATTTTGTTTTTTTATAAAAAAAATGTTTAAAATATATTTATATATAATGTTGAAATAAAAATAATAATTTAAAATAAAAATATTAATATTTCAATTAATAAATTAAATAATGTGATAATAAAAATAAAAATAAAATAATATTTTTTAAATTGAATTAATCCAATGAGTGATGATTAAATCATTTTTATGAGTCAATTTTTGCTTAGATTATTGTTAGTTCTTAATAATATTTATTCACTAAAGTAATTCAAATAAAGTAAAATAATGTTATATTATAAATTAAGAAAGTTATAAATTAAAAGACATAATAAGCTCAAATTTAAAAAAATAAAAATAATAATATTGAAATTTTCAAACTTAAGGTAAATAATTTTAAATTTTTGACTTAAAAGGATAAGTCTTCGGAGTAGTAAAATGACAAAGTTTAGATGTTAACCCTTGAATTAAGGAAGCACATGGTGTTTGACTATTATGACATTCCGTAATTGCTTACGTCATTTAATCAATTTATAATGTTGTTTTTTACTTCTTACACGTCATAACTATAATTTTAAGTTCACACTTGTCATTCACACATAAAAACAATATAAATTTGTAAATAATATAATTGCCATAAAATAGTCTATGTTTATAATTTTCTTTAAATCACACTATTATCATAAAATGAGCTTGTTTTAGGTTGAGTTATTTGGATTTTTTTTTAAATATTAATTGATGAAAGAGTAAATTATTTTGATTTTTAATTGGTTTATTTATTATAATGTTTATTTTTATTTAATATATAAATTTTATAAAATAAAATATGAATTGATTACTTGAGTTATTTTATAATTTAAAAAACCAGGTATGATAAGATGACTTTTGATAAAAAAAAAAAATACAACATGAAACCAGATCTCATAATTTGATTTATATAATATCCTCAAATAAATTATAACATTTCTTTTATGATATTAAAATAAAAAGACCATGCAAATGATTAATTTGATTCTATAATGACCTAAATCTTGTTTGATGTGAGATTATTTAAAAAACAATGTATTAAGTTAAATAATTTAATATTTTTATCAATGATTTGAAAAAAAAACTAAATAACCCACATTATTATTTTGAATCATGGTCAAATAAAACATTATCTATTATTCATAATATTTCATCATTAAATTCAAAGAATAATTTGACTAAGGGACTAAATTAACTTAGATTTAAAAAAAAAAATATATATATATATATAAAGTCCTTTGAAAAGTACATATCAAACCCGCTCTTAGAATTGTTCCGGTCAGATGACCTGATATTTAATATTTGATTTTTTAAAACAAAGTATTGTTTGATAATTCAATTAACACTAAGTGTCCAATGTTTTAATCATAATTGAATAAAAGATATTATTGATCATAGAATATACCACAAGTGTCCAATGTTTTAAAATGATTTTAGTTAGTTAAATATTTTCCTTAAGAGAAAGTTGTACAAACATGTAGCTTCTAGGTAAGGAGGATTAATTCTTGACAATGACCATTAGAATGTTATATTTAGCCATGAGTGTTTACTGTTTAAGGGTAATTTGTTTTGATATTATTATTTTAAGAAGTGTGTTTATTTGGACTAAGTTTCCAAATAAAACAATTCCTTTTAAAGTAATCAATGCCAAAGATGTCTATAATAGCATCCTCCTAAATAAATATATGAGAAATTAAACTAATCTTAGAAGTTTCTCAATGATGTCAGTTTTACTTTCTTTCAAACATCAAACAAAATACAAAAATAACTGTTCTTTCTATAAAATCTAAATTTTAAATAAATAAAAAAATATTATAATAATTCAACCAATTAAAAACTAAAAAAAGACTTTGATTTTTAAAACTAACATCAAACAAGTTCTAAAGTCAACCTTATCAATGAAAATAATATCTAGGGCTTGTTTGGACTAGGATTAATAACCACCCTACATTTTAAGAGGGGAAATCAAAACATAAAACTTTTGGATATTTTTGTTTCTTTTCTAAATTTAACTGAAAACTTTGTCAAACAGTGAGACAGATATTCTTGAAAATTCTCTCATATTCACAGGGAAGCCAAAAACAAGAAAAAGGAACACTACCACAATCTTACGAATAAAGAACGAACGAAATGGCGAAATACATAAAGCAGATGCACTCTTTTTCTCACCTTCAATATTTAAACAATGCTCGTCAATTGGGCATTCGCATTTGCAGGAGTTCTGCGGGTGGTCTCAAAGTGCAAACCATCTCTTGTGTTTTGCCAAAATAAACCTAGAATTATCGGCAGTTAAAACATGTTATATTTGCCATCGGGCACAAGTTGAAAAACTTTCAAAATTCACAATCTTGAATCAAATAAGTATTTACCTGATCTAATGAGTTACGCAGTTTGCTCTCCATTTCTTCTATCATTTTTCCCATGTTACATAAATGACCTTCTGAAACTGATAGATTCATGTTCATCTGTTGGAAATATGAAAGGAGGGACTTAAATAAATGATTAGCATTTAAACTATCTATAGAAATGTAAGGCAACAAATACGAGTAATAAAATTGACGCAAACATGGAAATATCATCAATGCAAATCAATAAGAAATTGGAGGAAATTAGAAGGCAACCAAGTGCATGACTAAATGTGGAACGCGCCTTTCCAGTAGTTTGGAATAACTGACAAAGGCAAACAAAATGATAGAAAGAGGCTCTCGGGAATATACTTCGTAAAAGGAAATATTTTTAAACATTTTTTTTAGTACATCGTTTAGAAACAGCATATAAAAAAGAATAGACAAGCAACCCATCCAGAGTAACTCAGTGGTAAGAATATGAGGCTGAGGTCTCATGTTTATTTTCCGCTATACCTTCTTCTTTCTTAACTCCCCAAGACAACTCAAGTAGAATGAGTCTCGCCTAAGAAACCAAATATCTCAGGTTCGATTCCTAATAAAAACTGTTTTTTGGAAGTCGGGGTAGTGCAAGCTTTATCCAAAAATTAAACCGAAGTTAAAAAAAATACAATTCCACCTAACCTCCTCCAAGGAAAAATCTAAAAAAAGATATTTTGTTGCTTCAAAAAGACAAGCATCTTGATATCACCTAAGAGCGTGGTAAAGATGATGACAACTGCATACATTTTTCTACCAATTACAGTTGAATAACAGTTTTGTCCAGTAAAATCAACTAAAGCAGCATTTTTGATTTATTAGAAAGATCAATATGCTCATGTTGGGTTAACAAGACATAATACATGATACTACTACAATCAGAAAATCAGTTCTTTTTTCCATCCTCCTGTTTTGCTTTCATGCAATACAGTTGCTGGATGCTTGATTATAACACAAAATGTATGCTTCTTATCCTGAACACCAGAATAAGCATTCTTGACTGAAACAATCTAAGAATAATATCCATTTTCGTCCATTTCCAGACCTAAATAGACCATAGATACTTTTCATAAACACTGAAAAATACAGGTTCTAGTTTATCTTGACCAAAGAATTTGAACTTATTTTATTTCTGAGACCAGGGTTTTTTCCCTTCAATCACGATGCTTTCAGTGGGAATCAAACTTGAAAGAAAGTGAACATGAGGAAGTAAATTGGATTACCTGTCTTCGAATTGACCCAGACAGATTAAATGAGCCGGATGAATCATCCTTTGTAGTCATTGAAAGCATGACAGTGCTTGTTAAACAGTAGTGTGCCATTCCATCATCTTCTCCACTCACCTGTTAGTTGAAGAAATATATCATATAAAAGTTGGATTAGTGGTATGGATGGAGAATCAAACACAGTTGACATCTCTATTTGCTACTTATTCATCCCTTTTCATTTGATTAAAACCTTACCTCAATAACATGGATAGCCTCCCATGCTCCTTCCTTCATATTACCTCTTCTTGCCTGTCCCATTTTGGGGCCCTCTTCACAATTTAACACAGAGAAAGAGACGTGTAAATAAAAACATATAACTAACTTCATTTACAATCTTCAACAGAAATGCATACCTTTCTTTATCAAGAAGCATGCCACAAATCCATCCTTAGCATCGTCTTCCCACAAGTATACAGATGAAATGCCACCTTCATAATACCTACCCATTTGTTGGTTGAAAAAGTTGTATTAAACAATCAGAAATAAAATATTCAATAAAGAAAGACCTCATCCTGGCAATTCCATGGCAAGATGGGAAGAAGTCCAAGGCGGAGTAGAGACTACATTCTTTCAATCATTTATATGAAGAAAATAATAAATAAAACCTGTAAGATGAGATAGGGAAAGGACCTAACTGGTCACAGTAAATAGCAAAGATGTCATTTGCTTCTATCTCAATTTGCCTCAACTCTGGAGATGGGTAGGGTGCATCTTCCAATGATGGATGATATTTATTTGACCAAGGTGATCTATGAAAAGCAGTGAAAAAGTAAAGATACTGTCATTAACACTTTAAAGAGAGAGTGAAGCAAATAAGATAGCTAGACAATTAAATGTGGAGAAAAAAATCCACAAACACTTGAAGAGATGACGATTTTGTGCTTTCATGATATGTGGTGGTGCAAAAAATATGACTATAGACTGAAAGTAAACAATCATCACGTGTCTATTATATTTATCCATATTATCATTTTGACCAACATACTTTTGGTAAGAAGCACTTCAAACGTTACCTATAGGAGTCTGCATCTCTGTTGTATTCACACAATATGAACTCTTTTCCGCTCTCCACATCACGTAAAATCTGCCATTGCAAACCCCAAAATCATAAAAAATCCATACAAGGCATGTTAGCCGTAGGAAGTCAGCAATGTTATTGATAATACATACGAGAATTTGATTAGCACGTGTAAAAATGCTTCTTAAGGAAAGAAAAATAAGAAGAATTAAATGACTGACAATATATGGAAATAATCGTTGGTTTTTACACTACCTCCAGAAAAATGAATTGAATTCAAAAGCTAAAAAGAAAAGTCCTCACAGTGTTTTAAACCTGATACAGGTCAGATAAAAATATCCAAATTCAAGAACTTATAATAAAACTACCATTTTCCAAAGCAATAACTAGTTCAATCAACTGATATATAACCAACCAAAAGTAATAGAGCGTTGAATACATTGCTCAATTCTCTTCTAACTTCAAAGTCTATAGAGCTTTAGTGCACATAACCTTGTATCTCATAAAAATAAAACAAGATTGCAAGAAAACAAGTAACCAATGATTCAATATGCTAGTTGGTCTTTGAAACCCTAATCTGAGTCTTAGGCTCTTAAGAAAAACTCTGTTTGTGATAAATTTGGCTGGTTCTATCAATAAATCATTTGATCTTTTCCCAATATGCTCTATCAACACTCAACAGCCATTGATATTGTATTTGTATGTTGTAACAGTCAGATACAACACCAGTAGAAACAGAATTTTGGATTGCTCATAGTCTATTGAGATGCATAACAAGTAGCTCATACTAATCTGTTGAGTTCTGATTCATATGCATCAATAATCTAGAAAATCCAGATATAGATAGCAGCGTAATGAGCTACCAAAACTAAACAGTTCTTATTAAAGGAGAAATGATAACAATTAACATTTCAAACAAAATTAACAAATCAAAGACTTAATTGACAAAACTCTTAGCAAGCAGTTGAGATCTATCTATATATCTATCTAATCTAATTAAAGAGAAAGAAAGGATAAAAAAAAGGAGTTGTATAGAAAATGAATGAATGAATGAATGAAAACCTGAAGAGGCTGATCGACTTGAGAGAGTAGATCTGAAGAGTGGTCCGGCAAGAGGCTTAAGAGAGCAGAAAGCGCCGTCTCCGTATGCTTCGGAGGCATTCTTCTCATCAGTCCCATTGCCGCTTCCATTTCAAGTTCGAACCGGAGAAAGGTTTTCAGAGAGAGAGAGAGAGAGAAAGTCTTAAGGCGCCTTTTGTTTGATCCGATTTTCCCTCGCGGGAGATGAATCAGATTTTTCTTATTTCCTTCGCTTCTTCGTGGGGGACCATTGTCTTTCTTTCATTACTCTTCTTGCATGCGTTCATACAACAACCACTAATTATTACAACCGTTCGATATCATTTTCCAACGTCTCAGATTTCTTCTTCTCTCTCTCACTCACTCACTATCTTACTCAATATATTAAATTACAAAATATAATTAAAATTTGAGAAAAAAAATGTAAAAAATGAATTTTCACTCAAATTGGAGCCTAATTGATATATTTTAGACATTTTTTTTAAAACTCATAAATTAAAATATGTATTGTTAAAATAGTACAAAATTAGATTTTATTTTAACGGTTTCAAACAAAATTAATTTATTATTTATGTGACATCTATAAATAAAAACAAAATTAATTTATTATTTATGTGACATCTATAAATAAATAATCCATGTCATTATTAAATTACAGTAAATTTAGAGTTTTAATTACAGATTTCAGAAAACCAGTAATCAAAACCCCGACTTGATTAAAATTTGATATGTTATTTATTTATAAATTCCACTTATATATAATAGGTTAACTAGTGTTTAAAAGATAATCTTGTTCGATAACTTTAACAAAAAAAAATAATAATAATAATAATAATTAAATTAAATTGAAAGTCTTGAAAGAAAATATTCAAATTTGTCAATTCGAATATTCTAATGGGTTGGGGGGAAAGCAACATATTAAGATTTTCAAACTTTTTTGAAAAAGGTTATGATGATGGTTAATGAGGAGTTTGATTAAAGTCACAGCTAACTGCATATGCCCATATGGGAGTGAAGGTCCACAACAAGTTTAAAATGTCTTATCAAATCAAATAATTGAACTGTTCCTTTCTCTTTATCTATAAGCTCCCACAAAAAGAAACTACAAAGTATAATATTAATAACTTATATATAATTCAATTGTTACATAAACTTTTAACTTAATGGGTTCTTCTTCTTCACCTTAAGTTGTGAGTTCAACTTCACGCACCGCTCCTCGTACGATGCTGCAGATGTTAAAGGCATTAATGATTCATTTTTCGAATATAAATTTATCATAGAGTTTAAAATTCATAAACTACTCACGCTCGGTGGGCCGTAACATTAAGGGGATATGGGAAGGCGGTTTCTTTGGTTTATCTTCCAACAAAATTTCATCTGGATATCATTAGAACTGTATTTAGTGAGAACCGCAATAAAAGATGGTATATAATATGTGATATGTTTACCATTCTCGCTAAGCGAACAGCTTAAGAAAGCCTCGTGAAATATAGCAGACTGAATTTTGTAAGACTTGCATTCCATCTCTAAGTGGTCAAGCAATGCTTTCCTTGAACCTAGTAAACATAAGCCAAGAACAAAATTCAGCAATCAAATTGAGAAAACAACTTTTAATCACTTCCAATATTATACCTGAAGAACATACAAACTTGAGAGCCTCAAAATTGCATGATTGAAGCACCAATGGGATCTCAGGAGCCATTACATATTGAGGTTTCTTTGGAATTTTTTCAGTATCCAACAATATCTCAATCAACTATAAAACCAAACATCATATAAATCCATATGAATATCTAAAAAATGTAGTCAGCATTAAACAAAAATTTTTCTTCTAGGACTTAAAGCTCATATCGCCCATTAAATTTGGAAAAGCGGCGCAAAATAGATGCATTTAATATTAAGGAAGAAATGTGTCAGATATGTAAGCAATTACACCAAACAAATGAATGACAAACAATTGCGAAGATAGAAATACGCACATCAGGAGATTCAAGGCCCTTCCCAATGAGAAACAAGACGGCAACAATACACCTGACCTGGTGCCACAGAAAAGCAGTACCTTTGATTTTCACAACCCATAGCTGATCTTCATCAAATCTACAAATAAAAGCAACATGAAACTTAAGCAATGACAATAAACTATATACATAGCAGTCTTTCTTCCCAAAAACTATATCTGAAACCAGCAACCATATTATTTTATTTAGGTCAATACGTTCACCATTTAACAACAAAATCTCCAAATTACCTCATAATTTTTTCACTTTACAATAAAAAACTCTTTCATCAATCCCTGAACTCTATTAAGATTAATTTTATCTAATCAGACTTTCTTATTTCATATCTCGATCAACATCACTATAATCATTACTCACTGTCTCTCTTCTACATTTTAGGATATTTGGGTCCAAAAAAATTCCATACCACTCATTCCACAACCTTAAGGACCCAATAAGATAGAAAGGAGGTAGTGTTTGAAATTTTGGCATAAGATATTTTAAAAAGCTTTTTTGTCGTCTTTGAAGAAGAGTTTCAAGAATGGAGCCTATGCCAACATAAAGTTCTTCATTGCCTAAGAATATGTACATACAAATTTTACTCTGGACCAATGGACTCTATTTCCTCCCCTCCTCAGATCCAAAGGATTAATAGGCCCAAGGATACTGCTGAAACTGTTAACTATGTTCTATCTTACAGCACAACGAAATATTCCAAACTCTTTAATGAACAAGGAAATGTTCAAACTCTGTAGTGTTCCACTCAACCTTTCAGCGCAAGGGAATATTTTGAATTCTGTAATGCACCGTTTGAAGCTGTGCACATTTGCTGCATCCATTTTACAAAAATTTCTGAAGTCGTGTTCCCCAATGAATTTCTTCCCAGCATTTTCCATTGCCTGTTAAAACAAGAACTGGAGTAAACATATTTTCTCCTTGACAACACTAAAAGAAGAAAGGCATAAGTTCCTTCATTGTGATGCAAAAGAAAGGAGTGTAGAATGTCTACCTTTATATTCAGATTTTCTCTCCAGAAGAAGTACTTGTACTCCCTGCTCAAGCAACTAAACCTGTATGAAATTTTTTTTTATTAAGTGGACTAGAAATAATATAAAAAACAATAGGAAGATTTTAGATTTCCATTCAGAGAGGAAATAGAGGCAAGAGATGACACTAAAACCTTTTTTAAAAGTTAAAACTTGCATACATTTGAAATGTCACAAAATATTACAATACAAGCTACAATCCAAAGAAAATAAGAAATTAAGAGAGAAAAACTGATATCTTCTTTTCGGTCAAATAATGAATTTAGGTCAGCTTACACCGCACTGTACTAACTCGTCAAAACTTATTTGCACAAACCCATCTATTGAAGCTGCACACTCCCATTATCACCTAGATTTCAATCTTGAATTAATTTTTAGGAGATCTAATTTTCTTAACGTCATCGGAATTCATTCAACTTGCAATCTTTCCGAGCTCATTTTCTAACATTTGATTTGCTTTTCTTTTTCATCCTGGCGTTATTTCTTCAATCTCCAATACAATCATTTGCAAAAAAATAAACAAACCTTGAAGTCTAAATATCACACCTCATCTATAATAGTTACATTTCCGACTAATCCTACTAACCAACTTCTAACAAGAAATGCATAGGTCATAGGACAATTAGAACATGTCCATAATGTTGGTACGAGAGAGAGTTAAGGGACAATCACATGAGTACAAGTGACACTACAAATTAGAAGAATTAGATAATTATGTTTATTATTAGTACATAGTTATTGTTGTTTACTTAGTTAGCCGGTTGGATAATTATGTCTAGATTTTTATGTTATTTGCTTTGTTAGTATTTGATTTTTATTAGGATTATGTTCAGTTTTAGGATCATAGTTCTTTGATGACATGCAATTAGGAAAATAATTCTCTGTTTCTCTTTTGATTTTTCTTGGCCTCTCATCTCCCTGCTTGGATTATCATATATTCTATGACCTAGGGTTTGAACCCTAACATATGCACACAAATAGAGTTCATGTTAACTAGTGTTTAACACTAACAACCACCACAAAAAATAAATAAATAGAAAACATCTTTAGGTCTTAACGAAATCTCCTTCATGACATTAACAACTAAGAGAAGGAAGAGTATAATGCAATATAATGTACAGTTATTACATTTGTATAGATAAATAATAGATAGTTTTGATAATTAGCTCATTTTCACAAAAGTGGAGTACATAGTCCTCTTAATCGGTGATACATATGGCGAATAAGTTAAAACTTAGGCCTCTAAATAGAAGATACAGAATGAATAACTAATTCAAATGCAAGAAGATGATCACAAGAAAATCAAGAAGAGGAAGATTTACAAAGCTTGACAAACAAACCTTGAACTGAAATCAACTGGAACAGGACACCATCCCATAACTCGAATATCCTTTGGAAGCTCTTTATTCAGTATTCTCACGTAATCTAACTCCCCTTCTGATGGAAGGAAAGAAAAAGCAAGCAAGGAAAAACCAATCAAACATAAGAAATAATCAATTAGCAACAAAAAACTGTCATAAACTAAGTTGAATCTCAAAACACTCTACAATAAAGTATCAGATTGCACTTTTCCAGGGAGATATTCAAAGCTCTTCTGGATAAGCCTGCTTGGCATAATGTGTATGTACACGACTTATTTACTGATACAAAAAGGTTCCATAACCTAGATAACCATGAGACATTAGTCAAATAACTGAAGAATTTTCCCTATGCCTTCATTACTTGAGCAGCACCAACAACTCAAGCAAATACATGGATGATATGCTATTTAACAAGCATGGAGTAACAAAATATCCAATTGGTATGTTTTTACATAGAGCACAACATTTTCCAAGAATTTACTCGAAATGACAAACCAGATAGCTAGAATAACTATTTGAGAGGTCAAAGAAATCAGCGAACCGTAAAGTTCCTTCATCTGAAATTCCTGAGGGCATCCACTTCCCGTGTCTGCGTCATTGAGTTTTGATCTTAAAAAAAGAGAAATAACCTGCACTAAGCACTTGTATTTAAAAAAAAGAGAGGAGAAAATGTGCTTTACAGGTTATTTCAAAGATACATGATAAAGCCCAAAAGGACACCAGGCTGCGCTAGAGAAACACAATGCCAATACCTGTACTTTTTATCAAACCAAGAGACAAACAACCTAAGATAAAGCATACAATTCCCCGAATAAAATCAGGAAATTTGAACCAAGTTGCACTAAACAACTCCATGAGAAAGCATATTTTGAGATCATTCTTAGAGATTATATTATCCAGACAAGAAGCAATTCTTCCAAGTGTTTTCTTGACCAAAGTATCATAAAGGTGCTTCCAGCCCACATCTGGTCCATACAGAGAGTGACACCCTTAGGACTTAGGAGAAACAATAGTAGATAACTGATTGGTCCATACAGAGTGACAGCACTCAAAGGATGTTTCTTTTTTATGATGTTAATTGGTATTGGAACTAATGAAGATAAAATATTTGTATTGGAAATATAAAAGTAGATAAGAGTTGTTAAGAGATTATAATATTTTAAAGATGTTGAAATCACCTAGTGATCTTAAAAGGGGAATACGGAGTACACTGAACTTACTTTCATTTACTTTTTGCTAATTACTCTGAACTTACTTGTCCAACAGATGAAACACCCTTATCAGTTCTGCCACACCTTGAGTACTGCAAATCCTTCTTGGTACCATCTATGAGACGTGTCTTCTCAAGAGCTCTAAAAATTTCTGACTGCAAAACATAAAATCACTTCAATAATCATTTTCCTCAAATATGGTCTTGAACCTTGAGTCATTTACTCAGTGCGCATTTCCAGAATTATAGATATTTCAATCAGTTGCCTTAAGATGTCTCCTAGAAACATGATGTTCTACAAGCATAAACTATAGTACCCTAGTTAGGCAATCTGAACAACTTGACTAATAAAATACCATACTTCCATTCTTGAAACAGTCAATTTATCAAACTTTTTCCTCTAGGATTTTATTTATTTTCATTAGCCATTTCACAAGCTTTCCCTAAAAGTAGGTCATTTAGTGTATATGATAACTTGGCAACCGCCCTCTACAATTCACAACTGCTGCCACTCACTAACATGCATTGGACTAGTGAGGACCCCATATAAGTTCATGTGGGGGTATTGTAAACTGGAATTGCAGCCCGCACAGGATCCCTGAGTAGGCACACTGCCGAGAAGGATGTTAGTTAAAAATTTCTCCAACGTCAGGACTACACATGAACACTCTCTTGTTGGACATCATCTATGTGTATAAGAAATGCACCAGGTAAGATGGTACATGAAAAAAAATGATATGCCATTGAACTGTTGCCTACAATACTTTACCTCAATAGTTGGATCCATTTGTCCTTCTGAAGCAAAACCAAAAAACCTACAATGAAAAATATAGGTCCTTATGCTGAGACGAAAACAAACAATAAAGATTCTTTTAACTGCACCAAGGCTAATGGTAAAAGAAGCTAATGCGTCCAATTTGTAGTTGAACACTAAACCAAAACAAACATAGAGAAAAACAATCCATGTCTCAATTGCATCTAAAACAAGTGCAATATAAATGTAGAATGAGTTAAATAAGGCTCAAACAATAGTAAATCTAGATATATATATAAGCACGAGTCAATGAAAACACTTATTTCAATAATATTTTCTAGGGCACTGCTTTATAATTTTACAGTTTCCATAAACCCTTGGTATTGAGACTTATACAGTAAATGCCATTACATTGTTATAATACTTTTCTATTTCCAACAATGACATTACATGTATATCGCCAAAACTATGTATCTTGTTATAAACTTATAACTTCATGTATAACAAAGAAGATTGATGATAGTGGTTCATTTGACGGCGCCAGTTACAGCCTTACCTCTGACCAAAATACATTACTTTGAGGGCAACATATCTCTTCGAGTATTGATGCATGCTCCTAATTTTATTACCTGCATGATAATAGTAACAGCGTTCAAGCTCTCCTTCTTGGAAAATGACCTAAATTTAGTAAAATTGACTGAAACCTTTGACTTTCTGATTCATTTTATCATCAGTATGCAATTTCAGTCCTTGTATCTCCTCTGCCGAACCAATACCAGTATCCACATTTCTACATTCCTGATTCAGTAAATTTGTAAATGTGTGAATTTTGTTCAACATATCTATATATTTCTCTCTTACATAGAAGGATAGTAAAACTCATTTAATGCGTGTATTTATGCTTAACTGACCTTAGAACATTTGCAATTTGAGAGAAGAGAAGACAATCTTGCATTCTCTGACTCCAAGTCCTGAGAAGATGAAAATACAATTATTCAGGTATTGCTGTATGAAACAGAATGATGTTGTAAAAGAAAGAGGCGAGAAATGGATGAGGAACCTTGACTCTGAGTCGAAGAGAGTCGAGTTCGGATTGCATGAGCGGAGCGATGAGCGACTAAGATTGACTTCTGATCTTCGGCGGTGATGAATCGTTTTGTGTTCGGAAATTTGCCGCTTCTCTCTTCCAGTTCTTGAAGCAGCAGCCCTCCACTGATACGGCGCGTTTCGCCGTTCGCCGTCGCTGTGACAGGCTTTGGACTATAGGGCTGGTTTGATTCGAGCTTACTCTATTTGAAAATTTATCGGTAACACGGAATTAATATATATATATATTTTTTTAATTATGATTCTTAGTTCATTATTTTTTTTAATATTTAAATTTCTTGATTTAGTTATTATTTAATGCAAATTTTTAATTGTAAATCACTTTAATAAGACAAATGGGGATAATATGTAAAATGTTTGTGCAATTAATTAATTATATTTATTTTTGTTTCAATTTAGTCCATAAACATTTTAGGATTAATTTTTGTTTAAAATATACACATATTCTTTGTATACTTGCCATATAATTTTTTATTTTTTTAAATTTTCCCACAAAATCTCTTACATTACATTAGTCTTAAGATGACTTATTTAACTTCATTGTTTCACTCAAATTTAAAAAAAAAAACGAGGACCAGGACATTACTTATTGGTCTTTTTATATTTAGATGGGTTTTTTTGTTATGCCATAAAATTATCTCTAAACAATCGATGAATACTCAGGACACAAAAGAGAGATCATCTTGTCGTCGTCTTAGTATGTAACATTGTTGTTTGAAAATGAAAGGTAATAAATGTATCGTCGTTTAAAAAGAAGCTCAATAGTTTAAATACATATGTATGTAAGAGTTTTGTCTAATATTTAAAAAATGGATATAACAAATATAAGAAGAATCTATCATATTTTAAACATAAAATTACCGTAATTTAACATTTAAATTTTTAAACAGTAAATTTTAAAAAAATATATAATTGGAGAGGGAATATTAAAATTGTTTGAGTGCCTAATTTTAAATATTTAGATTAAATGTATCAATAGTTTTTAAGGAATTGGTAATGAATGTCCTCTTAAATAAAAATAGGGATTTGAAGGCAAAGAAATTCCATCATATTTAAGTTAAAAATTGTTTTTATAAAAAAACAATATATTCAAAATAAATTCGGTGTCTGATATAAATTTTGTAAATAGTTTGAGGGCTTATTTAAAAGTTCTCCCGCTAAACAACTGAATGCAAAACTCTGCTGCAGGGGCCAAGGATCGCAACTATATCGCAAACACTTTGAGAATAAAACGCTAGAAACGCTGCGATCCAAGTTATAAAATGACAAATCGCTTCATAACCGTACTGCAGAACCTAAAATACCAGAAAATGGAAAGAGAAAGAGAAATAGAAGAAGAAGAAGAAAAGAGGCCAATCGTAGGAGAAACGGCATCCTTCAATGCAGCCGTTCAGTCGACGACGCCTCTATTGCCAACTGGTCCACCGAAAACGAGGTCTGTCCGCACAAAGGTTCCTGAGATTGAGGTACATTTGTACCGACAGGGCCAAGGTCCGGTTAATGTGTTCAAGTCGGCCCTCGGCGGCTGGGACCAGGATCAGCTCGAGGTCCGAGACATTCTAGACAAGCACAACCTCAAGTCTCTTTATTCCTTCAGCCTTGACACCGGACGTTCCAGCCGGATCCGCTTCCATCCGAGGAACGGTCGATCGTTGATGCCTTACACCGCTGGATCTGTAATCTACGTTGACGGCGAGGTCAAGGTACTTACAAATATGAATTCATGTATCATTTCGTTTGACATTTGACAGAAATATATGATCTATGTTCATGTAACACGCGTATAAAATATGATCTAGTCCATTCCATTGTGTCTGATCTGATGGTCAAATCTCGCTACACTATTACTCTCAAGGCACTTTATCTTCCCAAAATAGTGACCAGATTGGAGCAAGTTAGTTGTCAGATTTCGCAAACCTTGATTGTTATGTAATCAATTGAATATTGAACTTAAGTTAGGTGTTATACTTTCTTGAGATACAATGATTTAAATGATGTAGGCAGCTATAACAATTAACAATGGTGAATCTGCATGGAGTTATATATGAATTTTTGGTATGATGGTCAAATCTCGTTACACTATTACTCCGAAAACACTTTATCTTCCCAAAATAGTGGCCTGATTGGAGCAAGTTAGTTGTCAGATTTCGCAAACCTTGGTTGTTATGTAATCAATTGAATATTGAACTTTAGTTTAGGTGTTACACTTTCTTGAGATACAATGATTTAAATGATGAAGGCAGCTACAACAATTAACGATGGTGAATCTGCATGGAGTTATCTACGAGTTTCTAATATGTTCTTATGTGCAAGAACAAATGGGTAGCTCTACAGTATGTACCTATTTGTCAGATTTCGCAAACCTTGATTGTTATGTAATCATTTGAATATTGAACTTTAGTTAGGTATTACACTTTCTTGAAATACAATGATTAGAATGATGTAGGGAGCTATAACAATTAACAATGGTGAATCTGCATGGAGTTATCTATGAGTTTGTAATCTGTTCTTATGTCCAAGAACAAATGGGTAGTTCTACATTATGTAGCTATTATGAGAACACCATTAATTTCAGTTTGATAATGTAAATCCACATTGATTACCGTTTTACAAGTTTGGGCAATTATAGGAATAGCAAAATCCCCTTGACCTCAATTCCAATTTCAGGCATCTTTGATCAAGCCTATCACCAAGATCTTGGTGGGTATTGCCATAGTGAGTATCATGCTAGTGCTGGTCTTGAAGGCGTATCCTGAGTTGATAGAGAAATTAGACTTTTCTGGCGGCAGAATCCCTCCATGGATATTGGCTTGCATGGTTATCTTGTTCACTCACTTGAGGAAGAGGACTAAGGACTTTCTGAAAAGCCGTGGATGGTAAAAACTCCACAGAGGTTACAACTTACAACACCATTCTTTCTTTCTTTTTTATAAGCTTTTTGATTAGATAGTAACCCTGATCTTGGAATACCCCACAATTTACTATTTATCTGTTATACCTTTCTGTTTACAGAACCCCATAACACATTTTTGTTTCTGTTCAATTTTGCCTGAAGGTGAAATACTTGTTTTTCACCTCTGTTTTCTAACACAATTTGTTAGAAAATTGACATGTAACATTTTAATGGAAGCTGAAAAGTGCTGATAATTATTTTTCTTCTGGCAATTTTTAAACAAAAGAGTTGTATGGTTCATAATTCAGGTAATTTGAGTTTTGGAGTTTCTCATGTGAACATAATTCATAATTTAGGGAGTTTGTTTCGAAGAAGACGATGATGACAATAAGATTGAATGGTTATGGAGTGAATTTGAATATTTGGAACCAATTCTAAATGTTATAGTATTCAATATATATACCGTGCATTTTAAAAAGTTAAATTCTATGTTTAGAGAACATTGTATTCATTTCTAGTTTTATCTATTAGAGTTTCGGGAGACTGAGTGTTATATAAACTCGTATAGGATTATAATATAATCTTTGTTCTGATTTTCTCAATAATATTATCTCTTTTAGGCGGATGTAGTCAATATTTATATTAGTGAATCACTTTTAAATTTATGTTCTTTCTTTATTCTTTATTGAATCTGTGGCATTCATTGAAGAAATCTGAAGAGTTTGGATTCTGCTAGGCTTCTTCTACATAGGGAACCAGTCTAATTTATTTATTTATTTTAAATTATGAAAATTTAATTTCCTAAACTAGGTATATATATTATAAATTAGGGTTTTAAATTGTAATATAAAAACGGCGGAGGAGACCATCATTCTCTCTTTCTCTAAAAAACAAACCAGCTTCGTTCTCTCTTTCATCTGCTATCTCAGCTCTCGCAGCAATGACTTTGGACAACGATATAGAAACTATTCTATGGAACGAAGACCAAATTGCCAACCGAGTTTCTGAACTCGCCAATCAAATTTCCGGCGATTTCAAGGACACTGCCACTTCATCGCCGCCAATTGTGGTCGGAGTTATCACCGGAGCTTTCCTTTTTCTAACTGACCTAGTTAGGAAAATCAAGTTACCCGTCATTGTCGACTTCATTCGAGCCGAATCGTATGGTGCTGGCACTGAATCGAACGGCGCTCCCAAGATTTCCTGCGATTTGAAGGTCGATGTTATGGGGAAACACGTTATTCTGGTAAATTTCCGAATTCTTTATCAATTCAATGTTATAATTGCGTAAAAGGACTGTATTTTCATTTAAATTTTGATAAAGCTCTGTTAAATTGATTGCATGGATACCTAATTGAGAGTTTGTATTAAGTAGGAAGAAATGAAGTAATATGCAAGACAGATTTGTTAGACTAGTATTGTTATTATCAATTTGCTAAAAACCATACAAACCCTGCATCATATTGAAAATCTTAGTTTTCAACATGACAATCTGATTATTTGGACATACTAAGAAGAAGATTGAGCTTATTTAATTGGTAATCCTTCCCCCAGGTTGAGGACATTGTTGATACTGGAAACACTCTATGCCGTCTGATTGCTCACTTGAAGTTGAAAGGAGCATCCTCTGTATCAGTTTGTGCTTTCCTCGACAAACCGACAAGAAGGGAGGTTAACTTTGAGCTTGTGGGTGAAGGCAAATATTATTGCGGCTTTCAGGTTCCATCTCCTTCCTATTGTTAATGTCATTTGGTGATTTTGATTTTGATTTTGATTTTCTTCCATGCCCCTAGATATGTTTATCATATTGTTTACAATCATTGCACTTAGAATTAGGATTTGTGTGATAGTTCTAAATTTTGCATTTTAAACATCCCCACCCATCTCTATGAGATTTTTGTTTTAGAAAACTGTAACAAGTAAAATGTGATAGAGAAGAGACAGGAAAGGAATGATAAATCCTCCATAACCCGACACTCTTCATATTTATTCACTTCATAATCCACCTAACTCTAATCTTATGCGATACATGCATACCATATAGAATATAGCCATTACATAATTCATGGTTTCTTTCACTTTGCAGTGTCCAGATTACTTTGTTGTTGGATATGGGATGGATTTTGCTGAAACATACCGAAATTTGCCTTATGTTGGAGTCTTGAAGCCTGAGATGTATAAGTGATATATTTTATTGTGTTTATTCAGATAAATAAACACAGAGACAGCTAAAAGGCTCCTTGTGACAATAAATTATAACATTATTTATGCTATATCTTAACTGATGTTTATGGTTCATGCTTTGACAACTAGCATAAAATATTATGATTTAGGCGTTGTTTGTTCTAATAATAAATATTTGATTGATGATTTAAATAATGCTACATTAGATTAGATAATACCATGTTAATTGATTGTTAACACTTTGAAGATTGTAAAATCTAAGTTTGACAATGAAAAATGAAAGGATCCAATCACATTATCTAGAATCTCATCTTAATTAAAGTAGCCCTAACTAGTTCTTATTAGAACCTTCTGAGTTAATACTCATTAGCGGAGCTCAATTGGAGACCAAAAGTTGGAAGGTCAGGATAGGATGTTAGAGTTCTTGCTAGATTCCTAAATTTAAAAAATACAAATTTGAGTTGAAACATTTAAAGACGACACTCAATATGAGATTTCATGTCTTTCATTTTTCATGACATCTCATGTTGTGACTTGTTATTTTTTCAAATGCAACACCATCTTTACGATAATACATATTTTGTTTAGTACTACTATAATACAACACAATACAATGAACAAAGATGACATTTGTAAGTAACATCAGCTTACAAAAGCAGCCACTAGTTATTTCCAAGTAAGAGCAGGAAGAGAAGTTGTTGCTGGCTTTACCGGCTGTGGAACAACATTTCCAGTCGTGTCATAAATAATAACACCCGAAAAATCAGGTAGCTGACATTTCCGACCCATGAATATATCCTTCTTCCAAACCGACAACTCGCAGCTTGGCGGCAAGCTTCCCTCAACATGATTCCCAAACTGAAAATTACTACCTGATAATTGTGTCATCATCCATTCATTGTTGATCATCTCGATCACGGGTTCTTCTCCATTGTTGTATAATTCCCCATAGCACGCCTTGCATGAACGAAAACTACGACGCAACTTGCGAGTGACATGTGATGCGCACATGAAGACCGCAAACGCACATAGGAAAAGGGTTGCTGCCGCATAGCCAGCTTGCATCTTGTGTGGAAACACTACTATCTGCAGACGGCTAACCATTTTTGGGCCAATTTGTTGAATATTTGATGATTTCTAAGGTGAAATCTTAGATATATATATATATATGTAGGTAATTGAGGATTTGTTATGGTCTAAAATTGGATTAGGGTTTAGGTGAGCTTAATCCCTTAGTTTGTGTCTCAAACAACCAACCTAATCCATTATCCACATCAATGAATATGAATATGGTTACCATAATTTAAACTTTCACAATCTCTAATTTAATAGTTAAAGATAGCTTCTAATAATAGTCAATGACCATGCATCGGCCTACAATAAATAAATTGATTATCAATAAAAGAATTTTGAAAAAGTCTTCACCTATATTATTATAAAAACTCAAAAACACATAATTTAATCTAGCATGACCTTCACCCGATTAGGCATTAACTATTATCACTTATATTGTCAATTTCTTCAAACAAAAGCCTAAAATTAAAATTATACAAAAGAATTAAGTGACAATATATATATATATATATATATATATATATATTTAAAAAATATTTTAAATATTTTTTTTTATTAAACCTATTAAGTATAATAACATTTTTATGTTAAAAGTGTATGTAATAGAAGTTACTGTCAGTAAGGAAGTTTAAGTTATATAGATTGTTGTTAGTATAAATTTTATAAGAGAGTGATAAAAAGGGAGTGAATTTGGAAATAATTAATTCTTAAAACTATCTAATTTTTCAAATTAACCTATTTTATTCATAAACTAAACTACTGGTCAAGCGAGAAAGATGGTCAATTTAGTTTTTCTTATATATATTTTATTTAAAAAGTTATAATTATAATTAACATAGTAGCCACTAACTAATAAGGATTCCAATAAATGGGAAAAAAAAAATATATTTCCCATTTGAAATTAATAATAAAGATCACATATTTCAAAAAAATATTTAATAAATATTCAACTAAATTAATAAATATTATACGACAAAAAATGATAGAAAAATAAAAAAAATTACATAATTGAATAATTATAATAAAACTGGCAAATATATATATATATTATTAAAACTATATTATTTTATTGGAGAAGATAAATATGTTAAAATTTATTGTAATTAAACAAATATTTTATCTAGCATTTCTAATATTCATTATCAAAACTTTTAAATAAGATTTAATTTTTTTAAATTAAATGCAAAAATAAAGAAAAAATCACAAAATTAGAAGATAATAGTATTAATAACATACATTAAATGATAGTAAAATAGACCCAAAAAATGATAGTCACGTACATATAATAAAATTTAAAGGAAGTAGGTATGTTTTTTGAGGTATTTATCATTTTTTACTTGTTTAATCTTCTATTTGACATTTTTAATTATTCTACACATTTATCAAACTATTAATAAAACAGACATAAAATGACATAATAAAAATGATAAAATATACTTAATTCTGGAAAATAAAAAAGTTATCGACATTTTCCTCTTCTAAATGACATTTTTAAGTTATCATACACATTTGATAAATTAATAGTAAATATGTATAAAATGACATTAACAAGTGATAAAAAATAATTAATTCACAAAAAAAATATTTTTTTTTCTTACTTCAGACATGATATATATATATATATATATATATGAAAAAGAATGCAATTACAAAAGTTATTTATCTTACCAAATATGCAGATTTTTCTTCGCATATACTCTCTCAATTCAATTGGAATCACTATTCTTTCTTATTTTCAAATTTTGACTCACATGAACCAACCTCTTATTTTTTTAAAATATATTATTAGCATCAATACTAGCATTTAGCTCGTGCATTTGCACGATTATTAATATAAAAATCGTGAAAAAAAAATTACGGATAACATTTTTTATTTTATTTTTAACCGTTTTAAGTTTATGGGTGGGTCAACCCACAATCCGACCCAAGTATCCATTTACTCAACACCTATATAGATTAGTTAGTTAAAAAGTTGAACTTATATTAATATTAAAACGTTCCGCGTTTATCAAATTTGGTGTTGAATTTACAATATAAAGTCTTTGTAGCCTAGTTGGTTAAAGAGTTGTACTTGTTTTGTTAGGTTGCAAGTTCGAAACATACCTCTTAGTATTTTTAATTTTATTTTTAACCGTTTTAAATTTAAAAACGGGTCAACCCACCATCCGACCCAAGTATCCAAATTAACCACAACTCTCGACCCGGCAATCCGGACACTTTAAAAATTAAGCATCATTATATATATATATATATATATATATATATAGATTAGTTAGTTAAAAAGTTGAACTTATATTAATATTAAAATGTCCCGCGTTTATCAAATTTGGTGTTGAATTTAAAATATAAATTCTTTGTAGCCTAGTTGGTTAAAGAGTTGTACTTGTTTTGTTAGGCTGCAAGTTCAAAACATACATATAGCATTTTTAATTTTATTTTTAACCGTTTTAAATTTAAAAACGGGTCAACCCAAAATCCGACCCAAGTATCCAAATTTACCACAACTCTCGACCCGGCAATCCGGACACTTTAAAAATTAAGCATCATTATATATATATATAGATTAGTTAGTTAAAAAATTGAACTTATATTAATATTAAAACATCCCGCGTTTATCAAATTTGGTGTTGAATTTAAAATATAAAGTCTTTGTAGTCTAGTTGATTAAAGAGTTGTACTTGTTTTGTTAGGTTGCAAGTTCGAAACATACTTCTAGTATTTTTAATTTTATTTTTAACCGTTTTAAATTTAAAAACGGGTCAACCCACAATCCGACCCAAGTATCCAAATTAACCACAGCTCTCGACCCGACAATCCGGAAACTTTAAAAATTAAGCATCATTATATATATATATATAGATTAGTTAGTTAAAAAGTTGAACTTATATTAATATTAAAACGTCCCGCGTTTATCAAATTTGGTGTTGAATTTAAAATATAAAGTATTTGTAGCCTAGTTGGTTAAAGAGTTGTACTTATTTTGTTAGGTTACAAGTTCGAAACATACCCTAGTATTTTTAATTTTATTTTTAACCGTTTTAAATTTAGAAACGGATCAACCCACAATCCGACCCAAGTATCCAAATTAACCACAGCTCTCGACCCGGCAATCCGGACACTTTAAAAATTAAGCATCATTATATATATATATATAGATTAGTTAGTTAAAAAGTTGAACTTATATTAATATTAAAACGTCCCGCGTTTATCAAATTTGGTGTTGAATTTAAAATATAAATTTTTTGTAGCCTAGTTGGTTAAAGAGTTGTACTTGTTTTGTTAAGTTGCAAGTTCGAAACATACCTCTAGCATTTTTAATTTTATTTTTAACCGTTTTAAATTTAAAAACGGGTCAACCCACAATCCGACCCAAGTATCCAAATTAACCACAGCTCTCGACCCGGCAATCTGGACACTTTAAAAATTAAGCATCATTATATATATATATAGATACCATTAAGTTCGGATTCATATATACCATCATATTATTAACATCACTCTCAATTCGAATTACAATTTCCTCAATTGACACCCGTATAAATTACTATCATTGTCATTTTATAATATTTATAAATTCACATGAATGAAAAATGATAGAATTTCCAAATTTTACTTTTGGTAATTTTTAAGTATAGGGATGATATAATTTTTTTTGTAATGTAATATAAATTTAACAAAATTCAATGATTTTAAAAAAGAAAATGTTATAGGCCCATAACTAGCTATTTGATATGTAAACATGTAACAATGACTTCCAACCAGACGAGGAAAATATTAGGAACCGTGTGAAATCCAGACCGACCGACCATCTGAAAAAGACAGATCATGTGATCATGACTTCGAAACCTGATTTCTCTCCATTCACAGCTGCACTGAAGATTACATTCACATTGACTCTTTTGACATTTATTTCTATGTATATCCAACCCTTATCCCATCCAATGAATTTTAACATTTTTATAAGTATATAAATTTTTTATTTATTTTTTTTTAGAAAAAATAAGAGATAGTCATGACACCCTACATACATGATCCCACTTAAACTTAAAGCGTTTTCAGATGAAATAACTCGTAACTTTTTGGTCTTAAGCTGTGATACTTATTCAACAAAAATCAATCAAGTAATGAGAATTCAGAAAAATAAAAAGTATTAAGAAAATATACATGCATCAACATATTTTTGGAACATCAAAAACAATAGAACAAACTTATCAACAATTCAAAATTCGTTAAAATCGATAAATAAATAAAAACATTCCTATTAACCCTTTTTTGTTAAGCCTTTTTCGAGCAGAATTCACTATAAATAAATTAGGAACTGTTATATCGAATCGAATTTTTTTTTAATTAACATTAGGATTAACAAATTTATTTCTAGTGAAATTTTTACGTCATTTAATAAGAATTAGTGTTTAAAATTATTAATATATTAGTGTTATATTTAATTGTTTAATTAGTTGTCTTAAAATTTGTTTGAAACATGTCGAATGATTTGGGTCAAATATTCAAACAATTATCAAAAATTCGTCCAAAGTTAACCTACTTAGTAGAGTCAAATTTAAATTTATTTACAAATGTTCCTTTAAATAATTGTACATTTATTTGTTCGTGTAAGAAAGATTCAATTTTTGGTGCACATTTTAAAACATGAAAATATAATATACCTTCCTCCAAATTTCCAATTCAATGACAATATATATACCATGATTTAATCTTAATTATACTCCTTATATCTTGTATTAAAACTATTACAATTAAAATATAAAATTACAAACAATCATTTCAAATACAATGCAGATTTTGTAATCAAATTACCCTGCATGCATGCATGAATTCAACATCAAAAGTTTTAATAAAAACATATTATTATCTTAATTAAATAAAGCCCTAATTAATTTATATAAACTGGATACTTATCAATACAATCATTCCAAGGATTATCTTCTTCTTCACCCGAATCCCGAGCCCATCTCCAAACCAAACTCCCAACCTTAAAACCAGTCCCGAACGCAAGCATCCACATCCGATCCCCACTCTTAATCCTCCTTTTCGCCTCAAAATACGCCATCTCATAAAACACCATACTACTCGAAGTGTTTCCAAACCTATGAAGAGTCATCCGAGCCGGTTCCGTAACCGAACCATCAAATTTCAAAACCCTAGAAACTTGTTCAATAACAGCTTTCCCACCCGTATGTATACATATGTGTTCGAACGCTTTTGTGAAATCGGGCACGTAGGTTTTTGTTTCCCCTCGAGTCGCCGCCATAACCGCCGCCCCCGACGAGTAGAGGTAGTGGAGGAGTTCGCTTAGTGGTAAAACAGAGGGAGCTAGGGTTCGGATGTGGCGGCGGAGGTTTGTTGCGGCGACTCGGATTAGGTCTTTGGTTAGGGAGACTCCGGTTATGTTTTCGGAGTCTTCCTCTTGAAAGGCGGCTCGGTACGAGGAATCGTCCGAGCCGTGGTGGGTGCGGAGAGAATGGGTTAGTTCGGCTTTGGCGGATAGACGGCGGTTTGGATCGTTGGTTAGTAGTGCGGCGGCGCAACCGACCCGGAAGATGCAGTTTGTTACTAACATGGATCGGTTGTCGCCCGAGTACCAGTTTGAAGTTATGCTCTCGGAAATTACTACTAGAATGTATTGAATCTTCCTGCATTGTAAATTATGATTGAAATATGTTATATTATATAAGGAGATAAAAATCATATATTTAAAAAAAAATAGATTCTAATATTGCTTAAATTTGTTTTTATTCTTATATTTAAGTTGATAGATTAAAATAATCTGATGTGATTCTGTATTAAGCTGTTTGATGTTGGGTTATTTGATATTTGTTAAATGGATTTTGTTTAAAAAAAAACAATTTTATGAAAAGATAAGTTGTTTATAGTTTTAATTAGTTGAAATATTATAGTCTTTATCATAAAAATACTCTTCAAAATTACCTCTATTAACAATTTTTTAAATAATCAAATTTTGTTTCAAAAAAAATATATCAATCGCTTAATATTATTTTAATTAATAAAATAAGTGATTTAATTTTACAATAATAGTGATATAATTAATAAAAATTTCAAAAAAAAAGGATAAAATACTAAAAAAACAACAAAATGTCCTTAATAAAAATATTATGTATTTTTTCCCAAAAAAGTATTATCTATCTTTATAGGGGTTTATTTCGATTCAATTCTCTAATATAAACAAGTTCATTTAACTCTAACTAATTTTATTATTTATATTTCTTTTTATTTTGATATTTAATAAATATATATATATATATATATATATATCCATAGTTAATGATCATTAGAGACAATTAAAAACATCGTTATTAATGCATCTATTAAATTATTTTTTTTATATATATTTGAAACTTATATAAACTAACTACTATTATTTTTCTATCAAAATATATATAAACCAATAAACCAATATTATAATTTTAAAAAAACATACCTATTCCCACGAAGTATATTAGCAGCAAGATCAATAGAAAGAACGCCGGAGCTACATCCCATCCCACTAAGATTAAAAGTCTTAACATCTGACCGGAGATCATACCGTCGAACAACCTCCGACGACAAAGACGGCGACGGCGAAAACCCACCCGAAGTAACAATAACCACATCAATCAAATCCGAATCAACCCGACTCTTCTTCAAAACAGAATCAACCGTCGCAAATACCCCATCCCTAGCTTCCTCCACAGCAGAACTCAACGACGGCGTAGGATTATTATCAGCAATGAACGCCGGCGCGTATGTCTCACCGCCGAGGCCAGACTTAAGAAAAATATTACGCATGAATTCAACGCTCTCATTTGTGAACTTTTCACTCCGGCGAAGAAAAACCTCGGCGGATTCAATGGTGGTTTTAAGACGGGGCGGCGGAAGATAGCATGAGTAGTTGAGAAGATAAATAGGTTTAGGTTTACGGAGGATGAAGATGATTAATAAGGAGAAAGCGCATGATAAAGAGTAGGGATGGAGAAGAAAGGGAGTGTAGGATATGGTTGCGTGGAGGAAGAGGGTGAAGGATAAGAGTGTTAAGAGAAACAGCTGTAGGAAACGAATGGTATTCTTCATTGCTTCTGCTTTAGCTTTAACTCTCTATCTCTGCATGATCATGATTCAACGGCCATATTTATATTATATAGAATCAGACATTTTTCAGACATACATAAATAAGTCAAATCTTATGACTTTAATTATTGTCGGGGGAGATTATTGGTAGTTGTTATTTATTTATTTTTATTTAAAAAAAATAAAAAAATTCATGTTCCCATCTCCAAGGTGTTTTTTTTGACATGGGTATTGTATTATTACATAATTTAGTAAAATAATAGTATACAAATGTGACAAGTTATTTATTTTATTTTGAAAGGGTAACTTAAAAAATATATATACATATATATTAGTAATATTTATATATCCTTTACCAACTTTGGGGGCCTCGTGCTATAACATTAATGGTTGAATTATTATAATTTACATATATAGACTAAGTACAGGGGAAAAAGGACTTCTATATATATATAGAATATTTGTTTTAAATGTAATCCATAGTTTTGTTTAAACAAAACTATGGATTAAAATAATATAATTATATATATAGTAAACCAAGTCAAACAAGGGGAGGTTGGCAGTTGAGATAGTACTACTTGCTAGTTGCTAGATAGCTGGAATATAATTAATTTATTCATTCTATTCATACTCTTAATTATAATTTCATAATTAGATTTATATATATTTATTACATGATTAATTGTATATGCCTAAAAAAGGTTTGATGTAGTTGGTGATGTCTTCAATTTATATAAAAATATATATAATTATATTATAATATAATTTTAATTTTAAAAAAAATTAAATTAAAATTAAGTGGTTATAATAATTTAAATTTTAAAAAAAATGATAAATGAACCCTTATATTAACTTTAATTCAAATAAAAAAACTTATGTTAGGATTGAATTACGTGTTTTTTTTTTAAAAAAAAAGTAAAATATTTTCTTATTAATACTGGTCATAAGAAATTGCAGAAAATATCAACAAATAAAAATCAAGTTGTGACATAAATTGTCATAATTTAGTTCAACAAAATAATGTTAAAAAAAATCAAATTCGTAGCAAAATTCTATCCACCTTAAAACACATTAATTACATGAAAAAATAATTATTTATATATAATATAAATTGGTTAGGGAACGTAAAATTATGGTAAGTTATTATATATTCTGACATTGTAGTGGACAATGAATGGAAGCCATGTCAATATCTAAAATGACCATACCATGAATATAGGACTCACAAATGCAACCTGATTCAATCTTAATTACAAACCAATAAAATCAAATTTATTATAAAGAAATGTTTTTTTTTCATAACAAGTATATGCTTTATTCATAGAAAGTTAACTAATCATCACATTCTTCTTGAAAATATCAATTTTTACATAAAGAATAGTTAATTTAAAAACAAAACATTTATGTATAAATGCTATCTTTCAATCTAGTTTCTAATGAAATAATTAAAGCTATCAACAAGCACTTTAATTATGAAGTGCATGCTTCCACATTTTGAACACAAATAAATTCTAAAAATGATTGTTTTTAGAGACATTCTTTTATGCATATATGGATTGTTCATAGATTGAATCATTTCAAATTTGAATTTAGTTAGACATAAATTAAAATATTATTAAAAAATTCTTATCCAAAATACACATTTAAATCTATAAATAAAAATAAAATGTTTCAAATAATATCCACTAAAAAACCCTAGGGGTTTGAATATCATAAAAAATAAATAAGAAAAAATCCTTAATATTAAAATATACAAAAATGTATTATTTTTTTAAAACGTTAACACAATAATTTTAACTGAAATTATTAAACGAACCTAAGTTTAAAATATATATAATATTTTATTCAATAGAAGTAAAAAAAATAACTCGTATTTTAGGAAGAAAGTTAAAATGATCCACATTCACAATCTCTACTTAATCCAATTCACAACTACAATTCTCATAATTAACTATTCTTACATTAGTTTGACATTTTAATGCGAATCAAACCTAAATTAAAATTATAAATGAGTTTGAAATCATACTTCATACCTAATTTGTAAAATAGTGTTAGTAAATAAATATGTTTGTGAAAAAATAAATTTACATGTAAAATTGTTGAATTGTTACTAACTCTATTTTATATATATTAAAAATTTTGATTTTCTTAAAAAAAACAAAAATTATATTTAATACTTATTTTCTTTTATTACAAATTAATAATGCAGCAATTATGATATTGGTTGGAGAATAACTCATTTCATTTAAACTTGGAGCAACTTGTATGAATAATTAGATAGTGTCAAATTATATATATACTCCTTTATTTAAAATATATATATTAATGTCTAGTGTATAATAATGACGTGGATAGATGATAGCCATTTGGGCTTTACTTTCTAACTAAGAAACTTTGGGCCTTGTGATGTAATTAATGTTTAGGTAATAATAGAAGGCAGGCTAGACTATATTTATTGCATTCAAATTTCAATCAAAATAGTCAACCATATAAGGCAGTCAAGTCAACAAACAAATTTAAAAAAAATGTTAACATTTTTCGGATTTATTTACCTCCCACTAAAATGAACAAATTTTATTGTAGCTTATAATTTTGTTTAGATTTTTTTTTTTTTTTTTTTTATTTATTTACAGGTATGATTAGTTTATTCGGTTTATCTTATTTTTTACTTTGTTCAATTCAAATGAATTTTTATTTGAAGTCATAAAAAATTTTTAAGATTGTTTGATCTTCTTTATTGAAGTTTTTATTTTTATAAATTTCTCATACTATTTAATATATAATTTTCATTTAATTTTTTTAATTTTTTTAATGGTATTTTGTATTATTTGTAAATTAATATTTATTTAAATTAATAATAATTTTTTTTATAAAAACAAATTATTAAATTAATAGATAATATTTTAAGTAAAAATTAAATAAAAAATTACTTGTTTGTTTTTAATGAGTTGACCAAAGTGTGATAATATATCCTTTTGAAAATGGTAGCTTTAATAATCGATCATATCAGTGCAGATACTACAATATAGGGATTTGACTTTAAGCTCAACTTGAAATATTTGTTATTATTATATTGGAGCAAAAAATTATCTTGAGTTATTAATATATATATATTAAGAATTAAAATTTTATTTGATAAATGGTTTAAATTTAAATTTTATAAAAATAAAATAAATTAAGATGATTTTAATATTTAAATTTAATAATTTAATAATTTAATTGTAATATTTAAGCTAATCTTGAACTATTTATAATTATTATTAGATTGGAGAAAAATGTTTTACAAGAGGTGGTTAAATAAATAAGATTATGAATTTTTAAATTAAATCATTTGAATTAAATTGATAAAAAAAAATTATCTAAATTAAAAATTTATAAAATAATAAATTAAGAATAGTTTAGTATTTTTTTTTATCTAAATTAAAAATTTATAAAATAATAAATTAAGAATAATTTAACATTTAAGTTCAATAATTTAATGTTTTAAAAGTGTTTGTAATATATATATATATATATATATATCTAAAAGCTATTTGACAGTGGGGTTTTTTTAAAGTTTGTTTTATGTGATTTTTTTTTTTAAATTAAATCTCTATTATGTTAATATATTCTATTTATCAAATTACTTATTTTAGTTATTAAAATATTAAAATAATTTTACTTCATTTTTAGTAAATTTCAAATACAATAAATATTTTAATAGTTTAATAAAAAAATTATAAATTAATAATAAATTCAAAATACAAATAACTTACTTTTTTTATCCAACAATCAATTTTGGATAAAATTCTAAAAAATCCTTAAATAACCAATATAGAACAAGTCCTTAATATAAAACACATTTTATTTTATTTTCAACCCACACAAATTTTATCATATAATAACAAAGTAACACATAAAAGGGTGTCAATCAAAATGCTATTGCAAAAAGTAACACATAAAAGGGTTTTTTCCCCAAAAAAAAAAAAAAAACTTGTGTTGATTCAAACTAAAAAAAATGGTTTTTGAATATATATTATCAAATTACCCATCTTTCTACATTTTTAGATAAAGAAAATTGATTAGATAGTCGGTGTGAAAGATTAATTTTGGGATAAGAATCTAAATAAAAACAATAACCAGTACATCAAATAAACTCATGCTTTGAGAGAAACATTAAATTAATAGGAGTGGTCTAACCAATCATTTGGATTATGTGAAATTGGGCCTTTGTAAGAAATTATTGTAAATAAAATAAGCGCATAAGTTGGACTAGTACTTAATTTTATAAATATTGTGGACATTTAAAGATGTATACATTTTTGGCTTTAGAGTATTTGAATACAATAAATTGATATGACTATTGTTATGATAATAATAATGTTTATCTTCAAATCATCAATTTATCATCTAAAGCTTCACTCATTTTACAAGAGTAAGCAAGTCTGTTAATTTGTTGTTAAAATTTTACCATATATTTTACTTAGTGAAATTGTAATTTATTAATCTTACATAAAATATATATATATATATAAATTATCACAAACTATTTAAAATATCAAAATATATTTAGAAATTTAATATTTAATTTGATAAATCACAGGATAAAATTATAAAGCATTCTAATTAAAAATGGGGTATACAATAATAGGATATTAAGAATAAGACAAGAATGGACAAATCAAACATCATTATCTTATCAATCTATTTAATGGTAAAATTATTTAATTGGTTATATATAATACTTGGATCATGGACACTAGTCTCTAGCACGGGGATTGCTTAATTATATAAACATCTAATAAAATATAAAAAGGTTATATTAGAACTTTAGTAATTTTTTTTTTATGTATAGACAAATTATTGATTTAAAAAAATTATGACCAAGTTATTTTTTAAAAAATTCAACTAAAAATTTAAATTATATTTTCTCATTAAATATATTGAACTATAATAACAAATTGGAACTCCTTATTGGACCAATTATTACAATTTGAGACTATTTATTTTGAATTTTACAATTTAGGGCTTCGTATTATGAGGTTTGTACCATGTAGGGCTTCGTATTGTTACTACGTATATGAAAATCTATATATAAAAAATGCCTATATTACGTGGCTTTATAATAGAAAATTAAAAAAACATGTATTAACATGACTTTTTTTTATATAATTATAAGCTACGTAATACATTTTTTTTATAATATTTTACGGACGTTCATATCCATTCTAGCAAAATCATATTTGGTAGAATTTGATAATAGGAAGTCCCAAATTGTGAAATTAAAAAAAAATGTCTTAAATTACAATTAATCTCATTTATTATTAAGACCAAATATATTTATAACAAAAATAATATTTTTTTGTTTACAACTTGTGATGAACTTTCTTTCAGTATTATATATCTTTTTATTAATCTCACAATCATTTTGAATACTTTTTTTAGTCTCATTTATTTCAAAGTTTAATTATTTGTAAAATGATTTTTTTTATTACAAGCTCATGATACATCTATAATCTTATTTTTTTTATTTATCAAATGAAATTGTAGTTTTGTCTAATTATATTGTTTTAATGGACAAAAAAAAGTTTACAAAGTTACATTGACATATAACAAACTCTATAATAAGTTAACCAATTTTCAAATTAAAACACACTAAGAAGTGTGATTGTAAAAAAGCCTTCATTATAAATTGTTTATAACATGTTTTAAAATATGGTATGTATTCAACAACAAAATTCGTCCACCACATTGACAGAGATTCATAGGGGAAAATTTTTGGGGGTGCATCGTTGAACTCGTAGATGATCATCAAAGGCGATAATGTGTAGACATTGGTTGAAAAGTTAATATTTGGTGTCATTTTTTTTTTCTTTTCGTATTTGTTTAAGTTTCTTTCTTGTTGTCTTGTTTATGTCAGTGTTTTTTTTTTTTTTATCTTTGTCAATTTTTTCGTTTTGCTGAAACAATTTTCTTTGAATAAAATAAAATTATATATTATATTTTCTAAGGTTTTAAATTAAAATTATCAAACCAATTATTGAAAATGAAAAGAATATATAAGGAAAGGATGGGAGAGTGACATACACAAAGAGTCACAACTAAAAACAAGATCCATTTGGATCTTAGCTCCTTCAATAGTGATTATAGATTGAGCACTTGCAAGATTTTCTTTTGATTATTTTCCTTGTCCACTCATTATGTTTATTTCCATTTTTAATTTTATTATGATTTATTGATATAATTTAATTATTTAAAAATGTCTTTATATTTTAATATTTTATATAGACAAGTAGTATATAGTTATCATATTGCACATGCATACATGTTATAAATAGAATCAAGCCGACATTGGCTAAATTTATTATTTTCCCTAGTAATGATTTTATTTTTATCTCTAATTATATGATCCATTAAAATATTATATTGTTTGATGTGGGTTTATTTGGGTTTTTATCATATTAATTATTTTTTCAATACTTAATTTATAAATTAGAATATCAAAATCTTTTCATTTCATCTATGAAATTTAAATATTAAAATTTAAAAAACATTTTAATAATATAATTCAACCAAATTGATTATATAGTAATATTTTGTTGAATGTATATTCAAGTATTTATTATTTTTTCTATCATTTTACTTGAGTGCATGGACCTTATCTTTTATTAAAAAAATATATTTAATTTGCCCTTACTTCTAAATGGAACAATGTTGAAATTTTTAGTTTTTGTTCACACGAGATCTGCTTTCATAATGGGAGTATAGAATTTTGGCTCGTTTTTGTTAGGATTGAGAATGTTAAATTTCGTTTCTTTTTTGAACTAGTACTAGAGCAATCATACCTTACTTTAAAATATATATTTTGAATAGTGTTTATGCCTCAAATAAAATAAGTCATATAAAATTGTTAAAATCACTTTAATTCACATTTTTTTAATAGTGTAAACTAAAATAAGTTTATCAACATTTTTAAATATGTCCTGTAAAAATAATTGTGATAAAATAATATTTATTTATTTTTTAAATTATACCTTCATTGTGTTAGAGATATAAATAATGATGAGATTCCCTAAGGTGGACTCAGATAGATGAGGTGGCCCTGTATTGTTCTATTGCATACATCATTTGAATCAATTGATTGCTAATAAAATTTTAACAATTACTGTTTATTTATATATGTATAAAGATATATAGAAGATGATGTCATGCTTATAACTATTGTAAAATATGACTAACCGCTGATGAAAATCAACTCCTTTGAGTGCCAAATTTAGTGTTTGATTGCAATTTAAATGTACTATTTTTTTTTTTATAATTATAAAAAATGAACAAAAATAATAAACAACGTTAATTTATTATTATTATTGTGTTATTTTATTCATGTGTTCTATAAAAAGTTTGATTTTATATTTTTTTAACTTTCTTCTAGTTGTTTTTAGGATGAATAAACAATTAGTTTTTAAAATCTCAAATTTAATAATAAAACTACATGAGTTGGACTAATTGATTCAATTATTAAGAGATTGAAAATTAATATTGGAACATACTATATGACAAGTAACTATCTATAATATCACCAAAATAGTGTTTAACTCTTTTCGACGAGATATCTCACATCATCGAACCATTTCTCGAATTTGTATGAGATTTTAAAAATTGGCAAAGAAAAAATGAATAAAAAATATTAACAACTTTCATGATTTTCATTTACTTTTGATAAATATGATATTTTTATTAACAATTTTCCATACACAAATACAATATTTAATAAAAATGTTATATATATATATATATGAAATAACTCTAAACCTTAAATCCTAAACTCTAAATTTTAAACCCTAAAAAATTATATATATGCCATTTTATTTTAATATTCAATTTTCTCTTTTCTCTCTCCACTCTCTTCTCTCTTATGAGACAGCAAGTGTGACATTATTTTGAGACAACAGATCCGAATTCGAATTCATAAATGAGGGACGTTAATTAGTATGACCTCACACAACCATGACACTTATTTTAACTAAACATTTTTTAAATGAAAATCGAACTACTCGTGATATTTGATCTCTTATGAATTATTATTCACACTTGAGCTACTTTAGTGGGTTAATATTTTAATATTTATAATATAACGAGTAAATATAATATTTTATACAACTTTTTCTATTTATTTCTATTTAGTTGTACAAAATAAAGAATGAAGTCAATTTTTAAGGAGGAAAATTTAATGATAAAAAATGTTTAAACAAATAAATAAATATACCTAATAGAAACATTTCAAACAAAATAATATTGAAGAAGCCAATTACGTACCACATAAATAATAAAAACATAATTTAATCGCCGTTGTCTGTCTGTGAGACGATGAAACACTAATCAAATGCCGCGTGCCACAATCTTAGTTAATTAATGTCTGTCTTAATTTCCACTATAAAAAGTTGTCTCTTTATCTCTCCCGATCTCATCTCCCCCATTCTCTCTCCGACGAAGGTCAACATTGCAGAGAAAAAGGTATGTCCACTCTCTCTCTCTCTCTCTTTTTTCTTTTTTCTACATATGAATTCATATGTTAGTGGGTTAGAAAGTGGGCTAACCTTTTCTCAATGGTAAACCCTCAACTAGTTTGTTTTTTTTGAAAATTATTATATTTGTGAGTAACTATTTTCCAACAATTTGGAGTTCATTTTATTCTCATAACTTAGTAGTAAAGCATATAACAAGACTCGAACATAACTTAATGTTAGAGCACATAACAGGGTATCGAAGGGTTATGGGTTCGAGTTTTCACCCGACCATTTAATTAAAAAAGAAAAAAAAACTTTAACTTCAATCAACACAACTAAAAGACCCTTCTTTGTTGTCCCTACTAAGTATTTAGGTTGACATTATTATTTGTTCCCAAAAGTAATGATAAGATGCCCAACTTTCATAGTCTTCCATGTGCTTTTTCCATTGTTGATAACCACTATAGATGCTAGTTAGCTGTTCAATTCACATTTTGGTCCCTGAACTTTATCTCAAGGATCTAGAAAATATTTATACTTTTATTAATTTCACATTGGACCTAGCTAAACTCTGGAAATACATTCACTTTTAAACCTACAATATTGCCTTAGCAAGGTAATGACCAATTCTTTCACAATCCAACCAAGAGTAGTTAATTAATTACACTCTTTCCACCTTGATCTACTAGTCAAAATAATAATTAGAATATCTTGGGTTAGTTTTCAATTTTTCATTTAGGTTGGATATGCACCCATTTCAAAGCTTAGGACTAATTTTATCCACATCTAATACTTTAAGAGTTAATATGTACCATTTAGAAACTCAATGTTGAATATGAAGATTAATATTTCAATAAAATTATGAAGGCGGTCAAAAAAATATTAAGAACATGGCTAGGTTAATTAGGTTAGGGATTTGGCACACAAAATAGTTTTTTTATATAATATGAAATTAAATTTGATGACGAATTATCGATAATCAAACTAGAAAAAAAAAGTGAATTGATTAAGAAAGAAAGAAATTGATATATGACCTTAATATAACATATTTAAGTATCTTAATAATTAGTTTTCTTTCAAATACATTGCCTATATATTTAGGGTTTTGTGTTAATAATTTTGATATATTTTTGTTGGTTATTTTGATCAACGATGAAGTATTCTTATATTTTCTCACGTAAAATAACAACTTGTATAGATGAGTAGATCTTATGTTTAATTAAATATTTTTCTATAATCCAAGTTATATAGACTATTTAAACTAAATAAAATTTCAGGGATCATTCACACAAGTTCTAAAAGACTTAAGATATGTTTAATCAATATTTATTTTTAAGAGGATTAAATTTATAATTTATTTATATATTATCTAGCTAGCTTAGTGGTGTCCACCACTCACATAGAAGTCCATTTATTAATAATCATTTATTAATAATTTCTTTGATTCTCAACAACAAGTCACGTGACAATGACATGTTTAGACTATTAGAAAATGATTTATTTAATAAATTTGTAACTTAGGTGTTACTGTTGTCTTACTTCATAATTAATATATTTTAAGAAATATACAAAATTTTCAGTGTAACTACTAACTAGTAGTTCATTATATATATATAGTTAATTACAGAACAAGTGAACATATATTAAAATAAACCAATTGCATAACAAATGGAATATTATATGAAAACCTTTACTAACTTACATCAGTCCTTTAAATAAATTATATTATTGTTCATGCATGTTTTATAGTACAATATTATTTAAAAACTGGTCTCATTAGAAGTCTTTAAATAAACAGTCTTTTTTTACTTTATTCGAATATAAAATATTATTTTTTAGGTTACATGTGTATAAAATATTTTATGGATAATGATCTAGTTGTGATCTATATTCTAAATATTGCGATTTTTTACAATTATAATATATGTAGATTTTCCATATAATAGTCCAATTATAAATTACATGCTTAATATTTGTGGGATTTGTTCTCATTTTCTTTTTTTTTATGGAAAAACACTCATTGATTAGTGCTCTTTTTATCTTGGGTTTCTTTAGGATATTTTTTTGGGTTAATATTGTTTGAAAAAGAAAACTGATTTTTTAAGTAAACATTACTTAAATACCCTTATCATTATTATACAAATATTTAAATAAATGGTAAATTTATATTTTGTAAAATAAATATAATAATTTAATTGATGAAAAAATAATAAATGTAATTTGTATTTTGGGTAAAATCCTGAAATAACCCATATGAAACAGATGAATGCATGGATCTTTACAAGATTTGAAATGCCCAAGTTTTTATATTCTTCTTAAATCTGATCAAACCTGAGTTGTCACGTGTCATGTAGAAATTAACACAACGACAGACAAGTACCATCAATTTAAATCTATTTTTATTGAAATGCACAAATAAATTAATCAACTAAACTAATATTCAATTTTAAATTGTGGGTTTTAGTTTTTATTGTATTTTGTTACATTCATCTATCAAAATAGTGATATCCTTAGTAGAAAATGTAATGTTATTGGGGTTGGAATACTAATTAATGTTGAGTGGGTTTTTATATATTATATATATAAAAATCATGGTCATTTAGTTGTTAGCGTGAAAAACGGGAGGAACAAAACAAATCTTTACATGTGCATCATGGCACCCCTTTAAATAGTTTCCCTTCCCATTTTGATTACTTTTAATTAATTAATTAATATTCTTCTCATATCTTCTATATCGATTAACTTGTCTCCCACCCATTTTGATTTGTAATAACACATTATTGTTATATTTTTTAAAACTAGTATTATCATTACAATCATAATACCACTTAAGTAATGTAAAATAAATCATAATTTAAAAAAACAAATATTATTTAAAAATATGTTTAAGATTAGCCCATCTTGGGCTAAAATCTAATGGGGGCCCAAAACCCATGTTAGGTATAATTGTCGCCCACTTGATTCTTCTGGTTCATACATGATAGGACACGGTGTTGTAGATTAGTGGTCCCTCGTCGTGTCCTCGTTGGTTGGTCGGTCGGTCTTCTTCTGCTTAGCTGCCGTCCGGCGGCTTAAGTCCGTTTGGACCATGTAATTAAGCTGACTCTGTGGAATTGCTTAATTTCATTTTATGTTTATTATGGTATGTCTTTTCATGTATGTATTAAGTTGCTAATTCTTGACCACACCTTAAATCTCTGTCGGTAAACTAATGTTTTTTTATTTATTATTTTTTTGTTTGATAGAAAATTCATCTATTATATTTAAGTTAAACTTTCTTAATCAACCAATACAAATCATACCAAAAATAAAACAAAAAATTAATGTTATTAGGTAGAAATAATAGTCATTCTCAGGATACAATAGCTCATATTAGGCAACTATTTCTTTTTATTTTTATGTTTTTGTTACCTATAATTAGGCTGGCCATAGGAAAGGCACGGTCTCCTATGGATGATAATTATAATGTATACAATTTCCTATCTTAATTGTCTGTTTATGTTTAGGAATGGTTTTTTCTTTTAAATAATAATAAATATAATTAAATATATAAATTATTAATATATTTATGAATTCTTTCTATTTTATAAAAGTTTTAAGTTTATTGTTTTAGAATAATATAAATTTTAAATATATTATATTAATTTTTTTTATATATAATTTTAATAAAAAAATATTTTTTTATTTTAGAGAATATAGTATATTAATAGTGCTCCACAAAAAATTCCCAAAAACTAAACGGGACAAAAAATTATAGTAAACTTCACGATATAGAATAAGTCAAGAATAATAAATGTATTTCTCACCTATATTTGTTCCGATCCCAATTCTTATTACCAATTGTAGCAGGCTAGTCTAATAAGAATCCTTTCATATAGGCAGTTTAATTAATAAATAATTGTATATGTTTAAATAGATCCAACTAAATTATTTAATTTTATATATTAAACATAAAATACAATTATTAAATTAAAAAATAAAAATAAATTGATTTTATTCCGTTTAGATCACCCAATCTTGAGGGAGTATAATGATTAAAATTAGATTGTATTTTGTTATTATAATAAAAAATTGTATTATAAGTTATAGATAATAAAAATACATACGTGGATATAATAAACATTCTTTTTGGCAATATATTAAAAAAAATAAAAGGTGAGGAAAATTCCTTAGAAACTTGAAAATGAGTATAAATTGGCGCCTGCCGGAACTGTCAGTTTATAACACGGTACTGGCGGTGTTGGTGGTGGTGCTGGTTAAAGCTAAACGTGCGCCCCCTCCCTTTTTCTCCATCTTCTAAAAGCAGAGCAATCAATCTTCACGTCCTTCTTGCAGCAATCTTCACTTATGGCGCGTCGTTCCTCCGACAAACACATGCCGGAGGTCTACTTCTCAGATGAACTGTTTTTGTTTTGGCTGATGATGATGTTTGTTTTCTGATATTTGTTCTAATGATTACCTGCAGTGGCCGAAAATTGTAGTAAAGAAATGGCTTAACATTAAGAATAAGCTTTCCGATTACAACGCCGACACCGATGATGATGATGCTGATTATGATAGCGGCTATGATTCCGGAAGAGAAGGTCAGTCAGTTCTTAATAAGCAGAAATTTGTGTGTTCTACTTTATTAATGGATGGAATCTAGTATTATCTTAGATTCGAATGATTCGCCTTTCTATTAGAGGTTGACGTCTGTTTTTTTGTTTGCAGAAAATCAAGCATCCAAGACAGGATTACGGTTTCAGGAGACTGAAAATGGAGATGTTGATACTGATCCAACTGGTAATTAGGGATCTTCCTTTCTTCATGTGAAATCATTATATTCTTTTAGATCCATCTCAATATTATTATTAAACTTACTTAACTTATGAATTTATGATGGTCATTAACTTGAACAATTGTTTCCTTGGATGCTTTTCTCAATTGCTTCAAAGTTACTATTGCTAAACTACTAAAACTTAGACAGGTGGGAATGTTCTTGAATAAGGATAGATTGCTTCAACCTTGGGGATTTGGGTACTCAATAATATTTTCTCTTGCTCAACTTGTGTAAATGATGATTGTTTTGTGGAAAAAATTGGCCTAGAATATGATTGATTTACTTAGTGGTGGGGACTTCTTTCTTAACTTGTTTTCGGGTTCAGTTCATACTTAATAATATGGATGGACCATCTTATTATATTACTTTGGATTCCCTTGTCATATTTTTACATGCCACACTTGAAACCTAGGTAAAACCATAACTATAGTTAGAGCACATATTCACTGTTTGTACTCTATCATTAAACTTAGGAAGAAATAGAATGTACAAACGCAAGCACTTGATCATAATTCCCCTCGTCATCAACCTGATGCTTCTGTTCTACTGCAGAGTTATTTGTTGGCAGCTTGAGCCAATATGTTTGTTCTATGAATTTTTACTGCAAAGTTAGGCTTAGGTTAGTGTAAATTATTGATATGTTTTTTTCTTCTTCTTATGGTGTGTTAGATGCTTTACCAAGATTAAGGAGACGGAGGAATTCAGAGACATTTAGAGCACTGTATACAAACTCGAAAGAGATAAAGTGAGATTATGCTCTAATATAAGAGAATTATTCAATGCCCATTTTATTTTTTTGAAAAAGGTTCATGTATTCCAATTAGAGATGAAAACAAGTGAAAACCCTTTAACCCTTTTGAAAGAGATAAAATGAGATTTCTTTATTCAATGCTCATTTTATCATTTGTTTATTCCTTTTCATCTACCTGTACTCTAGATTACGTGTTGGCACATGGAATGTTGGAGGAAAGCTTCCATCTGAGGATCTAGACATTGAAGATTGGCTTGATATTAATGATCCAGCTGACATATACGTACTTGGGTAAGATTTTGATGGGTTTTTACATATTCTAAACTACACCTATGGCACCATAACAATATGAAGTCTTCCTTTGCTCTGTGTAGATAATACCTTAAATGAATTTCCATTATTAATTGGTTTGGTTATCTATTCCTATGTGGAGTCTCTAATCTATAATTATGGGTGTATTTGCTACTTGACAGATTTCAAGAGGTTGTACCATTAAATGCTGGCAACATTTTTGGCGCGGAGGACTACAGGCCGGTTCCGAAATGGGAAAACATTATTCGAGATTCTCTTGGAAAGATTCGACTTGAAAAATCTAAATATAAATTCTTCAGTGACCCTCCTTCTCCATCTAGATTTAAACCCACTGATGATCTACCAGAAATAGTGGATGAGATCTTGCTTGAAACTGATAGTGAAGGAGAAGAGATTCATCCTTTGGATGTCAATTACGACTGTTTTGATGAAAAGGGGGATGAAGTACATGAAATTGCGTTTAAGAGCTTTGAAACATCAGTTCCCCCAAATATAAACAACGATATTGGTGTGCCAGTTGAAAGTGACTTGAGGAGGCAAACCTCTTCTGCAAAGAGACTAGAGAGATTAAATTGCATGAAAGAAAATGAAGAAAACATTGACGCATCCGTTCCTCTGTACAATAGGAAATTCAGCAAGAGCCTTAGTGGGACAGAAAGGGTTAATGATGTAAGCTGGCCAGAAAGACCATTGGACTTGTTGAATCAGCATGTTCTGCAAAGACCCAACTCTTTCAAATCTGTTAAATCTTTTGGCAGATATAACTCGTTCAAGATATCCACTAGTGCCACCAACAGAACAGAATTAGATGCAGCTGTACTGGAAGAACTCGACCTTGAATCACTCTTGTATAGAAAAAGAAGGTCTCCATATGTAAGGATAGTGAGCAAACAAATGGTTGGAGTTTTCCTTACCATATGGGTCCGTAGAAGCTTGCGAAGGCATATCCAGAACTTGCAAGTCTCCACTGTTGGTGTTGGTGTTATGGGCTACATAGGAAACAAGGTTTGTTTTTTTCATTCTCTTGACTTATTGGAGATTATTTGATCTTGGATTTTCCTCAAAAATACAAAATTACTGTGCTGTAAATGGTGGTTTATTTGTTTTTTGAAACGTAAAACTCGTGTGAATAACCACTAGATAGTATTCACAGCGAACAAAGATAAACAATCTCTGTTTGATCGTCAAAACAATTGAAACAAAGTTTTTAAAACGTAAAACTCGTGGTTTATTTGGTTAAAATGACTAAAATATCCTTAATATTTAAAATGTTATAAAGAATAAATTAAGGGTATTATGATATTTTAGTTGGAAATTGATAAAAGAAACTATGGTTAATTTTATTTGTTGTTACATTATATGAATATTTCTCATATCAAACAATCTATTCAAAACAAAATTTCTTCTCTTTTTCCTTTTCCAGGGATCTATATCTGTGAGCATGTCTGTACACCAGACTTTGTTCTGCTTCATATGTACTCATTTAACCTCGGGTGAAAGGGAATTGGATGCCATCAAAAGAAATAGTGATGTGAATGAAATACATAGGAGAACTGTTTTTCATTCCTTGGCTACTAGAGGACATCCCAGAAGTATCCATGACCATGAGTGAGTATATATATAATATTTTTCTTTCTTTCGCACTCACCCTACTTAGCCGACATGAGGCTTATCACCCCGAGTTCTCAAGTTTGATTCTCATAAGTTGGCACTCACCCTAGTATCCATGATATTATTGGTATTATGAAAAGGCTATATCTTTAGTGAAGGAAAATAATAACTTTTGATGCTACTGCAGGAGAATAATATGGTTAGGCGATCTAAATTACCGAATCAATTTGCCATATGAGAAAACCAGGGAACTAATATCCAATCTGGATTGGTCCAAATTGGTTCAGAGTGACCAGGTTTGTCGCAGTAATGTTATTTCGGCTTAGCTTAGCTAGCTTCTACATGCATTGAGAGTTGACACTTATTTTTAATTTTTGTTCTCATGATAGCTTAGTAGAGAGTTTAAGAAAGGATGTACATTTGATGGATGGTCTGAAGGCACCTTGAATTTTCCACCTACATATAAATATGAATTGAACTCGCCAAAGTACTTTGGTGAGGACCCGAAAATTGGAAGGCGTACTCCAGCCTGGTATGTTTTGATTTGCCAACAAAAAACAAAGGCTATCTCCAAATACAATACATAGGAATTAAAAAAACATTCTTTGTGTCTGATTTCAGGTGCGACCGCATTCTTTCATATGGGAAAGGCATGAAACTATTAAGTTACGGAAGGACAGATGTTAGGCTATCGGATCATCGGCCAGTGACTGCTTTATATTTGGCGGATGTTGAAGTATTGTGTCCAAAGCGACTTCAACGAGTCCTCACATTTACAGATGCAGAAATAGAAGCTCAAGTTGCAGCTTCCCTGAAAATGGATTTGTTGGGGAAATAAACCACTTTGTATTATGAGGTTAGTGCATTTCAAAAAACAAAAAATTGTATCTTTTTTAATCAAATTTTCTAAATGATTTGTATCTTGATACAGGATAATGAATTAATGACGAAGAAGAGCATATTATATTATGATATTGGGAAATGAGGTATTGTCCAATCATTTGTTGAATGGTTGGATTTATTTGGTTTGTAGTTTGTACAGAAATGAGTGTGGATTTTGTGATAGTTATATGTTAAATAAAGTCCAAAGTATTAGTATTAATCAGACACGAATTATGTATCCAAACAGGTCTTAGGAGAGACAGTTAATTTAATTAGTGTCTGTTTATGTAATATATTATTATTATTATCACGTGTGTGTAGCAAGCAATATTAATCAATAATGTTCTCTCAATTAGTGTGATTCACACTTGAGTGGGCAAGAGTTATTATTTGTTTTCATTGTAAAATTTTTGTATTAAGAGAGTTTTAATATATGATGATCATGTAGAGCAAATAATCATTTTTGTAAATTTTTTGTTTGGGATGATTTCTTAAAATGTTGTCCATAAATAAAATGTGAGTAATTTTATATTTTAGAAAGTTGATACAAGTTAAAAGATTATAATGCAATGCATCATATAGTTGCAAGGTTAAAATTATTTTAATCATTTAAAAAGTAAATTTAATTTAAATAATATACAGGATGAATATATAAATAAAGTAGTTTCTATAATATAAAAGAAAACAAATTATAAAAGGCTTTCGTGATATTTTAATTTGTTAAGTCAATTTTTTCAATTGAACCACTCTCGTGGATACAAATTTTGTATTTATTATTTATAAATTATATAAATTTTATATACGTTAGATAAGATCACCAAATATTAATATTATATTTTAATTTAATGTAGTTCGAAATGTATAATCTAAGTATCCAAATATTTTTTATTTATGAATTTCATATTAAAATAAATATAATTTTGTTGCTATCATTTTATTGTTAGGTTAATTTTAAAAGTAAGTAATAAACTTATTTAAGAATGTAAGAGTTAAAATTTGATACTATATACTTTAAGAAGCAATATAAAAATTTAGATAAAATTTAAAAATAAATATGATATTATAAATGTTCTTTACCGAATTATAAATCATAAATTTTAAATCAAAATTGTATAATATTGTACTTTTTAAATATATAAAATAAATATTCTTTGTATATATAATTTAAAATTAATAGTGTATTATTTTTTAATATATTCATTAATTATAGTAAAAATTATATATATATATATATTAATTTTATTACATTCATTAATTAATAAATATTTTTTAAAATTATATATTTTATTAAAATTCAACATATGTTATTTAATTCCTTCAACGTGGAAGCGGGCTAGCCGTAAGTTCATTCTATAAACATATATATAGATATATATATCATCATCTTCATGATCAATGAAGGTTTTAGAATCATCGTCTTCTTCTTCTTCTTCAGTCTACATTAGACTTCGCATATCATCCATTGGATCGCTCCTAATGTTTCTTCTCAAGGCAAGTCAACAGAATCTCTTCTACATTTGTCTATTCATCATCATTTCATTCATTTCTTTTCTATTTTGCTATATCAGACATGGAGATCGTCTTCTTTCGCCTTGTATGGATACTTGAACTTCACCAAACAAGGTTTCATGTAAGCAGCCTCTACTCAGTCTCTACTCTAATTCGATTATGTCCTGCTTCCTGATCTCGCTATTCATTTGTCTGTTAGCAATTAGGTCAATGTTACTGTTATAACCATTTTCGATTAATTCAGAAAATTAAGCTTCTGGGTTACACAAATTGTTTGAATCCAATAAATGAATCAAAATTGCACTAAATTAGATGTAACATTTTGATTAGGGAACATGCCAAACAGTTCAATCAAGAAGAAATGCAAACAAGAATAGAAGGTCAAAATTGTGTAGTTACTGGAGCTAATTCCGGCATTGGATATTCAACTGCAGAGGGTCTTGCTTCAAGGTGACATAATAAATCTATTATTATAAACATCATGTGGAAATGTTTTCTTATTATTAATCTGTATCATCAGAGGAGCGACTGTGTATCTGGTATGTCGTAATAAGGAAAGAGGAGAAGATGCTGTTTCTCGAATTCAATCATCTACTGGAAATCAAAATGTTCATTTGGAGGTACTCTATTGAATCATAATCCCTAGTTTTGAATTCACAATTGGAAAAGTAGATTGGTTATTGAACTCATGATCTAAATAGGTATGTGATCTTTCGTCTATCCATGAGATTAAGTCGTTTGCATCCAGGTTTTCATCAAAGGATCTTCCAGTTCATATCCTTGTAAGCCTTTACTAGTTAGTAGTTACTACCCTTAGGATTATTGATTTGTATGGTCACTTCTCATTTATCAGTGTATAATCATCGTCCTTTTAGGTTAATAACGCTGGATTGATGGAACATGAACGTGTTACAACTACAGAAGGGTATGAGTTGAACTTTGCTGTAAATGTCTTGGGCACTTATACCATGACAGAATCAATGCTCCCTTTACTGGAGAAAGCTGCACCTAATGCACGCGTTATTACAGTTTCTTCGGGTGGGATGTACACAGCTCCTTTAACAGATGATTTACAGGTTTTCTTGTTTTTTGGTGTTCTATGTATATGGATCATTTATTGAAATGGGGTTTGGATTATGCAGTTTGAAAATGGGAAGTTTGACGGAGTAGAGCAGTATGCTCGAAACAAACGCGTCCAGGTTGGTTGGTTGGTTTATTTAAGTAGAAACACTGCTACTAGAATTAAGCTGGATTTCATATAGTTAAAAATGGGCAGGTAGCATTAACAGAAAAATGGGCAGAAACTTACAAGGAAAAAGGAATAGGGTTCTACTCAATGCACCCTGGTTGGGCTGAGACTCCTGGGGTTACCAAAAGTTTACCTGAATTCTCTAAATCGTGAGACTACATATACTGCATTTATTTTCCTATCGATACAGAGTGTTAAGATTAGATCAAATATTGCAGGTTGTTGGGAAAGCTTAGAACAAGCGAGGAAGGAGCTGATACTGTGATGTGGTTGAGTTTGCAGGCGAAAGAGAAATTAAAATCAGGTGCATTTTACTTTGACAGAAGTGAAGCTACTAAGCATCTCCTGTTTTCAATGACTATGAATTCTCACAAAGCCATAGATAGGATTGTGGAGAAACTCGACAGTTACACCGTGTCATCATCGGTTAATCATGATAGTTAGATCGAAATATTTCGATGCAAGTTTATGAACTGTTCTTATTTATTATGTAATGTATGTTCTATGATTCATAGGAGGAGAAAAAGAGTTACCCATATGAATGAACATTGTTACAGATTTGAAAAAATAAAAATAATTTTACCATATGAAGAACAAAAAAGAATTGCACCAGCCGGGAATTGAACCCGGGTCTGTACCGTGGCAGGGTACTATTCTACCACTAGACCACTGGTGCTTGTGACAAATGTATTAAATAAATAATATTTAATTCCGTGGTTCTCCTGAAAGAAAAAAATGACCTCTCGAACTAGTGAAAAGCCAACCAGCTTTCTTTGGACAAGAATAGCCTCTCATAGATCATGAACGACAAAATTAGGGTTTTGAATCTTTATTACACATTTTAATGTCTTGTATATATAAGACATTAAAAAAGGTCTTCAGTCTTTTTAATCATTAATACCTTCTATAGATATAATTATTTATTTGCTCATAATTAATATCAGTATTTTTTACAGGTTGGTAGGATGTAACGTGACCCCAATAAGTTAATAACCATGTTGTTATAATGGATTTTTTTAAAAACTGTTACTATCAGAAATATTTATCAATTATTTTATTTAAATGATAGAGATATTATATCTTTCAATTTGGTCAGCTGTATTTAAAGTTTTAAATTTGATTTTCATTACAAATATATATATATATATATATATATATGAAATTGAAAATGTTATGTTAAACTGTCCAACCAATTACCAACAAAAAGTTATGTATTTTTTTTTTTGTTTTTTGTAAGACTACAACATAAATATTTTTTTGCATTATTTTATATATTAATAACTAAACATTGTATAAATAGCACATGAAAACTCTTATGTATTTGTCAAGTTATTTATATCATTGTTATATGAGAAAATTAATATTAAGTAATCATCAAAATCTCTAATATATAAATAGTTTGATTCACTCTGTGCTTTTTAGCATTTTAATATAATTAATTAATTTCGTTGTAAATTATATTATTTTACTTAACGATATAATAATCCGTATTTTCAAACATTTTTAATAAAATAACTCTAAGTTAATTTTCTTAAAAGTATAAAATAGTAAAAATAAATAACAATACCAATATCCCATTCACTCACTAGAAGTAGATGAATAAATATATCTCTATAATTAAACATATACATATAGTAAGTGGTGGTGATATCAATCTTCATAAAACATTATATTTAAAATTAATAAACGTTCGTAGTTCAATACTAAATGACAACAACTTAAATATTGTTGTTATTCCTAAAATAACTAATTATACAATTATTATTAACATCTCCACATTATTTTATTAAGAGTAGAATATAGTACATAGAATAATATTAATTTCAAATTCAATACTTATTAGAGTTATTAAAGACTAAGTTAGTAGTTAGATTCCGAATTACCCAAAAGTTGGTGCTTCCTCAACCGATACTGTCGGAACCTCTGCCTCGCATATTCCATGAAGTCGAACTCGATGTTGCTAACACTCGCCTGCACATTCAATACAATAAAATTTATTTATATATCGAGATTGGAGACTAGTTTAAATTAATTAAGATATAAATTAATACTACTCACAGATATTATTCCCCATAATCCCCAAAACACATGGTTTGCAACTGTGAATTTCTCAACATCCTTCACCAATTCTTCTACTAATTCACTCTTCTCTTCATCATCATTATCTGTCATAATTAAAATAATCACACTTTAATCGTAAATAAATTTCTTCATTTATTATTTGAAACTGACAGTCTAACTTCCACAACCCAATAAAGTCAATTATCCAATGTACATATCTTACCGGAAAAGAAATAAAGAACAAATTAACAAACAAAGTTGATTTTTTTTCTTTTCTTTTTTGGTTTCTCATTTGGAGATAAATATAGGCAAAAATTAAAAAATATTTCAGTTTTTTTTCTTTTTTTATCTCTTCTTGATTAAAGTTTGGTATTTACACAAGAATGTTTTTGTACAATTATGTAAGTATTTTTTATTTGTTATAGACAACTATATATTTTATCATTTATTAATTAAATTACTTTGCATGTGTGAACTTCCTAATTTTTTTTATCATTTATCCAAAAAAATTATTTGTGTTAGAGCTTCCTAAATAAAATAAAATAAAATTCAGAGTAAAGTACAACTACAACTAAATGACAAAAGAAGATTAATGATTAGAATCTTTCCTACTTTTCTTCTTTAGGGTTAGATTGATTTGGATTTTTGTTAAAAAAATATATTGTTTAATAATATAGGTTACTTGAGATTTGTTCTAGATAAATTATTAAAGTATAAACAAATCCATTTGTTTTATATATATAAAAAAAAAACACTCAAAATCTTTCCACAAAACTTTGACTATTCTTATTCCCATATTCTTATCTTAGTTAGACCTATGACTAGGTATAATCAAACCTAACTTTTGACTTACTAGACACAATCAATTTTGACATTTATAAACAAAATGTTGTATTTTTATAATACTATATCTCAGTCACAAATAAGATTACCATTAAAAATATATATACACAACTTACCTGGATAGTTAAGATATGCTTGCACAAATCTTCGCCTCTCCTCCAAACCTTATGAAAGAAATTCAAAGAATTATATAGTAATCACATAGTAAAACATATACAAAATTTTACGGTAATTAATTCTTGTTACTTGGGTACAAATCGTAGTTCAAAATATGAGGCGTGTCGGTATGATAATTCGCTGCCATTTCGCAGAAGTGATTCGCAATATCATAAGCAACCGGATTGTAGCTTGCATATTCATAATCCTTAAAAGAAGCAAACATATAATAGTTAGTGCAAAATATAATATGTTAAAGACCAATCACAATTCACGACATACAATCAGGGTGATCGATTTGGTTTCTTCATCAATCATCACATTCCCATATTGCAAATCATTGTGACAGAACCCGATTTCTTGATTCTCAGTTGATAATTCCTTTTCCAAATTCAAGATTTCTTCCTCCAATGTGTCTAATGAGAATTCCTTTGCATGCTCAGCAGAGCATAAGTTTTTCGCAACACTTAACCAGTTCCTGTTCAAGATAAAACATTAGTTCTACTCTCATTTGATTGAATCAAACCTAGAATTCAATTGTATATTACCTCATTCTACCCCAAAGAATAACCTTCTTAGAACCAGGCATGTCAAGACCATGAAACTCTCTTAACTTGGCTGCTATAAGAGCAGATATTTCTGAATCACGAAGATCACCAGCAGATAATGTCTGTAAACAAGGTATTTAGATTCATTATTGAAGTTCATAACACGTCAAAACCTAACATAATTTCAGATTATCATTTAACCAATTCGATTCAGTTTCATAAGAAATAGACTTCTGATCAATCACAATTCACACATATGAGTCACATACCCTGGCATGGATGAACTCCTCAACGCGGCCAACAGAGAATCGCCCTAGGAGGTGAGGTCCTTGGCCGTGTTTAGACATACACTCGAAAGTACGGATCTCGTCTTCACGATTAAAGAACAGATCGACTCCTTCTCCGTAAATCCGGACGAGAACAGACCGGGAAAGGTTCTCTGTTTTCATCGGCCAGCTTATCCTGTAGACCTCGTTAGTCATCGCGCCGCTGAGATGAGACACTTTCATCGTCTTCTCGTCGAGTATTTCTCCCCATTTTGAAGCCAGGTTTAGGAGTAGCTTCATCAACTCCTCTGGTACTATAAATCCATTAACCTTAACCGTCATCGATTGATTCTCAGTAGGTATGATCGTAAGCTAATGTACGATTACAACGAAGATGAAACTGAATTCAAGAGATATCATATCATAAGATTAACGTGGAATTGATCAATTCATATACAGATTGAACAACAACAACAATAATAACTTACCGAAGTGTGTAAAGAAATTGAAGTGGATGATCGTGTGAAGGATTTAGAGAGAAAGTGATGGGCGTTATTTTCGATTTGAATCGGAAATTGTGGAAATGTAGATTACAGAGGAAATGTTCATATAATTGAGAATCTGATTTCTCTCTCCATAAAGTGTACAGGGAAGGAATCTTAGAATGATAAAATGGTGATGTGAAATGCCAACACGCGTTTTATAAACGCGCGTTCAGAAATTCGGCCAATAAATGTTGGTCTGCCGGGTTTTTCTGTTACAAACTGTCAAGGCCCTCAAATAAGTAAAGTCTTTTCATATACACCCTTATACAAATAGAATAAACTATGATCCACAATTTCTTATCTAATAGTAGGGCGGCAAATGAGTCAAGCAAGCATCGTGAACTCGAGTTCGAATGAGTTTATAAATTTGAGATCGGCTCGACTTTAAAATTTGAATAAAATTAAATTTTCAAATATTTATGTAGAAAAAATACTTATTTTAAATTTTAATATTAATATAAATAAATAAATAAAATATTATTTATTATCATGATCGAAAAAGCTCAACAAGCCTTCGAATAAGTATTTATATGAGCTCGATTCAAATATTAAACAAGCCGACTCGAGCTCGACTCAAACTTGGTCAAAGACAAACTCAAGTTGAGCAATGATCGAGCGGCTCACGAGCAATTTGACTCATTTGCAGTCATACCCGACACTAATACATGGAAAAAATCATGTTAGGGTCCTTATTTTTGGGTTCGGGTCGAAATCAGGTTAACATGTTTAACCTAATTAATAATTAGGTAAATATCGGTTCAACTTGAAATGACTCAAAATAGACCCGTCATCCCATTCACAAATCTTTATTATATGGTTTTGTGTTTGTTATTTCTTACCAATAAATATATAATGATAAAATAAAAAATATTTTAATATTTATATTGATGAATAGAGTGATTTGATGTATGAGAAAATATTGAGATGATAGAGTCTGAATTATTTAAATAATTAATAGGTTCTTATTGTAAAATAGAGATATATGATATTAATTAATATAATTAAATCAAATTGATTAAAGTATGTCAAGTGAATTAGGTCGGGTTCTAATACATTATAAATAAACAGATAAAAGGTTAAAAAATTTGAAATAAATAAATAGGTCAGGTTCGAATTAGTATTGTTTATCTTGCTAACTCACCATCCCGAACTGAATTTTAACTAAATATTGAACAAAAATAAATTAAACATTATTTCATAAGTTTGGGAGGGAAATCATAACTCCAAAAGAGTTTAGAAGCTAATTAAGAATTTCTCACTAACTTTATTAATTTTTGTTGCAAATTATTTATTGTTATAAATAAGCCAACTTGAATATATTAAATTTTATTGAGAATAGTTTATTATTTAATGTAGCGTGATCTTAGACAGAAAAAGTCAAAAGTGTAATTATTGAAATCTATTTAAAAAAGAATAGAATAAAATCTACCAAATATGTCATTTAAGTGGACAATATTAACATTTTGACCAATACAATATCTTATCAGCAAAGTATCAGATACGATGCCGTACGTAACCGAAATGTCAGGATACAAACATATTTTGGAAATAAATTATCTTATTGATTTTTAATTATAACTCAATAATTAAGTACTTAATTTATAAAATTATTATTAAACCAACTTAGAACATTAGATTGATAAATCTGCTAAAATTATATAAGCTTGTGAAATTTAATTTGTTTCTTATAAAATAATTCATTTCATTTTATCAAACTAGTGTGAACAAAGATAAAAAAATTTATAATCAGTTCAAATAAGTTAGGTTAATTGTTATAATCTCAAACAAAATTCCATTTTCTTAAAAGCAAAATTTTTGGAAATCACATTTGAAAATATATTTTGACCCAAATATAGAAATTAGTTATTGAACTTTTTACGAATTTATCTGGTATAAATTAAAATACTAAGTAATTTTATATTTCACGAGTTTTGATTAAAATATTAAAAGTCTCAATTTCAATTTTTATTGAGAATATCCTAAATTAATGTCTAATCGTAACTTAATAAAATAAACACGTTAAAGTGTGTATTACCTAATTATTATTATTATTATTTTTAAATATAAAAAGTTAGAATGACTTTCATTAATGACAATAAATGTTCTTTTGCCATAGAAAAACAAAGTTTCTTTAGTTCAAGCCTTTTCTTTATTGGGCCTCATCATATATATATAAGAAACTACTACAAGATTTAGTTAATGGACTTAACAACATAACTATCCTTTTTAAAAATTGGTATTTTGAAACAAACTCATAATAACACAAAAAAAATAATTAAAAAAAAAAACCTTCAAATACAAAAGGAAAAAAACTATTTTTTAACATTTAATATAAAATTTATTATTAAACTTTATTGTGCTACAATCAGTTTTTTTTTTATCTTACTTTCACCTAATATGAACCTAAAAGGCTGTTGGGCCTCAAGTTAAACGTTTATCAAGATTAGTGGATGTGAATAAATACAAATTATATATTTTATTTTTTTTGTTAATTGACCCTTTATTCTTCTTCTATAGATCAAGTAATAATACTGGATTTGGGCTACTTTATTTTCAAAGAGAGTTATCATATATCCATTTCAACATTATAATAAATGACACAAAATTAGTAAGATTCAAAACTTAAAAAGGAAAATAAAAGTATAAGAGCATTACACCAAATTAAAACTCATCTAATTACTTAATAATCAAATTAATTGATAACAATATTTTTAAAAGCTAGCACAGCCCACATCCATGAACCTTTAAACATATTTACATTAAAACTAACTTTTCATTATTAAAAAAAAAAATTGGTAAAGAATTTGAGATTTAATTTCACAATGTTTTTTTTGTGTGAATGTAATAAATATCATACTTATATATATATATATATATATATATATATATATATATATATATATATATATATATATATATATATATATAACTATATATATAACTTTCTCTTCCTACAAAAATAAATAAATAAATAAAATAGAGATAAAAGTGAAAAGTCATTTATTTTTTATTTATTTTTCTCATTCGATTGATTTATTGATTGATTTATTTATTTATTTATGTATACTTGTTTATATTTTCATCGCTCAGATTTGATTTAATGTTACATGTGGTTCGATTTTGCATTATGTTTAGTCAAATTAGATTTATCGTTTCAACTTTTTAAAATTTGAATAGTACTCTCAGCTTTTGGTGAGTCAATTGCTGCTCATATATGCTAATTGTTTTGGTGATCTTTTATTGAATATGTGTTTATCCTATTTTTAGTAGCAAAGAGGATGAAGTTTGTTAGAAATCTTGTCTTGAAAAATAACAAAAATATATATAAATTATGTTACAAATAGATGAAATAAATAAAATATATGAAAAACAATATCACCGAATAAATTGTTGATTCGAGGCATGTGCTTAGCACATTTCCCTTAAAACAGTTCCACCGTCTCCCCATGTGCTAGAGCTTATCACAGATGGCTGTCTCCCAGGGTACAACGAATCTAGTAGTGATTCAGCACCGAAATCACTACACAACGAGCTTGATAAAGTACCTGAACTATCACCGGGTTTCAACGGAAAAATCGAACAAAGAACACTCACAAAACAAGAAGAAGACTTTTGGAATTCTAGTGTGAGAAAAATGAAGGATGAAGTGATGTGGTTTTTTTTTTCCCTGAAATGGTGTGGGATAGAATGCCTATTTAGATTGTTGAAATAATAAACTGTTAATTAAATCATCAATTGATCCAACGGTTGGCATTGTTTGCCTCTTCATTTGCCTTAACATTTCTTCTTAATGAAGGATAATTGTTTGCCAAAATTAATGAAGATATTTATTTTACAATACTCACGTTACATGGTTTTTTTTAATCTGTTAATAATAATATTAAATTATCATAACAATTAATAATAATAACAAACTCATGTAAGTCACACTACAAATTAACAACATTTTGTTAATTGGTCATCAAGGCATTTTGATTAATTAATTTAAATTAATTAATTCAAACATTTGGATCAAATTTCACCCTATAATTCACATTTGAATTTCACATGAAATTGATTTAATTTTATTACTCATATTCTAATTTCCATTCATTAATGGAATTTATAGAACTAGTTTAAAAATTCCAACAATCCCCCACATTAATGGAAATTGAAAGATTAACCCGGTGAAGGTTCAACAGTTGAATTCTACATAGGATAGGTAGGTGTAACCCTTTGAACCTTCCCTTGTGAAAGCATATAACTTTACTAGCTGATTAGTAGACTCGATGTCCTTGAACTATTCTGCCTTTTTGTGTAAACGATTACACACTTTCACATAGAATTCTCCTTGATACATGTCAAGCTCTCATGGATGTGTCCATTTTGGCCATGGAACACGCGCCTGGTTCTGTGAGAGGGTCTAGAATTGAGCCGTGCAATTCTTTCGAAGCGGCCCCACTTCTCCCTCACATAGGTGATCTCTTTGCTCACAAAGAATCATTAAAAGCGATATGCTTATCCTCGTCAAAATATATATTGTTTCATTATAGGATTAATCCTCAACAATAACTTTCCAAGTTAGTACAATTAGGTTGTCCCATTGAACCTAGTTCTTGGGATCTCCAGTCTGCATAGGTTGGGTTTTCCTTCATACCAACTTATAGTAGGCTAATGTCTCACAAGACTTCAAACTATCTCTCTATTCAATAATCTGATTAGTGGATCCACAATGTTATCTTTGACTTACATAGTCAAATTTGATAACTTCATTAGAGAGTATAGTCTAATGACATTATGTCTAAGACGTGTATGTCTAGACTTGTCACTGACTCTAAGCTTGTCCAATTTCTAATTACTATCATAATAATTAGAAATTTATGTTGGTACATTCTTAGTTAACCTTGGAACATCTTCTAATAAGAAGCATAGTCATTCGTACATGCTTATCATTTAATTTTTTTTTATGAAAATATTGTTTACTTGGCTAACTAGTAGACAAAATGTCTTTGAACTATTCTGCCTTCGTGTAAACGATTATATATTTTACATAAAAATATTTTATTTTTCGACATAAGTCAAAAATATAGATTATAACGTTTAATCTATCCATCATAAGTTTCTTAGAAAATTTCCATACGTAGATTGCACTTCTAAGTGTAAACATATTCACTTTTAGATGTAAACTCTTTCATTTAATAATATCAACATATCATTTGATAACAACATGATATTTCGTTTAGTGCAATTCATATCCTTAATGGATTTTATCATTTTTATCGTAATTTTTAATGATAAAATATCGTACAAAAGACACGTAATGAAATAATTTTCACTGTCTTCATGATATATATAATTGTCACATCCACTTTTTTAATAAAAGTATGATCAAATTTTCATATCATTATTATAAAATTTATTATAAGTTATATCAAGACTTTATAAACTTTCTTTTTCATTTATTTCATAAAATCCTTTTGAAGACATTGGTTCTTCAAAGTTTTATGAAAATAATGTCAAACTATGACACATTTCTTGATTTCAAAATCCTCAAATCTAAAATATCGATTTGAACACCAACTCAGCAAATATAAACAAGACATTTTCTTGTTATTTTATTTCTTTTTATAAAGTTGCGCAACTTTATCTTTTATAGAGAACATATTTCTCTAACAATAAATTATCTTTATATTTATCATAATATACACAATTATTTTTGTGTTATAATCAATGAAAATATTTGCCCCCACATTCGTGTTGGTACCCTTTTTTAAATCACACACTTATATGATTTAAATCAATGATTTTCAAAACAAGAAATTGTCACACAATTCTTTTACAAATTTCTTTTGTTATACTTATCATACAATGAATAAGATAACTATATCATAAATATTTAATTGAATAAAATATAATTTCTATACAAGAGATTAGAATGTTTATTCATATATAAATCATTCTTCACATAATCTCCACATAAGAAATTTAATCAATTAAAATATTTATTTCAACACTTAATTTATATAAAAGAAATTAGAATATTTAATCAAATAAATATTCACCATATCACATGATTTCTACAAAAGAAATCATAATATTTCAAGCATCTTTGGCCAAAGCCGCTTAAACATTTATTTTCGGTTGCACGTTTACATACCGCAATATCGGCACGTTTGCCACATTATTCTCAAATCAAACAAGACTTTCCTTGTAATTGTTTGATTTCAAGATTATCAAATTAAACAAGTCTTTATGACGAAATTGAACCGTGTATATCAAATATATAATTGAATAACATAATCAAATGATATGTCATATATATTATAATTACCTCATATATCATTAAACAAATACCTTCTAAAATACATCAATAATTGATAATTAATTTTTAATCAAATATAAAATAACTAATTATTATAAATAATTAATAATGTCATCAATTTCTTAATTAATGATGACGTTTAACTTTCTACATGAGTTATTGTATACCAAAAGACACAATAATTTTATGAAAAATATAGAATTTTCTAATAAAAACAAAAAGACATACAATAGTCTTTATTCATGTATGTATATAGATAACAAGTTAATCATACCTATTATGAATTAACACAAGTTATCATATTATTAGCTAATATGCATGTTATATAAATATAAGCAATCACTTAACAACACAATATATAACTACAAATGTACTTCATGTCTGTCATGATTCATCACATAATTTCTTCAGAAAGAAATTAAAATGCTTCAAAATATTAATGACAACATCATTTTAACAAATTAAATTTCTATATAAGAAACTATTAAGTGTCCCAATTTATTTCATAATTTTTGCACAAGAAATTAGAATGATTCCAACATCCATGATTAAAATCATTTAACGGACCTCATTCATCTCTCATAATTTTTTACACAAGAAATTGGACAATGACTAGAGTCATTTTAACATGTTTGATTTCTACAAACAAATCATTAACCATCTTATTCATCTCAACACAAGAAATTAAAATGGTTTTAATATCAATGACTAGAGTCATTTTAACAAATCTGATTTCTATAAAGAAATCATTGACTACCCCCATTCAACTCATAATTTCTACAAAAGAAATTGGAATGGTTTCAACATAAATGACTAGTGTCATTTTATAACACATCAGATTTCTATGAAAGAAATCATTGGCTCCATTCATCTAATAATTTCTATACAAGAAATTTGAATGGTTCCACCATAAATGACTAGTGTCATTTTATCACGTCCGATTTCTATAAAAGAAATCAACGTAAATGACTAATGTCATTTTATCACGTCTGATTTCTACAAAAGAAATCATCTTATTAGTTGGATTTGAACAGGGGACCTCCCTTCCGTCACGCACCATTGCGTCTGAACTTTGAACCACTGCACCAATGCACAATTTCATTATTATACCGCTTTTATGACCTTTTGTCTTCTTTCTAGAGACAACTTATACTTCATATTTGACTAGACTCTATCAACCAATGAATATATACACATTTAAAACGATAACTTATTACCATAATAAAATGTAATATATAAAACAATGTATAAATAAAGATATGTATAAATAAAGATATCATCTCTCTTTATTTATTAAATCATCCTATCATATTCTTATTAATTATATTGCTTAATTAAAAAGAAGGTATATATTATAATTAATTATTTTAAAACTGAAACCATATGTTTCAATTATAATTAATTTTAACACCATAAATTTTATAAAAATTGAAAGCTAACATATTAGCTACTTTCTTATTTTTATTCATTATTATTAATAATTTTAATAACCAACAAACATTTATTTAAAAATAAAATAAATTATTGTTTTCTAATTTATTTTCTAGAAAACTTTTGTATAATAAATATACATCATTTTTCTTTAGAATATTAGTTTATAAATGTAAGCTTTCATACAAATAATATTAATAATAATTAACATTATATATATATATATATATATACAATAAAGACTTATCTTTATTTGTAGATTTTTCTATTCCTTTAGATTAACAACTTTATCTTGTCGAAATAATCGATCATCTGGTTTATAACATCATAACTCGTATTCCTGAAACATCAAAGACAAAAATTTCGATGGCACAAGCTACTAAATAACTTAGCACATGGAACTGTTTTAAGATTGTTAGAAATCTTGTCTTGAAAAATAACAGAAATATATATAAATTATGTTACAAATAGATGAAATAAATAAAATATATGAAAAACAATATCACCGAATAAATTGTTGATTCGAGGCATGTGCTTAGCACATTTCCCTTAAAACAGTTCCACCGTCTCCCCATGTGCTAGAGCTTATCACAGATGGCTGTCTCCCAGGGTACAACGAATCTAGTAGTGATTCAGCACCGAAATCACTACACAACGAGCTTGATAAAGTACCTGAACTATCACCGGGTTTCAACGGAAAAATCGAACAAAGAACACTCACAAAACAAGAAGAAGACTTTTGGAATTCTAGTGTGAGAAAAATGAAGGATGAAGTGATGTGGTTTTTTTTTTTCCCTGAAATGGTGTGGGATAGAATGCCTATTTAGATTGTTGAAATAATAAACTGTTAATTAAATCATCAATTGATCCAACAGTTGGCATTGTTTGCCTCTTCATTTGCCTTAATATTTCTTCTTAATGAAGGATAATTGTTTGCCAAAATTAATGAAGATATTTATTTTGCAATACTCACGTTACATGGTTTTTTTTAATCTGTTAATAATAATATTAAATTATCATAACAATTAATAATAATAACAAACTCATGTAAGTCACACTACAAATTAACAACATTTTGTTAATTGGTCATCAAGGCATTTTGATTAATTAATTTAAATTAATTAATTCAAACATTTGGATCAAATTTCACCCTATAATTCACATTTGAATTTCACATGAAATTGATTTAATTTTATTACTCATATTCTAATTTCCATTCATTAATGGAATTTATAGAACTAGTTTAAAAATTCCAACAGTTGACCGATATGGAGTTATTTCTTATTTGTTCAATAATGAGTTATTTGAACTAATCTTTCATTTGAATGATCTTTCACAGGTATCTTCACTTGTTTTTTTTTTTTTTTATGGATTTCTCATTATTTAAACTATAAATATAGATGGTCAGTTATTACTTGGTAAAAAAATTCACGGGAATCGATAGAAGGACAACCGTTCACAACAAGGCAAGCAGTCGCTACGAGAGGTGAATGAGCAGCTCCAGGAGCGGGTCGATAAACTCGCCAATAACCAGGTGATCATGTAAACATAAGTAGCAGAATTTAAACGACAGATTGCATTTATATTAGCACAGTTTCAGAATCAACCACCACCATTGAGTTAGTACGTTTTAGTAAATATTTTTTTTTCATTCTTTATATACATTTTGGATTAGTTTGTCGTGTTTGGAGACAATTGTAACACGTATTGATTGAGAATTTTGGAAATATAATGAAAATTTTCTTACGGATCTTATTGTATTTCTTTTAGTTTAGCTGATAACAGTTAAGGTTTGTAAAAAATGAAAAAGCTATTAAATTTTATACAGGGAAATACCGAAAATTTTGATGAAATCTATTATCATTCCCCTAGTTACACTTTGCCGAAAGATTTAAACAAATCTTTCCGCAAAGCCTTTACCGAAAGATTTGTTAAAATCTGTCGGTATATGTTTTGCCGAAAGATTTCAACAAATCTATTGGCATCCCCTTGGTTACACTTTGCCAAAAGATTTCAATAAATCTATGGGCATTCCTCTAGTTACATTTTAACGAAGATTTCAACAAATTTTTCGGTATTTATCCTAAATAAAGATTAAATAACATATTCGCTTTTACATATCCAAACTATTACCCGCCAAATTAAAAAAATACGATATATGCTAAAATGTCATTAAATAGTTTATGCCGATAAATCTAATCATATATATCAGAAAAGGCTTTACTAAAAGATATGTATAAATCTGACGGTAAAACATATACCGACAGAACATTTGTTGACTAAGGCTCCAATACTTTTACCGATAAGAGTTTTACCGACAGATTCATCACTTGTCGGTAAAAGTGTATTGCCGACAGATTTAGGGCATTTACCAACATAATAAACTTTCGGTAAAAATCTCATTTTTACTAATGGTTGCTTACCAACTCATGGACAAGTACAATTTTTACTATTGCCTATAATATTTTATAGATATTCTTCCGACACCACTAAATTGGTTTGTTTAACTAACTCTATTTTCTCTTCATCTTTATGAAACTCAAATGAGGTCGTCTTTAGACTCACCCTACAAAAAAAATGCAAGATTGTTGAATATCTTTATTGTAATTTAAATTTTTGTAAATTTGATATATTATTTATTGTCTAGATTATCATTTAACTTCTTTGATTGTTTAAACATTATATTGGATTATTTGCGTATGTAATTCCTCCTTAAATTAAATTAATGAGAATTAATTCTTTATTATAAAAGTTTTAAAAAAAATCAATTAAATTACATATAAAGTAACCAACTCAATATTTCAAATTTATGACACTTTTTGAAAATGATATTATTTGAACTTCAAGATCATTTTAAATGCAAAATCCCAAAACATGAAAATTTCCTTAAATATTTTTTAAGGGTCATCCAAAATAAGATTAGCACTTGAAGTCTAGAAGTAAGTATTAAAGAGAATATAATATACACATTAAATATTAAATACTTTACCAAGGGTGATCCTTGAAAAAGAATCAACAGATCAAAATAAAAAAATGTTAGGCTAATTCTTCATAATTAAAAAATATATATTAAATATTAGATATTAAGAATTGTCTAGTCTCTTTGCTTATTAAAAGTATAAAACTCTAGTGTAATCACAAATAAAAACACATTTTTTAGTTGATGAACTTTCTTGATTCGACATATACATTGTCTTTATTGTCTTTTTAATATTCTTTATATTAATATATTTGATGCCACACTATTATTAATTAAATTAACTATTTTCATGTTTTTTTTATAAAATATGTCACTAAATAATACATATTCATACATAAAAATAATGAATTGTTCTATAGTTCCCTAATAAGTAATTTATATAAGATAATTTATAAACCATCTCTTTATTAATTTGTTGTAATTCACATTACTCTTCTTTAAATAAAAACATAACATAATTTTGTCATAAAAGTACATGTATTCGTACCTACCAAAACCAATATGGTATTATTTTCTATATAACTGATCGATTAACGTCATATCTTATAAGATATATAATCATTATTTTCCCATATAAATGTCTATAATTTCTTCCTTGTTTTTAAATTTATTTATTTATTTGAAGGATGCTATCTCCCAAGTCATGACAACCTTCACTATTAATATGACATTATCCCTTAATGACTTTAACGGGATCTTAAATCTTCATAATTAATTTTTTCTTATCTTGAAAAAATCGAGTCAATAATGGTTCCTCCTAAAATAAATTATATTCTCTATATACTTTTAACCTAAACAATATCAAATAACATTTAAACAAACGTGCCTTACTTTAGAAGGTTCCACGAAGAAGATGCTTACTAATATTTGATTATTATAAACTTTGGCTTAATGGAGAGGTTAATTAATTAATTAATTAAGTCAGACAATTAATTTGTTTTTAAGTAGTAATCATACAATTAAATAATCTTTCTTCCCCGCCGTCCAAAACCTTAAACAACCGTTGGCTTGCTGTCAAGTGGGTCCACCATTTGATACGTGGACGGTGATCGATAAGCCACGTAGTCCCCTTATGATGTTGATTGAAACCGTCCGTCGTAAATCATTAAAATAACTAACCTGCCCAAAGGAAACAAAAGTTTCAAATTGATCCCTGAACTCATATATGACATTCAAACTGAACCTTACTGTACATTTTTTATTATTCAACTTATATGTTAAACAATTATGTATGTTTAATTTAATTTATAGGAATAATTTAATTATTATTATTATTACATTAACAATTTATTACACAAATTACGATTTATTCGCACTAATCAAACTAGCATGTATTTACAAAAGTTAATCTTGATAACATAGATTAAGATTAGGGATAAATAAGATTTTTTGACACTATAATATAATTAAATATGGTTAAATATTTTAATGAGACATAATAATTGACCCTTTTGCCGACAATTGCATTATTAGGTCAATTTTATTATTTTTAATTGTATCATCGATCATTCTAGACTGTTCTACTCAAGATATTTTTGTTCACTAACTCTTGCTTCAAGGACGTGTTTGATGTTGGTTAATTAATTGGGGATTTTGTTTTAATTAATTATTTAAAAAATAAGTTAGTTAGTTTTTTAATAGTTTTATTATTATAATGATCATTTTTTTATATTTAAAATTAGAATTTTATAAAATGAAAATATTTTAATATTTTAGTAATTTAATAATTTACAAAAACAATGAAATATAAATAATTCCATATAACCCACCTCTCTTAAAGTGTATTTTGTAAACCTAATTTTGAATTATATAAAATATGTTTATACCAAACTTTGAGCATATATATAAACCCAGGCTGAATTTAAATATTATTATTATAATTTAATTTGTCCAAAATTAAAAAGTTTTTTTATTCAGTCTAATATAATTTATAATAGTGGAATTCTTAATATCTTTATTATATCAAAATTTATTCAGTCAAATATAATTTTATTTAAATTGGAGGATTTTTATTTATAATAATAAACATTAAATAATTTAGTAAGCAAGATGGCTTTCTAGAGGAAATATAATGCTGGAAGCACAATATGCCACCTGTTAACCACCTAGATGTGGACGATCGAGATGGACTGAATGAACTACACGTGTCAATTATTAGGTATTATAGTTTTTAAAAAATACAACAATTTAATATTTATTAAATTAGTTATTTTCTAAACTATTTTACTTACAACAGTATTAATTTTATTTTTAAAAAGTAAGATTCTAACAATATTATTTATTATAATACTATCACAAATAAACATATATTAATTAACACTTCAAATTTTTTTTAAGTAAGAATCTAACATCAACATTCACATTTATGGGAGACAGATCTATATTAGTGCTCTTCAGCTCATTTTAATTTTTTTTTAGTGTAAAGAGTGAAATGACCTTCTATATTTTTTTAAATTTATTTTATTATTTTATTTTATAATTATTAGAAAATGAACAAAATTTATATTTATTTACTACTTTTGTTCATAATTTTTTTCGTTATTTTCTTAAGTTCACCTCAACTCAAATTATTAGATCTATTCTTACCGAATGCATTTTAAAAGAGAATTCTTAACCCACTAGTATAACTCACTAGTATAACTGATAAAAAAATATTGTCTAAAAATAAATGTCTATATTTTAATTTATGCTAATAAGGTTTTAAATTAGAATGGAATATCACTGATTCAATAATCTTATTAACTTATTAAAATTATATATATATATATATTAATTAATAAATTATGGATACATTTAACTAATTTCATCGAATTAAGAGTTTTGATTATTTAATAGTCAAAATTCACAACACAAATATTATTTTGTATAACTATACTAATAATAAGCTAAACTTGTGAAGTTGAAAAGAAAATTTATGAAATCTAAATTACCCAATAATGAACCAAAAATTTACAATTTTGTTTAAGCACAACAAATACATTCATCAAACAGCATCTCATAACATAATTATATATATAAAAAAACAGTCTATGTTTAAAAAACAAAACAAAAAACATAAAAGGTTATTTTGGTAAATTAATTAGTCTTGGTGGCCATGACATTGTGCACTCAGATTCTTGGAAAAAATATCATTGCCACGTCTGCAGACATTTGAAGAAAAGAGAGAGCAGCAAAAGATCTCATCTCTCTCTCTCTCTATACCGACTCTCTCTCTCTCTCTCTAACCTCTCTCCACCCAAAAATTTCTAGCTCATCTCTGCAAAAAATATCATAACTTTCACATCCGCACTTCTCAACCCACAACCCAGAAGAAATCCAAGATATTTTTTTCACTTCCTAAGCTAGAAGAAGATGATGACCTACAACTTATAAATTCCAACTACAACTGGAATCTCAGGTGTTTCTATTTTAAGTAAGCTAGCTCTTCTTACTTGTTGATTCATTCACCCTTTAACCTTTTAATCGATTCAACGATAATGCGGGGTACTAGAAGAAATGGATCTTCATTTTTTTATTTCCATTTTTGGATTCATAAAGCCTACCTGAGAATCAACTGTCTGGCTGGATCGTTTTGGTGTTCACTGTTTTAATGAGATATTAAATCCAAATATTATGTTCCTTTTCACGGTGTTCCTCATTGATTTACATATTTATTGGTAGTTTGTTTTTATGATTTCTGTTTTGAATGCCGAATACTTTGATTCATTGTTTTCAGATCTTTCCATAATCGGTCTTAGCTATGGAAACCTGCAACAAGTCGTTTTTAAGCAGAAGGATATGGAATTTGCTAACTTGATTGCTTACTTTCAGGGGGGAAAGTGATTTTATTTAGGGTTTTTGAAGCAGGCTTGATACAGTTTCTTCAGTCAGTCAATCCATTGAGAGAACAAGCTGTCCTGTTTATAATTTAGGCCTTGAGCATGCTAAACTACAATCTCTTGATCTTGGATTGGATTAGCTAGGGTAAGTTTATTGCTTCTCTATTTTGATAGTGGTGGATGACTTAGAGCATAGAAATTGAGAGAAGGAGGATGGAAAGGGAAGAATTAATTCCTTTAATCAATCTCATCATCATTATCTTATATATATTGTGATGATTTACATAATGGGAATTGAATGGTAATAGCCTAATCTAACTTTATCTTTACTAATTTACCAAATCTAATCAGATAACGATAAAAAGAACATATTAATTGTGTTACTTTTTCTAGACACGCGTTCTTGTCTGATTTGGCTCACCCTTCGATTCCCTAATAGTCATCGCGTATCAGGTATCTCTATAGTAGACAGTGCATGGCTAGCTCATGTAAGAGTTGGATTGATGGTCTCCATTTCTCCTCATTGTTCTGGCCTCCTCCACCAGATGAAAAACAGAGAAAGGTGTGCTTATTTAATTCTTTCCCAAACTGAGTAAAGTCGTGTATTATTTATTACACAACATTTTCATCAACAGATAAAAAACATTTTCCTCCCTTTATTTTTGTTTAGGCACAAGTTACTGCTTATGTTGATTACTTTGCCCAGTTCACATCAGATCAATTTCCCGATGACATTGCTGAGGTGACTAACTCTTCCTTTCTACTTTAGTGCATTTTCATCCTTGACATTGTCTTATCACTTTTTATTATTTTTATAGCTGATCCGTAATCATTATCCATCAAAGCAAATCCGTCTATTTGATGAAGTTCTAGGTAGGTATCATCAATGTTTTCCATTTCTAATTGAACATTCTTGTTTTGAAAAACTTCTTTGTTGACTTGTTTGTGTATTGATTACGACTTTCCAGCCATTTTTGTTCTTCACCACCCAGAGCATGGGCACGCTGTCATTCATCCCATTATTTCATGCATCATTGATGGTACACTGGAGTATGATCGAAACTCCCCTCCATTTGCTTCTTTCATTTCTTTAGTGTGCCCAACTGAGGTATGATGCTTTTTTATACGTATATATTATTGTATTTTGTTCAAGATTGGTTTTGGCTCTTTGTGAGCCCGAGTTTATTTGTGCTCTTGTATTGCAGAATGAATATTCTGAACAGTGGGCGCTTGCGTGTGGAGAGATCTTAAGAATTCTTACTCATTACAATCGTCCTATTTACAAAGTTTCACCACGATCTAGTGAAGAAGATGAACGAAGTGAAAGTGGGAGGGATGCTACGACTAGTCACTCAAGTGATGATTTACAAAACAATGAAAGAAAGCCATTTAGGGCATTGTCTCCTTGGATTACAGATATATTGGTGGCTGCACCTCTGGGTATAAGAAGTGATTACTTTCGCTGGTAAGTTAGTTTAGTCTATTTGCTGAATCAAAATTGATCACACAAAGACTTTACCATTGTTGTGTCTGTCGATTAATAGGTGTGGTGGTGTCATGGGAAAATATGCGGCTGGAGAACTGAAACCGCCTTCAATAAGTAAGTTTGCTGCTGCATCTTTTGATTACATGCCCATTTGGAAACACTTTCTTGAGCTGGATCTCAGCCTGGAGCTGGGTTTGGACAAGAAAATGTCAATAAATTTATAAATATATGTCTAATTAAGTTATCTTCCTGAACATTATTTAACTAATCGGAGATACTTGACAAAAAAAAAGTGTTTAAAGAAATTTGTCTATGTTTTCTCGTTCAAACCCTGATTCAACTCCAAAGTGTATTTCCAAAATAAATTTATAAATATTCTTGTTCATGTTTTATTCTTTTTTAGGTTCTTCACGTGGATCTGGAAAACATCCACAACTCATGCCAGCAACTCCGAGATGGGCTGTTGCTAATGGTGCTGGTGTTATATTGAGTGTTTGTGATGAAGAAGTTGCTCGTTATGAGACAGCTACTTTAACCGCAGCTGCTGTGCCCGCTCTTTTACTTCCCCCCCCTACAACACCCATGGATGAACATCTTGTTGCCGGTCTACCAGCTCTTGAGCCTTATGCAAGGCTTTTTCACAGGTTTTTATTTTGTCTTAAGTTGAACAAAATGTGTTATCATTTCAACATCATAATAGGCATGCATGATGTTTTTTCCTTCTACTGTTTAGGTATTATGCAATTGCTAGTCCGAGTGCCACTCAAAGGCTTCTATTAGGACTTCTAGAGGCCCCCCCATCTTGGGCTCCAGATGCGCTTGATGCTGCAGTACAACTTGTGGAACTCCTTAGAGCTGCAGAAGAGTATGCCTCTGGAATGATGAGAGTAAGTTAAAATTTCTGCAATAAAACTTTCTATAACCTTACCGATCATGACTCGCATTTTGAATTTATGTTCAGCTTCCACGGAACTGGATCCATTTGCATTTTTTACGAGCAATAGGGACCGCAATGTCAATGAGGGTGGGAATCGCCGCAGATGCAGCAGCAGCCTTGCTATTCCGTATACTTTCCCAGCCAGCCTTGCTTTTCCCTCCATTAAGGCAAGTGGAAGGATTTGAAGATCAACACGAACCTTTAAACGGGTACAACTCACTCTACAGAAACCAGGTATAGCTTATCCCATCATTAATCTCATCAACTAAAATACCCTTTTTCTTAACAAACTAAAAATTGAGAAGTGGAAACATGCAATTGCTGGAGAATACTGCAGATTAACATCCCTGTTATTGAAAGACTCTCAACCCCATAAACCCGAGAATCCACTTGTTCATTGAACCGGATTATTTTCAAATAACCCTTTACATCAAACAAGCTCACGATTTCAGTATCTTTTCTTTTCAACTGTGCATTTTTTTTACTGAAAAAATGTATCCAGATAGAAGCTTCGGCAGCAACCATAGAAGCCACAGCTCAAGGTATTGCGTCGATGCTTTGTGCCCATGGACCTGAGGTTGAGTGGAGAATATGTACAATTTGGGAGGCTGCATATGGTCTGATTCCGTTGAGCTCATCAGAAGTTGATCTTCCCGATATCGTTGTTGCAACTCCATTACAACCTCCAGCTCTATCATGGAATCTGTACACACCTCTGCTTAAGGTTCTCGAGTATGTCCCTCGTGGAAGTCCATCTGAAGCCTGTCTTATGAAAATATTCGTTGCAACTGTCGAATCAATACTAGGAAGAACGTTCCCACCCGAATCCTCCAGACAAGAAACCCTTAACCCTAAACGAAGGGGACCTGCTTCAAAGAATCTGGCAGTAGCTGAACTTCACACGATGGTCAATTCTCTATTTTTAGGACCACGGGTCTCTGTGAAACTCGCTTCCCGTCTTCTTTTTGTCGTGCTGACGGTTTGCGTCAGTCATGAAGCTCATCGATGTGGGACTAAGAGACCGAGGAGTGAAGACGGTCAAGCGAGAACCAAAAGAGGTAAAAGTAATGGTCCAGTGGCTGCGCTTGATTCTTATGTTCTAGCGGCGGTTTGTGCTCTCGCCTGCGAACTTCAGTTCTTTTCTTCGATTTCCAATGGAAGCAAGAACGAGCTTCAAACTAGTATTGACACTGCAGCCTGTCGAACTCACAGAATGTTGGCTATACTCGAGGCACTTTTTTCGCTTAAACCGTCTTCTATAGGAACTTCGTGGAGTTATAGCTCGAACGAGATAGTAGCCGCGGCTATGGTTGCAGCGCATATATCGGAGTTATTTAGAAGATCAAAAGCTTGCATGCGCGCGCTGTCTGTGTTAAGGAGGTGCAAATGGGACAATGAAATCCATTTTCGGGCATCTAAGTTGTTCAATCTCATTGACATTCATAGGAAAACTGTTGCGTCGATTGTAAACAAGGCGGAGCCATTGGAGGCTCAACTAATGAACACGACTAAAGCTTGTTGGAGGGAGGAAAACCTAGCCAAGCATTTATCAAATCCATGTAGCGGAGAAACTACTTTATGTTCAAGTTCAGCCGAGGAGCCGGAAAAGAACTCGGGGAAGGGAATCTCGACTTTTCCTTTAAACGCATCAGATTTGGCGAATTTCCTCACAAAGGACAGAAATATAGGATTCAATTGCAGTGGTCAGGTACTCTTGAGATCTGTTCTTGAAGAGAAGCAGGATCTTTGCTTTTCTGTTGTCTCGTTACTTTGGCATAAGTTGATCAATGCGCCCGATATGCAACCGACTTCTGAAAGCACTTCCGCCCAACAAGGATGGAGACAGGTAGAGTTTGTATATGTTCTACGAAAAAGGAATGTGTTTTTTTTTAACGCGATTTTCTTACTCAGGTGGTTGATGCTTTATGTGATGTGGTGTCTGCATCACCCGCGAAAGCTACAGCAGCTGTTGTTTTACAGGTTCAGACTTTGTTCAACTTGTGAATCTGTTTTTGGAGTAATTTTTGAAATTCGCTTTGTTTTAAGTGTCAGTTTATCCGGTTGTGCTATTGTTAGGCAGAAAGGGAATTACAGCCTTGGATAAGTAAAGATGACGACGACGATCAGGTGCAGAAGATGTGGAGAATTAATCAGCGTATTATCAAACTGATAGTGGAGCTTATGCGAAATCATAAAACTCCTGAATCTTTGGTAATATTGGCTAGTTCTTCCGATCTACTCCTTCGTTCTACAGATGGGATGCTCGTCGATGGAGAGGCATGCACCTTACCACAGCTTGAGGTAACAAAAAAAATGGTTATAAGTGGAAAAAAGGGTAGGTTTCAAATTATTCAACTGTTTGTGTAAGTAATGTGATATATCTTATATCAGCTTCTGGAAGCAACAGCTAGAGCAATTGAACCAGTTCTTCAATGGGGAGAATCGGGATTGGTGGTTGCAGATGGCCTTTCTAATCTCTTAAAGGTAAAACACAATTATATTTTTACAACTGTAAATCAGAATTCTCGTTTCCTATATTTTATATTGAAAATCAATCATTTGATTGCAGTGCCGCCTAACAGCTACAGTGAGGTGCCTCTCTCACCCGAGTGCCCATGTTCGTGCCCTTAGCACATCTGTTCTTCGCGATGTTTTGTACAGCGGTTCCATCAGTAATAAACATATGGAGGAGACAAAAAAAATTAACTGGCAAGAGGATATCCAAAAGTGTCTGACATGGGAAGCTTGCAGATCTCTCGCGACTGGAATCTCAATTCGGTTTCTCGAAATTGCTTCAAAGGAATTAGGATGTTCTATATCATCATCGGCTCTACATACATAAATAGATGGATCTGTCGATATTTTCTTTGTGCTGTTTCTGTTTCATGTTGATTTCAGAACTCTTCAAATTGGCACTAACTTGTGTAGTTATTATAACTGGAATTATTTATCTTGTTGTACTTTTATCAACATATAAACTCTTTCCCCTATCATTTACTTTTAAAAGTTCATGCCTGCGTTGGAACTGTGTTCTAAGAACGCTCTAAGTTGAAAATGATTGTCGGTTAGGGTTAGCAAAACAATGAAATCATCAACCATATAGGAACAAAATTACAAGAAATGCCAATTCTGTATGTCTATAAGAAATTACACAGAAAAAATCAATAGTGGTATATAGTCTGCTGTCTATACCTCTAAAAGCTTTAATTTACTTAAACTTTATCATCGTCCACTTCCGAAGAATCATGTTGTTTCTTCTGCTGTCGAGTTGACATCGAATGGCTCTTTCGTTCTTTCCCACCGGGCTTTGACGAGGCATTCCCATACCAAATCATTCCCACAACAGCAATCACCATCCCAAACACAACTTGTACGGTTAGTCCTTCCTTTCCAAACAACAAGAATCCCAGAATCAAGACAATGATTGTCTTCATATGACCAAGAACTTGAAATGACACAGCAGTAAATCTTCCAATACATATGAATTGGCTTAGATTCGTCCCTACTGCAATACTACACGAAAGGACTATAAGCACCTGCCCAACAACAACAACAAAAAGTCCATTAGGAATTTGCACTAAAAAACCGAATGAATGAATGAATCATCGCTCCTAAACCTACCACAGATGATATGTTGTACTCAAATGCATCAACTCTCTTGTTTGTAAGCCAATAATCCAGAAACGGGCCAATAATCAACAAACTTCCAGCCTGAATCGGTGCAGTATGTCCCAGCAGATTGAAAGAAGTAAGCGAGTACTTCCTTTGAAGAAAATGTACATACTATACACAAATGGGAGGAAATCAGTTTAACAAACAAGATTCATTTATTTTTTTTTTAAATCTCATTGGTGGATTAATAACACTTACATACTGCTGGAAAGCGGTACTCCAAACAGCAACAAAGGCAGCAATTAATCCTCTAGTATTAACACTGACATCGGTAACAGTACAAACTGCAACACCGAGAAGAACAACCATAATACTAAGCTTTGTATCCTTCGAGTAACGAATCTTGTCAAAAACCACTTCCAATAAGCACGATACAGGTATCATACTCAGCTTCGCAATCTGCAAATTCATTCAACAATTACATCTTTAAGAGTTTGAATCATGATAATTGATAGCCACACACTGATTGAACCCCTGGTATCAAAAGTACCTGGTAGAAACCTACAGAGTTCCACATCAAGCTAACATTCATACCCACAATTGAGAAATTTGCAAACAGGACAAATTTAAGCAAATCTGAAAGTGGTAAATGAGAAGTCTGAATGTAACCAAGCCACCTAAGAACAACCGTCATCAATGTTGTTGTAACAAAATGGAGACAAGTTAATGATGTAGCTGCAAAAAAGGGTATTGCATCAATTTCCAACCAATCTTTAATATATTAATTTCATCTATTTTAACTTACCAAAACTGAACCCATGAGTAGCCATAAGAGCTTTATTGACTATTATAATTCCAACAGAGGTAACTACATTGAACAACCAAGCAGCCGCATCAAGTCCAGCCTTTTTTTCAGCTTTGGCAGCCGGAACCATTTTTCTTCTTCAGTAGTAACTTATTATCTATCAGAGATCAAATTCAATCGTTCTCTTCCATTTGATTATCCTCCACACCAAAACCCTCCTCCAAGTTCTGAAAAACATTAACAACCAATTGAACAATGTTTGCAACAATGATAAGGCAAAAAGAAAGGGTTCAGATTCAGAAATGACAGATCCCGATCAGAAGCAGACAGATCCGGGGATTTGCAGATCGCAGAAATGGAAGTATCTAGAACGTGTAAACAACAGATCCCCAGCCCAACCCACATGGTAGAGAAGTAATTGAGAGTGGGTTTTGCGAGAAAATAGAAAAGATGAAAGCTTGCTTGATAAAGCAATGAAGTAGAGGAATGGGCAGAGAGTGACATACATTTGAGAGAATTGGGGAATTCTTTATTTCTTTCTTTCTTTCTTCCTTGCTTGATTGCTTCTCTTCGACCTGTGGAAGGTGGGTAAGTCTTTTGCTGCTCTGTTTTTGCTTTCTCAGTTCATTGAACGAACCAGACAGAGTGTGATTGAGATTTGAGAGAGAAACAAGAATGAATCGAAAGAAAGAAAAAAAGGTTAAATTTTCCAAAATACAGGAAACCGTAACACTAATTCTGACATCCCATGTGTCCCAAGTTAGGTCCATCTGAGGTGACATAATCTTTTTTTTTTCTTTAATAAAGTTAATAATCTGATTCGGTTATATTAGGTCATTAGTATTAAATGTATGGTTTTGTTTCATAATTAATTTATCAGATATTTTTTAAAATAGTTCAGAATATAAAAACATCTAAATAATAACAATTTCAAGCAATTTTTTTATTAAATAAATACATAAAAGTTATATACTTTACAACATTTTTTTTACATTCATAACCACAATTAATATATTTCAAGTATTTAGTCTAAATACATTGGGTAAGTGATTGGGGAGCTAGATATAATTCTATCATTACTTATAATTCATGACAATCAATGAAATTAGTTATGAAAAGTTCATTAAGTCGATTGAGGAGCATTGTACTTTCTTAAAGACTTTCGTGTTTGGGTGTTTATCGGTTCGGTTTTCGGGTTATTCGAGTTCCTCGATTCAGTTTATTCGATTTTTTATTTGTTTAGTCAATTCGAAAACTGAACCGAATTTAAATAAATTTTAATTAAACCGAACCGAAATCGATATTCGGTTCGAATAATTCAAATTCGCCAGCCAGGAATTGAACCTAGGTACTATTCTACCACTAGACCACTAGACCACTTGTGTTTTTTTTTCTTTTATTATTAAATCTTGAATTCAAAATATTATAATTGGATTATTTTGAACTTTTTCTTAAACTAAGTTTGTAAGAATAAATAATAAAAAATAAATTCGGTTTTAGGTTTGGTTTTCGAGTTTGTTTTCGAGTTGAAACATAAACTCGAAACCAATTTGAAAACCGTGTTTAAATTCGAATTGGTTTGAAATTCAATTCGAAAATCAAAAATAAAATTTGAATTCGGTTTATTAGAATTCGGTTAGATATTCGGTTCAAACCAAATATTGAACACCCTACTTTCGTGTAGGTTAATTATTTTTTTGTGTTTGTGGCCTACTATTTTTATTTTTCTCCTTTTATTGTTTTTAATGTATTTTAATTTAGTCAGATGTTATGCTTTGTTTCTTTATACTTAATATATATATATATATATATATATATATATATATATATATATATATATATATATATATATATATATATTTTATGAACCTTATTTTAAAAAATTATATCATAAGTGATCAAATATTTTTTTAGTTAAGTTAGTACAAAATGGTTAGTCTATAATAAGATAATCAAAAAAAGCTAAAAAAATAAAATTAAAAGTTGGGCCAATATTTAATGAGAGTCCCTAGTCTCATAACTCACAACTACACCTATATGACAGCTCAATGAATTAGAATATGAGAATTGATCGATACAATATTTTATTTTATTTTATTATTATTGTTTTTGTCTTTCAACATATAGACATCTAAGATTAAGATATTTGTCTGCCTTAATATGACCTAATTTTAAAATAAGAAATTATAAAATAACAAGATTTCGATCATATAATTACTATCTTTGTAAAGGGCTTACAACCATTTATAGGACTTAGTAATCAAACCTTTAGATGTTACAAAGGATAAAATGGGAAATCCCAAACCACATTAGCAATACAAAATTAAACAGGATATAATAAAACCAATTTAATTATCAAATAAACTAAGATTGAAAAAATATAATGGAGACCAATGACCCTCATTCACAATAAATACTAAATAATTATTTCATATATATTTGCTATAATATATATTTGTATCTAAATTTAAAATTTATACAAATAAAATAAATATATTTTAATATTTTAATTAATAAAATAAGTAATTTAGTGGTTGAAAAAAATGCTTTCCTCAAATAATTATAAAAAAAAAAATTTAGTTGAAAATAGATATTTTTTAGTTTTAAAATATCTAATGGGCTGACCAGATGGGATCGGTTTACTGAGCTTACCCTAGATGAAATTATTGAGTTTTAGGAAAAAAAAATAAAAAATTACATAAAACTAGTTATTTTAAAATGCTTAATATATTTTAATTAAATAACATATATTAAAAAATAAATAATAATATTAACATTTTTAAATTAACTTTTTATTTTGAAAAGGGTTAAAAAGTTTGATGGTAAAATTGAAGGTGTTATAATGGTTAATGGCCTATTTACTTTGTTTGATTTTCACTAGAATTGGCTGTTATGGCGTCTGCATTTCTCAAACTATAAAATACCCACAAGCAAAAGATTGGCCTTTTCCGGACGCTTCTTTCTCCACCGTCTCTTCTTCCCTTATTTCTCAGCTTCCATCGATTCCCCAATCACCGATTTCCATATCTTTCATTTCTAGTCACCATTTTTCTTCTCAATTCGAAGAAGAAGATCGATTACAGGAGGAGAATAGACAAAAAGACGCTACCTTTTAGATGGGGAAAAAGAGGAAGTCGGTGGCGACGAGTCTCGATGAGGTTGATCGGACCATGTATTCAGCTTTCTGTAGCGCTGCAAACTCCCTATCGCAGCTCTACACTCAAGCCACGCATCAACAAAAGCTGACCTTTCAAGCCGGTGAACGCCATGGTCTGGTATAGAATCTCATCTATCTTTCGTTGAAACTGGGTTATTCGTGTTGTGGGTTTTAGATTCCCTTGTTTCAAGCTTCCATATCTGCTGTTAGTTGTTAGCAAAGCTAATTGAACTCCAATTTCTTCTGTAACCCATCTGTCCAAATCGATTTTTTTTCATTCCAGTTCGGTGGGATATAGATATAGTATGTTAGAATTTGATACAAGCTGTAGTTACCATCATCTTGTGATAGATGTTACCTACTTTTGATCCTAATCTAAACAATTCATGCTGTATATCAAAAGTGGATTCTGAAACATTTCACTGACTTAGACCTAATCCTAAAACTTTCAGGAAAAACTTTATCAATGGATTCTGAAACAGCAAGAAGAAGGAGCGAGATTGAACAATGTTGACATACTCAGCTATCTGCAGGTATTAGAAATAACAGTTATTTTGATATTTTTTTCGGTTGCCTTGACTAATTGGGAGAGTGCAGACTGAATTGGACTACCATGGAGAAGAACCATCATCCTTATCGCCAAGGGCAGCAAACCCTAATCAAAACCATCAGCCCCTAATCCCAATGAATGTACCAAACTCTAGTTTCTTAGTTTCTTCAGGCCCATCACCTCCTGGACAAGGGTCTCGCTCTGAGAACAGTGATCATCAATCCAAGAACTATGTTTTCTCCAATGCCTTGTCAAGCCCTGTTCGTAGAAGTATCCAGAATTATCAAAGTCAAAACTCCCGGGCAAGCTACAATCATCCTCAGCTTATTACCCCAAATGGGTTCAGGAACAATGATACCAACCTTCCCCAGAACCAGAACCGAGATATGAATCCTTCCAATTCTAACGATTCTTCAATGGATATGCATCCTGATGATAGTCCAAGTCACGATACAACTTATTGAAGCTTTTGTCATGAATTTGCAACAATGCCCATCAAAATGGTATGGTGATGGCTTGCTTGTAAGTGTGCTAAGAACTGCTGGTCTTCTTCTGTGAGAGTAGAATACAAGATTGTTTCTTTTTTACTCAAAATTGTTATTGTAAAGTTATGCTTCACTTTCTTTAGGTTTGAAATACTTTGGCCTGGTGTCTTACAGTTTGGTCTTTGTTGATGATAACTATATGGTTTTTGGAGTAATTATTATTATGTGTTTGGAATGTCTATGCTTCTAATTGTTCCTTCTGTTTGGTCTTTGAAGCCGATGCAGATAGTAAGTCGAGAGCACACAACCAACCATACTTTTCATGTTGTAAGTTCACGTTCATATTTGATAACCTAATTTGTCGTGAAGTTACAAAATTATTATAACTCATTTAAGAAATTAAATGTCACAAATTCATTTCTAAATGCATAGAGTTAATTTTTTCTTTGATACTTCATTCTAGATCATTTTTTTTGTCAAATTTTTTAATAATCAAACATATATACCTACTAATAACATTATTAATGATTATGAACTACTTCAAAATTAAAAAAATATCAAATATGAAAAACACATGGATGTCATGATTGTCATGGGTTCCCTACAAACATCCCATTATTTGATGTGCAAAAAAATAATAATCAAACAGCCTTTTAAAAGAAAATACATTTCTTAAATTTGAATCAAAGTATACACAAACAAAACATATTTAAACCATTTTTAATAATAAAAAAAAAGGGAGTAAAAAATTATTAAGAATGTGTAAAATATTATTAAATAAAAATAAAGAATGTTTGATTTAAAAAATTTGGGAAGTATTAGTTAAATATGATAAATGACTTGCATATAAAAAATGAGTCTTAATACTTTAAGGAATAATATAAAAGTAATATTATTATAAGGGCTAATATTAAAATAACTGATATGTTGAAGGTTTGATTTACGAGTTTACTCAAATTTAAATTCAAGATTTTGTGAAGTTAAGTTTCTGTATTCATTATTCAATCAATCATTCTCTCTTTCCCTTTCGATCGGACATGGAAGATTCGCCGGACCGGCGAGCGGTTATCATCGGAGTTTCTTCTTTCAGGTATGTGAACATCATCTCTTCTAAACTAATCGAATGCGTTTATTTATTTGTTTTAAGTTTGTATTGAAGATGGTTGTGAGATCTCGTAGTTCTTCCTGGTTTGATATTTGCGTGTTGGCGCAGATGCATCTTCCAACTATTCTGTCTGTTTTTGAGGGGTGATCTGGATGTGGGTCTACATATGATCTTTAAATCAATGATGGGAACATTGCAAACTTATTTATATTGTATTTTAGTGTCCGATTCTGATTCTTAATGATAAACTTGTGTTATATGCAGTTGATCAGTTACAGGACTTGAATAGGTGCAACGAGTGAGCTAAACTGATGTTATTTGCTGTGGAAGGAGGAGGTTTTTTCTCTTCATCAGCTTCTGGATATAGCGAAGGCCTGACCCTGCTTCTGTTGGGCCACAGAAATGAAGAGAAGCGCACAACAGTATCCCCGTGGAACCAATGTCAGTTAGCAGACCAAAAAGTGGATCCTGACCTCGAGTTAGCTTCAAGGAAGAAGAAACTGATTGCCCATGGGTGTGCATCCTTTGTATGTTTTGGATGCGGTTCCAGTACTGGAACTGAGAGCCAATATCCTTTAAAAGTTGGTTCCACCTTTACACAGGATGATCTCACACTTACTACTGATTTTGTTTATAACAAAGATACCCCAAAAAAGCTTGGTTTGAAAAGTAGTCTGAAGAGATCTTTGATTGATGGGGTTGGAACTGAGCGAGAAGTCTTATGCAAGTATATCGATGATGCGCCAGGATATGCAGGAAAGAGAAAAGTGCATTGGACAGATGCATCTGGGGGAGAGCTTGCTGAGATTAGGGAGTTTGAGCTCAGGTATGTATGCCAACTTCATACTTGTTTAGACTTATTTTTGTTATGCCAGTATTATGAATTTCACAACAATGTATTATATATAGATTAGGATTAGTTTAGATTTTAAATATGTTAGAATTTTATAGTGTAGATTCCAATAGGGCTACTTAATTTGGTCTATTATCATCTATTTAACTTATTTTGGAAATGGTTTTGTGGCAGTGATATTGGTGGGTCATACGATGAATATGAGAATGGAATTGAAAGGACCTGTTCATGCAAGATAATGTAGGTTTTTCAGGAAGGCATTTCTGTTCATTTTGGCTTTGAACAAGATAATACCCACTTTAAATCCAGTTGACATTGCATATGAGAAGGAAATGAATTGAACCCATTTAGAGGTGTGGAATTGTGGATGTGTTCATCATGATAATGTTTATTATGTCTATATATCAATTCTGTTTTGATTCCATGTATAGACCTTTTTTATTTACATTTCTTTTATGAAGAGTAGCTAACTTATTTTAATTGCCTCAATCTTTGAATGATGATATATGCATATATCCTTTAAACTCTAAATTCCACAAGTTTATATGGAGAGTAGAGAGTAATTTGAAGCAAACATGGAGAGTTTATGTACTATAACGACATTGAAGTAATTAACGGTTATATTTATCGATCAATCACAAAAAACACAAGTAATTCCCCACTACTTGTTTTAAGTTCCATTGAAGTTTTATTCATAAATTTAACTCTTTTTCATTTTGTTTTAGATGAATAGATGTTTCTTCTGAATTAATGGAAAACTGTAGAAATAAAATAAACAACTGTTGATTAGTTAATTAGTAGAAGTTGATTAGTTAATAGCATGTATTTTTCTTCTTAGTATTAAACTCCTATACAATGGAGTTCCTGTAGCAGTTTGGTAAACTTGTAGTAATTCAATAATATCAGTTTTCACTTTCAATACTTCTTCTTCAAGATTCTTTACAATACTGTCTTATTCCTTTGGTTTCAATCAGTAAAACTCGAATTCTGTTGATCTTTAAAATCTTTCAGCTGCCTGGTTGCCTTTTGTTTCCTTGATTTATATATACACATGAGATAATATGAAGGGTAAGCTTCTAATGCTTTCTATTTAATAGATTATTATAAACTTGTTGGGTTTATGTGTGTTATATTTTATCATATTTTATACCATCATTTGTACTAACCCTCTATAGCAGCGGAGGAAGCAAAGGAAAAAAGAAATCAGAAGAACAGGCCAAGGACGGCAGTTTTGTCATCTTCTTTCCTTTTCTGTATCTTTTCCCACGCCATGCTTTTATATCTTCACATTTAAGCCTGCTTCATACGTTATAACCCCCCTCTGATCACCACCTGTCCTCTTTCCCTCCTTTTTCCTTCATCATCATCGTCATCTTCCTTGACAATGTCAACTCTTTCCCATTCTAAGACTCTACCATCCTCAGTTTCTCCATTCGGGGCAACTGCTATTGTACAAGAACAAACTAAGCTATGGGTTGTACTCAGACCAAGCCATTAATGAATTCACCCTCTTCCTCCAGTGGTCTTCAAAAGTTAAAGATGGACAATGGTTATGTCAAAGGCGGTCCAATTCCCCGGCGATCATCATCGATTAGCAGGCGGCAGAACACTAGCAGTGATAGCAGTAGAGATAACAGAGAAAGGAGACCGTCCGGACGACTGCCACAGAGTGATGATACTTATGGTGGGGCGGTTGGCAGTCTTTCGAGAAGGGTTTCATCTTTGAGATTGTTTGGGGATGAAGAAACCATCGACGGCTGGCCCAAGTGGCTCGTTGATAATATCCCAAGAGAAGCTCTTTCCAGTTTGATTCCCAAGAGTGCAGACTCTTATATCAAGATTGAAAAGGTCAGATCTTTGAATCTTTGTAAACTATTTGTGCAGTTTTAGTTTCATGAAAATGGGTTTGGTTTTGTGAATTATGAACAGGTCGGGGAAGGTACATACAGCAACGTATATAAAGCCCGAGAAAAGGAAACAGGAAAGCTAGTTGCACTGAAGAAGGTCCGGTTCGATACATCAGAACCAGAAAGCGTAAAATTCATGGCTCGAGAGATCACAATCCTACAAAAGCTAGACCATCCAAATATCATCAAGCTTAAAGGAATAGCCACATCAAGAATGCAATACAGTCTATACTTAGTCTTCGAATACATGTACTCCGACTTATCCCGATTAATCACCAGACCAGACGAAACACTGACCGAACCTCAAATAAAAAGTTACATGCAACAATTGCTTTCGGGTCTGCATCATTGCCACGAGAAAGGAATTCTTCACAGAGACATCAAAGGTTCAAACTTGTTGATAGATAAAGATGGTATGCTTAAGATAGCTGATTTTGGACTTGCAAACCATTTCAGTACAAAGAGGAAACGTCCTTTAACAAACCGAGTCGTTACTTTATGGTATCGAGCCCCAGAACTTTTACTTGGTGCGACGGATTATGCTGTTGGGATTGATCTTTGGAGTGCTGGCTGCTTATTGGCTGAGATGTTTATTGGAAAGCCTATTTTGCCTGGAAGAACTGAAGTTGAGCAACTGCATAAGATATTCAAGCTGTGTGGAACCCCGTCTGAGGAATTCTGGAAGACGTTCAAGGTTTCGACAACGTTCAGACCGCCTCGAGAGTATAAACCTAGTATTCGTCAAACGTTTAGCGATTTCCCTCCTAATGTTATAAGCCTCTTGAATATTCTTCTTGACTTGGATCCTTCTTTTCGCGGTTCTGCAGGGTCTGCTCTTCAGAATGAGGTAAAAATTGTGAAAACCACACTAACCTGAGACCTTTGATACTTACAATATGAAATGATGTATTATTTTGGTTGGCAGTTTTTCCATACAAGTCCATTGCCTTCGGAACTTTCTGGATTGCCAAAAATCGAGATAGAAGATGATGATCAGGTGGATGTAAGCAATGACCTGAGAAGGTAAAAACTTACATATATTGGAAAATGGAATCAGATCAAAGATTTAATCTTTTTGGTTTTATAATTCTTTAACATGAGGAGTAGGAATTCGAAGATGAAACAAAGGTCAAGAACGCATCGAGAGCGAAGGAGAAAGCTGGAAGAAGCTTCAGATAAACCAAATGAGGATGATCTTAAAATGGTATGTTTTTTCTTTGGCTATAGTATAAACATTACAATCCTTTTTGTCTTTTTTGTTGTTGTTTGTGTTCTGTTTTGGTCTTGTTTTCTTGGTTGGTGCTAAAACTGACTATTTTTATTCAAAATTCTTTAGGATCAAGAGAAAAGTGGAGATTCATCTGGCACAAAACAAACCACCAATGAAGAGATTTCAGATTCATTGTTGGGGAACTCGAGAATTAGGAAGTTATCACCGAGGACCGAAGATCATCCAAATGGCACCAAGAACATCAAGAACAGGCCTCCGTTACCAAATGGCAAAGCAAGAAATTCATGGCGAGAAGGCGGTAGCAATGCCAACGGGCGCAGATTCAGCCAAGTGAGAAGATCAGTTTCGGCAAGAGATATGCAGAAACTAGAACAGATAAATCTCATCAGACCTCATCATGATCAAAATGAAGATAATTACTAGGCTTTTGAGAGAGCCACCATGAAGATCTAAAAATGTTGTAACAAATTTGTTTCACTATTTTTTATCCTTATGATTGAATTATTGAACTGTTGTTCCATTTGATTCCTAATAATAATGTTACAAAATAAAATCCTTCCACAAATGGAAATAATACACTTGTTCAATTATATATGTATTTTCCCCAACATTCTAATATCTATGATTATTTAAGAATCAAACAGTTATACCAATAGATAATTTAAAAATCAAACATTATACCAATAATTAAAATTGAAACTTCAACTTAAGCTAATAAAATATTAAATGAAATTAATAAAATCTAGTAATTTTATCTTAGTTTTTCTTTAAGTTAATTATAATGTCAATAATTAAAATTGAATTAAGATTAAAACATGATTGTAAATAAACTATCATTATAATTATAAATTTCCTTAATTCAACAATTAAAATATCATTCATTTACTTTTATTAAATTTAACTTTTAAATATATAAAATTTATAAAATTAAGATTAAAAATGACTGTAAATAAACTATCATTATAATTATAAAATTCCTTAATTCAACAAATAAAATATCATTCATTTACTTTTATTAAATTTAACTAACTTATTTTTTTTATATATTTATTTTAAATAACTAATAAATATCCTAAAAAAAAATCAAAAGTATATGTATTATTTTATTTTCTGTACACATAAGATGCCACGTATTTTGCCACCTAAGAACTTAAAAATAAAAATACAAGAAAACAAACAGCCCCTTATCCATACAAGTTAACAGAAATCCCATTTCTTTTCATCTTCTCCTTTCTCAGCCGCCGAAACCCTAACGCCGGCGTCGCAAACGCCTGCCGCCATTCATCCTCTCCCGACGGATTCGTCTCTTTCGAAGGTATGTATGTATATACGACAGATATAACGTTTTCGCGTTTTTCAGATCCATTCAGTGATTGCAGGATCTAAATAATTTCATGTCCAGGTTAAACAGAATCTATGTTTACCAACAATAAGAGGCAAGAAGAACGTACTGGTAAATATGGAACTCCTAGGCTTCAATATCTTCAGGTGAGAATTCCTGTGAATGTTTTGATTATCTATAATCTGTCATTGATTTGTTCTAGATTGTGTTTTCCGATGTCTGAAATCATCATCATCTTCTGCATTTGTTATAGGATTTGGTGACACAGTTTCAGAGCGATAGTACTAATGAAGGTTTGCCTCATCTATCTTCTTCCTAAAATTCACTCCATGATTATCCATATGATTAGTCAGTGATTTGATTGAGAAATTTTCAAGTGTAAATGCTTGTTGTTACTCATTGCATTCATCCATTTAGTCGCGAAGATCGCAATCAAATAGTGATAACTCGAACTCACTCAAAATTCTGGTGAACCAGGGAATCAATATCAATAGTTCACATAGCTATAAAAGCTTCTATTACCGTCATTTGAAAACTATGTAATTGGATTGAGCATTTTTCTAAAGGAAAGTACTTGTTATACCTTAAAACTCATTTCATTCATCCATTTAGTAGCAAAGATCTCAATCAACTAGTGAAAACCCGAACTCACTCAAAATTCTGGTGAACCGGGGAATCAATGTCAACTTCCCTTCTTTTCTAATACTGTCATTTGAAAACTATGTAATTGGATTTTACTGATGATACACATTGGATGTACGTTCTTTCTTTTCTTCCTCGGTAATATTTTGCTTGTATTTGCAGAATCAAAGGAGAGACTTGCAGCAAACTTGGCGAACTTCGCATACGATCCTTATAATTATGCTTTTCTGCGGCAGGTTGAGAATTCTTGAACATAATCTTATCAGTTATTTCTAGTCTTATGATTCAAGATGATGAAATTTCTACTTCTGTTTTACTTTGTTCAGCTTAATGTATTGGAACTTTTCCTAGACTGCATAACAGAACCAAATGAAAAGATTGTTGAATTTGGCATTGGAGGAATCTGCAATTCTTGTGCTGGTATTTCTATGATAATTTTCTCCTGTTAGCAAAAGTATTCATATCTTTGAAAATTAAAGTTGTATTCTTTATGTCTGCATGCAGACCCTGAAAATGCAGCTGTTGTTGCTCGTTGTGACGGTATCCCACTTGTCGTCCAATGTTTATCCAGCCCTGTTAGAAACACTGTAAGACAACATATATTATGTTTTGATATTTTGACCAACTTTTGGATATTGAAGATGACCCCGGTTTTGTTCCAGGTAAATTATGCGATAGTAGCTCTTTACTTTCTCTGCAATGAATCCAACAAAGGAGAGATTCTGAAGCCCGAGGTGGTGGATGTGATCCAAAGATATGCTGCAGCCGGTGAAGTCAGTGTAAGCTTTAGTAATCTAGCTCAAGCATTTCTCGATAAGCATGTCTCTGTAGATAAATAATGCAATTTCTTTCTGAAAAAGGGACAAAAAGATACCAAAGTCTATTCAATTCTCACTAAAAACGTACCAAGGTATCTTTCTTGGTTTCAAAAAAAAAAAATGAATAGAACGGGCAATACTTAGTGGATGTTATAGTTAAATATAGGCATCATTACATTACCATAAATGTAAGAAATAACCATATTAAAAAAACTTATTTAATATACAACTTTTAAGGTAATCAAGTGTTACAAATAAAACAACAATACTTGCTTTTCTTCTAATATAGAATTCACCACTTATCTAACATCTTCATTACAATAATAGATTTTACTTATACTTCTTCCAAATGTGATTCATGTTGATTCATAATAACATCCTTTTCAATTTCCTTGTCTTGTTGTCGAACAACTGTAACTGTAATTTGATCCAATAAATCGACAATGTCTCTCATTAAAGGTCTCATCCTCGGCGTTTCATCTGTACACATGTTAGCAATCCTGAAATACTCAACCACACTGATCACACTCAACCCTTCTTTCACGATGTATCCATCCAACATTTCCATTTCTCGATTCATTTCCGCCATTTTCCTAGCCCAATCAACCAGTCTAACTTCCTTCTCGTCCTCCCTGACTTTGAAGGTGAGATGGGGTCGAATTCCTGTTGCAACTTCCAACATTAAGACGCCAAAACTGTAGATATCTCCCATGGCAGTTGCGGTTGTGGCCCCGTGTATGTATTCAGGTGGCATATACCCCATTGTCCCGGCGACCTGGGTCGAGACGTGGGAGTGAGTCCCCTCGATTCTTCGGGCTAAACCGAAGTCAGCTATATGAGATTCGAATTCGGAATCTAATAGGACATTACTGGCTTTGATATCTCTGTGAATAATTGGCACTTCTAGGTTATGCATATGGGATAAACCATTGGCGACGCCTTTCATAACCTTGATTCTAGTCGACCAGGGAAGAGGTGACCATGGAACTGCGTCCGGAGAATTGAAGTCGGTTTCCGATGAAGTATCGTAAAGCCATTGATCCAGGCTTCCTTTCTCGATGAATTCGTAAATCAGGACACGATCGCATCCAGTTGAGCAGTAACCTAGCATTTTGACTATGTTATGATGCCGGAGTTTACCTAGGGTTTCCATTTCAGCGCGGAATTCACGGTAGCCTTGGAAGGCGTCGGCGCTGAGTTTTTTGACGGCGACGGTTACTCCGCTACGTAGCTGAGCTTTGTATACTAAACCGAAGCTACCGTCGCCGACGATGCGGTCCTTGGAGAAGTCTTGTGTTGCCTGAACAAGCTCGTGCATGGAGATCTGATTTAGACTCGGGTCAAACAAGGCGCTCTCTGTGACGGCGACGGATGATAGATCAGGATTAGGGATTGTTCGGATGCGATTACCGCGGATCTGTCGCGATTGCCGCTTGTTGCGTTTGCCGCAGGCGATGTATATGGCGATGAAGGTTAATGTTAGAACGAAGAAACAGGCCATGGCGGCGATAACTGCTTGAAAAATTGGATCCATACGAAGAAGATGATGAAGAAAACGACGACGTTTGACTGACTGATTGATTGTTCTTGATAGGGAGAATATAGAGCGTCGTTTCCCCGGCGATTCTCAAATTCTCAGACGGCAAAGACTCTCTCAAGTGTCGTCTTCTTCACCTGGATATGCTCTGTCCTGGCTTAAACCAGTCAACGTCTGGTTGGTTATCCACTACGACGCGGGTTTATTTAATCTCAATACATCTCACTTTTTCATCCGTCAATTATATCTCAAATATATTTAATAAAATTCTCTAGTTCAGTGTATGTTTATTTATTTATTTATTAACACAAATAATAACAAATATGAGGAGGTAATACAAATAATAATAAATATAAATACGAGAGTGATAAGCAAGAGAGAAAAAAAATTAAAAAAAGTATGAGAAAAATGAAAAATTATTTTATTTTTTAAGTGATATTTTTTTAACTAATTAGTAACTAATCATTTCTCAACAAATAATTTAAATTTTATTTTTGAGAATGTGTGGTCTTACTTTCAAAATATTAAAGAAAGAAGGAAAATTACTTTATTCTATTTCCTAATAAAAATATGTCTAAAAGATAAAGTACGAAATCCAAATATAGAAGATAAATAATGATTTGAAATTCAAATATCCAACAGTAACATGTGTACATAAATGGACAGTGGAGCCCTCTCCAGGACCAAAATTCCCTATCTACCCTTCAAATTAATACTTTCAACTATTTTAATTAAATATTAAATTAACATAACTAGCCATTTGTTTGAGGGAGAAAGAGTTAAAAAATAATATATAGTAAGGACAAATTAGCCATTTGCTTGAGAGAGAGAGTTAGAAATAATTTATATATTATAATCAGTAGTATATCTATCTTCCCCAAAAATTCCATTGATGTTCTTATTCAGAATCCCAAGAAGAAGCAGCAGCCGAAGATCATTCAGAATCTCTTTTTCGTCTTACTTGACTATCTCTCTTTTCTAATGGTCCAGAGAGAAGAAGAAGAAGTTTGATTTGAGTTCACTACATTCTTCCCGCTTCATACTGCAGTTTGAAATCCTTGTTTCAGAGATTTGCTCATGGCGAAGCGCGTTTATCAAGTTTGGAAGGGAAATAACGTAAGTTTTCTCTCAATTTTTTAGTTATTAGTTTGATTCATTGCAAATGAGAGAACAAATCTTACGAGTTTTGATTTAAGCTAGTGAGCTCTTAGGTTTTACTATTGAGATTGAGTATATGTTGAACTGGATCTAGGTTTTACTTGTTCATTTATTTTGTAAAGATTCTAATTCATTATGTTTGCAGAAATTCTTTCTTGGTGGGAGATTGATATTTGGACCAGATGCTAGATCTTTGGTGGTGACAATTTCGTTGATAATTGTACCGGTTATTATCTTCTGCGTGTTTGTTGCGAGACATCTTCGACATGAGTTTGCTCCTCGATATAATGCTGGATATGCAATTCTAGTCACAGCTATAGTCTTTACTCTTTATGTTAGTTCCCTTAATCCCTTCTTTATCATCTGATAAATGAAATGAAAATGATATTGAATCTTTTGGTTTGGTTTGGTTTGGTTTGGTTTGATTTGGACAGGTGTTGCTGATTCTATTTCAAACTTCAACTAGGGATCCGGGGATAGTGCCACGAAATGCACATCCACCTGAGGAAGAGTTTCGACACGATACTCATGTTGATATCGGGGGAAGACAAACACCAACCCTACAACTTCCTCGTACGAAAGAAGTTTTGGTTAATGGCATTCCTGTTAAGGTTAAATATTGTGATACTTGCATGCTTTATCGTCCTCCTCGTTGCTCTCATTGCTCTATTTGTAACAATTGCGTTGAACGGTTTGATCATCATTGCCCTTGGGTCGGTCAATGCATTGGAATGGTAATTAATTGTTATTAATTCAATCCTTTTTGGAACACTTTCTGGATCAGGGTACGAATCTATATTGAGAAATCCTCAATAAATTTGTTGTGTTTTTACATCTGCAGCGTAACTACAGGTTCTTCTTCTTGTTTGTGTCGTCGGCAACGATTCTTTGCTTATACGTTTTTGCGATGACGGGTTTATACATTAAAGTCCTGATGGATCATTCTGAAGGAACCATTTGGAAAGCGATGAAGGAATCGCCTGTTTCTGTTATACTGATGGTATATTGTTTCTCAGCACTTTGGTTTGTTGGAGGATTGACTGGTTTTCATCTCTATCTTATGTGCACAAATCAGGTACTTAATTGGTTGAATCTCATGAACTATACAATATATAAATATATTTATATACATGTGTGTTTGATAAGGTTATGTGTTTTTGTCAGACGACATATGAGAATTTTCGTTACAGAGCTGATAGACGGATGAATGTTAATGACCGGGGATGTCTTAATAATGTTGCTGAAGTTTTCTGCACTACGATTCAGCCTTCAAGGAATAAATTCCGAGATTATGTAAAGGAGGAGGAGGCGCAAAGAATTTCTACCACGCCTCCTCCTCGGCTCTCTTATATGTCGGATGGGCATCGAGCGAAGGTTGAGGATGATTTAGAATTCGGGGGCGATTTGTTAAAGATCTCACAACGTCATAATGTGGATGATATGGAGGAGATAAAAGGTCATTTGCATGGTTCGGACTCAGTTTTGGACTCGGTTTTAGACTGTCGAAGGCAGGACGATGTGCAGAGTCAGAGTTGGGGGAGAAGAAGTGGGAGCTGGGGAATGACAACGTAATTAAAAAAAAAGAAGAGAGATTTTGTGTTGAGATATTGAGATTGTTAAATTTGTTTTATTGAAGAATGTTATTTGTAAGTTGTATGATTCCTTCATTTTTACCCGAATTCTTGAAAAGGGTAATGGGTAAAAAACCTGTAGTAATATTTGTGAAATCGAAACTGTATTGGTTAGTGACTGTCCTAGATGAATAGGGTAGTATGGTTGGAAACATTTCCTGTCATACCCACCTTTCAAACAATTTTTTTCAAACTACCCACATTTTCATTCACATTCCCAAACTACCCACCTTTCTCTCTCTAAATCATTAATCAACCCATTAATTAACTCACTCTCTATCTTAACCCACTAATTAACTCCCCCTCTCTCTAAACCCATTAATTAACTCCTCTATCTCTTTCAACTATTAATTAATATCCTCACTTTTAAACTATTAATTAATTCAATTAAAATATATTATATAAATATTAAAATAAAATAACACATATGTTTTATTTTTATTTAAATCTATAAATATAATATATATAGCTCAAATTAAATACACTAAATTAAATAATTTAAATAACTATTATAAATTAAAATAAAATAGAATACATTACATCACAATAAAATACATAACATAAACATTACAATAAAATAAAATACATAATAAATATTAATCACGTTCAATATACAATAAAATGCATATTTTATCTTTATAATTCAATTTTATGATATTTACTCTATTTTTCACAAGAGCAAAAACCTCTATATAAATCCACATTATGTTTGTTACCACCCTTCCAATATCCATTTATGGTTCTGTATTGTGCAGTAACGATTTCGAAGACTCCTCTTTGTTCATTGTATGGAATAATCTTGTGTGATGATATTTTTTTTCTCAACAGTTTCAAATAATTTTTTTGACCTTTGACAATAAGTTTGACCATTTTGAAGGTCATTAAATGTCGAGTTTCAAATATAAAAAAAAAATTGAATTATAAAGATAAAATATGTATTTTATTGTATATTGAACGTGATTAATATTTATTATGTATTTTATTTTATTGTAATGTTTATGTTATGTATTTTATTGTGATGTAATGTATTTTATTTTAATGTTTATGTAATATATTTTATTTCAAGTTCTCGTTTATGTAATTTATTCTATTTTATTTTAATTTATAATAGTTATTTAAATTATTTAATTTAGTGTATTTAATTTGAACTATATATATATTATATTTATAGATTTAAATAAAAATAAAATATATGTGTTATTTTATTTTAATATTTATATAATATATTTCAATTGAATTAATTAATAGTTTAAAAGTGATGATATTAATTAATAGTTGAAAGAGAGATAATTAATTAATAGGTTCAGAGAGAGAGTGAGTTAATTAATAGGTTAATAGAGAGTGAGTTAATTAATGAGTTGATTAATAATTTAGAGAGAGAAAGGTGGGTAGTTTGGGAATGTGAATGAAAAGGTGGGTATTTTGGGAAAAATTATTTGAAAGGTGGGTAGGACAGGAAATGGTTCAGTATGGTTGAGGATGTAATGATGAATTATTATCGTTGGTGGTATTGCTATTTGTTTTGTGAATTATGAAGCGCTAGAATTGCTATTTATTTTAATTTTTGTTATCATATCATAGAATGAAGTTAAATGTATTATATATTTATTTTTTGGGGTAGAATTGAATATATAAATAATTGAGTGTAACATTCTCAGCTATTATTATTCGAAAAAGATAAAATCTCAACTTATATATATTATAAAATGACTTAAATACCATTTGAGTCTCGAACTTGAAAATGGTTTGATTATAGGAAGTTTGAATTTTTACATATTTAACTATTTGAGGCGGCCAAATGTCTGTCTATTTATGACCGTGTGTATTTTTTTACCCTGTCACATAATTTAATTATCACGTATTAAAAATAAATAAATTAAATATCCTAAATTAAATTACCACGTATTAAAAATAAATAAATAAAATATCCTAAATTAAAAACCCTAGATAGTAAAATATATTCTTTCACTTATCTTCTTCCTCTGATTTTTCTTCATCTCGACTCATCGTCTGTCGTTCCTGTGATTCTCTTTGAACGAGTTCATCCCTCAAAAACTTTGGGCGCAATTCATCGAAGCCTAGCCTAATTGGGTGGTTCATCAAAACTTTTAAATAAATAGGCGAAAGATATGTATCTGTCATTATTTTGTTCTTTAACTATATCAGATATTTTTTTTAAGGAATGTTTGTTAGACTGAAATAATTTAATGTAAAAGTGAATAATTTGAATAATTAAATACATACTTAATTAATAATTGCATTTGTTATATTTTATTTTTTCATTTTAATACCGGAATGAGTTAGTGTTATGTTTCAATTTTCAAACTAACTTTACTACTTTTAATGTAGGTTAGGTTGATTTGAAAATTGAAGCATAACATTAACCCATTACGTAATTAAATTGAAAAATAAAAGATAACTAATGAAATTATTAGTTAAGAATGTACTTAATTATCCAAATCATCAACTTTTACATAAAAATATATAAGTAACACAAAAATCATTCAAAGGATATTTGATTTATTTAAAAAACAGGAACAAAACATACATTTCAGCACCAAGGCTTCGAGGGATGAACTCGCCTAAAGAAAATCACAACAATGTGAGATGAAGAACCTAGAGGAAGAAGTGAGAGAAAAATATATTTTTTGATATAGAATTTTTAATTTAGAGCTTTTAATTTCATTTATTTATTTTAATACGTGGCAATTAAATTATATAGCATTGTAAAAAAATATAAAAATAAAAGACACGTTCTCATAAATAGACGAACGTTTTGTCCAGATCTCAAATGGTTAAATATGTGAAAGTTCGAGCCCCATATGAATCATTTGAAAGTTCGAGCTTTATATAGTCAAATCGTTTCAAGTTCGAAACTAAAATGGTATTTAAGTAAAAAATTAAATTCCAAATAGTTAAAATATATAAAAAAATAAATTTAAATATTTGCAATAATTAGAAAAAAAATATAATAACCTTGTAAATTCTTGTGGTGACACCAAAGATCAAATTCTGAAGTTGACTAAAAAAATTTGTAATTGTTATCGTATATTAGAACAAGTTGAACAAACAAATTTAACGATGTCAAATTTTTTATAAAATGTTTTTATAAAACATTTTGAACTAAAAATAAAAATATTATAGAGTTGGTAAACGAAGCTTTAATAACTAATCAATTTTATATATATATATATATATATATATATATATAATAATAAAAAAAATGAAAATTTCATCAAAATAATAATAGAAGGATTCCTATATGGGTCAAAAATAAGTTGAAAAATAACAAGAAGAGGACACCAAGACAATCGAAAATATGAGTAGTTACCGAAAATATTTTTTGGATTATATAATTTCGGGATGAAAAATTATATCCTACAAACAAAATATTGCACCAAGTAAAACACACAATTCAAATTCTCTGTTATACAATCATCTCTCCACTCTTTAATTCAAAACTTTATTTACAAAATTAATAGATTAATAAATTAGAGAATATTTATTTACAAAATTAGTTTACTTTAAATTTGTGTTCTATTTACATTAATGGAAAAATAAATATTAATATTGTTAGTCTTCTCATATTTGTTATCCACCACCTAATAAGATCCTCCTTTCTAAACCTACATAAAAAAAATAATTTTGTTTAATTTATTTACATACCTCAAACGTATCATCTCTAAAACTTAATATCCATAATCCAAGCCATATAATATCACTAAACTAAATTTTCATGAATCTTTTAATTTATTTTTGCTAAGAATTGCATGAATTTGATAATTAGAGTATTTTATATCCATAAAAAATTGAATTTTCAATTAAACGGTTATTCTAAAAGCTCATGTATAGAGAATTTACCGAGATCACGAAGATGATGCTTCTTTCCTTTGTTCATGCAATTTCCAATCAGCATCAAATCTGCAGAATCAACGCTCACAAATCTCACCACCTCTTTTATGATTCATCCAAATCAACTATTAAACCCTGCGATTTCCAAATTCAAAATCACATCTCATCGATTCACAATCAAATTCACAAACAATGTCGCCATTATTACCTCTCCTATCAGCTCTAATCATCTCTCTCGTCTCTCCTTCATCCGCATACGTCGCATCGCCATCGGAACCGCATTCCAACACTCCATCGCTTCTAATCGAACGCATCTGCAACCTATGTTCACAATCCACTACCTGGAACTACAAATTCTGCACAGACGCCTTAACCTCCGACTTCACCGTCTCCACATCCACCGATCTCCGCTCTGTATCCCTCGCATTGACAGATCTCGTCGCCGCGAACGCTACAGCCGCTCGTCAGACGATGATCAACGTTATAGAGAATGGAGATCGATTCCGTCAAGGAATCGCATCGTTACGCGCTTGCGTTCGGTTATACGATAGAGTTATCACTCGAATCAACGTGGCGGCGGAAGAAGTAAGACAACGGCGGTACGTGACGGCGGACGGCGAGTTTCTGTACGCCGGTTATCTGGTGAACTTCTGCCGTAACTTCCTTTCAGTTTCCAGATTTGGTGATTCGAGTATCATTATGGCTAATGATTTAATGGACTTCTTTATATATGTATTGGACTGGACTGTTGTTGAGATTTGGACTGATGTGGGTTTTGAGCCCAATGTTATGTGGAAATTGGGCCCAAGAAAGTCTATTGTTTTATCACATGGACCATTTAATTAAAATGTAAATAAGCAGAAAACTCTACTTGTTTTCTGAATAATGAAAGTGAAGATTATTTGACCAATATTCATCTGTATTAAGACACTAAAAAAGAATAAGAGTTGGTATAAAGTGAATGCATTTGGTTATAAAAAAGGTAGACAAAAGAACATTGACGGAGATTTGCATGTGTGATTATATATAAATAAATAGGTTTGAAAAGGGAAGAAGACAAATGATGCATCCTAAAACATAAGTTAGGTAGGGTAATTAACGTATTAAACCGAATATTCGACCGAATTCGAATAAACTGAATTCAAATTTCATTTTCGGTTTTTGAATTGAATTTCAAATCAATTCGAATTCAAATACGGTTTTCGATTTATGTTTCGAGTTTGGGTTTCAACTCGAAATTCAAACCGAATTCATTTTTTATTATATATTCGAATTGGTTAAAAAAAATAAAAATTCGAATAAATCGAACCGAAAAACTTGAATAACCCGAAAATCGAACCGATGAACACCCCTAATTAAGGTAGTAGGATGATGATAAATATTTTTTATTTGCAGCTTTCTTAGACATGATTAGTTAACTTAATTGAAATTATTTGAAATTAACCAGCTCATTTAGAATTAAGTTAAAAAATGAAATTGAAATTGTATAATTTTAACCATTTAAAAGATATACTAATTCATAACGGTGTAATTATCATAATTAAAACAGTTAAAATTGTTGAGAGTTTATTTAAAATTGTTGATTATTTATAAACTCGTTAAATTTAAAGTTTATTTAAAATAGTAGAAGTGTCTAGTTTAAAAAAATATTAATTATATTATTATTATTTATATATATAATTAAGTATTTTATAAATTATCAATTTAAAAAATATTTATATAATTAATTAAAAAATAATGATAAGTAATTACATAAAAATTATATTAATTTATTTATTTAATAAATAATAAAGTTTTTTTAATTTATAAATATAAATTTACTCTTTTTTAATATAAATCGTAAAATCAAATTATTTAAATAATATGGATACAATTTTATGATTATAAATTTAAAATTGTAATTTTATTAGGGAATGCTGAGAAAATTAATTACTTGTTGAAAAATATTGAACCGACTTTGAAAAACTATCCAATACACACAAATAGTCGGTGGTGGTCCTTTACCATATGTCCAAAATATATTTAATGAAATGAAACACATGGTTATTGATTTTTTATGTGAATAATTTATTCCAATATTAAAACATATGAGAAGATTTAAATTTTAATATTGAAAAGTATGTGTAGTAGTGTCTGAAGAAAAACATTATGTTTGGGATAAAATAAGAATAATTTATATATGGGTATGGTTGGAAAATTTTTGAACAAAGTTTTTTTTATTATTATTATTATTCACAGTAAAATTATTATCAATGACATGTGAATTAAAAATGTTGTAATATGATTAATTAGTCGTTAACGTATGTGTTACGAGCCTCTTGATTCCACGACTCATCTACATTTACTAACTAATATTTGTTGTGAAGTATTACTAAAATTAATTGGGTAATGTCTGAATTTTTAGGTAAATGTTAAGAAGTTTGGATTGATGCATATGACATACCTACATATTTAGTTACTATTTTTTTTTTTTTTGTGGACTATCTAGTTTGAGAAAAATTGTAAATTTTGATGCATTTGATACGGCATACCTACATATTTAGTTGTCCGTGCATATAATTAATAATGAGATTCGTTCCGAAGAACCAGGTAAATTCCAGATTAAAATTAATCGTTTTTTTTTCGAAAACTTAAGAACCAATTAATTTATGTTATTGTTTGTAATTTTTCTATTATAATAATTTTTAATATAACAATCTTTTTAAAAATAAATATAATTTATAATACTAATTCTTTATCCAAATTATTGTATCACACTGCACCTTATTATTGAATTTGAGATTACATGAAAGCTTAGAAAATAATAAAACACAAACAAATAAACTTATATATATTATAAAAAAAAACAAATCCATTCAAATTAACTTGAAGAGGGAGGAAAGTCGGTTGAAGAACTATCCCATGGCGATAACGGAAACTCATCAGAACCGCCCCACGCCGCCGGCCTCTGTTGAGAGAATGAATAAGTTGAAGCCATTGAAGAAGACGAAGAAGATAACATTTGCCCTAACAATCCACTTCCATAAAAGTCCCCTGTATTCTGCAACAACTGAGAATACTCCCAATAATCCCTACTCGCTTCCGCCGTCCTGAACGCCGACGATCGTGCCGGCGCCTCCGTCGAACGGGTCGCCGGCGTAGCAGCAGAAACAGACAACTGGGTATTAGCCCGAGACGGCTGCGCCGGCGAGATAGCACCCGAACCTACTCTTTCAGGGAAATTCAGTTTTGCTCTACTTCCCCTGAATTTCAGGGCGGCGTCGTCATAAGCTCTGGCGGCTGCCTCCGCCGTTTCAAACGTGCCCAGCCAAACTCTCGCCGCCTTATGTGGATCGCGAATCTCCGCCGCCCATTTCCCCCATGGCCGTTGTCTTACTCCTCTGTATTTCTTTCTCGTCTCCCCTTTTTCTTCGCCGGAGACGTTCATCTGTCTAGTTGAAACCGCCATTGTTGTTGTTGCCGGTGTTGGTATTTCTAGCTCCGGCTGAAGAAAAGGGCTTTTGAATTCATTATTAAACCCTCCTCCATAAACCCTATTATGAATGATTTCAGAACCAGAGCTAGACGACGAATAAACAGGAGCCATCGATTCGCCGCCGTAAGACGGCGCCGGCGAAGAATACCCACCACTCATTTCCGGGTTGTAGTTATTATAAGTACCCCAATTACCCGAACAATAACTATGATCCGACATCGCTTGCGTCAGAGCCGTCACCATCTCCGGCGTGTCATCAGAGAACATTGGCCTTGAAGGAAACATAGTACGTAATTATCTCCGGCGGGCGGCAGAAATTGACAAAAACAGATGACTTTTGAGTTGAAAACTACAACTTTTTTCAAACGGGTTTATAATATACGGAGGTTTTCGAATCCGAATTTGCTAGCCGCAATGAAAATAGTCGAGCCCACTTAGAGATTTGAAAATGAAAGACTGAAAATATTTATAAATTGAAGGCGAGAGATGCCATAAACGTGCTGAAAAAGTCTGTTCACACTAATAATGGTGACTCGATATGGAAAGATTGCATGCATCTGAACCAGATGAAGTTCTTATAAAAGTAAGTGGGGAAGATGATTATCCTAGGTTTCACTTCCTTGCCTTACCGACATCAATTATTTCTTTTTTATTTTAAAGAAAGGTATCTTAATATTTTTTTTAAGTTAAAAGTTCACGTTTATATTCTGATTTTGTTACTTTTTTAATTGAACTCACTTTTGTTCTATTTGATTACTTTAATATTTTTTTAATAAGAATGTTTTCAAACTCATACTTAGTAAAATTTAAAATTATAGAATCATTCAAAAGTTAGACTAAATTCATTGTAAAAATAAATATATTTAAATAATTGTATAATCTATATATAATAGAATGATGCTTAATTTTTAAAGTGTCTTAATTACCGGGGAGTTGAGAGAGCTGTGGTTAATTTGGATATATATAAGAGTAAATGAATATTTGTGTCGGATTATGGGTTGACACACCCATAAATTTAAAACGGTTAAAAATAAAATTAAAAATTCTATAGGTATAAAAACAAGTACAACCCTTTAACCAGCTAATAACACTTTATAATTTAAGTTCAACACCAAATTATATGAATGCGAGACATTTTAACAATATAAGTTTAACTTTTTAAATATATATATATATATATAATGATACTTAATTTTTAAAGTGTCCGGATTGCCGGGTCGAGAGCTATGGTAAATTTGGATATATATGTGAAAATAAATTAATATTTGAGTCGGATTGTGAGTTGACCCGCCCATAAACTTAAATTAACTTTAATATCGCGACTCAATTACTTTTACATTTTAAAGGTGGAAGTGTGGAACTAGTACCAGGAGTCTTTGTGGTCTGAATTCTTGGATATTTGCGGAGAAGTTTTGATTGAGTTGACTTATATGGTAGGTTTATATATGAGTTATCATTCCAATTTATTTTTTATGAACTATCTTGTTTGAGAGAATTTATTGAACATTTAATGATCGTAGTCGTTCGATTTGTATAATTTATAAAATTATTATTACGAGGTTTTTAATATTTGTTCCGGAAAATCGATGGAGTCGGTCGTTGTTTTTGAGTATCTACGAGCTCGATAATCTATTAAGTGACATTTCTTTATTCATTTCTTATTTTCATGTTTTTGTATTTTTTTGTTACATTCTATCATGTTTTGTTTTGTCATGGAGTTGTGTTTATAGGAAATTTATCATTTTTAATACAGATGTATCATTTACAAATAAAATATTAAACTAAAATAATAGTATCAATTTTTTTTAAAGTAAATAGTTAACTTATAAATAATTTAATAAATAATAAATTTATAATAATAAAAATATTAATATATATTATATAAACTAATTAGGCTATTTCAAAAATTACATATTGATATTATATAAATTAACAATTATCATATATTAAAGTTAAAAATAAAATAAACGAATAATATATTTAAATAATATAACAAATTATTAAACACATTTTCATGATTTTCATTTTAATTAGTAAAATACTCTTTAAGTTTAAGAAAGAGCATAAAATATATGGTGAGGGTATTTAAATTTTGAATCTTGTCACATCAAAATCTAATAAATTTTTTTTGGAAAATACTTAGTGCCGTCTTATAATAATAGTTAATTTTATAAATCTAATAGTTATTCATAATAGTTAATCTTATAAAGTTTTTTTAGTTGATTTCGTTTGATTACTTATTTTAAAGTCAATTTACATCTTGAATCTTAACTAATGCATATTATCGAACTAACCCGATATTTGATATATTTAATTCGTTGAATATAATATAAAATATAAGGTCTTTTTGATATAATATAACCAAATTTAAATTTATCCATTTTTTTTTTGTTAAGAAATCCAAACCCTCAATCAACTCTAGCTAGTTTATTGTTTGAGTTTTTGAATAAATAAAAGACTTGAAGTGGGTAGGAGTAGGCAAAACTTGTTTTATTAACCTAAGTTGGAAGTAGACAATACTATATTGGTAAAATAATAAGGACATAGATTTTGGTTTATCTACTTAGATTTCAATTTATATATATATTTATATATATATATATATATATATATATATTTATTGCTCTCATGTAGGGCCTTAATTTATTATTCAAATCAATGGTTTTTTTTGGACCTCCCCCCCCCTAGGTCACGAACATGCCACGTCATTATCACAAAAGAAATTGATTATATTTTGACAGACCGCAGCAATAACAAAAATTGTATCAATAATTTACTTTATTTTTAAACAAGCATTTAATTTATTATATTTCTTTTTTAAAAATATATATTTTTTATTTTTTTGAACATAGGAAAGTTGCATGACAATGTGATTAATACATAACTAGTCACCAACAAGATAAGAATGGATTTAATAAAAAAAACAAAAGAAGCAAAATCAAACTGAAACATCAAATAAACTAAAAAAAATGCAAATAAGATAGTAAAAGCCTAAAATATAAAATAGAGTAAGTAGACTCAAACAAATAATAGTAAAAAATCTAGAATACTTTAAAGTTTGTTTGATTTGGATTAATTTAAAAAATAACTCATTTAAGAATTCATAATTTTGTTGGATAAAAGTTGATTTTCTTTTAATATAAAAAATTAACCTGACTTTTACTTATATTTAAGATGTTCAAAATAAAAATAAAAAAAGTTAATTACTTAAATTCTTTTATATTTAATATTTAAGTTTTATAAATAATTTATTAATTTAAACTTTTTATTAATAATTAAAATTTTGACATTACATCACTCTATCCACATAATACAATTTCTAGAAACATGTGACAAAGATGAAAAGGAGGTTGAATAAATAATTACCAATCTACTTTTAAACAATATTATTAGGCATATATGAGTTAATATTTAAACTTAATTACCTTTCCACGTACACAAAGAAATCATTATTTTTATTTGTCCCTCTAATCATATATTCTAAACAGTCATCTAAAAAAATAAAAAATAAATAAATATATATATAGCATGAGTCAGCACCTAACTAGCCTAAGACCATTGAACAAGGAATGATTTCTTTCTATTTTTGACTACTAATTTTATAAAATTATTTAAATGAAAATTTTATTTATAATATAAAATGAAAAGAATTAGTTCAAAAGTAATTATTCAAACATGTCCAAAGGAAGAAACAAATACTTAATAAATAAAAACTTGACATGAAAAAAAAGAAAAAATGAATAACTTATCATTTTTTTTAAAAACAATCAATTATTCATCTTTTAAAATATTCCATCATATATGAGCCAATTTTTAAAATGGTTTATTTGAGTTATTGTTTTCCAAACTAAAATATTTACACTTTGAATGCAATTGTTTTTTCTTTATTATTTTAAATAAATTTTGTAAAAAAAGGAAATACTGTCAAACTTTCTTTCAAATCAAACCTTTTATCATCTAAGGCCTTGTTCTCTTTGGATTTTTAAAAAAACCCAATCAAAACCAATTTTCCAATCAATCACTTCTTAACAATCACATCACTCATTTCATTAATCAAAATACTAAAATACCCTATATTTTAAATTATTATTTTTTAGTTTATTCACATATATCAATACCCTTTAATCTTTTTACTTAAAATAATCATCACTTTCTCAAAATCACCAACAATCATTATTTTTTTCTCCCTCTAGGTTTTTAAAAAACCCCAATCGACCTAACAATAAAGTTCAATACAGCCTGATTAAATATTTTCTTCCTTTTTAGGTAATAAGATCATTTATTTGAATTAAGAACATTTGGTTCAACATATAAAGTCACAAGAGAATTTGGTCCTAATACAAACATCTTCCATAAATATGAAATTTAACAACTAATGACCATACTTTAAATTAATGCGTTCTAAGTTAAAAATCGAACATGTAATAACCATATATAAAGGAAGTTTTCAAATAAAACAGTTTAAGAAAAGATCGAAAGGGGAGGAAAATTGGAAGCATTAAGTTACAGGGAAATGAAATGATATGGAAATAGATTGATTAGGTTTGAGTGAAGTTATTTGCCAATCTTTATTGAATTTGTCTTTATCCCTTTTTCACTTTGATCTTGGCGTGCCATATACCTACGCTGTGCCTCTTCACGTTTTGTCTATTCCTTTCAAATTTTTAATCATTTCTCACATCTTATCTTGTACCAATATTTCAAATATCATACATATCCTCTCTTTTTTTAAACTATTTCTAGTCCATTCATAACGCTCCTCTTATAAATGCTCAATGATTGACAAGTTGGGTCGAGTTCAAGACATTTAGAAAATTTTGGAATGTAAACAAAAAAAAAACGATATTATGTTAAGAGGAAAGCTTATAAAATTCATGACGACTTCAATTACAAGTCGCGATCAACACTCCTAGTTCACTTTTTATAGATATAAGTGAGTTTTTTCTTTTAGTCATATTTAATCATAAGGATCGGTACTTTTTTTATATATATATACCCTCAATTTGATTTAAAATAATTTTGATTAATTTAGTCATAAACTTGAACTATAACTAGGGGTGAAAGTTCGAGTTGACAGATTAACGGGTTGAATTATACTAATTTGAACTTGACTTATTCAGTAATTTGGGTAAAAAATTTAACATGAACATAACTTGTTTATTTGTAAATTATAATTAACTTGATCCCGACCCGATTTATCTAACTGAACTCGAATCCAACTCGATTTAACCAAATATAATTAATACGACATCTATATTTCAAATTAAAATGATATTAACACAAAACAAAAATGAAACTAAATTACAAATTCGTTTACAGAAAACTCTAAAAAAAATGTGAATGAGTAAGAAAAAATAAACACAAAATTTTACAAAAAAAAATATTATAAACGGGTCTACTCTGAGTCATTTAAATTCTATATTTTTTTTCAGGTTTTCGTGTCAGAAATTGCGTACCCTATATATAACTTGTTTTTAGGTCATTGATCATTTTTTTTATATATTTTCTTCATTATCTAGATTATCATTAAATTCAAACTACTCTACAATCTTGTAAACATGAATTTATGTATCTACAAAATGAACTATGGATCGTCACAACTGATGATTAGTAATAGAGAATTTTAAGCCCTTATTGGAGATATAAACGGTTACAATTAGAGTTTTATAGAAGCATTTTATTTGAATATATTATTATAAACAATCCAATCTCATCTGAAAGATTGGGAAAACTGTTACAGTTTGAGCACATCCCTTACATATATAATAACAACATAATTTTATGATTTCTTGAACTCCAACACTTAATTTAAACACCAACAAATATGAATTTCCAAGCCCTAAACTCGTTTTTATCTATACACAACACACTCCCACAAATATTTTAGTCACAATTCAACGCGCAAACTTCCAACACTAAACCGCCTTTCGACACAAACGGGTTTATCCTAACCCATAAAAGCGTCAAAATTGAAGCTAAAAGAATAGACCAAACTATTATAATTGTTGGTAGCCTATCTTGTTTCCCCATCAACCCTTTTAAGAAAGGATACAAATGAACAATGACCCATAAAGCAAAGAATAGCCTACCAAATAGAGGTCCCCATGACTCGTACCCGTTGTTTATCGCATCCGAAATTCCAACCACGACCCCAATTATGTTGATGATCAAAAGTGTCATTGGAGGGATCAACAAAGCCGTCCACTTGAATAGATATAGTTCGGAATAGTCCCCGTCGTCTCCTCCTTTCGAAGTGACCGTGAAATTTGTATTGACCCCAGCAAGAACCTTGAGTAGACCTTGAAATAGGGCGAATAAATGGGAGGAGACACCTCCGATCACCCAGAATTGCTCGTTCCTCCACCAATCATCGATGGTAACGCCTCCCCATTGCATCTCCATAATGCTCGTGGCAGCGATCGATATGAACAGGGCCATGAATATAAGACTCGCATAGTTGCTAATCTGAAAGAACAATAGCAAGCTAAAGAGACTGAAATTGGTGCAAAAGAGAATATTTTTCTTTTTGGTTACCTCAGGAACAATGAACTTTCCCGTTAGAAGACAAACTGCCGGTAATGTACAATAAGCCAACAAGGGAACCGATGTCAAAGGATAAACAACCGAATTAACGTAGGAGAATCTCTCCAATGGTTTGAGCCCGGAACTATATCCATACCAAATGGGACAGTGTCGGCTAAGAAGAATCTCAACAGATCCGAGTGCCCATCGAAGAACTTGGTGGAGACGATCCGAAAGATTTATTGGAGCCGATCCCTTAAACGCTGGTCGTTTAGGCATACAGTAAACCGATCGCCAACCGTGGCAATGCATCTTGAATCCGGTTAGAATATCCTCAGTAACGGATCCATATATCCATCCAACCTTATTACAAAAACAAACAAACATTTTGTAATTAATATAAGATTTATGTCATAAATTAACTAACTAATTAACTAACCAACCAACCAACCTCTTTTCCCCACTCTGTTTTATCCTCGTACCCACAACTTATCACGTGAATAGCTTCTTTTAGTAGCCCTGCCGATGTCGTGACCTGAGGAACACCTCCGTCTTCTAGAAGCGTCGATCCTATAAAAACTGAAGACTGTCCGAACTTCTTCTCGAACTTTACTAATGGCATAAGGGACGATTTCTCACTATTGATACCTTCCTCAATGTTTTCCAGTGCATGTATTTGCGTCGAAGCTTCTTTGCTCTTCTTATTCCCCTTCTTTCCTTTCCTTCGAGAACTGGAACCGCAACAGCAGGCACACCATTTAGGCAAACAGTTGCATGTTTTCGCAGGAGGTTTCTTCTTTGAAGGAGCATCATAGCCGTAGAGAGCTTGTCTTCTGAAGACACAACCAGTTCCAACATATATTGGTCCTTGAATCCCATCCAACCCTTTCATATTAATCTGACGAGTCGTGTTCAAATAATGATTAGCCATTTAATTTATTGGTTTATGTATGGTAAATATATATGTATGAATTACTTACGTCGAAAAAAACGACATTACGGTTGGAGTAACGATCGTGGCGATCAATGCCGTCGAATCTTTGTGGAAACTGAACGTAGCAAATTTTCTTTCCTGATGTTGGATCCATCATGAAACACATTGCTTCTCGTAACGCCTTACTGTTGTTTATATAGTGATCGCAATCTACGTTCAGCATGTATGGAGCATTTGAGATGACTGCAGATACTCGTACCTGAAATGTAGAATCCGAAAAATAAACGATCCAACAAATTCTTGTAATGTTAATAAAGATGAAGAATTGTGTGTTTATTAGTTACTTACAAGTGCATTCATCGCGCCAGCTTTTTTATGGTGATCAAATCCCGGCCTCTTCTCGCGAGAAACGTAAATGAGCTGCGGTAGCTCGTTACCTTCAGTATCAAGAACTCCGTTGTGGCCCAAGAACACCTACCCAAAATTTGTATTAAGATTATAATTTTGAATAGAACTCATATTTTCATGTTCTTGCCAAAGACTCATTGTTGAAGGTATGATGATTAGACTATGTATTATTATCCTTATTAAGGGTTGAAAGGAAACAAGAAAAGAAACCTGAATCATTCCTGGATGATCTCTGACATTGTTTCCGGGCCAAGGAGTACCATCCTGCATAGTCCAACCATCTTCAGGAACTTTCTGAGCCGTCGCGACCAAACCATTAATCCGAACCTTAAACAATTCATATTCCCTCTTCATCGCACGTCGTTCCCTAACAAACATAGGATGAACTTTATCCTTAAGATAATCAAATTTCTGGCCAAAATACCATTCTGGCGCCCGAGGTTCAATACTAAACTTCTTACAAAACGGCACCCATTTCCTCGCAAACTCGGACGTTTCAGAAAGCGCTTCAAAAGTAAGCATAGCAGCACCATCATCCGAAACATAACATGCAACCTTATCAACAGGATAATCAACAGCTAAGATTGAAAGAACCGTGTTTGCAGTTATAAGAGGCGGTTCTTTCAACGGATCAACTGTACTAACATAAACATCTACTGGAGCTAATTCAGAAGGTTTCCCTTCTTTCTCATATCTCAAAGATAATCTATCGAGATATGTTTCACGTTCGATTGGGAACCATTTAGGAAACTGATCGAATATCCATGAAACCGCAAACCATATCTCGCAGATAATTGATGTTAGCCATAATCCATAAGCATTGTTTACTGGATGGAGAATTCTGTAATGGAAAAACAGTCCTATGATTACTAGACGGAGTAGGATTATCATTCTGTATGGGTTTATCTTGCTAGATGGAATTGGTAATTTCCTCGAAAGTGGCTGCCTGCCTTCATCCATCCTGTTATGAAACAAAGCAACCAAATTCATACTTCAAAAGATTATTTGAAAAGTGGAAACCAATTTAACTTACATAAACAAATCAGGATGAACTGATTCATCATGTTATGAAACAGAACAACCAAATTGAATTCATACTTGAAAAGATTATTTGAAAAGTCTAAACCAATTTAACTTACAAATCAGGATGAACTGATTCGTCGTGCTTAACAACTTGAAGTTTATCGTTTTGTCTTCTCTTCCATTCTTCCATTCTATCTTTCCAAGCAACACTTCCATATCCATAAACAGCCAAATCTTTCTTAGGATCCATAGCTCTTGGTGGCAATGAAACCGAAGAATTATCAGGAAACACAACAGGATGAACTCGTCTTCCATTACCCATGAACGGAGGTATAATGAGAGCATGTTTATCGGGACTAATCATTGTATCCTGTAACAAATAGAATCAAAATTAGTGGGGTAGATTAATTAAGAACCAATATTATTAACTCATTTGAATTGAAAACAAGTTTTCACCTGTTCTTCACCATTAGTCAAGAGGGGGATATTCGGTTTTAATAAAGAAGAATCAATTTCTGCAGAATGGGTAGAGTTGAAACGAGAAGAAAACATTGCTGCTTCTGTAATATTATATTGATAATGGCTCTCAACATCAAATTCATTGTCAAGATCATCACATTCATCTTCTTCTTCATCTCCTTCAACTCTAGGACTCCCTAAAATTGATGAATTAATTAAAGAACCAATCTTTAAGCAAGAATATGTATGTTATTATTATTAATAATACATACCTTTGATTCTTTTGTATTTGGTTTTACATTGAGGACAAGCCTTGTTTCCTTCATTTCTTTCATATTCATAACAATGTCTGCAAACAGGAAATGCACATTCATTGCAAGCAACAAATGGTTCACCTTCAACTGTAATTTCAATTTCATCTCCACAAATCTGACAAATCTGGCCGCTAAGTTCTTTCACCGATGTTACCTATCAAAATCAAAATCAAAATCATGGTATGAAAGAACAGAACACATATATTAACAGAGTATTAGTAGTACTTACTCGACCAATCTCATCAGCATTGATTAGAACAAACTCGTTTCTGTTGTGTGAGCCCGCAATTAGCCGTCCTTGGGCAGCCATTAACGCTCCAACAAGAATAGTTTTTTTTTTCTCTGTCTTAAGATTTAAGAACTACCCATCACAGGAAACCCCCGCATTGTTAATAAAGAAAAAAAAAGAAAAGACTGAAAACGATGGAGAAACAGTAAGTGTATATAGTATTTGATAAAGAGAAATATGCTGGCGTAAATGCATGTCCTTTCTTCTTCTTCTTCTTCTTTAAACTGGGTAAAATTCGGATTCCTTTCTTCAGAAGGGGGCTCTCAGTCAAACTGGTGGGTTTCTGGAATCAGGTTAAAAAGTAGCAACCCGAGAAAGAAAGAGAGAGAGAGAGAGAGTATTGTACAAGAACAGTAGCTTTTTTAAAAAAAAAATATGATCACGAGAGTAATATAAAAGATGGTCGTTAGATGTCATTTGTCCGTTAAAAATTCAACCAACAACGGTAGAGAACGATTTAGTGGCGCACCAAAAATCAAAAAAATAAATTACTGACCGCCATTGGTGGAAACTCGAGATAAGAGCTTGTTTGTTGTGGGCTTATTTTCAATTAGTAATCATTTCTCTCTAGAAAAGTAATCAGTATAGAAGTTAATTTTTTTTTCTAGTATTTTTTATTATCGCTCAAATTTAAGTTGGGTTGCATTTTGTTTGATTCAGTATCTTGTTTAGCCATATTGATTTTTTAGTCTCATATTTTTATAATTCGAAAATACTCGCAATAGTTAATGGATGGTTATTTGCTTGTTAATATTATTCATTTTTTAATAAAGAGTTATTGATTTTAATTTTTTTTTTATATGGAAGACATTATATATATATCCTTCTAATATTTATATGGTCTATTTTTCCTTGTTATATCTTTTTCTGCGTTGCCTAACAACTATCGACTTAGAATAATTTTAATTGTCACTCAAAATATTTAGTTAAGATTTTTCTGACACTGTTTCATTGGTTCGTTTATATGCTCTATTTCAACCATCATTATTATGAACTTAAATGATTTTGTTATTAGATAAACTAGCATGTAGCTGTGTATTTGTACGAGTAATTATATAAAATTGAAAAAAAAAATTACGTGTTAAAATGTGATAGTATTTTTCATTACTCTCACATATATCTCCAAATTAACCACAACTCTCGACCCGACAATCCGAACACTTTGAAATTAAGCATCATTATATATATTATATATATATTAGTTAGTTAAAAAATTGAACTTATATTAATGTTAAAATGTTCTGCGTTTATCAAATTTAGTGTTGAATTAAATTATAAAGTCTTATTAGCCTAGTTGGTTAAATGTTTTGTTAGGTTGTAAGTTCAAAATATACCTCTACATTTTTTATTTTATTTTTAACCGTTTTAAGTTTATGCACAGGTCAAACCATAATCCGACCCAAATATTCAAATTAACCATAACTCTCGATCCGGCAATCCAAATATTTTGAAAATTAAGCATATATATATATATATTATTTACCAAATTAAATAATCATTAAATATTTTCCATTTAAAATTATATATATATTTTTAATTATAAATTGTATTTTTTTTAATTATTTATACAATTGATATCTAAATTATGAATTATTTATTTAATTATATAGTTATTTTTTATTATTTGAATTTAATAAAATTTAATTTCTTATATAATAAAATGAAAGACGCGGGCTTATATTTTATTTTCTAATAACCATTGATCTCATTATTAATAAATATTTATTGTTATTATTTATTTAAAAATAAAATAAATATAAAATATTATTTTAATAATTTTACACAACTAATCTAATTTTTTCATCCATCCAATATTTAAATATTCCAAAAGGGTAGTTTCGTAGTTTAAAATTTGTTTGTAAATTGTCCGTGTTACTGTTTACTATAATTAAGCTCTCCAACAAAAAATAATTCCACCAATATTAGTTTAGTTTTAACTTTTAAATATTTACACCAATAGTAATTATTATTTGTTCGCAATTTTCTTGTAAATATTTTACAGTGTCTTTTGTACTATAGTTAAGTCATATTATTTTACAGCAGTAATTTGGATAAAGGTGTAAAATCTAGAATAAAATCCTGTGAATATTTAACTCTTAGAGATATATTCAACACATGGTAAATCAAATATAACAACTTTAACTTTCATTAAGAAATTTAAACATTAATGCAAGTGAGAGATAATGGCATGGAACTAATGTTGATCACAAAATAAAACTTTCAATAATACAAATTATGTTAATAATTTTGTTAATTGTGGCTGCCATTGAGTTTGGAGTTGACTTTTAATTTTAAATTTGTGAATTAATTGTTTTATAAGATGTTATCCTATATGATATAAAATAGCATGATTAAACCTACCAAATAGCCTAATTAAATTAAATAACAATGACTTATTTCTAGTGACTACCGACACAAATCAGGTTAGTCTAAAAAATGCCCATACTTTATAATTTCATATATATTCAATAAAGTGATATAAGGCAAGGGTATCCTCGTAATTTGACACACACTCAATTAGGTTTATAAATGACAAAAGGATGGTAAGTTGTGCTCATTATCACGGACAGCTAATATGTTAGGATAAGAATCTCATAAATAATATCAATAAAAATTAAGATTTTAATAAAAATTATTTTAAAAATATCAAATTTCTATAACAATTATTTGTTATAAGAACTATGATGTGACGCGTTATGTTTGATCGATTTGATACGATATTTACATTTGAACTACGATACTTTACTTACTAAGTTAAGTTATATTTTATAAAATTAAATTATACCTAATATTAATTAGTTGAGTTGATAATTATGTAATTATTTTATAGTATAAATAAATTAATATGCTACCAAAATGATTTTTAATAAAAGGAAAACACTTACTAGGTTAAGTTATATTTATATTTTATAAAAATAAAGTACATAATATTAGTTGATAATTTAGTGTGCAGGTTCAATAGTACCTTTTGTCCCTCATGCCAAGTGAATATTATACATGTACCTTTTTTTCAGAATTTGATAGGGTAAAGATGTCATATTTAGTAATTAATTTTTTTTTAAGCACTTTTCACATTCATAGCTTATAATTTTCTTTTATAAATAAAATTGAACTCGTAATTTATAGTTAAGGTTTGTTTAAAAAAAATGATGATAGACTTTGAATTTTTTTTAAGAACTTGGAAAATAAAGGAGAAAAAGTTAGGAAAATAGAGAAAATTTTAACCTTATTTTATTAATATATATACAATTTTTGTAGGTACCTTTCAACATTAAACTGTATATTTGGCCCTTTTCAACCATACATACCCGTAGGACCCTTTCATTGATTCTTTTGTTATTGATATAACCACATGATTTCACTCACCCACCTAATTTTGTTATTTTCCTTTTATTTTATTATATGCTCACCGACACTTTCTTTTTTCTAATACATTACCACAAAAAAAAAAACAAATTATTTATATTAAATTAAGTAACTAAAAATAAGTAATACATATTCTTAAAACCATTTAAGTATGATCTCATCTCAATTTAAAGTATATTTTTAATAAGAATAAAATTTGATTTTTTTTTGGTTATTTAAACTTGTAATAGGTTCTATTTATTTTATTTATAAAATAAAACAAATTATCCCTAAAATATACTTTCATTCTTGGCCACAAAATGACTTGAATTATGTTATGATATCTTAGGACAAAATTTCCTATCATACAATTAATGCTTTTTGGATTATATATGATAGGATAACTAAAAAATGTTTATTATGTATTATGTGCACATTAACTTTGAATATATATTACGTTATTTCTTTCTTTTTTTACGTCGTTTTAAAATTATTATTTTAGTTAGTTACCCGCAATTATAATATTCACCTCAATTTTCAGGGTTCTAAATAATTTAGATCTTATATAAAATATTGATTAATTAATAAAAAAAATTATTTTTCTTTTGAAAATAAAAATAGTTATACATGCCTATCCTAGGAATGTTTTTCAAATGCATACCTCCTATAAGTGAGTTACAACTTATACATTTAAAAATACGAAAGAGATGATCATGAATATTAGCTTCTATCTATATTTGGAATTGGATGCAATATGATTAATTAATTGTTTATTTATTGTACATTTGGATGTGGTCCAATATTAAATAAATTTTGCATATTTATTATTGTCCATATTAGTAATTAAGAAATTGCTAAGTCTATACATAATAATTAATAACTTCGATCTCCTCCTTTTGATAGTCATTAATTAGCTAGTTTAATTAATGATTACTCTTAACTAATTAAGAATTATATTTAATTATCCCTAGCTGATATATATATATATGATAGTACCTTATTTGATGCAATGATTATTAAGATTTTATTTTTATTTTTATTTCAAAACTCAATCATCTAATCACTTTTTTTTTATATATTTAAATACTAAAATTACCTTTTATTTAATTATATAAAATTAATTTATATTTAAAAAATAAATTATATTTTTGACTTTTAGCCACAAAAAAACTAGTTTTTTAGGAAAAATTCCGATAATCACGACATTTAACAAGTTTTAAGTGCACCTTCACCTCTACAGTATTAATTACGCGTTTTTATTATGTGAAAATCAAATTCGAGACATTTAATCTTTTAAACAATATTTTTAACACTTAAGATAACCTAGTTATATAATATCATGTCATAAATAATTTTAACAAATAAAGTAAGTAAATATGATCATGATCTTATATGTAGATCTGAATGAGAATTTAGAAATGCATGCAGAAGTAAATTATAAGTGTTATACTGAATGGCACATGGAGCTATGATGCATGTTTGGCAACTTCACTCAATTAAATTCATCTCTCTCAAATAAAATAAATAAAAAATGCAGAGATTTAATGAGTAATAATAATGTCTATATATATTAATAGAGAGTTGGGTGATTTAATTAAAATATACTTTAATTAATTAGTTCAATTAAAAGATTCAAGATTAACTTTAATTATTAAGTTACAATATGAACATCTCATGATATATATATTTAAATCCAAATTATTAAAATATTTAAACTAATTAATTAATATCACATATTGACTAGCTAGTTAAACGGGTGAAGCGGATCGATCACACATCAAATTTGACTTCATAGGATTGATTTGTATTCAAACTATCAAAATATATATAAAATAAAATAGATTATTATTTATTTTTTACATTTTCAAATGTGATTTAATGGAATTAACATTATTTGTTTAAAAAACAATATAAGAAAAACTTGATTGTTTCTACTCTTCCAGTCATTAAAAAAACAAGAAAAAAGTTGTAAAAGTTATTAATTACAACAAATTAAAATCCTATTAATTAATTGATACACAACTTACTAAATACAACCATAATAATAAAAATAGACAACAAATATTTTACACCGAACATTAATGTACTAAATAAATCATTTTCTAATTATAACAAGGAAGTGATTTTTCATCTTTCTCATAATAATTGACCCACCTAAGGATAACTCAAATATTTGAACTCAATATATGGTATAATATTAGACCTTTTTTTACTCTTGATTATACCCTAAAGTTGTTTTACTTGATGAAGTTAATTTCCCCCAATAATTACTAAGTTTAGTGGTAAAAGTTTATTATTATTATTATTATATGCTATGGAGGTATTAATTGTTTTCTAAAAGTGAAAAGCAAAAGCTATAGAACTTAATCATTATTGTCAAGAACAATAATTAAGGCTTATACTTTGCTCTCAATAACATTGTTATTTTATTTTGCTCATTATATTATTTTATTTAAAGACCCAAAAATAACTCATTTGAATATGTGGGTATTTATTTATTTATTTATCAATCAAATTTATTTTTGAAAAGGATTATAATGACCCATTTAAATAAAATGTTTTTAGTGAGAGTAAAATTTGAGATTTGTAATCTCTTACCTAATAGATTAAATGTTTAAACTTTAAAAATCAATAAGTCTATGAACCTTACATGAAACAAGTTCAATTAAAACAAGGATAGTTAAATAAATTTGATTTTCATCTTTATTAAGTGTTAATTATGTCTTTCTTCATTATTTGATCCCTACTTATATAAGCAAGCATTAACTAATTTCATTTTTACTTGGGTCTAAAGGTTTTATGATGCATTTAAGCCTTTTGATCAACAAATTATATCTGCACTCCATTAAGTTGCTATTGCAAGCCATTCCATTTTGGGAAATGTCATATATTTTCCAATAGACAAAAAAATATATAGTAATTATGTCATATTATGATGATTACCCAACAAGTTTTACAGCAAAAGATAAATGATGACTCCAAGTCCTAATAAGTTGGTTTTAGTTATTTATCTTTTTCATGTCAAACCAATATAAGAGCTCTTTTGTATCCAAAAGTCGGACAACAAACAAAACATACAAAATCAAATTTCGATACTAACATATTCTCAAATTAAACAAGACAAAGCAAAAAAAAAAACGATGAAAGTAAGAAATAAACGGTTTTATAATAAATAATTAAATATTGTAACACGCAATTTAAATATAGAAAAGATGAAGAAAAACATCAAAGCTTTAAAAGAGTGGAAGTTACAAAGATAAAAGTAGGAAACACAACTCATCAAATGATTGATTCAAGCTTTTTGTAAAAGATTAAAAAAAAAATCTCAAGTTCTACAGCTACCACAAGCAACATCTTTACAATATATAATTTTCTCTACTTGAAAATATGATAAATAAAACTTAACATAAGCCTTTTTCAAATAACCCAACATTTTTTTTAATTATTCTCTAATTAATTTATTAATCAAATTATCAACCAAATTAAATACCCTTTATTTCATTTAAAAAAAGAATTATATATTAATATATTTTCACCAAATAACTAATTAAACCTTTTATAATCCTAATCCAAGAGTATTTAAATAAATCTATCTGAACAGATCATAGTGATAAAAGGTTTATAATACACATATTAAGTAAAATAAAAACATCAGCTGTTACAAACCCATTAAGACATTTCTTAACAGACAAATGATACGACACCACGTGGGTATCATAGGACTTGAAATAATTATTTATTTTAAAAAGAAGGGTTATAGGGAAAAGGAAGTTTCCAGATAATACGATAAAGAGTAACGTTAACTTTATTGTTGTTGGATTTATCGCGGGAAAACGTGACGGCAATAATTATTTTTAACAAAATTATTTTAGTTAATAATAATAGATAATATATATATTTATAATTATAAACAACAACCGACCTTAGCTCAGTTGGTAGAGCGGAGGACTGTAGTGGGATTCATTCCAATAGCCATCCTTAGGTCACTGGTTCGAATCCGGTAGGTCGGATTTTTTTATTTTGTTTTTTTTTTTAAATTCATTTTTTAGTGATTAATTTACGAGTCTAATAATAATAAAGGGTAAGTAAGTTATGTCTTATAAAAAATATGAGTATAGGAGTATTATTATTCTGTCACAAATTTCATGCATATTTACTCTGATTTAAATATTGTAGTTTGTACAAAGATTTCCTCTATAATACAATATATATTAAGTAACCAATTGCATAAGTTGCTAAGAAACAAAATCTTATTCAATTATTTATTAATATATAAATTCCTCTCTCTTTAGTCTTGTTTTGACTAATATTCAATGTAGTTACCGTTGCATTCGAGAAAAAAAAAATATATAACTAGTTCAACTTCAATACCTATCGGCATTCTGCTTTAACTTCCTTCCACAAAGTAATCTTAAAGAAAAACAAACTTTGGTAAAAAAAAAAAAAATCATTTAAATAATGTCAAAAATCTTGACTTGGGTTTGGGTCGGGCAACAAACTAAAATTTGACTAAGAATCAAACAATCTGAGAAAAAAACATTGATCTTTTCTTGGTACTAAACAAACCCAGAAGTTGTACAAATTAATATTGTGCAGTGCAGAACACAACTCAAGCCAAACCAGAAAGAAGCAAAGATTACTACACGCCCATATGAACTTCTTCTTCCTTTTGTACTTTGTGAACCAAAACAAAAGAATGTTAAGAACTTAAGATGAGGAATATGCATCTAAAGGAAGATATATGTATACATATATATATATATATATATATATCACTGAAATGAATGGAATGATGGAAACCTATAAGTCAAATCCATTTCTAAATGGGTGCTACAAATAAACGCTGCAAAATAAGCAACTTATGAACCGCAGGCTTGATGACATAGCGCGCCAATTTGAGTGAAAATCCATTGGAATGTGTTTGGGTAGTTATTTTCATCTGGCACTGATTTTGGAACTAGTATTTCTCGAGGCAGGTGCCTATGAAATGCATCAACAGCAGCAGCCGCACCATCATCTTTCTCTATCAGCTTTGCCACCTCCATTGCTCGAGATTTTACCTGTTTGTTTTTGTAATTGTAAAAGAGCATTATTTCACATCATATAATCACAATGGATGAGTTTTGTCCAACTTAAATTACCTCTGGCTGGAGCATAAAATCAATAGCTTCGGAAAGTGCTTCTACGGTCAGCTCAGAAATTGGGATTGGGACAGGACCCAGTCCTTGCTGATGAATTCTCTCGCCCCAAAAGAATTGATCCCCGAAGAATGGCACTATTGTTGTTGGACACTACAGCAGTTCACAATCATACGAAAATTTTAAGACATTTTTTCTGGATGTGAAATCTAAAATTCAAGAAAAATGTTCCGAGAAAGAGTGTTTATTTATTTATTATTACCCCAGCCCTTAAACCAGTAGCAGTTGTTCCAGCACCACCATGATGTACCTGTAGACATGATCAACTTCATTAAGTGAACATCTTCAAATGTAGCGAGTATTTTTTTTTTCTTTTACGAGTAATATTCAGGACATATATGATGTTGAAAACGTGAAGAAACAACAGAAGATGGTTACTAAGAATCAGCTAAAGAAAACTTACCACAGCCAAACATTGAGGGAAGAGCCAATCATGAGGGCAATCCGCAAGGAGAAAAACATTATCAGGAACATCTAATACTGCAGTTGAGTTTAAAAATTAATCAATTCTAAGGAATTAGTTAAATAAATGGATGTTCACTTCACCAAAAAAACAAAAGTCAATAGATTTGTCCCACTAAGAGTTTGCCTAAAAGGATATAACACATTTTAGGATCATGCGGTCTTCTACACATTTTTGGTTGTATAGAACACACAAACAAGGAACAAGAAAGCACTCACATATACCAAGATCTCCCCATCCGCGGTCAAGTATTCCTCTTTGTCCAGTTTTCCTCAGTGCCTCCAGGATAGTATCTGTTGTTTTCTTAGCATCTTCGAGAGGCTGACAACAGAAAAAAAAAACATCTCTCCTCAATATAGTTAAAACTTACTAATACATCTACACAACAAAGATGTTCTATGTCTAACTATTAACTTTTACCTTCTACTTTCATGTTTAGGTAAATAAAATAAGTCACAACAAACAGTAGAAACAAAGGTATGGGTCCAGTATAAGATTTTTCACTCTTTTTCTCGACCTAAGTTTTTTTTATTCCTGGAGAAGGCTAACACAACATACAACCGGTCATTTCATCCCTTCTTTAAAATACATGAGAAAACATAAAGTATGACAATATTTCTGCATATATTTTAATAACGGCATACCATACTCCCAAAACCTATATATATAGGCTTGCTTCCTTTCTGAATCCATTCAGAAAACTCATTAGAAGATTCATGGTTTGATGCAAGGTTTAGGAAACAGTATCCAACAACATCAACAAGGGAGCCCCAATCTGCAAGAACGAGGTGCAATTATCACAATAATGTTACACATCAGAATGGCTGGCTATAACCATTTATCGTACTTACCATTTGGCTTCGTAACAACATGAGGACTCCACATATAGGCTGTTGGAAGATGAGTTAGTGACCCATGATATAGGCTGAAATATGCAATAGGGGAGAGTTTCAACTTCTTTCTCCTGAAGTCATTTATCAATCCTCGTATGCCCCACCATATCAGTAAATCCACTATTATGTAAGAAAGCTGGATCCAAAGAGAAATTATCAGTGAACTCATAAGCGAAGGGAAAGAAATATGCAATGCATTTATGCTCCTTAGTCCTTCCACAAGAAATCAATTGAAATTACTTCAGAACATATGAAGGAAGACATACCCAATAACCAGCACTCTGGGGGACACGAGCAAGTGGATGTGAAAATTCATTTGTTGGCCTGCCTATAGAAAAAATAGAGTGAATGGACACTGTTTCATTATAAGATAACAGACATAAAATGAAAGAAGCCTTGAATAAACAGTAGCTCCAACAGTCAGCAAATGATTACCTTTTTTGGGAAATATAATATCAAAGTTATTCCCTCAGTCTCATTTTATTAGATCATTAGGAACTTTTTTGTATTAGTTTAAGGAAGCGATAAAATGACTCTAAAAGTGATGAAGTAACATGATTTATTTACAGTTTTAGATAATATATTAATCGCCATTAGCTAATTACTAGGGCCCAAACGAGACCATTTGAATACCAGCTCTGAGGGGAGACAGATATTCTCTCAAAGAAGTAAGGAATGTAATCTGTCCAAGGAAGTTTAGTCAAACAGCTACTCAAAAGGGAAACCAGCATAAGTAGAAAATTTCAGAATTGACTTACGTCCAAGGCATTGTGAAGAATATGTGAAGAGGTACATCCAAAGCTTCAGCAACATGTAAATGTCCTGCAAGCCAGAGTGCAAATCAAATATTTGAACCCAATTCACAAAATCATGCTAAGTATACATGTATATAATTCATTATGTGCAAATATACAAATTTCAACATGCAATGAAGAATTGTTTATAAACTGTATCTCAAATTTTAGGCCTCTACAAACTAAAGCAATGTAAACTACAGTTCTACAATCATTCTTCTTCTTTGTCCAGACTCAAATAATAGCATATTAGAGATGGTTTGTCTAGAGAGCAAGTATTGTATGTAGCAACAAACAAAGCTTCGCCAATCTGACGACCCTATTCTGTGCACTTGTTTCATCTTTTCCTTTTATCCAATGAATAGGCAAAACATTATATTGCAGACAATAAGTTTCCAATGACTACGAGATAAGAAAAAATCAGAACAATAAACAGGTTCTGAGATGATATAGTCATCGTCCAGCTAGCCTTTAGAGAGATTATAAATCTAAGATATAAAACCACTACACAAAATACAATGTTAATAGATGACAAGTATACTAGACCTTCATTCATCAATTAAGTTGTTTTACTATTATTTTAATGGACAAAAGGGAACTCGAATGTGATGATGAAAGAAGAACAAGATAAGTTACCAAGCTAGTTCATTTGACTCACCGTATGCAGGAGGATTTGCAATAATTGCTTGAGCTCTAAACGGCTCACCAGTCTCAACATCTGGTTCAGTGCAAGCTGGAAGAAGAGAATCTATTATGGCCTTCAATTGCTTTCTCTGTATGGATATTTCTCCTGGACTGGATGGAATGAGACCTTTATTTCTTACCATATCTGAAATTTAATAAAGCTGATAAACATATTTGCTGCCTACTTTTGAAGAAATAATCCAACATAAATAATCCACTTGCACATATTTTCAAAAGCCCTTCCCCAGGAAATGAAATAGTAATTTTTAGATGATAAAAGAACCTTAGGAAATAAAAATTACTAATAGAAGCGGCCACAGAAGGGCCCTAATGTAGCTGCTGTCAAAATCATACATATAACATGTTATATTGGCAGAGCCATTAATCAGGAAAGGGCCATAATCATATGATATTATTGAAAACGTTGCCATTTTAGATTGTCAAGGACTGTGGAAAGTCATAAATAATAAACTGCAAGAAGACATTTTATTACTCTTAGTTCTAGGAAACTGCTTTCTACATCTTAGATCTCTGCAGATGCAAATGAAAATAAATTTACAAGTCTTCTTACATCCTGCCAAAGCTCGGGGGTCACCACCCAAAGGATAGAACTCTATGCCAGCTGACTTTACAAAAGTTTGGAAGTTAGTGTGGGTAGCTAACCTCACATGATGGCCAAACTCCTGTAGACAATAAACAAAAATAACCGGAAAAAGTTATGACAAAGAAAAGAATCAGACTCACTAAGAAAAGGTCCTCAAAATACTTGAAGGTTGAATGGATTTCACCATACTACCAGCAAAATTCTAGAGGATCCTTACTTGGAGGTATATCAACCGAAAATATAATTTATGGCAATAAAGTCTCAAATTTAGCATATGATAAGTTAAAAAGCTATTGAAGAAAATATAATTTATGACAATAAACTCTCAAATTTAGCATATGATAAGTTAAAAAGCTATTGAAAGAAAATGAGATTTCTCAGCATCACCTTATCTTCTACTTTACCTTAGAATAATCATTCTCTTCAAGTAAATTGCAAAAATAAAATAACTAAACTAGATTATAAAAAATACTCCATTCCTAGTATTTTGCATTAGCATTAGTTGCACAAGAAAGCTAATAGAAAAATAATAATAAATAAATAAATACTAGAATTCTAAGACAAATAACATTAAGACAAAATGAATAAAATATCCCCTGAACTTTCTATAAGCCCTTAATGTATATCCATTTTGATATACTCTTTAACTTATAAAATAAGGGAAATTGGTCACTATCAATATATTATTGAAATAATTTATTTATTTTTTAATTTGGTTCCTAGTATGTATAATAAAACGTGAAAAAACAACAAATGAAGATTTTATTGTAAAATTTCCTTTACAAGCTTTCGTCAAATCAGGGGTACTTTACAAGTTGGAGGGTATATATATAAATGAGTGAACGGTAGAGGTATAGATAAAAAAAATTAAAAAAATTAGGCATATTTATTAAATTTCTCAATGATTAATTGGTCACTTGCAGGGTACTTTTATCAGCATATACAAAACTTGTGACAGACATATTTGGAGAATATTGGTAAAATGATTTCTTTCATTGCAGTATTATATTCATTCACATAATGTTACATGTAACTACTTTTATGAGTTCTTGTTCCAAGGCTTTAATCAAAACAGTACAAACTCAAGGATACCATGATATTAGTAAGAGTGACAAAACTCTAAAAATGAGTGATCACAAGTGAACCGAATTAAGAGCAGATAGATAAAGCACATTTTCCATATCAAAACCCCATAATTATGGGGCATCCCAAACAATTAGATGAACGATAATGCTGAGAATTAGATAATTATAGCTACTAAACTCTTCCAGCCCTATGGCCAACAAAATTGTGATCAGGTACTTAGAGGATGGAAAACCATTGACAAATTATTCCAAATAAATCGAATCAAAAAAGCATATTAAACGTTTTCCTTTCTTTGTGCTAAGAAAAAAAACTAGTATTCAAACCAAAGAGAAAAAATATGTTTTTCAAACATGCCTGAAGTCTTTTTGCTACCGCCACAAAAGGCTGAACGTCGCCTCTAGTTCCAACCACAAGCATTGCAATTTTCAATTTGGGAATAGGCTTATTGACTTCACTGGGGATATAATCAACACTGATTGGTGGCACTTCAAGAGATTGAAGCTCTAACAACTCTGAAGCAGCTGGGGCATTCTTAGCTAGATCAACCTCCACAGTGCCATCTTTTTGGATTCTTACAAGTTCTATGATGAGTTTTTGCTGAGAAAAAACAGTAGGAGTAAAGGTAAGTAGGAGTTTATGGACTAGGCTAGTGGTTAAAAATAAGCCTGAACTTGCAAGTGCGGAGTATATTCATAGGGGTAATGACATAATTATAAAGGTTGCTCAAGTTTTTTTTTATTGGACTCCTATTTCAATGTAAGGACACACATGGAAAAATTAAACTGAAATTTGAAACTGTAGCATTGGATTTGTGGGAAAGTGTTGAAATATTAGATATTATATTAAGTGGTTATAATAATATAATATTAATATGAGAGAACAATCAGATTTGGTTATGATATTATTACTTTATGTCAATGTATTGTATCCTACAAATAGATGATCTCTTTTACCTCGTGAGATGCAAAAACTATATTTTCCTACATGCTATGTTCAAATAATCGGAAAATGACTAGTAAGATTGGCATCAAGATGTACTTGTGTTTCTAAGACATTTCATGCAGCTTAGAAAAATATTGCAATTAATTAGCACAAATGGAATTCACAAAGTTCAGATGCTTTTCTCAAACAAAAAAAATAAATAAATAAACTGATGTAAAAGTTACACGTGCATCCATCCGTATATGTTTAAAACCCATAAATTGACAACTGTACGTCCTACGACCACAATGCATTTCTCAACCACATGATTTGTTTTCACGTAAACAAAGTAGTGACTGATGTACAGAACATTGGTTTACCTAATAGCATGTTGAAGTTACAAAATATGTCTGCTTTCAATTATACAAACAACTAGTCAATGAAGAAAACAAGGATCACCTTATCATGTTCCGACCTTCTATCTAATCCTAGACCAGTCCTTGGGATCCACCGCATATCTGTCCATGATCTGAAAATTTCCTTTTCTTGCTGATCAGCAATCATATTTCTCAGAGCGGGTTCAGAAATATATTGACTGAAGCCTTCAGGGAAAACAAATGTCAGAATTCTGATAACATAAAAGGCAACTAAAGAATCCATTATAAATAATTATTGAAGCAAGGACAATAGCTTCCATCAGTTTGATATTCAAACTAAGAGGTTCCAAAGAATGGAACATAACATTAGCTCATACAATTACTTGCCATCACTAAATCAGCAAGAAAACAAATGTTAGCAATCCAATCATATTTAAGCAAATAAAAATGACACTAGCAGAGAGAAGATCTAAAACACAACTGACAGAGAACATCCATATGGATTATGAGTAGAATTTGTTTACCAACATTAACTCCAAACAGCTTCTCTTATACGTAACATACGAATATAAAACTTGAACTACACCTTAAGTCTGAAACCTCCAAAGGGGGTAACTGTATTATTATATAACTAATAATTCCAGCATGTTCCTCATTGTGGGGTTCAACAAGTAACAAAGAAACTCGATGCATCTAGGTGCTATTTTAACAATTTTATTTCTTACTCGGAAATCTTAACTAAGATATGGAATTAGAACTAACCTTTCCAATGTACTGTAGAACCGACAGCTGGCACCTTTGGATGGGAAGTTTCGGAAACTGAAGGTCGCAGCAATGGATCACTCCTTAGAGGGTCCACCCCATCAGTAGAAGATTCATCTGAGTATCCTCCTGAAGATCCATCTTCCAATGAAGATATCACATTACCATTTTCACAATCAAAAGCCCTAGCTTCAAATTGTTCATGTTTGAACTGTGTTGATACTTCCCAAGAATCTATCTTTTCATCAGAATTTACTCCACTTTGGAGAGGGCCAGGATTAGTTTCTTCATTCATGGGCTTGTACCCAGCTGTCAAATCAGCTCCTGACGGTCTGCTAAATCCATTGTTGAGCACCAGATCGCTGGATTCATCCCTAACCATTTCGTCTGATGAGCAAAAGATGTGATTGAACTCAATAGACAGCAGCCCAGATGCTGTCAATGACTATTCTCCAAATTCTGCATTCTCGTGTCTGCCAACAATCAATTTTTGTGAACCCAAATTGCAGAAAGTTTCAACTTTGAATCCCCAGAACAAGGAACTTTAAAGGCCAGAAATGAAGATGAACAGCTTGTAAACTAGACAAGACTCCAAAACCAAGTAGGGAAATTGCAAGGCAAAAGATGCTTCAAAGTAATCAAAAATATGCTAAAGTTCGGCCGAATTAGAAACAAGGTACCGCGAAATTAATTGCCCACCAAAAAAGTGGGATTCATGCTCTGGCAATTTACACAGGCCAACTACCAAATCAGACACGCGAACTGAGTACCCAGTTGACCGTTTGGTAAGAACTGAAAACCAACCAACCAGACTGACATATATAAAAAAGAAAAGCACCCGAATATGAGCTCACGATCTATCTAACACAGCGAGGAAAATCAATACCTGAGAAGGAGACAACCCACGTAGACCAGTCAACATGAATATATATAAAAATAATCCAACACAACAACACCTGTACAGTATATTGTTCATTCAATATCTGTAAAATGAGATTTTAGACAAGAACAAGTATAGAAAAGCTGAATTAAAACAAACCCTAAGATAGAGGCTTTGCAGGAAGAAGCTTCATCTGGAAGAGAAGTGGGTAATAGTATCATACAAGAAAGGGTTCATCAATTGAGTTATGGAAAATTGTGGGGTTAACCGACTAATGAACAATCTGGGTTGTCACTGTAGTACAAACATTACTCGCTTGGAATTGAACTAGAACGATCTTATTAATAATGATTTCGTGTTTTTTTTTGTCTTATGGGTGTCTTTCTACTCCTTGTACAGTGCGGGTGGGTTAGGGACTAAGAATTACCCGCCAAAGGTTTAGGGCGAACCGAATCATTCGCCTCCAAAATCTAATCTTTAATTCATTATTCGGTCCAAGGGTCTAACTTCACACGACCAATCAGTCCAAAATTATCCCAAAACTTAATTATGTCCGAAATAATGTTAGATTAATTTAGGTTATTTAAATAAGGAAAATGATAGAAAGCAGTACAATTTTGACAGGAATATGTAGAAAAATGAGTTGTCATCCCTCTACTGGATTTGAAAATGTAATAGAAAAGAAAATTTTAAAATTTTAATCTAATAGATGAATGACACCTTATTTCCTACATATTCCTGTCAAAATTTTCATGTTCTTTATCATTTTCCTTTAAATAATTTAAATTTAACTCAACTTTAGATTGTTTGATTTTTGGGTTTTTATAAAAAAAAAATTATTATTTTATTAATTTAATTATTCTTTTTATTTATTTAAATATTAAAATTATATTTTATTAAATAAAAAAAATAGAGAAAAAAAAATAATATATTATTTTGGTATATTAACCTCACAAAATTGGGTTTATTTTAATTTTCATCAAATAGTTTTTTTTTCTAATAAAACCCAAAAAAAACTTCATCAAACAAACTCTTAGTTAAGTTCTTCTATCATTAGATTACATTTTTTTAATTAAGTAAATCTTTCTCAATGATTTCTAAATAATTTATTATTTATTATTATGATTACTTTTTTAAAGTAAATTTTAAATATATTTGTATTAGTTAGTAATGATTTTTACTAACGAATAAAATTTATTCGTAACGTCCAAACTATCTTTTACATATCAAATAGAAATATCAAATAGAACCGATTAATAATAAATAGTAACGGATGATTTGAGATTTTCTAAGTCAACGTTAATATAGTTAATTATGCATTTTTTAAAATTAAATTCGATCAGACCAAACCATTTAGTCATAATTTGATGTGTATTTACTTTTGAACTTTATTTAAAAAGTAAAATAAAATTAAGAAGAATTTTGTTTCTTTGTAAATTTATAGACAACAAAATATATTTTCATTCAATTTAAGTTTCCTGAGTAGAAATCGATTATAAAACATTTGATCATGAAATATGAAAAAAAAAATTAAAAAACTTGAAATATGTATTTACAGTAAAACCTCAATAAATTAATACTCGATAAATTAATAATCTCGATTAATTAATAAATTTTTGTAATCCTAACTCGGGACCATTAAGATTTCGCTAAAATTACAAGATAATATATTTTTATTAATGCATACAAGTCTCATATAATATATAAATTAATAATTCCATATTACATCAAAATTATAAATATTTATTTTAAGATGTACTTTTATAATAAAACTATAATGTAATTTGCTTCCTTTTTTAAATTGAAGTCATTATATTACTGTATACAACACTATGGATATTATTATATTTTTGGTTTCTACTAATACAATATTATATACAGTAGTACAACTATATACAAGTACATTAATGTGTTTATTTAATTTATATTCATGAACTTAGTTTAAATTCATGAATAAATTATGTTTAGTAATATTCATGAATGTATTTAATTTATTTAAATTCATGCATCTATAATTTAATTACATTCAGGAAATTATTAATTTATCGATTAATTAATAAATTATTAATTTATCGATTAATTAATAATTTTTTTAATTCCAAAAGTGTAAATTTATCGAGATTTTACGGTAGAAAATTAAAGAGAAAAAAAAGAAATAGTAATATTTACAAATATTTACATGGTGAATATATATAATATTTACAATATTTACATGCTGAATATAGAATCCTTGAATAATAGACAACTTTACATAATCCCTATCACCTAGTTGATCTTCAATTGGTGCTGGAAGTTCTTCATTATCTTCAGTTTTTATTTTAAACTTAAATACATAAAAACAAATTATTCATAATTATTCTTGTATGTACATATATACATATGAAGTTCAATTTGAAGTACCCTTATTTTTATACACAAGCTGGTGCAAGTTCCTTCAAGAGCAAAGCCCTAGCCTTGTTTATGGTCACAAGGCACAAATAAACATGTTCCTCAAGCTCCTCCACTTGTTCTTTAAACCCAACATTACCTCTTTTAAGCTCTTTCAACACTTGAAAGGAGTATTTCCCACCATCCTTCCTCTCCAAGCACGTTTTAACCATTGTTCTATTGTGCTCGATCTCATCGTTTATCCTGCCAATGAGTCGACCCATGGTGTCGAAATCTCGATTGAAGATATATGACCCTCTAGTCGCAGCGTCTAGCTGGTTAGCGGTTTTCTTGAGAAACCCTAATCTAAATGATCGTGGCCATGTCATTTTCTTCCTCAAAGGTTTCATGGGTAGGCATAACACGACGGGACCAATAACCAATGCAATAGCTGCTGTATGTGTCGCTAAAATCAAGGTTGCCACGGTTAACAAGCCACATGCAACCGGTAAGATAATCCCATAAGCCTTCTTGAGGCGACTTAATATCTTTATCCTTTTTGCAATCTTTTTCCTCTTGGAGTTGAGGTCACTCAAGATTGACATGTACTCGTCTTGGATCCTTTTGAACTCTTGCTTAGCGACGGAAAAAGTGGGGTCGCTAACAACAAGAAATGATTGTAATTGAGTAGTGAATGTTATGGTTTGATCGCGATGACAATCTTCTTGAATTGAGGAGAATATATTCTCAATTGACCCGTAGCTAGAGTGGATTCGATCAATGCTATTGAGAAGGTGACTACAAATTCTTGATGCCTCGACGCTCATATCAAAGTATTTAACTATAAGTTGCTCGAGGCCTAGTTTCTTGAAAAGCACCGATGATTCAATAACACGTTCTACGGTTTCTTGGTTAGGTTCGAGGAAGAAATCACAAAACTCAGAGTGATGAGAAGGTGATAATCCTCCTTCATTCTTTACAAGTTGTGCTTTCAATAAGAAATCTAAATATGATTCAGTCCTTATTGCGCGACCATACTCTTCATTGACATTCGAGCTCGAACAAATGTTTTCCATAACTTCCTTGTCTACAGAAAATTAATCAATGATCTCAAATTTGAATGAACAATATTGTTAAAAAAGTTAATAAGAAGAAAACATGCATGTTCATTAATAGAAAAGAAGACTATATATATTAATTAATGAACATAAGCTTACAACTATATATGACATATACCATTTAAAGAAAACAAATTGAACTAACCAAATAAATAATCAAAGGATTTCGTGTAAGCGATAACAAAGAAGAAATTTACATATCTCTTCTCATCTATTTTCGCGTAAGCAATCTTTTTTTCTTTCAATCGTTTCGCGTAACACATAAAATATAACCATTCTCACAACAATAAACCAATAATTATGAACAAAAAAATTATATATAAACAATAATTATCCAAAAATGGTTAACATCACTTTACATATTGAATGAAATCAATAGAAACAAACACATAAACATATTGTTTTAATCATTTAAATGAATCGATGTAGTTTACCTTTGTTCACTTTGGAGGTCTTCAACTTGGCCCACATCATGATGAACTTCAATTGGCGCTATAATGATCTACAGGCGATCGAACAAATGTTGTTATACTAAGAATGTAGTTGATGATGATTTTATGTTCGTCGGTATATATATAAGGAAAAAACTTGAGTTTGCTTTCATAGGAATGTTTTAACTGACGATCGAATTGTGGCAACCAAACAAGGCTTTTTGCCATGAAGCATCATAAAAACCTCACTAATAAACACCTATATTGCTTCATAAGTTCTTCTTGGATAAATAAACCTCTTATAAAGCCAACAAAAATGGCCTTTTTTAATAGAGAAAAAAATTGTGCAACATATAACACTAACTTTATCCAGAAAATAAATTATAAATTAAAACAAATAAAATTATAATGATTACTTTGCATGTAAAATAAGAATGTCACTTGATTAATTTTATGCGAGTGATTAATTACCAAACTATTAACATTTTATTCTTTTTTTATACCTTTTAATTACCATAATAAGTATAGTTAGTAACCATGAAATATCTCCATAAATATGACAATGACATGTTGTTAATGATGGCATAAATTTATTTTACTTTATATGAATTACATGTGTGCTCATTATCTTACTATATGTAGGTATATTTGTTATGTCACTTCTTTGTTTTAACCTAAGATGGTGATATGTTTAGATATCAAAACTATTTGAAATGATAAATACTAATTATTAATTTATTTTAGTATGAGAATGTTTTTATGCTTCACAAATCTCAATAAGTGTGGTTATTACAAAACCAAATTTCAAGTTAATTTCTATACACGAAACGTAACCATTTGTTAATACATTATATGTTGAAATGGCGGTTTAGCTTAAAAATAGTTTTTTTTCTTTTTGAATTTATAAATTGTATATATTAAAAATATATAAAATTGTTTATAAAAGATTAAAAAGGAAAAAAAGTAAAAAAGTAGAGTAGGATAAACAAAAACCAGGGGCGCCCCTCGAAGATTCAGTGTGGATTGGTAACGGTTGGAACCCCCTCGAAGATTCAGTGTGGATTGGTAACGGTTGGAAGACCACGCCACCTCCATCCGTTTTTCTTGGCGTTTCTCATATCATCCATTAATTAAAGCGTACAATTATTGTCTTTCCTAGATACTTTGTACCATATACACACTTCTATCCTTTCTTTTTCTATTATTTTAATGGAGGACATGAATTTAGATCAGATTATATGCCGTTTATAACAAATTTATGCTGACAAAAAAAAATAATGTCAAAATTAATTATAATTGATAGAGATTAATCCCATGGTTATTATTGATAAACAATGTTACAATATATACTAGTCAAAAGACTCTTAATAAGGTAAACCACTAATCTAGGAATCTAAACAAGGTAACCCACTAATCGAGGAATCTAAACAAGGTAACAAGATATATACAATATACTAATACACCCCCGCAGTCGAAACGGGAGATTCTCGGACGCTGAGACTGTCTCTGAAATCTTCAAATAGTATGCGCGGAAGTCCTTTGGTGAATATGTCAGCGATTTGAAAACGAGAAGGCATATGAAGAATGCGAACTTTACCTCTATCTACTTTTTCCCTTACAAAGTGTATGTCCATTTCGATGTGTTTGGTACGTTGATGTTGGACCGGATTTTGGGAGAGATAAATCGCACTTATGTTGTCGCAGTAGACCAGTGTGGCTTTGTCCAATGAGATACGAAGTTCTAACAATAAATTGCGAAGCCAACAGGATTCGGAGACAACATTGGCAACTCCTCTATATTCAGCTTCAGCACTAGAACGAGAAAGTGTGGATTGCCGTTTTGACGACCAAGACAGAAGATTATCGCCTAGGAAGACGCAATAGCCAGATGTAGAGCGACGGGTATCTGGACATCCTCCCCAGTCTGCATCAGTATATGAAACGAGTGTAGACAGTGAGGATTTGTAAAGATGAAGGCCATAGTGCTTTGTACCCTGTAAGTATCGAATGATTCTGTGTAAGGCAGCCAAGTGAGCCTCTTTCGGATCATGCATGTGGAGGCAAATTTGCTGGACTGCATATGAAATATCAGGACGTGTGAAAGTAAGATACTGTAGTGCTCCGGCTAAACTTCTGTAATGAGTGGGGTCAGAGACTGGTGGACTAGTTGATTTTCCAAGTTTGCCATTTGTATCGACCGGCGTTTGTGTTGATTTGCAAGTAGACATTCCAGCACGATCAATAATTTCTTCAGCATATTTCTTCTGACTAAGACAAAGTCCATCCTTAGTATACGATACAGCAACTCCCAAGAAATAGCTTAATTTACCTAAATCCTTCATAGCAAATTCTGCGCCTAAGCTTTTCATGAGAGTTTGACGTAACTGATCAGACGAAGCCGTAATGATAATGTCATCAACATACAAGAGTAGATAGGCAATTTCGGACCCATGTTGATAGATAAAAAGCGAATGATCAGTCGTGCTGTGTGTAAAACCGATTGTAGAGACAAAATCTGCAAACCTTTGATACCAAGCACGAGGAGCTTGTTTTAAGCCGTATAAAGATTTGCGCAATAAACAAACATGGTCGGGAAAGATTTTGTCTCTAAAACCGAAAGGCTGATGCATGTAAACTGTTTCGTTGAGATTACCATGTAAAAATGCATTCTTGACGTCCATTTGGTGAATGGACCAAGACTTCGATAAAGCAATGCTCAGAACAGTTCGTATGGTGGCTGGTTTGACAACAGGACTAAAGGTTTCTTCACAATTGATTCCAATCTGCTGAGACCTGCCATCACCAACAAGACGGGCTTTATGCCTCTCAAAAGAGCCGTCAGAGTTAGTTTTATGCTTAAAAATCCACATGCATCGTATAATATCAACACCCTGAGGACGCGGAACCAAGTCCCAAGTCTTATTACTAATTAAAGCGTTAAACTCATCGTCCATGGCGGCTTTCCAATTCGGGTCTGATAAAGCTAACTTTGGGTTTTTGGGAATAGGCGATGGAGATGTGAGTGTGTTTAGATTGAAAATGCGTTTTGGACAGACAATCCCATCCATTGCGCGGGTTCGTATTGTCCGTGTTGGATTGATGATGGTTGGTGAATGATTTGGACGGTTTGGTCTTGTGGACGGGCTGGTCGTGTTTGGGTTTGGGCCTGGTGAAGTGGTGATGGGTGATGGTGGGTTTGGTGGAGTGTGTTGAGTTGATAATGGGCTCGGTAATGGAGTGTTGTTTGGTGGGGAAATGGACTCGGTGATGGGCGGGGTTTGGATGTGTATTGGGATGGTTATTGGTTCGGATTGAGATGGGTGAGTTGAGTTTGGGTTTTGGACAAGAGAAAAGGGAAATTTTGTTTCGTCAAAAATGACGTGACGAGAGATGATAAATCTTTTTGAGGCTGGGTCGTAGCATTTGTAGCCGCGATGATTAGAGGGGTATCCTAAAAAGACACAAGGGGTAGAGCGTTTATGAAGTTTGTGAATAGTGGTTGGAGGAAGAAGAGGATAGCAAAGACAACCGAAAATTTTTAGGTGAGAGTAAGAAGGAGTTCGGTTATATAGAAGTTGAGTGGGTGAGAAATTTCGAATTTGTTTATTTGGAAGAATATTTAGGAGATAAGTGGTCATTTCGAGGGCGTGATGCCAAAAATTTAACGGGAGAGAAGCATGAGTAAGCAATGTTCGAATCATGTTATTTATGGTGCGTATTTTTCTTTCTGCTTTACCATTTTGAGGAGAAGTATAGGGGCAAGAGAGGCGAAATTGTAGACCATTTTTGTCACAAAATGTACGAAATTGACTGTTGTTATATTCAGTTCCGTTGTCACATTGGATTGTTTTAATGGGCTTTTGAAATTGTGTTTGAATTTGATTTTGAAGTGTAGAGAAGACGGAGAATACTTGGGATTTGTTTCCAATTGGAAAAGTCCAAAGGAAATTTGTGTAATCATCAAGAAACAGAATATAGTATTTATGTCCATTTGTACTTAGCACAGGCGACGTCCACAAATCACTATGAATAATATCGAATGGGGAAGTAGTATAAGAGACAGAATTGGTAAATGGTAACTTAACTTGTTTACCAAAGATGCAAGACTCACAGAGTTTAGACCCTAAAACGGGCTTACAAGAAATAGAATTTGATTTATTGAGAGAATGCAAAATATCGACACCGGGGTGTCCTAATCTATTATGCCATAAATTTGACGAAATTGCAGTAAACGAAGAATTAGTTGGGGGTTTTTGGCTTTGGCTCGACAGAGAGAGTGGGTAGAGATCCCCCGAGCTATTGTTCCTCATGATAACCTTCCCCGTCTGGAAATCCTTTACAGAAAAACCAAGTGAGTCAAATTCTACAGAGACGTTGTTATCACGAGTAAACCGACGAATAGATATAAGATTTTTAATGAGTTTGGGAGCATGTAGAACATTGTTCAGAAGTAAGGGTGGTAAGGGTGGTTTTAAGTTAGTTTTACCAATACCGCGAATCGGGATTTCCTGTCCACTCCCAACAATGATATTTTTAACACAATTTAAATTAGAATAAGGCGAGAGACTACCTGAGTTGGGTGTCATGTGTGAAGTTGCTCCCGAATCCATGTACCAAGTATCGTCAGGCGGAGTAAGGGATAAAGTGTGCATCGCCTGATTGATATCGGTTGCAACGTAACTTTGGGGCTGCTGCTGGCTCGTCTCAGCCATGTAGGCCTGCTGTGGCCGAGAACCGAGTACGCCTGCTCCTGCTGTCCGAGTGTGTTGCTGCTGATAGCCAGAACCGCGCCAGGAGGCGCCTTGTTGCTGTTGACCAGATGCGTGCCAGGGGGCGCTTTGCTGCTGCGGCCAGATCTGTTGTGTCGGGTAGGGACAAGGGGGTGCTGTCCAGCCCGCAGGCGCCCACTGTGCCCATTGCTGTTGGCCAGGAGGTGCCCAGAATTGCTGCTGCTGGTGGTATGTGCGGCTGGTGTTGCGACCGCGTCCTCTGCCGCGCTGGCTGCGTCCTCGGCCCTGGCCGGCCTGTTCCTGCGCGCTAGAGGTGCCCTGCTGCTGCTGCTGGCCGGTAGCACGGGCTGATTGGCTAGAGTTGTTTCCGCGGCCTTGGCTACGATCGTCCGAGGCAATAAAAGAGGTGTTTGTGTGGACGAATTCATCCTTCCTTGTTTCAACAAGGAGCAAATCAGATCTAGCATCGTAGAAAGATGGGAGAGGCTTCTTTTGACCTATTATGGTGGCGATTGTTTCGTAGTTTTCATTCAAACCCCCAAGTAGACGCAACACCAGTCGATTTTCAGAAACGGGGCAATCAACATTAGCAAGTTGATCCGCAATCATCTTCAATTCAGTGCAATAAGCACTCATGTTTGGGAAATCATTGAGACGAATTTGAGAAAACCTATTTTCAAGATACATAGCGCGAGAACCTGTGTTATCTTGAAATATATTCGCTAAACGTTCCCAAGCCTGAGCAGCCGTCATACCAGGTTTTTGGATCGTGTTTAGTAGATCCTTGGATATTGTTCCAAATATCCATTGCTTGACAAGGGCGTCAAGGCGTTTCCACAGAAGAGAGTCGGTCTCGGAAGATGTTGAAGGTGTTTCGGAGGCGTTGGGAGTTTTTGGTTTGAGATGTTCGTAAACATTGTGAATCAAGCAGTGGTTTTCGAGAAGGTCTGCCCAAGAGAGATATTCCTCGCTACCCATCTCTAGGGTGATAGGAATTATGGAGCGGAGATTGTTAACAGAGAAAGCAGAGTGGTATTGAGAAACAGACATGGTGGTGGGCGTCTGACTTTGATTGGAGGAGGAGTCTGAATTAGTAGGTGGGACAGACATTAGAAGTTTGTGCGTGAGGCAGCAAGGTGGGAGGAAGAGAAAAAAAAAATTCGATTGATGATCTTGAGAGGATCTTTACTCTGATACCATGATAGAGATTAATCCCATGGTTATTATTGATAAACAATGTTACAATATATACTAGTCAAAAGACTCTTAATAAGGTAAACCACTAATCTAGGAATCTAAACAAGGTAACCCACTAATCGAGGAATCTAAACAAGGTAACAAGATATATACAATATACTAATAATAATGTATAGAGACCATTAATTCCCAATACAAAAAGGCAATAAAATAAAAGATTAAATGTTAACTAACTCAAATTTCTAAACAAAATGTGACATCTACAACATTTATTTTAATCCTTATTCAACTATAATATGAAGTCATGGAACACATTTCATTCCAAGAATAACATTTTGGATGATATTTTATTCCACATAGATGTTGACTTCTACTACCTTGAAATCTATGATATATATAGAATAACGATTTATGTATATTTTAGATTATTTTGAATACATATAATAATTTTATATTATAAATAACAAAAATGTTAATTAACTTAGTCTAGTTAGTTAAATATCATGTTAATATATAATTTGGTTAAAAATTAAAACCTTATCAAATATCAACCCTAATTATAAGTTTTCTTTTATAGTTTTATTGGCTTTGTGATATCTAAACAATTACCACGGTTTTTTTTATTTGGGTACACCCGTTCCTATATGATCTTACATAAGTATTGTTTTTAAATGAAACAATTATTTTTTTTATTCTTATTTTCTAATGTTGTTGATTTTGAATAATTGATGAGTTAGGCTCTTAAAATATAGGTAATATATATATATATATATATATATATATATATATATATATATATATATAAGCTTTTATGATTTGGATTATTAATATTTTATCATTAATTACATTTTCAATTAATCATTTATAATAAAAATAAAATATTTGATTTATTTAAATAATTGATCAAACTAATCGTATATCGTGTTTCACTGTCACTCTTATATATTATCTTAATTAATTAATTAACTAAAATACAAAATATCTTATATTTGTAATTATTAATTTTATTTTATTATTTTAATACCTTATATTTTTAATTAACTAAAATACAAAAAAAAAATGAAATACCTTATATTTTAATTATTAATTATTAAGATGAGACGTATATAATAAGAATTCCTTACACAGTTTGGCAGATAGCGTTCTCATATGGATAGAATATAAACTAGAGAGAGTCGTGGAGAATTGTTTTTCTTCTTTCTTTATATTTAATATGTTTGGATCTGAATTTAATTTATGGATTTTTTAAATGATATACAAATTAAATATATTTAAGCACTAACTATATAAATAATTTTATTAGGTTTGATACTTCAATTCTCAGTAAAAAAAATATTATCATAATTTAAGTAAAAATGATTGCATCCAGAATTTATTAACTTCCTCTAAAAGAAAAGTTATACCAATAAAAAACATAAATAAGAAGATCTTATTGGATGGAGTGGAGTTTGACAAATTAATTGTGTAATGTAATAATACTCATTTAAAGTATTGAAGTAAAAATGTAAGCATCTAATTTTATTTTAAGTTATTTATTAATTACTTAATTTATCAATTAAAATATTTGTAATTTATTTTAATAAAATTATAATTTAATTATAATAGTTAAATTAATTAAATAAATGTATTTTTTTCTCAAAAAATACTTAACAAAAATTATAATAATTTTAAAAAATAATAATAAAGGATGCTAGCTTAATCCCACCGCAAGTACTATAGACTTATTTTCTTCAAATAATAATAATAATAATATTAAAAAATAATTTACAAGGTCAATTAAATTTAATCCAATGTATTTAATTTAGACTAGTTTACATTTGTTTTTCATTGTTATATGAAACTAGTATATGGAGTTTTTGTTTTGTGGGTTTTGACAATATTTGGTGGATTATATCTTTATTGACTTAATTACTTAGATTGATTAAGATTAAATAGGGGTTTCATCTCTATTATATTAATTTTTTTATTATTATTTAAGTGAATTATATGACTTTTCAGAAACAATATAAAATTTTCAATGATAAAAGACACATATATAAATTATCTACCATAGTTATTAGGACTTTTCTGATATAACAATTAACCTTTAGAGTCACCATGATCTTATTATTTTGTTGGAAGACCTCTCAAAAAATTAGTATTTGAGTCCTTGTTTATTTCTTGTTTTATATTTTTAATTTTGGTTTGATCTTTTACTATTTTTTCATTTTGTATGGTTACACTATTCTCATTTAATATATAGACTACTATTTTAAAAAAAATGAGTAATTTTTTTTATAAAATTAAAATTTTATTTTATTACGAAATTATCAATTAAATAATAATATTTTGAGTTTTCATTTAATATTTTATAAATTTTAAATGTAAAAACTCTCAAAATCAATTTTAAAAACATTAAAACAAAACAAATCAATTTTGACTTCAACCTACAAAGTCTTACCAATATATTTGATTTTTTATTTTAGGTGTTTTTGGATCTGCTCAGCTACCTACTCCAAATTTAAATATATATATATATGTCTAGGACCTAATTTATTTGATTACAAGTAGATTTGATTACAAGTAGAGTAGATTAGATTATCATTAATATATTTGTTTATATTGTCAAACTGAATTGTTTAATAAGTTCAAAAACTTAACAAATAATAACATCTTAATTTTACATAACTTTATCAACTGATTATGGCCTTGTTCGTATTTGGGTTTTCAAAATAACTCAACCAAATCAATTGTCACTTCACTCCCCCTCTCATCCTTCAAATCAATCAAGTCATTAATCAAAATACTAAAATACCCTATATTTTAAATTATAATTATTTATTTTATTTATATATATCAATACCTTTTAAGTCGTTTTACCAAAAAAAAACATCATCATTTCCTCAAAATTATCACCAATCATTACCAATAATCATTTTTTTCTCTTTCCAGATTATTTAAATCATATTTTATAAAAAAAATATATTTTATAAAAAAAAATCATAATAGCTCTAACAGAAAGCTCATTATTAGCTTATTTTATCCCAAGTTATTATTTGTTATTTTTAAATCATATTTGTATATTTTTTAAAAATATTATTAATTATTTTTTTATTTGTTGTAAATTTCAATTGTAACTGAAAAATATATTTTAGTAATTTAATTAATTAACTAAAATTTTCAATAATTTAAAAAAAAATCATAATCCATATATATATATTTGAAATAATTAGTTACTGAAGATGCTCTCATTTTTACTATTTACTTGTACTTAATTCAAATATCCTATGAAATATTAATATATGTAACACAAAATATTTCACAAAATAATAAGTTAGCACAAATATATATATATATATATATATATATATATATATATATATATATATATATATATATATTCAAGGAGTCTTTAAACATATTTAACCCAGTGTTGTTAATATTAAGAAAATAAAAAATAGTATAATTATTTTTTTAATTTAAAATGGTTTCATGCAATTAGACACGTCCTCTTCTACTACTTCATTGCCATTTTCCAAAAATCTACACTAACTTGCACAAAATTTATTTATAAAAAAAATCCTATGAAATAGAATATAAAATGTAGACAGTTGCATTCACTTCAACAACAAATGTTGACTTTTTAAACTGGACTTATAATTGAGGTACCTAGTTATCAATTAAACTCATTTTATATATATATATATCATTCCACATTAAATTTGTTTAGTCAATAATTTTCAATAACATAATTATGATAATACAAATGATAAATTATTTAAGAAATAACTTTCAACCGGACAAGGCTTAAAGTGTGTGTTTGAAGGTGTGCAAACACTTATTATTAAATTGAATTGTTTAATAAGTAAAAAAAACTTAGAATTTGGCCTAACTTTAACTATTAATTATATTTTATAAACAAACTCATAATAATAATAATAGCTCAAACATATTGAAATTTGGTCTTAGGTATTTGTACTAAATGGTTTGTCTTAACTTTATCATTATCTTATTTATTTTTAGATTATTTTTTATTTGTAAATAAATTTTATTATTATTTTTTGAACAGTTAAATTATTTAATTTATTAAAGATTTTTTTTTATAAATTTAAATTTTAACACAAAAAATATTTTAATAATTTAATTCTAATAATTAATTTTTTATTAATTAAAATTTTGAATTTATAATCCATATATATATAATCCTTTTTCTAGCCTAGTGACAGCTATAGACTAGGGGTGTAAACGAGTCGAGTCAAGTCGAGTCGAGTCGAGTACTATACTACTCGAACTCGATCGAGTATTAAAATTTATACTCGACTCGATTACAATTCGAGCTACTCGAGTTCGAACTCGAAAACTCAAAAATTAAATTTTATTAATTAAAATTATATTCACCAATAAATAATATCTCAAACATAATATAATATATATTTCACAAATTACACGTATATTAATCACAACATTATTTAAGAATAATAAATATAAATATTATTACATAATTTATAGATAATCATTCGATCATAAATATCTCATTTAAAAATTATAAATAAAATTAAATATTTAAAAGATATTAATCACAAATATTACAAATTTGGCAATATGATGTACTAATCTTATAATGATCTTCAAATTTTACAATATTTAAAATATGAAATAGTGAAAGAAATGAACAATTTGCTTCGTTAATAGTAGAATCCAAAAATATATGTTTTAAAGTCTTTTGATGGAGAAAGATGGACAAAGGACGAAGGAGGAGAAAGAGGGATTAGCCGTTTGAAAATGGAAGCAAAAAAGAGATAAGGGTTTGACCATTTGGAAATGGAAGGAGAAGAAAAAGAGAAATAAGTTTGACTCTTTGTGAATGGAAAAAGTAAGAAACGAGAATGGAATGAGAAGAAAGATATGAGTTTGGTTGTTTAAGAATAAAAGGAAGAGAGAGATTAAGAGTTTAAGAAGGAATGTGGTGGGATAGTGTAAACGTATCACTGTCCTGATCCGCTTATTGCCATCACTCTTTCCTACAATTAGATTAAATTTTTTGAAAAGGTTAAGATGATGAGATGTATGGCCGATAATTTTGGACCCGACACGAAAACACGACCCGGATCGAACACGAAAAAATAATGTTAGGGTCATGTAATTTTTTTATTCGGGCCAAAATCAGGTCGATCTAACCTGATTAATAAACATGTCAAAAACGGATTGACCTAAAATAACTAGACCTGATAACTTGTTTACAAGTTTTTTTTATTGATTTTTTTTTGTTATTCTTTCATATTACTCATTCATTCTTTTTGTAAAAATTTTTATAAGCGAATTTGTGATTTAACTTTATTTTTGTTATATGTTAATATTATTTTAATTTGAAATGGAGATTTGAATTAATTATATCGAGTTTGATTTGAGTTGAGTTGGATAAATCGGACCAAACGGGTTAAGTTTTGGGTCAATCACAAATAAAAGTCAAGTTCGTGTTAGAGATTTTGACCCAAATTACTGAATATGTCAGATTCAGATTAGTATTGATTAACCCATTAACCTACCATCCGAACCTGTAAACCTTGAACTCACTCAAGTTGTCGGCATTGACTTCAATTTAAGTATTTTAAAAGGAAATATCTAATAAAACATGGTTCAAGTTAATTTTTTTTATTATTCATTCTTTACTTCTTAAACAAGATTTATAATTTACTTAATTTTTTTTACAAGAATAATTTAATTCTCATTAAATTTTCAATATATATATATATATATATATATATTATAAAACTAAATTTGTTTAATGAATAATTTCAATAACATGATAATGATGAAAGAAATAACAAAAATATTTAAGTAATATCCTCAAACCAACTGGACAAGGCCGCGTGTTTTGAAGGTGTGCAAACACGCTTATTTCAATCGCTCGTTTGCGATTGGTGGATGAATCAGCTTTTTCTCATCAATCAATCGCAAACTGCACTAAGAAATCATGGATCCGGACTGGTGAAATGAGTAGCAAATCACTCATACGTACAATCCTCCTCCTGCAAAAAGGGAAGATAGACAGAGAGAGTTGCAGTCCAGAATCCAGATTACGTGATTTATACATTTACGGTTGAATAGATTGAAGCCCTAGGAATTCGCAACACAAATGGCTTCGTCAAAGGTGGTGACATCTTCAACTTCGAAAAATCCGGATCGAAGACGAAAGTCATCGAATGCAACAAAATCTTCGTCGATCTCTGATCTTCACACCAATCATATACAGTTCAAAAATGATATTGTCGGTCATAACGATCTATCTACTACCGTAGATGGCCTTCTTAGAAATCTCTATGGCGGCGGTGCAACCACCGCTGTTAGCACCTTATTGGATGCTGAGATCACTTTACTGGATGCCGCCGTCGCCCCCGGAGCGAGTGATAACGAGGGGAGTAGCAGCGGAGGAGGGATGCCGATTATTCGCCGGCAAGAAAGTAGCAATTTCCCTAGGAAGACAGTGCAAGATATTTTGAAGGAGATTGTTGCCGGTCGAAGTGAAAGGAGAGAGTGTAAGCAGGAAGCGCCAGATGAGTTTATGACTTTGGAGGATTTTCTAACCAAGGCTGATGCGTTGGACAATGAGGATGTGAAAATTGAGCCCCGGCCTCTGGCAACTGAGAGGCTGAGCGAAGGACTTTTCACGTTTGATTCGCTGCCGATGAACGCTGATGGTGCTATAGGATTTGGCAGCGGGGAAGTTAATGGAGTAAGGGGGAAGAGGAGAGCTGCTTTTGAGCCATTGGATAAGGCTTCTCAACAAAGGCAACGGAGGATGATTAAGAATAGGGAATCTGCAGCTAGATCGAGGGAGAGAAAGCAGGTAGATTTGTTATGTTTGATGCTATGATAAGTTAGTAATGATGTACTCAGTTCATTAATGTCTAATTCGAATTTGCGCTTTCATTCGAAGGCATACCAAGTTGAGCTGGAATCTATGGCAGTCAAACTCGAAGAGGAAAATGAAAAACTAATGAAAGAGGAGGTAAAAAGCATGAAACTTTCTATTAGTATATTATGAGGTTAATCACAGGATAAGCTTCTATCCACAAGTAGTGGATTTCTTCTGTAGAAGCATGTTCAATAGTTAAACTGGTGATTATCTGGTTGGAGCATGCATATTATTCATATGTTGTCTCCTTATGTTTTCTTAATTTGATATCTCAATGATAATTGAGACAATATTTGCTGATCAGATTCTTTCCGTTAACTTAATTGGTTTATAGCGTGTATGTATAACAGTAGTATACTCATTTGAAGATCTTATTATGTGGCACTTGTCATGGTACAAGAGCTATCCAATTCACTTTCTTGCACTTGTCCACTTATCTGTCTTGGTCCCTGTCAGTTATATGGTGCTGTGATTCATAGACTTCTTCCCATTTTCTTTTCATTTAGCGTACGCTTCTCTTCATGTGAAAATCGGAATTCTTAGTAAAATTAAGGTTTCATGTTTCGCTGAAATGATTGATTACTTGAAATTGGCACAGGGATATTATTCTTATCATTTAATGTATTTTCTGATAGAGAGTCGGTGTTACTGCAATATGTTGCTCAATTGTGTCTGTTTAAAAGTAATCATAAATAGGTGAATGATACTACATAAAACCAGTAAAGAACAAGAAATGTACAATATTGGTAACTAGGGCAGCCTAGTATAAATAATTAATAGATAATTAGTATTGTAAGTGTTAGTAATTAAGTTATCAGCAATTAATTGTAGTTGGAGGTAATTATTGTAGACTTTTAGTAGTTATGTAATTCTTTATTTAGGTAGATCACTTTGGAATGTGTTGATTTGGTATCAATGAACTTGAAGAATTTGGTTTCGCAAGAGCAAGGCGAAATATATGGTCATTTTTCTGACCTCTCACCCCTTCTGTGTTTCTCATTTACTTTCTATTATAATTCTCATCCTATTCTATTCTAATTCATGTTTGGCATGTCACTTTTTATTTTCCTTCTAGGGACAATTTCATTAGAGTAATTAAAATATTTCTTCTTTAAAACTCATCGACAAGACAAAGTGATTTTATAAAATGAAATGGAAGGAGCATTTGTTTTGGATAAGCAGATGATTAGAGTATATTTACATTGGTACTAAATCTCCTTCCATATCAGTACATGACACATGCATAGACTAAAGATTCGGCCCTTTGCCAAAATTGGAATATCCGAAATGATGAAGTCACGGAAACAACGATGTTTAAATCCCGTTAACTCTCTTCTGGATTTTCCTTTTTTCATTTGTGTCAATTTCATTTCAGTCAATAATTCGGTAAAGAAGGTTGTTTTTGACTTTCTTCAAACTCTTGTATTCCTCCCACTTTGGGTATCTTTAATAAATTCGTTATGTTGTTTCCCCAAAAAAAAAGATTCGGCTTTGTTGGTTAACTTGTGATGTAGCAACACAAGATGTTCTTTAAAAAGAAAAACTTGCACCGACTCTTTTGCTTAGGGAAATTTTGGTGATTATATTGATTAGGCATGGGTCCAACTCAGTATACAGTTGCATGCACTGCTCTTGTTTAGGTCCTAAATCCTCAAAGCAAGTCTTGAGCTTTTAAGCAACACTTGCTTTGGTGTCGAGAGAGCGACACTACTTACCTTTTTCTTCTCCAACCTATAGTTTTTTTCACCCAGATTTAGACAAATTGATGAGGACAAATTATTACCCATATTTCCATATACAATAAGAAAACAGCTTGAAGAATACAATAGTAAGTTGTATAAAAAGAATTGGAGAATGTGATAAATTTAAACAGTCAAATTTATCATGTATAAATGGAATAGAGTACAATTGTACAAATCTTGAGTATTGTGGATTAATCTATCATCAAATGATATTTACTCTGTCTGTTAATTACATAGTCAAGAACTTCTTATTTTTTATCCAAACATATGAGTTTAGTACAAAACTGTCAATTGTGTCTCTCTAGAACTTGTTTGAACATCTTCCTGTCAGTTTGTGTAACAAGCTTCTCAGAACCTGCTACAACCTAATAGAGGAGAAAAACTTGAACTCTTATATTATTGTAAAATTTTACTTCGTTTGGTCTTGTTAAAGTTGTGACATAGGTTTTGTAATGTATTTTTTGCTCCTGGGTTTGATATAGGAATTGAAACAACAGGCCTTGATTTCATCTAGAAGTATACAATTTTATTTCTTTCGTTTGAGCATATTAATGTATTTGAGCTCGAGGTGTTGTTTTTTCTTCTTTTCACATGTTGGCTTCATGTCATATTTGTTCTCCCTTCCCTTTTCATCTTTATTCTCCTAACAGAAAGATAAATCTAATTGCAGGGCGAGCAAACCAGGAAAAGACTCAAGCAGGTACACAAATCCACTCTAACGCAAATGCCAATTCATTTTTGTGTAACTTTAGAGCCTATTGATTTTTCGCTGGTGATTCTAAAGTATACTGACAAGTGGCAATGCCACTAAAGGTGATAACTGGACCTAATGAGAGGTTGTATATAGTCTAGCCAGTAGCAACCTCTATTTAAGTGAACTGATTTCCTGCATTATAGTAGAGAAGGTAGCAAATTCTGAATATCTCGAATACTTGAAAGACTTGGAGTCTTACTTGGAAGTTGTTAGTTAGGTATATAAATAGTTATCGACCTTGAATGCAGTTGTGACACATTTTTTTGGCCAAGCATTGGTAATTTAAGAATGATTTAGACTTGCTTGCTAGTTTAAAACCTTGCAACTTGCATAAACTTAAGCCCACTACTAGTGTGGTGGATTGTTTTGAAAGTCCATTTTTTATTAAGGGGGTAATGGTACAGATTCTGGGAAGTCTTCTTGATCAACAATCTAATGTCTGCTCAGAGGTAAAGAAGATTGATTTCTCTAAGAGAAAAGAGTCTTTTCTCCAAGTCAAAGACTTGAATATTTAACTGGGAATTTGGCTAATATAACCCGATTGAGTTTGACATCTTTCAGAATTTCAAGTTTAGGGGGTAAAATATAGGTGTACACATTTAGTAGGTATGTTCTATCATCTATGCAACATCTAATCAGTCAATCCAAATACATAGTGCATTGCCTAAATTTAAGTCCCTACTCCACCAAACAAACTCTAAAAAGAACCTTATATCATTTTTAGGCATGATGGGCACACCACCATTTCCTGGGAAATCAAACGCAATCTTGCAATTAATGAAGAATTTTTTCTAGCTGTTTTACTACTCTAGCTTTTGTTTCACCTGCCAATGAGAACTTTGTAAATGGAAGACACAATCTTTGTGCATTGGGGATAATGATCCTTGTAACATCCATCCTCTTTTCCTACATGTAATTCTCTTTTACACTGCGTAATAAAATAAAATGAAAATCTCTTAAACTGGAACAATAATTATCAGAGTCCCCTTGTCATTAAGTAGATTAACAGATATACTGAATTCTTAGTTGTTGTGGTCTTCAATTTGATATGATAGATTGGGTCTAGTTTTGATTCTTTCTTTGAATAATCTCTTTGTAAGGTGATGTACCCATTCACCTTTTAATGAAGCAATACATCTCTGACATAGCTATTGATTTTTATGTTGATCAGCTAATGGAAAATATAATCCCGGTTGTGGAGAAACGCAAGCCAGCTCGTGTATTGAGGAGAGTTTGCTCCATGGAGTGGTAATTATATTGCTCAGCAACAATCCTTTTTTTTTCTTTTTTTTAGAAGAGAAAAAATATCCTTGAATTATTAGTGGAAGAAGGGGGCATAGGGAAGAAGAAGAAAAAAAAAACCATGGCTTATTGGAGATCACCTAAAAAGTTGAATAAATAATGAATAGTTTGTTCATCTGAATGGATAATTGAAAAAGAATGATATGTATGTGTATAACTTATATAAATGCTGGTGAAATTTGTTTAGAAGCTAAAGATGAGAGGAGGGGAGGTAGAATATGGATGAATTTATTATTATTATTATTATTATTATTAGTTGTAGTAAGATAGTAAATTAAACATTTTCATTATCCTTTTTCATGTGTTTCCTCTAGGATATAATTTAATTATAAGAAAAAACAAGCATAAATGTTATATATATGAGTGTAACTTGAAGTTAGGAACCAAGAAGCCAAATAATTGGTGGTCCAGAAGGTGGCATTCATTTATTTGGTGTAGCTCCAGTTGGTTCTCCATCATATTTGTTGTGTTTACTTTCACTATGGGGTGGGGGTAAAATGTCTTGGACCCAGTTAATTTTGTTGTGTTTTTTACTGTTGTTTGTTTAGTAGTAATAGGTTGTCTTTTAGGTCTCTGTCCCAATATTTTGGTTTCTATTATTTTGTTGCTATATCTATGATCTGTCTGTCGGTTTAAGTTGAGTGGTCCCATTCTCTATCTAGGTCTATACTATAGACATATATAATAGAGAGTGGTCTATTCTCTCTGTGTGTCTTATTCGATGGGCTCATAGCCCATAGGTCTCAAAGGGGTGCCTTCTTCTATGTTCATTTGGGGTTTCCTAGGGGTCATAATTTACTTTAGTTTTAACATATTATAAATTATCATCTTTTTAAGTAGATTTTAAAGGGGATTTACTTTGCATCATTCTCAATAAAGGGTAGCACATTTTGATAATCTAAACAAACAAACAATTTCCACCTAGTTTTCTTTAATTTACAAACAAATTAATACATTTTGATAATCTAAACAAACAAACAATTTCCACCTAGTTTTCTTTAATTTTTTTTAAAAAAAAAACAATTGTTATGCATTCATATTAGACCAATTATACCATGTTATTATTATTTTGGTAGGTAATAAAAGAAATGTTATTAAAAGACCGATACATAAAAGTTTGGTAGATACTAAAAAAAATTAGGGTTGGAACTCTAAAGACTAACTCATTGATGTTCTATTATAGAATTATTATTCTCGATAAATAATGCCATATAAGTTAAAATAATGAGAAACATATTACTTGTAAGACGGTTTAATAGTAGAAAACCAACTTGATATCGTAATTGTTGCGGAGAAACAGACCAAATTGAGAGTATTATTTGGAAGGACAAAAATTGTGACGACAAATCTTTTGCAATTAAACATGGTCGCATTGAACAAATCACCAACAATCAAGATCTTGGTGGTATCGGGAGATACAAGAAACCTTCTTAGGTTAGAGAAATTGAAGATGATTCTTCAAGATTTTGAGCGAGTTTGTTATGTATTACATGTATATTACATCATAAATAAATAAAACTTCAATAATTTATAATCTTGAGGATTGAATAAACAATAAGGTGAATAGTCATGTGGATGGAGATTTATACATATCAGTTTGACTGATTGCAAATACTAAAATTATAACCTTGATAACTCAAAATACATATTATTTCAATTTTAAGGTTCCTTAAAAGTTAGGACACTTTTATTTTAGCAAAAAAAAAAAAAAAAAACACTTTTGAAAGGAAAAACACATTTTGTAGGGATAAATCAAAATTTACCATATTATTTTTAAATCACAGATTTTTTTCTTCTCTCTCATCTGCTCATTAATTCCCTTTTTGTAAAAGAAAAATTGATTGAAGAAAATTAGAGTTATATAAAAAAATAAATTGCAATACAACAAAATATGTTGAAACCGACCCAAGATATTGATACTAAATAAGAAAAGAAAGCAACTACTCGGCATTAATAAATTTAGGTAATGTCTCGTAACCAAACAAGGTCTCAAGCTATTGCATGGAGAATATAAACGGGAGTTACTCTATGACGACTATTGTTTAATCACGGTATATTTATTATTCACATAAATATATAGGTTATTTTTGTATTTTAATGAGAATTCAATTTTAAAATGTTTGTAAATATTTGAAATTAAATATCATATATAGTAATATTAACCATAGAGGAAAACATTCAAATAAATCCTGCATTACAATTTACATCGATTCAATTCGAATAAAAAATAATTTCATTCTCCACATATACATAGTCGAAAATAGAGTCTTAATATGATATCACCGACCGACTTAATATGTCGGATTTCTAATAAAAAGATAATCTTTAAAGTTCCGTTAAGCTTTTGAGAAACCTTTTATAATATATTTCGAAAAAATCATATAATCATTTTATAATTATTAGATAGGATTATCTCCTTCACTCCCCTTCCTTTCATCATCATTTTGAGTAGCACAATGATTCCAACTTTCACTGTATTAAAAACTTAAAAGTAGTACTTTTATTCCTATAATAAGCCTTATTTATATTTATATTTATACTAGATATTATTATTATTATTATTAAAAAGCAAAATAAAAGAAAGAAAGAAAAAGAAAAAAGACCCATATCTCAGTGTCACCCATTAAAATAAAACAAACAAAATTTATGAAAAAACGAGACCAGCCTGACACTCTTTATTTCTCTTTTTCTCTCTCTGTTTCTTGTTTCTGATAAAAGGCTCCTCCATTAACTTTCTCAAGAACAGACCACACAATACCATGAAATCCTTCTTCTTCATCTTCATTTTCATCTTCTTCCTCGCGATTTCTCTCTCTGTAACAGCAGTTACAGACGTCGACGAATCACCATCTCCATCTCCATCTCCATCCCCAGATGTTCATCATCATCATGAACAGATCTCTGCTCCACCGCCGACTCTAGGTGGGACTGTGCCCTCAGCTCCGGCGGCATTTCCATGGCCATTCCGTCCCCGACAATCTCAATCGCCAAGTCCTTCACCCAATACGGCTAGCCCTTATCTTCTGCCGGAGAAAGGCGGTTCTGTTTCTACTGCTATACCCTTTATTAACAGTAATCCGGTTCTGCCATTGCCCACTGGTGAAGTTGACTCTGCTACTATACGCCCTTATCCAACTTCTAATGCTCATGGAACAAAGGTATGTACATATGTACTGTTAATGATTTTTATTTGCGTTTAGCGATTTAACTGGTTTTGCGTTTTTGCAGGTTATTGTGTGGTTTATGTTTGCAGTTCAAGTAGGTTTATGGTGTAAGCTGATGTGATTTTGGGTTTTTGATTTTTGGGTTTTTGTTTTTATGAAATTGAAATTAGGTTTAATTAATGGGTTAATCATTGTACCATGTTGTAATTATATGTTATCCTTTTTGGGCTTTCTACCACTATTATGAATGATTAACACATGCATTTTCTTAATTCCAAAAAGAATGAGTCTCGTTTTATTTGTTTATTGCTTTAAATGAAGTTGGAAGTATATGAAGTTGAAGTCATATAAAGTTGGGTTATGAGTTTCCTTCATTAAAAACAATAATTCCGAATGAAAAAAAAAAAGTAATTAACACTTAAAAATAGATACTTAAAGTGTCGGAATTGTCGGGTTAAGACTAGATAGATACTTGAGTTGGGTCGTAGTTCACCTGCCCGTCCATAAACTTAAAAAGTATGATATATACAAGTTTTAAACTTACACCCTCACAATATAAGTTTAACATTTTCATCCACTAAACTAATAACACATTTATATTTTAAACTCAACTTTAAAATTAATAAATCAACATATCATATTTCTAATAATATATTTTCAACATTTTAAATTAAATATCATTTCACTTTTTTTATCTAAAATATTATTAAATTCATTAACTAAAATATTAAAATATTTTTTATTTAAAATAAATAAAATTTATTTTATCATATATATTAATACTTTTAAAAAAAAAATCTTTAAAAAATCTTTACATCTTCAAAAGCACCACAAATTATTAATTTTTAAATAATTCAAATCCAAATAAACCCTAAGCCTCATCTATCATTGCATACATAAGAACTTCCCAAAGAAAACTAAGATAGAAATTCAAACAAGAAGAAGATATATCACTTAAAAATGAGAAAAAAAATATTATTATTGTAATCCAGAGTTTATATGATAGTCATAAACTTCACCAATTCAACTTATCGAACTCATTTGATCATGGGTATTTACAGAATCAAATTGGGCTTATCCAATAACATGAAAATATAATTTATTTGAGTTTTTTAAGATAAAATATAAAACTATTTTTTTTATTTAAAATAAAAATAAAATAAGAATATTTTGAAATTTTAATTGATAAATTAAATGAGAATGATATGATGTTATAAGAAATAAATTTAAAAAAAAAACCTAAAATAAAAATGAAAGATCAAACATGCTCATAATATTTTTAGTTAGAATCTAGAAAAAAAAACAATAAAGAAAGTCAAGTTTGACAAACAATATATCATAACTTTGAATGTTATAGAAAAAAAGTATAATGGTGTGATAAACAATGTTTGACTTTGATTAGCCATCTAGTTGTCAATAATTTAGCAGATTAATTAACTGCTAGTCTAGTTTTATCAACAATATATAATCTAAAGTTTTAATTAACTTAATTAGTTTTATTTATAAATTGCAACTAGTTTTGCAATGAATATTTATCTTTTATTTTCCTTGGGAAGAGTCCTGTAATTTTTTTTGTTTGAGAAAATCAATGAATATATATAATTTATAACTTGTTAATGCACAATGTTTTGTAAAAAAATATAAACTAAAATCTTGGGAGTTGAAATATATAATATATATTAATATAATTGAAGATAGGTTTAATGGGCTAATAATTATTACTGCAAAAGATTTAATAATTAAAATATATTTATTTAATATTTTAGTTAATAATTCGGATCAATGATATGAAAAATGTTTTAATAAACTTGTTTGTTAATAATTTTGTTTTGAAATAAGCACAAAATAACAAAATAATGTGATATAATCCCTTATTAAGAATTTGGATTAATGTTTATTGAAACTTAAGTTAGAAATGGGCCATTTTGTAATCTCTTATGCAAATATAAATGTTCTTGTAGCTCATAAAAATAAAAGTGATATTTTTTAAGAGTAATTTCCAAATATTATACAAATTTCAAAGAATAATATTTTTAAAATAATGTCATTACACAAATTAATTATTTTATTCAATCATCCCTCTTTTTTGGCTGAGTTTTGGTTTTAATGAAATGAATTACAATTGCTATTAAAGACGCAAACAATGCTGATCCTACTATTAATGAACTATTGCACAACACTGAATCTTTCCCCGACTTTCGATTATCTGCACTTTGAGGATGCCCTTCGCGATCTTCCTCTTGACTCTCACCTTTCATTTTCTCGTCTTTTTGTTCTATACTAGTATTTTCTTGAGCGCTTCTCGTTTCTTCAATTTCTTTTAAGCCCATTTTGTTATTAACTCCATCTCGATTCTCAATTGGGGAATTAGGTTTATCAACATTTGTTGTATCAACCATTTTTTCATTCTTCTCATAATCTCGATCTTCTTCTATCACTTCTTGGATCATCATCCCACGAATTCCGTGGACCGTCTTAGGCATAGTGATCTTTAGGACAGATTCTTCGTCAAAGGTCGCGTTAACATCATTCAAAACAACACCATCTGGAATTCTAAATGCCTTTTTGAATTCAAATGTTTTTATATTTCTTAAGACTTCCCCTCCAACCAAAACCGTTTCTTGAATTGGATATTGACCTTCAATTTTGAGTTGTGTCCCATCTGGACTAATAGACATCCTTATGTTTTCCCTTTTATAACCTGTCACATGATTTTATTTCAAATAATTTAATTTTAATAATCAAACTTTATAATTTAAATCTACTTAATTACCTCTTAGATGGGCAGTAAGAATGAACATTGAGTCAGTTTCTGTAGACATGAAGAGAAGACCACCTCGATCTTTGGATATATGCAGGTCAGTTGAGATCAAATCATCATCATTAACAATAGGTTTTGAAAATTTAAGTCCAAATTCAAGATCCATCTTCTTTATATCACACTTTTAATATACTAATTGCATGATATTGATCTAGAAAATACTTGATATATATATGATCTCTCTAGCTAGTCTTGCTTCATTGCCAATTAATAAGATGATCCATTGGAGAAAGTAAAGTACATGTTCTTTACTTCATCACATCATTTTAAATTATAAGCTTCTTTTCTTTTGCGAAAAAAAATTATCATTATAAAAACCCATTTTTTCAAAATTTATACTAAACAAGGTAATATGTTTCATTTTTTTTTTTGATAACTTAATTAGCTAGGTCTTGTTTAGATCTAATTAATTATGGGCCTCAACATGAAGCTAGTATAGTTTGGGTAGGGTTTGTGTCCCAAGCATAAATTCACAAACCCCACATCAACTCTTACCTAAATTTCGCGAGACACCCCATTATCTGGTTTGGGACATCGGGGTTATTTATACGTAATACGTGGCTTGTAATAGTCGATAAAATATTCTACCAAACAATGTTATTTCATACTATTTTCTCATATGGATTATGGGGACCATGTGTTTGATAATATTTATAACGTTAATTTTGTCTTAAGCCATCTTGAAGAGTCGCATATATTTTGTGGTCGGGATCGAATGATGGGGTTTTGATAGGTTAGCTAAACCCTAGTTCCTAAACCAAATCATAGCTAGGTTAACAATTATTGGCTAGAAAGTTTCATTCACGCTACCCCCATACCATATAATTGATATCTTGTGGAGTGGCGGAGCCCTAATTTACATCTCAATAATTTTACAATAATAATTATAATTAAAAGGTTTAAGATCGGCTAGCTAGAAGGGATATTACTCATCTATTTGAAAGAAATTAATAGATGTGATTTAGTAAAATAAATAAATTAAAACAAGTAAGCCTATAATTACTAGTAAACATTATAAAAGAAAAATACAGAGATTGTGTTTATATCCTCTAAATCTATTTACAATAAATAATTTAGAGAATTTGAATGTTCATTATATTAATTTCCAAAAAAATTATGGGTCTGTCCAATCTTTCTTCAAGATCTCTTTTAATGTTGGTTATTTGAGGATAAAACTTAATTTTTTTATAAAAAAAAATTGTTTGGTGTAAAAATTAAAAAATTAGTTTTTTAAAAGGTTATTTACTTAATTACCTTAAATAATAGTATAATAAATTTGCAAAATATTTAAAGGATATTTTGGTATTTGGAATATTTAAAATAATATTAAATTCGAATATCGCTTTAGTTTTCGAGTTTAAGATGTTTTAAATATTTTTTTTAGTCAATTCAAAAACTGAATCAATAAAATTGAATTAAACGTTTTTTATATATTATATATTAAATTAATATAATTATATATATTATATAATTTAAATAAATAAAAAATTAATTTGTTTTAGGTGATTTGTTTTTTAAGTTTAAAATTCAAGATTCGAAAACCCAAAATTAAAAATCGAATTTAATTCTAAAAAATATTAAATAATGGTATATTAAAGTTGGAGTGTGTTTTAGGTACAATCTCAATAAATAAATAAATAAATAAATAAATAAATAAAATATGCAACATAGTTGCAAATGGATTAGATTCAAATAAAGTTTTATTATCAACTAATATAGCCAGGCGAAGACAAGTCATACATGTCAAAATGACAGATAACCAAATAAATTTACAAGTCCCAAACTAAAAAAACCCAAAACTTTTCCTTTTCTTTTAACCCCCTCACAGTAAATACACAAATTTTACCAAACCATCATCCAGTAAAAACAAATTTACTCGTCAGAATTTCCTCTGACAACAGAATCAAGTCCCTCAGTCCTGCTCCGAACAATCCTATGAAAAACCTGTTTAATTTGCAATTCCAAAGGACCCAATCCATCTCTAACCTCTCCAAAAACCATTCCCAATTCTTCAACCCTTTCTCTAATCTCCATCTCCTTTTCTTTCCTCATCGGAAACTCAACCGATGATTCGATCCATTCATTCATCCCCCGCCCACATTTCTCAATCCTCTCAAGTTCCTTCAATAACCCACAACTGTTTCTCCTTTCCCTCCGCCTTGATTCCTCCAAAATCAAATCATGAAGTGCCATAATCGGACCTCCCCAAACCCATTGCCGTGGAATGTTGAAATTCACCTGAATTCCCCTGTCTTGACAAGGAATTGCCGCCACTAAAGCCCACATCACGAAGAATAAAACATAACTCATTATGTAAACCGCCACCGCAAGTCCGCCGGAGGCAATGATCTCGTTTGTTCTCGGCGGGGTTAAGTTGTTGTTAAGAGCCAGGAGTTGTCTTGCCGCCGACCAGGATCTTGACACACTCCACGACAGTGATCGGAAATGATTCATGGGTTTATTATTGTCTTTCTGATGATGATGACTGTTCCGACCGAATGATCGGTTTCTGTTTGCCGCGGCGGCGGCGGCGGCGGTATCTTTGTTTTCGAACATTCCGATTGTTAAATCAGATAAGGATTTCTTTGCACGACGGATTTGGGCTTCACCAATACTATTCCTTTTACTGTCTAGAGCTGATAATACGATTTCTAATTGACGATTCCATTGACGGATCTGTTCGATTCCGTCTCTGATTGCGTTACAGACATCGAGAGCTTTTACACTTCTTTCGTAATATTCTGAAACTAATCGATCCATTGGAGCTCTGTTCATGAATCCTTTGTGATTAAACATGATCATACGGAATTCTTCTTGGCAACAGAGGAATACATCGAGGAGTTTTGTTATCCATGATAGAGAGAGAAGTTCGTTTGAATCGACGGATAAAAGCTGGTGAAATCGATTGGCGACTTGTTTCTGAAATGCATCTAGTTCGATTTCTTGTTTTGATGATTCCATTGAGTGGATTTGATGATCTCGTCGAGTGCTCATTAAGTTTGAGAATGAAGTCATGTAATCTGTTGACGGCATTTTCTCAACAAAACATGTAAATTGGAATCACCCAATTGGAGAAATCACAGATGAAATCGTAAAGTTGAAGAATTGCTTGAATTGAATGAAAACCCAGAAATTTAAAGAGATGGAATTTGAGAGTGAAGCGTAAACAGGGAGAGAGAGAGAGAGAGAGAGAATGTGATGATGAAAGGTGGGAGAGAGAAAGGGTTCTTCTTTGTTTTTATGAAGATGGATTTGGACCGCGTAAATAATAATAAATTAATAATTACATAATCCAAACCAAGCGAATGAATTAAAAAAAATGAAAAAAAGAAAAGAAAAAGAAAAGAACCGCTGTGAAATCCTTACGCGACACTCACACGTATTGTTGGGATAGATGTACGCGGTTCAATCGGACGGTCCTAATTCAATATCTATTTGGACTTATTCCCATCACCAATTCACCATTCTTCTTTTTGACTTTTACACCCAACAACAAATTACCTTTTAACCATATATTTAATCAATAACAATAAATGAATAAATAAAAGGACAAATAATGAAATAAACCCTTGAATTTATATAAATTCCTACATTTTAAGTATTTTTTTTTTAAATAGTTACGCCATTAATTAAAAAACCCGAAAATAGTAGAAGGAGTACCAAAGTTAAAATTGAACTTACAACAATTTGTTCAAATTCAACACGATGGACATTAAAAATCCACATTTAGCCTAAAAACGCACACGAACATGAAATCAAAGTACAAAAGTGAATAAAGAATAAAACTAGCAATAGAGTTCCGACTTCAAATGTTTGGATGAGCTAAAACACATCTTAAAAAAAAAAAAAATATATATATATATATATATATATATATATATAATTTTTTACAGTAAAAATGTTACCTAATTTTTTGTTTTTAATTTAATTTAATATATATTTATTAACTCATTTTATTTATATTTTTTTTGTTATTTTTTTAAGTTCGTCTAAAAAAAATCAAGTTTACCTCTAATTCTAGATTCAATATTTTATTTTGTTATTCTTGTAATTATTAATTGAATTTATGTTAAATTCGAACATAATTAATAAAAAAAATTACAAATGTAGGTAAGTTTACAAGTAGGTAGTGTGTTATTTACTAAATGAATTGAATGAACTATTAAAAAAAAAAAAAAAGTCATTATCTTGACAGCACAAAAGGGTCATGTTCTTATTGTGTTAGTTATATATGTCATTTATGATAATTGAATTCATTTATTGAATGGATTGAATTTCATAATTCAATTCTATTGTGTAAGATTATTCATAAGGAATTGTCAAATAAATTAATAGTTTTTATTTGAATTGAAAAATGAAAGAAAAAAATAGACTGAATTGAAGATGAAAGCAGATTTGGCGGGCGGATAGAGGTCTTTGATGTCGCGTAATTATAGTTTCTAGATAATAAATAATAAATAATTAATAATTAAGAAAAAGCCAAGTCCTTAAGAGAGAGAGAGTGGTCACTTCAATATGAGACTGACAACCAATGGGAAAATAACATTTTATTTTCAGATTAAATATATTCAAACTAATGCTTCCAAATATAATAATTATATATTATATTTATATAGACTAATTTTTTCTCTATTAATTTTATTAAGGAATAATACCCATGTTTTATAATCTCCAAATTTATTTTTAAAACCAACTCTTCTCTACCGTACAAAAGAGAATATATTATAGAAGAAGATTTCCAAATGAAGAAAACTTTGAAAATTGCATGGAACTATAAGTTAAATTCATTAGAATTATTCCACTTGTTATTCATACTATAAGAGCATACATTTTATTCACATAAAGGTACAAAGCTCTTTGATAAAAAAAAATAATTTAAAAATAAGTGTAATTTATTTGGACAATATTAATAAAAATAGGGGGAAAATAAATTGAGACATGAAATAATTTATTTATTCATTAATCATGAAATTGTTTAAAAATATTTATAAAGTACTTTTCCAAACACTTGTGTCCAATCCACATTGCATCCATTCAAACACGTTCACACACATTTAGACAAATATATATAAGTTCACACACACATATTAAGCACAAAAAGAATCTTATATTTCTTTAATTTGAACTTTTGTCTTTAAAAGCACTTTTGTTTTGCTTAACTTGTTTACTTAGGCTTCTCATGTATTTGTTAATTAGAATAATCATAAACTATTTAAAAAATAATTGAATTAGAATAATCTATGGAATATTTATAAAAAAAAAATTAAATTGATATTGAATATTTGGAAGTGGGTAACAAAAATTTGATTGGTATTAATATATAATTGTTTTTTTTTAAAAAGATACTGAATATATATATATATATATATTTGTTAATGAACTAATTAATTTAATTAATGAGAAAATGAATAAAATATATTTTTTTTAGAGAAGTCTGAATAATTTATTGAATATTTTGAAAAAAAATCTTAGTAAAAAATATTTAATTAAGTAATTAAATTATTGAAAAAAATCGTTGCTTCTTACACCGACTTTACACCCTCATTATTTTTCAATTATTGTAAATTTTGTTTTTATTTTTTAGAAACTTTAATTTTAGATATAAATTTGATATTTTAGTTTAAATTCTTTACATCTGGACGTTTTAATAATTAATTATTATATTTTTTTTTATGATTAATTTTTAAAAAAAGTTTAAAATATATTAGTATATATATATATATATATATATATATATATATATATATATATAAATAATTCACGGATAATCCCAATTAAGACAAATTAATTCAGACATAAAATTATTATGAATAGAATGGAAGATAGATAAAAAGATATTAATATAAGTTAATTATCACTATTGTTAATAATAAATATACACTGCAAATATTAAAATATAATAATATATATTGATTGAATTCGTAGACGTGTGGATCTCTATCCTAAGTTCTATTCATTGGCATGTAATATTATTATTATATAGGTTAAGTTGATTTCGACATTTCAAATTTGTCGTGTTTGGCTACCATACCATAACATAAAATATTAAAATTGTCAACAGAATATCAAATACTTTAATATTCGATTTAATCTTAAATATAATCAGTACAATCATTCTTATAATATGATTAATTAAACTAATCACTTTAAATCAATAGGTATAATTAAAAATAGATGAAGCATTTTAATAAGTCAATTTTGTTTGACTAATAGCTTAATTTAACCACATTCAATAATTATTAATTAAAATGAATTTAATATGTTAATAAATTCATTCAGCTGAAATGCAAATAGTAGATAAATTTTAAGAAATTGAATGTTTAATTTCTTGTCGTATATTTTTATCATACCTTTATCATTATTATTTTTTTACTTAAATATTTTTTTTATAAAATGAACGTGATTAAATTTTGAACAAGGCTATAACTTTGTTGGGTTTTTGAAAAAACCTAATAGAGAAAAAATTAATGATTGGTGATGATTTTGAGGAGGTGATGATTATTTTTGGTAAAAAGACTTAAAATGTATTGATATTTATGAATAATATAAAATAATAATTAAAATAGAGGGTATTTTAGTATTTTAATTAATGAAATGAGTGATGTGATGGTTGAGAAGTGATTGATTAGAAAATTGGTTTTAGATGGATCTTTTAAAAAAAACCCAAAGAGAACAAGTCCTATGACTAGAATAATTCTGTTGAATTTCAATTTTTTTTTTAATTAAAAATCCTCCTTTATCACATTAACTATTATTTTTTAATTCATTTCACTCAAATAATAATTTTTTAAAAGCTCCATCAGATGAAAATAACAAATAAAAAATAAAAAAACAAGAATGATTAACTCTTCTCCATAATAATAATAAGTATGATATATATCTTATATATCAAACATTTCACTCAAATAATTAATTAAAGTAACACCAATTATTGTCACTAATTCACTCACTCAAATAAATAATTGACTAAAATATTATATATATAATTATGAAACTAGCACCAATTATTGTCAATTAAAAGTACTAGGTTAAAATTTAAAATTTAAATACAAATTATTAATTCAACAAATTAAAAATTTTAAATAAGTTATATTGAATTGATTTTTTTTTTCAATTATAAATAAATTGTGAAATTATCCACCCCAAACTATAGTGAATAGGGGTCCCCACATTGTTATTGACCTTCAAGACTTGAAAATTGAATTATTCAAAATTGAAATGTTCAATAGTCAATCGGGCAGAAGAAATAGACCACACTTAATTAAACCTTCTAACTGACCATTCAACTTACATGAGATTGTTACATTGATCCTCAAACTTCAAAATTAGTACAAAAATGAAGATCAACAATTAACCGTAGTTTTTCTTGATGCTGCGTCAATAAAAATTGGTTATTAATCGATTCAGTTATCATGTTTATCCAACTTATTCGCTAAACCCTAATACACAATCGGTACATGTGCATAATAATAACACTAACTCAATTATTGGTTTTACTTTTGTTAGCATCAACTATCGATAATAAATACAAAATGACAACACTTCAATTATATAGAATAAACTGTAATTAAATTCAAAAAAGAAGAAAGAAAATAAAGTGTAATATTAATAAAATTAATTGATGATGTTGTATTTAATAGCAATAACTCTGAGGCAAGATTGTCAATGTTGTGGGACTGGTTCAACCATTTTAATGGATGAAAAATTCAATTGTCTATTCTGACCACAATAATAATTATAATAATAATAGACAAATTTGATCCCTACTTATTTTGGATTCTTGTTTGGGGACATGATTCTTAATTTTAGGTTTTTTCTTTATTTATTTTAAAATATTTCAGGTTAAGAAATAAAAATATATAATTTTGATTAAAAGATTGAAATAATGGAAGAAGCTATATTGGTGCCAATTACCATATTGTCCACAATTTTTGGAAGCTTCTAACTACCTAGGGGGGGTGTTCTGTCAATATGATATAGGTTCGGTTAGTCGGTTAATGAAGAAACATGTATGCCTTATTTTCAATTGAAATCTCACATGGATCCACACCTAGATAAGAAATCAACAGGAATGGTGTTTCAAAAAGAAACTACATTGCTACACATGGGTTCATGTGAAAGCTAATTCTCTGTTTAGGACAAAACAAAAAGCATAAAAGAGACAAGAAGATAGCTGCATAATTAAGGAAGGAAGTATTGACCTTTGTCTATAGAACTTCTTCTTCTGGTTTGGCAATGTCAGCCACAAAGACACTACCCGAATCACACCATCCACCTAAAACGTCTCTGTCTGCACACTGTGCTCAAATATCCATTTGTTAAAAAATGAATCGAACCTTAAAAGACCAGAAATGTTTTAGAAGAATAAGAGAGCCTTTACCTTGCTAAATCCAAGCCAGTTTGAATCGCCTCTAAATGAGACTGTTTTTTCTCCATTCTTCCACTTTCCACCAAACACCTGTGTTCGAAACATAATTCTGATTACTTATTTCAACAAAGAAACGTGTTCTTAACGAGAATTGTACGTTGGTCTCTTCTATCAAAGAGACTTTCTTTTTATTGTTTTTCCTTGAGCCCTTTAGAGAAGATGGCTCAACTATTCTACTTGCGCTTATCATTTCAGGTTTATACATACAAAAAGAGAAATCACCTCATAATCGATGCCTTGCACATAAATATATTCTGGATCAATTGAAGAGAAAAATAGTCCAGTAATCTACAGCAATAAAGATTAAGAAATCATTTATCCATAGAAAATATGAGAGAAAAAAACTTACATTTCATTTTTCTTTAATCCAATAAACTGGGATCTGAGAAATGTAAGGCACGATAATATTTATATGTTACAGAAGACTGTTACAAACCTCGTATTTTGAGCAATGTACCCATCTCGATAACGCCGCCCACCTATAACAACAGAAGAAGTCGATTTTTATTAAGTTAGAAAAAACAAATGTGAAATGCAAATTTGCAACCAGAATTGGACTGGAAGAACAACAGGCCTATCCATAACTGACCTGCGAGGATCATATATGGTCACAGTACGATCTGCTCCACCAATAGCGATCCCAGTTGAAGAATTGCTGATGGCATAAATGGTATCCCCAACTGATCCACATATCCGATTCACACAACCACCGTTCTCTTTCATTCTCAAGTCCCATATGGAGAGCTGCAATAGTCCAAAACCATTAATTAACAGTAATTGTGGAAGTAACAAACTTTTTCAATTCTCAAACAATACATGGATGCAAATGTTTAGTTGCATAAATTTGCTGTACCTGACAACCTTCTGCCACAGCTACTACTGAACTCTCGTCAACATTATCCAAATTCTGCATAAAACTTAATGATGATGGATACAACAATCTGCAAAGAGGCTATATCAACAAGATTATATAGCTCAAGATGTTAATCATGAAAATGACTTAAACATGGATCCAAGCCCTTGTTTGATGAAGGGTTATTTGGATTTCCTCATTCTCATCAACAATCACTTCATTAATCAAAATAACAAATTACCCCAAAAGAGTATTTTAGTCATTTAACCCCAAATAATCCACTTTTTCATCAAACAAGGTTTTCTCCAAAAAAGTTAACTACATCAAACAAGCACAAGACTTGGACCTTGTTTTATGAATGGTTATTAGGATTTAATCAAATAATCTTGTATCCCATCATGAATCAGAACACCAAATTACCCTTACTTTATATTTTCTAACATTTGAAATGTTAAATACAATGGATATTTTATCATCTAACCCAAATAACCCCACATAATCTACTCTCTTTTTCTTTTTATCAAATAAGGTTTATTTTCACAAAAAAAAAACAAAAGACCTACATCAAACAAACTCTTAGCCCAGTGAAGCTTTGTTTTCAAATGAGAGGTTATGATTATCCAAACAAAAGACTTATATGCCCTAAATATGATTAATCAAGTGAAAATAAAATTAAAGAAGACAGCCCTAAAAAGTAAAAAACACAAAACTAAGTACCAGATTCTATTTACTTACGTGTGTAGTGTCCGAAGGTGAGTATCTTCATCATATACATCAATACTCTTACAGAAGCTCCGAGCTACAACAGCCTTGTTGAACACAAACAGAATATTGTTGATGTGAGAATTGATTACAGCGACGATAAAAATCTGTATATGTTGGCTAACAAAAAGATATACTATAATTCTAATTAAACCAAATCAAACTAGTTTTGCAACAATCCCCACTAAAATCCAAGTTTATAAAATCTCAAACAACTTGTATTGGTAACGACAATATCAACCTTCATTACAGACAGCTCTTAAACAGTAACAAGTGGCAACAAATGAGAGAACCCCTATAATTCAGCTAACTCACCTAGGGCTTGTTTGATGTGGATTATTTGGATTAAATCCAACATCATCAATTCATCCAACAAATTACTCAAAGTATCAGTTAAAATACTAAAATACAGTTTTCTTTATACCATTTAAAAATATCAAATATTAAGGGTGTTAACCAAATATTTCCCTTTCCACTCAAACGAAATTATTTTCAAATAACCCTACATCAAACAAGCCCTAAATAAACCATGAGAAAGGGGCAACTTACCCTGGACCAGTGGGTGGGACTGAAACAGAGCCCTGACCAACTGCCCTCTCCAACACCACAATCTCGAGGCAATGCTGAAAATGTAACTCTATCAACATCTGAAATCAATGATCATAATGACTAAGTTATTCATCAAATTATTAATTTTTATTATTATGCTTTTATAATTAAATATGCATAAGATGAAATAGTATGTTGGTGGCATGACCAAGACAATTAATTGGATGCCTAATGGAAAATATCCAAAATGTGAAGCTAACCAGAAACATATGATAGAATTTACATGTGCTTGGGAGAAATTAAAATATGAGATATATAGAATATTATCTAACGAACAAACATAAAGATAGAGATTGTAAGGGGTGAACAAATCAGCAATAGTAGTAACCATTTTCAAATAGATAAGCTACGAAAAGGAGTGATACCAATTGATACTCATACCTTTACCACTCGAATCTAGTTTTGAGACGATAAGGTGACCATAAGAATCTACACTTCCTAATATTAAGCTGTCATTCCCTGCAAATAAAGTCAAGATTTTAAATGGTAGATCAACTTAAACAACATTCTATCGAGGTTGAAGAAATACAGACAGGTGTGGAGTTTTATCATGTTTTGTAACTAGATTCTAAAATAACATCCACATGCTTCAAGTGTTCTATACAACATTTCTGATGCCATATTTCTACAAACATTATGTCAGTGATAAAATGTCTGCATATAGGTTTACTATCTGAACATAGACAATCAAATGGAAAAGAACCATTAAAATACATATGTTTCAATTTTTTTCTTACTATCAGTTCCGGCAAGCGCTATACTCTGAATTTCTGACCTATGAGGACAACGGTTCACTACAGAGGCATCCAACATCTGCAAATAAAAAAATAAAAATAAAAAAAAACTCAGTTGGATCAACATTCTAGGGAAGAATTATCACATAAGACGTGACAGGGAGTTAACCTGAGCGTTTTCAGGAATCAACAGTCCTTCTTTTCCTTGATTTACCAAAGCATCCTCCATGGATATCTGCACATGGAAGAAATGCATTACAAAATCGATATTAAAACAAGTAGGAAACTGAAATTGCTGTGAATTGAACTGACAAAAGCATGGAAGAAACCTCAATTCTGTAAATGCGAGAACCGGAAGCAACATAAATCCAGCATGAGGCACCATCACTGTCAACCTGCAGGACACGAAAGGGAAACCGAATTGAGCAAGGACGTGCATTTTACATTGCAGGAAAGTCGAAAACTCAAGTAATGGTTGATATATAATGATAACGATGTAGGATTCAACAGAGAAGTTTAGGAATTACATGGAGCGCGAGTCGAGTGGATTGAACAGAGCCAGGAGATGGATGTTCAAGAAGAGAGACGGGAATTACTGCCTTCCGCAGGCTCTTTGCTTCAAGCATCTCTCGCTTCTCTAACTCTGCCGGCGGCGGCGGCTAAGTATTCAGAGTAGGCGTTGCGCCGAAGAAGAAGACCGGACTAGTTCCCTCTTGAAAAATAATTTGAGAAATAAAGGTTTTATTTATTATTATCAAGTAAAAGGTTATTAATTTTTTTAAATTGGAATATATATATATTAAAAAATATAATAATATGTTTATACACACGATAAAACATAACATTATAAAATAAAAAAGTCACAAAAACAAGAAAATAAAAAAATAATACAAACGCATGAATTTGTAATCACTTGAGAATAACTATTAACTCTCCGACCTTCTACATCGATTTTCCTAAATGAATCTAAAAAACGTCATAATAATATTTATTATTAATAATATGCATTACAAGACTATAATCATTGAGGGGATGCTTCGTATGTGGTTTGTACTCAGAAATGGGAAAGAAAATAAAATGAATTGTTTGGTTAATGGGTTTTATTCCAGAACATTAATTTAATTCCCGGATATTTAAGAATTATTCATTCATCGGATATTTAAGAATTATTCATTCATCTTTAAATCTGTAGGTCTCTATATTAGTTGTTTCAATACAAAATTTTCGACAATTACCAGGGCATCACCTCGACAATACAAAAGTAAGTTTATTAATATATACAATTTTCCCGCAGTAAGATTCAAATTTTGAGGTATTACAAAAATAAACTAGTACAAAGCAACTTTAGTAGAGTAATTTTAATGGCAGACAAAATAACATCACCTTATTATTTGTCAAATTTTGATCCAAATATAAAAATCCAGATAAAATTACACTTGGTTGAAAAGTGAATTATTGACAGTTTCAAAATAGACCAAACTATGCAATATCTTCTGGTGAGTAAAGAGTGTCTAAAAAACAAACAAACAAAACACAGAATAAAAACATACATAATAATACACAGTACACACACAACATAAACAAAAAGCATAGAGAATATAGTCAGTCAGACAGTCATTCACATGCCAGTTTGGTGTCGAAACTGCTTAAACAGATCGCAAACGCCTGAAACGCAGACAAAGGATACCTATAATCCATGGTAAACATATCCTTCCCAACCTTACCAAACTGCAATATTATCTTGTCATGGTCAGACCTACCACCCGGTGGTACCACAACCGCAGCAGTCGGCTGTGCGGCTGCAGCAATCAGCTGAAAATTCTTAACCGAAGCCACCGTAACCCTCCCTCTAAAATTCAAGCACCAGCACTGCAATTGCTCGTGCCATCTGGGTGGCTTATTCCGTAGGACCAAAGGTCTGCTTTTCGCCTCCACCGGCTCGTGCGAGTGCGAGCCCACGTCGGATGAGAACCGAGAGCTGCTGAATTCGTTGGTCAGCCCTTCCAACGATTTGGAAAACGAGATGCTACGAAACGAATCCTCTAAGGGACGTTGGAGAAGCTCGGGCTGCCCGGGAACAGCGCCTCCGGGATCGAGGGACGAGATAGGGATAGAGTGCATGGTGCAGTTCATTTTGCGGGGCCCTCTCGTTCCCAACACGTTTAGCTCGTAGGTTACGTGGGCTATGTTGTAGCTTCCGGTTGGGACTTTTGGGGAGACCTTTTTCGAGCTGCTGAACCTACGGCTGCTCGTATTGACAGGTACGTGATGATGATTGTCGTTGTTATTGTATGGCGGTTGGGTGTCATATATAATGAACTTCGTCCCCAGGAAATTTGACCTGACAGACAACCAACACAAAGCCCCAATTGGAAACACAGTAAGTTTATGTATGAAAATGCAGGTTATTTGGTAAATGACTAAAATACCCTTTGTAGTAATATTTTAAGATGTTAAGTAAGGGCATTTGAGTCAATAATTTCATTTCATCAAACTAGACCTATTTAGTTTCCAAACATAATCACAATTTCTAAATTCATAAATTATGTATCATTGTAGATTTTCCCTTGCTCAACACCAAAATATACTCATCTTCTAACAACCAACTCGACTTGATTCAGAAGAACATGAACGAAAGCATTTACCTCAGTTTGCCAATGTAAGTATTGGTAGATCTCGATATGTTCTCGATATCCATGGAGATAACATACTCAGTGCAAGTAGTTCGCCTATTTCGTTTAGCAGAAAGAAGGAATTTCCCATTTTCAACCAGCAAAGCTGAAAATCCATTCAACAACAATTAGAAGTTAGAAAAACCCTTACAATCGTATGACAAACGAAGACAAACTCTAAATAAAACAAGAAGCATATACCAGTGCTGAGCGAAAGGTAAAGATGGTAAGTTAATTTAGACTTGTCTCTCTTAATGAAGCATTGAACAGTCCCATCTCTAGGACCAGGCTGCAATCAAAGAAGAAACATCTTAATAAATTCAATTTCATGGCTCTATCAATGACAATTTTCAAATTACATTGAAAAATCTCAACCTGTTTAAGCGAAACAGGGAAGGTAAGCCTCCCAGAGAATTCGGGATTGAGAACAATCTCTTTACACATTTCTCTCCAAGATTTACAGACAGCTGCACAAGCCACAACATGTTTACGAGCAGGCCAGTTGCTTTCACTAGCTTCTAATCTCTTAATTACATCGCGAAGTAGTTCAGGAGGTAAACTTGCCCAACAACAGTTTTGTATAACCGGATTAATTTGATGATCATGTAATTCATGAACAGCACCATGAGATTTTCCTCTATGATGATTACCAGGCAACCTAACCTCGAAACTTCGTCGCGATAAGCTACCAAATCCATCCCTTACATCGCGCATAATGTTTCGAAAAGACATTATATCTTGTTTATATTTTAACCCAATTCAGTTTCTTCTGTACATATACTTGGAAAGATGAATCGATCAAGGAGACCAAGTTAGTTCCATAACTGGAAATGACATTGACATAGTAGTAATCTACAATTTAGAATGAAGCTCTAATTAGAACAAAAAAAGGACATAGAATACAGAACAAAACAAAACAAAACAAGTAAGGAAGATTCCTCAAAAAAGTGAACTTCATATTGACCTAAAAAGCATCGTAATTCATATTAATCAGAAATACTACCTCGGATGAATCCGCTAGTTCACCGCATCTTCGATTTGAGCTGAAAGAAGTCAAATTGAGAAAAGGGTAAGAAGAATAAGCATTAATAGGTGACTTTAAGGATAGAGTAACCCTAATGAAGCCAATATCTGTAAAAACTTGACCATAATCGATGATTCAAAGAACCAAACCTGTATAAAAGAGAGAGTTCAATTAGTAGAGCAGCAATTAAAGAAGATCGAAGGAAGAAGAAGATGAGAAATGGCTTCTCTCTTTCTATCTCTCACCTCAGCTCGATGATTCATTGTTTATCGTAGATCCTCTCCTTTACGTACGCACGCGGTTTCTCTCTCTCCTCCATCTGGATCAACGGCACGGATAAGACTAGAAAAACTCAATCTTTTTTTATTATATGATAAATTGTCTTGAACTTATACAAATTTAAATAAAATATTATTTCTACTTGTAAAAATATTACACGACAAAATTATTATATATTAATTTATTTGTTTTGAAACAGGCTTTTGGATAATATTTTTTTTTTGTAATTTTTTTTTTAAAATTTTTGAGGTAAAATTAGGGTTTATAATGTAATTAATTAGAAAGAAAGAAATATTAATAGTAAATCATTAGAATTGGGCATGCAGCTTGCCAACATGATGTGATGATGAAGAATAAATTAAGATAATTTATTACTCTTTTATTACCTTCTTACTTATATGACATTTAATTTGATAATATATTAAATATATTAATCACTAAATAAGAAGTCACATTGATCTCCTACTTAATTAACTTTTTTTTTATTTATGTGTGTGGACATGGTCTAAGTCTTTAATTAAAACATACAAAAGACATAAACATTAATTTTATTACTCTTTTTTTTCTAAAGGAAACCTATCATATTATCTTAGGATTTGTTTGGTAATAGTTAATTTGGAACTAGAAATAAAATTGGGAGGTCTAATTTCACTTCATAAATTTTGTAAACCATTTAAGTTTAAGAATTAAAATTAAAATTATAATTAAATTTAAACTAAGGTAATTTAATAATTCTTTTCTTTCAGTACAGAAATATAATTTCAGTATTTATTTTTTAATATTTTTTCAAACAAAATATATTATTATATCATTTATAACTTAATGTGTTCAACAAATATTATGATGTTAAAATTTTAATATTTTTTTAATTTAGTAAGTTAATATTTCTCTATATATATAGAGAGAATGATAGAGAGCGCAACTGAGAGAGTCGGGAGAGCGATGGTCTACATGGCAGACAAAAGAAATTAATAAATAAATAAAAATATAATAATAATTAAAACAAGTTTGTAGAATATTCTCTCTCCTCTTATTAATTAATTTCTCTCTCCTCTTATTAAATAATTTTTCTCTCTATCTCTACAAATTAATTTATCTCATTTATCCATATTCTGAAAATTATTATTTTATTCATTTATTTGATATTTATTATCACTCATTTAACCGGTTAAAATAACTCAATAATTTACAAGAATCTCTCACATTAAATATTTTAATAATATGTTTAAATAAATTCTAAACCATAAACCTTAAACCCCAAATTCTAAACCCTAATCTCTAAATTCTAAACTCTAAATCCTAAATACTAAATTCTAAACTCAAAACCCTAAACCCTAATTAATATAACTGATTAGTTGAATTATGAATTTATCTCTTTTATTTTTATTTTATTTTTATGAATTTTCAATTCCTTTATTTATCAAATATTTTTTATTTATTTTTTATGACCTTTTTTTTTATTATTTTTTTTATTGACTTATTAATATTTTTTTTAGTTTTATTACTTATAAATAAATGTTTATCTAATATTTCGATTCTCACGATTAATTATTTTCTCTCCAGGAATTATAAGATAGAAATTATTTGATAAGAGAAGAGAGAAAATAATTAATAAGAGGACCTGTCATAAACTGGATCATTCGCTGTCTCAGCGCTCTCTATCATTTTTCATATATATATATATAATTTAGTTATATCATTTTTCTTAATTAATATTTCATTTTTAAATTTATAAAGTTAACAAATCAATATTTTTTTAACAAGAATTAAACCTTGACACTTAAAATATCTTAATAAGTTATATCAAACAAATATTTTAGTAATACAGATTATAAATATTAAAATTATTTTTATTATATTTTTTTCAAACATAAAAAATTAGAATTAAATTACAATTTTATAGTTTTGTCTAAATATAGTAATTGAATTATAATTAAATTGAATTGAAAATAAATGTCAATTTTAGTATATATAATTGTAATTTAAATAAGAAACAGAAATTATAATTCCTTTCAAACCGTGCTTGTGTCAATGAATTGTTATATAATTTTTAATTTTTAATTTGATAAACATATTAATCACCAACCAAATTTATAAGATCTCATAATTAATTAGATATGGATATGTACTAAGTGGACTTTAGGTATCTGTAAACAAATTTAGGTCACCAAATTTAGAGAGGAGACACATTACTAAAGTCAACTTGCATATATACATTATATATAATATATGTGGTATCATCAAGGGACAAACACACAAATATATTGTTTTCTTATGGTTAAGTTTAAAATTATACTAATAAAATGCTTAAGTTTGCACTGAGAAAATGAAAAATATTAGTGCAAATCCGGTCCTAACTCAAAATTACATGAGTTAAACAAACGTAAAACTTCAAAATATTATCATAATCAATATAAACTACTACCATTTTTCATTAAAAAAGTATTTTTATTTAATTTAAGCTCATTTATATAATTGTAGTGTATTTTATTAATATAATACAATTCTCATGTTTAATTCTCATTATTAACATTTTTAAATTAAAGTTTAAACTACGACCATATTAGCTCGTGTTAACTTTAAAAAAATGTATATATAATTATATTCGGTTTACAATTTTATTACATAATATTAATAATTTCTTAGAATAAAATAGAAACACAAACAAAACCATCAATTTTATCATTGAAGTCTAAATTATTTAAGTTGTAAGCATTAAAATATCTAAAAATTATGCGTTGTCATTATAGTTTATGTTTAAATAATAAACATTTCTAAATAAATTCATTATAGTCACTTCTAAATAAGTTCATTATAGTCACTTATTATCTTTGTAATTCATTAAGGTAATTTAGGTGGAAAAAATCTTGTGTACTAGAATATATATTTGAGTGTTAATTTTAAGTAAAAATGACATAAATTGATAAAAATTAATGATTATTAATATAGATGAAATAAAACTCTAATTTAAAAATAAAATCGATAAATAATAAATACTAATTGTTTTGAACAAATTAAGGACCATATTAAAAAGAATGTCACCTAATTTTAATCGATGAGTTACATAGTGTTAGCTAGATTGAAAAAAAAACAATTAATTTATGAAAGAAGTGTCACAAACTCTATAGTATAATCTTAAATAATTATATTAAAATCATTAATTTAAAAAATAAATTGTTGAAACCTTACTTTAAAGACCAAGAAAAATCTCATAGTAAAAATAATCTATATGGTTGAGAAATTATGACAGCTACGTCATGAAATAAATGAAGACAAAATAAATAAATTATAGAACTAAAAATTCCTTAAAACTAGCTAAGGTTTTATATAAACTTAATTGTTACCTTCCTGTAAAGGAGGTTTAATGAAAATTAACCACCTGATTTATTTATTAAATCTTTATTTTAAGGTACAAATATCACAATATTTAGCATCCCAATTAAAGAATAATAATTATACTCATTTAAGAGATTAACAACAAAATCGATAAAAATTAATTTCAAAAGTCTTCCTATATAATTTTTTTTAATAATTCTACAAATTGACCAGTTGCCCACTAAAAATCAAGGATTTAGGATGATTCCCAAGATAATATTTAAATAAATAAACTGTACAAAATTATATATATATTTCCTTGGTCCTATTTAGAGTCAAAACATATTTTTGTTATAGATTAAAGAAATAATTTATAGTGAGTGGCCTTCATTCAATATTGTATCTTAATAAGTAATTGCACCCACTCGTTGAAATTATCGCAGCTTATATTTATTAAGTAAGATAAGGTTGTTATTAATTAAGGCCTTAAGGGTCAGTGACTCAAATGATTGATTACTAGTCATTCTAATTATGTTATTATTTTGGGTAACTGTCCCACAATTTTATATGATTAAATCTTAATTAGTTATTTAAATAATTTCAATCCCTAATTAAATATTATTTCCCTCTTCTTTTACATTAATTAATTAAAATATTCAATATTTTGAAAAAATAAAATATTTTATTATTATATATTAATATTTTTAATTTTCTTTATAAAAAAAATATAACTTTCTTAAAATCATTATTAATTATCAAGACCAAAATGCATTGTTTTAAGAATATTGGTATGAGTTAGGAGCACATAACTTGTGAAGTATCTAAATTTAGTTGAGTTTTATTTAATTTAATCAAAATGATAATATATATATATAGTTTAAAGTCAAGGCACCACAATAATACATTTTATACTTAACACGAAAGTTCAAGTCCTAAAATATTTAAATTTAGATTTTAAAGAATGCATTTTTAATTATAATTTTTTTTCTTTTCTAATTATTTTCTCTCTCATTAATTATATATATATATATATATATATATATATATATATATATATATATATATATATATATATATATATATATATATATATATATATATATATTCTCACTAATCATATAAAATATATTTTTTTTATCAATAATTTATATATATTAAACGTAATTTACCTTATTTATTAATTATATTATCTTTCATCATTAATTTTATATAAATACATTTTATCTTTTATTATACATTTTTTCTCTCATCATATATATATAATATTTTCTTTATTAGTATAAATAATTTTTTAATTAATATAAAAATTAACTAATTAGTAATAAATATTAAATACAAAATATATATACATACACAAAATAATAAAATTATTTCAACAATTTCAAGTTGTTTAACGGTTAAAGTGTTTACATTTCATGCTTAAGATCAGGGTTTGAATCCCAAAACATTCAAATTTAGATTTTCAAGAATGCATTATTAACTATAATATACGGTGGTGCAACTTTTAAACAAAAGATATGAGGCATCTGAAAGTGTGAGGTCGAAATTAGTGGTTAATTTTACGAGCATTTGAAAGTGTAAGGTCACGAGATGGAGGTCGAGTGGTGGGTGGTTCATCGAGTGTGATGTCAGAATTATTGGTTGGTTTGGCGAGCATCTGAAAGTGTGAGGTCACGAGATGGAGGTCGAGTGGTGAGTGGTTTGTCGAGTGTGAGGTCAGAATTAGTGGTTGGTTTTGCGAGCATTTAAAAATGTGATGTCACGAGATGAAGGTCGGGAGGTCGAGTGTTAGATGGTTTGTCGAGTGTGAGGTTGGGATTAGTGGTTGATTTGACGAGTATTTAAAAATGTGAGCTCACGATATGAAGTTCGGGTAGTGGGTGGTTTGTCGAGTTTGATGTCGGAATTAGTGGTTGGTTTAACGAGCATTTGAAAGTGTGAGGTCACGAGATGGAGGTCGGGTGGTGGGTGATTTGTCAAGTGTGAGGTCGGATTTAGAGGTTGGTTTAGAGAGCATTTAAAAGTGTGAGATCACAAAATGGAGAGGTCGGTTAATAGATAACTTGTCGAGTGTGAGGTCGGAATTAGTGGTTGGTTTAACGAGCATTTGAAAGTGTGAGGTCACGAGATGAAAGTCGGGTGGTGGTTAGTGGTTTGTTTGACATTGGATAAGAGGTCTGTGATCAAAATTGGGATTTGGTTATTGATTTCTTGAAGTGAGAGTAAAATAGAGTTTGACTAAGATTGGTGAGTAGTTTGTCGATTGTGATGTCGAAATTAGTGGTTGGTTTAACGAGCATTTGAAAGTGTGAAGTCACGAGATGAATGTCGGGTGATGTTTAGTGGTTGGTTTAACATTGGATAAGAGGTGTGTGATCAAAATTGGGATTTGGTTATTGATTTATTGAAGTGGGAGTAAAAGAGATGTCGACTAAGATTGATGAGTGGTTTATCGAATGATAAAAATAGGCATATGAAATAGTATGTGTCACAAGATTAGTGTCAGTGAGTGATTTATCGAGTGTGAGGTCAGAATTAATGGTTAGTTTGGTGAACATCTGAAAGTGTGAGGTCACGAGATGGAGGTCGGGTGGTGGGTGGTTTGTCGAGTGTGAGGTTAGAATTAATGGTTGGTTTAACGATCATTTAAAAGTGTGAGGTCACAAGATGGAGGTCGGGTGGTGAGTGATTTGTCGAGTGTGAGGTTGGAATTAGTGGTTGGTTTAACGGACATTTGAAAGTGTGAGATCATGAGATGAAGGTCGGGTGGTGGGTGGTTTGTCAAGTGTGAGGTCGGAATTAGTGGTTGGTTTAACGAACATTTGAAAGTGTGAGATCACGAGATGAAAGTCGGGTGGTGGTTAGTGGTTGGTTTGACGTTGGATAAGAGGTCTGAGATCAATTAGGATTGGTTGTTTATTTATTGAAGTGGAAGTAAAAGAGAGGTCGACTAAAATTGATGAGTGGTTTGTCGATAGATAAATAAACATATGAAAAAGTGTGAGTCACAAGATTAAGGTCAATGGGTGGTTTGTCGAGAGGGAATAAAGATACATATGAAAAAGTGTGAGTCACAAGATAATGGTCAATTGGGGAGTTTATGGTTGAGTTTGACAAGAGATAAGAGATGTTCATATCTATTGAGGTCGACTAAGATTGATGGGTGGTTTATCGAGGGATAAAAAAACATATAAAAAAGTGTGAGTCACAAGATGGTGGTCAATTGATGGATTAAATAGGGTGCTTAGAGAATAAAATATATGTTAACATTAAGTTTAAGATAAACTTAATTTTTACAAATTAAAATCAATTTTAAATTAATTAAATTTATATAATATTAATTTTATCTAAAATATTTATAAATAAATAATATTTTATATATATTCAAATGCATTGGATTCATTAGTTTATTTAAAATATTACTAAAAATATTAGTTATATAATTTATTTGAATAATTTATGAGAAAAAGTTATATCTTAAAGATCAAAAGTCAGAAAACTTTATATATTATATATATATAAAAAAAGTTAAAGTAAAAAAGAAAAAGTTAATAGTTATATAAAATTAATCTAAGAAATAAATAATAATTACAAAATTAATTAGAAGAATTATAGATTTATTTGATATTGACTCAAATCCTTATAGAATTGATTTTTGTTCAAAGATTAATTTATTTGAATTACTAATAACTTATTTTAAGTTTGTAAATTCAATTCACTTTATTTTTAATTATTGTAAGATTTTAAGATTTTATAAATTAATAAACAATATTTTAGAAAATTAACATGATGTTTAAATGGATCATGTCGGGCCTAAGTCGTCGTGATGGGCTATGGTCGGTCGCTAACTGAATCCATGTTATAAGGACTTACATATGAAAAAAACAAATAAATGCAATCTTATTGAATAAGTTTAATATTATTTTTAATTCTTTCCAATAATTAAATTAATTATTAGAAACATAGATTTTTATTAGTATAAGAAATATTTTATTACCCACTTAGTAATTGGTTTTAGATCGTGTTTATTAATAATATTCAAACTTAATTAAGATTAATAATTATAAATAATAAAAATAAAAGAAAAAGTGGGCCCTTCTGATAGTCCATACATTGTATCTGCAAAACCCTCAATTACCTTATTTATTAGTTTCTGAAAATTGAATTAAATTGAACTGAATTGAATTAATTGAATTTGAGGGTTTAAAAAAAGAAAGGATTTTTCAGATGATGTCAAAAGGCACATATGTACGCCTGGTTTCTCTTCTTCTTCATTTTCGATCCATGATTTTCGGCTGATATCAGAAACCTAAGTAACGGTTCGACCGGTTCATCGGATTAAGGTTATTCTTCTCTCTATCTGTTCTGTTCTATTCTTCTATTGGAGAAACCTTTGATTCATTTCTATTGCCGTGATTTTAGAAAGTAGGTCTTTTTTAGGTTGAATTTTGCAATCTGAAGATGATTTTGTCTGCTACTGATTTGGGTTGTTTAAAATTTGTTTCTGATTGAATGTTTGTTGGTTTAGTTAGGTTAAGAATAATGCTTGAGTCTTCGGAATCAGAATTGGTATGCGTATTTGGGAGAAATTGGTTTCATGGAGGTGATTATATGTTGTTGAGTTAGGGTTTTGGACAGGCTGGTACTGAATTCTGAACTGGGAATCTGTATAAGATTGTTTAATCTAGGGTTTACTTATATTGTTTCTGGTAATGGAAGGAAATTTGTCGTCTGGAAATATGATCCAGGGTGGTGTTGGTGGATCTTATGGAAGCCTTGATCTTCAAGCTCCAATTCGAATTCATCACCAAAATCAAAATCAAAATCAAAATCAAAACCAAAACCAGAACCCTCTTAGCCTTCTTCAACATCACTCAATTCCTAGGCAAGGATCATCGTTCACCGATCAGAATCATCATACAGTCGGTTTGGGAGATTTCCCCAAGGGAGAAAGGGGGAAAAACATTTCCTTTAGCGACGAAGACGAACCGAGCTTTGCTGAGGACGATGTTCACAATGATCCTAACAGGGGTAAAAAGGGTATTCAGTGGCATCGAGTGAAATGGACTGATAAGATGGTGAAGCTTCTGATAACTGCTGTCTCTTACATAGGAGAGGATGCGAATTCTGAATTTGCGAGCGGAGGTATCAGGAGAAAATACGCCAACATTCATAAAAAGGGTAAATGGAAATCAGTATCGAAAGTGATGGCAGAAAGAGGGCATTGTGTTTCGCCCCAGCAATGTGAGGACAAATTCAACGATCTTAACAAAAGGTACAAGAGACTGAACGAGATTCTCGGGAGGGGCACTTCTTGTCAAGTTGTGGAAAGGCCTGAACTTCTCGAACGAATGGATCACGTTTCAGATAAGGCAAAAGACGAGGTTAAGAAAATCCTGAGTTCCAAACATCTCTTCTACGAAGAGATGTGTTCTTACCACAATAGTAACAGACTCCACTTACCCCATGATCCTGATTTACAACGCTCTTTACGGAAATACTCTGATATTCGTGATGGAAACGACGACGATGATGTGGAAATGGACGATGATAATGATGACGACGATGATGAAGAAGAGTTTGAAGATGGAGGTGAAGGGGGGAATAAGAGGAAAAAGAAGAAGAAGAAATGCGGTGGTGTAAAGAAGATGAAACCTAATTGCGGGTCTCATCAAGAAACTTTCTTTAGTGCTCATACTAGTCAGACTGTGGATCATCATCAAGTAGGAATGTTGGCTGAAGAAGATGAGATGAAAGGAAAATGGATGAATGAGAGGAGGCTTAGATTGGAAGAACAGAGGCTGGAAATTCAGGCACAGACATTGCAGTTGGAGCAAGAACGACATAAATGGGAGAGATTCTGTAAGAAGAAAGACAGGGAATTGGAAATCATGAAGATGGAAAACGAGAGGATGAAACTTGAGAACGAACACATGGCCTTGGAGTTGAAGAAACGCCAGTTAAATGCCGAGTTTATTTGAAACTGAAAGTGTTATTCTCTTTATAAGTGTAGTAACATGTCCATTCTTTAGGATATAACTATAGAAACTGCAAGTTAAGACCATTTTTTTTCTTCTTTCTTAGCAAGCTTAAAACATAAATTTGAGGTTTATATTTCTTTCATCACCCCCTCTCAAATGAAGTTTGGTGGTAAATGGTTATATGATCAACTCGAGAGTCTAAACGGGTTGGTTGATCTGATCCGGATTCGACCCTGATTTTGGTATAGAACTGCTTATATAGTTGGTATGAAATTGTTGTTTCTAACCTGATTTGTTGTGCTCAAACAGAGATAGTCCAATTGAGGTGAATCTATCCAAACTGTAATATACCCATTTTGAACTTGATTTTTACGTCTTTATTTAATAAGTTTCATATAAATTCTCGATAGAGTATACAATAATCTAAAACATAAAATTAGGGTTTATATTTGAAGACGTCAGATGACATGGGGGAAACAACAATGGCACATGGTGTAAAGGAGCAAAGTATAACGGCTTACCCATATTTCCCTTCATATGTGGCTTTCAGCTTATTTATTAATTTACCACCCAATGGACCACCATTTTTGTAGGCCAATTCAATGAAAATTATTAATTCATCATGTACTCTCTTTCCTTTTAAATAATAACTCTATGCACTAAAGTATCACAATACATACTTTTATTTAATTCAAATTAACTTTAAACATCTGTTTGTAAGTACTAAACAAAAATTAAAGTTACAAATGTGTATCTATAAATTTTAAATTAATATTGTTTAATGTTCAATGAATGATGTTTCTGAGATACTTTGTATTTGAAAATAATGCTATTAATACAAATTTATAATGATTTTGTAGGGTTTGAAGGTTATCTTAATCTATTTCCTTTTAATATTTTATTTTGGAACTGCATTATTTGACAACCAGAGGTAGACATCTCCAATCTTCCTCGGGTCCTGAGCAACTCCGTTCAACTAGTTAATTATTCGTTAAGTATTTTTTACGAACTATATGTTTAACTTGCGGAATCAGTTGCATTCCGAAAAAGAAACAGAACCCAATGTTCTAAATAAAAAAACTTGAAGCTTTAGTCGTGATCCAGTGAAAATAATTGTATTAAAAAATTAAAGGATCACAAACGGTAAAGGGTGCCATACTAGTTCTCCATAATTCAAAGAAATAAAAAAGAAATAAAAGTTATCATAATCTATTTCCTATTAATATTTTGATTTTATTTAATTTTGGAGTTAATTATTATTTATTTTAAAATTTTAAAAAGATAATAAGATCATATATTTCTATAGTTTAATTTACATTTAAAAAAAATAGCTTAGTGACCTATATGAACATTTGGTTGAGAATGACAATTTTTTGAAAATGAATAAAATTAGTAAAATTACTGTCATGATAATAATATTGGCAAGAAAGAGGACCATGGTGGGGCTATGTTCACAAGCATTTAACCCTTCCACATCAACATTATTGCTAAATTATTTATTGACATTTTGTTTATTATTTAAAATAAAATAACTAAAGTTAACATGCATTAATCAATATGCACATGCCTGTAATAACTTGTATTGGACCCAAAAGTTAACTACCACCCTACCCCACTAAACATCAATTTAATTTCTATATTATTTGGTAACTATAGTAATTAAGGTTCTTTAATGTGTTTATGATAAATTCGGCCATTTCGTGCCATTGCTCATTGCTATACATGTCTAGTTTTTTTCCTATTTTGTTTTTCGATTTTTATCATTTTGTTTAAACAACTTATTTGAATAATGAAATGAGCTTCATTAAAAAGAAAAAACTTTAATTTGTCAAGCTATAGTCTTTAAAATTTTAACTAAATACTTAAAATCATATTATAAAATTTTATTTGATTTTTCAAATGTTTTCTTTGTGTTTTTATTTAATTAAAATAGAAAAGAATAAATAAATATTTAAATGGGAGAAATGTGGGATTTGACCAATTATTATTAAATTTGTTAATATAAACATAATTAAAGTATATTTCAAAACATTGTCCCAATAAAATATTTTAAGAATAAATAAATTTCTTTTTATTCAAACCATATCCAATTTCGGATTGAACGTTTTCAAACAGCGAAATTTGTTTAACACTTGTAACATCTCTTTTCATAATTTCTTAACCTACAATTTTTAATTTTTAATTGGGTTTTCAAAATAAAATAAAATATTACTGAAACATAATGTGGTCCATAATGATGATATTATAAAAGATATGTTATTTCATAATTCTCTCAAATAATATGTCTATGTATTAAAAGAAATAAAAATTCATCATTTAAGGACAATCACAAAAAAGTTACATCAAAATAACATTAATCCAAACTAATAGCTATGAGCCCAAAATCCCCAACATCACCTTATAAAGAGTCTCATACATTTTCCAATCATTTAATTACAAACTATTGGTTCTTAACAAAGCTTGCACCTTCTTTAGATTTTTAATGTTGTATTTAAACTCAATGAGTCATTGTTTCATCATAAGGTCCCCTTTTTAATTGAGTCATCTTCTTCATTCTTCCAATTACTTTACCATATCTTATTCCTTAAGGCAAAATAAGAACCTACATCTCATTGGATGTGATATCAAAGTCTTCACCTTTGGGACTCTATGTTCTAGCTACCAATTAACACCAAGAACAAAAAGCTTATTGTAATAAAAATAAAACTCGATCAATACGAGACAAGATAACCGAGATTTGTTTGGAAAAACTCATTTATTAAATGCAATCCACATCACCTCTTTTTAATGAGCAAAATCTTGGACAAATCAAAATGACCAAATAGAAATAAAAGGGTTACAATTTAACCGTTTTCAAAAAAAAAGGAAAAAAAAAAAGTCCAATTTAGTCCTAATTAAATAAAAGGGTTGGAAGGTCACGTAAAAGAGATTTTAATATTATTTTTCTTAAGGTTTGAACTGTTTATCTATAATGACTATATTTATAAATATGATAACTATCCAACTAAAAGTAAAGATACTTTTACTAATTTTAACATTGATCTCCATGTTAAAAATAAGTAAAAAAAAAATAAGACTTTTAAGAAATGAATATATATTGTTCATTATTTTCACTACCAAAACAAATAATTTGATTTCATAAAGTAACATATTTGTATAGCTCTTCACTTGTATAAACTTCCTTTCATCGTGAATTTCAATTAACATACATTTTAGACATAGATGTATTATGTTTATAATACATTAACAAGTAAATTAAGGCATGAAATTTAAATACCTAAAGAAATAAAATAGAAAGAGGTAACTATATTCATCAATAACATATATTTAAATATAATAAAACACGATGTATTCTAATTCCTTAAAAAACTTCACTTATAATAATTGAACCAATATCGGTTTTATTTGTTTAAGCCTAATACAACAATATTAATTATCTGTCACAAATTTATAATAAAAAGATACTCAAAAATTAAAATCTACTTAATTAGACATATAGCACACGGATGACAAAGACAATTTATTAGATTTTAGAAGTGAATTATATATATATATATATAATTGGTTGAAAAAATAAAATATAAATATAAAAAATGAAAAAAAAGTAATTAGCTAGAGATGGTTAATCTTGTCCACATGGATGACACATGATGCATGTTAGAATAGTGTTCACATGTCTACCATGTTCCACTTTTTTTTTGTCTTTTATTTTTATTTATTTTTTGTCTACATTACACATGCATATGTAATGTAGTAGTAACTTTTTTAACATGGGCCAGCAAATTACTTAAAACTTTTTATCAATATTCATACAGCTAGCTATAATTAATTAATTAACCATGCTTAATTATAATTATGTTAATTAATTAATGATCTATCCCAATTTTGTCACAAGCACATTTTTTTTAAATGAGTAGGGTATATTAAATATAAAAAGAATAGTTTAAACATAACAAAGTATGACATGAAAATTAAAAAATAATTAAAAATAAAAAAAGAATATAAATATGGTATCAACCTATCAAGCTCATACATCTTTAAAAATAAAAAACGAATAATTCTCCGATATACTCTACCGACTTTTCATAACAAATATCAGAAAGCGTCGTAATAATATCATTATGAATGATACGCATCAGACGACTACAATTATTGAAAGTTCGATGATTTATCTTCAACTAGATACTAGTTCACCAGAAAATAATCGGGATGATAACTCAAATATGCATTTCTGTCATATTAGTCGACTCAATCCAAACTTTACAGAACTATCCACAAATTTAGGCATCACCAAGTGAATCTCAATCACATTCTACACAAAAAAAAAAAAAAACAAAAAAAAAAACTATATATATTAGTCACCCTTGAGAATGTAAAAATAAGTGAGTATCTTATTTCACATCCTTATGACTAAGCTCGGTCAAATGAGAAAATAAACAAACTATGTAAACATAGAGTCCATTTTTAAGGCCCCAAATTTATTAAAATACTCAAAAATATAGTATTATTAATCAATTAATATATTTTATACAATGAATATTATAATTATATATTAGTTTATGTATATATTTTAATTTATTAAAATTATAATTAGTATTATATACCCTAAATTTCGAATGTACATATTACATGACAATGGCTTACTATAATACATTTTTTTTAATGTATTATAAGTTATATTGTAACAATTAAAAATAAGTATTGATGCATTATAAGTTATAAAAAAAAAAATCTAAATTATAATTTAATCTTATAAATTGAATCAATACCCTTAGCTAAGGTAACACAGACCATGCACAAATTAGGTTAGATGCTATATTGCCATTCTTAGCAGGTCTTTTTTACTTTTAGAAACTTTCTTCATGTGGGTTCATGGGTGGAGAGAGAGAAAGAGAGAGCATCTAATTTAAATATAAATATTATTATTATTATTATTATTTATTAGTATATGGAATTTAATTTTGTATGCTGCTGTAAAAGGGAAGAATGAGATATTAATGGTACCACATTTGAGAATGGGACGAGCATCTCTATCTAATTACAGGGTCAAACCTATCCTATGTACCTATATAGCTGCGATTCAAGAAAATATATATTATTTTATTTTATTAAATTAATAAATTATAATTATTTATAATTAAGTTTCTTAAAAAAAAAAAGTAAAAAAGTTGAGGTAACAATTTAATTTGTTTATGAAATTGATATCTAAAGTCTTATGATGACCTGATCCAGTATATATTGATGATGAAGGAAGTGTATAATTATATATATATATATATATATTATTATTATATATATACTTTCTATTCTTATTTTATTAGTTTCAACTCTTAAATAATATTATATATATTAAAAAATAATTAAATGTAATAAAGAATACATTATATTACAAATGAGTGACGACTGATGATAGAGGTTGAATTAAAATTTGTTTTTTTTTTGGTATGTTTGAAGGGATAAATTAATAAAATGTAAAAGATTTAATTAAAAATAAAAATAAAATAAAAAAGATTGAGTAAAGATGGATGTTGCGTGACATGATTAACGTTTGATTCCCTGTTTAATTTATTTTAACTAATTAATATCTTGAGATTATCTTAATTGTTAGTGCAAACCAACTAATTAATTATTTAAAATTTCTTTAACATGAAATTAATTTAACATAATATTTTAATTATATGTCTATCTGCTGTCTATCCTCTCTCTCTTCATACAATCCCTTTTAAAATAAAATAAAAAAATTAAACCAGTTAAATTATTATTATTTTTAATTAAAAAAAAAGAAGTTAAAGTATTATGAATTATGACCATTTTTTTAATCTAAGATATTTTTTAATATTTTTAATTTTAAAGTGATTAATAATTTAGTTCGGACAAATAATACTCCAAATTAAGTCCAAGCAACTAAGCAAGTATATATATATTTTAAACAAATTTAGGTCACATCTATTATTATTATTAATATTAATATATAAAAATATTTATTATAGGATGGTTCCGGTAGGCCCACACCATCGGTGATTGGTTGAAAAAAATAATAGTCCAATAAAAGCCAACTTTCTACAGACAATGAATACTCTTATAAATAACAGTAATAAAAAAACAATACATCTATTTATAATTTATAATTATAGGGACAAAAGCAAGAAAATCTCCTTAACAAAGATATAAATTAAATTAATTTGTCAATAATTTATTTTTTTTAGATCTTTATTTTATATGTTAAACTTGAACGGTATTACATGCATATTTTCATTTACATGATAAAGTTTAAAACTTATATATATATATATAATAACACTTAAAATAAAACATATATTCGCACCACAACACATAAACGAGTTGAATTGTTGATTTATGAGTTAATCCGTCCTAAAACATAAAAAAAAAAATTACAACCTACAACCTATATATTAATAAGAGAGGGTTTAATTGAATAAAATATATTAAGTTTTTATTCCATAAAAATATTTATATCATAATGGTTATTAATTGAAACCAATCTCTATTAATAAAATCACATCAAAGTAATTATTATACTAAATATATGTATATATCAATTATGACAATTACTGACTTATTTTAAACTTATTCAATCGAATTATGTAAAAAATTAATAATGAAAACCATAATGGAGCTGTGTCAAGTTTCTTTCAAATAACTTTGACAGATTTAATTTTCAATAAAAAAATCATCAAAATTTTTATCAAATTATCAATTAAATATATTATAATTTTAAAATCTAAATTTAGTTTGATAAGAAAAATCTAAAAATTATTTTTTTACAATAAACATTATTTTTTCAAATAAACAAGCTAACCAATAAAATAAATCACATAATTTAAATGTTCTTAGTTCCACCTGAGTTCATTAAATAATTATTAGCATATATATATATATATATTAAAATATGTAGTTAACACAATTTTATTTCACTTAATATAATTTTTTTGTGAATCAAATCCAATTTTTGTAATCTCTTAGATATGACTTATAACTTTAACATAAATATATGTTAATGATTATTATAACTTATATATTTAAAGGTGATTTTATATTTAATTTGAGATAATCCTAATAATATAAAAAGTTTGCTTATTAATCTTTATGGTAAACTACGTTAAATGACATATAATATGTTTTCTAATTAATTATATATATTATGTTTGCTTGTTACTCTTAAATCTATATTTTTATATATAGAATATTCAACAAAAATATTATATAATTTTTTTTTAAAGAGTGATGAAAATTCATAAAATTAATTATAAATTAAAGTTATAAAAAGACTCACAATAAAACATTAAAGCTTAAAAAGTAATATTATATTTAATGACATTATTTATTTAGTCTGTCAAATTGGGAATGCATATTTTTTTTTTAAAGTAACTAAAATTGTTTGTATTTGAATATAATATATATTTTTTTTTTATGAATTACGTTACATCTTGGTTAAGAGAAGTAACTGTGGGACTTGTGCCGCCACGTAGGCAGTTTGGTGGGACCCAACTGTGAATGGAGAGTGACAATTTGCGGTTTAATATATAAGAATATAGATGTCTACATGCCAAAACATGATTGTCTAAAAATGGAAATAATAAATTATAACACCTAAGCCAATATTTAGAATGTTCAATTTTACAATATATTATTAATTTTTCTTATAACAAACACCAATATAGAAAATTCAATTATTATTATAATAATAATAATAAAATTTACTTTTGAATAATAATAATAATATATTATCATGAGAAGTTAGATCAAATTAAGTCCATGTTATTAGGCGAAAGCATTTATTAATAATGCTTGAGTAATGACAAAATCGGTTAGGCTTTGGTCTACCCATTATTTATTATACCATTTTAAAAATCCCAAACCCTATTTTAAATTGGGTAATTATTTTTACCTAGACTTATTACTATTATTATTATAATAATGATTATTACTAGTAATATAGTTCTTAAGCATAAAAATCATTTTTTATCATTTCACCGATTGTCAAATTAGTGCTCTAATAGAGTTCTGACCTAGTTTTTTAAAATCTCATAATTTGAGTTATTTATTGTTAAAATTATAAAAAAACATCGTGATAGATTCAAACGTCGTTAACTTATTATCTACGTGCATTTATAAATAAATAAAAATTAAATTACTTATTTAACTATTGAATTTCAGCGAACTTAAACTAGTAATATAAATATTTTATTTATTTATGAATGCATGTAGATAATAAGGATAAATTTAACAAAAAAAAAATAAATAATAAAATTTTTAAAAAAATTATATAAAATCTCAATTACCCTACTAATGAAATCAAAATTGACAATTTAGGCCAAGTTATATTTTAAATTAAGTTAAAATAATATATAATAACTTATATTTTATTATTAATTTTCTCACCAGAATATTTTTTTATTTAATAAAAATATTCTCATTTCCCAATTTGTTTTTTATTTTTATAAAAATACTAAAGGTAGTAGAATAAAATAAAAGGGTAAAATAGTAATATAATAAACACACCACATCTATCTCCAAGTGCGGGCAACGGCCACTGAAATCCAAAAATGCCCAAAAAGCAAAGGTGGCCTACATATGCTGCCCCCGGCTTTTCTGTTTTAACTATTATATATTATTATATTTTTTAAAATAATTAATTAATTTATTTAAAATTAATATTTAGGTAGACAGACAAAAACCCAACTTATTATTATCATTATCATCCCTCCCTATTTTTCTCTCTCTATATATCATATATTTATCTAATTATTAACCAATAATATAATTATGCAAATAATAATTTGGTAAAAAGAGATAATTTTGTTTATAATTTTATAATGAAAAGAAAGTGAGAGAGAAAGAAAGAGATGGGAATGGGATGAAGATTCCATTTTTTACAGCTAAAAAAAGGTGATAATATTTTTGTTCTTTAAATTTATTTTTTATTTATTTTTTTGTGATGGGGTTGTGGTGAGATTGACAGGCAGATCGGATCCCACCGAAATATATTATTATATTTATTTAATTAATTAATTAATTAATTTATTTATTACTATTATTAATAAATAATAAATTCACCGCAAACACCCAACCATCTTTCATAAAAACTCTTTTGGATTTCACCCACCTTTATTTATTTAATTTTTTTTTTCATATATACTATTTTGTTGCTATTTTATTTTGCGGCTGTAAACTGATATACAGCTTGAAGAACAAGAGAGAGAATACAGAAGAGAGAGAGAAGAGAGAGAACTCCGATGCTGGGAGTTTCAGGCATGATGGGTAGCGCCGGCGACGGAGCTGCGTCGGCGGAGCCGACACAAACCCATGATGGGGAAACCGGGGTTCTGGGGGAAGAAGAGAAGTTGGTGATGAGAATTGACGAAGCTGGCGGTGACCGGAGCTCCGGTGGTGGTAACCGGTGGCCGAGGCAGGAGACGGTGGCTTTGCTTAAGATACGGTCGGAGATGGATGCTGTTTTTAAAGACTCGAGCTTGAAGGGTCCCCTATGGGAAGAAGTTTCCAGGTGAGAGAATAAATCAAATTCAATTTCACACTCCCCATGTTTTCTCCGATCAAATCTTGTCGGAATTCTCTCTCTACATCTATATATCTATATATCTATATATGTATGTATTATAAGAATCATCTCAGATCTTAAAACGCGAAATTCGGGTGAAAATCGGAGTATGTTTGATGGATTTCATCTCAAGAATGATTTTTTCTTTAATTTCACATCATTGACATGAATCATATGATCATGCAGAGAGATCATGGTAGAGTATATTTTATGTTTAACAGAATTGTCAGACAATCTTCATCGTTTTCATTTTATGCTTTAAGATCTGTTAATTCTCTCTCATCAGGAAGCTAGCGGAGATGGGATTTCATCGGAATGCAAAGAAGTGTAAGGAGAAGTTTGAGAATGTATTCAAATACCATAAACGGACTAAAGAAGGCCGAGCTTCTAAACCAGAGAGTAAAACTTATCGATTCTTTGATCAATTAGAAGCTCTCGAAACTCATCCTCCGGTTACCGGTCAGTCTCCGTCGACGACGTTGAACCATCTCCGGCCAACAATGCTGCCGGTGCCGGCTACAAAGGTTAATAATAATAACAATATTGTCATTCCTACACAAGTGAGTAATTCATCGACTTCTACTGTTCCATCATCGTTAAGCCCAATCAATGTAAGCCCTATTAACGCTGTAACGACAATGGCGGCGGCGGCGGCGTCCGCCGCCGCGGCTGGGATGGGGAATTTTGGGTCGGTTTCGACTTCTTCATCGACTTCGTCGGATGAAGATATTGAGAGGAGGAGTAGGAAGAAGAGGAAATGGGAGATGTTTTTTCAGAGATTAATGAAGGATGTGATGGAAAAACAGGAGAATATGCAGAAGAAGTTTCTGGAAACGCTGGAGAAAAGAGAAAGAGATCGCGTTTCTAGAGAAGAAGCTTGGAGAGTTATGGAGATTGCGAGATTGAATCGTGAACATGAAATATTAGTTCAAGAAAGATCCACCGCCGCCGCTAAAGACGCCGCCGTCATTGCCTTTCTCCAGAAAGTTTCAGATCAACAATCGCCGCCGATCCCCAATTCCACTCCGATTCAAATCCCGCCGCAAACGCAAACGCAACCTCCTCCTCCGCCGCAGCCGCAGCCGCAAGAGACAGTTCGATCTCTTCCCCCTGTTTTACCACAACTAACACAACCTCCACCGCCGCCAGCGCCGCCGCAGCCACCAACATTATCGATTGCGTTAGAAATACCGAATTCTGAAAATGGGGTTGAGAATTTTACTCCGGCGAGTTCATCAAGATGGCCGAAGGCGGAGGTTCAAGCTCTGATTGGACTAAGAACAAACATGGATCTGAAATATCAAGATAATGGACCAAAGGGTCCTTTATGGGAAGAGATATCATCAAGCATGAAGAAATTAGGATACAATCGAAACGCAAAAAGATGCAAAGAGAAATGGGAGAACATAAACAAGTACTTTAAGAAAGTAAAAGAAAGCAACAAAAGAAGGCCAGAAGATTCAAAAACCTGCCCATATTTCCATCAACTCGACGCAATTTACAAAGAAAGATCCAAACATGAAATCACTCAACCCAGTTTCATCAACCCATCATCATCAACAAATCTCCCCCCTGAAAATCTAATGGTTCCATTAATGGTCCAACCAGAACAACAATGGCCGCTTCAACCAGTTCAACAGCGACAACAAATCGCCGCCATGGGCGATCACGACAGTGATAACAATGGTGAAGATGACGACGACGACGAGGACGATGAAGATGACGACGATGAAGACGAGGCAGGTGGGTACGAGATTGTAACGAACAAACCGCCGTCATCTTCAGTTGGGACGGTGGAGTGAGGCGGCGGAGAGGAAACAAAATTGTACAACAGACAGATAAAATGCATGTGACAGACATTGCCGGAAATTCAAACGGCGGCGGAGATGACGGCGGTGGACGGCGGAGGTAAAAAGATAAATTTCAAAACATTTTATATATACAACAATTACACATGGGTTTGGGTGGAGGAGGGTAAGTCACAAGTGTAACTTTTGTAAGGATTATACTAGTTTAATTATTTTGTGGTTTTTTTTTTTTTTTTTAATTCACAAATTATTTATTTGTTTGGTTAAATAATCAACAAATTGAGGGGGAGAACTAGAGAGGAGATAAATAAAATATATAATGTATTGTTTTGTTCCTTATTTTGTTTTTTTGGTGTAAATTTCATAATTTGGTCATTAGTGTTTGTTTCATAATTAATTTAAGTTTCATATCATTTGGGTTCTATTCAATATTTATTAAATTATTTTTTAACTTACCCATTAAGTTATCTCAACATAATTGTGAGTTAATTTTTTCAAATTCAAATTAAAAAAAAAATATTAACAAAATATTTTAATTTAATATATATCCGTTGAAATAAATGGTACAAGCATATAAATTTGAGTAGTTAATTAATCAATTAATATTAATTAAAGATAAGAAGGGACACTATTATGTTATCCCATTAGAGAAGAAAATGGGGCCCATATTACCCTTTCCCTATCACAATTAACACAAATATAAATATAAATATATATAATAAATAATATAAATATATTTTTATATATGATATTGATAAGATGAAATAAAACGCTCCACAAAAGGGAGACTCTACCATAATATGGCAAAATTTTCAAATCAAAACTTTATAAAATTCCTATTCTAACCTTGAAAATCTGTTGACTTCCCATTTTAATTAATTAACCACATGTCGTTTTACTCCTTAAATAGTTATTTACTTTAGTCAGGTGAAATTTTAATTTAAGAATTAATTAGTTTTAATATCAAATAAATAATAAATAAAATAATGCGTCACAAAATCTGAAGATGAATTTTGTTCAAAATATTCACCAACATGATGGTCCGTTTGGTTTTGACTTGGGTGCCCTTATCATAAACTGTTCATGTGGTCCCCTTTTTTTTTTTTAATTTATATATATTACTATTTTCAAAATAAAAGTAATATTAATTTGTCTATATATTTAGTATAACAAGTATAAGTTTCTAATGAGTGAATGAATGAATAAATTAAGTAATGTATTCTTCATTAATTAATATCCTGTAACGGCGCCCCATGTGCTCCCATGTGTATATTTTTTTTCATATATATATATATATATAATAAATATTTGTTGTAAACTGTAAATAAAATAATTTACTGAAGTAAAAAACAGAGGAAACCAAACAGGTCATTGTTTTGAGCTGTGGATGAGTTGTGTGTGGGCCTCAAGTTGAGTGGTGAGGATTAGAGATTGGAATAATAAATAATGGATATTTATAATTTATCTTGTTTTCTAGTTATATGCCCTTATTTTTTTTAATATTATTTTTGTTATTATTCATATTAGACATTCACTACCATGGTAACATATTATTATTATTTTTAATTAAAAATAATAGATTAAATGTATTGAATTATATAGTATATAGGATGCCCTATGTGAAATGGCAGTAAGTAAATTAAGGGAATGGACATCTGTTGATGATAATGTACAAGTGGGGACTTGTCAAAAAAAAAAATCAGTATTTGATCCCCACTCATGAATTTACTGCATGCAATATTTAAAAGATGAATAAACAATTACTTATTCTAAATTTGTTACAATAACAACAATAAAAAAAATAAAACGTAATAAATAGGTATTGACAACTGTGTGTATAAATCGTAGGTATTGACAACTGTGATGGGTGTATAATAGTTGTATATTGATGATAACGACATTTACACTATATATACATGTTGTAATATGCATTTACAGTAACTTTTTTTTGTTACTGTTGTATAAAGCTTTCAACCATTTTTGTACAAAATAATAGTTGAGTTTATGTAATAATTAAGAGTAACGTTAATTTGTTTAACGACGATATAAAGTATTTAAAGTTGTAATAGATTTCTTAACCACAGTTTACATGGTTTTGGATGATGATGATTTTGTTGGTGTTATTATTTATAAGCAATTTATTGTTAATATAGGGTGTGACCATAATTTTTTTGATAAATTAAAAAATAATGTTAATTTTGTTTCATTAATTCATTTATTTGGAAAGGGGTTAAATTAATGGTTGAATATCCATGATGACTATAATTATAAATTAATGATTTTTTATTATTATTTTGAAACAAATTAAATAATATGAGTCTATGACTACTTTTATAACAATTAGTTTGTTTTTGAAATAAAATCTATTTAAAACATGATTATTATTAATTACTTTATCATTGTTAAAAAATATTTATAAGAGTTTTAATTAATTATTTTTATTAATGTTATTTTATTAATAAAATTATGATTAATTACCCAAAAAAAATGATAATGAATCTTAAGTCATGTCAAACATTATTAATCTCCAACCCAAACACATTTTTTTCTTTAAAAAGATTATTATTTGAATATTTATTTTTATTCTAAATTTTTAACTTTTCTCAATACTATATATATATATTTATAACTTTGTAAAATTGAACCCAATTTATTTTTTAATAAAATTAATTATAGATTAATAATTTATACATATAAAAATTAAAATATTATTAAATAAATGCAAATTAACTACAAGACATGATTAAATAAATGCAAATATTTTTTTATTTTTTCACTTCTGTATTTTATTTTAATAAAATTGTTTTTATTATTAATGTTGTTCATGATTATAAATTTATTATACATAAAAAAAAATATATATAGGATAAACATAAAATTTTAAACATTTACAAAATTATATAAAAAGTGAAATATAAAAATTACATAATTAATAGTTAGAAGGCCAATTTTTTTTTTTAAAAAAAAGGGTTGTGAATAGTGTAAACATATTGCATTTCTTTTTTCTTACAAGAGGTTAATTATTTCTATAATTCCAATCTTCTGTATCACAATTAATATAAAAATTAAACCATTTAAATATACTGATCAAGTTGAAACTTTATTTATTTATTTATTCTTCAAGTGTGGGAAAAACCTTCATAGTTTTGAAACTTAGTATGCAATTTAAGATTGATAGTAAAAGTTAATGGGCTAGTTTGAATTATCCATTTTTTTATAAGCCCTAAAAATAAATACCAAGGAAGGCTAGAAATACTATTGGATTGAATCGGATCGTGACCGACCCGGACCCGGTTTGATTGGGCGAAGATTCTCTCCTATTCAGTAGTTCAAGGCGTCGTTTGATAAACCCCATTTTAGTAAAAGCTATTGGAGAAGAAAGAGGACCAATCGGGGGGCGGAAGGTGATTTGCTAAAGCGGCTTCGAAGCAGAATCGTTTGATAATGGGTAGCGAAGAAGAAAGCGCAGTGAAAGAACCGTTGGATCTCATCAGACTCAGTCTCGATGAACGTATTTATGTGAAGCTTCGTTCCGACCGTGAACTCCGTGGGAAACTTCATGTGCGATTCTCCTCTCTATTATACCCTTCTTCTTTTATTTGTGTATATTTGCGTTTTTGATATGGGTTTTGAATTTGGAAGATTTTTTCGATTTTTAGGTTAATATTTGGGGGTATTTTCGATTTTATTTTTCAGGCTTATGATCAGCACTTGAATATGATTCTTGGGGACGTGGAAGAAATAGTCACCACTGTTGAAATTGATGATGAAACTTATGAGGAAATTGTCAGGGTGAGCTGTTTCTTCTTAATTAGTTAGTTTGTCTTTCTGAAGCATCATGATATTGGGTTTAGAATTCAGATGCATAACTTGATTTAGCTTTAGATGCTATAGAACATGATAATAATGGTTGCAATTATCTATCTGCATTCTTAGCCTGAACTTGAGAGGAGTTATATTATGGATACCCAATTAGGGCAGCAGCTCATCTTGAACTAAAAGATTGAGATCTAATGTTGGGTTCCTATTAAGAACACCTTGATTCCTCCAGGGATAAACCCTTGTAGTATGTGATGGAATCTTGAATGTTCATAAAGTTGGTTTTGAATAACAAGGATATAACTCAATTGGGTTCTTGATGAATGTTTCTGATAGGATTTTTATAGTTTGTATTCAGTTATGACGAAGACATGTGTTTATGTAATGTAATGTTTTAGTAAAAATTTGATTGTGTTTGTTTCAGACCTCAAGGCGCACAGTTCCATTTCTATTTGTAAGGGGAGATGGTGTCATATTAGTTTCTCCACCCCTGAGAACAGCTTGACTTGAATGAAGGAGGAGGGAGAGCCATTTACAAACCATTCCACCTCTCTAGGTCTAATTTGTGTCGGGTTTTATAACTTTTCAGGATTCCAGTTTCTTGATGTGTTCATTTTGCCAAAAACAAATTAGATTTTCTTATGTTGAAAACTTCTTGAGTTGTCATTTCTTGTAATATGTCTGATGATGAATTTCATTACTTGATAATGCAGTGGATATTATTGTTATTATTATATACCCATAACTTGTCTTCAATATCATATTCTAGTAGCTATGTATATCATCATAATGGTACAGGAATATTAGAAACAACACCCATCAATTATGCCAAAAACCAAGAAACATTTCCTTTAATAACCATGTAACTAATTCATTAACAGCATTGTATGTAAAAAGTAGTCATTCATGGATCCCTTGAAGGATTTATCAAGAAAATGTGTCAAACATCAAAATATGACCTAAATAGATGGTAAACACCTAAATGAAGGATTTATGACAGCTAAATGCAAGATATTGAACTTGATGCTACAACTTTTATCTATGAAAAATGCATTGATTTTTCTATGAAAAGGAACATATCCTTGCCTCATTCCTATTTAGCCTAATCCTATATTTTATTACTTGTTTTATGTGGAGATGATCGGTATTGAGTACCATTTTTTCCTCTTCTATCCCTTGTAGTTTTTTTATTATTTCTTCAATTTCCTCTTATGTTTATTTAATATTTTGATAATAAGCCTAATATTAGACTGTTAGTGCTGCAACAACAATACAATAACATGATGTTCAACCCCAAAATCACACCCTAGTAAGCTTCCAAAGATAATGTAAAATAGAGAGAAGAACCAAACAAAACAATTCCTCATCACATCAGCCGAACAACTAAACCTTGCACGCGAACAAGCCCGGAATAGAAAAACTGCACATATTTTTGTTCATGACAAAATAATAGTAGCGAGTGAATTACAAAGATACAACAGTAAAAAAGATAAGAAAACCCGCAATAAGGAAACAAAATGAATAGGGTTGGTCTTTCAGTGGATAGTGGGTCGGTGGTGGTGGGTGTATCTATCTATATCTATCTACGTCTTTGTCGGGGAGATCCAACAGACTGAGATTGAGAGGCTCTGTAATTTCTGCTCGGAGAATCCATACCCCCTCTGAAAGAGGCATAAGCAGCTTTGGCCGATTCTGGAACTGAATCTAAAGGAATTGACTCCACAAAACATGCCGTGTTAATTCTTGTTCTCTCCAGTTCTGCTTGCAGCAACTCCGTACTGAACTGCTGCGCAAGTGCCTAACAATAAAAACAATAATAAATCATTCATTCATTCATTCTGTCCTTAAGGGTTTTGGTTCTGTTCAGTTTAGTTCTTACAATGAGGTCATCGGGTGAAACGCTCATTCCTTGTTGTCTGTCATCTGAAAGTGCATCCTCATTCCCACGATTTTGTCGTCTGTTATTATGGCTTGGTGTCTCTATTTGCTCCGAAAGACTCTCTGTCGCTTTCTCCAACAGTACCCCTTGCAATGACTTAAGAGACTCTCTTGCATCGGATGAGAAATACGGATTCAATATCGTCTCAAAATATTCCAGCTGCCAAAACATAATAAATTATGACCCTCCTCCTTCATCCATCAAAATACTTATTATAGGACCAACATTTATATTACCTCCAACATCAGTTGACAGAAACCATTAGCATCCACTGTCTTCAGGTCTTGGCTTCTGTTTTCATTGAAAATACTAAGAAATGTATCAATTAACCCCTCTACAAGGATACCCAAAGTCTTGTCTAGCAGTGGTTTACAACCAGCAAAAACCTGCACCAAACAACTTCCATATTATCTATTCAAACTTGCTTCCCATAAACTTCAAATTACAAAGTACCTCAGCATGGACTGCTACAAGTGTATGCAGTAACTCCACAGCTGCGTCTCGGACACCCTGACAAAGTATCATAATCATCATTCATTCATTCGTTCATTTTTCCAACTCAGTCAATGCAACTTTATAAGAAACTAACGATATTTATTAACTCACTTTGACTGCGGGTGCACCTCCCCATTGAACTCCTGAATCCAATAAATAATTTGTGGCAGCTGTCCTAATCATATTTGCCTAACAAAACCCCAAAACCAATCATTTTTAAGACCCTCACAGCTATGATATGCTGCAGTAGGCAGCTAAACCATAAAATTAATATAAGAGGTGAATATTCATGTTAACATTTTTCTGCTCCCATATAAAAAAAGGTTATATATACATCTTAGTATTTGACTGTAATCCATACATACCTTAGCATATGTGTACTGTTCAAGGACTTTCTCTTCAAGCCCAGAGAAGGACATGATCAGATCCCGCAGATCACCGTCCTCGTCATCTCTTTCCCTAACATAACAAAAGACATGACATAGACAGTTAGAATGAGTACTCTTGAATAATATAGAGATGACAATCCTCATGTAAAGGTAGAACTTAGAAGGGTTTCCTTTTCAGAGTAGCGATCTTCCCAACTTGCCTTCTAGGAAATTGTCTGTTTTCCACGACATAACAGAAGGAAGAGTATGCCCCTCATATAGATGTGAGTACTAATGCAAACATAAATGCATGTCTTTGAGAGTGTAAGAGATTAAGCATATAAAAGCAAGAGAGGTAATAGAAGGTAAAAGAAATTCTAGGGAGCATGTTCGAGGCCTGGTTTGATGTGGGTAATAACCCACTATCCAATCGACGATCTACTCATCCATCACATCATTTAAACCATCAACCAAAATACCACCCTCTATTTTAAAAAAAATATTATTATTATTTCATTACACAAAATATGGTACATTGACTATTTTTCTTGAACTTAATTAGCTTGTCTGGTGCGTATTAGATGCAAAATCACTCCAGAGAAATTTAAAAAAAATGTTAATAACCCCTAATGTCTTTTTACACAAATAACCTGCATCAAACGAGCTTATTTGGAAATAACCATTTGGTTATTCAAATAACCCTAAATCAACCAAGGACCCATACTCACAAATGAGGTATATGAATGATTATTAACTCTCATGTTGCCAACTGAACAACAGTAACAGTAACATGAACAACAAATAACATGTTTTAGAATCATAAAATATGGAAAATAAAAACGTCTCAAGAATAAAAATTCAGTTGATAAGCAGCAAAATAAACATACAGTTGATTTAAATATGTGGCTAGCCGCGAAAGAAAAGCTAACGTGAATTATTTACCTAAAATTCAGCCATATGCGTCTGAACTTGTTACATAATTCACGAGAAAGTTCATCTTTGCAATAACCGATGTTGCTCAATACCATTAAAAGCTGTTGATGGGGATCGGTAATGCTCCCAGGGAGAGGTTCATATATTTTTTCATCTTTATCATAGGAATATCCATTTTGCAGATGCTCTTCGTTAGATCTACCTTGAGCGATTTCGCATCCAATACGCTCCAGACAAGCTAATTGAAGAAAGGGAGTCAATGTACCAGTTTTGGGTAATACGAAATAGTAGTAGTTAAAAGTATTTCCCTACCAGCAAAATCAAGCAAACAGTTAAAAAAGGCAAGTCTAATAGATTCTTGAATTTCTTGAAGTTGCACAAACATATCTTCTGATTTTGCAGCATCACTCTTTAAAGACTGAACCAACCTGCAAAGTAAGAACATGAGAAAATTACAGACCTATCAATGGTTATATAAAGCATTCATCGAAACATTTAGGGTTAGAAATCTAGAAGGCTTTCTTAAAGCATTGGCCAAAATACAACCCCAAGACAAAATTAGCAATAAGATAACAATAAGGTTAAGGCTAGACCCTGGCACCTTGCAATGGGTATTGTTTTCCATCTCCAGGTAAACTCCCAACAATAGAATGACAAATGGATAAGAAAAAAAGTTTGACGAAACTATACGGTCCTGTAGTAGTGATTAAACAACTATATATTCATTGGTTAAACTCCATGTCCTCGGTAAGACAGTTCCTATGTTAAATTAGAGAACTCTTTAAAAAGAATTCTAACATATTGTACACATAATTCAAGATGACATTTTTTCTTTTTAAAATGGTGTATCTTCCCTTCAATGTCCCAAAATAATGTAACCAAGTTGTTTAAGCATCAACACCTCTCCCTCCGGAAATCATATCAGACCACCTAATTTCCAAAGTAACCCTCATATTTACAGGTTTTCACAAAATACCCCAACAAAGTCAGATTTACCATTCATTTTCGTGTGCATTAATGAATATACCATCTGGCTATATACAACAATGATTACTTTAGGAGAAATATTAGACCTTCTACTATTACTCTTCTAAGGTGACATTCGAATTTCCAGTAACCACAATCTCGAGGAGAAATATAATGTATTGAAAAGAGCTCAAAAGGACCAAATATCCAAAATATAAATAGTGTGTGGTTCAGCAGCTCACATATTGATCTGATCCATTGAGGAGTCCATAAGAGAACGAAATGCAAGAGGTAATGAGGAAATTGTGTATGGGGACTTGCTCCTCTCCAGGATAGATACAGGGATCCATGATTCTTCTTTAGTTATCTCTTCAGTTGAAGATCGCATCCAAGAACAAAGCCTCAGTATGTAAATTTTTGTGATCTCAAACTGAAGTGTCCGTAAAGCTGAAACTGTTCACAGCAAAAGAGAAAATCACAAAGCCAGCAGATTAGAAAAACAAACATTCTCCAGGAAAAAGGAAATACCAGCCAATGGAGGAGACGATTCTTTGGCTTCAAAAGCTTGGCATGCTTTAGATATTTCTTGTATTGCATCACTCATGTATGGGCGAAGCACATGTGATTCCTCAAGATCACGAAATGTGCTATGGACCTACAAAAAGTAGGAGCACATCTTAAAGCATGCTGCCTTCTCCTAAAGAGTTGTGGAAGAACAATATAAAGAGACAATAATACAAGATGGAGGCATAATAGAGTCATCAAAGAATGTAAAGAAGGGTCATTATAGAAATAGTCTTTTACTCATAAAACGTAACAATCAAGTAACTTTCATTATGTTTCGATCACACATCCAAATAGTTTAGGGGGAAAAGAAGAGTAAAGGAAAAAACCTTGCCAGTACTTTTTCCTTTTTCAGTTGGGTTGCGTTTGATAAAATTGAAAATTAAGTATTGAATGTTGAATACTCAATTCTAAGTAGTTATGTCTGAAAAATAAATGTTGAATAAACCAAATGAAAATATCTAAATTTGAAGTACTTGTATGTAAGTTAATTAGATAAAATGTGGAACAATTTCGGAAAAATACCTATAATGATGTAATTTCGTTTTTATCTTGTTTTTCCTTTCCTTTCTTTAATTGCGACTTGTAATTTGAAAGCTTTTAGCGTTCATCTTTTTCGTTCTCAATGAAAAGTTGACCCCTTTTAAAAAAAATAAGGTTGTCTATTGGATGCTCTTACTAGATTACCAAGTAAAATCATTCCTAATTTTCTAGTTCAGTTTTTTTAGCTTAATTTGAGTTGAATCTAAATAATTAAGTGATTTAAAATAACAATTTTCAAATGAACTTAATTCAAATAGGCACTTAATCATTTAGACTAAGTTATCATATGAACATAAAAATAGGGACTTAATCATTTAAATTAGTGATAACTGATAAGTTGTGGTATCCCTCCATTAAAGTCAAAATCACAAGTTTGATCCCCAAATAGGAAAAACTACCACATCTATTTACTAGTAATTTTTCTCTAAAAAATATGATTAGTTACCTTAGATTCATAGGCAGATATGGTATTGCGTATCATTCCAGCAACTTCATCAAGAGAATGACTGGAGTACTTGCTGTCTCCAACCTTGTCTTCACTTCTATTTACAATATTCACATTTGAATCAGAAGAGACTTGGGACGACTGCACAACAAAAGCAAGACCATATTAAGTTTCAACCTGAAATACAAAAACCAAGGATGATAAGTGTGACAAAAGTAAGTACTCAAAACAGAACCAGGCATAAAAGCAACTTGTTTCTAGTAAAATGATACAAGGGGAAATGATATTAGGTTATGATAAGTGACAGTTATTAATATAGTAGTATAAATAGAACATTAGTTGTTAAGAGTAGTTATGAAATGATTTAGTTGAATTTTTGTTAGAATATATTGAAGAAGACTTGCAAATTACACAATTGAAGTACTTCCAATGATATGCCTGCAAACTTATTTAGTCATGGTGAACAATCTGAACAATTTCTAAAATAGAATTGGTAAGATTAACATTTAGACAATAAATTGTTATGAATGTGTTTCTAGGCTTTATATGCCCTAACCAACAGCCGAGATGACACATAATCAAGGACTCACATCAATAAACCAGGAATCCGGCCTTAGCCTCATCTGTCTATCTCAAGAAAACATACCAAAGAAGCATCTAAAGAATACAAGTTCAGTCAATAGGGATATAAAGTACATATGGTAGGGAATTAACTGCCCAATAACTACCATTAGCTATACATTATTACAACATTGATTAACAAAATTACAGTTCTCTAGTCTCTCATCTCCAATTCTTGATTCTCTTTCGAGTCTCTCTTTGGTTTTCTAAATCTATCCCTCATCTCCCAAGTTGAAGCAAAAATATTCGCAGATGTTGCACTTGGAAGAAGATTCTATTGTTAATAGATTGGTGAGCTAGACAATACTCGATGGCTACTCGAGGAAAGATGGATCAAGACATTTTTGTGCTGAAAACAGCAAAGAATGAAGACTGCAAGACAAGTATCGAGAAAAGTGGTGAAAAAAGAATACATAATCTACGACTACAAGGATTGGGCACTAATTGAGATGATGGAGGCTCAACATCAACTTTGACACCAAACAGAACGTCATCGAGTTACTTTCATATCATCAGGGTGATCATAATCTATAATCTCACATTTATGTAACACAATTACTTAATCTAACCAATTTGGTGTGATAAATCCTCCCTAGTTATATATGTAGCAAGCCGCTTGATCACCACACCCATTCTGGAAATGATAGCACAAACCTAATCTACATGTTCAATGCGCCCAACAAGGAAGCTCACCTTAGTGACACATGCTAAACTCTTGGAAATAATGAGCAAATCCAAGGAACCACTTTAAATTTTAATACCATTTGTGGAGTCCTTAACCTAGGCCCATAACACACGTGAATAGTATAGGCTATAAACGCATGAGGCAAAGCAACTGGCCACTAATACTATAGTCTAAGCCTAACAGATACACAAGAAGGTGGTCATAACTCATATTATACACTGATAAGTGATAAATCATTTAACAATCACTTAATAAGTGGAACTGCAGCTCCCAAGGAAGAAAATTTGGTCAATGTAGTTGGAGGTCTGAGGTGGTTATTTATATATGTTGAACAACATTATTGATTGTTTGTGCGAACTTCATTTCCTTTCAATGCATATGAATAAAAGATTTACCCAAATATGCGCTTCTCCAACCTCTATTCGATATTTCTTATTCGCTTGAAATTTTTAAGAATGACTCTAATATTTGCTTGAATAGTTGAGCAAAACTTTCTCTCCTATTCATATTACATAGAAATTTTGAAAACTCAATATGTATGGCTACCATAGGCTTAGATAGATCAAACTTAAGCAAATAAGCACTTTGACCATCAACAACGGCACATGATGCAATTCTAGACACCATGCACCTGCAAAACTAGTGTTCCTTTCTCCATTTCTCCCAAAAGTAATAATTACCTTGAATTAATATGATGAAATAATCCCCAGCAATCACCAAGAGCAAGAAATGGATGTTATGAATAAGAGTAACTTTTATTTATTAAGTACCAGAAAAATTAACATGAGAAGGATGCAAGCAGGTAACTTTTATAGCATATGCTAACCCAGAGATTGCATTTTCTACTATCCAAAATATTCTACAATAAACTATGGAAAAAATTGGTTTAGTGGTTGAAGATCCAATTCCAAATGGGAGATCAAGAGTTACAAAACTGCCTATAGAATTAAAGATGTGAACTCAAGATTGATTTGTTTCGTATCAGGAAGAAAAAAAAATCCTACTTGCCTAATAAGGGTGTGGACAATAAGAGCAAAGATACCTTAGCAAACTTTCCACTGAATACGGAGAGAGCAACTTTCCAAAAGACTGGCACATGATAGATAAGTACAGAAGTTAACCTGCGGATGTACTTTCCTTTAAGAGAATCTACCACCTCACCAGTCAGGTCAATTTGTTGCAAGTCAGACACCTCGGTAGAAGAAAGAGAATAATCTGAATCTGCCTGATAATGTATTATTTCATGGAAAGCATCAAATAGTATTCACGTATCTAATGTTATACAATAACATGGATAACCTGGCAACTACACTTACATTCTGGCTTAAGTCTTGCTGAATTTGCCTCCACTTTGCATCCAATAAAGCTTTCTCACGAATCTCATTCTGTAACATTTCTAACCTAGCTTCATGGTCTAAGGTGCACTTCTCAAGCAAGCCACGAATTCTTTGATTCTGTTAATAGATTAACTGAAGTCAGTCATGAAGTTGCTGTGCATATGAAAAAAGTCAGCATGCCATATCAAAGTCCATATTTTCTCCTAATAAATGAACACAAAGACTTGTCCAAAGAGAAACAAAAAATGAAGTGAAATTTCTCTATTGAAAATGGAATCTACTGAAATCCTCAAAGATCAACAAATAAATACCCGTTGAGAAGAAGCATCATTAATTGTCTCAAAACACACTACATTAGATTTAAACTTTTTCCTCACCTGTATACTTAAATAATGCCACACGGGATCTGACTCTGGTTCAAGTTCCAGAAGAAGTCTCACGATGTTTTCAAGCTGCATTGAGCAAATAAAAGGGATTGCCAATGGTCAGCAGTTTCTAAACAGAAAAGAAGTATACAATAGACAACTACATTTTTTAGATGCATAGGGGCATCATGATGAGATGTATCAAAGAGCTAACATCAGATATTATCAATTGAAATTAGCTTCAAATGTGAAAGATTACATACACAACTAAATTCTATGTTTTCAAAATTTCAAATTTTCTCGTGAATTAACAAAAGTGGATATCAAAGTACTAACTGAGATAACAGAAACTGGATAAGAATAACTGAGATGTAATTACGTTAACAAAATTTAATCCAGTATGTCTAAAGGCAAACCATCAAAGAACGATTTGAATTTCAAATCCACAAATTTGATTGTACATTATATACCACTTGCTGGAAAGCACATCAAGTACAAAAAGGAACCAACATACTTCGACTCGTCATAAAGGAACCTTAATGCATAAAAATATAGTAGCTAACTATACAAGGGTCCTGCTCACTACACTAAGGACATCCTTTGAAGGAACTAGCATAAACTTGCCTCTTCTTTATTAAAGGCTTTTACAAATGAAAATATAATAAGAAAACATAGAAATGTGATTAACACAAGCCTTAGACTATATATTATGCAATTTTAAAATGTATATACATACATTTGCCAACTCAATTTGTGGATCCTCCATAGACTTGTAAAGCATTCCTTTAAAATCATGCATTACACCTTCAACCTCCTCGATAACACGCTTAAGTATACCAACCTGAAAGAAAATGGCAAGACAAATATGATTTTTAAGAATAGTAACAAAAACATTCAATTACTTGAAAACGGTACAACACAGCAAGAAGATATAGTTGCAGATGCCATAAATAGTAAGTTATTCACTAATAAACTCCATGCCAAGAGTCACTACTCATTTAACATAAATAACAATCTATTGCGCATAAGGAGACCAAGACAATCAGTTAGGGGTAACACTAAATTGTTAAAGTTTCACATGATCAACAGTTATTAAAATCGACCAATATAATGTTTAAACCTACAAATTGCAAAATTAACAAATGAAAACATTAACTTGGAAATCCAATGCATGGTAAAGGATACAAAGATTGAGTTACAGAGTATCTTCTGTTAGTCAATTGAATTCTATCATCTTCAACCTTTGCACTTTCAATATAATTTCAAATTCCCTAAGTGGGTCTGTTGGCTCCACCTGTTATTGTCTTCAACTGAACTCCTTTTTCGTAATTCCTATGATGCAATTGGTGCTTAGCCATGAAAACAAATCCAGTTACATAGTCTTCTATGGATCCCATGACGACTAGATCAACAAATTAATTCTTCAAGAGATGCCCCAATTGAGATTCCCTAAAAGTATTGGGTACTTATTCGGTTCATTTGGAAACTCTGATCACCTGAATTGGGTACGGATCCGGATGGGATCTTGTTTGGAAACTAAGTGTTTCTACAGATTGTCTAGGATCCTGCTTTTATATGAGATCACTAAGTGCACTCTCTCTGACTCTCTATTTGGAACTTAAGTGTGTATTCATCTTTTTTTAGTGTTTTATACTATTAGCCCGTTAGTATATGAAATCCCCAAACAAATTATTATTTTAATAATAAATTAAATAGAATATGTTTACATTATACAAATACTTAAATTTTATAACTTCTCATTTTTTATTTTGCATCCCCTAGGTTTGATATTTAATGATACTAATTATTGTAATTGTATACCCTTAAACTAATAAACTTGAATTATTTAATTATATTTATACCACTGAAGTTGTAGTTGTGGTGACGTAGACAACAAGCACATTGACAACAAATTCCGTTTGTTTAGAGAATTTAAATGTACACAACAACTAATATTATTTATTTATAATTTAAAATCAATAGCAGCCTAAACATTAGAGGAGATATGAAACAAATTAGCATAAGTTCTATAAATCCTCACTCAAGGTAGTTAGACTTGTGTCCAAATAAGGCCAGATCTTGTAAAGAAACTAAAAATATAGTATCCAAGTCTACATTGAAAAGATATTAATGATAGATTCCATATAAGTATCAAGCACAAAGTTTATCATATGAAAACAAAAGGTCAATACTAACAGAAAGAGTAATGGATTCTCATGACAAGTTGATAATCCATGTGTAAAGTAAATGAAACACATGGATGATGATATTGACCAATTAAATACTCACTCTTGAAAAGTGAAAGGAGTTATCATGAAAAATCATTAACAAGATCAAGAGGCATGGTCCAAAAGTATCTATAGCAGTGAAACAACTGAACTATACATCAGATTTCCTTCAAATGAAAAGGTAATATTTAAAATGATTACTTCCTCAAAGTTCATGTTCCTTTGGGTTCTAAAGATATATAAATAACAAGTTTAGCCTAAAAACAGACAAATAAATACACATGTAGCCGAAGGTAGTGATGGTATAAGAAAAACACTCAAATATCTTAATGGGATCATTCCTTGATATTTTCTACTTCTTTCATTAAGGCACACCTAAATATCTAGAATTAGGATAACACGCCAACATTATCCACTTTTGGGTAATATTTAAAATGATTACTTCCTCAAAGTTCATGTCCCTTTGGGTTCGAAAGATATATAAATAACAAGTTTAGCCTAAAAACAGACAAATAAATAGACATGTAGCCAAAGGTAGTGATGGTATAAGAAAAACACTCAAATATCTTAATGGGATCCTTCCTTGATATTATCTACTTCTTGCTTTAAGGCACACCTAAATATCTAGAATTTGGGATAACACCCCAACATTATCCAGTTTTGGATGAAGTGTGGGAGCAAATCCTCATGATAAAACCAGTAGACCAACAACTTTATCATGATAGGTCAAAGCAGATTATAGACATTTATCTCTTTAATGAATCCCCATTCCTAAATTTCTCAACACATTAACCATGAAAGAGAATAAGGCATACTAATAGCTAATTAGTGGTGTGAACCACCTAAAATTATATAACAACTTATTCATGTTATCTAGAGACGAACAGAGTAACTAGCAGAAGCACATCAATAACCATATCGCCAAAAAGACAAATAAACGCTACATGATTCAAGAAGTAATGATTTCATCCAACAGAAATAAAGAGAGAGAGAGAGAGAACTATTGGCATGTTCATACATGTGATGGCAACACAATTGATTTTGCTTTTCTATACTCCCTTACTGCCAGATCATACTCGCCCTTGCTGATGCTCCCACGAATAGCACTCGGTAAGTTGAACAGTGTCCGGAACCTCTGAAGCATTCCTTGAACAGATCTGATCTTCTCAGCTTGAGCCTAATTTATTTATCCATAAATTATAATCTGGAAAAATAATTAATAAGACTTATCTTACCAACTGATAGGAAACTACACCCTACCTACCTGTCTTTCAAATAGCGGACCAAGTGCTCGGTTGGCCTGAGTACTGACTCCTTGTATACAATCAAACAAGTGATTAGTTCCAGAACCTTCTGGATCTTCTTCAATCCTTTTCAATTTTGACTCAATATCTGGAAATCAACAAAGAAATATTTACCAGCTAAGATCAGTATAAAGTTAAGGTCGTGTAAAAGAATAGTGTTGAAATAAAAATACACAGCTTGCCAAGCAAAAAGCAACCCAACCATAAGTAAATAGACAAGATAGAGCTAAGCATGCATAAAGTATGGAAACTCACCATCAATAGTGGTTTTGCAAGAAACGAAGCAATCGAAGTTTTCTTTGACTAATTGTTTTTTCTGCTGAGTACGCCCTTTAAGATCGGTTTTTAGAGCGAGAGCACCAGCCTCCATGTCAGCAGCCGGTGAATCATGGTGTATTCGAGATAGAAAAAACTTGGGATCGAAATTCTCAGAGAAATACATCAATTTCTCTGCAAACTCATATACTCCATTGTCAGTAAAAAGAAATAATACCTAAATTTAACAGCATTAGGCATGTTGATACAGAAATCAGCTGGCAATGATCCCAAAACCCAGCAACCAGTGTCATATATTTTACACTAAATGCAAATTCACAAATATACACCATGCAGTGACACAAACAAGTGTCTCTGTAGAATATCAGTAAATATGTACAAATATGTAGTGGTAGAGTTAGTGGGGTTAGGTGTAACTTGTAAGTAGTGGTAACCACCACATTCTTATTATTTTCTGTATATTGATGCATCATGTAAAGGCCCAAATTCATTCAATAGAATGTCCTAAAAAATCTCTAACTCTCTGATCATTAAAACTCACAGTTTCTAAACCCATAAAGCATCCTTATGCAATGTGACAGTAATTAGGAAAAAAGATTGTGGACTATTCAAATTAAGTCTATGATGCAAATTCAGTAGATTATTTGACCCTTCTACCAGGTACTTTTAATATTAATAGGAATCTTCAGAGATGGAAGTTGCAATCAAGGAAAATTCAGGTTTAAAGCTTACCTCGCATGTTAGAATCTAGGTAGTCCTTTGATGGAGAACTATGAGAATACTCCGTAATCAACCTTAATGTCTTATTATCTATTATCCTGCAACAAATATAACTTGCTTTTAGAATAGACAATAAAGAGATGCATCTTTAGAGACGACATATAACTGTCATCAAAGGGCTTAAACAAGCCTCAGAGCCCACACACATTTATTGAGATGCAAAGTTTCAAAACTACAAGGCATGACCAAATCCTGAACTGAGGAAGTTGATGGGGTATATGGCTCAGACGCTGAGAACTAGCAAACCTCTAAGGGTTTTGGTCTTGATCATGAAGAGAATCTTATTCCTCTGACCATATATATATAGACTAGCTCGTGCCAAATACATTTATCATGTGGTTATTGTGTGCATGATCTATGCGCTATTATTACATGTACCCGGTGATTTACCTTAGGTGTACACTGACTGTATTGGATGAGGAACCCAATGTTGCAAGGAAACTCAAATTAACCAGGTTCATCTTATCACTATAGAAATAAACAGCATCCCTATGATATTGGCTACAGAATAAGATTATACTAGCATACCCAAGTCCTAGTGGATCTATGCATTCCATGCCACGGGGAAATGATTGTAGAGTGGTAAGCTTTGCAACCACTGCTGCAGGCTTCTTCTCAATCGTCTCAATCACTGGAATAGTTCTTGACTCGCGCATCTCACGAACCCTACGAGCAAGCTGCCATAACACAAAATATTTAATATTTCATCCAAATTAGGACTTCAATTATGATTAGAAATGGCTCAAGATTGAAAAAAAAAAGTTCAATTCTATCCTACACTCATCTAGTTCTCGTGTAATTATTAACCAGCATGTGATTGATATTAACATGAACCAGGCGTTCAATTCTATCCTACACTAATGTTATGAATGTTATATGGTAAATTTGTGAATTTTTAGGAAAGCCTAGTTAAATCTAAAACATTCAGCAATAAATGAATCAAACTCTGCACTTTTTTCCCATAGATGCATCCGTTTTTCACCACAAATCGTGAAATTGAGATTAAAACCCTCTATTTGACCTCAACTCAGCTACATGATTAAAAATAAAATAATAGACCTGCATGATATGAATTGTATCCTTCTACCCATAGATAGCACCTACTTTTTGTTGGTTTCATAGCCCACATAGATAAGGAGCATGACACTTCCTTGCCTCAATTAGACACTCAAACACTACAGCTCTCCCCTCCTTCAAGAACACTAGTCATAATCAACCATGGAATTCTTGAAATCCAAATGTTGTAAAGTTTATGGCTCAGTTAACTAAAGGATGATTATGAAAAATCCATCTAATTTGATATGATTAGCCAACACTATCCAGTTGGTTTGGGATGTTTAGGAGGAGTGTCACATATCACGTTTCTGAAGTCCATCTCATCTACATGATAAAAAAAGGGGTTGGCAAGATAATCTTGCAATCAGGAAACCTAGAAGAGGCTGATTGGTATTTGTTAATTCCACATTTTGGTTAATTGCCAGCTACATTGTGTCCTGGTAGTTGATCAGTTACAACAACCTTTTCAGGTTTGATTTCTTAGTTTGGAGAACTTCTCTTACTAAGGGTTGATGAATCAGAGCTGCTTTCCTAAGTCTTAAAAGTGAACCTATGTATCATGCATTTTCTTCATTGGTCTTCTGAATCAAGCTTTGAAACTGGGCAAAGGATTTTTTTTGTTGTTGTTGAACTAGGTTTATCTTAGTGGTGTTCGGAAAATAATTAACTTCTTGAATGATCAGAATAATGTCTAGATGACAAATTACTAGAGAAAAGGGGTATAGAATAAAATATGGAATGTGACATTTTTTACATTAAACTTGATTGAGCATTGAACATCCCATTGAATTGTAAGTCATAGTAAAGATGATATATTTTCCAACTCGGGCTCATGGAAGAGTTTCAGATGTTACTTAGTGTGAAGTCAAAATTCAGTTCTTAGCTCATCAGCACACCTATTTTATATCTCATTCAAGAACACTAAAATTCAAAACACTTGGTTCAAAATTGTAAAATGGATACAGGTGTTCACTTGAAGCACACATTCTCTACAACCAATTGAGTCAAGATGAGAGTTTTCAATTACATAGAGATATCATAAAATATCGATATCCAAAAGCACAAGAAAATGCAAACAGTATTGATACATACCTCAGCCTCATCAACTCTCTTCCAAGCATCAGGCTCCCCACCATCCCACCCATCATCCTCCTTCCCTTTTTTTCCAACAGGCCCTTTTTTGGACTCATATTTGTTATTATTTGGCATTTCCTCATCGCCGGAGGAAATACTCAGCATTTCAACCTCGGAATCATCGTCATCGTCCATCGACTTAGTCTGCGCACGGTTGTGCTGCGACTGTTTCTGAGGAGCGGCCTTCGGCATCTGGTTGGCTGTAGGTTTCAGATTAGCCGGAGGAAGCCTTTGATTGTGGATCGGCGGCGGATTCTTGACGAAATTGGCTACAGGTCGAGAAGGTTTTGAGTATTGATTTGGGTAATTTAGATCCCGTTGTGCTTGGTCCTTTAGCGCGATCTGAAGAAGTTCGTCCTCGTCAATTTCCTCGCTGTCACTTGACATGTCCTGAATTTAATGCTGATAGATATACATACAGAAGCTGTACGTAATTTCGGAACGAAATTAGTTTGACTGTTCCATCTATTTCACCCTAAGAAATCGGATCTAACGCGCCACAGAGAGGGACGATGATGATTACTTCCAACTCATTATACAAGATCAGGAAATTGAAAGGACCCCGATAGATGATGAAAGAGCTACAATCCTCTGTTGTCGGTCACATTTCTTTACTGTTACATCGGATAAGGCTTGTTTGGTTTACCTTAATTCATATTTCAATAACCTATCCAAATAATTGAGTTTTAATGTACAATTCATTTAATTATTTATTGATGATATAACTGATTTTTATTTTTTATTTTTTTTTGTTTGCAAGATTACACAAATATACTGATTATATAAAACTAATTAGTATATTAATATATAAAGTATAACTACTTTAACATTAATCATTTTAATATTAATGGTTATTACTTTTAGACCATTTCTGAATTTGTGCATGTACTGTTATGTAATAAATAATAATATTTTGATATATCTAATTGTAAAATATCTATATGATGCATTTTGTTATGTATGACTCAAGAAGAGAGAATTAACAGTTTTCATAAAGAAGAAACTGATGGAAATAACAAACAATTTCTTAAATTATTTTGAAAAAGTAAGACAATAAATAAAAAACAATTTGATTACAAGGAAATTCTTTAAATTATTATTCTGCATACATCAGTTATTCACTCCTTGAGCTTTATATAGCTCTTTGATCTCCTCCACATCGTCGTAACTGCCCAGAAATATTGGCGACCTTTCGTGTATCTTCTTTGGAACCAAGTCCAGAGCCTACACCAAGAAATAACAAAAGCATTCTAACTAGATTCGAGAAACCGATAATATTTGTTTCCAATTACAGGTTTAACTAACTATTACCCTTTCCTTGCCCGTGAATGCCTGTCCTCCAGCTTGTTCCAATAGGAAGGACATTGGGAAGACTTCATAAAGAACCCTATATTGAAAGAATGAATGAATGGATGAAGATTCAATCACCACACAATGTTCTTGAAAAACAACAGTAACTTTACCTCAACTTCCCATCGGGGCTTTTCTTATCGGATGGGTACAAGAATATACCACCATACAGTAGCGTTCGATGAACATCAGCTACCATGCTGTGATATTGCAACCATCCACAATTCATAAATCATAAATCAAATAGCTTAAGACTTCATTCACCTAAATAAACCTACATTCAAACAAGCTCTTATTACCTTCCAATATATCTTAGAGATTTTGGTGATGAACCGTCGTCTGGGAACTTGCATTTCTCCACATACCTGGGATTCAAAGAAAGTTAGATTTATAAATCTAGAAGTATGCAAAGTCTGCATTGGATATAAAGACGTACTTAGTTGTTGGAGCATCCCAATTCTTGGCATTTCCTTCATTAACTGAATAGATCTTCCCTTTCTTAGGAATCTATGGAAAAAGAAGATATATAGTCATCATCAATACAAAAATCCCATGTTCTTGAAAATAATGTCATTGAAGAACTTGCCTTGATATCTGGGTGAGTTAATATGAACTCCCCAAGTGATGGGTCAAGCGTAAATCCATTGACTCCACTTCCAGTGCTTAACACTAGCTGCAAACCCATCATATCAAGAAACACCCAAAATTGATAAGTTATGGACTTGTGCTTCTCACCTTAAGGCTAAGACAATTCTATTTTATATCTTAATTTTCCCTAAATCCAAAATGGTGCCTAACAGAAGGCTATGAATTGATACGACAGAGTGGAGAGAGTTTACCGTGCAAGAGCTTCCATACATGCAATAACCTGCAGCCACCATATTCTTCCCTGGTTGCAGCACATCATTGACAGTAGGTTCACTTTCTTCATTCAACAAGTAAATCCCAAAGATCTAGAAGAAAGATAAAACAACCAATTGATCACTGCAAAACAAAGATCATCCCAAGAAATATCTTATCTAATGATGAGAAACCATACTGTTCCAATGGAAACTCCACAGTCAATGTTAGAAGATCCATCCAATGGATCAAAAACAACGGAATACCTATTTAAATGTAACCAAAAAGAAAGAAGTAAGCATTGTAAACAGAATAATATACCGTGTGCAAACAAAAACCTGACCCAAATCAATCAATACCTTCCCCGTTTAGATGGTTCAACAATCGTTGCCTCTTCATCTTCTTCAGAGACCAGAATACACTGCCAGAAAAAAAATATATATTCAGGATCATTCATTAATAGAGAGCCACGGAAAAAGAACTTACAGTTCGGCCACTGCTGATCAATGCATTCATAAAGACTTCATTGGAAAGAACATCCAGCTTCTTTTGCTCTTCACCCTTCAAAAGAAACAGAGAAGTAGACTCCACTCAATTCTGAATCAACCAAATCTGATAAAACTTTCAAATTCACTTGTCAAGAAATTCAATTTACTTACCTGCACGTTCGTTTCACCAGCAAGTCCAATAAGCTTAGCAAGACCAGCCTGTACCAAATCACTTGTAAGAACAATTAGATATAAAATAAAAAAAACATCTCTGTTCAGATTGATTTCAAGTTATAAGCTTTCAGCTAAATGAAAACCCTAATCTCTAAATCAGCCAATGCACCAATCTCAAAACAGAGGCAATTTCATCTGAAAACGAAGAAATAGCAAAATTAGGACCTTATTAACGGCGGAGCAAACGAACTTGCAGCCGAGGACGATATTACTGAGAAGGATAGTGAAATCACCGCGTGACTCTGCATGTTTGGTTTGCTCATTAAGAACGAAACGTGTGATTGTCATGAGATCAGTCCGGTAAGCATCGGCTTCATGATCCATCTTCTCCGATCAAAATCAAACTGAAAACAGAAATCAGTAACAAGTTAGGGTTCTTAAAAACACAAGATATATAGATAGACGACAGTGCGCACACCATTCGAGAAACGAATCGAACCTGATTAGGCAATGACTCAGCAGGATAAGTTTACGTAAAGGAGAGATTATATATATATATATATATATATATAAAAGATGGAATACAGGTATAGAGAAGGGGGTGGGGATGGGGCTATCTGATGCCAGTGGAGGTGTCAAATGACACGTGGTTGCACCGCCGTGAGAATTCAGGTTAGTGGCTGGAGCAGACTGATGAAGATAATGCAAAAGCTCGTCGCCATCTTTGCTTCGCTTTCATACGGCAGTTATTTGACAACCTTTGTCTTCTTCATGAAGAAGACGAAAATATAGCTTCCACGATATTTATTACATTGTCCCACGATTTTAGCCTTTTTTTCATATCTCAACTTTTTATTTATTAATTAAAATACAAAAGATCTTCATTTTCAACCAAAACCAAGTTGGATAAATAATAAAATAAAGAACATGATTATGTGGATTATTATAATGTTTTTGATAAATATGGCGAACTAGGTTGGATTAGTCAATGGAACATTTTCCTAATTATATTTTTGTTGAATTATTTGACTGGAAAAGAACAGTATAATATGATTGATTAATAGAGATTTTTTTTGAAAATCGATTAATATAAGTTATTTATCTATTAAAAATAATAAGATTTTGAAAAAGATTAGTAGACTAAGATTAGTGGGTAATATCTTAGTTAATAGTAAATTAATTGCTAGGATGATCCTAAAAAAATTATAATCTCGAATTGAGTTATAAAACTATTTGGCTGAATGAAACCACGTGATATGATTTTCGTTTACAATGTTATTAGGGAAATTGAACTGAATAATCCTAAAGATGTTCTTATTTGATTTTTTAACGAGCACAAAAAATTAAATTTTTTGGCGACATTTTATTTTTTGGACGAACATGCCCTGTTGCGAAAAGTCTATAATCGCGAGACGCAACCAGCAATTGCGAGACGCAATTTTTTATTTTTTATTTTCAAAAATAAATATTAACGTCTCGCGAATGCCGGTTGCGTCTCGCGATTGTCAACTTTTCACATATCCGGTCGCGATATGAACAATTTCGACAAAAAAATATAAAAGTGTCACCATCAGAACCAATATTATACACTGGTCAAAAAATCAAATAAGACAATCTTTAAGACCATTTCATCAAAATCTTGCATATTATTATTCCAATAAAACATGTATTTTCATAATAAAAAATAGAAAATTAGTCAATAAAACCATTAATCTTCTTAAGTATTTTCGAAATCATTAATGCTAAATTTATAATTATTCAACAGGTATTTTCATTGTTATACTCATCTATATTATAATATAAATGTTATCATAAGAATAAAATATTAAACTTTATTAATTTATAACAATAACCTGTGAATTAAATAATAATTTTGATACATAAATAATTAAAATTTTAAGATTCAAATAGATCTTTCATTAATAATCGAAAAGGATCTGAAATTAACAATTTCTTGAGTCGCCATCAATCCTTTAGTAAAAGACGATTCAAATTACAAATCAACAAAAGAAACCCTAGATCTAGGATTGTGAACAAATTGAACCGATCATAACTCCAAAATGAACAAAATCAAGCTCTTTCACCTCTAATCCTCCTGGCAAGCTGAATATCCTTAGGCATAATCGTGACTCTCTTAGCATGAATCGCGCACAAGTTAGTATCCTCAAAGAGTCCAACCAAGTAAGCTTCAGCAGCCTCCTGTAGAGCGGCAACAGCGGAGCTTTGGAAACGAAGATCCGTCTTGAAGTCCTGAGCAATCTCCCTTACTAACCTCTGAAACGGCAGTTTACGGATCAGAAGCTCGGTACTCTTTTGATACTTCCTGATTTCTCTTAGGGCTACAGTTCCTGGACGGAAACGGTGAGGCTTCTTCACTCCTCCGGTTGCCGGAGCCGATTTCCTCGCAGCTTTTGTAGCTAATTGCTTCCTTGGCGCTTTGCCTCCGGTGGATTTTCGGGCGGTTTGCTTAGTTCGGGCCATTGATGAGATGAGATAGACGAGGGTTTCTAACAGAGAGAGAGAGATCTGAGATTTGCGATGAAGAAGATTGATGGAGGAGAGAGTATATATAGGGTACGAAACAATGAGAGGGTTAAGGAGGGAAATTGAAAATTTTTAGAGGTAAACGCGCGCTTAGATATACACCGTTGGATGGTTTGGAATTCAACGGTTGAGATTTTGTTTCGCTATGTCATGCGGATCGATATCCTTGTCATTTTTAGTTCTTCTTTAGATGATATGTCTTATTTTATAAATAAATGTTTTTTTTATAAAATTGCAATTAAATATATAGAACATTATATAATATATAATAACGCTCATACAATTGAACTTATTTATTATAAAAAAATTATATTATCAAAAATAAAATAAAAAACAAATCATGTTTATTATAAAAAAATTGATAAAAGAAAATATTATTGTAGGTAGTTTGATATAAAATATTTTTTTTAATCCATTTTTTACCCGTTTCATCTAATTTAATAATATTTTACTTACTAAATAAAAAAAAAGGTATTCTCATTTATCGTAGTAATGATAATTATAAAAAAAAAAATATTGAATTTTCATGTTTGTAAGTTTATACTAATTTTTTACCTTAAAAAAAATAAATTATTAAGATATTAATTTTTAAATAAAGTAAATATTTAATTCTCATTCTAAATTATATTTTTTATGCATTTATCTCAAAACTTGACTATGAGATCAAAATTAATGATGACTTAAGTTGAAATTTGTCAATAGTGTAGATTCTTGATAATACTTAAAAAAAATTATAAATAAAACAAAATTACCTCAAAACACTAAAAAATACTAAAAGACGATAATAGAATTCTAAACCGATTATATATTTGAAAGAGTAAGTTTATCATTAAAATAAAAAACTTATTGATGATAAAAAAACAAATCAAAACATACAATAGTTAAATAAATGAAAAAAATAATAATAATACACAAATCATCTTCGTAAAATCATAAACAACTTAACTAATAATATCAGCGACAAATTATAAGTATAGAACAATCAATCAAACTTATAAAATATTTTTTTATTAAAAAAGAGACAAACAAATCAACAATATGCGCGCCTAATTTATAGAACTCTTGTGGAAACATGTAACAAAAGTTAAGTGTTAAGTTGATGAATTTTGGTTAATGTACTCAGAGTTGGGTTCACTTATGCTAAAAATATGGGTTTAGATTTACTATGCATGATTATTTGTTGTTATTTTGAAATAAGTTATTCCTCATTAGTCAGATTCACTTGTAAATGACACACAATTGCTAACTATTAGGTACTGTCACTACTTATAGTGAGTTTGTTTGTGATTTTTCAGGGTAACTATAAAATTGGAATTTGTATCCTTTTTTAGCCTAATGGCAAAAAGAGATTGATATTAACCCTAAGTTTATGGGTTCGAGCGCGGGCTACCTTTCTTCAAATTAGCTTATGATATTTCAAGAGTTTCTTGAGCTTCATGTGGATCAATATTACTCTTCTCTGCATCATTTACTAAAACAGTGATTTCATTATTGCCTATTTTAGCAAAACCATCCATTAGCGAATGTGAGCCGTCGACGAGTCGGTAATGATAATGTCATCAACATAGATGAGAATGTAAGTGCTGAGACGGATATAGGAACTACTCCTGTCACCTCTACGTCAACCACTTCTTCCGTCGTTCTTTCATCTTCATTTCGATGTTGAGTTGGAAAATCCTCCTCTCCATTCATCCATTGCTTTCACAGCGCATTCTCTGCTATTGATTCGTTTTTATTTCTGTTACTTCGAAAGTAGCTTCTTCAGTTTTAGTCACTCGAATTTTTTATATTTCTTTTTATTTTTCATCAAACGAATGGCATCTTCTTCTGGATGAAGTCCCATTTTTTATTTCTTATTTTTATTCTTTAAAAAAAATGGAATTCGAATTAATTTCAATTCATATGCTTGATATTGACAAAGTATTTGAAATTTGAATTATAATTCCAATGATAATTTTGAAATTTTCAATTCCATATATTTTACCTCCAAATTGTAATTCCAAATTTTATTTTATTTTTATATTTTTTTAAACAAAATATATTATTATTATTATTTTATAATTTAAAACATGATTAACGTGTTATATTTTTTGTTTTTATTTTTAAAATTTTGGATGTTGAAATATTAAACCGGTATGTATTTATTTTAATGTAAGAAAGTTAACATGTAGAATCAATAATTTGTATTTTGAATTTACGAAGTTAAAAAGTATTATTATTTTTAATTTATAAAGTTAACATGTCCCATTAATATTTTTTTATAATAAAAATTCAAATTTAAACAAAATTCTTATACTTGAGCTATTATAGTTGGATGTCTCAAACTAATATTTTAATAAAATATATAATATATATTATTTTGTAACCATGTTTTAATAAAACACTACTTGTATCTCATTTCGTTATGCTTATTGATGTAATTTTCTCTACTAGATAAAAAAAATTTTACAATTAAAAAATGTTTGTTATCTAGATTATTCTCTAAAGATGTGCATGTGTTGTTATTAAATTTCTCAACGTCATAAAATTAATGCATTTTACAACTAAAAAAAGTTATTTTATTCTGTAAAGAGGATTTCAAACAAATAAATAGACAATTTTAATAAACTCGATATAATTGATATTACACTTCATTATTTTTTTCATTCGATCATCAATTTGTGTCGACGATGAAAAAAAAATACACAACAATTAAATAACCGTTATAATAACTCAATACAAATAGTTTACTTCCCAACACAATGGTTGTCTATGAATCATTTATTTTTTGACATGATAGAATAGTGATTAATATATTTGTCCACACTATTATGGAGTAAATACTTGTAATTTTGTTTGTTAGAATGATCATGATTTGTTTTAACAAAAAAGGCAGTTGCACCTAATTATATAACACAACATTGATATTTAGAAACTTAAATTAATTATATTGGTTCAATTCTACATATTACTAGAAAAGTGACCAGAGGAATCCATATATAATGTATGTCTGCTTCTCCCAATAAATGTATTTCTTTCTCTTGAATTATAGGACCGTTCTTGAGAATTAGGCCGCCAATAAAAATAATATAAAATTTGTGACCTACAAAATTAGGAAAATGATATTAATCATAATTTTAATAATATATATATATATAATATACATATATAAAAAAAATATAATATAATTAAGAAAAAATATATTAATTGATTCATAATATATATTAATTAATTAACTAATAATAATAATACTATTTTCCCGAAAAAATTAGGGAAGTACAATTTGCATAAGATGTCTTATCTATCTAACTATTAGTGTTTAAGTCCATCTCTAATTCACGCACTTATTTTCAAATTAAAAAAATTTAAAATACAATAAATGTCATATCAAATAATAATTTATCTCAAAGCTCAAAAATATATTTATAAACTCAAAAGAATATTAATTTATTACTATTATATATATATATATATATATATCAACTTTAATTTACATATTTAACCCAATATTTTTTCATTCATTTAATAAAACTAGGATAAAATAAATTATATATCAATAATTATATGTACACAACAAAATAATTCAATCATACTTTTAAATAAATTATAAAATAAATTAGATAAAATTTCAAGTATAATATAATTTAATAATTTAATTATACATTTAAAAAATATTATAACCTATTACCTTAAAGGTAAAAAAAATAAGTTGAATGATTAATTTGTATATAGATATCAAAATTATAAAAAAAAATAGTTTAAGGACCATTTAAAAAAATGTCCGAATTACTGGAATGAACGGGGCCAACAACAACGAGAGAAGGATGCAAACGCAAAATGAGTTTGAAAGTGGTGTCAAATTGGAGGAATAAAGACACCTATAATGAGTTTTGCGTAGGGTTGAAGATGATCTAAACATATAACCAAGTTTTATTCCATTAATTATATATGAATATATATGCACTCATTCCTAACTAAATGTCAACATTTGTATAAGAAGAACTAAAAAAAAGGATATTGATGAAATTTGGTTAGGAATTGAGGGTTTGGATTGATCTTCTCCACGAAAACAAATAGAATTTTTTTCAACTTGTTTTTTAATTATATTTGTAATAATAGATATGAGAGAATAAAGAAAGACAAGTCAAACTAAACTTGTGCACAAAAAAATAGGTAGACACTGCATTATTGGACTTGTTGATGAAAATCATTAACAAAGTACCCAAAACATGAACTAAAATTATAAAATATTTGTTCTAATTTAGCTCACAATTTTTAACTTTTGTTATAAAGAATATTAAAAGAAATACTTTTGTTATAAGGGCAATGAAATCAGTCATTTTAATTTGGCCAAGTCCTTCAATTAAGAAATGATTCATCATGTACTATATTAGAACTTTGTTGACTTTTGGTCATTTTCTATCATTTTCAAGACTTCTGATCTAATGGTTTATCTCACCAACTTTTGAAGAGGAAATAAAATGATTTGAATCTCTACCAAAACAAAATAAAAAAATAAATAACATTGTCATTCAATTACCCATAATACATAAATAAATAAATAATATTATCTATAACTTGATTTTTTTTTAATATATATATTTTTTAATTTATAAAATAATAAAATTATAATTTTTTGTGATTTAAAAATTAACTATTGTGGATACTTATAGATTAAACTATAAATTTTAATTTATTTAATGGAATAAAGACTGAATACATATTTTTTTTTTAAAAAAATCACATTTTACTTCATGTTTGAAAAATAAATAAAATATTTGTGTTTTATTTATAGTCAAATTTCGACACAACATACGTTACAGCTTTTAGTCAACCGTTACAACTTTTAGTCAACCGTAATTAAAAAAATACTTCGTCACCAAATTCTTAACGTTTTTGGAAAATAATAAAATAATTTAATTCTCTAAAAATATTTTCATTCATTTTTTTTTATCACAATACATAAATAAATAATATGTATAAATTTATATAATTATGTTTGTAATATTTGATCTTTTAAAGATAGATTATTGTCAAATGTTACTTAAATTACCATAATTGGATAACTATGGATTAAAAATTTTAATTCATTTTAATTTAATTACAAATAATTAAGTTAAGCTAATTTTTAATATAATATTAAAGTGTAATAATGCATTTGAATATCTGATTAATAAAAAAATGATTACAATACATATCTATATAAATAATAGTTAAAGTGAATAGAGTTTGGATTATAGATATTAAAGTATAAATTAAAAGTAAGAGTTATTAATATATAATTAAAAATAATAATAAAATATTAGACAATAATTAATTTTTTATTAATAATAATCTCTCCGGTCAATTGAGACGGCAACGGCAGTCGGCAGCTGCATCCCCTAAAACAGAAACAGCCCAACTGCCACATGGTGGTTGCTTGGTCGCGGGTCCCACCTCTTGTTACGCGTTTTTGACATTTATACCCTTTCTTTTTTCACTCTATTACACTCACAAATAAACTCACAATTTATCCGCCTCCACCCCCACTCTCTCTCTCTTCATTTCTATCTCCTCTCTCTCTATATCTTCACTGTCGGTAAAATTATGGACCCGAATTTCACCGGAAAACATATTCCGGCGCCGTTACTTGCCCGGACGGACATCGATCAGATGCCGGATACTCCAACTCGACGGGGATATCACCGACGATCTCAATCAGAAACCTTCTTACGCTTTGCCAGCGACTTACTATTAGACGACGTCGTTCCAGACTTCAACCTAGCTGCTTTCGATATCCCTTCTCTTTCATCCGATACCGAGAATAACGCTCCCATGGCTGTTGATTCTTCCAAATCGGATGCTGAGAGTTCCATGGCTATCAGGCCTACTGCTCCTATTTCACACTTTAGAAGCTTATCGGTTGGCGCCGAATTTTTCGAGGGTTTAGATTTTACGTCTGCTATTGGCGGCTTTCCGGGTGAATCGGAGAGGACTGGTGGAAAACCGCCGGCTGGGAGTCGTCATAGACATAGTAATTCCATGGATGGATTTTCCTCTTCTTTCGAGGCTGATTCTCCGCTTATGGATAATATGAAGAAAGCGACGGGACCTGATCGTCTAGCTGAGCTAGCTTTGCTCGATCCGAAGAGAGCTAAAAGGTTTGTTTTCCCAAAAATTATTACTTTTTGTTATGTTAATTTACTATTGTCTTGAATTAAGATGTTGATTGAGAACTTGTTTTTTTTTTAACAATACAGTGTAACATAAAAGATGTTTTTTTTTTGGGAATGATACAGCTATCTTTATCGATATAAATAGTTAAAAGGCAATATTGTTGAAAGCACAAGTTTTCTTTGTGTCTGACTAGTCAAGAACACCAAAATCTAAGCTTTATATCTCTTGTTAATGGGAGGGGGATAAAAACCTAACTATCACTAAGTAATGCAAATTCACCAACCTTGCTTTATTGGTCACAAAGGAGACAAGATCAAACACAATCACTCAATTTGAACTATTCACTTCATTTTGCCTAAAGCTTATTGTTATCAAGAGCCAATTGGGGATAGGAATTAAGGAAAGAAATTTACGATGGAAATCGAAAAATCTTCTCAAATTGTCTTTTGTCATCGGCTTTTGGAAAGCCATCCTTAATAATTCATTTCATTATTGAAGTTGCCTTTTTCTAAAGGTGATTGTGAAACAAAGAAACTAAAGATTTGAAATTAATTGATACACTGATTGTTCTTGCCTTCCCCCGTTGCAGAATTCTTGCGAATAGACAATCTGCGGCACGTTCAAAGGAGAGAAAAACTCGTTATACTTGTGAACTAGAGAGAAAAGTACAGACCCTTCAGACAGAAGCAACCACATTATCAGCCCAGGTCACCATGCTTCAGGTATGCTCCAAACATTGTTTTATCAACATGATAATTAAATCTGGATAGTTACTTTTTGTGCTCGATGTTTGCGAAATTGGGTTAGTCGTTTAAAATTGGTGATTGGTAACCTCCCTTTGCCCCCCATCAACTTGTGGCTCTAGTAGGGTTTTAGAGCTTTGTCCTACCATTAAATTTTAATCATGGCTATCATTCACTTTATTATTTAGTGAATTAAGATGTGGAATTATATAAACACGATTGAGGTGATAATGGTGGCTTTTTAGGCCTATTTAATTTAAGAAATCCTTCTTTTTATTATTTTTAATTTCATTGCATTGTTAGGTTCTACAGTTAGTCACTGGCTAATATTTTTCCTTTGAACCTGTTACAATTCACTTCCTCCGCCTCATTTTGTGTGGCAGATATAGCACTTTTGCTGATTTTGAGATAATTAATAGTTGATTTGTTTGGGTAAAATACTCTTTTATTTCAAAGTTCAAGGGTAGTGTAACAGGTTATCAAAAAAGTTTTGTCAATAATTTTTGGCGAAGTGTTGGATTTCTAAGCCAATGATAATGATATTCTTGTCACAAAAAAAGGGATCAAGGCAATATAAGTTTGCTTAGATTTTGTACTGTGTGGAAGTTATGTCTAACACAGGGTAGTTTGGCATCAGAAGTCGTCATTAAATTTCTGACATTTGTTTATTTGTATTTTAACAATGCATTAATACATGTCATTTCTATCTAATATTATACATCTGTTCCTCAACAAAGCATTAAAATCTGAATCCTTGTTTATAATCACGAGGGCTGAATGTTGTAGACTTTCATCTGTGCTATCTAATGTTCAATTCAAAGAAAGAAATATTATCACCAAAACATTTTGAGCAAATTCAACTAATCTAAGGTATTTAGATTTTCTTGAGTTCAAAATAATCAGGCATGTGTATAAGTATCCCTTAAGCCGACTCCTTTACCCACTTTGCATATATGGAGTTTGAACGTTTTAATTCTCCTTGCTGATGTTTACTGTTAAAAGGTGGCGTTTGAATTGAACAACAAATTGTCTGGTGTTGTTATATCTCCAAGGATTGTCCTAATGCTTGTCTTCATCAAATAATATTTTCAAGTTTGCAGAAAAAAAATTGAATGTTGCTTGCTGAAAAATGTAAAAATCTTGTGAAATTCATTAAATTATATATATATTATAACAAAGAGATGCACGGGATTAACTGCTGAGTTATAATTGCTCATTTGGAAATGCGTTTTGAATTTGTTTCTGTATCCGGATCCGTATACAAAATTCCGAATACGTGTCCAACTAATTTTAGTTTCCAAAAGTGTCTGTATCTGGATCCATATTCAATTATTAGAAACAAAAACAATAATCGTTCCCAAGTAGGTCATAATTACACTGATGATGACACACTTTTATGTGATAACAGAGAGATACTACTGGATTGACTTCCGAAAACAAGGAACTTAAAATGCGGTTGCAGGCTGTGGAAGAACAAGCGCATCTTCGAGATGGTATATCATTTATTCAAAGTTGTTTTGTTGCTTATATATGCTGTGGGAATCAAGTATAACTGAATGAGGAAAACCACACACCAAATTTTATTCACATCATATACAGTCTAAGTTCAGTTCAATCTATGGATGTTCATAAATGTTGTGTTTAAATAAATATATTTAAAAATGGTTGCAGCTCTAAATGATGCCCTGAGGGAAGAACTACAACGACTTAAGATAGCAGCAGGTCAAACACCTTCTCCAGTTAATAATGGAAACCAGTTCAATAGAGTTCTCCGTCCCCATTTCTCCCCCCAACAACAACAGCAGAACATGTTTCAAAACTTCTCAAACAACCAAACTCAACTGTCATCCCAACACCAACACCAGCAACAACATATTCACATGGGCCATACTAATAACGGAGGAAATCAGATGAACAATGCGCCCAACTTCATGGACTTCAACCAGAGAGGTCAGTAGTTAGTGTTTGGTTTTAGGGGGGGGTTTATTTCGAAGGCTCCATCCATAGTATATGTATATATAAGAATACATATATAGACATATGGGTACAAAAGGAAACTGCAGGAAAACATCATCTGATGGTCAAAATTCTCAAGTGAAATGGTAAAAAAAAAAAAAAAAAAATCATGTAGAGAGGTTGTAGGCTACAAAAGTACAAACCATGTTGTAGACTAGTTTAATTGATTGTGGTTTATCTTTTGGATTTGTTTCTCTATGCAAGGTTTTTTCCTTTTTACTTTTAATATGGATGTGAAATTGGGATCAAGAATTACTAAAGTGGAAATTGTTAGTTGATGCTATCATTTCAAGTTAAATCTGTCATTCATATTTTTTTACTTTGGCACTTTTTTTACTGCAATGTTAATCTTTTGTATAATATAATAAGTTGCTTTGGCTTGAGAATGTAGTTGGAAGTAAATATTTTGTACATGGAAGTAATTTTTTTTTTGGTGATTGCTTATATGAGAGATTGAGTTTAAACATATTTGTTATTTTTGAAGCCATGCTTAATTTTGTCACAAGTTGGTATAAAAAATGTAATTTAATTTGATGAAATTTTTTTGGTTAATGAGCAATTTTATGATGTAAAATTTTGTTACAGATTGTTGTATTGACTAAAAAAATGTTTTAAGTTTAAATTATGATTTGAATGGTTCTAAATTATGTAAAAGATGAATAAACATAGAAAAATCGGCTAATCGGGATTCGAGGAAATATTAATTGTCTTTCAAAAACATCGATTCTCATTAAGATATTTTTTAGTGTAATTATTATTTTTATTTAAAATAAAATAATTTAGATATTTCTAATAATGGGTCATTTATTTTGTTTGTATGGTGTCAAAGTGGGAATGATAGGAAGATAATAAAAGGTAAAAATAATTGAATTTAGTCAAAGTTGAATTTGGTGTGTCACATGTGCAATGGAGAAAGCTTATCTACCGACATCTTACCAATATTTTATGTCGTTACTATTTTTTTAATCTATGTCAAACTATATAATTAATAAGTTTCAGTTTAGATGAAAATTTTAAATTCATAATAAAATATATATATTGTAATATTCTCATTCATATTATAAATTATTATATCTGGTTTCATACTTACTACTTAGGCATTGTTTGTTTAGATTATTTAAATAAAAAAATTAATTCACTCTCCCTCTATTTTATCACATTATTTAATTTATTATTTTAATTTATTAATTTTTATTTTATTATTATATATTAATACTCTTTAATTTTTTATATAAAAAAAATACACTTTAAAATATAATTCAATTAAATAATATTATTGTACTGTAACAAAATGAATATAAATTTAATAATTTATTGCAATTTATTTTATTTCTTTATTGTCTTTTATCAAATTTAATAAGATTACTATAATATTTTAATGTCAAACAATTTCTCAGAATAATACCATTTATTATTATAAATTAATAAAAAAAATCTAATAATATATTTATTTCCTTATTATTTAAGGTATTTATTTAAACCACATGTAAATTACCCTGTGTTCATAATTTAAGTGGAGACAGCTATTTGATTTTTAAAAAAAATAATCTTTACTCCTAATTTTCTTTATTAATGTTATTTTTTATAAGTAATTAAAAAATTACTTTTTTTATTAATTCCTATTTTAACAATTAAATTAATGTTTTTTCAATAAAAAAAAATAAGAAATGAATTAGGCCTCTCTATCTCTTTATTAGTAGAAAAAGGTTGTCTTCTCTTCCAACCATTGATCTGTTTCTCTCTCTAGATTTTCTCCGCCGCCGGTTAATCGGAGATCTATGGATTCAACTCCGATCTACCATCTGCCGCACGACACTCTACACCAGATCTTTTCACATCTCCCTCTTCGTCAAATCATCGTCTGCCGATCCGTCTGCAAATTCTTCAACGAAACCCTTTCTTCCCCTTCCTTCATCCTCCAAATCTCCGGTCATCAACAGCCACTCAGTCTCCTCGCTCTCCGGCCGCCGCATCACCACCGTCACGCTACATCTCCTCATTCCACCCTTCACGCCTACGATCCAGACCAGAATCAATGGCTCCGATTTCCCCTCTCCTTCCTCCCATTTCACTCTCCACAGCCAGTCGCCGCTTCTCTTGGAATCGTTTATCTCTGGGCTGACTCACTTGACTCCGGCAAAAATTTAGTCGCTTGTAACCCCTTGACTCAGACCTATCGAGTCCTCCCCCAGCTCGGCTCTGCATGGTCGCGTCACGGCTCGGTTCTCGTCGGAGGGCCTGGCCGCGTCCTTGTCCTCACGGAGCTTGCTGCTCTGTATTTCTCATCAGGATCGGCTACCAATTGGCTTAATTTCTCGTCTAATTTACCTTCCAAGCCGCGTAGCCCTATCTTGGTTGGAGACTCGGTTCTTTCTCTCTGCGATGTCGGCTCGCCTTGGCGGAGCCAGTGGAAGCTCTTCTGCTGTAAGCTTTCTACTCTCCAGAGCTCTCAAATTTGGTATAGGTTAGAGAAGCAGGAATGGGGAGATGTGTTTGATATCTTGAGAAGGCCGCGTTTAGTTAGAGGAATTGGGAACACGATTCTCATGATTGGGGGACTGAAATCTTCCTTCTCTCTAAACGCTTCTTGCTCTACGATTCTGATTCTCAAATTGGATTTGGATAGTCTAGAATGGCAAGAGGCAGGCAGGATGCCGTCAGAAATGTTTAGATTTTTCCAGGAATCTAGTAAGTTTAAGGTTTTTGGAGGTGGGAACAAGATTTGCTTCTCTGCTAAGAGGGTAGGAAGGTTGGCTTTGTGGGACTTGTCATCTGAGAATGGGAAGGCAGCCTGGCAGTGGATTGATGGTATGCCTGGTTGCGGGGATGGGTTATCTCGTGGGTTCTTGTTCGAAGCTCAACTCACAGCTTTGCCTTAGAGATGAGCTACCTCAGGTGATATGGTTATGTCCTTTGAGCTACAAATGTTGCTCCTTATGTGTCTAATTTAAATATCCATATCATACTCTAAATTGTTGTGTTTGATTGTTTCTTGCTGCATTGAGTCCATTTGAAAACTATTGTGTCTCAGTCCAATGAGAAAACGCCAAATTTGTTATGTGTTTTCATTTTTGTTTGATAAAAACATTTAGTTGAGGGAGTCTCAACTTCATTCTGCAAATGAAGATATAGCTGGCGAACTAGGTTTGAGTCGAATGAAATCATAAATCAAAATACAATTAACAATAGGGCCCAATAGAAGGCTTGAGAGCATATGACAAATGCTTTGTAGAATAATTCCCATTTGCTTGACATCATCAGGATTCACCTGCTGATGTATTCATATCCATTTAGAACATAGATTTTTGCATAAATGTATTCATTCATGCCCTTGAACATGTTCATCCTGATGACTGCCAGCTAAATAAGAACACTTGTTTGAGAGACATGGCTATGTGATTAGCATCACTGTGTTATTCTGAGATCAGAATTCACCTGCTTCATTCCTTCAATACAAGTCTGGATGATTAATTGAATGTATGCACATGATGAGTTTGAAAACTACATCTTAATGTTTGTTTAGTTATACAGGCTTGCACCATAAATGAAAACATGATTGCATAAATTGTTTTGTTGGTGCTGGAGTGTGCTCACATGATTTATTTGAGGGGGAAAATGATAAGGAATATAGAGAGACATAGTCAGTTGATCATTTAAGTGCTAAAACCTGATTTCATCTGTTCAAGTTACATAATGAATGTTGCTTTGCTTTGATCTATTTTGGTCATATGATGTGCTAATTGGACAGAGTTGAATTCTATGTGCCTTGGGAGGAGTGCTCACAACTTAGGATATTAGAGTGGTGACTCTAACCAATGTTTCTTTTTTGAAGTTTATCTGATATCTAGCATGTTATGATGGCTTTATTCCCCTTTCTACTCTTACCAATTAATATTTTTTGGAAAGGGTATTGCCTTTTTTAAATTTGAAAAAATGTCAACTTTTCATTAAAAAGAAAACGCAGGATGCTTTTAATGAATTGCAGATGGAAAGGAGAAGAGAAACAAAAGCAAAAGAACAAAATGAGAAAAAGAAGGCTAAATGCCAATAAGATAAATAAATTCCCAACCCATACAAAATTCCCTTTTTCGAATAGAAAACACATACTAGATAATGAGGGGTATAGGCTTTGATTATTTCAACTCCAAAACCTTTTCTCTTGGAATGTTCTATTCATTTTTTCCAAATTGTCTACCACATAATGAGGGGTATAGGCTTTTAATCGTCACTGGTGTTATTTTTTGCTCCCTACCTTATTCATTTCCCCCAGAAGTCAGCGATGGTAAGCGACACGTCCCAATGAAAGTTGAGAATATTCTGCAGAAGGACCCACACGTCTCTGACAAGGTCGCAATGGAGAAGAGTGTGATCTATAGTTTCCTACTGCCAAATGCATCCCTTCCTTTTAAGTTTGACAGGAGTTAAAACTCCCCCGTGGATTACTTCCCAGCAAAAAAAAAAAAGAAATCCTAAAAGGGATTTTGGCTTTCCACACTTACTTCCAAGGGAATGAGTTAGCACCCTTTGGATGGTCGCATGGTAATGAAACTATCGTTAGACCGGTTGAATTGTACTTGTATAATGGTCTCCACTAAGCTGGCCAGTCTGTCCTTTTCAACAAGTGAAAGGCGCCGTTGCGATGTGATTCTTCATTCAGTGAGGCCAAAAGTAAATCTATAGTCACTCTAACTTTCATTTTATTAGAGATCTCGTATAAGTTATTGGAAGGAGTCAACCAGTTTCCCCTTAGAATGCCACTTGTCGTTCCAGAAATTAATAGGCTACTACTCTTGTGAGATTTTCCTGAAAGTGACGTCCATTCATTATCGCGAAGTTCATACTTAACAATGACGACATTCTTCCAAAGATTGTCATTCTCATTTTAAACCTCCACCATCATTTGCAAAGGAGAGAAGTGATAAAAAAAGATATCATTGATTCTAGGACAACCTTCAGAGATGCTAGGTCAACACCAGATGAGTGTATGAGTGACTCTTTAAGAGTTAGTGCTACCCAGATAAAATTTCTCATGATGGATTCAATTTTGTTTGCCATAGACACTTAGATAGGGAAAGAGACGTAGTACAAATGGAAATTGTGGCGAGAGAGTTCTTCACGGGAAAGTGCCACTCTTAGAGAGAAGTTTGCTCTTCCAAAGAGCCAATCTAGCCTCCATTTCTCAACAATAGGGTTCGAGATGTCCTTACAACTAGTTTTGGCTCCAAGAAGAAAACCCAAGTACTTAGAAGGAATATGGTCGTTTTGTAATCCAAAATGTTCGTCAATGCTTGTGTGTTTGGGAGTCACCATTGAAAAAAAGCTCTAACTTGTCTCTATTAATTTTGAGCCCTGAACACGCCTCAAAGATGATGAGGATCTTCCTAAGAATATAGAGGTTATCGGAAGTGAGCTCCGCAAGACAAATTGTGTCATCTACAAAAAAAACATGAGTAATGAAACTAGCCTGCCTCGATGTTCCCAAATTTATCCCCGTGAAAAGCCTTGCGGTGACTGCCCTCTCGAAAAGCTTAGATAATTCTTCCATGACGATTGTAAACAAAAGGGGCGAAAGAGGATCCATGTCTAAGACCGAGCGCTTGAAAAACCCGCAAACTTCACCGTTAATAATGATAGAGAGCCTTTAGAGATGCATGTTTTGATTCACTTTCTCCACTTTTCCCCGAAGCCCATCTTTTCGAGGATAAAAAGAAGGAAGCTCCAATTGACATGATTGAAAGCTTTCTCGATGTCTAATTTGCAAAGGAAACCCTCTCCTTTTTCTAACGACGGAGTCAATGCACTCGTTGGCGATAAGTGAGGCATCAGAGATCTATCTACCTTGCACTAAAGCCATCTGATTATGGGAGATAAGGTTCAACAAGACGACTTTGAGCCTATTTGCAATGGTTTTAGCCAGAATCTTGTAGAATATTGAAACAAGGCTAATAGGCTTGAAGTGTTTGAGTTCTCTCGCTCCATAAATCTTCTAACAATGGAACTAAAGTTCCAACTTTTTTCAAATGAGGCCGTCTATTGAAAATGCTTGAACGATCTTAAGTAATCATCTTTGATGATATCACAAAATTCTTTAATGAATGCAATAGTGTAACCATCGGGACAAAGGGTTTTGTCCCCGTCGCAGCCAGAATCGACTTCCAAGATCTCATTGGTAGTGAACTCCCGATCAATGTAAGCCCTTTGATCATTACAAATCTTCTGAAACACAATCCCTTCGAGATTAGGTCTCTCGTTAGCCCGTTCAATAAGGAGATCTTCATAGAAAGAGTGACATATTTGCCGTTTCCAATATATGCAGTCTTGCATTGAGGTGCTTTCATTAATATGGTTTGAGAATAAAAAGTATGTAATGAAGCAAAAAAAAATTCCTTACCATTCCCAATCTTATAATCCACTAATGCCATGGCAGCCTTTCTTAATTTGAAGATTTGATTTCGCTACTTTCTTAATACATGTTCTAATTTTTTTATTTATAAAGTATACCTTTTTACTGTCGTGAAAAATACAGACCCGACCATGGTAGCTCGAGTGGTAAGAGAAGTCTTATGTTTGATTCCCACTAATTAAACATTGATTATAGTAGGGTCACTAATCCGTTTTAAATGTTGGATACTGTGATAGCCTCCTACAAAAAACCCTATTCTAAAAGAAATAGACAATGAAGACAATTCTTACAGGTATCTAGTTTGTAGTCTTCCTTTTTCCACGACATACTAATCTTATGGTTAGTGTAATCTTTTACTTTCTGTGTGCTCAATTAACATTCTTGTAGCCCTTATCTAGGATATGACTAACTAGTTGATAACCATGGAGTTAGCTGAGAAGTTAGTTTGAGTCTTTGAGATGGTATTTTCTTCTCAAATACTAATCTAGGATATGACCAGCTAGTTGATAACCATGGAGTTAGCTGAAAAGTTAGTTTGAGTCTTTGAGATGGTGTTTTCTTTTCAAATACTAATCTAAGCATAAAATCAATTTCCATTTGGAAAAAAGTTAAACTCTAGTTAGGACCAACTTAGGGCTAACTGAATAAAGAAGAATTGAAGACGAAGAGATAGGACGTCTAGAGGTTAACGTCTGACGGTTATGGAGAGGGGTAGACTAGTATAAATAGAGAAAGACTTGTTAGAATTGTTATGCTGAAAATTAGTCTGTAGAGTATATTATCTCTCACATTTCTCTATGTTCTCATCTCAATTTGTATTCTCCCTAACAATTAAGGTTCTATCCTCACCTATCAATACAATTCTATAAAATCAATCTGTATCTCTTCATAATTTTAGATCTATATATTAACTGTGGTCCCACTAACAACTTACTTGCTGCCCTACAATTATACTCAATCCTAAGATGTATCACAATTATCCTATTTAGGTAATTATTTTTCCTACAACAGTCAGATCTGAGAATTATTGATACCAAAAGACTTATTTCCATAACATGGAACATAAGTCACCCATTATGGCTCAGTGGTAAGAGGCTTATTTATCCTGATGTCTTCTTTTCTGATTGAAAACACTAGATGAAGTGAGAGGTGACGGCGATAGGTTGTTGTAAAAAGAAGAAAACACTGAATACAATTCTTAGCCTCAGTTTGTTATTCTATTGCATTTGACTAAGAATGATGGTGTTAAGTAGGGAGTTGCTTCATGTACTTGAATGATGAGTATTGTGTGTCCCCAATGAGATAAAAAGATTAAATTACTTTGATCCTTGAAAGTTCTTACTAATCCCTAGTTTTGATGGGGACTTGATTTAATCTTGGGTTCTATATAAATTGTATATTGAGTTTTTCAAGGAAATAATATTTGGAACCATATGAACAGCAGGGGGGGAGCTTCAACAGCACTAGATGTTGCAAATTGAAGTCAACTCGGGGCTCAAGTATACGACATCTTGTGAATTGATGAAGATCCTCCATGTTTCGAAAGGTAAAAAAAAAATTGATTGTGTGAAGATTTTCAAGTTTGTGATGTTTTTTGAAAGGTGTTATGTTGACCTGCTGCATTGTCTTGTCTGATAACTACTTTAATCTGGAGGCTGTGTGTTGTTTACAGGGCTATTATTATTATTATTATTATTATTTATGAAAAGCATTAGCAGTTTCTTCTTATGATAAATTTGATGTAATTGTTTGATTAAGACTGCTTATCTTAGAAACTCCTTTGTGAGATGAATTGGTTTCTTTTCCAACTATTATTGTTGTGTTAATTTAAACTGAAATTGCTTTCTTTTTCTTCTTCTTTTTTACTCCTTTTGTAGTTTTACTGTAATGTAGTGTTCTTGCAGACTCTTTAAAGAAAACAAACATTTGGAAAAACACTATTTCCATCTAATTCTCATAGGTGGTGTGATTGGTGAATCTAGATAAGGTCGTGTTTGTATCTGAATTTAGTTTGACACACATTTAGATTCGAGAAATATGTAAGATGTCCAAATTTTGTTTTTAGGTGGGGTTTAGATTTGGGGTAGTTGGTAATTTCCACTTTGCAGGAATTTTTAGATTTTCATACTTATTATGAAATAAATTTACGATGATAACTTTTAAAATTAATAAAAATTGTATTTTAAAATAAGATTATATTTTTAAAGAGTAACTTTCATCTTTAACTTAAGACAATTATTATTAATTTTTTTAAAATTCAACTGTTTTTTATAATTTGAGATATCTTCAACTAATATCTTAAACTATATATATATTCTTTGTGGTGCAACTTTGTAAGGCCTAGGAATGATTCAAGGTTATTGCTTATTTTTTTTTAAAAAGATTGAACACATGGGTCGTCGCTAGACAAGAAGAAGGGATGAATGAACCTGGTCTGTATTATGGAAATAAGAGAGGTTAATAAAGAATGAAAAAATATTATAATTCTAATCAGGCATAATATAATTTAAAATTCTAATAGCTCTTAATCTATCTCTCCCGGCTGCTGCAATGTATATATAAAAAAGGGTCATTCTCTAAGGTCCCTGTGAGATTATAATATCAAATAATCATCAACAAAAGTATAATTATAATTATAATAATTATATTTGTTTTTTCTACTTATCTAGAAACTTTGTTCAGAGATGTCAAATCAACCATTTTATTTAGAAAAGTCGTTCAAACAAACTATTTCAAGTGTTTTTTAAAAATAAATTAAAATTAAAAATTTGAGAGATCTAAATACATTGTAAACTTAAGTTAAAGGGTGTTTGTTCAGAAATGTCAAATCATTCTTTCATTGTTATGTGTATACAGTAAGATCTCTTTTGATTACAAGGTTTTTAGTTTTTTATTTAACTTTTTTTTAAAGTGTAAAAGTAATGACTCTCACTTTAATTTAACGCTAATGTATTTTTTATTTCAGTTTACGCGAATAATTTGTTCCTTAAAACTAATTTAGCAATTTACTATGTATTCACGTTTTTAAATGGAATCAAACAATCCCTTAAACAGAGAATATTCTCTGAATAATGTTTGATACTGTGATAATCATTTAATTTTGTTTTCTTCTTTCATTTTTGTTTATTTTATGTTTCAGTGTATTTGTTGATTTGAAATCTATAGAAATGATAAATTAAGCTTGTTATATAATTAACTCCATCTTATTTATTCAACATTCAACTTATGGAGGATCTTAGATGACCTATAATTGTTTTTAACAGTTCAGTTTCATTCAAAACATATATAAAACTAGAATGAAAAACGACAATTCCAGAATAAACTGGCTTGAAACCTAAAACCTACAAAAACGAAAAAAAAAGTCTTCGCAATTAGCTGAACAAACCTCGAGGACCAATTAAAATTGCAAAAAATTCATGACAATAAACTTGCAATAGGCCAACTAAAACAGTGTAACAACTAGACACAAGAGAGACCAACTCAACACGAACAACACAAATTACAAGGTTGTGATGAATATCAACTAAAACAACCAAAATATTACCTTTTTTATAGCTTGATTTTTACAAGAAGATCCACAATGCAACTTACTAAAACAATTACATTTCCCATCCTAATTTCTGCAAATGTGGTAAGAAACAACTCTTCATAATTCTATTTGGTTTACTTTAATTATCAAATATTTCTTATTCTTTTCGAGTCAAATTGTTCATCGAATAATAAATGAAATATGAGTCTACTTATTCTCAAACTCGATGGCCTTACGTTGATCCACACCCATTCAGACCATAAATTCATAATAGTTCTCGGCATTACACAATTAACACAAGAAATGCGCAATAACAAACCCCTAATGAGTTCGAACAACCTTATGCACTTCAACATTTTCTTAATCATCAACATATCCAATACTTTCAAGCTTACTAGATAATGGATTTATTGATGAAATAATTAATTATGTGAAATATTGGATCACTCGACTTTTACTCTCAGATCTATCAATATAAATATAATGACGGGTCAATGGTACTGATAATGACTAGTGATGAATTACTTGTTTCCTTTTCATTACTATTCATGAAAAAGAATCTTTCAATGTGAACACTTGTAATTATTAATTTGTATTTTTTTAAAATTGTGTAAAATAAATAAATAAACAAGCTCCTTATTTTCTGAACTTGTTTCATTGAATTAATAATGTAATATGATATAGCTAGGAGAGACATCATATTAAAAAATAAATTAAAAGAGTAGTGACAATAATGTCGGTAATAATACATTTGAAATCTTAACCTTGTTCAATTTTTTAATATTTTTTTTTTATAGATAACTATAGCATGACTCTATAAAGTCATTACTTCTACTTAAATTAATTGACCATTTTCTACATCACCATAATTACATTTTAGGCATATTTATAATCTTTGTTCATGATTTTGAGGGCTATATATAAATAGTTAGGTGTTTTCGGGTATTTAATTTCTATATATAACTATGAAATAAAAACACTAATCTAAAATAACAGATCATAAGGGTAAATGAAATGAACAAACAACAAATTAACAAAAAATGTATTTATATGATCAATACATAAAGTGTCCCAGTATAATTAATTAATTACAAAAACTAATTATTATGTGGATTTAGAAAATACCTAATCATAACCCACTAATGAAAATAGTTTTACTCAAAAAGATAAAAAAATAAAATCTGATGTTCATGATTTCACTAAAATTCTCTTATTCTATTGAATAGTCTTAATGAATTAATGTGTACTGACTTGTAATATTATCATAAGTTTTGTTTTTTAATTGTTTTCTGAAAAGGGTAGCTAGCTAGGGTGAGATAAAAACTAAATAATGTATACTTTATAATTTGTACCAAGCATATAATATGAAATTAATCACGAGAATGGAAGTAGCATTATTTTATTTTAGGCATGTAGCACTTTTACAAATGTCGATACCTGTTTTTGACAGAAAAATATTATATATAGAGAGATGGATCCGTCTTGCATGCAGACAAAGGCATGCATGGGACAGTACAACAACTATATATCAATCAATTACATATTAATTAAAGAAAAACTACATTTTTTCTTCTCTTCTAGATCTTCTTCTTCTTTTTTCTAGTCTTCCATTTCTTATTCACTCATGCTTTTCCCATTATAGTACTGCTATCTTCCTTTATTTCACCATTCTTTACCTTCCTGCAAGCGTTAATTTGATGTATTATTATAATATATCTTTTGGAAACTTAAACAATTAATTAAGTAATTAAGCTAGCTTACCTTAAAGGCATTGAAGGATGGATGTTTTCCAAATGATTAATAGTGGTAGGGTGGAGGAGGTGAAGTGTACAAGTACGGGTGAGGTGGAGGAGGAGGTGGTGACTTGTAAAAGTATGGAGGTGGTGACTTCTTGGGCGTCGGAGGTGGGTTGTAATGCCTCTTAGGTGGCGGTGGCGGCGGAGACTTGTAAACTGGAGGGGGTGGTGGTGGTGATTTGTAATGGTATGGTGGTGGCTTGTGTGGTACCTTTGGTGGAGGTGGTGGAGGAGATTTGTAAACTGGAGGAGGAGGGGGAGGGGACTTGTAGTGGTATGGTGGTGATTTGTGTGGTACCTTAGGAGGTGGTGGTGGTGATTTGTAATGGTATGGTGGTGGTTTGTGTTCTACTTTGGGTGGTGGAGGTGGTGATTTGTAATGGTATGGTGGTGGTTTGTGTTCAACCTTGGGTGGTGGAGGTGGTGATTTGTAATGGTATAGTGGTGGGGGAGACTTGTAGACCGGAGGAGGAGGTGGAGGTGATTTGTAGTGATATGGTGGTGGTTTGTGTTCTACCTTGGGTGGTGGAGGTGGTGATTTGTAATGGTATGGTGGTGATTTGTGCTCTACCTTTGGTGGTGGAGGTGGTGATTTGTAATGGTATGGTGGTGGAGGAGATTTGTAGACTGGAGGAGGAGGTGGAGGTGATTTGTAGTGATATGGTGGTGGTTTGTGTTCTACCTTGGGTGGTGGAGGTGGTGATTTGTAATGGTATGGTGGTGGTTTGTGTTCTACCTTGGGTGGTGGAGGTGGGGATTTGTAATGGTATGGTGGTGGAGGAGACTTGTAGACCGGAGGAGGAGGTGGAGGTGATTTGTAGTGATATGGTGGGGGTTTGTGTTCTACCTTAGGTGGTGGAGGTGGTGATTTGTAATGGTATGGTGGGGGTTTGTGTTCTACCTTAGGTGGTGGAGGTGGTGATTTGTAATGGTATGGTGGTGATTTGTGTTCTACCTTGGGTGGTGGAGGTGGTGGTTTGTGTTCTACCTTGGGTGGTGGAGGTGGTGATTTGTAATGGTATGGTGGTGGTTTGTGTTCTACCTTGGGTGGTGGAGGTGGTGATTTGTAATGGTATGGTGGTGGTTTGTGTTCTACCTTGGGTGGTGGAGGTGGTGATTTGTAATGGTAAGGTGGTGGTTTGTGTTCTACCTTGGGTGGTGGAGGTGGTGATTTGTAGTGATATGGTGGTGGTTTGTGTTCTACCTTAGGTGGTGGAGGTGGTGATTTGTAATGGTACGGTGGTGGAGGAGACTTGTAGACCGGAGGAGGTGGTGGTGGGGATTTGTAGTGATATGGAGGGTGGATATGCTTCTTAGGTGGAGGTGGTGGTGGAGATTTGTAATGATATGGAGGGTGGTGAGGAGTTTTAGGTGGAGGCGGCGGTGGAGACTTGTACACCGGAGGTGGTGGGGGTGGAGACTTGTACACCGGAGGTGATGGTGGCGGCGGAGACTTGTAAACCGGTGAAGGTGGCGGTGGCGATTTATAGTAATAGGGAGGAGGTGGTGGTGGAGAATAGTAAGGATAATTGGCTAAGGTGTTAGATGGAAAGGAGAGAGCCACTATTGCTACTAGGAGAGTAGCCAAAAGACCAGCCATTTTTGGCCCTTGAGTAATGGTTCCCATTTTCCTTCTTTTCCCAAGAATGAGGTAATGGGTGGATGATCTTTAAGCCATCCATCCACCCCTATATATATAGCTTAGGTTTTAGTTTTTACCCTCATTTATTTAACTCCTAAGTGGTAACAAGATAAATGTAGTTAAAATTCAATCATTGTAAGGTTAAATCATAAAATAATTGGGGCCAAATCTTTTGACTTCGGTTGGCAATTTTGTCTTGTTGGGGAACTTGGGATTTAGGGTTATAAATTAATGGTGTGAATACTATTCCTTCCCCCTTTTTTATGCAATAATTCAACCATAAAGTTTTTCTCTTTGTTTTATAGATTTGTGTTTATTATCTAAATACCCCAACACTTCTTTTATTTTTTCTTTTAGTACCTAAAGCTTTTAAATGAAGCAAACAACATTATTGGAGCCTTTTTCTTCCTTTTTTTTTTTATGAATAAAGTATAATTCTAATTAACCTAACTTTTAATGACTTATTATCCCATGGTATCATGTTTGTTTAGTATTAAAAATATCATATTCAAGTGGAAGGTTAGTTATAACATGTAGTTACAATAAATATTTTGAACTTAAATATACAAGATCGAAAAATACATCAATACACGCGTCTTTGTCAATCGAACAAACTCAATCAACCACACTACTTCCATTTTTTCGAAAATGCCCTTATTGCGATGTGTTCATGTTATGCAAATGATCGTACACTAGATTTCTTTAGTTGTAAAAACGTTAAATAATGAAAATTCAATTCCTTAACAAAAATAAAAATAGAAATTAATATTGAAGATGGTATCTCTCAATTCATTTCAAAACCTAACTAAGCTTGAATCTTTGGGCAGGGTTAGGGGGACCAGGCGGCTTGACTTTAATCATCCTTCCTCACATCTATCTGTCAAATGAAAAAACAAAGTTTCTAATAAATTTTGCATGGTTTTAGGGGCATAGGAAACATAAATAAACAATTAAAAAATATGTTTAAAAAATCGAGTAATATAATTGTAGACATCAAAAAACAACTAAAATGTTATCCACATTGATCAACAAATAAATGATGATATTATGAATTAAATTAAGTAAAGAGAGTATTAAATGTCTCAAATTTCAAATAAAATAAAATATAAAAAAATATATTGCACAATTAATTACTCTTCATTGAAACAACTTTTTCTTTTTTCTTTATCAGCTTTAATTTTACAGTTTGTATGGTGTTAATTTATGACACGTTTGAATGGAAAATGAAAGTCTTTGTTTAAATCAAAGTAGAATTTTCATCCTTAAATATGTGGTTTAGATTACCCACATCATCAAGACATCTAAGTTCTAACTACTAAAATTTTAAGTAAAACTTCAATTTAACTAAGTGGGTATTTAAAGAAATATAAACTTCCGAAGAAACATCAACAAATCATATTTTCTTAGAACAAAACGTTAAAATTCCATTAAAAATTGACTAAACGAGGGTATTGTCTAGATTACGTTATAATAAATAATAAACATAAATAATAGAAACACTCAAAGGAAACTAGCTAATTAGAACAAAAATATCTCTATCAATACAAATGTTATGAATCATTGCATGAAGTTGATGACATTAGTTGTAGTTCAACCATGATATCATTGTAAATTAAAATTTTAATTTATTTTCATCCAAACTAATCAAATATCAAAACGGAAAATATGTTCTCAAGATTATAGTTAGATCGATAAAACATCGATAGCTTCTAACCATTTAACCAGACGCAAACTTGCAGTCTGACGGTCTCGAACCCAATACCTCTTCAGGAGGCTGAAAATATTCCAAAGAAGGGATTAATAAGTCTTATCTACTTAAATAATGAAAATTGTAACAAATTAAAATGCTTAATTAATATTACAAGAGAAACTAAATAAAGAAATTCATTATATGTGTGTACTATATAACATAAATAATAATGATAATTAAGTCCTAATTCATTGCATTTCCTACCCCACGAGCAAGAAGTAGGTGAAGATAATACAAATAATAATAATAATTATTATTATTATTAAAAGAGAAAAATATATAAAAGAACATGTACAATTAAAGTTAAAGGCACCCAATGCACCATGTTGGAAGGAAATGTTTGTCTTTTCCCTTCCCCATATTATTTTTCACGATTTTAAGGATTAAACAATACAAATTTACATTATCACTATTAATTATTAGCTGTATTCATGATTTCCATATTAAAAATTCATCAAATTTCACTTTTGTTTATAACATATAAACATTTTAATCATTAAATCGATTATATAATTTTATAAAAAATTGGCTGGCCATAAACATGCATTGATGAAGAACACATGATGGTTGTTGTCATTTGACAAGAAACTTCGATTATCCCCACAATTTTGTACTAGTACCGACAGTAATATATATGTTATAATAATATGACTGTACAATTATTTAATTAATTATAAAAACAATGTCTCATGATGATTTTATTTATTTAATTATTAATATGGATCCCATCTTAACTAATCCTATTATTTAATTGAGAGTAACACATGTTTGCCCTTGACAAAATTTTGTATGAAAAAGTTGACCGTTCAATTACTAATTTTTTTAATTTAATTTATTTTTATATAGAGAGATGGGATCGAATCTGAATGCTTATAATTATTAATATATTTTGGTCCGGAAATTGAGAAGTAATTATTGATCATTTTCATTAATTTTAATTTGAGCTGGTGTGGAAGAGGGCTTAATTTGACTTTTATCTTTCTGATAATTTTGTTAATTTATTTTTTTACCAGGGAAGGTTAATACATCCAATTAAATTATTAGTTTTTAATACAACACTATTCCCTAGTAAATAAAAAATTATTAGTTATTATTATTGAAGTTTGTTCAATTGAGTCATATCACATGTTAAAAAGTTTATGAATGGAAAATTTGGAACATTTTCTGTATAATTTGTCTAAATTTTTGTAATGTATATGCTAAAATGTACATGAATGGAAAATTTGAAACATTTTCTATATAAAATAATTTGTCTAATTTGTTGTAATATATATATATATATATATATGTAAGTCAGTAAGTCATAGGTTTCATTCTTATTAAGAGACGGCTATTCTGAAGTTTGGGGTCCTAAATGAAAAAAAAAAAAATTATTCTGAACTTTTTTTTTACTTATATATTATAATACAATAATTTTGTGTAATTTAATTGATTAAAATAATTTAACAATATTAATTATTAAAGTTGTGAATTCAAACACTTGTATAAAACAGATTTTTCTTATTAACCTAGAGGAGGGGGAAATTTGAGGAGATGACCTACACATGGGCCTAATTATGGATTGTGCGGGCTCATAATTTTAATAGCGCGGGTGACTCCTTTATTTTTCTGACGACAATGTCCCTATTGCGTCACGCATCCTCAAGTTGCGTGACGCAATTTTTTATTTTTTTATTTTTCAAAAAAATTTAATTATAAAATTTTTTGGACGAAAATGCCCAAGTTGCGTCACGCAACCTCCGTTGCATTACGCAATCGCGTCACGCAACCGCGAGACGCAAAACAAAAAAAACCGCCGCAACTGGAGTTGCGTTACGCAAGGGTATAATTGTCATTAAAAAAAAGGATCACCAGTGCTATTAAAATTATGGGCCTGCACCATCCGTAATTAGACCCATCTGGAGGGTCATTTCCTCAAATTTCCCCAGAGGAGGTGGGTCTGGGATGGCAATGTAAATTTTTTTTTTTGATAAAATTATATAAGTGTTCGAGAGGTAAACTCGGGGACACAAATACTATAACGTTCCAATCCCGGACAAACCGGAAAAAACTACCCTTAACAGGACAATTTAGATCGAATATCGCGGGATGAATTATAATTGTCTTCCCTTGTAAGATTCTTAGGCGATTGTCCTCCCCTCATCCTAAGGCCTAAGGCCTAAGGCCTAAGGCCTAAGGCCTAAGGCCGGTCTTACACTTAAAACGTCTTGAATTGAAATTTCATAACTTCCAACCTCAGTAATAAATTAAAATATATATATATATATGTGAAAATATCTACCATTGCATTTAACTAATAATGTGTTGGCATATTTTGGTTGATAAAATGTCAATTAAACTATGGTATGGATTGACACAACTCTTACTAGTCACATTCAATTTAACTGAGTTAAATTCTTAATTTTTTACAATTTGTAAATCTTAACAAATTACTATATATCTAATGTATAAATTAGTTAGATTTTAATGTTATGTAAATATAAAGTGAATTGAGTTTATAAAATTCAAAATGAGTTATTAGCCTAATTTAGTAATACAATTGTTTCAAAATCTGAATTAATTTGAATATGTTAGAGAAATTGTAATAATCTCAAACATTTAGTTTTTTTTTAATTTTTTTTTGTATTTTATGATTATCATCGGTTAATTATCACAATTACAGTCGTTTAGAAATTATTAAAATAAAAATAAATTTATTTTTATTTGATATAAAAGATCAATCTATATGATTTCTTTTAATTATTTTTTGTTAACAAATAAGATTGTTTTGATTTTTAGTCAAATAAATAACTTGTTGTAATAAATAAAATCTTTTAAAATATGATACCATCTTATCTGATGAAAAAAAAATGTACCCGCGTACAATTATTATCAAAGCTTTTGCATTATGGTCAAAAGTCAAAGTAAGGTAGAGAAGTTTCATACTTAATGTTATTATTTAAAATATTAAAATTTGTATTAATAAGTTATCGTGATAAATACTTCTAATAATATAAATATGTTTATAACAATTTTTAATTGTTAATTGAAAATTTTAATCTCAGAGTGTTTTCATCCAATTTTCAAAATAATTACTGCAAATAATATGGGAAATTATTTAAATTTAAATTTGAGAAATTTAATTTTTTTTATTGTTTGGACTTAATTGCAAAACACATTTGAACAATTTAAAAGAAAAAAAAAAAGAGAGGGTGGAACATAATCTAGCTAGTTTTATATTAAAAAAATTGATGGATTATTTGAAAATTATTATTCTAATAATTGAAATCAAATAAGACATAGTAGTATTTAATAGGCAAGGTTTCTTTAAAGATTATTATTTAATATTGACTAAGATAAGAAATGAGATTTGAATTTCTTAACACATTAGAACATTATTGAGATATAAGTCATTAATATTTAACAATTATTGTGACAGATGATTTAAATGAGTGTAGGTCCACAAAAGCAAGTTCTAGTCCTTTGTTGATAGCAACTTATAATAATCACTGCAAACCGCTTTGGAAGAAAAAGGCTGAATTTTATCATAAATAGCCAAATTCAATTTTCTCTTCTTTTTTTTTTTTTACTATTTTAAAAATATTATTATTTTTATTCTTTTAAATTAGTATGATTCTCGTCACATGATTTAGGGGAGGGAAATGACGTCGTTAGCTAAGAAAAGGAAAAAAATGTGAATAGAGAGATTTTTTTTTATTTGTAATGTCATTCTCTTTAAGGCCCTAAATGATCTTTAGGGTTGCAAATGAGTCAAGTTGCTCTTGAGTCGCTCTTGAGTCGCTCGGTCAAATTTCGACTTAAATTTTACTTAACCAAGTTTGAGTCGAGCTAATATAATATTTGCTTGATGGTTTTTTAACCTTTTCGAGTCTAATAATAAATAATATATTTTAATATTAAATTTTAAAATAAAATATTTTTTTTACAAATATTTGAAAATTTAATTTTAGGTCAAGTTTTCGAGTCGAGCCAATCTTTTAGTTAAGTAATTAAGTCGGTCTCAATCTCAAATTTATAAACTCGTTACGTTCGAGTCGAGCTACTAAATACTTAATCGAGTCGAGCTCAAACTAGCTTATTCTTTCCCTCAAATTTCCTAACTATATCGTTCATAGTCAATGTGCTTAATTTGATTTAACCTTAAATGCTTCCATTTTTTTAAAATTGAAATCTTTTTTAGCTACTTTTTCTTTTATTAATATATGTTATTTTGGAATCAAACTAGGCCATTAGTTGGTGGGATGTCCATGAACAACTTTTCCTTTTAACAGTGCATTATTTACATAAATATGTTACCTTTTTACTGTGAACTATTTACTTTTGGTGAGATAGTTAACAAAGGCTTGACTCTTGACTGGTTAATAGTTGATAAGAATGTGAATTACTAACATGTCATTTTATTAATTAAATTAAACTTGGGTCCATTTGGAAAGTTTGCTTACCTTAGAACAATCTTGGAGAGTCATGTCCTGCCATTTTAAATAATACCTTTTTGTAAAATAGATTTTCAGATTTTTAGTCTCTTAGATAAAAAAAAAAAATCATTTTAACTATTCTTTACAATCAATACAATTTAACGTTATACTTCTACTTAAAACTTTAATAACTTAAAATCTTGTATTGTAAAGAGATCAAATATGTGTGTTTTTGTTATTTTTCCTTTTCTTTTTATTTTGAAAACTCAATTTTATAAAATTTATGAGCCCAATAAGTTTCTTTTGTGATCATTAACAAAAGGCCCAATTAGGTTATTCATTTAGAAATTCAGTCATGAAATGCCCAATAGGCTAGTAGCAATAAAAGAAAAATAAATAATGTACTTACAATTAAGAATAACTATGACAACTGGTTTAAATAATTAGTGTTATTGAACTAGTTGTTTATTAGGTTATTTTGTAGAAATTAAGGCCCAAAAAACTTATAAGATATTTAAAATTGAAACATTATTTACCAACTTCTAAAGGAAAAAGCCCATCATAATCAAACTAAATATTCACTTTCTAAGTCCAAGAAAAGTCTAATTACTATTTGGGGCCTAATTTATGCCATTTTGCTCAAACTTTAATATTTGTAATCATTTGAGACTTGAAAAAAGAAAAAAAAAATCATGTTTATTTTAATTAATAAAGTATCTTACATTAAATAATTAGTCTTAGAAAAAATCTAAAGAGTAACGTTACAGGTGAGAAATTTAGGAGTGAGAATTTTAAAATTTTCGTATAACTCGCGAGACACTATTCCTTACAACAATTTTCGACATATATAATTACTACATCTAAATTAATTAAAAATATTAGATCGAGCATAGGCTACACCATCCATTTCAAATAGAATTTGTCACATGGACACACAAGTAATCCAACTCCTAAGATTTTCATTGATTAATTTCATTGAGTAGGTCTTTTGTCTAAATCTTCTATTTCTTTGGTTTACTTTATTCTTGATTGCTTGCAAAGGCTATAGAAGTAGGAGATGAAAGGCGAAAAAAAAGTGAAATATTAATAAGTATGATAATATACAAATTTGACACATTACACAAAGTTGGATGAGTAAAGTATTGAAATGAAAGCCCATAAATAAATGAAATAGAGATTGTGGACCATGACCTTTTTTAGGGTGAAAATTGCAATGATCCAATTAATAACACAAACTTAGTGGAATGACAAAGAAATAAGGGTAAGAGATCCATGACCCCCACATGCCCCCCTAAAAGCCATTAATATTTTATGCCCCAAAATAATTAAACTTTTAGGTACTATTTTTTCTTATTTAGTGCACACAATGATGATGAGACATAATAATGTCATTTTATGGTACTTCTTGTGTTCCTAAGATATCTTAGGTTTCCTCCCTTTTTTCTATATATTTATTGACAAGGCAATTCAATGTAATCAAACCAAAATAAAAGATAAAAATATAAAGTTTGAAACAAGATGAAATAGTACACATACTCTTATCATACACATGTCATCAATCATTTCTAACAACATTATATATAATGTTGCCTATTATTTTCACTACTCATTCTTTTTAATTTATGTACAAAGTAAGTCCTTAAATTTTTGTTTGTTTGTCCACAATGAACTCTAATACTAATTTTGAGGGTCCCCATTCTTTATTAATAAAAACAATAGACTTTATATAAGTCACACTTTTAGTAAGTTTGATAAGTTTGATAGGAAAGAAAATGGAGTAAATATCATCGTCCCATTCCACATGACATTCACTTTCAACTTAAAACATTTTAACTAAAAATTAAACTCGTAATTTTTAATTTTTCGGAACCATATAAAACATAAGTAAATCAAAACAAAAACACAAACCCATCGCACAACAAGATGATCGACTATAAAAATGTTGAAAAACAAAATTTAAGTCACACTTTTCGTAAGTTTGATAGAGAAGAAAATGAAGTAAATATCATTATCCTTAGTACTCAAGACATTCTCTCTCAATTTAAAACGCTTTAAGTGATAATTAAACTCGTAACTTTTAATTTTTAGAAACCATACAAAAGCATAAATAAATCAAAACAAAAACACAAACACATCGCACAACAAAATGATCTGGTACCATGAAAATGTTGGAAAACAAAATTTCACCATTTGAGGATCATTTCATTGCAGTAATTATGAATATAAGAAATTGACAAATCTGTTCAATGATTCTCCTAGTGGGCAAATGAAGTGATGGAGCTTGATAGTGTAATTATGATGGGATAATTAGAAATTAAGAAAAAATAGTTTTAAAAAAGGGTTATTAGGTCGGGCCCGCCAGCATCAAAGCCTCTTATAAGAGTTTGGTAGTGTAATTATGATATAGCTCTACACTATTATTTCTGTGTAATCTAAACTAAAAGAAGGAATCATTCAATATTATGAAAGTTATCATTTTTATTGTTACTTTTACTACTTGTTTATTTTTAAATGTCTCATTAATTATACTTAAAAATATAAGTATACAAATAAAAATCACAATTAGTTTGGTTACTGGTCCCTCGTCCAAATCAATCAAACGTGCCGGCCAAAATTAACCTTATTTTCCAACATGCCATGTTGCCACTTGTTTATTGTTATAATGTACTGTTTCTTTCATTTCAGTTTATATATATATATATACTTTTATTTTAGAAAAAATCAACATACTTATTTCATGCCATATGGGTTAATTGTATATACAATTATCATTATAAAAATAATGATTATTTTAGTTGTAGTCTTAATTGTTTGTAGGATTTCTAGTGAAAAACAAAATGTATTATAGTTAGTTATTGTCGAATTTATTTTAAAAAATCGAATCAAAATGTCGTGGAGTGGAGTGATGAGATATTTAAGGTATTACAGAGATGTAGTGGGTGATGTCTTCTCTATTATTTTTTGTTAGATGAAAATGATTTGACGTGTTTTCAAATTATCGTATTTGACCGATTTTATCATCACAACACTAATATTTTGGTGAATGGTGATAAAGTCGGTTCAACGAATTAACAATCTTTTATTATTATTTTTTAATTTTATGTAAAAATTAATTTTATTTAAATAATTTATTTTATAACGTTATATCATAATATCCTAACAAGTTGAATAATTCATTAAGATAATTCAAGTGACAAGAACGTGTTAGTATATCATGAAGGATCATACTAATTATTATTATTATTATTATTATTATTTAAACTTGTTTATTCATTAAATTAAACCTATTCAAATAAACTGATTTTGAGATGAACCTAAGAGTATTTGGAGTAAAATGTTAATGATTGATAAGATATTTAGTCAATTATTAATATGAAACAAATAAATGAGGATGTGTGATATTAAATTGACTATGTGTGATGTATTTTGAACCACATGTAAACGTTTTGAATCTCACATGCCCTAACAAACAAAATTGTTTGGTATAAAAATGTGACTAACTAATAAATAGATTGATCAAAATTGAGAGATTATCATATGGATGTAACGAAAGTAATTACTATTTTTCCTCAATAAGATTAACATATCATGAATATTGTAATTTGTATTTTTACTTAATTTATTTTCATTGTTTAATGGTTAAATTAAACATTTTAAACTATAATCTAATTCATTTTCATTTCATATTAAAAATAAAAATACTTAGTTTCTAAATATGCTTTTAAGTATTTTAATTAATATAAACTCATGAATGAAATCATTATTCTATATCTAAGCATTAAAAATTAAAGATTTACTTGTGGGTTCCATTTATTTGTTCTTACTAAGAACATTTACCTTATAAAAACTATTACAAATATTATGATATTTAAGTTACATGAATAAAATAATTACATTGTTACTATAGCACGATATTAACTATGTCCATACAAAAAACAACTCATACATTTATTCAATATATTATTTTTAAATAGTAACCAACAAGGTTGTTCAGAACTCCAAAGTTAGCTAGAAAGCTAACCCACTTAATAATTATTTTAATTTTATAGTTAGTGAGATAGTCTACCTTAATTTCATTTCATATTTTGTTTTACTCTAGAAATGATATACTAACCTAATTTGATTGAAAGCAAACAATTATTTTTTCCTTTTAAACAAAAATTGTTTATTTCACTAATATATATATAGATATGTCATACATGCACAAATTTAATAATATAAATGTTTTCAAATATTTTAATTTTTAAAAGTCAACCAAATAAAGATAAAAAACAATTAAATTGATAAAATTATTTTAAATAGTACATATCAAAGATTCAAATGAATTCCTATTGTAATTCTTCAATATGAATGAACTTTTTAAATATCTAATAATTTAGAAGAAGATTATAACAAATAAGAAGAGAGCATTGAGCCCTAAGTTGTACCACTCTTTAAATTGTATTTGTTTTAAAATTTTGTATAGAGTCCATATTTGTATTTTGTGTGAGTTTTTTTTTTAAAAATATTTAAAGATGTCCCAGATAAGAAATGCAGTAAAAAAACATATTAAAGAAAATTTCTAAAAAAAGAAATGACATGACCATCACTAAGGTCATGCATATCTCATAATGTTACATATATTGTGCCTATCCATATCAATGAAATCAAAAGATATGTAAGTGTTTATTTGATCTTTGAATCTTTGGGTCTTATAATTTTCTAAAAATATTTCAATGATTATGTGTTTATTGAAAAAAATATATATTATTTATTTTCTCTATCGCTATGTTGAATGATATATATTTTTTAATATTAAGAACTAGAAAGTAAGACTATAAATTCGACGTGCCCTGTCACATGTGTAAGAGAGATTTTTTTTTTTTTTAATTTTATTTTTTTTCAAAAAAATTGTTATGTTCAGGAGATTTTTGTTATGTTTGGGAGGGAGGATATGATGTTTCAAAACTGATCCATCCTTCAAAAGTATATAAAAAAAAAGTATATGGACCTTTCAGAAGTGTTTAAAATACACTAATTTTAAATGAAGAATCAGCCTATGAGTCATCTAAGGGGACAACAGATCCTTCGCGATGTTTGAGATATTTTTTTAAACTTGATTTTCAGTATACATTTTATTAAAATGTTCCGAACATGTTAATTTTTTTTTTTTTTTTATGATATCACGTCAGATTCGTGGTCTTGATTTCGTTCTTAATTTCATTATGCCTATTACGACTATAAAAACTAACACTAAATTACCTTCAACCTTCTTTCAAAACGTTTTTATTAGAAATCAGATACCTTAATTTTAAATAATAAAATAAATTATAATTTTGGTATTTTGATAAATAATAATAGTGATTAGATTGATAGAGTGATATTTAAGTTTTAGGTAAAAAAATTTAAAACAAAAACTTAAAAATCAAATAATATATGATTTATAATATATTATAAAAATACTGAAAATAAAACAATATTTTTAGTTTAAATGTTATGTTTTTTTTTAAATAAATAAATAAAAATAATAATGAATAATTAAATAAGGTATAATATTCTCTTTAATTTTAATATATATATTTTTGTCTGAAGTTAAAGAGAATGGTAATTATAATTGTCATGTCAGTTCTTTTTCTTTCTCAGGCGACTTCTTGCTTTTTTGCTGTTCTTTGACCCTGCACTTTTACGCGGACGCCACCAGCAACTTAAATCCGATTCTCTCTCTCTCTCTCCTCCTCCTCTCTCTCATCTTCTCTGCGCCTCGCTAGCTCCGGCACCGGACCGGAACTTTCCTAGACGCAATCTCTCGCCGTTCGCCGTTAACGGTGTTGGCCTCGGATGACGTTTTCCGTAGTTCGGATCATTCACCGGTGATTTCTAGGCTGTTGACTCAGGTTTTCTCTATATATTAGGTATTTGGACGGCAAAGTGATTTATTGAACTTATATTAGATTCATAGATCTGTGAATTTTGGACTTAAAACAGTGGAGGTCGGTTTCCTGGTGACATTTGTCGGTCGCCAGAGAAAAAGAGGAATAGTTTAGGGGTGTGAATGTTGATGGTGGAGTACGGACGGAATTATAGTCGTCGTCGTCGTTGATGATGATCGGAACAACTGAGACCAATCGCAGCGGGTGGTGGTGTTACGGAAAATCTCTCACATGGAATGGCAGATCTTGTTAGCTATGGTAATGCCGACCGTGACATCGAACAGGTATTATATAATATGCTATGTTCCTTATATCTTCTATATCTCAATTATTGAATCTTATATGTTGAAAATGATGATGTTTAGTATGATAAGAGCTGGCTGGATGGTTAAGCCTTTTGTTTAGGGATCTAGAAAATGTGATGTTGGGAAGAAACTCTACTTGATAGAATTCCTTGTTCAAGTGCAATACATTTCTCTCTTCTTTATATGATGAGATATGCACCAGACCGTTGAGTAATTTTCAGTAGAATCTATTATGAAGCACTTGCAGAGGTAAATTGTCTAGTTAGATGAATGACAATCAATGATTCTGCTTAAGTGCTGGCTTACTTTTTCTTTTCTACACACAGTTTTCAGCATTTGAGGTTGTAATTATACTTCCACATTTTGCAGGCGATTATTGCTTTGAAGAAGGGAGCTCAGTTACTTAAGTATGGTCGGAAGGGGAAGCCTAAGTTTTGTCCATTCAGGCTTTCTAGTGTAAGATTCTTTCTCGAGTCCTACTGCTTGCTATGAATGTAGTAGAGTTGGTAATGAGTATTGTCCTGGTTTACACTAATTTGTTTAGAAGATGACTAATTAATGTACCCTTCAGCATGCTATTTGATAAGGATTTATGTTGACAGTGTATAATCTTCCACCATCTAATTAGTATTAGCACATTCAAGAATGCTTTCGAGCAATGAATATGATAATTTCTGGTATAAGTGTTTCAGCTGAATATGCAGTCCCAATGTTTCTGTAGTTAGAAGGAGTAGTGATGAATCATTTGTGTCGTTTAGTTGAAGTAGAGTGTTATTTTCCCATCCAGCTTCACTAGTTAATAATTAATTGAGTTGTTTCTTGTGTAAAATTTTGATAATCATTATCACTTGTGATCCATTTATTCTTATTTGTTGCCAAATCATTGTGGTAAAGATAAATTCAGGGTTTGACACATGGCCATATCATTGTAAATCAGATTTTAGATTTGGATAGTTAGTTTTGTTAGATAATTACAAATAGCTAAACATACTAGTTATCTAATTAGAGTTGGTAGGTTAGTGGATATAAACTCAAATTAGTTAGAGTTCAATTAGGATCATATTAGCTATATATATTGCTACTATGTACATCAACAGGTGGTCAAAATTATTCAAGAAATCAGTCTTTTCTCTTTTCAGTTCTCTGTATTCATCCCAAGTCATCCTTATTTCTCTCTATTTCTCATCTCAACTTCTATCTATCTTCTACCAAGAAATCAACATCTATCACATTGTTGCTGAATGCTGACAGTTAACATTTGATTTACAGTCAAGATTTTAAAATTACACAACTCTTTTTATATTAGTAGTTTAGTACTTAACATAGTATTGTATTCACAATTATCTGTTATATAATTCTATTTCATCAATGCTCAGGGTTCACAAATGTGTAACCTCTAGTCACGGGGCAGTGTTTCTTTGAATTATTAACATTTGGTTGTCAGAACTGCTCCCATGAACTTGGGAGATTAGTTTTTTGATACCATTGTCCTTTAATCAATAAACTTGTTTAAAGTGTGTTACTATTGTTTACTAAAAGAAAAAAGAAAGAAAAGAGAAAAAACTGACTGCATTCATCAAATTGCAGGACGAATCATCTCTGATTTGGATTTCTGGTAGTGGTGAGAAAAGTTTGAAGTTAGCTTCGATTGCAAGGATAATTCCTGGTCAAAGAACTGTATGATATATGGTGTTTTCTTTAATTTTTTTTTAATTTCAAAATGTTGATAGTAAAGATATCTAGTTCATATATTATCCTCTTCCCATACGCCTAATTTCTTTTATCTACCAGGTTGTTTTCCGCAGATATTTGCGTCCTGAAAAGGACTACTTGTCCTTTTCTCTCATATACAACAAAGGAAAACGATCCCTTGATTTGGTAGGTGATGAATATAAGACATTTTCTCTTATAACTGGGATCATCTCTACTAGAGTTTAAAGTGTGCACATGGCATTTCATTCTTGCAGATTTGCAAGGATAGAGTTGAGGCAGAGGTTTGGATTGCTGGCTTAAAAGCATTAATATCTGCTGGCCAAGGTGGGCGGTCAAAAATTGATGGATGGAGTGACGGAGGACTATATTTTGAAGTAAATAAATTCCTAATCTTCAGTTAACTATTATAGGATTTAACATATTTTTAAGTTCATAACCATTTAAGAAATTTCATGGTGATAGAAGTACTGAGTTAATTTCTTCTGTCTCAATAGTAATAAAAAATCTCCATAGGTTTGGACTTAGTTTTACATTGCTGATTGACTTATCTCCTGAAGTAATATCTGAATTACTACTATTTTCATTTCTTTCCTTTTTATTATTATTTACGTTAGATGTTATGGCCTTGTTAGATCTAGGGTTATTTGAATAATAAAGTGGTTGTTTCCAAATAACATTGTTTGATTTAGGTTATTGAAAATCAGGTTATTTGAGTAAAAGGTTATTAAGGGTATAAATATATATATTTGAATGATGTGATTAATGAGTAGATTGTTGACTGGATAATGGGTTATTTGAAATTAATCTAAATAACCACTGTCAAACACGGCCTAAATCTGCGCGCTTTATTCAATACTCATCTGTTGTGGTCATTCTTTGATGTAGAAGTTGATCATTGCTTGTTGGTTTCAGGATAACAAAGAATTGACATCAAATAGTCCAACTGACAGTTCTTTTAGTATCAACCGGGATACTAGCTCTCCAGAGGTTTCCATCAGTTCAAACACCAATTCATCTCCAAAGAATTATCAGCCAGAAGACTCTCTCTTCTCCGAAAGGTCACATGTTTCTTTGGACCAAGGCAATATGCAAGCGAGAGGTTCTGGTTCCGATGTTTTTCGAGTCAGTGTATCTAGTCAACCAAGCACATCCAGTCATGGCTCTGGTCCAGACGATTGTGATGCTTTAGGCGACGTATACGTATGGGGAGAAGTCACTTGCGATAACTTGCTGCAGCTTGGTCCTGATAAAACCGCTTGCTCAAGAGCAGACGTTCTACTTCCAAGGCTTCTAGAATCAAGCGTAGTTCTAGACGTAAACCATATTGCTTGTGGGGTCCGGCATGCCTCGCTCGTTACCAAACAGGGCGAAGTTTTCACATGGGGAGAAGAATCTGGAGGTCGTCTCGGCCATGGTGTTGTTAAGGATGTCGTTCAGCCTCGTTTGGTTGAATCCTTAACGTTCTCCACGGTTGATTACGTTGCTTGTGGCGAGTTCCATACTTGCGCTGTAACAATGACGGGCGAGCTTTATACATGGGGTGACGGGACATATAACACCGGGCTTCTCGGTCATGGAACCGACGTTAGCCATTGGATACCCAAGAGAGTTTCGGGCCCTCTCGAGGGACTTCATGTGGTAACCGTCACCTGTGGGCCATGGCACACTGCGTTGATAACGTCGATGGGTCAGCTTTTCACGTTCGGCGATGGGACGTTCGGTGTTTTAGGCCACGGCGATAAGGAAAGCGTTTATTATCCTCGAGAGGTTGATTCGTTATTAGGGTTGAGGACGATTGCGGTTGCTTGCGGGGTATGGCACACTGCTGCGGTTGTTGAGGTTATTGTTACGCAATCGAGTGCTAGCGTTTCCTCGGGGAAGCTGTTTACGTGGGGGGATGGAGATAAAAACAGACTCGGACAAGGAGATAAGGAGCCTCGACTTAAGCCTACATGTGTGCCAGCGCTCATTGATTACAATTTCCATAAAATCGCTTGCGGGCATAGCTTGACGGTCGGGCTAACTACTTCAGGCCATGTTTTCACCATGGGAAGCACTGTTTACGGGCAGCTCGGGAATCCTCAATCTGACGGGAAAGTTCCTTGTTTGGTGGAGGATAAACTTCTTCACGAATCGGTTGAGGAGGTTTCTTGCGGTGCTTATCATGTTGCGGTTTTAACTACGAGGAATGAAGTGTATACGTGGGGGAAAGGAACGAACGGGCGGTTAGGTCATGGGGATATTGACGATAGGAAAACCCCGTTTCTCGTTGATGCTTTGAAGGATCGCCATGTTAAGTTTATTGCTTGCGGTTCGCATTACACTATGGCTATATGTCTTCATAAATGGGTGTCAGGTGCAGAGCAGTCTCAGTGTTCGGCTTGTCGGCAGGCTTTCGGATTCACTCGGAAGAGGCATAACTGTTACAATTGTGGATTAGTTCATTGTCATTCTTGCAGTTCCAGGAAAGCGTCGAGAGCAGCGTTGGCTCCTAGTCCGAATAAACCCTACCGAGTGTGTGATTCTTGTTTTGCAAAATTGAGTAAAGTAGCTGAAGCGGCTGCTACTGACCGGAGGACTTCTACTGCACCGCGACTTTCCGGTGAAAACAAGGATAAGTTGGAGAAAGGTGATATGAGATCCGCCAAATCTTCTGTTAGTTATAACGTTGATTTGATTAAGCAACTCGATAATAAAGCGGCTAAGCAAGGGAAGAGAGCCACCGATGCCTTCTCTATAGGACGTTCCTCTCAACTAAAAGATGATCGTTGGATGGCACCACCGAAACCGATTTCGACTCGTTCCGTTGCTAGTTCGAGATCTGTCTCGCCATACTCTAGGCGACCTAGTCCTCCTCGATCAGCTACCCCAGTCCCCACTACTTCTGGGCTTTCTTTCTCCAAAAGCATTTCAGATAGTTTGAAGAAAACTAATGATCTTTTAAACCAGGAAGTTCAAATGTTAAGATCACAAGTATGGAATGTCACTGTTTTAGTATTTTCAATTTTATGTACTCCGTGATAACCAAGGATGATGTGTATAGGTTGATAGCTTGAGGCAGCGGTGTGAGCAACAGGAACTAGAGCTTCAGAAGCAAACGAAGAGAGCTCAGGATGCGATAGCGTTCGCCACAGAAGAATCCAGTCGATCTAAAGCTGCAAAAGAAGTGATTAAGTCTCTTACCGCACAGGTTAGTTTGACATTTTTCATTTTGATCACTTGAACATACCTTTTGAGTCTGTCTGTTTGTGTATAGCTCAAAGATTTGGCTGAGAGGCTACCACTACCAAACGGTTTGGAGACAAATGGCCTTCATTTACACGTCGATGGAAATTTGGGGCTAGGTTTTGATTCTACAAACAATCCCTTTACTCCCCGAGAATTGGCGAGAGATCATCCAACTGAGAGTTCAGATGTCAGATTTCCAAACGGAAGTGGTGAAGGTGTAGAAGCTACTGTCCCGAATGAATCTACTGATCGCGATAATAGAGTGACATCAGTTATTACTACTATTACTACTGCAGCCGCACCACCACCACCGCCGCTGTCACCTGTTGGAAATAATAATAATAATAATAATAATGGGAATCAAGTGGAGGCAGATTGGATTGAGCAATATGAACCTGGTGTATATATAACCCTTATGGCTCTGGGTGATGGAACCCGAGATCTTAAACGAGTGCGATTCAGGTGTGTTGTTAAAACATATTTTTAAACAATTATCGTAATTTCCATGTTATTATCATTAATCCAATTCTGGTTTGTTAACTAATGCAGCCGAAGAAGGTTTGGGGAGAACCAAGCGGAGACATGGTGGTCAGAGAATCGAGAAAGGGTTTACGAGAGATACAACGTTCGTGGGTCAGATAGATCATCGATTTCGGGGCAGGTGGCTCGTAGATCCGAGGGAGGTTTGTCCCCCTCTTCCACAAGAGGTTTTGGGTAGTAGGTTATTAACCAGAAACCAAAATTGATAAGTGAAAGTCTCTAGTTTTTTACTTTTGTTTTTTTTAATCTTCGTTTCATTTACATATTTAAAATTTATTTTGTTTTTGATTGTGTCTCTTCATTCCTCTTGACATGGTTAAACTTAACTATCTTTTTAGTGTATATATATATATATATAACAACAGTACCAGTCTACGATTAAACTAGGAAAATTGTTCAATGCTTTACTTTTTATCCTTTCTTTGTTATAAGTTATTATAGTTTATTTAAATAAAAAGTGAATTATTATAATATAATATAATAATTCAGTATACTTTTAATAAGATAAAATTATATGAGCCTACGCGAGTTCATATTTAAAGGTGGAGGGAGAGTGCGGTTTTCAAATCCTAACGCGGGAAAGAGACGAATGCAGGTTTTCAAATCATAGAGAGAAAGAGAGAGTGCGAATGGATCAAGTGATGGAGAGAGATCGGAAAGACGGAGCAATGAAACTGGAAACGTCGATTCGTTGTGTGAAAGCCGCACATCTGCTTTATTCTCTCAGTATGTCCAAATCTCATCGTCTTCAATCTGAGGTATTTCTTCTTGTTTCTGGAATCTCGTAGACGAACGCATGATATACGTATATGAAGATTGATAGATAGATGGATCGATCTATAGATAGATGCATAAGTGTACTGTTGATCGCACATCTGCTTTCTTCTCTCAATGTGTCCAAATCTCATCACCTTCTTGTTTCTGGAATCTCGTAGACGATCACGAACATGATATACGTATATCATAGATAGATAGTTAGATCTATAGATGCATGATCGTTTACTGGAGTGAATTTGATTGCATTTCGTAATACTTAGTGGCTGAATCATGCTAATTGACGAAATGAAGGTTCTAGAGAAAGAAGCGAAGTGGATACGAGAAACGTATTTGCTTAGAAGAGCTCTAATGAGAGAGAGAGTGAAAAATCGGAAGAGTAGGATCTGCAGCTTGATTGAACACATTCTGCAAATAGAGATTTTCCTGTTGCTTTTGATTCTTTGCTGGATGATCTGGTAATTGAACTTCTCCTTCATTCCTTTCTGATAATCGTGTCCTCTCTTTCACCTTTCAAAATACTCTGATGCCTCTAGATCTTTCTTCTAATCCTCATCTCTCTCTCTGTTGAGATTCGATTCCTGTTAACTGTTTCTGATTCTTTTGTTAATTTGGAAACACAATTATCAGCTTTACTATTAGCAACAAATGATGATCATCAAAAGGTCTTGTGGATATTTTGAATTTCCTGACCGCAAACAAAATACTGAAATTTATGTAAATATAATAAATGAATTAATATAAAATATTTTGAATTATAATTATTAAGTTACATTTTAACATATAGAGCTTTGTTAGGATAGGGATTCTTTTAAAATGTTGATAGGATGTATTTTATTTATTTTTTTTTATTTTTTTGGTTAAAAGAGTTAAAGTATGTATATAATAATAAAATAATTAAAAAAGTATTTTAATATTTTTGTTAATAAATTAAATGATATAATTGAAAATAGTTTGAATGAAATAATGTGAGGCTATTTATGTTATTTATATTTAATTATATTTATAAATGACTTTATAAATATATATTGCTAATTGCTTGGTATTATTCAAAGTTGTGTATTAAGGAATAAGGATATATAGATACAAATTTTATAATATAATATTGAAATACAATGTAGAGGTTCAATTTATATATTATTTATCTGTTTTTTTATTTGATCTATAATTTTAATCCGTTTAAGTTTGAACAATTTTTGCTTTTAGCATATTTATTTTGTGATGTTTAATATTTTGTTTACAACTTTAACATATTTTTATATGTTTAACAATTATTTAATATATTTAAAAAAAAAAATACTAATCACCATACAAGACTTTAAAAAATTAGGATACATAAAATTGTTTGAAAGTATATATTTTTTTACTCCGTTCCTGATTACAAACATATTTGATGATCAATTAAACAGGTGGAAATTTTGTAAATCCATTAAAATATGTTTAAAGAGGCAAAATTAAAGAAGCCGGCGTAGTAAGGAAATAAAGACAAACGTTTTCTCTCTATATGAAATAAGTCGATAAATTATCGGTATTTAATTTAGGTCAGTTCATGATGTCTTGGGTTAGTAGGTCAATCGGTTGAATGATATTAATTTAAAACTAACTTATTTAATAATTCGGGTTAAAATCATTAACCTAAAACTAGTTCTATTTTTTTTAATTCACTTGACCCGATTGATTAATATCACATCTCTTCATTTCAAACTAACATAACATCAACATAAAAAAACAATAAAGTTAAACTACAAATTTATTTACCGCTTATAAAAGAAGAGACCACGTGAGTCTATTTAAGAGCCGAGTCTATTTAAGACAATTCAGCTCGACCAAATTTTGATTTATTTATTAATCGGTTAAACCGTTTGATCTATTTTTAACCAAAATTCAAAAATATATAACTTTTAACATGATTTCTTCGTTTTTAGACTTATTGCTTCGGTTCAAAAATTGAGAGCTCAAGTATTACAGTCTGATCTACAGGCTCGAAGCCCACCAAATTGTTTTCTTTTTTAATAAAATCAGGTGAAATTATTCTATATTTTTTTTCAATTTAGTTTAATTTCAATAAAATACATAATTTTTCATCTTTTATTTCTTTAATTTTATCACAATTTTTTTCAAATCCAACACTAGTATGTTCAAAGAAAAAAAAATGTCCCCTCTTTTCCTTTTTGTTTAAAGAAGAAGTGCTTGTTTGATGTTGGTTATGAATGGTTAAAAAAATTATTTAATGAAAAAAATAGATTATTTGAATTTTTATTGTATTGAATTATTATGATATTTTTTATATTTAAAATTTTAATTTTATAAAAGTAAAATAAAAATATTTTAGTTTGTAAATTAAGTTAATAATAGTTACAAAAAAAAAATATATATGATAAGATGATTGAGTTTTTGATAAAAATCCCAAAATAAAACAGAAGCTCTAACCTTTACTTGTACTTTTACTTTTACTTTTTCATGGTTTAGTCCTAGTGAGGTAGCACAAAGGCCATTGAAATTGAATTGCAGAGAATGCTTTTAATGGTGAAAGGGTTTAATCTCTTACCTCATTTTGACTAATTATTTTTCTCTTTTTATAAAGCATGTCCTTACCACAAACGTGAATGTGAATATTGGATTACAAACTTTAATTAGAATTTCAATTTATATATAGAATTATAGATGTAAGATTTGTAAAGTACAGTAGTAGAAGAACAGCAAGAAGAAGTAGAAGAAGAAGAAGGCAGAGCATGGAAAAAAAGAATTGGATGGGTGTTCTTGTCAAGTACCTTCACTGTCACAACCTGACCCATAAACCAATTCACCCTGATTCAGTTCCATTGCTAGTCCCCTCATCAAATCATATTTCTAATGTCAAGGAAACAAACCATGAAGAACAAGAAGTATATATCATGGATTTTACTATCTTTTCTTGATCATATTGATCATATTGATGATAATGAGTCATGTATGTTGTGAGTACTTACAGGAAGTGAAGGTTGAAAAGCAAAGGAAGATAGAAAAAGGGTCATCTCGAACCAAATTATCTGTTGAAGATGAAATGATGATTAAGTCTCTTACTGCTCAGGTTGGTTTTTGGAAATTTTGAGAATATTTCAATGGATTTTGAATGAATATATATAGAATTAATTTCATTTCTGGAGTGGACAGATGATGATTGGTTGTTCAAGCATGAAACCAGTTACAACAGGTGGAGATAATAATAATAATAATAATAATAATAATGGGAATGAAATGAACAAGGTAGATTGGATTGAAAAATATGAACCTTCTGGTGTGTATATAATCCTCAAGACTAACACTGATGGAGCCCTAGATCTCAATAAAGTGCAATTCAGGTGTGAATTTGTACATTTTTGTATTTAAGTTATTCGATTCTCATTTATAACTCTTTTAGTTTATAGTTTTATAATATTTTGTTAATGCAGTCGACGAGATAGGGAGGAGAACCGAAAAGCTAGTGTTTACGAGATATACAATGTTGTTGGTCGACCAGATACATCGTCTGATTCGGGGATGAAAGTTTAATTGTCTATCATTTCTTTCGTTTTACATATTGGCAATGTCTCAAATTGTTAAACTTATCTTTGTAATTAAACATTTTAATTTTTTGCATTAAGCTAAGATCTAGGTGGTGAGTTTGCTGATTAATTTATGGATATTAGTAAGACAATTTTCAAAAATATACTTTATGTTTTACAAAGTGTTGTTTTTATATTACATTTGATCAAAATACAATATGTTTGACTCATTCCATATTACTAATCTTATAATCTTATGTCATGTCAGACAACTCAACTTATTTGCTTATCAATTATATATTTATATCAATTAAACTATTATTTATTTATTTAAAATATTTTTATATATATTAATATACTTTTAATCATCTTACACAATAAATAAACTTTTGTCAAAAACATTCACAAGTAAATTATTATTTTTAGGACCATCTTAAGTATTCATTTAAAAAAAAAAAAGTTTGGATTTGGGTTTGGTCGGATATTTTTTTAATTTATTTAAAATTATTAATTTTTACGTTGATTTCAATAAATAATTTTTCGTTAACAAATTTAATAATATTTGTTCATTTAACTCTAACTCGTATTTTCAAACATGATCATATATATTTATATTTATGTAAATGCAATTAATTAAATATATATTTAAAATATTCTACTAGGTGATATATATAATTGCAAACCAGTTACAATAAGACAGTGCTTAGGGTCACATATATGGCGTGGATTTACATATATTCAAAATTCAAATTTTATCTTATATAAATACATTTCCTCTCACAAAAATAAATAAATAAATAAAATCAATAAAATTCTAAAACAAAATACCAAAAAATTAAAGAACAGTTAAATACCTTAGAAAACTATAAATAAAAAATAACAATTCAAAAAAATTAGAACTGTACAAATAAAATAAAAAGATAAGTATTTCCTCACACAAATATAACCTAGACTATATATATTTTAATATAAAGAAGATAATAAAGAAGAAGATTTCTCACTCTAAACAAAACTTCAAAGTAGTTGAAATGTTTATTTTTATTAAGATTCTGTAATCAATTAAATTTGATTATATAATCAATTAAATTTGAGTTTGTGTTATATTTTAATGCGATATCTTGTTTTTTATTTCAAATTTTTATAATTCAAATAATATTATTTATTATCGGTTAGTGAATTGTTTGCTACTCATACACTCCGATTGTCTTAAAAATCATTTCTTAAGTCTATTTCCATGAAATTATCAAATCTAAAATTATTTTTTATTTTTCCAATAAAAATTCAATAAACATATATTTTAGTTGGAGGTCCTCCAACTTTTATATTCCCATTATTTTTATTAGTTTCATATTTTTTTACCATATATATAGATTATTTATTATCACTTGGTAGAATATTTTTCGATATTATTTACCAACCCTCGGTCAAAGATAATATTTATTACCATTCAGAAATTTTTGTGAAAATACTTTCGAAACTATTTAATTGATTTTTCGACTTTTTCTACTTTATTACTTATCCTTAGAGTCATCCTTAAAATTTATAAGATTGATGGATCTTCTTTATTATAATTTTATTTATTGCAAATTTATAATATTATTTAATATCTAAATTTTTATTTAGTTATTTTATTTTTATAAATGTTATTTTGTAAAAACTAAAATTTGTATGTAACTTTTTTATTTGAATGATTGATAATTAATTTTAAAAAAACACACAATTAAACATCCAACATGTAAAATAAGGCAAAACATAGAAGACCTAATAAAAAAACACTATTTTACACTTGATCAAATCAATTAAAACACTATATTTTATTAATGCAACATTTTTTTTAAATTAATATATATTAAAAATGATGAAAATCGTTTGAACACAACAAAAAAAATATTAAATGAAGAGAAAATTATTAAAAAAATAAAAAACTAAAACTAACAAATAAAAAATTACTCAATAGGTTATCGAACTCGTAAGTTCTCGAGAAGAACGATTAACTCTCCGACGGACTCTATCGAATTTCCGAAATGAATCTAAAAAAACATCATAATAATAACATTATAAATGATACGCATTGGGTGACCGATTAGTGAAAGTTCGACAATTTCTCTCAAACTAGATAGTCCATCAAAAAATAATTGGAATGGTAACTCAATTATGTAGGTCAGCCATATTAGCTACATTAGTCCAAATTTCTCAACAACTACCCAATGACTCGGGTATCACTCAATAAATTCCAATGATACTCCACAAAGGACTCCAGAGACTAGTCACCCCTCGACAATGCAAAAGTAAGTGAGTTGTTGATTCAATTTTTTCATAACACATACGACAACGACTAACCATAATACAACATTTTTCATGCATATATCACCCATAAAAATTCCACCGTGAATAACACTTCATCCTAAGAATGAGATCTTGGATATAATCTTTAACTCCCAAAGTTTCTCCCAACAAAATATATGAACTTATCTTAGCGAACAACTTGTAGCAATGCCCCACATAAAAACTATCAATGTTTTGCCAACTCATAATGTTTTGTTCAGATGGGGACACTTGTTTATGTCATACTAAAAGTAAAATTCTATTATGAGATAAATTCTCTATAATGTTTAATCTCTTTTTATATCTAATTCGGCCAACAAAACCACTAGTTCGAGTATCAAACATGTCCTTAATTGTGAAAAATCTACATATAGCAAATGAAGCAAGTTTATGATATGCCGTAGCTAGACTTTTAACACTACACCAACTTTCGTCTCAAAAATAATCAAAGAACCATCCCCTACAATGAACCTAGATTGCTCATGAAATTTTTTCACGTAGAATAAATTCCCTACAAATATTACACTTTGGTGGATAATTAGACATTTTTGTAAACCAAACATAATAGTCGTAATCATACTTAAATTTTATCATCGATACCCAAAGACTATTTAGTTCCATTGCAAATCTACAACACTATTTTGAAAGAAAAACCTTATTAAAGAAAATAAGATCTCAAATATTCAAACCTCCTTGATCCCAACTAACTAAATGACAAAATAATGAGATAGAGAATCCTTATAGAAATTTACACATTATTCTCTCCATTTTCACTGCCACACTTTTGGAAAGAATGAATAAAGACATCATATATGTGGGCATATATGACAATACACTCTTAATGAGGATTAACTACCCCCTCTCGATATTATTTTACGTTTTCATATAGACAATTTACATTCCATTTAGTGATATTTGAGTCCCAAAAATCATTGGATCGTAATTTAGCATTCAATGGCGTATCAATGTATGTTGATGGAAGAACACCAATTCTGAATCCCAACACATTTGCCAGCAACATCCTTCTTCTATTCGAAATAAGATCTTAGAAAAAGTTGTCTTACTTAATAAGATTCACTCGAAGACCAAAACATGCACCGAATACCCATATAATATCCCGAAGGTGTTTAAAATTCATGTAGGTAACTTTAACCATGCAAAGCATGTCATCAGCGAAAAACAAATATGATATAGAAAAAGAATATATTCATGACCCACAACTCACTCCACGGATGAATCCCAAGTTTTATACGAACGTTTAGAGAGTTTCCATAACAATCACGAACAAGAAAGGAGAGAGTAGATCAACCCTTACTAATCCCTCAGAAACTCTCGAAAAATCCCTAAGAACTACCAATAACAATGACAAAAAACTTAGTCGTCGAAATACAAAATCTAATCCACCCAATCCATTTCGCACCCATTCTCATTTTGCTTATTACATCAAACAAAAACTTTCAATTGATGTGATTGTATGCTTTTTCAATGTCTAACTTGACAAAAGCACATTTGTCATCTCTTGAATTTGCTGAGTCAATGCAGTCATTTGTTATTAATACAACATTATATATTTGACGACCTTTGATGAACGTTATTTAATTACTAGATATGTCTGTCTCTAATACATTTTTCAATCTGTGGGCAAAACATTTTGTGACAATATTATAGAAAGATGAAACGAGACTAATAGGCCTAAAGTTCTTCACATCAATAGTCTCTAGAGTTTTGCGAATAAGACATATCAAAGTAGAAACCCATAATTCTCATTTTAAGAAAAGGTCACGCCTTTTTATAAACAGTCAAAACAAACTCGTCGCATCCCGACGCTTTATCACTTCCACATCCTTTAATGGCCTTCTCAACCACTTCCAACAAAAATCGAGCCTCCAACATATATTTTTGCGCTTAACTAATGGAATAAAAAAATAATATCATTCAATTTAGGTCTGACCTTAAATGACTCCTTAAACAAATTCTTATAAAATTTAATAATACTCGTAGAGATTCTGATTCACTATCATGAACTTCCCTTCGATCGAGATCAAATTGATCACATTATTCATTACTTGTGCGTTAGAGATCTCATGGAAAAATTTGGTGTTTTTATCTCCGACTTTTAACCATGTATTTCTATTTTGCTGGCGTGCTCAAAATTCTTTCTCCTTACACATATCGAGCAACCTACTAACAAAATGCAATTTCTTCTCTCTTTAAAAATAAAAGTTTAATAAAAAAAAATATTTTTCTACATAATTTGTATTGTATATTATTACTAGTATTTTTTTTTTGTCTCTCAATATTATCAATTTGAGACTTTAAAACAAAATCACTCTAACATAAGATTTTACAGAATATTTGTAATATTTTTTAATTTAAAATTTATTCTCGATATTGATTTATTTTATTTATATCATCCTAGAGAGAAACTCAACTTTTTTCAAACTTTTAAAAATAAGACGACAAATAAAAATCTTTTTCATATTTATTATACCAAATCACACAGTTTTATAAAAAATATATGAAATCTAAATAAAATCTGACAAAACAATTTCATTTCAGGAGAAACAACTATTTAATTAGGAGTAACCTAAGTTAAATTAAAAATTCTAATTCTACCTTTCAATAATTGACCACAATTTTATTGCTACTCTATCTTAAGTTTCCAATTATTAATTAATTTAACGTATGAAAACAAGACAGAAAATAACATATTAAATGAATGAAGATAGTTGTTAATTTGTTAGCTACTACTGTACTTACAATAATGGTTTAGTTAGTTTGGTCAAACATATAATAAATAAAAAGAAATGCATTTGACCAGAAACTCATAAAGTTGATTATAATATAATAGCCAGAAGAGAACAACTGGATTTCATTGATTTTGATTCCATAAATAATACTTAAATTTAATCATCAACCTAATTAATTCAAAATAATTCATTCTAATCACTATTTGAATTTTGAAATAATAAAATACCATTCTTTTGCTTGTCATTTTTCTATTCAAACTTTATTTCTTTTATTTTTTTTTTCTACAAGAGTTTATTTTTAGAAAAAAATAACTTATTATCTTAGGACCTACATTCTATTTAATTTAATATGCACTTAGTGAAAAAAATTGAAATATTTAATTTTTTTTTTAAACTTGTTAAGCTGAAAACTTTATTTATAATGAAATTATATATATATTAATAGTGTCGCCAATTGTTATAACCTTTATTAATAAAACTAGGAAGATTCTCGTGCGATGTACACGGATAAAAACATATTGTTACAACGTTCCGCGTTCATCAAATTTTGTATTTAATTTTAAATATAAAGTGTTATTAGCTTAGTTGGTTAAATAGTTGTATTTGTTTTTGTTAGGTTGCGAGTTCAAAACATGCTTATAACATTTTTAATTTTATTTTAACCGTTTTAAGTTTATTTATGGGTGGGTTAACCCAAAATTCGACCCAAATATCTATTTACTCTCACATATATATCCAAATTAACCACATTTCTCGACTCGACAATTCGGACACTCTCAAAATTAAGAATCATTATATATATATATAGATTAATAAAAACGTGCAATACAATAAAAAAAATGTGATTGAATTAATAATGAATTTAAAATTTATTTATCTTTATATTAATAAATGAACTTAATTCATATTTTAAATTAAATAGATTGACAAATTTAATACTTATTTTATAAATGATAACCTAATTAAACAACTTAAATATTGGAGTAATAACAATTATCTTAAGTTAAAAATAAACTAATAATTATTTGTAGATAGTGAATTATATTATCTTTAACAAATCTATAATCTTATTATTTATTAACTTAATCTAATTAATCATAAAACAAGAGTACTTAAAAATCAAATATATATGAGACTATTAGGTTTGAACCTCAATAAAATCATATACATAAATAGACCCACAAGACCCAAACTCAACATTTTAGGCCAGAAACAGTAGGTTAAAATAATATTAATTGAATATAAAATATAAAATATTTTATAAATCACCTAGAATTCAACGTAATCGTTTAAAAGACTTTCTTTATTTTTCTCTCTCTTTGCGTGTTTGAATTTTCATGGCATTGTAGTGCCAAATTTTCTAACCTTTTGACAAAATTTATTTGATTTTAGATTTTTTAATTTTTTTTTCTAAGTTCCTCACGGTTTAATTAAGAGGGTTGGGTATTATTGAGTTTAAATGTTTTTTTAGACATATTTTAATATAAACTTTAACCTTACAAAAGTATAAAAAATGATTTTTTTTTTATTATTATATTTAAGTAAAGACCATAACATAAATGTGAGAGAATACAATGGTGAGCTTTTACATCTAGAAACCGAAATTATATGTAAATTATACAAAGAAAATAATTTCAAACAGTAGGTAGATCTAGATGTGGCTGGTCAAACATTATCAAGAGTCTTAAAAGATATTAAGTTTTCAATTAAAAATATCAAGATTTGGCCATCTTAAAACTAAACTGATCAACCTCCAGATTGAAGAACATCTTAAATTGGAAAAATATATTCAAATTCAAAGAGAGGTTTGACTGAAAACTCAGATCAAAATTTACTTAATTAGGAGCTAGACATATTAATCTTTAATGGTTGATTATTTGTAAAAAATCAAACACTTCCATGATATAATAATATAGAGAATATATATGTGATGGTTTGAACGATAAGATTCGTGTTTAAAAACTAAATGTTACGAGTTCGATTTTCATTATAAATGTCTTAAATTGAAGTGGATATCTTAGATGTGAAGTCGTTTTAGTTTTTTAATTATTATAATTTTTTTATAAGTATTTACCTATAAAAAAATTAATTAGTAAATAATAATACAAAATAATATCTAAAAATCAAATTGTAAAAATAATTTATAAAAATAAAACTTTCAATAGAAAATATTTAATAATATAATACAGTTTGTTGAGAGTCACTCACTTAAAAAGATGAACTCATTTAAATTCTTAAACAATAAGAACAGGGGTAGAGTAATTTGAACAGACTAATGAAACGGTAGAGAAACTAATGAAAAGAAAAATTCTCTACTAAATATTTCAGATGATATTTAAAATTATAATTAGTTGAGATAAATAAAGTTGAAAAAGTTCATACAAATGATAATAATTCATATATCTATATATATTATTAAAAAAAAATAAAAAAAATTTAGAGATTCAATTATTTCAGCTTATTTGTTTTAAAAAAGAGGACGGATACAAAATCGAGAAATGATCACTTATTAACCAGAGATTATGAACAACAAATAACATATAAACGATTGAAAGTATTATTTGAATTTAAAAATGATTCTATCCAACTAAACACATATCAAATCGAACTAAAACACAACAATAACTCAGAAGAAAAAGAATATAACTCAAACACATTTGGATGCTAGAAACCTTTTACATATAAATATTGATCCAATCAAATATTTTAAAATAATTAAAACTCAAAATATTAGAAAACAAAATTTGACAAAAGGAGAAAACCTTTTTTTTATATATTTTTTTTAGTTTGACTATAGTCAACGTTTCTGATTGGCTAATCAAAAGTCTAAAATTTGACTACCCTTTATAAACCCCTCCCTACTTAATATATATATATATATATATATATATATATATATATATATATATTCTTCCCCATTTCAGTCCGAAACTGAAATCGATAAGAAAAATGAAAAAAATGAAAGGAAAGAAAAGCAATCTCTACGTTACAATTCCGGCGCCATTCCGGTGTCCAATTTCAATGGATGTGATGAAATCTCCGGTAAGTCTTTGCACCGGCGTTACCTACGACCGATCCAGCATTCAAACCTGGCTCGAAACCGGTCACAACACCTGTCCAGTTACAATGCAAGTTCTTCAATCAACTGATATCATTCCAAATCTCAATCTCCGAAATCTCATCCGCCATTTCTCCGACACACTCCTCCGTCTCTCTCCGGATTCCACTCCATGTTCTTCTCAACTGATCTCAAAACAACAGGTCACATATTCAATTCGAAACATCGAGACTGGAAACTCTGAATTTCGTTTGAATAACTTATCCGCAATATCAGATTTCGCTAGGTTTTCGGATCAGAACCGTGAGTTTTTGGCGGTTAAATGTGATCTGGTATCTGCGTTGGTTAGAATTCTGAAGAAGAATGTGAAAGAAATTGAGATTTTAGAAACGGTTATTGAGATTCTAGCTTTGATTATAATCGAAGTTGGAGTTGATAAGGTGAATAAATTGGTTAATGATTGTTTGTCATCGTTTCTGATTGTTCTTCGTAGAGGAAAAACTAGTTCGAAGATCGCTTCAGCTAGGGTTTTGGAATCCATTTCGTTAGATTCTGAATCACAGAGTTCAATCGGCTTATTACAGGTATTATACTGTTTATTAATCGAAACTGATGATCAGATCACGAAACAAGCTGTATTATCATGCCTGATAGCAATATCAAAATCAAGGAAGACAGTAAAACATGATCTAATTCAAAAAGGTATCGCGAAAACCGCCGGCGACATTCTATGGAGCTCCATAACAACGGCGCCGGTGATCGAACAGATTATGAAGCTTCTAGAGATGGTTTCTTCATGTACGGAAGGTAGATCGGCGATTGGAGAAGATGAGAAATGCGTTTCTGGAGTGGTGAAGAGAATAATGACGAAATCGACATCGGGAGAGGCGACGGAGAACGGGGTGGCGGTTTTGTGGAGCGTTTGTTATATGTCTAGAAATGCGACGGCGATGGCGGTGGCGATGAAGAGTAATGCGGTGGCGAAGGTGTTGATGGTGATGCAGAGTGGTTGCTCCGGCGGAGGTATGTATCAGATGTGTAAAGATCTGATTAAGGTTTTACGAGTTAACTCTAAATCGTGTTTGGCGAGTTATGATACTAAAGTCACACATATAATGCCGTATTGACTCGGTCAAATTTCAAAACCCAAACCAATAATAATAATTTTGTTTTTACTTTTTTTTACATATCATTTTTACAGCTGTAAATCACAAATGAGAGAATATAGCAAGAATACATATTTGATATAATATTTGGTCGATTTGTTATGGGATAAATATTATTTAAACTCTTTATGATTTTATTTTTTTGTTGAATAAGTAAGTTTATACATTTGTGAAAAGTATGTTACAAGTAAACAAAATAATTCAATTATTTAGATTAGGTTATTTAAATATCATTTTTTTAGTAAAAATATATATAATTGAAAATTATTTTTTTAAGATAAATAATATTTTTTAAATTATTGGTGGAAAAAAATTAGTTGCATTGAAACTAAAACAATGAATTTATAACACCGATATGGTTTACAAACTTGATAAAAAATCTGCAAAGGGACTGTAATAAGCATATTTTGGATAAGCCTGTAAAATGCACTGAAACGATATAAGTTAAGATAAATAGGGCGATTAACTGTAGGGGTGTTCATCGATTCGGTTTTTGGGTTCTTCGAATTTTCGGTTCGGGTTCTTCGAATTTTTATTTTTTTTAAGCAAATTCGAAAACCGAACCGATTTGATTAAATTCGAATTCGGTTTATTCGAATTCGGTCGGTTATTCGGTTTAGACCAAATAAAGAACATCCCATACTTATAATTTTTTTTAAAAGAGTTAACAAAATAAATAAGTTGTTAAAGAGATCTTATCTACTTAAATTATAAAAAAAATATAAATCATGCAAACTTAGCTTAGTGGCTAACGCCAATATATATTCGACAATTGAACGACGAAAGTAAAACAGTGTCGACGACAACAATATATGGCGGTTGAGAGGTGTGGATAGCTAGAGAAAGGGGAAAATGAATGAGGAATTATGGATTTAATTTAGAGATATAGTAAGAGGCCATGTAATTTAATATATAATATGTAATAAGTTATATAATATATAATAAAAATAAATAATAAAAATGAATAATAAAAATGAATTCGGTTTTCGGTTTGGTTTTCGAGTTGAAACCTAAACTCGAAAACCAAACCGAAAACCGTATTTGAATTCAAATCGGTTTAAAATTCGATTCGAAAACCGAAAATATAATTCGAATTCGGTTTATTCGAATTCGGTGAATTCGAATTCGGTCGGATATTCGGTTCAGACCAAATATTGAACACCCCTAATTAACCTAATTAACCGTGTATAGAAAGGAAATGTATAAATTTCGTTCAGACAAGACAACCACTACGATCGTAAAAGGACAAACAAATCAATTGGAACCGTTTGTGTAAAAAATTATATTTACCTGTTTTTTAATTTTAATTGATTATAAATAACTTATGACAAATTATAACATAATTAATTATATTGTATTGTTTTTTTTTTTTTTTATGGATTTTACCATTTTGTTGCGATTTTCGAGATTAATTTAAAATTTTATTCTTTCAAAAAATAATAATAATAATCTTTTAGTATTTTTTTTTATAATTTCATTAATTAAATAATATATAAAAATATGATAATTTTTTTTAAAAATATTCAAATAATCCAAGTAAGACCTTTAGTAAGCTGGAAGAACCATTTTTATTTTTATTTTTATGAATAATAAATAAATATGAAGTTTGAGGGTCATCTTGTACTAGTCATCATGGATTGATAACCCCAAAGAAAGATCTATTTACAAGGCTGAGAATTGATGTAGAGGAGATGAATCCAATGATGTATTTCTTTTTGTGATTTATGAAATATATGTTAAGGAATTTGTTAGCAATTTAAAAATAAATTCAATATCTAGAAACAAACAAAAGACTTGTAGACTTCTTCAACAAATCATCTTATAATATTCTCAATATCAAGAAACAAATTATACAAATATTATCTTAAAGAATTTATTATATGAATTAGTATTCAAGTGACAAATGAATCATTTTATTATAACTTTTATTTTTTGTTGTAGTTATTAGATATATCCTTATTAAAGAATCCATTTCATAATTTCATTGCAATTTTAAATGCAATTTATCTATTTTTTGCTGTTAATTAAAAGAGTTTTCTATACCTTAATAAGAAAATAATAATAATTTTTCCCATTCATTTGCCTTGAAAAATATAAAATACTCTCTTGTACTTTTCTGTACTATTTATTATTATTGGTCCCAAGACTTAATGAATTGAATTTTTTTTGCTTAAAAAGGGTCTGTCTATTCCTTATTGACTGGGAGATTTGGATTATTCTCTGTCTGATTGTGTTGTAACATTTTAAAGTTAATTGAGAAAATAAATACTAGATTATGTATCTATTCCTTATTTGTTACTACATATTATAACCTAATTAGGACTTCAGCTAATATAATTAATTTTGATATTTCATAAGTATTTGAAAGATGTCGTTTTAGTGGGAATCAATTTAGAGATAATATGACTAGTTGTATTAATATTATCAAGTTCTATTCTTATATGACATTTTAACCTAAATCATTTTTATTAAATGAAAATCAAATTTTGAATTGGGTGAAACTGGAACTAACATAATTTTAATTATATTTGAAGGGACAAAACGTATATATTGACCCCTCTTATATTTTAGTGACAACAAGAGAGGTTAAATCGGTTTTATTAAATGAAAATTAAATTTTGAATTGGGTGAAACTGGAATTATGATAATTTTAATCATATTTGATTTTTCTTAAAGGGACAAAATATATATATTGATCTCCTTTCTAACCTAGTAGTAACAAGAAATATATATTTTCAACATCCTTCTGCTTTACGTTTAAAGCAAAGTAACGATACACGTTGATTGCGCGGATAAGAAGATTATGCATCGGCCTGGAAACCAAGCATCCAGGGCAACAAGTATTCTTGAACTTACCAGGCAAGCCTATAAAGTCCATAAGTAGCCTTTCTTAACTGCCCTATGTGTATCATTTCATTAATGCCGATGGGGCTTATATCTTACCCCGTATGAGGTTCTGGGTTCGAGTCCGTCGCGCATTCTTAAATGAGTGGTTTTAGTGATTAAAAAAAATGTAACCTAATAAATTTGATAATTATTTTTTATAAACATACAAAAATACATAACTTTATGATTTACAAATTTGAATGTATTTGTATATTAAATTAAGTATTTTTTTGAAATATAAAAGTTCTAAATTCTATAATGTAATTTGAATGTACAATTATTTAAAATAATTGAGAAAAAATTGAAATTAGAGAGAATTGTATTTTTTTATATATAAATATAATAAATTTATAAAGAAAATAAAATATTGCAATAAAGGAAGAAGATGGATAAAAATTCATTTGAGAAAATCAAGTATTGTATAATAAAAATTATTTCATAAAAAAATATAAAGGAGAAAAAAATCCCAAAATAATACAATTGTTATCTGAGTCCCACCCTCAACTAAATTCTAAACAAACCGATTAAAGGGAAGATTAAATAATCGGTACCCATAAAACCGAAGAAATGAGAACCAAGTACCAAAACGTCGATAAAAAAAATTGTTTGACGTCATGTCCAACGCAGTTTAGACGAGCCAAATCAATGTACAATTTAAAAAAACAACAGCAAAACCGGATGAATCTATCACCGATAATATCGATAACAAATCCCCAATATTATAATTGATAAGTATGATAGAATAAGAATCTATACATCTAACTTATCTTCTTGAGATTCTTGGACCAAAATCTTACTTGAGTTAACCCTTAAGTAAATTTTATATTTCATTTTAACATATTTATAATTTTGAGATTTCAAATATTAAAGTAAATATTAATCAGTTTTCTCCTCTGCAACATAAACCATCGATGTAATGAAAGACGATCAAAGATTCAAATTCACTACGATTATCCATCACTTGATGAACGAGCCGAGCCAAGCCGATGCATTCTTCTCCATCTCCACTCATCTCAGTCCTCACCATCTTCATCTTCTTCCTCTCGTCCGATTCAATTTCGCGGTCTTTCATACCCTTTTCAAATTCAATTAACGTCACTCTGTTCGGCGGCGCCGTTTTAAGAAACGGTTCCATAAGCCTAACCCAAGAACGCAGCTGTGCCCAACCACCCAATTCTTCATCAGGAATCGGCAGAGCTTTCCACGTTTCTCCGATTCGATTTCTTGACCCATACAACAACAAATCCGTATCTTCTTTCTCTTGCCGATTTTCATTCACAATTTCCCATTCTCCTCTCTGCCCATTCGGCGACGGTCTTGCTTTCTTGATTACATCCAATATCGATTCTTTCAGTCTAATGTATGGTCGTATGGGTCTTCCCGATTGGGAACCAGAAAGTCAAGATAGATTCTTTGCTGTCGAATTCGATACTAATTTCGATCCTTTACTACAGGATGTGAATGATAATCATATTGGGATTGATTTAAATTCAGTTGTATCTGTAGTTTCTGTAAATTTGATTTCTAAAGGTATTGATTTAAGAAGTGATAGGAAAATGACAGCTTGGGTTGAATATAAAGATGGAGATAAGAAACTTATGGTTTGGGTTGGGTATACTAAGATGAAGCCTTTAACTCCATTACTCGTGGCTTCCATTGATCTTTCTCAGCATTTTAAGGAGTTTATGCATGTGGGTTTCTCTGCTTCTAATGGAAGAGGTTCTGCACTCCACCTGCTTGATGAATGGCGTTTCAAATCCTCTATCGCACTTCCTTCTACAATGTCAATGGAAGATTCGTTTTCGTTTTCGGAAGAAGACTGTTTCATGTGCTCACAGAATGACAATGATCTATACGTTGAAAATGGGTTGTCGAATAATCGTAAATTAGGCAGGAGCATGCTCGAACTCGCCCTGCTTTCGGTTGGCTTGATCATAGTCCTTTTATCTGTATGTGCAATTTTTGGGTTATGCACTTGGTGCGTGATAAAGAGAAGAAGAATCAAATCAAATGTACAAAACGAACGACAATTTACCCGATTCCAAGCTAAAAACAGAATACCCAAAAGATTATCTTTGATGGAGATTAAATCCGCTACAAAAGGTTTCAACAGGAAGATGATAATCGGGGAAGGAGCATCCGCCGTCGTCTACCAAGGCTCACTCCCCTCCGGCGGGACAGTCGCGGTCAAGAGATTCAGCAAAGTAACCCAAATTGGTTCTCTCCGAAACCAATTCGCGACAGAATTAGCAACGGTTGTCGGCTGCTTAAGACACAAGAATCTCGTCCAGCTTCAAGGTTGGTGTTGCGAAGGACCCGAACTTGTTCTTGTCTATGAATACATGCCAAACGGAAGCTTAGCTCGAATTCTCCATAAACCAAACAATCCATTATTATGTTTTCTAACATGGGAAAAACGAGTAAAGGTAATCCTAGGAATCGCATCCGCGTTAGTCTACCTTCACGAAGAATGCGAACGTCAAATCATTCACAGAGATGTAAAAAGCTGTAACATAATGCTCGACGACGAATTCATCCCCAAGCTCGGGGATTTCGGTTTAGCAGAGGCGTATGATCACAGCTGTTCGACCAGGGACGCCACACTGCCGGCGGGGACAATGGGTTATCTTGCGCCGGAGTATGTTTATTTGGGTGTTCCAACCGTTAAGACCGATGTTTACAGCTTTGGGATGGTGGTTTTAGAAGTGGCGACAGGGAGAAAACCAGTGGATGAAGGTGGGTTGGGGTTATCGGATTGGGTTTGGGGATTGTGGGGAAAAGGTTGTTTAATGGAGGCTGTTGATGTGAGATTGAATGGAAGGTTTAATATGGCGGGAATGGAGAGGATGTTGATGGTTGGATTGGTTTGTGTTCATCCTAAAGCAGATGATAGACCGATGGTTAGAGAGGCGGCGAGGATGGTTAAAGGGGAGGCGCCGTTGCCGATTCTGCCGGCGAGGAAACCGATGGTTAGTATTTTGTCTGTTGTTCATGAGGATTCTGATCAGTTGATGAGATCTGATGGTGGTTTGGAGAATGTGGGTTCTCCTTGGTTGACGCCAAGTACACATTTTTCGAGTTGATTTGATTTGATTCGTTAGTTTGTTCATGTTGTTGTTTGATTTTGGATTCAATTTTTTGATTAATTTGTACTAATGTGAAGTTGAAGGTGTAATTTGGATCATGTTTTTTGAGTTATGGACTAAAGCTAACTCTCTTAACAAATGGACATGGCCAAAACTTTTGATTTGTACTTAAATAGTTTAAATGAATTGCCAAAATATTAAATCAAGAGTAATCAAATTGGTAGAGGCTTGACGATGTTCTTTAGAATTGTGTCTTGATTCGGTTTCATTTAACTGCATTGGGCATTAAGGTAGACAAAAAAATTCATTGATGGTTTGATATTTGATTCTCATTTTTTCGGTTTTGTGGGGGCAGTGCTGATTTGTTCATTGTTTTAGTCTATTTATTTCGCATTATCATTTTTTTTTCTTTTGATAATCATACGTTTGATTTGATGTGAAACTCGGCATAACATTCGGATTTTCGGTTTGATTGGTTGTGATACTCGCGGTAAGTGTTCAGATTTGTATTATGTTATTCTTTATTCTTCTTTAGAAAAAAAAGAACCAAATTATGAGAATTAAAATTAATATTGGTAAAGAGAAATTTATAAAAATCTTAATAGTAAAGGCTATAGACTTATAATAGATATATTTTATAATTGTTCTAATTTAATTGTGAACTAAAATATATGTATATTTTTTTTTTATAGAATTAAACTATAAATAAAAAAAACATTAAAATAATTAGAACCCTATTTGGGTTGTCGGTCACTTTCTCTTAAAGTTTATAAGCTACTAAAATAGATAATAAAAAAATGAAAAAAAAATCAACTAGGCCCTAAACTGAGATAATAACATTTAAAAATACCCTTGATTTATCATTCTATCATAAGATCTTAATAATAATAATGATTTAACTCTTTCTTCCTGTCGCTTCCTTCTTGTTTCTTTTTTCTTCAACTAAGTATTTAAATATTCAATATTTTCAATCTCTCATAATTAATAATACTTAGGAAATCATGTGGTGACTTCAGTTGTTTGAATTACACAACCTCTTTTTATAATCAAAATTGGTTAATCAGAGTAATAACCAATCTACAAATAGATATAGAAAAACAAACAAGTCATATAAATTGAGATTCATAGTATAAAAATATTGTCCCTTCTCTATCAATATATAAACACTTAACCTACCCGGATATGTTAAAGTTTTGATCCATATATCTATCTACATGTGAATTATTGATTATATAAAGATGGGAATGCTTAATCCATTAGTACAAGTTGAATCTTTTTTTTTTTCATTTTTAAATAAGGTAGTTTATAATTTGATTAAACAAAATTAGTACAACCAATAATAGAAAAAAAAAAATAAAGACTCATTTAGTATTAATGATTGTTAATAGTACCTTGAAGACTAAAAGAGATGTTTTGAATGTATTGATTTAAATATAATCACATATCATAATTAAACAATATTGTCAATTCATCTCATTTTTCATCGCCAAAGACTATATATGAAGTCTTATGAGGAGTATGTCAAACAGGACCGACCTTAGGGTGAGGTCAGCTAGACAGCCACAGCCACGATAAGGACCACCCTAGAGGCTCTGAGGCACCTTGGAAAAAAAACAAAAAATTATCTAATGTAATCTAATAGACATTATAATAACATTGAATCAATTTTATATTAATAGAATAATAAGACCCACAATCATGACCACTATTTCAATTTAAATCGTTCGGAGTGAAAATCAAACTTATTATTTCTTTGATTTCTAAAGAACTATTCTCGACACCCTAACTACGTTAGTGGGTTAAAATGATTATATATTTTAAAATACAACCAATTAAACAAAGAAAACAAGAACAATAATTTTGTCGCGAAGAGCCTGTTGAGTTAGTGCCAAAAAGAGAGATGAGATGCGAAAAATTGTTGACAGATAAACATTGAATTATTTGTGTATTGAATGAAGATACATTCGGAATACCATCATCTTAGATTACTTGAGAGTGATTTTTAAACATCATGTTAAAATTGAAAATATTATTATGTGACATGTAACATTTTCAGTGTTACATTAAAATTGAGAGAAACGGCATAATAAAAGCGGGTACAAATAATAAATTCACAACTTGCAAACAAAATAAATATTAAAAAGTCAGAAGCATAAAAATAGAAATATAAAACATGTCTATTAATCAATATCTGTCTATGAAAAAAGAATTAGGTCAAACATTACAAGTCAAAGAAATTATTGAAAATGTCCATAGATGGAGTTGTTGTTGTCGTTGGTGATGAAAATTTTGGCGATAGAAAATAATTAGATGGACTTGGAATCATAAAACTACTATTTCCCAACATAGGACTAAAATCATTAAACATAGTATTAAAAGGATTTGGATCTGCCGCCGCCGCCGGAGATTGAAACATCTTCGACGGAATCGGCGGTAGAGACGCCGGTCCCGGAGACAAAATTCCGGGGAATAAAGTTCCCGTCGGCGTCCTCTCCAATAGTACCTGATCAAACATACCCAATTCCTCGTTCATCAAATGATGACCTCTCTGTTTTTCCGGCGACAATTTCGTTTTCTCCGTTGCTGCAAATCTTGCCGCCGGTGAAATTGCTCCGGTTTCATGAAACTGCGAGAAAGAAGAAGGAGCTGTGACCATGGAAGAAGATGAAGAAGCGCCGGTGAGCCGTTGGACTAAGTTCATGAACTCGCTTGGATCGGCGTGGATTATTTTAGGAGAGACAGTGTAGATTATGACCGGCTGTCTTGGTTGAGCCGGCTGAAAAGGCGGCTGGGCTGCCGGAGCTACAGGTGGCTTACGGATTTTGTGAGAATCTTTACGGACTTTTAAGGGTGTGGGTCTTGGACCTTGGAGTTCCCGGCGTGGGGATTTTCCGGTGGGAAATTCCGGCGAATTCATTAAAATAGTCAACGGGCAATGATCGGATTTTGAGAGAGGAGGAAAAGGGGAATTCCGGGCAGTCTGGGCAGAGAATAGGAGAGAGAAAGGCATCTGCAGATCTGATTGCTAATGAGGGCCGGTGGTGCTATTTAAAGAGACTTGGACAATTTAATGCTGTTATAATTTAATTTATTAAAAGACAAAAATAACCTCTGAATTTTGGGTAATGACGTAAGTAAATTTTCATTTTTATATAAATTAAAGTACTCAATACATATAATACAATTATAATGTTTCCAATCTTAGTTCAATTGGATGAATGGTGGAAAAAATTGAAATTTATGTTTTTTTTTTTTACTAAAACATAAGTAAATTTGAGACCCTATTTATTTGTTTATATGGTTCACAATTTCTTACCAACACAAAAACACTACTAGACCCTACATAAAAAGAAAATTAAATCCGGTTATGAGTTAAACCCGTTTAACCTGATTAATAAATATGTCAAGTTGACTTGAAATGACCTATAAAAGATAGGTCAATCCATTTACAATTTTTTTAAGAGTTGTGTGTTTGTCATTTTCTATTCACTCACTTATTTTCTTTTGTAGAGTTTATTAAAACGAATTTATCTTCATAGTTCTTTTGTGTTTATGTCATTTTAATTTAAAATTGAGATATGTGATATTAATTTCATCGAGTTAAATCGAATTGGGTTCAGATCAATTACAAATAAACAAAATTAGTTAGAAATTTTTATCTGAATTACTAAACATGACAGGTTCATGTTAAACTCAACCTAACCCAAGTTTGTTCCCCATCAATTGAACTCGAAAATGACTATAATAACTTTTTAAATTTAAAAAATAATCATAAATAAGTTTTTATTTAGAGATTTATGTCAAATAATTTTGATTCTATAGTTTAAAATACTTAGATTTGGAGTCAAAGTTGGAGATACATATTAATAATTAGATCATACAAGTATAATAATAAGTACATTTGTTATTAATAATAGATCAAATATATTGGTATAATTGTAAGAATTGTTACTTGTTGGGTGGGGTAACAAAGTAGGGTGGGAGTCTTAGCGCCGGTTTCGTAGTCTACTTATTGTTTGAACTTGTCAAAATTGGCAATTTCTTATATGCTCTCTGCCACGTCACACTTTCTTTTTCCAATAAATAGAAATTTCATGCCATGTCACACTTGACCTTGCTGATGTAGAAAAAATATTTTTATTTCATTTTAAATCTAGATAAGAATAAGATGTCTAATTTTAAGTTTATTAATAATATCATTTTCTTCTAATCAGTTTACACTTTGATTTTTCTTTTATTCCTTAAATAAATGTGCTAAAGTAGGGATTGAATTATTGATTCTTCTCTTAAAATATATATTATAACGCCACAATCATGACTCATTTCAAATAATAAAAATCGAATTCAAGATATATTAGATTGTGTAAGGAAGACTCTTTCTATTTGAGACTAATAAATTATTTATGAGTTAATTAATAAAAATCATAAAAACTTAAATTCATAAATTATTTTTCTTGAATTGAATAAACCATTTTAGTGATTCATATTTTTGTTAGTTTAGGTAAATTGTGAAAAAAAACAACTCAACCAAAACATTAATTTTAGATAAAATAAAAAAAAATCATTAATTATCAATCATAAAATGAACTATATATACTGATCAATATTTTGTTTTTATAAATTGTAATATATATATATTGTTATAATATATTCAAGGTTGATAATATTTGAGAATTAAATGAGGTTATCATTTAATTTTCATTTGTGTATTTGGTAGAGGAGTATGTGTATCATTTAAAACCATGATACAACCATTCTTTTAAGCCCTGTCAGTGATGGATATTTTCTATTTATTTAATGCAATTTTTATGATTTTGGCATATGTGGATTCATTATTATACTCGAATGATTCAGTTTGTATTAAAATAAATAAATTATATTCACTTTTCTGTTTTGTTTTCATGTTAGTTTTTATTTTATAAGTATTTTTATTTGATTAGTTCTTATTACATGATTTTGATGATACATTTAAACTAGCTATCTTTTATTATATGCATGATTTTTTATTTAAAAATAAAAAGTAAAAAGTATAACTTATAATTTACATTTTTTTTATGCTTACCTTGTTATAGTTATCATTATAATCAATATTGTTATTGTTTCTCAAATAGTTAACCAATTCTATTTTTAATGGGTTTGACGTTACTTTGAGCACTTATATTTTTGTCGTTAGACTTAAACGATTCTGATTTTTATATCATAATACATTGAATTTCTTTTAAGAAAAGGTTATAAAGTTTTGAATATATGATCAATCAAAGTCTATGTATGGTGTGAAATAAGTTGTGTTTATATAGGTTAGTATTTGTGTTTTCACATAAAAGAAGAAGATTCTTAGTCATTGCATTATTACTATATATCTAGCTAGCTTTTTATTCTAGATCTTTTTGGGTATAAAAGTCAAAAAATATTCAGATTTTCTTTATGCAAGTTTTCCTTATTTTAATGTATTCGTGTTCACTAATTCTTGACTGTTGCTTTCCTATCTCTTTCTTCTATATATATATATATATATAGTCACAATTTAAATCTATTTTTTTATTTATTTGAAATGAATCAATTTGATTATACACCTGAATAACTTCGAGAACATTGGCATGAACTGCTTATTTTATTGATGATAATCAAATTTGTTAAATGATTTACAATTGTATTGCATGGGAGACAATGGTCATGATGATAATTTGCTTATGATCATGTTATTCCAAGATTGATCGAGTCATTTAATATTGCCAGGCTGAATTAATTGATTATTTGAACTTATTATTAGAGAATTTGATTTGACATTTTTGAGGGTTTAGTATGTTATTATAGTTAATTATTTTTATTTTTGTTAGAGAAACTATTATCATACTTAATATCTATTCTCATTCTCAAACTCAATTTTTATTTTATTACCCAACTCTGACGATTATTTATTTATGTCGGGTACTCGATTCCCGATGAATACCATATTATCTGATTAAAATGTAAAACATAATTTTATTAAATATAAATAATTTTAAAACTAATAATATAAAATTTTAAAAATATAATCATAATAAAGATATAAAGAGTTGAGATATACATAATTTTTCCTATTAAAAAATGAAATCTAAAATGTGGGTAAAGTAAAATAAATGTTAAATTAATTGTAATTATTGTAATAATATGACATGAAATGTCACCTATGTCTTAAAAAATTATTTTTTAATATTAATATAATCGAGTGTCGAATTTCGGATTTGAGTTGTGCACCCTACTATCCCGATTCGGATCCAATCATTGAGTACCCGTAGATCAGGTATAACAATACCATTGCCATATCTAATTTTTGTTACCAGAACATTCAAATTTATCATCTCAATAAAAAGAAGAAGAAATGGTATTTATCTAAAAGAATAAATGTGACCTAATTGATTTTTATTATATATGAATTAAATGAGATAATGATAAATCATGGTTAAAAATAAAATAAAATTTGAACTCATTTAAAATTAAGGTTTGACGAAATTATTAATGTAATATTGAAGCTAGCTATATATATATATATAATTAATTAATTATTGAAGGTTAATTGCAAAGATTTATCATTAGCTAGCATAATTTTAGTTTTGGTTTGAGAATAGGTAAACTTTCGCTTTCGGGCTTTTATTTTGCTTACAACATGTAATTGTCATCTACGAAGAAAATTAAGCACCAATATGAACACGCGATTAATTACACACAAAATTTTCATTAACCTATTATTAAATTTACTGTCACATGCTAATTAACTAGTCTAATGCATTGAATAGTTATAATCAAATCACTTGTACTAATTAATTAATTATTCATAAGATAATGCAATTGTTTATTTATAAGTTAGCTCTAAATTTCAGATGAAACCTAAAGTGACATTTAAGAAATATTTAGAAAACTATATTACTTTTAAAAAAATGTTAATAGAAAATTAAACATGAGATATAGTTTATTTCATTTAATAGTCAAGGTCTAATGTGAATACTTAGATAATTGGAAAGCTATTGTAACTTTGTGCTCTTTTAAATATCCTTTTATATATATATATATATATATATATATATATATATATATATATATATATATATATATATATATATATATATATATATATATATATATATATATATATAATATATATATATATATATATATATATATATATATATATATATATATATATATATATAACAAATAAAAAAAAAAGTACTTAATAAGTTATCGAGCTCGTAGATCTTTGAGAAAAACAATTAACTCTTCGACAAACATTACTAACTTTCTGAACAAATCTTAAAAAACATAATAATAATATTATGAATGATACGCATCGGACGACTACGATCATTGAAAGTTTAATGATTTTTCTCCAACGAGATAGTCCGCCAAAGAATAATTGGGATGGTAACCCAAATATGTAGGTATGTCATATCAGTTGCATCAATTCAAACTTATCAGCAACTACCTAAAAACTTGGGCATCACCCAATAATTCCTAGTAATACTTCACAAAAGACTACAAATATTAGTCATCCCTCGATAATGCAAAAAAGTAAATGAGTTGTCGATTCAACCTCTTTTTAACACATACGACACGACTAACCATAATACAACATTTTTTTCATGCACATATCATATGTTAGAATTCCACCATAAATAATGCTCCATCCAAAGAACGAGATGTTGAGGAATCATTGACTCCCAAAATTTTTCCCAATAAAAATTATATGAAATCATTTTAACGAACAACTTGTGCAAAGCCCCACATGGAAACTATCCATATTTTGTCAACGCATAATGTCTTGTTCAGACGGTGACACTTGTTTGCGTCATACCAAAATTAAAACTCTATTATGAGACAAAATCTATATAATGTTTAATCTCATTTTATATATAATTCGGCTAGTGAAACCACTAGACCGATGATTAAACATGTTCTTAACTGTGACATTTCTATATATAGCAATGAAAGCAAACTCAGAATACGTCATAACTAGACTTTTGACACTACACCAAATGTCGTCTCAGACTCTAATCGAAGACCATCCCCCACAATAAATCTAGACTGCTCACGAACACTTTTCCACATTGGATAAATTCCCCTCTAAATGCTACGTCCCTGAGATAATTAGACATTTTGGTGAGCCAGTTAGGCCAAACTTACATCTGATTATCGATGCCCCAAAACTATTCGGTTCCAATGCAAATTTATTACACCATCTTGATAGAAGAGTTTTATAAAAAAAATAAGAACTCGAATATCTAGACCTCATTGATCTTTTAAACATTTAACCTTATCCCAACTAACTAGATGACAAAACCATGAAATACCCTTGTATATTGTAAAATAGCTATTGGGATTTTTCCTATTGAAATTATGAGCGATAAAAGAAACATCGAAATGACAAATAGTTTTCTCGATTCTTCGTGTCTATAAAGTTTTTATACTTTGCAGGATGATTTGTAATTTTTTTTTTGGAAAATAAGTAAAAAAAATAATGGGACAACGGATTAAATATGTAGCCCGCAAACACACTTAACCATTAACTAGATACAGAATTTGCCGCCTGACGGGTTTGAACCCATGAACTTAGGGTTCGTATCCACCTTTTAGAGGGTTAGTATCCACCTTGTAATGGTTCGTAATTTTACTGTTTGTATTATGAGGTATTTTTCGATAGTTTATGACAAAACTTATAGCATCTTGATTTGTATCATTTTTCATTTTTTTACATTACAAATGACTTTCAAGATAGCACAAACAAAAGGTACAATATAAATAACAAAGTAATACAAAAACAATACAATGAAAGAACCATGCCTTACAATACACCGATAAAGCAGCCTACTAAACTTTAAGGTAACGAGTTGTGGTCATGATTAACATTCCAATAATTAATTGACTCGAAATCTTCTTTAAGGGTCACTCGTACATAAAAACTTAACTAATCTAACTTTGTTGTATTCTTTTAAATAAATATATTGAATAATTAATAAGTATATTGAGAAATTACTGGTTTAAAATAGTTTAGAAAATTTTCCAATTAAAATAAGTTAAGTTGTATATACCATTTATTTTTCTCAAATCTTCTACAATTTTGAGAATATACATTAATATTTTGTAAACTCTTAGATTCAATAAAATTCACATATTTCATCACTAACATTAATATTTTATCTGATATATATTTAAATATGAGTTTTATTTATTTATTTATAATACGGATTTAAATCATAGTAATTTTTTATTAATTGAATAATTTGTTTATTGGTTATTCATAAAATAATGTGGGCACGGCTTGTTTTTCTTAAAAGTCAATTCTATTATCTATTTAAAAATTATGGACTTATCTGACACCTGACAAGAATTTTACAAAAGGCAAAATATAAATTGAATTGTAGAATGTAATGACAATTGTTTAACTTCTGAAAATGTAGGGACTTATTTGTACATATTCTGAAGTCCATAAGCTGTTTTGTTATTTGATCCTATATAATATATAATAAAAAAACAAAATTGATAGACTTGTTCAAGTTTTAAGTAGCCGCGTGAGTTTGACCAAAAACCTATGAAATATTTAATTATCAATTTTTTATAATGATTGGTTATGTTTCTACAAAATATATTTATTTAAAAATAATTTGACAAACATAATTTGATTTGAAACTTTTAATTTATTTTTAAATAATAAAAACGTGGAGTCTTGATACAAAATTAGTAATGAATTTGATAAACTTTTATTTGTATTGATTTTTTTTTTTTAAAAGAGTACAACAATTTCATTAATTTAAATTATGTTATAAAAATAATAATATAATAATATATTATGTATCATTATTTCAAAATATAATCATATACCAACTAGAAAAATCACTTTAAATTTCATTTTACAATGTTTTAGACAAAAATAAAATTTCTGAATTACAAAGAATTGGCATAACCCCGCAACCATGATATTTTGTTTCCATTTAAAATGTTTTCGATACTAAGATAAAGAAGGATAGTAAATATATTAATACATAGAAAACAAAACATGAAAAAGGGAAAAGAATGACGTAGAACGAAACTTGTTTATTGACGAGTTAATCTATATATATATAATAATGCTTAATTTTTAAAGTGTCCGGATTGCCGGGTCGAGAGCTGTGGTTAATTTGGATATATGTGAGAGTAAATGGATACTTGGGTCGGATTGTGGGTTGAAAATAAAATTAAAAATGTTATAGGTATGGTTCGAACTTGCAACTTAACAAAACAAGTATAACCTTTTAACCAACTAGGCTAATAACATTTTATATTTTAAATTCAACCCAAAATTTGATAAACGCGTGACATTTTAACAATATAAGTTCAACTTTTTAACTAACTAATCTATATATATATATAATGATGCTTAATTTTTAAAGTGTCCGGATTGCCGGGTCGAGAGCTGTGATTAATTTGGATATATGTAAAAGTAAATGGATATTTGGGTCGGATTGTGGGTTGACCCGCCCATAAACTTAAAACGGTTAAAAATAAAATTAAAAATGTTATAGGTATGGTTCGAACTTGCAACCTAACAAAACAAATACAACATTTTAACCAACTAGCTAATAACAATTTATATTTTAAATTCAACCCAAAATTTGATAAACGCGTGACATTTTAACAATATAAGTTCAACTTTTTAACTAACTAATCTATATATATATATATATATATATATATATATATATATATATATATATATATATATATATATATATATATATATATATATATATATATATAATGATGCTTAATTTTTAAAGTGTCTGGATTGCCGGGTCGAGAGCTGTGCTTAATTTGGATATATGTGAGAGTAAATGGATACTTGAGTCGGATTGTGGGTTGACCCGCCCATAAAAATTTTACCGTAATATTTTTTTACAGTCTTTTATATTATTACTCGTGCAAATGCACGGGATACATGCTAGTTATTATAAATCATCTAAAAATTTCAGAACAAATCGGCTAAAACAATATTGAGCAAAAATGGTTAAGTGTGTTTGCGACAACAATAGGTGGATATTAACCGTAAGGTCCTGGGTTCGAGTCTGTTAGACGACAAGTTATGCGCCTAGTTAAGTGTGTTTGCGGACTACATACTTAATCCGTTGTCATATTTTTTAATATTGAGCAAAAATTCAGAAAAAACTATTTCAACTACACAAAATAAGGATTTATTTCAATCTAATATCGTCAAGTAAATCAACAATGCGCATCTACCCTATGTATCATTGTTTTAAAATCTAATTTCAACAAGAGTGGTCAGCAATATGCTTTAATTTTGAGAATTCTATTTGGCCAAATACTATTAACAAAAAATCTTAGGTTTAATTCTAGTTACATTATCCATCAAACTATGATTGCGTGGTGACAACTTATTGTTAAACCCTTATTACATTGATTTAACGAAGAAGTTCACATATATAACCAAATTAATACTCCACAATAACCTCCAAACACATTCACAAGAGTAGTAGTTTGTAAGTGGGTTATCTCTTCGTCTTGATGATGATTTCGGTGGAAAATGATTGTCAATTAGAATAGTCTGGTTAAGATTTATAACGTGTGTCACTCCATTAAGTATAGTTCAATTGACTATTTAATAGTTTAGAATTAGATATAAAAATGAAAATATAAATAAGAAAAAAAAAAAAGAGGGTTTAAAATTAATATTAGGTAGGTCATAATTAAATGAGCAATGGTCAAGACCTTTTCTAGCTAGGTCCTGTGTGGTTTCATTCTCAAAAGACCGAGTCGGCAAACGAGTGAAGTAAGCTTTAATTAATTAAGCTTCCAACTACTTATAATATATATTTCCAGCTCTTTCAAAATATATATTTTTTTTTATTTATCATAACATTTAGGCATTTGTATTGATTTGAATATTATTAATATTTATTTTTGTTATTGTTCTTATTTTCATCGAGTAGTTAGTTAATGATTATAATTTAGAATTTGTTAGTTCGATAGATAATATGTTATGTTACTTTTTGTATTTTTTATTTTCTTTCCTGCATTATAATTTATATGTATTGTTAGGCTTAAATAGCTAGCTCTCATAATTAATTTTACTATAGATTATATATTTTGTTATTATAATCTCATTATTTATTTTAGCATCTTAATTTGAAATTATTCAATTGTATTTTAATTATATATTATTTCAAATAAAATATGGTATTTAAATTTTAAATACAGAAATATTATTTTAATTTAATTAATAATATAATTATTTAAATAATATGTCATTAAGAGTTATTTGTGTCATTAATAAAATTTGAATTTAATATGTTTTATATTAAAATTTAAATTATTATTTGTTATGAAATTTATGGAGTATTATTTTGCTAAATATTTTTACAGTAATTTTATAGCAATTAATGACATCTAATTATTTCATCATAATTCATGCATTATTTGACTGAAAATTAAAGAGTGTGATTTTTTTATATTCTAATGTCATATATATTTATATATGTTTAGAATTGCGAAAATATAAGATAATAATATAATGTGACAATTAAATTTAAATATATATTTTTTTAAATTTGACGCAAATTAAAGCTGAATTTCTCAACTACCATTTAATGAATGTACCAAAATTTGAAGTAGTTGTCCGAGTATCAAAAGACCGAGTCGGGCGAGCCGAGTCTTTTCAGAATCAGATTCACTCATTCTCAACTGCTTGACTTATATTTTTTTTTTTAATTGTAAATATATATTAAAAATGATAAGTGAATTTATCATATAATAAAATTAGACCAAAATTATAAATATAAGGTGGGTTAACTGTATTTTTTTGAATAAAATTACCCAACACACAGTTCGGTTAAACAAATTAGACTGTATTATAGTTCAATTTGGCTGTTACCTAACCTAAACAACAAAAAAGATAAGAGAATTGGTAGGAAAATTTAAAATATTGTAAATAATAGTTTTATTAAATAAATTATTTGTGTATCTTTTTTAAAAGATAAATTTAAAACTGATTTAATTGAAATCGTAATTATCACAGAATAGTATTTTTAAAATCACTTGAATGATTGTTGGTGAAGTCAATATCTTTATAATGAGTGACTTGGACAGGCATAAAGATTTATAAAATGTTCAATTATTAGGACCAAAGTTTATAATTATATTTCAATTAAGACGTTTACTTTGTAAAGACTCAACTAAATGCATTGATAATTGTATATTTATTATATAAACGGAAGAATTCACCTTACAAGATAAAAATATAAATAAATAAATTTAATATAACAATCTATTATTTAATATTTAAAATTCTTAATAAATCACGAATAATATATTAAAATAAAAAATAGGACATTCTTATTCCATATTTTATTTATTTCGATAAAATAACTCATTTTTTCTCAATAAACTTCTAGTGACCTTATACTTTCACTTTGGTCAATCAAATATTTGATTCATATTTTTTAGTCACTTTCAATTGTTATCGTCATATTATTCATCGACAAATCACATCTCAATCACGCTTGATTATCTTTGTTTTATTAGGTTGGAAGTTCGAAACATACCTATAACATTTTTTATTTTATTTTTAATCGTTTTAACTTTTAAGTTTATGGACGAGCCAACTCACAATCCGGCCCAAGAATGCATTACTCTCATATATATATATATATATATATATATATATATATATATATATATATATATATATATATATAAATTAACCACAATTCTCGACTCAACAATCTGAACACTTTGAAATTAAACTTTATTATTTATTGATTAGTTAGTTAAAAAGTTGAAATTATTGTTAAAAATGACCCACATTTATTAAATTTAGTGTTGAATATAAAATATAAATTTTTTTAAACTTAGTTGGTTAAGATTATATTTGTATGGTTATGTTGTAATCCGTGTACTTTGAAATTAAACATTAATTATATATATATATATATATATATATATATATATTTAAAGTTTTAAATAAATAAATATTGTTTTATTTTTTTTATTTATATTAAAAATGATAAAAATTACACTAACACGTCATGACGTGAAAAAATAAAATAAAAATATTACTTTATATCTTATCGAGTTTGTAAGTTCTCTAGAAAAATTATTTACTTCCCTTTTGAACTCTACTGAATTTTTGAAACAAATATAAGATACGAGTCTAATATTATTTATTTAAATAAATGAATTAATAATTAATTTTATAAGTATGAATTTTCTTAGTATTATTTATTTATTAATTAATTATATATAAATAATAATATATCATTAACATTTTTAAAAATAAAACCCCCGCACGGTTATTATATTAAATAAAAACTGTAAAAACACACAAATAAATAAATTGAATATTAACTAACAATTATCTAAATTTTGAGTAAGGACGAAAAATGAATGACTCATCACATTATTTATTCTCTCCTAAAACATGAGATAATAGGCCTCTTATGATATCTATACTATTTTTTCCGGCCCACTGTAAAAGCCCAATATCTCATCCATTATTACTAAAATTAAAATTTTTAGAATTGTTTTCATTATTCTTGTTCTTCTTTTTTGATATATAAATATAAGCAATACAATTTTTTATTTTATATGTCAATATGTAAGCTGCGGTATTTTTTTTGTGTGTGTTTTATAAGGCTGTTTTCTAAAAACACCTGTTTAATAATGTTTATTTTTTACAAATTTATAAATAATTTTAGTTTTATGATTTTATAAATTTATAAATAATTTATAAAAGAATATTTTTTTATTTTTATAAATAATATGAGTATGAAGCCACATGCACTTCTATTCAAAAGATTGAGAACTTTGTCATTTTTGTATTTTCGCTAAACGACATGAATTTATGTATAACACTAAGATATGAGTCTAAAATAATTATTATTTATTCAAATAAATGAATTTAATTATTAATTTTATAAATATGAATTTTTTTAATATTATTTATTTATTAATTATTCATATATAAAGATAATAATTTATAATTAACATTTTATTACATATAAATTTTAAAAAATACTAATAAATAAATAAATTGATTGTAACAATTATCTAAATTTAGAGTATTTAATCTCTCCCAAAACATGAGATAATGGGCCTTTTAAGCCTATTATTCTATTCGGCCCACTTACAAGCCCAATTCTCTTATCCATTATTACTAAAATTAAAATATTTAGAATTGTTTCCATTATTCTTGTTCATTTTATATATATATATAAGCAATAAATATTTTATTTATTTATTTATTTATTTTATATGTCAATATGTAAGTGTTGTATCTAAGAGCTCGTTTGAGAATTTTGAGTTTGTGTTTTATAAGGCTGTTTTCTAAAAATATTTGTTTGATATTTAAAAAAATAAACTAAGTTTGTTGTGTTTATGTACTAAATTATCTCTAATTTTTTTACTATCTCTTTTAGATGTTGGTCTATTTCTTGAATGTATTAAAAGATAATTTTTATGTTTTAATAATATAAAAATAATGATTTGATAAATGAATTAATGATTATAGTTGAAGTAATAGTTTATTAAGAGAAAAAACCTTATAAAATTCAAAGAACAATTAAGCTCTAAGAAATGTTTTAACTATCAATTAATCAACCATTAATACAACTCAAGATTTTTATTGCATCTTCTACCCCAATCAACACTAAATATCATACATTCATACATAACCAGTAGTAGATTTTTTATTGCATTTTCAACCCTAATCAACACTAAATATCGTACATTCATACATAAACCGTAGTAGTTAAAAATGTACATGGGTCGAGTTTATTTTATTCATTAATTAATTCATAGTTCGATCCCATCGCGACCACCTGTACTGTCGTGTTGAATTATCGAAATAGCTTCCTCCCTGCAAAATTAACAAATTGAAATTCTCATTAAAAACCCTAATATTTTTAAACATGTAAAAAAACAAAATAAAGTATTAATTTACAGCTTGATCTTGATCTAGAAAAATATTATGAGCAGCCTCAGCAGTAAGAATGAGTGTCATAAAAGTGGAAATCAATATCATAACCAAGATGAAATTTATCTAAGGTTGAGTAGAGTTTGAGTTAAATGTTTTCGAGATTTATTATAGAGATTGAATCGAACACTAATCGAAATAATAATGAATTATACACAATTTACTTAGGTGTGTTTCTTTAAATAAATATATTCTTGTAAATGTTATCTTTTATATTATTATTATTACTAAAAAAATAGTCTATACAATAAATATAATATAATTGATAGTCGATTAAATATAACGATAAAAATAATAAAAAAACACGAGTGTTTATTTTGTCACAAAATACATCAAAAAAAATACAACAAAATTAACTATTTGAAAACAACAATACAAACATAAAAAAAATGTTAACCAACGAACAAAAATAATATAAAACCATTACACAAAACTGATAAGTGCCTTCCATTCCTACTGGAAATTATTATTATTATTATTTTAGTTTTTTTATAATAATTTTTTAGGTCTCTTCTATGTTTATGATTAACAAAGGAATATTACAATTGAACCTTGGCAAATTAAGGATTACCAGTATTTACGGCTGATGTTGTGCTCATATCATATTTTAGAGATCTGTTTAAATTAATATTCTTTAAAACATATATATGACTTCATAATTTTTTGCTACATTTTCTTTCCAAGATAGGAGTTGTTGAGGAGATGATGGAGATTAATTGAATTACGCAAATTAAGGGTAGATTAAATTGGAAGAAATCTTTTTTGGTATAAATTAAATTGGAAGAAATCTATTTTGGTATAATTTTTGTATTAACTCGTATTTACTATCATTGAAAAATTCTCCAAAAAAATAATATAATATTTTAGACCGATACCCATCAAAATAATATTTCTTTGTTTCATAACTCAAAATTGAGATAATGTTATCTCAATTTTTTCCAAAATGTCTAATATCAATTTTGTGTCTATCTAGTTAACTATTAATACCAAATTCAATATTAAATATTTTTATCTAATACTTTTTTACTCACTTTTGTGGCACTCGCTTGGAATTTTTTGTTTTTTTTTAAGTAAAATTGAATTGTCTTAATTCTTAAATTTATTAAGTTCTACTCGTATAAAATTGTACAATTAATATTTGTTATTTACTTGAGGTTGCATGCTAATGCATTTTATTCGCAACTCATGTACCTAAATTAAATAATACTTAGCTAATGTTCTCTCTCTTCTATTTTTTTTTTACCTCTTCTTCTCCTTTTCCTTTCATTTTATTTTTTATTTTTGTTAGAACAGTCAAATATTATAAATTATCTCTCAGTGTGAAACTTTAATGTGATTTTCATGTGAAGCGTTTTAATTCTCGAATTCAACCATTAAGTACCCACAAATATCTTGTATATTGGTAGGTATTAATTTGTGTTGCTAGAACATTCAAATTTATCAATCTTGATAAAAAAGAATTAGAACCTAATTAATTTTTATTAAATCTGATTTAAATTGTATCATATTTGTTTGAGATAGTGTTAGTTTCTCTATGTGAATAAATATTGTTTACAAAAAATTAAACTCATTTAAAATTAAGGCTTGACTAAATTATTAATGTAATATTGAAGCTAGATAGCTCTAGTCATATATAATTAATTATTGAAGGCTGCAAAGATTTATAATTAACTAGCATAATTTTAGTTTTGGTTTGAGAATAGGTAAAATTTCGTTTTCCGCCTTTTATTTTGCTTATTGTAATTGTCATCTATGAAGAAAATTAAACACCAACATGTACACGAGATTAATACACGCAAAATTTTCATTAACCTATTGTTAAATTTACTGTCACATGTCAATTAATTAGTCTTACTAAATTAATTACTCATAAGATAATGCAATTGCTTATTTATAATATGTTACCTCTAAATTTCAGATGAAACCTAAAGTGACATTTTAGAGATATTAAGAAAGCTATAATATCACTTTTAAAAAAATGTTAATTGAAAATTATATATAAGATATAGGTTATTTCCTTTAATAGTCAAGGTTTAATGTAGAATATTTAGATAATTCAAGAGTCAATGCAACTTTGCGGTATTTTAATTACCTTGTCTATTGTAATATAGTTATTGATATTTTCCTTTTTGAAATCAGGGACAATAAAAAAAATCAAAATGACAAATAGTTTTCTCGATTAATTGTGTCTATAGAGTTTTAATATTTTGCGTGATTTTTGTTGATTATTATTTTTACTATTAAAAGTGTCATTGTTAATGATTTTATGGTGGTTTGATTAGATGTATTCTCATTATTTATGACAAAACTTATAACAACATGATTTGTATTATATTTTTATATTATAAATGACTTTCGATAACATTAATTAATTTAAAGAGATTCAACAAGAAAATCTAATGGCACAAACAACACGTACAATAAGCTTACTGAACTCTAATGTCATGAGTAACAAAAATGCAAACATAAAATATGTAATTGTTTACACGAAAATGAGTAATAGTCAAAAACATTTTGTCTACTAGTTAGACAAATATAATACTTTTTATCAAAAAAATGTTTAAATGAGAAATAAGTATATATGAATACCATGTTTATTAGAAGATATTTCAAGATCGTCTCAAATTATTGGAATAGTAATTTGAAATTGGACAAACTTATAGTCAATGATAAATCTTGGTATACATGAATTTAATAGAGTTAACACTTTGAACAATCAGTTAGTAACATTATATACTCTCATAAGAGATTATTCAAAGTGTTATATCTACCTATCCTACTTATAATTCACAGAGTTAATTTTTTATTTTCATTAATACTAGGGAACGATTAAACTTTTAAACTAATTTTATTAATTAAATATAAAAAATGAATTTTGATAAATAATATAATTTAATTCATATAAATATAAATTCACACCAAATTCAAAACTCTGTATAATGGAACGTTGGATGAATTTGTGGGCTGAATAGTTGCAACAATTACAATAATGCTCTGATTGCAATTTGAAAATCACAATCTAAATAAAAACTTTTAAAAAACACTAATAAAATAGATAATTGATAGTAACATAAATGAGTGACTCATCACGTAGAACATTAAATTATGGGCCCTTTAAACCTAACGCATTATATCCTTATTCCTTACTATTCTCTTCGGCCCAATATATCTTATCCAATTTACTAAAATTAAAAAATTTAGAATTATTTTCATTATTCTTGTTCTTTTCTATTTTTATATATATAAGCAATAAATCTTTTATTTATTTAGAGTAAGTATTGTATCTAAGAACTAGTTTGAGAAAAGGGTTTTTATTTTTATGTTTTATAAGGTTTTTTGTGTTTATATACCAAAATACCCTAAAAAAATCATCTCTTTTGAATGTAGGGTCTATTTAGAGTGATTTAGATAGATGAATTGATGATTAAATTTTAAATAAAATTCTTCAAAAGATCATACAAGTTCTAAGAGAGTTATTAATTAATCAACCATTAATACAACACAAACACAAGATTTTTATTGCATCTTCAACCCCAATCAACAATATTAAATATCATACATAAACAGTAGTAATTAAAAAGGTAAGTGGGTAGAGTTTATTTTATTTATTTATTTATTCATTCATTCATAGTTGAATCGAAAATAAGCTAATTATAACCACCACGTCCAGTCGTGTTGAACTCCCCAAGTAGTCTCCTCCCTACAAAATTAACAAATTAAAATACTCATTAAAAACCCTAATATTTTTAATTAAACTTGTAATTAATTAATAATTTACCAGAAATATCTTGATTTGGAAAAACACTATGATCAGGCACAGCAGCAACAATGAGTGCCATAAAAATGGAAATCATCATAACCAAGATGACCTTGGGAAAGCCCAAAATCTCCATTATTTTTGCAATCCCGAGAAGATATATAGGAAAGAGAAGATGATGATGATGAAGTGATTGAGAAGAGTTTTTATAGCCACAAAAATGAAAATAAAATATAATTTTAAATAAAATTATAGGTTTCATTTGAGGATATATCATATGAAAAGATATATTCAAAGTTCCTTAATAGTTAAATGATTTTACTTTTCCGGTCAAATTAATTTGCTGTTAATTTATAAGCTTTAATTTCCAACGCCGGTGAAGACCAGTTCATTCATTTATTTGCTTTCGTAGGATGATTAATGTTTAAATAATAGAATAAAAAAAGTACAAAAATTGCATGACAGGCTCATTTAGATGAATTTTTTTTTGTATTAAGGGATTTATAGGCATGAAATTTAAAATTTGATTGAATTCAACATTTTCTAAGGTTCACAAGAGTATGTGTTAAAACTTTTCTGATAATTATAGAAATTGAATTGGAAGCTAATCGAAATAATAATGAATAATACACCATTTATTTAGGTGTTTAGTGTAAATGTCATTCTTTGTATTATTATTATTTGTTTTTTTGAAAATAGTCTATACAATACAATATAAATTAGTCGTTTAAGTATAATAATAAAAATAAAATAAAAAATACGAGTGTCGACCCTGTCATTTAACACACTAACAAACAATGAGATTAATATTTGAGAACAACAAATAAAACATTAAAAAAATATCACTAACGAATAAACATAACATAAAATCTAACATTAAGGAACTCGGAGATCATCGAAAAGATTAATGAGCTCACCTACCGTTTTCACATATTTTTCAGAGGATACCTATTATAATTATTTTACTTTTTATTAATAATTTTTTTAGGTCTGATTTTATTAGCCTTCTATATTTATGATTACCAAAGGAATATTATAATTAAACCTTGCCAAATTAAGGATTACCATATTTACAGCTGATGTTGAGCTCATATCATATTTTAGAAATCTGTTTAAATTAATATTCATTAAAACTTATATATTGATCATAATTCTTTGCTACATTTTCTTTCCAAAATTGGAGTTGTTGCAGGAGATGAAGATTAATTGAATTATGCCAATTAAGGCCTCATTATTTTAGGCAGATTAAATTGGATGAAATAGATTAACAAAATTAGAAAGACAAATAACTCATTCGAATAAATCTTTTTTGGTGTAGTTTTTATTTATTAACCTATTTACAATCATTGAAAAATTCTCCTAAAAAAATAATATTATATTTTAGACTTAATACCCATAAAAAAAATATCTCCTTGTCTCATAAGTCAAAACTCATTATTGACTTGAAGTATTTCAATTGCTTTCAAAATATCTTATCTCAATATTGTGTTTACATATTTAACTAGTAATACGAAAATTCATTTTTTTAAAAAAAATTATCTATTAGTTTTTTCTTTGACTCACTTTTTATTTAAGTAAAATTGAATTGTAATTCCTAAATTTATTAAGATGTACTTAGAGTCGTATAAAATTGTACAATATTTGTTATTTACTTGAGGTGGCAAGCTAATGTATTTTATTCACAACTCATTTACCTAAATAATTCTCAAATCTAAAAGTTCTATTCAATTAATAATTAGCTATTGAAGCCATCCTAAATGATACTAATGTCTATATTGCAATATAAGGGAGGGATCTAGCTAGCTAGAGCAAGTACCAATGGACAACATTATGAGATTGAATCATTGTTGTGTTACATGCATGACATTTATTTCATCTAGTGACAATTCGAATACTATTTATGAAAATGTTAGGCGGGTACAAATTAATTACATTATGTTGATGTGAAGTTTTACAAGTTAATAATATGAAAGTCTAATAATTGTTAGTCTATATAACATATATACCAATCTAATCACTATTAATTAAAAATACATAACCACACATGGTTTCTAATTTATATATACGATAAAATTGTCTTTTGAGTATTTATGATTTTCTTTAATTTAGAAGTCTTATTATAACCAGATTATTTGTATTACATTGGTTTCATTTGTTTTTATGCAGACGTGACTATCACATCAAAAAATTCTTACTTTTGGAGGTGAAATTGTCAAATTAACCCAAACAATCTATTTACATAAGAAACTTACTTCTTTAAACATTTTCTTATATAGATATAGACGTGTCATTTTTATAAAATCGGTTAGCTTACTAAAAATAACTTAGTATAGTAGATCAAATGGAAATAATATTGTATTAATTGTCTGATAGACCTTAAGGTCTTAAGTTGAATCTTATTTAAAACAAACTAGTTTTCTCCATTCATTTCTTTTTATTAAGAAATAAAATTAATACTTGCAACAAAAATATATATTCAAATAATTCAAATTCAACTTTAGTACAAAAAATGATCAATGCATATGGATCATTGTTCTTTAAAATAAATCAAAGCTCTGGCGACCTCGAATTGTGTCGATTAGTTTTTCGAATGAGAAGTGTCATATAGTATGTACGTATATGAACAAATAAAACACATTGGAGGGTGGAAACCGTGGAATTATATGCATGCATGTATAGTCGGATCTAATTTGAAGATATTGTGTTGAATTTCAAATTTTGAAAAGATTGAGCTGTACTTGATATTTGAAGATGAGTCCAAAATGTGGCGGTTACAACATGACATTAACATCTCTAGCTAGGAAGAAAAACAAACATGAGATTTATATATGTATGACAAAGTCTAGACGTGGAAGACAAATGATCCTTAGCTCACTCTCTGATCACTCTCATGAAAGTGACCCACAACCTCCACATGATGATTCAAATATTTTTTCCCCTTTTCAATTTTATATGTACATATGTTTTTATCGTAATATTGGGTCATACAATTTTCCATTGAAATCTACAAATTCGACCACTCACACCTCTTTTGAAAAAGCCATAACAATCGTTCTAATTTCTTAATTAAAATTTAAGGTAGGTCAACATTTTATAAGTTGTTTGAGATCGATGGTTAACTAGCGGTATTTTAAGGTTTTTCCTATTATGTCACACTAACTAATAAGAATGTGATTTCGTTACATATCTTGCTTGAGTCTTAGACATGATTCAAAAAAATTTCAATTTTTATTTTTATCATTGATCACCTATTTTGGGTCATGTAATTTGTTTTCCATTAGCTCACGTTTTCATATGTTTTTCTTTAGATGGAATTTCATCGATTGATCATTCGTGCACCACGTCTAGAATTCCCAACGATGGGGCATGCCAAATTGAGTGTTTTTTTAACAAGCTATGGACTACATTGAATTATATTGTTAGTTTTTTTTGCTATTATTTCATATATATATATATATATATATATATATATATTAATTACTGAAATAGTAATAATAAATTGTTTTTTTTTATCAAGAACTAGAAAAAATGTAACAAAAATCTTCTAATCATATAAATTAATTTTATTACAATGCAGTCCCTATAAATTTGTTAGGCCTTAACTTCAATAATGAATTTTAATATTAACTATATAAAAAAAAATCTCTTTTTTTAATTAATTATTTTTTTCTCGTGAGATGCAAAACAAAGTTTAGGATTTCTAATACATCAATTAACTTCAATAATGAATTTTAATATTAACTATATATAAAAAAATCTCTTTTTTTAATTAATTATTTTTTCTCGTGAGATGCAAAACAAAGTTTAGGATTTCTAATACATCAATTAACATAACACTTAAAATAAAGATGATCTAGAGGTTGACCATATGTAATTCTCCTTTTCTATTACTTCATATATAATTATAAAGTGAATTAAATATAGAAACTTTGACCTAATTCATATCAAATTAATGAGAGAGAGTATGGAGTATCATTCATTTAACCAAGAATGAAGTGAAGTTTACACTATAATAGAGCTTATTTAATTCGCCAATATTAATTAATTATTCCACAAATATTAATTTATTTTCCAAAATAATTCAGTTTCACACACATTCTTATTTATCTAAAAATTATATACTTAATGGGAGTATTATGGCCTCATTTAAATTACTTATTTATTGTACTATTGTATTATGGCCTCATTTAAAAACTTAATTAATTAAGTTAATTAAAGACAAATTTAATAAATAATAAATTGTTTCCCAAATACATATATATTGGATGGAGGGGAGCTGCCACGTATCTCTCTTAGCACGTGCATATGTTAATTAATTAAACTACGCAATTAACTTCCCAATATAAATTAATTAATCGTTTTCTTTACCCATAATTTCTTTGAAAGATTATTAAGGTTTAACGACAATTAAGGAATTAAATACAGTTATTTTATTTTTGTTAATCCCTAGGTAATAAGGTTGTCCTAATATCTAGGTTTTTGCACGTGGGGTTGTATTAAGATTTTTTTACATGCCGACGCCCATTGGTTTACAAATTAATGATATTACCAATTTACCCTTCAGTTTATTTATAAAAAGTAAGGTTAGATTTGTTAATATGGGAGGTTATTTGAGATATTGAAATCTTGTTTTAAATCTCAAATTTTGATTTTTTTTTATTGATAAAGTTATAAAAATAAGGTTTTGCTTCATTGTTTCAAAACATTGTTAACTTATTATTTAAGTAATATTTATAAATAAATAAAAATTTATATCACTAATTAACTATTGAATTTCATATTGTTTTGATTATAAAATTTCTTTAGAGAGTAAGTGGTACAAATATTAAGGAGTAATAGGGGAGAGTGGAAAAATGATAAAGGTGAAAAGAGAAGAGATAAAAAATTTATTAATTTTTCAGCTAATTAAATTGTCATAAATAATTTCTTCTCAAATTTCCTTTTCCAATTTTCTTTCCCCGAATCATTTCTTTAAAAACTTAATTCACTGAAATATATATATATATAAAATGATGCTTAATTTTTAAAATGTCCGGATTGTCGTGTCGAGAGCCGTGATTAATTTGGATATATATATATATGTGAAAGTAAATGAATATTTGGGTCGAATGGTGGGTTGCCCCGCCCATAAACTTAAAACGGTTAACAATTAAAAATTCTATAGGTATGGTTCAAACTTGTAACCTAACAAAATAAGTACAACACTTTAACCAACTAGACTAATAAAACTTTATATTTTAAATTCAACACAAAATTTGATTAACGCAGAACACTTTAACAATATAAGTTCAACTTTTTAAACTAACTAATATATATATATATAATTAATGATCCTTAATTTTTAAAGATACTTGGGTCGGATTGTGAGTTGACCCGCCCATAAACTTAAAACGGTTAAAAATAAAATTATCCTTAATTTTTAAAGATATTTGGGTCGGATTGTGAGTTAACCCGCCCATAAACTTAAAACGGTTAAAAATAAAATTAAAAAATGTTATAAGTATGGTTCGAATTTGCAACCTAACAAAACAAGTACAACTCTTTAACCAACTAGACTAATAACAATTTATATTTTAAATTCAACACTAAATTTGATGAACGCGGGATATTTTAACAATATAAGTTTAACTTTTTAACTAACTAAACTATATATATATAATGATGCTTAATTTTTAAAGTGTCTGGAATGCCGGGTCGAGAGCTGTAGTTAATTTGGATATTTATGTGAGAGTAAATGGTTACTTTAGTCGGATTGTGGGTTGACCCATCCATAAACATAAAACGGTTAAAAATAAAATTAAAAATGTTATAGGTATTGTTCGAACTTGCAACATAACAAAAACAAGTACAACCCTTTAACCAACTAATAACACTTTATATTTTAATTTCAACACCAAATTTGATGAACGCGGTGATTCATCATTAGTTTTTAATTGGTTATAATTCTCTTTTGACTCTGCGTTATAGATTTCACTATTATTAGTGAGTAATAATGGAAGAATTCTGTCATATTTCTAGAGATATGAGACATAATTCATATGAATATAGTATGTCTCGCGTGAGATACTTTAATGGTAGTCTTTACATTTTCCCTTTCACTCGTAGTATGGGGAAGAAGTCGACTCTAGATGTCAAACTAATTGAGTTGAAGAATCAAACTGTATCAATTGTTTTAGAGATTGTTCTGCAATGTGAGAGTAAATGGATACTTGAGTCGAATTATGGGTTGACCCGTCCATAAACTTAAAACGGTTAAAAATAAAATTTAAAATGCTATCACATTTTTACCGTAATATTTTTTCACGAATTTTTATATTATTACTCGTACAAATGTACATGTTAGTTAGATAATTAAATTAGTGTCATATCTTTTATTTATTTATAAAAATCAAATAAATAATAAGTCAACTGAGTTTTATTAAATTCACTCAAAAAAATAGTACTCGTTATTTCCTACAACTAAATTGAAAAGTTTGAAAGAAAATATTTGTAACTCAATTGGCCAGTTGACCCTAATAAAGATCATCAATTCGACAATTTAGCTTTAAATATTTTAAGTAAAAAGATTTGATATTTCGAAATTGTTGAATTGTCTAATTCCACTCTTTATTAAATTTAATTTAAAATTTTAAATATTTTTTCTAACAATTCAAAATGATTGAATTGTCTAATTTTCTAATTTGAAGTGTCATTATAATTTGATACTCCTTATTAAAGTTATAAGAACAAAATTTTATTTTAACGATAATAAAAAATAAAAAATATATATATTACTATTTAACTATATAATTTGTAAAAAATATTTTGAATAGAAATTATCTAAAATTTGGGTGGGTATAATAGTCATTTGAAACCCTAACTAGAAATATAATAGAAACAAAGAACACCCTTTGACTTTAAACATCAATCATATTTCAAATAACCCAATAAAGAAATGACACGTGGAAACCTACGATCACATTCCCACACGCCCCCACGCTCCTTCCTTGTTGCAAACGGCTAACCGCCCTTCCGGCCATTCCCCTCCGGCCAATCAACCCCACACATGGGCTGTATCTTTCTTTCTTTTTTAATTATTATTATTATTTAAAAAAAAAAATCCATCTTCTTTTATATATAGATCCTTCAAATTCTCTCTCCATATCTTCTCTTCTCTTCTCTTTCCTTCCACACTCTCTAAAACAATAAGATGTATTCAGCAACAGAAGCTAATGGTGGCGGCGCCGGCGATGATGATCGGATCCAAATTCTATGTCAAACTAGGCCATGTATCGGCCAAGAACGGCGATGGAAACCCAATGTGGAAATAGCTCCAAATTGCCCAAGATGTGCTTCATCAAACACTAAATTTTGTTATTACAATAATTACAGTCTTTCTCAGCCAAGGTACTTTTGTAAATCTTGCCGGAGATATTGGACCAAAGGTGGCTCCCTCCGTAATGTTCCGGTTGGTGGTGGATGTCGGAAAAGCCGCCGTTCAAAGGCTGCCGGAAACAGGGGATCTAATTTGCCTGGATCCACTAATAGCATGGGCCAAGCTAACGGAGATCCATCTATAAACGGGTCGGATGGACCCGACATAGATTTGGCTGCGGTTTTCGCTAAATTTCTAAATGACAGTCCAGACGGGGATCAGAATCCAGGGTTTTCCGGTGGTTCTGGGTCGGACACGTTTCCGGAAATTCAAGATGATGCAACCGGAGGAGGGATGATGATGATGGGGGATGTTGACCCGGTTTGGGATTCGGGTCGGGTATTTGAAGGGATGGTACCGGATATGGGTCATGATAATCAAAGTGAATTAGGAATGTTTGGAATTGGTGAGGATGATGGGTTTAATCCTGTGTGTTTGCAGAGTATGTTAAGTGATGAGATAATGAATACGGGTCAAGATATTTTATGGCATGATCCAATAAATGTGGCAAGTTTTGGGTGGGAATTGCCTATGGTTGGAGGGCAACAACAGCAGTTTCAAGACTTTGGTGCATTACCGTCTGATGAAGGCGATCAGATGGCTAAGATTTCATCAAGTGATCAAAATTGGGGCTTGTTTGATCTTTCAGGATTTGAAGTCTTTTCAGGGCCTTGAAATGGAAACCTTTTTATTCAAGGTTTCTTTTCTTTACCTCTCATTTTACACTATCATTTAAAGGCTTAGTTTGGTTCCACCTCAAACCTTCGTCGCAACCGGAGTCGTCGTCGACGCAATCCCTTACAAATAAGGGGTTGTTTCCGATGTTGCTATTGTTCGTCGTTTATACGACTCGTTCTTGGGAATCAACTATACATATGGAGGATACTAATATCTTCTTTTTTATTTAATTTAATTTTGTAAGTTCATATGTTATATATATACTTATTTATATTAGTTGATTTTACAATATAAATAAAAATAGAGATATTTAAATATTTTGGTTTCATTCTAAAGTAACATGGAGAAAGTGTAGGATATAATTCATTTATTTATAGTTTCATTTTAATTGTTCATTTGAAATATTTATAATTTTTGTTTATACATATGGTTGGATTTAAATGACCCGATAAATTTATGAAAATTCTCTCTATGTTTACAAAATTAATCTCAACAAGATATTTTTTTATTCAATTTGTTTTTATAATATCTTATTTAAGTCTTATTTACAAATAATTATTTATATTTAATTTTAATTATACTATTGCATGTGATTTATTTTATTAAGTTATTCAAATTATTAATTAAAATAAGAAATATTATTATTTATTTGTAATTTTAAAGTATTTAAAAATAATTTATAAATTTAATCTAAAATGTCACAGTATAAATGGACCACTAGCATAAGATTAATTATATGTCACTATTGGACTATAAATAAATTAAATATTAATATAAGAAAATAAAGATGGAAAAAGTTTCACTATTATTCAAATTACTTTTACTAAAACTCAAAAGAGTAGTTAATTTCTATTACTAGTTCTCACTTTTGAAAATAACTAATTTTTAATAAATATTAAATAATTTTTTTTTTATTAAAATAATTTATTAAAAAAATGTTATAATTGAATTACCAAATTTGTACGAGGGTAGTAAAAACAATTTTCTAGAAGTATAAATATTATTATTTAGTATTTGCATAAATTTTATTACCATTTGATTTTTCTAAAAATTCAATCATAATCAAATATTACTTAACTCAATCTCTTATTAATTATATAATTTAATTTATTTAATTAAAATATTAAAATATTTTAGTTTTTTTATCATTATATATTAATAAATTTTAAATTATTTTACTAAAAAAATAATTTTTTTTAAAATTACCATGTATCAATTTTTTTAAATAAACTCAATTTTTTCTTAATAATTTTTAACGAAGAAACTATTTAATAGTGATAGTTTACCATTATTATTGAATTTAATATGATATATATATATATATATATATTATATATAATCTCTTAATTAACCAACCTATTTATTGCTTAATAAAGAAAATAAAAAAAAGAAGATATTGTTACGTCACCACGATGTGAATTTAGAGAGAGGTACTAGCTACCTAGAGAGAAGAGATATTTTAAAACAGTAATTAATGATAATGCAAATAGCCTTTGTCATGCAATGAACATATTTATTTTTTGTTCATTAGCAAGAATAAATAAATAAATAAATAAATAAATAAATAAGTATATATATATATATATATTATTTTTTTTTAATCCATTAATTTTTTTTTTCTAAATATCAATTCCTTCACTTAATATAGTGAAAACTTTATAATAATATTCGTTATTACGTCACGGATTATCATTTTACTTTTTCACATCCAAAATAATTTATTTTTTTCATTCAATATATTTTATAATTAAAGAAGGAACACACAATAAACAATAATATCTTAAAGCTCATTGTTGAATATGGAGTTTAATATAAATAAAAAAATAAAATAGTGATTTATCATTCCCAATATCATGATTTTATAAGGTAAATTTATGTCTTAATAACTCCATTAGTTTTGTAAGGTAAGTTTTTTTTTCAATTATTTTAAGTTGGGCTATTATTCCTATTTTTATTATCTTCTTCTTTTATTATTATTATTTTAGCTTTTACTTTACTTTTTCAAAATTTGTTGATGTCTTAATTACCTTATAATTAATATATCCTCTAAGCAACATAAATGATTGCAAATCAATAATAAAGTTTTTATTTTTAAAAAGTTCAGCTCATTAATTTTTAATATAAAATTTAAAATATATTGTCCAGTTTTATGATATTTTTAAGATTTTAACAAATATATATACATATATATGTATATATATATATATATATCAAATTACTTTTGTGACTTTCCAATAACTTTGATCGTTCACTTTTAGCCACCAAATTATTTTGTAAAACAGATCGCCTCTAAATTTTTAGAAAGAGTCACCAATTATTTTTCTGTCAATTTTTTCAGTTTGTTTAACGACTCTAACTATAATGACCATGTGACACATTTATTCTTGGCCATGCCTATCATTTAATCACTTCGCAATGTATATATTACTCTCTAAATGATTCAAGATTTATAGTTTACCCTTCTTCCTAAAATTATTTATTCAATAAGAAAAGAAAGGTTATGATGCATGGTTCTTAAAGAAAAGAAGAAAAAAAAGCAGAAAAAACTATCAAAATTTTGTACATAGATCACAGACTAGAACGTAGACGACTGGATGTAGATATTGACAATCAGGTAAGAATTATTTACGGCTACATATAATGCAGTTTACCATAAAAAAGAAGAAGATATAATTAAAGTTCAAGATTAAAGCAACGTGAGCAGCAAAAACATAATAATAGACAGATCATGAGGACAATCAATTCTGGTTACGAAAAGGTTAAAATCATGGCCACTTCATTACGGAGCATCACTAACTTATCAAGCTGATTGATTATTTAGAGGGCCAATTTGTTTAAAAAATGATTTGAAGGCTAGCTAACGGTGAGTTATCCGAGTAATTGAAAGACCACCCAAGTAATTTACCATATATATTATTTAACACCAAAATATGTTAAAGAAACATTAAAATACATAAAAATAACAATTTTAAATGGAACATACTAAAATGTCCCAAATCATGACACATACTTCAATTTAAGACGTTATAAATGAGAATTGAACTCGTGATCTTTAGTCTCTTAGAAACCACTCTTGTCACTTGAACTATCTTTGATCGATTTGAATGTTTAAGACATAGTTTTATTTATTTATTTATTTATTTTCATATATCAACATTACAATTATAGTAAAAAAAATCAATAAAAGTAACTTAAAAATTCACTTATACCTTAACATTAAACATAATAAAGTAATTTTCTAATTAAACTAAATAGTGAATAATTTATTGTTTTAAGAACCCAAATATATCTTAGTTTTCATTCCTTTTTTTGACATAGTTTGTTGTAACAACATTGTTGTGGCTATAAATTTTATCTATTTTAGTTCATTTTGAAACAAATTTACCAATTTCAGTTCATTTTGTTTCAATTTTTTTTTTGTCTTATTCGTTGAATTCATCAAGAAAATATTGCTATGTATAAAAGAACGTTCTTTTGATCAAATTATAAGTTTCTAAAAACTAAAGATTTGAGTAGCCTTCAAATATTTCTATTACAATTTATCTTGTGTCATGTCAATCTACATGATCCCTAATAGTGAAAACTTGGCCAAATATTGTTTGAATAGAAACAATAAAAATAGTGATAATAATAATAAATATGATGGTATGGAGAGAAGAATTAAGAAGAATGAGTGTGAACATTGAATTGGGTGTACATCTCATCTTTGGATATATAATAGACACATCACATGGCTATGTTTTTCCTTTGTGTACTATTGATGCAATTCATGTTACTCAAAAGGCTTTGAATAACTCTATCTTAATTTGTACTTTATAATTAATTGTTTACAATTTTGTAATAACAATTAATAATACTAATTTATATATAATATATATTACCCTAATTAATTAATTAATCAATCATATGCCCATTTATATATATAATGTTTAAATTAAAATTGTAGATCATAAATTTGCTTGGACTATTTTGTGGGATATGGGACAATAATTAATGTGATGCTATCTTTGGGTCATCATATAACTATTTTGAGAGAGAGAGATATGGGGGGTTGTTAGGGCTTGCACACAAGTTATAGAGTTGAAGCAACTAATTAAATTATAATTGAAAGGGTAAGAGAGAATAGAGGAGTAAACATGTCACATGATCATGTGTGCCTTTTATTTGCAATAGTGATGTGATCTTAATCTTATTTTTGGGTTCTTATTATTTAGGATTAGTGGGTACTTTGATTCATATGTTTTTTCAAGTGGTTTAGAAATATCCCTTATATTTTTAAACTTTGTTAGAGCTATTGTTGATTTTATATTCATCTCGCCAGATAAAGCTCTCGTTTCCATCATTTTCATGAAACGATCCAATATAAATTTCATAAATTATAAAGAAATTAATGTTATGAAAAAATATTTCTAAAAGACATTGTAAGTTGTACAACGATTTGATTCGTGAATTGGATTATGTATCTCTTCACCCTTTATCCATTTCTAACTAGTAATGTGGTGAAACATTATTTCATTTCAAAATTCCTCTCCCAAATCTCCTATCTCAATCATTTATATATATATATAAAACACCATATTATAAAATATCAAAAGTGAGAAGCACCTTAAAAGCTCAATCTACAACTAATAATAAAACGAGAGTTGTGGAGAAGCACAAATATTATCTTCCAAACCATAATGTATAAGAATGAATATTGCTAGGATTTGAATTTTTGGGGAGAACTTAAGAGAATGAAATGAAATATAGATGATATTTTAGGAGCTGAAAGAGAATTTATATATAGGATTTTATTTTTCTTATTCTAAATGGAGAAAATATTATATAATTTGACATTTTTCAGTGTTGTATTGACATTTTATAGGATTTTATTTGTATTTTCATAGAATTTTAAATGACTGATATTGTTTGATTAGTTGATTTTATATTATTTTTTAAATATTTTATGTTATTTTATTGAGTTGGTTATTCTTATTCATTGTAAAATTGATTAGTTTTGTAGAGAAATAATTAATAATAATTTATGATTTTGTGTGTTTGATTGATTTGACATAATGATATTAATTAAATTAAGATTGTATTTCTATATTAGTATATAATTTGATATTTTTTTATTCTAAGGATAAATTGTTTTAAATATTAAAAACACATAAAATTATTTGGATAATTTAGCTAATTCCACAATATCCATGTTTAAATTCTTTTTAATTTTTAAACAACTTATCTAAAAAAATGAAATTATTGACAAATTTCGTAACATTTATCTTTTAGACAAGATAAACTTGTAGATAAAAGAAAATATATTACAATCATACCATATTTGTGTTTATTAATAATTTATGTCATATTAAATTTTTTACTTTTATTTTATAGAATATCAAAATTTTATACAACATTTAATTATCTCCTTTCTTTTTATATTTTGTATAAATTAGTTATAACTTATAAGGTGTTTGAGATGATTTGTAAATATTATTTATTTGCTTTGTTTTTGTATCAATTATAGTGCAACATTATTGTGTATAATTGTTTTAAAATTACTAAAAAAAACAATAATAAGAGAAAAATACATTTTATTCATTATATAAGCTAGCTAGCATTACAAAAAATACTAGCCTTAAAGCTCCATAATTACATAATTGTTAACCTCGTAACTTATTGATTAAAATAAAACCTAACTTCTAATTAAACATTACTTTTAAATTACTACTTAAGTAGTTAAGCATTGAATGGTACCACATCTTCCCACACATTTTTCCACCTTGTCCACATCTACATACATATATCAAAATTCATTAGAGATAGATCATTCAAACTATATATATAATAATCTTATAAAAAAAAAGTTAATAAAAGTACCATTTTCATATTTGGTGCATTGATCCAACGAGCAAGAAAGAGTGCAAGAATCGATATGAATGGACTCGAAATGAATTAGGCATCGAGGCACACACATGCCAGCACAAATAGGGTTGGGCGTTCCGTTCAAAAGACAACGAAACAAACACTTTCCGAAACACTTCTTAAACTTAGCATCGGCCAATTGCATTGAAGAAAACATAACAAGAAACATCATCATTACTACAACCACTCTCAATCTGAAACTCCCCTTTCTCTCCATTGTAATATCAAAACACTATGTGAATATATTAATTGTGATAGATGTTGATGATTATATTCATTTGCTAAGGCTTATTTATATACAAGTTTTGGATTATGGAAACTCTTAAATGATGGAATCAATTAACCATGAAATTACGAGAGATTTTAGTTGTTGGTTACTTGTATGGTATGGATTATAGATATATCATTAGCTGCCACTAATTTAGTAGGGGATTTACCCATGATTAGCTCAATTATTGATTTAAACCCTAATTTTATGAAGTTAATTAAGAAGATATTATCATTAGTTTTATTATCAAATATGGTATATGCACATTATATGAATAATTTAAATATTGCTACAATAAAAGTCAATAACATTCTATATAAGGATAGGGGGTGAAGAAATGAAAATTTATTGGTAATCATTTGATTATTCATGGGCCTTTTTATGGGCTCATTTGTTGTATGCTACAATTTAAATTGTTTAGGCTAATGGGATATAGCCCAAATAGCTATCAGCCTACAACTTGTCATTTTAGAGGAAAAAAAATAAAAAATAAAAAAAGAATTGAGTCTTTTTCTTTTATATTTAGGTAAAAAAATAGAAAAATAATATATTTTTTAAATAAATTATAAAAAAAAACTACTTTTTCAACCAAACATAATTAATTTTATTTTTTGACAAAAATAAAATCTTGAAATAAATAATATTTTACAAATAATAAAAGTTCATTTTGTGTTCTCAATTTTGGTTATAAACAAGTTTTGCACTTCTTAAACTTATAAAACAGTTCAAATTATATTTGACATTTTTATAAATTCATCTAAAACTTCAAACTATCTGTGCACAATTTTTGAAACCACTAAACCGATAATAACTTTATTCGTTATTTTAATGAGTATAACTCGCTTCAAAGTTTAAACGAACCAAGTTTAACATAAATAACCGAAGAAATTGAACGTAGATGAAAATTTAACCTATTTAATTCTAGAAATTGAACGTGAAATAGTTGGTATCATTCACCTAACTTGAAGACCTTTTTTAGTTTGTAAACGAGCTCTAAAATAAAAGTTTGAACAGTGCTCGAGTCCAAATATATGTTAAACAAGTCCAGCTCGAACATTATATTTGTTAAACAAGTCCAGCTCGAACATGTAAATATTCGGTTTGACTCAGCTGGATTACAACCTCCTTAATTGCAATTCTTGAATTAAATATTTTTTCATTAGAAAATTATATTAATCTTTTAACTAAATTAACTAAAAAACAATAACAAAAAGTAATTTTAGCTAAACAAAAGTATATCACATTGTTTAAAAAACAAATATGAACTTGTTTTTTTATAAGCATATTTACACACTTAAATGATAAAGTATCATTGTCATATAGATGTTGATAGAAATAGAGATACTTTGTCGACAACTTTATTAATTAAAAAAATACACTTTCAAAATAAATAAATAAAAAACTAGAAACATTCCTAAGAGAAAGATCTAGCAAATCTGAAAACATTATAATAATGATGTTATGATATACCCTACAAATTGACATCTACCCTCTCAATTAAAAAAGAAAGGGTACTTTAATGTATCATAAATAAATGACTTCCAAATATTTCTGCACCAAAGTTCACAACAGTAATTTGGTGATGCTACAAAGGAAGCAAAATAAAGAAAATGATCCATTTATAGAAATTAAAAACCAAAAGTAACAGCAAATAGAAAGATGAACAACGCGATCTCAATCCGAATCGCTATCCTCGTAAGAGGTGGGCAGGTTCATGCATGAATGAAGCAAACAATGGTGGGAGTGGGACTATATTTCATTAGCCTATAGTGGCAAAAGATGGCAATAATACAAAACCATGATCTGATTATATCCTATTGTCCATCTATCCTACTTTCTAAAACTTACCCAAAATCATCATCTTTTTTTTCAACTTATACCATTCCTAGAGTCTAGAATTAAAAAAAAAAAAAACTAAAAAATATTTGAGATCGACTCAAAATTCTAAAGGACCGATTGAAATTGACATCCCTAATCCTAATCCTAATCCTAATCGCATCCTAATTGTGAGTGGAAGTGCATTATTTTAAAAGATAAGGACATAATGATGATAATAAAGGGAGATATAGATTATTCTGTGACCACAACAAAGAAACAACAACTAAATAATAATAATATTATGGTGCAAAGAAAGGTTGTGATGTCTACCTCTTCTTTCTGGTGATGATTTGGACTTGTCATTTCTTTGGATGTTTCTTCATCCAACTCCAAAACAAGAACATGCTAACTGTAAAGTTGATAGATCATACTATGTCACTGAAATTCACAAATATGCCATCAAGAATTTTTTTATGGCGGCACCAAACCCATTATTGGGATAAATAAACATGTGAAGGTTATTTCGTTAACATCTTTCAAGGTAAATGAAAACCGAAAACAAAGTGCCAACTCGTCACGATTGTTGTTTTTGATGAAGCCAAGATAATGGGAGAAGAAGCCATAATATTATTATAAAGAGAACTTTTTGAGGGAAGTGTTTTTTATATATGAGTGAATTCAATAGTTGGAACCAGCTGATATATAGAACAGTAGCAAAAGAGTACCAACCTCATCAACATCATCATCATCATGTCCAGAAATTCTGTCATAACATTCTTCTTGTTCCTCAACATCTCTTTGTTCTCACCTCCCACCATTTCTGCTTTGAACCAGGAAGGTGTCGCTTTGCTCTCATGGCTAACAACCTTTAACTCCACTCCATCTGCCACATTCTTCTCTTCATGGAATCAAGCCGACCAAAGTCCCTGCAAATGGGAATACATTAAATGCAACAGCAATGGTTATATTTCGGAAATTAACATAAGAAGCTACATCGATCTTCTCACCACTTTTCCAGTTCAGTTTCTCTCATTCAGTTACCTAAAGAGTCTCGTCCTCTCACATGGAAACGTCAGTGGGGATATCCCACCCGAAATAGGAAACTTGTCGTCACTTGTCAATTTGGATCTCAGTTTCAATGCTTTCACAGGCCGAATACCGCCGGAGATCGGAAAATTGTCGCGACTGCAGTTTCTCTACCTGAGTTCTAACTATCTAGTAGGCGAAATCCCAACAAATATTGGAGACTGCTTGGAACTTAGAGAACTTGAAATCTTCGATAACGATTTGTCTGGAAGACTTCCTGACTCGATTGGTCAATTATGGGCTCTTGAAATATTTCGGGCAGGAGGAAATCCGGGTATTCATGGAGAAATTCCAATGCAGATATCATGCTGCAGAAACCTTCTCTTCCTTGGTCTTGCGGATACAGGGATCTCTGGACAGATTCCAAGGACTATAGGAGAGTTGGAGAATCTCAGGACTCTATCGCTTTATACAGCAAATTTAAGCGGCGAAATTCCAATTGAATTAGGTAACTGCTCAGCTTTAGAAAATTTATTTCTTTATGAAAATCAAATTTCTGGGGAAATACCAATGCAGCTGTGCTCGTTGAAGAATCTGAAAAGAATGTTACTCTGGCAGAACAATCTTAGTGGGAAGATTCCGGAATGTTTAGGCAATTCTTCTCCGGGCTTAAAGGTGCTTGATTTGTCTTTGAACACTCTGACTGGGGAAATTCCTCCTTCTCTGGCCAGTTTAGGTGAATTGGAGGAGCTTCTCTTGTCTAATAATAACATATCTGGTCCAATTCCACATTTGATTGGCAACTTGTCAAGCTTAAAGCAACTTGAGTTAGACAACAATATGATTTCCGGGGAAATCCCAACTGCCATTGGGGAACTGAAGGAACTCTTGCTTTTCTTTGCTTGGCAAAATCAACTTCGAGGAAGTATACCGAGCGAACTGGCCAGCTGTAAGAAACTTCAGGCACTCGATCTTTCGCACAATTACCTTAACGGTTCAATTCCAAGTTCTCTGTTTAGCCTCAATAACTTGACAAAATTACTTCTGCTATCAAATGAATTTACGGGTCACATTCCACACAATATTGGAAATTGCACTAGCTTGAGTAGGCTACGCTTGGGCTGGAACAATCTAACTGGTCTGATTCCTCCAGAAATTGGACTGCTGAAAAGACTCAGATTTCTAGAGTTGTCAAGCAATCAATTTACAGGAGAAATACCGGTTGAGATTGGAAGCTGCACTGAACTTGAAATGGTTGATCTGCATAGGAACGAACTCCAAGGCTCGATTCCACCCTCATTTGAGTCACTAGTTCAACTTAATATTTTGGATCTCTCAAATAACAGAATATCAGGTCCCCTTCCAGAGAATTTAGGCAAGCTAACTACCCTGAACAAACTCGAGCTCAGCGGAAATAGAATTTCTGGCGTTATACCCAAATCGTTTGGGAAATGCAAGGATTTGCAGCTGTTAGATATAAGCAGTAACATGATCACAGGCCCAATTCCCGACGAGATTGGTCGCCTTCAAGAACTTGATATTCTCATGAACTTGAGTTGGAACCATTTAACAGGACCAATTCCTGAAGGCTTTTCAAATCTTTCCAAGCTTGCAAACCTGGACCTTTCACACAATGCATTAACGGGAAGTCTTAGAATACTAGGTAGTCTAGTCAATCTTGTTTCTCTCAATTTATCCTTTAATCATTTCTCAGGTTACCTTCCTGAAACCAAATTCTTTCAAGATCTCCCTTCCACTGCTTTCATTGGAAACGAAAAACTCTGTATTAACAGAACCCAATGCCATGGGAAAACCCACTCCAAGAAATTCATCAGAAAACTAGCAATTTTCGTTATTCTCGGCACAAGTGCAGCCATTGTAACAGTTACTCTAGGAATACTTTTATTCTTAAGAGCTTGCAGGAGAAGCGATGAGGAAAGATACATCAATTTACAGTGGGAAATCATCCCATTCCAAAAGCTGAACTTCTCAGTGGATGACATTGTAACAAGACTTTCAGAGTCGAACATTATTGGAAAAGGTTATTCAGGTGTGGTTTATCGCGTTGAGACTCCAATGGGACAGATCATTGCGGTAAAGAAGTTATGGCCAGTAAAGGAAGGTGAGGTTTTAGAAAGAGATATGTTCAGCGCAGAAGTAATGACACTTGGATCCATAAGGCACAAAAACATACTCCGGCTGTTGGGATGCTGCAACAATCAGAAGACTAGATTATTACTCTTTGATTACATCAGTAATGGGAGTTTAGCAGAAATACTGCACGAAAAGAAGATATTCATAGATTGGGATGCTAGGTATAAAATCATACTCGGAGCTGCTCAAGGGCTGGAATATCTTCACCACGGTTGCATTCCACCAATAGTTCATCGAGATATCAAGGCCAACAATATTTTAGTAGGGCCGTGCTTTGAAGCTTTCTTAGCTGACTTCGGACTTGCAAAGATTATGGAATCAAGAGATTGCTCAAAAGCTTCAAATGTAGTAGCAGGTTCTTATGGATACATAGCTCCTGGTACACATTATGCATCCATAAATTCTTATCATTTTCTTAAAAGATTATTTTGAAACTAAAAGGAAATTGCAGCATAATAAAATGTATGACTAACCGATGCTCTACAAATTGCAGAATATGGGTACAGCATGAGGATTACAGAGAAGAGTGATGTGTACAGTTATGGTATTGTGTTGCTTGAGATCCTAACTGGAATGGAACCTATTGATCATCGAATTCCAGCTGAGAACGCGCACATAGTTACTTGGGTTAATCACGAGCTACAAGCTAGACACAGAGATGTCACGACCATTCTTGATCGCCAATTAATTCAGCAATCAAGCACGCAGATTTCTGAGATGGTTCAAGTCCTTGGGGTAGCTCTGCTCTGTGTCAACCCCATCCCAGAAGAGAGGCCAACGATGAAAGACATCACAATCATAATCAATGAGATCAGGAATGAGAAAGAGGTTGTAGAAAAATTAAAAATGCCTGCTCCTTGTTCAAGTTTCTCTAGATCATCTGAGCCCCTAATAAAAACACACAAATCTTCCCTAAATACTTCTTCACCTCATAGTATTTGATTCATTTTTCTTTGTAATGAACTGTCAATTGTAAAGTTCATTGATTGATTTCATTGGTTTCCAATTCCTGATATCAAAAAGCAAAATTCACATGTCCAGAAGTATAAGAATCCCGTATATTATCCTGATCAACTAAAACTAACCAGATACATAATCATCTAATTGAAGGAAAAAATGCGAGCAACCTGCTGGCAGAATTCAGAAAATGTTTACTTTTCTATCTTGAACCCAAAACTAAATGGAAATTCATAGCACTATTTGGACAAGATCTACTGATATGACAACATCAATTACAGGGCAGAACAGGCCCACCCAAGGATACAGACAAAACAAAAATAAGAGGCTATGGTCACATATATATACATATATATGGGTGCTGAGGCCCTATGATTATGGCCTACCATCAATTTCAGCAAAGATTACTGATGTCAGCCCACATGTTCCTGAGAGATTAATTGATTTTAGCAAGAAGATATCAGAAACCATTAGGCCCACTGAATAGCAAAGTTAATACTGTGAAAGAAAATATGAATAAAAAAGCAAACCTTAGTCCCACACGAAGCTTCTTTGCATAATGATTGACAATTATAAATTTATCCAGTTTAACCTGGTTTTCTAAGACAAAAATCATTGTTGAAGATGGGAGACACTAGAAACTACTTTAAATGCATTAGTGAGGGACAAGATTAATTATGGTAGTTGGTGAACAATAATATAACCAAAGTGCACTTGAATAAAGTCTCATTGGGGAAATTGAGAGCACTTCATCAAACATTTTCTTTTCAAGCTGCCGTCTCATGAGTGTAGGTTTTGATTCTAAACAATGGCCCTATTGGAAGGCACAACTTGGTTTGACTCTAACTTAACATAAGGCTCAACATCAGAAGTTGCTGTTAAAGAGTAGGCACTAGGCAGTGCTTCTCACTATTTTCATCACAGAAAGGCAAAGCATATAAGAGCAAATTTACCAAGAACTACATGCATATCAGGATCAATGTCATACTTTGTTCATCAACAACACAAAGCATATACGAGCAAATTTACCAATGTACTAATGAGCAGAATTACACTCGAACTCCTTTGGTTTAGGGTGCAAAATCGATCACTACCTAAATTGAATGTATTTTTTGTTCTCTCTCCTTCATTGTTTCCAACTCCCTTAATCCTTTTCACCCACTTTTAACCATTCCTACTTTTAACCCATAATAGTTAAAAATTAATGATGGAGGGGATAACTAAGAAGATTAAAATTTAAAAGCATTATCAATACATATTAACTAGGGATAAACAATGGAGGAAAGACAATAATTGTGGTCATTCAATGAATGACGCGGTGTGCACCCTCTTAAAGAAATTCGAGGATCTTACTCTTTTTAGTACACGGGTATATTTGCTACTATAGAAAAAGTTTATGCATATATTTGCCTTTTTTTCAACACAAATGGAGCGTAAATGGTGTAAGGTTATGTTGCCTAGAATAATGTGCCTTAACAAGAAGGGTAATGATAGTATTGACAAGAATAATGAGTAGGAATTCATCACCACTACAGGCACATTATGAGGGATACAATAATCTTTTACATTATAATTGGAATTGAAGGTTCGCCAAGAATATACAGAGGGCATAAAATATAGTAAGAGAAACTTTTACACAAACCCTAGAATGATCCCCAATCATCAATAAATTGCACCACTCCTCAAGCATTGTAGATTAATATATCATGAAATAACCAAAGAATTGCCCTACTGCTTTGATTCTGGGTGCCACTTAATACCGCATCCAATACTTCACAAATGGAGAAAAAAAATTGTTATCATAAATACGCAATGCTTACCGAAAGGCAGAGGGTGACATTAATTAAGAAGTACCTGGGTTTCTGAACTGATGACACTGGTTGAAAACTAAGAACATTGTCTATAGCTATACTCAAGTCCCTATAATAAAGAAGCATCACACAGGCTAAGCCAGTTAAAACAAGGACCTTGCATTTATCAAAAGTAACCCAAAATTAAATAAAAACCAACCGTCCAGTGACAGGCACATTATTATTTGGTCGTGAGTCATCAAACTGCCCATGGTATACCAACTCAAAGGGCTTTCGACCATCCTGTTCAAAGCTAAATGTTAGGTTTTTGTTACAAAAAAAAGGAAAATAAATTGGTATTTGTAAGTAGGCTTCTTTTGAATTTTCAACATCAATAATCAACTTAATTGGTGTGTAAAATGTAATTAAATCAAAGACCCTTCCATTGACTATAATTTGACATGGGTAAACAAACATCACATAACCTTCTTGAATAAGAAAAACTCCGGTGTGCAGACAGCTCCAAACTCTATAGCAACATCTTGAAACTGAAAAAGAACACATTGGGTTGTAGCCATTAATAGTCATTGTGACCTTATCTGATGGACTGACTTAGCTGACCTCGTCATAAAGATAAGGGAATGGATAGTTATATCGTTTTGCTTCTTCGGCCATAAAGTTCGGTCCGTCCTGCAAACGATGACATTGTGCAAACTATATAATACCTTCAACATAGATCAACTAGAAAAGAAGGAAAAGTAAACCTGTGGATGTGTGATCACAGAATTGGATGATATTGCAACAACAGCCAGCCCTTTCTGTTAAAATAATTTGACCCATCTGTTATAAGATATTGGATTATGAGACATGGAGAATAATTAATTCTACATACCTTCATATAGAAATTTGTCAGCTTCACAATATCCTTTTTCAAGTGTACAACAAATGGACAATGGTTGCAAATAAACATAACCTGCACAATGTCTCAATGACCTCATCAGTGTTCTTTTAAACACCGTGTTTCAAGTAGGCTAATCAAGTTGCATTGCATCTATGATCTAACATAGGAAATGCTTCTTTAGTTCTACAAGAAACAATTTTTACATCAATCACTGTTCTTATAGTTCTCTCTGGTGGATATAAGGACTCATTTTAAATAAGAACATAAAGTTAAGAAATATTACAGCAAAGAATAATGTATTATGTATACCAGTAAAGCAGGATATGCTTCGAAGTCATCTAGTGTCCATATTGCTCCTGTAAGAGGCTCCGGCAGCTATAAATAGAAAAAAAGTAAGTTAGGGATGGAAAATCCGACTTTTTCTGTCGGAGAATTAACGGTAATTGTAAGGAAAAAGGGAATATTTCATGGGTTAACCTCGAATTGTGGAGGTCTGAAGCCGAGAGAGACCCTTTTGGACTCAGTTCTTGCAGCTCGGGTCGTGAACTTTCTGGCCGGTTGTAAAGGTTGCTTATGGTGAAAGTGAGAGAGACCAAGCATTGAAGAGAGAGATGGAAACAAAGAACATGTCTTAATGCGAGAAAGTAGAGGTGAGTGACAACGGTAAGATACGCCGGCGGCAGTGATTGTGGTTGCCATAGCTTCAGTGACTGAGAAATGAGAATCCAACGATTTCTGCATAATCAATGATATTTACAAAGGTAATATTAAAAAAAGAGAAATGATTAAGTGATGAAATTTGGTGAGGGAATGACGTGCCATAATTTTATTCGCTGAAAAAATCAAATAATTTCTCTCTTTTCTCTCTTTCCTCCCACTTATACATTTTCCAACAAATGAAGGTGATGCCACGTCATTCCCTCACCGAATTCCCTCACTAAATTCCCTTACTCTATCACTCCTCTTAAAAAAAATAAAGAAATTTGAGTAAAATGTTTTATTAAATAAATATTTATCCATTTTTTAAAAAATACATAAAGATAAATAAATAAAATACATGTTTTAGTTTTGATCAGATTTATATGTTTTAAAAATAAGAAATGTATGGGAGGGAATGAATGATGTGGGTGAAATGTGAAAAAATAATAATTTTTTTTCTTTTTCTTATGTCCCCTTATTATTTTTTCAAACTAGTGATATAATAAAACATCATTCACTCTACTAAATTTCTTTCCTTTATCACTCTTTTTTAGAAAATAAACATTTATCCAATTTTTTTTTTTTTTAAATACATGGATTACTCCGGCCGAATGTATGTGTTTTAGAAAATAAACCCCTACCCCGTTTATAAAAAGTATACCAAAAAAAAATAAATATTTTATCTCTGACCAAATTTATGTATTGTAAACACTTTATCTTGTTTTCAAAAAATACTTTAAAAAAATTACATTTGTTTCCTATGAGAATCACGACCGTGGTAGTAGATAAGGATGACAATTTGAAACCGCCCCACGAAAAGCGAACCGAATTATCCCGTTTGGGACGGTTTTTCCCCTGAAACCGAACGGGAATGGGGCGGGAATGGTATTTGTGTCCCCCGTCCGATCTCACCCCGATTATGCCTCAAACACTATTAAACATAATTAAATGTATTAAATTACCAATATATTTATTTATTCACTATATTTTATAAGAATGATAAGTTTATTTCTTTGTAATAATATAAAATTTTAATATATTATAATATATATTATATTAAAAATTAGTTTATATAATATTATTTTATAATTTTTTATTTTTATAAAATATTTTATTAAAACGGTGCCCCGCGGGGATCCTCGAAATCGAATAAAACTGAACGGGGCGGGGATAATATTAAAAAAATCCTCGAAATAAAAACAGTTCGGGGATAGTAAATGTATTCCCCGCCCCGAACTGCCTCATTGTCATCCCTAGTAGTATGTGGTGATCATAATATGATTAGTCAACTTTAAATGAATCATTATTAAAAAGTTTGTAAATATAAAGTGATTAAAAAGTCCTTAAAATGTTTTAATTTTCAAAATAAATAATCATTTTTTATTATTATTTATTACATCTCTAATTACACTTTTAGAATCTCAATACAACTTTCTTCTCCCAAATCAAGAATAAACGATATCAACCATATTTTTTCGAGCTCCAATTTAATCAGCGATTACAATAGTTGTAATATTGTTTCTCTCTTAACAATGTTGTAATGTTGTAATGTTGCAATCGGTGGTTAAATTGCGGTTTGAAAAATATGATTAATGTCTCGATAGTTAAATTGTTGTTTGAGAAATATGGTTAATGTCGCTAATGAAAATACTTGTAATTAAGATTTTTAAAAGTTTAAAATAAAAAAATTAGAAAAGATGTAACAACAACATACACAGAAATAAAAAATAAAGAAATAATAATTAAAAAGGTTTATTTTGAAATTGGAAAACATTTTTCAAATTTTTAATCAAACTTAAATTAAAAAATAAAGTAGATAATATTTTTGTAGTAATAAGAAAGTTTGAAGAGTAATTTGTTCCGGGAACATAAGATGAGGGATGATGAATTTCAGACATTGAAAAATAGAAAGGAAAGTCTCCAATCCATGGCCACCCTTTTCCAAGTCGTCGTCGTCTCGGATCGCGCTTCCTCGGAAATTCTCTCAGCTTCTTACAGATTCGAATCCGAGGAAGAGATACTCGACTTCGCATGAAGAATCTTGCATTAAATTCATCAAATACGCGTGGAGGTTAAGTTTCACTTGCTAAAGTCACTGATCTGATCTTACATTAGAGCAATTGTGAATTTGATTGATTCGGGTCTGGAAATCGTCTCATTCTCTTGTCTGGTTAGGTTTTTTTGTTTGATTTTCTATCTTTGTTGGGTTTTCTCTCAATCTCCCATTTCATAGGAATTCCCCACTATTTCTATCGGATCATTTCCTATTCAGTTTGAGTATGCATATATCCATTATTACTACAATTCATCATCTGGGCTGAATCTATAATGCATAATTACACATTTGGGTCAGGCAGTCCCAAATCCTTTAATGCATATCCAAAAGGAGATTTTGACCTAGAATCCGGTACAATCAAAAGATCCAGAAAGCCAAAAAGTTTAAGAATTCATCCCACCAAAATGCTTGGATCTTTAGTGAACCGTATTCGCTATTATTACAAGTTGCATCCATTGTTGGTATTCTTCATTTCCCTGTCATTTGGGATCACAGTTCTAATAGTTCTGTCTCAATATGAAAGAGGCTTCAAACTAATGAGTAGTTACAGGAGACCTGACCTTGTTTCTGAAGTTTATCCATTTGCTAAGCTTCAAAATCTTGTAATGGTTGCTGGTCATTCCGTTTACACAAGTAGTAATTGCGAGAAAGTTGATAAGGAGGATTCTTGGTTTTTGGAGTCGTATCAGAAGAATCCAGGTCAAGCATCCACGTTCGTGAAACATATACAAGAGGGAATAGAAACAGCAGCCAAGGATGATGCAGCTTTGCTCTTGTTTAGTGGTGGTGAGACTAGAAAAGATGCTGGACCTAGAAGTGAGGCTCAGAGCTATTGGTCAGTAGCTGAATCAAAAGGATGGTTTGGTAAGTTCAATCTTGTTTACTTTCTTAATACATTATCGATAACTTATACTGATTATCTGTGTTGACCTCTTATATCGTGTTTGTTGTCTCTTTAGGAAAGGAAGAAAGTGTTAGATGGAGAGCTCTCACCGAAGAACATGCAAGGGACAGTTTTGAGAATCTTCTCTTCAGTGTCTGTCGATTCAGGGAACTTACTGGTGTATATCCTCAAAATATTACAGTAAGTTCACTCCACAAAATCATGACCCTCATTAAGCATCATAATATAATCATCCATTCTTCAGAATTTTTAGAAAAATTCCATTAGGCTATGTTTGGTTACAACTTACAATGTTATAATTGAATTTGGAATTGGGGTACAATTCCATCTTTATTGTTTTGAAATTATAATTCCAGTTTCTTATTTTAAATCATGAAACAAACAATTGATATAAAATTGGACCCCCAATTCTTCCCAAACCAAACATAACCTTTGTAGAATCATATGTGCTCTTGTATGTTTAAATGCTTTAAAGAATTTGTAAAAGAATTATAGTTGGAACTCAATTTTCAATTTCAGTTCTTAATTCCTTTTATTATTATATGGGATAATAGGTTGTTAGCTATGATTTCAAAGAGGAGAGATTTGCACATCTACACAGAAATGCCATTGGCTTTCCAGAAGCAAGGTTCTTCTACACGGGCACTCCAGCTTCACCAACTTCAAAGGAAGCAGCTGTAAAAGGCGAGGCCTTGGTGAGGGCTCAATTCCAGAATGACCCATATGGATGTTCAGGTTCATTGAGAAGCAAAAAACTAAAACGGGATCCATTTCATCGCTCAATCCCTTACCCAAATGGCTGCCCTGAAATTGAAGGCCTTTTTAGATATTGTGGTTCCCCTCCATACTCGGATACCCTTCCTTGGGCGGCTTAAGTACACTTGGCCTAAGATTTCTCCTTCTTTTTAGCATATTATAACATTTTCAACAACAATAATATGTGTATACAAAGTATATGTATGAGATGAGTCTTTTGATGTGGTATAAATGTTGAGATTATTTGGTCGAAAAGTGTATAAGTTTTACTCTTTGTACTGCGTATTTCGATTAGATTGCAATGTTCTTCTGACTTCATATGAATTTATGAGAAATCAAATAAAATCTTTAGTTGCAAATCGGACAGTTTTATTCTTTCATCACACAATACATAAGATCATTGAAACAAAAGTTGCTTAAGAAACTACATGTAAATTGACATACAAATTAACATAAGATGTTCAAATCCAATTTGGGATGCTAGAAAAAGGGACATACTACAGAACTTAAAGAAAACTTATTTCAAATACTCTTATTTTCAGCCACTGTCCTTTAAAACAGAGACCTATGATAGGGTAAAAGAGATAGAAACACTCATTAGCTTATGTTCTTCAAAAATGGGCAACTAGAAGAGATCTCCCCCTGTAAATTATCATCTCCTCCTTTCGTTACTAGCCTTCCAAGCAATTCTCCTCTATCAAAGAAGAACTCCACCTTCACAATCCTTTCTTTTTCATCCAACTATGATTAAAACACAATATCAGTTTATGTCTTTTTATTTAATCACTAGAAAATTGAAGTAACAGTACCTCGAAAACTGCCATGCCAAAGAGTTCAACCTTTTCCCCTGTTGGGGCATGTCCCTTAAAGGGTCCTTCCATGAATCCCCAGTGCCTAAATTTGTACACAATCACTGGTGGGCCTGAGTAAACCTGAAGAACCTCGAGGGCAAAACCGCGTGTGAATGCTGTGATGAATGCCAAATGGGCAGATTCCACAGTTTCTTCATCAGGATCATAACATCTCAAGTTTTGAGGCAGGGAAGTTTGCATAAACGCGTTGTAGCCTCCCCCAAGTACTCGATGCATGTCTTCAAGATTTACAGGTTTACTTCCTGTTGGAATTAACATATTTAATTAATGAAGTTGTTTTCAATGTAATTAAACAAAACATTATATTACCATTTAGGCTGAACTTGAAGTTGATGGTATCAACAGTTTTGTAATCATCATAATCTAATTTGTTGAACATTTCCATCTCCCATGTCTTTACAAGGTTTTGAACTTTCTCTTCAAGAGAACCAACCGGCCATATCTTTCAAACAACATTAACAAACAAACAAACATGTGATGAGAAACTTAAGGTTGATTTGAGAATGATTTTTTAAAGCAAAACCTTTGTTCTGCCTTCTTCGAAGAGCTTGTTGACGGCTTCATAGTTAGGAGCGGCGCCAAACCTCCACTTTGTATTTTTCTCACCATCTCCATATAAGTGAGACCTGTATTTGTCTTCTTCAACAACAATTGAAACCGCCATTATTTTGTCTTTCTGTGAAGAAGAGGATAATTCAAGTTTCTTATATATACAATTCCTTATTGGGTGTTGTATATATATAGATATTTAGTAGTATGTATTAGTTTAAAACATTTTAATAATTCTGAAATAATTATATATATAAGATTTATGGTGTCTAAGTTTTGAGGTTGGCCACTTTAAGAAGCTCATCTTAGTTTGATTGGACAAAAAAAAGGATGTCTTTATGTCAATTTAAATGATGGGTCCAGTTTGAATAGTATTGTTTGTATCAAAGTAGATGAAATTTTGATTCTTTTTCTTAAGGGATTTGAGTGGATTGGGACAGATAATGAACTTATTATCATCCTTATGTTTTATTAATCTATGTTTAATTGAATACTAGTGACTTTATCTTAAGGGAATTGAGTGGATTGAGAAAGATAATGAACTTATTGTCCTCTATGTTTTATTCATCTAAGTTTAATTAAATTTTAGTGATTTTCTTTATAGGGATTGAGTGGATCGAGACATGTAATAAACTTCTTATCTGTGCTCTTTTCTAGTTTTGATGGGTTTGGTGAATCTCTTTGTATAAACATCAGATTTGGAGAATTTATAGAAGACACTATTTCAATTCAAGGGCATAGGTGCAGTATTTATTTATTTTTGACATATAAAAAATAATTTTAAATGGTAAAACGGATAAATGTATAATTAATGTTAGGGAAGAATGACAATTTTAAACACCAAGTTGTAAGAAGGTGTCAAATTTACTCATTAAGTATCAAAATTCTATTTATATATACTAACTTGTCAAAAAGTGTCAAATTTATTTAAAATAACAAAAAAGTTAAACGGAGTTAAAAATTTTGCCACATTTAATATTCACCTATTTTTTATTTATTTTTAATTTACATTAATTACTTTAATTTTTTTTTCATTCAAACAAAATATCCAAATTTTTCCTTATCAATTTTTTATCTCTCTCTTCCCAACTCTTCATTTCTTTTAATTGTTCATCTTCTATCCCCACCATTAATCATATCTGATGAAGAACCGCCGAAATATTTGGAATGAACTCCGTTTGAAATCCTAGATCAGGATTTCATTTTCCTGTTTTTTCGATAGTCGCCGCCGATCGATACACTACGGAGGGCCCCACCTTTTGTCCAATACCTTCTACATATCTTGCATAATACATCGGCTACGCGAGACTGTAGTTGTTGTAGTAACATAATTTCGTGTTTAGAGAATTGCATCTCGAACACTTCATCGGTTGTTCCGCCACCTTCACCGTCGTCACAGTTTTTTGGCCAACTGATTATTCTTCCATCACAATATTATTATTTGACGTCGACATAGCTAGTTCATTAATAGAGATTTCATAAAAAAAAATAGATTACTTATATTAGAGATGAAGAGGAATAGTGAGAAGAAAATGAAGAATTGGATATAGAGAGAGAAAAAATGGATATGGAAAAATTTAAATGTTTTGTTTAAATGAAAAAAGAATTAAAGTAATGTAAATTAAAAACAAATAAAAAATAGGTGGATATTCAAAAAATTTAACTCCGTTAAATTTTTCTGTTAGTTTAAATAAATTTAACACTTTTTGACAAGTTAGTATATATAAATAGAATTTTGATACTTAATAAGTAAATTTGACACCTTCTTACATCTTGGTATGTAAAATTGACATTCTTCCCATTAATGTTATTATTACGACGTTTCCTAATATTCGTTAAAAAAATTAATAAATTTGGTTGGAAGTTAATCATACTTTTCGATGACCAATGAGTTTAATAATCTGTTGGGTAATGTATGCTTTTCTTAATTTTATGTTTGATGGGTATTTTTTTAGTATTGTTATACTTAAACGATTCTTATCATATTCATTATATATTCGTCATGCTACAAAAACTAAACTAATAATAAATAAATAAAACAACTCTTTTTAAATGATCCGAACTAAATTTCATGTATATAATCTAAATATAGAAGACCTACATCCAATCAATGAGAGAGGGAAATCGCGATACAATATTTTATATCATGCCGATTATATTGAATATTTATAATATACCGTGATTTCGATACGGTATTGATATTATAACGTTAATACTTATAAAAAATAGTTTAGTATAAATATTATAGAAATATTAGACAAAAACAAAAAAAATATTAAAATAATAAATTATAAGTAAAATGATACATTTTTTTCAATTTATGAAACTAGTACAAATCTCATTATCATGATTTTCAACTTCAATTTAATTAATTCATGTAATATTTATCCCCGTAGGTAGTGGCTCGTGAGTAGGGTTGATAATTATAATTCGTCTTTTGATTTCCGATTTCCGATCTAAATTGTCTGGTTAAGGACAGTTTTTTTTAGTTAACTTAAATAGGGTGGGATAGTACTTGTGTTCCCGTCCCAATCTTATCATGATTCTGCTCTGAACACTAATAAATACAATTAAATATATAATACTTTAGGATCTGAAATCGAAGCGAAAAAAAAATCTCCAAAATAAAATTGATGTACAAGAATGATAAATGTATCACCTTCCCCGTTCATTGTTTTCCCTCAATAATAATAACTAATTAAGTAAATGAAACACATTTATTTTATTCACCATAGCATAGAAGCAAATAGGTATACATAAGTAGAATGATATATATTGAATATATATTTTAATAAAGAAACATCCATTAGGTAGTGTTCTTCAAGAAGGGGCAATTACTTGAAGATGTCTCTCCTCCATTTGTAATTAGCTTTCCAAGTAATTCTCCTCTATCAAAGAAGAACTCCACCTTTATAATCTTTTCATTTTCATCCAACTACATACATAAATATATAATCATTATCAGTTATAATCTATTCTCTATTTACTTCACTTCAAAATATATGTCATAATTAAATAATACCTCAAAAACTGCCATGCCAAAAAATTCAACTATTTCCCCAGTTGGGGCATTGTCCTTGAAGGGTCCTTCCATGAATCCCCAGTGCCTAAATTTGTAAACAATCACCGGCGGACCCGAGTAAACCTGAAGAATCTCGAGGGCAAAACCGCGTTTGAATGTCGTGATGAATGCCAAATGCGCAGATTCAATGGTTTCTTGATCGGGGTCAAAACCTCTAAATTTGTGAGGCATGGCGGTTTGCATAAACGCGTTGTAACCTCTCCCTAATACCCGACGTTTCTCTTCAAGATTCACGAGTTTCCTTCCTGTTGGAATGTCATACAAAAATATTTAATGAAGTTGTATTGTTTATAATTAAATAAAACATTGTTATACCATTTAGGCTGAACCTATAGTTAATGGGATCAACAGTTTTGTAGTCATTAAAATCTAATTTGTTGAACATTTCCATCTCCCATGTCTTTACAAGGTTTTGAACTTTCTCTTCAAGAGATCCAACCGGCCATATCTTTTAAACAAACAAACATACAAACATTTGATGAAGAACTTAAGGTTGATTTGAGATAACATGAATTATTTTTCGAAAAAAAAACCTTTGTTCGGCCTTCTTCGAAGAGCTTGTTGACGGCGTCGTAGTTTGGAGGGGCACCATACCTCCATTTTGTGTTTTTCTCACCCTCTCCATAGATGTGAGACCTGTATTTGTCTTCTTGGAGTGTCATTTTTGTTGTTCTAATTGAGGAGGATAATTAAAGTATATATATGTAACAAATGTTACCCTACCACCACTATAAACAATTCATTTTGTGTGAGAAAATTTTAACAAGAGGTACTAATTGTGGTTTTGAATTTTACACCATTTTAAGAAATTAACACTTATCTTATTTTGATTGGACACAACAAGATGTCTTTATGAAATGTTTGAAATGGTGGGTCCAATTATAATTTTGATAAATAATTATGTAGATGAATAGTCAAGATCAAGATGTCCCAATCTAGTCACATTGTTTAGAATATTATTGGAAGATTCAGTGTTGAAATTTCTCTTATTTAAAAGAAGAGTTGAGATATCTCAATCTAGCCACGTTCTTTTTAATTTTATTTGAAAAATCAGTGTTGAAATTTCTCTTATTTAAAGAAGAGTTGTACAATTTGTTTTCTCCTTTTTTATTTTAATATAGTCATATGATTACCATTTAATCGAATTCATACCACATATTGTGAGGGATGTGACTTGTGAGTTTGTCAATATTATAATATATTATATTTATGTATTAAATAAGAAAATAAAGATCTTAATGTTTAATTTTTATTAAAAAGATTTCTATGAAATTCATTTAAAAACGTAATATATATATTTTTTAGAAAAGTAAAAACCTAATATATTATATTGAAGTTGGTAGAGTCCGTATAGATGTTTTTAATTAGTGAAACAAGAACTATTTAAGAAATTGAAATAATTGTATTTGAAATTGTCTAATTGTTATTTGAGGTTTAAACTAGGTTGTTTTTATAAAATATGGCTCGAATTTTAAATAGTGTCACATGAAATTCGAACTATCAAAATTTTAGACATTTAAGACTTTTTCTCAAAACAAAAAGTCATTCATATTATTTTAATGTATTTTTTTGTTTTTCTATTTAATTTATCACAGTTTAGTAAAAACGATTAAATTAGGAATAAGATAAGATTTTGGATCAAGGTCAAAGAGTTGGAAAAAAATATCATTTACATTTTTATATTAAATAGATAAAAATTATTAGTTTTTTTATAGCTATAATTATTACATAAATATATATTGTATAAGAATAATGAATGTGGGATCTTAATTTTATCAAGAAGTACTACAACTGAAAAAATCTTCTGCAATTTACTATCAACAAATAATAAATAACCAAACTTCTTCAATCACAATAATAAAAACCAACTTAAAGAAATAAATATATATTAGGTCATAACCAAATACTATTCTTACTATAAAAAATATGAGAAAATTTGCAATTATCATAAAAAAAAAGTATTTAGTTTACATTCCATAGAAGGTGTATTATGGTAAATGCAACTATTACCTTAGTTTAATGAAAAGCTCTTCTTTAAAAAGAAACAAAAATACAGAAGGAATATTGTATATATACATACACAATTAATACTCAATATGTAAAAAAAAAAAAAAAAAAAAAAAAGGTAATAATCCATTTACAGTTTGTAAAATCTGTCTGCTCTCTTCCACTTCAGCTTTCATCGTTTTTGTTAAAAAGTAAAAACAGCAGCAGCCACCATATTAGTTAGAACTTTATCATCATCAGTGTAAGTCAAGATAATCCTATCAAATAACACAAAGATTAAGCAAAAAAACTATTTATTTTTCAAATTAAAAGAAAGAAAGTAAATAAATATACACTTACATTGAATCATCGTCATCCAAAACAGCTGCGGATTCATACAACAAATGCTATCTAAGCCGAGAAGATGTTGCTTTTGAAGAACGAAATGGTCCTCCTCCTTTAGCATTAGGCAAACCACTATCGCTAACACTTCCTGCAGCAGCAGCAAGATTATCGTGCACTTCTGAGAATTCCTTATTCCACGAATTCAAAGGTATCACGTAACTATCGTCCTTGCAACTCTTCCTCTGTTCTTCGTACTTCCTCACGTTCTCAGATATCTGATGAAACGTCTTGTTAATTTTAGCGAATCCCCTTTCAACCGGTTCCACAACATGCGAAACTGTAAACTTCATGTCATCGACAATCTGTACAAAAAACAAACAAATTACAAACTGATGAAACACAGACAGTAACAAGATGTGTGGATATTATTTATGGCAGTTTGAAACACTCACTATTTCACCGCTTCCCACGACGACATCTCGGACGCTCTGTGGGAAGTTGAGTCGCTTTTCCAGCTCGTCGTGACGAGCAATGCGAACCTTAGTGGTTCTTTCACAGTCTTGGACCTCTTCTAGGTCTGGAGGAGATCCAAGTGAAGCATAGTCTTCCATTACAGCCACATTTCGTACACATCTTTCTCCCCGTTTGTATGGCACAGCTGGGAAAACGTAAAGATGGACGATAGCAGCAATACCCATCTGATTTCAAATACAACATCAAAACCATCTGTGAATATAATAGCATCTTCTGTTTTTAATTTCTTTCAAACCAAGAGAAACAATTACTGAATTACACAAACCAATATCATTGTCCTATACTCCTATTGTATATAAAATGTACAGAATTCCCATGTAAGCAATGCTGTAAGGGTAGGCCTTGTTTGATGTGGGTTATTTGACAATAATTTCAAATGACCACTATCCAATCAACAATCTACTAATCAATCACATCACTCAAAAATGTGTTTGATGTTCTTAAATAATCTGAATATTTTAACAAAAAAATATTGTTTGATGAAAAGCGTCAACCAAACTACTAAAATACCCTCTTGAAAAAATGTTTGGAAATAACCACTTTGTTATTCAAATAATCAAAAGATCAAACAAGTCCTTAAAACAACTAAAACTCTCCTCTCCTGGTATTATGCCATGGAGCAACTCAATTAAAAAATGATGATTTTGAATCTCATTTTTTAATTGACATAAAGCACATGTGAGAATGTGTCAAGATAATTCCATCAAATTTTGGTTGCATATATTTTTTTCTTGAAAGTTTAAGACCAGACACAATCAATACTATATTTGAACACAAGAATCATCTTGAGCAAACCTCGATACAGATAATGTAGTCTTGTATACGAGTTTTCAACTCCTGTGCAAGTGCCCCTCTAAAAGCTCCTATGGAGAACAAAAATGCAACTGCAATGCCTTGCCACCATGTTAGGAATACTATTGATTTGAATGTCAAAAACTTGGCCAGAGGTTTGATTGGTGCCAACTTATGTTTGATGACGGAATAGAACTGCACAAGGCAATATAAAGCCCAAGTCTGGCTAAAATTGAGAACAACTGCCAAGTATGGATACCTGCAGTAACAACAGTTAAAATAAGAAAACTGTCAGCAGGATCTAAGCAGAATTTGATGAGAAAAATAGGGATATCTTACGCATATCTCCAGTCGAATTTTCCTTCTCCATAAACACCAAAGAGTTGGAATATCATGGCAAACATTGCACAGATCATCTTTAATAACATCTGAAGGAAAAATTCTAAGACATGTCATGAACACTTCGACACAAGCAATGGAATTGTTTGAGAGTCTAAGGTAAAATAGAACACATACATATTGCACGATACCAATTTTCACTGCTTGATAGAAATCAGAACCAAGATGCCAATCCCTCAGCAGACAATTTAACGGAAATGGATGCTCTACAACTCCATAAGCATAAGTTTCCTCCAGAAGAGGAACGTTGGAAGCAGTATATGCTAGGCTTTCCATGAATTCAATTGTTTTATCCTCTCCGCCTTTCAACATTAAGAAACATTTGTAAAAAGATTTAAATTATACTATAAGGCTTTTCTTAGGAAATAACAAAATGCCTAAAAAAGAAGAATAAAATCTAAGACAGAAATTTTCTAAGTGAATCAAGTAGGGTAGTAACTGGGTTCCAAGTGCATACCTAAGCATGCGATCAGATATCTCTCAAAGCAATACAAAGCAAAAGCTTCATAGCAATCTCGTATTATTTCATAGTTGAATGCGGCATTTGAATTCACTAAGGACAAATACTGTAAACAAAAGAGAAATACAAATATATTAGAAGTGAACAGTAAAACAAACAACTCATTATTGCATGAAACATTTTACGCACAACCCTAATAATATGAGAACCGAGGAGAGATAAATGCTACAACCATTATTCATCATCATTATTCAATCCCTCGTTCTAATTACATTGTCTTATTTATAATACTAATTTAACCGACTAACTAACATATTAACTACTATCAATACTAACTATTTCTAACCATACACGTGGCAGAACAACAATAGCATGAGCAAAGAAATTATATAGACAAGTAAAATAAGGGCAAAGAAATAAAAAATTAAAAGAAGTTATGTATCCATCATACCGATTCTAGTGCATAGACAGGAACCATCAGAATTAGTCCAATTAAAAATTTCTGCTCCTGAAATTGGCAGAAATCCCGACTGGGTGAGTTCATGGCTATGGGATAATAAAATTCAACTAAATTCCGAGATAAAGAGCACCAGCTAGAGTAACATGTGAATTAAAAAAAGATTTAAATTGTAAAATAACTCTAAGGAACGGAGAGAACCTCAGGCTGATTGTAAGAAGCTAAGTGCTCGAAGATGAGGTACATAGATAGAAAAAGTGCAACCAAGACAAATATGCCTGCACTACAGATTGTCCAGCTGTAGAGCAATGAAGACCCTGTACCAAGGCTAAATGGCCACATGGCAAATGGATTTGCCATGTCTTTACCAAACGAGAAGGAAATGAAGAGTACCCAGATCCTCCTTCAACCTATCAGCAAAACAGCATAATTAGTGGAATATTTAAACCAAAAAAAATGTTTCCAGAAGTGTACAATTAAAATAGTTCTAGATCATGAAGAATGGAAAAATTAAAACAATGATGGGGTTATATTAATTTTGTATCAGGCTAAATAGTCCCTATAAATCAGTGAAATGCAAGGAACGCGTTTTCTACATCCCCTGCTGCGAAGACCTTGAGATCAGTAGCTGGAAAGGGAAGTCAGTATCTTCACTTAATTAAAAAGTTTATTTCCATGCAAAAAAAATGTATATATTTATTTCTTTTGGGGGTAATAACAGCTAGGATACCAAATTAAATGATTCTTTTGCCAAGACAAAAATATTGCACCTATAAAAATGATAAGGTTAGGACAATGCAACTTTCCCATTTTAATGTGGTGGTAATGATAATTCTCGGGTTTTTCCTTTTGAACGTGCCAAGCAAGGGTCGAACTAGCAACCTACCTCCTGCTTATGAAGCAAGCACTTAAACCACTGAGATACACTACATTGACTAATTCTCGTTTTTCCAATAAAAAAAGTGTTAAGGTTAGCTGAGCTACTAAAATGGCATGGATAAAGAAATATTGTTAACTATAAATCTCAATCCTAAATATATTATTAGTAATCTTCCTATGGTAATAATGTCTAAACGATTACGCCAAGATGACTTTAATACGAAATCCTTCCATATTTAGTGAAACACATCTGAAAAAGTTAAGATGTCAAAGGCTTTGACTACATACGAATCTTCCTTCAAACATTATGATAATGCATCTACCAGATTTTATCTCATGAATAACTTCTTTCACCTACAATAACTATAATAAAACTAAATATCTCAGAAATAAAAGGATGAAAACTCATACGCAATTGTTTCTAAATAAAACCTACAAAAATATTCTCAAAATCCATCCAAGTGTACACGTAAATCGTAACGCAACTCAAAAACAAGATAGCCGCCAAAGACAATTAAAGCAATCGCAATACATATCTGCGCTCAAGGAATATAACACTCCAAGTCCAAGGTAGCACCTAGAATACTCGCATCCAATAATGAAAAATAAACCATGATACCCTTCACAACAATTTGAACCTGGCATCGTAATTCAAACCGATTCCTATGATGTACCATATAATCTATAGACAGTCATGATTGAGGACAACAAAACACATAAACAGAAAACCTCTAAGAGCTCCTAAAGTGAAGCCACACAAAGGAATCTCATTTCTTGCATCTCATTAATGAGCTAACATATAAATAGCTCATGAATATGATAAACACAAGTTTCTTGTATCTTCCAACTGAGCTAAATCACAAATATCTAAATCCCCAAAAGCACCAGAACCTAATGAAATAACCCTAAAGCAGAAAAAATTGATACTTCAAATACCCAAAAAAAAATAGAAAATAAAGATAAATAGTGTACCAATTCTTGGATAGCTATAGTCAAGCACCAGGGATTACATCAAGCAAAGAGTGGAAGAAGACATATTAGAGATAAAAACCCTAGAAAATCCAGCGAATAACTCGTTAAAATCCCATTGACGACAAACAGATTGAAGACGTAAACGGTACGTTAAATCGAAGAAAACGAAAGATATAGACAATAATAATACGCCTCGGATTCTACCAACCTCCTTCTTCTTCTTCAAATCTTCTTCAAATCTTCTCAAAGAAGACTTTTTGACGACTGGATCTCAAGCAGAGAAACTTGCCACGGATAATATATATATATAGATTGATTGATCAAAGAATTGAAATTTCAAGAACACACTTGTAAAGAGTAAAAATTACACGTATATTCAAAAACTGATCTTTGCTTTCGGCAGTTGGGGGTTCAATGGGAACTCTCTTTCTTCTTCTTCTTCGAATTTCTCTTTCTCTCTCTAAAAAATAATCTCACGGTGCATATTATCACAGGTCGATCTACACCGTTGATTTAAGTATGCATATGACACGTGTAAATAGATTAGGGTTCCAGCGCTTTCCACATCAGATATTGTGACTGGTAGGTTCTCGGACTTGTCGTTGGGACTATTAGGTAATTTTGAATTTTCCACACTGACGTTGGGAGGTGAATAAATTAATTAATGAGAAAAAGGAAATAAAATATTTTAATTAGTTTTCTTTTAAAGTAAGATTTAAATTCCTTGTAATTGAGGTGATCAAGTATATATCTTGATATTGACTAGGTATATAGTAATAATGGTAATTAATAATTTTTGGAATGATATTTTATTTGAGTGAATTTAGACATTAATAAATGAGTTTGAAGTCTTAATTAATTAGTATGTGTAATAAACTATTGATGGTCTTCACACATTTATTTACTATATTGTACTATATTCTTATTTTATATTTGTGTTTATTGGTGAATTATATTTGGGATCATTGTATTTGTATATAGGAATGATAATGGAATGAATCCAGTAAAGTAAATATACGGTGATGTTACATATTTAATTGTATTCATTGATGTTTGGGATAGAATAAGTGAGACACAAATATCATCCTTGATCAACCCGATTAAACTGGAGAAAAATCACCTCAAAAGGGATAATTTGGATTAGAGAATAACGTAGTGAATTATAATTCTCATTATTATTTGCTGAGGTTTATGTTTTTTTTTTTTTAAAGATTGAATGTGATTGAAATGGGAAAAGTACCATGGATAAATTGTGTACTAAAAATATATTTTTTAAATCTAAATATCTTTTATATATGTTAGAATATAACATAATATATATGTAAGATATTATTATAATATCATATAATTGTATATTATATTATTATTATTATATTAATTTCTTATAAGTTTAATGTAATGTCTATATATATAATCTATCTAATTTAATATAACATTCAATAAAATATTTTCTCTATCTATTCTAATATGGTATCAGAAGACTATTATTTGATTGACTCAAAAAATTTAATATAAATTGTGATAATATCTTACATATATATTATCTTATATTCTAACATTTTCATTTATCGACTCATAACTTGTCTTTTACCGTGATTTTGAAATAATACCACTAAAAAAACTGTTATAATAATTTGAATTAAATATAATAAAAAAATATCTATATTTCAACCTCAAATAGCAATTGGACAGTTTTTTTTATTCATTAATTTACAATTTTTTGAAAAAGTAGTATTTAACATAAATAACACATTAAGAACAAATTAACACTAAGTCAAAAAAAAAGATCTTAAATTATAATCAAATCAAACTAGCAACAAAAAAAAAAGTGTTATATTCCATTTTGGTTCGCTCGTCTGGTTAAATTAGCCGAATATATTTGCGGACTGTTTACTTAACCCGCGGAATTAGTCGCACTCAAGAAAAAGCAGAACTCAATGTTCTAAATAAAAAATTATAATTAAAACCAAAAAATCTTAAAAATGACATGAGTCCACAATAGCACTAACACAACTCAAGGGAGCTGAGGTAAACATGGAGCCAGAGATTCCCTTCTTTTGGGGTGTTTCTAGCTTCCTTCTTCCCACCATATTTTAGTTTTTTGAAATATTAAAATTGTATCAATAAACTAGATTACATACCTCATTAACAAGTATAATATAACCACTAACAATATAAAAGTACAAACCTAAGAAAATGGAGGTTAATGAAAAAAGTCATATCTCAGATTACACCTAAATGTCCAAAGAAAATGAAGTACATCAAGCCTTTTTACTCTAATAATCATAAAGCATTTCTTATACTGCAATAGCCAAAATCATGGTAAAACTCTGAACTCGCAATATAGGGTAAACACATTATCCTCGGAAACCGCTTTAAAAAGAATCACAATTCACAACTACTCTACAACAACAGCAATGCCATGAAACCTCTGCATATGCAAAGGAACCTGATGAATATGCCAGCTGGTCTTGTATATATATACATAAGAGTGTTAAGAGTCGGACATCTAACCATAACTAGTAATGACCAAAAAATGCTTCTCGCATCTTAACTGGGAATATGAGGTCATAAATGCATCTCTCTTACCAGGAACAGATATCTATTCTTCCACATGACCCACCACCTCAAACCACATTCATGGTCGACCTAGAAATTCTCTGAGCTTCTTCAAGATCTTTTAGGAATCTGACATGTACATCATTTTCACCAAATCAAAATTTATCCCCGATTGAGACAGATTGAAACTCATGTGAAAGCAAGAGAGATGATACCTCTTAGAGTTAAGAATCGAGGAACCTCCTAATATGAATCGAGTTCCTGTATTAGCGTAGTTCTGTAAAGCTACAGACCGCGCCTCTTCATAGGTCGTTCCACCAACAATGAAGATAACTACATCCTGTGGCCTGCCCAAAAAGTGAGAAAGGGCTCAAAATTAAGAAAATATTCCTTTTCCCTAATAAGGATACCAGAACAAAATTGAATCAGGAAGTATTCACTTGACACAAACCTTCCCTGCTGAAAATGGTTTCCAATAAATGGGTAGTCCACATCTCTCAGCCGTCCCTTGACAATGCTTTCCATCGTCTGAAATAAAAGTGGCTGGTGTTGGGTGTACACATTTTCAACCCCCTGTAGCATAATAAATCTATGTTATTTGCAAAAGAACACACTTTTAAAGTAAACATTTCCTTTCTCTACAAGACGACATACCTTAAGCCCACGAGCCATGTTACGTGCAATGTTCAAAAGATCACGATTTCCAAACAGATCCCCTGTTCGCTTGTCTGTACCAGCTTGCTTTAGCAAGAATTGAACAAGCTGCAAAATCCAAGATGCCATGTAGTGCTAATAAACTAACTGAATGACCCCAAGAATAAGTTTCAATTAAAAAGCAGTTATATTAAGTTTCTTTACCCCCGGTTTATACTTTGGACATCGAGCAGCAAGTTTGTTGAAAAGCTGCATAAGTTGAACTGGACTTTCTTTCTCATAACGCAGAGCATAAAGCATAACCAGGCGCAATCGGTCAATATCAGATACAGAGTCATTATTCAAAAGATTGGTTACAGCCTGCACAGAAGCAATTTGAAATTATTATGTGATGACATTACTGCTTACTGCAACAAAACAATGTCATAACGCAAACAGGCCTATAAGGCAGATATATCATTTGCTATTTCACATCTTACTAAATCCTCTATCTTATACAGCATCTATGATGATTTAGAAGTTATGTAAGCAACATTTGCATATCTACCAAGAGCATAACATAAAATCAGATGAATGTGAAGAGAACAAAATCCACAGCTAAATACTTCACAAATTAATTGAAAGCTTAATAGATCACTTAAGCACCTCGAATGCTGCCCCTTGTCCACCATTACAAGCCAATTCTTGTTCAGTTTGTGATACTAACATAAGTTTTCGCTCTTCAACTATCCGGCTCATTTCTGTTACCAATGCCACATGTTTTGAGACATTTCCATGCATTTTGCGATACTCGGGGTAGTTATCAACAAATCTAGCCATGTCTTCTGTAAAACTCATAAGATTTTAACAGCCAGTTGTTATTCTGATGCATTAAAAATTTTAAGCCAAAAAAAAGTTAGAGATCTATGTCAAATTGTTTAGCACGAACCTATGGTCAGGATGTTCTGATTACTTTTTGAAACTTGCTGAAACTCATCAACCATGTGCTTGATATTCATCCCAATATCTCCAAAATTCTCATACATGTTGGCTTTGAAAAATGCATCTTGTTCACATGATAGAACAACTTCCTGCAAGAGTCAAAAAGAGAAAATATCACTTATCAATATACTCTGCTTATTTCCACAACAAAGAATATAATGTACTAAGACTCATAGTTTAAGAATATAACCTGCTGATCTTTTGAAACCTTGCCAATGTTACTCAAGTCCACTTTGTTGTCTTGAACACCTAACAACTCATGAACCATAGCCTGCGAAGAATATTTTAGACACAATTAACTCATATACTTTTTATCTAAATATACAAAACAATATAAAAAGGACCAGTTTAGAAACCACATCATAGGTTAATAGAGATGCCAGACATGATAGTACCTGATATGTCCACTGATTCAGTAAAGGTGTGACTGGGTCATCTCTCCTATCAATTACAAGTAGGAGTGGAGAACTTTCTGTCCTTCTGAAATCAAAAAGGCCACTCTCCTGTTGATACATCAATTTCTGGAAAAAGAATGGTTGTAAAATAAGTAGTAGTTAGAATTCAAATAATTATATGTTTTTGTTAAGCTGATATAAGATACCAGCTATTACTTTTGCTCTGATAAAATTATTACCGCTGCTTCTTGTGCAATCCTTTTTGCAATATCAGATGTCCGTTGGTATCGAATTACTGGACGTCGTTTTAATGCCAAAAAGACTGCTGCAATACCGTCAACAATTCGATCACATAGATGCTCAAGACCTGGAGGATCTACAACTGTGGAGAGCATATACATATGATTTGCCACAATGTTCAAAGTGAAATGATAAGGATCCAATGGAACAACATCCGCGTAGAATTCCTGAGAGAAAATAGTAACAAACAGTTTGTCTAATTCTCTTCCAAATCTATATAAATGCATGTGAGGTTCTAGTCAAATCTAAGAGAATAAACAACCCCAATGATCTGTAAAGAAAAAGAGGTAAAAAAAATAGGATAAGGGCTATTTTGTTGTACCACATAAAAAATGAAAAAGAAATGTTTCATATATTGCACAAAACAAGATGTATAGGCATGTCATAACAGTGATAATATTTGCAGGAGAGTAAATGGCAGCACAACAGACAAATAAAAAACACCATTGTTTCTTCATGTTAATTAGGTACAGTGAGTTTATTTCAAATTCTTATATAATAAGGAAGGAACAAGTGTAGCATTTGTTAAGACAACTACCTGAACTTGTTGAACTATTTCATGTTCATCTGAATCTGCTAAGAGATGAAGCTGTGTATCCTTCAATAAGTTGGAAAAGACTGCACGGCATAAGAGATGAATAGAAGACTTAGTGGAAATTCTATATACATCATATCTGACAACTAGAAGACAACATTAGGAGAGACATGAATCTATGTTATAATTCTAACATACAAAGATGATATTCTCCAAATCTTGGATTACTCAGTTGACGCCTCATAAGCTGGATATTCTCTGATGTCGGCCGAAGGAAGTAAACTGCTTTAAGGTGTGACATAGGTTCTTTCGATTTGGAAATGGAATCCACGAGCTCCACCAGGAACACCTCTTTCTGAAGGAGCTCTGATTGAGAATATGCAACACTCACAATGCTAACCTACAGAATGCTTACAATGTCAGTGCATGTAATCAATTTTTTAGTAAATTATACTGCGGTACATTCATAAGAAAATTTACACTCTGTAACAGAGAAGTAACAAAAACTACAGACAGTCCTTACACTACTGTCATATGATGCACATAGTACAGTTTTTTTTGTTAAGAACTTAGCTAACATTACAGTTCAATATATATAAGATTATAAATGGCTGAAAAATCCACATATGAGATAAATCCTGCAAAAGAAAGTTTATTTCTAGTGCAAAGCAATTTAAATGGACATGTTCAATTGTTACTTATTAACCATATCTGATGATCAAGAAATATATCTCAAGGGGGCTAGCATGGTGTCACTCAACACGTGTTTTCCGATAAGTAAATTCTCGGCATATGAAGCTGGGGTTAGAATGACTTTCTGTTACTATAAGATGTATATGCCGATATTATTCACCGGAGTCCATGACATAAGGTCATGCCCCTTAACATCCCTCCCATTCATGTAGCAGCGACCAAAATTACCAGGCAATGAAAAAAAATGAAAATTAGGAACAAAACCCGATGTGCCACTTTACAATTGGATACTCAAAGTGCTTCACATAGAATCAAGTCCCTCTCCTTATGTCCATGTTTTCTTTTCAGCATATGAGGCAATATCAGTTTTCTGAAAAGGGGAGAGACTTAAGGAACTCTAACACAAGTTGAAGCCAGAATAACAAAAAACTAGAGGGCACTATTAGAAAGAGTGGATATATTCTAAACCCTTCAATTAAACATAAAAAGAAATGGGAGTGAACTTTCATGAGAAATCAATTCAGGGCTCTAACTTTTTTCATACAAATTGCCCTAAAATTTTTAAAGAAGTTAAATTGTGTTCAATCTTCTACCATAAATCCATATCAAGGCCTCACTAACACAATGACACTTAACTCCAAAAAATTTGGTGTCAGTGTGGTTTATTCCTTCTCATAAAAAAGAGCAAACACGGGATATCACATGCATCACACCTAAAATTATTGTAATACAATCATAATGGGACCCTATGGGCATTATTCATTGTCCCCTTCCATGGGATTGAGGGGAGGGAGTTACAATCCTAGGTTCGCCACAATCCAAAGTTGCTTTCTCGGCCATTCTCTATCTTTTGATGGGAATACTGACAAGTTCAATGTCTGGAAGTGACAAATATTTTGAATTAAAAGAACGAATATGGTCTATTCCATGGAAGAGTCGACAAAAGCTCATTCTCAAATCTTGTTCTTACTGAAGCTTCATCCGTGCCCAAAATTCAAAATATAGCAATTTGACACCAAATGTAATCCATTTCTTTATTCCTGGTTACATCGTTCAAATACATTCAACTTGGGTTTTCCTCTAGCTCACATAGTATCGTCTGTACTGAATCTATAGCTTCGTCAAGAAACCATACAGGTAAAAGTGAATTATTAGTAGTAAGTATCAATAGAGTAGTTTAAGTTCCTATTTTCTGCAAGAACATTTTTCTTGGGCATTCATTAACGACGGACCCTTTGATTGTAATTCACTCAAACCAGTACCCCCTTCAGCTAAGGAATCATTTGGAAAACCCAAATCAGCTGGAGCTTGAAAAAATGAAACCACCAATTTGTGTTTTTTGTCATCTTTCCTAGAAAACATCTCTGGTAAAGGTAACTCAGTTACTGAGATCAGAGTTTAGGTGATAAAGCATCTGAAATTCCTCAAATGTAATCCCTTTCAACCGCAGAAACCAATATAAAGGCTGGTTTGACCTATTTAAACTGATAACAATTGGAATGATGAACATCCACCTACTACCAACAAATAAAATTCCGTTCCATCAACAACTATAGGTTAACTGACCACGGGAATAACAGATTCCTTGAAAGTATAACAACATATGCGATAACAAGATAGAAAAAAAAAAAATTAATTTGCCAAAATGAGATTGTAGTACGCACCGTTTGGGCGTCTAGAATAAGGACTTTCATGCCGGAAATATCCTGCAGCATGCGATTGATGTAATCTCGTACCGCAGTTACCAACACCATGGTCGAAGATGTGAAAGAGGTCTGTGATTCCGTTCCTTTCTATTTCAGACGACGACGACGACTTAGATTGATCAGAATAGCTCCTGAGAAGTCGCAATTGTGAAAGATGTAGTCGTCCTCGATTGACTGAATTGGAATAGCTTGAGAGAAGCTTCAGATCTGCATCAATGGTGAAAAAAGGAAAATTGTGAATGAAGTAGAGAAGGTTCATATATCAATCAAACCGTCCCGTCCAACTGAACCGATCATCAAACCGCGGTTTATTAAAAGGCATTTTGTTTAGTTGGAATTCAATTAAAATTGTATTTAACTATTTATCTCTCTTTTAAAAATAAAATATTTCATTATATTGTAATAATACTTTATAAAAAAAACTGCTATTTTTCTTATCAAACATTATTTTTCTCTATAAAAAGTTATAAAAGAAATGTAATATTTCATTTTTATTCTGGCCTCTCCGGTGGTTCGTTTCTATTTACACAGTTCAAATTTTAGTTGGTGTTTTATTTTATTTTATACTATATTTAGTCGAATCGGATTTGTCGTCTCAAATTTTTATAATTCGAATAATACTCATAATTTTTGTTGTCGTCTGTTGCTTATAACTTTATACATTTCGATTTCTGGTGATATTTTTTCGAGTTTATGTTTATTCTTAGTAGTAAAAAAGATGAAGTTATAGATCGAAAGATATTTCTCATTTGTTCAATAATGAGTTATTTAAACTAATGAAAGATCTCTTACCAGTTTCTTATTATTTTGACTATACAGGTAAATGACTTAGTAGAACATTTTTTAACATTGAATATCAACTAATGAAAAAGACAATTTTCATTACCGCTCAAAATATTTAGTAGAAATTTTTCCAACACCGATTAATTGATTTGTTCGACCTACTCTAATTTTCCCCTCATTTTTATAAAACTCAAACGACTTCTACTTTTGAGTCACCTAAAAAAAATTTAGATCATTTTATAATTTTAATTTTTACAAATTTGATATATTATTTAATTTTTTGACTTTAATTCTTATAATTTATCACATTTGAAATCTTACATCTTTTTGGATATTTTTTTTTCTTTCAAACATCTATTTTTATTCGAAAGTAGATATTAGATAAGATAATATTTATTGTTTGAATTAATGTTCTATCTTTCAAACTCAACTTGAACATTAAAATTGTTTTTTAATAAAATTTAATATGCTATGATATGATAAAGTTAATTAAAAATAAATCCCATAAAAATAATTGTATCACATGAATTTTCTTAAATTAAAAATAATATCATAAATTTCAACTAATAAAGAGACCCTCTTTCCTATGTAATTATAAGTATCTTAACCAAATGTAATTTATAATTTATATATAATGGTATACTTAAAATAGAAAATAAATAAAAGCAACGTAAATTACCGGTAATTTCTTTACATTTTCATGAAAACTACTTAATGCTTAGCTAATTAATGAATTTATTTCAAACCAACCACCATATTATTGGAATTAAAATGGAAATAAAATAAAATAAAGAAAGACTATAAGTCTAGAACCGACGCTTTATAAAACCTTGCTCAATTTACTTACTGTATATTTTTCTGGTCACACTAACTGCCTACAGGATACAGAAATGGAGTCTCTCCATTCTCAACGCCAATTCCTGAGCTAGGTCTCTCTTTCTAGAAAAAACGATTCAAATTGGAGTTCGTCAATCTGCAATCTCTGATGTGTTTTCATATATGAGCAGTGTTTTCAATTTCTTACGTTTTGATTAATCTTGTGTGAATTTCTTCGTCCGTTCTCAGATCAGATGCCGTCTCTACGAGTTTTGAATTTTGTTGAAGATGAGAGGAAGTATTGGCGGTACTCCTAGTTCCGCTGAAGCTCGTCACCGACTTCCCGTAACCGTGTAAGTTCTTCGTTATCTCTCTCTCTACGTAGATGACTGTTGACTGATGTGTATGTGTTCTAGCGTAGCTTGCTTCTGTTTGTATTGTTATGAACTAAGTGCGTAATGTGCATTGTTGATGTCGGTTTTACTGCATAAAGTTATGCTAGAAACTGGAATTTAGAGGATGTTGTGATGATTATAGTTCAGATCAGGAGATTATTTCCTTTTTCAATGAGATCTTGTATATATATATTTGAAGAAATTCTTTGGCAAACTTAATTAGCCTGATTAATTTGAGAGCAACCGCATTTTACCTGTCCTGAGATCAGCTATTGGAGTTGTTTTCGTAACATAGTTGTCTCGAAAAGGCCTTGGGAGGGATTTTGGAGTCATAATCAGGTTTTAGGAAACTAGTTAGGTACGTGTATTATATATAGCTATTGTTAATACTGATCTAACTAACTAAGAATCGAACTTATTTTAAACTAGAAACGATAAATAGGATATTGATAAATCTCTAATGAATAGGATTTTAGAGGATGTTGTAGTGATTATAGTTCAGATCAGGAGATTATTTCCTTTTTCAATGAGATCCTGTATATATATATTTGAAGAAATTCTTTGGCAAGCTTAATTAGCTTGATTAATTTGAGAGCAACTGGCATTTTACATGTCCTGAGATCAGCTATTGGAGTTGTTTTCGTAACATAGTTGTCTCGAAAAGGCCTTGGGAGGGATTTTGGAGTCATAATCAGGTTTTAGGAAACTAGTTAGGTATGTGGATTATATATAGCTATTGTTAATATTGATCTAACTAACTAAGAATTGAACTTATTTTAAACTAGAAACGATAAATAGGATAATGATAAATCTCTAATGAATAGGGGATTAACATAATCTGAATATAAGTTAATTGTAACATGGAATAGTGAGTATTGGAAGGCATATATGAAGTGCTGGTTTTGTTCTCGTCCCATTCTGTGCCCTTGGAGGGATTTTGTCTTCAATTCTAAACCGGGCAAGATAATGTAACACGTGACATGCTTATTCCCTTTCTATTCTTCAGATATGATTCTCAAACTATTGTGTTAGTGACTGTATTGTTTTGGGATTATTTAGACATTCTACACAATCTTCATGCAATGTTTTGTTCAATCACTGATCTCTTTTTCATATACATGGTGCAGTGAAGAACCAAACAAGCGAAAGACTTTTAGAATCAAGAGTGCCCATCGTAGTCTCTTTCAATATAGGAATTGGAACTCCAGGTTCTCCACTTTGAAATTCATACTGGTCATCGTCGTTTTGGGGGGACTCTATACACTCTTCCACTCACCATCCGTTTACAACACAGACCATCCATCAGATTATGCATCTAGGTTTCTACTTGATCTATCAGACCATTACTTTCTCGGTTTTGTGTGCTATTAGCAAGATTCTTAAGACAAAAATCAATATTTTGTAGGCCAAGTCTTGCAGATTTATGGACAAGGGAAACACCTCATGTTGATCATCGTTATGCATCATCGTTGGATATAGATTGGGCCCAAATATCAGTGGTAACTGAGAGCTTGACTGGTACAAATGCATATCAAGGCATAGGCATACTAAACTTCAACAACAGTGAAATCAACCATTGGAAGGAACTTATTCCTGATGCAGAACATGTTATCCTCCATTTGGATCCCGTTTCAAAAAACACCACGTGGAATTCATTGTACCCAGAATGGATAGACGAGGAAGAAGACTACGAGTTTCCTGTTTGTCCTTCCCTTCCAAAACTTAAAGTTCCTGGAAAGCCACGGATAGATCTCGTTGCTGTCAAACTTCCTTGTAATAAATCAGGAGACTGGTTAAGAGATGTTGCCCGTCTTCATTTACAACTTGCAGTTGCAGACTTAGCTGCATTCGCTAAAGGCTATCATCCACTCTTTGTACTTCTAGTAACTGATTGCTTTCCAACTCCAAATCTTTTCAGTTACAATGAACTGGTTGAGCATGGAAGCAGTGTGTGGTTATATGAGCCCAATCTTCACAGATTAAAAGAGATGATACAACTCCCAGTTGGGTCTTGTGAGCTTGCAATTCCTCTGCGAGCTAAAGGTAATTTTTATTTTTTTGGCGATGGTTAAACTGATAAAATATAATTTCCGCAACTTTTTTTTTATACATATACAGAGAATACATATTCTGGGAACCCAAAGCGAGAAGCTTACGCCACCATCCTACATTCAGCACACGTGTATGTCTGCGGTGCGATCGTCGCAGCTCAGAGCATCCGCATGGCTGGTTCCACGCGCGACCTGGTTATACTTGTGGACGACACGATCAGCAGTTATCATCGTGAAGGACTGGAGGCTGCTGGCTGGAAAATTCGAACCATAGAGAGAATAAGAAACCCGAAAGCTGAACGAGATGCTTATAACGAATGGAACTACAGCAAATTCCGCCTCTGGCAGTTGACGGATTATGATAAGATAATCTTCATCGACGCTGATTTGCTTATTCAACGAAACATGGATTTCCTTTTTCAGATGCCTGAGATATCAGCCACGGGTAATAATGGGTCCCTTTTTAATTCAGGTGTGATGGTTATCGAGCCGTCGAATTATACATTCGAGCTGTTGATGGATCATATAAACGAGATAGAGTCGTATAACGGAGGAGACCAGGGGTACTTGAACGAGATCTTCACATGGTGGCATAGGATTCCGAAATACATGAACTTCTTGAAGCATTTCTGGGAAGGAGATGAGGAAGAGAAGAAAGCTGTGAAAACAAGCCTGTTTGGTGCGGATCCACCTGTTTTATATGTGATACATTATCTCGGTTTAAAACCATGGCTTTGTTTTCGTGACTATGACTGTAACTGGAATGTGGATATATTACACGAGTTTGCGAGTGATGTTGCACACAAGACGTGGTGGAAGGTTCACGACGCGATGCCAGAGAATTTGCATAAGTATTGTTTGCTCCGGTCGAAACAGAAGGCGTCTCTTGAATGGGACAGGAGACAAGCCGAGAAAGGGAATTACACGGATGGACATTGGAAGGTTGAAATTCAAGACCCTCGGTTGAAGATTTGTTTTGAGGACTTTTGTTATTGGGAGAGCATGCTTTGGCATTGGGGTGAAACCAACTGGACTGATGCAACCGCCATCGCTCCACCACCACCGTCGCCGCCAGTACTGCCACTGCCTGCTTAAAGCAGCGTCTTTTTCAGATTTGTGATTTTTCTTTTAGGATTTCCATGTGAGGAAGTTTGTCTTTGTTTGAGAATACAACACATACAAAACCATGAGTGTAATTGTAATGGTAACGGTAAAATGATTACAGTAATGCTGTAGTAAGTGATGTGAATTGAAAAAATGATAATAGCGAGAGGTAACAAAATTTCGGATAGTTATGCTATTTCTTTCTAACTAAATTGCCCACCAAAATAATAAAAAATATAGTAGTCTCGTTGTCTAATACCGCAAATCTTAAATCCACATTTCCTAATTAGCATCAGTAACGATAGAGAGTTAAAATATGGTGTTGAGAATAATGTGAGAACACGTGATTGCAGATTAAATTTAAGTCAAATCACGTGTTGTCGTATCATTTTCGAGACAATTCATGATACAAAATTTCAGCTCTCCATCGTTATTCTTTATTTAAACGATGCGTTTATGTATGCAGGCGACAAGTGGAGAGAAAATGAGTTTATTATCAACCGTTTGGTGTTGGAGTATCACAGAAACCTCTGTAATTCCACCTTCTTCTTCGTTAGCCAACCATGGAGGATTTTCCTGGCCAATCTGTTCTCGTGAAAATCTTCACCTGTCACTCTCATCTTCGTCTTTGTCATATCGATTTCATCGTCCCCCGAGAAGCCGGTGGTCTATCTTTCTCCAGGCAAAAAACGGGAAATCAGGTTCAGAACCAGCGCTGAAGCCGAGCATAGTTGAAGAAGCATTATTCGACGACGACGAAGATGAAATTATCTTCGAAGAAGACGGTAACTCTTTCTCCCTCCCCCGATTTGCATTATATAATTATGAATTTCTTCAAATTAGGTTAAGTTTTTTTACTGTATAGAAGATATGATGGATGATGATGAAGATGATGATGAATACTTTGAAGATGAGATTGCAGAAACCTACGTGAGTTCAATCAGTGAATAGTTTCTCACCATTTATATGTTTACATTAGTTAATTAACATTCATCCATTAAAGGCTGGTGATGGAGCAGATGGAGGAGGAATCTCACTTGCAGGAACTTCATGGGATAAAGAAGCTTTAATATTAGCTGAAAAAGTCTTACTTTCTTTTGAAGGAGACTTGAAAATATATGCATTTCGTTCATTACCAAATTCCACAATTCAAGTTCGCATTGAGAAGTTATCAAACAAGTAATTCCCAACTCCCCATGTTTTGATTCATCTATGAACTATAAAATTGAAAATAGTTCATTTAACAGGTCTGGTTCACCAACTATGAGTGATATTGAGGCATTTTCATCTGCCTATAGAAAAAGGTTGAATGAAGCTGAACTTACAGGTTCTATTCCTAATGACATTTCCCTAGAGGTATCTTCACCTGGGGTTGAGAGGGCAGTTAGGATACCCGAAGATTTGGACCGGTTTAAGCATCGTGCTATGCATGTTAAATATGTAACAATTGGGGATGATTTGTTGAAGGAGACTAGTTATGGTGTTTTCAGGCTTATTTCATTTGATGTTGAAGATAAAAGTTGCACATGGGGTTTAGCAGATGTAAGAGTTAATAGGGAAAAAGCAGGGAAAGGAAGACCACTTAATAAGAAGCAAAGGGAGTGGCAGGTAAACACTTCATTTGATTCTTTACTGTTAGTTCGCATCTATTCCGAAGCATGATAAAGGTTATATGACAAGAGTCGGGTTTAGGGTTTATGATTTATTATATTCGATTCACATTCAAATCATATAATCTCTATTGAAATCGTAGTTTGTTCATGTGAGGACTTGTAGTTGAGCTTTAAGTTGATTTCAGCTCTTATGGGTTATGTGGATTGTGGACATTTTTAGGGCATTTGTTTTCATTAAGGATGTAAATGAACTTGCTCTTGAGCTATTCGAATCTCGACTCAGTAAAAAGTTGGTTTGAGCCTCGTTGGTTAGTCTTAACGAGCTCGTTTAAAAGCTTGAAGATTAATCGAGTAAAGCTAGAGCTTTAGATATTTGGTTTGTCAGTTTGCGAACATGTGTCGTTTAGAGGCTCTATATGAGTTCGAGAATATGTTCCTTTAGAGCTAAAATTTTCTTTTAGGTCTCTAAACTAAGTTAGCCTGGAAAAGTTTGAGCCCTAATATATGCAAATGAGCTACCAACCCTAGTTTTCATAAATTTTTGTTCCCATTTTGATTAACTTATGTTTGAGTTTTCTGCAAATGGATTTCCAGATTTTAACTATTTTGTTGTATATTTATGTTTTTTATCTTAAAAATAAATTATTTTTAATGGAAAAAATCACAAAAATAATAATTAATGTTAAGATCTATACAAAATATATATAATCTAAAACTAGGTTAGTATGATTTAATATTAAATTATAAGGAAAAAATACAAATCATTTTGTTCTAATAAATCATTATTTATTACTTTGAACCGGTTATTAGCCTTCTCAATTTAAAAAAATACATTATTTATTAAAAAAATTACAATAATAATTAATACTTTTATTTATTTTGCCAAGTGGAAATAGTGTTAACCAATATATTACAAAATTCTCAAGATTATATTAACAACCCTCACATAGAATAAGCCCTGGTTTTAATAAAGTAAAAAATTAAAATATATATAAAAAAAAAAAAACACATTTCAGAGGATAATTTTTGTTTGAGACGAGTCTATTCTCACCAAATTTCATTAATTTTAATGAGCCATTAAATTATTTCAAAAGAAAACAAATATTAAAAACATAATTCTTTTTAACTTTCAAAAGTTGAAGATAAACATAAAACAAAAGTGACAACACATCAAATAAAATCAAATTGAATTCATTAATTTTAGTAAGCCATTAAAAATATTATTTTTTAAAGAAACAAGTTATTACAAACATAATTTCTTTAACTATTTTATACAAAATAGATTATGTAACACCCCTCACTCCTAATCTACTTAAACCGAGGAGGGATGTTTGAAAACGTAAATACATAAACGGAAAAACATAAACATGTGCGGAAGCGTTTGTTAAGTATAAAAAGTGGTGTTACAAAATTTCGGTTTATAAAATCAAGTCACGGTCCTTTTTTATAAAATTCAGACATTTAATAATAGACCCAACAAAGGGCTCGGTCTTCTGTCTTGGTCCCTCATTTCACACACATTCCTGCACCTTGTCCCACTCCAAGCCTCCTTTTACTTGTCCTAAAAAGACTATGACTGTGTACCTACACCACACAAACATATTGAGTCTAAAGACCCAACAAGTTATAAAACAGATTGTAGAAAAGATATTTTAAAAACTTCTTTGGATCCACATGCTGGTTTGTAAAGTATATCATCATTTGTGAAAGTACAGTAAGATCTTAAGCACATATTGACCCTTTATAATTCAGAGCTGATCCTGAAAGTTAGAAATCCAGTTTGAGCACATATTTGGATAGGCACTCTTCGGAGTCTATCCCTAAAGTCCACAACCTGGTTCGACACTTGTCTGTGTGGGTAGGATCTTCTAGAGCTCATCCCAGAAGTTCAGTCCCAATAGAAACATCAGCACATATTTTGGAATTAGACTACCAGAGCTCATCCTGAGTAGCCCTCCTCCCATTCCGTAAATTCTCATACATCATTGTTCACAATGATTCCATAAAACGTTTCATACTTTGGAAACCGATCCTTCTTTTGAAAACAGATCCTTGTTTAGAAAAGAGGTGGTATTTTGGAAAACAAATTGTCCTTTGAAAAATAGATTATCTTTTGAAAAACAGATTGTTCTTTAAAAACAGTTGTTTATCATTAAAGATATGGATATGCAATGAAAATGCTTGTCACCTGCTGGTCATAAGCATGGGAAGGATAAATAGGTTAGTCACCTGTTTGTCACATGCTGGTCATAAGCATGGGAAGGATAAATAGGCTGGTCACCTGCTTGTCACCAGTTTGTTAAATAAGCATGGGATGGAAAACTAGGCTGGTCACATGTTTGTCACCAGCTTGTTGAATAAGCATGGGATGGAAAACTAGGCTGATCACCTGCTTGTCACCAGTATGTTGAATAAGTAAGGGTTTGAAGCATGAGGTGACTAAGCATGAGGTGGTTAAGAATGATGTGGCTAAGCATGAGGTGGATAAGCATGAGGTGGCTAAGCATGAGGTGGAAAATATAATCAGTCGTATCCCCTCGGTCGGACTCTCTCGGTCGGACCCTATCGGTCGTGACATAGATTTCTCTCGGTCTTCTCGGTCCTAAGACATATTTCTTCGGCCCTGACACATATTTCTCGGTCCTAACACATATTTCTTCGGTCCTAAATCTCAGATTTGTCTCGGTCCTAATTTTCAATCACAAGAGTGTTTGGTCTTGGCCAAGACAGAAAGTATTCGGTCAAATCTGAATTTTAGGATGTGATAGTTTATGTATCTTATTAATTACATTAATGTAACTATTATATTTTTACAGATAAATTAAAAATTATTAAAATGCTTAAATGATACAAATATAAAAAATTGATTATTATTCATATTTATATTAACAATTATTTAATGTGTTTTAAAATTAGATGGTAAAATAAATAATAAATAAAAATATAATATAATATAATATCTTTCTATATAAATTCATTTAATTTTTTAATTAATGCACTTTACTAATTGATAAATTTCTGTTATTTTATTATTTCTGTTGTACCTATAAAAGCCACATAATTTTATATTAAAAAAATTTATTATCATAAACTTTTAAATAACTTACAAATTAATTGGGTTAATTCAAATAAATTTAATATTATTGGATCAACATACCCTGTATTTTCATAAGGGATAAGATTTTGTCTAAAGCATTTCTTGGAAGGAGGATTCCGGCTACTTGGGATGTGTGTATAGTGAACATATTTTAAACTTTCTACTTTTTGTTTCTCAAACAAATATTATAAGTATTTCATATAATTTATATTATTATTTTTTCCATTCTTATTAATTCATGTAGGTAAGAATAAAAATGTTATACAAATGATAAGAGTAGATGCCTATGAAATCAAATATTTTTAAAATGGAAGCATTTGTATGACATGATCCATGCATTAGTAGAGTTTGAAAATTTAATATATCAACATAATTGAGAACTGAGAATTGAGCATATGATGTAGTTTAATTATCACGTTTCAAACCTAAATTTATGTTGGACAGATCCAACATGTTATAAAACATTGAGAGACATTATTAGTATTTCTCTTTTCATAGTGTTTTACACTAATTCTTTTTCAATTCTCGATAATTTTCGTGCTATCCGGGTGAATCGTATACCGTGAGTAGTGTGCTTCCTCTAGTACTTCCTTCTTCACAACCTCATTATTCGGAATACATAATCTATTTTGGAATCGTGAAATTTCATCACTATCCAATCAAAAGTTGGTGTTCCCATTTTGTTAAATCTCTTTTTTAATAACTTTTAACCTTCTCGACTAGAGTATGACGAATCATTAAACTTGAAATCAGAAAATACTCTCTTGACGGTCTTTTACTCAAAGCGAGTTGAACATGCATCAACGAAGATTGTTAGTCTCATTCAAAATTATAATTTATCAATAAATTACCATCCTCGGAAAGGCCAATGTGGTTGCAGACAATGAGCTATGGAAGATCGGAGACCAGCAACTCCTTCGTTCATTTTCTTCCTGCTCAAACTTCGTTCTTTTCCATTGCCTGCCTTTTTTTCTTTCTTTCTCACCCTCACCCATTTTTTTTCTCTTCAAACTAATTTCTCATTTTATTTCAAATGGCAGTAAACCAGAAGTGTAAATCTCAAATATTGAAATGGAGTATTTTCTATGCTCCCTTGTCAATGTGTAACTATTGTCTTTTAATAAAAACCAAAAGACACATCTCCATGTTCATTTTAAAAAAAATAAAAAGTTTGAGCATAGGACATGTCAAATTTGTCAATAGATACATATAGTTAGTGTACAAAGGCAACAAGACACTTGAAGGATAGACAAGGGCAATCACCAGAAAAATTAACCTCGTTCAAAATATTTTGAACATAAAAATATTGATAAATTTTTTTAAAAATATTTTGTTGTCAAGTATCTTACATAACCAATGTTGATTTAAATAAAAATTTTATTGATGTTTTCTCGTTAAACCAAGTTCAAGTTTTGAGGTACATAAGAGCCTAGAGCATATATATTAATTTTTATTTTTTTCTTCTTCTTAAAGAAATTGCTCCATAAATTAATATATAAAACCTTAGTTCACATCTATCAAATTGGGCTCTTTATTGACGTTGAATTGAAATTTCAAATTTCTTATTTCAAATATCATAATTGTACTTTTTTTTATTATTATTATTGAATTGGACTTTTCGTTGACATTGAATTGAGATTTCATATATCTTATTTCAAATCTCATAAATTTGGACTTTTTATCAAATTTGGTTCTTTGTTGACATTGAATTGAGACTTCATATCTCTTATTTCAAATCTCATAATTTTGGACTTTTTATTGTTAAAATTATACCAAAACGATATATTGTCTTAATATACGTGATATTTATAAATAAATAAAATATTCATGTCAATGAAATAACTACTGTGAAGATTTTGAATATCGATTTTATAACTTTTTCAGATTGTAAGGTTTAAAATAAGAAATTCAAAATCTCAATTAACCCAATAAGAACCCCATTTTGACAATTCAACCTATTTGGTTACATACAAGTCAAATCTTAAAAGTTATTATATATATTCCCACCTTAAAATAAAGTTAAGGGGTTACTTTCTTCAATTATTTCTCTACACTTTTAAAAATCAGTTATTTTTGGGAAATCTGAACAATTATTACTCCGAATATCCTATCATCTTCTTCACCGCCGTTGCACTCTCTCCCAGTCGCTGTTTCCCAACGTCTCTCTCTGAAATTCAGAATCATTACTCATTCCATAACGGGAATAGTTTTATATACAGAATGATGGAACTCGTCATGAATCTATATATAGAAAATTCGAGTCATTTCTCTAGCTTAAACCCGCCCATACTTCACGTGGCCTCTGTTTGTTCACTTACATTCATTTGTCTATATATACAAACTGAAATTCTCAAACCTAATCAAGTTTCAGTTGTGGGAAAAAAGAAAGATGGGTTTTTGTTTGGGGTTGAGTTTGAGTTTGAGTTGGGTTTATATGCTAATGCTCACCATGTGTTTGATGTATTACGTGAATGGATACCCAAAAGAGGATCTTGTGGAAAACCTCCCTGGACAGCCTATGGTTAGTTTTAGACAGTATAGTGGGTATGTTGATGTGGATGTTGAAGCTGGGAGGAGTTTGTTTTATTACTTTGTTGAAGCTGAGACTAATCCTGATCATAATCCCCTCACCCTTTGGCTTAATGGAGGTCAAATTTCTTCAAAATTAGTTAATTGTTTTGTAATACCATTCCATTGCATGTATTTCATATAATTTGATTTCAGGTCCTGGTTGTTCATCAATTGGTGGTGGGGCTTTTACTGAATTGGGTCCTTTCTTCCCTAGTGGTGATGGTCGTGGTCTTAGGAGAAACTCCATGTCTTGGAACAAAGGTATAATCATCTAGTTTTGTTTATTATGTATCATAATGAACTCCAAATTGATGCATTTTGTTGAATTTAGCATCGAATCTTCTGTTCGTCGAGTCTCCAGCTGGAGTGGGATGGTCATATTCCAACACCACTTCAGATTATGTTCGTGGAGATGATACCACAGGTAATTTCTTGATCAATTTAAGGTTGAAGTTGATTAGAAAAGAGAGACGGTTTGAATTTAGTTGATTAATTTGCAGCTATGGATATGCGTATGTTCTTTCTGAAATGGTACGAAAAGTTCCCATCTTTCAAGTCCAGAGCTTTGTTCCTCACCGGAGAAAGCTATGCAGGACATTACATTCCTCAGTTGGCTGTTGCTCTTCTAGACTATAATGAACAATCTAATAAACCTAATTCTTTCAAGTTCAACATCAAAGGACTGGCTGTAAGAACTAGATTAGATCGATAATTCCCCCTTTTTTAGTTTCTTTCTTTCATCTTCTTCAACATATCATATGTATATTATACTGCAGATTGGGAATCCACTTCTGAAACTGGATCAAGACGTCCCAGCAACATACGCCTACTTCTGGTCACATGGGATGATTTCAGATGAAATTGGACTCACTATCATGAAAGATTGTGATTTCAAAGATTATGTCTTTAGTGGTCCGCATAATATGAGTAGTTCATGTAACAATGCAATCTCTAAAGCAGACGACATTGTTGGCGACTATATAAACAATTACGACGTTATTCTTGATGTCTGCTACCCATCTATAGTTGAACAAGAATTAAGATTGCGCAAAATGGTATCATCTGATAATATTATATATCAATCATTGTTAATTGTGAGCTTTGGTTATGCTCATGTTTTTATTGGCAATTGGCTTGCAGGCGACGAAGCTAAGTTTTGGAATTGACGTATGCATGGAATTCGAGAGAGTGTTTTACTTAAACATGCCTGATGTTCAAAAGGCTCTTCATGCAAATCGAACTAATTTACCTTACATCTGGTCCATGTGTAGTGGGTGAGTCTTTCTTTCTTTCGATCTTTCGAATTTTTCATGGTTGTGTTGTGCTGAGTTGAATGTTGTGTTTTTGCTTCAAATTAAACAGAGTTCTGAATTACACTGAAAATGATTCCAACACAAACATACTTCCCTTGATGAAGAGGATACTCCAAAACCATATTCCCATCTGGATTTTCAGGTAATATATATTTTCTTAAAACTTTTCTGTCTTACTTTCGAATAATTAAACTGATCCAAACCCGATACAAATGCAGTGGTGACCAAGATTCTGTGGTGCCATTGCTGGGATCAAGAACACTTGTACGAGAACTAGCCCATGATCTCGGGCTGAAGGTTACAATTCCATATTCTTCATGGTTTCACAAAGGACAGGTTTGATAAACTATGCCATATATTGATATTTGTATGCTTTAAACCTTAAAGAAATGAAACATTAATGTTATATTTCTAATTAAAAAACAGGTAGGGGGTTGGGTAACTGAATATGGAAAGCTATTAACTTTTGCAACTGTTAGAGGAGCTGCTCATATGGTGCCTTATGCTCAGCCATCGAGAGCTCTGCATTTGTTTTCTTCGGTTGTTCGTGGACACAGCTTGCCAAACTCGACAATCTTGAAGAATGAAATGTTTGTTTGATTTTAGTCGTTTTAAGTTTCTATCTATGTTTTCTGTCAAATATGCGATTTCTTTTCTATGTTAGATTCGAAAAGAACTCTACCTAGGATTTGAAATTTACACGAGTATGTAGTTTTAAATTATATATATCAAGGTTCCTTTTCTTTATTAATATATTAAAAGTATGTCCTGATATTGCTCATTATAGTGAATTGTGTGACAACATAAGATATTACTTTATATTTTTATTTTTTAACTGCATAAAGTAATCCCTTCCTTAACCTATGAAAGTAGTTCAAGTGTAAAAACCTTGTTCAATTTTTTTTCTTTCAATTAAGAGGTTGTTTAAGGTGATTATTTGAGTATTTTTATTTAAAATTAGTATATTCTATCATATTTTGTTTTATAAATTAAAATATATTACTTTATTTTAAAAAATAAAATAAATAAATAACTTAAATATTTATTTTCCATTAAACACAACTTAGAAAAAAAACCTTCCAATTAACAAACATGAAACAAGCACTAAAAATTCTAAGTTGAAACTCTATCATTTGATATTCAATACTCAAACCTTTACGATAATAACAATTTTGTATGCAATTATATTATGAAATGAATAGTTGTTTAAGTATAATGACAAAAATCTTATATTGGTAAAAAATCATACAAATAATACAAAATTAACGTGTGCGCAAATCTTCTAAAAGGACAATAAGCTCTCAATTTATTGATTTCCCACATCGAACCTGATATAATGTTAGCATGATAACATTGTGATGAATTCGCAAAGGTCGTTTGAGATGGTTAAAAACTCTACGATTTTTTTCTAACTGAATTACTTAACAGAAAATAATGGGAATATAACCTTTTTGTTTTAGACCTACAAATTTAGCTGACTCAGTTCAGTTTTCTAATACACACCAATAATTTTTCACATAATCTAATGAATACAATCAAAAAAATTATCGCCTATCTCGAGAATCTACAAATTCGATAATATGTTAGATGGTAAATGTTTATTTTATTTATTTATGTTAGGTTATTGTTGAGCTTATAAGTTATATCATTCTTATTATACATGTTTAACTTTTAAAAAATAAAAAATATTGAACTTTGGTTATGATTAGAAAGTAAAATTTATAAAAATAACAAAAATGAAAACATACCCTATCCCGCAGCTCTCTTCTTCTTCATAAGAAAATGGAAAACCTTTGTCTGGTGGTTCAGTCTAAAGTTTCTTCTTTGATTTGGCTTACATTACATGTCGCTAAAAACCTAAATATTTATTCACACAAGATCTGTTAACAGTTCCCGACGGCGGCGTAATCAACGTCAGCCAGAACCCAGAAGATGTCATTTCCAAAAGACCCATATCGTTTCAATTCCTCCCTTCTCGACTTCTGCACATCAACAAAGAACATACAAAAGTTAAAACAAATCCACGCAAGAACCATCATTTCAGGAATCTCATTCAACGATTTCATCCGATCAAAATTAATCTCCGCCTACTCCGCCTGCGGTCATATGTCCGACGCCACCACCATATTCTCCCTCACCCATCGCCGACCAGTCTTCCTTTACAACTGCCTCATCAGAGGCTTCTCATCTCTCACTCTCTTCCCCAAATCTCTATCAATATTCAAACAATTACTCCAATCCAACAAATCCATCAACCGCCACACTCTCCCTGCCGTTCTCAAATCCATTACAGGCATGACGTCGTTACAACTCGGCCGGCAGGTACACGGGGCGGTTGTGGTTAATGGGTTCTCATCTGATACTGCAAATTCGAATGCTTTGATTACAATGTATGGGAAATGCGGTGATGTTGGTGATGCATTGAAGGTGTTTGATAGAATGCTTGAGAGGAATTCAATTACTTGGTCTGCTGTTATGTCTGGTTATGGAATGCATGGTTTGTTTGAGGATGTTTTTGTTGTGTTTGAGAGGATGATTTGTGAAGGGATAGTTCCGGATGGAATAACATTTACTGCGGTTTTGAGTGCTTGTAGCCATGGTGGGGAGATTGAAAAGGGGAAAGAGTATTTTGAGATGATGGAGAAGAGATTTGGTTTGAAGCCGAGTTTGGAACATTATACTTGTATGGTGGATATGTTGGTTAGAAGAGGACGAAATGAAGAAGCTAAGGCTTTCATTGAAAGAATGGAAGATAAACCAGATGATGCTCTTTGGCGGGCATTTTTGGGAACTTCTAAAGCTTCAAGAGAAACACAGAGCAAATGAGGAAGATGTATGAACTTATTTTATTTTGTTTGTGTTTTAATATTAGAAATATTTTTTAAAATTATTTAATTATCATTAATTCTGTATATAAAGAATATTAATTTGTAAATAATAAAAAATAATAACTAAATGAGAATCTAAATATTAAATACAACAAAATTGTATAAATTAAAAATTATGATGACATTTTTTCATAGAACTCAATCTTGAAATTTTTTCGAGAACTCGAGAAGAGTTACAAGCCAAACAAATTAATGTATTGTCCGAAATTCTATCAAAAATTCTAAATAATAGTGAAATTGTCTAGTTGATGGTAGGTAACACCACTCATTCAAATCAAGGAATATACATATAAGAGAGAAAATGACTATTTAAAAGAGAAATAATTCTAGATCTAGCAACTTCATTTTTTTTTCTGCTAAATTTATGTACATAGATTCGAGAAAACATCACATAAACAATTGACGAGTATGAGCAACAAACGTACCAAAAAAAAAAAAAAAAGTGAGAGTTCCGTTGAAATTATAAAATTTAGAATGAAAAATCCAATATCAATTAACAAAATGTCACAAAAAAAACATACTAATGAATAAAACAATGCACCATCTTATACTTAAAAAAACCCATTAGGAGGTGTTCACAACCAAAATAAATTTTTTTATTCTTAAATGATTTTTTTTATAGAGAAATTTGAAAATATTATTAAGCATAATAATATTGAAATTTAATTAATAAATATTTATATAAATATACATACACGTGTGAAGCTGTTATATTTTTATTGGACAGTTGGCATTTTTTCACACGTGTCGAGCTATTATACAATCATTCTCTCACTATTGTTACGTTCGTGGGGATATGAATGAATCGAAGCGGTTACATCTCGTTATAATAAAACCAGGCCTTTCCAAAGAGACGAATTCATCGTCGTCGTTTCCAGCAGGATTATACATACACCTTCACACTGTAAGTAACTAACGAAGATAGATAATAGCATCGATGGCTGATACAGCTGGTCAGGTTATTCGTTGCAAAGGTAGTAATTGAGTTCCAGTACTAGCTTCTTCTGTTTGTATCTGTATAGTGAAATTTCCACGATAATGATAACAATCATAAGGATTCGTGCAGCTGCTGTAGCATGGGAAGCAGGAAAGCCATTGCAGATTGAGGAAGTGGAAGTGGCTCCGCCGCAGAAGGATGAAGTTCGTCTCAAGATTGTTGTCACCTCTCTCTGTCACACTGACATCTACTTCTGGGAGGCCAAGGTACGTCTTCGATCCAAGGAAACCGTTTGTTCTAGCTTCTTACGTTCTAATATCAGCTTTAGTTTTTAATCTTGTAACGAAATTAGCATCATTGTAAACTGTCTATGAAATTGTTAATTAACAATCGTCCATAAAGCTTGAGCAATTTAAAAGATGCTAGAGATTAACTGATAAGTTCATATCCATCCAAATCTGATCAGATCCGATCGCTTAGTTTTTGGACATAGATCTGGTGTACCTCGACTAGATGCTATGATAGTAAAGTAAACATAAGCTCAGTTAGAGCATAAACCGTGCGCCTGTTCAACAAAGCTGATACTAAGAGAGAACTGATAGAATCTATCAAAGAATATTGGAATGTGCCTATTTTGAAGCTGCAATTTGCAATCTGATTGTCTTTGATTTGTTTTCATTTGGAATAATCTGACAGAGATATGTGAATGTTATCAGCTTTCTGTGACTAAGTATATCAAATAGCTTGATGATGTGAACAACTTCTCAAATATAGAGAAGATATTAACCTATTATTGTATGACCAGCTCTTCTTTTTGAATTGCAGGGACAAACACCACTGTTTCCTCGAATTTTCGGCCATGAAGCTGCAGGGTAAGTTTATCTTCTATGTTTTGATCAATCATCAATTTAACTTTTAAAAGAGTTAGAGTATTTCATTAAGATCTGTTTTCGGGATGTAGAATTGTTGAGAGTGTTGGAGAAGGCGTGACCGAACTCCAACCAGGTGACCACGTTCTTCCTGTGTTCACTGGTGAATGTGGAGAATGCCGTCATTGCAAGTCTGAGGAAAGCAACATGTGTGACCTCCTGAGGATCAACACGGACAGGGGGGTTATGATTAATGATGGCAAGTCGAGATTTTCCATTAACGGAAAGCCAATTCACCACTTTCTTGGCACCTCCACGTTTAGCGAATACACTGTGGTTCACTATGGCTGCGTTGCTAAGATCAATCCTAATGCCCCTTTAGACAAGGTTTGCATTTTCAGCTGTGGCCTATGCACTGGTATGCAATATAACTAAGTCATAACCCTTAATGTTCACATCAAAAGAATTGATTGTTCTATATCTTAACATGGAATTCATAATTTAAAGGATTTGGGGCCATGGTTAATGTTGCAAAACCTACAAAGGGTTCTACAGTTGCTATATTTGGACTGGGAGCTGTAGGCCTTGCGGTGAGAAACTAATGATCTTTTCGACTTCAAATCTATAAGGTTTACAACGTTAACTTGCTTCACTAATATCAGGCTGCTGAAGGTGCACGAGTATCAGGGGCTTCGAGGATTATTGGAATTGATCTGAATGCGGATAGGTTCGAGGCAGGTGAGTAACTAGAAATTTGATGACAGTTGGTTGAATATGTGTCCTGTTTTGCTAAATGATTGTTGATAACTCTGCTCTTTGATTCTAACAGCTAAGAAATTTGGTTGTACCGAATTTCTGAATCCAAAAGACCATAGCAAGCCTATTCAAGAGGTTGGTTGATAATTAGCCTATTTGAAAACAAGTATTTTGTGTGATTTTTTTTCCATCATGATCATGATAATGTAATTAATGATCCAAAGTGTAGTATAGAGATTGAAATTGAGATGTTACAAATATCATCAGGTTATTGCTGAAATGACAGATGGGGGAGTGGATCGCAGCGTCGAATGTACTGGAAATGTTACCGCAATGATATCTGCATTTGAATGCGTCCATGATGTATGAAATCATATATCTTGCTTTAATTATATAACTATATTCATGATTAATAATAATAATGTAGGATAAAATGAATTTTATGTACATTTGTAACAGGGATGGGGAGTCGCTGTTTTAGTAGGTGTGCCCAATAAGGACGATATGATCAAAACCAGCCCCGTCAACTTTCTGAATGAGAGGACACTAAAGGGTACCTTCTATGGCAACTACAAACCGCGTTCTGATCTTCCTAAACTCGTCGAACAATATATGAACGGGGTAATTTCTAATTTCCTTGGTCCGTATGTCTTGTTTTTAGATAAATCATATTAACTTTCCTCTATAATCTATTAAAGGAAATAGAGGCGGACAAGTTTATTACACACGATGTCCCGTTTTCAGAAATCAACAAGGCGTTTGAATACATGATGCGTGGCGAGGGCCTGCGGTGCATAATCCGCATGTAGGTGCGTTGTTTTGTATGAACCTATCTTTTATGGTTGTAGCAATATAAATAAATATAAAGATATAGGAAACTTTATATATACATATATAAATAAATAAAGTTGGTTATACATGCATGGAATAGGTAAGTTTATATTATTACACAAATTAAGCATTGCCATGGGGTCAAGTTTATTTTGTTACACAAATTAATATATATAGATAAGAAGTCATCATATAAACAAATCACCATCGTGATTATTTTTAGTGTTTTGAGACACTGGATACTCCTTCCTCCAAGTCCAGTGGCTTTCTCCCCGAAACTTGTACAGTCTTCTTCTCGCTTTTCTTCGCCATCTCTTCAAAATGAACGTCGTCGTCAACTGAAATCGTCATGGCTTCCGAACCATGGGGTCCCTTTATAATGGACTCTTTTATTTTCAAGTGTTCGTCTGCACGAACAATACCAGTCTTCTTTTCCTCGGTTCTCTTTTGCTTTCTCCTAATGATGAAGAAAAACGTGGCAGCCCCCGCGATAATTGCACATGAGAAAAACCCGATAAAAGAGAAAAAGAAAATGACTATGATAGTGGAGGCCATTACTTATTATGTTCTTTAAGAGGGAGTATGAGTATGAGAAGAATATATTGATTAGTGTTGTGAGGAATGGGTTTGGGGCATTTGCAGATATATAGTAGGGAGAATGAGAGCAATGCTTGAAAGTTTTCAAAGACTTGACATGCATGCTAAGGAATCAATGGAGAAAACTTGTGTTATTCCTTCTCATCTTATTTGAGGGAGAAAGACAGTGATGTTCGATGTGGAAAGATTAAACTTTTTGCATATATATATTTAACACCCAAGTCTATATGTAAATGGTTGAGATTTAAAAAATATAACAAACTTAAATGTAATAATAGGGTGATAGATTATTTACTTATTTTATATGTTTGATTAATGTTCCTGTTGTTTTTGTGGTTGTAACCTACCTCTTGCAAAGTGCTGCAATAAATTTTTTATAGTCTGAGTTTTTTCATTTGAAGTGACTATTATTTAAACATTACAAAATTTTAGAAAATAAAATAAGTGGTATTAGACTTGTCACAATAAATTAACCTCAATGATATCATATCAATCATCAACTGGTAAGGGATCTCCAAAGTGTGACAATTTAGATGAAAGAAAAAAAAAATCTAGTTACAATTGACATTAAAAAACATATATATATACAACATTAACTATATATCTTTGCTGGAATCAAATCAAATCCAATAGATCTATTAAATTCAGGTATATTCTGCTAAAGATAGCAGTATGTTGGATTCTCAACTCTTCATCAAAAGATCCTTCAACAACCGGCAGACTGGAATGGACTAGTTACTTGGTCATCTCTTTGCAATGAAGGTCTTTGTTCAATCAAAAGAACAAATATAAAGAATCTTCTAATATATCCATCCCTATTGAGTATTGACAGTTTAAAAATAAAGACAAAACCAAATGAAAGTGTAAGACCAAACAACACACTCATCAATACTATTACCTAAAAGCAAGTTATTTTGAATAGGTTAGCCAAACTATATATATATAGGTATAAGAAGTAAAAGCACTTACAAAAGTTCTCTTCAATAGTCGAAACTCTTCATTTTGTCAGGCTTCAAAATATAAGCAAAAAGAATTTCGTTCCAAGTGTCGGGTACTCCAGGCAAACACCAATGACTACAATCGGGAACCATTGGATTATCACTCCATGTACCCACATGTGCATCACTCCTGAAAGCACTCATTGGAGTTACATGAATAGCTATAACCGGTATCATCAAATTATTCATCGTGTCCCTTATAATATCTGAAAACGGATTATTTTCCATTCCATTCGCTTCCGATAATGGTTCCATTGTAACATTGCAGGTCTGCTGACTAAAATTGAAAACAACCATATTATTACTATGTTTTTCAATCATGATCTTAAGTCTTAGCCTTACCTCCAATGAGCAGACTCAAAAGTTCTAAAGAACACTTGTGTCTTCTTTGAATCAATATTCTTTTCAAGCCAATTCCCCAAAGTTGCTAGTGCTGTTCTATAAGCAACTTGTATAGGCATCCCTAGTTTCATTTTTCCACCCACCTGGAAATAGCATCCTCTGTAGTACACATAATCATTTAGCAATCCAATCCAATCCAATCGAATTCAATACAAGAAACACGAAAATGTAAATTACTTACATTTCAAAAAGTTTGGTTGGTGTCCACCAATGGGCTGAATTGAAGATCAATACATCAGAACCTAACCATTCATGACTAGTATCTTGCAACTTATCAAGTTGAATCAACGACTTCACCCTCTTAGGAGCACGTTTCGACACAAACGTACTAGGTTGAACTAAGAAAATCGACCGATAGAATTCCACCATTAGATTATAGGAACTGAAACGAACTCGCAAATTCCTTATCTTTTTGGTAATCTTATTCCCATTGACTTCATAAACACTTGTCTTATCATCCACTCCTGTCATAAGCATACATATCATAGATTCCCATTGTGTTCTGCTCAAGGAATCGCCCACAAACACAACCCTTTTCCCCCTAAGCTTCTCAAGTATCATACTTACATCAAACCTTGGAATATTGCAGTTATTAGGCTGCCATCTCCATTTGAGATAACCTATATCTCTCCTTCCATTAGCTAAGCAATTGAAACCTTGTTCCACAAAAGGGCAAAGAGAGGCATTGTATAAAGGGTAGGTTTCATCATATACCCATTTCCCATAAAAGAAATTGCATTTATTCTCTTCTTCTGCATGATCTGAATTGGGAATCTTATAGACCTTCAGAATTGGATGAGAGGACTTGGACAGATATAGACACCAAATAAATGTAGCTAAAATGAAGGTGAGAAATGATCTGATCATAATCCTTACATTGATTAACCGAAAACTACAAACTCTATCAGTATTCCAGATCCTTTCCATTTTGACCCTCAAATGGAGTAATGAACACCAATGGAATCCACTCCTCAACTCAAGGATCTTCAATCACATAAATACAAAAATTAAAACCAGATTTTATAGGAATTTGGGGATTTCTCAATAGTGAGTAGAATTGGCAGCAACGGTGACTCACCGGAGTTGTTTTATGGCGGCGGTCGGAGACAGAAAAGGAGTGTTCTTGCTGCTGCTGCTGCTGCGGAGAAGGAATCTTCAATCTGTTTGTTCTGAAGGTGCTCCGGAAGGAGTTGAGGAAAGGGTGAAATCGAAACGCCACTTTGGCGTTGGATTTAAAGCTGCTGCTGCAGCTCCAAATTGGCGATGCGGTTAGCGATCGTCGGAAGGAAAGTTTCAGTCCATGGCGTTCTCATTGCTAGAGCAGTTAATTAGAGAGAGAGAGAGTTTTAGCAGAAAAATTAAAAAAAAAAAAGTAAGACAGAGAGAGAGAGAGAGAGAGAGAGAGAGACAGAGTGAGTTGCAGGGATTAGGAACCGATTCATAAAGAAGCATCCAACGTTGCAAAATCTGCCACTTATTTTATTCCACTCAAATAAATACACTCGAAAAAGATTACCAACTTATTGAAAATAATACTATTTGTTAAGTAGTTTAGGTGATTAGTATATTATATAAAGATAGAAAATGATATTATTAACTAGAAGGTGGGTTTTGACTTTGATTAAGTTTTGGTGAAACTCATATAATAATATTTGTTAGATGAATTGTTGAGCTTTTTGAGTCGATATATTTTTATTTATTTTAATATTAAATTTTAAAATAAATATTTTTTCTTCATAAATATTTAAAAGTTTAATTTCAATTTTGAGTCTATGAGCCAAACTTTTAGTTAAATAGTCGAGTCAGTTCGTTCAAAATCAAGTTCGTTCGAAATCAAGTTCGTTCGAGCTAATAAATTCTTAATTGAGTCAAGCTCAAACTCAAATTTGCTTGAGCTTGACTTGACTCATTTATAACCCTAGTTTCGATTTTTTTAGTGTGACTAATTTACGCGAGAACACGGGTTAAACAATAATTCGCATAATTCGCAGACACATTTTAACGAAACTTATTGTATTACATATACTTGAACCCAAGACCCCAAGACCTTAGGGAGATTAGATTATTTATCTATTTTTTGTCGCGTTATTAAGTTAAAAGAGGGAATTACTCATATTTAGGTGTGAATGACATTAAACAAATTAATCTTGAAATTTAATTCGAAATACATTAAATATTTTGGATTGAAATGAGTTCGAATTTAATTAAATTCGAATAATTCAAATTATTCAAATTAATATATATTTTTCAATTTATTTTTTTAGATTTTATTTCACCATACCATTATATTTTTTATTATTATTTAGGCAATGCTTTATTATTATTATTATTATTATTATTATTATTATTATTATTATTATTACTCAGTATCAAATTTTAATTAATTAATTAAAATATTTAAAATTAATAAATTAAAGTTTTAAAAAGAAAAAAAAGTAAATAAAATATTATTATAAGTAAATAAAATTAATTAAAAATATTAAATATTAATTAATTAGTAAAATAAATAAATTTATTAAGTAATTATATAAATATAAATGTTAAATTATATCCTAAAAACAGTACTAATTCAATCAAAATCCAATTATTATAAATTATATAATAGTTTAAAGATTGGATAACTATAATTTGGATCGAAGTTAATCATTTGCTAGTCCTTGTTTGATGTTTGATCACAATGTTAAAAGTTTAATTAAAAATATTAAACATTAATTAATTAAATAAATTTATTAAGCAATTATATAAATATAAATGTTAAATTAGATTAGTAACAATTCGATCAAAATCCAATAGTTATTAATCATATAACAGTTTAAATTAGAGATTGGATAAATATAATTTGTTACTAATTCCTCCTTCTTTGATGCTTTTATCACAAATTCACAATGTTACAAGTTTGTGGGTTCTATTCTATTCCTGACTATAGTTTCCAGTAACATCTTTCTGCTTCTCATATTCTTCCATTCATCGTACAATTATGATCTGAGATGTCATCTGTTTCCCATTTCCAAACACCGCCTGAATTATCATCGTCTGAGTTCTACACAAATCTCATTGAACGATGCCAACGTTATCAACGACTGCGACCCGGAAAGGTTCTTCACGCTCAATTAATCATAAATGGAATGGCTCAACTGACCCACTTCGCCTCCAAGCTAATCATCTTCTACGTCGAATGCAAACAGATTTTCCATGCCCACCACCTGTTCGACAAAATTCCCAAGTCAAATATCCGCGGTTGGACCGTCCTTATTGGCGCATATGCTCGACATGGTTTTCACAAGGAAGCTATACAACTCTTCTTTAATATGCAAAAGGAAGGAATAGTAAAGCCCAACCAGTTTATCATTCCAAGTGTTCTTAAAGCTTGTGGAAACCTTCATGATTCAGTAACAGGGGCAAGTCTACATTCTCTAATCCTTAAACAAGACTTCATAACTGACCCTTTTGTCACTTCCTCATTGATAGACATGTATGCAAAATGCGGTCATATCGAAAATGCAAGACAGGTATTTGATGGTTCAGATGGAGAAGATCTAGTAGCTTTTAATTCAATGGTATCTGGATATGTTCAACACCAAATGGTTAAAGAAGCTTTCTCATTGGTCAAGAAAATGCAGCTTCTCGGGCCAAAACCAAACGTTTGGACATATAACACATTGATTTCTGGTTTTTCCCAAGCAGGGGATGATCAAATGTTGGTCGAATTATTCCAATCTATGCGTGCAGATGGCATCGAGCCTGGGATCGTATCCTGGACCTCGATAATTTCCGGGTTTATTCAGAACTTTCGAAATAAAGAAGCTTTTTCCACATTCAGACAAATGATAGGAGTTGGTATATATCCCAATTCATTCACAATAAGCAGTCTGATATCCGGTTGTGCGAATTCCTCAAACGTTAAACATGGGAAGGAGATTCACGCCTATGCTATTTTAATTGGGGTTGAATCAGATTCATATACAAGGACTGCTTTACTAGATATGTATGCAAAATGCGGTTACATATACGAAACAAGATCATTATTCTCGAAAACATCAGAGCTGGAGAGGAGCAGTGTGACATGGAATACAATGATTTTCGCCTGCGCAAATAACGGGCATGGGCAAGAATCAATAGAACTGTTCAACAGGATGGTAAAGGAGGAGCCGGAGAAAGTTGACCATTTGACATTGACAGCGGTTCTAACAGCTTGTAGCCATGAAGGAGAGGTTGAATTAGGAAGACAACTGTTTTGTGAGATTAATGGTAAGTTTAAGATTAGGCCGAGGTTAGAGCATTATGCTTGTTTGGTTGATCTTCTTGGAAGAGGTGGAAAAGTTGACGAAGCTTATGAGTTGATTAAGAACATGCCTATGAAAGCCGATTTGTTTGTGTGGGGAGCGTTGTTGGGGGCTTGTAGACAGAATGGGAATGTAGATTTGGCAGAAATTGCTGCAAAGAACTTGCGGGGGCTTGAACCGGAAAGTGTTGGCGGCAGTTTGTTGCTGTCTAATGTTTATGCTGACGTTGGAAGCTGGAGTAGTGCTGCTAAAGTCAAGAAGATGATTAAGAAGAATAAGTTTCTAAATTTTCCAGGTTCTAGCTGGATGTAGCCCATCTATTCTTCCCAATGTCAACAAAAGTTCATAGCATTAGGGGCTAGGCGACTTGTCCTAGACGACTGCATAGTTTGCCTTACTTTTTTAAGGGCCATAGGCGACTGCATAACTTGTTTTCATCGTAGAGCTGATCCTAGGACCATTGAAGTGAGTTTTACATGTGGATGTAAATTTGTTTGATAAATTATAAAAATTTAAAATGTAAAAATTATTATTTTTATAGTTGAGAGTTAGTTAAAATGTGTGTGGTTTTCATATACTGAGGAGTGTTATTAAAATCAATATTTTTTTATATTTTTTTTATTTACTTTATTTACAAACAAAATTACTATAATGTGTTTTATATTATATTCTTTAAAAAAAATTATATAAATTTTATCTTTTAATATAATATATATGATAATATATTAAAATTTTATATTATTATAAAGAAATATTTTTAAAACTCTTATAAAATATAATAAATAAATATATTAGTAATTTTATATATTTAATTGTATTTATAGTTTTCCTTTGTTCGGGTGAGATCGGGGAGGGTCAGTGCGGGAGACACAAATACCATTTTCGCCCCATCTCTGATCCACTATCGATCAAACCGAAAAAAAACTGCCTCAAATGAGGCAATTCAGTTCGATTATCGTGGGGCGGTCTTAAATTGCCATCATTAACTAAGAGGTTTAAATTAAAAATATTAGTTGAAAAAAAAGAATGTAACGTTAAAAGAATGTAATTTTATACAAAAGTTTGACATCGAGAAAAGTAATTATAAAAAGTCGATTATTCATTTAGACTATTTATTGTCAAAGTTATATAAATTAAACAATTTAAACACTATTAATTTATTATATACCTGACATTTATAAATAAAAAATCATTGTCACTAATTTAACTTAGCAAATTGAGGGTTTTGACTATCGAATTTTAAAGAATCGGTTATCAAAATTCAAAACTCTCGTCTCGCTGAAATTCGATAATTAAATTAGTGTTATAAATTTTATTTATAAATTGTTACTTAGTTTTAAAATTGTTAAAACTTTGTATAGCATGATATAAAGATATGGACGAAATCTCCTTTAAAATCTCCGTTAATCATTAATAAGATCCCAATTTGACCAATTATTAACATATATTATGCTGACAACTTTTTCTAAAACTTTATTTAAAAAATTTGTAAGAAGTGATCTCGTTTATCAACTGCATTAATTAAAAAATAAATAGTGATTTGAAGAAGTAGATTAAAATATAAACACTTATATCCAGCCACGTTGTGTGCCAACTGGAGCTATATAGTTATTATTATAACCTAACTTTCACGGCATTTTAATTTATTGCTGTCTGATTTGACTTGTTATAAAATCAGCTTGACCGAATAAGCAGTTTTCATTTTTTATTATTTATTGGAAAAAAGCTCATTTAGACGTATGTACTTGTACAACTAGCTCACTCAGACGTATGTACTAATAAAAGATCATTTAAACATATGTACTATCAAAAATTGGCTCATTTAGCCTCTTTTAATAACCATGGTTAACTTTTATTTTTAAATTTATATATTTATTAGTTAAATATTAATATATTTTCTCTCTCTTTCTTTTTCATTAATTAAATTAGGTAATTTATTTTTTTCTTAAATTTTTTATTATTTTAATATTAATTTCTCTTTTATATTTCATCTTTTTTTATTAGTTTTTATTTCTCATATTTCTTAAATTCTCATTTTTTTTTAAATTTAACAACTTATTTATAAATTTTATGTTTTACTGTTATATTTTTTTGAAGGATTTTTTTATATTTAATTTAATATAATAAAAATGAAAAAAAGGGTTTTTTCTTATTTAATTTAATATAAATAAAAATGAAATTAATAATCTTTTATTTAATTTTTATTCACGACTTATATTAGTAGTAAATGAATTGTTTTGTCTAATATTTGATTATTACTCTTTTAGTGTTTGATGAATGAGTTTTTATTATTATTCAATTTTTAATTATTAATTAATATATTTTTGTATTGAAGGATTTTTATTGTTTTGTTTAATATTTAATAATAAATGTGAATATAAAAAAAATATATAAAAAAGAAGAAGAAATATAGAGTTAAAATAATTAATGATGAATGCGTATAAAATAAAATTAAAATAATCAATCATAAATACTCATATAGAAATAATAAAAAATTATAAAAAAGATAAAAATAAAGGGTTCATTTATTAGTAATAAATGAAATAATAAATGAAAAAGAAAAAGAGAGAAAATATATTAATATTTAACTAATAAATATATAAATTTAAAAATAAAAGTTAACCATGGTTACTAAAAGAGGCTAAATGAGCCAATTTTTGATAGTATATATGTTTAAATGATCTTTTATTAGTACGTACGTCTAAGTGAGCTAGTTGTACAAGTACATACGTCTAAATGAGCTTTTTTCCTTATTTATTCTCTCTATAGTCTATATTATTATAATTAATAAAATGCAATAACCTAAAACTCATATTCATTATTGAATGAATGAAACCCTTAAAGGCTTAAACCTTAACATAGTAACAAGAAGATCCATGGATTATGGATCTCTTAACCCGACTTGACCCATCCAAAAAAAGAAGATAATCACGTGGAAACAAAATAAATAAATAAAAAGTGTTTTCTCTCACCAACAAGTATCCACGTCCAACATTTTTTTTTCTTTTTTGTGCTAAGATCCAAATGTATGGTTGCCATTTCTCGCAAAAAAATTATTTGAAAAAAATAAATAAATCTCGTGACAATCACAATGACATGCAAATTCTTCTTCTTCTTCTTCTTCTTGAAGTTGCAGCCATTGTTGTAGCTTCTACTCAAAATCATTTCATTCAGTTGCTTAAAAACCACTGCATGTGTTCATTACTCCTTTCTTGGTTCAACCGTCACCTTCACTTTCTGCTAGATCCAAGAGATTCTAAAGAAAATTTTCAATTCTAGGTTTTCTTTTAAGTTTTAACTTCATTTTCACGATTTCCTGTTTCATTTATATATTAACCTAACCATCATTGCATATTCGTGACATCGATCGATGAAGGGTGTTTTAGGTTTGAGTTCACTAGTGTATTTGAGGCCTAATCTCAAAAGGGTTTTAGTTTCCTTCACTCATTTTGCTGACAAAATATGGACTTTTCTTCTGATTGGATCATTTCTGTCAATTTTTTTAGCATCTTCTTGTTGGTACCTATTTTCATCCAATTCCCATCAACCATTTCTCAAGAACTATGAGATTCTTAATTCAAATCATTCAAAGGGTATATGTGATTTCTTTGATGGGAGATGGGTTTATGATGAAACACATTACCCTTTATACAATGCATCTCAATGCCCGTTTGCAGAAAAGGGTTTTAATTGTTTAGCTAATGGGAGAAACGATATTGGTTATTTGAAATGGAGATGGAAGCCAAACAACTGCGAAATTCCAAAGTTGAATGTTCTCAGTGTTCTTGAGAAGCTTAGAGGGAAAAGGGTTGTGTTTGTTGGTGATTCTTTGGGTAGAACTCAATGGGAATCGATGATATGTATGTTAATGGAAGGAATAGAAGATAAGAGAAGTGTGTATGAAGTAAATGGGAATAAGATTACTAAACAGATAAGGCATTTGTCTGTTCGTTTCAGTACATACAATCTTATGATAGAATTCTATCGTTCTATCTTCCTTGTGCAGCCTAACGCGATTGTACCTAAGCATTCTCCGAAGAGGGTTAGATCGACAATTCAGCTCGATAAATTGGATAATTTGAGTAATGAATGGGTTGATTCTGATTTCTTGATCTTTAATTCAGCTCATTGGTGGACACCAACAAAGCTTTTTGAAATGTAAAGTCATGTTTAGTTTAGTAATCTTGTTCTTTTTCGTATATAGATTGAATTTGGCTAATGTGTGTTTTCAGACAGGGGGTGTTATTTCCAAATAGGTGGGAAATTGAAGCTTGGAATGTCTCTTCATGATGCTTTTAGAACAGCAGTTACAACTTGGGGGAATTGGATTCAAAATAGTATTGAACCAAATAGGACGATGGTATTCTTTCGAACATTCGAATCTTCTCATTGGAGGTATGAATGCTGCTTATGTTTTAGTTTTTGGAGATAAAATAAATTCATTATGTATGATGTATTGGCCTTTGATTGTAGTGGGAAGACCTGCAAAGTGACGAAACAGCCTCTAGTAAGAACAAGAGGACGGGAACATAATTTGTTCTCTGATATTGTAATGAAATCGTTGAAGGATTTGTCGGTTTCTGTGACTTCTCTTCGTGTAACACAAATGGGTGCATTTCGGAGTGATGCCCATGTTGGTATTTGGAGCGATAACCCGACTGTTGCAGATTGTAGCCATTGGTGCCTGCCCGGACTGCCCGAGACATGGAACGAGATCCTTTTTGCTTATGTTGTAAAACAGGACGGAATTTGTAAGTATTTTATTTTTCATTGAGAAGGCTTAGAATGTAGGTTAAGTTTTGGAATACTTTGAAGCATTGCAATAAACCAAGTATAAATAAGTGCAATTGGTCATTCACATAATTATAATTCAATTTTCAAAAGAAATGTCATATAATGTTACATCCATAGTTCCATCCCCCGAGAATGATTCGAATGCCATAGTTATTGTCTTTTTCTCGTTTATGGGGTTTTTCTTATTCACGTTTCTTGTTGTTGCCTTGTTTTGTTTGATCTTAAGGAGAAGGCGAGAAATTGATCAGAAGACTTGTATTGTTGGTGCTATTGTCAAGGATTCCCATGGTTTCGACTTTCGAAAGATGATGAGTTGCGGATGAAAGAATTGTACGATGAACATGAAAAGTGGGGAAGTTGGTGGTGGGAAGATCTAGATCTCTAGTTCTAACCGCAACTTAGAACATTAGTTTCAAATATCAGTTGTCTTCTTAAATGATTTGTAACTTGTGAAAAAGTTGTAAGTTGTAAATGTATAATGATTGTAAATATCATCCTTGTGCAAGATAAGTTCATGTATAAATGAAGGGTTAAGTTTCTAGGTTTTATTTTACATTAATACTTTCTTTTGTTTATTAATAAAACATTTGTCAAATATCCTTCTTACTAGGTTGACACAAATTATGGTTTTTAGCTTTTTCCAAGGCTTTGGATTTTTTTAAGACTATTTTGTTGTCTTGTTACATCCATTTATAAAGGCTCTTCTAATAATTCTAAAAAAGATTGATAAAATATAGAAACCATTTTTTGTTTGGATGATAATTCTATGAACTCATTTTTTTTGACAATGAATGAATGAGAGGGAGATAACGCTTTTATCATTCTTGTTTCATTTTGGTTTGAATATTTTTTATTTTCTCCGTCTCGTTTGATTTTGGGAATCTCTACGAACACTTTTATATCATTTTTAAAAAAAATCTACACAATTAGGATAGTATTCGAAAAGAGGAATTCAAATATAATCTTATTCCATCCCGTTAAACTAGAGAAAAATAACCTCTAATAAATCAATTCATATAAAAAGCGCGATAAAACTATAATTGTCATCCTATGATTCCTATCTTAGTACACTAATTGATATTTGGTTGGACCCATGTACAATTGTTAGAATAAATTGTAGATTTTGCACAAATGACATTAGGTATATATGAACCTTAAATGGTTCAAAAAAGAGTTAAATCAATGAATTAAACAATTGATATAAGTTTGATCCCAAGTTCAAATATTTTGCTTCACTTCTGCAAATCAATCTGGTGCAGTGAGGAAGAAAGTATCAAAAAGCATCCGCCTTCGCGGCCATGGCTGATGAAGGTTTAATAGCTAAAGATATGTATGTATACATTGAATTATCATCAGTCTCGTAGGAATAACTCTTACCGAAAAAAATGGGAAGCTTAAGCAACAACAACAAGAGACTCTTCGGCCATAATCAAACCACTCCTTGCACGCGTATTCACCAGATCGGTGCCCTAGCTATCGTCGTCACTACCTTCTTCCTCACTAGATTCTTCGATCAATCCTCTTTCTCGTCTTGCAACCCTAATTCCGCCGATTTATCAAATCAAGAACGTCGTCACGCGGTTCATTTTTCTGAAACCGGATCTCTCTCTTGGCCGGAAAGAGGATACGGTTCAGATATCTCACTCAAAGTATATGTTTACGATGAGAACGAGATTGATGGTTTAGGAGTTCTAATGCGCGGCCGCGACGGCAAGATCTCCGCCGATTCTTGTGTTAAAGGTCAATGGGGAACTCAGGTGACAAAATTTTCTATTTTTGATGCATCTTTAGTTAGATTCAGTGATGTTTATTCATTTCTTGATGTTTCTTAGATCAATTGTAGGTTAAAATTCATAGGATGCTTTTAGAATCAAGGTATAGAACAAGAATCAAAGAGGAGGCAGATCTTTTCTTTGTGCCTGCTTATGCTAAATGTGTCCGTATGATGGGTGGTTTAACTGATAAAGAGATTAACCAGACTTATGTGAAGGTGATTCATACTTCTTTTCTATAGTTTTAGGTCAATTTTATTTCATTTTCTCTGCAATTGATCATCGTTTTACTGTTAGGTATTGAGTCAAATGCCGTATTTCAGGCTATCTGGAGGCCGCGATCATATCTTCGTTTTTCCAAGGTAACAATTGCAGTACCAATTGATGCTTAATTTAAGTTGTTATGATTCTTATCTTATTCGTTGACAGTGGTGCTGGAGCTCACTTGTTTAGATCCTGGGCTACATACTTAAATCGCTCTATAATACTCACTCCGGAGGTAAATCAATTGTAATGATGGTTAGATCGTATAAATATGAACCAATTGTTGTTAATCCTTGTTATTGGCAGGGTGACAGAACAGATAAACGAGATACGAGTGCATTCAATACGTGGAAAGATATCATTATACCTGGAAATGTTGATGATGGAATGACGAAAATTGGATCTGGGTTAGTGAAACCTATACCTTTATCAAAGAGGAAATATTTGGCTAACTTTTTGGGCCGAGCTCAGGGGAAGGCTGGTCGCCTTCAATTGATTGAACTTGCTAAGCAATACCCAGATAAGGTATACTTGTTTGAGTTTGTTCTTTTATTAAGGATATTGAAGTGATTAGTAATTTATGTTTATTTGTGCTGTAATACAGTTGGAATCACCAGAGTTGGCTTTCAGTGGCCCTAATAAATTGGGTAGGAGTCAGTACTTTGAACACCTAGCCAATGCTAAGTTCTGCCTAGCACCACGTGGCGAATCCTCGTGGACTTTGCGCTTTTACGAGTCTTTCTTTGTGGTACATTTTTTTTGTTTTGGTTTTCTCTTCCTTTTGTCAATGCAGCAATATGAACACCCTCATTTTGACTATAGGAGTGTGTCCCTGTTGTCATATCGGATCAAGTGGAGTTGCCGTTTCAGAATGTTATCGATTACACGCAGATATCGATTAAATGGCCATGGAATCGTATAGGATCCCAACTTTTGCAGTACCTAGAATCAATACCGGGTTAGTCAGTCAGTTATTTTTTATTAAGTTAATTGTTTTCTGTTATTATTATTATTGTTGTTGTTGTTGTTGATTTTGTTGTTATGCAGATAAAGAAATCGAGAGGATGATTTCTAATGGTAGACGAGTGAGATGCTTATGGGTTTATTATCATGGTCGCGAATCAACGTCGTCTTGCTCTGCTTTCAACGGGGTGATGTGGGAACTTCAGAGGAAAGTGAGGCGATTTCACCAGTCAACTGAGACCTTTTGGTTGCATAATGGAACCGTGGTGAATAGAGATTTGGTTGAGTTCAGAAAATGGAAGCCTCCAATGCCTCTACCCTGAGCTGTTTTGTCGGGTCAGTCTTGGCTTGCCTTTCATGTAGAAAAATGATAGAAAAAATGAATATTATTGTTTCATTTGTTATCTTTTTTATATTTTCCTGTTTGGCTAAAATATGCCGTGAACACAGATCTCACGATAGTTTGCATGATGTATGGCGTGTTTCTAAATTAGCAAAAGAATAGTTTTTAGAAATTTTCTCAAAATTAGGTTGGGTCCCGGGTCAATGACCATCAAAAACAAGATAGAATATTTTTCTAGGTTTGTGATGTTGCATTGCCTTAAATGCCAACTGAAAAAGGACAATCTTTTGACATGTTTGGTTATAGTTACTCCATATGGTCTTGGCTTAAGTGGTGTTCGGTTATGGTCCCTCCAGTCGTGGTACTACTCCATATGGTCTTGGCTTAAGTGGTGTTCGGTTATGGTCCCTCCAGTCGTGGTACTACTCCATATGGTCTTGGCTTAAGTGGTGTTCGATTATGGTCCCTCCAGTCGTGGTACTACTCCATATGGTCTTGGCTTAAGTGGTGTTCGGTTATGGTCCCTCCGGTCATGTTACTCCATATGGTCTTGGCTTAAGCCGCTTAAGTAGCCTGGTCCGAAACAATTGATTTCATAACTATAGGGTGTGGATTCGAACCTTTTATTATATCAAATAAATTATGTCTTCATTTAGCTTTATTTTCCTCTATTTGCTCTATCTTATATAAATTGAAATTATTTAAGCAATCTATTTCTTAGTAAAATAAATTTACTTTAACAAAACCCAAATGCTAATATTAAAACTAAAATGAATCTAATTTGAAACCCATACAATAAGAGAAATGAGACGAGGCACAATTTGATTTTTTTTTTTTGATTTTTTTTTATGTGGTGATACGGATTTCCCCTCCAAATTTCATCACTCCCAAATTATCCATCTCCCTTATTATTATTAATAATAATAATAATAATAATGTAGAAAACATGAGATATCCAGCATTCCAACCTACCTATATTTTACTCTTAAAAAAAAAGAAGACAAAATAGAATCAATTTAACTTTATTAAAAATCCCTCTCCTTTAACTATGTTTGATTTTTCTAGAAGTATATTTGATGGCTATTATATTTAGATGGGTTTGAATTTTAAAATTCTAGCAAGTTCTAATAATAATAAAATGTATTTAATTTAATATCTAATGGAAATTTAGCCATTTTTTTTCTCAATTAGGTATAAAAACATAAATGATTTGACATTAGGAGACTTGATTTTTAACCATAAAATTTAATCCAGACAAAGAACAACATTTTAGATAATACAAGTTGTTGTCAAATAGCGTTTCAAGGATAAGTCTCTTTCTCATAATTAAGCATATCCTAATGTAAAAGAATGAAACCGAAATCTATAATTTGATAATTATCTCTTACGAGTTACGATAATATGGTTATATTTATGCGTCGCCTTCTCTTATCATACCATGTACAAGGACAACTCGAGTTGAGAAATGTTTTAGGTTAAAAGTTATTAAGAAATAGGAATGATAAATTATAAAGAAGAGGAGGGTAGGTCCAACCAAATTTAATTAATAACTTACCTAGATCAAAGGAAACCAATTGGTGGGCTCTCTACAATCTAAAAGAATTAATTACAAAATGCTACAAGTGTTTGAATTGTCATATATATATATATATATATATATATATATATATATATATATATATATATATATATATATATATATATATATATATATATATATATATATATATATATATATATATATATATATATATATATATATATATATATATATATATATATATATATATATATATATATATATATATATAATAGCATGCTAAGAGTTAGCACAAGGAAATTCAATTAATGAATATATATCAAGTTGGTACTATTATTCAATTGCCATGTTGTTGATTTTACAACCATTAGCCTTGGGCAATGCATCCTACCCTTCAAGGCAATTTAGCTTTCAATACCCATGGCCCCTTAATTCCATCATCTTATATCCATTGCATTCTTATTGTTTAAGCATACCTTCTATACCTTTGTGCCAGCTAGGTTGTTCAAAAGTCAAAATCGACACGAGAGTGACTCATTATGGATATGTATAGATCTTAGTTAGAAAACGACAACTATGGATAAATTTATCTTCACTCTTTTGTCATCTAGGTTTAAAGTCCTGAACCGTTTTACTTTGTTCATAATAAAGTGTCATTGTTACATAAACACATGCCCGACCTAGAGTTCAAGCGATCTAACACATCTTTAAGCCATGTATCGAGTGTAGTGTAGGATATTTGAGTACAATTTTTCCCCTCAATAAACTTGATCTTCGTCTTATACCTTAGGCGGACTTGTCTTGTACAGGAAGATTGTGAAATCGACCTAATTTATTATTGTAATAACTTATATTGTTATACTAATATAATTCTTGCCTTTTAATTTATATTTACTTTCATTTTAATATTATTATTACTATTGTTTATAAAATTTAAGATATAAAGAAAAATAATATACTAAATAAGCTAATATTTAAATTGTTTTCTCAACAAAATTATAATTATTTTAGAATTTGATATTTATTCTCATGTTAACTTATTAATTAATTTAATTGGGATAGAGAGATTATGATTGAAAGAAAGCTAGGGGACAAAGCAAAAGGGAAAGGTAGATATATCTTGAATAAATTGTATTCTTAGCCAATCAATCATTATTAACGTGTTTAAACAATTTAGTGTAAATTAATCATTTTAAAATGATTATTTAAATATCAATTAATATATATTATATATAATTATCACAAAATAACTTCAAATTTTTAAAAATTATAGTATGTAGATGTTAATACTATTATTTAAATTAAAATTTTGATTTGAAAAATAAAATAGTTTCTCAAACATAAAATGAAATACCCAAATCCTGATTACACGTGTCCCATTGTAAGGAAATTCTTGAATATTAGTTCCTAATTCCTATCAAAGGGCCCAAAATTAGGAGCTATCATTATAATGACTGTCACCACTCTATATACCTAAATTTCATGAAACTACATTTTATAAACCTAATATTTTTTTGTAGTCATCTAGTTTTAAAAAAATATAAAAAATAAATAAATAATGAGTCCATTTGATAACTTTATTTAAATAAATAAATGATGAATATATGATTTTGTTTGAATTGAGATTTTTTTTTAAAAAAAAGTAATGATTAATGATAATTTGAGTTGGTGAGAATTTTTTTTATTAAAATACCTAAATGATATTAATATATAATGATAAAATAAAAAATATTTAAATATTTGAATTAATTAATTTAATAAATAAAAAAGAAACCTTTTTTCTAAAATTTTGGTAATTCAAATAACTTAAATCAAATCAAACCTATTTGAGAAATTTATCTCAAGATACAATTGTGGGAATAATCTAAAATTAAAAAAAAGGAAAAAATGAATAATCTCATTCAACTATAGAACTCATTATCGATTCACTTTACACCATAGAAAACTTCTCAATAACCTTCGGTTAGGCTAATATGATACGATCCTTGTAATTAAACTTTTGCGTCACCATAGTAAGTGATGAGCGCTTGATTATCCCTCTCCATCCCACCCTTTTTAGAAATAAAAAATTGATGAAAAACATAAAAATAACTAAACCAAAATGAAATATTTATGAATTGAAATATGAATAAAAATGCAATATTTAGGGTACTTTACTAGTTACAAGTTCCAAAAACTTTATATGGGTAAACTTTGGGGTTTTCCGTCTAGTGGATATCTTCTGAATGAATGGGTCCATCATATGTCATCTATAAACCATAACTAACCAAACAATCCCTAATCAGATGTCCGTGTTATAGGTCATAAATAAAAAAAAAATCAAAAAAAAAACAATCTATTAAAATCCCAAAAAAATAACGACATAAAGGACCAAAAACAATATCACAAACATAAAAAGTATAAAGAGCAAAAATAATATTGTGAAGCAATTAGATTAATATGTGAATCATTCCTAAGTATAATAGGTGTCCTGTTGTTTATAAAGAAAGATAAACTCAACTAAATATTTAACGAAAGTGAATCCACGAATTCGAGGTGGCCTGCCAGGTTGTTCACACGTCTCGAAAACATTCATTTCATGTCTCAAAACCACTCATTTCGGGAAGAAAAAAATAAAAATAATTTTTTATCCCGAAATGACTGTTTCGGGACATTATGAAGCAGTTTCGGGACCTGAAATAAGCGTTTCGGACATTTTGAAAAAAATTTCTCTCTTATCCACATGTAATGCCACGTTAATTTATAGACTTAAAACTGTGCAGGTCGTTGAATCTTTCGTTTCTTATCATTTTTCTTGTTTATATATATTCATATTTATAGTTTATTATTATTAATATTAATATACAAAAAGAATGATAAAAATATATATAATTAGATACATGGCTACTGGATAAGATTTTATCGAGCTGAACAATTCTGAAAAATATAAATAGTCACATGATTGATTATATGTGGACCAAAATTCTAATGTGATAAAAAAAAATTAAAAACGTGGTACCTAATTAATTCTAGATATTGCTTTATTTTCGAGAATATTTCAGTTGTGATCAAGATTAAATAATAATACGGTGAACCAATGGACTAGAATTGAATAAAGAAAATAAAAATTAAGAGTGGAAACAAAAAATGAGAGATGATTGATGAGGCTTCAAATATTTTATTTTTAATTTGAATTTATTCTATTACTTAAACTAACATTTTTCATAAATTTTATTTTTGTTTAAACGTTTTTAATAAAATCAAACTTGAGATATTTAGGTAGAAAATCACCCACCTCAACTTAAAAGAGTTGATAAAAGAAAATAATAATATTAATAATTTTGTGTATGCATTGACATCTAAAAAATAAAATAAAATAAAATGGGGACTGAAGTCTGAATCTACCACAAGAACCATCAAGCCATATATATATATATGTCTATCGTTACAAATTATAATATATTTTATTTTACTAACTTTCTGTTAGAAAAAAAAAATGGTGAGAAATAGAACAATAAATTTTAATATTTACACCGACAACATTTATATTCTAGACTAGACTAGACTAGAGATGTTCGAATAATTTTCTAGTGCACCATATCAATTGTTCTATTTGCCATCAGTTCTAACCCATCTCAAAAAATTAATACAGTGATGTCCTATGACTAGTTTGATTTTTTTTTTTAAATAGACAATAATTAATAGTAATAAATATTATATTTTTTGTTATTCATGGTAAAATTTTTACGGATAATATGTAAATGAAAAAATGTTGTATTATGTTTAGTCATTGTCGTATATGTCACGAATAAGTTGAATCGATAACTCACTTACTTTTGCCGATGAGTAACTAGTATATATGGAGTCTTTCGTGGAGTATTACTAGAGTTCATTGGGTGATGCCCGAGTAATTGAATAGTTGTTAGGAAGTTTGAATTGTTGCGGCTAATATGGTAGGTTTATAAATTTGGGTTACTATCTCAATTATTTTTTGATGTACTATCTAATTGGAGAGAAATTGTCGAACTTTCAATTATCGTAATCGTCCAATGCGTATAATTCATAATGCTATTATTATTATGACGTTTTACTGAATTCGTTCAGCAAAACCGGTAGAATCAGTTGGGAGTTAATTATTTTCTCAAGACTTAGATGCTCAATAACTTATTGAGTAACATTTTATTTATTTAATGTCATATTTTGTCGTTGTGTTTAAATAATTTTTATTATTTTAAAACATGAACCATTTATTCATTTTTTAATAAATATTACTTATTTAATTTAAAAGGTTAATTATGACTTATATTCGTCGGTAATGGTAATGACTTTAATTTAAAACGTTTTTAATATGATTAATGATAAAATTGAAAAAATATTGTTTTGAATATAAGGAGCAATAGGAAAAAAAAAGAAAATTAGGAAATTGGATAATCTCTTTGTTAGAAAAAAGGTAAGCAAATATAGAAGATAAATTACACTTCTCTTTTTCAAATTTTTTCTCACTATACAAATCTTTAGAGTTCTAAGATGAACGTTGAACCCAAAATAAATATTATGTTAAAAAAAATTATATTAGTTAGTTAGTTGAAATAGGGACTTTAACTTAAGCTTTTAAATAATAATCAAACCGAAATCATGAATTTTAATTTTTAAAAACAGATCTTAACATTTGAGTTACTAGGGATATAATAATATTTGAAAATAAATTAAGTCAAATTACTAGGGTTATAATAATATTTGAAAATAAATTAAGTCAAATTACTAGGGTTATAATAATATTTGAAAATAAATTAGGGCTCGTTTGATGTACTATTTTTTTGGGGTCTTCGAGAATTTATCCTAAGACTCAACCATCCTTTCATCTATAATTTAAATCATCTAGGCCTCGTTTGATGAAGGGGTTTTTGGGATAAAATCCAGTTTTTATCCCAAAACCCAAACATCTTATTAACCATCAAATCAAATAATTTTATCATTTAGATACCAAAACTACCCTCTAATTTTATCTTCTATCTCTAAATCATTATTCTCTCACTAAATCATTATTCTCTCACATATACCATATCTTCTAAAGTCAAAGGGTAAATTAGTCTTTAAATTTTAAAAACTAGTTTTTTCCTACTTTTTATCAAACAAAAGTTCTTTTAGATAAAACCCATACAAAATCCAAAAAACCACTTCCTCAAACAAGGCCCTAATCAACCATTTTATACATTTAAATACTAAATTACTCTTTATTTAATTATATAAAATTAATTTATCTTTAAAAATAATTTTTTTTTTTTTTTTTTTTTTTTTTTTTACTTTTAACCCTTAAAAACTAGTTATAATTTTTTTGTATCAAACATAATATTTTTTTGAAAAAAAAAAAAAACTAAAGATCAAACAACCATGAGTCAAAGGCCTCGTTTGATGAAGAGGTTTTTGGGATAAAACCCAGTTTTTATCCCAAAACTCAAACATCTTATCAACCATCAAATCAAATAATTTTATCATTTAAATACCAAAACTACCCTCTAATTTTATCTCCTCTCTCTAAACCATCATTCTCTCACTTACACCATATCTTCTAAAGTTAAAGGGCAAATTAGTCTTTAAATTTTAAAAACCAGTTTTTTCCTACTTTTTATCAAACAAAGGTTTTTTTTGGATAAAACCCAGACAAAATCCAAAAAACCACTTCCTCAAACAAGGCCAAAGTGTATTGCAATGGACAGAATGAATGAATAGAACTAAAACATTTCTACTAAATATATAGAAAAAGAAAGTTTGTCACACCTTTCGGACCGGTGGTAAGTATGTAGTAAGTTTGTCTGTCTGTCTGTCTAGTCCATCTAAATTTATCACAACTAAACACAAAAACTTTTTAATTAATGGGATAAGGACCATTTTATATTTACATGTATTAAATAAATAATACATGTTTTACCATCACCTCCATTTAGCTTGTTTGGTATTCAATCTAGCTATTGTTAAATCCATTTAATCATTTTTTATTATCTATTAAAATACCAAGATTTTAAGGATGTTTCATCCATTTATTTTAAGGGTTTTTATTTAGCAAGGTCTGTGTAACTCATTTTTTTTTTTTTTTTATTTTATGTTTTTACTCCATGTAAATTAACTGTGCCTAAGAAGTAAAAAATAAAAACTACCCCATTCCCTTTGAGCTAGCTATAAGAAGAAGTTCTGCGATTCAATTAGGGCTATTCTCTCTCTCTCTCTCACTCTTGAACAAGTTCAAGAACTAATGGGGAATACTGTCCATTTCGTCTTTGGGATTTTTGGTTTCTTCTTCTTCTTCTCTATTTCTTCCATGTCTTTTCTCTACTACTTACATGTAATCTAATCATCATCTTCTTCTTCTTTCTTTCATTTCAGGAAATGTTAATGGCCTTCTTCTCTTCTTGGCTCCAGTGTAAGTCTCTCTCTCTCTCTCTGTGAATATATCAAGAAACAGGGGATTATGATGATGATGATGATGTAGCAATAAGCATGAACAAGTTGGTTACTGTTTCATTCCTTCTTTCTTTCTTTCTTTCTTTCTTTCTTGCAGGATTACTTTCAAGAGAATCTTGATAAACAAATCTACTGAGGACTTTTCCGGAATTCCATATGTCATGACCCTCCTCAACTGTCTCCTCTCTGCCTGGTTGGTATCTTCTTCTTCTTCTAATTACCTTCTTTTCTTTTCTTTTTTGACAAAAATACCCTTGATTAGGGGTGGTTGTTTGATATATTATGTTTTATTTTGAGAAAAAACCCTTAAAAACCCTTTTTCCATAGATTAATCATAGGTTATATTTCAAAGTATTGATTTTATTAATGATATTTAAATGATAAGGGTAGTATGGTAAATCATCCCAAAATTCTATAAGGGACATCATGTGACCTCAATAATTTGAAAATCACAGTTTTTTTGTTTTACCTATTTCAAAACAATAATCATTAGATCTCTGTTTTTACTATATATCCTTGTTTTTTTTTCTTTCATTTTGGACCTAGATGATTGATACATAATTTTGGGTTTGGACAGGTATGGATTGCCTTTTGTTTCGAAGAACAACGTGTTAGTGTCGACAATCAATGCGACCGGAGCCGGCATAGAATGCATCTACGTCCTCATTTTCCTCATTTTCGCAGCAAAGAAAGAAAAAGCCAAGATTCTTGGCCTCCTCACTTTCATCCTCTCCGTCTTCGCCGCCGTCGCGTTTATTTCCATGTTTGCCCTCCACGGCAACGGCAGAAAAGTCTTTGCCGGATTTGCTGCAGCCATCTTCTCCATTATTATGTATGCTTCACCTCTTTCCATCATGGTAAGTTATTAATTAATTAAAACACACTTATATATGTATATCATTCTTTTCAATTTGTTACCAATTAATATGGTCTTCAAATTGTATAGAGGTTGGTGATTAAGACTAAGAGTGTCGAGTTCATGCCATTTTTCCTTTCGCTATTCGTCTTCCTTTGTGGTACTTCGTGGTTCGTATATGGGCTTCTAGGAAAAGACCCTTTTGTCGCGGTGAGTTATTAGAATGTTTTTTTTCTTGAAAAAATTCAATTTGTACACTTATGGTTGTAATTAATTTGTAGGTTCCAAATGGTTTTGGAAGTTTATTAGGAGCGGTCCAGCTGGTCCTATACTTCATTTATCGTGACAACAAAGTGGAAGAAGACAAGAAACGTGTCATGGAAACAAACGGATCGATTGAATTGGAGAAAAAACAGCAACAACAGCAGCAGCATAATAAGATAGACTTGGTCTAGAGGATTATGTCCCTTGCTTCTCCACTCTTCAGTCAATTGTTGTTGTTTTCAAAAAATTAATATTAGAATTCACATGGAGAAGTTTTAGTAAGTTTTAGTTTGTTTCTATGTAAGATGATGGATGGATCATGTTGTATGGATAAGGAGGTTTCTCTTATTTGAAAAACACCAGAATTAGTTGATCATTAATTACTTTCTCTTATTTAATTGCCCATTGTTATTTATATATTAAATGTCTTCTATTTAATTCTTAAAAGTTATATACTTGTTTTTGGTTTGAATTAAAAAATTAAATCTAATCTGATCAAACATCATCTATATATAAAAAAAAGGATATGAATAATTTTAATGTATGAGATTCTTATTCTCTTTTTCATTGAGTTGTTTGAACCGAGTTTTGTTGGAAGAAATTATGAGAGTTCTTGTTAATCTTTTTTTTTTGTAAGGTGCGATCTACGTTGAGATATGATAGATGAATGATTTAAATTATCTTAGTGAGTTGATGTTGTTTGTATCTCAAAGAGGTGAAGATGATCCCTCATCTTCTTTTACATTGTAAGGTGTTTTGTTGGTATTTGGAATATCTTTTATAGAGTATTACTAGTATTCATTGGGTTATTTATCGGGAACCATTGATGCGTGTTGGAAAATTTAGAATGAGGCGACTATATTTACATGCCTAAGACAATGAGGCTATATCCCAAATATTTTACAATGGATATTTTGGATAGAGATGAATCGCAGAACCTTCAACAATCAAATTCAAATATCCATTATCGATCTTTCACAATGTTATCATTTTAACATTATATTAGGTTCCATCTGGAAAGTCGACATATTCGATCAAGATTTCGTTACCCTGAAAGATATTCGCACATATTAATTTTTAATTTATTAATTTTTCGTTCCTCATTGTTATTTTTTTTAGTTGCATTTAAACTACTATCCATATTTATATCATTATATTGAGCATTTAAAAAAATATTATTTTATATTAACATATTTTAAATATTTCAAAATAAAATATGAAAGAATTTTTTTTTTAAATCAATTAAAATAAAATATGACACCTCGTATCTCTTTTTATATTCTCTCTCTAACCTTTCTCATATTTTAAATAAATCATAATTACTTCAATAAATTCAATATAGATAATACTTTTCTAATTTTCCTTTTGTAAAGTTACTGATTAATCATATAATCAAGCCAAATTACTAAATCTGATTTTTATGATGGTTTTGTCAGCACCATTATTAGTACTGTTCATCTGAAAAGCTGTGTGGACAGTGGCTGATAAGGCCGTTGTTTCATGTCTACCCATGGTTTTGAACCAATTTTCTCAATTTATCGAATTTTCTATTTATTTTCCTTAATTTATCTCTAAAATTATAAATTAACAAATATTTTATATTTATAATTCAATTTTAATTTTACAATTTTGGTGTTATCTTCCTAATAATTTTTTCATCCAACTTTTGAGTTAGACAGTAAAGATTTATCAATTTTATGTCTTGTCAATTAAAATTTTGAGTTAATAATTCATATTAATTTTTAAATTATTTTTTTAATTTAATTTTTTAATCTTATATTTGTAGTGAATTTTCAATCCAACTTTTGAGTTAACAATTCATATCATCAACTTTTGTAGTGATTTGTCTATCTAACTTTTATCAATCTTATCTTTATAGTGATTTATCAATTCAACTTTTGAGTTATAATTCATATCAACTTTTAAATATATTGTCAATTCAAATAGTTAATGTTAAGTGCTAATTTTTGTATAAATAACCCCTCATAATATTGAGAATTCAAATAGATTAACATAGTTAACTTTTTTTTAAGTTAGGTTAGTTTTATGTATTTATAATTTATCATTAATACCTTTTTTTTATTTGTGATAGATAAATAATCTTTTCAACAAAATTGAAAGATCAAATGCAATATACAACTTAAGTGGTGTTGATGCTGATTAAAATCATGAAAATGTGCTAAAAAGTGAATCTGAATGCGATGAAATACACAATGATGAGCAAGATGACTCACAACGATGATGAACATATTCCAAATGCTACTTTGTTTGAAATTGAAGAGATTAATGTTAATTCAGGTAATCGTTCAAACATCGGTTCACTCGATTATAATTTATTTAAAAGTCAATCTCTTGCAGATAAACAATCTGCAATAAGTGCGATAAAAGAATATCACATAAAAAGTACTATAAATTTTTATGTGTGAAAAGTGATACAACACGATATTAGGCATCATGTGTTGTGAAAAAATATCTATAGAGAATTCGAGTAATGATATCAAAGAAATCTGGGTTATTTGTAACCACTAAACTACCTGCTGCTAAACACAATTGTTTATTGATGACAATAGAACGAGATCACAAGAAACTAACGTCTAAATGATTGCACACGTAATAAAACTATAAATAAGTTTATTGAATATTTTATATTACTTATAAATTTATTCATTTTATGTCATATTATAAATTATTTTCCTATATTTACGTCAGGTTAAAGATAGTCCTTATCTCAAAGTAAACAACATCCGAAATCAAATTACATCTATGTACAGTTATCATTTTAGTTACAAGAAAACATGGATCGGAAAGCAAAAAGTAATATATCAAATGTTTATGGCAATAGTATGACTTCTTACGCTAAACTTCCTACTTTTTTAGTGATTTGATTCATTTTAATTCAGGCACAATTGCTTTCATTGACGCTGAAGCTAATAGTACAAAACTCAACACATTTATGTGCAAACGTATTTGGTGGGCATTTAAACCAATGTTTGAGAGATGTCAGCATGCTTAGCCTGTTATCAACATCGATGGTACTTTTCTATAAGGAAAATACAACGGAAAATTATTGATTGTAATGAGTTATGATTCAAATAATTAACAGTATCTCATTGCATACACCTTAGTTCATGAAGAAACAACCTTCAATTGGTCTTAGTTTTTATATCATCCCTGACTATATATTTGTTAAAATAAAAGGATGTGCATTATTTATGACCGACATGCTGGAATTATTGAAGCCATAAAAATGGTAGAAAATGGTAGAAAATGGTTTCACCCGTGAGTAGGGTACATCGATTTTGTTTGTTACATTTATATAGTAATTTTTGTTCAGCTTTTCCAGGCGCACATTTGAAGATGCTTTGTTGGATGGCCAGAAATACTTCTCAAGTACAAAAATTTGAAGTAGTAATGACGCAAATTAAGGAGATTAATTCTGATGCCGAATATGGTTGCAAAAGATTCCACTAGAAATGTGGACTATGTCTAATGACGTATGTTATCGTTATGGCCAAGCGACAACAAATATGGTTGAAAGTTTCAATGGACTCTTATGTTTGGCTAAGTTTCCACCAGTCATAGCAATGTGTTGGAAAATTGAATAATAGCACCTGTTTAACAATAAAAAAATAGACAAACTACAACAAAGACCTAACAATTCTTTTTCCCTTTTGTGTAATCAAATAGGCAGCCAAAACAATTGAGCAAAATAACCTTACTAACAATCTAACAAACAGAGAGCAAGACACTAAGATTTTACGTGGAAAACCCAAATTAGGTAAAACCACAAAACACTTCGGCCACTTAAATCATCCACTATATCAAATGAGTATACAATGTTGTTTAATACAAGCCTATATGTAATCTAATAAAAATTATCAATTAACCTCATCATAACTTGTCATTCATATACATTATCATCATCACTAAAGATGGCTAACCAAATGAAGAATGGATAAAGGAAATTAGAAGAAGAACCTGCTGCTTCAATGGAGGAATGTTGTTTCAATGGAGGAATTTTGAAAGGTTGTCGTCAGGTTTTTGGAGGGAGAGAAAACAAATGTATGTTGTGTTTTTTTTCTTTAATTAAATATGCCCTGATGAGCTTTATTAATTGTTAGGCCCAACTGCCAAATGAGCTGACTCAACACAATTATAGAGTATACATATTATTGATCTGTGAAATTAGTCGCACAAAGACGAATCGAGACGTTTAATGACTTTCAAAATGGTCAAACTTATTGTCAAAGGTCAAGAAAATTATTTGAAACTGTTCAGAAGAAAACATCATCACACAAGGTTATTCCATACAATGAACAAATAGGAGTCTTTAAAATCATTACTGCACAATTCAGAACCATAAATTGATATTGGAAGAGTGATAACAAATACATTTTGGATTTATATAGAGATTTTTGCTTTTTTGAAAAAATGGAGTCGATATCATTTTCCATGTTCACATATTGTGGTAGGTTGTTTTCAGGGCCGGCCCCGAGAAAAAAAAGTAAATGTTTAAATATTAATAAAAAAAGTTATTTTAAGTTAAAATGTAGTATTAAGAATATAAAATCAGGACATAAAAACTAATGTTATTTAAGAGAACATAAAATGATAAAAGTGTTCATTCTCTAAGAAAAATATTTTAAGTTGAAATGGAGAAGATTAAAAAACACATCCAAAAAAATATATATATGTCATTTTCTCAACGAATAAAGATAAGTCATTTTCATTGGGAAACGTTTTTGAAAGATGATAATGAAAATAATATTTCTTTATTATATTCTGCCTTGTAAAGTGTTTGAGGCCAAGTTGAATTCTACAAGCCTGTTTAAAAATAAATATTTATATATCGAAAGCCTTTATTTATGCACAATTAATATTTTCGAATACATTCTTAACATTATAATTTATCTCAGTTATAATAAAATGTCATTTCAAACCTTTATATACTCTATTTCATAAATCAACAAATAAATAAGAAGATAAATATATGAGGTATTGTAAGAAGAACAATTGCTTAGCAGCACCAGGTAAATGTAAGTCTTCAGTTTTGTAGCAAACACTTGTTCTATTAATGAAAACTTTTGAAAACAAAATTATGCAAAAAGTAGGCAGATATGTCTCAATACCAAAATTTAAAACATTTGAAACAGTTGTACTCAAAAAGAGTAGTCTTTGAGATCTGCCCTGGAGTCCCCGATATCCACATTGGCTAAGCATTCTTCGGAAGTCAAGGGAGGGAGTTGTTTCATCTTCCTCTTGAGATTTTGTTTGTGCCAATCGCTCTTAAAGTGTTCACGATACTCCTTTCCATCTCCCACAAAGGCCTCACAAGTGCTACAATTGATTTTCTGCTTAACATCATCAACAACCACTTTGCTGCTGCTTTCTGTTGGTGTCTCGGTTACACTCTGCTTTTGCAGTTTCTCAGATAGTTGTTCTGTTGTTTCCAGTGGAAGCGAAGATATGGTATCCTCGTGTTCATCGTAGTCTTCTACTTGTGTATCCCCTTCGAAATGAACAGACACTGCCAAAATCTCTAGCCTGCCTTGCAAATCCCTTATAAAGGAATCACATTCCCGATAAAACCCTGGTTCAATTTCACATATCTGAAGAAAATTTTGGAAAAACTTAGGCATTGTTTGTAATTCAATCCATTTAAAACTTTTAACATAATTGAAATGATATCCAAGAGACTTACCATAGATGGTTGACTTCCCGCTTCATCTTTTGACACAATGTTGGCAGTCCAAGTAATCACCTTTTCAACAAGTGACGGAAAATGTTGTGTGGCTACAGTCAAACGCAACCTCATTGGCGAACGTTTAATTGAGAATTTTTTTTGAAGTTCACGAATAACTTCTAGAGCCTGGTAAGACAATACAAAGCAACATCAATATAGAATTCTGAGATCAGCTCAAACTTATCAACCAATACAATTTACCTGTTTCTTAGAGCTGCTATTTGGGTCGACTGCAAAATGAATTTCGTGCATCAAACGTTCAATCATGCTGATAGTATAGGGACGATTTGTCTCGGGATTGATAGTTTTCTGCATAACTATAGTTGCAATATCACGAAATTGACTTGACAATTGTGATTCCCTTTCTTTCCCAGCAACTTGCAGTTCTCCTTTATCCAAAATCTATCATATTTTAGAAGATTCATGTTTCAGTACTGAATAAGTAGAAATTATGCATAATCATGATGCTACTGACCTCCAAACATATTTTTGATTGATCATCTGTCCCAAAAACAGCTATCAAATCTTTCGATTTTGCAAGAACTCCTTTCGAAACATTTGAGTAAACAATTTGTGACTGTAACACTTCATCCAAGTCCTTCTCTCTGTTAGGATTAAAGCAAAATTTCAACATAAGGAACTAACTAGGTCTAAATTCTAATACTGAACAAAGCTGACATCTAATACATTCAATCCGATCAAATCCGTTCAGCGATTATCACTAATAGATATCATAGTTGAACACAATAATACTTCGCTGAAGAAACACTTAAAGCGATGAGATGAGATGAGAGAGAAAGAGAAGCTTACACGCCGGACCGCCATGAGAGAACCTTGTTTTTGTAGCAAGCGATCTCAAACCGAATTCCACGTTTCTTCAAACGTACGACAGCTACGTTCGTCAGCCTCTTCTGCCCTACCGGCTGCACCAGCGTCTTCGACATAGAATCTGTGATATACTCGAAGATTCAACTGATTATAGACGATCAACCAAGAACAGTCGATTGAAGCTCTGTTCTAGGGTTTCAGAGTTGAGAGCAAAAAGAAACAAGATGATATATTATTTACACTGATGTTTGCAAATATTGGTTTAGTCCCTGAATTAAGTATACTATACAAATTATACCTATTACAATTACTTTAGTCATATTTGACCATAAACTAAATAAACAGTATATATTTAATGAAATTAATGCCCTAGTTAGTCTCTTATTATAAAATTATTGTTTTAACTTTTTTTTTTAACATAAACCCGAGTCTATTTTAATATTTTCGGTGAAATGTTAATATTTTATTTTTACAACAAAATTCATATAATTTAAAATTGGATACAAATTTTTAATCAAATTTATTTAACTAACCTTCAAAATAATATTGCATACAAACATTCCAACCGAATGTACTTTTATTATATTATAGGTTCTTTATATATCACACATTTATCATTAAATAATAAATTAAAATTTAAATAATATTATTACTTTTTACTTTAAAGTTCAATAAATTTTTTTTTTTAAATTATATAATAAATAAATATTTTATCAATTGAGCTGCACTAACAAAAGTTCATTGTTTATCTATACAATTCAATTGAAGAATTGTTTGCTTAGTGTAGTGTAACTACAAGAAAAATATATATATTTTGAAAATATACTATTTTAATGAAAAATGAAAGAGGTGAGCTAAAGGATAATAGGCCTATCATTGAAACTAATATTAAAATACTAATTCCAAGAGTTGGTCTTAATTATTTAAATAATTCAATCCAAAAAATATCAGCATAAAAAATCAAGAAAACTATCCTAATTCTTTTTAATTAAAAAAATATAATATAACTTTTTTTTCAATAATTACAGTTTCTGAAACACAGGGTAAATCAAGACCTAAAGAGTGATAGTCTTCATGGTAATTAAGAATTACAAAACCGACTATAGTTGGGATTTGAATTCATTAATGAAAACATTATTTATGGTTAAAGATTTGATTCTCATAAAAAAAATGTATAAAAAAAAAAACTTAAAAAATCATATACATACAATTTCCAACATTATAATTCGACTTGGATTAATAAATCACCAAGCAAACAAAGTAAAATTAGAATTGGACCCGGGTCCAATTCTGACCAAACCAAACCTACAACATATGCAAACTTCCTAAACAGTCAATAAATATAACAAAAGAAATCCAGCCAAGTTCTACATAATCCTTGTTCTTTGAATTTTGTTTTGATATTGCTTATACTATGTTTCATTATTTACCTCCAAGCCGATGCGACGATCAAGATCTTATCCTCCCAACCGAAATGAAGCGAGCCCGTTTCTTCCTTCAAAGTGAACCTTTCCGAATACTGTTTTATCAGTTTCCTAATGGAATCGTTCACGTTATGACTCATCGGACATGACTCGAAACCAGCCATTGTCATTCGAGCCCTCCATTTCCCAGCTACTTCATACCTCTCAATTCTCTCTTCCCCTTCACAAGCAACAATGTTAACTAAATCCCGAGCCAAACACTGATTCTCCACACTTAATCTATCCATGCTATCCCTCGGAAGCGTTGCATTGAGCGAATCAAACACTGCATAATAGTAATTATACGCTTCTGAAAACCTCTGTAAGAATGGGGATGTGTTTGTGTTCATATCTTGCTCCACAATTGTCACCAGCTTCGGGTTCAAACTTTTCACCAAACGGAGAAGCTGGTCGCGTTGGTTAACTGTCGACACGCTCTCGTCTGGCATGTGATGGAGCTGGAATGCAAAGTTTATAACCAGAGCTTCATCCGTTCTACAGTCAAGCATTAAAGGGGAAACAACTTCGGTATTTGAAGCCACTGGATGGAATTCGAAAGACACTTTCAAATCCTCGGCTAGCGCCTTAAGCCTCTGACCGATGAGGTTTAGACCGCCGACTGATCGTTGAACGGATTCAGGATCGTCAACTCCAGTTAGCCTCAAATGGGGTCGAGTTTTATCTGGTAGGTTAGCGAGGGTTTGTATAAGGGTTATGTACTGACTTCCCTGATTAATATCGAAATCAATTATATGAACTTTCCTTTCGTCTTTACATGCTTCGATGATAGCTCCGTTTGCAGCCATGAACCCGAATCGGAAACAGGGGCAAACCTCGAAAAGGACCTGCATTGCCGCTAACCGATCATTGGATGGCGGTTCTTTGCATTTCAGAGTTTTATAAAGGCTTTTACCGGAGGTAGCCACACGAGCTGCGAGAGCTTCAACCATGTAGGCTGCTATCCTCTGCGACGGATCTCCTTGGATGGAGAATCGTTTTCGAAGATCATCAATCATGATCGATGCTTCCTTAACGTTTCCTTCTGATATCAAGGTAGCGCAATCGAAAAGCAAACGTTCAGACGTTTCATTGCTTCTATTGATGCTGGTGAGGTTGGAACAGGCCGAGGATGAAGATTCCTTGGGAGAATCGTGTAGCATTACATCACAAGTCGGGTTAATCCACGAACTGTCGATTTCCATTAACTGGGTGTTATCTATATCATCTTCAAAAAGCACCCTTTCCAATTCTTCAAGCTTCAATTTCATGGTGTTGTTTTCATCTTCAAGATTTGAAGAACATAAAGGTTCTTCGTCCATAAATAAGTATCCGTTATTTGGTGGGTAGGATTCATGTTCTTCAGAATTATTATCGGACTGACTCTTTAAACTGTATCTACCAATGTATCGATCTTGCGATCCAACTAGCGACATGACAGCTGAAGATACAATCAAACTAACAATTGATTGAAGCAGAACAATTAAAATTAAAATTAAAATTAGGGTTTCAAAATTTACAAAAAGAAAGATTACCAGATGATCACCGATCTTTTTCAGAATCTGCAAATCAAAAGAAACCCAGATGGGGATTAGCCTCTCAATACAGCAGACGAAGAAAGGTTTGAGTTTTGACCCCAAGAGAAGTACAAAAGGGAAACCTAATTTGACTAAACCATGGGGAAGAAGATGGGTTGGTTTAAAAGCAATCAGATTAGAACAAATACAAACTATGTCCCACCACAGAGCAAAACTTCTATATACAAAGACTTGAAGAAAACGAGAAAGAATACAAACAAAAAAAGGATTTGAAAATTACAGAGTCCTCTAAAGTCGAGAAAATTACCCAAGAAAGTTCAGTTTTTCCATGGAAAAGGCGGAGATTTTTGAGCTTTTTCTTCTGCAGAAAAGTTTGAAGACGGCGATGTTGAATGTTGACGATGATTTTATGATGCAAATTTGTGTTGTCGTGCAAATCCTGACCGTTCACTCTTCAAGAGACAAAGGGGGATTCATTTCTAGGTCGGCCATTACATGGATTATATGAATCTCTTATAAGAGATCATCTACATTCATTTTTTATTTTTTTAACAAGAAAAGTTACTTACTATAAAGACAGATTCATTAATAAAATAACCATTAAATATATCTCAAGATCAAATACCTACCCACTAAATATAAATATATGTAATTGTGGCTAATTTGTTTTTCGCATTATTTTTGTGATGTTAATTGTTTAGGTTAATTTGTAAAGATTCATAATTTAATGATAGATCCTGCATTTTAAAACAAATAAATAAAAATTAAATGAGCACTTTTCTTTTACATGTTCTAAAATTTTGTATATTTATTAGTATAGATTATTGTGTCTTTCAAAAATTAATTGTATCTATGAAACATGATTTTTTAATCATTTTTTTTTCTAGAAAACTTCAATAAAAGTTGAAAATACATTATTTTAGTGCACTTCAATGATTTTTCTAATATTACAGTAGAGTGACTTGTTTCTCTTTCCATCACTTATATTTGAGTTGTTGTTTTGTATTTGTTCGGTGCACCATCTTATTTAGTTGAATTTAATTTTTAATCTCGAATTATTGTGATTCGAATAATATTTTCAACATTCGATGGGTCGTTTACTGTTTATACTCTTATTTATTCTGTTGATGACTTTTTTAATCCGTATATGTCTACTTCTTAGCAGAAAAAACGAAATTATCATATTTTAAATTGTTTTTATTTTTTATTTGAACTTTCATAGATACATTATACATATAATATCAAGTTATACATCTATCTTCCCATTATTTGAACTTATATTCAATTATTATTTGGCATGACTTTTTTAGTATTGCTTATCAATAATTATTAACTAAAGATGATTACAATTGTATTGTAGAGAATATTTGGTAAAAAAATTTCTTATACTATATACATTTCAACCCTTACTTTTTAAAAACTCAAATGAGTTCCTTTTTGAAATAACCCTCAGCAAATTGTATGATTGTTAGATAAATTGTCAATAAAATTTAATATCTAGATCATTAGTAAGTTTTATTTTATATAATATACTAACTAATTTTTTTTTATGTATAACTCCCTATTAAAAAAAATAATTGTATTTTACTAATTTCGTTTATTTTACCAAATTATAAAAGTTTATATTTAAAATTTTGAAACTTCAATGAGATATATATTATTTTGTATAGATTTACCAATGCATGTGAATTGTCATGATCTAATGGGTGTCAAATGACTTATCACCATAATTATTGGTCATATTTAAAAATACTTTAATTTTTAAATAGGAAATTCTCAAACCCTCAATAAATTAATTTATAAATTTGAATCATTCTAAGTTCAAATATATTTTGTTTTTAAATGTAACAATTCTTAGACTACAATATGAATGTTCTAAAATAAAGTAATTAATTAGATGATATATTGATATCTTCCTCTAGCATGCCTCATGCCTTTACAAATACATTATTGCTTTTATATTTTATTTGTGTTGTCTCTAATACATCAATGACACATCAATTTGTTTTGGAGTGTTAATTTGGCAAAAACAAATAATGGGTTTTCTAATTAATTAATTTAGATATTATAGAATATTTATAAAATATAAATAAAAACATTTTTTAAAAATAGTTTATGTATAAATGAAAAGTGATGAGTGTTTGTTTAAATATAATGAAACAAAATGAAATAAGAAAAAAAAAATAGTATAACACTAAAAATTTCATAATATATAAATCAATTTGTATATATTCCATTTTTGTTTGTTGGTTAAGAAATGCATATATTTATATAGGTGAAAAATATAAAATAAATTTTGTATAAAGTTTGGCAAAAACTAAATAGTTTTTATAATTTAATATATTATTCCTTATTAATTTTTGTAAAGCTATCACAACTCCACATCATGTCTTCGTTTTAATGCACTTTTAGTACAAATATAACATAAACTATTTTTTTTAATAGCTTGTATTGAATTAATACTAACTACACATAAAAAAACTAATAAGAATAGTAGCAACTTTAAAGCCTTTATCCACATGACGTCATTCATGAGGTAAGTTTGCCAATATATTTAATTTACTTGATTAATTTTTAAATTTGTTTAACTATAACTTAGTCTAGTATATAAGAATGATTTAGATATTCATAATCGAATCACTTTAAGAAAATCCTCATTTTCTTTTGACCAAAATAAATTATTTTTTATTGAATGTATATGTTTTTGACTCGTGATTTACTGATTTATTGCGATTAAAAATTGTACGAGTTTAATGACAAAAAATTATAAGACATATAAAGTAATAAAGTTTTTATTATTATTGAAATGTATATGTTTTTTTTGACTCATTCGTGATTTATTGAGATTAAAAGTTGTTGAAGTTTAACGAAAAAAATTATAAGATTAATAATGTAATAAAGTTTATTTTTTATTGGGCCCAATATTAAGTGTTTGAGTTTGGACTATAGATTGGTTCAAAGCCCATCCATTCAATTATGAAAAGCCTTTTTTTTAAAATTATTTTTCAATTACGGAGAAAAATAATTGTAGAAACAAACTATTCAGCTTGTTTAAAAGTTTACTCAAATAGATATTTAAAATTTGTTTTTTTTTTTTTAAATAAAATATTTTAAGTGTATTAATAGAAAATAAAAAATAATTTTTACATTTTTGGTTGATAAATTAAAGGTCAAATTACTTGGGCGGTCCTTTAATTACTCCGATCGCTCACTTTTACCACTTGAATTAATTTTTTAAACAAATCGATCTAAAGTTTACACCATTCCGTCAACTTTTTGGTTAAATATAACGGTTTAAACTTAAAATATTATTTTTTATATTATTTTTTATATTTATATTTATAATTGTTAAATCTTATATATATAATATTATATATATATATCTTTTATAATTAATTTTTATATTTATATAATTATTAAATCTCTTATATATATATTATTTATTTTTATCTATATATATATTTCTATATATTATCTTTAATCATTATATATATATATATATATATATATATATATATATATATATATATATATATATATATAAATTTATATAAAATATATTTTAAAAATTAATTTAAAAGTTAGAACTAATATAACCTTCCAACTATATATATATAAATTATTTTTTAAAATATATATTATATATAAATTAATGATTAAAAATAATATATATAAATTATATATATATATATTATATAAATTATTTTAAATTTTATTTTATATAGATATAAATATAGTTAAAAATAAATAATATATATATTAAAATATATATTTTATCTATATATTATATAAAATATTTAATAATTATATAAATATAAAAATTTATAATAATATATATATATATTATATTATATATAAGCGACTTAATAATTATATATAAATATAAAACATAAGATTAAATAAAATATATATAAAAAAAAATATTTTAAACTTAAACCGTTATGTTTAAATAAAAAGTTAACGGAAGGACCATTTGTGACTTTTTTAAAAGTTGAGAGGCGATTTGTTTCAAAATTTAATTTGAGGGCTAAAAGTGAGCGATCGAAGTAGTTAGAGGACTGATCAAGTAATTTGCCCTAAATTAAATAATGGATAGAATAATGAAAACAAAAAATTAATAAAAAATTTAAAATTTATTTGAATAAATCATACCGAACAATGACCAGGTGAAACCATTGTGCTGTATAGTAAGCTGGTTTCTATGAATATAATCATTTCATAAAGATGTTTCATTGGACTTATTCAAAATAAAAAAGAATGGAATAAATTAAAGAAAAGCCAAAGAATATGACTATGACCTTTTGTTATGGAAATGCCCAAGTTAGCCTAGTTTGATAGAGTTATTTGAAATAGTCATATTTGATCATATCATATCCAAATAAACTGTTTTTATTTACTTTATAATTAATAAAGCTAAAAATGAAATAAATTTTAATATTTTAAATATTAGTTTTAAAAAGAGATGATAAAAATATAAAATAATAAACCCACATCAAATAAGGCCTTGGGGTTAGCTAATATGTCATTTTCTTGTAGCACTCTTCATCTGGACAGATGGGCTAGCTAGCTAGGAAATACTTAAGATATTAAAATTAAATAATGTAAAAGGTTTATTTAAGTGACTAAGTAATTATAAACGCAACTAACTATATTACACAAGTTATAATATTAATTAATTAATTAATTAGGGTTAGTTACGTTTTCTAAGAATGCAATCAATCAAGACTTTGTATTTTGTTAGTGCCGCAACATTCTTGTGGGTCACTTCACTTTATATTTATATAGGTATATATGTTTTTAAGTAATATAAACATCATACTGAATGTATATATATATATATTTTGAAAAGTGAAGAATTTTTTTATTCTTCTAACTATAAGTGAGAAAATTTTCTTTTAAGTCAAATAAAATAAATCAAATACTATAGAAACATGATAAGAGTTCTCACAAGTTAAAAAAATAAAGTTAATCTACAAGTGTCACCTAAGAAAATAAATATTTTAGATTCAATACCTATAAGAATACTATCATTTAAAAGAACATTGTCATTATTGGGGGGGGTTCTCATGCTTACCACAAAAATAAATTTAGATCATAAAAATAAAAATAAAAGTGAATATTTATATATACCCTTGTTATATTCAATGGTTAAGTCTTTATTTTGATTATGTTTTTTTTTTTTTTTTTTTAATTTTATTGCACTCTTTTCTGTTTTATAATTTTTTTTAATAATGTGAATCTTTTATTTAAGAAAAAAAAATGGATAACGGATTAAGTATGTATTCCGCAAACACACTTACCCATTTAACCAGACGCAGAACTTGCCGCCTGACGGGCTCGAACCCAGAATCTTAGAGTGAATACAAGGGGGTTAAACACATAGCTCGCAATCACACCTAACTAATTAACCAGGCACAGAACTTGCCGTCTGACGGACTCGAACCTAGAACCTCTCAATGAGATTGGGGATATCTACATCTTGCTGCCGCTAGGCTAGAATAGTGGATTTTTTTTACGAATTAAGTATGTAACTCGCAAACACGCTTAACCATTTAATTAGACTTAGAACTTGTCGTCTAACGGGCTCAAACTCAAAACTTAAGATTAATATTAATAATGTGAATCTTATTATGAGATTGTTAAGAAGATATATAATTGTTATTATGTGAGCAAAAGTTTGGAATGTACTTCTTTACATTAATAACTTTAAACAAATGATACTACAGTATGTGAAATAAAAAAAACAATAATTTTGTAGTTCCAAACCCATTATCCAAATAAAATATAAAGTTATTTCTTCAAACCTTTATGATTTTTGTTATGTTTTTTATTGTATTTTTTATCCTTAATTTGGTTTTGAATTTCACAAATATTTAGATTAATAAAAACGGTTTCATATCCTTTTAATAAACAAAAATTGATGTAACATCTCATCATAGTTACCCAAGAAAAAACCTAATATAATTACAAGATGAATGGTCAATTAAGAATGATTAATTATCTCATAATGACGGCTAATTAACAGTAAATTTAGAGCCGTGTCTAAGTGATTAATCTCGTGTGCCATTAACTAATTATTTAATTTACCTATATATATATATGCAATGAATGCAACTATTTAGAACATATGTTGAATATTATCTAAACAAAGAATTTTAATAATACAAACAATATTGAACAAGTAATCAAAAATATTAATTTATATATATGATCATACCATTATTTGTTAATTAAGAGTTATACTTACTAATTAAAAGTAATTTGATTGGTAAGTAAAATAATATTAAAATTTGTTGATTGAAAAAAAAATAAAGATAATTAACGAAGAAGCTAGAGGGTTGGATTGGAGTAGTCAAAGTTAGTTTGTTGAGGTTTATCATGGTTTGTTGATGAGTTGCTTACATGGGTTAATTATTTAATATATGTATTGTATTCTCTTATTATTATTATTATTATTAAGAAAAAGACATTTTAAGTAAAGATAAAATTAAGAATGGATGCTTGGTTCTCCAAGTAACCGAAAGCTATATCAAACCTTTCTATTTATAGCTCTCTCATCCACTAAGATAGACTCTATAACGGTTGTTTTTGGAGGAAATTCTTAATTATCACTGACTATTAGGAGGATATTAGGAGGATTAGTGATAACTCACTTATTTTTGGATTGTCGATAGGCAACTAGTATTTGAAGTCTTTTGTTATTATTACGACGCATTCCGAGATTCGTTCAGGAAAGTCAGTAGAGTCTATCTATATTCGTAATACTATTATTACAGTCTGTCGAGTTGTTATTATGCTTAAATAAATTTTTAATTATATTTTAATATACATGATTTTTTATTTTAAAAACTAATTATTAAGAGAATATATATACAACTTTTTCTTTAATAAATTTGTCTCTGAAATATTAATGAAAATGTATATCTATAATATTAACCAATCACTTTATCAAGATTAACGAGTTTGTATGGATATGATCCTATTTTTTTTTTAAAAATTGAGTAAACTAAAAAGTGAAGAGTGATGATTTCATTTTATATGAAAGACATATAATTAAATTAAATGAAAATTTTTAGGTGAAAATTAAATAAAAAATGTGAATATTTGATAAATTCTTAAATCAACTTGAATAACCTTTTTTTTTTTATTGTTAACTTTTGTTAACAAAGTGATTGATTTTGAGATAAAATTCTTATAATTAACAAAGAAGCTGTAAGGAGAATAACTTAAAAGAAAAATGTCAAATATCTTAGTATTCAATTTCTATTAAATCTTTCATAATTTTTGAATGAATTAGAGAATTATTAGATTAAACTTTTTAGAAGAAAGAGAGCCAAATATTTCTTTTGAACTTTTTTTTACCAAGACTTATTTGTTTTTGTTGTTGAAAAACTACACCAAGAAAATATTTTGAATTGTGTTATAAAGAAGTCCTTGAACTTTTAACTATATTGAAATTACTCCATAGAGTCCACATAACAGACACCTTTAGACTTTCGAGAATTATTTAACAAGATAGGTCCGGGTCCTTTAATTTTTGAGAAAATGCAGTTAGACCCTAAACTTTAATCGTTATAAAAATAACTCCCAAATTTACTTTTTTTTCTTATCAAACCCCAAAGGGCTTATTGATATATATTTATTTTGACTAAGATTACATAAAAGTAATAAAATTTCAGAAAATATTTAATTTTAATTTCACCGGCCCTAAATTATATATATTCAAAATCACGCCCTTGATTGTGTTAATGATCATTAGGTTCCAATTGTTGAACACATTTTCTTTTCTAGAAGGAGATAAAAAAACGAAGAATTCTGTAATTAAGTACCATTTCAACAAATTGACATTAATGACATGATTATCTGACTTTAATTAATTACATTAATATAAAGTAAAACATTATATTATATATATATATATACCGTTTATATATGAAGGAAGACAATATTATATCATTTAAAATACTGAAAACAATTAGTTAAGATTAATATGATTTTTCAGATAATTATTAATTAGTGGCTAAGTAGAGAATTAGACATGTGTGGCTAGCTAGTTGGATACCCAATACAGTTTTGAGATGTTGATTTTGCACCCACCACTATTGAATTTGATGCCTTGTTTGCTTTGATTAAATTATATGATAGCTATGGATAAGCTATTTAATTTTAGAAATAAAATATATAATAATTAAAGTAAGAAAGTATAAAGATTTCGTGTGGTACGGAAAATCATTCAGTTAAGAAACCAACTTTGAATTAATCCATTATAATTAGTTACTATAATAATAATATATAATATAAGCTCATTCACATTTAAACCTTTTTTTTTTCCAAAGACAGTAATTCCTTCTATATGACATATTCACATGTGATGTGCGCTAAGTTATTTCGACAATGGGCGTTAAAAAGTCACAACATGGCCCGCACCCTTGTGATAGGTAGAAATTGTCTTACCAATAACAAATGTACAAATATCGACACGAAAACATTATTTGCTTTGGAACAAGTAAGAAAGAAAATTATGCTTCAATATTAAAACGATCGATTTTTTTCGTGAAATTCTCTCAATGGACAATGATGTTTGTGTCAACCATTGTTGTGAAATTAACCTCTTACCGGTTGCGGTTATGTGTTGAATCATTGGCAGCACTCTTTTTTTTATGCCCTAGGTCAGTTCATTTTTTTTTTGGAAAAATATATATTATTAAATAGATAGTTAAATAAACTTTTTATAATATCAAAATTAGTGATCCTAATTTTAATACGATAGAAAACAAATTAATTGGCCTAATTTGTAAAACAAATATATAAATGGATGGGAAGAGGGACCCCATATGGGTGCAGGCCCAAGCCTTTGTAACTTTACCCTAGGAACATGGTGTTCAATCATTAATATGGGTCATAAAGAGTTCTCTCCGACCTTAAATTTCTCAAATAGTCAACAATAAGAACCAACTTAAGAGTGGTTTCAACTTCATATATGGGACCTCTTGGTGACTTTATTGGTGCATGCAGCCTATGCAGGCTATCTATTATTACCTTCTCCCTTTCAAGGACACCTTCTCTATAATATAGGTTTTTGGACGTTTTAGGGTTCTTTTAAAATATTTTTTTCCAACGTTGGGTTTCCCAACTCTTTCGGAGCGCGACTAATTCATACAGTTTAAATACATAACCCATAAACACATTATTTAACGGGTTCAAACCCAGAACCTATCCACCTCTATGATCAATATTGACGGTTTGCCCTCTCGGCAAACTTGTTGATCCTCTTCTTAACCATATATATCTGTCTATACTCTAGTGTGATTTTTTCCCAAAAGTGTTCCACTAAACTGTTTATTTTTTAAAAAGGATGCAACCAGGCTAGTTGGAAACAAGTCAACCAAACCTAATAAATTAATTCAATCCAAGTATGAGAAGTTTTATCAAAAGTTACAAAAACATATATAATACAACACTACAAAAATAATCTACAATCAAATACACAAGTTCAAAACTCATGAACACAACTAATATCAAACAAGAATATTCACAATTTTTTATTTATTTAGAAAGATAACACGACTCCTCAATCATAAATTCAACTTAAAACGTTCTAAATGAGAATCAAACTAGTGACTTTATAATGTAAAACCAACCTTATTATTTTTTAATCTAATATAAACACCACTAAGTATTTAATGAAAAAAAAGGTCAATTTCAACAACCACCTTCTTATTTGTTTAATATATTAATTACCAAACTAATATTTTTTACACAGGTTTATTCTCATGTGACTTGCATAACCCATTTAATCGAAACATTTTTAGAAAAAATTGAATATGACATATATAGTCTACTTATTGATTATATTAAACCATTTAACTCCTATTCTAGTTGATCTTAAACGAGACTTATCTAAAATAATCTATACCATACATTTATTCATAATTCAAATCATTAATTACCCAAATTAGCATTTAATATAAATGCCTTCTACATTGTTTTACGGTGAAATTGATTTCTTTTGACATTGTAAGTCTCGACTTTTAGGCCAGAATCTTTAATTGTTAATAACAAACCAAGATTCATTTAAATCTCATATTGTGAATGAAATTGTAGTGAGAGAAAGGTACTGTTCTTGTTCTTGGGAACAAATGACAAAGAAGAAGAAGAAAGGTCAGTTATTATTTAGTTTTTTTTCTTCTTTTTAAATTAGTTATTATATATATATATATAGTGTGACCTAGATCTAGAGGTCATATATATTATATATATATATATATAATACAGTGTTTGTTGTATGTATATATGTATGTATATATACGCTAGAGAAAAAAATGTATCGTGTGAAACCAATAAAAGTGACTGGCCATCGACAACCCTAAACCAACCCACTTTCTTATACTTCTATCTTTTTCTCTCTCTATAAATCTATTTGTTTGTGTTTTCTTAATCCCATTTCTTCCCTTTAAAACCCTTCTCTCTCAATTTGTGATCTTTCTCTCTCTCTCTGGTTACTTTAGGTTATATGGAAGAAATAGGGAGTATTGGCTCCGGCGATGAATCTAGAAATTGTCCCCGCGGTCACTGGCGGCCGGCGGAGGACGATAAACTCCGGCAGCTTGTTGATCAGTATGGTCCACAGAACTGGAACTCCATTGCTGATAAACTTCAAGGTCGATCAGGTAATAATTTTCATTATTTTAAGATTTGATTATATAACTACTGATTACTATATATCTAATTATATATTCAAATTTTAATGTAAAAAAATGATCAAGATGGTTTTACAAAAAAAAAAAAATTTGTTTGGACAAGGTGAAACATCAATTTCTTAAACCTTCCTAACTATATATTATGTTAATTAAACTACGTGATTAATTAAGAAATCCTTATCTAGCTAACTACTAACCATGACTAATTCTAAGAATTAACCCATGGACAACCCAAGTATATATTCCACAAGAAATCATTTATTTTGATATTATATATATATAGTTTGATGTTGAGTCATATTTACAATTAAATCTACTTAATTTGTTAGTTAACAAAAAGGAGTGATCATGATCTTAAATGTTAGGTATTAAGAAAAAAATCATGATATCCCAATAGATTTCACCCTTAAAAAGATGTTTATATTAATTATATTTTGAACTTATTAAGTCATTTAAAGGTTGATTGCATCTAAAGATGAATATGTATGTAAATCAATATTAGATGATTATATATAATGATTTATTATTAATGAATGATTACATTTATGTAGGGAAGAGTTGTCGATTGAGATGGTTTAATCAACTTGATCCGAGAATTAATAGAAGGCCATTTAGTGAAGAGGAAGAAGAGAGACTTCTTGCGGCTCATAGGCTTCATGGGAATAAGTGGGCTTTAATTTCTAGACTCTTTCCGGGACGAACAGATAACGCAGTCAAGAATCATTGGCACGTGATCATGGCTAGAAAGCAAAGGGAGCAATCTAAACTCCACGGGAAAAGCAACTACCAAGATACTATTAGCGTTGGCCACGAGTCTAATTCCACTCCCCTGACTCACATCTCTAGAAGAAGATTGAAAATTAGGGAAGATTATAACTTAAGTATGAGGTTTGAAAATGGTGTCATCTCCCCATTTCAAAGCAAAAACAAAGACAAAGCTTTTGCCTTCCCTACTCCAAATTCTTGGAACTTCTCTAGTCCAATCTCTTCTTCATCAGTTGCAAACAATAGTAACTCGACCTTGACGGACTTGTTTGGAAGATTAGAGGGTAGGAACAATTTCTTCAACCCGAGTTTATTTAATCTAGATAGTTCTAAAGATAACTTCCACAATGATTCAAACAAAACCCTAAGCCGACTCTATTCGAGTTCATTGATTGGATTCTCAGAGAACCGCAAGAAGTTAGTTCCATGTAATCCTTTACATTTACCCCTACTCAGAGATAGCAATGTGATAGAGCCAAGTAGAAGATCAAACATGTTTGCAACGATTAAAGATCATCACCATCAATTTGTGGAAATGAGAGCAAGTAGTATAGATCAAGATGATCATGTTAAAGAGTCAAAAGATCACGAATCCATCAAGAGGCCAAAGGACATCAAGTTCATTGATTTTCTTGGAGTGGGCATCCCTTCTTGATGAAGTAGAACAACATACACTATTTATGTAATAAGTAAATACTATAAATTGTGGACAGGACTTTGATACCACTTTTAGCTGTGATTTAGTTATAGAAACATAATTAACATTTGAATGCTTTTGTAATTAGGATTTTGGAATGCATGATCGAAGGGATCCCTACAAGTTTTTTTTTGTCAATCAAGATGATGAAAACATGATCAGTACTCATCATTGTTGTATCATATCGATTGGGTTCATGCACTTTTGTATGCATGAATGAATGGTATTATTATGAGAACTAGTGTTTGTTGGGATGTGATTGTGTTATTGCTTTAGTTGTTAATAAATATATCTTACCATAAAAAAGTTGTTTCTTTTTATTAACAATTAGTACATTTGAAAAAAAAACTAAAATAAAAGCAAAATACTTCATAAAAAACTAACGTAAACAAAAAGATTGCATTATAAAAATTAATTAACCAAAAACACTGAGATGATACATTGAAAAATAAAAAATATATTGTGAATGTTTTTTTAAAAGATCTTAAAATAGAAAATTTTAGGGAAAAAACATAAGGCTGGTTACTCAAAATTAAAGACTATTTAAAAATCTTGATGTGATGTTGAAACATTTTAATGAATTTCCAAACTTTTTTGAATAATAAAAATTCTCCAAATTTCCTAGTAATCATCCATATCCATTACAGACTATTTTTAAAAAGAATTTGTTCTAAGATTCATTGGTTTTAGTTTGAAGATATGTTTATAAAAGATTAAAATAATTTATTATTTTATTCTCTAAATTTTTATTTTCAATCCATTATCTATTATATAGACTATTTTTGTTGTTGTAAAGAATTGATTCAAACTCCTTAATTTATGTTAGGTTTATAAAAGAATGTAAATTTATTATTTAGTTAAAAAATGGCTGAAGTAACAAATTGAAACTTTATTTAAGATTAATGGTAATTTGGGATTTTATTTTTTATTTTTAACATTATAATTTAGGACTTCTTATTGAAGGTCAATTATAATTTAAGACATTTTCTTTTGAACCTCACAATTTGAGGCTCATTATTGGAAGACAATTGCAATTTGAAACTTTTTCTTTTAAACTTTACAATTTAGAGCTCCTTATTGGACAAATTGCAATTTAGAATTCTTTATAACCTTACAATTTAAGGCTCCTTATTGGGGTGAATTATAATTAAAAACATTTTCTTTAGAATCTCACCATTTGGGGCTTCACTTTATCAAGAGTGTACTATTCATTTTCGTTCAAAAAATGTATTACGTGACATTTATAATTAAAAAATTAATAGTGACATATACTTCTAAATGTCACCTTATTTTTTTTTAAAATAAATGTAAGTTCATTAAAAAGAAAAAAGAAAAAAGAAAAAAGAAAACACTACATCCATCCCAACCCAAATTAAACGTTATCCACGACTACATCCCTTTCACCCTAGTTTGACTCCACTACCTTTCATCTCGCGACGCTCGACTACCATCGCCCTAGCCTGACTCCCCTCTTCACATTGCGATGAAATTAAGTTGAATCGGGTTAATTTATGGCATTTAAATTACGTGTCACTATTAAATTTTTAACTATAAATACACGTAATATTTTTTTTTGACGAACGTCCATATCCGTTTGGGCAAAACCCCATTTTGTACAAACTTGACAATAATGAGTCACAAGTTATGAGGTTCGAAAGAAAAGTTCTCAAATCGCAATTGACCTAAATAAGAAGTCTCAAATTGTGAAATTTGAAAGAAAGAATCTCAAATTAAAATTGACATTCAATAAGGAATTACAAATTATAAAGTTGAAAAGAAGAGGTCCCAAATTACAATTGGTCCCGAAGCATCAATTTGTTGTTTCGATCCAAGTCATGGCTAGTTATATCTTTGAAGGTGATTTTATATTGTTTATTCATGCAATTTGTTTCATATTTGTTTTATTTATATATAGAAACACGGTTGCTTGTGAAGCGGTAAAGTACTCTCTTTTCACTTTAAAATCTATATATAAAACAAATTTTTTAATTTATTATCGATTTAAAAGTGAAAAGAAAGTAGTTTTATCACTCCACAAGCAACCGTATTTATTTATTTATTTATTTATTTATTTATTTATTTATTTATATATATATATAATAATAAAACAAATTGCATATATATATATATATATATATATATATATATATATATATATATATATATATATATATATAATAATAATAATAATAATAAAACAAATTGCATGAATTTAACAATATAAAATCACAACTTCAAAGATATAACTAGCCATGGCTTAAAAGTAAAAAAAATGTGATTATATACTCATAATAAAATAAATTAATAATTAGGATAGTTTAAGAAAAAAATCTTGTATAAAAGATTAAGATTCATATTTTTATTAAAAACACTCTAAATTAAAGTAAAAACATTAAACTTGTACTAACTTCTTAAAATGGAAAAATAAATAAAAATAATATATATACAACACAATTAAATCTTAAACAGGTATGCATGACCATTTTATTGTATATTAATTGATCATATTAACATAATTTATGAATTATAAAAGTATTTGATTGATGATGATTTTGAAATTGAGTTATTTTTGTTGATATAAATGGTTTAAATGTATTATATATATATATATATATATATATATATATATATATATATATATATATATATATATATATATATATTTTTTTTTTTTTAAAATATAAGTTATTTTAATATTTTGGTAATTAAATCAGTTAAACAATTTAATTATAAGAATGAATAAAATGATTTTTTTTATTATATTTAGATTTGAAAATAATTCTTACTGAAAACAAGCCTTAAACATGAGTATATATATATATGTAAAGACACCCGACTATATAATAGAGCGAGATTTTATGAAATTAATTAATGCAATAATTTATAAGATAAGATCACTGTAATTAGTAACATTAATATTAAGTAACTCTCTAAGTTCCTTTATTAAGTTCTTTATGTATCTGATTAATTAACAAGCTGTATAATTTTAATTTTAATTATTTTCTGTCATGAATATTGAACTAATAATTGGTAATTCCTCCTCTTAACATAAATTCAAATTATCCCCCAAAAAATTAAAATATATTTAAGTTATGTGCTTTTTATAATATGTTTGTCACATCCAATAAACTAAATATAAGAAATATATCATTAATAAAATAATCACACAAACATTACATATAGCCATCTTGCATACACACATTGCTTAATAGTAATATTTATAAATATTTTTATTATATTAAATAAAGATGTACAATATTATTCACTTTTTCTTCCTCTTCTAACCATAGGTCTTATTATTTTTATTTATTTACACATCTTTTTCAGTATGTGAATAGCTTATAAGCTTTTAAACTTGCGAAAAGAAATCAAATCCCTTCTTGGATTATCGATATATTGTGACGAGAAACAGGTTCATTAAAATAAATTGACGTAGTCATTAATTTGGAAAAGTCGAAAGATGTCTTTATATCTTGTGAGATATTTATGGCATCTTTGTTAATTCCAAACAATCCTCCAGTTGAAAAACCAGCACAATAGATATTATTATAATCTCCTTTCCAGTAATTCGATAAACCTTTCTTGGGCATTCCACATCCATCAAAGAGAGATCCATTATCCTATTATAAGTATTAAATGTCAAAGAATTATGTATATTTATATATATTAAGAAGGACTTAAATGGAACTAACCTGGAGCCATGTGTTAACTGTGCTTTTGTATCCTGTAGCAAAGACAATTCCATCATAGCTTTTCACAATTCCATTACTGAATTCAACATTCTTTCCATCTAACACCTTGGATATGGATGGCACAACCTTGAATATATATGATAATAGTTAATATCGATAAGTTATGAATCAAAACAAAATAAAACTTCATCATATATACTCAAAATAATCGAACATCAAACTAAGAAAGATTCTTCAAATGGGAATACCCCAACTTTGGATATGATAAACATCTTTATATCATAATTTACTCAACTAAGAATTTTGTATTTTTAGATGTAATTAAGATATATAGTGCAATTTACTTGTATGATGTCTTTTTTGATTTTCTCTATTGTGCCAACATTGATGATAGGGGATCGACCGGTGGTAGTTTTAAGGTAAAATGGGCCCTTGTTAGGCCTATGAAACCCATATTTAGAGAGGTCTCCAAACTGAAAGTTACTCATTAGAACAATCAAGTCATCAACAAATTTGGGTGGAAAAATCTTGAGCATAGACATCCCATATTGCACCATTTCCTTAGTCAAAACATGCACCTGATTAATTAAGGCCCAAAACAAAATCAAACACATGAGAATTTTATCATTTTTTTTATGAGGTTGACAAGAAAATTCTTGTATTTACCGGGCTACGGACAACGATATTGCATCGCGCATCATGATTGGACAAGTCATAAGCAATCTCCATCCCGGAATTCCCACACCCAACTACGAGAACATCTTTGTTTACAAACCTTTGACCATTCTTATATTGACTAGAGTGCAACACCGTCCCTTCAAAGTCACACATACCATCAATACTAGGAATCACTCCTTGACTATTGATCCCGGTAGCAACCACCAAGAACATCCCCATAAATGTCTTTTTCATGCCCGTATCCATATCCACCGCATCCACGATCCATTTGTTACAAGTACGATCATGGGAAGCAGACATAACATCATGACGAAAAATCGGCTCAATGTTAAATTCAGACACATAGTTATCAAGATAAACGATGAAATCGTTCCTCAACACAAATGTGGGCGCACTTGGAGGAAAAGGCATGTGAGGAAGTTGACATATATCCTTAGCCAAGTGAAGTTTTAGCCTGTCGTAGGCTTTCTTCTTCCATAAAGAAGCACAACAATCTTCTTTTTCGATAACAATGTTGGGGATCGAAAGTAGGTTTAGGCATGCAGATGTTGCCATGCCTGCAGGACCTGCCCCAACAATGATCACAACTGTTTCTACAATTTTCATTGATTCAATATATGTTTGTAGTATAGAGTCAATAGAAATTTAAGAATTGGGTGAAGATTATACAAGCAACCTTAAGGTTATTTATAGGTGTCCAATTCATTTTATAAAAGTTTTTTTGGTTATATTTCTTTTCCATTTGTATTGAAATAAATAAATGTTTCAAAATTTAAGTAACTTGTTAATAATATCATGTAATATATATTGTAATGTGTTATTTCTTTCTCTATGAACTAATATGCAGTTTATATATTTTTAAAATAGGTATTTATATATTTGGTTATTTTTATATTTTTATTCTAAAATCATTCTATCACTTCAACCATCAGATTAATCTTTTTTTATCTTTCTAAATATTAAAATTATCCTTTACTTATTTTTTTTAATATGTAGAGAGAAAAAAGAATTTTTCCATTTGTATTGAAATAAATAAATGTTTCAAGATTTAAGTAGCTTGTTAATAATATTATGTCATATTGTAATGTGTTATTTCTTTCTCTATATATGAACTATTATGCAGTTAATTATATTTTTAAAATAGGTATTTATATATTTGGTTATTTTTAGATTTTTATTCTAAAATCATTATATCACTTCAACCATCTGATCAATTTTTTTTATCTTTCAAAATATTAAAATTGTCCTTTACTTATATTTTAATATGTAGAGAGAAAAAATAATTTTTCCATATTTGTATTGAAGTAAATAAATGTTTCAAGATTTAAGTAACTAGTTAATAATATCATGTAATATTGTAATGTGTTATTTCTTTCTCTATGAACTAATATGCAGTTCATTATATATTTAAAATAGGCATTTATATATTTGGTTAGTTTTAGATTTTTATCCTAAAATCATTCTATCACCTCAACCATCTAATTAATTATTTTATTTATTAAAATATTAATATTATCCTTTACTTATTTTTGTAGAGAGAGAAAAGAATGGAAGAAAGTAATTGAGTCATAAAAATTTAAAAACCAATTTTTTAAAATTTGAATCAAACTAGTGTTTTTAGGAAAAGGCCTTATTTAGAGGATAAGATTTTGGTGATATTCAAGATACATAAAATCTATATAAAAAAAAAAAAAAACTCTAATCCTTTTCATTTACATCTTTACTTTTTCCATACTTTTTTAAATAGATTCCTAGTAATCAATCTTATCTATATTCATATCTATATTAATATTCATTATGGACTAATTTTTTTTTAAAAAAAAAATGGAATTGTTAGTTTTAGTTTGAAGATATGTTTATAAAAAAAATTTGTTTCCATTCTCTAAATATTTTATTTTCAGTCCAATATCCATTATAGACTATTTTTTGTTGTTGTAAAGAATTGATTCAAATTTATTAATTTATGTTATGTTTATAAAAAATGCAAATTTATTATTTAATGAGAAAATGAACTTATTCCTTATAGCATCCCTAATATATATTCGAAAATAACTTAAAAACCAATGTTTAATTTCTAAATTTAATAAGTTATTTGAAAATACTGAAATGTTATTATTGAAACATTATATTATAAATAAAAAACTTGTTATCTTGTTTAATAGTTTAATTGTTGTTGTATAGTTTAAATAGAGATTATTTTTGCAAAATTTGTTTTAGTCATCATGTTTCACTTGTATTTTCTTTCCATTTTGATTTCTTAAAATACCTTAAATTTTAAATGAGATCATAATTGTGAGTATATATGAATATGATGTTAACTTGCTAAATTCTAAATAAATATATATACATAAAATAAAGACAATAAAACCACAATTACATAACATAAACATATTTATTTATATAACAATTTATATATGTTTAAGAAATATATATAAATACAACATAGGGCAGCATTGCATAAATACGCAATATTAATTACAAGTAACATATGTAGCTAGGAAACATTACATGACAGGTTGTATTATTTTATTTATTTATTTATTTATTCACCCATCCTTATTTTCTTACTAACATTTAAAACAGTAACATATTACATGAAAAAAGATGACGATATAGATATAACCGCACTCAAAGCAGTACTTCGATGCGTTGCCCTAATGTTGTCGTAAACATCTCATATTCCATCTCGCATTACTGTTTGGACATGTCAAGAAAGATTGTCTTTATATCTTGCGATATATTGATGGAATCTTTATAAATTCCAAACAATCCTCCAGATGAAAAACCGACACAATAGAGATTATTTTTGCCCTTCCAGTAATTTGGTAAATCCTTTTTAGGCATTCCATTTCCATCAAAGAGAGCCCCGTCATCCTATTTTGTTATTAAATTATAAGTTACCAAAAGTCAAAATAATGATGTTATATATTTGTATATGTGTCTATATTAACAAGACTTAAAAGAAACAAACCTGAAGCCATGTGTTAACTGTGCTTTTGTACCCCGTAGCAAAGACAATTCCAGCATAGCTTTTCACAGTTCCGTTAGTAAATTCAATGTTTTTTTCATTTAACACCTTGGATATGGTTGGCACAACCTTCATTTAAAACAGTTATTTTCTTATTCTTCTTTTTCAAATGATCCAAAACAACCAAAAACTAAACAAATTAACCCGAAAAAAAACAACTTACTTTGATGATGCCTTTTTTGATTTTCCCTATGGTGCCCACGTCGATAATCGGGGATCGGCCAGTGTGAGTTTTAAGGTAAAATGGGCCCTTGTTAGGCCTATGAAACCCATATTTAGAGAGGTTTCCAAACATAAACTTGCTAATTAGAACAATTAAGTCATCCACAAATTTGGGTGAGAAAATTTTCATCATATACATTCCACTCTTCACTAGTTCCTTGGATAGAACGTGCACCTAATTAATTAAGACACAAAACAAAAATCAATTTCTTTTATTTGTTTTGTAGATCTACCAAATGGTTTCGATATCTTTTAAGAAAAAGATAATGATTTTAATTACCGGGCTACGCACGACGATAGAGCACCGTGCATAATAATTGGACAAGTCATAAGCTATCTCCATCCCGGAATTCCCACAACCAACCACGAGAACATCTTTATCTTCAAATATTTTGCCATTCTTATATTGACTAGAGTGCAAAACCGTCCCTCCAAAGTTACTCATACCGTCAATCTTAGGAATAACTCCTTGGCTATTTATTCCCGTGGCTACAACCAAGAACATCCCCATAAATGTCCTTTTCACGCCCGTGTCCATATCCTCTGCATGCACGATCCATTTGTCATGAGTACGGTCGTGGAACGCAGACATCACATTATGACGATAAAATGGCTCAATGTTGAATTGAGACACATAGTTATCGAGATAAGCGATGAAATCGTTCCTCAACACATATGTGGGTGCAGTCGGTGGAAATGGCATGTGGGGAAGTTTGCAGATATCCTTAGCCAAGTGAAGCTTAAGTCTATCGTAGGCTTTCTTTTTCCATAAAGAAGCACAACAATCTTCTCTCTCGATCACAATGTTGGGGATTGAAAGTAGGTTTAGGCATGCAGATGTTGCCATGCCTCCAGGACCTGCCCCAACAATGATCACAACTGTATCTAGAATTTCCATGAGTTTGTTAATTTTATATTTATTTAAGAGTGAATATAAGTTGTAAGAATATGTTAAACAAAGTTAAAGTAATTTATAGGCATCCAACGTTCTAGAAAGGGTATTTTAGTAATTTAATTTTTTATTTGTATAAATGTAAAATTTTCCAGATTTATGACACTTGTTAATAATATTGACTTAGTTTTTAAAAAATAATATTTAATTTTTAGAACATTCCTCTTACAATAACTATTATTTTAAAAAAATAAAAACTTACAAATAAGTATTTTATTGAATTTAATATAAAATATATAATTAAATTATATTAAAAAATTATAGAGAAATATTTGTTTTTATAAAATTTTAATTTTTTTGAAAACAATAATTTTTTTAATAAAAAAGTTTTTTTAATGATTTTTGGAAAAATAAAATGTTTTATATATCTAGGTGGTACCTGTTTAATTATCTTTTACACAAAACATTTCAAAATGCACAAGGTGTGGATACCATTTATTCAAAAACATGTTTTACAAATATATATTTATATATATATATATATATATATATATATATATATATATATATATATATATATATATATAAACTTGAAAATCAAAGGTGGCATAATTTATTAAATAGAAATATTTAAATAAATCTAATAAAATAATTAATAATTAAATACTCCATCATTAAGGTAAAGATTCTACTTAAAAGAATAAAATGTAAAATATTCTATAATTAAAAAAATAATAAAAAATAATTAAAGTTACACTTACAATTGATATAAATTTCTTAAATTAAAAATAATAATATTAAAAAATTAGAATTGATGTTCCTAGTCCTTATAAAAAAGATCCCTTTTATATTTAAAAAAAAAACAATTTACATTTATTTATATTATATATATTAATGTACTAATCATATTGATCCCTTCTTATCCTCTAGGTGGCACATATTGATTTTGACAATCTCATTTAGTTTGATTTTCACTTTCACTCTCATTGTTATTATTATTATTTAATTTTTTTATATACATGCATTTCAAAAATAATTTTTATATAAGTAGTGAATTTTGAACATAAATATGATATTCTCTTATAATTTGAAATAAATTCATATACAAAGAAAAAAAATATATAGGGGAAATATGTTTTCAATCTACTTAGTTTATGCATAATTAATTAAATATATCTTATAGTAAATTAATTAATAAAAAAATATATGTGTAAAAGCTACAAAGTAGTATAAACCATTTTAATTATAAACTATTGAACACATATGTTAAATAATTTCACAACTCAACAATATATTTACTATTTCTATCATTCAAAATAAATAAATTAAAAAATTAATAATTGATTGTTTATAAATACAGATATAAATTTTTAAGAAATTATGTAACAAATAAAAAAAATAAAAAATTATAATAAAAGTGTCCCATAATATATCAAACCAAACAATATTTATATTATTATATATGAATAAATTATTATTATTTATTTAAATATTATTATTATAATAGGTATTTATTAAAAAAATGTGTATATATATATATATATATTTATAATAATAATTTATCAACAAAAATATAGGAGAAAGACACGTACCTTAATTCAAATTAAATTAAACCAGGTTCTAGAAGAGTTTGTTAAAGATTTTTACAATATCAGATTAAATTTTGAAAGTTTGAGTGTAAAGATAATTTTTTATTCAATTGTAATTCTTTTTCAATTACCATTCAATTATTATTTATTATTATTATTATTTTATGTTAAATTCATCCATCTTTATTAAAGAAAAGTAGTATGTTTGTATTTATCAAATAATATTTTTTTTCATTTCAATTTACTATTTTATTTATTTATTCTTCTCTCTTTTATACAGGTTTATGTTCATCCATTAGCTGTGACTGTGATAGCCACTTGAAGATAAGACCTAATTTAATATTAGTCTTGTATCAAAGTGAAAATCGAAAAAGCTTGACAGAATAATAGATTAAAAATAAAATTTTAAAAAATAAAAATAATAGAAGAAAACAAAGACATTAGTATTTGTTACTATGTTGGGTCGGATCTCGAAAGGCGAGAGACTATTTATATATGAACAATAATTCATCTAAATGGATTTTCATATAAGAGAGAGTTTGATAATATATATTTCAACAAATGCATTTTATAAATTTAGAAATATAAAGATTTGTACATATTATTCATTTTGTTCATTTGTAGGAAAAACATAGCTAGGTTATGAAAGTTAATGTTATGTATAAATTAATTTCTAGTTTATTTTCTTCATAAAGAAAATCCTCCTTCATATGCTTGTCATGAATTGACCTTGTTAAACCTCTCATTGATAATTGTTACCTTCGATAATGAGTAAAAACTTCTAAAAGGAACTTACTTTCTCAATTGAGGCGCTCTTCCAATTACGATGATCTTCTATGTTTGTCAACAATTTGCTAGGAGGACATTTACCGTATGTCCGTCTTCCATCGATGAAGCTACATAAAAGTTAAAGATTTCTAAAAAATTTATACCTCATTTTGGTTGGTCGAGAAAGCTTTTTATCGCCGGAAGGGAATGAAGCAGAAAAATCATAGTGTGATCATCTCTATAAATTGTCATGGTCTCCATTTCTAAAGAGCGTTGTGTGTTTATCCTTCCAAATTGTGATATCTCTTTAGGCATAGTTCATTCTAATTTACGCCACTAGTTGATGCATTTATAATGTACATCGTCAGACAAACCAATAAGTAACGTAATTAATTTCTTTGTTTCTTTCAATATTTTCAAAATATTTTCATCACGGTAGATTCAAATATCGTCAGACAAACCAATAAGTAACGTAATCAATTGTCGTCTTGTAACAAGTTGTCCATCATGATACATGCGAGAAACCCACTCTTCTCGGTTCTCAATGTCTAACTCGACATTAACCTTAACGTGTGTGCTATCATCACAAAAGTTGCACATCAATCGGTAAAACATTTATTATTTGGGTTCGTAATACTAGCTTTTTTTTTCTCAATAATTCAATCTTGATTGTCACATTAAGTGCAATAGTTAATCTTCATGCTAACCAGATATTTTAGAAACAAATTTTGATTCTAGGTTTGAGATAATTTTTTTTAATAAATATATATATATATATATTTTTAATTAAATCTTGCTTCAAAATATTATCTTCTTTATAACTATACAAAACAAAATGTTTTAAAAAAAATGTAGATTATTATCGTCCAAATCCATTCCTAATTAGTAATTCCAAATGAGTCACTAGATAACTTTAAAATCAAATTTAATAATTCATATACATTAATGACAATAAATATAGTAAACTCTTTTTAAATAAAAACTGTTCATTTTTTTCTAAATAGTTAAAGATGTGAGAATTGCGAGCAAAACTTTTATAAATAAATAAAAATGCATCATTACCTATTACTAAGATAATTCAAGTACTACGTACAATTCTTATTTAAGAGATTAAAAGTGTGAAGTTTGATTTTTATTATAAATGTCTTAATATATTTTTAAAATTTAAAAGCAGGGGTGTTACATTTAAAAAAAAAAAAAAAAAAAAAAACATATTTAAGATAATGTGTTTTTGTTATATTACTTTTCTTTCATTTACAAGCATTTTTCAACCTTCCTTTTTTAAGTTAAAACATGTGTGGTACTAGAATTATAGTAAAATATTGATAGTAGCTATTAAATGATTTATTACATAATTCAATTAACAAAAAAAATCGGCACATTTGTTATATAGTTATTTTTGCAAGTTTTCTCTTCTTTATGTTATGATATTAAATATTAGTTGCTGTTTTTATGTCATATTTATTTATATATTGTATAGATTTAAAAAAAAATCATTATATAGTATTTTGAGAAAAAAAAAATAGTTTTTCTTTATTTTATTTTGAAAATATTCATATTGTATATAATTTTTATATAACTTAAAATTTAGTTTAATATATATATATATATATATATATATTATTAAATGACTAATGTAGCTCAAATAAATGGTAAGAGTAGATTGAAATAAGGTTGTTTGTGGTAAATTTGTAAATTCAATTCTAACTATTTTATTTTAATAAATAATAATATTTTATAGTTGTAATTTTGAACCTTATGATCATTTTAAAAAAGATTAATAAATATTTTTTATATCATAATTTATATTTGTCATAAGACTACTAGTATATTTTGTCATCAAAGTACGTAGGTGGTGACACTAGTTTGAAAATTTTATTCTCATATACATAAATTTGTTAATCGGTTATCATTATAAGCTTAGGAAAGAAAATTGAGATATTTCGAAAAATTTCTTTTAAACGAACCAATTTACACTACTGGATTAGTTCACACTTATTTAATTTTTTATTTTTAAATTATGAAAAACTAGTCTATCCTTCTGCTTCTATTCAAAATGTTTATGGTAGAAATTGAACCCGTAACTTTAGTCTCATAAGTTACTTATTATTAATTAAAAATCAATTCTTTGAATGATCTTTATGGAAAATTGACATCCCATTGATTCAACAAAAGACTCACACTAATCATTCCAAATGTCCCAAATTTTTGCATATATGCATTGTTTTGACAAAAATTGTTAGTTGTTGTGAATTCCATATGAATAAAAAGAGTTATTAATGTATTAAAGATCTTGCCAAAATAAAGTGTTTTTATCCTTATCATTTTTAAATGAACTAATACTCGTAGGTGGGTAGCGATACTAATTAAATAACATGTAGTCTCGTGCAAAAATAATTAAACAACTATGAATTTATAGTCATTTAATTATAATGATATTTTTGTACATATATTTTTTTAAAATCTTTATTATCTTTCAAAATTTTGAAACTACTTTTTTTTCCATATCATCAATCAAATGCGCGCCAAAGAATTGGTATAACTCTATTTGAAACTTAGTAACTTATATAGTGGTTCTTACAATTAATTACAACTTATATTATATATCTTCTTATAATTATTTGTACATTGCGTATACAACTTGGGAGGTCTTACTAAACGCCTCATTACAAATAGCAATAAAATATATAAAATCCTATCAATCAACTACCATAATAAAAACTAGCTTGATATTCAAACAGCTAGCTCAAAGTTGTCACGCATGTCTATAAACTAAGCTTGATCAAACAGCAAGATCAAAGTTGTCATGTCTTTGCTATTTGTCACATTGCATGTATTGTAAATGAAGACTTTGAATGTTGTTCTTTGATCATCAAAACTATTGCATAAATGTTGTCATATGTTATGACTGTCAAGAGCAAACAAGGCATGAAACACATCTGTTGGGATCTATGTAACAACAACACAATTAATATGATTTAGTCATAAGTTGAATTTAGTTAAGTTATCGATCAAGCTTACTTCACTATTATAAATATGCATGGATCTAGTTGGGAAGTTCGTCCGATACTATCATAACTCCACTTCAATTTATTTTTTCCGAATATTAATTTACTTTATTATAAATATTTTTTAACAATACACACCTTACCCTTAATTTTAGGCATTTTTTTAGAAAGAAAAAAATAAATGGTTAGGAAGATTTGACAATGAGACCTTGTCATAATGAAATTCATTTATTATTGAATTAAATGAGACTTCTATATTTTTGTTTGTAGTTTAGATTACAAAAATCTTGTACTAAAATATTTAATTACCATCATGTTCCCTAAATGACATATTAATGATAATATATATATATATATATATATAATGTTTAATTAAACAATGTTAGTTGTTGTTTATTAATATTAATAAATATATAATTAATTATATTAAACCGAAATGAAGTCATCATTTGTCACCATTTTCTTTTTCTTAATGAAAGTTACCCTCCTAAAATTACATCATAAAATCGTCATCTTTATAACTTATTTTCCCTTTAAAAAAATTATATTTAACCAAAATATCAATGTAATAGTAAAAAATCATGAATAACTTAGACCAATTTTCTAAAAAAAAAAATGTTTATATCAAAAGTGTTTTAATAAATGTGATTTTATTTCTTAACAAAAATAATATTCTGATGCCAATGAAATAATTAAAATATATATGATTTTATTCAACTCAAATGTAAAAGTAGAAACATATAATTTTACTATTTAAATTTGAATGTGCCATTATGATTTGGGTGAGATCTATATATTGTATATAGGTGGGGGTGATGAATGTTATTTTGTATTCATTTTATTATCGGTGATCTAATTAAATGACCATTTTTAGTAAATAGGCCTACCATTAATGTTCTATTTAGTTGCATATGCAATATGCAAGTTTTCTTCTATTAAAATATATTAATTAATTGTATGACATATACATAAATTGACTTAAAAAGAAGTTAAAACTTTTATTATATTTTGTATTAAATTTAGTTTATAGGTTGAAATATGAAGTATTTAATGTATACAATCGAATATCTAAATGAAAACTCATGGCTTAGTAGTAAAATACATTACTCATGTTTTTAAGGTCAATATCTAAACAAAAATCATTAAACTGATTCAATATCTAATACATCCATCGGACGACCAAATTTAAATTTATTCAAAAACATCTTAACCTAATCCGCGACCACAATATAACTAATATTTGAGAAATTTTAATAACAATTCAACATTTCTCTCAATGAAAATTGAACATTTGAACATATTAATTATTTTTTATTTTATGATTAGAAGGGTAAAGTTATTTGAAGAGGTGGTTTATAATAAAATCTCAAAAACTAAGATTACATTTTATATTTGTAAGAATATATGTGTTTTAATTCAATAAAATAGTGCTAGATGATTTTAGTTTAAAGTATAAAGTTTCTAAAGAAAAAAAAAAACATTAATACAAGCCCATTTTCTATTACTTATTACTACAAGCCCATTTTCTATTTGTAGCTTTCAACTTTTGACCTCAGTCCATTGTATGGTCCAATTTCATGATAAATGCCCATAAATCATTGTCACTAAAATCTAGCTTTTAATTGTAAGAATTGGCTATAAACAATATAAATGGAGGAGTTAGATTGAAAATTTATGAAATTCAAAAATAGAACAAATCATATTCAAATAAAGTTATAGAGATGCATAGTTTAGATAATAATGTTAAGTGGCATATTTCATATACATGTTTTAACAATAGAAAAAAAATTAATAAAAAATTGAAAAGATCAATTATTATTCAAATTAAAGTGTTTTAGTAAGAATAGTAACAAAACTCTTGCTATTTAAACTATATTAATGATTTAGCATTTTATTGAAATATTAATTAAAAGACAATATTTGTCATAACTTATAATTAAGAAAAACATCATAACACAACTTCAAAATGTAAAAAAGATTCAAAAACAACCATAACAAAAGAAAATCAAAACAAAAGCAATTGGGCAGAAACAACAAGACTAAAAAATCCTGTATCAAAATATTTTAATTTGAATCAATACTAATTGATGAATTTAGATGTTTGCAATGGTCTATGGTAACGTTATTGACTTCGCCAAATGGTTGGATTGGAGAAAAAAGAGCGAGATTTATCTTTTTAACACAAAATCTCATAAAGATAACACGAGATTTTCATCTCATACGATTCAACCTTAGTAGACTAGGAATATTATGTTTCAAAGTTTTGATAGCCACAACCAAAAGACAACAAATTGAATAAGCCCAAAGAGACTTGCATTATCATCCTAATAATATGTGGGATTTGATGCAATTGTTTGTGGACATGCATTATTTATTTTCTACACATTTGACACCACCACATACATTACTATATACACACTTCACACAAGCATAGAGACTAGCAGTTCCCTCTTTTTTCCTTCTCAGCAGCAGAAAAAAGTTTAAACATGGGAAGAAGAATCATATTTATTGCAAATTACAAACTCGGTTTTAATGAGCAAAGTAGGCAGCAGTTGCACGATGTGCTTGAACTGCGCAGACACAGTGGACTGAGGTCAAGTTGAGGCAGCCGCTTATTATGAGAGAATGCCTGCCCGGGCATGTATGCAAAGCTGGGAAAGAGTCGCATACTGCCTGAACAGCAGGGGGTGTAAGAGCCGTGCATTGGCTAATGTTCAAATTCCTCAGCCCTTCTTCCTCGTACCTCTTCTTTACGGGCTCCCACACCTCATGCCTGTTCTTCACTCGGCTATGAGCCAGAGAGTACATGGCTCGGTCTGTTATGTATTGACAGTAATACAGACCCAGTGATCTCAGATGAGGGCAATTGTTTGCCAATGCGATCACACTTATATCTGCAATCCAGATAGATCAAACAAGAAAGTTTCTCTTAATTCTTAAATTTTCCAATTAAATGAAAAGAATAACATTGAACAAAATATATGAGTTTATTATCAAATCAAATAGAAGTAACGAGCATATTGACTAGAAACTAAAGTGGGAAATACATTGGTTTAAATAACTCTCTATCCAATCAACAATCTACTCATCAATCGTATCATTCAAATCATCAACCAAAATAACTTTCCTTAAATTATGAATAACACTCAAATATCCTGATTTTCAATTGGTGATGCTTAGGATATTGTTCTTTTGTTTGGTGATGATGTGTTTTTCCATGAAAGGATGATAAAGTAAAGACCCTTTTAGAAGAAAAAAATGATAAAAAAAAGGGTAATCAAGGCAAACCTGTTATGAGAACACAGCCACACAAATCCAGAGCTCTTAAATCAGGACAGCCATAAGCTAAGCTTGTGACACCAGCATCGCCAACCTTCTCACACCATCCGAGATTCACATATTGCAATTCTTTGCAATAATATCCAATAGCCTGCAGTAATAAGGAAAACAAATTAGCAGCCAATTCAGAAGCAAAGTCCTTAATATAATTACAGACAAACAGATAGTATAGAGATACCTTGAGTGCCTTATCAGATGCAGCTTTCACACACCCACAAAGATTCAAGTATTTAAGTTTTACGCAAAACTGGGCTAAATATTCAAGAGCCGAATCGCTCAAAGATGAACAACCGCTGATATTAAGTTTGACAAGATTTGGGCAACCATGGGCCAAAGCATAGAGTGAACAGTCAGTAAGCTTAAAGCTTTTGCTTAGGTCAAGATAACGCAGGTCATGGCAGTATTTTGAGATCATCTCAACTGCATTATCTTGAAGCTGTGGTTTATCTTGTCGCAGAATTAGGGTCTGCAAGTTTGTGAATTTTGGAGCCAGAGATAAAACCAAGTTGTTCATGTTTTCCTTACACCTAATCAAGAAAATAATTCAAATTCAAGAATTCTTATTTTAAAATACCGATCAAAGAGGGTCTTCAAATTTCAATCATTTTCAAAGAATCTTAAGAAGAATCTAGTCCAATTGCAGAAAGAAAAGGGAATAAGATATATATATACCAGGAAAGGGAGAGATGAGAAAGTCCCCAGAAAATTGCATCTCTCCATCCCCTACAAACACCAGAAGTAACAATCACCGTCCGATCATCAACAAGAAGAACGATACGCAGCAAAAGCTCCACTGGGATATCTTTCCATTCAGTAATCACACCACCGCCGGTAATACTCCCCCGACCAACTAATCCTCCGCCGCCGGCAAACATCATCATCTTCTCAAAACAAATGTTTAGTTCGTCAGCCGTTTTCAGCCCTTCTCTTCCTACCATTAGTTATCAAAAAAACCTGTAGAAAGATAAAAAGAGATAAGGGTTCTGATCAATTTCAAGTGAAAGCATCGAAATTTGAGAACTTGGGATAAATTGTTTACAGAAAATTGAAATGTTTCTTGAGACAGACAGAGAGACAATAATAAGAAGTGAGAAAAACCATGTGGTTTTGTAGAGAAGAAGACGAAATCAAAAGGAAGAAGAAACGTATGGGGTTTGAATGATCAGGCGACGGTTATCCAGCCACGTGTGATTGGGAAATACATAGGACCCAGGTAAATTGTATTATGATTTAGACTTGGATATGATATCAATGGTCGTGATTTAAAGTAATTACATGTCCATAGCGTGGAACTCCACTCTTCATTTTTCACCTATTTTGGGGAGGTTAAATAAGTGTGAAAATTAATTTTTTTTTTTTTTAACACAAATAGCAATTATGAGAACAAATTTACAAACATAATCTTATACTATTTTAAATTTTCTCAACAATCAATAGAAAATACAAACTATTAACAATTGCAACTATAAGGCATTGAATTTGGTTTTTTAGATATGGAAAGATAAAAATGATAATACTTTGTGATAATTTTGATTTTGTGAATATTTTTTAATAAAAATGTTTAAAAGATATTAATGTATAATGATAAAATAAATAATAATAATTTTAAAATAAAAGATATTTTAGTGTTTTGGTTAATAAATTAAGTTATGTTAATAAATGAAAAATAAAAATAAAACGATGTTTAATTAATTTAAGTTATTTAAATAACTCAAATCAAACCCGTCAATGATAGAATAAATTCAGCCTCTTTAAAGTCTTGACTTCGGGTCTATCCTTCAGTCAGTTTCGTTTGCATTTGTTAATTGATTAGGCATATTAGTGGACTATATGTTTAACCCGCGAGAATTAATCGTACTCTAAAAAGAAACGAAACTCAGCGTACAAAAATAAAACTCATTTAAAAATATTCTAACATGTTCTTATGTATACATTTTACCATAGGGACTAAAAGATTAGGTAATTTAAGAGTAAAAATATATAGTCAATAAAAAATTTAAGTATATTTTTTTAATTTAAGAAATTATGAATTAAATTAGTTACATTTGGTGTCTTGAAAACATTATTTTAATTAACACCACCTAGTCTATGGGAAAAGTATATTTAATATACCAGAAAGTCATATTTGAATAAAAGTGTAGAACATGACTGTAGGAATTAATCTAGTTTTACTTAGTTTAAAAAAAACTTAATTATATTAATGAGTTTGACCATAACAATATTAGACAATTTCTTTCAAACTTATACTCATAACAATTCGAAGTCAACTAAAAATAAAATAAGTTAGATAATACATATTTAATTATAAATATATATGATTTATTTATAAATTGCAAGTTTAGTTTTAATTGAAATAGGGTACTGTTGACATTGTGATAATATATTTTTTAAGATAGACCCTTACCATATGTGGGTATGTACCTTAAGTTTTTTTAAAAGAAAAATAATTGCTTCAAGAATTATTATGCTTAAATTCATAGAAATATAGTGTTAAATAAGCTAAGACCTTTATGTATACAACAAAAATTAAGATGTTATAACTTATAATACACATGTGAAGGACATGTGACCCTTACTTTAATTAGAATCTTGTAATGTATTATTAGTAAAGTATGTTTTGTAATTAACTCGTATTCATAGGTTCTTTTATATCTTTGTGTGATGATTGATGTTGCGTTGTGTTTATAAAATATTTATTTTAACTTTAGTGATTATATATAAATGTTTGTAATTTTTTGTAAAAGTATTTTTTAAATAAATTATGTTATAACTTAAACTTTAATATTTTTGTATGCCTTTGTTATTTGTTGCGATATTTATAATTAGATAAAGAAATAACTAAAATGAGTTTTATGGTCTTACAAAAATAATAATAATATTAATATTGGTTATGAATTAATATGTCTTCTTATAGGTTGAGAGATTCTATAAAACATATAAATGGCTAATATGGACTTATTTGATCTAAATATGATTAAGGTATATATTCTCATAATCTTTTGAAATATGATTTAGGTATATATTCTCATAATTTTTTGTTTCTTGCTATAGTTTTGATTAGGGAGATACGTCTTAATTGTAAATTATAATAAAAACAATTGTGAAAAAGAGTGGAGAAAATAATGCAACGTTAATAAAAATACACTCATTATCTTAAGATCGTTTCCAACCCAACGGCATACTCAAATCTATTTTGAGTTTGGAAGCTACGACCTACCATTAAACTCATTAACATAATGAATTTGTATTCATTTCTCTCTCTCCCCTAGGTCTTGTTCTTATAAGGTTTTTTTTAATCTCTCTCAAATCACTCTTCAAATCAATCACTTATTATCTATTTTATGACTTAAAATAATTTATTAAAAAGATTAAAATACTCTGTTATTTTAAATATTAAATGTTTAGAGGAAAAAATAAAAAACTGTAATTAATAAGAAAGAGAAGAAAAAAAATAAAATTATTATTTTGATATTAAAATAGTACGTACGCCTTGTTTCCAATAATTACTTTGGATTTTTTAAAAATTTTGTATCATACTACCCCTAAAACGTATATAAAAAAAAAAAAAATAGACAATTTTATATATATTTTCAGTCTGATGTATTTTAATATTTATAAAATTGAGTTTAAAAGTTATAAGTTCAATTTTATTTTTTGATATAATTTATTTATATATTAATGTTGTTCATATAATTTATTTTTGGTAATGTTTATTTTGTTGTGCATGAAATTTTATTAAATTAATGAGAAAATATTGGGATTAAATATATAAAGTTGATCTTATATAGATAATATTAATAAAGTTAAAAGGTTAGGGTAAGAAATGAATATTCTAAGAATATTCTTTTGAGTTTAGAAATGAGTTTTTTAGTTGGAGAATTACAATTTGATATGTAACGTTTATTATATTTTGAGTTTGAGAATGAGTGTTTGAGTTGGAGATGGTCTATTAACAAATAAAAAAAACAAGAATTTATAGATTCGAACATAATATTTGTACACAGCATTAAAATGAAAACTAACAAAATAAAGATTTAAAAAGATCATGAATGGTAGAAAAAAAATAAAAACTTGTTATTCTCAAATTTAGTATTTTATCCAACTAAATGTTTAATTTTCAAATAATAATTAGTATATATGAGGTGAAATGAATCTATATATATATATATATTCAGTTGTTTAATTAGGCTGATTTTAGAAGCAATAATATATTGCTTTATATCATCAAACACACAATCAAGAAAAAGCTTATAATTCCAGCTGTAATTAGTCAACTAATTATACAATTCATTAACATGACTTTGCATAGATTGTTCAATTAATTATGTTTCCCGTTGTTAGAAGTTGTAACACATTTTAATTTAATAATAAATAATCATATATATATAATATTCCAAATCAAAAAGGAAATCTCAGATAAAATGACCATACAATACAAAGGATTTTTGTTGATTTAAAAAAAATATATATATTTATTCGTTTCATCCTATCTCCAGAAAATGACCAATCAATTTTCAAAAAGAAATTTGACGATAATTTATTATAATTTGAAGGATAATAAATAAAGTGGACATGTTAAAATTAAATTAGAAAAAGAGAGTTCTTTCTCATCTTGTGTGAGGAAACGAAACCGCATAAACCACTCACAATAATAAAGTTAACAATTAGTGTAGTACTATCATGTCAATAATTCATAATATTGAAAATAGTACCAAAATAATGGACTACCTTTTCTTTTCAATTGTACCAAAAAAAAATTTTATGAACCACCTTTTTATTTTTTAAATTAGAATGTTTATACTTTTATTTTTTTTAAACATGGTAAATTAGCATTTTTTTTCATTTAAAACGTTTTAAGAAAACATTTTTTCAATTTCATATTATTTTAATAAAATTCAAATATAAAAACTCTAAACAATAATTCTTTATATATTTACTTTTTTCACTTTTACATTTTGACAAAAATAATGGAACCGTCAAGAAAAAATAATAATAATAATAAATCCGTTTTAATAAATTGTAAGTTTGCACGAAATTGAGGATTTTATGATAGAACGAGATATTTTATATATATGAGACTTAAATTTTCCTTGTCTTGTTACATGTGTATCCATTTTTTTTTATTGTTTAGTCATGAGGGTCTTTTTTGTATATTTTTATGTCTTTTATTCTCATCTAAATTATTGTAATCTTTCTCTAAAAATACAATTTCACATTATTATTATAATATCAAACAATTCAATAATTAATAATGTTGCATGGACCAAGGGTGGGTCCTCGATCGATATATGGAATTTCAAATCTTATCTCTTGAAATAATAAAAATTTGAATGAAATTGAATTAGTGTCATATTCACAATACCCAATCATGATATATCTTTGTGTCAACATCCTCTTTCCATTAAGGAAACAAAGGGCTATAAATTGATTAAAACTTTGCTCAATGGCTATGCCTATATGAATCCCCTTTGATGGATATGTCCAAATACATTCATTATTTTCCTCCTACAATTAGTAGAGTTTACAATGAGAATACCTACATACACTTTTATCTTAATTCTAGTCATCGTGGAGATGACAAAGATGCAACCCTAATTTTTGTCTTCTTATGAATTTCTGATCTTACATAAGTATAATTATGTCTATTTTGGTTTCTAATGCTAACATTATTATGAATGTATGACCATTATCAATTATTTTAATGTTTGGAATTAAAGTATATCTTAAATTTGTATAGGGTAATTATTGGGTGGTAATTAAGTATGAAATGTGTTCTTTATATGCTAAACTTCAATTTTAAGAATAAAAAATATGATATTTAATTTCTTAGACAAATTTTTTCACTTAAGAAAGGAGGAGTATCCAAATTAATTCAAACCGTCTGGCCACTATATCGAGTCCAATTCGAACAATAGAAAATATTTTAACTGTCGAAAATGTTTTGATATATTAAAAACCGATATCTTATGGTGGGATAACATGGACTATACAAATAACTATGTACGTTTTTTTAAAAATATATATCACCTTTTTCCATTTTTTGTTTAATAAAAAATATTTTTTTATATTATTATGTGTGTGTTTTTAAAGTTAATTTTGTTTGATTAATAACAAAATTAATTTTAAAAAAATTGTATCACGTTGGATCGGATATCTAACAAATTATCAAATATATGATATATGGTCTTTATAAAATATAAACGACGATAAAAGGGTATCTCTGACTAAATTTTTTTTCTCATTTCATTAAACTTCAATCTTGTACTTAAAATCTTTTAAAATTAGGAATGTCAATTTCAATTTGACATTGCAAACCAACCAAATTCAAAAGTTTGGGGATAATAGTTTGGCTAGCTTCATGTAACATTAATAGTTAATAGTAAGTATATTTACCAACATAGTATCGAAATATATTATTCATTTTTAATTTATGTGGACAGTCTTATTGTTAGTGTTATTGGTGAGGAATTTTGAAAGGAAATAAATATATCTAATTATGTGTGTTTGATAATGAAATACACTAATTTTGTTAATTGGTATTAGGTAGCAAACACTACTAAGTAGGTATTTTTTATAACAAAAAAAAGGGTAGGTAGGTAGTTAGTTATCACTTTACAAACATACTAAAGATCACCATTCAACTACAAAAATGAATTTTGAGAACATTCATTGCATAGGAGTTGTGGAATGCTTGATAGTGTCTACTTCTGAAGTGATATAATCAACGCTAAATTGTTACATAGGGATGTCGCTTGATTTTCTTCGAAAGTTACAATATATTTTGACCTAAAAGTAACCCAAAAGTAAGCTAAATTTTGGCTTGATTCCAATTTGGCCAATGTGCATCCATGAATTGTACCTAAACAGCTCCTATCATGTGGAGTGGAGGACCGCGAAATGAGAGATTGTATAACTTTTCTAGAGCACGATGTTAGTCTTGGTATTATTTATTTTTTTGGATGATGGGGTGATTTGCGACATTTGTTTGGTCCTTCGAGTGGAGAGAAAAAGATGTCGGTTTTGGAGAGGAATTACCTGCTTGGCTTCATTCAATCTAGATTAGAAAGGCAGCTAAATGCCTAGCTACTTGATTCTGTTTGGAGGAACAAATAGGGATATAAAATCATTGAAAAACAAATAATGGATTAGACTATAGAAACCTCTATCAATGGCTACATTTCCACGGGAAAAGGACTTGTTACAAATTTAATCTTTTAGGAAACCTACACACCTTCCAAACCATTATTCATGCTTTTGGAAGTGTTTCATGACTTGATCCCACTTCATATGATCCAGATTTGCCACAATCTTATCATGATCAAAAGTTCCACTAAAACAAAAGACCTTTCCTGACAAACATGGGATTAGTTCCTTATTTCATCAAAATCAAGTTAATTAGAAACTCTTTTGTCATTGAAACTAAACCGGTACCAAGAAAAACATGGCTTTAATTGTCATTGAATAAACTACTTGTAGAAGAAGAAGAAGAACCTGGGGGGATACACAAATAACTAGGAAGGAAGGAAATACACAACATTAAGGCAAGATTCAAGTTTTGGTGCCTTTTCTTTATTTATTTTACTTCTTAGGCTACTAGTTGGTAGACTAAGTTCTGAACCTTTCCAATAAGCTACCGAAAAAGAAGCTCGCCTTGGACCATCCACTTGTCTCCGGTGCCTTGGCATTTTGTGAAGGATCTGTCTTTACATTTAGAACCATTGTCTTTCCAATCTCTTTCCTGAGTGTCTCAATTGTCTTTACATCCACCGCATTCCCAGAAGCATCTCTAACGTAGAACACATTCACAGCTTTTTCTCCAACTGTTGTAACCCCTGCTCTTGTAACAGACAACCCATTTTCACGTAGAATTCTTGTCGCTTCTGATAATAACCCAACTCTGTCCTTTGCGCACAGCTCCAGAGTTAGACCCTGCAGTGAAAATAACACAAGTTTGCACCTTTTGATGATGTGGAGTCTATGTGAATGGTCATTTTGACATCTTCAATTAGTTTTATACTGTTACAATTGCTATCAATTCAAGACCTTACATCTCTTTTCACTTAAGCTACCTTAAATGGTATAATTCAAGATTGATCGAATGGATTATGCCACAAAGTTACTGAATAAGGGGAAAACAAAAAGAATAAAGACCTATATGTGCAAGATTTTTCCAGCTTACCTCACTTGCTCTCCGTTGAATAGCAGCTTCAAGGCACTTTGCAACTCTTTCATTCTCACCTTCAGTATCCCGTGCATGGTCATTCATGTGACGAATATAATACTCCTAGAAATTTATTGAGAACAATGCTGATCAAGGTGAAAACATCACTAAAGAAAACAGATTTCACCATAGTGTTAACATTATGTGAAGATTAGGCTCATATTTCTTTGGAGAGACTATTAAGAGATTAACCAAGTCAAGCAATCAATTTGGAACGAAAAACTATAATACGATAACGACTGCAAGTGATCTATGTAGGTTTTCCCAGATAAAGAAACAAAATTAATATTTTGAATCTCTCTCTTACAAAATTTAGTTTCCAAACCACCAAATATTTTTTTTTTGCAAAAATCAAACCACCAAATATAGAAACATAAACAATAAGATTTTTCAAATGAGGTCTTGTTACTAAGTATTAATACTTATGAATGAAAATCCAGGCACTATATTATACAAGTCATGTGCTTTGTAGGAATATATTTCTGTAAGCTTTAGACAGTTTGACATGTAAAATTAAATAAATAAAAATGCAAAATATATAGGTACCTGTGATGCATGTGGCCCATCAGATGAGATGGTTGCATGAAAAACCACAAACTGCATATCCGTCAAGGTGCAAACAATGTCAAACATTAGCTTTGCTCGGTCTCTACATTGAACAGTGACAACCAAGTAACCTTTTTCCTCGCAACGTTCAACTGTTATTTTTGGTTTGAAATGAGGAAAATCTGCCTCTACCCTCATTACACTGCCTTCAGTATCCCTATCAGCGGTATCAGCTGTAAACATCTGGTGAAGCCTACGATCGATGTGAGTGAAACCCATGGAGAAATTTGTACGAGCAACATTCTCGTCATCCTCACCTCCACCGAGAATGTTCTTTAGCTGTTCCTCCAAAATAGACAGCCGCACAGGGTCATCAACAGCTCGGCTTGTTGTGTCATCATTGTTGACATGAAGAATACATGCTATTCTCATATTATGCGTCCAAACTTCAGCCGCAAGTACATTGAAGTGGAGGTTAGTAAGAACTGCAGAGACTTCTGATAAAAGACCTGGGCGGTCCCTGCCTATCAGCTCAACGGTTGCATGATTACCCACAGAATGCACTCCTATTCTCTTTCCTGTCCAATTCTTCAACCCATCTCCAGTTTGTCCTTTTGGTCCCAAAGCCTGATTTATTCAAATACAAAGTGGATATGAGTTAAGCTGTGCCTTCACTTTATTTTGTCATGCTTAAGACCGAACTAGTATTGTAAACCATCAACATAACTTGATTAGAGGTAAATGTACTGGAGAAAACACACCTTCTCTATATAACCAATTGTTTCATCAGTGATCTTATTCCCTTGCTGATCTGTGACATGGAATACTGTAAAGAGGGCAATAATGCTATGACCTGTTAGTTTCAGATAATGCACAGTTTGCATGAAAATTTATAGTAGGTGCCACGTGAATTTCAAATTAGGCTTAAAGGCCTGATATGATCAGGTTACCTAGTTACATTTCTTGTCAATGAAATTGCTCATGGTGAAAATAGAAATGTTTTGTCCAACCAATACTGAAAATATGCATGGGATCTTTCTAATAAATTAGAGTATTTAGGTACTAAGCATAATCCCAAAGGTACTCCCATGGAAGTGAACCTTACTTTTGGTATGAGGATAGTGACTTGATGCATGATCCGACCAAATACTGCAGGTGGGTGGTGTTGGGAAAGACTAGTGTAGCAAAAATAAATAAATAAATTGGGAAGAAACAAGAAAAATATAGTGTTGCTTTTATAATGCAATATAGGATGTCTTTTGAATACAATCTATTTGCTAAAAGAAATGAGTTATTTTTCCGCCTGTCGGGCCAAGAAAGATGGATATCAAGTGAAATATCACGCACCATCCATGAACCATCCACCATCAGAAGATATGTAAGCCTTGGTGATGATAAGATCAAGGTCTGTTAGGATTTGAACAACTTCAAGCAATATCCCATGTCTGTTCACACTATCAACCTGCAATCAGGCAACATACACTCATCTGATTGGACAACAAATTATAAGGTTCATAGAATAAACAAAAAGTGTTGCTTTGGGGATATATAATTAGGGTGTTCGATATTTGGTCTTGGTCTGAATTGAATATCCGACCGAATTCAAATTCACCAAATTCAAATTTCTTTCGGTTTTCGAATCGAATTTTAAACCAATTCAAATTCAACTAAGGTTTTCAATTTGATTTCGAGCTGAGGTTTCAACTCAAAAACCAAACCGAATTCATTTTTTATTATTTATTTTAATTATATATTATTTTTAGTTGTTTTGATAACTTAATTAAAAAATCGTATTAGAATTTTGGTTTGAATTCGAATTCAAAATTGATTTGGTAATAAAAGTAAAAAGAAAATCGAATTCGATTCCAACCGAAAATCAAATTTGAATCGGTTCGTTTTATTCGAATTCGGTTTTGAATTGACTTAAAAAATAAAAATTGGATGACAGATAATTTATACAGGGATTCAAATCTACCTTTACCAAAGTATAATCTTTGTAACTAGTGTTGTCTACGGATACCCTGCAATTTTCTTGGATGAAAAACAATAATTAGATCAAATATTGGCAATTGCCTCAATGCTGGATGTCAGTAGAATATGGAAATAGAGTCACAATCACGAATACCCTTACAGGATCACAATTAGAGAAAATATATAGTAACATTTAGTGAGAGAATTGAAACCAAAGAAGAAGCAATAAGTTTGTATTTTTATAACTGGCCTTGGAACCGACACACTTGACCATCCAAGAATATGCAAGCAAGGTTATGAGCCACCACCAGACCAACATTATTTATAATGTGAGATTGTGATGAACAAATATTATATTATCTTTATCATGAGCAGAATTTGTAACACATGGGTCTGGGCTCAAGGGTTAGCCAATGTGACAGTCATGGACAGTCCAGATTCATCTTCTGGAAAGATAAATTGTTACAAATTGTTAAGAAAATATTAACTAATCCCTTAAAGTTTATGATGTTATTTATTACTGCCAGGTTATTATAAGTTGTTAGAATAGGTGGAAACCTCTATAACTATAAGTAGAAGTATAGCTGAAGAATAGGAGTCAATCAAGGAATGAATATATGAATGGACTTGAGACTCTTCTACCTATTAAAGTTCTTCATGGTTTTCTCATCTAAGGGCTTAGGCCATTCAGTTTCTCATCTCTTTCTTTGAGTATATCTCATTTCTGTTACAAAACCCTTTCATAAACCCTTTAAATCGTATCAGAATTCCAACCCCTTGGAGGTGGATAAATATATGAATACACAGAATGAGGGAACATGTAGGCAAAAGAATAAACATAAAGCACATCGACTTCTGACACTTAAGATCTTAACTCAAAAGACCAAAAATCTGCACTATGATTGTGGTTTCATCGATCAACCCACTAAAATAGAAGATAAACAAATAAAAAATAAAAATCTCAATAGTGGTTAAGTAAAAGAACCTTGGAGGGTTTATTCTGATGCTCAAAGTTTCATATTCTGGGTCAAAATAAGCCCAAGATCCTCCGGCCATTGAGCATGAATTCCTTCAAACTATGCAAATGCTTCTCACTTTGTGCCTGCAATATATGATGCACATATGGCAATTTGTAACTAAGTAGAACCTTTCTCAAAAATGTTTCAAAAGATGGATGCTCAAACAAATCATAGCTGAAGTGGGTTATTAAAGCAAATGAGTCACGATGGTTGACACTTACAGAAGCTGCTATAAGAGACACAAACCATGACTTAATCCATTCAAGTTCTTTCTTTCTTATTGTTGGAGATACAAAATTTCACATGTCAGCTCCAGTATCAAGAAAAGAAAGTTTTCTTATAACATAGTGCTTTCTCTATTTATAAATAAAACCAAACAATTGCCATCACTCAACAGTCCATATGCCTTGGACAATTAGGACATCACCTAGCTACTTTTGGCATTCACTTTATAAGTTACCTTTAAATAGTGACAATTCAATATAGTCACCAATTAAGTAATCATATCCCTTCCACACCATGTTCATGTTCCTATACAATGTCTAGTATATAGATGACTTAAGCAGCCTTACATCTCTCAGAAAACAAGAACATGATTTAAACTCTTTAAAGATTGTACCTTAGTCAAGGAAGGGCCTTCAATGTTTCGTCCATCAGAGTCATCACAATGTCATTTTCTGTACTTGTTGCCAACAAATCCTCACACGATGGTTAGGTAATTCGACCTGCAAATGAAATGAAAATGCATTAGAATCACGCATAGACTTTCTATGCAGACCAATTGGGTTCCCAACATGTAAAGGGTTACAAGGTTACAATACATTTGTAGAAGACGAGTAAAAAGTTATTTGGTTTCATATACCAATACCCCAAGTAGTTTTTTTTTTTGTTTCGATTTCATGAAGCCTTAAAAGTTTGTAAGTTTCGTTCTAGTTAATGAATCATAGAAAATCAGTAAATTATGTTCCTTAAGTGAAAAATGGAGCCTTTTTGGGATGTAAATAAATCTAGGGACTTCACTAGCCCTAGCCCCGTTGAAAATTGATACAGAAGAGAAAGAGCGAGCAAAAGGAAGATTTACTATTATTAAACTCCCTGATTCAGATTATTTTCCCGGAAGGAAAACTAAATCATTCAAATAGATACCCATTAAGCAGAAAATCGAATAGAAATGATGACATATATGACCCACAGCAATTACCCAATAAGGATGAAGCTAATTTCAATCTAAAAGAGAAAGAGAGAGGAGAAGCTCATATACCTTGGTTTCAGAGGAGCAAGCATCATGGTTAGGTAATAGTGTCTAGAGTGAATAGAAGAAAAAAAGACGATCTTTTACAAGCATCAAATCGTCACTTTGAAGTGTCAAGATAACATTTTGCGAAGAACATGCCCCTCTTCCTCCCTCCCTCTTCGACTCTCTCTCTATCTCTCTCAAATGGGTAGGAAGGGAAAGAATTGGTGGCGAATGTTGAGTGGGAAGTTCACGCTTTTCTTCTTCTTCATTTTTTTTTAAATTGAAAAGTTTAAGCAATTCTTATTGGGTGTGGGAATAGCAAAAAGAACAGAAATAACGAGCAACTGACGTGGCAACCGAACACAAGTTGCTAAAATGAGCTGTCAAGGAATCCCACCAAAAAAAAGTATCCACCAATTGGGGCTTGTTTGGTTTGAGATATGATTCTAACCACTTGGGAGAGTTTCATTCATAGAAAAACGAAAAATAGCATCATTTGTCCCATTTGAAAACATGTACTTTTGAATAAAAAAACATTTTTAATTTAAGAGAAAATGGAGCATAAATGTAACAAAAAGCAGAGGTTATCCAATGTCCACTGCAAATGCTTATACATTTTATATTCCAATGCATTTTGCAGTTTCCTTTTGTTGTTTCAACATTCACAGACATAATTAATAAACATACATACAATTTCATGAGTACAATAATTTTAAAATAAAATTAGACTTTCATTACCCACTTCAATTTAGGACGTTCTTAAATAGAATCGAACATAAAAACTGTGTTGGGCAAAACATTTTCCCCAAAAAAATTATGTTTCTCCGATCAATGATTCATGTTCCAGAATTTATTTTTTGGGGCCAGGGGATTAGCTATGGTTCAACCAAGATCTTCTAAGCAAACTCTTTCACTGTTTAGTGCCATCATTTCAAGCTTTGTATCTCTATCCAACACCATGGAAATAGAATCCAATTCTCTTTTTCCCTAAACTGAAAAAAAGGCTTTCTTTTAATGTCATTTCCTATGGCTACTTAATTAGATTGGCCTTTAAGGATATATATCTATGATATGATGCTGATTTATATGATTATATAAGAGAGGTAGAGAGTGCGCTCGAATCACGATTTTGTTCAACTTCTAATTAGCCGCTAAAAATCCTTAGGAATATCACAACTTCGTCATCTTCTCCAACCTTTTTTATCCTTCCATTTTCCACTCATGGAACTACTGCATATATATATATGATTGAACTTTTTTGAAAAGTAAGAATCTTTTCATAAGTCCACATGGGAAATGTGTGATATATTTGATTGAACTAGTCATACAGAAATAAGGGAATCTGCAACACAAAAACGTAGCTTAAAATCATCCTCCTGGCTCCTGCACTAACAGTTCAGTCCTTTTTCTAGAAATTTATCGTTTGGCTCAACCTGCTAATGGAGAGTTACCCTTTATAGTAGGACTTTGATGGAGCTGTTTTAGTCAAATTGGCACATTTCTCTATTGATCAAACTACCTAAAAAGAGAATTTATGGTTTAAGTGTTTGATCCATATATGAAGCATATTGTTATAAAATAAAATTGAGAATGACAAATGGTGGGGCCAAATAGATGCAAAGATAGTTGGGGGGCAATTTGAAAGGATTCTGCATAATGTTTTGCCGGTCTATGTTAAGGGATAAGATAAGTAAAATTTTCCTATCAGAATAGGTTATTTGAGCTTTTTTTTTTCAAGTTGGATGAATTTTTCAGACAAGTTCGTAACTGAATGAACTATAATTTCACTAAACATAAGTGTCCTAACCTATATGAGATGGCAAGAGATTCCAATTAGCGACTAAAATTGACCGAATAAACAATAAATTAGAGCTTAAGTGTCCTTCAGTGGGTCTAGGTTTAGGTGTTGTCATTGACTCCCTTTTGTGTTGTTTTTGGGTCTCAACTTGGTTTTCAATCATGGTGGAAGACATACATTGGTGTTGTGATCCAATACTAGTGGTGGTTACTATTGCTTGGTCCAACAAATGGATACAGTATTCAAAGACATAATTGAGCTTTTTGGGCATATAGTGCTAGCTTAGAAAGGACACTTCTTTCACAATGTTTTGCTCAATTTCAGTATTATAGACATTACATGCATTTAATACTACTTACTGTACACTAACACAGTTTATGCCTATCTTTCTGGATAAGTCTTACAAGGATAAGTCTTACACATCCTCCTATCACTATTACTATGTCTGTTCTTGCAATTTTGTCACAAATTGGCTTACAGCCTCATCAGAGACAACATTCACTTAATGGGAATGACAACATTAAATGAAACAAGAGATAAATTATCTATATATGTAATAATAATTGCCTTTCTGATTGATTCATAGACAGCTCTTTATTCACACACTGTTTTCTAATATATGAAACATTTGGAGTAAAACAAAGGAAGAAAAAATGAAAAACAATTAATAATAACACTACCCGAGTGACATGAGCAAGCTTGTGGCTTGTTGGAAGACAACAAGAGGCATCAGAAAGGCGTAAAATTATCAAATATAATGTTGAATAAATGGCTCCGCTAACATTTGAAGATGCTCATTTTCTCCTTCAAGGAGACGTACAACCTGCATGTTTTGTTTTATTAGTGGCAGCATCAATTAGGAAACACTGATTCGTAGATTTAAGTGGAAAAGGGAAACTAAGACAAATACCATATCCATGAATTTTTACTTGGAATATTCCTAATGACTAATGAGAAGCAAATTACCTCTCCCATTGAGGGACGCTCCTCAGGTCTACATTTTATGCATAAATATGCTGCTTTGGCCATGTGGTATAGTTCGTAAGGGTCATATGACTCTCCAATGTGTGGATCAATAAGTTGATGAAGCGCAAGCCCCTGAAGAAGTGGTTCAGCCTATGTTGCACCATGAAATGAGATGTAATTTAGCGTCACCAAGGAAGTGGTTGAGTAAGATGATTTGAGAAAAATGGTGGGCAGACCGACAATCAACATTATAACCGACACAATGAGGGAACATTTGGAAACATTTTTTGGATCTGGATTTAGAAACAGAGACACTGACAGAAGAAAAACTCAACAAATAATAGCAGCAGCAGCAAGATAAATTACCCACTGCCGGAGAGATTGATTTTGTTCTTCACTTGTTGAGTTGACTGCCGTTTTACCTGAAATAAGTTGAATCAAGATGATGCCAAATGAGAAAACATCCGTTCTTACAGAGACAACCCCATTTTCTGCATACTCTGGAGCAAGATATCTGCAAGCAAAAAGAAAAAAGGATATCTTGCTTGCCTTAGTAAAGAAAATAAAATCTACAACGGGGACAACATGCCTCTTAAGAACTTTCTGTCATAGAGAACTCACCCATGTGACCCAAGTATCCTGGTGTGTATCGGATCATCATTAGTCTTCCACTTGGCAAGGCCAAAATCACCAAGCTATGTGGAAATAAACATTTATAAAGGCAATTGCTCATATAAGTAGTTGAAGAAATATGATTTTATTGACCATGATGAACAAATGTAAGAATGAAACCAGATGACTTGCTTCAGGAATTACATTTTTATTTTTTATTTTGAATTAAAGAGAACTAGCATGACACTCAATAGTCATGACCCCCCGCTTCAACTCAAAGCACTTCCATTTGAAATCAAACCCGTGACCTTTTGGTCTCTTAAGCCGACTCTTACCACTGGGCTACGGTGGGTTAAATAGAAAATATGGCTATCTTCATGAAATTTACATGATATACTGTTTTCCAAACTTCATTACAGCCTAAACCAGGGTTTTCACAGTTTTCTAAGAAAAGGTCATTTCTAAATAGTCCATCATAAACAATTTAGTTCTGTCAAATTTCCAGAATAATAAAATAGCAAAATTTAACCCGTAGATATAATTAGCCAAAAGAAAAGTTCCGCAAATATTTACCATGGGAACAAATTCATGAGTGAGCAATATGTTGCTTGGCCTCATGTCACGATGAATTATAGGATTTCCTCGGCATTCCTCATGAAGAAAGCGTAGGCCCTTTGCTGTTCCTAGGGCAATGGCATACCTTTGATGCCACTGAAGGACACTGGCTTCCTTGTCTACAATAAACATATGGATCATGCATGTATAACAACAAAAGAATCAAATGATCATGAACCTTCTTACCGAATAGATGCCACTCAAGAGACTTGTTGCAGATATACTCGTAAACCAAAATATTCACATTCTCTTTGCAACAATACCCTAACAGCATCACTATGTTTTTATGTCGAGCAAAGCTTAAGACGTATACTTCAGAATGGAATTCTGAAAACCCCTGAGCGCTTGCTTCTTTCCGGACTTTTGCAGCTATAAGTTGTCCGTCTCTAAGTTCTCCCTTGTAGACAAAACCATATCCTCCTTCTCCTAACAACTTCTCCTTGGAGAAATCATTTGTTGCAAGCTGTATTTCAGAAAAACTAAACCGCATAGACTCCTTGATATATAACTCAGTCCTTACTCCACAACCAGCACACAGAACAGGTGCACCAGAAGATTTTTGTTTGTTGGGATGTCTAAGTGGTTCATAGATAGTCGAAGATGAAGAATGGTTGGTGTCTCTTTCCGCTCTAGTATACTTTCCTGTTGAAACAGCTTAAAGAAAACTTAATGAGAAAGTTTTTTTTAGACCTCGGCTTTTTTTGTGACACCTATTTCAATTGAGGTGATTTTAGTGGTAATCAAACATGAAACTTTAACCTCTTAAGTTCAAGACTCTTACCATTTGAGCCATGCCCTAGGTGGGTAGAGAAATATTTTTGGTATTGTTGGCCCCAGGGCACCACAATCAGTGGAAATCGCATCAGGTCGGATAAAATCAGACACACTGATTTTATTAACCATGCAAATGTAAGAATCGTTTTTTCATAATTTTGAAACTAAATCCGTTAAGGGTTTGTTTGGTTAGAGGTGAATTGACATTGGCATTGCAATTGGAGGGTGCAATTCCAATTATGTTGTTTGTTTAAGGACTTCACATAAGGAATTGTATTTAGAATTTGAAAAGATGTGTATAAAACAAAATAAAGAAGCAAGCCTTTATAGATAAAGCAGATAAAATGCAACCTCACCTGATTTTTCTTCCCTTGAACCAAATCCTAAATCATCACTAGACAACAGGCTAAACTCGCGTGGTTTGTACATGAACGCTGAGTTCAGACTTTTTAGCATCTCAAAACTTTCTAAACTGATGGATACAGGAGGACCACTTTTGCAGGTAGCAACAGACTGTTCACTGTTTTCATTATCTTGAGTTGCAACCATTGCAACACGCTTACACATGGAAAAGACCAATTTATGTTCTACGTTATCTGTATCAGTATTTCCGTGCTGCCTAAGAACTTCAATTTGCAAGTTGTCTTGAACTACTGCAATCTTTGAAGGTATCTGTTTGAAGTAAAACCTCAAATCTCTCCTCAGAAACCTGTCAAGATTTAACTGTAATCTGGGTTATTGAAACAATGGAACAAATTCCAAATCTACAAACATTACATGCTAAGCATTCCTTCAGATACATGCTTGAAACAAAAACAAAAATGACAAAAGAGGGGAACCATCAACAACGAGCCAACTTAACATCAACAAGAGTAACTGATTCAATAATCAATCCTAATGACCAGCTAACGAGTCTAATTGGTAGAGTTACTGGTTTTGTAGATATAGTACAAAGGCCGTAACCCTTTTCCTTACCTATCTTTAAAAAGGATTTCTGAAACATTTTAAGTGATGAAACAGTGTTTGATAAAAACTGAAACTTAAGTGATGAAAATTAAATACTGAATCTTTTAGTGCTGAATTAGTGAAGTGTCTGAAAATAAACATTTTAAGTACATGATATGTAAGTTGATTTAATCAAATGTGGAACTAATGTTGAGAAAGTACTTAAAATACTATTCTACACTTAAAGTAATGTTATTTGATTAATTTACAAGGTTAACGTTCTTTTTTGTATGCTCTTACTACAATACCAAGCTAAGTCAAGTTAACTAGTTTATTTCTTTTAACTTAATTTCAGCTGAATATAAATAATTATGTTGTTTTAGATAACAATTATCAAATTAACTTAATTTAAATAATCACTTAATTGTTTAGATTAAGCAATAAGTGGTGTTATTAAATATTGTCTTATAACTAATCAGAGTTGAAAAGAAAGTACAATTTTTATTTTGACTTGTTTTATTATGTAATTATTAGAAGTCAAAGAGGGGGGAGGGGTGATTTCTTCATGTTACACATACAAGAAGACAGGAAATGGGATATGACCATATGATATTTCAATTATTCTTTGCCAGGATACAGGACCAGAAACAAAGCTTTAATAGTTAATAGTGAAAGAGGAGGCATAAGAGCTTAATTAACCATCTAAGACATAAAATTAATGTTCTTTATAGGACATTCTTGATTGTATTTTACTTTTTAATATGGTTCGAGTTACAGCTTTATTTTACATTACCAAATTGATGACTCTTATTCTTAATATTTCTTAATTAACCAAGTCAATATTTATTTCAGTAAATTAGAAGGTTAGGCATTAAATTTGCAACTTGATTTATTGCAACTACTTATGCCATGTTTAGTACAGAGACTAAATCACATCAAAGCTTACAACTTGGGGTTAGGATGGGATAATCCCAGTCTTTTGTATTACTAGATGTTACCAATTCAAGGGGCCAGCTCAGTTCCTTTGGAAGGAAGTGTGGAAAGCCAAAATCCCTTCTAGGATTTCTTCTTTTGAGTGGGAAGTAATTCACATGGGGAGTTTTAACTATTGTCAAACTTAAAAGGAAGGAGATGCATTTGGACAGTAAGTGTTGTCTTTGTAAGAAGAACAAGGAAACTATGGATCACATTCTTCTACATTGCGACTTTGCTAGAGACATGTGGGTCATTCTGCAGAACATTCTCAACTTTCATTGGGACGTATCGCTTACCGTCGCTGACTTTTGGGAAAAATGGATAAGGTGGGGAACAAGCAATAACATCAGATTGGAAGTGTATACCTCTCATCATGTGGTGGACAATTTGGAAAGAAAGGAATAGAACATTCCAAGAGAAAAGATTTTGAGCTGAAAGAATCAAAGGTTTTATACTCCATGCGTTTGCTTCTATTCGAAAAAAGGGATTTTGTATGAGTTTGATAAAAAAAAATTATCTTATTGGCATTTAGCCTTCTTTTTCTCCTTCTGTTCTTTTGTTTTTGTTTATCTTCTCCCTCCCATCTGGAATTTTTTAAACGCATATAGCGTTTTCTTTTTAATAAAACGTTGATATTTTTCGAAAAGAGCTAGATGTTACCTACTCAACTTTGCATCATGGATGAGTTCATATCAAGTGTCCAATTCACTTGATATAGACATTATTTGTATTATTAGAAGTTGCATCGTCGAACAAAATATTACCTATCAAGTATAACCCAAGTCGCGTTACAATTGGTAACCTCTTGCAGAACAACATTCTTAATTGGAATCCCAGCAGTAATCTTGACTTCAATATCAACCTATACCAATGGAAGAAGTTATTACAATAAAGGAAAACAGGAGGTCGAGAAGTTAGATCAAATATGAGATGTTGCAAAGGAGAGATAAATATACCAATTTTCCATCATAAAAGAAATTTTACCAATTGAATCATCTTGTACCAACTATTTTACATTTGTTATGATTTCCTGGAAATTCTTACATGTAATATATGCAAACTCAAAGCTAACCTCAACTCTTTGTGCTGATGAAAAAGAGCAACACAAAATGAAATTATTGAAGTAAACTATCTTGATTACCCCTTGGTTTTCGCATTCTGAAGCACTTCGCCTAAGCATGTTAACATATGCATCTAATCTTCTAGAAACTTCTTCCTCAACTGCCCTCATACTAGATCCAGTAACCCGAACTTGATAAGCCACTGTAGCAGTAGGTTTAAATGGTTAGGCAAAAAAAAATACACCTAACTTGTGAAGATTACAACCACTTATGCAAAATAAGTTTAAATGGTTAACCAAGAATTTCGCAGCCCTTCATACAAATGCATCTAAATTATGAAGAACATGTAGAAGACATTTCGTGGAACACTTACAGGGATGAGGGACTCTCTGTAAGACTCCAAGAATCATAAGGGTGTCACCACTATGGAGAATCCCACTCCTTAATCGTATATTATCAACTGTAAGCTTGAGCTCCCTCCCGTTGAGATCCTTCGAAGCATCATACGCAAGGACAACCTTACGTGAGATTAGAGGATTGCTTTCAATTGACATTGCTAGGACACAAAAGTAATCTTTTTATTTTCGTGAAGTTCACAAGTAGGCTCTCGACCCCTGTTGTTAGTAGGAGAGAAGCAGCAACGGGGAAACGAAGGGTTTATTGCAGAGCTTGAGAACATGTTAAAGGAGTGAAAAAGATTGGCCATCCAATACAGTGCCGTTCTTTTGATAACTATTTGTCTCTCTCTCAAAAAAATCTCGTCTTGGATTGGAAGATTCTGAGTATATCTGGAATCAGATGCCCTTATATTCGATCATTACAGAGTGCTTAACGACAGAGAAGACTACGTATGACGACAGCTAATAATGGTTGCCTCAGTATCTCCGAAGAAGAGATCACTCTACAGTATACAGTCTACAGTCAATCAATTATTATAAAATCAAGATTCAATTAAGGGTTAGTTTGCTTATAGAGAAAAACACAAAATTTGTTATATTATAATTCTCTAAACTTAAAACAAAATCTACAAAACCCAGAATTATGCAAAAAAAAAAATCTTTAAAATAGATTGATAAGAAATAATGTCATGAACAAACAAGCAATCATATCCATTTCAAAGATGGGTACTTTCATAGACTGATGATAATCCATCTTCAACCTCTGAAGTCCCCCAAGCCAGAAACTTCAGTATGGAATACACATCTTTGTTTTCCAAAACAAATGAATCATCTTCCCTGAAATCAACAACATGATTTCTAACCCCAATCCAACTGCACCCAATTATCAACTTTCTGCTCATCCTTTTCATATCTTTCCTAACCTGTATCACGTTTTCCCATCTACACCTTCTCTCGTAAATCCGAGCCAAGACCAAGTAAGGCAGAGCCGAATGCGGTTCATACTTCATCATCCTCTCAGCTGCTCTTTCAGCTATTCTCAAGTCAAAGTTAGCCCAACAAGCAACAAGTATTGGTTCCCATATTGAAGGAGTTGGCTCATATGGGATTGCTTCTGCGATTTCCAATGCGGTTTTGTACTTTCCAGCTCGACACATTATTTCCACCATAGAAACATAATGTTCCTCTCTACGTGAAACTCCGAATTCCTTTTCCATGCAAGAAAATATTGCCATCCCTTCGTTGCATAATCCTCCGTGTCTGCAAGCTAATAGAACTCCGGCTAGAGTTATATGATCTGGCGATAAACCTGTATTAATCATGACTCTGAATGTCTCCAAAGCTTCGGTTACTCTCCCGTTACAAGCCAAACCCGATACCATAATGTTCCAACAAATCAAATCCTTGACAGCTATATTCTCGAAGAGTCTCTTGGCATCATCGATTAATCCAAGATTAGAATACATCTCAACCAGCGAAGTTGAAACAACGGAATCGTTTTCCATACCTAATTTAAAAACTAAGGAATGGATTTGAATCCAGTGATTTGATGACATATTTAAGGTTGGAGATAAACTCAAAAGGGTACTCAATGTAAACTCTGATGGCATTACATTGTCTCTCAAATTCATGACAAAGATTTGCCAGGCATTCTCACCAAATCCATGCCTGCAGTAGCTTGAAATTATGGAATGGGAAACAATAGGGTTTTTGTCCAAAGTGTTAATGTCTGTAAACAGATGAATCGAATCATCAAATCTGTTACATTTTGAGAATAAGTAAATAACGGCACTTGAAACAATGGCGTTTGAAAGCAGACCCAACTTGATGCAGAAAGCAAAGAATTTCTTACCTTTTTCCAAATCTCGCAATCCATTGCAGATATGAGCCATCATTGATAAGGTATAGGCATCAGGTGAATAACCAAAATCCATCATTGAAAAGAACTGATCAAAAGCCAATTCTCCATAACCAGAATTCCAGCATCCATAAATCAAACTGTTCCAGGACACCAAGTCGATAATCTTCATGGCCGCAATGACAGAAAGCGCATAATCTAAAAGCCCAACTTTTCCATACATATCAATCAATGAATTTCCAACTATCAGTTGAGACACATCAATCTCATTCCTAATCATACTCGCGTGTATCTGTTTCGCACTGAAAGACGTCCAACTAGAAGCAGACATCAGAATTGAGTAAGTAAATCCATCCGGCCAACATCCGTCATAACGCATTTTCCTTAATAGTACAAATACATAATCAGAATACCCTCTAGAAGCATATCCCGAAATAACAGTATTCCAGCTTACAACATCTCTTTCAGACATTTTGTCGAACAGGAGGCATGCACGATCAAGGTAGCCATGTTTGACCAAAGCCTTCAAGCAAATATTCCAAGATACGATATTCTTGTCCCGTATTTCATCAAAAGCCTGTAGAGAATCATTAAGTGCACCGAGATTGGAATAAAGATCAGTGCAGCGATTACCCAGAAACGTGTGGCGATTAAAACCGACTTTGATCAACTGGGCATGGAGGAATTTGGCTAATTTGAATGATTTGAGTGAAAGAGAACGGTGTATGAGATTGGAGTAGAAGGAGAGTGATCTCGTATGAAATCCATGAGCTCTGTAAGGGAATACAAACATACAAAATGACAGTGAAAGGACAAGTATTTCCCATGCAAGTATCCGTCCGTCAACTCAACTGAAGAGAGAATTTGACAAACTTTTTCAAATAAATTATGTTATAAAAATGGAATACTATAAGCTCAAGAGACTTAAGTTGACTACTAATATGATTTCGAAGTTTCTTAAAAGTTCCTTCATTCATGGAAGAGCGCCGTTGCTATTTCATACTGTTAAGTTTTCACAACAATTAATTTTGCCCTGTTTGGTTACTGGACCAAACCTTACTTTTAAGGAATTTTTATTTCCAAAACGTTAAATGTTTTCTAATAATTATTAAAAATATATATGTTATATTAGGCTTCGGATCTGCTGTCCCAAAATAATGTTCCACTTGCTGTCTTATAGGAGAGAGAAGAGTGTGGAAAGAGGAAAAAGAAAATTAAATATTAAAATAAAATGTCATATGTATATAATTTTTTAGGATTTAAAATTTAGGATTTAAAATTTAGGGTTTAGAGTTTAGAATTTAGGGTTTAGAGTTTAAGATTTAGGGTTTATTTCATATATATAATTTTTTATTTGTCTAATTTATCAAAATTATGTTGTTTTGATAAATGAGACAGCAAGTGGAACATTATTTTGGGACAGCAGATCCTTACCCGTTATATTATACCATGCTTGTTCTGTTTAACTAAATATGTATTAACAATGAAAACAATGTTTCAAATTTAATTATAAGGAGTACTACTTAATAGATTAAATATTTTAAATTTTATTTTCACTAAAAAAATATAATAATTAGAATAATAATAAAAAAAATTGCAGTAAATTATTTCATCTAAGTAAATATTAAAAAATATATAATTTTTAAATAAATTTAAGAAAAATAAATTGTCCAAACTCATGGGTCCATTTTTTTTTATTAAAATTAAAACTTTAATATTCTATTTTATAATCTTTTAAAAATACATTCTTTTTAATATGATTATGTTCTTTTTCTCCAAAATAAAAGTATGAATTGCCTATTTGATTCCTCTCATTTTTTTTATATATATTTTTTTAAATCTCTACATAATAGATTGATATCAATGAAATAGTCATCGTTAAGATAAAAGGGTAATTATTTTAGTTCAAATATTTTCAATGCTTATTGGTAAACATTGTTTATCATATTTTGATGAAAAAGAAAGAAAAATAAAAATGATATGGAATTTGTTTGTAATGAAATTATATTTGATGTAAACTCATTCATTCGAATGTAGAGGCGAATTCCTATTTGTGAATGAAAAAAATTAATTGATTTGTAAAAATTGACCATTGCATATAAGAAAGTCACAATTACTTCTAATTTCAAGACGCTCTAAATTTCGTTGGTTGTGTCTTCACTTTTGTTCTAATTATGGTTGTTTTTTTAATTTCATCTTGTCAGTTCATTCATTTTTTTTACAAGTCTACTTTGGTAATCTTTTACCTTTTTCGAGTCTTTTTATTTAATGACATTATATTGTTATCTAAAATAAAAACAAAATATGAACTTTAATAATTACAATGTCATTTTAAAAAAATGTTAATTTATAAAACAAACTGATCCTTTTTAAATTTCAGTTCTATTTTATAAAAATAAAATAAAATTATAAAACATATCAGGTCGGTTACTCGTGGATAGGAACCAATACTTTCAGTCACCTAGATACACAATTTTTTGGGACAGGTTCAGTTCAGGTTTGGGTCACCTAATACCCGGATACCCAATTTTTCGGGACAGATTCAGTTCAGGTTTAGGGTCACCCAAAACATGAAATTTTGAGATGCCTACTCAACCAAGATTCAGCAACAACTTCATATTGTCCATTTGCAAGTCTCATGTCATCTGAGTTGTTGTTAGAAGTTTAGGTTAACCCCAACTCGAACCAGGATTCTTCAGTATCTTCATATCCTTCATAACATGTCTTACTTGTTCAGATCTTTCCCAATCCCCACAAGATGCATATATACTTGCAAGCTGCACATAAGCACTTGAATTTTCACCATCAATCTCCAAAATCCTTTCCACCACCACATCAGCCATAGCTTTATTGCCATGCGCCACACAGCCTCTCAAGACCGAAAGCCACATGGTTGCATCGGCTTCAAATGGCATTTCGGTTATAAACCTCATAGCTTCAACTAAAAATCCTGCCCGAGCAAACATATCCACCATACAAGAATAATGCTCAATCCCAGGTTCAATTTGGTAAACATTTCTCATTGAATCAAACCACTTCTCCCCTTCTTCAACCAGTCCACAATGGCTACACGCTGATATTACCCCTGTAAACGTGATCCCAGTGGGGACAAAACCAGTCTCCCTCATTTCCTCGAAAAGAGACAACGCTTCCATTCCATATCCGTTTGTAGCGTAACCCATCAACATAGAATTGAACGAGATTTCGTCGTGGTTTTTTAATCCATCAAACATCTTTCTTCCATTTTCTACGAAACCGCACTTGCAGTAGAAATCAATAATGGAAGTAGATACGATCGCGTCGTGTTCGAGACCGATGGTAATAGCTCTGGCGAAAACAAGTTCGCCTAACTCAACTGAAGATGCGCTTGCACATGCACTAATCACACTGGCTAGACTGAATCTGTCCATTTGCAGACCCATCTTGTTCATCGTACTGAAATGGTCGAGAGCTTCCATTGGATAACCATTTCGACTTAGACCCACGACCATTGAGTTCCACGAGATCAAAGATTTAACTGGAATTCTCCCAAATATTTCTCTAGCATCTTCAATTCTTCCACAGTTACAATAAATACTAATCATTGTATTGAGCAAGACAGTGTCTTGGATCTTGAGCTCCATAAATAAACTGCAGCTAGCGTTTGGGTTTCTGCATTTGGCATATACATCAATAAACGAGCTAGCCACTATAAGATCGTGAATAAATCCAACCTTCAAAGCACAAGAATGCAACTGCTCAACATTTTTAATATCAAAATGACTGCAGGCACTCAAAGAATTGACAAAAGTAGAAAAATCAGGCTGAACTCCACTTTTCAGCATTTTAATGAAGAAAACAATAGCTTCTTTGGCTTCATTGTTTGTGACGAATCCAGAAATCATTGAGTTCCATAGAACAATGCACGGGTCACGTTTAGAATTGAATATTTTCGTAGCCTCGTCCATTCTACCACAATTAGCATAACCTAATATTAGCGCTGACAAAGAGAAGTTATCAGGATTTGGTAAAATACAAGAAATGGAATTCGCATAATCAATATCACGACACTTTGCGTAAAAGTTAACAAGCGAACTTGCCAAGGTTGAGTCAATTTCAACTTCATGTACAACGATGTGAGCATGAATTTGCTTCCCACAATCAATGGCTCTCAAATCAGCACAAACACTAATGACGGTTGTAATTACAAATGAATCAATGCCCGATTCACCATAATTGTTGAAATTTAATTCCCTGAAAAGCATTAAAGCTTCTTTTGGCTTACCATGGCGTGCATACCCATGAATCATTGAGTTACAAGCAATTCCATTCTTCATCGGCATTTCATTAAACAGTTGTCTAGCAATATCCAATTCACCAACTTTTGCAAGACCTGATACCATCAAGTTCCATGAAAAATCATTTTTGTAAGGCATCGAACTGAACAATTGCAGTGATTCTTTCTTTTGCCCAGCTATCATATAGCCTTCAATCATAGTGTTCCAACTAAAGCAATTTGTATGAGACATTTCGTCGAACAGTTTCCGTGCATCACCCAAATGATCACACCTAGTATACATCTGCAGGAGACGGTTTGCTAGAGATACATCTGAACCCAGAACTCCCCTTTTGATAAATACCAGGTGTAATTGTCTTCCAGATTGAATCCACCGGCTGGAGTTGAAAGATTGAAGCAGACGAGCTTGAGACAGCAATACGGATTCCATACCGTAGTATTAGAACGACTTAGAAACATTGATCGCAATGAATCCAATCCTTTAACTTAATTGGAGTCTGGAGGCAAGTAGGAACCAACCTGGAGTCTGGAGACGGCTAGAGGCGGAGACCGGAGTGGTGTCGCCGACCGGAGACGATGGTCCGCAGAAATGCGGTCACTGAGAGGTCCAACGTGGCGTGGTTTCTAATTATTTTTTTCTTCATTTCCAAAACTAACATATTTCACTACTCAAAAATTAACTTTTCAAAATTCACTACTCAAAAATTAACTTTTCAATTTTTAATTTTTTTACAATTATAACTTTTAATTAAATACATATTAAATTATAACTATTTAAATTATTATTTTTATAAATTTAATTATTTATGTTTTAATATATATTTATACATTTAAATTAAGTAATTTGTTAAATATTTTTAGTTATTCATTTTTAGAATAACATTTTGTGATTATCTCATATTTTATATTTTGAGTTTAATAAAGAAGGTTAATTTTATCTAATGTATAAATAATAATTTATCTCCTATTTTTAAAATTATTTATATTTTAATATATATATATATATTTACATTTAAAATAAATAGTAATATAAGAAATAATATATATATATATATTATACTTTTATATTTACTTGAAACTAAATATTTATTTATAGTGGTGTATCTCTCAATTATTTCAATGAATTTCTTATTTTTTATTTATTATTGGTTGATATTCTTAATATTTTGTAGAGATTTTTGACACTGTTTGATTTGTTTGTTCGACTTACTATAACTCTTTACTTATGTTACGAATCTTTGAAGCCATCGTCAAAAAATTATAAGATTGTTCGATTTTTATCATTAATTTTATTTATTATAACTATGTCATATTATTAAACACTTATATTTTTATTTAGTTATTTTTAATTTGTTGATATTATTCTACAATTTAGTTTTGAATATGTAACTCTATGTTTGAATTAATAAAAAATATATATTTTTTTTAAAAAGATAACTAAATATTTATTATATTATATAAAATAATAATTTAAATGTATAAATATATATTACAACATAAATAATAAAAGTTATAAAGTAATTATTTAAATATATATATATTAAAATTTAAATAATAATTTAAATATATATAATATAAATAATTAAATTTAAAATATATTTAATAAAAAATTATAATTTGAAAAAATAAACTCTAAACAAAATTATAAGATTTTTTTTTCTTTTAGTGTGGAGGAGAGTGCAGAGAATAATAATTATAGTTTCTTTTTGTAAACAGACAAGAAATGAACGGAGGAGGCTGAAAAGAAATTGATATGGGCTTAGGACCGGTGGGCGCCTCTAGTCTGTACCTGAAAAAATTAAAATAAATAGTAGTGGGTTATTTGAAATGTTACAAAAATAAATGTCCTTATAATAATAAAAACATGATTACCAAACTCAATTGTTTTGATAATGGATTAATAATGTTCTTTTATTTCACTAAAAACAAAATTGTGTAACCGGCCGACTGATAGTGAAGAATCAGCCGATGACACTCGAATCGATTTCTACATAACTTGATTCAATAAATTGGATAACAAAATAAATTAAGACTGATAATGTTAATTTCTTAATTTATTTTAAGTTTAAATTAACATGAAATCCAAGTTGGATTAAATTTAGTGGTAATAGAAAGACTGTTGGAAGAAATTAGCGGTTTTTGCTACAATGAATTCATTTAATATAAGTAATAACTTTTAAAAAGTAAATAAAAAGTAAAACCCACTTTGATTTTTTTAATTAGACATGGTGTATTTTATATTACACAAATATTATTTGGTAAAGTCTATATATAAACAGTTTGTGATAAACATAATTTATTAAAAAGACGTACTTTTTTAATATAATAACATTTTAATATATAATGAATCATCATATAATAAAATTAAATCAAATCTATTTAAGTAATATCAATATACTTTTATTAGTTTATTTTGTCGAAACTAATTAGTGGAAATCTATTTATAAAAACAAATGATGATATCTTAATTAACTTTTGTATTCTGAGTTCTTTTCAATATTCTACAAAGAAAAATAATTTGTGCATCAAATCTAGAAAAAAAAAATACAATTTCTTATGTTTAACAAATAAAACCAATACTTTTAATGACAGTCTAAATCATTAAGTAAAAAATAACTTTCATATTAAATTAAGCGATAAATATTTGGATAATAATATTTCAACGAAAGCAAGTTTACGAATTCGACGGTCTGTCAGGTTGTCCCCACGTCTCGAAAACGCTCATTTCGGGACAATTTTTTTTTCCCTCAAAATATTCGTTTCGGAACATTTTAAATTTTCTCGCTCTTACCCGCGTGCGTTTCGGGACCCGAAATGAGCGTTTCAGGACATTTTTAATATTTTATATCTCCTACTCACCTGACATGCCACGTTGATTCGTTGAATTGTTTTGGCTGATTATTTTTTTTTTAATTTTTTTTTTTTTTGAGTTTATCATTTTTCTTATAAAAAATAACATGTATTAAATGAAACAAAATAATCATAATCAAAAAACAATTACAATACATCTTCAATTCCATTTGCTTTCAATTATACTACAAAGAAATAAAATTTATAAATAATAAAGTTGTAATATATATTTACTCATTTCATTTGTCCAACAAAAAAACATTTTCTTGACTTCTAAGGAAATATAATGCACACGACAATCATCCACCTCTCCTTTGTTCTTATTTTTATTTTATTTTTTATTTTTTTGGTGGGCAGTAGCACTATCATCAAATTCAATTATTATTATTGTACATGACTTGTGCTTTAATGAAAGTAACAAACAAGCCCTTATAATTCAATCTATGCCAAACCATTTTCACACTCTCTCTCTCTCTCTAAGACCATGTTAGATTCAAAAACAGAGCAAGCCGATGGTTTCTTTTTCGGCCGGAAAACCATTCCCGGCGAACCCACCGGCATTTTCTCGCCGCCACTATGGAAAAAAACAACACTCTCTCAGACCCATATGCAACCTCAATCTCATCGGAGCAATAATCTCCGGTCTCAGAATCCAACGGCGAGATCTCAGGCGATCGCCAGAGGACAATGGGAACTGATGGAAATGGTAAAGAACATGCCGGAATCTTGTTATGAGCTTTCCTTAAAGGATTTAGTTGAAAATCCTCGAGTGAAAGAACAGGAGTGTTTGGTTCCTGAGAAAATTCAGGGGAAGAAGATTGGGAAAAAGGTAAAGTTAGTGAGTATTGGAAACATTGATAACTGTAAAAATGGAGGCTTGTTTTTGAAACTGGTTTTTCCCATTTCTTTTGGCGGATCAAAGAAGAGGAAGAAAAAGAAAACAAATTCAAAGTCTTCGCCGGAGCCGGAAAATTGGGAGAAATCATCAAAGGACGGTGGTGGGTTAGAGAGAGAGTGGTGGTGGAAGAAGAGATTTTCTGCTTCCGGTGAGAGTGAGAGTGATGGAAGCCGAAGTAGTCACACTGGTAACAGGTATAATCTGTTTATTCAATTTTCAAATAATCTGTTTTGATAAAAAAAAATATTTGGATAGTTTGGGTGATTTTATTTTTTTAAATTGATTAAATTTTGGTATTTTTATGTACAAATTTGAAAGAATATTGATAGAATAATAGTTTTAAGTACTTAAGCCATTAATAGGAGCTTGTTTGATAAATTGGAAGAATTTTGAATTATTTGAAAAAAAATATATTAATTGATATGAAAGTGATTTAATTAAATTATTTAATATTATGATTAAAATATTTTAAACATTTAATTGCTTATAAATTAAGTAAGCATATTTTAATTGATACTAAATTATGAAATTTAAAAAAAAAATCATTTTGATTATTGATGGATGTTGAATTATTTCAAATAATCCCTTAATAAACAAGCTTTTGCTTTTGCTCATTTATATTTAATGTTAAGATTATTTTCTAACTAATAAAACTAATTTAACTTGATTAATTATATGGAATAAATATTCAAATTGTTCTAACTTTGTATCAACATTTTATTTATTAAAATTACTTTGTTTAACCTTACAACCAAACATAACCCAAATTGCAATATATTCACAAATTGTAAAAGCTGCAAAATTATTTAATAATTTTTCTAGTTTTTTTTACCATTAAATAATTATTTAGACTATGTTGGGCGTGTAATTGGAATTATATAACATTCTAATTTTATAAGAATTAAAATTAATTTATTTTAAAGGATAATATAATTTCATTGATCTATAATTTCAAATAATAATAATTTAAATTCATTGATCTATAATTATTATTATTATTATTATATGTAAAAGTAAGTTGAGATAGTGAGATATCAATCATTTAATGAGCACTATAGATGAAGGCTGTGCCGCAAAGATGTTTATTTAACATTGAAGAGTACTTATTCAATTTTTATAATGATTTGAATAGTTTAATATTCTTCAAAGTTTAGGATTATTATTTAATTTTATTGATCAAATCTTAGGGGCTATTTTATATGTCTATAATTAAACTATTTTCCAATTTTGATGCAAACCCTAGAAAAAAATTACTATTTTGATTTATACCCTTAAAGCAACCTTTGAAGTAATCTAATTTTATAAAAAAAAATTGGGTGATTTCATTGAGTCTTACAACTAAGGGATAAAAATAAACAAAATATAAGTTTGGGAGCTTACACTAAAATGAAAAATAATTTATTAAATTGTTATGTTTTAATGTACAGGAGCAGGAATATGGAGGGTTTAATACCTCGCTGCTGGTCATTTTTCTTCCCCAAGAAGGGATAAGGGTTTGAAAATTAAATAAAATATGTATTTTCATTTTTATTTTATTTGGACAACATTAAACTGGTTTGGGCAGCATCCTTAATTTATTCAAATAATGTAATAAACGTATTTTAAGGTTGGTTATAAACAAGTCAATATTTGTGTACGTATTTGCAAGATATAGATATATTTCACTTCCTATCTAACTAGTCAAATAAAATAAATTTCAACCATTCAAACTTTTCAAAATTAAATTGTCAACGTATATATATTTATCAGCTTTCTCAAATTATGTTTATTTTATTTGTTACTATCAAGATTAATTATTTGAAAAAAAACAACCGTCAGTTACTATTATTGAATATTAATCCATACCCACTTCACTTGAGATTAAAAAAAAGTTTAAATAAACAATAATTTCCATGTCATAATTTGCAATGATCAATTATGCAGTACTGAATATAATAGTTAACATAATTTAAATAGATTATTAAACTTGTAAGATATGCACGAATACTTATTTTTATAAAACAATAATATCTAAAACAGCCTTTATTTTTTTTATTTTTTTTCTATACTTGTTTATTGCTAGGGGTGGTTAGTTACGTACGTACCCTTTTAAATCAGTTTTAATAAGGGAGTAATTTTGATTAAAAATTGTATCAATTCAACTCAAATGATTTTATTTATTTTAAAATGATTTATGTATATTAAAAATGATATGAATTTGTTTAAGTACACAACGACAAAACCTGACGTTAAAAAATTAGAATACAACTACGTTACATGTTATCGATTATAAGTACTCGAGAACGAATCTAAAAAATTGTCATAATAATAACATAATAAATAATACGAACAGACTACAATTATTGAATGTTCAACGATTTAGCTCTCCAATAAAATACCTAGAAAATAATTGAGACGATAATTGATAACCAAAATATCTAGCAATTTCAAATCAGTCACATCAGTCCAAACTTTCAATTAACTATCCAAAAATTTGAGTATCATTCAGTAAATTTCAATAATATTCCAAAAAAACTTTAAATATGTTTTAGAAATAGTCAACGCAAATCGACTATATAAAAGTAATGAGTTGTTAATTAAGTAATATTATTAGTAAAAATCGATTGTGAACAATTAAGTAGGATGAAAGGTTTTAATTTTTATTTTTTTTAAAGTAAATAATATGAAGTTTATAATTGACCAATAACAATACTTTGACTAAAAGAATAAAATCTTAAGTTTGATTATATTAAGAAAGGATGTAAAATTAAAGTAGAGATTATTAATATTAATTTTTTAAATTACAATTTTTTTAAATAATATTATATCGTTAATATTAAAAGTCGGTTGTTGAGACAATTAATTAATATATTAAAAACATTAATTAAGGTCTAATTCCATTTATCAAGAGACGCGCTTACGGTAGCATTTTTCTTTTCTCATTTCCCACATATGAAGTTAAGTCAAAACTGGTGATACAACTCTTCGTACAAATACTTCGTAACCGACCAATAACAGAGCATCTTTCAACTGTCGTCAGATCGTGTAGATCACCCATTGGTCGGTAATATAAGATATTGTAATATACCTGTGAAGTTAGCCTACAGTATAATAAATTTTCGACGAAAAGTAGCTATAATCCAAGAATATTAAAGCAAAGGCTGACACGAAGAGTAAAGATCGATCAAACCCGGCCAACAACAAGAGACCCTTCTTTCCTTCATTCTCTCTTTCTCTCTCTATTCAATTGTGTGTTCATCACGTTTACTTTCCTTTTCTCTCTCTAAAAGCTTGCGTTTTGTGGGGATCATCGATCGGTAAGTCTCTTAATTCATAATTCTCTGATCACTTTCACCTGTTTTCACTGGGTTTTTGGTGGGTTTATTGGTTCTATTCATGAATTATCAGTTGACATTGGCATTTAAGAAAGAACTAATCATCTTTTTGATTTGATCATCTTCTTTATTGATTGGTTTAGTCGAAGGAGTTTCCCTTTTCTTATTATTGATGTGGGTTTAAGGATCATTTGATCGGATTCTGGGTTATTGCTTGATTCTAGGTTCAATTTAGGTTAAACCGTAGGACTTCTGGTGGGTTATTCTTGTTTTTGGTGATTGTTGTATGTATGAGGTTATGAGTTTGGAATTTAGAGAATTAAGCTGTGAATTGGGTTTTGTTTCTTTTTAGGAAGATCAGTGATAGTAGATCACTTTCTTGAAGGAGACAGATATGGCTAATAATGCTGCTGCTTGTGTGGAAAGGGCAACTAGTGATATGTTGATTGGTCCAGATTGGGCAATTAACATTGAGCTATGTGATATCATAAACATGGATCCTGGGTACTCTTCTTTGCCTCTTTCTCTTGGATTCTTTTGACTTGTGAAAATGATATGATTTATGTTCCTTATTACTCTATCTGTTTGTTCTTGCTTGCTTGCAGGCAAGCAAAAGATGCCCTGAAGCTGTTGAAGAAACGTTTGACCAGCAAGAGTCCTAAAACCCAACTCCTTGCTCTTTTTGTGAGCATATTTTATACAATGTTTTTTACCTCCTAAATAAAGATACAGGAAGCTAATGTGGTAATATTTTAAATATTGTTACTAGGTATTGGAGACACTGAGTAAAAATTGCGGGGAGCATGTTTTTCAGCAAATTGTTGAGCGAGATATCTTACATGAGATGGTGAAGATAGTAAAGAAGAAGGTGTAATTTCTACTCTCTCTTTTCTCTCTACTCTTTCACCTCCTGCTCTGGAATTCATCTGCATATGCAAAACTGTATTTAAGTTTTTGATACTAACACTGTGGCTACTGTCTTCTACTATGCAGCCAGATTTAAGTGTAAGAGAAAAGATATTGATTTTGATTGATACCTGGCAAGAAGCTTTAGGAGGGTCAAGAGGAAGATTTCCCCAATACTATGGTGCATTCAATGAACTGAGGGTAAATACATTAATTAAACCTTTTTTGGTTCATCTGCTATGTTTTTCACGGATTTCAAACTTCATATGTCATATTGAGTTAGTGCACAAAGTTTCAGTTTCTCTTTTTTGAACCTTTGTTGGTTTGGATGAGAGTCTTTTATTTACACATCGATTCTTGTAAAATCCATACTATTCTTGCTCCCAAAATCTTCAAAGGAATTCCAACACTTTATTTTTCCAAAAAAATTATCTGATCATGGTCGTTAAAAAATTTCTCTATACTAAATGAAGCAACAAAAATCACACTCTAGATCATCCAGAAAGATCTTATACCAAACGAAAAAAATCACTTTTGCATTGTGACAAAGTTTCAGTTTCCTAATAGGCTCATTATATCACATGCTATACTTGTTTGAACCTCTGAAAGAGAAGAAGTTGTATCAAGAGTGTGGTGGCTTGACATGTTAGTTTTTGTTTAAACAGATAATAATATTGTCAGCAAAAAAAAAAAATCATGTGCTATAGTATATAACTTTTGTCACATTTAAGTCTTAGTTTACTGGATTTGAAATTCTGCTATTTTTTTTAAGTCAACAAAAAATTATTTCTGTGTAACTCTTCATGTTTGTCTGTATTCTACAGTTATCTTTTAAAGCTCACTGTATACTTTTTAAATTGCAGGCTACTGGAGTGGAATTTCCTCCACGAGAAGAGAACACTGTGCCAATATTTACTCCACCACAGACCCAACCAATTAGTCACCCTCCTCCTGCAGCTTACCCTCACTCATCATATGAAGAAGCTGCTGTTCAGGCCTCTCTTCAGACTGATATTGCTGGAATGAGGTAATGCTGACATGTCCATCTATATCATTATTCATTTTCCATACTTTGTCACTTTTTATTTTTTCATTTGGTTGTCCTTTACTTGACCTACCATAAAGGAAGTTTTCATGCATTAAGTTACTCTACATGCATTCAAACGTCTCCTGATTTTTATCTTGGTTTAGAGAATGTGTTTATATTTTTTTGGATTTTTTTTTGTGTGGATGAAAAGCTACAGTACCTGCGGTCTGCAACCAATTTCATATTAAAGAACCCATGTAAAAGGTGTAACATACTGGTTGTCTGGTTGAGCATTAATAATGTACATTTATTCTTTATTTGATAGGTTGATTTACATGCCTCAGTTCTATGAATAGTTATTTATCTCAGGGTTAGTTATTGTACGTGTTGTTGGCTAGAGTTTTGATATTTGTTTCTAATGTAGCTTGTCTGAGATTCAGAATGCTGAGGGATTGGCAGATGTTCTGATGGAAATGCTCAGTGCCTTGAATCCAATGAATCATCAGGTGGGATCCCCTCAAAAAGCATGCTTTTTTTTATCTAATGCGAACAGTTAATGCTATTTGTTCTCTATTCTTTGCTTGCTTTCAGTATAGAAGATTAGAAGAGTCCATTTATGTGTATATTTTTTTAGGATATTTGTTGCAAGTTGGGCATGATTGACATTTTTTTCCAACTTGAGGAGTGTTAAGGAAATAGGAGAAAAATTGTGCTGACAAGGATCATGACTATAAAAAAGGAAATTAGTGATCATATGAATTAGGAGATTTTATTCTCTTCCCCATCTTTATTCTTGTATTTGTCTATGACTACTAAATGAAGGGGTTGAGCATATTCTTAAAATTCACAGTTCTATTTACACTAGACAAAGTCCATAAAAAAGTTTTCCACCAAGTGTAGGTCTAGTATGACTAAAATAACTTACAAAATCTTGTGTTTCACAAAGATAATTTTAGCCTTTTGTCTTTTTTGAAAATGGTCTGAATATCAAGAGTCGAACCCATGACATTGCAGACATGAGTTATTGCATTCCAATGAGTCTTCATTTTAGCCGGTTGTTTTATGGGAAAATAGTAGCATACCATTTGGAGGTAGGATTTAGTTTTCACTCACTGTTCATTTTTACATGAAATAGATGTTACTCTTAATTCTTATCAGAATTTTGAAAGAGTAATTTATCCTATATGTGGGAATTTAGTGAAGAAGATTTTGTTGTATTGCTTCAATTATTTATTATATAAGGAAACTATGTCTTAAATAGGCCCATAAAGGACTAAATATTAAAGACTAATTTTGGAAACACAATAGAATATTAGAAAATACTTTTGTCTAACTAAATATATGGTTGGTATTTTCTACACTCAAATTCAAGTTAGTAATTTGTATTGCCGTCTTGAATTTGCAACAAAGTTTTATTAGGCTTTGAGTAGCTACACATTCGTTTCCCTCACTTATGCTTCTCCCCCCAGGCTTCACCACCTGCCTTCCTGGTTTCATTTCCTGCTCTTAAAGCTTCGTCTTTGTCTTCGTCTCTATTGCTCTTTCTCAACCGTTTGCCTCGTTTCTAGTAGCTTCTCTATCAATAGCTCACTTTGTCTAGCAGCTTGTTTAACCTCTTTCTTTTTTATTGGAGGAGATAAGGTTCTGGAATCTCTACTATGTAAATCTAAAATCAATAAGCAACAAAAGAAAATACGTGTGAAAGGTAACATGATGAAAAACATATTAACTGGACCATTGAGCCCTCAGCCATTGGCTACATTGGTCATTGATGGAGTCAACATAAGAAAGTCATGGAGCTGCTAAAGAACAAAACCACTTCTCTGATACCATATGGGAATTTAGTGAAGAAAAAGATTGTGTTGTATTGATTGAATGAAACTATTAAAAAGGCACATAAATGATTAATTAAGGAAATACAAAATACTAATTATGGACTAATCAATAAATAACATAGTCCAACTAATTCAACCCCATCAAGTGAATCCATTTCTTCACAAATATATGCTACAACACTCTTTAGATTACTTTTCTATTTTGTTCAGGTTTTACCATTATCTATTTTTGTAATCCACTCAGTTGGATTTGTATCAAGCAAAATTGATGGATTAATTAGTGTAATTTTTATCGGTATTCTACTGACCATTTGATTGCTCTTACATACAAGCTCCCACAACAATCCATTGCTCCAACTAGAATTATTTATGAATTTCCAATCATGTACTTTCTTTCTCACAATCTTCTTTACCATCCAGGATCTGAAGCAAGAGGTTATTGTTGACCTTGTTGAACAGTGTCAGTCTGACCAAAAACGGGTTATGAACCTTGTTAACAATACCACGTAAGTACATTTTGCATTGCCATGGTGGAATCTCGTTCACAATTTTAATTTTTTCTGTATAAAGTAAAAAAATTCTGACAAGATTCCATGTTCATGGAGTCTTGTTCTGAATTGTGTCATGAGCATTTGACACACTGTTACTGCTGTTGTTCTTTCTCAGAGATGAAGAGCTTCTAGTTAAAGGCTTGGCTTTAAACGATAACCTACAAAGGGTCCTTACTAAGTATGAACACATGACAAAAGGAATCCCTGTTTCAGAACCAACACAACAAATACCAGTTCCACTCCTTATGACTGTGAATCATGATGATGACGAGACCGAAGATGATTTTACTCAACTATCACACAGGTAATTTCCTGAAACAAATAAGGGTAATTTAGTAATGGATTAGAATGCATAGATGATGGTTGTTTGCCAACAGAGTATTGTTTCAGTGACAATGGAGAAACACAAATGCAAGCAAAAAATGTACACCTGATAGATTTGATAGAAACTCCTGCCTTAATTCTCAGAATCATTCATTCTTTAGGAATATCATTAATCCTCATACATTTATTCTAACTCCATCCTGTGCATTTAAACAGAAGATTCAAGTGTCTCCCATTCACTTCTGCTTTGCCAAGCATTGCCCTAGCACATGATTTTTCTTTGTATATATATATTTCCTGGTTTTCTGCTAACTATGTTGTTTGCTATAGATCATCGTCCAGAGATAATGGACTGGGAAAAAAACCAGCCAATGGGACTGGCGTCAGTTCTCTTCTTCCACCTCCCCCTTCATCCAAAAACTCGAGTGTTGATCCTCAAAAAACAGTTGATTTTCTGAGCGGCGATTCCTACATTTCGGGTAAAACTGTTGGATCCTCCAATTCTACTACAACTCCTCCAACCAGTAGTCGCCCTCTCACATCACCAGTTCCGAACCTATCACCACCACCACCACCTGATACAGACGATTTCATAAATCCTACTGCATCAATGTTCACAGGAAAGCCTGCATACGAAGAACCAGCTCTTCCTCCAGCTCCATGGGATGTTCCCTCTACTGCAACCGCCATTCCTCCACCTCCTTCTAAGTATAACCAGAGGCAGCAATTCTTCGAGCAGCAACAAGGCTTTTCTAGCGGTTCAGGTTCTTACGATGGCTTGGTTGAGCAGACTCAGAAAATGAACCTGAAGCCATCTATCACAACTAAACAAGAAAAGCCAGAGGACGCACTTTTCAAAGATCTGGTTGATTTTGCTAAGGCCAAGTCCTCTTCACCATCCAAAGGCAACAGGTCTTATTAATGAATATTCTTTTTGTTTGTTCGAGTTTGAGAATTATTGTACTCTGATAAACTTTGTTGTTAAGGTTGGTCATTGTCAACTATATTAACAATTCTAGTTTTTCAATATTACTGGGAGTATTGGTTTGCTTTGATTGGTGCCTTAGAACCACTTAGTAAGTACATAATATTTTCAAGTTTCTTAACCCACACATGATAGTTATAAATGTGTACAAAAAGAAGTTATAGTAGTAAAATAAATCATTTATGATTGTTATTGAACAGATATAACATCTCTCATGCTAATGGAATTTGTAAAATAATGAGAATGAACAATATATGCATTATGTTTTAAAGGAGAAAAGTGAAGAGTGCTTGAAACAGAGCTTTTGGTCCTCCTCCTCCCCAGAATTTAGAAGCAGAACGTGAATCTTCTTCCACATGACTACTACAATTCAAGAACTCATGAACTTGATCTTCTTTCCTTCTTGTCTCTCCTGCATCCCTAAGAGGTCCCCAATTCTCTACCCGATTGTATTTAGCCGAACTAGAATGAAAATAAACACGAACAAGGGCATCCATCAGCTCTTGATGCTCCTCAAAAAGTTCAGAATCTCCAAAGAGTACAGCCTTAAGTACCTGCCAATCAATTGGGAAGAAAACAGAAAGATTCAATTTTTGATTTCCATTTCCATGAAAGAATAAGTATTTGATGATTTTCCAATTACCAAAGGCATTTCCTTGGAGAAGATATGATATCTGAACTCAGCAGTAAATTCTTTTAAGATATTGGGTCCGCTGACATAACAATGAACATCAAGATATAGATCACCATTAACTTCCTTCCATTCTGCTACAACATCATCCTTACTGTACCATCCTTTCAACTGAGATGAAGCAGATTAATCAAAATTTAGGATGATGGGTTATGTATATATAATGGTGTTTCTTCTAAAATTACAATTAATTACCTGATCAAGTTCGATAATGCTTGAAACTGTTAAGGTCAAATCAGCAGTGAAATCACAATGGGATAGAGTGTAGGTTCGTGGAACAACCCTTTGACACTTATCCGGTTGATCTCCTTTGAGAATAACTTTAAGTTTAGATGGTTCAAATCTTGCAGGTGGGCCTAAAAGTCTTACAGCCTGAAGAAAATTTCAGGGTATAATTAACAATCTGTTGATAATGTACATAGATGAGTGAAAGAGAGAAAATTGAACCTCGAAGATGAGGGGATTGTAGGAGATGCCTCTGGTGACTGTAGATGGGGAAAGCAGAACGGATGTTGAAGACTTCTTGGAAGAGATGATTCTTCTTGAAGATGGAGAAATGAGGGTATGATGATATGAAGAAGAAGAAGATGCAGAATGACAAGCCATGAAACGCATTTCAAAATCATCCTCTTCTTCAATACTCCTTTTCCACCACTACTACCATTCTCAATTCAACTCTGTAACTAGAGAGAGAATGATGTGTGTGGATATGGGAAGTTGAGAAATTGGCCTTTCGAAAGATCGATTTTTTCTTTCCAATTTTTGTGGGTCATATGGAATCAGTATAATATTGAAGTTTTCATTTTTCTCTTAGTTTTTTTCAAAAATTTATTTAACTTATATATATATATTTTAAGTTTGATAGTTAAGTTAATGACGTTAATATTTTATTTATTTATTTATAAATGTTATGTATATAATAGTTTAATGATGTATGGATAGAAGGTATAGAATTACAAGATTTGAAGGAGGTCCGAAATTTCAATTATTGAGATTAGATCCTCTATTACGAGAATCCCTCCTCTCTTTGTTCCACTCACATGAAGGGACAAAACAGTTATTTTTTTTATTTTTTTTACTGTTTTTCGCCGCGATACTGATGATGTAAGTGAATCTGACCATTGATCTAATTTATTTACTTAGTTTGATTAATTTATTTTTGTATATTGTATTTAATTTGATCTAACCTATTTTATTCAACTTATTCATACTAAAATTATAGTAAAAGTTTACTTATAATTGAACTTATTTGAATTAAGAGAGGACTAATTGTATTATTTTTCTTACAAAATGAATTTTCCTCGATTAAAAAAATAAATAAAATTGAGTTTCTAATGGTAAATTTAAAAATATTTATTTACACTGAAATAGAAAATTTAAATTACTAATTTTTTTTATGTGAAATCTCTGATGAAGGCTATTTGCCACGTCAGCATTTCTCCACATCATATTATCCATAAGGTTATCAGGAAATCGACTATTATAGGTGACGTGTCTTTCTCTCATTCTTTACATTTTTTTTGAAAAACTACTCTTTATTGTACACGGACAATCTTGAGCCCCTAATTTCTGTGGAATAATAATTATCATATATACTCACTCCTACACTATTCCTAAATTAGATTTCTACCCTTTAACTTTAGAGAGCTTGTTTTATCCCTTTAATAATTTAAAATATAAAAAAAAAATAATAATCAAATTATTCTATTCATTAATTAAAATATTAAACTAATCTGATATCATTTTACATTTTTATTATAAATTTTAAATATTAAACACAAAAATTATTATACATATATAAAAAAATTTAATTTCATAATTTATTTGTTTAGTAGAGAAAAATTGAAAAGATTGTTAATAATTTTAATTTGGATTCTCAGGACTTGAGTATTTGATGTTTGTAATGGGCCGACAATATGGGCTTGTTGGCCCATCTGAAATAAAACTGGGGCAGGGTGCGTTTGATTCCTACGACTAAAGTTAATGGGCCTGAAAATGAAACGGAATAATAATTAATTAATTAATTAATTAATGCTCTATTGTCGGTGGTGCAAATGGCAGCTGTAATCGGACATGACCCTCTTTCTCACATGGGGAGTGTCGGTGGAAACACTCATATTCTTCACACTACAGATCTCATCTACTTCTCTTTAATGCACCCATTTTTACATTTTTACTATTTTTTTTTTTAAATCCAACCCTAAATTTATATGTCTCCACATTTGTGTATGTATTTTATATTTATATAAGTAGATCTAACTAAGAGAGTGTTCACATTATTATTATTATTTTTTTTGTTTGTATAAGGGTCACTCTACGAGTGATATATATATCATTTCTAGTCAAACTAACATATATTCCGTGTGCGAGTAATAATATAAAAAAACTTGAAAAAATATTACGATAAAGATGTGATAACATTTTAAATTTTATTTTTAACCGTTTTAAGTTTATGGGTGGGTCAACACACAATTCGACCAAAGTATATATTTACTCTCACATATATATATCCAAATAAACCACAGTTCTCGACCCGACAATTCGAACACTTTAAAAATTAAATACCCGACAATTCAGACACTTTAAAAATTAAACATCATTATATATATAGATTAGTTAATTAAAAAGTTGAACTTATATTGTTAAAATGTCACACGTTTATCAGATTTAGTGTTGAATTTAAAATATAAAATGTTATTAGCATATTTGGTTAAAATGTTATACTTGTTTTTGTTAGATTGCATGTTCGAACTACATTTATAATTTTTTTAATTTTATTTTTAACCGTTTAAAGTTTATGGACGGGTCAACCCACAATCCGACACAAGTATCCATTTACTCTCATATATATCCAAATTAACCACAACTATCGACCCGACAATTCGAACACTTTAAAATTAAAGATATATATATATATATAGATTAACCGTTCTAGCTTTTTATTAACTAAACAAAATTAGTTAGTAATTTAGTTCTATAAAGTAGCTCAAATACCAAATGATTTTTCTAATAAATTCTCACTTAAAAAAAACTCTAAATTAGGACCAAGTAAAAGTAAAAGTAAATAAAATCATGTTAATCAGCCACCCAATAAAATAAACTTTAATAGACATTTGTTTAAGTTAGGACCAAGTTAAAAGTAAATAAAATTATTCAGGCAAAAATCTAGCATAAAACTAAAATAAAAGGTTAAAAGACGACAAAAAAGTAAAAACGCGTAAATGCAGTCTGAGTAGAAATGGCTGTTTTTTTTTCGCGGCAAGGTTTAGTAATGGCTCCTCGTCGTCAAATCCCAATACTTAAATAAATCCTCCATTTTTAGTTCATCATCTTCTTCATCCCCTTTCTCTCTCTCTCTAGTTCAATTCAATATGAGCTAAAACCCTGTTTGAATTCATATTTCCAGATTCATTTTCACCCAACAACAAGGTACATCTCGATTCTCTCCTTTTCATGTTCTTTTTCACTGATGATACAAATTTCTTTCTTTTTTTTGCTAAATCTTGTTCCAGATCTTATAGTCTTAGTTTCTTTAACGGGTTTTTATAGATCTTATATTAGCTCGATTGAAGTTTGATACTACATTTAGTTATGAAGATCTGTACTGTATGTAGCAAGATGAAGTATTTCAACATGTAAATCCAACTGGGTTTCTTTCTGAAATCAAGAATTGCATCGTTTCATTCGATCTGTTGATTCTTGAGTACTTATCACAATGTTGGTCTCAAGATCTATGTTCTTATCTTCCTTTTTTTTTTTTATTTTATCAGGTGATCTGTGCAAGAACATTTTAGTTTTAAAACATGGCCTTGGGAAAATATTCCCGGGTTGATGGTAGGAAGTCATCCAATTACTGTTCTACTCTCACGGTTGTGGTATTTGTTGCTGTTTGTCTGGCCGGAGTTTGGATGTTGATGTCATCATCTGTAGTTCCTATTCAAGATATGGAATTGTCTACAGATGAGACAACAACATCTGGGGTTGTTCAAGATCTGAATGGGAAGAATTTTGAGGATACTTCAGGTGATATAAACGCAGTTGATAGAGAAACAAATGTGGAAAGTCAAGAATTGACCACTCAGGTCACTGAGACTACAGAAGATAAGACTGAAAATGAAAGTAATCCGGAGAAAGAAGAAAACGATGAAGTGAAATCTGAAGAATTGGAATCCAAATCGAACCTGTCTGATGATTCGAATTCAGAAGATGGAGGAGGTGAAGCAAAATCTGAGGAGAATACAGGGGAGACTGATCAAACCACCACCAGCACCACCCCAGATTCTGAGGTAGCAGAAAATAAGGATGAAAATAGCAATCAAGAAAACATAGAAGACAACGGGCAAGAAAAGAATTCAAATGAAGTTTTCAAGGCTGCATCCCAATCTGAGATTCTAAACGAAACCACCACTCAGAATGGTCCTTGGTCAACTCAAGCTGCAGAATCGGAGAATGAGAAGCAATCCCAGAAAACAACATCTTTCATTGATTCATCCAACTCTAAGTGGAAACTTTGTAATGTGACAGCCGGACCAGATTACATCCCTTGCCTCGACAATATCAAAGCAATTAGGAAACTTCCAAGCACAAACCATTACGAGCACCGGGAGAGACATTGCCCCGATGAACCTCCAACTTGCCTTGTTCCTTTACCAGAAGGATACAGAAAGTCAGTCAGTTGGCCCAAAAGCAGGGAACAGGTATATTTTCCTCATTTATGCTATTTATTTACAAGAAAGATAACAATTTTTAACTATCAAATTTTTGCAGATATGGTATTACAATGTTCCTCATACAAAACTTGCGGAGGTTAAAGGTCATCAGAATTGGGTAAAAGTTACCGGAGATCACCTCACATTTCCTGGCGGTGGGACTCAATTTAAGAATGGAGCTCTTCATTACATTGATTTCCTCCAGAATGTTAGTGCTTCCCATTTGTAGAAGAAAGATATAGTTGATTACTCAAAAGAGATCTTTTCTAATCTGAGTACTTTTATTTATGCAGTCTTTTCCTGAAATTGCATGGGGAAAACAAACCCGTGTAATATTGGATGTTGGATGTGGAGTAGCCAGCTTTGGTGGCTTTCTGTTTGAAAGAGATGTACTTGCTATGTCTTTTGCTCCGAAAGATGAACATGAAGCCCAAGTGCAATTCGCACTCGAAAGAGGTATCCCAGCTATATCGGCAGTTATGGGTACCAAGAGACTGCCCTACCCCAGTAAAGTTTTTGATCTTATCCATTGCGCCCGATGTAGAGTTCCCTGGCATGTTGAAGGTATACATATTGTTTTATTTGTATTATTTTTGGAGATTCTTCATGGTTATGGTTATGTCTATTGCAGGTGGCAAGCTTCTTTTGGAGTTAAATCGGTTATTGCGCCCGGGTGGATTCTTTGTGTGGTCTGCTACTCCTGTTTACAGGAAAAACGAAGAAGATTCTGGAATTTGGAAAGGTGCGCATTTACAAATTTGATTTCATAAGATTGATTTTTTATTTTTTTTGTAGTATGATGATGTTTAGGCTCTTTTAAATGCTATTGGCAGCCATGTCTAGATTAACCAAGTCAATGTGCTGGGAGTTAATGGTGATTAAAAAGGATAAATTGAATGAAGTTGGGGCAGCAATATACAGGAAGCCAATCACCAATGACTGCTACGAGAATAGGCCTAAAAATGATCCTCCATTGTGCGACGATGACACCCCTGATGCTGCATGGTACTATTTATAATTGAAATAGCAAAATTGCTAATAAAAATGGACTATAAAAACTTGAGCACTTTTGACTTGTGTCTGCTGTTTGTCAGGAATGTGCCTCTCCAGGCATGTATTCATAAGGTGGCTGTGTCTGCATCAGAAAGAGGTTCAAAGTGGCCAGCGAAATGGCCGAAAAGGTTGGAGAAAGCACCATATTGGTTGAAGAGCTCTCAAGTTGGAGTTTATGGTAAACCTGCCCCAGAAGACTTCACCAATGACTATGAACATTGGAAACAAATTGTTTCCAGTTCGTATACCAACAGTTTGGGAATCAACTGGTCTTCTGTAAGGAATGTCATGGACATGAAAGCTGTTTATGGCGGGTAAAAAACTCTTTGATTATCCATTTTGGAAACACGGTTTTCTCATAGTGAGATTTTGTTTGGAATCCAGATTCAGATGATTATTATTATTTTTTTTTTTACTTTTCAGGTTTGCAGCAGCCTTGAAAGATATGAAAGTATGGGTTATGAACATAGTCCCAATAAATTCTCCAGACACGTTACCAATAATTTACGAGCGCGGTTTAATTGGGATGTACCATGATTGGTGTGAATCATTCAGTGCATATCCTAGAACTTATGATCTTATTCATGCAGATAATCTCTTCTCTGATATAAAGAAAAGGTAATTAGTTTTTCAAGCTCTCAATAAGAAACATAACTGTTGCTGTCAACAACTCTGAAAATACGATTTTATTTAAACGACAGGTGCAATATAAAAGCAGTGATTGCAGAAGTTGACAGGATATTGAGACCCGAAGGGAGACTTATAGTAAGAGACGACGTGGATACAATAGCCGAGGTTGAGAGCTTGGCTAAGTCATTACATTGGAAGATACAAATGACATATTCAAAAGATGAAGAGGGGTTCTTGTGCGTTAAAAAGACAGTTTGGCGTCCTGTTGAGATAGAGACCATTATGTCAGCAATCGCGTAAGCGAACTGAAATTTATAGTATATATAGACGCCTACCTATTGTTTAAACTCTACGAATTCGTAGGTTAAAAACAGGAATAGGATTTTTATTGCCTTTTCGTCAATTGTATTGGTGCTATTCAACATTTTAGGTTTTCGAGATTCCACTTGTCTTGGAACTATATTGGTATTGTCCTCAATTTTGAATATGGAAGTTCTTGTAATGCAACAAATTGTTCTTTATAATGTATTTTGTCAAGGTTGGTGCATCTTTTTGGGAAAATTCATTCACATTATTATAAGTAACCTAGCAGAAAGTTCGGTTTTATTACTAAGAACGCTTATTTAAATAAATACAACTCCGATTACAAATAAATTAAAATTTTCAAATAATTGTGTGACCCTTGCCCATCACCAATACCACCTTGAGGAGGTGCAAGGAAAAAGCAACTAACTTTAACAACTCTTCATGTTTGAGAAAAGCCAACCCTACATGTTGGAATTTCTAGAGCTTGTTTGGAGTTGGTTAGAGAGAATGATTAGATAGAGGGGTTAGTTTGATATTGTTTTTCTTTTTTGGTTAGTTATTTTTTTTTTTAATTAAGGAGAACTAGCACGACACCTACAATCATGACCCGCTATTCTATTCAAAATGCTTCTCCGTGACCTCTTGGTCTTTTAAACCGATTCTTACCACTGTGAAACCTTAGTGGAGTTAGTTAAAATTATCTTATTATATCTTTTTTCATTTGACCATTCAATCACTCGAAATATTACATAAAAAAGAAGAGGAATTCAATCAATTAAAATTCAAATAACCTACTTTTCTATCAAGTAAAATTATTTACTTTTTCAAAAAAACCCATTACAAACCTTAACTATTCTAGCTAATATCAAACTGATTCCAAACAAAGCCTAGAGTTTAAGACCCGACATTCCTTTCTTCTTTGACAATAAACTAATTACTAAGCACCCACTTAATACCTTTTTCTCATTAATAATAATACAAAAGATGAATGAAAACTAGCTCTAGGCTATAATCAATATGCATGCGCTAGGAAGCTAGCTTGTTTGATTTTTTGATGTATTTGAGACAACAAATAATGAATAATATTTAAAAAAGTTCATTTTAAAATTTAATAAACAAAAGTTATTTTTTTTTATCAAATAAACCAAGTAATCATAACCCAGAAACTAAAAATTCTATTTATATATTATTCTAAATTAAATTATGCTTAAAATATAGAAAATAAAGAGAGAAGAGTAAGGAAAACATTTATTTGTTGCATTCTGAGTTTATAATAATAATTAAGATATTGTTGTCAGTAGCTGTAGTACTGTCGTTTGTCTATAACTTAAGTTTAGGAAATTGGTCTGGTCACAAAATATTATATTAATTATGTTTTGATCATATCCCACTTACTCCCTTAATCAAATATAAAAGTGGTGTGACAAACATTCCTAAATAAATAAATAAACAATTAATTACATCCTCGTATGTACAGGTTTACTTGTCTTAAATAATGCAAACAAACAACATTTTAAATATATTATCACATTCCCTATTTGTCTGCCATTTCATTGAAAAGACAAGTTGGCAGCTCCTTAATAAGAAGATCATGTTATTGTTGTGTTCATTTTTCTCTTGTAAGTTCATCAATCAATCATGCCACCTTCTTCTTTGATCTTCACAACCCTTCTTCTTACTTCTTTCTTTTTTGTCAATTCTGAATCTTCAAGATTGCCCAAAGCAGCTTATTATTGGGAACAAATGTTACCTAAGAAGATTCCCACCCCTTCTTCCGCTCCGTCGAAGGGAACAAATTTCGAGACAAATTCGATCGACTCTTCTTCTTTCTCGGGCGCGACACAGAATGATCGGAGTCATCCTTCGATTGAAACTAAGGTTTAGGCCTATGTATAGTTTAATTATAAACGAGTCTATTGACTTGTAAATATAACTTTGAGTATATACTTTGGAGTTTTGACACATTTAATTTGATCAATATATATATGATATGCATGTAAACAACTATGCCAATTTACATAGTTGAATTTTTACAATTAATTAATGTATGTATGTATGATCGATATTCTTCTTATTTCTTTTGGTAAGGCCTACTTATACTTTTTTTTTTTTTTAATTTTGCTTTCTGTGGATGATAAAAGCTACCAAACATCATCATTAATGTCAATAGATGTACCATGTGATGAGTTTAATTATTCTTGATCATCATGATTAATGTCTATAGAAAATAATGACTAACAAATAGTTGGGAAAATCAAATTGGGACTTGGAGTATTTCATTTTGTGTATTTGGATTGTAATGTTTAATTAATTAACAACTTATTAAAAAATACTTAAGAGTAACTAATTGGGACTTGGAGTATTTTCGTTGAATTTTATATAATTTAAATTTTAAATAAAAAATATTATAATAATTAAACCACTTAAAAACTTACCCGACCTACCTTTCATCAATTTTATTTTTTGAAACGCAACAAAATTCGGGAAGAATGTCAATTTTATCACTGAACTATAATGGAATATTAATGTATATCACTGAACTAATTTTTGTTCGTTCATACCACTGTAGTTGAGATTAATGTTCGTCTATATCATTTGTTAACAAAACATCCAAATCCGTTATCTTTTTCGTTAAAAGATGACACATGTGATTAACATGTCATTTTTTAAAAATTAATATATATTATATTTTTTTTTCATATTTCTAAATAATAAAACTCTTACATTTTAGATACACCGATTCATACATTTACCCAAATTCATTTTTTTTTTTAAATTAATATATTTTAAACATTTATTTTTATTAACATTTTTAAAATAATAAAAGTTGATTAGGAGAATAAGAATCAGAGAAGAAGAAGGGTGGACTTAGGACATTTGTAGTAGAATCCTTAAAATGTGTTCTATCTCTATTATGAAGATAAATAATATAAAAGTTGTAAAAAAATGATTTATCAAATTTCCTATCCTTATAATTTTTTAGGGATGATGAACAATGAATCTTTATATTTAGGAATTACTGTAGTATCCATAAATAATAAAATAATATATTTAGGGATTACTATAGCATCCCTAAATAATAAGGATAAAGAATCTGATTTAGAATAATTTATATTTTGATTCTCTAAAATAGGGATATTATTATTTTTAGGGATACAAAATAAGAAAATTGATACAAATGCCCTTAGTTAATTAGGGCATTAGAGTGAAATTATTAATAATTTTGTAAATGTTTTATTATTTAAAATTTTAAATAAATAAAAAAATATATAATATATATTAATTAAAAAAGATGACATGTCAATATATTAATTAAAAAAGATGACATGTCAATTCTACATGTCATCTCATTTAACAGAAACTTAAGGGGGTTAGAAGTTTGGTGGAGTAGTGACATAGATGAATATTAATCTCAATTTCAGTGATACGAGCGAACAAAAATTAGTTCAATGATATACATGAATATTTCATTATAGTTCAGTGATAAAATTGACATTTTTCCCCAACAAAATTCTCAATCTTATTTTTATATATAGAATCTAATCAGGAATTATTATGAACGAGTCTGCCGTATTAGTTTATAGGATCGATTACCAAATTTTATAACAAGTTTTTATTTAGAAAAAAATTGTTAATATAAGTAATTAGTTGAATGAGTATATAGTCTATTAAAAATGTTTTTTTTTATTCAAACTAAAATAAGAAATAGCATAAACTAATCTACATATGATTATGGAGTGAAATTGAATGATGGCCCCGGTCATTTTTAATACGATTTTCCTAACAAAAATCTGATAATCATAAGGCTCTCTCTATATATAATATGTATAGAAAATCCTGAAGATAATTAAGTATTTAATTCAATTGACTTTATATATAAATTATAACAAATTGCCATCATGACATCATTAATATATATTTTTTATTTTTATTTTTAATGGGACGAATTCTTTTATCTATAAAAAAAAAAGGGAGTGAGATGATTTGTATCCAACTTGATACATAGAAAATAGTATTGAGGTTTAAAAAAAAAAAACTCTAAACCATTCCAAATAAATGAGATTATGTATTGTAATTTGTAGGGAACTTCTCTATAGGTAATACAAAATTATATTTTGGCTATATTATTTAAACTAGACATCTTATTACAATGAACAATCAAGGTGTTAATCAGAGTTTAATGCTTTTTCACAAAGGTAATCAAGCATAACAAAAAAAAATATAATGGGTTGATTTCATTTGTACTCTGTTTTCTTTAAAAAAAAGTAAGTTAGAATTAAAATTCTTAAATTTATTAAGCTATATAAAAAACATAAATAGTATCATTATAAGAAGTCGTCTTTACAATGCAAATCTAATAGAAATTTAAGCATTGAATTGTTTTTTTTTTTTTTAATTTATTTATTTCCTCATATCCTTTTAACTATCTCTCAAGCTATATATTATAAGTAACCCTTTCTAAATTACTATTTTTCATGTTTGTAGTTATAATCGATTTTTAGAAGTAACCTATTTCCTTCTAAATACGAATTATTGGACACTTTCAAAAGATGTTTCGTCTACTTTAGAGTTTAGTCCTTCAAGCAATGTGTCACTTCACACCTACTGGAATCGCGAAAACAAAAGAAAACAACTAAATAAAACATATACAAAATTTATAGTGGTTAAGCTAAGCCAAAACAGACATACATTACATAAGCTTTATTATCAAAACTAATAAAGGAGTATTACAAAGTTTATTGGAATGACATTTTTTTTGTTTTGTTTTTGGATGAAGGGCACACAAAACATTCATCATTTATCTTCCACCATCTAATCTTTCATTCATACGATCTCTCAAGCTATCATAAGCTTTAGTACTTTCGGAATAACCATTATAATCGATTTCTATTAGAACTGTAGTTTCATCGGTAGATGAATTAAACTGATCATCTGCCCAAGGATGAATCTCTGTTTTCTTTAGCCCCTCCAGCACCATAGCCACTTCTTTCATGCTAGGCCTTTCGACCCCGCTCATCCTCAAGCATCTTTGGGCTAAGTTAGCCACGCCCCTCATCTGATCCAAACTTTCCTTATTAACAATTTTACTATCCAATATCTCTATTAGACGCCCTTCATTCATCGCACAAACCAAATGCATGGCCAAGTTCTTATGTTTTTCAGGCCTCTCAAAAGATAATGCTTTTTCGCCCGTTACCAGCTCCACAAGGACTACCCCAAAGCTATAAACATCGCTCTTCTCCGTTAATTGGTTTGAAAAGAAATATTCCGGATCCAAGTAACCGAAAGTCCCTTGAACAAGAGTAGCTATTTCGGTTTTATCCGCAGGAACAAGCTTGGAAGCCCCGAAATCAGAAACTTTTGCAGTATACATGTCATCCAAGAGTATATTAGCGGATTTGATATCCCTATGGATGATCGGGATAGAAGCTGCCGAGTGCAAATAAGCCAATGCTTCTGCAGTATCTGCAGCTATCTTCAAACGCATATCCCACGTGAGCAAAGGAAATGCAGAATCATCGTCATGAATGCGCTGCGAAAGAGTTCCATTCGTGATGAACTCGTAAACTAAAGAAGGGACTTCCGTCTCTAGACAACATCCTATAAGCTTCACCACGTTTCTATGATTGATTTGTGACAGGATGATAACTTCATTAACGAACTGCTCTGTTTGGCTTTCGTCGCTTATCTTAGATTTCTTAATGGCCACAACTCTGTCATCGGTCAATACTCCTTTGTAGACTGTTCCGAATCCGCCCTGCCCGATAACTCTGTCTTCACTATAGTTGTTCGTCGCCTTCTTGAGATCTTCTATAGTGAAAATCTTTATCGTTTGATCGCGTGACGATGATTCATGTTGTGAGAGCTTCTGTTGTAGTAACAAGCCCCCGTTTTGATTGAAGAAATTTTCCCTAAGTTTTATGATTTTTCTTTTCCTTTGAATCCAATATAACCATGAGCATGCAACTACCAGGACTAAAAGGCCAATGGTAACACTTAGAGCAATGATTAGTATTTTGGAATTATTACCCTCAATCTTTGGAATACAACTCAAACCATCTCCTTCGAATCCTTTTTTGCAGGAACAAGAGAAATTTCCCATTGAATTTTTGCAGTCTGCATTCAAATTGCATGGATTTGAAGCAGACATGCATTCATCAATATCTGCAAAAATAAGATAAGACATCTCTTTAGATCAATGATCTGAAATGTTAAAACTGAAATTACCAGTGAGGTCTAATAGTCCATACCATAACAGCCATTAACAAGATAAGGATTCCCTCGATAGCCCGAAGAACAATTGCAGAAATAGCCAGGTCCATTAGTCGAGTTGAAGCAATCACTATTAATCGCCTTGCAAGCGAAGCTCGAAGAATTCTTCCTTTCTTCTTCGCAAGTCTTATTCCCAATCGCCCAATCCAACATAACAGGAAAACTCTTCCTATCTAATAGGCCACGAATGTCGGATAATGTAAAGTTGAAAGCGTTGGTTTCGCCAAGAAAAGCATGGCTGCACGGATCAAATTCCCAAACATTCGTATGATTATTTAAACTGCCAATTCCAAGCCCATAGAGCTTTACCTGTTTGGGTATAGAAGTCTGGCAACACCCAAAACCAGAGCAAGATCCATTGGTAACATCCTGAGGACTAGCGCAGAGAGATACACAACCGGAAGTAAAGTTAACATTTAAGGTGCCTACACCTACTACTACAGTATCACAACCGATACCCATCAACTTGTTTTTCGTATCGGAGAAGAAGAAGTTGTTTGGCAGAACTTGGGTCGCTATTAAGGTCTCCTCATTGATCGGATCGCCAGACTGGTCGTAGCAATTACGAGCAACACGTGATGAGACACGCAATTGTCCATGGTGCATTACGTCCAGCACTTGAGGGGAAGTTTTTGTGTTACGACCCAGAAATGGTCGGGGAGGATTGAAATGGGTGTCGTTGCAGACGATAAGGTAAGACGGTTGTAGATAGCAATCTGGGGTTGTGCCAAAGGGGAATGTGATGTTGACACCGCCGCATGTGGTGGTGCAGTTTGGACTTGGCTGCCTTACCGATACTCCCGGCGGCACTACTATTGTCATGATCAGAAAGAAGAGACCAGACATGGATTTGAGGCAATTCATGATGTTTTTTTGTGTAGTTTTCTCACTGATTCTGAAGTTGGTTATGCCAAGTATCCTTAAGCTTCTTCTTGCTTATAATGGCAAGGCCATTGACCATGAAAGGCATCCTTTTTTTTTTGGATAAATTTCAAACATGTTAAGAGGAGATCAAGCATCGGAGTTTTTTTGTTTGTTTTCTTTTTGTCCTTTAGTGTTTGGATTATTATAGAAACTTTGACAAGTTAAATAACATTGACAACTAATTAAATAATCTATGTTTGACACTAACTAATTAAATAGTTTACGACTTAAATGTTATTTATAATTTACCTGGTCAAATTTACAATCACTAAATTTTGTGGCAAGATGGATGACACTGTTTGATATCTTTTATCTAAAAAGTTTATATAAATAATTTTACAAATAAATTACAATAAGAGTAACAAAATTATCCAATGAAATTGTTGATCCAAAGTATTATTTCACACGTTTTTTAAAACAGTTTCACTCAAGATGGTCAAAATCGAGAGTTTATACAAAATCGTTAATCAATTTGTAAACTCGTAAAATATAGAGTTTATGCATAATCGTACAAGTTTAATTTGAAAAAATATTAGTTATATATTATTATTATTATTTATATAAATATACTTTATTATTTTATACCTAGAAAATTTTAAAATTTATATATTTGAATATAAAATTAATTAAAGAATAATAATAAGTAAATAACACTATAAAAAAATATATTTACAAAATTAATTATATTTATTTATTTTAATAAATAATAACTTTTTTTTAATTTATAAATATAAATTTGTTTTTTAATGTAAAATAATATATAATCATAAAATCGAAATTATTTATAAATTCGTAAAATTTTATTATCGTAAATTGAAAAGTGTAAAAGTTTACTGATGTAAGAATTTAATTAAAATCAGATTTGTTAACCTTATCTGAAATTGTAAAATCGTAAGATTTTAATAGTCACGAAATTTTAACAAACTTGATTTCACCGTCTCTTGTTTGTGTTAGAGTTATTCGTTGGTGCTAATTTTCGTGATAAACAGAACCTACAACGATTTAGCAAATACCTTAACTATCACCGAGTTTTGAATCAAATCAGAATTGTGTGAAACTATTATTAAAACAAATATTTTTTTATTTTTTTTTTAAAAAATAGAATAAAATATTTTGGATGTTCATCTTAGGGCTACAAATGAGTCAAGCCAAGCTCAAGTCAGCTAGAGTTTGAGCTCGACTCGATTAAATATTTATTAGCTCGGCTCGAATTCGATCTCGAACGAGTTTATAAATTTGAGCTCGAGCTCGAGCTCAACTCAACTATTTATCTACAAGTTCAGTTCAACTCGAAAAAATTGAACTAAAATTAATTTTTCAAGAACTCGAGTTCAACCTATTAGTCGAGCTTAATTAAGTTTCTTAACAATAGCTGTCAAAGTGAATATTCCACTCCCGGCATAAAAAAAGATAATTGAGTCGCATAAGAAAAAGAGCTCATGAATACGTGAATAAAATGGTGAAGATGGAAGAATACTTATGAATAAGGGAGAGAAACGGTGAAAATAAAAAATTAAATAAAAATATATATATTATATACTATATTATTTTTGCAAAATATATTATTATAATGACATTTGATTGAAAAAATATTAATTTTAAATTTAATATTAAAATAAATATATTATATATTAATAAACTTGATTTTTTTTATAATCTTTTGAGAGCAAGTATTATATAATATTTCGAATATTAAACGAATCGGTTCAAGATGGCTCGAATTTGATCAAAATCAAACTAAAATCGAACTTTGACCAAATCGCTACCAAAATAAAATTAACAAATCAATAAAATTGATTTTATTCCATTCTATTATATTTAACTCATTAAATTCATTACATAAAACCAAAGCTGTCAAAACCGCGAGTCAACTCGTAAACTCGTTCGAGTTTGCGAGTCGACAAAGCAAAACCGAGTCAAGAGTAAAGGAAACTCGTTTGGAAACAAAATCGAAGTAAAATCGCGATTTAACTCGTTCAAATCGTTAAACACGGTAAAATCGGTTTTATCGGACGATTTTACCTTTTAGATTCTTTTACATCTTTTTCCTGTAGATCTATGAACAGGATAGATAAATCTGTGAAAGAAAAGTAAGATCGGTAGATAGATCTGTGAAAGAAAAGTAAGAATCGAAAACAGTTGTTAAAGAAAGGAAAACAGTGGTCTATGAAGGAGGATTGAGGATAAGGATTGCCATTGTTAACTCTGTAAGAACTTACAGAGTATGTGAGCCGCCGCAACTATGAAATTGGAAGAAAATAAAGAGAGAGAAGGAAAGGTAGAAAGTGAAAAATTAGGGTTTTGTAATTAATAATATAATCCTTTAAATAATATATATATATATATATATATATATATATTATTTTAACTTTATTTAGTTATTTATTATTAATATGTATATTCATAAATATGTAATTTTAAATAAAATTTTAGGTGTAATTTTTGAATAAATAATATATTTATATTATAAAATTTAAATTTGTTAAATATTTTATAATATATAAAATTTTGTATTGAATAATTATGTTGGCTTTTTATATATAAATTAATTATATATTATTTTAAAAATTATATTTTTATTATTATTAATATAAACAAATATTAATTTATGTAAACTCTTACGATTTTAAATAAAATCTAGATTTTACGAGTTTACTTATGTAAAACGATTTTACGTAAACTCTCGATTTTAATAGCCTTGCATAAAACTGTCCTCGTCCTCGTCATGATGACATTTAGTGAAGTCAATTGTATTTATTAACCAACAAACAATTTTTTTTAGAAAAGATAGTCTTTCATCAAAATTATGTAATTTTGTTTTTGTTGTTTACAACGGTACTATTTTGGGACATTGCATTTTTATTTCCATTCAAACTAATGAGTAATAAAAACCATATCTCATGCCTCACCACATGACCAGATATGGCACCTAATTTTGATGTCGGACACAAAGGATTTGGTTGAGTTTCATGGTTGAAATAGCAGCAACGACGAAAATAATAGCGGTAACATGAGCCGAAGAACTGGGTAGCTTGTTTTCTGAATTATTATTTATTCTATTATAATAAAATGAGAAATAGTTAGTTCGAATGAAGATTAAAAGAAAGAATATTTCTCTATAGTTATAACTTTTAACTTAAAGTTCTCGAAGAGTTTAATGTATTTTTATTACAAACTAAATGAAGATTAAGAATTTGACATTTAATGATTCATTTCTATTTATAAAATCTAAGCAACATTAAAAAGGGAGAAATTGAATTTCTATCTTAGATTCAACTTATTGATGTTGTCACATTGGCTTTTTTATTAGATTCATCATTCTTACATTTTGGCTCCAACTTCAATTAGATGAATTCTTCCTCAACTTGGTTATCAAATTCATTAAAATATTAGAATTGTGATTGATAGTTACATTAATTAGTTTATCTTTATTTAATTTTAAATTTATTTAACATAGCCGAAGCTTATTCACTTATAAAATTTAGAAAAATGACTAGTCTTAATAGGTCGGAATCAACTTAATGAATTATAAGCTTAGATGATAGAACCTCTCTTTAATGTTTTTATTATAATTAAACCAGTTATATTCTATCTATGACCTATTGCAAGGAAGTATTCAATCAAATAAAAATAAAATAAATCAAATTTCATATTTTTTTTTCTAGCTATCTTAGATCTTTCTTATTTTCTTACACAATTATTAAGTACTTTAGTCTATTTTTTTTTTTAAAAAATTAAGTACTCTTTTCTATTATTTATAATATCTCTATTTCAATGACTTTTATTCATTATAACCTTCCTTCGATAGAAACTCTTGTATGCTTTATTATAATTAAAACAGTTATATTCTGTGACCTATTGCAAGGAATTGTTCCATCAAATAAAGCAATCACTAATTAGTTCCATATCATCAAGATAAAATCTGGAAAAATAGTTCAAGAACCCTTTGTGTCCGACATCAATCTAATATTAGTAGGGAGGAAAATACATCTAATACGGAAAAATAACAATATTTTTTAAAATTCTTAAGAGTTGAAATTGATCTTAATACTCTTGAAAGAGATCCTACAATTCGGAATATTTATATATGACAACATTCACTTAATTAATAAGAAGAAATTAGACGAATTTATATTAAAATTGATCAATATCAACCTAAGTTGAATGAGTGTTCAAGAATTTAGTATGGATCACAAACCCACTATAGTAAATTTCAATAGGATATTCTCATCAATTTTTAAATCTCGTATATTTATTTTATTTTAAAAGATGTATTCGTGAATTGATTTAATTAATATGCCTAATATGCTCATTTGTTACTCGCAATAGTGTAATAGTTATAATTTTTATAGTTTAGAGAAAAAAAAATATGAATTCGTCCCTTGGATGCATCATCTATTTATTGTTCTCGCTCATCTCGTGTAAGAGTTATGACAATTTACGACTTCCTTCAACAACTTAGTTTGGTTGAATGCAGATTCACTACCTCTTGGAGCCTTTGAGGAATTTTTTTTAAGGTATTATATTAAAAAAATAAAATAAAAAGTAGTTCGCATTAATGTGCATCACACCTTAAAAATTTCTTAATAAATTATAAATATGAAAAAAATTATATAAGGTTAGTTTTGTATTTTTAAATACTTTATAAATTTAAAAGTTATAATATACTGTAATATGTAATCTAATTATACTTTATTAATTTAAACTATTTTCAAACCTTTCACAAGTTTAATATATTTCCTTTCCAAACATTTGAGGCTTTGACAAGCTGAAAATGTTTAGCTTTGAGTTGACCATGTTTTATCATTTTCTATGTAAAATAAATGGTATATAAACATAGGTGGATTCAATATTTATTTACATTTCAAATTAAATATTTTACTAAGTTACAATAAAAATGCAAAAATCACATGATCAAAATAAAAAAACAATAGTGACTTTAACACCTCTTTTGATGTTGCTTCTTTTTATATATATAAAAAAAGAGGATCACATTTTATTTATTCAATTCATTAAACTATCTAATATGTTTTAATTTTATTTAAAATAAAAAATAATAATAATAATTAAATCAATTAAAAACCTAACTAACTTACTTTTATAAAAATAAATAAAATTAAAACACAGTAAAAATCCATATCTTATTTTTATATAAAAATCTAGTCATGGATTATTATGAACGAGTTTAAGCCAGAATTTATAACAAGTTTTACTATGATTTTTAAAATATAAGTTAGTATTATGAGAATAGTCTACTAATTTAATTATTTATATTTAGAACTATAGGTACCGCTTTTTATTTAGAGGCTGGAGCAAGGGATAAAATTATTTTTACATAATTGTTTTATTTTATTTTTATATAGTGAGAGAATAATGACAATTTATAAGTTATATAATTTATTATATAATAATAAAACAATTCATATCCTACCCATACAAGTTTTTTAATTTATTATATTATATTAATACAAATCAATTGACACATCATTAAAAAATATATAATTTATTTTTAAGTAAAAAATATTCATATCCTAACTCTATAACTCTTAATCCTAATTTTCAAATTCATTCTCTCGCTATATCCGTACAATTTATAACGATATATAGGCTACTTAGATTATGTCATTTTAAATTAAAATTCATTTTATATATATATATATAATTTCTAGAGCGGTATTTTTTATTACTATTTTTATTAGTATTTGTAGTGTTATAATTATTTTCTCTCTAGAAAGTACGTTAAAAGGAATAACCTTTTGTTTAGCTTTGAGCCCGGTATTTTGATTATTACTACTTTGATTTAGCTCGAGTCGGTGATCGATCTTTCGTTTTTAGCTTCTACTCAAGGGGGAGCGCGCCTTAAGAAGTGCTATTGCAGATCCCACCTCCGCTTTTCAGTAAGATGCCGGTCAAGATGGAGCTAAGAATCTATACTTTATCGAGACATACTATCTAATAAGATAAGAGGTTCTCGAAAATTAAGGTGTGAAGACAATTACTTTTATTTTTTTAATCCCAATATAGATTGTGAATTTGAAATTCAACAACTTTTTTAATTTCAAATTTGGAGATAAAAAAAATTAATTTTTTAAACAATAATTGATAATCCGTAAGAACATGAACAATATTAACTCATCTCATACATATATTATATATATAATTTTATTGTTTTTTTTTTATGAAGATACATTTATCATTTATAAATGACATCATCATCTAATCGTTCATTCATAAGATCTCTCAAGTCATTATAAGCAGTACTTTCAGAATAACAATTTTGATCACCATTATTATCAACTTCTATAAGAACGGTGGTTTCATCATCAGTATATGAATTAAACTGATCATCTGCCCAAGGATGAATCTCTGTTTTCTTTAGCCCCGCCAACACCATAGCCACTTCTTTCATGCTAGGCCTTTCGACCCCGGTCATCCTCAAGCATCTTTGGGCTAGCTTAGCCACATCCCTCATCTGATCCAAACTTTCTTTATTAACAATTTTACTATCCAAAATCTCTATTAGACGCCCTTCTTTCATCGCACAATCCAAATGCATGGCCAAGTTCTTATGCATTTCGGGTCTCTCAAAAGATAATGCCTTTTCGCCGGTTATCAGCTCCACAAGGACTACCCCGAAGCTATAAACATCGCTCTTGTCTGTTAATTGGTTTGAAAAGAAATATTCAGGATCCAAGTAACCAAAAGTGCCTTGAACAAGAGTAGCTATTTCGGTTTGATCTGCAGGAACAAGCTTAGAAGCTCCGAAATCAGAAACTTTTGCAGTATACATGTCATCCAAGAGTATATTAGCGGATTTGATATCCCTATGGATGACAGGGATAGAAGCAGCCGAATGCAAATAACCTAGTGCTTCTGCAGTATCTGCAGCTATCTTCAAACGCATCTCCCACGTGAGCAAAGGGAATGCAGAATCATTGTCATGAATGCGTTCCGAAAGAGTTCCATTCGTGATGAACTCGTATACTAACGTAGGGACTTCTGTCTCTAAACAGCATCCTATAAGCTTCACCACGTTCTTATGATTGATTTGGGAGAGGATGATAACTTCATTAACGAATTGCTCTGTTTGACTTTCGTCGCTTATCTTAGATTTCTTAATGGCAACGACTATTTCATCGGTCAATACTCCTTTGTAGACTGTTCCGAATCCTCCTTGCCCGATAACTCTGTCTTTACTATAGTTGTTCGTAGCCTTCTTGAGATCTTCGATAGTGAAAATCCTTGTCGTTTGATGGCGTGGTGACATTTCATGCTGTGAGAGTTTTTGTTGTAGTAACAAGCCTCCGTTTTGCTGAAAGAAATTTTCCCTAAGCATTATGATCTTTCTTTTCCTTTGAATCCAATATAACCATGAGCCTACAACTACCAGGACTAACAGGCCAACAGTAACACCTGCAAATAAATCCAATGTAACATTTTAACATTTGATTAGATCAAAATAACCGAATTCAATTAGATTTGTTGAATAGGTTCATTACTTACTTAGAGCTATGATAAGCAAGGTAGATCCATTAGACTGATCCTTTGGTTTGCAGCCTGTTCCGTTTCTCAAACCATCTTCTACAAATCCTTTCAAACAAGAACAAGAGAAAGTCCCCCCTGAATTGACGCATATTGCGCTCGAATTACAGGGATTTGAAGCAGAACTGCATTCATCAATATCTGCAAAATATTTAACAGAGATCTGATATGCTAAACTTAAATCACCAGTGAAGTCTAATATATAGAAAACAAACCTTGACAACCATCAACAAGATAAGGATTTCCTTGATACCCAGAAGAGCAATTACAGAAATAGCCAGGTCCATTCGTGGAATCAATGCAATCACTATGTTCCGCGACGCAAGCGAAACTCGAAGAATTCCTTCTTTCTTCTTCACAAGTCCTATTCCCAATCGCCCAATCCAAAATAACAGGGAAACTCTTCCTATCTCTTAGTCCTCTAATGTCGGATAATGTAAAGTTGAAGGCGTCAATTTCTCCAAGAAAAACATAGCTGCACGGATCAAATTCCGAAACCATCTTGTGATTAGTTAAACTGCCAATTCCAAGCATATAATAGCTCACTCGTTTGGGTATTGAAGCCTGGCAACACCCAACACCATGACAAGATCCATTGACAACATCCTGAGGAGTATTGCATAGAGATACGCAAGCAGACTTATAGTTTACATCATTGTCGCCTGAAGCTACTGCCCAAGTATCACAACCGACACCTATGATTTTGTTTTTCGTATTGGAGAAATAAAAATTGTTTGGCAGTTTTCGCTCCACACTTGAATTGTCCTTGTCGATTGGATCTCCGTTCGAGTTGTAGCATATCTTAGCGACAGGTGATGATGAGACACGCAATTGTCCACCGGGCATTACTTCGAGCACTTGGCGGTTTTTATCGTTGTTAGTTCTCAGAAATGGACGGGAAGAATTGGAATGAGTGTCGTTACAGACGATAAGGTAAGACGGGTCTAGATAACAATCTGGGCTTGTGCCAAAGGGGAATGTGATGTTGACACCGCCGCATGTGGTGGTGCAGTTTGGACTTGGCTGCTTTACTGATACTCCCGGCGGGACTATTATTGTCATGATCATGATCAGAAAGAAAAAACCAGACATGGATTTGAGGCAATTCATGTTGTTTTTTTGGGTAGTTTTTATGACCAAGTATCCTTCAACTTCTTCTTGCTTATAATGGCAAGGCCATTGATGATGAAAGGCATCATTTATTTATTTTTTTGATAAATTCTAGTTTGTAAATTTCAAACATGTTAGAGGAGGAGACCAAGCATACTTGATAGGAGTTTTTTATATACAAAATTAAAATATTATACCGTTTGGAATATATATAAACTTAATTTGACAAGTTAAATGAAACTGACATCTTATTAAATACTCAAAGTTTTGGAATAAATTGAAACTTTGACAAGTTAAATAATTTATAATTTACCTTGTCAAATTTACAATCCATTATTATTATTAATTTTGTTTTTTTTTTAAGATGAAGGTTAGTATATGCATGTATCTTATATTAAAATAGAATAAAAATTAATGCAAATTGTTTTTTCCACCCTTCTCCTGCTCCCATCCCATTCCTTAATTAACTCAAAAATTACTTATTTATCCCTATTAATTTTATATATTTACCTTTCATCTTATTTATTTTACTTATTTTATTTTATTTAATTATTAAGTTTTTTTTATCATAAAATATAATTAATTAATTTTTAATATTTTTTTCTACATAAAAGATAAAAATTTAAAAGATATATAATTAATTTTAAATATTATATATTAATAATAAAATTATAATAAATAAATTAAAATAAAATAATAATTTTATATAAAATAAATATTTTAAAAAGTTAAATATGAAATATTTTAATAAAAAATATTATTAAAAATATTATGCAAATGTTATCGTTTATATTATTAAGTAAAACATTATATTTAATTTGACTAATTATTGATATATAATATATTAAAGACTTTATTTATTTGTTAAATAATTTTATTTATAAAAAAAATTGATTTTTATAAATATTTAAAAAAAAAATTATTTATATTTTATTAAATTAGCACACATTTCAATATTTAATATATTTTAAATAATTATAATATAAAAATAATAATATTTTGTATTTTTAATTAAATAAAGTTTAAAAAAACATATTAAAATTTAATTAATTATATTTAATAAAAAAACTTAATAATTAAATAAAATAAAATAAATAAATAAAATAAAATAAAAAATGTAAATATATAAAAATAATAGGGATAAATAAGTAATTTAGGAGTTAATTGAGTAGTGAAGGTGGAGGGTGGGAATATGGGAAGAGGTGGGAAAAGCACCTCCAAAATTAATATACAATGTTAATAATAAATCAAACAAAAATAAAAATAAACAAAATTACTAAATGATAATTTTTCTTTTTTGAATTAAGGAGAACATGTCAAAACGCTTTCAGGTGGAATCAAACACTGACCTTTGGTCTTTTAAGCGACTCTTACCATTAGACTACTTTGGTGGTTTAAAATTACTAAATAATAATATTCATCTAATACATATATATGTTTATCACATTTTCCTTATAATAGTTTTATAGTCTCCAAGTTGTGTTAGGGTGTGTTTGATAACCCTGAAATTGGCATTAGAATTAGAATTGGAGGGTCCAATTCCAATTTTTATGTTTGTTAGACACTGTAATATTAAGAATTGGAATTAGAATTCCAATGGAATTCAATATATCCATTCAATATAGTGTAATTTGATAGTTCTCAATTCCAATCTTTTTAGGTCGGAATTGTAATTCTAAATTAACACGTTTTTCATGTTTTTGACATGTTTAACACATTTTTCACACATTAAACACGTTTAACACGTTTTTAACACGTTTAACATATTTTCATATTTTGGCATGTTTAACACGTTTTTAACATATTTAACACGTTTTTAACGTCCTTGACACGTTTAACACGTTTAACATGATTTTCACGTTTTTGACACATTTAACACGTTTTTCACGTCATTGACACGTTTAACACGTTTTTGACACATTTAACATGTTTTTCGCGTCATTGACACGTTTCACACGTGCTTGACACGTTTAACATGATTTTTACGTTTTTAACACGTTTAACACGTTTTTGACATTTTGGCACATTTTGAACGTTATGGCACGTTTAACAAGTTTTTTTTTACATATTTAACACGTTTAACACGTTTTTGATACGTTTAACACGTTTTGACACGTTTAACATATTTTGACACATTTAACACGTTTTTCACGTCCTTGACACGTTTAACACGTTTTTGACACGTTTAACATGTTTTTCACGTTCTTGACACGTTTAACACGTTTTTGACACATTTAACACGTTTTTGACACGTTTAACACGTTTAACACGTTTTTTACATTTTGGCACATTTTGCATGTTATGGCACGTTTAACAAGTTTTTCACATATTTAACATGTTTTGGACACGTTTTTGACACATTTAACACGTTTTTTTTATGTTTTTGACACGTTTAATATATTTTCATATTTTTGTACGTTTAACACGTTTTTAGCACGTTTAACACGTTTTTAGCACGTTTAACACGTTTTTGACACATTTAACACGTTTTCATGTCCTCGACACGTTTAACACATTTTTGACATATTTAACATGATTTTCACGTTTTTAACACATTTAACACGTTTTTGGCACGTTTAACACGTTTTAACACATTTAACATGTTTTTCACATTCTTAACACGTTTTTGACACATTTAACACGTTTTTCACGTCCTTGACACGTTTAACACGTTTTTGACACATTTAACATGATTTTCACGTTTTTAACACGTTTTGACACATTTTTGACACATTTAACACGTTTTTTACATTTTGGCACATTTTGTACATTTTGGCATGTTTAACAAGTTTTTTTACATATTTAACACGTTTTTAATACATTTTCACGTTTTTGACCCATTTAACATGTTTTTTTACGATTTTGACACGTTTAACACGTTTTTACGTTTTAGACATATTTAACACATTTGTTTACGTTTTTGACACGTTTAACACGCTTTTCACGTCTTGGCACGTTTAACAAGCTTTTCATATGTTTGGAACGTTTAACACGTTTTTGACACGTTTTCATGTTTTTTACATTTTGACACATTTTGCACGTTTTGACACGTTTAACAAGTTTTTCACATATTTAACATGTTTTTGACACATTTAACACGCTTTTTTACGTTTTTGACACGTTCAACACGTTTTCACGTTTTTGACACATTTAACACATTTTTTTTACATTTTTGACACGTTTACCTCATTTTTGACACGTTTAACACGTTTTTCACATTTTGGCTCGTTTAACAAGTTTTTAACATGTTTGGAACGTTTAACACGTTTTTGACACGTTTTCATGTTTTTAATACGTTTAAAACGTTTTTAACACATTAAACACGTTTAACACGTTGTTGATACGTTCCACATGTTTTTTTACGTTTTTAACACGTTTGACACATTTTTAACACGTTTAACACGTTTTTCACGTTTTGGCACGTTTAACAAGTTTTTCACTTATTTGGCACGTTTAACACATTTTTGATAAATTAAACACGTATACATATTTTTGACACGTTTAACACATTTTAAACCTATCAAAACGTGTGAAAAATATGTTAAACGTATTAAAAATGTCAAAAATGTGTTAAATGTGTCAAAAACGTGGAAAACGTGTGACAAACGTGAAGAATGTGTGAAAAATGTGAAAAACGTGTGAAAACGTGTGAAAACGTGAAAACGTGTGAAAAAAGTGTTAAACGTGCCGAAACGTGAAAAACGTGTTAAACGTGTCAAAAATGTATAAAACGTGTGAAACACGTGTTAGACATGCCAAAAATGTGTTTAACGTGCCAAAAACGTGAAAAACATGTTAAACGTGTGAAAGACATGTTCAATGTGAAAAACGTGTGAAAACGTGTTAAATGTGCCAAAATATGAAAAATCGTGTTAAATATGTCAAAACGTGAAAAAACGTGTTAAATGTGTCGAAAATGTGTAAAAAGTGTTAGATATGCCAAAACGTGTTAAACGTGTAAAAAATGTATTAAACATGTTAAAAACGTGCCAAAAACATAAAAAAACGTATTAAACTTGTTAAAACGTGTGAAAAACATGTTAAACGTATTAAAAATGTCAAAAACGTGTTAAACATACCAAAAACGTGAAAAACATGTTAAACGTGTGAAAATGTGTTTTAAGTGTGAAAATGTGTTAAACATGTCAAAAACGTGTTTAAACGTGCCAAAAACGTGTAAAATGTGTTAAACATGTCAAAAACTTATTAAACGTGTCAAAAACATGAAAACATATTTAAAAAGTTTACATTTAGAACCTATATTTTATTTTACGAACATAGGAATTAGAATTAAATTACAATTCTATCATTTTACCAAACATAGGAATTGGAATTGTAATTCAATGTCAATTCTCATGTAATTGGAATTAGAATTTCAATGCCAATTCCAATTCCAATTCCCCCTCATCAAACACACCCATAGAGTTTTTTTGTTGGTGACTGTTTTTAGAGTACAATAAAACGTTCAATGATTTAACACAAAGTCACTACAAAGACGAACTTGACAAATATTTGAACTATTACCGAAAATTAAAAATTAACTAGTTTTTGTAACGTGAGGTTGTTATCCTTAGTAACCAATAAAGGGTGTCTCCGTTGAATCGGGATGCGATACGATGGAGAGATATGGATAAGTTTTATATGGAGCACTTTTATTTTATTTTCGATAAGGTTGCTCCAATTGAGTAATGTTGGGAGAATTATGAAAGTCTAAGGTTCCCAATAATATCTATTTTTTGGGTAGATTGTGATTTACGATGAAATTCTAATTGATAGTAATTGAATGCGTAAGTGTTTTATTTTAATTAGTCGATGTTGTTTGTGTCACAGAAGAGATAACTCTTTATCTCCTTTTACATTGTAAGAGTATTGCTTGTATTTAGACTTTTTTTTTGGAGCATTACTAGTATTAATTGAGTTATGTTGGGAACCATTGAAATCACAAGACCTTCAACAATCTTAAACGTCTGTTGTGGATCCTTCACATTGCTACAATCTTGATATTATATGAGTTTCGATCTAGAAAGCCGACAAATTCGGTAGGAGATCTCATTGCCCTTTTGAGAGATCTCCGCACACATTAATTTGTAATATATTTTTTTGATTTTTCTTTTCACGATTGTTATATTTTTGTCGTTATACTTAAACGATTAACCATTACCATAATATCATTCCATCGACCATTCTAAAAAAAAATTGTTTCTTATAATTAAACGAAAATATAATATAGTTTTTTTATAATAAAATCAAACAATATGTATATTAGCCACTAAGGCATTTTTTACGTTAAAAATAAAATCAACATGAAATTAAATTAATTACATTTTATTTGATTTATTAGATAATAGTACTACTACATCATTATGATTGCATAAAATAAAGTCAATTGTATTTGATTAAAAAAAAAGCTTAATATTTGAATTCATAATAAAAATACTTAATTAAACAAAATATGTTATTTGTTTTTAATTTCGAACAAATTAACTACAATGATTTTATTTTGGGAGATACATTTACATAAATCATATAGATAGGCCAAATTCTAACCACCACAGCAATACCATTTATTTATTTATTTAGTTGGATGAGTTTGATTGAATTTGTTCAATTCATTGTAGGAGGGACAAATGAACTAACTAATTCAATTATAATCAAATGAGAAATTATATCAGGAACATGAACATGACGGTTATGTATCATATTAGTTTTCTTTTAATTTTTTAAAAAAATATTTGTTATTTATACTATTTATTTTAATGTCATCTTATTACAAATTAGAGGAAAATTAACAACTTGACATGTAAAATCGTTCATTTATATTTTATAAATGTTAAGTAGCATTCAATTAAGAGAGAATATGAATTTACCAATTTGTTTCACATTACTCTTTAATTAGATACATCAACCTTACATTTTGGCTCCAACTTCAATTAGATGAATTGTTCCTCAACTTGGCTATCAAATTTATTAAAATATTATAATTGTGATTGATAGTTACATTAGTTTATCTTTATTTCAAAATTATTTAACATAATTGAAGCTTGTTCACTTATAAAATTCAAATGAACCACAAATTTAAGAAGATGACTAGTCTTAATAGGTCGGAATAAGCAGAATAAACTATAAGCTTAGATAATTTCCTTGGATATAACTTCTTGTATGCTTTTATTATAATTAAACCAGTAGTTATATTATATGACCTATTGCAAGGAATTGTTCAATCAAATAAAAACAACCAAACACATCCCACTAAGTTTTTTCATATCATCAAGAGAAAATCTGGAAGTTTAGCCAGCCATTTATTCATATCATGGGCTTTAGCTGCCGAAGTTATTGCATCAACCATGAAGCTCAAAAACCTTTTGTGTTCGACATCGAATTTATCGGCTAGATATCGTCTTGAGGTGAGGGCGGTCAACGTCAAATTACACATCTCTTGGAGGCTATTTGCGTCATCTCTAGAGTTACGGCAACAATCTACTACTTCATTCCTTGTATTTCTTGGAGCCCTTTGTTTTTTACCATTCGAGATAAAAAAAAAAAAAAAAAAGTTTAAGGTCTATCTTTTTATTTAATTAAAAGGATAGGCATTGATGCCGTATGTGTGAAAAACAAAATCAATGCCCATTTAAGAAATTTCTTTATAAATTATAAATATAATAACTTATACAAAAGATAGGTTGTGTATTTTGAAGTGGGTTATAAATTAATAACAAATTAAGATGACTCAAAAGTAATAAAAGTGTTTTTTATTTTTTTGAAGTGTATCATGTTAACTTTTTATCTTTAATTCATTATTATTGTTGTAAATTTATTTATTCTATAAAAGATATAAATATAATATTTAATTCAATACTTTATTAATTTAAACTATATTCAAACCTTTTAGGATTTTTGACCAGTTTTATTATGATTTTTTTTAGTATAAGCTAGCAGAACGAGTATAGTTAATAAGAATGTTTTTTATTCAAACTAAAATAAGAAATAGCTTAAGCTAATGTATTTTAATACGATTTTCATTGAAAAATTCTGACAATCATACGGCCCCGTACATATGTAAGGAAAATTTTGAAACTAATTAAGTATTAATTAATTCCATTGACTTTATAAAAAATTGCCATCATAACATCATTAATACAAGTACAATAACTATTTTATACGGGTTATTATTATTATGGTAAAAGAAAAATGTTAGACGGAAAATTTTCATTTTTATTACCTGCTTTGCGACATAATTGGCCAAAGGATAATTCTAAATTTTAAAATGGTGGTGACATAATATAATTTGTTTAATGTTTTGTATAACATTTCGATGGTTATTACTTCTTTTTAATTCATAAAAAATAACAATGACATTATGTCATTGATTGTCCATATCACATTGCTTGACAAATTACTTTTCGCACTTCAATCACAAAACATCTTAAGTTATGGTCAAAAATTTGAAAAGGTTCCTCATATAATCTTGAATAATGAAATAGTGTCTGACGGTAAACAAAGCACACTAACTATTAAGGAAATCTCAATTTGATAAACACTCTCATCATCCCAACAATTAAAATAGATCCACCATAATTTAAAATAAGTTGATACACTAAAGTCAAGAATTTTTATTAAACAAAGAATGGTTTATATTTTTTTCATAAATTCCAATATAAAGTGACAATAAGACTATTGTTAAAACAAATATTTGAGGTTAAACTATATAATACAATTGACCTCAAAATATTATTTGTAATTTATTTTCGTTCTTAGGAGAAACTCATTTTTACCCTAAATTTATAATTTTAAAATAATTCCGAGCTAACGAAATTAATTTACAAAAATATTAAACGGGGCTAATTGCACGAGATTAAAATAAATAATTAATTTAGAATCGGTGTCGTATCAACCAAATTCTAAAATAATTAAATTATGAACTATTTAAATAAAATATCAGATTTAAATAATTGATAAATTAAATAAACCGAAAAAATAAATAAAGTAGAAAAATATATATTTTGAGTATTATTGTTGGTTTATTTATTTTGAAAAAAAAAAACTTGATTAAACATCATACCCAATGACCTAATGTTTAATTAAAAAACAAAAGAAAATCAGTAAGGCTTAACATTAATTAGAGGAGTTATGGACCACCTTATTTGTATCTTCTTCCTTATTCATCAACCAAAAAAACAAATGAAGCAGTCCTTTTTTTCCTTCAATAATTAAACATTTCAAATTTAAAAGTATCGAAATTGATAAATTTTACTTAATTGTCTTATTCACTTGAAAGGTTGAACTTATCCAATCATGTAAAATATCTTGTTGCTTCCACCATGTTTAATTTGTAATACGACATGCTTTTGGTTTATCTTAGTTGAGATCTAATTTAAAAAGAAAGTTGGAATTAATATTTTTTCTTGGTTGGCCTATTGTTTATTATTTTTAAAGGTTTTTATATATAATTGAAAATGATGAGGTACACAATTTAATAACATTCAATATTGATTAACATGAACAATACAAACATAGTTCAAGTATGATAAACACTTAATACAACATACAATTGTGTACCAATATATTCTTCCAACCCGCAATCACAGAATACATATTTAACGTCCGCCATCTAATCGATTCATCATCCGATCCTTCAAACTATTAAAACCAGCGCTTTCCGAATAACCATTTCCATCGCTAAGAACCTCTTTATAATCGATGTCAAGAAGTAACTTAGTTTCTTCAGGATAAGAATTTGACTCTTCCCAGGGATGATTCTCGGTTTTCTTTAGCCCATCAAGCAATATCGCCACTTCTTTCATGATAGGCCTCTCATCTCCCGTCATCCTCAAGCATTTTTGTGCGATCTTCGCCACTCCATTCATTTCTTCGAAAGTTTCACGGTTAGCAATTTTATTGTCGAGAATTTCTACAAGCCTGTCTTCTTTCATTGCACAAACGAAATACATAGCTAAGTTCTTATGCTTGTCAGGCCTATCATAACATAACGCCTTTTCACCTGTTAGTAACTCCACCAGGACTACCCCGAAGCTATAAACGTCGCTCTTCTCAGTTAATTGGTTTGAAAAGAAATATTCAGGATCCAAATATCCGAAAGTCCCTTGAACAAGAGTAGCTATTTCGGTTTTATCAGCAGGAACCAGTTTCGAAGCCCCGAAATCAGAAACTTTTGCGGTATACATGTCATCCAAAAGTATATTAGCGGTTTTGATATCCCTATGGATTATCGGGATAGAAGCATCCGAATGTAAATAAGCCAATGCACCTGCGGTATCTGCAGCTATCTTCAAACGCATTTCCCACGTGAGCAAAGGGAGTGCAGAATCATCATCATGAATGCGTTCGGAAAGAGTTCCATTAGTGATGAACTCGTAAACTAAAGAAGGGACTTCCGTCTCTAGACAGCATCCTATAAGCTTCACCACGTTTCTATGATTGATTTGAGAGAGGATGATTACTTCATTAACGAATTGCTCTGTTTGGCTTTCGTCGCTTATCTTAGATTTCTTAATGGCGACAACCCTGTCATCGGGCAATACTCCTTTGTAGACTGTTCCGAATCCGCCCTGCCCGATAACTCTGTCTTCACTATAGTTGTTCGTCGCCTTCTTGAGATCTTCGATAGTGAAAATCCTTGTAGTTTGATTGCGTGTCGAGGATTCATCTTGTGAGAGCTTCTGTTGTAGTAACGAGCCGCCGTTTTGTTGGAAGAAATTTTCCCTAAGCTTTATGATCTTTCTTTTCCTTTGAATCCAATATAACCATGAGCCTACAACTACCAGGACTAACAGGCCAACAGTAACACCTGCAAATAAATCCAATGTAACATTTGAACTTTTGATTAGACCAAAATAACCAAATTCAATTAGATCTTTGTTTTTGCCTAATTTACTTACTTAGAGCTATGATAAGCAAGGTAGATCCATTAGACCGATCCTTTGGTGTGCAGCCTGTTCCGTTTCTCAAACCATCTCCTACAAATCCTTTCAAACAAGAACAAGAGAAAGTTCCCCCTGAATTGACGCATATTGCGCTCGAATTACAGGGATTTGAAGCTGGTTTGCATTCATCAATATCTGCAAAATATAATAAGACACTCATTTTTTTCATTTTTAACAGAGATCTGATATGCTAAACTTAAATCACCAGTGAAGTCTAATATATAGAAAACAAACCTTGACAACCATTAACAAGATAAGGATTTCCTTGATACCCAGAAGAGCAATTGCAGAAATAGCCAGGTCCATTCGTCGAATCAATGCAATCACTATTTATCGCTTTGCAAGCGAAGCTCGAAGAATTCATCTTTTCTTCTTCACAATTCTCATTCCCAATCGCCCAATCCAACATAACAGGGAAACTCTTCCTATCTAAAAGGCCGCGAATGTCGGATAATGTAAAGTTGAAAGCGTTGGTTTCGCCAAGAAAAGCATGGCTGCACGGATCAAATTCCCAAACATTCGTATGATTATCTAAACTGACAATTCCAAGCCCATAATTCTTTGCCTGTTTGGGTATTGAAGTCTGGCAACACCCGAAACCAGAGCAAGATCCATTGATAACATCCTGAGGAGTAGCGCAGAGAGATACACAAGCAGAAGTAAAGTTAACATTTAAGTCGCCTACACCTACTACCAAAGTATCGCAACCAATACCCATTAACTTGTTTTTCGTATTGGAGAAGAAGAAGTTGTCTGGGAGAAGTTGGGTAGCGTTTAAGGTCTGGTCGTTGATTTCAGCGCCGGATTGGTTGTAGCAACTGCGACCGACAGGTGATGAGACCCTCATTTGTCCGTCGGGCATTACCTCGATCACTTGGGTGGGATTATCGGTGTCAGAACCCAGAAATGGACGGGGAGGATTGAAATGGGTGTCGTTACAAACGATAAGATAAGACGGTTCTAGATAGCAATCTGGGTTTGTGCCAAAAGGGAATGGGATGTTGACACCGCCGCATGTGGTGGTGCAGTTTGAACTGGGTTGTGTTACAGATTGCGCCGGCGGCATTAATATGATCAGCACAAAGAAGAAAGCTGATCCAGATTTGACCCAATACATGCTGTTTTTTGGGTAATTTTTCCAATGATTCTGAAGTTTTGTTAGCAAATATGTTTGAATCTTCTTGCTTATAATGAGGCCTTTGATATCATTTATTATCATGTTTACAAGACCAAGACCATACCAAGTCAACCATCCATATTATATTTTTCTTTCAACCTAAAATTATTTATTTATTTTTAACCGACTTATTTATTTAGTATAGAAAATATCTGAATAATTTTTTTTTATAAGTTTTTCTCAATAAAAATTATTTGAACTCATTTTAACGAACAATATGTAGTAATGCTCCAGTGTAAACATTTTATATCTGCTCAACGCATAACGTCACATTTTTCTTTTAAATAATGTAACTTTTTTCTTATTATAAATAATATTTCAAGTTATACTAAAAATTGCAAATATAATTAATATAACCAAATAAAACACTTTTGTAAGTGCAAGTCATGACAAAGCAAAATTTTCATGTTGATGAATTTAACATCAGATGTTTTGTTGATTAGCATTGAAATCAAGGGTTTTTAGGAAAATTAATTATAGGCTAAGAAATATGGGTTCATATATAAGATGACTTTATTTATTTTGAATGGGTAAAAAGATTAATGCATGCTGGAGTTGGTAACAGTTATTGCATATGAATTTATTGAATTATGTCTTATTTCAACTGCATATAGAAAGGGACTAGCCAAAGAATTTATTGAAAATGTCCATCACTTGTGACTTTTTATTTCTTACACTATAATAATGATGTAAATGGGCAAGAGGAGGATCCAATAATTTAGATTATGTATTTGAAGTTTTTGAACATATTCCTCACTCTAGAGTAATGAGTCCAAAACATTTTATTTTTTTTAGTTTGCGTGGTTAGAATAAGTGTGATTTTTTTTTCTAACACTAAAATATAAAACGCTTAGTTAGCTATAAATAATATTAGTGTAGACACTTATTTTTACCCCAAATTTATAATTTTAAATAATCTTTAGTCATTAAAATTATTTTTTAATTTTTATAGGGTTCATTCCACATTATTAAAATAAATAACTAATTTAGAAAATGGTGTCATATAAAATTGAATTCTTAAATAATTAAATTACAGACTATTTAAATAAAATATAATATATAAATAATTGACAAATTAATTAAACCAAACAAGTAAAAAATATATATTTTGAATATTAATGTTGATTTAATGTGAATTAAGGTTATTAAAATAAATCTAACCAAATCAAACATCATTTCACTCGACTCTCATCAATTATATCATTTAATTCATTAATAAAAATATCTTATATTTTAAATTATTATATTTTATTTTATTTATATATATTAATACATTTTAAATATTTTTACCTTAAAAACTTACTAGCTCTTCAAAATCATTAACTATTATTATTTTTTCCTCTCTTTTAGACCTTATTTGGATTGGAGTTTTTAAAAAACTTAAAAAGAGAAAAAAATAATGATTATTAATGATTTTGAGGGTAATAATTATTTTTGATAAAAAGACTTAAAATGTATTAATATATATTAATAAAATAAATAATAATATTTTAAAATGAAAATATTTTAGTATTTTGGTTAATAATTTGAGTGATGTGATGAATGAGAGGTGAGTGAAATGATTTTTGATTTTGTTTGGTTTATTTAAAAAAAAAACAAAAAAAATTAATTTTACAATCAATCACTTCTCAAGAATCTCAACAATCACATCACTCATTTCATTAACCAAAATACTAAAATACCCTCTATTTTAAATTATTATTTTTTATTTTATTTATATATATATCAATATCATTTAACTATTTTTATCAATAATAATCATTACAAATTATTATTTTTTCCTCTTTTTAAGTTTAAAAAAAAACATGAATTCAAACAAAGTCAAGGTCTTAATTTTTTAAATAACACACTCTTAAATAAACCCTAATTAATCAGGTAAATAATGAAGAATCAAACGGGCACTATGGAGTCAACATTGAGGTCAACTGCTAGCTGGTGAACATAGCACATGCCTAACTTTAATTAAAAAAAATGAAATCAGACAAAAAAGGAATTATGGGACCCACCTTATCTCCAGGATTCAAACACAAGTCTTTTTTTTTTTATAATTAATCAAATGGGCACCAATCATTCATCTCAATCTATTTCTCACAAAATATGACTTTGGTCAGCAAAGCCCGGTTTGTTATTCTATAATTCTACTTACTCTTTATTTGCATGTTGAAGCTTGGTTGATAACTTTACAAAATCCAACAAAAATATAAAATGGCAAAATATAAAAGAATAATGGTTTAAGGCATTGTTTGAAATATATTTATTTTTCTTAATGTTGATCAATTTCACTTTTTTTAGGTACTATTAAGATTACGCTTTCATTTGTAAGTATTCATCTCGATTTTACATATTTTTTTCTTATATCATGACAATAACCTAGACGCATATCTTAAGAACAAATTGATACAAACATTTAGTCATATTATTAAGTTTAAATTTATCCCTGGACTTAGAGTGAATTAAATAAACAAAGTGTAAAAGGAATATTTGTTATAAAATGGTCAATAATTTATCCTAAGAATATTAATTATCCGGCAATAATATTCTAAGACATCAACAAAAGTAATTTCTGAATTTGATGAGAATAAAATGATAATTTGAATATTCAGACAAATTTGGAATAAATGGTAAAAATAAAATTTTAACACTTTCTTAAACAAAATTCATTTAAAAAAAGCCAATATATATTTATTTACCTTCAAATAGAAATAGAAGAATTCTATAGTTAAATATCCACCACTATTATTAACAAAAAAAAAAAAAATAAATAAATAAATAAATACAATTCATAGTAGTTTAACATAGAGCATGAGATTCAAGGTCAAGAAAAAACTATAATTATATTTTAGAATCCAATACATCAATAAAATAAATTATATTAATTTTTTTTTTTTGTAAGATTCGGCCAGGACAAAAACAAGCAACAAAACAGAAATTTGGGAAAATAAAAAATTTCCAATAAATTAATTACTAGGTGGCAGCAAGCAATTAATTACAGATTTTAAAATCTTTACTATAACAAAAAAAAAAAAAAATTAGTACACTACTAAAACGAAATCCATTTACGAAGTTAACTTTTACCTTTAAATTTAATTTTTCTAAACCTTTTAAATTGTTTAAAATATACTCATTGATTTAAGCTCATGATAATTTTGATAAATACTTTAATATAATACAATTGACTTGAAAATATTAATTTTAATTTATTTTGGTATATACTCAATCTACTTTCTATCAGCCAATTTAGAATCAAACACTTTCCTTCTATGATGGAATCTCCACAATTTTTCCATTCAGAGTATTCAGATTGCATTTATGTATAGCCATGGATATAACATGATGATGATATGCAATTGCTCAACAAAAACACAAAACATTAGCATATTCTGTTGCTCGTCAATCACTCTCACAATATCCGACATAATTCGTAACCATTTTTCATACGGACGTTATTTAACCCACGTCTAGTGTTCGTGTTTTATAACATATATAAATGATATGTGATGAGACACGCAATTATCCGTCGAGTATTACATCGAGCACTTGGGTGGAATTTTTTGTTTTAGAACCCATGGGGAGGATTGAAGTCATTGTAGTTTTCTATAGTTTAGTAATGAAAGTTTTCTCGTTAGCTATATTACTAATTAAGTAAACCAAAACCAGGCGTATTACTAATTATTAAACAGGGTGGAAGCAACAAGAAATTACATCATTTGACAAGTTCAACCTTTAGAGTGAATAAGACAATTAAGTAACATTCAATACTGATAAAAATGAACTATACAAACATAGTTCAAGTATGATAAACACTTATTAATACATTATACAATTTTGTACCAATATATTCTTCTAACCCGACATCATAGAATACATATTTAACGTCCTCCATCTAATCGATTCATCATCCGATCCTTCAAACTATTAAAACCAGCACTTTCCGAATAACCATTTACATCGTTAAGAACCTCTTTATAATCAATGTCTAGAAGTAACTTACTTTCTTCGGGATAAGAATTTGACTCTTCCCAGGGATGTTTCTCTGTTTTCTTTAGCCCTTCAAGCATTATCGCCACTTCTTTCATTATAGGCCTCTCATCTCCCGTCATCCTCAAGCATTTTTGTGCGATCTTCGCCACTCCATTCATTTCTTCGAAAGTTTCACGGTTAGCAATTTTATTGTCGAGAATTTCTATCAGCCTGTCTTCTTTCATCGCACAAACGAAATACATAGCCAAGTTCTTATGCTTGTCAGGCCTGTCATACGATAACGCCTTTTCACCTGTTAGTAACTCCACCAGGACTACCCCAAAGCTATAAACGTCGCTCTTCTCCGTTAATTGGTTTGAAAAGAAATATTCAGGATCCAAATATCCGAAAGTCCCTTGAACCAGAGTAGCTATTTCGTTTTTATCAGCAGGAACCAGTTTTGAAGCCCCAAAATCAGAAACTTTTGCGGTATACATGTCATCCAAAAGTATATTAGCGGTTTTGATATCCCTATGGATTATCGGAATAGAAGCATCCGAATGCAAATAAGCCAATGCACCTGCAGTATCTGTAGCTATCTTAAAACGCATTTCCCACGTGAGCAAAGGGAGTGCAGAATCATCATCATGAATGCGTTCTGAAAGAGTTCCATTAGTGATGAACTCGTAAACTAAAGAAGGGACTTCCGTCTCTAGACAACATCCAATAAGCTTCACCACGTTTCTGTGATTGATTTGAGAGAGTATGATTACTTCATTAACGAATTGCTCTGTTTGGCTTTCATCGCTTATCTTAGACTTTTTAATGGCGACAATTCTGTCATCGGGCAATACTCCTTTGTAGACTGTTCCGAATCCTCCTTGCCCGATAACTCTGTCTTCACTATAGTTGTTTGTCGCCTTCTTGAGATCTTCGATAGTGAAAATCCTTGTAGTTTGATTGCGTGACGAGGATTCATCTTGTGAGAGTTTCTGTTGTAGTAACAAGCCCCCGTTTTGATTGAAGAAGTTTTCCCTAAGTTTTATGATTTTTCTCTTCCTTTGAATCCAATATAACCATGAGCCTACAACTACCAGGACTAGCAGGCCAACAGTAACACCTGCAAATAAATCCAATGTAACATTTTAACATTTTATTAGACCAAAATAACCAAATTCAATTAGATTTGTTGAATAGATTAATTACATACTTAGAGCTATGATAAGCAAGGTAGATCCATTAGACCGATTATTTGGTGTGCAGCCTGTTCCGTTTCTCAAACCATCTCCTACAAATCCTTTCAAGCAAGAACACGAGAAATTTCCCACTGAATTGACACATATTGCGCTCGAATTACAGGGATTTGAAGCAGAACTGCATTCATCAATATCTGAAAAATATAATAAAACACTCATTTTTCTTTCTTTATCATAGATTTGAAATGATAAACTGAAATCACCAGTAAATATATAGAAGAACAAACCTTTACAGCCATTAACAAGATAAGGATTTCCTTGATAGCCTGAAGAACAATTGCAGAAATACCCAGGTCCATTAATCGAATTAAAGCAATCACTATTCGTCGCCATGCAAGCGAAGCTCGAAGAATTCGTCCTTCCTTCTTCACAAGTCTTATTCCCAATCGCCCAATCCAACATAGCAGGGAAACTCTTCCTATCTAAAAGTCCACGAATGTCGGATAATGTAAAGTTGAAGCTGTCGGTTTCGCCAAGAAAAACATGGCTGCATGGATCAAATTCCGAAACAGTCTTGTGATTATTTAAACTACCGATTCCAAGCCCATAGAGCCTTACCCGTTTGGGTATTGAAGTCTGACAACACCCAAAACCAGAGCAAGATCCATTGATAACATCCTGAGGAGTAGCGCAGAGAGATACACAACCAGAAGTAAAGTTAACATTTAAGGTACCTACACCTACTACCACAGTATCACAACCAATACCCATTAACTTGTTTTTCGTATTGGAGAAGAAGAAGTTGTCTGGGAGAAGTTGGGTAGCGTTTAAGGTCTGGTCGTTGATTTGATCGCCGGACTGGTTGTAGCAATTACGACCAACAGGTGATGATACCCTCATTTGTCCATTTGGCATTACGTCGAGTACTTGGGTGGGATTATCGGTGTCAGAACCCAGAAATGGACGGGGAGGATTGAAATGGGTGTCGTTGCAAACGACAAGGTAAGACGGTTCTAGATAGCAATCTGGGTTTGTGCCAAAAGGGAATGGGATGTCGACACCGCCGCATGTGGTGGTGCAGTTTGAACTGGGTTGTGTTACAGATTGCGCCGGCGGCATTAAAATGGTCAGCAGAAAGAAAAAACATGCTTTTATCCAATACATGCTGCTGCTTTTTGGGTAATTTAATTTTTCCAATGATTCTTAAGTTCTTCTTTAGCCTTATAATGATGCCTTTAATATAATTTATTATCATGTTTGCAAAACCAAGTCAATCAGTCATATTATATTTTTTCTTTCAACTTAAACTTATTTATTTGTTTTTAGCCTTATGGTTATGGCTTGTTTATTTAGACTTGGTTATATTAATTCCAAAAAGTGGTTCTCAGCAAAATAGAAAATTCAAAGTTGTTTCCTTAAAACAACTATTAATCACAAGGCTCCATATGTATATAAACCCCGAAGTTACTTAGTTAATTTTCATTGACTTTTTCTTTTAAAGGATGTAACTCATTTTCTTATTAAATTAATATTTCAAGTTGTAGCAAAAAAAATTTGCAAATATAATTAATATAACCAAAGTCATGACAAAGCAAAAATTTCATGTTGATGAATTTAATTTTAGATGTTTTGTTGATTAACATTAAAATAAGTGTTTTTAGGAAAATTAGGCTAAAAAATGAGGGATCATATATATATATAAGATGACTATTTATTTTGAATGGGTCAAAAGATTCATGCATGTTGGAGTTGGTAGCTTTTATTGTATATGAATTTATTGAATTATGTCTTATTTCAATATAGAAAGGGACTAACCAAAGCATTTATTGAAAAAGTCCATCACTATTGTTTATGAATTTATTGAATTATGTCTTATTTCAATATAGAAAGGGACCAGCCAAAGCATTTATTGAAAAAGTCCATCACTTAAGATTTTTTCTTTCTTACACTATAATAATAATGTAAATGGGCAAGTGGAGGATCCAATAGTTTAGATCATGTATTTGAACATATTCCTCAGTCTTAGACTAATCAGTCCAAAACAATTTTTTTTCATGCACCGAATAACTAATTCAAAATAATATATAACAATTAAAATAATTTTGTAACAGCTCAACGAAATTTAATTTCTATCAAAAATAAAACTGATAGTTTAGGATATTTGTTTTTCATTGTTACTATATGTTAAGGTTTTGTTCGCGTTTTATTTTATTTGGTTGTGCTTGTCATGTTTAGATTAGATGGACGTCTGAAAACATGTTTAATATAAAGAGTTTTGACGGTCAAAGACTGCTGCCGACCTCGTCCCGACCACCGTCTCCATGCCTCCCACGGTCCTTGCAGCTCCGTCTAAGCAGTCTTTGGTTACTCCGTGAATTAGGGGCAACTGTTGCCCCCATAATTCTTTGTTATAGAAACTTTTATTTATTTTGTTTAAAACTTTTCTTTAATAGTTGATATTTTTAACATTAGTTCTACTACTTATTGTCTCTCCATTTTCATTGATTCATATATACCCATATTCACGATTTTATCCCTATCTAGTTAATTAATGTATTAATTAATTTAATTACTTTTCCCCCTAAATTATTTATTATTTAACTTAATTGAATGTCTTGATCAACTATTTATATTACTAGTATAGTTTAAAAATAGTTTTTCGTTCTCAAAAAAAAAAAATAGTTTTTGAAGTGTTTGGTTCAAACATTAATCGGCATGTATTTATTTTAAATCAAACTACTAGAACAATTCAATTTGAATTAAAGAAAACAAGCTTTAAATTGGAACTGGATATTTTTTAATTATCACTAAAAACACATACAGATAATTAAAAATATTATTTTTTTAATATTTTATTCGAATATTATTTACTATTGTTTTCATCGTATTTACTCACTATTAAATCACTAAGATAGTTAAATAATTTTTAAGAAATATTATTTTATGTTTTTGTTTGAATGTCTAAAACAAGCATTACCCACAAAAATATGACAATTTTTGTTTTCTCCTTTATTTAATTAGAGTTTTATGACAAATCATAATGCAAATTGTATTTATTTTAATACCATTAATCAAATTTTAAAATGTGTGTGTGAGTTGGACAAGGTGTTAAAGTGCTCCTGCCTCGGTGGAATGCATTATATTCATTTATTAGTGAATATAAAAAATAAATAGTTAAAACTCATAAAAGAATAAAAAATTAAGTTTGTTTGGCTTCTATTAACTTGTGCCAAAATTCATTTTCATTTTACTTGCTCAGTTTGTGAAGGATTTAATTCGCTTAACTCATAACATGTGTTATGCCCAGATATATTTTATTTGTTTTAAATTAAATGACTAAACAAATCAAGTGAACCTTTTGAGTTTTGACGATAATAAATCAAACTAATATAAAAAAAATTAATAATATATATAGTTGATTGGAAGGGTGTTGGTGGGATATGAAATAAGTTTTTTTTTTTTTATAAAAAAAAGTATAATTATATATTGAGTTAAAATTTCTCTTTTATAGACATTATGTTACACCTAAAGATGGTCGAAGGTGGATAGTTGCCCGTAAAAATTTAAACCATCGCAAAATATTATTTTAATTTATATTATTGTAATAATATCTTTTATATATATATATATATTATAAAAAAAATTATTTAAAAATATTTTATTCGAATATTAATTGAAATAAATAATAAATAGATAATAAAGATAGAAATTCAAACTAATTTGAATCAAGTTAAAGTCAACCATTGATCAGACTTTTTTTAATAATTTGCACAAATTTTAAATCTCTTATAATAATTTAATAAAATATTAAAAAATATATAATATAATAAAAGATGGTGTAAGTACTAAAAAAATTGATTGGTAGAGAAATAATGTTTGTTACACTGTTCTAACTAACGGTCTAGCTAAAACAGATAGTACGTCCAACTCCGGTCCGGTCCAAAATCTACATTTAAAAGCTTTCGCCCGGAAGGACTTATGATTTAAGGTTTAAGGTAGGTTTGAAAAACATTTGAGGTGCTCTTAACAAAAATAATTATAAAATTTTAAATAAAACAAGTATAAAAATATAAGTTTTATTATTTTTTTAATAATTAAATAAATAAACAGTAAATTATATTTAAAAAATTTAATAAATTAGTGAGTATTGTCATATTTGAACCGTAAAATAAAATATATATTTTTTTACAGAGTTAAATTTAGCCCACCCGAGTCTCTACATCAATCTCAGTTATATCTCATGATTCACAACTATTGAGATGTTATGTTGAGATATTATGTAACCATGTAAATTTTGTGAAAACTTATTTTTGTCTAATAAGATTTTAGGAAACTTTTTTTTTATCTGGATGATATATTTCAAATATATTAAAAAAAAATCATTGGTTCTTACATATAGGGGTGAGCAAACGGGTAAACCCAACTCGTATTACCCAACCCATATTCAACCCAAATTAAATTTACCTAACCCATAATTCAACCCATATTATTTACTAATATGGGTTGGGTATAAGTTGGGTTGAGTATGGGTTGAGTAACCCAAATTATTTTATTTTTATTTTTTTATTTAACATGTATTTGACTCATTTAACACATTTTTATTCTTTTAAGACGTTTTTCACGTTTTTAACATTTTTAATACGTTTTTCACACGTTTAACACGTTTTTGGCACGTTTAACACATTTTTGACACGTTAAACACGTTTTTAATTTTTTGGCATGTTTAACACGTTTTTGACACATTTAACACGTTTTGACACGTTTGACACGTTTTGACACGTTTTTTCACGATTTCGACACGTTTAACACATTTTGAAACATTTTTGGCACGTTTAACATATTTTTCACAATTTTGACACGTTTCACACATTTTTGGAACGTTTTGACACGTTTAACATGTTTTCCACGTTTTTGACACGTTTTGACACGTTTAACACGTTTTCGACACGTTTAATACGTTTTTCACATTATTGACACGTTTCACACGTTTTTCACATTTTTGGCACGTTTAACACGTTTTGACATGTTTAACACGTTTTGACACGTTAAACACGTTTTGACACGTTAAACACGTTTTCCACGTTTTGAGACGTTTAACACATTTTTGACACGTTTTTCATGTTTTCGACACGTTTAATACGTTTTTCACACATTCAACACGTTTAACACATTTGACACGTTGAACACTATTTTCATATTTTGACATGTTTAACACGTTTAACACTTTTTTTACGATTTTGACACATTTAACACATTTTGACACATTTTTCACATTTTTGACACGTTTAACACGTTTTGACATGTTTAACATGTTTTTCACGTTTTTGGCACGTTTAACACGTTTTGACATATATTCCACGTTTTTGGCACGTTTAACACATTTCCCTCGTTTTTGGCACATTTTGATACGTTTAACACGTTTTTGACACGTTTAACATGTTTTTCACATTTTTGACACGTTTAATACGTTTTCACACGTTTAATGTTAAACATGTGAAAAACATATTAAACGTGTCAAAAATGCCAAAAACGTTTTAAACGTGACAAAATATGTTAAAACTTATCAAAACGTGTTAACATGCAAAAAAATATGTTAAACATGTCAAAAATATGTTAAATGTTTAAAACGTGTTAAAATGTCAAAAACGTGTTAAACGTGCCAAAAACGTGTTAAACATGTTACAAACGTATTAAACATGTTACAAACATGTTAAACGTGTTAAGAATGTGAAAAACATGTTAAACATGTCAAAAACGTATTAAACGTACCAAAATGTGAAAAACGTGTTAATGTGTGAAAAACGTGTTAAATATGTCAAAAACGTGTTTAACATGATAAAAACGTGAAAAACATATTAAATATTTGAAACACGTGTTAAACGTGTGAAAACGTGTTAAACATATCAAAAATGTGTTAAAATGTTAAAAACGTGTTAAACGTGCCAAAAACGTGAAAACCGTGTTAAACTTATCAAAAACGTGTTAACGTGTTAGTTATGTTAAAAATGTGTTATAATGCAAAAAACGTAAAAAAACGTGTTAAATTTGTCAAAAACGCGTTAAACATATTAAACATGTCAAAAACGTGTTAAACATGACAAAAATGTGTTATTAGTATGAAAACGTGTTAAACATGTCAAAAACTTGTTAAACGTGCCAAAAACATAAAAACGTGTTAAACGTGTGAAAACGTGATAAAAATGTTGAAAACGTGTTAAACATATCAAAACGTGTTAAAATGTCAAAAACATGTTAAACGTGCCAAAACGTGAAAATCGTGTTAAACTTATCAAAAACGTGTTAAACGTGCCAAAAACGTGTAAATCATGTTAAACTTATCAAAAACGTGTTAACGTGTTAAATATGTTAAAAACGTGTAAAAAACGTAAAAAACGTGTTAAACTTGTCAAAAACGCGTTAAACGTATTAAACATGTCAAAAATGTGTTCAACGTGACAAAAACGTGAAAAATGTGTTATTAGTGTGAAAATGTGTTAAACATGTCAAAAACGTGTTAAACATGTCAAAAACGTGAAAACGTGTTAAACATGTCAAAAATGTAAAAACGTGTCAAAAATGTGAAAACGTGTGAAAAACGTGTTAAACGTATGAAAACGTGTTAAACGTGTGAAAATGTGTTAAACGTATTAAACGTGTGAAAAATATGTTATAAGTGAAACATGTTAAAAATATTAAAAACGTGTTAGATATGTGCAAAACGTGTTAAACGTATGAAAAATATGTTAAACATGTCAAAAACGTGTTCGACTTTAAGTTGGAAGATGATTAGTTTATATTGAATTAATAATAGAGAATTAAACTAAATTTATATAATTTGGGTAATTTGGGTAACCCTAACCCAAACTAAATTAAATTCAACTCAACCCATATTAACCAACCCAAATTAATATTTTGGGTTTGGGTTAGAGTTGGGTTTGGGTAAACCCATATTATGTTCACCCCTGCTTACATATAATCAGGAAAGGGTGTGATGTTCTTTTTCCTAGGCCCAAACTTAAACCACAAAATCTATTAAGGCTCCAACCATGGAGAATGTAAAATATTTAAGCTCCCACTAGTCTCTCTAATTCATGGTTACAACTGGGCTGGTACTCGGATAAGCCTAACAAATTTAAGCCCACCTCAGAGTCAAACCATTTAGTAAAAATAATTATTTTTTTAATATAAAAGTGTATATTATAATGATTTATAATTAAAATAAATATTTTTATTTGGTTATAAATTCAAATATAATAAAAACTATTTTTTTTAAAATAAAATTAGAACAGAAATTTGTTTTTTTTTTAATTTTTTTTTACATAAGACTGGGGACCCAATTCTAAGACAGTTTTAGAACTTTTGAATATGAGAGGTCTTTTGCAAAATAAAGTAAAAAACAAAATTACCCTTTTTTTACATGGACAATTATGACACTTGTTTCTTACTTTTGAATATGATAGGTCTTTTGCAAAATAAAGTATCCATGAATAAATGAATACATGTGGATGTGTGGGTGGGAGTCTTTGTATATCCTATTATACCTAATATTGAAAAATATATATTTAGAGAAATATTGTGGGCCTTTAATATTGAAAAATATATATTTTTTAATCAGAGAAATGTTGTGGGAAGTAAAATACTACAAATATACTATTTTGAGAATGAGACGAAGAAACACTCTTTAATGAAATACATATACTAATTAGAGATAAATAAAATAAATAAATTTGTAAAGATATATATATATATATATTAAATAAAAATTAGAACTGAGTTATTTATAATTTAATTAGTTATTATTTATTTATTTATAAATATTATATATATTTTTAATTTATAAATATTAATTAAGTATGTATTGATATACCAAAATTTTAAAAAATTTGTAAGGTTAATATACTGTACGTACTGATATTTGGTATCGATATCATACCTTACCAATCATTTTTAAATACAAAATAAAATTAATATTTTCGATATTTTGCGGTAAAAAATTTTCGTTATAACTAAAAATTTCAATAATTTTTCGATCCCTAATTGAATAATGATCAACCTCAATACAAAAATAGAAGTTGTTATTAATCATGTCACATGACTCACATGAAAGAAGATTTAGTCAAATTCTTAATTGTATTATTATGTACAAGATTGGTGAAGTCAAATTTCATCATTCATTTTATAAAAAAATGTTTCATATAAATTAGTGGAAATAGAGCTTAATTAGTATGCCTATTATAATCTGACTATTTATGATTATGGGAGACCGGATCAAAAGGTGCAATTTGATCTTTATTAATTGTTGAAGAAATGAAAATTATACAAAGAAATAACTGTTCCATATTGACTTTATTGTGTACTTTATTCTATTATTACATAACTCTTATTATTTAAACTTTTTTAGTCAATTATATTTTAAAAAAAAAGAGAAAGAAGAAGTACAATTATACAAAGAACATGTTGCTATTAAATCGAGTAAACATACATCACATATTGAATAATAATAATGAAAAACAAAATTACCTTCTAAATTTACATATATAAATAAATGATCCACTTAAAGCCTATATTATCTCCCCATACTCGTTGGATACCCTATTTGTTTTTGTGTAGAATGGTAACCCATCTCTATGGTCCTTTTGTCACCAAATTCGTAACTATTCGAAGTTTCCAATGTGACATCAATCAAACATTCAGTCTCTTCATTGTCGTCTTTCATCCAAGGGTGTTTTCCCGATAATCTCAAGCCTTCGAGCTCCATTGCCACTTCTTTCATTGAAGGACGATCCTCTCCCCTCACCCTCAAGCACATCTTTGTAACATTGGCTACTTCCTTGATCCGGTCAAAACTTTCTTCCTTGAGTATGTTATCTTCTAGAATTTCAGCTAATCGGTTATTTTTTAACGCCGAGAGAAAATATGTAGCTAAATTCTTGTCCTTCTGATCTTCACAATCAAAACGAAGAACACTCCTACCGGTAAGTAATTCTGCTAGAATTACTCCAAAACTATACACATCACTCTTGTCTGTCAATTGACTTGTTTGCAAGTATTCAGGGTCTAGGTATCCGAGAGTGCCTTGAACCATTGTCGATAATTCCATTGTATCAATGGATACCAACCTCGATGCACCAAAATCAGATACTTTTGCAACATATTTTTCATCTAAGAGGATGTTTGTAGACTTTATATCTCTATGAATAATGGGAATGGAAGCGGACGAGTGTAGATACGATATAGCATTCGCGGTTTCCGAGGCTATTCTAAAACGATTTTCCCAAGACATGAGGTGAGAACTAGTTTTATCGTTTTTAGAATGTATGTGATCATGTAGAGTTCCGTTTGAGATGTACTCGTAAACTAATAAGGGCACTTCAGTCTCCAAACAACATCCCAATAGTTTTACTATGTGTCGGTGATTCACTTGTGATAAAATAATCACCTCGTTTATAAATTCTTCGACTTGACCCTTCTTTTCGCCCGACATGAATTGTTCAACCTGACCTCTTTGCATGTTTTTCGACACTTTGACCGCGACGACTTTTTTATTTGGAAGAACACCTTTATAAACAGTGCCGAAACCGCCTTCTCCAAGAATGTTAGCTTTGCTGTATCGATCGGTTGCTTCCTCCAACTCTACCGCAGTAAATATCTGTACAGTTTCACTTGAAGAAGACCCTTGACTTGATGAAAGTTGATTTCGCAACATGAAACCCCCATTTTTTTGAAAGAACTTTTCTCTAAGTTTCTTTAGATTTCTTTTGTTTACCAAATGATACACCCAAATCAATACCATGAATAAAGATGTTATGCCAATAGCAGTACCTGTATATTCAACATAAAATGTAAATAAAAAATTTAATATTATATAACAAATTCATAAAGTGCTCATCAATATCATCTACCGAGAATAATTATAAATATGTCTCTTATGTTAATATTTTCAAACAAACATTGTTTTCAAAGGTTAATTATAACTTACTGAGAACAATTATAGCCACAAGTGGAAAAGCCCTTGAACAGCCAGTCCCACTTTTTCTTCCATTGCCATGATACCCCCAAGGACATGAACACTCATAACCCCCATTTCTATCCTTACAGATTTTCACACATTCATTAAGCTTTGGGTCATTGCATTCGTTTGTATCTGCACCGTAACAACACTTTTTTTTTAAATGGTCATGGATACATGATACTCGAACTCATTACCATGACGATATAAGTTAATTTGATCTATCACGGGAGCTATGATTATATGGATGAATAATCAAAAAGTAAACTAATGAATGGATTGAGTTAATACCTTTACAACCATCAAGATAGGGGTTCCCATTGTATCCGTCACTACAAATGCATCTATAACCTACCCCATTTTCAACGTCCAAACATACAGTGTTTTGACCTATGCAAGCAAATGTTTGAGTATCTTTTTCCGCCTCGCGACAAGTCTTATTACTTATAGCCCATTCGAGTACGATCGGTCGCTCTTCCATGGTCGGCATTTTCTTGAGATGCTTGGTAGAGAATTTATAGACACTTGTATCCGCAATAAAAGCATAACCGCAAGGATTAAAGTTGAACACCTTGGTATGATTGTAATAACTTAAGACTGAATTGTCCACCCTCTGTGTATTTTGGGAGATGGGGACTTGACAACAACCTAAACCATCGCACTTTCCATCTTTGACGTTAGTCTCGCTCGCACAGTAGGACGTGCAAGCCGAGTAAAATGTCATATTGTTCTGTATGTGCGACATTTGACCGTAAGTATCGCATCCCAAAACTGTGAACTTGTTTTCGGTGGTTGACACGACAAATGAACCCGCTGTCGTCTCTAATGTTTGCCCCGACTCATTGTAGCAGTTTTCCGCAATGTTTGGAAATAACGTTTTGACATGCCCAGCAGAAACATTTATTTGGCTGATCAGGATTGAATCATTTCTTATGACTTTATCCCAAGACAACATGCTATCATTAGTACATGTCAAAAGGAAGTTTTCTTCGCGGTAGGTGTCGTTAGCCAAATAACATCCTTCCGACGTGCCAAACGGGTAAGGAATATCGATGTCTCCGCATCTCCTATCGCAGCCAGAGCCGGTTGTTGCAACTGCTAATTCACAATCAAACAAGGACATGAGTAGTAATAGTATCATTGAGATGATCATGGGTAACTTGTTTGTCAAAGACGAAAGAAAAAATGCCATGGTTTTTTATTGTACTTGTAATTTGATCGTGTCTATCTAATTAATGAGTGATTTATATATAAGCATATTCTTATTATGCAAAGCAATCTCATGGACCAATTCCACCCAAATGCCCCTCTTGCTTTTGTAATTAATTAAAATTCTCAATAGCGACTGTCACATATAGTTTTTCTACAAGGGAGGTTTTCTAAATTATTAAAAAAAAAAAAAAGTTTTTCTACAAAGGAAAAGGATGGGATTCTCCCATCAATGTCATCTCACTTCAATTTGTATTAGAATACTATTTGATCACGTTAATGTATCCATTGAATTGTACTTTCTTGAATTTTCTACTTTAAAGGGTTGAGAATTTTCTTCACTAAACTAAATTTTAAATATATTATCTATTAGGATGAATGGAGCGTGACGGTTAAATAATTTCTGATCATTCATAATATATCAATATCACATCGCCAATGAATTATATTTTTGTGATGTTTCTTTTTTGAATTTTATTTTTTTATATAATATTTTTGTTTTCGTGCTTAATTGATTTATTTGTATTGTATATTATCAGTTTGAATGAAAAAAAATAAAAATTTTAAATTTATATAAATTTAAATGACTAAGAATTTTAAGTAATTGTCAATTTCTTCTAATAAGTCATCTTAATTTATAATGCCCATTTTCTCTTACAAGTCTTCAGGTCTACGTTTAAAAATTGAGATTGATATTTGTTGTTTAACAAATTCATAATTGTTAATAATCTTAGTGAGAAAATTTCAAAATATATATTTACATTTTGATATAATATAAACATACCAAAAAGATTTTCAAATTCCTCACCTGCCAAGAAGATGGGAATTAAAGAAAATTCGGGCATAATCTCATGGTGATTTGTCATTTTTAAGAATGCGACACTTTATTAGTAAAGTCTTATAAATTTTTTTTTGTTGAAAAAGCCTTGGAATTTAAATCAGCATCACACATTGTTTTACATTAAATTGTATTTAGAATAATTGGTTTGAAAACATTTAAAGGCTGTACCAGCTTAGAGATCATCTATCTATTTTTGTTTTCACTACTAAAACTAGTATATATTCTGTATATTTGCATGAGTAATAATATAAAAAATCGTGAAAAAAATATTACGGTAAAAATGTTTATGGGCGGGTTAACCTACAATCCGACCCAAATATCTATTTACTCTCACATATATCCAAATTAACCACAACTCTCGACCCGGCAATCCGGACACTTTAAAAATTAAGCATCATTATATATATAATTAAAAAAGTTGAACTTATATTGTTAAAATTTCCCGCATTCATCAAGTTTGGTGTTAAATTTAAAATATAATCTGTTATTAGTTTAGTTGGTTAAAAGGTTGGTTGAACTTAGGTTGTAAGTTCGAACCATATATTTGTATTTTATTTTTAACCGTTTTAACTTTATGGGCTGGTCAACCCACAATCCGTCCCAAATATCTATTAATCTCACATATATATCCAAATTAACCACAACTCTCGACCCGACAATCCGGACACTTTAAAAATTAAGCATCATTATATATATATAGATAGATAGGGTCTGTGATTTTGAATTTATTTGAATGTTTATTGTTTCTAAAATTTATTTTAAAATGATCATAATTTAGTATTTTTAATTGTAAAAACATATAAAATTATTGTTTTATTCCTAATTTAAATATTATAATATTATTTAATTTATGACTTAACTTTTTATTAACTTGATTTTAATTTTAGTATGAATTGAATTTCGTTACCTTATTTTGGTTAGAATAATTTTTTATTATTTTGATTAATAATTTAAATTTTTATGACAATGATAATAACAATGATGACAAACAAGACTTATTTAATAAAATTATTACACACAACACGATTCAAAGTTTTGACACGAATTATACGAGTCGAATACGACTGTTTATGCACGATGTCCAGCTCTACCCCGAAGATATAAACAACACTCTTCTCCGTTAATTGGTTTGAAAAGAAATATTTATGATCCAAATATCTGAAAAATCCCTTTAACTAGCTATTTTGGTTTTATCCGCATGAACCAGTTTCAAAGCCCCGAAATTAAAAACTTTTGCCGCATAAATGTCAGCCAAGAATATATTAGCGGTTTTGATATCCCTATGGATGATCGGGATAGAAGTTGTCGGGATAGAAGTTGTCGAGTGCAGATAAGCCTATGTTTAGGCGAGTTTGCATCTATCTTCAAACGCATTTCCAACGGAAAAATAGGGAAGGCGAAATCATCATCATGGATGAATTAAATCATCCGAAACAATAGGCCAGATGAGGGAAAACTATTAATTACAATTTTATTGTTAAACTAGATCCCAACTAAGATAAACCAAAACCAAGCATATTACTCATTAAGCATGGTCAAAGTAGAGATATTTTACATCCTTTGACAAGTTCAATCTTTGAAGTGAATAAGACAATTAAATAAAATTTATTAATTTTAATAATTTTTAAATTTGAAATGTTTAAATTACTTTTCAAAGTCAAGACATACATATAACCTCTTAAATTGTGAATCATACAAATTATTTTGATAACGATATCATCTAGTGAAAACAAAAACGAGCCAAAATACGCGTTGAAATATAAAAGGAATTTCTTATCCTAGGAATATTATCCCGTAATAATATTCTCAAAACATCAGCAACACAAGAACACGTAATGTCTGAATTTGATAGAAATAAAATGATAATTTGAAAATTTAGACAAGTTTGGATTAAATGGTAAAGAAATTTTTTTAACACTTTCTTAAACAAAATTCATTTAGCCAATATATATTTACCTTCAAATAGAAATAGAAGAATTCAATAGCTAAATATCCATCACTATTATTAATATATATATATATATATATATATATATATATATATATATATATATATATATATATATATATATATATATATATATATATATATATATTTGTTGGTCGTTTAACCATAGAGCATAGAGCATAAGATTCAAGGACAAGAAAAATTATAATTATTTTTTAGAATTAATGAATACATCAATAAAATAAATAAAGAAAACTCAAGCATGAAAAACATGGAAAGTATGGATAAATTATCTTCAGCAGCAAAAAAAAAAAAAAATTTGTAAGATTCAGAACACAAATAAGCAACAAAACAGAAAATTGGGAAAATGGAAATTGTCCAATAAATTAAATACTCAGTGACAGCAAGCATATAAAAGTACATCTTACAAATTTTTAAATCTTTATTCTTAAGAAAAAAAAAACATTTTAGTACACTACTAAAACGAAATCCATTTTCGAAGTTAACTTTTACCTTTAAATTTAATTTTTCTAAACTTTTTAAATTGTTTAAAATATACTCATTGATTTAAGATTATGTTAATTTTGATTAACACTTTAATATAATACAATTGACTTGAAAATATTATTTTTAAATATTTTGGTACTCAATCTATTTTCTATCAGCCAATTTAGAACCTTCAGAAGTCAAATTGCCCATATAATTTTAAACTGTAACTTATTTTTTTTTTTATAAAAACTGAAATATCATATTACTTCTTTATCTTCATACATAGAAAAAAAAACATTCACTAAACTTACTTCAATATTCAAGAGAGCATTTAATAAAATAAAAAAAGAAGAAGATGAAATATAACTTCACCAACATTTTTTAATCCGTTGTGCTTTCTTCTTTATTTTAGCTGTAATGAAAAACAATGTATTAGCTTTTGTCGATAGTGTATTCTATTTAACACTAAATCAAAGTTTGAATATCTTCTTTCAATACGTACAGTACAGTATTAACTTGTGTCCATAGTGTAAAATCTTATTATAAAGATAAGGACCATAAAGTGCATATCAAACCCTTTCATAATTCTATGATGGAATCTCCACAATTTTTCCTTTCAGAGTATCATACCGTATGAATAACTATCACCATATGATAATTTGATCTAAAATTAATGTTAGATATTTTTTTTCATTTTCTAAATTACTTGTGTTGTGTTCCGTTTGATGTATTTTTAGAACGCTGAGTTCAGCTTCTCGTTCGGAGTGCAACTAATAATTCTCGCAAGTTGAACATATAACACACAAATTTACTCAATCAATTTAATCAAACAAGTGAAACTTGTCGTCTGATAGACTCGAACCAGGACATCACTGGGGTATCCACCTCATATTGTCGTTAGGTTAGAAGATCGAGGAGATTCTAATGGATGTTTTCAATTATATGATTGATCCGCATACATTATATCTTTATTTTAACTTATTTTTTAAAAATTAAAATCAATTCAAAATTTTAAATAATTTTATTTTATTTAAAATATTTATATTTAAATAATACTTTATTTATGTGCTAATTAAGATAAAGTTTATCTTTAATCAAATAGATAATATGTACTTCAAAATTAAATAATTATTTTATAAAATAATGCACGTACATATTAGGATTCCTATATATCCATAATGTGGTACTTCATTGTACTTAGGAGTGACCAAACTTATCAATTTGATCTGTTCTGATATTTCGGATTGAATATCCGTCTATATTTATTTTTTAAAATTGTGATCCGTATCAGACCCGCTATCCGACCATTATCCGATCCGAAAACACCGGATCGAATCGAATCGAATCGGACAGTCGGATACCTGCCGATCTAATTTTTTTCATATTTCTAATTTTTTTCACATGCTCGAGCCTCTCCAATGATTAATGACTATTTGAGCTCTAAAATTAAGTGTTCAGAGAAAAATTCACAAACAAATCTAAAGGGAAACAAAAAAATATATTTTTTTGTTTGAATTTGTGGGTTTGTAAAGGGAAATGGGAGATAACAAAGTGGAAAGAGAGATTTTTGTTTGCGTTTGTAATTATTTAATAATATTTTGTTTGAGTTTGTAAAGGGAAACGGGAAGGAAACAAAATGTAGAAAAAGATTTTTATTTGGGTTTGTAATTATTGTAAATATGTTATTTTATTTTTAAATTTAAAAAATCACCTGATCGGCTTCAGATCCGAATTTTTTTTGCCCAATCCGTATTCGATCTGAATATTCAGTAAAAATATCGGACCGGATCGATATTCTTCGATCGATCGAATTCAAATTTTTTTAAATCAGATCGGTCGGATCAACGAATCGGATCTTTCGGATCGAATCTGTAATTACCCAAAAAATTCATTTTTAATGTTTATAATAATTATAATAGATAGTTCAATATATAATTTTGTTTTATTATTATTTAGAATAATAATAATAATAATAATAATAATAATAATAAAGTCTTAACCAAAATATTAAAATTTTCATAATATAAATAATAACTTGAAAACAATGTGAACCATCCATGGATCAACTAGTTTAGTTAACAAGTTTATATGGTTTGAAAGTTTTTTCATATTTGTAAAAATTAAAATTATAAAAAATAAAATAAAATGTTTAGTAACACTCATAAGCATCAAACTTCAGAATTAATGACACTTCACTCAATAAACCTAATTTTCCTATCCCCAATCATCCCTTCAGAATTAATCAAGCTTATTATCTTTCCTACACTTAATTATCAAGAATAATAGAAATTCATTTTAATCATTATATAATTTTTAATTGGGATAGATGACAAATTTAGAACTCTAGTATAAAAATTTTGTCAAATTTAGAACTCTCCTAAATTTTTATATTTAAAGAACTCAAGTTACACTATATTGCTATATTTAAAACTCTATGTTAACGGTGTTAAATTACAAGTTAAATCGGTTAAATAAATTGTCATATCATTTTATTTATTTATTTAATTAATATAATTTTAATTCGTATAACTATCTCCTCATTTTCCTCTCACAAAATATATTTAAGAACAATAAAAATGAGCAGAGTACCAAATTGCCCTAAATTACGATACACACGAGGTTAATCCAAGCTGAGTTGGTTGGGATCAATCAGAGATATCAACAAATTTCAACAATCAGAGAGGCGTACATAGAAGGACACGGGAGTCGGGAAACAGGGACATGATGGACATGATGACGAGGAGAAAGGAGAATGATTAGTTGTGTATGTGTAAATAAATTATATTAAATAAATAAAATTAGATACTAGATTTTAAATAAATAAAATTAGATATTAGATTTTAACTTTGATTTAACTCTGTTAATATGGAGTTTTAAATATAACAACGTAGTATAACTTGAGTTCTTTAAATGATAAAAATTTAAGAGAATTTTAAATTTGAAAAAATCTTTATACTAGAATTCTAAATTTATCATTTATCCCATTTTTAATTATTGAAAAATATTTATAGTTTTATGTATAAATATAAATTTTGAAACTTGTTAACTATTCACTATTTAAAAAAAAAAAAAAAGGTAATTATATGAATTTCTATATATTATATTTAAAGGTATTATAGCTTGTAGTGATGTATTTAGGTAGAGTTTGGTACGTGGTACAAATTATATAGAGTATAATTGTATAGAGATATAAATTGTAACGTTGTAAGAGTTGTATAGGTAGAATAAGTTGTATATATAGTTTATTGATGTTTGATAAGAACTCTAAGAAATTAAAATTAGGTGATTTATAATTTTGTGTTTAGTATATATTATAATAATGTAATATAAGTTGTATAAATATGAATTTAAAATTATTATTATTATTTTTTATATTTATTTATATTAGAAATAATATTTTTATTATTATAAATTATTGTAATGTGATTATTTTATAATTAAAATAATTTTAATTAAATTATAACAAATTAAACGGTAAATTATGTTTATTTAATTTGAATATTATTAATAATTGTAATAAAATAAACTTAAAATAAAATATATTATTTATAATAAGTAAATATATAAAATAATAATTAATAAAATTATTGTTATAAATATATATATTTTTAATTAAAATATTAAACTATTTAAAATATATATTAAAAATAATTATGTATACTAATAATATTAAAATAAAATAGAATATATTTAATATATTATATTATTTAATATATTATATAATAATAAGTTATAAATAATATAAAAAAAAGGTATAATAATAAACAAAAATGAAGTGATATAAGGAAAATATTATCCTTGTAAAAGTTATAATTTTATATGAGATATAAATTATATAATTATAATTTTATACTAAATATAAGATATAAATTATATAAAAATAAATTTATATAAATAATTAAATTATAATAAATATTATATAAAAACACTATTGTTATAATTTATATATATTAAACATATTACCTACATTAATAAACTATGAATTAAATGATATAAGTAATAAAATAATTTATTAAATAATATTTAATTATAGTTTAATTAAAAAAAATCAAACTTGATTTATTCATATAAATTCAATGAGTAAATATGTATAAATAAATAATTTTTTAATTGTACGAAGAGATGGTTAACGAGGTTTTGTTTGAATAAACTTATTTTTTATTCAAATTAAGAAAAAAATATTTTTTTTATTTTTTTTTACTAAATTATCCTATCTCTTTATTCAATAATTAATTTATATTTTAACAAAGTAAAAAATAATTTTAATATTTAAATTAATAAAACATTGATTAAATTGATGAGTTTTGAAATAAAAACTAAACCTTATTCCATTTGGTTTATTTTAATAACACAAAAAAAATTGAACATCATTTTATCTCTTTCGTCTATTAAATTATTAAATACATTCATCAAAATACTAAAAATAAAAAATACCTTTAAATTATTGTTTTTTATTTTATTTATATATATGAATTTTAAAAAAAAACATTATTATCTCTTCAAAATCATCTATAAGAGCATCTTCAACTCAAAATGCAGTAAATGTCTAGTCACAGGCATTTTTAAACTCAAAAAATTATTTTTTTTACACACTTTTTTAATTTTACTTATATATTTATCAAACTTTACAAATTAAACCTTAAATATATTTTAAACTCACACATTAAATAAAATTAATTATAAATTAATAATTTATATACATTAAAAAAACAAATTAAACAACATTAAATAAACAAACACAAAATATACTAAACAAAATATACTAAACAAATAATCAAATTATATCAAAGCAATTATTATTAAAAAAACAAATTAAACATTATTAAATAAACTCAATTACACTCCAGTTATATATCAAAACAAATGTTATTAAAATTATTTTGTTAATTTTTAGTTTTTTTTATAAGGTTATTTATTATTAATTTATGATATTTAAAAAATATTAATAAAAAATAAAAGATTAAAATAAAATATAAAAAACATATCAATAATTATATAAAATATGAAATATATAAAATCAACATATTAATATAGTTAGATGGCCATTTTGTTTTTTTTTTTAATTTAAGTATGTGAACGTGCATATCCAAATTTGCTTTTTTATATGAGAGAAAATGAGAATAAACCCATTTTGAGTTTTGTTTGAGTTTTGTTATAGGTGTGGGTTGAACTTTGAATGAGGATAAACTTTTGGGGGTATTTTGCAGTGGGTCAGAGATGACATAATTATCATATTTTTCACTCTACATATTATTTTAATAACCTAAAACCAAAAAAAAAAAGTCCTAAATTTTAGTACATTCAAACTTTCTGAAACAATAGGACAGTAAAGCAAAAAGTAAAAGGTAAGAAGAAAAAGACTGGAAAAAGGAAAGATAGGAGATATATTTTATTTTTACCATTTTTAACTACATTTTATTATACATATTAATTCAAAATAAAGTTGTACACAACTGTCTTTCCATAATAATTTTTTTTAACAATTTTAATTTTGTTAGTTTTGTTTTTTAATGATTTGAAATGATGTTAATTAACTTTTACTTTATTTTATAGTTTCATAACTTTGTAATTAAAAAAAATACAATTTCATCTATCCATAATTTTTATTTTTGAAATTAATTTTTGCCTAAAACAGGTTAAAAATTGCATGACAATATTTTCTTCTTTGATATTACAATTATAATGAGTATGATTAACTAATAAATTAATACTTAATACACTCTACCTATTTAGGCCTTGTTCGGTTATGGGTTTTAAAAAAATTAAAAGAAAAAAAATTGAATGATTGGTGATGATTTTGAGGAGGTAATAATTATTTTTAGTAAAAAAAACTTAAATGGTATTAATAAATATATATAAAATAAAAAATAATAATTTAAAATAAGAAGTGTTTTAGTATTTTTGGTTAATAAAATAAGTGATTTAATTAGTAAGAAATGATTAATTGAAAAATTAATTTTGTGTGTATTTTTAAAATAACTCACAGAGAATAAGGCCTTATAGTATAGTTGAAAATATTGGACTAAAAAACAAAAATTATATTATACATATAATTAATATATTAAAATAAATGATCAATTTTTTGTAAATTAGATTGGAACAAGATATAAATATTCAAAATATTTTAATAACTCAAATAAAATCAAACATTATTTCACCCTATATTAATTATCAAAATTAGCCGTAAATTCGACTTGTTATATTTCTTCATATAACTCTTTCATTACCCGTAAATATTTTAAGATTTTTAATCTTCCTCATTATAATTTATCAAATATAATATATATTTGAAAATATATATTTTGTTATTTTTTTTGATTTATTATTGTCCCTAGTAATATTATTTAAAATAAATTATTAATATAGATTGAAGAGATAAAAATTAAATTACTAATGAAGATAAGAGATGAAAAAATTATTAATGAATAAGAAAGATATAAATAAACATTTAAAATTATACTTAGTCATCATGTGTAGTCACCCTTTTAGATCACTTCGCTATATATTCGCTGCAAAACTCTCGCTTCCACTATCATTACTGAATAATGAAATTTGTAGGGATAGTAATGGGGCGGTTCGAAAGGGGGAATGCATTTATCAGCTCTATCCCATTTTTATTTCGAGATTTTTTTTAATACCATGTCCACCTAGTTCAGTTTCGGGGAATTCCGACTAGACATCATTTTAAAATATTTTTAAAAAAATAAAAAAATATACAATAAAATTATATAAACAAATTTTTTTAATATTGTAATATATTGAAATTTTATATTATTATAAAAAACAAACTTACCACTCTTATAAAATATAATGAATAAATAAATATATACACCGATGAATATAAATATATACTTATCACTTCGCTATACATTCGCTCTATATAACTTTAGCTCCCCTTATAATTACTCTAAAACAAATGATCAATTTTTCAAATTCTTATAAATTATGTCAGGAGTGAAATATAAATATTCAAAATATTTTAATAACTCAAATAAAATCAAATATTATTTCACATTATATTAATTATCACATATTTAAATTATTTAAAACTATAAACTACCATTTCATTATATAAAAAAATAAAAGATAAATAAAAGATAATTTTTAAACTAGTTCAAACTATTATTAACGTCAGGTTCTAAATTAATATATGAAAAATTCAAGATTGTATTTATATATTATTAGTAATTTATCATTTATTTATATTTTTATTTAAATGATTAAAAAATTTTAAATTTTAATTTTAAAAATAGTTAATACATATTATTTTGATACTTTAAAATAATTTATATATATTATTATTATTATTAAAAAACATATTATTAAACCAAATTTGAAATAAAAATTTATTTAAAATATCATTTTAAAAAATAAAAAATAAATATATTTGACATGACATTTTTACCGTTTCATTAATGTGATGTGATAATATATTTTTTTCTTCCTTGTCTTTATGTGGCTTGTCAAAGAATCTTTCAGAAAAGATTCGGTAAATCTTTTGCTTTTCACATAATGGCAAAGAGAAAACTTTGTGATATTATTACTATTTTATCACAATTTTTTTATATTTATATTTATATGAATAGTTAATAATTTTAAAAAATAGTTAGTATATAAAATTTTGATAATTTAAAATAAAATTTACATATATTTTTATTTTATTTATTAAAATATATATTATTATTCAACCAAATTTGAAATAACTTTTTTTAAATAAAAGTCATTTAAAATGAGTACGGTTAATTAATAAGTTAATATAATCTACTTATTAAAAGTTGAAAATATTGGATTAATAATAAATATATTTATATATATATATATATATATATATTTTTATTATACATACCATTAATATATTAAAATAAATGATCTATTTTTTAAATGAGGAGTGATAGAGTGAAGGAATTTAGTGAGGGAGTTTGGTGAGGGAATGACGTGGCATCACCTTCATTTCATTGGTTGAAAAATGTAAAAATGAGAGGAAAGAAAGAAAATAGAGAAATTATTTGATTTTTTCGGCGAATAAGATTATACCACGTTATTCCCTCACTAAATTTCCTCACCAAATTCTCTTACCTAATCATTTCTTTTTTTAAATTATGGTAAATTACGTTAGGTTGAGTTATGACTCAAGTTTCCATTATTCATGTCATTTTAAAAACCTAAACAAGAACAAATATCATTTAATTATAATATATTTATTATATCTCTTCATTTATTCATGAAAATACTTAAATATCATATATTTTAAATTATTATTTTTTATTTTATTAATATATATATCAATACTTTTTAATTTTTTTTTATCAAAAATAATAATGACATTCTCAAAATCATCATAATTATTTTTGTTTTCTTCTAAATTAATCAAATAATCCAAATCCAAACAACCTCTTTAATAGCATTGAAATGGTTATTTTAATTTGTTATAATTAAGAGAAAATATAACTATTGAAAAGGATAAGTTTTTAATTAGATATTTTTAAAACTTTATTTTTTATTAATTTATTTAAATTGAAATATATGACTATATTATTCCATCATAAAAATATATTAATAAGAATTTAATTTTATTTGATAAATAATATATTTTGTATAAATAATTAGTAATTTTTCTTTCAAAATTTTAAACATAACTAACTACTTTATAAAAATATTTTATTTATTGGTCAATGTAGTTTAAATTCTTAATATCATTTTATTATTTTTTAGTTAATAATTACATCAAGTCATCTTATTTTAAATTCTCTTAAGCCTTGTTTGGAATGATATTTTTTTATAAAATTTAAAGTCAGAAAAAAATAATTATTAATAATTTTAAGAAAGTGATTAGTATTTATTTAAAAAGATTGATATATATAAATAAAATAAAATTAAATAAAAAATATTTAAAATAAATAGTTTTTTAATATTTTAGTTAATTAAATGTATGATTTGATTATTGAGAAGTGATAAATTAAAAATTGATTTTGTTTAAATTATTTTAAAACTTAAAAAAAAATTAAAAAGAAATAAAAAAAAGCTAAAAAGTGTAAAATCAAACTAGACATAAAGAGAAAAGAGAAAAGAGAAATAGGTAGAGAATTACAGCTATTAAATGGCACCATCAATTGTCTTGTCAAATCAACCATTGGCAAGTTACTAATGGCCTTGTTTGAATATACATACCACTTTGGAGATAGAAATAACTTAATTCAAAATTATAGTAGAACAAAATGCTACAAAATGAGTTTTTTTCTTTTAAATTACAATTTTATATTTAAACTAACTAGGCACTTAGGATTGTAGTGTGCATTTAAAAAATTTTAAAATCATTTAACGATTTTGGATTTTTTACCTGACATACGGTTGCGTCTCGTGACAGGGAAAATTTCGTAAAAAATATATAAAATGGTCACCAGCACATTTAAAATTATGCGCTAATCACCAACTCATTTACTCCTATTAAGAAGGACGAGGGACATTTCGTTAAATTTTCCCTACAAGGAAGGGGAGTACACGTGAATAGGGTAGATTTTCTTTGGAAGTTTCGGTAAAATTTTTAAAGAAAATTAATTGCCTCATTCTTTAATCAAACTCTCATTTTTTTTACTTTAATATAGGTAAGAAATTATTTTAAACATAAAATGATTATAATTATAATTTTTCGTTTAATTTTTTATGTAAAATTCTTATAAACAAGTTATTACACAAATACTAAATGTTTAAATACTTATGAGTTTAAAATAGTATCATACATAAAATAAATATTTATGAGTTTATATAAAATAATTCAGTACCAATCTAAAAGATAGACATTTAAACTCATAATTAATACTACTTTAAATACTTATGAGTTTTAAACTATTAATTGTACTTTAAATTTTTTTATACCTAACAGATATAATGAGTATAAATGAAATAACTAGATTTATTAAAATATAGGTATAAATGATATAAAACCTTTTTTTTATAACAAAATAAATATTTTATAAGTTTTAAATTTTATTAATTTTATATTTAAATAATTTTATAAAAAAACAACTATATAGCTAAAAGATTTAAAATATTAATAGATTATATTATGATAACTTGACTAATATTAAATTAAAATATTTATAACATACAAACGTAATATGGATTAGATATATTTTTATTTAACTTCATTATTATAAATTATCTAATGCATATTACATTTGTATGTTACAAATATTTACTTTAATATTAGTCAAGTTATCCTAATATAATCTATTAATATTTTAAATCGGTTACTATAGTTATTTTTTTATAAAATTATTTAAATATAAAGTTAATAAAATTTACAACTTATAAAATATTTATTTTTTTATAAAAAAAAAGTTATATATTATTTATATCTATATTTTAATAAATGAAGCTATTTCATTTAGACTCATTATATCTATTAAGTATAATTTTTTTTAAGTAAAATTAATAGTTTTAAACTCATAAATATTTAAAATAGTATACCTATGAGTTTAAATATTTATCTTTTAAATTGGTACTGAATTATTTTATATAAACTCATAAATATTTATTTTTATGTATGATACTATCTTAAACTCACAAGTACAATTAATAGTTTCAAACTTATAAGTATTTAAGTATTTAGTATTTATGTAATAATTTGTTTATAGGAATTTTACAATAATAAATTAAACGCAAAATTATAATTACACTCCTTTTATGTTTAAAAATAATTTCTTACCTAAATGAAAGTAAAAAAAAAGTGATAGTTTGATTAAAAATCAGGCAATTAAATAAGTTATGTTATTATATATATAAATATATATATTTATTTATTGTGAAGAGTTTGTAATTTATCTAATATATATATATTAATTTATTATCACATTTTAAATTGTGTTGTATATATTACAAACAAGACCTAATCTGATTATTGATATCTTTTACCAAATCTAATCTCAAAGAAGGAAGAAATAAATTATGATACCTGTTACTTCAACTTATCCATTCGTGGGCTCCACAAAATCTTCATCATATCTTTTCTTTTATAAATTCTTGCCGACACTTCCTGTTCATCCGTCCTCCCTCTTACGAAGTTTTATTAATTATTTTATTTTATTTTGGTTTGAACTTGCTATATATATCCTTTTGGAGCTACTCCAAAAATGTTCAAAAGATCTCTTTGAGGTCTAGCCGTCCTAAACAATTCTAAGGCCTTGTTCTATGTGGGTTTTTTAAAAAACCCATCCAAAATCAATTTTCCCATCGATCACTTCTCAACAATCACATCACTCATTTCATTAACCAAAATACTAAAATACCCTCTATTTTAAATTATTATTTTTTATTTTATTCATATATATTAATACCCTTTAAGTCTTTTTACCAAAAATAATCATCACCTCCTCAAAATTATCACCAATCGTTACTTTTTTCCCTCTCTAAGTTTTTTTAAAAACCCCAATTCGAACAAGGCCTAAGTTGTTGCGAAACGAGACAGAGAACCCGCCACTTCGGTCTTTTTTCTTGTTTTGTTTCTGGTTCTTGACTTGTCATCCATTAAGTAATCGTAAGTCTTCTTTGTTTGGGACTTAGCTGCGGGTACTAAAATATGTATTAAATAGGTGTATTACATTCTTGTTGAGAAACGATCTAATCTAAACACGCAATAAAAGAAGATATAGAGATAAAGTGGTAAAGAATAATAAAGAACACGAGATATAACGAGGTTCGGCCAACAATGCCTACATCCTCGGGGAGTCGTCCATTCTATTGATTTTCCATGGAATAATGGTCCAAGTAACCCTAGGTTACAATGTCTCTATTTATAGGAGTACATTAAAAGCCAAAAGACTAAACTACTACTCCTAAGCCCAATAAAGGCTTAAAGCCCAATTACAATATATAAACTCTAATTAAATATGAGCCCAAAACCCAACAATCTCCACCTTGGGCGAATACCGCGCTTATTGAGATGTGATGAATAAATTACAACTCTCCACTTTGACGAATTTCACGTCCCTTAGGAAATACACGAGCCATACCCATCAATCTTCACCTCCACTCCACTCAAGAGCCCTTAGAAGAATAACAATCTCCACCATTAGGTATATCGCGCCATCAAAAAGTTATGAGCCACACATCAATCTTCACTATTCGAGCCATTCACGAGATAAATCATTATACCTCCACTTCCGTTTAAATGCCCTTAGAAGATAAAATCATAGAGTTTATAACAACAAGTAAATTTGGCAACTACGCTACTTCAGCGACTAGAGACATTCAACAACTCTTCCCAATCTTTGTTCATACCCGTTGACATATGCGGAAACTAGAATTAACAATTCTTTATTATGTCAAAATAATCTTTACCTTTGTTTGCCACAAACTGAGTGTCTTATTTTTCAAGTCCAACAACCGACTGAAAGCAAAATACCGAATAGACCCAAGACGAACTTTCATCGTCTACTTTTTCAAAATCAGATATCTATCGAAAACTGAGGACACCCAAAACGAACTTCCATCGTCTACTTCCTCAAAATAAGATATCGATCAAAAAACGAGAAGACCCAAGACGAACCTTTATCGTCTACTTCATAACAAATAAATTAGGCTATCACGACATCTCTTTTCTCTAGCTCAAGATCTGACAAAGTATTTGTCACCCATCCTGCCTTGAACGTTGCATACTCAACCAACTTGAACCTCATACTTCTCCTTGAACACATTAACTTGCAATATGCTAGTTTCTTGAGTCCAAAAATGCCTAGCAATCCAAGAATATTATTTCGATATTCAATATCTCTCTCTTCAATTGTCTTCACCCATGCTTCAAATGATCATCTATAGTTTCTCTGAAAGAAATCGAATATCCTTTCATTTGAATTGATCGAACCTCTCATCTAGCCCCTTTTTCATGACTAGGAATCCCTATTCAAGGTCTCAATCATCCCATTCATCTAATATATGATCCACAATGTATACACAATTAAGATAGAATAAAAGAAGTAACAAAATCATCACCTTCGAATTAACCGAGTCTCCCATCTAGCCCCTTTTTCATGACTAGGAATCTCACTCAAGGTTTTTATTTATCTTCTCACATTAGAAGATAATGCAATGATTTCTTCTCGGTCGTTTGAGAGTTGCTTTCAAGATGTCTCCACCTCAACTTATAAGTGTCTTTCATTAGTCTTCCTCTTCCTGGTCTTTCATTCATAATATGTGTTAGCTGGAATTGTTTCAATCCTTAATCACCCGCCAACTCAATGTAATCTTGCAATTTGGCCTAAAGGATTGCCCTGTTAACATGTCGACAATGTTATCATGGGTAAACACCATATAAATAACAACTTTCCATACTCGATCATGTTTTTGTCAAGCACATAATCTCACCACAGTCTTCATCTTGATTAGCTCTTCCAATAAGATAAGGTCATAACCAAAAAGGTACAAATTTTTTGGTCCCAAATAAGTCAAATAAAAATTAAAATTAGGCAGACACTTTAAGCCCCAGAAAAATAAACTTCGAGACGTCCAAACCTTGATCCGACCGTTGAAAATGTAGAGGAATGAGTTACCAACCCTCTCGACAAAACCTCAGCGCAATTGGACTCTGTTTGAATCTCCCATCGTGAGTTTGATGAACTCTGTGCGGCTGTAGGCGAAAATCTACTACTAGATTTTCTCTCTACCCCTCTTTTAATTTGACTTCTTCAATAACCGGTTTCTAAAGAAAAATCTCTCCAAACTTATTTCAGCCGAGAATTTCTTCAAGTCAAAGCCCTCGCCATAGTGAAATAATGTCACCCATGTATGCCAAGACAATAATCGGTTATAATAAAACCTCCAACTAATTTTCAATAAGCATGAAGATGTATCGTTTGTTCTCCACATTCTTCTAGCAAAATCCTGCATAGAAATAATCTAACAAACCATATATATGATTAGTGCACCCTCAACTCATACCTTAGAAATTATCATTCTTGGTAGAACCCTTGAGGCATCAACACCCACTTGACAACTTCGCACCAACACTTACCGGATATTGCCAATCAAAACCTACTCACAAGGTTAGATGCAAATCCAAATCAGGCCTTTGTACACATATATCAAAACCACACTCTTGCAAACAAACATTAAAGCCACCCGCTTTAATCAGAAAACCCTTTACATGTTGCATCAATTGTCTTCTATAATCTGCAACATCGAATAAGTACTCCACCTTCTTTTTCAACTCCAATTTTCAATCTCCATATTGACGAATATCAAATCTCTTAGAAGATTAATCATAAATCTCCATATTTTAGAAATTCAATGCAAACAAGTCTCAATACAAATCCAAGATCAAAGCATACAAAGCTTTGAGAGTTTGATTAAAATCAAACAAGGCTTTACTTGTGAAAATTGGAACAAATAGGTCTTAAACCTATTTTATAAAATCAAACGAGACTTAAATAAAAAGTCTTAGTTGAAAAAGTCTTAGTTGTTGACCGCTTCAAAGATTCTTGACTTTCTCTATATATTATATTATATCATAATATAATATCTATTTATATGGAATATATATATAGATATATATGGAGATATATATATATATATATATATATATTTTTTCCTTTTATATTTTAATAGACCATATGTCCCAAATTAAAATAAGTCAAAAAATATACCTCATCTTCTTCATTCTGGTATCGCTGCTTACATGACAACTTTTCGTCACAAGCACGGCTGCACCCATTGGCGCCTTCGAGAAGAATAAAAGATCATTGTCTTCTTCTCTCTTCTTCTCAAACCTCGTCACCCAGAACTAAGAAATATTTTAACGACCGTTGACATCTCCTTAGCAATTGAAGATTTCGACTCAAATCTTCACATCGGCTAATTCTTCTACAACCAATGTCGTTTCTCCAATAGCCATCTTCAACAAAAGCACAAATATCCAACAACTTCTTAATGGTAGTTAGGGTTTCTATCATATCTTCACAAATAGATTAGGTTAAACATTCTCAAAACATGCTCTGATACCACTTGTTGAGAAACGATCTAATCTAAACACGCAATAAAAGAAGATATAGAGATAAAGTGGTAAAGAATAATAAAGAACACGAGATATAACGAGGTTCGGCCAACAATGCCTACATCCTCGGGGAGTCGTCCATTCTATTGATTTTCCATGGAATAATGGTCCAAGTAACCCTAGGTTACAATGTCTCTATTTATAGGAGTACATTAAAAGCCAAAAGACTAAACTACTACTCCTAAGCCCAATAAAGGCTTAAAGCCCAATTACAATATATAAACTCTAATTAAATATGAGCCCAAAACCCAACATACATTTTATTTGATCACTCTAAAAGTGTTTTTTAGAATGAATTGTTATGAAATAATATAATTTTTTAATTATTATTTTCTGTTATTATAACTTTTGCGATGTATTTGCAGGAATTAATAATGAATGAATACCTATCCAATACAGTTTCAGTTTTAATTAAAGGTAATTTATTTGTAATTAAAATTCAAACCTAATATTATAGTACATGTAAGAATTTTTTTTTTTATGTTTAACTAATTATACCACGTTTCGTTTGGTTTGGTTTGTTTTCTTCTATTTATGTAGTGTTCTCGGCATTTATAATATCATCACTTCAATTGATGTATGGTGTACATGTTCGAGACCTTATCGAAGCAATAAATAATAGTATGATCATACCTGTCAATTCAATTTATCAATTCATAACTGTGGGCTCCACAAAATCTTGACCCTATCTTTTATTTTATAAATTCTTGCCGACATCTCGTCCTCCCTCCTACGATAACTGGGATAGCCGTCCCAAACAATCCCAAGTTGTCGCGAAACGAGACAGAGAACCCGCCACTTCGGTCTTCTTTCTAGTTTTGTTTTTCTTTGTTTTGGGACTTAGCTGCGGGTACTAAAATATGTATATATATATCCTCTCTTTCTTCCGCTTCCTTCCATAATCAGTTATTTTCATTTTATTTGATCGTGTTTTTTTGAATGAATTGTTATGAAATAAATATGATTTTTTAATTATTATTTTCTGTTATTATAACTTTTGCGATGTATTTGTAGGAATTAATAATGAATGAATACCTATCAAATACAGTTTCAGTTTTTTTCTGTAGATGATATGAACTTCAATTTTGAAGGTAATTTATTTGTAATTAAAATTCAAATGTCATATTATAGTATATGTAAGAATTTATTTTCTTACATATGATTGCTTAGCTAGTTATACCTGGTTTGGTTTGGTTTCTTCTATTTATGTAGTGTTCTCGGTTCGAGACCTTATTGAAGCATTAAATAATATTAAGACTTCAATTGATATACTGAGTGTACATGTTCGAGACCTCTCGACGCATTAGATAATATTAAGATATGCATGTTCATCACAATGATAATATATATATATATATATATATATATATATATATATATATATATATATATATATATATATATATATATATATATATATATATATATATATATTTTTTTGGATTGTAATAGTTTTTTTTTTTGTGCAATTTTATTATTATTGTTCACATAGACAGATTTAAAAAATTGAGTTAAGTTGGGCTTGAAAAAAAATACGACAAACTTAAATTAATAATATAAAAATTATGTATAATAGTAAATTTTGAAAAAGAAAAAGAAATTAGAGCATAATATCAAACTTTTTCCAAAATATATATATATTCTATAATAGATCCGTCTATTATTAAATATTTAAGAATAAAAATTATTAATTTAAAAATATTATTAGACTATAAACAAAATAATAAATTTGGGAATAAAAAATACTCATAAATTGTACAAACACTCAAATAATCATATCAAACCAATTTTAAAAAATAATTATTTAAACTAGTCATAACCTCTTTCTTTTCTCTTCCTCAAAATAATCAATAATCAAACAAACCTATATAAATCTTTCTCTTTTAAATTAGACATTGAGGACTGAACTTAAATATATTTTATGTAAGATCTTTCATTCTAACCCCTCTCTCTATATATATATTGAAAAAGAATTACACTGGAAAGATAGGCTGGGCTTAAGCCCACCCTAGCCTTTAGAATGGATCCATCCCTAATCGTTTGTATTTTGGAACCTTTACTTTAATCTTGTTTGATCTATTTGTTTAGTTATTTTAAAAAAAAATAGCTTTTGTTTGACTGAAGTATAAAAAATAAAATTGTGCCTTTCATATTCTTCATTAAGAGCATTTGATCAGATAATATGAAGTTATGATGGGAAACTTTTTTATATTTAAATTTCATATTATCTTAATCATTTGGAAACTTTTACACAAAATATTCAAATTCTTTTGGCTAGTTATCAATATCAATTAATTTGGACAGTTAACTAAAAATTTATATGGTTGAAAACTAATTTTGCTTAGTTATAATATTTAATTCGGGATAAAGTTTTTGGTTCAAACTCAACTCTAGCGAGGAACAAAAATAATATAATTTCAAAGATAATATAAAGTGATTATAGTAAAAATTCAGAAAGTTAAGTTATTAAAATATTATTGAAGGGACCAACACCAGCACCCTTGAACAACCAAAGCTTACGATTACTCCCGAATAGCCCAGACAACCAAACTCAAACGCATTATCAGGAATTCGAATAAGACGATTATCTAGCCAATGAGGAGAAAGAGGTATATAAAATTGTTAAAAAGAAATTTAATGAATACCTCTTTTTCGAAAGGGCAATGATTTATGTTATGATTTTAGAAGAAATATCTTTTAAAAATGATATGAACAATCTTTTGGAATCCTTTCTTGGAGTCCATGACTTGTGTTATCATCCGGTAATTTCGAGTATTTAATTGAATTTCGAATGCCGCCCATTACTCCGGTTTGAAACGGAAGCGTAAGAGGAGTAGGTGAAGACCGTGATGGTTGGTTTTTTTTGGTTGATTTTTTGTGTCGTGGGACTGTAATGTTTGTTAAGGGGGGTAGGTGAAGACCGTGCTGGTTGTTTTTTTTGTGTGGTTATTTTCTTTTCTTTTTGTGTAGGGGACTGTAATGTTTATTTTTGTTTTTGGCAGAGAATTATGATCGGGACTAGTATATTTTGATGTTGTGCTTGTACTTTGATCATCACTAATGAGCTTATTCAAATTGCTATTTTGTCACAATTTATGAATCAATCACGATCTCATGGGCAAACTGGCAAAGTAAAACTTTGTTTTGTATAAAATTGTTTTTCTGAATAATTATCTAGATTATAGCGTAATTTTTAGTTTCATTTGGTGTAAAAATCATGATACATATTTTATAAATGATTCTGATTTTTGTAAACATAACAAGATGAATAATCATGATACCGACTTTCCACTTGTCCATTCATTAAAATCTGATACTGTTTTGGTCATTCCCAGTTGCAAGATTATAATAGCAAGGCTACATCACTTTTTTTATTTATTTATGAATGAAAATTTCCGTATCTAACCATTAAATTTATCGTTTTCTAACTAAACATAGTCATTATAAGTTTATAACTATAATTTCTAAATGGATTGTGAAAAAAAGTAAATTACAAAATAAAGATATAGTTGTAAAATAATAATAAAATTTAGGTAAGATTTTATTTAATGATAAAAAATAATTTACAAAAAGTATTTTGGAGATCGGAAAGCAAAAATATAATAACATTTATTAGTTCTTTTTTAACATAAAAAATTGATAAGATTTGTTATTAGTAATATATTATAGATAAAATTAAAATTAAAAATTATAATCTCATCATCTTAAAGAATTCAGATGATTAAAAAATATTAATTTTCAACAAGAAGTTAAATAATATTTTTAAATAAGTGAGGCACAATATTATTGCTAAAATCAAGTAGATGTCGTTGACAAAACTTAAAAGAAGAAAACTATCAATTTAAAAAAAAAAGAATATAGTCAAAGAATTATATTAGAATAAATTAAGAAAAATGTTTTTTATATTTAAAATTTAATTAAATTAAATTTTTTTAATAGATAAATTAAGTGATTTAATGGTATTAAAAATAATAAATATGTGAAAATCATACCATTACTGTTTTGTAAACCCTAAATAACTTAATAATTTGATGATTTAATAAATTAGAAAAAAATATAGTAAGATTATTTATTATTATAATATTATTACTTATTTTAATAAATTTATTATTATTAATTTATTGAAATATATATATATATATATATATATATATATATATATATCTTAATTTATATATTTATTTAATGTGAAAATATAGTATTAAAATAATATTTGTTCTATTTATTTTTCACCTAATTTTTTTTAATCAAGATTTTAATTTGTATTTTTAACAATTTTACAAATTAATTGTAATTGTAACTATTTATTGTGATGATAAAAAAATAACTATTTCCAAAATGTAATTTTAAAATCTACTGTAACTAACTTCTTTATCAAATATTGATTTAAAAGTTCAATATTTAAGATTCTTTTAAATTGACAAACTTATTTATTATTATTTTTATTTAAAAATTTAGTACGAACCTCCAACAATTTAATGCGTTTTCATATAAATTGAATTTGAGCTTTTGATTTTAAAACAAAAATAATAATAATATCTAATTAAACTATCTTAACTTATAACAAAGTTTAATAAATATTTATAGATGTACTCTTATGCAAATATGTTTTTATAAATAAAAAAATTATTTAATGTTATCTTCTAACTTATTAATTAGAATATGTGCAATAATTTTATCATGTCCAAACCCTCTGTTTGGACTCGTAAGCAACCCTTTCGTACATCGTATAGTTCAGCATCCCAAACCAAAATTGGAAACTACTAGAAATGTTTCTGAATTAATGACACTTCACTCAATAAACCTCACTTTTCCTATCCCCAATCATCCCTGATATATATATAAGCTTACTATCTTTCCTACACTTAATTATCAAGAATAATATAAATTCATTTTAATCATTATATAATTTTTAATTATTAAAAAATATTTATAATTTATATATAAATATAAATTTTGAAACTAGTTAACTATTCACTATTAAAAAAAGGTAATTATATGAATTTATATTATATTTTAAGTTAGGAGTTGTAATTGTAGATACTTTATAATTTTATGTTTGGTATATAGTATAAGAATGTAATATAAATTGTATAAATATGAATTTAAAATTATTATTATTATTATTATTATTATTTTTTTATATTTATTTATATTAGAAATAATATTGTTTATTATTATAAAGTATTGTAATGTGATTATTTTTAATTAAATTATAAAAAATTAAACGGTAAATTAAATTTATTTAATTTGAATATTATTAATAATTGTAATAAAATAAATTTAATATATAAAAATATATATTATTTATAATAAGTAAATATATAAAATAATAATTAATAAAATTATCGTTATAAAAAAAAATATATTTTTTAATTAAAATATTAAACTATTTAAAAAATAATAATTAAAAATAATTATGTATATTAATAATATTAAAATTAAATAAACAAGAAAACAATAGATTCTTTAAACCTACCCAAAAAAAATTAGCCCCTATAAGACCATCAACTTGTTATATAAATATAATAACAACTTGTCAATCATTGTATTAGACTTCAAGATTAGGATAATGGAATATCCAACTTGCAAATTAACAAATATATATTGGAAGGAAAATGATATAAAAATTCACCCTCCAAAGTATACAAAAATTTTAGTTGAGCTCTTTATAAAATAAAATTCTCACGAACTTGAAATCAGTCATAATGTTTCCATGCACACTAAACAAAAACAATAAAACTTGCTAGAATACTTTGAATTTCAGTTGGTACTCATAAACATTTCAAATAGAAGAATAATCATAAATTAGGGTGAACTAAGAGAAAATGTTTAATCACATATTTCATATTAAATACAAATCAAAAACAAAATTATTTTGACATATTATTTATAATTTAGATCATGTTTTAAATAATTATGATAATTAATAATTACCCTAAAATATAACTTCTCAATTCTCACATACACATTCACGGATAGATTCAGGGATTGGGTGGGCTTCTAAACACCCCGAAAAAAAAAAAAATTATTTTTAACGTAAAATAGTTAATAACTCTATAATTTGTAATTTTTTTTTTTATTTAATTCACTGTTTATTTATTTAAAAAATGGTAAAACTTACCTTTGTCACTGAATTTATTCAAAATTTTCTTGTTATTTTTTTAAGTCTATCCTAATTTTTTTTAAATAACCCTGAATCTTGGATTCGTGTCCATGTATAGATCGTGTGCATCTCGTACATGTATGTTTGTCAATTATTGAATATTGTTTCACATTTATTAAAAAAAAAAGAAGAAAAAAAACACTTGTATTTTATAAATTGCAATTTACAATTGATTTTTGGAAAATAAGAATGTATTAAGAAATATCTTTGAAATAAAGGATCAATTAAAGATTCAAAAAGAACTTAAGGGTCATTTACATATTCATCATATTTCAAATCTTGCATTCTTTACATTATTTCAAAAGGTCAAAATTCAGAACCTTTATCCCAAAGTCAAACAGAGCACTCTAATTTGATGGCTTTGACTGTCCATGGCCATCCCTTTAAAACCAAGAAGATGAACCATACTTACCCATAACAGCTACTTTCCAGTGAGCCAGAAAACCACCCAAAAAAATGTCAAAAACCATGCATTTGGCCAAATCTATGTCAGCTTTCATCTTTCTGGTGACAATATTATCGCCGGCGCCGGCAGTTTCAGTAATGCAGCCAGGTCCGAATTGCACCACCACATGCGGCGGTATCAACATCCCTTTCCCCTTTGGCACAACCCCAGATTGCTATCTAAATCCGACTTTCCTTGTTGTATGCAACGAAACCCATTTCAATCCTCCCAAACCATTTCTAAGTAATAGAACCACCGATCCATTCGAATTGCTGGACATAATGCTCGATGGCCAACTGCGTGTCTCATCACCCGTCTCTCGTTATTGCTATAACCAGACCGGGGGTGTGATTAGAAATGAGACCAAAAACGTGATCCAAGAACTTCCAGTGAATTTCTTCTTCTCCGACACGAAAAACAAGTATATTGGTGTCGGTTGTGATACAGTTGTTGTAGTTCTAAGCTTAAGAAATACTAGGTATGCTACTGGTTGTATATCTCTCTGCAATACTCCTCAGGCTGTTATCAATGGATCTTGCACTGGTTTCGGTTGTTGCGAGACTTCATTACTCAAACAAACTAGAGTTTATGGAATTGGAATATTCAGTATAGAGAAACATGTCAAAGTATGGGAATTTGATCCTTGCAGCTACACTTTTATTGGCGAAATTGATGCTTTCAACTTTTCATTATCCGACATTCGAGGACTTTTAGATAGGAAGAGTTTCCCTGCTATGCTGGATTGGGCTATAGGGAATAAGACTTGCGAAGAAGAAAGGAGGAATTCTTCGAGTTTTGCTTGCATGGCGGCAAATAGTGATTGCATTGATTCTACAAACGGACCTGGCTATTTCTGCAATTGCTCTTCTGGGTATCAAGGAAATCCTTATCTTGTTAATGGCTGTCAAGGTATGGACCTGATCATTTGGTAATTTGATTATAGTTTATCAATGTTTCAGATATAATTTGAATTGGGCGGCTTTATTTTGCAGATGTTAATGAATGCCAAGCTTCAAATCCTTGCTATTTGAATTCAACCTGCGCGAATTCAGTGGGGAGTTTCTCATGTTCTTGTTTGGAAGGATTTGAAGGAGATGGTTTGAAAAACGGAACAGGCTGCAGTCCAAAGATCAAGTCTAATGATTCTACAACACTAATCATTGTTCTAAGTGTTACAATTGGTCTCTTAGTTCTGGTAGTTGCAGGATCTTTTATATATTGGATTCAAAGAAAAAGGAAGATCATAAAGCTTAGAGAAAAATTCTTTCAACAAAATGGAGGTTTGTTACTACAACAGAAGCTCTCACAAGATGAATCCTCGTCGAGCAATCAAACAACAAGGATTTTCACTATCGAGGATCTCAAGAAGGCGACGAATAACTATGGTGAAGATAGAGTTATCGGGCAAGGAGGTTTCGGAACCGTGTACAAAGGAGTATTGCCCGATGACAGAGTTGTCGCCATTAAGAAATCTAAGATAAGTGACGAAAGCCAAACAGAGCAATTCGTTAATGAAGTAATCATCCTCTCGCAAATCAATCATAGGAACGTGGTGAAGCTTATAGGATGTTGTCTAGAAACTGAAGTCCCTTCTTTAGTTTATGAGTTCATCTCGAATGGAACTCTTTCGGAACGCATTCATGATAAAGATTCTGCATTCTCTTTGCTCACGTGGGATATGCGTTTGAAGATAGCTGCAGATACCGCAGAAGCATTGGCTTATTTGCACTCGGCAGCTTCTATCCCGATCATCCATAGGGATATCAAATCCGCTAATATACTCTTGGATGACATGTATACAGCCAAAGTTTCTGATTTCGGGGCTTCGAAACTGATTTCTGCAGATCAAACAGAATTGGCTACTCTTGTTCAAGGGACTTTCGGTTATTTGGACCCTGAATATTTCTTTTCAAACCAATTAACGGAGAAGAGCGATGTTTATAGCTTCGGGGTAGTCTTGGTGGAGCTGCTAACGGGTGAAAAGGCGTTATCTTACGACAGACCTGAAAAACAGAAGAACTTGGCCATGCATTTTGTTTGTTCGATGAAAGAAGACCGACTAATAGAAATTCTCGACAGTAAAATTGTTAACAATGAAGGTGTCGAACAGATGAATGGAGTGGCGAAGATTGCCCAAAGATGCTTGAGAATGACAGGGGATGAGAGGCCTACCATGAGAGAAGTGGCAATAATGCTTGAAGGTCTAATGAAAACAGAGAAACATCCATGGGACGAATTCAATTCTTACCACGAAGAAACTAAGTTACTTCTAGACATAGATTATGACGGGGTTCTTGGTGATGAAAACGGTTATTCGGAAAGCGCAGGTTTTAATAGTTTGAAAGACCGAATGATTGATAGATTAGATGGAGGACGTTAGAAATTGTTTTACGAGGATAAGAATATTTCACACAATTATATCATGTGTTATGTTTTCATTCATTTATTTGTATATTGTATTTGTATGATATTCAATTATTTTTATATCATTGTATTCGTATCAAATGAGTGTTAAAATAATATCAAATGGTGCAACAGAGTATCAAAATTAAAATTAAGTGTTAAAATATGGATATCAAATTTTGATACGGGACCAAATTTGATGTGGCCCAATCACAGCGTGCCAATTGACAGCGTTGATGATTACTTTTTTTTTTTTGTTTTTTTTTAAATACATTTTTGTATAATAATTGATATATATATATATATATCATTATTTTTTATTTTTTGAGATCTATAAAAAAAGACTTAGTTTGTGTCATTTGGACACCAAGAAATTTCTAAAGTTTTCCACCATATTATCATCCTTGTTTGTATCACATTTCTTCATATTATCATATGAATATTCTCCCAAACCTTTCAATCTCGAAGAAATTCAACAACAATGGGAGTTGGAGGAATCTTTACTCAAAAGGCAAAAAGAACTTCTCGAAGAGCTTCAAAGGCGAAACAATCGTTTTAAAATTTTATTTTAAAACTCTCGATTAGAGTTTTAAAAACACTACTTAACAAATTACCAATGTTTAGAGTGTTTGTTTTCGTCTTCGTTTTAAATAATATTTGTATGTTTGATTTACCAAGTGATGAATAATATTGTTTGTGGTTAAAAAAAATGAAATTATGTATAAATGATGTGAAAGTGAGAGAAAGTGAAAAAGTAATTTTGATATCTTGAATAACACTCTACTGTAGAATATGTTAAAGAGTGGGTGTTAAAATATGTGTTAAAATATGTGTTAAGCTGACGTTGCAAAGTATTAAATGAAAAAATTTGATACCCTGATGTGGATAGTCTAAATGTTGCATTAATATGAAATTTGTATTTATTGTGCTTAGTTATATTATTTCATTTTATGTAAAGACAATATTTGTGAGTATTCTTCCACATGAACTTAACCTTTTTTAACGGGAGTAAATGAGCCGGTGACCAGTGCATAATTTTAATTTTAAATGTGTTGCTGACCACTTTATATTTTTTGACGAAATTGCCCCTGTCGCGAAACGTAACCGCCGATTGCGAGACGTAACTGGATGCCAAGTGAAAACTCCATAATCGGATTACCGGTTGCGTCTCGCGATTGCCGGTTGCGTCTCGCGAATTCCGGTTACGTCTCGCGAATGCATCTCGCGAATGCCGGTTGCGTCTCGCGAATGCATCTTGCAAATGTCGGTTGCGTCTCGCGAATGCATCTCGCGATTACCTGTTGTGTCTCGCGAATGCAGGTTGCTTCTCGCAACCGGGGTACGGCTCGCGATTGTGGACTTTTTACATGTCATTCGGTTGCGTCTCGCGACACAGACAATTTCGTTAAAAAAATAAGAAGTGGTCACCAACCAATTTAAAATTGTGTGCAATTTAAAATTATGCGCTGATTACCCACTCATTTACCCTTATTATTAGGAGGGTCGTCCAATTTCTCATTTTAACATATTAATTTGTAAAATCCTAATAATATATATTCAACATCACTCCATAAATTTAAGTTTGAATCAATTTTATATTTTAGTAGACTAGACTCGTTCTACTAACTTATAATAATATATTTCTTTCTAATAAAACGGGCTTAAACAAATAAATTGACAGATTCAAATAAAAGAGAATAAAATAAGTTTTCACCGATTTTCGATTCAGTCATTTATTTTGAATTCTATCGTGAACTTATTTTGTGGGCATATATATAATTGTCTAATATACTAAACTATTAATACAATCAATAAAATCGGTTGTATATTTACTAGATTCAATAATATGTTACAAAAATATTCAACTTATTTTCATGTTTTATAAAGTTATTAATAGTTTTTTTTTCATATTTTATATTTATATTTAAAACATTATATTGTGCCTATTTAAAATAGAGTGAGATAGTGAAAAAAAAAATGGTGTAAAAAATGGTGTCGAAATGATAGGACAATATTTGAAAAGACATAAAATCTAAAAAAAAAAAATCATTTTTCAAATTAATTCAGTGTTAATTTTTTTTATAAAATGATCCATTTAAAAAATTTATTTAAGCACAACGATAAAAACATGACATGAAAAAAGTTATGTACAAATTGATTACATTATAATAATTAATTGACTCAAAGATCTTCAAGAAGGGCAATAAGATCTGCACACAAATTCACATGTTTTTCGGATCTAATATCAGACATCGTCATGATAGTAACATTGTGAATAATCTTTAACGGCCTACTTTCGTTGTTAAAAGTTATCAAATTTATTTCCAACAGATAATCCACCAAAAATTATAGAGATAGAGACACATCTTTTAAGTCTCGCATTTTTAGTCGCCCAATCAATTCCTCCCAAAAGTCACTAACAGTTTCCGGCAGTACCATATCATTTTCAACAGTATTATCAACATTAAATTCATCCGTCTTTCCGTCTTTCAATGCACCATTTGAATGGAATTTTTTGGTAGAAGTTAAACTAAAAAATGCCATGCACCTTTTGAATGATATTTGGTTAGAAGTTATACGAAAAGGAAACTCATGTATCACGAAAATGTCAGGTGTAATTTTTCTTTAAAAAATAATACACTAAACTAATAATACAAGCTTTTACCTCACATTCTCATTATACATTGATTATTTAAAAAAAAAAATACACTAAACTAATAATAGAAGCTTTAATTCACATTCTCATTATACATTGACTATTTAAAAAAAATACACTTAACTAATAATACAAGCTTTAACTTAGTCTTCCCTCCTCAACCATTTTAAAAAAACATAATACAAACTTTTAACTTCAAAAATTTGAATAACATAAGAAGTAATCAAAATAAAATGTGCAATTGGAATTTCCAATAAGCAAACAAACAAATGAATGAGAACATAACACAATATATGATTGTGTATGCAATATTTTCCAACTCCCATCACAATTAACGTCCGTCATCTATTCGATCCATCATACGATTTTTCAAGTTATTAAAATCAGCGCTTTTCGAATAACCGTTTTCATCCCCAAGAACCTCATTATAATCTATGTCGAGAAGTAACTTAGCTTCTTCGGCATAAGAATTAGACTCTTCCCAAAGATGTTTCTCAGTTATCTTTAACCCTTCAAGCATTGTCGCCACTTCTCTCATTGTAGGCCTCTCATCCCCAGTCATCCTTAAACATCTTTGTGCGATCTTAGCCACTTCCTTCATTTCTTCAACAGTTTCATTGTTAGCAATTTTATTGTCGAGAATTTCTATTAATCGATCTTCTTTCATCGCACAAACAAAATGCATAGCCAAGTTCTTATGTTTTTCAGGCCTGTCATAAGATAACGCCTTTTCACCCGTTACTAACTCCACCAGGACTACCCCAAAGCTATAAACATCGCTCTTCTCCGTTAATAGGTTTGAAAAGAAATATTCTGGATCCAAATAACCGAAAGTCCCTTGAACAAGAGTAGCTAATTCAGCTTGATCAGCAGGAACCAGTTTCGAAGCCCCGAAATCAGAAACTTTTGCAGTATACATGTCATCCAAGAGTATATTAGCGGATTTGATATCCCTATGGATGATCGGGATAGAAGCTGCCGAGTGCAAATAAGCCAATGCTTCTGCGGTATCTGCAGCTATCTTCGAACGCATATCCCACGTGAGCAAAGGGAATGCAGAATCATCATCATGAATGCGTTCTGAAAGAGTTCCATTCGTGATGAACTCATAAACTAAAGAAGGGACTTCAGTTTCTAGACAACATCCTATAAGCTTCACCACGTTTCTATGATTGATTTGTGACAGGATGATAACTTCATTAACGAATTGCTCTGTTTGGCTTTCGTCGCTTATCTTAGATTTCTTAATGGCCACAACTCTGTCATCGGTCAATACTCCTTTGTAGACTGTTCCGAATCCGCCTTGCCCGATAACTCTTTCTTCACTATAGTTGTTCGTCGCCTTCTTGAGATCCTCAATAGTGAAAATCCTTGTTGTTTGATTGCTCGACGATGATTCATCTTGTGAGAGCTTCTGTTGTAGTAACAAGCCTCCATTTTGCTGAAAGAATTTTTCTTTAAGCTTTATGATCTTCCTTTTTCTTTGAATCCAATATATCCAAGATCCTGCAACTAACAGGACTAAGAGGCCAACGGTAACACTTAGAACAATGATTAGTGTAGTAGAATCATTAGACTCAATCTTTGGACTGCAGCCTGTTCCGTTTTTCAAACCATCTCCTTCCAATCCTTTCAAGCAAGAACAAGAGAAACTTCCCACTGAATTTGCGCAAGTTGCATTCGAATCACATGGATTTGAAGCTAGACATTCATTAACATCTGCAAAATAAAGCCACCCAATTCAAATTATATCTGAAATATTGATAAAACTATTATCAATTTACCAAATAATCAGGTCCCATACCTTGACAGCCATTAACAAGATAAGGATTTCCTTGATACCCAGAAGAGCAATTGCAGAAATAGCCAGGTCCATTAGTAGAATCAATACAATCACTATTCGCCGCCATGCAAGCGAAACTCGAAGAATTCCTCCTTTCTTCTTCGCAAGTCTTGTTCCCAATCCCCCAATCCAAAATAGCAGGGAAACTCTTCTTATCCAAAAGGCCACGAATGTCGGATAATGAAAAGTTGAAAGCGCTGGTTTCGCCAAGGAACGCGTGGCTGCAAGGATTAAATCCCCAGACAGTGACATGATCCTCTATACTGTTTATTGCAATTGCATAATTCCTGGTTTGTTTGCGAATTGAAAAGAGGCAACAACCGAAACCAGAGCAAGAACCATTGGTAACAGCCTGAGGAGTACTGCAGAAAGATGTACAACCAGAATAATACGAAGTAAGTCTTGAACTTGCAGCTACTACTACAGTATCACAACCGATTCCTATAAACTTGTTCTTTGTGTCGGAGATGAAGAAATTCTGGGGAAGCAATACTTCGCTCACACTCACTTGTCTGGTCTCATTGGCGATCAGACCACCGGTCTGGTTATAGCAATTACGAGCGACGGGTGATGAGACACGTATTTGCCCATCGGGCATTATATCGAGAAGTTCGAAGGGATTGGTGGTTACATTACTTAGAAATGGTTTGGGAGGATTGAAATGGGTTTCGTTGCATACAACAAGGAAAGTCGGATTTAGATAACAATCTGGGGTTGTGCCAAAGGGGAAAGGGATGTTGATACCGCCGCATGTGGTGGTGCAATTCGGACCTGGCTGCATTACTGAAACTGCCGGCGCCGGCGATAATATTGTCACCAGAAAGAAGAAAGTTGACATAGATTTGGCCCAATGCATGGTTTTTGACATTTTTGGGGTGGTTTTCTGGCTCGCTGGAAAGTAGTTGTTATGGGTAAGTATGGTTCATCTTCTTGGTTTTAAATGGAAAGCCATGGACAGTCAAAGCCATCAAATTAGAGTGCTCTGTTTGACTTTGGGATAAAGGTTCTGAATTTTGACCTTTGAAATAATATAAAGAATGCAAGATTTGAAATATGATGAATATGTAAATGACCCTTAATTTCTTTTTCAATTTAGAATTGATTCATGAATTAATTTAATTTTGAATATACCCTTTACTTTATTTTTTATTTTAATGCAATGAAGTATAGTAAATTGAATGTGTTTACATGGATTTTTTTAAATGTTTGTTGTGTTCGAATAATCATTGATTTGATGTACATATTTTTGTTGTTTTATTTAAATGATTAAATATTTGAAGATAATAGTATATTATTTCAAACATATTTTTTAATATTTTATTTTTTCCAAATTAATAAAATTGTAAATTACAATTTATAAATACTTTTTTTTTTTTACAAGAAATGGAGAACAAGAAACCTACCTATACTAAATGCACATGGTTAATTTTTTAAAAAAATTAATCAATTTGTGTGTGAGTATTGAGAAGTTATATTTTTATGGTGATTATTAATTATCATAATTATTTTTTTTAGGGAATAATGTCAATTTTATCATCGAACTATAATGGAATATTCACGTATATGACTGAACTAATTTTTGTTCGTTCATACCACTGTAGTTGAGTTTAATGTCCATCTATGTCAAATCCGTTAAGTTTTCCGTTAAATGATGACACGTGTGATTTACATGTCATTTTTATAAATTAATATATATTATATTTTTATTTTTATTCAATATTTTAAATAATAAAACTTAATTTACATTTTTAAAGGTATTAATCAAATAAATTATATATTTTGAGAAGCATTTACAATAATTCACTTTATTTTAATTAATATATTTTTAACATTTCTTTTTATTAACATTTCTAAATAATAACGCTAATAAAAATAAATGTTAAAAATATATTAATTAAAAAAAAAAAGTAAATTATTATTAGTGTCTCTCAAAATGTCTATATTGTTTGGTTAATGCCTTTAAAAATATAAAAAAAATTATTATTTAGAAATTATGAATAAAAAAAATAAAAATATAATATATATTATTTTTTTTAAAAATAACATGTCAATCACACGTGTCATCATCTAACGAAAAACTTAACGGAATTGTATGTTTTTGTCCAGCAGTGACATAGATGAACATTAAACTCAACTTCAGTAGTATAAACGAACAAAAATTAGTTCAGTGAAATACGTGAATATTCCGTCATAGTTCAATGGTAAAATTGACATTCTTTCCATTTTTTTTTATATAAATAATAAGTTTGTAATCAATATGAAATATGTGATTAATCATCTTTAATATAAAATCTTTACAATTTTTTTTATTGTTGTATAAAATTAGTTTTAGAATATAATTTCTTTAGTAAAAATTTATATGATTTTCATCTTACATTTTCCCATTTTTTTGCTAATCTATTAATGAAATGATCAATTCAATCATGCCAAATATGAACTTATTTTGACGGATTTTTTTTTCTTACATTTGATATGTATATGAGTACCAACTGAAATTCGAAGTATTATAAGCAATATTTCTTTTTTTTTTAGTGTGCACATGATGGCAACATTAGGACTCACTTCAAAGTTCATAAGAAATTTTATTGTAAAGGGCTCAATTAATAATTTTGTAAACTTTTGAGGGTGAATTTATATCCAATAAATTATATATATATATATGTGTGTGTGTGTTATTTTGCAAGTTGGATATTCGACTAACCTAATCTTGAAGTCTGATACAATGATTGACAAGTTTTTATTAATTTTTATTTAACAAGTTGATGATCCTAATTTTGTTAGGACTAATAACTAATAGTTTAATGAATCTGGTGTTTTCATAGTTAATTAAGAATGATATATACAACAATGGTTAGAAATTAGACTCAGATTAAATTTGTGTTTAATGTAGGTTAGTCAGTTCGGTATATTAAGTTTTTTTTATTGATACAGTCAGAATGTTAGTTTTCCCGATTACAGCCCATTTATTAAAACAAATAACATATTTCTAGTATTTTATAAACATAAATAGATTTAACTTAGTGGTTTAGATTGTAAATAAATAATTTTTATCTAGTAATGATTTCTAACCTCACCAAAACTTTTTTTTTATCATTTTTTTAGCGGTCAAAATTGACGTTTTTTTAGACGGAAACAACCCAAAACTCGAGGCCAGTATAGAGTATAAAAAAATGTGGTGTAAAAAGTTATACCAATATCATACCGGAATTTCGGTATATCAAAGTTTCAGAACGATGAAAGTGCTATACCGAATGTGGGTGTCCCTATAAGCTTAGTATACAAGACGAGTTTTCTAGAAATATTAGTATTTTATTATTATTGGTACGAGGTTGCAACATGTGTAAATATGCATTAACTAGTGAAACATCTATAGAAAAAATGAAAATAGAAGCTTGACATATGTAAACAAATTATCCACATAAAGAGGATGGATTACCTCCCCAAACTTGTTGGGTACAAAATTTGTTCTTGCGTATTATTGTAGCCCATGTCTATGATGCTTGTATCGCCAAATGCGTATGAGTTTGATGTTTCCAAGGTGTCAATCAAACATAAGGTCTCTTCAGTGTCGGCGCCTTTAATCCATGGGTGTTTTCTCGTTAGCCTCAAGCCTTCGAGCTCCATTGCCACTTCTTTCATTGAAGGACGATCTTCTCCTCTTACCCCCAAGCACATCTTTGTTATATTGGCTACTTCATTGACCCGTTCAAAACTTTCTTCGTTGAGTATGTTATTATCAAGAATTTCAACTAAACGATTATCTCTTAACGCCGAGAGAAAATATGTGGCTAAATTCTTATCCTTCAAATCTTCACAGTCAAACCGAAGGACATTTCTACCGGTAAGTAGTTCCGCTAGAATTACTCCAAAACTATACACATCACTCTTGTCGGTTAATTGACTTGTTTGCAAGTACTCGGGGTCTAGGTATCCGAGAGTGCCTTGCACCATTGTCGATAATTCCATTGTATCAATGGATACCAATCTTGATGCACCAAAATCAGATACCTTTGCAATATAATTCTCATCTAAGAGGATGTTAGTAGACTTTATATCTCTATGAATTATGGGAATGGAAGCGGATGAGTGTAGATACGATATAGCATTTGCAGTTTCTGAGGCTATCCTCAAACGATTTTCCCAAGACATGAGGTGAGAGCTGGCCTTATTGCTTTTAGAATGTATATGATCATGTAAAGTTCCGTTTGAGATGTACTCGTAAACTAATAAGGGCACTTCTGTCTCCAAGCAACATCCCAATAGTCTGACTATGTGCCGGTGATTCACTTGTGATAAAATAATCACCTCGTTTATGAATTCTTCGACTTGACCCTTCTTCTCGCCGGACATGAATTGTTCAATATGGTCTTTTTGCATGTTTTTCGACACTTTGACAGCCACAACTATTTTATTCGGAAGAACACCTTTATAAACTGTGCCGAAACCGCCCTCTCCCAAAATGTTAGCTTCGTTGTATCGGTTGGTTGCTTCCTCTAACTCATGGGCGGTAAATATCTTTGCAGTTTCTCTTGAAGACGACCCTTGACTCGATGAAAGTTGATTTCGCAACATGAAACCACCGTTTTGTTGAAAGAAAATTTCTCTGAGTTTCATTAGATTTCTTTTCTTTACCAAATGATGTACCCAAATCAATACCATGAATAAAGATGTTATGCCTATAGCAGTACCTATATGAAATTCAAATATGTCTGAATAAGTTCAATTTTCAAACAAACATTGTTTTCAAAATGTTAAACAAAACTTACTTAGAACAATTATAGCCACAAGTGGTAAAGCCCTTGAACATCCAGTCCCACCTTTTTTTCCATTGCCATGATATCCCCAAGGACATAAACACTCGTAACCCCCCTCTTTATCCTTACAGATTTTCACACATTCATTAAGGATTGGGTCATTGCATTCGTTAATATCTGCAACGTAACAAGAAAGTTATAAGGAAGAATCGTCCAAAAGTAAATTAATCAAAAGTTTTGTGGGTATAATTAATTAGTTAGTACCTTTACAACCATCAAAAAGATAGGGATTCCCTTCATATCCATCAAGACATTTGCATCTGTAACCTTCCCCGTTTTGAACGTCCAAACATGCATTGTTTTGACCATTGCAAGCAAATGTTTGACTATCTTTAGCCGCCTCATCGCAAGTCTTATTACTTATAGCCCATTCAAGCACAACTGGTCGCTCCTCCTCAGACGGCATTTGATTGAGATGTTTTGTAGAGAAATTGTAGACACTTGTATCCGCAATAAAAGCATAACCACAAGGATTAAAGCCGAACACCTTGGAATGATTGTAATAACTAAAAGCATTGCTGTTCAAAGAATGCGTATTTTGAGGAATCGGTACTTGACAACAACCTAAACCGTCACACTTTCCGTCTTGAACGTCGGTGAGGCTCGCACAGTAAGAAGTGCAAGCGGTGAAAAACGTCATGTTGTTTTGTTGGTTCGTCATTTGACCATAAGTATCGCATCCCAAAACCGTGAACTTGTTTTGGGTAGTTGACACGACGAATGAACCCGTGGTTAATTGTCCTTGTTTTCGCACGGATTGACTTTGCCCAAACTCATTATAACAGTCTTCTCCAATGTATCTCAATAAAATTTTAATGTGAGCAGCAGAAACATTGATTTGGCTGATCTGGATTGTTGTGTTTGTTACATTTTTTGTCGCCCAATACAATTTGCCATCGTCCTTACATGTCACAAGGAAGTTTTGGCCACGGTAGGTGTCGTTAGCTAAATAGCATTCTTCGGTGGTGCCAAACGGGTAAGGAATTTCTATTTCCCCGCATGTTCTGTTGCAGAAAGAGCCCGTCGTCGTCGTCGTTGTTGTTGCAGCAGCTAATTCACAATCATACAAGGACATGAAAAATATGATCAGTATCAACTTATTTGGTAGAGACGAAGGGGAAAATGCCATTGTTTTTAATTGTAATTGTAATTTTAATTTGATCTAATGGGTGATTGATATATATAGCAATATTATACTATATAGGCCAACTTGCTTGATGAGTGATAAGTCAAATAACGTGTTTATGAGTGGGTTTCTCCTATCATTGTCAATTGACGAGTTCATCATTGATATCGATCTGGATCTATATCATCCCGTAAAAAACTTTAAAAATCTCAAGTGGGTAATTAAGAATTTAGGAACATCTCTTTTTCTATTTTTTTTAATATGTCCTAACATTTCTAACATATCTTGTAAATCTCGTTTTTTTAATTGTCCCGATTAATGTCTCTAAATAGTCACGGTGATCTCCAGCATAATTCATTATATTTCGGACACAAATGACTTCGTATATTTGTAACAACAATGTAAATAGGAGGTTGTTTTCACCCCCTTGTAAGAACTACTCACAATAATTAATAATAATGATCTTTCCCATACATTTATAATAAAATACCATCACTTTAAGATAATATATATTAGTATACCTGTCAATGGTCAATTCCATCCAGCCAGATGGCCCTCCTCATCAATTTGCTCTAGTTATGTCCAAATATGGTCCAATGGTGAAGAGATATTTTTTTTTAATAATAATTCCTACTTACGTGTATTTATAAAACTCAATCAGTCGGGTAGCTTGGCTGTTGTTTTCAAACTTTATTATTCATTTTTACAAGTCATGTAGACTAATTATTGTGTCTCATTTATTAAATACTAGCTATTTAATTTTTCTTGACTTTTCTATATAAGAAATAATGGGTTGGAGGTTTACTCTTGTTACCTTTACATTATGACGTCGTTTTAAGAGCAATTACCACACTTTTTAATGCGTAGTACCATTGATGACTTTTAAACATCATCTTTTTAATCATGAAAATATTATGAATAAGACAGGACTCATTGATCAAGCTATTTAATTTCATATTTTAAAAATTATATTATAAAAAAGTATTAATGTTAAATTATAATTATAAATAAAATTATTAATGTTATTAAAATATTTCAAAATAAAATTATTATTTTATTATATGTGGTTTAACTCCGTGTTTATTTAGTATATATTTAAGTAGTTATTATAAATTAAATATATTATAAATAAATTAGAATTTTCAATCTTATTAAAAATTTAAAATAAAATTATTGATTAAAAATATTTTATTGATTTAAAAAAATATAAATATTAAAACTATTAATCTTATTAAAAAATTATAATTAAATTATACTTTTAAAATATTTTATTACTTATTATTTTAAAATAAATCATTAAATCAAAATATTATAAAATAGCAATTAATACACAAGATCGAAATTCAATTTTCCAATGTTTTCCCATTCTATATATTTGTGGATTTTTTTTCTTTGTTGCGCTAAATGTGATTTGAATATATTTGAAAAAAAAAATGTTCTTACTATTCTTTTTCTAATTAAATAAATATAACTCACATTTTTTTTGAGTAAGTCATTTTTAGTACATAGTTATATTTGACACGCGAAATTAGAAGTTCTTTTCATTACAACTATGTATTGTGTTTTTAGATGTCAATATTAATTTTGTATGTTGAGCTTGATTAAATATATGAGATCAATTTGTTGGATTGGCAATAGAGAGAAAAGCCTATAATTTGTGTTATTGAGTATAGACAGAGTTTTAATGCTAGATTGGATTGGGCTTTCATGCTCATTTAGGAAACACAAAGAAGTGGAAAGAGGTAGGGAAATTCCCTAAAAACTGTTATACATGAGCTAATTAATATTTATATTTAAGTGATAAAAATGGATGAAAGATTAATATTACCTTCCACAAAACTTTATTAGTTTAAATGATGATGTTTAAGTGTTTGTTCTTTATATTATTTGAATCTTTTAAAATTTGAAAGTCACTTTTACTCAATCTTCATATTTAAATATATATAATGTCCAAATTTATTTATTTATTAATAAACAAAAAGGTGTAAGAGCATAGCAGCGCACAAGACCTCTGCCCTCTTATTTTGTCAAATTAATGTTCCACCTCAGCATAAAGCGGGCACATGTTGTACTTGGTAAAACACTTCAATGCTTCCGCCCGCCCTTCTATCTAGATAACTTAAATGTGAATTTTATTTATACTATTTTAAATAAATAACTAATTTATCTTATTATAACTAATATTACTATATTATAGTAAAATTTGAGAATTTAAACCCTTAAAACGTGTTAATATAATTAATAAAAAAATATATTAATTTATTTAAAATATATATTTATTAATTAAATATATAAATAATATTCCTATATTATAGAAAAAATTTAAAATTTCACCCTTAAAACATGTTAATATGTTAATGTAATTAATAGAAAATATGAAATATTTTTATAATTTAAAATATATTATAATATTAAAAATATTAAAAGAATAATGCAAATAAAATAAAATACATAAAATTTTAAATATTTTGACGGACATTTTATGAAATTGTGAAATATGCTCCACCAAATCGGTTTGTAATTGACATACATAAATAAATTATTCCATCATAAAAACTGAAAATAACATACATAAATAAAATATTTCATCATAAAATATTTTTATAATTTAAAATATATTATAATATTATTATAATTTAATATATAATTAATATTCCTATAGTAAAATTTTAAAATATATATTTATTTAATGTTATTATAATGTTACTTAAAAATAGTAAGAAAAAATATTATAATTAAATATAACTAATATTCCTATATTATATTATATAATTATGAAAATGTCAGAAGAGGGCATGACCGGCATAGAGGACACTGCCCTCTTTTTGCTTTTATCTACAATGCAAAAAATGAAAAAAAAAACAATGACCTACCCTTTTCCACTCTGTCTGATGCAGGCACAGGTCATGCGCTGAAAATGCTCTAAAAGTTATTCCTAAAAGAATGTCTCAATTAGATTCTCAAGTAAAACAAGTTAGATTCAAGTGCATGTTATGTTTGGTTCATTCTAATCTCTTAGATTTAAAAAAGTAAAATAAAATATATTTCAAATATCTCTTTTACTAACTTTAAATGTTAAATATATTTTTAATTTAATATATAATTTCTAAATTTTTAATTCATTTTAATAAATTTTAAACAACCTATTTTATTTTAATTTTTTATTATATAATTTTTAATAATATAAACACTTTTTTATATAATAATATTATAATTTAAAATAATAAATATTTATGAATTATTTCTAACATATTAAAATATATTCCTAAATAAATTAATAGTTTTTATTTTTTTAATATTTGAATATATATCGTGGATTTATTATATTTTATGGATTTATTTATATATTTATAAAAATAATTAATAGTTATAAAATATCAATAGAAAAGCAAACATTTAATATTATGTTAAATATATTTCTTTTATTTTAATATTTATGAAATAATTAGTTTGAAATATCATTGCAATAGTTACTTTTATCATAAAATTATATTAGTATGCTAAAAATAATAATTAAATTATTATTATAAAAACTTAGATAATTTTAAAATTAATCAGTATATTTTGACATATTTTAAATAGTTTATAAATATTTATTATTGTAATTAATTATTTAACTATTTTAAGACATGTCAAAATATTTTAAATTGATTAATTATTATTATATATATATATATATATATATCCAAAAATATAATAAATACATAATATATATATATATATATATATATATATATAAATCCAAAAATATAATAAATACATAATATATATATATATATATATATGCATATATTTAAACATTAAAATAAAAATATTTAATTTATTTAGCACTATATTTTAAATAGCTCATAAATATTTATTATTTTATTTCATAATATTATTGTATTACAAAAAAAAAATTAAGTTAATTATAAAATACTGTATCACTTGTTTAAGTGGGCCGGTTAACTAAAAATTTGGTCTTAAAAATCTTTTTAAACATTAAAATAAATATATTTAATTTATTTAGTACTATATTTTAAATAGTTCATAAATATTTATTATTTTAATTTATTATAATATTGTATTACACAAAAAAATATATATATATAAAATAAAAAGTTAATTATAAAAATACTATATCACTTTTTTTGGGGCCGGTTAACTGAAAATTTGGTTTTAAAAATATTTTTAAACATTAAAATAAAAATATTTAATTATTTAGTACTATATTTTAAATAGTTCAAAAATATTATTATTTTAATTCATAATATTATTTTATTAAAAAAAGTGAATTATAAAACACTGGATCACTTCTTTTTTGTGGGCCGGATAACTAAAAAAATTGGTAATTTTAGTGATGAGTTATAAAATATTTGATCACTTCTCTTCTTCTTCTTTTTTTTATTATTTATGATTTGCATACTTTTTTCATTACAACTTATTATATTAATATTTTTGTACAAATTATAAAAATCTTTTATACAATAGAAATTACAAATTGTTTTGGAAAGTTTATGATTATTATAATTATTTTAGTTTCCTAGACCACACATTTTTAATTTATTTTGCACATGTAGAGCATTCTAAATCTCAGGACAGGCTGTCAATACATAATAGGATATAATTAAGATTGAATAGATGAAAATAGATTTGAGTTAACCTATTTGCATGCATAATTCTTAATTAATAAATTATAACCCTACTATAGGGCATGGAGATATGTTTACATGATGAAGTACTAAAAGTGGGTATTAATAATTACTATAAAAAGTATAGAATGAATGAAGGAAGAAGCTTTGGAGGGTAGTGCATGGTCAAGTGGTGGTGGGGGATTTAGAGAGGAGGAACCATTGAATGAAGCTTTGGAGGGTAGTGCCATCAGGCTTGTGGTGGTATTGTGTGAAATAGAGGAAATCAGACCATGTGAAATCCGGGTATTTCCTTGCCCTATCTCTACAAACAAGATCTTTTGGAGGACTCACCACTTTGTCCTCTCTTGGGCTCACAAAGAATGCCAAGGACACCCTGTCCTTATCCTTATTCAACACTGCCCTATGAAGACAGCTCTTGTACCTCCCATTGCTTAGTGCCTACATCCATTTTAATTAAACAACAACATTAATAATATGATTAATTTGCTAATATATATTGGGATTTGATCTATCGATCCTATACTCAATACTCAATTATACTCACGGTGAAGGTGTCGCCTAAGTTGATAACAAATGCATCGCGCCTAGGAAGAACCGGTTGCCATTTGTTGTTCACGAATACTTCCAACCCTCCAACTTCATCTTGATGAAGTATAGTTAGTGAGGTCGGATCGCAATGGGGCCCGGTTCCCATGGCTTGATCATGCAGCTTGCCGCAAGCCGGATAGTAGTTGCATCTCATGATGGAGCGACTATCTTCAAAGAATTTCTTATAGCACAATGGGTCCAAACCCAAGCTCATCCCTAGAATCTCCATTATAACAAGGGATAGTTCTTTCATTTCCTCACAATACTTTTGGTAAACAATTCTACATGACGTAAAGAATATAATTTTTAACTTTTATCGATGGTTAATTAATAAATTAATAAATAAAAACTCGTATTATAACTCTTACCCCATGCGCTCGGAATCCTTCCCTAGGCCGGTTGATTTAAAGAAATCAAGCACCACAGAATTTGAGTCTTCATCATTGAAGCCAAAGGTTAATGTCTCCTTCCATGACGACGAGGACTTGGTGGGAAAGCTATCATGATAAAGGCCATTGAAACCCCACATGGTGCCCGGTTTCTTCTTAACCCTATTCTTCTTGTTGGAAGGTAGATTGAAGAAATGGTTTGTTTGGTTGTGGGCATCGGTTATGAGGCGTGAATCGACACGGTGGTTGATGACTTGGAAGATGCCATGGCTCAAGCAAGCCGCCCTAATGTTCTTGGCAATTTGTTGGATGGCTAGTTCATCTCCTTTGAAGTAACCCTCAAGGTCTATAAGTGGATGTTTGAACTCTTCATGATGCATGTTTGTTGTGTTTGGGACATTAGTCATGTTGTTGTTGTTGTTGAGTGAAGTCATGAGGAAATGATCCCTCTTAGTTTGAGTTAGCTCATCCATGATCAAAGGTGATGAGAAGCTAGTAAGCATGATATTTAATTGGTTCAATTGATCAATTTTAATTGGCTATTTTTTTTCTTATATAGAGTTACTTTCTACTTATAGAAATAATACTTAAGAGGAAAATAACATTATTGGGATCAAGAGGGAAGTAAGAGACAAAGGAGAGAAAACAATTATGTTTGTATTGACAAGCAATTATTTGAGTACTATTTTGAATTTAACGAATCAACTTTTATATATATTTAAAAAACTAGTGGGTTAGATTTTGACGTTTAAAAGAAATATGACTAAGGCCGGGTTCGGTATGGATGCGTAAAAAAAACTCTTACAAAATCAAACATCACTTCACTCCCCTTTTAACTATCATGTTATTCAAATTATTACTAAAATATTAAAATACCTTATATTTTAAATTATTATTTTTATTTTATATATTAATACTCTTTAATTTTTTTTTAAAAAATAATTATCATTTTCTCAAAATTATTACAAATCATTATTTTTTTCTCCCTCTAAATTTAAAAAAAAAAAAAATCATTCCGAACAAATTCTAAAAATCTCAATATTATTATACGAATAATTAATGATTAAGTCATTATAAACCATACTTGTTTTATTAATTAAAAATTCTTTTTTCGGGGATAACATTATTAGTAAAATGACATATAACATTTATAGAAAAAAACATTATTATTTATTTCGTGTTTGATTGAACTGAAAAGGAGACAACCCATGTATATTTTGCCATAAAAAAATATCTACCCAAAAAAAAGACGACAAGAAAGCGTGCACATTAATTGACTTTTCCCAATGTCACGTGGCACATGCATGACAATGCTTAATATGATAAGACATTATAATTTTTCTTCTTAACTTTTTCTTAAAAAGTAGTTTTATTATATTATTTTCATCCTAAATTTAATTCATTATTAAATTTATAACTCAATAGTACTACTACCTACTATATTCTCTCTCTTTATTTCAAATTTTATTTTATAGTTTATATAGATTCTTCAAATAAAATTCAAATAAAATGTAGTTTTTTTTTTTCAAAATTAGAAAATAAAACTACTTATTTGTATATTTTAATTTATAAGTGCAGAAGATTTTTTTATCCTAAGAGATCTTTTTAAATATATTTATTTATTTTTATAAATTATAAATATTTATTATTATAATATAAAAGAAAAAATAAATATATCGGCCAAGCTTAAGGCCTTGTCGGTAATGGGTTATTTCAAAAGTCATGATTGATGTTGATTTTAAAATTTTTAATTTTTTTAATTTATAATGATAAAATAAATAATAATTATTTAAAAATAGAAATATTTTAATATTTTAATTAATAAATTAAATAATTTAAGAAAAATGAAATAAAAATTAATTAAATTGTGATTATTTAAATAATCTCAATTATCAATCCAACCAGATCTAATTGGCTTTATCATGTTTGCTTGAGCTTGAATAGTACTAACCTTCCCCGATCAAAAAAAATAAATAAATATAAAAACACTATTTGAAAACATTTTTTTTATTTTGATTAAAATTTGAATTCAATGACAAACCATGAAATTTTAAAATTTTATTATATTAACATCAATTTTTACATTTAACATACATAACCAAAAATCTTACTGATATATAATATAATATAATATATATATATGATTTTCAAATTATTTGGCCCTCCTTTGTTGTCTTTTTTGGGCAATCATCATTCAAATAGGAGTTTCTCTGTTGCTGCTGTAATGGGAAAAAAAAAATGAATGATTGTTGCATTGATTATTTTAATAATTTATATATTTATATATATTAAATTAATTATTAAATAATTTCTGAGTGACAAGTCATTGGGCCAAGGCCCATGCAGACATGCACAAGTCTTGAGTCTTATCTCTTTCTTCTTTTTTTCTCTTTCATATGACAAGAAAAAATATTTAAATATAATTTGTATTTAATATTTTTAAATATATAAAAAAAAATAAAGATTTTTATAATATTTTAATTAAATTGATGAATGGTTTAATTGATGATTTTTTATAATAAAAAAAAAGAAGCTAAGAGGCATTTGATTTAAATTGGAAAGATCACAATAAAAACTTTAAAAAATTGTTAATGTTATTTGAAATTTATTCAGAGAATAGAGAATGATGACAAACATTTATAATTGATGAATAACTGTTATTTAGATTAAGTAATTAATTAGCCTTTATTTGACTTTGCTTTACTCTCTCTTTCTTTTCTTTTTATTCTTTTTCATTTAATTTGCAATTAATTTGCAAACCGAAACTAAATTGAACTCGTTAGCATTATATTATTTTTAATAACTAAATTAATAGTACATACATTTTGAAAAGTCAGATCATTTTCATATATTCTCATCAAATATTATTATTTTTATAGGGAATATCAAAATCCAAAGAACCGTAAAAATATAAAACATCAAAATCAAAAACCCCAACCCCTGGCAAATTGTTTCATATAGTAAAGAAGTTGTTAATATATATAAGCATAATGAATAATTTCTATCTGTCATGGCATCTAACTAAAAATCTCAATGCATATTGGATCACAAAAATAAAATTTGTCAAAATAATAGATCGAACAAGATTTTGATGGGTTAAACTTATACTCTTTTAAAACTTCAAGACGATCTAAAGAATCGAGGAAAGAATAAAACAAAATGAACAAACAAATCTAAGTTTGAACACAAAATACAGTGACAAAACAATGCAAGAGATAAAATAATGACAAATGAAATCAGAGATGACTCACCAGGAAGAAGTCATTCATGAACAACTTGTAAATATGACTTAATTAAAGTCTATTTAATTTCTCATATATTAATCAACTTTATCGACTAAGTTATATTTATAAACACTATGAAAACTAGCAGGATTTTCGTACGATGCAAACGGACAAATATATAAGCGAAATAATTAAGACATAAAATTATAAAAAAAAAAATTATAAAAAACAAATTAAATCACACTATTATATGGTTATATTAAATAGTTTAAAAATATTTTGTCAAATACAATAAATATAAATTTTTATCTTAATTAAATTTTGTTATATAAAAAATAACACATTTAATTAATAATCATTTAAATTTTATTATATAAATTTTACAATTATATTGTATTTGACATTAATTTTATAGTATTATAATTGTTAGATACTATTTATATTAAATATATAAATTTAAAATTTTTTAATATTGTTCTTTCATTTAATACATTTTTTTAATATTGTGTGGAGTCATTTAATATTATATTTATTATAATTTTATTTATAGAAAAAAAATTTAGATACAATTAAAATAAATTATTACAAATATGGTCATTTAATTTAAAATTTTAGTTTTTTTTGTTTTATTAAATTAATTTAATTTTTCTATTTTTGTAACGTAAATGATCACTTTATCTTAAATAGGCAAAAATAATATTTTAGCAAAATATATTTGTGTTTTTTCTTTTTTGATCATAATTATTTAGACTTCTACTTTATTCTCTCAAATATTTCGGAGAAACAGTTTATTATCCATCAAAAGTCAAAATATTAATTAAAATATTTGTGAAATATTTATTAAAAAATAATACTGAACCATATTTTTTTGTCAACACCATAAAATTCATATTTCAAAACTACATATATTTACACTTAAATATTATATATATAATTTTTTTTTTTGTTAAACAATAACATTAATTATTATTTTAATTAAAATAATAATAATTCAATTTTATAATATTTGTAAAAAATATATATATTATAATATTATTATAAATTAAAATAATATATATTTATCAGTTATTTAAAACATGTCAAAATATAGAGTTAAATATATTTTATATTATTTGAATATATATATATATATATATAATCTATTTATTATATTTTTGTATTATATATATACATATAATTAAAATATTAATATTATTTATTAAAATATATTTTATTTATAATTTTATTATAAAATATCTTATTAGCCTGTGTTATGAATTAATAAAAATAAATAATTAAACTAAATTTTTAAAAAAATTCTAAATTCACGGAGGCAAAAAATCTTCGAGACTTTCTCTTGATTTCAAATCCTTGTCTTCTTTTCTTACCAATTTTCTTCAAATCAAGTTCGAATATTTTCTTTTAATTAGTCCTTCATAATTAAATTTAATTTAATATATAAAATACGTTTCAAAAACCTAAATAAATTATGTTAGAATTAACAACCGGCGATATTATAAAATAATGTGAATAATAAATAAATTAATTAAACGTTATAATAAATAATAATAATAATATTTCAAAAAAAAAATTGTAAAATAGTAAAAAAAATCTTAGGCTAAGAATATAGAGATCATTTGCATTTAAAAAATTATTTTTATTTTTTTAATTAGTCATAAAATTTAATCATTGCTCATACTTTTGACCATATCAGATTCAAAAGGAGATTGATGAAACGATCAAACTCCTAAGAAAAAATGCAAAACAATGAACAACACATTGTTGAAACATAACATAATACAAATTTAATTATTGAAAACATTATATTGATAGAGAAATTAAGAAGATTACGAGAGATAACACGTTTGGAGACCGAGGATGTTGTTGTAGCTGCCTAAAACGATCAAATTCCTGAAAAAAATGTAAAACAGTGAACAACGAATTGTTGAAACATAACATAATGAAAATTCAATTATTGAAAGCATGATATTGATAGAGAAATTGAGAATATTATGAGTCGATATGGAGATATCACTATACTCTTTTCAATTGAACCTTGTTAATCTAAGATTATTTATAGAAAGAAAATATATATAATGATGTTGAGTAAATGGATACTTGGGTCGGATTGTAGGTTGACCCACCCATAAATTTAAAACGATTAAAAATAAAATTAAAAATGTTATCCGTAATTTTTTTTCACGGTTTTTTATATTATTAATCGTGCAAATGCACGGGCTAAATGCTAGTTTCTATAATTCATCCCCAACATTCCTATTGAAACAGAAAAAAAAATTGGCATTCAAATGATAAAAAGTTCCCAAATATTGAAAATCTCGTCACCCAAGTATAAGGAAATGTGGAATTGAGCCTAGGATTTTGAGGCTCAATTTGGTGTACCTCAATGTTAGGTAAAAAAAAATATGTGCGATTATTTGTTTGATTCAAAAAGGCATGAAATCACATAAGGGTGAAGATGTTAATCAAATTGTATTATTATAAAAATATCAACTAAATCACTACGAGATCATATCATTATGAAGATGTCAAATATATCCTATGATTTTTACCTAATTATGAATATATATATATATATATATATATATATATATATATATATATATATATATATATATATATATATATATATATATATATATATATATATATATATATATATATATATATATAATGTAAATGAGAAGAGTGTGTGAGACTAAATCTAGAACAAACAGATAGAGTTAGAGTTTGTAATATTTATTATAACTATTTTGAATCGATTCTCCGAAAATAGGACGTAGGACATTGTTGGTTCCGAACGTGAATAAGATTCTTGTGTCGTTATTTTGTTCTTTCTTATTTTTACGCTATTGTTCTACATTCCACTACGGTTTCTATTATTCTGCTTTCATTCTTAAGGTGGTAGACTACAAAGAGCCAAGTTTGGCTAAGGCGGTCGCGATTAGATAGTTGCAGTAACTCATCTGAAGTTTGAAATCTAATTTTGAATTGTATCCCTCAATAGTTATAATTGTTGGTAAACGTAGAATATTTTGTATGTATATCATGTTTAATAATGTCGATAGTATAAAGAACTTAGCTTGAAACCAAGTCTTAATCGCATGTTCTCTAGTAGATCGGTTTGGACATAAATTATTTTGGAACCTTGGAACCCTGTATGGCGAGAAAGTTCTCTACATTATTTTCTTGCTCGAATCCAAAATCTTTAAGGTACCTTCTAATTGTGCATTTAGGCCTTAACTAGTGTCGTTATTATTGTCACAACATTCTCTTATGAAGTAATTTTTATTAAATTAACTGACAATAAAACCCACACGTGAGTATGCACATAATTAGGGTTGTGAATTCCTCATTATTGAAAGAGGAACAAGCAATGTGAGGGCTATGGGAAAAGAACAAAATACTGTTGTGGATTACATGCTTAATTATTTGAAGCCAACATTTGCTGGCCCTAACCCTAACCCTAAACAAAGACAAAGGACGGCTTAATTCACATGATGTTTGGTGTTTTCTATTCCCATGTATTAGGACACATGACTTAAATACAATTTTAATCTTGTTGGGGTCTGTCTTTCTCTATGATCAATAGATCATTCTAGGATAGAATCAAATCAGAAATGGACCCTTTCATTATTATTATATCATAAACTCAGCATGTTCTATGGTATATTAAATTCCTTAATGAAACAAAAAAAACTTTATTAAAACTGCAGTACAACTTAAACACCACTTCAACCATATAAAATGAATTCTTACAACATAGGGATGAATTTTGATACATTGTGATGTATACTTAATTTTAAATCAATCAAAATGTTAGTTTCATCGGATTTGATAAGTCAGCTCAATTGAAAAGAAAATTGTGTAAGAAATTACAAGTTTTAAGTTATATTTTCACTAAGAACGTCAATAGTTGAAGTGAGACTCATATTATTTTCTTAAAATGAAATTAAAATAAACAAATAAAAATTGTAAGTCAAATTTCTTTGTTTTTTTTTGGTAAGATTGGAAGAGTATAAGAAATGCGCAAAAATTATATATTAACATTTCAACCGATAATATAGATGGTACAATGATAATTTGAAATACTGGTTTTATATTTTATTCTCGTTAAAACAGTATTAAGTTGAAAATTGATTATAGTTTTAAGTTCAAATGGGGGATATGATTATAAAAGTGGTATTAGTTTCCTAAAATTCAAAACTTAAAAATATGAAAGACAAAAAAAAATGAATACTAAGATTAGTTTGTTTTATGAGTTTGCAACTCAAACTTAAGCAAAGTCAATTCATAGTTTTTTTTTAATAAGTCAATTTTAATATAGAACTCAATTATCCTTTTAAGCTCAATTCATAATTTTAAATTAAAATATAGTTAACTACTATACAAAGCACATTTAACTATTAGGGCCATTATGTAGTCACTGGTCACTACAAAACAAATTATTATGTTTTTTCTTTGTTGATAAAAGTCGCTACATAATAATCAGTACCTTTAAAACTCATTTTGTAAATTAGTTAATAATAATAAAAAATAATAATTATGTTTTTTTCTAAGTGTCGAAACTGTAAATACTTTTGGTTTAGCAAATTAAACCAATTTAGGTCGATATTGTAATAGTGTCGATGGTCGGTTATAGCCTAGATCCATTGGGACAAGTGTTTAGCCAAACTTGTCACAACCTAAAGTGGCATAACCTTTTGACCTCTCCCCTCAAGACTACACAAAATAATATACACCGATGCTTAAAATTTCCTTTACCGGCGCAAATAAGCGTCGCCAAAAACTTTCCTGTCGCATAGTGTACAGACTTAAAAACAATAAGTTTATCGACGTTTAACTTAGAGTCGGTAAATAAAAATAAGCGTCGGTACATGCAAGCTTTGCTTTTTTATCTTTTTAAATTAAAATAAACCGAAAGAGTGTGATGTTAGTAACCATTTTTATCTGTGTTCTTAATGGCTCAAATTAAAGATCCGCATTATGAGTTGGCATAAATAATATTTGATGAATTTGTTTACAAGAATATTGTGTGGCTGATTACAATTAATTCAAATATTGATTTATATAAGCAAATAAACTAAAAGGAAATGCACCTAAGATGAAATATTTAGAGCCTAATTTAGATGATGCAAATTTAAAGATGAATATTGGACTTTCTTATGTAGTATAAAGATGACTTGTATAGTTAATTAGCATTTTTGGACTTTTTTATCATGTTTGGTCAAGGTGACAAGAAATCAAATCAAATTTGGAAAAAAAAAATCGAAATATGAAAATGGTATAAAAATCAAAACAATTAATTTTCCACATTTTTTTAACTAAATGAAGCTTGATTGATTCATTTTTTTCCCCCAAAACTGTATTCAAAACATCGATGTCAGATCTTAATCCCTTGTCAATTATTTTGTAGTTCGGGGTTTCAACTTCATCTTTTTTCTATCCAAACAATTCTTTTTTGCATAAACAAATTAGGCATAGCCAAACCTTAAAAACACAAAAGTAAGCAAACAATGTTTTTCACACAAATTATATGATTGTTAGCAATAATAATAACTGTTTATCCAAATTTTTGGGGGGGTTAAAGAGAAGCTACAAATTATATGATTGTTAGCAATAATAATAACTGTTTATCCAAATTTTTGGCAAGTTCATCACCCACTAATGAATTAGAAAGGATCAAAATCAGAAACTGCCTCTAGTGAAGGCAAGTTCTCACCTGCCAACCTGGGTAGCCTGCTGGGGCAATGGTTCTACCATCTATAAAAGCCTACACACACTATTGTTCACTTTTACACGCACTCGGTTCTAATCCGATACAACTATCACACATGTTACACACTTGAAACCCTAGAAACTATGCATCATTGGGTTCCATTGAATTTTCCAGCTGTACACTTTAGACAATAATATATATGATTCTGCAAATTACAAGCCCAAACGCAACAAAATTGGCGTATGTGGGCTTATGTGTGCAGGAGCTACCTTCATGATTTATTGTTATGGTGACATGGCATCATCACCAGTTGATGCATACATTTGTATATCTGCTTCCTCAGCTCTCCCATTTTTACCAATTTTGAATACACCTGAAATATTCTGGTGTCAGTCACTCACTCACTCACTCACTCAACAGTCTCCACTAGAAAAGGATAAAATTTATAAAAGTTTAGGAATTACTGAAATATTTCCATCTTAAGTATCAAAATTAAGAATTGATGAGCTGACTGACTGACAGTTACATACCAGATGAATTCTGTAGTGCCTTGACAGCATCGAAATTCTTGAATGTATAGCCGACAAAGTTCAAATCTTTCGGAGTCAAATGCATCTATACAAAATCAAGAAAGATTAGTAATTTGTGCAAAAGTGGCTAACTACTAATTGTCACACTACCCTTAAAAATGTTGCAATTTATTTTTCCTAAAGTTAACACCACATGATCATAACCAGCAAGTTATATTGATGCTGGATTAAGACATCCAGCCAACAGTAATCTGAAAACAAAGACACTTCAACAAAATCTTCAATTTCAAGGGGACGTGTGGATTGAAAATCATTCTGTATTGTGTTTTGTGAGAATACAGTAACATTGAAATCGTAGTATGTGTAATACAAACAAACCTTTCTAGATGTTCCAGAGCCAGATTTTACAGATTGAGATGGACCCATCTGTTAGAAGCCCAAAAAACAAATTGATTCAATCAGTTACAGGACATTTACAAACCAACTTTTGTATACAAGTTCAGATTTAGATCCAAATGGGATCACATTTGGAAACAACTTAGTCTATCCCCAGAAACAAAAATGTTTACTAACAAGGCCATTTACTAAGAAGATTAAGACCAGTGCAAAGTGTAATGAGTAGATAGAATTCTGAAAGAACGGTTATGAGGAACTAGAAGGGAAATTTATAGGAATTACTTCATCAAACATCATAAAATTTTGGGTGTCTAACTCTCCATTGACTTCGGGTTTAAATGCCGCATCCATCTCATACAGCTTATCCCATATAATATCATTAAACCAAGGATGAGCCTGTCGATGACAAAAAAATTACGTAAGAAACCAGAAACCAGGGACAAACCTAACAGCAGAGATTACTTAGTTCTGGATAAAATGTAATATATAGAATTATACCTTAATTTGGTAAGCTCCTCCAGACCCTAGTCTGTGTTCAACATCACAGAGTAACCTACAAATGAGATCCTTCGCCTCAATTGACAACTTTGCATCCTCTGGGAATTTTAATTGATTTCTCCAATGTACAATCTATCATTCATTCAAAATCAATGCATATGATTTCCTCATCAGCTTGTGTTCAAGTCATGCTGAAAATGAGATTAACATAATGGCACAGCTGTACGAGCAAGTTAATGGATAACATATGATCAGGAAGCTGCACCTTTTAGTGAAAGAGTATAATCATAAATAAGCCCTTAATGTATTCGTCAAATTTGAAATCCACGTTAACCTATTGTTGTTTTATACAAGGCATTCCACTATGAAATCATTTTGATAAGAACCCTTGCATAAATGATCTTACCGAGTTGAGATTTTGAAAAAAGAAAATACCGTCAATCTTTACAGACTGACATTTAAAAAAGATTGATATCAAAACGGTTTCATAGTTGAAGGGTTATATAAAATAAACAATAATTTGAGGGCGAATTTTAAAATTGGCATATACTTTGAGTGCTTATCTATGGGTCCACTCTTAGTAAAAATAGAAAGTGATTCTTCCAGAAGAGTTGATGACCATGATAAGAAGCCGTGGTCTTATAAGTATATTGATTACATTGCAACAATAGCCAAAACAATTCAGAGGGTTTAAAACTTTGTTGATACATGTTGGAAGATTCACTTTTCCAAACTATCAAGAAAACTGTGATGAACAAAACCTTAGCTAAGCATAAGAAGAGTACAGCCACTTCTTGGAGCTGCAGAAGTTTGAGGGAATTGTGAAAGTGATTGTAAAATCTTAAGTATGTTTTGCTTCACAAGATGGTTAGAACCATAAAAACCTTCTTAAATTCCTCACATAACAGAATTTATGAGAATATGGAAAACATGGAAAATTTTGAAACTGATGCCTGTAATATTTTCTACATACCTTGGTCAGTAAGAAGACAATTTAAGACTATTAAATTTAAGTACAAGTGTACAACACTATCAGGAAACTCCACTTAATGACGGATGATAAAGAAAAATTTTAAAATCCTGTATAACTGCAGAAGAAAAAAAAAAGTTACCTTCCGGCAAGTCGTTATAGGATCATCAGAGTAAAATGGTGGATATCCCACAAGCATCTCATACAAAATAGCACCTAATGACCACCTGCCCAGAGAATATGTGATTACTCATAATTAAAGTGCATATCAGAAGGAAACCTGTCTCAAAAGGTTTTTTCAAGGTCTTAAGTTTTGTAAGAGAATACCAGGCTAATTATAAGAATTCAAACTAAACTACATATCCATATATAATTTTAATAACCAGATAATGATCTGTAAACACTAAAAGACAGTCTAGTAATATGATAATTACAAGATTCTTCAAAAATTATCAAACTAAAAATAGGAAAATTACAGCTTGCAGACTTTGCAGTATTGTAGCGCATCAGTTCCGTATGGTATTTAGACTATAGAAGCAATCTAGCTTTGTGTGATCTTTTGTTACCCTATATTTGGGTTTCTACATTACTTTCAAGTTTCAAGTTTTAGGCAAATTGATTTTTGAGAGGCAACTTGAAGAATGAATGAAGTGTTAGATCTAAGAGTCTGCACCTTCCACACAAAAAACAATATCACAAAGTTATCATATCAATCAGACAAAAAGTTCTAAAAGAATGGCAACCAAGAATAGGACCTAACCAGTCACACTCCATGCCATATCCCTTCTTCAATAACACCTCAGGTGCAATATAATCGGGTGTTCCCACAGTAGAAAATGCCTTTCCAAATCAAGATAAGAGAAATTCAGCAATACCTTGGACAAAATGAATTTAACTTCTCACCACAAAAAAAAAAACGGTGCTTGAACCTTAACATCAAGCATCTTAACAGAATGATAATGAGAAAATGTAGTATTGTGTTTATAGAACATTGTAATTTTAGTACTTACCAACTTCCTCCTGTTCATCTGCCAATGCTGAAGTTGTTCACTACGACTTCTCGAAGTACTCCTATTATCAGCATCAGGATTGCTTCCATCAATATCCATAGGTTCCTTCATATCTTCATCCTCCATGGGTTCATCCTCTTTGAGTGTAGACAGAGTTCTACAGTCAAGAGGCTTGCAAAGACCAAAATCAGAGAGCTTCATGTGACCATTTTTGTCCAACAGGAGATTGTCCGGTTTAATATCTCTGAATAGACATAATTAAGTTGCAATAAAAAATGACAAATTGATGTTAAATCAGCATTTCTATGAGCTTGCAGAAAGAAAAACAATAACTACCCACCTGTGGATATAGTTATGTTTGTGAACGGATTCAATAGCAAGAACACTTTGAGCAATATAAAATTTAGCTGCATCTTCACTTAAAATATCTTCCCTCATAAGGAGTGTCATCATGTCACCACCAGGAAGATATTCCATAATCAAGTATAAATACTCATCATCTTGGAATGAGTAGTATAGTTTCACAATGCAGTGACTTGCCATTTCTGCAAGCAAATTTCTCTCAGATCTAACATGTTCAACCTACAAATACAATCAAAGAAACAGTTTGCAAATTACAGCAGATTTAAGAAGCAAAAATGAAGTACGAGATGTTCAACTGTTCCAAAGACTCACCTAACATAAGAAGATTTAAAAGTTGAAACCTTTGTTGAAATTTATAAATAAGAAGCTTGATTAGTGTAAGCCATTACATTTATCTTGCATCTCAAAAACTTCAATCACACAGAGACCAGACTGATTGATTATATTATATATTATCTTCTTCCTTTTTTTGATTACCTTCCTTGGAAACAGAAGAGTATTTTTTTTTTCTGAGAGCTAATTGTCACTACAAGTTTGACATACAATGGTGTATATATGCATCAAATCCTAGCACAATATTACTTGCATAAGTCAAAGCAGCTGAAGAAGATGGGATGTTCTGCTTCGGAAATGCTCTACCGCACTACTTCTAAATTTAGATCTATCTCACCTGTCCTTTGCTGAGCATCTCAGATTTCTTCAGTTTTTTCATCGCATAAATATTTCCAGACTTCTTCTCCTTGCACAAACGTACCTTGACAAAAGGAAAAGAGCCACAAGATTAGGGATAAGACAACAACAAACGGTATATGATGCATGCACACATACAATAACAATGAAAAATAGCATGCAAATATGATAACTAATCTATCATATCCTATATACTACTCCAAAGTATGCAAATATAATATCTCAACCACCTTCTGCATTAAATTGATTGTGTATACACTTTAGCTAATTATACTCACTAAATACACTTTTCTAGGATAACTAGGGCATCTCTAAGCAGATATTCTAATACTAAGTTTAAGTATGTGATATAACTCAAAACATATTTATCGACAGAGAGACTATGAGATTCAGGGTATTATGTTTCCCACAACATTATGTAAGGTATTAAACAATATAGGAAACTAACACCAGATCAACACACATAATATTGATGAGGAAAGATGTGAAGGAGATGGGCAGACAGTAGATTGAAAATAGATGAGAGCTGAAGATAAAAGGTGTGACGATAGATCGAATGAGAGGAGGATAAAATGCCCTGCAGCTACAAGTTCACTCACAAATTCACTCACCCTAAACCTTCTCTCCTCTCAAGCTTAAATAGAAAACCCTAACATAAATAGGCCACCTGGCCAAAAGAAATAAAAAGAAACATTCAAACATAAAATAAAAGCTATAATCCCCTGCTTCGCTAAAATGATGAAAGAGAAAAGGTTATCATATGGCAAGAGTAAAGAAGGAACTAAGAAGTTATTTGATGCTGAATAGGCTAACAGATAAAACTAACTATCCAAATAGAACTAACCTCGCCATATGCCCCCCTCCCAATGATTGTCAAAAGCTCAAAGTCATCAACACATATCTTATGTCTTTTAAGTCTCATGTATTCTGTCTCCTTCCGCTCTAAATCTTTAATCAGATTAATTTGCTCCTCCTTTGGCACATCAGATGTAGCTAACTTCCTCTCCAGTACCCATCTCCTGCAGCCACAAAAATAATCATGTGGATGAAGTAATCCAAGGGAACAAGCTGATTTTCTAAATCCCTATAGTCACACCATTACCCATTTCATCTTTACTGTAAAATGTGATCAGAGTTACAGCGTACTGAAATAAGACTGACAAAAAAAAGGTCACATTCGACTTAAACACCATTGCAACATGCTAAAATAAACATGTAAAATACAACAACAAAAAAACAAAATAAAAAGATTCCATTTCCATGTGGAAAAATGAACACATCCCATAAAAAAAACTTACCTTAATATGGTGTGCATGTTTTAAAAAAAAGGTTGAACCAAGCATCTTGGTACCACTTTATACTAAGTCAAGTTATCACCCCAACTGAAAGCTTACACCCCACTAAGAATAGGCCCAATATTAAGCTCAAGTAACAAGGCATAACTAATCTTGCTAACCTCTTATAGCACATAATATTTAATGGAGCAACAGTGCCTTCCCAACATCATAATGTTCAGATTCATCACCTTCTAACACATGTTCCTCTTATTGGAGAACAAAACGGCCCTCTTAAAGCTTCTTACCCAAACCATATCAGTATCACGACAATTCATATATAGAATCAAACAAATATTGAAATAAGTAGAAAGCAATATATTACTCCTGAAAAGTGAAAAGCAAAAATATGCCTAACCTAAAATGATAATAGAGAAAATCCGTATTTACATCCTTCAACTTATCTATAATATTGATTTTCCCCCTCAGACATGCTAAAAAATTTATTTCATCCTACCTACCGGAAAAAAAAATTAACCTTCTGAAATTTGGGTTGATAGGTTGGATAGCAACAACGTTAATATTATAACATTACTAACAATAAACAACACACATCGCAACAATGGGATTAAAACCTGTTTTTAATGCTATTGCAAAAATAACCAAAATTGGTCGCAGCTGCACACGCACAATAACAATGTATTATGTACCGTCTATTAGCGTTGAGAACATTGTAATGGAGTTAGTTTTTTCCGTTAGATAAGGGGGAAATCAACTGAGGGGGACAACCCAACGAGTGGGTTCAAGGGAAAATCAAATTTCAAGATAAGTTAAAAGGAGAAAATTTTCAATTTCCTCATAAATATAAAAATCCTCCAACTTTTGTTGTATGAATATGAAAGGTGTCAGAAACTCATTGATGTTGCAACTGGCTTGAATGATTATTTCCAATCATTAATAAAACCTTATCTTTGGAAAATTTGGAAAAGGTTCTATACTGCTATAAGGTAATAATCTGTGTATTAGCAGATATTTGAAGGGATCTTAGGGGTTTATCATAATATTTGATAAGTAAAATATCACCTTTGTTATCAAGATAGTCACAGGTTTTAGCCCTTGTTTCCTTCAAATATCATTAAATCATTAGCTAAAAGTCTCTACACCATACAGTGTTAATCCAGTTCTCTAGAACAGGTTAAATACTGAGACACCTAAGGATAATACCAAAGAACATAATGAAATTAGCCTTGTCACAAAATCACAATATTCAGATTCCAGTTTGGGCAATACACTTCCATATATGCTTCGGAGTATTCATAATTACAAACCTAGAAACCTTCCTTTTTTGTCTCCCAAATGAAGTTGTTAATTTCATCAACTTTGTAAGGAAAATGAATGAGAAAACTTTCCAAAAGAAGAAGGTGAACACAAATATGCCTATGTTTACAAAATTCCAAGCCACAACTCCATGACATGTTACTACTTGCTCATGATAAGAGTTTATAAAACTCAACCCAATGCAAACTAACCTCAATTATGTGCAAGAAGGAAAAGCATGAAGATCCTTCAAGTCTATATTTGCTAATTATGAAAAAAAATATCCATTTGTAGGTTGGACCTTTATCGTGCATTACACTGTAGAAATGGCACAGATCATGTTGATTCCTTACACAATCATATGATTCATATCCCATGATTGATCTACAAGACATACCCAAAAACTACTACTACCAGACATCAGATTACAAATCCTCCAAATATAAAGCATCATACATTAAACAATCTGATTGAGAGGCAATTCAGCAGAATACTCATCAAACACTATTCAGGTATAGAAACCTTCTTAGCAACTTGATCCATCAACCAAGCTAGTTTAAGCAAAACCTTAAACAAAAAGATTATCTATGACCTTAGTATATTCCGGGGTTAAATTCCAGTGTTGGAAACGCAATTGAATCAACAGAGACCCAGCCAAATGAATTAACATACTTCCTTACCGATTACATAAGTTTCTAACTACTGTTGCTCTAGCTACACAAATTAGGAAAACTAGAGTTTGTAAAAAAAAAAAACTGGGCGTATATAGAGCTATTAATTAGCTGGATTGAGGATTCAAAATGTGAGAAAGTTTGAGATTTGCAAATCAAATGAATAGAACAAGATCTTAAATCCAAAACGTGCAAAACCCAGTTGAAATTGTTGGAAAGAACCTACCTTTCTTTTCGCTCTTGAATATTTTTCATATGGGCTCTGTAATGATTCTCTATGAACTGCTTTGCGGCAGCTACTTTCTCCATCGTCAAGGTGGAACCCAATACTTCAGTTTCCCCTTTGTTGTCCTCTGCGTCCATTTTCTCCTCTAGAAATCTGCTATTGAGTCTTGAGTGTGGACTGAAGTTTTTCTTTATAAAAAATAACAGTAGAAATCCCTTCTGGCGCCTGTCCCCCGCCTCATCAGATCCTGACAATCAATAAGAAAGGGTGTAATCCCCTGTGTTTCTGCCCCCACTTTAACCATAATTTTACCCATAACTATTTATTCTAAGTGTTTTTTAAGCAAACAATAATAAATAAAGGTCATTACCATTTTATTCATTTAGAAAAAAGTTAAAGCAAACAATACAAATATAATAAGTTGATATTATTGTAATCTTAAATGAAATTTACTATTAATTATAACACTAGTTATTAAATATTTAAAACTCAATTTTAAAAAGTTAAATACAATTCAAATTGTCTCTAAATATTATTTTATTTAAAAACATGATAAATTAATTAAAAAAATAAAAATAATACGTTAAAGTTAAAATAAGATGATGGATGTTTTTGTTTATCTGGGAAAAATTCAAATTGTTAAAATTTTAATAGTTTGAGTCATATATGGCACAATTCAAAGTTCAAATCTCATCCGTTGAAAACGAATTAAGTTCGAGTCTCAAATAGTAATTTGACCATTAATTATAACACTAGTTATTAAATATAATCGAATTGTTTCATTTGAGATTTCGGATATCTACTTTTAAATCTCACAATTTGAGGCTCTTTATTATTAAAGTTATAAAAAACAAGATTTTATCTTAACGGTTCCAAACGTCGTTACCTTATTATCTAAACAATATTTATAAATAAATAAAATATCAATGTCACTAATTTAACTATCGAAGTTCAGCGAATTAATGGTTATTATCGATTCTCTAAAATTCGTTAGTCAAGACAATTTATTCGCTAAAATTCAATAGTTAAATTAGTAACATTAATAATTTATTTATAAATACCTGTAGATAATAAGTTGACGTTTGTAATCGTTAAAAAACAAAATTTAGTTTTGTATAACTTCAATCATAAATAGTCTCAAATGTAAGGTTTAAAAGAAAATTGATGAAATCTCACTTCAACTTCAATAATATTACTGAGTCCATTTGATAATTTGGGCAATTATAAATATGGGCTTACCCATTTTTGGCCTTCTATTAGGCCTCGTTTGATCTTTGGGTTTTTGGGATAAAACCCAGGTTTTATCCCAAAACCCAACCATCCCATTATCAATCAAATCAATCCTTTTATTAATTAAAATACCCAAATTATCCTCTACTTAAATATTTATTTTTATATTAATAAAAAATTATTTTAATATATATAATATTTATTTATATTTTAATTATTTTAATATAAATTAAATTATAAAATTATTTCATTTTAAATAATTTTATTAATTATCTCAAATAAAAATAAAATCACAATATAAATTCAATTATAACATACCCTATTAAAATTTAAATAATTCAAATAAATAAATAATTATACTAAAAAATAAACTTAATATATTTGAATAACATATATATTAATTAATTTATAAATATATCTCATATAAATTAAATATTTATAAAGAAATTTATTCTATTTTTATATATATAAACTCATTCTACATAAATATATTAATTAATTTAAGTTAATATTTTTTTTAATTTAATAAAATCAAAATATTATAATGTAATTTAAGAAAATAATAACAATAAAATTAAATGACATTTAAATTATAATTATAGTCCAAACTATTTTATTTAATTTTTTTAATTAATTATAATAATTAAAATAAATTTATAATATAAATAAAACTATAACATATTATATTATCTCATATAATATTTAAATTTTAATAGTAATAATTTATAAAATTAATATTTATTTAAAATTTTATTTTTATATTAATAAAAGTTAATACTAATATATGTATATTTTTTAATATTTATTTTATTATATTTTAAAATTTAATTTAATAAAAATTAAATTATTTCATTTAAAAAAAGTATTATTAATTATAATATATATATATATATATATTAAAATTTTATTTTTTATTAATAAAAGTTAATATTAATATATGTATAGTTTTTTAATATTTATTTTATTATATTTCAAAATTTAATTTAATATAAATAAAATTATTTTATTTAAAAAAAAGTATTATTAATTATAATATATAAATAAATAGAGTTTTTTTATTAATAATAATATTAAAATATTTAAAGTTTTTTAATATTTATTTTATTATATTTTAAAATTTTATTCAATTTCATATAAATTAAATTATGTCATTTAAAAAATATTATATATATATATATATATATATAGAAAGGGTAAAATTGGTATAAATTTTAAAAAACCTGGTTTTTTATCAATTCCATCATACAAGGGTTATTTGGACAAAACCCAGGATTTATCCAAATAACCCCTTCCTCAAACAAGCCCTTAATCTAAATAATATATTTTCTGATTTTAACTTTTTAAATCAAAATTTTTGATTGAGAAATTTCATTAAAAAAAATAGTTCAGATTTATAACTATAAAATCAATATGTACAAACGTAGTTAGAAGAAAACAAGAGATTATGAAATTTTAGATAATTAACTAGTAGATTTAAAAAATAACTCGATCAGATAGTTTTCAAGTGGGAAGAGTTTTAAAATAAATAAGTAATATATATCTAAATTGACCACAACTCTCGACCCGACAATTCAGACATTATATATATAAAATGATAAACTCAACAAAAAAAAAACAGCGAAAGTAAGTCCACGAATCAACATGGCATGACAGGTGGGTAGGAGAGATAAATTTTTTAAAATGTCCCGAAACGCTTATTTTGGGTCCTGAAATGGTCGTTTCGAGTCTCTGAAACGGCCATTTCGGGTCCCTAAAACTACCATTTTGGGTCCCCGAAACGGTCATTTCGGGACAAAAAAAAATTGTCCCAAAATGAGTCTTTTTGGGACCCGAAATGAGCGCTTTCGAAACGTGGGATTAACATTGCATGCCACGTCGGATTCGTGGATTTACTTTCGTTGATTTTTTCGTTGAGTTTATCATTCCATATATATATATATATATTAGTTAGTTAAAAAATTGAACTTATATTGTTAAAATGTCTCGCGTTTATCTAATTTGGTGTTGAATTTAAAATATAAAATGTTATTAGCCTAGTTGGACTACTTGTTTTTATTAGGTTGCAAGTTCGAAACATATATATAACATTTTTATTTTTAACCATTTTAAGTTTATGGATGAGTCAACCCACAATCCGGCTTAAATATCAATTTATTCTCAATATATATCCAAATTAACCATAGCTCTCAAACCGACGATTCGGATATATAAATAAAAGTAAACAGTTAATTATGCCATAACAGAAAAATATTCGTTCAAAAATATAAACCAGTTTTCTATTTATACGTTAGAAAAGTTATTATACTATTTTTTTTAATAAAAATATTTAAACAGTATTAATATATTATAAAAAAAATTAATTATTATTTTTTAAAAATAGAAATATTTTAATTAATAAATTAAAATAATGGACCAATTTTGGGATAAGCCTGGTAAGCCCACGAGCTAAAGCCTCATGTCTTATGTGCAGCCCATTTGTTAAAATAATTAAAAGTTTTAGTTTATTTTACTATAATTTTAATAAATATAAGTTGGTTCAGAATGAAAAAGTAATTTTTTTATTTAGTTATGGTTCAAATTTTATTTAAAAATAATATTTTGTAACAATTTTTTAAACTAAAGTTAGAGCTTGTTTCGATTGAGTTATTTGAATAATCTAGAGGGAGAAAAATATAATAATTATTGATAATTTTAAGGATGTGATGATTATTTTTAGTAAAAAAAAACTTAAAGGGTATTCATATATATAAATAAAATAAAAAGTAATAATTTAAAATAGAAAATATTTTTAATATTTCAATTAATTAATTAAGTGATGTAATAGATTAAATTATAATGAAATTATATTTGTTTTTGTTTAGATTATTAAAATAACTCAAGCTCAAATATAGTCTTTGACTAGAAAAAAAAATCATATTTTTCTAAATAGAATGGGACAATCCAATTATCGGGGAACCGTTAATGTGAGTAATGAGTTGATAAAATGATAATTGATTATGAAAAAATTATTGGAATCGAACAAAGAAGGGATTAAGGATAAAAATATATATTAGTAATCTATTTATTCTCTATAAATATAACAAAGAGATAGGTGAAATTACATTAGATAATGTAATGGTTTTATTTATTCTTATTTAAGATAATAGAAAAAACGCGTACTTAAATAATCAGAAATAATAAAACTTATGATGATGTTTTGGAACACAAGACGAGGTTTACAAGCTCAGCCATGATCACTCGAATCACAGCCCCTCTTAAGGGCACCCCAGAGCGGCGGCGGCATTCCTTCCGCCAGCGGAAGACAGCTCCGGTTAACCGGGAATCTCTCTCCACTTTTTTTATCTTCCCTTCTTCACTCATCTTAATTATTTTTCTCATTTCTCCTTTACGGGTCCACTCACAATAATAATAATAATATATATATAACAGGGTTTGATGGGGGCAATATGGACATTTAGGCGACATCATCTTTTTATTTTCTTTATTCGTATTGAGTATTGACGCACCATTTTCAAATGTTGAACGTGGAAAGATTGCCACGAAATAAAATTGAAATTTTAATATTTAAATATATATATATATATATATATATATATATATATATATATATATATATATATATATATATATTTGGTTATAACATATGGGATGATTACATTTAAAACATCTTAGATAATTAGGTTGAATAGGATGTTATGACGATGAAATTAATGTTAGCGTCTTATGTTAAACAAGACTCAAAACTTAATTAATAACTTAGAAGAGAAGTAGTATTTTATTAAATATTTTGTTTATATGAAATTTGAGTTTTGAAATATTTTTTATTTTAAATAAAATAAAATTTATATAATCTGAACCTTGAGCAATGAGTTAGGGATTGTTCTGATTTGGATTATTGTAATAATTTAATTATTTGAAAAAATAATGATTGGTGATAGTTTTGAGTATATTTTATTATTTTGATAAAAAAAAATTAAAGGCATTAATATATAATGTTAAAATAAAAAATAGTGTCTTAGTGTTGCTAAATAGAGTAGGTTTTCAAGGAAATATATAATGTTGAATTTTTTTTATATATATATATATTTTTGGTAAGTATAATATTTCACATTCAAAAATTAAAAAGTATATAGTTTTTGTGATATTATTTGCTTGAATGCAATGCAGTTCTATGTTGTTTTAAGTCAAATTCACCATAAATATCTATAACTTGTATATTGATTATGCACTTATAAAAATATCAATTAAAGTCTATTGAAAATATGTCTGGGTTGATTGGTTCTTATAAGAGAAGTTAACATGAAATTGAATTATTGATTTGGATATTTAAATAATTCAACATTTCTCTCACATATTTTTTTTATTCATTAAATCAATTATTTTATTAATTAAAATAACAAAATATTCTCTATTTACTTTCTACAATAAATATTTTTCATCAAATATTAATAATTTTGAAGTCTTTTTACTACTAATTGATTATTTAAATAACTTAAAATGAGTCATTCACAAATCCAAATAATTCCTTAAGAGGAAACAAATTCAAAATTGAACATGAATATATCTTCTTAGGTCAACCCAAAGTGGTCTAATTTCCATGGCATGATTAATGATTAAAGTAGTTTTTTTTTATCACTTTGTTGAATGTTATCCATCTTTAATAGTTCAATTGACCAATTACAATTGAAAAAAAAAATGTCTCAATAAAAGTGAGGCATGTAACAACTTGAGAATGAATTACAAATGGCAAGTTTTTATTTCAAATCATTGTAGGTTTTACTATATATATAATAATGTGTAAAATGTGCATTAAGCTCATTGAAAAATGATATTTATCTCTTCTTTTTTTTTGGTTATATTTCAAATTTGTATTCTAACATATACTTTTTTATATACATATATTTAAGATCTCAGGGGACCATTGTCTCCCACTCACAAGGGGGAGTGCATCTAACTTGGAGTACCATATCAAATCCAAGAGAAAAAAAAATCAAGTCTTTAAATAAATAGTATTTAAATCATTTTAGATCAATTGAAAAGTCTTTATAATGAAATCAGGTCAATAAAAATGATATATCAATCAAAAGAGATTGTATTTCATTACAAATAATCTAATTATAATTATAGTGCTAGTTTGATTTAATAGTTAGATTATACATTTATAATCGTATAATACTAATAAATTAATATGAGTAACATTTAAATATAAAATTATGGTTGGTCGTTACCTAATGTGTTGCGAAAAAATAAAAACAGCGTCACTTGATTTTGCACAGAGTAACTGCGATTTAAAAATATAATTGACATTACGATAGATAATGTCTAAATCAATTGACGGTGATAAAGAAGTTTTGATTAGAATTATGAGGAAGAACTCAAAATGTTCAAAAATAAGAAAAATCAAACTAACTCTAAAGATTGAGTCAACAATTATTATTTTGGAGATTCTATCCATTCCCCGTAATTAACATCTTAGTCCTCAAAAACATTTCCGCCACATAAATTTCATTATCTTTTATTTACTTTGTGTATTTCTTCCAATAGAAAATCATACTCTAAATATTTGCAAAACATTTTTGACAAACAGAAGATTTATACATATTTTATTAACCCTCGTCTAAATTTATCTAATTTTAATTTAAGGGAAATTTGGAATATTTTTCAATCTCAAAACCTACTTCATAAAATCACTTGTTTAAAATCTCAAAACAAACAAGGCCGAATCAACAGATGTTTGTAGAAGAGAAAATATAAGGATCGACAAAGGCGGCTATGTAATGTCGTCGTGACTAGATGGGTTAGGGGTTGTTTGGTTTGAAGATCCATTCTAACAAAAGATAGAGAAAAAGAACATTAAAATTAATTAATATTAAAAATAAAAATCATAATAAACACTATAACAAATGATGTTGTGAGTAGTGACTATAAATTCAGTCTTAGCTATATGTTTAATTTTTAAAGTGTCCGAATTGTCGACGTTTTAACATTAATATATGTTTAACCTTTTAACTAACTAATAAATATATATATATATAATAATAATAATAATAATAATAATAATGCTTAATTTTTAAAATGTCTGGATAGCTGGGTTGAGAGTTGTGGTGAATTTGGATACTTAGGTCGGATTGTGGGTTGATCCGTCCATAAACTTAAAACGGTTAAAAATAAAATTAAAAATGCTAGAGGTATGTTTCGAAATTGCAACTTAACAAAACAAGTACAACCCTTAACCAACTAGACTACTAAGACTTTATATTTTAAATTCAACACCAAATTTGATGAACGCGAGACGTTTTAACATTAATATAAATTTAACTTTTTAACTAACTAATTTATATATATAATGATGCTGAGTAAATTGATACTTGGGTTAGACTATGGGTTGACCCACCCATAAACTTAAAACGGTTAAAAATAAAATTAAAAATGTTATCCGTAATTTTTTTTTTCCGAGTTTTATATTATTACTCGAGCAAATGTACGGGCTAAATACTAGTTGAATTAAATTAGCTTATAAAAAGAACATTAAAATTATTAGAATTAAATCCAAATAATTCAAAATTGAGATAGTTATATTCAACTCCCTCATTTATTTATCACTACTAACTATATGAGATCCCTAGTACTTATAGTCTAGTGATAAATTTTGCGTATGATAAGGTGTTTTTGCAGGTTATATGATTAACTCGCGCGAATTAATCGCACTTTAAATGAGAAACGGAAATTAACGTTCTAAAAAGAAACAAATTATATGATATATTTGTTGGAATTAAGCCAAATCCAGTAATGAATGAAAATAAGATTGTAAATAAATAAAATCAAATAAAATTCACACAAATTCAAACGTTAATTAATGGTGAATTTAATCCAAATTATAACTAAATGTTAATTATTTAATTAATATTTAATGCCTAATTAGAAAATTAAAGTATAATGTTAGGATAAATATTTAACTTTAATTGTTTATCAATTGACTAACTTTAGACTCTTCAATTTGCTAGCAATGTCTAACATTGTATTTCAAACAAATTAACGTATAGGTAACGATGTTAATTAGTTACGGACTAATTGACAAATTAATGAACAATATTCGTTGCTAATAAACGTTTTGAATGGTTTTATTTAAAGATTTAATTCTCAGCAATATACACCTAAGGGCAGACATAGAAGGGGCTAAGGTGGACTTAATCCACGTAACTTTTTTTATACACATATAGTTAAGAGGAATGTGTATAAGAATGCAATTTGAAGTTATTTTAAGCCTTGTTTAAGATAGAGAGAAAGAAGATGTTAAATATATTTATTTTATTTTTGTTGGATTTGTTGGATTTTAATTATATTTTAGAAAAGAAGAGGTTAGATATATTTATTTTGTTTTTTTTATTTGAATGATTATTTGGATTTTAATTATATTTTAGAATTTGTCAGGTATAATTTTTAATATTTTTATAATTTATGGTTACTTTTTATCTTTCAAATTTATTTATTTTCTTTATATTCAAATTATATTTTATAATAAATAATTATTTTATTTAAATAATTAATATTAAAGTAGTATATTTCACTTTTTAAAAAATAATAATAATACTATTATTTATATAATACCTACTTTCATCTTTTTCTAAATTATATCTTATGAATTTTGTCAGTTACATATTATTTATTTTTTAATTTATTTTATTCCAAATATTATTTTATATTTTTTTTTTTATAAATTCACCTCAACGATGACATGAATGAATTCTACTTTTAATAAAAACATATATAAGAAAGTCTTTTAATCAAAATTAATTATTGTTGAAAAGTTTTTTTTTTTTATTATTTACATGTTACAAATTGAATTTGAAATATTATATTATATTTAATTATATGGAAACTTAAATAAAATTTTGTTTTATTAATTTTTTTTCAATTTCATAATATATATTTTTTAATATTTCCTTATATATAAGAATTACTCTTCTTGGAGTGATCTATGCTATAATAAAAAATAATATTTTGTTATAGTAGAAAATGGATATGACTCCTTCATTTTTTTTAAAATTTTTATTCATTATTTTCTTTTATAAATCTAAAAGAAAGACTAAACTCATGTTTATACCTTCTTAAATCTATAATTTTCTCATTATATTATTTAATCCCATTTAAATTTATTTTTTAACTCATTTTAATTTTTCTTCAAGCCCATCCTAACGGTAATTCCTGGATCCGTCCCTGTATACACCCATTCATTATTCATTTCACATCATTGCATCATTTATATTTTCTCACTCTAGAATTCAAAAAGTCATTTTCTTGTTTTGTGAGTGTTTTTCTAGTTCTTTGCTCGATATTTTTGTTGAAACCCGGTGATAGTTCAGGTACGCTCATCAAGTTCGATGAGTAGTGATTTCAGTGCAGAATCACAACTGAATTCATTGTACCCTGGGAGACAGTCATCTACGAACGGGAGACGATGAAACTGTTTTAAGGAAAATGTGTCTAACACATGTCTCGAATCAAAATCTCAATCGATAATTTCGTTCTTCATATATTTTATTTATTTCATTTATTTGTACATCATTTTATATATTTTTCTATAATTTATTTCAAGACAATGAGTTTTTTTTAATTTTTTTTATTCAAAACTTATATATCTTATTATAATTTTCTTCGGCTGTTAAATTATTTAACAAATATAAAAGGACATTATAGTAATTTAACTAATTAAAAAGTTAAGTTTTTATCCAATAGTATGTAATAATTTGAGGATACATTTGTTATTTATAACTTTAATAACTTATTAGAGTTTAGAAAAATAAAATTCATCAACTTAAGACATGATTTTTTTTTCTCATGATTTCTACTTCAACATAAGGCGTTTTGTGAGAATCGATCACATAATCATTGGTCTCTTGGACCATCCTTATCCATGACCAAATAATGGGTCATGATGTTGGTCATGAATGATTATGTCAATTTATCATGACCAAATATTGGGTCATTCTAGGATCAAAACCAAAACCATGTGATTTGGTTTTTGTGAAGTTACGACAAAAATCACAACCATGGTCATCTAATCAAATGCTGTCATTTGTCAGCAACAGATTGGTTGCCCAGATTTTCTTTTTCTTTTATCTTTAAAATCCGATTTTAATATTATTTATAATTTTTTTAAAAAAAAATATTATATCAAAATTCTTAATTTTTCGAGATCTATAAATAGAGACCACTCTTGCTATATTTCGGAGCAAAAATAAAATCACCATTTTTTTCATTTTTACTAATTATCCTCCTTTGTTTACAATTATCCATAATTAATAGGTATAAAAATTAGAAATTAAATATTATTATTATATTTAAAAATTATTTATTATTTTTTAAATTTAAAAATAAAAATAATATTTTTTAATTCAGAATCAAGATTTGGTTGGTCATGGATAAATACAATGACCAAAATCATAAAGAAAAGCTGTTTTCATGATAAGACCATGACCATGACCAAAAAATAGGTCATGAATAAGGATGTTCTAATGTACTAACTCTTGTTATTTGAATTACCTTGATTAACAAAAAAAAAAAAAAAAAAAAAAAAAAAAAAAAAAAAACCCAAACCAAATAAAATAAAAAAAATTGTAATGATTTGTTCATATTGAAGGTCCAACTATATTCACCATATTGGTACTATTTGAGCAAAGATAATTGAATATGAATAAGCTCTATTATTTGTGAGCTTATATATATAGCAAAAAATAAGAAATTTAAAGCTACTGAGAAGCATTAATTGATAACTAAATATATAATTGCCTATTACATGGTCCCAAAAGAAAATTTCATATGAGAATTGAAAAGTCTTGATAATGAAATTAGGTTCAATTCCATGTACTTATGTCCTAAATAAATTGCACACGCTTTTTGTCATACAAATATATTAATATCAAAGTATAAGAAACAAAAATTATTATTATTTTTTATAATAAATTATGTCTTTCTTTTTATAGGTTTTCTTTTGACGAAAAACTGCAAAAACAAATTTGTTTAAGAGTCATAATATTTATTATTATTATTATTATTATTATTATTGCTCAAAGTATTAGCATAATTATCAATTATTTAGTACATGGGGATACGATGATTCATGAGACTGATTCACATTTAGACTTGTCTATTTCTTGATCTTCTCTTTGATGGCATTAACGAGTTTGTTCCAAATTTGTAGTTTAACCGACTTCTTTTTCGCAGGAAACACGCTTCCAACTTTTGATACATGTCGAACCTCCTCCAATTCAGCTTCGACATCCGACTTTTTTCCATCGTGCCCTTTAGATTCTCCTTTGTTATATTCCATCTATCTCACACACTCTTTCTTTATTTCTTCTCTAAGTAGTTAGCATATATATATGTTACAAGATGGGATAAGCTATGCTATTTATAGGGAAAGAAGTCCTAGAAGAGATAAATTTTCTTAACTAACTTTTTCTTCTTCAAGATAACACTATGTTTGGAATCTAGAAACATTTGCAAATATTTACAATCATATATTTAATTAATGGCCTAGTGGCATAGGAAATGGCACGTCAATGTCAGATATTACTAATTAATTATACATGTTCCATGACTTGAATAGTGCAATAAATGTGGTCAAATATATATATATATATATATATATATATATATGAAGAATATATTCTATAAATCCATATATCATTATACCCACAAACATAATGAATAAAACTAAAAAAATAATTACAACCTTATTGCATATTTGCTCCACTAATTACCAATTTCTTTGGTCAATTTTTGGCCGAAAGGTAAAAACAAGATATGCTTATAATTTTGTTTGAAAATGCATGAAGTGGTATATTTATTTGAAAAGAATTATATTTATATAATTTTAAACAAACCTAAAATAAATAAAAGAACACTGATTAAAATAAATCATTAGTAGTGACTTTGGAGAATGGTACCCCCGAGATTAAACTAAGGTCACAAAAAAATGACACATAAAAGGGTTTGGTTTAAATTCCTACTTATTGCTAAAAAAACAATTTAAAGAATAAAATTAATTCATAATTGTAAATTTTGAGTGTAAAGTCTTACTTAGGGTTTGTTCATATATATATATATATATATATATATATATATATATATTTTAATAAATATTAGATAATTAAAAATTGTTAATTAGTGATAATTTTGATAAAGTATTTTTTATTTTTATAAAATAAACTAAAAAGATATTAATATATAATATCGTGTGCATTCTATAATTTTAGTGTTTGATTTTTTTTAATTTATTCTTTAAAACAGAGAAAGACCATTCTTCTTAAATTATGAAATGATTATATATATTTATATATTATTGAATTAAAAAACTAATCAGACATTAAATTTAAGTCATTTTAGATGAAAATAGAATTATGACCATTGATCTTAAATACTTATTAAGACAGGGGATTGATAAAGATTAATTTATTAATGTTTACTATGGTATATTAATTAATTATGACAAACAAATTCATTTATGTATATTTCACTTTTATATAGTTTTGGACAATTTAATTATATATATATAATATGATGCTTAATTTTCAAAGTACATGCTTGGATTACTGAGTCGAAAGCGGTTAGTTTAGATGTAATATGTGAGAGTAAATAGATATTTGGGTTGGATTTTGGATTGACCCGCCCATAAACTTAAAACGGTTAAAAATAAAATTAAAAATGTTATATGTATGTTTCGAACTCGCAACCTAACCAAACAAGTACAACTCTTTAACTAATTAACTAGGCTAATAAGACTTTATATTTTAAATTTAACACTAAATTTGATAAACGCGAGAACATTTTAAAATATAAATTCAACTTTTTAACTAACTAATATATATATATATATATATATATATATATATATATATATATATATATATATATATAATATATATATATATAATATGATGTTTAATTTTCAAAGTGTTTAATTGCCGAGTATAAGCTCTGCTTTTTAACTAATTAATCTCTATGTATATATATAATGATGTTTAATTTTTAAAATGTCCGGATTGCCGAGTCGAGAGTTGTGATTAATTTGGATATATATTTTTTAATTTATAAAATAATAAAATTATATTTTTTATGATTTAAAGATCAATTATTATCACTTAAATTACCACAATAAGATACTTATAGATTAAACTATACATTTTAATTTATTTAAAAGGATAAAGACATTTGAATACATTTTTTTTTTGTGTTTAAAAAGCAAACATTTTACTTCATGTTTGAAAAATAAATAAATAAAATATTTGTGTTTAATTTATAGTCAAATTTCGACGCAACATACGTTACAACTTTTAGTCAACCGTAATTAAAAAAATACTTCGTCACCAAATTCTTAACGTTTTTGGAAAATAATAAAATAATTTAATTCTCTAAAAATACTTTCATTCATATTTTTTTATCACAATACATAAATAAATGATATGTATAAATTTATATAACTAATATTCAGTCTTTTAAAGATAGATTATTGTCAAATGTTACTTAAATTACCATAATTGGATAACTATGGATTAAAATTTTCAATTTAATTAAGTTAAGCTAATTTTTAATATAATATTAAAGTGTAATAATGCATTTGAATATTTGATTAATAAAAAAATGATTACAATACATATCTATATAAATAATAGTTAAAGTGAATAGAGTTTGGATTATAGATATTAAAGTATAAATTAAAAGTAAGAGTTATTAATATTTAATTAAAAATAATAATAAAATATTAGACAATAATTAATTTTTTATTAATAATAATCTCTCCGGTCAATTGAGACGGCAACGGCAGTCGGCAGCTGCATCCCCTATATTATTTTTTTTAGAGGGCCTAGGCAGCCTCTAGCTAGAGCTGGACCTGGTAACAAATTTAATTTTTACCATTTATTTTTATTTATTTTTTAGTAAAAAAAGCAGTTGAGTTGAAATTGATGATTGTGATAATGTTGATTTATTATATTCAATTATGATACTCTATCTACTAAATATAAAAACTCTTAAAGCCCAACAACTTTATAAGTGAGTCAGTCAAATTATTCTATTATAGACTATGGTCTTATAGAAGGAAAAATATAAAAATAATGTTATTATAAGATAATGATTATCCCTAACTAAAATAGAAAACTTGCTGAAGATATATAAAAATGAAACACTAATATATATATATACAATAAAACAAAAGAAAAAAAAATCTAAAAAAGTTAAAACAAATATAGGGAAGATTGTTAAGAGCAATGACAAGAAAAATACATGGATCAATTAATTGTTTTAATAAACAAACTCAAAACGTTAGGATACAAATAAACTCCATAATACAATTAACAAAATTAATGAATAAACTGGATTGAAACAAATCGTAAATAATAAATTGAATCAAATTACCATGTCAGAATTAGTCAAATTATTCTTGCTTTATATAATAGATGGGCCACCAACAAATATTGAAAAGATTCTCATATAATTATATATACTATTGTATTTGTAAATGTAGAAGCTTCCAACATAAAATAAATATCCAAAGGTCTTTAAAAATTCAGAATTTATTTTAAATGATTAGATATTTGTAAAATTAATAATTTTTTAAATTGAAAAATATAACTAAAACAAAATAAAAATCATTGAACACATAAATAATAATAATAATAATATAAAAAAGTGAATTACAATGTTATAAAAACATAAGCAATGACAATTAACAAGAAATGATATAAATTTAAAATTGAAACACATAGGATCTTGATAATCTCTATTTAAATATTCTTATTTTTTATTTAATTGGATATTTATATGAAAACTTATAATAATATGTAATAGTTTTGTATTTAAACTAAAAAAACAATTAAATGATGGGTTTGGACCCTTATTCTACTTAAAACAAAATTATGTTTATTGTGAGATACCAACCTAACCAAATAAAAATTCACAATTTTCATCCTAAACATCTATACTAAACTTTTTACGCTTAAAAATTAATAAATTTAATTAAATATCTTTTATATAGTCTATGAACTTGTTGGGCTTACTCTAAGACCATCCTTATCCATGACCAAAAAATGGGTCATTATGGTTGATCTTGTCAATTTATCATGACCAAATGTTTGATCATTCTATAACCAAAACCAAAATCATGTCATCGGGTCTTGGTTTTTGTCAAATTATGACAAAAATCACAACCAAAGTCATCCAATCAAATGCTGCAATTTGTCGGCATTTGATTGGTTGCCCAAATTTTCTTTATCTTTTACCTTTAAAATCCGATTTTAATATTATTTATAATTTAAAATATATATATATATATATATATCAAAATTCATAATTTTTTGAGATCTATAAATAGAGACCACTTTTGCTATATTTCGGAGCACAAAAAAATCACAATTTTTTCTATTTTTACTAATTATCCTTGTTTGTTTAAAAATTAAATATTATTATATTTAAAAATTATTTATTATTTTTTTAATTTAAAAATAAAAATAATATTTTTTAATTCATGATCAAGATTTTGTTGGTCATGGATAAACACAATGTCCAAAATTTTGATCATAAAGCTCTTTTCATGATCATGACTATGATCATGACCAAAAAAATGGGTCATGGATAAAGATGCTTTATCTAAAGTCGGCTTCGAATTTTTAATTTTAGAAATAAAAGTTCATTTTTGTTGTTGTCTAGGTCTAATATTAAAAATTAATAAAATAAATTTTTTTTAGTGAGATTTGAACTCATAACCAAATAAAAACTAAATTTGTATATTAAATCAAACAACAACATTTTATGTTTATAATTATAAATTTATTTGAATATCTTATATATTTTATTAAATAAATTAATATAGACTGTTGTCTTGGTTCAAGGTTCGTGGGCTTACCCGGACCGGTCATGTTTAAGAGTACTATTAAATTGTGATTGTGGGTTCGAGTAAAATTTAGAGTTGGAGATCATTTTATGAACTCCCAATATATAAAATACATTTGTTTCTCACCCACTTTTTAAATAATAAACAATAATGATATTAGAAAAAATAAATAAAAAAATTACTTTTATGTTTTTGACAATTGAATCTTTAATAAATTAAACTAATTTAAAGTTTAATGAGTTATCTAATCTCCATCTATAACTTAAAGGGTCTATTTGATCTTCTTCTTCCCAAACACTGTATTCTAGATCTTCTCTTATGCAATCTTTCACCCACCATTAAAATTTCAATTTCAATACTAAAAAACCTCAAAATCATCATATTATTATCACCCAATAAAGCATATCAATCACAAAATGTCACCAATCGATCGATAATTATAAACAACAAAATCTACAGCAATCATTCAAACAACTAATAATAGTTGATTATGAGTTTCTTATTCTTCAATTTGTTACGAACGGTGGAAGAGAAACAGGCGGCGGCGTAAACCACCATCATCGTCTTCACCAATCTCCTCTTTGCCGGAATCAAGCTTTTCTCCGTTCCGGCTTTCTTTCTATACGGAGGAATTCCGCCTTTGATTTTTGTAATATCATTCTTCGCCGTCGCCGTCGCCGGTTTGTAGATCTCCGTCATCTTCTCCTCCACCTCTTCCGGCTAATTGTTTAGACTGGAGTTTTGTCATTTTGATTTATTATATAGGGGAATTAATTGCTTATTCAATTCTTTTATGAAATTATGATCAAATATTTAAATGTATATTTTAAAAAGATTTGGTTTATTTATTATTTAATTATATAGTTTTGTTAATGAGGGTGTGGGGGTGGGTCCATCATTCTTTTTTTATATGTTTTGTTATTATATTTTATATTAAATTTGAAATATAATTTATTTAAAATAATTAAATCAATTTATATTCATACCTCAATTGTTTGTTAGGTTTATTTGGAGTTATTTATTATTAAAATTATACTAAACAATGTTTTAATTTAATTATTGTTAACTTATTATATATTTATAAATAAATAAAAAATATTTTATTAATTTAACGGAATTAAAACATTAAAATAAAATCACATTTTATATAACATTAAAAATGTTTAAAATCACAATTGTCTTGTCCGTAGAGGAGTCTTAATTTATTAGTCTAATGGCTTGTTTGGTTTTGAGTTATTTATAAATGAAAAATGATAAAGAGCAGTATTATCATTTCTTTATTTAAATAATTTTTAAAAAATTAAATATTATTGCACTCTTACTTTAATCAAATTATTCAATTTATTGATGAAAATACTAAAATAACTTTTATTAAAAATAATTATTTTTATTTTATTTATATATATCAAACAACTTTAAGTCTTAAATAAATAAACTTATTTTATTAAGATCATCACTAATCATTATTTTTTCTTTATCCCTTTAGATTATTCAAATAATCTTTAAGGTTCGGATTGTCGTGTCGAAGCTGTGATTAATTTTGATATATATGAGAATAAATGGATATTTGAGCCGAATTATGAGTTGACCCGCCCATAAAATTTTTATCGTAATATTTTTTTCACAATTTTTTATATTATTATTCGTGCAAATGTACGGAATACATGCTAATTAAGATAAACTTCATTAACATAAAAATATTTTTAAATTATATATTTTGCCATTATATTAATTTTAGAGGGAAATTCATTTTTTTCTAAATTATTTACTTAAACATGATAATTGAATAAATTAGGAAAATAAAATTAAAAGAGAATATATGATCGAATATATACTACATTCTTTATGATGATGTAAGCTATATAAATTAAAAATCATTAAATCAAGTTACTTGAATTGTTCTAACTTCTACATTAAATAAACAAACATTCTTTCACTAAATGATCTTTGAGTCAACTCTCAACTTAGTTTATATCTGATTTATATTATTTTATCTTTGTATCCTTTTATTTTATTTTAATTTAATTATTATTTAAATGAAACTAAAGTAAGAGGTTAAGATAATTATATGTTTAATAATAAATATAACTTACTAAAAAAAATTAAGTCACATAAATAATTCTCATCGTGTCTTAAGTTTGAAGTAGTCATAACTAAAAAATGGTACTAGCTTCCACCTTTTAAAAAAATATATTTGAATATAATATAAATCTTTTATAAATTATAACATATTAAAATAGTTTATTGTCAATAATATTATTTAAAAGATGAAAGGTCATGTTAAATTCTTACTAATATTTTAGATTAAAATTAAACTAGTTTTTTTATTTGACCCTAACAATAAAAATAAAAATAAAAAACAATGTGCGTCATAATTTAGGAAATTGATGATGTCATCCACATCAATTTATCTTGGAATAAATTTCATCCTCAAAATATTATCGCATGCACATTGTTTACCCTAAACTTTATTTTTACAATATTTGACCCTTTAAACTTCCTACATCCTAAATATTTTGCTACAACTTTAGCAAAATTCTAAATATTTGATTGAATTTTAACCTGTTTTAACAAAAGCAAATCCCCTAAATTTGCACATTAAGAATGTTTTGAATTACCTAACATAAGATAATAAGAGAATAAGAGAAGTGCATATTACTAAGAACCAAGAAGATACAGATTTGTTCAAAAGCTAGCAGAATCTACCAATCAAAACAAACATAGCTATTAATGTATGGAAATAACAAACTTACAAAATAAGCTGTTTGATGTTGTTTTGTGATCTCCAATACCTACATCATTTTACAAAATTCTACCTATTTAACCCATATATTGAAAATATCACCATCTTTCTATTACAGTTAGAGTCTGTCTGTCTGTCTTGCTTGGAAGCCCTTTTTCACAACCCCGCCTAACCGGTCCCTCTAATTCCAAAGTTCACGCTGAAAAATAAACAATACCCGTTATTAATTGCAACTTTTATTTGACGAAATTTCAAGAGTAACTCCACCTTCATTTTTCACATTTCCAATTTCACCCTTCATTTCTGATCGGTTTTGTACAATCTCATATGCCCTTCTTACTTTGCCTATCTTCTTTAACCCAGCATCGCATTTTCTGCAAAACCACTTCCCATTTGGAATTCTATCCAGTGGAGGTTCCATGCAGTAGATGTGATACGCATTATCACAGGCATCACATAAAATGATCTTATCGTCGTCTTTGTCAACAAGACAAATCGAACAAAGACAAGATGGGCAGTACCAACATGGACCATGTGTACTCAACTGCTTACCTGTCAAACACCTGACATGGTAATACTTATGTGGACAATAGACATGGCCACATACCTTCATATCTCGGTTATTTTCCACTTTCCCTCTACAGATGGAGCAGCAATACAGATTCTCGTCAGATTTGAGGCCATCATCTGGATCGTTTGAATTGTCACTAACCACATTGTCTCCAGCATTCAGTCTATCGCACACTACACAATTGTGATGGGGTGATTGAATACTGCCTGTGGTGCACTTCAAACAGTACCAATTTCTTGCGGGAATTTCTGTAACAGCAGGCTCAATGCAAGAGACGTGGTATGTTTCCTCGCAAGAATCACACACCAAGCAATCTTTTCCATCTGCATGTACTCCACACTTCCCACAAGCAAAAGGTTTAACAACGGATGCATCGTTTTGTTCCTCGGAGGGAACCTGTTTCGAATAACAGGTCAAACCAAAATTGGATTAATATCATGTAAGAAAGAAAATAAAAGAGATAGATTTAGGTTCTTGTTTGATGCAGGTTCTTTTTGTAATCCGTTTTATTTTTAAGAAAAAAAAAATTGTTTGATGAAAAAATGGGTTATTTCAGGTTAAGACTAAAATAGCCTTTGTAAGAGTATTTTAGTTGATGATTTGATAAATGAAGGGAAATCAAACAACGCCTAAGACTGCTACAAACCAATTACAGTCTGGGTTATTTAAATTTAATCTCAGATAACTTACAATCACATCATTCAAATATTCAACCAAAATACCTTCTATTTCTTTTTCTTTTCTAAAAAAAAGTATTATTTTCATTATATATTTATTATACCCCTAATGTCTATTTACCCATATAACTCCATTTTTCAATAATCTATACGGAACAAGGTTATTTTGAAATAACCTACTAGTTATCCATATAACCAAAGGTAGAACAAGGCCTACCTCATGTTTACCAATTTCGGGAACAGAGCCTGCCACCTGAGGAGATGATAAAAACATATTGATAAAGATCAATAGTGCTTCACAGGCAATGGTAGATAAACACACAATCTCATCCTTGTATAGAAATTAGAAGAAATCTTTTTTTTGTGCAGCAATTCAAAGCAAGGTGTCTTACATGTTCATGGCAAGCTGAATTAGATTTCACCAGAAGACTGTTGCCAAGAGAAACCATTTGGGTGCCAACTTTTTGAACCTTTGTCCACAACTACAAAAATCATGAAATTATTCAGACTTTACACATAACAGATCATCTACATATTGAAACTTAAACCATTTGTAGGTTCAATCTCATTATACACATGCAAAATAAAACCTAATTCAAATAATATTGCAGAAAAATCTCTCTTTCAGGAACCAACTTTTCAAGAAACTGTCAAAACATAAACGGATGCAACAAAACTATAAAATCTATAAAGATAACTTGTTTCATGCTAATTATTTCCTGTCTAGATGATCACCAAGTAAAAAATAATTAACCCATTTAAAGACAGTTTTTAGTTGTCTATTATTTGGTTTGAGTCTTGATTAAAACTCACATATGTCAAAAATTCAAACTCAAATTCAATAGTAAATGCAGCTTGAATCACTACTTTCTAATATGCTAAATATTAACAGCCTTATGGACCTACTTACTGAAGTTTCTGAAATAACCAACCATCTAAATAGCCTAGACATTAACGTGTTATTGTAACGTTAAACAATCTAAAATAGAGAAGAAGCCTGAGCATGTTAAACAATGACCCATATCTAAGATGTTCATATAGTTGACCTTCCTGTCATTACAAACCTAATTTACTTTTGTTACTTCTTACAGTGTCTAGGATTCCAAGTAACATATAACTAGAACATACTCAATGACCTAATATTAAACCAGGAAAAAGCTGAAATCACCATTTACATAATAATGTTCATATAATGGACCATTTAGTAGTCATGTGTGAGTGAAAGCAATGAAAATAATGCTCTATATCAAGGGCCCTTTGGATCAGATACGATGGGCTTAAATGCACCCTATCTTTTAAACTGGAAAAGAGTATCACCCACATTCATGATTCCACAGGGAAATTTGAGGGAACTAAAATTTGTAGATCACTATACAAAAGGGAGGGAGTAAGTAATTCAAGTAGTTGATCAACCTCTCCACATGTTATCCAGAAATTAGGTTATAGCTACACACACCAAGGAATAGAAGGCTGAAGAACATACCTGTTTAATATCAGAGTGAAAAAGCACAGGAGAAGTCTCATAAGTTCCGTTTTCCATCCTTGAGTTTATATTCTTGATATCAATAAATTCATCAACCCTCATTCCTGAGAAGTTCTCCATCAGAAGGCTGCATAACTGAGCAAACTTTTCCGACATAAGAATATCCACAAATGTTCGTTGACAGAGCTCAGTTATTGTACAGTCTGATTTAGAGGGCAGATGATTAGGCATTGCATCAACGTGTACTTCTCCAGCATTGTGCAACCCATTGATGGTCAGCGCAGTATGTGGCTGAGACTTATTTTCACCTCCATGAGAATGAACAGAATCCTGCTAACCAAGTGTTAAAACATGGAAGTCAAATAGAGGAAACAAAAGTAGAAAAGTGGTATCCAGTAGTTGACAAAAAGCATGTAAGCAACATATACACACCTAGTAGAAAAGTGGTTTCCCGCAGTTAATGGACAAAATGCATTCAAGTAACAAAACCTACCTTATCTGCAGTTCTGCAACTGCTCCCAGTATGCGATAGTACATTTTTGAGGCATCCATGTAAACTGCCTCCTGTCTCAGATATTGACTTGCACATTTGTTCCAAAACATCGTTTCTTGGGCATTTCAATTGATGACCATTATCTCCTTGTTCTTTTACCATCTACAAACCAAAAGAAGATAAAAAATGCAAATCATTTTAAGCCAAGAAAAATCAGAAGTGAGAACAAAGAGATTTTCCAAATCTTATCAAACATAAAAACTGGTTAACTTCTTGAAAGCCATGGGAGAAGAAAACGGTATCATCATCACTTATACAACATTCAAACTCACAAACCATGTTCAAAAATAAAAATTCATCCTTTTAAGTACCAAAAAAATTAAATCAGAAACTAATTTACTAATGCTTTATCCAGTTAAACACTCTCAATGAAAATCACAATAAATCTATTTCAGAGTAGTAATGATTGAGCAAAAAAATAATATTTCATCTAAGTAAAAGAAATGTGTCTATTCATCAAGAATTGAAAATTTTATAATTAAAAGGTTTAATAACCACTACCAACTCTTTCTAATCAATCATAAAAAAAAACTTATTTTTGATTCATTTGCATGTATCTAAATTTAGTAATATGAACTCATGAATGAGAAAGCAGCGGCACAATTCATAAATGTGTAGAACCAAATCAACCTTATCTTGATAATTTGAAGAACGATAAGTTAAAAGCTTCCCCTCCTGCAGCAATTCAATCTTGGGACTAAGTAAACTGTTATGTTTCCTCCTCTTGTATGTTCTAAGACATTCCCTCGATGATTCAGCTGAATAATTCCCATTACCCAAAACACCATTTTTGACACCAGCATCAATTCCATTCAGTCCACAACCAACCCCTCCAACGTCAACAACAGAGTCGCATGTCTTTCTCTCCTCATCAGCCATCATATGCGCTCTGATAATAAAACCCTAAATATCAAACCTTACAAACACTAAATTAGGGCTCAACTTAAACCAAACCATACAAGAAGACAAATAATCATCTGTAATGTCACATAACCATACTACTCATTTCAAACTAAAAACTAGCGGAGAAAACTGTAAGGTAGTTCAATAATCAAGAACAAGATAAATGGAAATTCAAGAACAGAAAAAACCCTTTCTTTTTACTAGTACCACTTTACATATATGTGATTATATGCAGAGAAATGATAGGTCTTACCCGACTGGGGAGAACGAGAGAGCAAAATGCGAAAGCCCTAGAAATGGAAGAAGGAAGATACTCCCCACTCTCTACTGAACGCAGGCCGGTTAAAGATTCTATTTTTCAAATTAGTGAGGGAGTTTCACTTTTAGCTGGTTTTCCGTCCAATATGTCCTTTCAACTTCTTCCTTTCTTTTCTTTTCTTTTATTTTTTTACTTTATATTATTTTTACTAAACCACAAATCAAAATTATAATCTACCCACAGTTTTTTAATTAAAATTGTTCTGTTTGAAAGAGTTTTTTTTTTTTAATCGAGAAATTTGACTAGATGACCCTAAACCCCTATAAAGACCCTCAACGCGTCAGGGAGTAAATTTAATTGTGCAAATGACCACTTTAAAATATTATGACGAAATTACCTTTGTCGCGTAACGCGAAAAGCATGATCGTCTCGCGAAGGAAAAGTCGGTGAAAAGTCCAGAAAGATCGTGCCCTTCGCGTGACGATCCTTCGAAAATATTTTGGACTTTTCACAGGTTTTTTCTTAATGAGACGATCTTGCCTCTCGCATTACACGACGGAGTAATTTCGTCAAAATATGTTGAAGTGGTCATTTGCGCAATTTAATTTACCAGCACATTTAAAGCTATTTTTATGATCATTTTGTCAAATTTCCCGTTTAATCAGTAGTAGATAATATTTGTGTTATCATTCCCAAATTTCATGACGATTTTACACTAATATATTTATTTATTCTTCATATAAAAATACAAATATTTTTTTTTCATAATAATATAAATTTTAAAACAAACATATCATAATTCACAATTCACAACCATATATATAATTACTAAGTATCATTCTTATTTTAGTTTTAGATAAATAGAAAAAAATGGTTATTTTACAAATATATTAAATTGGAGTTAAAAAATATGGTTTAAACTATAAAATTAATAAAATATATAAAATATAATTTTTTTAATATTAATTTAAATAAAATTATATTATAAACATTATTTTATTTTAAAAATTATACAATTTCAATTCTAACTCCATATTTTAATGATCATTATTAGTCCTTCTATGAGATAAACTATGATAGTAAAACATATATTTATTAGGTTCATAAAAAAGTAATATCATTTTGGAAAAATATTACATGTATTTTAAACAAAATATTAAAAGTTAAAATTAAAATATAATAAAAATAAATAAATAATATTTTAGTCTTGATTTTTTATTTTAAAAATAAAAATAAAATTTATGTGATATACATAAACTGTAAACCTTATATATTTAAGAGAAATAATTTAAGAGAAGAAATGGGTAAAGAAATTATATATCGTGATTGATGGTATTTTATTTCAAAAAATTAATAAATCTTTTTCTCTTCTAAACCTTTATTCTTTTTTCTACAGATATTACACTAACTCTCTTAAAATTACTCATTTTATATATAAAGATAAATAATATATAAAGCACCCATTTATAGTTTTCTTGTATTTTTTTTAGATATATTTTATCTTTTTGTCAAATTAGATAACTGTGGTATAAATGTGATGTATATATCCTTTCATATATATATATATGGAGTGATTGAAAGAAATTGAGAGATAATATGAAAAAATAATGTGTCATTATATTATTGGTTAAAAAAAATATAATAATAGAGTAGAAAGATCTTTTGTTATTTTTTTAGGCAATTGGATTATACAATGTTATTCTCTCTCATAATATTTTTTTTAGAAAAATGATTGGGAGAGGAAATTTGAAGAAGAGAATTGGGGAGAAAATGATGTGGCGCAATTTGATTAGCCAAAAAAATAACAAAATTTTAACTATTTAGAAGAATCAAATATTTGTTTAAGATAAAACTATTTATAAAAATCACAATTAAAAGTAAAAAAAATAAAATTGAAAATGAGATTGAATTTGATAAGATAAAAATTATTTGGTAAAAAGATTTGACAATTTTTTATTCAGTTTGAAATATTTACATTGAACTCTATTCAAAGGGAAATTTGAGGAGATGACCTACTAATAAGGTGAATTACCATTTGTGTGGTCACTAATTTAAATAGCGCTGGTAACTCCCTTTTTTTTTTCTGACGAAAATGTCCCTATTGCGTCACGCATCCTCAGGTTGCGTGACGCAATTTAAATTTTTTTTTTTTAAAAAAATTTTAATTATGAAATATTTTGGACGAAAATGCCCCAGTTGCGTCACGCAACCACGAGACGAAAAAAAAAATTTGAAAAAAAAAAAAAAAATCCGGTTGCGTCACGCAACTGGAGTTACGTTACGCAAGGTTACAATTGTCATTGAAAAAAAGAAGGTCACCAACACTATTTAAATTAGTTACCCACACAAAGGTAATTCACCCTATCAATAGGTTATAGGATCAAATTTTCCCTATTCAAACACCTTTTCCAAAAGCATGAGTAGTTCTGATTTATCTTTACTATATATATTATTTTATTTGTATGTCAGAATATTTACTTTTTTATTTGTATGTCATGATATTTACTTAAAAATATTTGGATTAATTATAAGAATTCACTTTAATTAAAATATTATTTTGAATCACAATCTTTACACATCAAATTATTTATATTTTTATTTTGATAATTATAGATAAAAGAAATTATTTAGCTTACAATTAAAGCAAAATATTTACCACTTTCCAATGAAATCGTAACGTGGTAAATCAAATAAGTTGTGAATTTAATATTTAATTTTATATATAAAAAAGTAAAAATATTATATATTTTAATTAATTATTTAAATGATTAAATGAAAAAAACAGTCACAATAATAATTAATTTAATTAGAATAAATATAAATAATAAATCTAAAAATAAGGTCATATTATTATTTTCTAGATCTGTAATTTTGTAGGGTTTGGTCTGTGAAGCTTGCACAAGGAAGAATGCGAAATGTGCGTCGGCGACCGCTCAATCCATCTGATTTTCCGACGTTTGGATCGGACTTGGAGAGTAGAAGGGTGCAGTGCCTGTCATGCACGGACCGTTACTTTGCCAAAGATGCTGGTACTTGCCGTGATTGCTACGATGAAGCGAGCGAGACAGAACAGGAGCTCAAACGCGAGATCAACGATCTTAAGGCCAAGTTAGGGTTCCTCCAAGTCTGGTCCTCATCTGATTCGTCGTCCTCTTCCACCCACCTATATCCGGAACGCTCCTCGTTCTGCTTCACTGACGTCGTTTTGGTCGCGGCATCGGAGGTCTATCCAATCCCGATCTATGCTCATAAGGCCGTCTTGGTGAGCTTTTTTGTATTCACCAATTGAATTATTTGAACTAGTTTGCTTCAAGATTGTACTTTTAGCTGGTAGTAACTCTTAATACTAACAGGGGCTTTCTCTAATTCTTCATCTGAACAATTTTGACTCGAATTTTAACTAGGGTTCATAATTTATTGATCTATTCCAGTATCCAGCTTTCCTACACACACTAAAAAACTGAATATGAGTTGCAGTGGAGAATTTAAACTATTTGCAACCCTCTCACAAAGGAAAGGAGATCTTACAAAATCAGGCCAAAGTTAATTTGTTCCATTTTCAGATATATTGCCCAAATCCTATTTCCTTTTATATTATACTTTATGAAAGTCTTTTTGGAACTTGCAGTTATATAGGTCTAGAAATGAATGGCACCAACATGAATTTGAAGAGATAGTGTTTTTATTTCTTAAATAATTTGTTTAGATTAAGTTTTACTCCCATGCTTCACCAAATCATGCCTTTTGAACAATCTCAAACAGTGTTATCACTTCTAAACAAGCCCATGAATTCCAATACTATGTTTATATCTTGGAGTGGGGTTTCGATGATAAGATGTAGAAATTGAACTAAGTTTCTGACAGTCATTGACTAAGTCTGTTTGGGATGCTTACAGTATTGGGGATGGAGAAATTGAACCATAGACTTGAAAAATGAGCAACTGAAAGGCTCAACTAGGGAGTAAGGTTTATTTGTAAGATAGAACATCCCAAGTAGTGGTCTAGTTGTCTATGCATCTCACCTTGGGATTTAGGCTAAAATGTAATTAGATGATGAGCTTCACCAGTTTTCTCTTTGGGATAGTATATATTTTTTCTTAGAATTCAAATTAAACAACATGAATCCCGTTTTACATCCCAAATCCTGCCGAATACACATAATCATATACATAAAAAACTGAGACCTCTTGCTCTCTAACCAAATCAAATAATGTGATTCCTGATGCTTCTTTGCTTTGAAAAGGGTTTCCAGAGTACCAAAACTTAAAGCTGCAACTTTCTATGTCAAATCCACAGCTAAATAATTGTTTTGGTTACAATATGGCCAGTAATGCTTATACTAGTAGAAATATTATAGTATTTTCTTGTTTTATTTGGTTGAAATATTTATGTCTTCTAAGACTAGTGGTGTGGCAAGGCAAGGGATTTTCAGCACCAGAAAGGTGCTTAAAGACAAAGGTGTAAGTTAGGTAAGAATCGAGGGTAAACAGTCTTGTGATGTGCATTATCCTAAGGAGGACAAGGTGATGAAGCAATGATTATTTGTTATTGAGACTCCTCTTTAGTTTTTATCATCCGATTTATTGGCTTTGGTCTATTTTGCATTGTGAATTATTATAGCAATCCATTGTGCACAATTTGTTTGCTAGTCCTTTGGGTTTAAATGATTTATTGCTTTTATATTAGGATTCATAATTGGTTCATTAGCTGAATTCTTTGTTTCAATGACAACAGGTAAGTCGTTCACCAGTTTTTAGAGCGATGCTCAAAAACGAGATGGCGGAGAGCTTAAGTGGGACAATAAAGATAAGTGATGTGTCGCATAATGTTCTGGAGGTATTTGTGAATTATCTGTACACTGCTAATGCTGAACTTGATGAGCAAATGGCCTGTGACCTTCTTATAATGGCCGAAAAATATGAAGTAAAGCATATGAAGGATTCTTGTGAGAATTTCATACTTTCTCGATTGAATTGGGACAACTCGCTTTCTAGCCTTGTCTTCGCCCACCAGCATAACGCAAAGGGGTTGTTTGATGCAGCATTGTTGGTCATTGTTGATAACATTGACAAGCTAAATAAGAAAGATGAGTATATGGAGCTAGTCGAGAAGGAGCCAATGCTGGTCGTGGAAATCTTTGAAGCTTATCTCTCAAATCAGAAGAATACTGCTCAATCCAAATCAGGCCTACAATTGATCATGTAATAATAATAATTCTCTTTTCCCATTACTTTTTACTATGCTTATTTCCTTCGGATTAGTATACATTACTTTGTGTGTTTTTTTTTTCCCAAAAAATAGTCATGAAGGTTTGAACCAGGTGAAGTAAACATTGCTATTTTTATTGATTAAAGTTTGCATTAATAGAATTCCTTTAACATTAAAAATAGACTTATTCATTTGTTCGATTTAAAAATTGCCAATGAAGTTTTGTATACAATTCTAGATATATTTGGTATGAATAGAATTATTTAAGGATATAGATATGTTTGGTATGAATAGAATTATTTAAGGTTCTTGATATGTTTGGTATGAATAGAATTATTAAGACGTGGTTGGTTCGAGTTTGAGATGGGCAAAATTAATTAAAATTTAATGAAATTCTTATAGAGGATATGAAAGTATGTTTGTTAACAAAAAGATACATGTTTGATGGAAGTCAAACTAGAAAAAATTCGATTAAAGACAAAAATAATGATTGAAGCTTCAAGTTGAATATGAAGAAAGTTCAAAGGATCAGGAAAAATTCAGGAGATTGGTTGATATATCTTAGTTTTTCCTAGACCCAATATTGCTTGTAGTGTTCTAGAACTTATTTAGCGTATGTATAATCCTTCGATTGTGCACTTTCAAACTGCCTTGTATGTTATTAAATATCCGAAAGGATCTCTATCTCTTGGCTTATCTTGTTCGCATAATAATCTCTATTTCTTGGCTTATCTTGTTCGTATAATAATCTCTATCTCTTGGCGTATCTTGTTCGCATAATATTGCCAAATCCATCCATACCTCTTGAGATGCAAATTGGGAGATATCTTTGGATAGCAGAAAATCACTGTTATTGAGCTAAGTACATTCTACACTTATCATTTATCTTTTATTTTACTTTTTGAAAGGAAAAAAAATAAAAAACACAACTTACATTTATAAATCTTATCATAGTTTGAGTCTCTATTTAAAACATTGTCTTTTGTTTAAGGACCAATTTAATATTTGTATGAGATAGACGAGAAAACGACGCTTTCAGAGTACTCTGACCTCTCAACAACTTTGGAAGGAGATTAAAGCAAGATATGAAGGTAACAACGGTCCTACTGAATATAAACTCGAAGAAAGACATTCAAACCGTCCAACAACTCAATATCGATTAGAAAAATACGACTCCAAGATTAGGCTATATGGGATGAACTGCTGCATTTAGCACCACATTGTAAGTGTTCCTGCGATAAGACAGAAATGGAAACCTGTGTTGGTTGTAAACTGGAAAGAGAAGTTCATCAAGGTTATGAGAAAATATCTTGCTCCTGTTCTTGACGGGGCTGGATGAATCACATGAAACCTCAGGGATCAAATCTTGGTCATGTATCCACTGCCATCAGTCTATAAGACCTCCACTACGTTCTTGAACGTGGAGAAAAAGAGAACCATATTTGCAACAGAATGATCACCATTCAACTATGTATGTAAATGACAATGCTAATGGAGGTTCAAAGAGACTCAGAGCAGGAGTAGGAAGACAGAACAATGTAGAGGACACTAAACTGTACAAAAACACTGTATGCACACACTGTCGTTTGATGGGTCACATTAAAGAGCAGTTCAAGATATTGGGATACCCAGAATGGTGGAGAAACAGCAAGAAGAAAGCTGGAATGAAGACGGGGTGTATGCTGCAAATACACCATCTTAATGATGATGATGGAATTGCAGAAATTTCATAAGGGGAATACAAAGCTTTCAAGAATTTCATGAAGACAGTCATGGAAAGCAAAGTCAATGGTGCAGGGAGCTCCAAAGGTAAAGGAATTGACTTCACAGCAGGTATCTTCTAATTGTCACTCTTTTAATGTTTTTATACTAAATATGGGCATGAATTAATGGAAGGATATGTGGCTGATAGATTCAGGAGCTAATAGCCACATATGCAATGGTATAATTTCTTTGACACAAATTAGGAAAATCAATATCAGAGAATTCTATACTTAGCAGGTAGACTAACAAATTTCTGAAATAAGACATCGTTAAATGAAAATTTGATTCTAAAAGATGTTTTACTTGCACAAGATTTCAAATATAATCTTATACCAGTTACAAAATTGGTTAAAGATGATAAACTGAAACTTGTTTCCTTGAAAATGGTTGTGCATTCCAGGCCCTTGTACAATTGAACTTGGAAGGAGAATAGGAGATTTGTTTTTCTTTCCTGAAAAAAATGTGTTGATCAGACTACTGAAAATTCTTTTTCTTTTCTTGAATGTAATAAAGTGCTCCTCAGTATTGGTGACCCATTTAAATAAAGTTATTAGTATCATTTACCCAAATTTGAGTAATAAAATGTCTCACTGTGAAACATGTCTAATTGCAAAGTCTCACCGATTACCTTCTCAAATAGTATTTCTTTTTTTGTAAAGGAATTTTGATCTCATTCATATTGATCTTTGAGGTCCTTGTAGAGAAGAATCGTTCACAAATATTTCTTACATATTCACAATTGTTGTTGATTTTTTTAGATGTACTTGGACTTTTCTCCTCGTTGATAATACAACTGTGTTTAACAAAATTAAAATTGTCAATATGGAGAAAACATCAAAACAATTAGAAGTGACAATGAAACTTAATTTGTCAATTCTAAATATTTTGAATTTCGAACAAATGGATATCATACAAAAAAAGACGTGTGCATACACCCCACAACAAAACGGGGTTGTTGAACATAAACATAGACATTTGACTGAAGTTACTCAAACTTTATTAAATCATTCAAGAGTACCTATCAAATTCTGGTCACTCCCACTTTTGACAGCCACATATCTTAAGAATAGTTGGATGTCTTTGCTAAATCACAACGACACTGCCACAAAAATCAAAGTTTAACATAGGGGTATCAAATGTATTTTTCTTGGATACCCTTCAAACCTAAAAGGATATCTTGTTTACCAACTTAACTCTGCTGAAATCACTACATCAAGAGGTGTAGTATTCCATGAACACATTTTTCCTTTCAAAAATAAAACTTTGTTGTTAGAAAATTTTGATACAAATCAAGATCAAATGCTAATGTCTTCTTCTGATGAGAGCATTTTTATGAAACAACAAATACTGACATCATATCTGATTTTCCAACTTAGAAAACACTCTTTTTGATCCTCAAAATCCAGTAGATTGTATTACCGATGCTCCTATTACAGAAAACATACCTTCTGATGTTCTAAATCCAGAACACACTTCTAATGAAAACTTTAATAGGAAAAGTTCAAGGCTTAAATTTTCTCCATGATGGATGCAAGATTATGTTGCTAATCAAGCAATGACAAATGGAAAACATGAAAAGAAATATACTCCACAAACTTTTCATTTTCATTCACTATGTACTCACTAACAGTGAATACATACTTACTCTCAAACATTGATTTTAAATCTACTCCACTCATTTACAAAAATGGCATCACAAGACCCGAGATGGGTTAAAGTAATGAATAATGAACTTGAGGCCTTGAACTTGAATCAAACTTGGGAATAACAACATTTTCTAAGGGAAAGAAAGCAATTGGTTTTAAATGAGTTTACAAAACTAAATTAAACCCTAATTGTCACTAAATAAATGTTAATCTAGATTATTAGCTAAATGGTATAACCAAAAATATGGAGTGGATTTCCATAATTGTTTTGCTCCAGTTGCTAAAATTGGTACGGTCAGATTGTTGATTGCTATAACAGCCGCGAAGAAATGCCATTTACTTCATATAGATCTTAATAATGCTTTTATTCATGAAAATTTAAAAGAATACATTTTCATAAAACTGCTTGAAGGTCTTTTAAAGACTGATAATACAAACAATCAAGTTTGCAAGCTTAACAAGAGTTTATATGGGCTGAAACAGGTTTCTCGGCAGTGGTATACATAATTGAATTTTTTTTAACTGATATTGGTTTTTAAGAAATCAGAACAGATATTGGTTTTTAAGAAATCAGAACATGATTGTTGTTTATATATTAAACATAATGCTCCTTATGTGCCTGATTTTCTTATTTATGTTGATGATATCTTGATTATAGGGAATAACCTTGTAGAATGTAGAGACTTCCCATATTAAAAGACTTAATGATTCAACAGTTATGGAGTGGATTTCCATAACTGTTTTGCTTCAGTTGCTAAAATTGGTATTCAGTTGTAGAGTGGTATAACAGCCGTGAATAACTGCCATTTACATCATCTAGATGTTAATAATGCTTTTCTTAATGGAAATTTAGAAGAAGACATTTTCATAAAACTGCTTGAAGGTCTCTTAAAGACTGAAAATACAAACAATCAAGTTTGCAAGCTTAACAAGAGTTAATATGGACTGAAACAGGTTTCTCGGCAGTGGTATACATAATTGAATTTGTTTTTAACCGATATTGGTTTCTAAGAAATCAGAACATGATCGTTGTTTATATATTAAACATAATGCTCCTTATGTGCCCGCTTTCTTATTTATGTTGAGGATATCTTGATTATAAGGAATAACCTCGTAGAATGTAGAGATTTCCCATATTAAAAGACTTATTGATTAAAATTTTCCAATTAAAGATCTTGGAAAAACTAACTATTTTCTTGGCCTTGAAATTGCACAAGATGAACATGGGATTTATGCGAATCAAAGAAAGTACATTCTAGACCTAATATCTGATTCTGTTTTAATGGGTTGTGAACCAGTTAAAACACCAATGATTAAAGAAATGGATTTTGACAATGAATATCAAATTCCAATTTCTGATCCAACAAAGTATCGAAAAATCATTAGCAGACTGCTTTATTTAAATTATACTAGAACTACATTGCATATGTTGTGCACCAGTTATCTCAATACACGCAAAAACCCTTAACTTGTCATTGGAATGCTGCTGTATTTACTTAATTAAATATCTGAAAGTAACAGTCTCTTTGGATATTTACTGTCCTGTGATAACAACATACAATTTGAAGCATTCTCTGACTCTGATTGTGTAGCATGTACTGTAACTAGAGTCTTTAACAAGTTTTTATTATGAAATTTGGAAATTCCATTGTTTCTTGAAAATCAAAGAAACAAACAACTGTATCAAAATCTTTTGTTGAGTCTAAATATCAGCCTAGCAGCAGCCACTGTATGTGAATTACGATGGATTTCATATATCTATATTTTGACAATAAATCTGCTATACACATTTCTAAAAATGTTTTGTTTCATTAGAGGACTAAACACATTGATAGGAGAGTATTGGATCATCTTTTATCTTTTATTACTTATTTTTGATTCTGCAGTTTTAACACAACGTAATATTTTTATTTTATCATAGTTGGAGTCTCTATTTAAAAGACCAATTTAATATTTGTATCACATTTTTCTTTCTATAGAGAATATGACCCAATTATGTATTTTGACATTAGTGCTTAAGCACCTCATTTTCTATTAATACTGTCTTTATTAATCACCACAAATCTAGATTCTTGGTTATTCAAATCTGTAATTCCAGATCTTGTTAAGTCTCTCAAGATTAATTTGGCATCGAGTTTGGATTAACTATATACCACTGCTAGATCTTCATCAGAGTCATGATATATATAAGTTAAATTCAATGTTTCACTTAGAGCTTGTTTGATGTGGGTTATTTGAAGATTTTTATCAAAAATTTTGTTTGATGAAAAAGTGTGTATTTGAGTTTTTAATTGGTTGAAATAATTTAATATTTTTTTATTTATATTTTATAAAAATAAAGTAAAAGTATTTTAGTATTTTGGTTATTGAATTTATATTTATTTTTATATTAATTAGTTATTTTAAAATTATTTATAAAATAATTAATATGTTATCAATTATTTAAGATTAAACGTTTATATGTAGTGTATTCGTAGTCTACTTGTTATTCACTGAATTAATATGTATAAAAAATGACTTATAATAATTTGGTCTTAGATTGATAAAACAATCAAAATAATATTTAATAATTTGGTCTTAATAATAAAAATATTAAACACTTGCTATGCCCACCCAAAATTGCATACCAATTTGTCCAACACCAGAATCTACCAATGGATAATAGAATGTATAAAAAATAAAATGGTGAATTATTGTGGTAAATTTTTTATAAAGGCATAACAATCATGTGTCTACATTATTTTGCAAGTTACTTTTCATTTTTCAGTTTCCAAAAGAATCTAATTATATTTATAAACATAATATTATTATTAAAAAGAAATAAATAAAATTAAAATAAATCTCTTACTAATATAAATGAATATATTATAAATTTATGCTTTTTTTTGTTGAAATATAAATATAATAGTCTAAGTCAACTATTAAATAAAAACACCTAACGCATTAAAACTGCTATTCATATTGACTATTAATGTTTGACTAAAAAAAAAGTAATATTTATTTATTTAAAAGTAAATAATGTAAATATTTTTAATTTATTTATTAGTACAAGAATAAAATCATATAATATACTTTAAGGATGAATTTGAGAATTGAGGTAAAATAATAAAAAATATCAATTATTTCAGCAATTTTTATTTTTTTTTTATTTTTTTGAGAATTAAAGAAAATTAAAATGATACCAAACAGTTATGCTCCTAGATGTAATCCAATCGGTAATATTTTAGTCATTTAAGCTGACTTTTATCCCTAGATTACTTTTAATCGAATCGGGTTAATTCACAACTTCAAATATAACCTCACTATGACAACTGATGAAGAAACTTAAGAAAATACAATTTAAATAAAAAAAAAACACACACAACCAATTAACATCCCTCGTCAAACTAATGGTTTATTCTCTAAACATTATAATCACATTGACAAGTAATGTTTGACCAAACAAAAGAAAAAGACCCATTTGATTTGATTTGATTAAAAATATGTAACGTTTTTCTTGACACCACGTCTTTCGAGCAGTTGTTTGCGCGTGAGAGCCGCCAGCGTGGAATTGGAAGAAAGCGTGTGTCTTGCACACAATTCATTTAATACTACGATTTCAAATGTTCTTTTTGTTCATCAAATTGAGAAATTTGAAGTTTTAGTTTATTGAGCGGTTTGATTTGATTGGTTGTTTGCTAAAAGTTTGCTAAAATAATAATAATAATAAAATTTACATATAAATTGATTATATATAAAAAAAATAATTTCACACACAATAATATTAATATTTTTAAAAAATTATTTTATGTAGAATTCGTTTCATTATAGAGATTACTTTTGGTAGGACACAAATAAGTGTCACCGAACAAAATATTATGTTTTGGCAAAATATGGATAGTTTCTATTTGGGGTATTACTACAAATTGTTCATTAAGATTATTCTATATAATTTTTATTGAAAAAATTTTGAGAGCCAAAGATTTTATCCAATATCTCGTTATTTGGATGAAACGTTATTCACGGTAAAATTCTAACAGATGATATGTGCATGTAAAAAAATTATATTATGGTTAGTCATTGTTGTATGTGTCAAGAAGATGTTAAATTGACAACTCTTTTATTTTTGCATTGTCGAGGGGTGACTAATATTTGAAGTCTTTTGTGGAGTATTACTAGGATTCATTGTGTGGTGACCAAGTCATTAGTAAATGCTGAGAAATTTGAATTGACAAGTCTACATATTTGAGTTACCATCGCACTTATTATTTGGTGGACTATCTGGTTGGAGAGAAATTGTCGTATTTTCAATGATCGTATTCATCCGATGCGTATCATTCATAATATATTATTATGATGTTTTCTGAGATTCGTTTAGGAAAGACAGTAGAGTCTGTCGGGGAGTTAATCGTTCTTCTCGATAATTTACGAGATCGATAACTTATTAAATACTGTTTTTCTTATTTCAATGTCATACTTTGTTGATTTTTTCATTTTTAATATACATATATCCTTCTAAAAAAAAATATTTATATTTTAAAATAATTAAATAATTAAAAATATAATTGTATAACTCTTAATTTTATTTTATTTTTGCAAGAAATTAATTTTAATTAAGTTCAAATAAAAGGATAAATTAACTAGTAAATAATACAAGATAACTAATGTTTATTTATTTTGCTTAATTAACTATTTGACCAAACCCTAAACCAATCAACTAATTAAATTTCATTAAATTAGTTTTAAAAATTCTTGAGTTTATTTAGTTTAATCCCTAGAAATCAAGTTTATCCTCATTAATCTATCTCCACTTATATAGTAACCTATAATGATAAAAACAAGGCTGAAGGCGATTTTGTTTTCTTATATGTTATATTAAAAACATATATTATAGTATTATATAATAATCTTTTTATTTAAATCAATAAAAATAATCTAGTCGGTTACTCTATTAACACTATTAATGTAGTTGTTCTATCTTTTGATTTCTATTTTATTTTTGTATAATTGGCAGATAATAATATTTATATTCATATGTATTGATATTTAAAAAAAATAAAATAAAAAACTCAAATAATTTATTTCAAAACAAATGAAACAGAGCCCCTCTATAAAAACACATAACCCATACAAAAATATACACAAAACAACATTCCTAATAAAATGATCAAAGTTTGTAATTAGGATTAGGATTAGAGTTAGTAAACATGAGCATATTCTTAAACTCTTGAAAATCAAGAACACCATCAGAATTAGAATCATAAGCTTGAATCATAGTATCACAATCTGTTCCACAATCCTCCGTCCACATCCCCAGTTTCTTCAACACTCTCTTGAGTTCCTCAGCCGTGATATGTCCGTCGCCATCCAAATCAAAAACCTTAAACGCCTCAACAACCTCTTTTTCCTCGTCAGTACTAATAGTGTTAATGATGTTGTCGTAGAAACAAACGAAATCAATGAGATCGAGCCTTGTTTTTCCGTCGACGAGTGGCTCGAGTTCGTCTTGGGTCGTGGAGAGACCTATTTCATGGAAGAGATAACATAAAGCTTCTAAACTTACCCAACCGTCGCCATTTCTGTCAAGCTTCTCGAAGATTATGTGCAAATCACTTGTGATTATTACTGGTAATGTCATCTCTGAATGATTAATATTATTTGTATTGTTATTAACTAGTTGATTAGTAGTGTCGACAAGATGAATATATTGATCGAATTAAGGTATTTATAGACATCGTTCAAAGTTTGGTCTTGTGGTAGAATTATCTGGAACTTTCCATGGAAATTCTCAGAAAAGACCCATTGATCATATCCCTTTCATTTTATTAATATATTAAACAAAATATCAAATTCATTTTTATTTAAATTGTTTTTATAATTTTATTATAAATAAATAAGAGTATTTAAGTAATATATTTTTCTAAAAAAAATCATATCAAATTGATTTAAAAATAATAATTTTTATCTAAAAGAACATCAAATAAGAGCATATATATATTTATAAATAATTACTTTCTTTTTAAATAGGAAGTGACCTATTAAAAACTTGTTTGTAAATAATATTTATAATTTTTTTTAAGAATTAGAGGAGAACTAACATGACACCCCACAATCATGATTCACCGCTTAAACTCAAAACGTTTTCAGATAGAATCGAATGTGACATTTTGATCTTTTAAGTCGACTTTTACAACTAAACTACCTTGGTGGGGTAAATAATATTTACAAAATTAAAACAATTAAATAAGAATTTATGTTTTAAATAGTATGACAAATTACGTATTTAGCCGACCTTGAAGATTAAGATGCTCTAAAACTTTGGTCTTAAATAATATGATAAATTTACATGGTCAGTATGAAGATTGTGCTGCTCTAAACTTGCTTTATTTATTTTTCTGAAAAAGTTGTAATAATTAATTTATATACACATTGAAGAAAAAAAATGATAAAGGAAAAAGGGAAATAAGTCTTTTTCTTCTAAATATGGTCATTGGGCTCCTCAAGGGTTAAGTTTGTCTCCCGCTCACTAAGCTTACCCGGAGCAATACTTCAAATTTATAAAAATACAATTTTCATGTATAAGATTTAAATTCTTATGGTGACTTTAAAGACGAATTCGTTTGAGTATCGTAATGATGAACGAGGAAGTATAACAAATCGAACAAAAACTAATTAAAGGGTGTCTATTTTTTTTACCAAATATTTGAACGGAAATGAAAATTATCCTTGTCCGTAGATTGGTACTAAGGTCGAAAATGTTTTGACAAATTATAATTCATCATTTATATGTATTGTTAAGATAGTGAGATTAAAGAATGAATGATAAGTTTAAGAATATTTCAAATAAATATTAGTTAACATTTTATTAAACAAATAAGAAACATATTCAAATTTTACAGATAAAAGTTCTTTTGCGGTTAAGAATGGTACGAACACAACTCATTTTTTATTATTAAAATAATGTATATGAACATGTAACGGTTCACCAAAGAGTAAAAGTATTATTATTTAGATTGAAAATTTCGAGACAATAAACACTATCCAACTAAACAAAATGCCGAATAAAAAAATAAAACTCAAATCTAAACTGAGTCAACAACGAGTTTTGGGTTGCCCCAGTCCCGGGTAGAAAAAATATGAATTGTTTTTGTTGTCCTAAATCTAGTTTAATAAATTGATAAAAAAAAATCGTTTTTAGTGAGATTTAAACTCATAATCAAATAAATATTTTCAACTTTTATCTTAAATCGACATGCATGTTATAACATTTTATGTTTTAAAGAAAATAAATTTAACTAAATATCATTATTTTATATACCGTCCAATTATCCGACCTTCTAAGGCCGGCTAAGGTCACACCGGTAATATATATATATATTTTTTATAGAATGTATCAAGTTGATTTTAGGTTTTTGTTTAAATAAAAAAATTGTTATTATAGATTGATGTTTTTTACTTGATTTTATTTAATAAGTTAATTTAAAATATATTAAATATGAATTTAAATATTTGATATATCTAATTAATCGAATATAAAATTAGATGTAATATTTTAATGGAGAATAATCGAATTTAAAATTATTAAAAATCCTAACCAAATATATCAGCTAAATTACAACTAAAAAATTATAATGTTAGAAAAACAAACACGTGTTTATCTCTCCTAATATGGTCGGTGATTTTTAAGATATTTCAAAGGTCATATTTTTTTTATAATTATTTAACTGGTGAGATACTATTTTGCACCACACAAGTACAAAATTAATTTATTTTATTATAAAAAGTTGAGTTATTGGGTGAAATTTGTATAGTATTATTATTTAATAAAAAAAATATTTTAAAAGAGAAAAGTAAATAATATTTTGATATTTTAATTACTAATCTAATTAAAGATTATAAATATAAGAATAATGAATTATTTAAATATTATTTTGACCTAAGTTGATGAACTAACCATCAAATTAAAATGTTGTTAAAAAGAACCATTAAGCCGAAACTTCGCTTAAGCATACATATGAAGAGAGAACCAAAACTATTTAACATATACTATTTTCTTCTTTGTATAATTTTATTTAATTATTTTATTTTTCCGATTGAGATATTTACAATTAAATGAATGATGAAATTGATTTTATGGTTTCAAAATATTTTTTCTTATTTAAAAATAATAATTAGTTTAAACAATAATATAGAAAAACCATTATTATATCCAACTAAATTGAACTATAATTCAAATGATAAACAATACATAGTTAAAATTGATAAAGAAGATGCCAAACGATATTAATGATTTTTTAAAAGATAAATAAATTATAAACCAATATTTTCAAATCATATTCTTTTAGAATATCTATTGATATATATTTTGTTAGATTGTCCATGTATATTAAAAATGACAAGAATCAAGCGATAAAATATGAAATGAGTAAAAAAAACGTAAAAAAACATGAAAATAAGAAAAGAATATAAACACGTTATCCAATAGGTTATCGAGTTCGTAAATATTTAAGAAGAAAAAACAAATAATTTCCGGACCAACTCTACCGACTTTTTGAAACGAATATAAAAAATGTCGTAATAATATCATTATGAGTAATACATGTCGGACGATTACGGTTATTATTAAAAGTTTGACAATTTCTCTTAAACTAGATAATTCACCCGAAAATAATAAAAATGGTAACTGTATTTCACCTTTCAAGTTCAAATAAGCAAATGATACAAACTTTAAATATATTTACAAAGACTCAAATTTGAAAAAAAATCTTTATTCACCCAAAAAAAAATTAAAAAAAGAAAATGTAATAATAAAGTGTAAACTTTGAACTACATGTCATTTAACTGATATTTTTATTAAGAATAATATAAAACTATTATATTTATTAGGAATAATTTTATTTTTTTTCACTCAGATATCCCATATCTGACTGCTGTCATTTTGAACATTTTTTTTTCATTAATCATGCTTCAAAAATCATCAATTTATTTTGAAATAAACAAAGACAAATACTTTTTTTTTTTATCGGTTGTTATAGGTAGGAATTAATTTAACCTTTTGATTGAGTATTAATTTAAATTTTAATAAATTTATTTAATTTAGGATTCAACTTGTTTTCTTTTCTACCAATGACTTTTACCACCTTTTTGGTAGTTTCGTGGCAATAGCTTGTTTACTTGACCCCAGAGAATATTTTTTAAGTCTTATAAATGGCTTTTCGAATTGACTCAACTTTTCAGTTTGTTTCTGTTTTAATATATATACATTTTCAGTAAAAAAAATCATAAAAAAAAGAAAATCATGTTTCCAAGATTTCACCTTGTCTTGTATGTTTATACGACAAAAGTTGATACCAATGTTCGTCTGTCACTGAAATCACGAATGTCTTGGCGCCTAGTATACCTGAAAACAGCGAAAAAAACAAGATCACAACTTATAAAGCGTAAAAAAAAGTAACCACTTTCAACCAAAACAACCCAAAAATGACTTGAAAGCCATGTACAATCAATTCGATAAACTGCTAGCAATTATAGAGTAAAAAGGTGTAATAACCGGTATAGTAAATGCAATTGTGTGACATATACTACAGGAGTGTTCATTTATTAGTATAATGGGAGAAACAAATAAAAAAGGAAAGCACTTTTTCACTAGGCTCAGTTCGTCTTCTCCAACTGTTCGATCCTGTTGATTTTGAAGCCACGGATCCTGATTTCTTCGGGAGCTGAAGTGTCTTTGTAGTCGACTTTTTCAAGTGTCCAGCCCTTATTTTCCACCACACCCCCAACTTTCACCTGTTATATATCGTCACATCCAAGAGCTTGATTAATGTAGGATTTATACTACAATAATTCATATTTTTTTGGAAAAACTTACTCATGTGAAGATGTGGATTATTTGGGTTAAATGATTAAAATATCATTATAAAAAATATTGATGACCAAGATTTGACGGATGAAGTGATTGATGATAGGATAAAGGGTTGTTTGAATTAAACCCTAAACAAGGCTCAAGTAAATCACAATTACCAGTAAACTTGTTTGGTAAATGTTGAAAATGGACTGACATACCTCAGCAACATCATTGGAGTTAATAACAAGAGTTCCATTCAAAGACAGGTCCTCAAGAACAACTTTACTGCCATTGATGACCAATGTAGATTTCTGCGAAATCGAGTTATTTCCTTTAATTTTACTAGTGATATCCGTAAAACTCACTCCCCATTTCGGTTTCCAGGTTATGCGAGGCCACACTTCCACCTCTTGTCCATTGAACACTTCGGTTATTGGATCATCTATCTTCACACCAGCCTGAGTAAAACAAATGCACAAGAACGTCAAATATGTATAACTTTTTATTCATTTTAAACTAGTAAGATTCGATAATCTCACATGTGAAATGGAATTCAAGTGTCGCAAAGCAATTCAGATAGTAGCAGACCTATCGTTTTATTTCGGGTCTGAGATAATATTAGAAGATGAAATAAATACCTTCCTCAAAATGAGACTACTTGCTCTATAGATGGCCATTTCCCCAGAAGTTGCACTGTGATATGGATTTCCCTTTGGAACCTTCAATAAAAATCCAAAATGCATTGAAATTTTGAACAAGTTAAATACATGCTTGGCTGAAACATCACAATACATAAGTAGAATTATTACCACCAAAGAACTGGATGTTTCCTAAAATTAACATTCAAACCGAGGTGATTCATGGCGAGCTGAATGTGAAGCCAAAATACGGAAAGAGGAGAAGCAATAAAGGTTAAAAAGAGATCGATATAGGTGTTGTTGAAGCTGATTCATAAAAGGTGGATGAGGAAGTCTTTGCTTATGAAGCTTATGAGGTGCGCAGAACTTGGTGAGATGGTTTTGTGTTTCTTTGGTTGGATATTCTAAGTCGTTTGATTGGGGTTCTTTGAATAAAATTCGGATTATGAATTCAAAATCTTGTTTGATGAAAAAGCGGATTAATTTGGTTAAATTACTAAAATATTCTTTTGTTTTTAATATTTAAATTTTATAAAAATAGATGAATTGAGTGATTTGATTGTTAAAGAGACAGACGATGTGATGAAGGATTATTTGAATTAAATCCAAATAACTCGGCATCAAACAAGCTCTAACTTATTCATAATGTCCATTATTGGAGGTTTTCTAGTAAGCTTGCCAAGGTATTTTCTCCTCTCCCTTTCTGTTTCATTTGCTTCCTTGTATTGCTAGAACTCGCATTTCGTAACCACTTCATTATTATTTTCATTTTTTAATAAAAAGACTATAAGTAACTTTTCTAACAAAAACAACTCACCAACTTAAGTCCAGGTGCTTTAAATGAGAATCAAACTTGAGACCTTAGGGTGGGTGGCTACCTTACTAATACAAAGTTTAATAATTTCTTTGAAAAAATAAAAGAACATTCAAACTGAGGTCAATTAGCTTCCATTGTGTTTATTTATTGAATCAAATATAAATATTAAATTTATGATAATTTACAAACAAAGTGTGCAGACCTCTAGACCCCACTCATCTTATCTGACTTCCTCAATTCCACCATCGCAACCACCTCAAAGAAACATAAAAAACTTAAAACTTAGACCTAGAAGTTTGTCATCAGACAACCGGGAGTTCATGATTCTTGGAAGGGTAACATGCTATTTCCACAATTCCTTATTCTACATTTAAGAGCAACAAAAGTGCAAATTTAGCTAAAAAAGAAACATGTACCTTTGCAGCATCTTCAGGGTTGTTCTTGACAGGTGCATATGCAAGCCATATATCCATTACCTAAGAGAAAGCATCAATGGCATTGACAAAAAAAGTCCCTCAATCTAAATATAATAAATATTAGGTCAAGCATCTGAACAATTTGCCATTATCTGAAGTATAACAGAAAATTTAACAGAGCCCTTTGACCCACCGTAAATCCAACCCTAGCGGTTGGAGGTAACGTCTTAGGATAATCTTGCATCATACACTCTAACCGAGTGGAGGACTTGAAAGAAGTTTTAGTTGAATCCTTGTACCTGTCAGTAGCAAGACGAAACAGGTTGATTAGAAAGTTTATGTAAGCTACAACTACCCAAAGAATTTTGACAGATTTTAGAGAACGGGCTTGAAAATATGTAGAGAATTTATGTGACCGAAGAACTTTACAGCCAAAAGTTTTTTCCATATAACTGAACTTGAGCCTAGAGATGAATATTTGTTTTCATTAATGAGGACCAAAAAATGCTTTTAGAATTGAACATTAGAATTGGTATAAACACTCTTTGTGTTATTTGAAAAGCTTAGATCTCAGGGAAATAGGAATTACTTGGGATTAACAAACTCCTTGATCGAACCTCCAGTCTTTTTAAGCTCCTCCAGATAAGGGCCAACAGCAAGTATTAACTGCACAAAAGCTTAATCTTTTTCATGACAATCTAAGACAAATATGATTTTAGGGGAAGCGACAAGTGAATTAGCTGAGAATATACTTACACAGACAATCAGATATGAGAAGTTACTTGAGAGATTTTCGGTATTGAAAGAATTTTTTTTATTTGAATTGTCATTTTCTGTGTCATCCATTATCGACCTGTTGTATTTAGGTGATTATTCTATCTGTATCCTTATTAAGTATATGATACGCGCAAATTGACCTGGAGAATTTAATGGCCGTCCAAGTTCATTTTTAATTTCTTCACGGTGGACTTGTTCAAAATGAACACCATTCAGATCAAATGTTCAAGACTTGATATGGATATTGTTTCTATTATTAAAAATTGACCTTGCGTTAATACACACTTTAATATTTAAAAAAAGAGAGTAAATTAACTGCGTGAAAAGTTAAACAGAATACAAGACAATGGCCTATTTTGAAACACTTTTATTTTTGTATTAATAATCTAAATCAGTGTCTAACTAAATTCAGTTTTCAAATGAGATCCCATCTGGATCCACACCCGGTGAGATATATGACAGAAAAAATCCAATGTACTTATATCCCAGTTAAGAGAACAATAAATATCACATCCAACAAATAGAAACATACTCACATAAAGAACAATGAACGCAAGAGAATCAACATTGAAATAAGGTTTAAACGTGAACCAACAGTAATAGAGACTTTGGTTTGCCAATGGTTACGAGTGAGGAAAAGGCCCTGTGCAATTGAGAAAAAACAATTCATTAAGAGGAAGTGAAATGCTGATAGAATCTTACTTGGTTTATGTTTCCAGGAAAAGGTGAATAGCCTGTTTCAGAATTGACATCACCATCAGGATAACCTGTTGCCCTAAGTAAGGGATCAAGCTGGTTGTATTCAACATTAATCACCATTGTTCTACCTGAAACCAGAAAAATTGGTTTTATTCATTAATCAGGATGTATGCATATTTGGATGCAAATCTAGTTCTTGGACCTATTGAATGCTTCTACAATCTTTTCCATTGTGCTGAACAGGAACAACAATAGAATAATAATGATAAGGAAAATAAGCAAATTATTCACAATAACATCTTCATATCACTAGATGGTCTCCAAAATAACTAAGACAATCAAAATAATTTGTTATTCCTCATCAATCAAATCATCAACCAAAATATCAAATTAACTTAACTTATTTTGTTTTATAACCTTTTTTAAAATAAAAAAACTTTGTTTGATGAAAAAGTGGATTATTTGGATTAAATGACAAAAGTATCCTTTGTATTTAATATTTAATTAAAATGTTTGTTTATAGAAAAAAAATCCTACATCAAACAAGCTCTTGGTTACCATCAGAATGAGTAAGTTTTGTAATTCCTCCAATAGCCTCTTTTGCTTTGCGAGGAACAGCAAGGGAATTAACATCATACTGTTTGGCAGCACTAACTCCCAGGGAAGCAGGGATTGCCTGGACAAAATGAAAATGCAATACCACTAAGTTATTGAATAATGGACATGGACGCATCTTGCGCTCTTTTTTAATAAAAGTTGACCTTTTTCAAAAATTAAATAAATAATGGACATGGAAAAAACTTGCATTGAGAAAAATAAACCAGTAATAGGAATAAACTAACTCAACCTGAAAGAGAAGTCCATTTGTGTCTTGGAAGAACAGAACCCACTTCAAACCAGCATCTCGCCTGCATATACCAGTATCAATCAACTACCATATTCAAGGGAGTGAATTCCGTAATAAACCAAAATGAGAACATTCAATTTTATCATACCATAAAAAGTCATTCTAGGAAGAGCTAAACAATACACATACCATTCATTTAACAAGCCACTGGAGTAAAGGAGTGAGTGAACATCTCCATGACCATGCGGTTTTGTCTGCAACAGAATATTGCGTAAGAACTTTCAGAATTTTAACTGAAGACTAGGTTAAAATTTTTTGGGTGTGAAAGAGGGAACCGTTCTAACCACAGCTATGTAGATTGTGGCTCCAAGTTACATAATGAAATGAAGAAAACGAAATTCACCTGAATACTGTATTTATTTTTTGGGTCCAAGGCAAGTCTTGCATCATTATCATCTAAGCAAGCAACTTTTTCCTGGAAATAATTATTAAAAATGTATAATCGTTAAAACTGGTTCTGTAGAAGACCCATGGACTCTCTTAAATTACTGAAGCAACAATCATTCGGTACCTGTTTCAGAAGTTTAACTTGTGAAGCAGTCATTCCAAAATAATAATTTTTTTCCAACAGTTCTAAAGTACGTTCATGCGTATCATCTGATGTCATTATAGCAAGAGGAATCTTCCTCTGGCATCCTCCTAAAAGATTACAAAAAGAAAGACAACCAAGCTATAGTAAGGTAAGATACAAGACAGAAAGCACAACTTAGGGCTGCAAAGAAGAAGAAACAGAAAATAAAAATTACTATTCTGAACCATTTTATACTCTCTGCAATGAGCACAACTATATTGTACAAAGTTTAAGTTGCAAAAAACAACTACTTCTATTACACATATATATATCTTCAAATTATACTCATGATCTAAAAAGTTATGAGATATTAAAATCTTTAAAATAATGCAACAACAAAGGAGGACTTAGAAAATGGGACGGAAAGAGGATACACTCATATGAACTTGTATTTCTATAAATAATCACATATATTTTAACTTCAAACTCTTTTCCAGTTGATCCTCTAATAAGAAACCATGTTACTATGGTAGTATCCATAATAATTACTAGCTTAAAAGACATCAGGATATCTTTAAGAAAAAGAATATTGTCGTTCAATAAATATATCACAGCAAACTTTTGGGCTTGTTAAGTAGCTGCAGAAATAAGAATTGAAGGACAATTCTATACAATTTTTTGGAGATTTGTTCAATATCCTGTAGCTTAGCCTTTCTTTCACTATAAGTGTTCTAAGGTATCTTCAAGTACTAAATGCCACTATGTTATCATCTGATGTTTTATAAAATTAGTCTAGGCCAAAGTTCAAGTTGAAAATAGTAAATAAAACAGAACCTTCAACAAGGCTGCAGCTTGCATCTTGTAGAGCTAAAATGGAGTCAATATAATGCTGCAAGAAACAAGTCCCTGTAGTAGTCTCTCTAGGAAGAGCCACCTGCATTGATTAAGAAGGGGAATGGTTACAGGGATTCTAACTCTGTTGAAAGTTCACACTCCACATAATAAGAATCATCAACAAGAAACTAAGTGAAATTCTTTCTACCTTGATTCCATTGTATCCCAGGCGTTCGCCAAGTCCCCCTGCAACAAGAACAAAGGCAGCATCCTTCGCTTCCTTAATACCATTCAACTCATATTGAACAAAGTTATCATCACCAAATTTCAGAACCTCTCCTGATGGGACCTGTAACATAAACATGCTGATTTGTATCGTTTATAGAAATGACAAACAACTTGTATTATATTGGCTATTACCGTTTCTTTGATTCAATTTCTTTATTTAAGCAGCACAAAACAGTCAGCAGGGAAAAACATTATAAATAACATACACTCAGTTCAAATCAATTAAGATCTCAATAACAAAATGTACTTTTATCTCATTGGAAAGTGAAATGGGATTCGACATGTCTAACAGAAAACCCAAAAAATGAGAGTACTTACGGAAGGTGTAAAGCCATCAAAAGGGTTCTTCCCAGCTTTGGAATCGGCTAAGAGTTCTCTCGCAGTCTTAATGTAGGTAATCAACCCACCTGGATAGCTATCATTGAGGCGTGATATCTGAAAAATATTAGAAGTTACTACATTTCTCTAAGAATGAAGTAGCTAATAGATTATAAATAACAAGTTAGAAATAGTTTCAAACAGAAAAGAGATCTATAGATTAGATGTTTATTCTCTCAGCAAACCCACCACTTAAATAAAAATGCAAGAAATGTGTGATTACCGAGCTTATTCCAGCCTCCAAGATCAAAGATGAGATTTTTCAACTAAAACGATCATCTCTTGTTCATTTAAAATCCAAATCCAAAATCAACCCACCTCTTTCTATTCTAGAGTTTACCATTCATGCTAGACATATAGTGAGAATTAACCTGATCGAAGAAAGCTCGTTTCTCTCCATCATCAGTTCCAGGCTCAGGCCAATGCTGAAAAAGATGAGTCTGATCCGTTTCCAATAACATTTTCGCCAGAGAAACCTGACAAAAGAATCAAATTTAATTCCGGGTTCGATACTACAGAACTTGCATGTACAGGAAGATCACTTACACACACCAACCTGCTGTGGAGAAAGAAGGTGCAAATTCTTCTTCAGATTTGGAGCAGAGGAAACCCATTTCGCATCGATGGTGAGCTTCGATAATTCCTCCGCCGCTGATGCCGCCGGCGTCGCCATCTTGTTGATCGAATTTTACTGTGTTCGGGAAATCTTACAGATCCAGGAAGATTAATGATGATGGCAAAGAAGTTTTTTTTTTTTTTTTCAGTGAATGGATAGTGTTTAAACCGCACTAATCATGATTTAAGCATAAAACTTACAATTATTTAACAAATAGACAAATATTTATTTAAAAAATATATATAGGTTTATTTATACAATAAAATTTCTTTCTTTAAATTTAAAAAATTAACAAAACAGACCCACAATAATAATCACTTCATGTTCTTAAATAAATTTAACACATTTAATCTCATTGACCATCTTTTAGACAAAAAAAAAAAAACTTAAATATGGTAATAATAAAATTGATATTATTTTATCTATAAAAAATTATAACATTAATTAATATATTACAATTACAAATCTTATTAATTTGGTTATTTAAATAGATTTTATATATAATTTTGTACTTCAATTATATTTAATAGATTAGTTATAAGTTATAACTAATGTATTAAAGTGTTTATAATGTCAGACTAAATTTTAAATATTCACCAACCCTCTTTAATTTATGAGGGTGAGTTTACAACTACTCTTTTTTTTTCTATAAAATATCACTTAAAAATATTATTTGATTATAAATTTTATTAATAAAATAAATTATTTACCTTCTTAAAAGAATCAATTAAAAAAAATATTTTAGAATCTAAATCCTAAACCTTCTTAAAATAAATATTTTTTCTTATTTTATTGAATTATTTAAATAATTTTAAATTGAAATTAGAAAAAATATGATTATTTCATTGTAAGATGTATTGAATATTAATATATAATAAAAAATAAAAATAAAAGACTATAAAGATTCAGTCTTTCTCCTCTCTCTATCTCCTTTCAAGGTCTGTCTGCAGTACTAGGTCAGTGAAGGAACTTCCAAATTTTGAAAGGTACGATTCTCTATTTCTCTCGATATATATTTTGTGATTTTGCCCTAATGTTTATCATCATCATCAACATGAAAGAAGAAAAGGGTGTCAAATAAAGATGAAATTTTTATGTTTTGATGTTTTGTAGGAAGAATAGTTTCTGGGAAATACTTAGGGAGGAGAAAGAAGTTTAATTTTCAGAAATTGATCGTGTTCGGAGCTAAAAATGAGTCGAATTCGGTCTCGAGATGTGAATGTTCAGTACGACGAGTATTTGGATCGGCATTTGAAGAGGAGAAAGATTCATACAGGGGATTTCGCTTATAACCTTGATATCATCATGCAAAATAAGGGAAATACTGATGGAAAGATTGATGAAGCATACCTAAATTATCTGGCCCACGTTAGGAATGATGGTGAAAGACAAAAGGGTATATATGAGAGTGAAGATGAAGATGAAGATGAAGTTGAAACGGATCCTCAATATATCAAATTTTTACAGTGTTTGAAAAAAGATGGGAAATCTTATATTCTTACAACAATTGGTGAAGATGGGAAGCCTCTGCACATCAAATACGAAAAAGAAGAAGATGATGAACTGAATGAAGATCATGTCCCACAGAAACCAAGAAAAACTATCTCCAAAGATGTGAGAGCTCCAAACAGGATTATAAACGAAGACAATGGAGAAATGGGGAGAAAATGCAGAGGAAAAGCTGTGGAAACCTCAACCTTAGGGGGAACTAAGGATTTAGAACGAGAATTTCGAGATCATGGTGAGCCCAATCGATGTGCAAGTCACAGAAAAAGTGCAAGGATTGATAAGACACCAGCAGCTGGAGGAAAGGATATGAAAATTTTCAAGACAGACCCTAACTATCAAATATTCCTTGATAATATCAAGAGAGAACAACCTTTATTTGTCAGAATTGGAGATATCGCCATAACATATAGCGAGGATGAAAGTCCTGCAGACTCTGAAATTTTGGTGACAACTGATGTCTCAGATTTCAATGTTGGAAACCATAATCCTTTCGTAACTTCAAAGCACTTCATAACTTCACCGGTAACTGTCTTGTTTCTATTTCTTTCCATTCAACCTTAACCTTATTTAGTTACTTTTTCTTTTCTTTCTTCCCACGGAATCATGAAATTAATCTTGCATGGGTTTATTGATTGATAATTGTTTTATATAAAGGTTGAAAACATGGAGCAGCCAAGCACAATGAATTGTTCTCAGTTTAAAGAAAGATTAATGAGTGTTCTGAAAACACCATTTAATGAAATAGAATACAAAAGGCTTAAGGAGGAGATTAAGAAGCAAACGCCCAAGAATGGTCGTCACAGAGACTTGCGTGGAGATGCATCATTAAGATCATACCCAACAGATGAATGCAATGAGTCATACCTTGAACAACATACTGGTATGTTATTCTTTTATACAAGATTTTCTGATATTGAAGCAGTTTCCAAGACTTGAGCCTTTTCAGGTGGAACTGAATTGTTTTCATTTCAATATGATTTCTTTGTAATTTGATTCCAGATCAATGATTTGGTGTTTGACTAACCATTATATCAATGAATATGAAAGTAATTACTTTTTTTCTTTATTAAAAGTGTTTGATAATACTTGAATGATCCACATTAAAACAATAGTAAATTATGCAGTCTTTATTAGATCCATTACTGTATTTGTAAATCCAGTGATGGTGTGGACATATGTTCCGTGTGAAATACGATAAAGCTTATGCTATAAATAGTACAGATTGATTTACATTTTGGAGTTATTTTGTGCCTTTAATGGTGATAATTACTAACTTTCCAGTTTGATCATTGCAGATTTTAAGTTGAAAATGTGCGAAGCCAAGATGGATGAGCCCAAACAATTAAATCTCTTACGCGGTTTTTTCTTTTGGTTGGAGGTGCGCGTGTCTTACATATTTATTGTGCTTATACATTAACCAGCTGTATATTAATTTACCAATAAAAGGAGCAATTATTTTTTCCTAACAATCAGCCTCTCCAAGTTTACTGGTGGCTTCTATTTGCTTTAAACTTTTTTAAAAAAGGTCATTTTTTTTATATAAAAAAGAATGCATAAGGGGTGAGAAAAGAGGAAAAACAACTAGAGTTAGATATCAACAAGGTAAAAAAATTATTCTGTACAAATCCCCCTTTTCCTTATTGGTGGCTTCATTTACTAATTACTATAGTACCCTATATTATACTAATTACTATGTTAATTATATGCTACCCCTACAATACTACAGTTGCGCTAAACTGCGTTGCAAAACATTTTTTTTAGTGATCAATATTTGTTAGAAAGATGAATAATCTGGTGAATATTTCTTCTTTTTTCTAGTTTTTGCATGTACACACGAACATTCATATTCAAGTTAGAACTTGAAAGAAATAAGGAGTTGGTTGGTATAATTTGTATATTACTTTGATTCATTTGTGTATTGTATGATGTTTCAGAACTTGGCTCATGATGGAGCATTTCATCCATGGAAGGACCCCCATTGTGTCTGAAAGTGATTCAGCCTGGATAGAGGAGGGGAGGGGTGGTGGGTGTCTTAAAAATGATTCAGCCTGAAGATATAAGTATAGATTTAAGTGACTTGCAGCAGTTAAGTGAATGCCGACTTGAGATTGATGGCTATGGAAATTCTGGATGTCTGAAAATGATTCAACCTGTAGATTTAATTGACTTGCAGCAGTTAATAGAATTTGTCTAGGATTGAAATTGATGGCTATGAAAATTCTTGTAGTTTGCTAATTTATTAACTATATTTGCTCTGGCTGTTTGTAATATTAGTTTACAGCAGCTATGGAATTGAAACACAATTAGACTATGAAACAATTTTTTTTTTTTTTTTAATTTCTTGTACTAGAACATGATACAGGTATGGATTAGAAACCCTGATTGTAGTTATTGATTTACATCTTGAAACTGTTCATCTGTGTAACAGAACCCTACTCTTGGTTTTCCCATGCTGAAGTTGAGTACCCTACAGTTCATGTTATACTTGATCAACCCATCATACAACATCTTCCTTATGTAATGCTCTACATCCGAACCGATCAAACGTAATGTGTATTCAGTCAATGGAGCACCCTGTGTTTATCATGAAAACCCATAAATTATTTTTCAAACCCAAAATTCCAAATGAAATAGATGTGTTTTTTTACCTCATAATGGTCAACGAGATCTTGGAAGTAAGCAAAGACCATGTCACATGTTTCAGGCGTCCATTCAAATTCACAGCCAGGATCAAGAATCATGGTGAGTTTATCCATCTGGGATTGGTCCATTTCTAAAGTTTCAGGATCTATGTAGGCTGCAAAGATCCTGACATGACGTGTCACACTGCTCAGCCACTGCCCACCGAATTCTTTGCTCAGATTCTTGCTCTTCACGTTCCTCTGCACCTCCACAGGCCTTAATCTCTCCTTCACTCCTCCTTCCTGTGGTGGAAGCAAGGGAGGCTCCGGCGACTTTACTTCCTCTTTAACTTCTTCCGTGCTTTGTTCTGTTTGCTGTTGGGATGAGATGAAGGTGACTACTGTGTTAATCCTGTCTTTAGGAAGAGGAGGTTTGGACATTATACCTGTCCAGGGGAAGAGAGAAAATTTTGTTGACGCCATGCAAGAGTTGTGAGGATTGGAGTTGGTTATTTTCTTATATTTCAGAATTGGGCGGAAGAGAGATAGGATTATGTATATGTGGAGTCTATCTAAACTCTCTTATCTTGTGTGGTTCAGATTTCATGCATGAGAGAGTTTATATGTGTGTGTGAGAGAGTGTTTTGCAAAGGGTGTGAAAAGAAAAAAAGTCAAATAATAGTCCATATTGAGTTTATGTTAATAATTTTCTAGAAACATTAACAATCTGAGGTTATTGTCTATATGATTAAAATTGACATATAAGTAATGCAGATAAGCCATTATGCAAACTAATACGAAAATTTCAATTTTCATTGATAAAAGTTTGCTTCTCTGTCATAACATGTATTACAAGGTCTATATAGTATTCAATCAGCCATAATAAAATGTACTTAAAAAAAACAATAAAATGTATTTTCACTATCCTAAAGCTAAACACCAAACCAACCCATACCCCACCCACCAAAAAAAAGAGCAAAAAAAAAAAACTACTAAAAATATGAATCTAGACAGCCCTATCTTCTAATGCGGAGACACTTTGCTTGCTTCCTCCCAAGTCAAGCCTTCTCCTCTTCTTCAGAACAAAATCTGGTTTAATTTGTGCTTCAATGTAGTCCATTGAGTCACCAGATAATAATAACCCTGAAGAACATGACGACTCAATCATATGATCTACTTCTTCATCTTCATCTTCACTAACATCAATGCTAATAAAATCAGCAAATCTTCCTTCTTGAAAGAAAACATCTCTACAATCCTCCCTCTTGCTTGGTTGTGTTGTCTTCTCGCCAACTACAGAAACAACATCAATACAACTCTTCCCAAAGTATCGCCCTTTATTAGCATTGTTTGATTCTTTCGAGATCTTCCTCTTCTTTCCTCCTCCCCCTTTGGAACGCCTTTTCAGATGACGAAGCCTGCACTTGGTACCTTGAGGACAGCTACCCGTTGCTTCAAAGACTGGACAAACATAGCTGTGCTTCTTTCGACACTGCAAGTTGACAGATCATAATCCATTTTATTTGTTTCAACGTACGTGAACTGTGTGCATATGATCTCTTTTTCTTTTTTCACGAGAAATACCTTTTTTTTCCTATGATCCTAAAATCATATATGTATATAGTTTGATATCAAATATTAAAAAAAATAGAAAACAATATCAAATACTTGAGGGAAGAAGCAATTAGGAGAAGATAGATGTTAATGTACAATATCAAAAAAAACATTAAGCAAACCATAAATACCTCATCTCCATGTACACAATAGCCCCTAAGGAAGCCTTCACAAGCTGGGGCATTTGGGTTCACATTTACATGTCTGTAAGGACAATCCTTGTTGAAGCATAACCCTATATATTATCAAGGGACAAGTAAGATTCCATGTATTTTAGACAAACCAATAAGAAGCTAAAGCCATACCACCTTGAAGAAAATAAGAACAGTCTTCCATTCTTTCAGGGATGACCTATAACATTTAAAATTACAACCAAGGAAAAAATGAGGCAATACAAATTATATATATATGACAAGCCAGGGGAGCATGACATGTTATCAACTTAGTTTTCTGCTAAACCAAAAAAAAAAAGGTCAAGAAGACACCTTATGAGTCAATTTGCAGCTGGGATTGGAGCATGAACCCTTTATAAATTTTGTGCAGACAGCAATTTTAGACGGGTCATGAATATAAGGGCATTTTCCACCATCCTTGTTACATTTACCAAACCTCGTTAAGAACTGGCAATATGTGCTCTTCTTGGCCAAACGCAATCTGGCAGTGTGCAAACTCCATCTTATTTTCTCACTTGCTAAAATCCTAACTCGTCTTTTCGGATCTCGAATAAGCTGGTTTCCATTTCCTATGCGCACATATCTGCCACCAAAAGGATGTCAATGCATAAAACACACAATACAATAATAAAAAGCAACTAAACATATCTTTTGTACCTTGCCATTATTATATAGCAATAACTAAATGAAGAACAATCTAGATGGCATAGGTTGAAGCCTCTTCCAGAAAAAAAAACTGCTCTAGAAGATAGAAAGTAAAAAAGATAAGCATAACATACTCATTATTGCCAATTTGGAGTCTCTTGGGAACACCACATATTTTTTGATCTTTCCCGGCATGATTCTCACCTGAGCCTGTTAAATCACCTACACAAGGATAACAAACTTGTTCATTGAAAATCACCTAGTTAAAGACAGGATCAGAAAGGATTCTTATATTAAGTCAATTCAAAGAATTAGTTAAGCTATTAATTCTCCTCCTCAAGGATCCATATTGCACCTGAAATATCAGATCATCATTTCTACAATAAATTAACCGCATATGCACAGTGCTTCCAATCACATTTCTTGTTTCTAGATCCATACAAAGACAAATTCAAAATTTGATTTATTCAGAAATTTATTTATGTTTCTGTATCAAGTAACGTATCCAGATATAAAACAAATAAGTTCCAAATGGGGCACTATCTCCGCTATTAATTGGGAGGTTTTCAACTGGGGTTTGTTAAACCTACACTGCAATCCAATCCACATTTCCCTCTTCCTGATCCAAGTTTAGAAAAACTTGAAACACAAATATTATCTAATAAATGAAGAAGATGAAGGGAAATCCACCTGGAATTCTGTGCAGTGTTCGTCTTGATGGATCCATTTTATATCGGAAAGAGCCAATCCTGAATACTTGCTTCCCTGTAGTGTATTCAGAAAATCAAATCACTATTGTAATGCACAGGCATATATATCAACCATTTGTTATCATCAGGTGAACCAAACAAATATTTCATAAAGAATCTAAGCAATGAAAGAAGAAAGCACTCATTCCCCAGATATCCATCCTTCGGCAACTCAGATCCAGTTAAAAAACAATCTGGCAGCTCATCTGCCACCCCTGAATCTCGAATGGCATACCTGGGTGCAGCTCTAACGTTTTTGCATAACTTACTAGGAGAATGATTTTTACGCCTTGTCCCTGTACCAATACCAGAAGCACCGTTTTGTTCTCTTTTCTTCTTCTCTACTGCAGCAACTGCTAATGTAGCTTCCTACAAACAAATGAAACAATATGGAATTAATTAAGTGATTGATGGACAGTTTCTAGCACCATAATTAAAAACTAACCTCTTTTGCTTTTCTTGAGTTTCTTTCAATAGATTTTGACCACTTCAAACTGGAACCACCAACACTCAGTATCTTAGATATCCGTAGAGAAAAACCATGTTTGGACCTCGTGTAAATAGCATCTCTTTTTGTATGGGCCAGCAAATTCTTACTGAAGACACGAGTACAATCCAGTATTTATTTTCTCAGAGAACTGCTGCAGATACTTGGAAAATGAGAGAACAGAATCAAAATAATACCTGATTGTATTTTTGGATTTGTCAGAAACCCAAGCTGAATTACTAATGACATTCCTCCAATGCGATGACCTTTTCCATGGCAACAAATTAGGCACCTGATACACCAAAGAACTCTCTTTCTTTGATGAGTTTGGATTGTTTAACGTCCACACCAGGGATCCTTTAGAACGTCTGTAAGTCTTTCTTATACCTGTAAATGAGAATATGCTCAATATATGCCAACCTACCCATCTTCGGTAGGAGAAATTTCCCTTTTGGTGCTTGGGAAATGAAATTAAGTCTGATATCACTCATTACAAGCAGATTTCATAGGCATAAATCTTAAAGAAGAGTTCAGAATGAATGAAAATGAATCAAAGACTTTTTTCAAACAAACAAAAAAATGAATCAAAGCCAATATTCTCTTGTTGGAACCGCAAAGATTCCCTATTGCCAAGGTGTTCAGTTAGAAGCATATCTAAATAATAATTATTCCTACATTGATGAACTTAGAAAATGAGGAACATGATAAAATTGGTCTCAAGCCCCTTTGTGGATGATGAACGTCTAGCTATCTCAATGCACTACTTGGAAGGAAGCTGCAATTGACACTATGTTGCTGCTACAATCATCTAATTTGAAATAGCACTCTTCATTGTAATTGCTGTTACAATGGCCTCTTACAAATAGGTTCCATGAGGTATATTACTATACACATTGAGGTGTTCCCAAATAAACTTAGTATATATATTATCATAACTTACTTAGATGTTAAGTTACATATACAAAACATGAGATTAGATAGAAGGATGTATTGTTAAATAATTGTACTTTTACCTTCAAGTGAAAAATGAAACCGCACTTTACCACCCCTCATAAAGAAAGAAAATACACAGACAAAAGTTGTTCTCATGCTGCTTATGAATATAAGGAGAGGTCTTATACATTAATGATGCAAACAATTCCAAATGTTAAATTAAAGATGTACATTGTACATACTAAACCATATCACTAATCAATATGGCAATGTTTCATGTTTAGGAATGAGTAACCCACGTTATATTTTTTTATTCTGCCTCTCAAGTATATAGGTAGATCAGATAATCCTTGAAGTATTAGCTTATATTTGTGTTCTAATAATAAACCATGCAACAAACAATGAAAGAGTAAAAAGAAACAATACCTTTAACAGATGGCCTCTTGGTAGAAGTATTGGCAATAGGCCTAGTCCCAGTGGAAGAAGCATTAAGTGTGACTACATCTTGCAGTGCATGACCTTCAAGTGGCTTTCTGATGAGCTGATTTCTCTTCAGCTTTACATAACCATCAGTCTGCTCTGAATTCTGAACAGATGGTTCGCTAGCAGATGATGCAACTAATTGATTTGATTTGTTTTTCACATATACTATCTTCCTTCCAGTCCCATTTTTTGAGCTTTCATTGTCTTCAACTATATGACTTTGAATCACACAAGTTTGGTCTTCAGGGGTTTGTGAAGAACTAGGACCACCCACAGAAGTATTCAGAACATCCGCATTTTCTATGCATTCCATATTCCCAAGCATGGATTGAGAAGAAGTTTCCATAGGAGGATTCATCACAAGCAAAGATGATGAATCTTGTGAGATACTTCTACAATCAAATAATTTACTTGTGTTTGGTAATGGTGGAGTCTTTACCTTTTCAACAAGTTCTGATCTCGAGTATTTCAATGAGTTAACAACATTTACTTTGTTGTCTAGTCCAGCCTTATTTTTTATCCCATCTTGAACCAAGGAATTCAGACGATAGACAGATGAGCTCACAGAATTAGCCGATCCAGCAACCGTAGAAGGTTTTCTCAGAAGACTGTTGCCCTTCCGAACATAAGCATTCTGGACATTTTCAATACTTGTAGACAATTTCTTTTGCAAGGAAACAATATTCAAGTTGTTCTTTCCGTGGACAGGTAAGGAAGGAGCTTTCTCAGTTCGATGCCATGTTCGAGGTTTTGCCTTATTGTCTAGGGGAGCTGCCTTCCTTATGTTCGAATAAGTGGGAAAAACTCTAGGAACTGAAACACTCGGATGACTATTTCTTAGAGTTGTGCCCCTTGGATTGCATTGCAGAAGAGAAGGCACTGTCTTAGCAGTATCTGTATGCAAACTTGCCCTTGTCTGACCTGGTTTCTGGTTGCATGTACTAGTACTTGGAGATTTATCAAAAGAACCCAAAGGAGTCCTACTTTCAGAAACAGGCTTCTCAAAATCTGTATTTTCAAACCCATAGTTTTTATCCACCATGTGTGATTCCTCATCTGTGGACAAGGTGTCGAGAGATGCGCCATTAGGGAGTACATTCATTACACAGTTCACTATCTCATGAGAATTGACGGTAGAAGGATCAACTCTATCAGAATATTGAGATGTAGAGTTTGAAACAGAAGATAAGCCATCTTTCTTAGGTAAAATGCTGTCTCGCTCCATATCTGCAAATTGTCGTCTATGATCTTTGTCCTGGCCAGGAGCATCGAAAGGGTTGCTCTGAAGAGTAGTCTCTGCTTCAAGAGTAATCTCCACCTGAAGCAAGGAAGCAATGTTTTGCCAGCTGTTATTTGTAGCAAATTTTAGGGGATGCTCAACATTGTTATGGTCCTCAGGATCTTTTACCTGAGCTAATTCTGGTTCAGGTTTTGAATCAATAAGGACATCCTCTCTTGCCAGATCAAGTGAATAATTTCCCATTTCATTATCCACAAGCACTGAGGAATCTGAACAAGGAAGACCAGAAGAGGCCAATGTGTTGATGTTAAATTCAGTAACTTCTTCTCCTTTCTCAATATAGAATTTATCAGAGACTAAGGTCAATTCCTCATTAGGTATATGGATGTCTGTGCAGCTGGGAGATCCTTGAATCGAAGGAAGTGTTGGAGAGCTTGAAACATTTGCACCGATATATCTCTTCTTCCTACACCTGGGAGAAGTTCCTGTTAGACCAGTGTAGGAACTGGAATTCTCCTCTTCTTGATGTAAACTGCAACCCAAATTCAGAGTAACATCATCACTGGTTGACTTTATCAAATCCATCTGAGAATCCTCAATTTTCCTCTTCTTATGCTGTTTCTTAACAGGATTAACGTTTAGATTGTCAGTTGCTGAAGTTACCGTGGGTCCTTCATTGAGACTATTCTGAAGCAACAAAGTGGCCTCTTCTTGACTTGACTCATCATTGTTACTATCAGTCTGAGCTAGATTAGAAACAAGATCCATTTGAGATTCAGTTTTCCCATTTTCAGAGGCCAGCAAATCGGTTACAGTATTGTTAGATCCTGCAGCATCAGCTACAGTTTCATTGATGTCAATGTGATATGAAGAATCCAGGTGTTCAATATCACTGTCTTTAGTTAGAGAAATGGAAAGCCTTTGATCTTCATCAACAAGGATATTCTCTAGCAAAATAGAAGTCTGATTAAATGTAGGATCAGCTGGAGAAGATTCATTAGAAAGAAGGTTATTCACAGCATGTGTATTGTGATCAAAGCTTGCAGGATATGATAAATGGGAATCAGATTCGCCTCCCATTGATTTAGGGGATACAGAGGGCTTATCCACGCATGATTGTTGATCAATGTCATCCATTATAAGGCTATCAGGATCCCTAAGCTGCAGTTTAATTGGATCCTTGTATGAATCAGTGCTAGCAAAAGAATCAATAGATCCAGACATTCTAACATTTAAGTTGTGCAGATCACATTCATTTTCTACACAATAAGATGAAGCCACAAGAGGATCAAATATATTTGTATTTGCACGTGCCTCAATATTAGGTATAGATACTTTGCTAGAATCAAGGTGAACTCCATTCAACTTTGCTAATAAAGCACGAGGAGATTCCATCAACTTATTATCAAGCAATGAAGTGATTTGATCAGAAGAAGATTGCAAAACAGTGCCATGCATGGAACCAGAAGCTGAAAAGTTATTTGCCTCACCTAAAATTACATCACAAAGAGAATCTTCAGACACGGAATTTCTGGAACTACCCGACGTAATAGGCACTGAATCCATTTTAGATACTTCTGAGTCTGACACATGAGAAAGTGGCCTAGTGACCTTGCTATCAGCCAAACGAGGACTTGTGTCTGAATCAATGGCATGACGAGCCCTTTGAGGACTTGATGGTATTATATCGTTGTCCTGTGCAAATCCACAACCAGAACCGACTCCCTTCGCATCCAAATTTTTTGAATCCAACTTCACAGTGCTATCCGATGAATTACTGAGGTCCTTGGATGGAGTCTCCAGTTCCCCTAACTTCCTATTTCTTAGTCTTGTGTTCACCTGAGATTCGTGTTCCCTTGATGTAGGCACAATAGCCTTGGCTATTAATCCGTTAGATTTAAATGAAACATCCAGTTCTACCTTGCTTCCCTTTCTATCTTCTTCAGTTCTCTTTTCAGGATAGGAAATGACACTTCTTAGTCGTAAATTTTTTGGCTCTGCTTCCACTGATTGGGCAAAAGAGAAATGGGGTTCATTGTTTCTATCCTTATTACTAGGCTTACCACTCTGAAGTCTCTGTAATGCACTCTTCTTTTGAATTTTCTTCTGGGGAATATGAAGAAAATCTTGGCTACCTTCCCTGTTCCCTCTATAATTGGATTTACCAGATGGATACCTATGATATCCACGTCTAGAGGGAGCAATGTTAACATCATCATCAGCGTCAAACTGATTCCGTACCTCATCATGAAGACCGGGCAAATCACGAAAATTGGACCTAACATCATTCCAATCTCTACTATCATTTCTATCACGCTGAAATCTGTCACTATTCATCGAATAACTATCAAAGGGATGGTAATTTTCCAAATCTGTTACAAAATCCTTTGGTGCAGACAATCTAGAGTTAGAACCCATATGTGACTCCCTATATAGAGAACTTCTTGAACCATGGCTGAAATCAGAAACATAATCATTAAGAATACGTTGGAAATCATTTTTACGATCACCACCATGGCTATCAATTCGACCCAGTAAAACCCTTTCTGAATGATTAGATTGAAACTCATCTCCAAACCTAAGGTCACCTTCTATATCAAGCCTACGATTATCAGATGGTCGATAAGAAGATACCTGCGTTTGACAGTGACGAGGATCTTTTTCTCGCTCGAACCTGACTTGTCGACGACTTTCCGGTGCCGCAACTCTGGGTGGGTGTGGGTGTGGGTCCGACCATGTATCGGAACGGTAATCAGAAACCCTATTCTGAAATTCTGGTATATAACAGCGTGACCGATTATCATCCAACATATTGCGATTCGAAACCCTAGATGGCGAAGGGTTTCGATGATATTCATCGAATTGAGGTCTATGTTTATTGTCTTCAACCATCCCATGGTTTCCATGATTGACGAAGGTGAACTGGGATTGCTGGGAATTGTATGACGGAGGAGGTGTGTGGGAAAAAGGCGGTGGCGGCGGAAGGGGGCGATGTTGAGGGTAGTGTTGAGGCTCGTTGAAATAGGTCGGCGGCGGAGGAAGAGGCGGACCATGGGGAGGAGGTGCGTATCTAGGTTGTTGCTGCTGCTGCCGGTGGTGGTGGTGATGGAAGGACGGCAACTCCATCGTTGATCTCTTTCTCTCTCTCTAAGAAGATGGCGCAAGCTGCCTTCTTTGAAATTCAAGAATTTTTAGGCATCGTCCAGACAGCCTGGGAAATTTGATGAAATGGCCCCCATAACAGGGGAAATTCCAAAAAGGGCCCCGCCTACTAAAGTTGGCAAAAAGGGCCCTTTTGCCCCGCGAAATGTCGGAAATACCCCTTCGGCGCCATTTCTTACGCTCAAAGACGCGAATTACCAATCACGCGATTCATCTAAATCGCGTGTGTTCATCACCGCGATTTAGATGAAACGCGTGATTAGTAATTCGCGTTTTTAAATGTACGCGATTTACCATGCACGCGATTTAATCTAAATCGCGGTGATGAACTCACGCGATTTAGATTAAATCGCGTCCATGGTAAATCGCGTCTTTAGTCGTATATATAATATTTCGGCCCTAATTTAAAACAAAACCACCCCGATTCTCCCTCCCACTCCGACTTCCAAAACCACGTCTTCTCAACTGCCGACTTCCTTCAACATCGATCAAGATCATCGTTCCTCAACATCGTTCCTCGTCCAACATCTTCGACTTTCCACCGTCTATTCGACATCATCGTCTTTCCACCGTCTTTTTGACATATTCCGGTGAGTTTAGGGCTTAATAGTTAGGGTTAGGTGTTGATGTGTATTATTCCGTTTATATTGATTTATATTGATGTATTTAGGGTTTAGGGTTTGGTTCTGGTTTCGTTTATGTGTGTAAATGCTTTTAGGGTATATGACGAGTATTGTATCAGTGTTCTTATTCTGCATGCATGCATTTCACGCTTATTCATTCATTTCTCGTTTAAGAAATGACATTTCCGTTTTTGTTATGTGCTTGTGAAGAAATGGTATTTAGGGTTAGGGTTTAACTTTTGCTGCTTTACTGCACCTTAATAGAATGGCAATGAGACAGGTTTCGTGTTTGTTATGTGCTTCTGAAGAAATGGTATTTAGGGTTAGGGTTTAACTTTTGCTGCTTTACTGCACCTTATTAGAATGTCAATGAGACAGGTTTCGATGTTATATTAAGAAATTTAGTCAACACGTGCTCCTAATTTGCCGTGCTGAATCAAAAGCCATAAATGATCCACACTGTATGTTCACTTTCTTGGACCATATTGCACTTGCTATAGGAAGCAAATATATCTTTCACTTTTACCTTGATTGAATGCATTTCTAAAAGTTGATCAAGTGTTAATATGTTTAATTGGAGGCTGCATCTAGATGAGTGTTCTTATATTGAATACATTGATTGTAAAATCCTTTTTGATGAGTGGATGACTCGGGAATATATATGTGCATCTATACACTAGATGCTATGATTGAACTGGACCAAACTATTTTCTGTCATGATTTATTCTGTTCCATTTTTGTTGTTGGTCTTACTATTTAATTAAATACTTATTTTGTTTTGCTAATTATCATGGTGATCCCATCTTCTTCCTTGTTTTGTAGATGGAGTCCACTACAATACCCGAGTTTGCTGGGAGGGTATCCTAAAAAACCAATATGGGAAATATTGCTGCCAAGTTTGCCAAGATGAATCTAACTGAAAGGGTAGAGGAAACCCAATTCAGATTCTTATTCAAAGGGCACCCGTTACTGCGTTTCTCAGGAATGATTATACACCACATGCTCCTCAGGAAGTCCAGCTCAAATTCTATGGAGATGAAGTTCCTTGTGAATGGAGAAGAGCTGTGCTTCGGGATGAGGGAGTTTGCATTGGTTACAGGTCTCAATTTTGGGAGATTCCCTAATGAGCAAACAATTTTCAACCAGGTTGAAGAATCTCCAACTTTGGTTCTTAAATATTTTAAACGTATTCCACTTATTAGAATAGCAGACCTTCATTCAAAATTCCTGTCCTGCTCTGATAGGGAAGATGCATGGAAATTGGGGCTGGTATACCTTGTTTCCCATTATCTCTTTGCCCTTGACCCGAGGAGGATAATAAATATGAAACTCTTCAGCATGGTCGATGACATCGACACCTTCCTCAATTTTCCATGGGGTAAGGTGGCCTTTAGAGCAACCATGAAGGGTTTGACCAGAGACCTTGATCGCTACAGGACGCTGTATCTGCAGAAGAAGGATGCCGCCTCGGGGAAGAAGAAGAACAAAGACAAAGAAAAAGATGTCGATGTTTCTTATACCGTATATGGGTTCGCACTAGCCTTACAAGTGTGGACTTATGAGGTGATCCAAACTTTTGTCCCCAATCTTGCAATTAAAACGACGCTTCAAACTGAAGATCCTGTCTGCCCAAGAATAATACAGTACAAATCAAAGAGGAAGAGCACTGCCTCTGATCTTCAAACTGCCCTGCAAGGCACGATTGTTAAGCAAATGGAATTGTCTGAAGAAGAGAAGATCTTATATGCTGGGGATGACTTTGAAGATATGGGAGGTAATGTTTATGATGTCTTTTTTGATCTTGACTGCAGAAAGAGGAAATTTGGAGATATTGACGATGGAGTTCCTCATAAAAAAACTATCATGAGGAAGAAAAGGCAAATTACTCCAGCCAAAGCCAAAACTTCCACAAGAAGAAGAACCCGCAACCCTACCCCCAGCACCAGCACCAGCAGCTCTTATTCAGTCGAGAGCGCCACGAGTAGAAAAGACGAAGAAGAAGAAGAAGACGAAGACGAAGAATCCTCTCCCCCAACTCCAACAACAACAACTCCCCACGATAGATGTAGATTGGATCAACTTTCGAAGGAGCTAAATGAATTCAAAACTGTAATGAGAAAGGAACTGACTCTCTTCAAAACTGAAATGAGAAATGAAATAAGGCTCATCAAAACCGAAATGAGAGATGACATAATTCTCATTAAACGGATGTTAAAGCAACTACAGCAAGGGGAGAATGATGTGGTGAACACTGAGGACAATGATGTGGTGATTTTGGAGAAAGACAATGCTGTGCTTGTGGAGGAGAATGAAGTTGAGGTATGTATTTCTTGTATTTCCTTGAATTTGGATAATTGGTGCATTTCTTGCATTTCGACTAATTGCACAGGCTTTTCTGTTTATTGTAGGATGGACAAGAGGAAGACAATGATGTGCTGATTTTGGAGAAAGACAATGTTGGGCTTGTGGAGGATAATGAAGTTGAGGTATGTATTTCTTGCATTTCCTTGCATTTGTATAATTGGTGCATTTCTTGCATTTCGACTTATTGAAGGCTTTTCTGTTTATTGTAGGATGGACAGGAGGAAGACAATGTTGGGCTTGTGGAGAAAAAAATTGTTGAGGAGGACAATGAAAACGAAGAGAAGACAGTTGAAGATGGTGTTAAAAATACTGAGGTATGCATTTCTTGCATTTGGTGCAATTCGCGCACTTTTCCTAATTCTTGCATTTGGACTAATTGAAGGGCTTTTCTGTTTATTGTAGGATGGACAGGAAAAAGACATTGTTGGTCTCTTGGAGAAAACCACTGTTGGGGAGGGGGAGGACAATGGCAATGAAGAGCAGACAGTTGAAGATGGTGAAAAAAATTTCGAGGTATGCATTTCTTGCATTTGGTGCAATTCGCGCACTTTTCCTAATTCTTTCATTTGGACTAATTGAAGGGCTTTTCTGTTTATTGTAGGATGGACAGGAAAAAGACATTGTTGGTCTCTTGGAGAAGAACACTGTTGGGGAGGGGGAGGACAATGAAAATGAAGAGCAGACAGTTGAAGATGTGGAAGAAAATTTCGAGGTATGCATTTCATGCATTTGGTGCAATTCGCGCACTTTTCATATTTCTTGCATTTGGACTAATTGAAGCGTTTTTCATGTTTTTGTAGGATGGGCCGTTGTTGGAGATGGAGAATGTTGGGAATTTGGAGGAGAAGACAGTTGAAGATGGGCAAAAAAATTTCGAGGTATGCATTTCATGCATTTGGTGCAATTCGCGCACTTTGCCTATTTCTTGCCTTTGGACTAATTGAAGGGCTTTTCTGGTTTTTGTAGGATGGGATTTTGTTGGAAATGGAGAAGACAGTTGAAGATGGGGAACACAATACTGAGGTATGCATTTCATGCATTTGGTGCAATTCGCGCACTTTACCTATTTCTTGCCTTTGGACTAATTGAAGGGCTTTTCTGGTTTTTGTAGGATGGGATTTTGTTGGAAATGGAGAAGACAGTTGAAGATGGGGAACACAATACTGAGGTATGCATTTCATGCATTTGGTGCAATTCGCGCACTTTACCTATTTCTTGCCTTTGGACTAATTGAAGGGCTTTTCTGGTTTTTGTAGGATGGGCTTTTGTTGGAAATTGAGAAGACAGTTGAAGTTGGTTGTCACAATACTGAGGTATGCATTTCATGCATTTGGTGCAATTCGCGCACTTTACCTATTTCTTGCCTTTGGACTAATTGAAGGGCTTTTCTGGTTTTTGTAGGAAATGGAGAATGTTGGGAATTTGGAGGAGAAGGTGGAGGAGCAGGTGGAGGAGCAGGTGGAGAAGCAGGTGGAGAAGCAGGTGGAAGACAATGAAGATGATGTTGAAGAGAAGGTTGAAGAGAAGGTTGAAGAGAAGGTGGAAGAGGAGGTGGAAGAGGATTTCGTTGTGAAGAGGGGTAGGAAGGGGGCGCAGAGGGGTAGGAGGGTGGTGCAGAGGGTGGAGGATAATGAAGATGAGGTATGCAATTCTTGCATTTGGACTAATTGAAGACTTTTGTTGCCTAATTCAATGATTTCTTTGTAGGTGGACGATGATTTCGTTGTGAAGAGGGGTAGGAAGGGGGTGCAGAGGGGTAGGAAGGGGGTGCAGAGGGGTAAGAGGGTGGTGCAGAAGAAGGTGGACGATCATTTCGTTGTGCAGAAGAAGGTAGAGAAGAAGGGGGTGCAGAGGGGTAAGAGGGGTAAGAGGGATACTTTCTAGCTTCCCTACTTTGACTATTGAAGCTCTCAGCGTAATTACTTGTCATTTGATTGTATCGTTTACCCGGAAAAAATGCACGACTCCATCTCTCAAACCCAATATCTCCAAATACATAGCAATACGAGGGTCCTTAGCATTGATCTTGTCAAAATGCTGATTAAACTTCAAGATTGTGTATGCTTGAGAAGCCAAACCAAACTCGGCGTGGCAGTGATCGGTTTTGAATTTGGCCATAATATTCATCTTGATATGATATGTGCACGCACCGTGGTCAGCTTCTGGAAAAACAGCACACAAGGCATTGGCGATGCTTGGGTGTCTATCAGATACAAACACGAGATCATCAACCAATCCAATTGCATCTCTAAGTTTTTGCATGAAATAAGTCCAGGAGTTGTTATTTTCAGAATCAACAACGCCGAATGCAACAGGATAGAGTTGTTCATTCGCATCTAATGCTATCGCCACCAATAGCTGACCTCCAACCTTGTGCTTAAGAAAACTGGCATCGACGCACAATACTGGACGACAACAGTTTTTGAAACCCCTAATTGAGCAGCCTAAGGACATGAACATATACCTGAAATGACCGTGCTCATCCGTCTGGATGTCTGTTATGGTACCCGGATTGTTCTTCTCCAACATGTACAGGTATGATGGCAATTTACCGTAAGAATCTTCTACAGTTCCTCGCACCGCCATTAGGGCCTTTTCTCTAGACCGCCAAGCCTTATTATAAGACAACTTTATTCCATAAGTAGTCTGTATGTCTTCCATTATTTTCTTGGGCATGTGGTCATGGTGATGGTCCATGTACTTGCTCTTCATGCATTCCCCAAACACCCATGCTGGTGCTGGCCTTTGATTCTCTTGCCTCGTCACAATTGAACAGGTATGATCTTTTACGAATTTACGAATCTCAAACATTTCCGAGGAATTTACTCTGACAGCACGCAGTCTCCACTTGCAATTCTTATCCAAACATTTCACAACCCAAAGTTCTTTTTTTGACTTCAACACTTTGAATTCAAAATGATTAGTCATGGCATATTTATATAACCTCAGCTGAAGTTCTTTTTTATTCTCAAACAAAGAACCGACTTCCAATCCGATTCCGGTACTTACTGCCTCATGTAAAGGATTTTCACTACTTGGTATGCTACTAGCAACCCATTCACTGCAGCTTGGTTGAGTACGAACAACAACATTGTTTTGTTGTGTACTAGGAACCCAAGAACCGCTTGGATTTGGATTGGTACTAGGAACCCAATCAGAACTACTAGGTTGGGTAATAGGAACCCAATCATCATCAGCATCATCCCCCACATTCAGACGCAAATGTTCATCTTCAATGTCATTTTCAAAGAAAACCTCACGCTGCATCGGGAAGACGTCGGGGTCATCAATTTCTGGAACAGCTACACTTTCTTGAGTTGGTAGTGACTTCTCTACTAAGGATACACACAATGGAGTGCGGTTGTGGACTGAAACTGCTTCATGTAAAAAGAACTCCACATCCACATCTTTTTTTATATCAGTTATATAAGAAAATTTGGCAATCATGCCAGGAGCATTATACTTGGCTTGAAGCAATAAATCATATCTAGATTTGTCAACATCGGTAGCAGAATAAATTTGATCAACTAATTGGGCATAAGTAGAATTTTGGGGAACAATCATACCGCTGTTTGACTTTGCAGAAAAATGAGTAAGATCGTCCGTAGTTTTCCACTCTCCATCAAAGTAAAGAAGTACAGGTACTTGAGCTGCAATTGAAAACAGTTCAACAACATCACAAGAATTCAAAAAAGTAGTTATTCTAAGTTGGATTTTAAAAGCCTCCAAATTTAGTATAATTATTGTGTTAACCATAGGATGATGATAGGTAAATTGAGAATTTAGTCAAGGGTACAACACATACAAGTAAATAGACACCAACTAAATAACATCTTCAAATAAGTATTCAAATAGAAGAATATTCAGTAATATAAACCACCATAAATCATAAATATCCAAATTAAGTATTGTTATAAAACATAAATATCATAAATATCAAAAATAAGCCATAAATAGAAGAAGAACAGTAAGTCTAAACAACTCCAAATTAAGTAAGCAAATGCTGCAAATCACAAGCAGCAACAGATTGAAGCAACTTTGTATGAGGAACAACATGTTCATCCAATATGCTTGACAAAGCAGCCGCTGTCTCAAAAAGCCAATTGTCGGGGAGAACATCAAAATCCTTTTCTTCAATTGATCGATACCTGCTGTCTATCTCGAAGTATACTATTATAGTTTTCGCATCCCTTGGCTCAGCAAATGGATAATCTGGATTATCCGATTCTTTAATAGTACCACCTCCAGCAACTATTAACTCAATGAGATCCTGTTTGTAAAGTGTGTTGAAATTCCCTACAAATATAAAAATGTAACCGTCGAACAGTTTCGAACGCTGAAAAACCAACAAAGAAGATAATTTCAGTTATCATGCAAAAAAAGAAAAAGTACAGATAGGAGGAATAATACCAAACTCACATTATTCAACAACAGAAGTCTGCCTTTTCTAGGACCACCTTGGGCTCCATGATTATCATGTTTAACCTCATAAGGTTCCTCATCAACACAGTTTTCTGTTTCCAATGATGATTTTATCCCTAAACAAATGTGTATGAAAATAATTTTTAATCTAATTTAACAGACATATGTATGAAAATAATCTTGTTAACAGAGACTCACAATCAATAGTAAGGACCCATTTCCCGTTCAGAATTGCCTTCAATACTTTTTGAGTTCGGCCGCATGCACCATTGGGATCAGTGTAAGCAATAACATGAGTTACATCTTCTCTCCACTTCGGAGACACCCTTGCACCAAAAGTGCGAGCAAATTCAACTATCAACAACTGTGTAAAACAATAATATAATGGTTATTACATACAAAACTAGTTAATATGGACATAGTAGAGAGAATAGAACATACATTATTTTCAGGTGATAATTGATTGGGACATAAGGTCATAACAGTGTTTGTTGCCTGCATATTATAAAAAAAAAAGAGTTGAACGAACTGAGAAAACAATTTTATTAAAATCCATTTTAATACATACCATTTTGTTGAACGAACTGAGAAAACCACACGGCAGCTCCTGATCTAAATACTACAATATCCATCATTATAAACAGCAGAATATACATCAATAGCTAACCATACAATATTCATGTAATTGAAAATCAACAATCAATCAGTATATATAGGAAAACCAAACCTTAAACCCTAAATACAACAATATCCATGAATATGAATGGCAGAATATACATCGAAACCTAACCCTAAACATAAATACTATAATATCTATCAATATAAATGGCAAAATATACATCAAAACCTAACCATAAACCTAAATACATCAATATCCATTATAAACAGCATAATATACATCAAAACCAAACCCTAAACCTAAATACATCCATATAAATGGCAGAATATACATCGAAACCTAACCCTAAACCCAAATACTTCGATATACATAGGAAACGGCATAATATACATCAAAACCAAACCTTTACCCCTAAATACACCAATATCCATGAATATAAACGGTAAATATACATCACAACCTAACCCTAAACCTAAATACTTCGATATACATAGGAAACGGCATAATATACATCAAAACTAATCCTTTAACCCTAAATACATCCATATCCATGAATATAAACGGTAAATATACATCAAAACCTAAGTCTAAACCCTAAGCCCTAAACTGACCTGATGATGTTGAAGAACGATGATGTTGGAAGGATCTCGAAGATGTTGAGGAACGATGATGTTGAGGAACAATGATGTTGAGGAACGCTGATGTTGAGGAACGATGATCTTGATGGATGTGGGAATGGAAAGTCGGCCGCAGTCGGAGTGGGAGGGAGAATCGGGGAGGTTTTGTTTAAAATTAGGGCGTGAAAATTATATATAAGACTAAAGACGCGATTTACCATGGACGCGATTTAATCTAAATCGCGTGAGTTCATCACCGCGATTTAGATTAAATCGCGTGCATGGTAAATCGCGTACATTTAAAAACGCGAATTACTAATCACGCGTTTCATCTAAATCGCGGTGATGAACACACGCGATTTAGATGAATCGCGTGATTGGTAATTCGCGTCTTTGAGCGTAAGAAATGGCGCCGAAGGGGTATTTCCGACATTTCGCAGGGCAAAAGGGCCCTTTTTGCCAACTTTAGTAGGCGGGGGCCCTTTTTGGAATTTCCCCTGTTATGGGGGCCATTTCATCAAATTTCCCGACAGCCTTCAATATTCCATGGCTGATAATTCAAACTGAGACCTATACTTAAATCATGTATTATTTATTAGCCCTTAAATTTTATTCCTTACAAATAAGTATTTGTATATATTTTTTTTACAAATATGCATGTATATTAAAAATGAAACAAATAATTTAAACATTACATAAAAGAAAAAAAAAATTACTCATAATTTATCGAGAGAAACGATTAACTCTTCGACAAACTCTACTGGTTTTTCTGAATAATTTCAGAATACGTCAGAATAATAGCATTATTAATGATACGTATCGAACGACTATGATTATTGAAAATTTGACAATTTCTTTTCAACCAAATAGGCAGGGGCGGAGCCAGGATTTGAAATCCACCCGGGCTAATATTTTTATACAAAATCTATCCGGCTAACTTGATAATAATATCAAGTTTTAATATGAATGTTATCCTTTAATGACGGAAAACTCGTCGATAACAACGGGAAAATATTGTCGTTATTGTCAAAAACATACATAGTATTTTAGGCTACGGGCTACAGCCCAGGTAGCTTTATACATGGATTCGTCCCGACAGATAGGCCAACAAAATATAATTTGAATTGTAACTCAAATACTGTATGTTTGTCATATCAACCGCATTAATCAAAACTTCTCAGTAACTACCAAAACACTTTGGCATCACCTAGGGACGGATCTAGAAATCCGGAATTTGGATGGGCTTAAAAAAAATTAGAGTGGATTTATAAAAATAACGAGCAAATTATGAATAAAATGAGAGTGGGTAAATGTAAATTTTATCAAATTTAATAGGGGTAATATCCTATTTTTGTACCTTAAAAAAAATCCACAGTCTTTATATTTAACCTTTTTTTTTCTTACATAGTTGAATCTATCCATTAAAATATTAAATTGTCACTTAATTTTTTAAGCTAATTTTTTATTTGTCATTAAATTTTTGCAAGATATTCAAATACACGTTAAACTAACATAATTGAGGCACAATGATTGTGATTCTCTATCCTTAAATTTTTTAAAATGTTTCTAATTTGTCACTTTCAAAGTAATTCTTATTTTTTATAACTTAATATAATAAATTATATATATAATGTTCAAATAAAATATAATATTAAGACTAAATATTGAAAGAACTAAATGACAAGTCCATCTACTTCGTCATCATTAAAAAAATTAACAAAAAAAATACAAATCAGATCAAACACTTTCATTAGCATGGAATTAGAAAATAATAATGATTAACTATAAACACTAAATTTAAAAAATCAACCTTACAAGGTAATTATTGATCATGATATAATGGAAAGTGTACATAATAATAGTGTATGTTTTTTCCTATAATACATTGAGCTTCAATTTTCTTCAAAAGTCAATGTATATATTTCAATCCTCTTTTACTAAATGACTTCAAATGATGTCAAACAAAATTTATACTAATTTCATTCTCACATAAGCAATCAAACTAGCTAAATCAAATAAACAGGTATTTAATAAATTAAAATAAACATATCACAACAATTAAATAATTTTGTACTAAAGCAAACCTAAGCTAAATTCTGCATTTTTCTTAACTGAATTCAGCATGTGTCCGACTTTCCAATCAGCGCCGGGAAACTTTGCCACAATTTTGGAATCCACCGTTTTCGAAAGTTATTGTTGGAGATGGAATCGATCTTCCAGCTGTAACCACATGGAGTTGATGACCACTACGACTCTTGTGTGTGGCATTGGCCACAGTCGTGGGTCTAGCTTTCCGGTGTGACAGGAGATTTTAGAGGTTCAAGAGATTTACACACAGCTTAGGGTTAGGAATTTGCAATTGAGGCGAATGGAGAAAAGTAGGTATTTATTTTTTGGGATAGGCTAAGTCCACCACAACCCTAACACATGGGATCCGTATACATGTATATATATATATAAATATATTAATCATATTCCATAGTTCTAAGTAATAAGAATCGCAATATATGTGTTCTTTTAGACTTTTGCAAATTTAAACTATCTTAGGGCAAAGACAAATTTATGTATAAATTGTGTTGGGCTTAAGGCCAATCTAACTAATATATATTTATTACCTATAATTTTTTTTTATTGAATCTTATAGAAGTAAATAATATAATTTATTAGTTATTATTGCATAGATTTTGTAGTTTAGAATTTCACCATTAATGCCTACTTTGTGATTAGTTGTTTGAATTTGCTTCATTTTTTGGATACTCCATTTTTTATATCTTTCAATTATATATTTTGATATGATTAACATTCATATATATATTTAGCTCTTATTATTAAGGTAAGGGGGAGGGAACAATACAAAGAGAACCTCTTCACCCCTATGTCCAAATTTATGTTACTTAGTAAACTAAGATTTATTTGTTCGTGTTGGGAGTAAAATCTAATCCACTAGTCAAAAAAGCTAGAGGAACGACTCCATCTTCCATTCAAATAGTCTTCTAACGAGATGTTTTGCTCGATGCTACTCATTGAAAGGAGGGAATCATCCTCAACATCGAGAAGAGCCATGTTCAAATGGGACTGGAGATCCGGACAAGGAAAACCTTCGTCATCCTCCATCGTGTATTCTCCGTCCAAGACATTGACTTGCATCCTTGCCCAATTCATCGTTTCTACATCACCTTCGAGGAGCTTCAATACCTTCACATATTATAAAAAAAATCATATTCTTTTTGTTATTATTCTTTTCGCAATAACACTACTCTACCAGTGTTATATTTTAAAATTAAATTTGTGGCATTTGATACAAATTTTTAAGGTGTTTATTGTCATTGGAACCAAATAATTTTTTTTTTTTGTGCAATTCAACTTACTATGCTCATATGGGGCCTGGCTCGAGGTGATCGTCTAATACAAAGGATAGCAGCCAAAACCATCCTCTCCATTTCGTCACGATTATAATTATCTCCCAAGTTCGGATCGAATAACTGTGAAATTTTCCCCTCATTTAGAATCCGTTTGGCCTAGCATCATTAAAAGAGACAAAAAAAAAAAATATATTTTTCAGTTTTGACACAACCAGGAGTTTGGAAACTTATAGGAAACATATATATAGTCTTACCCACATAACAAGGCTCTCTTGGCCCTTAGGATGTTCGTTACTTATTGGCTTTCTCCCCGATAGCAACTCGAGAATTACGACACCATATGCATACACGTCAATCTTGTTGTTAGCCTTTCCATACATGAAATATTCCGGAGCCAAGTAGCTGCATAATAAAAACAAGTTTTTCGGCTTAAAACAATATTTATTTTTTCTTCCAAAATTAAAATAGATTTCAAAATAAACCACAAACCCGAATGTCCCCGCAACGTCTGTGCACGTTATATGAGACAAGGATGTCGAGGCCCATTTAGCTAGCCCAAAATCAGAAACCTGAAACGAACCACACATTATGCATCATAAGAATAACATAAGTATTCCAAAAAGATCAAAATTAGAAATTGATTTCAAATGATTAATCACCTTTGATTCGAAATCATTGGATAGTAATATATTTGAGGATTTCACATCTCTATGAATAACTGGTTTTGCAGCTGCACTATGTAGATAATCCAGCGCCTCGGCCACACCAAGAGCTACCCTATATCTTTCTCTCCAACCAAATGCTTTCGAATCCTTCTTGTCGCCTGATCATCAAGAACGTAAGAAAATGTAAAACTTTGAAGCAATTCATACAAGATTCTCAGGAAAAAAATGAATACCATGAAGGTTATCTTCGAGACTTCCTCTTGACAGGAAATCATAAACTAATACAAGTTTCATATCCTTGAAACAAAATCCCAAAAGGGATATAATGTTCTTGTGATGCAAGTCAGTGATGATCTCGATTTCCATCATAAACTCCCTGATCGCGTCTTCGGTTGGTTTCAACACTTTAACCGCGATTTCTTTGCCATCAGGAAGAAAACCTCTGTAAACACGACTGCTACCTCCCCTTCCAATCAAGTTGTCTGTATTAAAAAGAAATTACCTCAATTTTAACTCCAACAATCTCCATAACACCAAAAGGAAAGGAAAAAGAAACAAACCGTCATTGAAATTTGATGTGGAATGCTTAAGTTCTTCGTATGTAAACAATCTGCAAGTTTCAGAGTATTTTTCATTTATATTCTCGAATTCTTCAGTAAGGCCAAGTGGAACTATTGCACCATTTTCATAGAAATTCCTTTTGGGTAATTGCATTGCCCATTGAACTACAGAAATATCTCTCGAAATAGATTGATCAATAGCTCGACGAAGCAGTGGCCAGCCTGGTGTTACATCGGGTAATTCTCTTATTAAAGTAGTGAAAGAGCTCGGTTGATCATCGGGCTGTTGGCTTTCAACTGCCACCATTGCCATCGAGTTGATTTCCCCATTTGAATCTTGATCTTCCGGTAAAGGAGAATCTTGTTGGTGTTGACATATCGAACAATTCCTTTTCAGATTATTAGTCGCGGTTTGATTCAAAACAGAGGACGATCTTTGTATTAAGCAAAGCAAATTGTATTGAACATTATCAATTGTATCAATTCCTGCATTAGCTAATGAAGGAGGAAATGCTTCTCTTTTGAACACAACTTTTCCATTATCAGCTGCAAGAACAGAACAATCTTTTGGCAATTTCTTCGCGCAGTATTTCGCGAATGATTTATTTGATCGAATCGTGTGTCCACGGGCAGTTCCCACTACGATATCGGTAGCAACATACGATTTCGCCTCGCGAACAAGAACTTTTCTTGCCGATGAACCTCTGCAAATCTTGAGCTTCAGATTCACCTGAATTATGCAATATTATGATAATCATGAGTTACAGACATAAACTAAGAATCTAAGATCCTATTGATGATCATCATCAAGGCACCGGCCAAAAACAGATAAGATCTACCGACCAAATTTAAGATAAAATCCGTGGTCCATAAATATTGGAATAACGGACAAAATCTGTTTTTGACCTACTCTTAATTTAAAATTAAAATATGCATTTATTATATGAAGACTAGTTTTTTTCTAAAGATCAAGGAAGAAGATGAAACCTGTTTCAAGTTACAGAAACCTTCATAAACAGCAAGAATGGAGTCAAATGCTTTAACAAGTGATAAAAGAGAAGATTTTCCTTCATGATCCACGATTTCTGCATAATACCCATTTCATTAAATCAAATATTAAACTTACCCAACAATTCAAAAACTCAAAAACCCAATAAAATCATACCGTTATTATTCAGAACATGAACAGCTATCAAACGATCACCTGGTTGAGCAACTTTAACCATAGCCCAAGTTAAAAGCTCCCGACTTTGTAAATCCAATTTAACACCCACAACCACAGTCTTCTTCTTCCCACCGGAGGATTCCATTTCCGGTCTCCGATCATCTTCTCCGGCAATCCCAATTTTAGTCATCTTTGTTTCTCTGACTAGTGAATCCTTTTAATTAATATAATAAAGAGATATGATTCTGAATTTCTGATAAGCTTTACCCGCCGTTGCTTTATTGGTTTTTGGAAATTACTTTTTGAGTTCAACTTTAGAAGGTCGCACACCAGAAGAGAAAGAGAAAGTTAGGAGAGAATGTTTCGTCTGTTTCTCAATCTACGTTATTATAATGTATCGGGCTCACCATTCGTTAAGATGGGACCTACTTTATACTAGATTCAGGTAATCTTGCTTTTTTTTCTTTCTTTCTATGTTATCATAATTTTCCGTACTCATTGTTAATTGAAAAGGTGCAAGTAATAATATTTAATATTCTTTCAATTATTATTGAAAAGGTGCAACCTTCTTTCTATTTTAATTATTAAAATCTAATTGGGTCTTAATGGTTATTTCTATGGATGATTAATGAATTTAATACAATAGAAGAGGGAAAGAAAGTTGATACAAATATTTGAATTTTAATATATATATATATATATATATATATATATATATATATATATATATATATATGTTGTTTTCAAATTTAATAACAGACGTAACAAAAAGGATAATGACTGATTTAATTAAATAGAGATAATGACTGGTTTAAAATAGGGGGATATTATGTATATCTTAATTTAATTAGCCCACCAAATATTGATTATCAATCCATATGGTATGCTAAAAGCTAAAGTAAAATAAGTGGTTACTTTTCTACTAGGTACTATTTGTCCTTATCTATATAATAAAATGGGTAAAATAGAATTAAGGGATAAATTTTATATATTATATTGAAAATTCAACATTTTGTAGGTGCTTTTAAGTGACTCTAAGTTTGTCTCTTTTCTCAAAGACATTTCTACTGCATAGTAACAGTTAAATATTCAAGAAGTTGTGAGTTGACTCTAAAATAATTAGGTCAAATTAATAACAACCTTTCTTTTTGTATTTTTCGATGATTTTTTTTTTATGAAAATGTATTTTTTTTAGTTTCTGTTCTCATCTTTATTTTAAACAAAATTTTCTGGTATTAGAAGAGTGTTTATAATGGTCAATTGTTTTAATGATTTGGAGAAAATTAATGATTCATTTTTTTTTATCCCCAGATATAGTTGAAATTTATCAAAGATTTTAAAAAGGACTATACTGATAGTGAATCAGTGGAGGTTGTTTGGAGACATTTGAATCCAGCCGGTTATTTTATTAAAGTGTTTTGCTTGTTCCCCTAGCCCGATGAGTGCTCGACCTCGGGGATCTCTAGATCCATTTACCATGAAAGGAATAACCAAAAGAATTAATTTTCTTGTAAAGAATTGTATGCAATTTATGACCTATATATATGCTTGAGATCTATTTATGATTTTATGATAGGAGATGAAGCACCATTAAATAATAAGGATTTGTGATGTTGGTGTGATGATGCATTCATGAATGAGATTAGTGAAATTTTCAGATAATGGAATATTTTGATGAAATTTCATTATAGTCTATCAAAAACAATGGATATGTCCATTTGTGCTGTGTGAGTTATTTTTGTTTCTTTTTTTATGCAAGTGAAAGAGGAGTATTTTTTTTTTCAGGTATGCATCTCCTTTTGATAAAAGCTCATTGATTTGACTAAAAGGCAAGATTATTTAGTAGGAAATATTACAAGGGAATGAGTCTGAAATGGAAAATTTGACGAAATGACCTGATAACTTTCTTATTTACCCGTGGTCATTCGATAATTTTTATTGTTTTGATGATCAGTTTATTTTTTTGTAACAAAAATATCTTTACCGTACACGAAGTGGAAATATTCTTTATATAAATACTCAATTTTTTTTATTTTCTTCATTTCCTTTATCTCTCTTCTCTCACTGCTCCTTGTTCTCTCTTAGACGGGGGCGAAACACATATACAAATCGATGATACAAAAACCCCCGTTCTAATATCATGTATTCATCATATAGATTTATGTTCTTATTTCCATTATTTTCGTTTCAAACCCTAACCCTAAATCGATTTATGTTCTTATTTCCATTATCTTCATTTCAAAACCCTAAATCAATTTATTTTCTTATTTCCATTATCTTTATTTCAAACCCTAAATTGATTTATGTTCTTATTTCCATTATCTTCATTTCAAACCCTAAATCGATTTAACATGTTCTTATTGTTCATATTGATTCATATTTTGTTCATCTTATTATTCATATTGGTTTTACTATTCGTTGTTTATATTGTCGATGATGATATTTGCAGATAATCTTGTCGATGATCATATGAGTTCCGTTTCAGGGAAGATTCTCTTTTCGCTTCGCGTTTCGCTAAGGACTTCGCGTTTCGCTAAGGGTCAAGATATTTTATTATTTATAGTTAATCATGACTTCATTTTTCAAGGTATCTACATCACTCATGGTTTTGAAGAGAATTTGTCTTAACAAAATAAACCTTAATAGATTTTAAATAGAAATATTTATATTCTTCAGAAAAGACCTTTAAAGAAGCCATCATTGAGCTCCAAGTAAGAGAAGATGGTTTGAAATCGATTTCGTTAGTCATTAAGCTAACAAAATCGATTTCAAACCATATTCTATTACTTGGAGCTCAATGATTGCTTCTTCAAAGACCTTTTCTGAAGAATCTAAATGTTTCCATGTAAAATTAATAAGATTTATTTTGCTAACACATATTCTCTTCAAAATCATGATTTTGTTGTTGATACGTTGTCAAACGAGAGAGATTACCTATAAAATAAAAAAAATTTGTACTTATCGTCTCGCTAATTACTTCGCGTAACGTGAAGGAATTCGCATAACGTGAAGGACTTCGCGTAACGTGAAGGCCTTCGCGTCTCGTTAAGAAAGTCGAAGAGGCGCGCGTAGGAAGTTGAATATGTGCGCATTTCTGCACTCGCTATACCTTATTTATATAATTCTTTTCTATATGCGATGAAATGTTCCATTTCTTCTCTCCCTCGCGAAGGCCTCGTCTCTCTCTAGACTCTGTTAACTTAACTGCTCCCTGCCTTGACAATTATTCTTGCTCGTCTTCTCGTCCATCATTAATCAGGTTTGTTTAGTTTTTGGTTTAAACCGTTAAAGTTTTTGGTTTTTGCTCGTCTTATGTTTCTAGTTTAGGGTTTAAACCTTCTTATGTTAAGGTTTTTGGTCTTATGTTAAGTATTTATGTTCATGGTTTCTCAATGCAATATGGGTTTAGGGTTTCGCTAAGTTCTTCGTGTTTCGCTAAGTTTTTCGTGTTTCGCTAAGTTCTTCGCGTTTCGCTAAGTACTTCGTGTTTCGATAAGCACTTTGTGTTTCGCTTAGGGATTGTCGATGATATTTGTAGTTGTTTTTACATTTTTGTTGTTGTTTCTTTTGTAGATGGAAGAAACCATAGTTACTAAGTTTCCTGGTAGGATTTCTTAGAAAAGCGTCCTCTGCCTCAAGAAGATTGTTAACAAGTTCGATACAATGGATCTTTTGGAGTGAGTTTATAATACCCAATTTAGATATTTATTCACAGCCACAGTCTTGCAGTTCTCAAGAACTATTGTACATCATATGTTGCTTAGGAGGGTATGCTCAAACTCGAAGGAGATTACGTTCATGGTCAATGAGCAGGAACTTGTATTTGGTATGAAGGAATATGCCTTGGTTATAGGCCTAAACTTCGACAGATTTCCTGAGGTGAACGAAGAAGATGAATGCCGAGGTTGTCCACCTATCTTAGTGAAATATTTTAAAGGGAAAACGAGTATACGAATGAATTAGTTGGAGACTTTTTTATGAAATGCAAAGATAAGGAAGATGAATGGAAGATGGGGCTGATATGCCTGATTTTCCAGTATCTATTTGCATTTGACCCAAGGAGGATGGTATTTACAAAAATCCTCCACATGGTGGAAGACGAGGAAACTTTCCTCCGATTTCCATAGGGGAAGGTCACCTTTAGAGCCACCCTCAAGGGTTTGAACAAGAACATGAAACGTCTCAGTTCCTTATATTTTAACAAGAAGAAAACAATTAATGATCCTTATGCTCATTTTGCTTATAACATTTATGGGTTTGCACTAACATTTCAAGTGTAGACATATGAGGTCATCAAAATCTTTGTCCTTATATTCGCCAAAAGGAATGAGCTTAATGAGCCTCTACGCCCAAGGTTGTTAGTCTATCATTACAACAGGAAGAACACCTTGAACGAGATAAAGTTTGCCTTGAGACCATAGATCTTATTGAGATGGAAGAGTCATCGATGGAGAAGAGGTTATACAATGGTGTGTACTTTGAACAAATAGACGAGTCAACTGATGAATTTTTTGAGGGATTTACAGATGGGAAGCTATGCAAAGATGAAGTTGGTGAAGATGAAGATGGAGAACCTACTCCCAAACCTACCACCAGGAAGAGAAAGGCTGAAGCTACTCTCAAAGAAGTAGTCAACCTGAAAAAGAAGCTTGCTTATGAATCTAGTCCTCCCAATGCCAACATTCCTAGTCCCCCCATCGCGACGTGAAGTCCTACATTACCTCCAACACCTTCTGTTGGATGTGATGAGCTGAAGGAGAAGCTAAAAGAGCTGAAGGAGGACCTCAAAGAGCTGAAAACAAAGCTCGTCAAAGAGCTGAAAATCACCATCAAAGAAACTCAAGAAACTCACCATGCTTATATGAAAAAGTTGGTTATTAGTATGTCCGAACAATTATTAGCCAAATCCAACCAAAATATGACCATTTTAATAGCCAAATTAGATAATATGAAGGAGGAGAAGAAGAGCGAGGTGGACAAGAAGAATGAGAAAATTGAGGTTATATATTAAAATTTGTACTTAACGTTTCGTTAAGGACTTCGCGTAACGTGAAACCTTTCGCGAAACGTGAAGGCCTTCACGTTACGTGAAGTCCTTCACGTTACGCTAAGGATATATCTGACTAGAATGTTGTTCCATTTTTGTAGGAGATGATGGATGACCTACGCTTTATTTGTGGTCGCCCTTTCTTAACTTTAACAAGTGGTTTTAGACACACGCGTTGTTTGATAATTTCAGGAACATCCCAATCGTCTTCATCACCAATAGGATAACATGTCTCCGCATATGTATTCATCCAAGATTCAGTTGTGTAATACCTGTCAACATGGAAAATAGAAATATTAAACAATTGGTTAAATAGATTGAACATGTGAGCTAAATAATACCTTGAACAAAATTCATAAGAAACTAAATTGCGGTGACGGGCAGCAGCCATTGCATGCGTACAAGGAAGATCAGAAACTTCAAATACCCTACAAGTGTAGTTCATGTCTTTCAAATGGACTTTAAAATGAGACTTATTGTCATGCACATAAAACTCGAATCGGTTAAGTGATGATACTATATAGAATTTAGCCTTCTCAAATCCCTCACGTAATAACTTTTCATAAGTTGGAGATAAAAGTTCTTGGTGGTTGGACATTTTTTCTCTTCTATCATTAAACCAATGTTGTATTGTGAATCTTAAATACTCATCCATTGTAGAAATGAGATACTTTATGGCTTCTCTGCTCTGACTATTAAAACTCTCAACATAATTGTCTATGAGTTGATTTTATCGTTTACCGAGAAAAAAATGCTCTATCCATATTTGAATTCCAATTTCTTCCAAATAGGAAGAAATCCTTTGATCTTTAACCCTGATCTTATCAAAAAACCGATTAAAGCTAGAGACTGTGTACGCACGAGAAGCCAAATCAAACTCCATACGATATTTATCCGTTTTGAATTTAGTCATAATATTCATCTTTATGTGATATGTGCACGCACCGTGGTCTGCTTCTGGAAAAACAACACATAAGGCATTGGCGATGCTTGGGTGTCTATCAGATATGAAGACAAGATCATCAACTAATCCAATTGCTTATATCAGTTTTTGCATAAAATAAGTTTAGGAGTTATTATTATCTGAATCAACAACGTCGAATGCGATAGGATATAGTTGCTCATTCGCATCTAATGCAATAGCCATCAATATTTGACCTCCCACCTCGTGCTTAAGAAAATTGGTATCAACGCACAATACGGGAGGAAAAAAAGGCTTTGAAACCCCTAATTGAGAGGCCTAAGGACATGAACATATACTTGAAGTGGCCGAGCTCGTCTGTCTGGATGTCTTTTATGGTACCGAGATTATTCTTCTCCAACATGTAAAAGTATGATGACAATTTTCCATAGGAATCCTCTACCGTTCCTCGCACCATCATTAAAGCCATTTCCCTTGCCCTCCAAGCCTTATTATAAGTCAAATATATCTCATAAGTTGTCTGTATGTCTTCAATTATTTTCTTTGACAAGTAATTATGGTGATGGTCTATCTACTTACTCTTTATGCACTGCCCAATAACTCATGCTAGTGTTTGCATTTTTTTCTCTGGTCTTGACAAAACTGAGCATGAGTATTGTGGTTCGAATTTCTGGATCTTAAACATCTTAGATAATTTACCTTTCACAGCACGCAATCTCTACTTGCATGTCTAATCCAAACATTTCACATACCAAAGATGTTTTCTTGACTTCTCCACATTGAATTCTAAATGACTAGTCATCGCATATTTATATAGCCTTAGTTGAAATTCTTTTTTATTATCAAACAACGCACCGACTTCCAATACGGTTTCACTAGTTAATGCCATCGCAAATGAGGGGTCTGTCGGTGATATGTATGTCGGGTCTGTCGATGGTGTACTCATTGATGATGTTCTTGCACTAAATGGTGTACCCATTGATGATCTTTTTGCATTAGATGGTGTACTCATTCATGCTCTTTCACTAGTTTGTGTACTCATCAATGCTCTTCTTACACTAGATGGTGTAGGTATTGATGCTCTTGCACTAGATGGTGTAGCAATTGATTATCTTGCACTAAATAGTGTAGGTATTGCACTAGTAGTAGCATGCAAGTCCTGAGTAAGTGAGATGTGAGGCAAAGAGTTTTCTCCTCCTTTATTTTGACTTTCAAAGACATCCGAGGGTACAACTTCTGGTACAATTTTTTGAGTAAGTGATGGTGGTAGTATACTTTCTTGAGTTGGGTATGTAAGTAGTGATATCTTTTCTTTAGTAAATGGTGACTTCTCTACTACAGAGACACACAATGGTGACACAGTTCGACCTGAAATCAAGCGTGATAAATATGTGCTGACATCCTCATCTTGATCAATAACAACAGGGGGAGGATTTGTGATACGTGAAATATCATACTTGACTTGTAGCACTAAATCATATGTAGATTTCTGCACGTTAAGTCTATCATAGATGATATCAACTAATTCGGCAAACGTAGTATTTTGGGGTAAATCCAATGTATTGATTGAAGTGGCATTAAATACATTATACCATCAACATCAAATTTCCACTTTCCATTATAGAAAATGAATACTTGAGCCGTGATAGAAAACATGAATGAATGGATAAATAATATTATTGAAGTGAAAAGGGACGTCCTTCGCGTAACAGGAAGGTCTTCGCGTAATAGAAAGGTCTTTGCGTAATGGGAAGGACTTCGCGAAATGGGAAGGTCTTCACGAAACATGAAGTCTCATCGGATAAACAATAAACAACAACAGTGCATGTGATTCAAAGATGCAGAAACCGAACAACAATAAACGTGAAGTCTCATCGAATAAACGTACCATGTAGAACAGTGCTCGTGCTCGTCGTCGTGCTCATTGTCCGTCATATCACCGTCGTCGTTGTATTCGAAGATCGTCGCTGCCCTGTTTAGGGTTAGAGAGAAGGAGGAGAAGAGAGAGAAGGAGAATAAGAGAAATGAAAAAAATATGCCGAAGTTATATTAAATAGTAAGGGTATTGCGAAGTCCCTTCGCGTTACGCGATAAGGGTATTTTCGTCCAAAAAAATAAAGTGGTCACCAGAGCAATAAAAATTATGGGGTGACCACGGATGCAAATAAGACATTCTTTAAGGTTATTTCGTCAAATTTCCCTCTGAAATTATCTAATTTTAATGATTTATTTATTTATTTTGGATATATATTGAGTTTTGTTTCTTTTCAAGACTCAATACTGTTTTAAGTTTTACACTAAGACTGTATCTTATTTATTTGATAATGATCAGCATTTAGAATGAGAGGCCCAAATCAAATAAAATTTTTGGCTTATAAAATTAAAAAAATTATACTATACATAAATTAAATATAAAATAATATATATATATATATATAATAATTATATAATAATAAAAATTAATTAATTCATAATATATTTTTTTAAAAGGTCGTATATATTAAAAATAAAAATAAAATCTTTAAGCATTGTCCATACATATTAATAATTGATTCATAATATATTTATTAATTAATTACATTAATGGTAAATTTTGACCATAAGTGGATGGGACCTATGCAAATACTTAGCTTGCCTCCCTTCTAGTTTGGTCTAATGATGGTTAAGTTTTGTTTATTTAAGATAATTTTGTTAATTAATAAAATTAAAAATTTAGGCTCGATCCTTTCGAAGGCTTTGTGTCACCCTTCATCTGTAAAAGACAAGAAGGCAAATTAAGGAAAAAATTAAGGTAGTTCGGAAAAAAATGATGAGGACTAGGAAAATTTAATAATCTAATTAAATATTTACACGATATATTCTTTAGTAGAACCCTATATACTTTCTGTTCGATATTAAAATAGTTGCATTAAAAAAAATATTTATAAAATATTTATTTTATTGAAAAAAGTAAATAAAATATAGTTAAATAATATGGTGAAAATATAACGTGAAAAATAAAGTTATAATGTTCGAAAATTTTGGTGGCTAAAAATTCTTTGAAATAGGACGGGTCTTAAATAGATTTTTTATTAAATATATATATATATATAATTAAAATATTAATATTATTCATTAAAATAAATTTTTCTTATAATTTTATTTAAAATATTTTATTAAGTTTTGTTATGAAAAAATAAAAAAATAAAAAAATAATTAATTTTTAATTTTTTTAAAAAACTTTTCTAAATCCACGAAAGTTGAGAATTATCGGTTTTCTCTTGATTTCGAATCCTGGTCTTCCTTAGCTTCTCATTTTTCTTCAAAATCCCTGTCTTCCTTTGCTTCTCATTTTTCTTCAAATCAAGATCTAATCGTTTCCTCTAATTGTTTCCTCTAATTGTTTCCTCTGGGTCTCTTTTGCGTTGTCGTCATTATCCTTCGTCGCGTCGTTATAGCCTTCCTCCTCTTATCGTGCTACCTATACCTAAGGGGAAATGATAGTCGATTTAAGAAAGACCTATACCTAAGAAGAAAAGACAGACAATTATAAAAAAATTGATGAGAAATTCATATAAAATGTGTAAAAATAATTTTTTTTCTTCTAAATCCACGAAGACAGTGAATGCTTAGCTTCCTCTTCCTCTTGATTTCGAATCCTCATCTTATTTCGCTTCCCATTTTTCTTCAAATCAAGATCAAATCTTTTCTTCTATGTCTCTCTTGCGTCGTCATCGCCCCGTTGCGTCGAAATCGCCCTCCTCCTATTCTCGTTCTACATATACCTAAGGAGAAAGGAGAGTCGATTTAAGAAAGACATAGACCTAATGAGAAAGGAGAGACGATTATAAACACCGTGAGAATTTGATGAAAAATTCATATAAATTGTGTATAAAAAAATTAATTAATTTTTAATTAAAAAAAAACTTTTCTAAATATAAATAGGCAGAGAATCATTGGCTTCTTAGCTTCCTCTTGATTTCAAATCATCGCCTTCCTTCGCTTCCCATTTTTCTTCAAATCAAAATCGAATTTTTTCCTCTAGGTCTCTCTTGCGTCGTAGTCGCCCTCCTCCTCTTCTCATGCTACCTATACTTAAGGAGAAATAAAAGTCGATTTAAGAAAGACATATACCTAAGGAGAAAGGAAAGACGATTGTACCGCGATAATAGTGAGAATTTGATGATAATTCATATAAAATGTGTAAAATTTTGGTAGATGTCACCCTAGATTTTTAATTTGAAGCATGATTATATATATATTATCTCCTTTTGTACATATATTACCTTACTTTTGACATTCCCCATCAATCACAAATCCGCACATACATATACGTAGGGACTCACAAATGTCATTCTCGACCACAAATTGTATTTTTATAAGGACATATATTATCTTACCCTTACTTTTGGCATTCCCTCATCAATCACAAATGCCATCCTTGACCAACATATATCATTTTACCCTTACTTTTGGCCTTCTCTAATCAATCACAAATTCACACACTTATTTTTATAAGGACTCATTTTTACATCTAGTCTCTAATATGAAATGTGAATACTTTAATTATTAAACTACTTATGATTTTTGAATTTAATTTAAAATTTTATGTATGTATAAATATTTAATCACTGTTAATTTATAATAGATAAAATATATAATGAATAAAAGAAAATTAATTAATTAATTATATAAATAATAAATATGCAGAGAGAAGGTAAAAAAATAATTTTTTAATAAATTATTTGAAATTTTGAATTAAATACTAAAAGTAAAAATATTTTTAAAATCTAATATATAATTATATTAAATGAATAAAAAAAAAGTTAAGATAATGAAATAATATATAAAAGATGTAATGAATAAAAGAAAATTAATAATATAAATAATAAATATTTAGAGAATGTATAAAAATATTTTTTTAATAAAAATGGAGAATTATATATATATATATATATATATATATATATATAATCAATATTAATGAATAATAGATAAAAATATATAATTGATAAAAAAATAATAATTAATTGTATAAATATTAAATATTAAATATATAGAAGGTATACAAATAATATTTTAATAAATTATTTAAAATTTGAATTAAAAATTAAATTAAAAATAATTTTAAAATCTAATATATAATTAAATTAAATTAATACAAAATTAAAATAATGAAATAATAGATAAAAGTGAATAAAAAAAATCAATTAATTATATATGATATAAAATTGTTTTTAATAAATGAATTATAAATTTTAATTAAATCTTAAGATAAAAATATTTTTAAAATATAATATATAATTATATTAAATTAAAAAAATTAAAATAATGGTACCTATAATAAATATGAAAAGAAAATAAAATATATACTTTAATCAAAATTATAAAATTATTTTAAAATCAATTTAATAAATATAGAGACTAATATATATATATATATATATATATATATATATATATATATATATATATATATATATATATATATATATATATATATATATATAAAATGAGGGAGAAAATAAATTTTAAATTAATTATTATAAATACAAAATTTATATACAGATGAATGAGAAAATAATAAAAAGAATTAATTAGGAAGATAAATTAATATATATATTAGGGAAGAGAAATGTTATTTGTTTTTAAAATTTTATTTTTTAAATAAATTAAAATATATATAAACTTTTATTTTATTAAAAAAATTATAATTTTTTTTGAGAATTTATACATATAAGATAAATAAGAAAATAAAAAAAAAAAGTTAATTAGGAAGGTAAATTAATATATATATATATATATATTATGTGAGAGAAATGTTATTTAGTTTTAAAATATTTATTTTTTAAATAAATTATAAAATATATAATTTTTTATTTTAATAAAATAAAATTATAAATTTTTTGGTGATAAAATATGAAAAATTGGTATTTATATAAAATTAATGATAAAATATAACATATATATTTTAGGAGAAACGTTTAATATTAATTTTTAAATAAATTAAAATATATATAATTTTTTATTTTATTAAAAAATATAAAAATTATTTATAGGATAATATAAAAAATAAATAAAAATATAAATGAGGAATGAGAAAATAAAAAATAAATTAATTATTGGAGTTATCAACTTTTTATTTATATATATATATATATATATATATATATATATATATAAAAGAGAGAGAAAAAATTTATATAGAAAAGAGAAATTTGTAATTTGATTATAAATTTAATATTATATTAAACCGTTTATATATGTTATAGGATATTATTATGTATATTATAAATGAGTGATAGAGAGAGGGAATTTGGTAGAGAATTTGGTGAGAGAATGATTTGGCATCACCTTCATTGGTTGGAAAATGTAAATATGGGAGGAAAGAGATAAAAGAGAAAAATTATTTGATTTTTTCAGCGAATAAGATTATGCCAATTCATTCCCTCACTAAATTCACTTACCAAATTCTCTCACCTAATCATTTTTCATTATAAATATTTATATATAAAAATAAATAAATATGTAATATTAAATATAATTTTATATAAAATTAATAAATAATATATATATGAAAGATAAAATAATAAAAATAATAATTAGGAAGGAGAAATTAGTAATTCTGAAAACGAAATATAATTAGTAATTATTTTAAGAGCGAATTTGATTGTGTATATTAATATTATTTATACATAAAAATAAACAAATATTTAATATTAAATATATAAATATATAAATATAAAATTATTAATAAAATAATATTTATTTTATATAATTTGTATAAAAAATATATATATTTATATATATTTATATAAAATTAATGAAATAAAAAAATATTTATATGAAAAATAAATAAAATAAAATTTAATTAGGAAATATACATTATTAATTATAGTAAAAGAAATAAATTATTAATTATGGTAAGAAAGATTAATTAATAATTATGAAAAGATAATTATGATAGGAGAGAGAAACTCTTATAAAATGTGAAAAATATAGTAAGTGAGCTGTGATAAGATTATGGTAAGCATTGACAGGCGTTACCCTAAATAATTTTATTAAACATCCTCTTATATATATATATTATATATAGATACCATACATGTTTAATATATTTAAAATAGCAATTCTTCAATCCAATTAACAAAGAAAAAGATGAGCAAATTGCATGTGAATATCATTTCAAAAGAGAGAATACTAAAATCCTCCCCGACCCCTCTCCATTCCCAAAGATACAATCTTTCTTTCCTCGATCAATCCGCTATCCAAACATACATGCGTTTCATCCTCTTTTACCCAAATGTCGACGATTTCAGCACCAAAATCGATCTTCTAAAGAGATCGTTATCTCATACATTGAATGTATTCTATCCCTTCGCCGGTTACTTCGCCGGAGAAGAAAGCGCCGTCGTGGGTGGAGATGAATTTGGGGCGGAATTCGTGGAAGCGGAAGTGGGTGAAGGAATTACTTTGAATGATGTGGTTAAAGATCCTGATTTTGTAGGTTTGGAAAAGTTGTTTCTTCCCCGGAAAGAGATTCAGAGAGGAGAAGACGGCGAGGTTCAGCTTTCTGTTCAGGCGACTGGTTTCTGTTGCGGCGGCGTTGCTGTCGGAGTATGTGTTTCTCATAAGATTGCTGATGGCGTATCCGCTACCACTTTTATGAAGTATTGGGCCACGGTTGCATGTGAGTAATATTGGTGTCACGAGTTTTATGGTTTTGTCTTAATAGTTAATTTATTAACAACTGAACATTATAAATAAATATAAAATTTTTGTTACCGAATTTCACCGAATATAAGATTTTGACTAGCAGAAAAAACAGTTCGTTGACTTCATCTTCAGAATATAGTCAAAACCCTAGCTTCGTTGAAATTCAATTATTAAATTAGTGAAATAATTATTTGTTTATAGATCACAAATAAATAATAATAAGTTAAATTCCTTAAGAGTTTTGTATAATTTTAACCTCAAATTGCGAGATTTGAAAAAAAAAATACAGAGAAACCCTGGAATTAATAAAAATGGGCAATATCTCAATTGAAGGAACCTCAATTTGTGAATTCGACCTAAAAATTCTAATTTTTTTTTATTAATTTTAAAGTTAAAATATTATACATTTCTATAATAGGATGTTTTAATAGAATTGTTCTTAATTATACAGCTAATGAACAAAAACTAGGCATGGACAATCTTAATATTGATTTGCCCCCAACATATGATGGTCCGAGAATATGGCCGAAACAAGCCATTTCAGCCTCGCGGCCTTTACCCGATCTAGACATGGGGACAGGCACGGTGACAAAGCGTTTTGTGTTTGATGCGACATCAATAGCCAATCTTAGGGCCAAGGCAACAAAAATCGATGAACCAAACGTTACAAGAGTAGAGGCTATAACGGCTCTCATGTGGAGTTGTCTCATATCCTTATCACCCGAGAGGGAAAAGGTACTTATGTTTGCGATAAACTTAAGACAAAGATTATCTCCTCCATTGTCGAATCAGTCATTTGGTAACATTACCAAGTCGGTCTTGATGCCAATTGGAAAACCGAGTTTTCTAGGATCACGTCCGGAACTATGTCATCTTGTGGAGTTGTTTAGGGAATCGGTTACCAAAGTTGATGATGGTTATTCGAGAAAGACACATATTTGTCCAATAATAAACATGATTCTTCATGAGCCATTTCTGAAAGTTGTTGAGAGGATGCAAGAAAATTTGTATGATTTGTATTTTGTGACTAGTTGGTGTAGGCTCCCCTTCTATGAGATTGATTTTGGATGGGGAAGGCCAATTTGGTTTACGAATCCATTTCGATCAAATTTTCCAATAATCCTATTGACTGATGAGGCTGATGGGATCGGGGTCGAGGTATTGGTGTGCTTGAGTAAAGAGGATATGGCAAAGTTTGAGAATGATCCAATTCTTCTAGCATTCTCTAATGCTCGATAGATATTGACGTTATTCGTCTTTATTTAAATAAACAATTTCTGTCTTGTAATTTCGTTATTTATTAAGTATTTTGTGTAGGTATGTTTTTTCAATTAAATATTAAGTATTTACTTTGAATTGAATTAAACAAGATTATATTTCTATTTTGAGCCATCTTTAATTATTTTTTTTTCAGTTAAAATTTGACAACATTATTTAATTTTTAAAAAAATTTCAATATAATTCTTTGTTTATTTAATTATTAAAAAAAATTATAAAACTTATCTTTATCTAATTGTTTTATTTATAAATTTCTCGTTATTTTTTTAAACCCACTCCATTATTTTTTCAAGCTCATCATAACCCTGAATTCTAGGTCTGTCTCTGAATATATATTTAATAATATTTTATTGTTTTTGTTTAAATTCAGCTATAACCCAACTCAACTATTTTCAAACATTACTTAATGAAAACCAATATCATCTGTATTGATTATAAAAAAAAATCCCAATAAGATTTGGCTTTCAACGTCAATTTGTAGTTCTCATTAGTCATCATGTATTGTATGACTTAGGTTAAAGTCTGTTCGAATAATTAATGGAGTTCCACAATAATCTGCCAAACCTAAAGGATTAAATATAGGATTTTATTTTTATCTAGAAATGAAAATACAAAAATAACAAAATTATGAACATGATTTGAATAATCAAACTTATGAGCTATTTCAAGAATTATAACACTAGATAAAATTATTGAAACAAAACAAAATAAATACACAAGAGATTTTAATTATTATACGACTAAGACTAATGTAGTAGATGGGATTATTTTTTTTACCTAAGTTTATCCTTATAAGAAGCTATTATAGCCCTTTAACTATAATATTCATTTAAATCCTAATGTTCTTAATGCAAATTAAATTTGAAATCAAATTTAATCCCTAGATGAAGTTCTATCCCTTGATTTGGGTATTATTTTAAGATTTTTTTATATTAATTGATGAATCCTTATTATTAGTGTGTGTTTACTCTTAAGCAAAATTAGATAAAGACCATACAATATATATATTTACATTGAGATTGCAACTCTTAGAGCTTGATTGATATTTTGTTTTTTCTTAGATTTTTATCATAAACTTAATATTTTCTCATTATTCTTTTTATCCATCTAAATATGAAATACCTTTTATTTAACGGTATATTCTTCTCATGAACTAATTTAAGAATTAGAATTAAAGTTGGTAGTTGATACTAATAAAAAAAATCTATAGCGAACAAGCATAGCGATTGGTCTAAAGGTCAATCTCTACTTACTTACTTGACATAACGAAAACTTGTTACAAAATTAATCGCTATAAACCTAATTAAAAATTAAAGTCATGAGTTAACTTATAATCTTCTCATGAACTAATTTAAGAATTAGAATTAAAGTCATGGGTGAATATTAAAATAATTTAAAATAGACTTAATTTTTTTTTAGAATAGGCTTGAATAATATAAAGAAGAAATTATAGATATTGTGTTTGGCTTTTTAATTTGAGAATTTGAGAAGTAAATAATTAATTAAATTTAAAAAAAATAAAAAAATTATGAGATAATGTCATTTTCTACCGCAATTTTCTTTTCTTTTTATAAGGATGAGCTGAAGCCTATATCAAATCTAACGTATATTCTCGCTCTTAATTTTTTTTTATCTTTCTATTTCATCTATTTAAAAAAAAATTACAATTATTAAACTTTAACAAACTATTTTTAAAAAAATTTAAGTCAAACAATTTTTTTTATTCAAAATCCAAAATAAATAAATAAATAAATAAAATCAAACAAGCTCTAGTAACTATTTGTATGCAGTTTGATATTATATAATATATATAAGTTTTTTTTACTCTTCTATAAAATCAGTAACATGATTCAATCACTTTATAATTTCATTTCAACATAAATTGATTTAGTGAATTGGAATATGTTTTAGCTGGGTATATTACAAGTGACTTACATAGTACTCAGTCAACAGTTGAAACATGAAAAGATAAAAAGGATGTCTTTTTTTTTTTCCTTTTATAATCAATGTTATAAGATGTTACATAATGAGTTTTTTTTTCTCCTTTTGAGAGGAAGAAGATATCTCTTTTATTTTTAAACTTCAGATCTAATTGGAAATAGAACCCAACTTTCCAATAATTTATGCCAGCTCTCTTTCTCTCATCTCTTCGCTATTTTGGGGGGGCGTTTTCATCATATCATCCACACATACCCAATTAAGATTGTAGGTTTTTGTAAACCCAGAAACCCTTATTCTCTCCCCGCCGTCTTACTTCGGGTAAGTTGATCATCAGCACAGACAAAACCCTTATATTGTAAATCAATTATCAGTTATGTATGTTATTGTATCATTGTTTTACCGATTAAGACAAGATGAAAAACCCTATTGTTGTTTCACATCCTGTAATGGGTCTAATCTCTTTTTAGTTGGTTATCGGTTGCTTCCAGTCCTGCATTGAATATGATCGGTGTGTTAATTATCATGATCTGTCTTTTCTTTTGAGAATTTAGCTTAAGATTGATATGTAATTAAAACCCAATCTGTTTGCTGCTGGTTTCTAGCATAGGTGGAGCTGTCATGCAGCTTTATCATCATCCATATTCTTTGGATAGCCAAAAGGTGAGACTGGCTTTGGAAGAAAAGGGTATTGATTACACATCATACCATGTCAACCCTATCACAGGCAAGAACATGGACACCACATTCTTCAGGATGAACCCTTCTGCCAAACTTCCTGTTTTTCAGAATGGTTCTCAAGTAATATACAACACAATAGAGATAATCCAGTATGATCCATCACTTAACTCTTTTTATAAATCCTTCTTAATTGTATGAAATAATTCAAATTTGATTAAAAACGGTTGATTTTGCAGGTATATTGAGAGAATTGCAATTGTCTCATCTGGTGGTAATGTCTCACCAAGCAGCAGAGAGGTTGTGGATTGGATGAACAAGATACAAGAATGGAATCCTAAGTTCTTCACACTCTTCCATGTTCCAGAGAAGTATCGTGTTATTGTCTCAAAATTCTTAAGGAGAGTATTAATAGCCAGGATGGCAGAATGCCCTGAACTAGCAAGTGCCTACCATTGCAAGCTTAGAGAGGAATACGATACAGAAGAGAAGCTAAGGAATGTGGAGATTTTGAGACAGAGCGAGCAACAATTGGTTAGGCTCTTGGACGAAATGGAAACAAAACTGAACGAGAGCTCGTATTTGGTAGGGGAAGAGTTTACGATGGCTGATGTGATGTTAGTTCCTCTATTAGCACGGTTAAAGCTTCTTAATTTGGAAGAGGAGTACATCAAATGTAGGATTAATGTTTCCCAGTACTGGAATGCGGTTCAAGAGAGGCCTAGTTATAAGAAAACGATTGGTAAATACTTCAATGGATGGAGGAAGTACAAAACGTTGTTTAAAACATGGTGCTCGCTTAGGATCCGAGATATCTTGAAGAGATACTGATCAATATATATATGCTTTCCTTGGTATAAAGAATTTTAAGTTGAATTGTATAGAGTTAAGGGTTAAACACTACTTTAAATGTTCTCTTAACTGTGAGAATTGTACTTCAAATTGTGTGTGAGTTGGGGGCAATTATTATTACCCTCTCCATTTTGTTGAAAGATTTTAGGCCCACACTACCATTGCTTTTTATTATCTTGGATAGGGGGCTGCTTTTATTTACTTTGAATGTGGTATTTGAATGTTGTGAAGTATAATATAAGTTTGTGAATTTATTTCTTATAAACAAATGTGGTATTTGGATGTTGGGAAGTATAATATAAATTTGTGAATTTATTTCTTATAAACAAAAGCATGGTCAACAATATCTTAATCATGTCAATTTAGTTTTTCAAATATTTATGAACACGTGTGAAAACCACTATTATCTTAAACTAAAATCGAACCAGAAAGTGTCGTTAATTTCTTTTTAGAAGACATTATTAATGAGAATCGAAATCGATATCTAAGTTTATCCACCTGGATTCAAACATGGTATTTAAGAGAACATTTCAATTATAGATGCAACCAACCGCTCACAAAACAAGGAAACTACTTGATGGAACGAGTAATGACAAAAATAAGTTAATTAATTGCATTATTCCCAGGTTTGTTTCATTAATAAACCAGTCCACATCAATGGAGGTCTGTAATTAACAACATCACAATTGTAGGTGAGATTTCCAAATCAATGAGATTGGATGAAACAATAACAGGAGTTAAATGTCAAAAGTGAGAAAGAATAGCAAAATTCCACCAAAAAGTAACAAATTGAATTGGAAATGCACATGTATTGGGGAACCATGCCTACTGCAAACAATATATAAAGAAATTACCAGTCTATCTACTATACCTTCTCTATAATAGACCAATGACAATTCTTCTCGCAGTTTCCGTCCTAAAGATGTACTTCAATCACGGTTCTTCTTTTGATACTTACATCGGTTGGGTTTTATACACGGGGACCCTGATCTCATCCACCCCGTTTCTCTATTTATTTCTCTCAGAGACCCTGACAATGCCTTTTCTCATTCTGTTGAGCCCCAGATTTTAAGCTATCAAAGTCCATCGGTTGTTGAAACGCCTGAGATCTCTTTCCACATGCAATTTTCAAATCCGACGAAGATGCTTTATATGTGCAGTGTGGATGTTCTTTCTTGTCAAGTGAAGAAATAGGAGGTAAAGGTGGGAAAGGTTGGAAAGGAATACCGGGTGCAACAACCCAACTAATTGGCCTTTCAGCTTGTGGAAACCCAAATTGCTGTACAACTGCTAAGGGAATCCCATAAGAGACGGGAAGTCGAGAATTGAATCGTTTTTGCAGGGAAACCTTGATAAAATCCGAACATTCGGGTAATGAGAAACCGGGAGGAGCATCCACATCGATATTCATCGAACGTGAATTTTGAGGATCTTCGTGATTCGTCATTGTTTCAGGTGCCTCATCCCATCGGCTCTTACGCTTGCGAGTCCTAATCGCGTTTGTAGGACAACTTGTGCTACAAGGCACGCCATCAATAGGATTAATGGGGAGGAGGAGCTTTTGGTTGTTGTTATGTGGTGGGTCGGGTCGGGTCGAGTATCTGTTGCAGTTGGTACCCTGATTATGATGATGGTCAAGTCTGAGGTCATCATTACCATTGTTGGCGCAACTGATTTTCCTGACAGTCTTGGGGATCCACCTGTCTCGAAAGTTCCGAGCAATCTGATGAACCTGTATTTTCAATTAGATTTGTTATGTTTGACAAAATTCACAATCAAGCAAAATCTTTATTTGTTATGTTTTAAAAAATAATAATGATCTATAAAATAATCTGATTTTGAAAAAAAAAATCTCTATACCGAATCAAACAACAAAAATCACACTATCCAAGTAATAATCTAATCATGATTTATGGAGAAAAATGATTTTCAACTTTAACTTTGACGAATTTTAATGAGATTGTGAGATATCATGACAAAATCCTAGTTTACAATTAGGCTCGTTAAAGCACCAGTCATCAGAAGTATACTAGAAAAAATATGGTTATCATAATTAATTGCTTACCAATACAAGTACCCTACACACTTTGATTGAGTGAGGATGAAAGCTAAAATAAAGACAACAGGAAGAACCGCAGCTAATTCAAATAACTTACTACATGTAATTACGGGAGAGGTACAACGTAAGGGTGTAGGCTAGCGAGTAGGGGATTAAAGCAATTTGTATTTGTATATGAGGCTAAATGTGAGAGCTAGTAGGGTATGAATGAATTGAATAGAGAATGTCTAGTATCTCTCATCTCCTCCTTCTCTAAGTCTCATCACCCTCTTTCTTTCATAGCTCATCCCCTTCTATATTGTAAACCCTAACTACTATCATCTATTTGAAGTATCAACAAGATAGTTGCTACATAACATGTTGATGAAAATTTATGAACATATTTGAAAAAGGACGAAAGGCATAATAAATTTATACCTGCTTGTCATCATGCTCTGTAAATGACAAAATTGACTCCCGAAAGCTGCAGAGGGACAAAGTTGAAGATCAGATAAAATTACTACATAGGGTTTAGGGTTGCATGATCAAGATTGCAAAAAGTTACAGATAAAACTAATAATTTCCAATTTGAAATTTCATTTTACAGTTACTCAGAAAGGCGGAAATAATAAAAATAATTTATTACTAAAACAATGTCATACACTAAACACTGACTGCAAAATGGTGGGATAAATTATAAATTTTCTTTTTCTATTCTCGAAAAATAAATAAATTAGAAGTTTCTCTTTCAAAAGAAAAACGTTTGTGCACTAACGAGAATAATGAAGAAGCAACACAAAGCTTTCTTGCACACATCAAGGAATTCTATTGTGCAGAAGTGTTAAAATTAGCATTGCAACTTGTATAAATAGAAACTTACTTTAGGATCTAGATAATACATTTCAGGCAATGAAAATATTTACTCATCCTATTGGAGGCAAGGATTAAGGATATTCATGGAACTACAGCAACCCCACATTCCATTAAATGTATAAATAATTCTAACCTCTCCACTCCAGGACGAGGTGGACCTCCAGTAATATGTTCCGTAGTAAGTATATTCCTGTAGGCAAGATATTCCAAAACCTGCATAGAAAGAAAATTTCCCATATCCACTGTAAACTTTGTAAACTTTCCACAAGGGAATGGAAAGATGGCAAGCTAAAACACATTCAAATTTTGGTTGGCAGGATAAAGAACAAAAACCAAATCGGATCTAATAAAAAACAAGACAAATTGACCCAAAAATGAAATGAGTTTTCAAACCAAACCAGAACATTTCTCTCAAACATATTTACCTGTACCCAAAAGTAATGATTTTCCTGGACTACTATATTGCATAGTACAAAATATTATAGATAACTTGTTCGAAAAACTTGATTCTATGAACATTTAGACATGAAAGCAGAAAGAACAGACACGCCAGGAAAAGATACCTTCAGAAGCTTTCGGAGAATTGGGGTCTTGTTGAATTCCTTTCTGTACCGTTTCATTATGTTGTGCAACATTTGTAAACCTACAGAACAGAGTGGAGATTTCTTCGTGAATAGAACAATTAGTACCAAATACTTGATCCATCATAATATAGAACATTTTCTTCAACACGATATAAAAAAGGGAAGGGGGAAAACAGGCTCTACCATTCTTGTTGATAATATCAACCAAAACCATTCGCGATTTTGTTTTCAGCAGGGCATCAAGTATCATGGAAAGGTCTCGATTGCTGTAAATGAAATGAAACTATAAGCATATGAAATAGGTTTCCATCAGAAAAAGGAAATATTTTGGTCAAAAAGTCTGTTTTATTTTTAGTTTTTTAAAATGTCTTTTTTTATTGAAATCGAGAGTGGAACGCAAGAAACGTTCCTAAACAGTTTGCTGAAAAAAATGGCTTCACCACTGCCACAATAACCTGAAGTAGAGGTAGATAGAAAATTCGAAAAGTCTGTTTCATAAATCAGAGGTGGATAGAAAATAACCTCTGAATGGTGGCTTCACCACTGCCACAATAACCTGAAGCAGCAGTCAACAAAAGAAGCTTCAAGTAGCCCTTGGTGGAATCCTGAGAATAAAAAAACAAAAAAAAACAGCCATATCAATTTCTACCTTAGTTGCATTTACAAAATGAAAGTGGAAAATCAATTTATGGAAAAAGCAGATAAGTAGTAGCAACATAAATATAAATTTATTACAATAGGAACAGATGCATAAGGAGACGCAAGTAGAGACAACTCCATTTCTTAAATCATTAATACATCCTTCTATATGTAAGCTGACACCAGCAATACAAATAAAGAGACTTCCAACTTTTTGGACTTCATCTCAAAAGAGTGTGTTCATAAATAAAGTTGGTTGTCGCGAGTGATACTCTTTAAAGTTCAGTTTTGCACAAGCAAAAAAACTGATTTAAAAGGTTGTTAGATATGAAGATAAATATATTATTATGTGATTAGGAATGCTTACTCTTCTTTTGCTTATTCCCCCAACTGCGTCCAGCAACTCATTGAGTTTCTCCTCAACTACAAATATTTAAAGAGACATAGAGGGCCACATCAAGAACTATAAACAAATAATGATTAGGGGAAGGAAAAACTACAAAAGGCGAAGAGGATTACCTGCTTCAAATCGGCTATTTGAAGAACTTGAGATCGGTTTTTTGGTTTTACATGGTAAAACATGAGACTTGTTATCCACCATAGGGGGTTTATCAAGATTCTTGACACCCTTCACCTTCCCCTTCTTGACAGCAGAAGATGGAATTTTTGTTTTGGCTTGCAAATTCGAAGCAGCCTTGCTCCTTTTTACATGGGTTTTGCATTTCTTCACAATAACCTTTGTTTCAGAAGAGGATTCACCTTTCTTAGTCAATGGTGAAGTATCCGAACTTTGAGTAAGGTCAAGATGATTGCTAAACTTTTTTCCTGAAAAATCTGGCAGAGCATTGCATGTGATCGCTTGAGATTTGTCTTGTTCAAGCAACACTTCAGACATCTGACCAGATTCGGACGATTTCTCCAATGAGTTCTCAGATGAAATTTGTGAGCCAGATGCCAATGCATTTGAAGTATTTGTCATTCCCATGACCTCCAAAGATTCATCTGCAGACACAGATTTATGGATTTCATCCTTGTCTTCAGACATCTTCAAGTTTTCTAGTATGGAGGTTGTTGAGTCGTCAATAATAATTTTGGGCCTGCCTGCATCCACTTCTAGTTTGCTGTTTATAGCATGTGTTTCAACATCATCCAAAGAACTGGGTGCATATAGTAAATTTCTCAAATCATCATCAATTTCATTTTCCTTATACACCATTAGGGGTTCAGGATATTCCTCATCTGAATCATCTTGAACAATCACTTCAGCATTTGATCTATCACCACCTATGTATCCCCGACACTGAGAGGAGCCACAAACACATCTTTTTGCCGCAGCACCAAACACCCGGACATAATTATAATCAAATGTCAACTCTTCACCCTGAGACAGTCAAAAACTAAAACTTGATATCTATGCTTTAAAATATCTAACCAACAAAAGAAACTGCAGATGAATCATGTTTTATGTATTTCTTGCCGGCCAAAAGAACCATGGTAAGTAAGGGTGATAGGGACCCAAAGAAGAGAGGATCACACTAACCAACTGTTATCTAGGCCAAGGTTCAATAAAGAAGAAAAAATTCATATTTTCTTAAATAAAAATAGTTTTTCAATGATATATGAAAATGAAATGAACTATGCTTTGGCTTCTGAGAACTTTTAATGATGACTTCAAGTAACAGTATAGCTAAGGGTAATATACCTTCTTAATGTCACGAACTGCAAAAAGTCCAATACAAACTTCTCCATTCACCATCCACTGCATCAGAAAATGCAGAGATTGGGTCAGTAATCTCAAAGTAACCAGACAAAACACATAATATCAAGTGATGTGCAAGAGAATGGTTTCTGTAAAAAATGTAGCCATGTCAAAGATTAAGTCTTAGATTCATAGATTGTCATCAAATTTGCAAAGTTCTTAAAATCAAGAAAATGGTGAACTTAGGTAAAATAAAATATAAGCAAAACAAGTCTAAGCAGAAATTCACCTAAGAAGTTCAAAGTGGTTGCAAGTCTTAAGATAAAACACCAAAACAGATATAGTAGACAAGAGAACTTAAATCAATTGTATTAAAGGAACTTCATTTCTTAGTAACAACCAGCCAAGTCTCTATTGAATTTTAATCTTAAATCCATAAGTAGATGAGGAAAATCATAACTAGAGCCACTTTGATGAAATTAACAGATGGAACAAAATTTGAAAGCAAACAGCTTGTGAAATTAAAGGAGCTCATGAGATACAGCCAGCATTTATAAATAAAATAAAAAGTGTGTTTGTTCACTCATATATACATTTTATACCCAAAGTAAAAGTGAGTTGATGATCAGAAATTGCAATGTCTATTACAGAATGGGGTGTTATCATACAAGTACATGGAAGATTGTGGGTTTCTCTATATAAATGGAGACATTTGTGTTTCAAATTTTCTATTATTTGTTCACATGTTCAAGATGCAGAAAGCATGCACAAAGAAGATATCTGCAGAAACTATTGGTTAACTTAATATTGTGTCAAACACAGAACATGCTACATAACAATGTTGATGCTAGCAAAATCATGGATGATTTTGGGTAGAAGTGGAAGGAAGCAGGGGATGATCATTCAACTTCAACGTACGAAAAAACAAAGAAAACGGAACAAAATCTTATTGCCTTTTCATGTTCAAATGTAATGTGCAGAGCACATTTCTTTAAAACACAGCTTGGTACTATAAGAAAAGACAAAAACATCACCTTTTCCGTTTGGCAATTAGGTTCACAACTATGGTTTATGAAACGACCCAAATTCCCCTTAGCACATGCATCTATAACCTGCAAAGAGCAAATAATAAGCTCATTACAAAAATATGAAAATTTAACATAAAAGCATAACCACATGGACTACAAGACAGATCCTGACATACAGGAATTATAAACTCCACCCGTGTAAATCTTTTCTCCATATTTCACTTGTATCATTTTGTTTGTCATGACCTACTATAACCATTTTTTCTAAGACCTACTATAACTTCAATGCTCAATACTTTAATTATCCCGTTTTTCGTCTTATGATAACTTTCACAAGTTTAAGGCCATACTACTTTTTGAAAGATATGTAAAGGTAACGTTGTATGTAATAAATGATCAAAGTAATTGCCTTAATCTACAAAGTTAGCATATGATTATGAAAGAGGTGTAAAATGGGATGGAGGTGATCTAGGATTTATATTTAAAAGAAAAAATTAATCAATGTGTATTGAATAGAGGAAGGTGGTAGGCTTACAAACAAATATTGAGCTTATAGACAAGGGAGTGAAGAAAAGAAACAGATGCACAGAAATACAGTAATATGCAAAATTTGGCATCAAGAACTGAATATCAACTCCTATAATATTTGAGACTGCATGTTCATCATTTGAGACTTTTGAGTTCAAAGGTTTGAACAATATATGGAGGAGGCAAAATAGCTACTTTCAGAAAGGCCCTTCAATCAGCTCCAATTAGTATCTTGCTAGGAGAAGATCAAGTAATTATGTAATTGAAATTGGCACTCAAGATCCTTCGATGAATGGAAATGGGTTCAACTTTAGAAAGGATAAAGAAAATACAAGTGGCTTCCCCCATTACAATATCAAGTGTGGCGGTGTCAGTTCAGCCAAGCTCCACACATTTTCTGTCAGATCACTAGTTCTCATACCAATGTGTACAAACAAGCCCAAACGCTTAACAAAAAGTTGATCATATAAAATGGTTTAATTTTTTCACATAAAAGAAAAGTGTCCAAGCACCATTCATCAGCCACTGTGGGGTTTTGCAAATATATGGTTATCATGCAATTTAAGCTAGAAATATACAACACTGAAGAACCCCAGTTAACTACACTGGTCAACATAGAACAACTTCATATTATAAGAAGCCTTGACAAAATCAAATGTACATTAATGCAACAGTGGTATAGAAGCACAAACCTCACTGCCGTTCAAAGTCATGAAGTAAAAGTGCTTATGTCCCATGGAAGCATATTCCCTTTGCCGTGCCTCATAAGCATGAACATCAAGCACCTAGAGGAATCAAGGACAAAAGAACATCAATTTGTTAATCATTTATTGGAAAAGTTACCACTATACAAGGAAATTAGTCTAAGACAACATGAACATTTCTTATCATGAGAGTTTGAGCAGCAATTGCTCAAGGAAATAAGAGAAAAGGAGGGTACCGAATATGAATAACATACTTTTTTTTTATTATTATTGCACGGTTTAGACATTGTATGTTTCTTCCAAGCGATACTATAAATGTTTAATAATGAGTAACTGCTACACTAATACATATTGCAGTACTGTAGACATCATCTTAAAAACCTATAAAAGATCTCATGTTTTGCAATATTTACTTGAGGCATACTAAACTCCTGATATGATATTACTGCACCCAGGGATATGAGATCTCCTCGTAAATTTCCAATGCATTGAAACAGTATCCAAACAACTAAGTGTCAACTAACCTCCCCAACATATTCAATAAGAAATTGTCCTATGCGGATGTCTTGAACCACCTGGAGCCCATATCCCTTCTTCCCACAACGGAACCACTTTAATTTGGCATAACTACGCTTCTGGAACTGCAATAAAAAAAAATATCTCAGATAATAATGCATATTAAATAAGGATAAAGAATTTTTAACATAATAACTGAAATACCTTTTGATTGGAACAAAGCTCCCCACAAGGGCAAGTCCCTTGTACACATTCAATGTTAAGCATTCGATTCAAGCAGCCATCACCACAACCCTTTCTTCCATCAGGAGATGATTTACAGTGGCAAACCATTATCTGAAAATAGAAATAGCACACCAATGCATGAGAGTATCTCCAACAAATATTAACATCAATGTAGATAACCTTTAAGATCATCATTGTTTAATAGTAAAGAATTTTGGATTGGATTAGCAATCTGTAGATCCCCCACAATTCTGAAGCTCACAGTCTAGTGGGATTAGTGATTCTCTGAATGTTGGATACAGTTAATACAAGGGAGAGATTGGATTTGATTATCCAACAGGGTCAATAATTAATTCAGTAACTACTCTCTCTCTTTGGTACATCTTTCCTTGGGCTTTGAATCCTGTTTTAGCCTTTTGATCCTTAATTCTAAATTTAGTAATTAATACCACTGGCAACAAAAATAGGAAGAGAAAGTACTAGACACGAGCAATGTGGACAAAAGAACCCCATGAGATCACATAAAAAAGGATAGGTGTATGATTTATACTAATTATAGATCCTCTAATAAACAACATATAAATGAAAAGTTACAAGAGACTTATTGGGAAGAGGAAAAAAATAAATAGATATCATTGGTCCTAGCCATGAATGTATGTAATCAAGAGCCTGATTGTTAACATGGGAATGCTTACTCAACTCTAACCAACCAACCATAGATATGTACATCGAATTTTATTTTATTATTTTTCTTTTTTTCTAATTTATGAAGCTAGCACAACTTCTCAGTCATGACCCCCACTTCAACTTAAGGCGATCTTAGTGGGAATCGAACCCGTGACATTTGGTCTTTCTTAGGCACGACTCTTGTCACTAGAGCTACACTAGTGAACTTGATAGCTATATACATCAAACGAACAGACATATCTATGAAACTGACTAGAAGGAAACTGACATAGTTTGCAACAAGTAAGAGCAAAGGATAAGCACTGTTAGATAGAGCATTCTCAATTTAAAACGATGACAGTGCATAAGAATTACGAGATTGCACTTCCTCCTAATTTAGGAGATCCGCCACATCCATGATCAAACAAAATATTTTCAGTGACATCAATAGTCAGGCAAATAATCATTTGACTTGAATTTGTTAGGCCAACAATGAGACTATCAGTTTCCCAAATTAAAAAAATTATATGTTTGAGGAATCAGTTCCAAAACAAGTGGGATCAGCATTAACCTCGTCAATGGTTTGGGATTTGCGGGAACGGTGCAGAAACAAATTTGACTTGATAAGCGTCCAAGATGCATCTTGAGGAGCTACAAGGCAGATTTGAAATGCATCAAATGTCAAAGGGGAAAATAATATTTCTTTTCTTTATTCTTTTCGGCAAAGGGAAAATAATATTAAACCCAGACATAAGAAACCTATAAAACAAGTACATACATTGTTTATGATCCAACTTCCTGGAATTTGAGTAAGTATTACAAGGATCTTCCCCACAAGATGCATCTGATATTTCCAACTCCTCATTAATATCATCATTGGACTTCTCTTGGGGTACTGAGCAGTCAGCATATTCTTTGTCCATATTGTCCTTGCATGTCCTTAAATGTGAATCAGATATGAAACAAAATAACTCTCAGTATGGATGAGATATAAACCGTCATGTAAAATCAATATCAAATATGTAAGATCAGACAAGGCAATTAAGAGGAAATGATATGGAATCCTCAAACTCACTCCAATTCATGTTGACCATCTCATTGTGCATCAATTATCAACGTAAACAAATATCTATCATGTTTACTCAATCAATTCCTCACTTAGTCTACCTTACACCAGAATTAGTACATCAATAAGTATAGGAATCCTAGTTTCATATCTTTTAATTCAAGATAAGTTATTCTATATAAACATTGTGGGGTTTATCAACTAAATATTTACAAATGTTTTTGAGAAGCACTCAAATGATATCATCATCTTTACTAATTGCCAGCATTCATAGTCCATAATATATGAACGAAGAAACCTAATAATGAAATGAACAAACAGTCATGCACGAGAGAAACATGATAAGCACTAATTTGGAGAAATTGCCACAAACACAGAACAAGACAAATCACATCTAGCATGAAAGAAATGCATCCATCAATTATATAAATGAATAAAAGGTAGAATTACTTGGGCTGGTAAAATGAAATCACAAATGCTATAAAACATGTTCAGTTGGAGAAATTAGATTTCCTCTCCAAAATAAATGGGTAACTGTAAAATTCTTTATTCCCAAATAAAATGGTGGATTGTACAACTTTTCCTGTAAAATGGTTATAGTACTCCTACAAAGAATATTCAAAATGGATAAAAAAAAAAGTTTGTTGACAGAAAAAGGGCCCTTTTAGAGCTTTTTGGTAAATTAATTGAAATTAGTCAATTTGGTATGTAACTTATGTTGACAAATTTTACTATTGATTGAAGAAGAGATAACAAATAGACTATCATCTAGTTCTTAGGGATAATTCTATTTTAAATAAAGTATTGATACTGTGAGAAAAGAGACAGAAATATCAGTATTCAATCAAGACTAATAATTCGGGCAATATAGAAGCTTATGACAGTAGCTGATGAAGGAGACAATTGAGCAGTCTAGAAAAAGTGTTCGCTAAGAAATAGGATATCCTAACACAGGGGTCAATGGTAGTGGTAATAATAGTAAACAACATGGTACATCTCCAAAGCCTAGAAAAGCAAGCAACAAAGAAAATGTTGATTGATGAAGAGATATCTAGGAACAAAGAGGTTAGAAAACTTAGACAGTTGAACTGATAGTTTTCCTATGTACTTCACTAACAGCCTTAATATTTATAAATCCCCCATAACTTGATACTTAGATTTTTTATATAATGAAGCTGTTGCATGTTGTATTGTCAAGTGCCAAGCAGGCACCTTGTGCAGATAAACAATATTTTAATCACATGCAAAACACTCCTAACTGCATAAGCAACTCTTCACATAATAGTTCATGGATGGAATGGGTCCTTGGCATAACTCATCACTTAAAAACACTTGTAATCAACCAATTTGGTTAGCTTATCAATTCAAATTCTTAGGCAGTTTGAGATGGAAAAGATGATCTATCAGTTTCATTATAATCTAAGCGCATTTCATGACAAATATTATGAGAGAGAGTCAAGTTAACAGCATCACATATTCTGCATAGTCCCATGCAGTTTCAAACATTCTGCACCAGTACAAATGTAAATGTTGTCATGAGAATGGAAGTATACCATCTGCAGTCTGTTTCTTCAATGGAGTCTGCAAGAGTAGCTGCAATACGCCTCCATTTTAAGCAATCGTCACAGCAGACCCAAGCAATCCTAGGGGATGGAAATTGCAATTCTGAAGCATGAGGTGACATCATGCCAGATTTGAGCACCCCCTCCGTTGAATTCCCAATTCTTCTTTTGACTGATGGAAGATTATCCAATTTATTCCCTTCAACATCAACTAATACAAGATCAATTATTCAATAGTAGACTGGAAGAAACAGAATAAGCAACAGTTTGTTCCAGCAAAGGAAGATATCAATTGTAGAAAAATATAGAAGTAAAGCAATGACAAACATGATAAAAGGACTAATTGGCCAGCTTAACATAAAAAAAAAACTTGGAAGACTTGTCCATATATTAATTTCTAATTGTGAATGGATCATAACACAAGCTTCCAATTACCTGTTTCATGATCATTTTCAATTTTGGAAACATCTTGACCATGAGCACCTTCCTCTTTCGATTTCTTCTTACTAACTGGCTTTCCATTCTTTCCCTTCAGTTTAGAAGTTTTCCCTTTCTGCTTATCCAGAGAATTAGTGACTTCCAGCATGCTTTTACCAACTATTCTGGATTTTGAATTTTTGGATTTCTTGTGCCCCTTAGCATATACAAGTAATTTCTTGGGGACACTTGAATCAGGTGATTCAAATCCTTTGTCATGACCACCAGATCTAGTAGTTTCTGAACCACCTCTGCAATTTTTAACCTCTCCAGAACCTCTAGACTCCATCAACAATGATGATGACAACAGTTCTTTAGAGCATCCCTCGCCATTGTAAATATCTCCACTTCCCCCCTTCTCATGTTTCTCCAGTAAAATAATATTGTCTGTGATTTCAGGGCTAGGCAATCTATCGTCCATACAACAATTATCTTCCTGATGAAGCATGACAGGGTTATTTCCATCCTTACCAATCAATTCTGGTAGATGCAAATCTCTCACATCTCCAAGAGCTGCAGAAGCTTTGGAGGAGATCTTAGCATGACGAGTAACTTCTTCAGCCTTTCCATCTACTTGGGTATCCGAGATAAGGTTGATAACTTCTGAATCAGGTGATGTTCCAGGATCCAAGTACTGATTATCAGCAGCAACTCTCAGTGCTTCACCCTCAATCTGAGAATGTGTACACTGATGATTACACGAATGGACCATAACAGGCATTTTTAAAATGGAACCTTTGCAAAGTTCTTTCAGTTCCGGTATTTCCATATTTTGAACCAAGCAGTTTTGTTTGGCATTTTCCTCTACACTTTGTGCTGGGCAACTCCCAACAGGCTCATTACCTAATTTAACTTTCAGGCGAATGGGACGACCAGTTGATGTATAGTTATTTTGTTTTGAAAATTTTGAACTTTTGCCATCTTTCGCCTTGTTTTTGCTGTCCTGTGCAGATTTACCTCTTTGAGATTTAGTATGCTTTTTTTCAACTACATCAGCAGGTAAATTTTGAACCAAAAGTTGAGCGATATTCCCTAATGATCCCCAACTAGAAGAACGTCCTGTTTTGCATAAATTTGTTCTCCTCCTCCTTTCAACATTCTGCAAAACAGTATTCAAATGTGTCTGCTTTGTGGCTAGCCTCTCACATTTCCTTGTTGCTTTATTCTTTCGTGCATTCTGATTTACTTTACCCTTTCTAGCATTCTTTCTAGAATCCAAACAAGTCATATCTGGGCCAGGAATTTCAGGGGCATAATTGCATGCAACATTGTCTTTGTCTTTATCCCCTCTCAATACAGGACTAGTGTCAATAACAGCAACAAGACTAGTATCCTCCACATCAGGTTCAATTGCGCAGCTAGTCCCAGTCATACTAAAAGGCTCACATGATTGCATAGAAACTGACAACCCCTCAACATCACAATTTGAATCCATAGCATGAACTTCAGTTTCTAATAGAGGTGATGATATCTGGACAACATCTCCACTCTGGGAGATAACAATCTCGGTAATAATGTCAAAGTAGCAAAATCTCTTCAGAAACCAATCACTTACTTCCTGAAATTGAAGAAACAACAGAGTAAGATAAACATGTCTCTAGATGAGAAACAGCAATCCCATTTTTTATAGCAAAACATAAAACTCATCTGCTTACTAACAACACAGATAGAGCAATTTCAATAACAAAGACAGCAAGTATAATGGTTGTCAAACAAGTATACACTTTCACATCTAGAAACATAACAAATGGACTACCATGGCAGGATATCAGTTACTTTTTTAAAGGATATACAGTTACAATTTTATTTATTTTAAATGAAGCTTGGAATTACTTCAACATTGAAACTAATCTCTGCCAAGAATTACAGTTATGAAAAGAAACCAATAGTACTATTCAAACTTTCCAAAACAATATAACTGACTCCCCATCTAGTCCAGTTAAGAAGATTCATATTACTCAAACCTAGTTTGATGAGAAGATGATTTGTTTGTGGTCTCAAAACTTGATTCAGATTCATATGTTTCTTTCAGGAATCAACCCAATCCCCAAAAGAGAAAAGTGAAGCTGAGAGAATAAACACAAACATCAAGAGTAGATTTCTAATAGCCCATAATAGGAGAAGAAGACTTACCAGCCAAAAAACAAAATACAACTCTTAACCAGGAAAGAACCCTAATTATGACGATAGATAATCAATGCAGGTACGGAAACAACAAAACAAAAGTAACCCACTTCACAAAACGATGAAAAACTAAATAAAAAAATTGAGAAAGACGATTAAGATGACAAAACGCGGAAACCCTAAAACAAAATCCTCTCAACTTACTCATCAAACTTGAAAAACCCAATTCAACCAATGTCAATACATACAAACCCACGCATATATTTCGACAACAACAAGTTTCAAAAACGGAAATCAGGGTAATGGAAAAATTAAGAAGAATGAAACATCGAATAGAACAGGGATTGAACCTGATGATGAAGACGGAGAAGTAATCCAAAGCCGCCAAAAATGCAAGAACAGAGATAAGTAAAACTCGCATATGTATCGAAAAATTATACAGAAATTTTTCTATAGAGATGTAGAAAGAGAGAGAGGGTGGACCGGTGAAAGAATAAATTTTTTTTTTTTTTTTTCAGGAAACCGTTTTCAATTTGGGGAAATCCGAAAGCAAGATGGATTATACTTAAACCTACGGCTGATCTTGATTAGATTAATTAATTTTGTTTGAAAGCATATTATATATTTTTTAATTTATATTATATGGAATTTGTTACAAAATATTCGGACACGAAATTTTTAGGATTTATTTAAATGGAATAATATTTTAATTTTTTATATATATTAATAAAGAAAGTTTCAAAGAAAGTTTGTTTTTATTAAGTATAGTTAAGTTATAATAAATATTTTAATATATAATTGTTTGATATAATTAAGCGAGTGAATAATTAACAGCATTGAATGAGTCCGGCTATTGATGTGACATTCATCACATAAAAAATATTAATATATTGTTATAGTTAGTTACTTTATTTATAATGTGAATAATATAATAATAAAATAGCTCTTAACTTAAACAATAAATAAATTAGAACTACTTTATTATAATAGTAAAAAAGATCTTTAAAAAATAAGTGATTTATATGCAGTTTTTTATCATTATTATTTTCTGTAATTATATGATATTTTACAAACACCCTTATTATAACAAAGAAATTTTTGAAGCCGTCAATAAACTCAAATTGCCGACTTTTCTTAAATTGGTGTGAAATGGTTGATTTTTTTATACAAATTAGAAGACAATCAAATTATTTATATTTTAATTTGGGTTAGATTTTATTGGGGACAATTTGGATTTCAAATGTTTTTTTTTATAAATTTGACAATATAAACTTCTTATTATTAAATTTTACAAAATTAAGTTTTGTTTTAACAGTTTTAATTTATTATATATATATATATATATATATATGTATATAATGAGTAATTATACATACAGCATTCTCATAGCACTTACCTCCAGATTTGAAAAGAAAGAGAAAATATATCTAAAAATAATAGAAGAGAGAAAAATATGAACAAATTACATGTGTGCTCTAGATCTTCAAGTATATGTCACTTTTCCTTTCTTTCCACCAATGATCCTATCATTCTCTCTTTATAGGTTTTGTTATAACGAGAGGGATGGTGATTTAAGTAAGTCTCTTTAATACTAACCATAATGTGTGCCTGGGAGGTTATACAACTTTTTAAAACTTATATAAATATACTATATATTATTACATATAAATATACTATATATTATTACTTTAACATTGATGATGCATTTTTTAGCCCTCCCACTTACCCCTTGAAAAGCGTCATGATTGGCCAAAGCCCCACCGGGCGCATTAAGTCTCTCAACTGAGATCTACGACATTTCCTCTAACCTTTGGTAATGTAAGCTAATCCAATAATGGAACTACGGAATCTGTAGCATGTTTACCCCCTAGCGCTTGGGGAACGCAAGTTTGATCGAGGATTGGAGAGGAAAAAAAAACGCTCGGGATGGATTTTGGAGTCTTTGTGCGAGCCGTATGCGGTGAGAGTCGCACGTACGGTAACGAGGGGGGTTCGCGTCTATACGTGTAGTGTGGTGGTTGGGCCTACCCACCCTATTTGTTCCATGATCTATGGGTCTACTGGAGCTACCCACTTCGATCAATTAGCTAAGATTTTGACCGGATACGAAATCACTGGTGCTCATTATGTTCCTCTTTCTCCTTCTCCTTCTCGAACAACCCATCAAATTGAACTACTAATTTTTCTCTTTGGATAGTACTATTGAATCTCGCTTCTCTTCTTTCTTCTCGGACAACCCTATCGAATTTAATTGCTCGTGTTTCTCCTCAGACAACACCGTCAATTCTCACTCACCGTGTTCTCCTCGAATAGTCTCATCAAATCTAATTGGTTGTGTTCCTCATCCTCCTCCTCGAAAAACACTATCGAATTCAAATGTTCGTATTCTTCTAAGTCAATCCAGTAGAAAATCAATATCGATACAAGTTATGTTGCAGAAGCAACCTCTTCATTGCATGCATTGAAGATTGATATCACTCAATCAAGTCAATGAATCAAGCCACTTGATTTAATGTTCAATGAAAATCTTGCAATAACAAATAACAAACTATAAGATATAACTTCAAAGAAGAAAATAAATATTATTATAAAGAAATCAATATTTTCGTCTGAAGTGAGAGTAAAGCTACACGAATAATAAAATATGTTTATAAATAATTATTCTTGTTTATAATATTTTAGTAAGTTTATGGATAACTTTTTTTTTTATGATTTATGCTTCTACTTTCTTTATGTATAATAGTTATTGAATATTATCTGTTTATGGATAATAACTATTTAAAAATTAAACCTAAATCGAATTTCTTATAAAATTTTAAAAAAAATCTTAATTTTAGTTTCAAAACAAAAAAAATTCACTTAGACATATTTACTTGTACAACTCAACTAGCTCATTTAGACGTATATACTAATAAAAAATAATTTAAACCTATATACTATAAAAAATACTCTCATTTAGCCTCTTTTAGTAAATTATAGTTAATTTTTATATTTATTAATTAAATATTAATATATTTTCTCTCTCCTCCTTTCTTATTAATTAAACCGTTTAAATTTATCTTATTATTAAATTTTTATATTAGTTCCTCTTTCTTTTATTTCATATTTCTTTTTTTATCAGTTTTTCTTATTTCTTAAATTCTTATTTTTTAAGAAATTTTAACAACTTATTTTGAATTTTGTTTTACTATAATATTTTTGTGGCCTTATTTAATTTAATATGAACACAAATTATATTAATAATTTTTTATTTTAATTTTAATTCATGACTTAGAGTAGCAATAAGGAATATTATTTTGTCTAATATTTGATTATTAGAAAAAAAAACTCATTTATATACTTGTACAATTAACTCACTATAATATTCATTACTATTACTATAAGTCATGAATCAAAAATTAAATAAAAAAATATTAATTTAACTTTTGTTCATATTAAATTAAATAAGAAAGAAATCCTTCACAAAAATAGTAAAGTAGAACAAAATTAATAAATAAGTTACTAAAATTTCTTCAAAAATAAGAATTTAAAAAATAAGAGAAATAAAAACTAATAAAAAAAGAGAAATTAATATAAAAATAATAAAAATTTTAAGAATGAGATAAATTTAAATGGTTTAATTAATGAAAAATAAGGAAAATAAAAATATATAAATATTTAATTAATAAATATATAAATAAAAAAAATTAAAATTAACCATTGTTTATCAAATGAGGCTAGGTGAGTTTATTTTTTATAGTACATATATTAAATGATCTTTTATACATACGTTTGAATGGGTTAATTTTATAAGTACATTCGTTTAAGTGAGCTTTTTTTCTTCAAAAAATAAAAAAAATTCTATTTAAATTTTTAAAAAATAATTGAAAAAAAATCTGAATCCAAATTTAAATTATAAACTAAAAATTAATCATTTAAGTAATATTAAGTTAAAAGAATTAATCGGTTGATATATATTGATATACATAAAAATATATATATATTTGGTGTCAGGATTAATGTGTCAACATGTGATTTGATTGTAACTTAATTTAATAGGAAAGAAAATTATATTTTATAAATACATTATTTCCAACATTATTTATGACACCAAATTTCTAATTTCTATCAGAAAAAGTGAAATATCATTAAAATTAAATTAGTGACGTGTATTTTTTATATATATATATAAATAATGTCATGTAGACAATAAGTTAAGAGCCTTAGAAAATTATTAAGTTAAAACTTTATTTTGTATAACTTTAACAATTAAGAGCCTTAAATTGTGAGATTTGAAAAAATAGGTCTGAAATCCAAATTAGTCCCAATAAGGAATCTCAATTTCACGATTTGACCTTTAAATTTGAGATAGTATTTATGTAATATATTTTCTAGTTATTATTGTGGATCCAGAAATTAAAATTGAGGTGAGCTTGAATTTAATAAATTATGTATATATAAATATATAATCGAAATATTATAATGTTGAAATAATTTGAGCTCTACCAGATTTGGAAACATAAAATTAATATTTAAATATTTAATTAAATCCAATTCAATATCGAATATCTAACCATTTGCGGAATTTTTTTTTTTTATAAAATAAATAATACATTTAGTTAAAAAAATCATTAGCTTTCAAAAAAAACTTACTCATCTATCTAAAGCATATATTAATATAATTTGAGAACTTATTCTTAAAAAATCTATAAATCATACATAAAACACATTTAAATAACATTTTGTTTAAATTAACAATTTTAAATAACTCTTAGTTTTAAATGTCTTATACTACCTAAAACTTAATTCTCTACCAACCTTGATGATAACAGCCAAATTATTATTATTTTTATTAATGAAGATGAAATAAATCAAAATCATTGTGATAAGTAATGTGCATGGATTGAACGACGACAATTATGATATGTTTCAATTAAAATGTAATGTTATGAAAATCGTGAAATTCAATATTTGACGCTTCTTAATCAATTATTGTGATACATAAATAGTGTTGTGTAACAAAAGTTTTGATAATATTTAAAGTTACATAACACATTAACAAAATTAGCTCAAGGACAAACTCATAATCTGTCACAGAAGGAGATCATATTCATAGATAATAATAATAAGACGAGGGAAAAAATACTAAACCCTTTTAAATTTATAAATAAGTATGTTAATATTCCATAAAGGTGATTAATAATTATTTTATTTGTCTCAAATTACATATAGAGCCTTTATAAAAAAATAAAAACATTTATCTCTTCATTTATATGGAAAAAAATATTTACACCATTTATTCTCAAATCTCATCGTAACCATGATAGACATTCAAAAAATCTCAGTTAATAACTTTATATTTTCTTTGAATAGGCTTTTAACTTTCCACTGTGGTATACTTTAACTTTGGTTAGAAATTTGAATATAAATTAGAAATTAAAAGACTTATTCAGAAAAAAAAAATATAGAAATTAAAAGACTTATTCAGAAAAAAAATGTAAAAAATGAGTAAAGTAAGAAATAGTAATTTAAATTTTTGGCATTAGAGAGAAAGGTAAGCTAGTTAGTCATACATGTAATGTAAGTTGGATCGTCTTTCTTGTGCATATCAGTTATCACAGACTAATCGCAGTTACCGAGTTTCTTCATTAACAAAATATTTTTTTTCTTTAGACACCTCAGGTCACACATAAATCCGCCTCGGTGGAATGCAACGACAAAAATAAAAATTTACAGTAAAAATGTGACATAACATGACCTTAATTTTTTCAATTTCATTCATTGTTTCCTTCTCTAGTTTATAGAAAATTAGACGATTTATGTTTATTTACTCGTTTTATCCATATTTTTTCTGTTACTCTTTTAAGTCCATCGTAATTTAATTTTCATTTTCATCCAAACTCAAAATTTTAAATCCGTTCCTAGTGAAATATAATTTGAAATTCTAAAGAACCGGCTTATTATTTATTGATCACCAAAATATCAAAATATCATTGCTTAGTTTTATACAGAAGATTGTTGCTCTTTCTAGTTGTGAGGCAGAGTATGTAGCTGTGATAGAAGCTGCTAAGGAGATGATGTGATTACAACCCTTTTTGCTAGAATTGGGTCAAGACTACGAGGGAAGTGTGTTGAGATGCGACAGTCAGAGTGTCATTCATTTGGCAAAGAATCATATTTATCATGGCAGGACGAAGATAGAGTATTAGCTTTTGAGAAGATTCCCGGGAGTGAGAATCTAGCTGATATGTTGACGAAAGTTGTGACAAATGAGAAACTGAAGTTGTGTGCAACTTTAGTTGGTCTTTTTCGTTAAGACACTGGATGGAAATCCGCCACCGATCGAAAGATGATGAAGTTAGTCTCCAAGTGGGAGATTGTTGAGTTATGGAGCCTACACTTATAATAAACTCTACAAGTGTTAATTAGAGTTTATTGGGTTTATATTTGATTTTGGGCTTGGGTCTGACCAAGAGTTATTTAAGTTTATTACCTGAATGTTTACCCTATAAATATGTGATTATTAAGAGTTTACAAGTTAGAGACTGAATTCTAGAGAGATAAAGTGTGAGGCAAAAACTCGGTATTCCTTCTTCTTCTTCATAGTGAAATCTGGTGGTGGCTGAAGTGGATGTAGCTCAATTTGAGTGAACCACTATAAATCTGTGTCTTTTTGTGTTCTTCTTTCTTGCATTTTTACAGATTGTTTCAAGCTGGTCGGATTTGGGAGATACAAATCCTAACAAACTACTCATTTTTCTCTTCGAACAGTACTATCGAATCTCACTTCTCTTCTTCCTCCTCGGACAACCCTATCGAATTCAATTGCTCGTATGATCTCCTCGAACAACACCGTCAATTCTCATTCATCGTGTTCCTTCGAATAGTCTCATCAAGTCTAATTGGTTGTGTTCCTTATCCTCCTCGAAAAATACTATCGAATTCAAATGTTCGTGTTCTTCCATATCCAAGTCAATTCAATAGAAAATAAATATCGATAACAAGTAATGTTACAAAAGCAACCTCTTCATTAAATGTATTGAAGATTTATGTCACTCAATCATGTTAATGAATCAAGTCACTTGGGCAAATGTTCAATGAAAAACTTGCAATAACAAGTAACAAACTATAAGATATAACTTCAAAGAAGAAAATGAATATTATTATAAAAAAATTAATGTTTTCGTCTGAAGAGAGAGTAAAGCTACACGAGTAATGAAATATGTTTATTTTTTGTTTTGTCTTGTATTTTACTTGAACAATTATGGATAATGGTTCTTGTTTATGATTTATATTTTAGTAAGTTTATGGACAATGTTTTTTTTATGATTTATGTTTCTAGTTTGTTTATGTATAATAGTTAATCTATGTTATGTTTATGGATAATAGTTATTTAAAAAATTAAACCTAAATCGAATTTTTTATAAAATCTTTTAAAAAAAATCTAATTTTTAGTTTCAAAAGAATACAGAACTTTTATTTAATTTTTTATAAAAAAAATTGAATTGAAAAAATCCAAATCCAAATTTAAATTATAAACTCTAAATTAATCATTTAAGTAATATTAATTTAAAAATAATTAATCGGTTGATATATATTAATATATATCAATATATATAGATATATGTAATGTTAAAGAGTGAGAATTTGGTGTCATAAATATTGTTGAGAATGATGTGTTAACAAATCATTGTGACATAACTTAATAGGAAAGAGAAATTTTATTATTCAAATACAATCTATTGTTGCAACATTATTTAGACACTTTATGACACCAAATTTTACTCTATATTAAGTATAAAAAAAAGTGAAATGTCATTAAATTAAACAAGTATTCAACTAGGGATGTGTATTGTTTATATATATATATATATATATATATATATATATATATATATATATATATATATATTAAAACTTTTCTTTTTTATAACTTTAACAATTAAGAGGTTTTAAAAAATAGGTCTGAAATCCAAATTAGTCCCAATAAAGAATCTCAATTTGACAATTTGACCTTTCAATTTAAGATAGTATTTATGTAATATTTTTTTTTAGTTATTATTGTGGTGGGATGCAAGAATGGATCCAGAAATTAAAATTGGGATGAACTTGAATTTAATAAATTATGTATATATAAATATATAATCGAAACATTATAATATCATGTTGAAATAATTGGAGCTAGCTCTTCCAGATTTGAAAACATAAAATTAATATTTAAATGTTTAATTAAATCTAATTCAATATCGAATGTAAAATCATTTGTGCAAAAAAAAAAAAAAAATATAAACATTTTCATTTTAGTGCAAAGTACTTTCTTCAAATTATTTATTGATAAAATAAATAATACATTTAGTTTAAAAAAATCATTAGTTTTAAAAAAAAAACTTACTCATCTATCTAAAGCATATATTAATATAATGTGAAAACTTATTCTTAAAAAATCTACAAATCACACATAAAACTCATTTAAATAACATTTTGATTAAATTAACAATTTTAAATAACTCTTAATTTTAAATGTCTTATACTACCTAAATCGTAATTCTCTACCAACCTTAATGATAACGGCCAAATTATTTTTATTTTTATTAATGAAGATGAAATAAATCAAAATCATCGACATGTCGTGATAGGTAATGTGCATAGATTGAATGACGACAATTATGATATGTTTCGATCAAAATGTAACGTTCTGAAAATCGTAAAATTCAATATTCGACATTTCTTAATCAATTGTTTTCATACATAAATAGTGTTGTGCAACAAAAGTTTTGATAATATTTAAAGTTACATAACACATTAACAAAATTAGCTTTAAGGACAAACTCATAATCTATGTCACAAAAGAAGATCATATTCATAGATAATAATAATAATAATAATAATAATAATAATAAGATAAAGGGAAAAATACTAAACACTTTTAAATTTATAAATAAGTATGTTAATATTCCATAAAGGTGATTAATAATTATTTTATTTGTCTGATCAAATTACATATAGAGCCTTTATAAAAACAAAAACATTTATCTCTTCATTTATATGGAAAAAAAAAACATTTACACCATTTATTCTTAAATCTCATCTTAACAATGATAGACATTCAAAAAATCTCAGTTAATAACTTTATATTTTCTTTGAATAGGCTTTTAACTTTCCACCGTGATATACTTTGTTTAGGCTTATTTTGTTTTATTATCTTAGGAAGCTCCCGACCTAATTTAACTTAAAGACAGTACCTGACCTTTAGTCTCATTAGCTATTATTTTGTTTTTCTATTATATTGATCTAGAAATTTTGTCAATCTTCTTTGAAACTTGAAAAAATATATATTATTTATGATGGTGTTGGAAGCTGGTTGAGACTTGAGCTTTAATTACTTGTTAAATTAGCTAGTTAGACATGTCTTAGTCAATCTTGTTGCTTGCCAGATCAGAAGTTATTTTTGGCTTAGTTGGTTCTAGCTTAGACACTTTGGCTTAAACCATGTATTGTTCTGCATGTGTAGTTTGTCTTCAGGTATATTTAATTAATTATTATATGCACTATCTTCCAAGTTTCATGAACTGATGTTTTTGTTTTATCATGAAATCAGAATTATAATAATCATCATTGTACTCATTAGCTCTAAATGCTGGTGGATGTTAAATTTGATGTTCTCATGAATTCGATTCGAGTTTTCAAGTTTTGAGTTAATTACCATTTAATTAGTTAATTAAAATAATACATGATTTGTATATCAATATATATATTAGTTCTAATTTTATTTAATAGTTAATATAAATAAATAACCATAATGTAAATTAGTGTGTGTGTGTGTGACGTTTTCAACTAATTAAAAATTGTAAATTTTGTTAGTTTGTAACTAATATTTCAGTAATGCATTTTTCATTGTAGTTTATATGTAGGAAAAAGAAGTCACAAATAGTAATCTTTTGAAAAAAATGTTATAAATTTTTATGAGCTTTAAAAAAATTTCAATTAGATTAGATGGAAATTATTGTAAGGGTAAGAAATAAGTTGAAAACAAGATTGAGTGCAAAAGAACTTTTGAGAATGGTACATCCAAATATACTTTGAAAAACTAGTTAAGAACGGCATGGATTCAAATATTATAGTTGGAACAGTTTCCCAAACTAATTTTGTTTGGCGTTCACTTTCCCAAACTAACATAGTTTGTTCATTTATTCCCAAACTAACCTAGTTTACTATTCAAACTCAGTTTTTATTTTTTTTTTTTATTTTTTTACATTTCAAATTTATTATATATATATATATTTAAATTATTATTTATATAAACTAAATTATTTATATTTTGATATATATTTTAAATTATTATTTTTATAAATTTGATTATTTATATTTTGATATATAATTTAAATTATTTTTTTATAAATTTAATTATTTATATTTTAATATATATATATATTTATATATATATACATTTCAAATTTATTATATATATATATATATATATATTTACACATATATATATATATATGTGGCAGTATGATTTTCATCCCCATAAATTTATTTTTTTTACTATTTAAATTATTATTTATATTTATTGGGTTGTCTTTTATTAAAATAATTTTGACAACTTTTTATTCAAATTATTATTTATATTTATTGGGTTGTCTTTTATTAAAATAATTTTGACAACTTTTCATCCAAATTATTATTTATATTTATTGGGTTGTCTTTTATTAAAATAATTTTGACAACTTTTCATTATAATATAACTTCACAATAAAATTTTTATCAATTTTTAATGTGTTGTCTTACTAACTTAAGGGTTGTAAAAAAATATGTCTTAAGTTTAATAAGGGTATAAGTTTAATAAAATAAAGAGAAAATTATAAATAAAACTAGTGGATGAATGAATTTTTTATTTTATTTTTAAATTAGAAAAATAAATAGTTAATTAAATTGAAAATGGTCTATCATATTTCTAGTGTTAATAAAAATTATCTTATGGACTAAAACCCACGACCTAAACCTTAATATAGATTCACCCATAATTGTAAACAAACGTGAAAAACGAAATTCTACATCACACAAAACCGTTTCAAGCTTATGTTTATTTGTTGTAAATAAGACTAAAAATGTGTTTCTTTAAAACGGTTACAATTAAGAAGAATGATGTATAAAATAGCAAAATATCTCCTGATCAAACTTAATTTAAAAAGACAATTGCTAATTAATAATACTAAACAAAGATTTGTAAACATTGGAAATTGTTCCGATTTGATGAAAAATCGGTCGAGGTCGAAATTATAAGATTGAAAATCCTTATTAAATGCAGGCCTTTAGCTACATTGATACTTACTTATTTAAGGCTCAAATTGTCCACAAAAAGTTTCTCCTTCAATTTTCAGCATCAAAGATAAGGAGGAGATGTGGTGATTATATCTACTATTCTATCTAGCTAGGTTAAAAACATTATGAAAGTTCCAAAAGTATTTAAATGGCACATAAAACAACACAAGAGAAAAGTCAAGTGATAAGAAATCAAAGGATGACTGATCACAATCCTTCTAGCTAGACAAGTTTCTAAATTTATTGCAAATTTGACACACATAAGATCAAAAGAAGTTCTTTTCAAAAGACTTTCTTTCATAATAACACAACCCCAGCATATATAATAAAACATAAAATAAGGGAATTGAAGGCACATAATCAAGAGTTCATGCATTATCCCTAGCTCAAAGAAAAGCTAAAGAGAAAAATCATTGAATAATCTTTTGGTTTTTCCATGCATAGATTTATAGAGAGTTACATTCTCTCTTGCAGATTTGGATGCATTGGCTGGATTCTGAAAGTGAAAGGCATCTGAGGCTCAAAATCTTGAAGTTGCTGGTGGTAGCCATTATGTTCCATTTCTCTACGTTCCATAGCCATCTCTCTTTGTTGCTATATCAATCCCATCAAATAAAATTATTTGAAAATAATCACTTTATCACTATTCAAAATTTGAAATAACCCTAGATCAATCAAGGGTCTAATTATATAATTATATGGAAGAAGAACATATATATATATACCAGCACGAAATTCAGCTCTTTATGCTCCTCCTCCAAAATCCTATCCTGAATGTACGTAGAAAATAGTTTTAAAAAATGAATATTAATTAAGACTATTTGGTAAATTAAATTAATTAATCAACACTTACATTTTTCTTCATCATCTTGTAGATCTCCATCTGCCATTGAAGAAACAACAAAATTATAACATGAACATACATGAAATCGAGATAGATATATAAACCTGTTTTTCACGAGCTCCAATTAGGCCATTTTCAAGTGCATCTTCCAAAGCCATGAGCTCTTTGTAGTGCAAAGATGTAATATCTTCTCCTTTTAGATGCCTAATTCATTTACAAATATCATAAACCATAAATAATTTATGAAATAAAATACTTATAAAAAACCCACAAGTAATTAATTACAACCACCTTAACTCAATCTGCATATTGTCATTCTCTTTCTTGATTCTATCAATCTCATTGCTCAGATTCTACCTCACATCAAAAAATAAAATATTATTTCAACAGAAAATTAACAAGTTATATTGACTTCCCCAATACAAGCAAGGGACTGGGCAAAGAGGAAGTTCATTAACAGATCTATACAAGGAAAGGCTATTTTGTGTGTTTATAGGAACTAAAATCCATGAAGTAGGTCTTGCATAGAAAGAGGAAGAGAGAGAGAGAGAGTGTAACCATTTTCATACCAGATCTGTTGATGGATGTAACATCAAAGACAGAGTTTCACTGTCCTTTCTTCAATCAAAACAAGAGTTTTACATCCTATTATGTTAGATCTATAGATATCTTTCATGTTCCCTTTAGCATATTTTAAGAAAGTAATCCCATGTTTTCTTCAGCTAGGGCAAACTATATGATATGTATATATTTCTAGAGATAGAAAGTGGATAAATATGTTTGAAATAATAAGTAATAACCTCATGCTTGGCATCCCATAGCTTCTTTCCAGACTGCTTGTGATATCTTTCAAGGATATCTGGTAAACTTCATTGAAAAAAAAAAGAGAGATTTGAAGAGAGAGAGAGAGAGAGAGATGGAATTAAGAAAGAGAAAAAAAAACATGGTTTGATTGATTCTTACGTTGTGGATGGGCTGCAATACTCATGAATCTTGCCGGAGCTTCCTATGATGACAAGAGAAACCTTAGCATCACAAAGAACGGTGATTTCTTTAGCTTTCTTGATTAAACCATTTCTCCTCTTTGAATATGTGACTTGTCTGTTGCTTGAATTCTCTATCCTCTTTATTTCAATCTTTCCTCTCCCCATGATCTTTCTTTCTTTCTCTAGCTAGTATTCTTGAGATCTGCTAATTGTGAAAATGGGACTAGTGAATTAATTAAAAGAGAGATAGATAGAGAGAGAGAGTAGGGTTCTTTCTATTAGTGGTTTGGGAACAAGGAACTTTAGAAGGGTTTCAGAAATAAGGGTTTATAAAAGGGTTGTTGACAAAGGCAAGCCAATAAGCTTCGACTGATGATGTTTGCTTTCGGTTAGTTTTTGCCAGCTTGTTGTATTAAGTTTTGATACACCTTCTTTACCCTTGGTCTTTTACCTTCTCTTTCTTCTACTTCTGTAAAACTATACATTTTTAGTACAATAAGCTTTAAAGATATTAGAAAGCATGATGTTTCTAAACATGTTTTTCTTCATAAATTCATGTTTCGGGGTCAACAACTAGAGGAGATCTTGTGATGGGATTACTGAATATATGAACCCTAATTTTGAGGCACTCTAGAAAATAAAGATAATATATAATTACTCGTTTAATTCTGCCTATGATCAACTTGACCATGAATCATGATATGAGAACTCATGGGCAAGAGATGGGATTTTAGAAATATTAAATTTTTTTTTTATAAATTTAAACAAATTAAGAATTTTTTCATTAATATATGATAAAAGTTAAAACAAAACAATATATAACTATTCAATTATGTCCATAAATTCAAATTATATTTATTCAATCAATAATTCAAATTGAATTATTATATTAATTAATACTAATTGGATTTCAATATAATTTTAAATTAATATTTTTATAACTAATTTGATTCAAAAAAAATATTATTAGATTTATTTATTTTTAATAAAAAAAAATTGTTATAGTTAATTTTATTTATTTTTAATAATGATAAGATAATGTAGTCAATAAATTTATTTTTTATTTGTCCAATAATAATTCTAAATTTATTTATGATAAAAGTAGTACGAAATATTTTTAATTAAACAAAAAAAAAATAATAGTTACTAAAATGAAGAAAAATGTGTGTGTATATTTTATATAATTTTGTAGTGAGGTACAATCTAGTGAAAAGACAAATATATTTTTGTTTGGATAATTCTAAACCAATTTGAATTTAGTCTAATCAAAACTCAATCCAATTCAATTCAAACCAAAATAGTTTCAAATTAGTATTTCTAATTCGAATAAATTTAGATTATGAATTAATCTCTAATTTCATAGATTGAAACTCATACAAAAAAAATGGTTAATAAATATAAATTATTATCCGACTAGTCATAAATTACTATAAAATGAAAAAACTAAGTATTTGTTTTTTAAATACTTAAAAAGTATTAATATTTATTAACAAAATATATATATATATATATATATATTAGTATTTTGATTATTAAATTTAGTTATGTAATGGAAGAAAAAGAAATAAAATAATGTTTTTTTGAATTGAGTTAAAACAAACTTAATTAGTACATTAAGTAAAACTATAATTCATCAGTTGTGCAATCTATCCTAATTAATGTTACAAATAATTTTATTTATAAAATAAGTATTGTTATTATGACATTTGAATTTTTTAAAAGAAACAATTTTATTATTGTCAATATTAAATTTTCTTAAAATAAACTATGAGAAAATACCTGCAATATAAGAAGGGGAAAAAATAATAATAGTTATTGAAGTAGTTACTTGTCATTCAACATAAAAAGTAATAAAAGAAACTCAAAATAAAAATCTAATTATAATTCATTCTTAATAATGTTGTTTATAGTTAACCCAAATATCTACATTCAAGATATCAAAAAATCAAAAATCAAAATAAATAATGACCCAAGGATGAATTAAAAATGCAAGATTATATTCATTTATAGCCACAAAACTTAGTGTAAAATTAAGGACAAGTAGTAAATTAAGACAATGAGAATGTAATGTATTTTTATAAAGAATAAAAATGGGGCAAAATTTAAATAATAAACTCTTCTTTCATCTAGCTATCATTTCTTTTTTGGGAATAAAATAATCTAGAATAAAGTAATGATTACGGGTAATGGATACTCTTATACTCGCTAGAAGGAAATAGGTCATTAGCGACTATCTTTCTTACCGAATTTCCAACGAATATATAATTAGCGATAAATTTTTCATATAAATAATAAACGTCAGTAAATCTTCCAACGAATATTTAATTCGTCAAAAATATTTGTGACGGATTTTTCATGTCTGGAATTTACGACGAATATTTCGACGTATTATTTTATTAAATATTTTCCGTAGAAATATTCGTCGAAAAATTTGAGAAATTTTTTTGAGATTTTCCGTAGGAATATCCGTCAGAAACAGAAATTAATATATTTCTTTAAAATTTTATTTTCCTTAATTATTTCTCATATTTGAAAACAATCTCATTCAATATCAATAAAAGACTCTCAGCTATATGAATTAAGACTTTAATAATAAAAATTAAAATAAATAATTAACTTAAAAGTATTAAGTTCAAATTTACTAAAAAGAATACATTTATTTAGAAACAAAATTTGTCACTATATAGTTTCTATCAATAATTTTTTCACATAAGTAGTTCTTTCAAAAAGTGAAGGTTAACCACTACTACCATTTTAGTAGTATGCTCCAACTCATTTGCTCTCATTTTTTTTTCAGCCATATGCCTAAAAAAATATAAATAATACATAATATTTAAGGAACACCACAAGTTTCAGACTATTTTGATAGAATCATGTTTTGAAATGCTTAGAGCATAAGCAAAGATAACATGGTAAATTAAAAGTTTGTTTAGTTCTAAGTAAGATCATCCATAGATAAATAAATAACATATATGATGACAATGTATGAAAACAACTAACCATTATGATATTGATCTTATATAAGTTTTTGTAACTGATTATTGACTCATCTATACAATAAGTTACAAATAACATAAGACATTAGAAGAAAAAGTGTAGATCTAATGTCCATCTCACATGGTTTAACTCAACAAATATACCTTTATTGCCCTAACTTCATCCACCGTAAAACTCTTTCAATCACCTAAACCTAAACTCTAAAACGCTAAAATCTTAAACGTTATAACACATTTAAGAGGAAAACGACAGAAAAATAGGAAAAACTCACCTAAAATGATAAAGGCGTTACAGCGTTGTCTCGGGGAGTTGATCGATTTGCTTCGTGCTTCGTTGGTTCATTTGGTTATCGGGAAGAATAGAGAAAGGGGAAAGGGGAAAGAGACGGTCGTCGAGGGAAGAAATAAGAGAAATGAGGAGAGAGGAAAAAGGAAAACAATATCATATTTTATTGGAGAGTATAACTGTCTTTTGTCAAGGGCAAAATGTTATGTTTGCAAAACTTACTTCCCTTATGTTATTTTTGGATATAACCATATTATCATTATTTCATCAAATTTCCCGATGAAAAAGAATGTTGCTAAATTTCCATAATTTTTTCTACGTGAATTCCTTTTATTATTACTTATTTTGACGTTTATTAATTTTGTCTTAAATTACGTGGATAAAATCATCGAAAAATTCTAACGGCCCTCAAACGTAAGTATATTTTCGTCACAAATCTCCTTTTTTTTTGCAGTGACTTGATATTCGCGGGTACTCGATGATTGAGTTCGAGTATTTTAAATCGAGTTCGAAGTTAGGTATGTGAAGGGAAGAAAGTATGAGTACGGAGTCTAGGATGAGGAATAATGTACAAAACCTAAACACGATATTTAATACCCGACTATATTAATATATATATATATATATATATATATATTTTTGCTAATTATTAAAGTGATCTTTCACATTCTCATAATTATTGTCTTCATAATTTATTTTCATTTTATCCAAATTCCACTTCTACTCAAACTTCACTTTTATCCAAACTTCACTATTACTCACGTTTCATTTCACTATTTCCTATACATTTTTTATTATAAAAAACTTGTTTTTTTAATCACTCTTTTATTTTCATCTTTTCACCTTCAATTATCAAAAAAATTTTCTTTATCACTTTTTCATCTTCCTCTCCTGTTTATATTTTCTTTTTTAGATATTACTATTTCAAATTGATTTATTGTTTAATTATTCTTTAATATTTTTTTATAAATTTATTTTAATAAAATATAAAAAATTATATTTTAGTCGGATACCCGAATCGAATCGAGGATGATAAATAAATAAAGATACCTAAAAGGTCATAGTAAAATAAAAATGGATAAGGAGAGGAGTGTTTTACTAACTTTGCCATTTGTCATCCTTATGCATAACATCCCAAAAGTCTATTGACCGTCCCCATAAAAGAGGTTTTCCTGAAAATCCTCAGATTGTTTTATTCTTTATCAAATTAAAGGATTTGAATGAGGTGTAATCCATTACACTAAGGAGTTTAATCTTAAGATATTTTAATTTGTTCGGATATTATTTACCAAAACTAATGTTAATAAAGATATTTTAATTTGTTCCTATATTATTCACGAAAACTAATGGTATGATTTATTTTGATTTTTATGACTTATTTTATCACGTTTATGCATTTTTGTGTACGTAAATCAATAATAAAAAAAATATTATTTCCTTATAAAAAACATAAAATTGTGAATCAGCTTGACAGTTATTTTCGGTATTATTGTTGAACAATATTTTATTATATTCTAAACTAAAAATATACGTTGTAACTGTATATTTTAAATAGTGTTATTATAGAAATTATTTAAAATTTTACAATGTAATAATTCCCATCTGTATATAAGATTTATTTTGTTTAAAAAATAAAAATATCAAAATTTAAAAGAAAAATATTTTAAACAAGTGGTAATTGAAGCTACTAAATATTGTTGATGTAATAATCTTAAAATTAACAATTATCTTTCAATAAATAAATTAATGTTACATAATAGTCATAATACATACATATTTAATCCGGTTAACTTAAAAAAATCAGTAAACAAATCTATAAAAAAAAATATAAGTGAAATATATATATATATATATATATATATATATATATATATATATATATATATATATATATATATATTCCCTAGCTAGTTGCATCTCTCATAAAATAAAAATAAAAATTTAGGTTGTATTTTGTATTTCAATAGATTTTGCTAATTTATTTTGGTATAATAAAATATTATGGAGTTTGATTTAAAATATATGATTAAGTGTAGATCTGTAATTATATAAATATTAAAATTACATCTATTAATAAGTTGAGATATATAGAAAGGCATATATTAAGTTAATATAAAATAAAAAGAAATCCCTAATATTTAGGAAATAATATATTGAGATGAATAAAAGGAAATAAACGAAGGTCTGGTTAACGAAAAGACCGATTGAACCGGATGGAAGGTTTCTATAATTCTATTAATCTATCAAGCGGTTGAAAAGGCTTAAAAGGTTTTGAGTATCCCGCGCAAGGGATCTATCTATCTAATCTATAAAGGGAAACGAAAACCCTCAAAAATCTTCAAGCCCTATCTATCTTAATTCGGATTCTTTGCCTTCCGATGGATGAAGATAGCAATCGCGTCGACGCCGCTGCATCTGCAAATGCATCTTCTTCCGTTTTTTCAGTTACCGCTCGACAAAGATTCACCGTCGAGCTTAAACCAGGTGAAACGACGATTGTATCGTGGAAGAAACTTTTGAAGGACTCTAAGTCTGAGCCATTGGATTCATCTATTCAAGCCCCATCCAATGCTCATCCTGCTCTCGAGGCTCGCATAGCTCCTGTAAGCTAGAATTTATAATACATTTTTTATTGAATTAGTTTAATGTCTTGTTGTTGATGATAAGAATGTGATTGAACAAGAAATAATTTGTATAGATAAAGATTGAATTACCTGTTTATTAGTTAGTCCATGCAACAATGTTTTCAGTTTTGGATTGGATTGGATTGGATTGTCGACACATTTAGGAGTTTTGATTTCATATCAATCTCTTATATATGTTTAACATCTAGAAACAGTTGCACTCGTTTAATTGTTGCTTTCATATAGATAATAGATTATTGATTCATCTTATGTTAGATTGGACATCCACTATTTCTTATGACTAATCATGATTATGGATTTGTAGATGGTTGCTTATGTAACTATAAACTGTAATAGTCCACTCATTGATATCATTGTTTTGAAATTGTAGGATCTTGGTGATAGTTTACTTCATCTTAAAACATAATTGTTGATGATTCCTCATAGTTGTGAAGAACGGAAGTATTTTTGTTTAGGAGCATATTGTCAAAAGAGAAAATTAGATGATGCAAAGTTTATGGTATATGGGAAGGAAACATCAGGAAGTATTGATGCGCGATTATGTTCTTGGAAAAAATTTAAACTTACAAAGGGAAGTTGGGGAGAAAACATTAAGCTCAAATTGTTAATTGAGAGTTTCAAATGAAAATTAGTAGCAAAGTTGGAGGATAAGTATGGAAAAGTAGAAGAGATTTGAGGGAAAGCTGATATAATTAAGCATGTTGTTGATGTTAGCTTGACTGTCTAGAATCTCTCTGTAGCTTCATTCACTTTTCTATCACATAGTTGCATTGCTTTATTATGCATTGCTATCATGTTTATAAAGCTGATACAATTTCTCTACTAAATGTTTTTTCTTTTTTGAATTTAATATCTCTAGGGGCAGCCGAACAAAGGTGAGGAGATAGATGCTCCGCCTGCTAACCACCGTTTTAGTGCTGTTATTGAGAAAATAGAGCGCCTATACATGGTAGGCAATATTGTTTGTTAACTGTCTTGGAATCCCTTTTGATGATTTTCAGCAATTCTTGAGTTAGATTAAATATTTTGACTCCATACTGTTTTGATGGCTGAATTCATGATTTCAAGGGTAAGCATAGTAGTGATGAGGAAGATATGAATGATGTCCCTGATGATAATGAATATGACACTGAAGATTCTTTTATAGATGATAACGAATTGGTTAGTATATTTTGTGTACAGACAGTTTTCCTCCCCCTATGTTTGTATATGCACCAGCATCTTAAAAATGTTGGGTATTCATGCTTGGCTTTTGAATTGATGAACAACATTCAGTTTTTTTTCTTGTTTCCTTTCTTGCAGGATGAATATTTTCAGGTTGATAACTCAGCAATAAAACATGATGGCTTCTTTGTTAATCGTGGGAGACTTGAAAGAATGTGAGTCTTTTCTTCTCATTCCAGTTATATTATTTGGTTTCAGTTTTCTCGTTTCCTAGAATTTCAATGCATATTATGGTCTTACATTGGTTTTTGGTCAGTGTGTTCCAATTTAGAAATAAACAGTTAATGGGGGACATGGAGGCATGTTTTGATATGCTCTATGTAGTTATATACCTTTGTGTGGTAACTTATATTCGTATCAGTTTGTGTCTATGGTTTCACATGATTGAGCAGACATGCGACTGTAAATGCTTCTGAGTTTCTCATGATATCCATCTTATACCATATCTAACTGTTTAATTGGCAGAGAACCTCCTTCATTGCCTAGCCCGTCACCAAAAAAGAGGAAAAGGAAAGATCTAACAAAATCTCAAACCGAAGCTGAAAAATGTGGTCTTCCAAATAAACAACTGAAAGTGAGGAAGAAAGGAGCTGGAAAGTCGGATCACTTGGTTGCGACTGATATCTCACACCTACCAATTTGTGCTCAATCTAGTGTATCTTGTAAAGATTTGAATATTCAGAGTGAAATACATGGTAGTCAAAGTTGTTCAAGAGAGAAATTTGCAGGAACTACAACCATGTTGGATAAGTCTACTTCGTCAAAAGTTTCCAATTCTGATGTTGGTGGCTCCTTACCAGAGGAGAAGAAGAAGAAGGATGTAGTCAAGAAGATGGGAAATGTGATGCATAGGCACCAGAATAACAAGTTGAAAGATGGGAAATTAATAACTAATGCTAATGAGTTAGATCAATCAAGTCGAAGGAAAGAAAAAGATGGCTTTTGTGAACAGCCTAATATATGTGTTTCTGAGATCAAACATCCCATTCAAACTGCGGTGAGTATTTTTATATTTATTTTCAATTGATTAGTGTACTAGGTCTGGCAACTTGTTATATTAAATGTCACTTTACTTTTTTTTTAAACTAAAAGAGAACTAACATGACATTCCACAGCTATGGCCCTCCACTTAAACTCAAAATGCTTCCAGATTAAATGTCACTTTACTAATGAGCTTTAACAAAAAAATCTTGTAACTGTATAAGAAAATGCTGTCACCTGAAGAATAATTTAGCCAATATAGGCATAAAAGGAGTTATTTGACTTAGCTAATCACACAAAAGATACAAGGAAGGAATGAGGGAGTTTATTGTTCCATTGTTGAGGCACATGCATATAATTTTATTTTTGTTATTGTTTGTGTAATATCACATCTTTTCTACACGATAAGCAAACTTTTATTTCTCTTATGTTGTTAACTTCCTTCTTTATCATTATTAAAAATTATGCAGAAGAGTCAAATCACACTGAAGGAAGCTTCCGGTATCAAACCAAAAATCTCAATGCTTGACAAAGCCATTAAGGATCTAGAGAAACTGGTGCAAGAATGTAATGAACATTTCTGATGAACATCACACTTGTTAATTTTGCAATCATTTTCTGATTGATTTGATAGTAGATTTCACTCATGTATTTTTACAGCAGCAAAACTATCACCAGTGGAAGTTCAGGATGCTGATAATGTATCTCAGGCAGTCAAGAGAAGGTTGCCATGGGAAGTGAAGCAAAAGCTAGCTAAAGTTGCTAAAATCGCGGTACATAAATCTTATTCATTGGGTTTTTGTTGTATGCACTCATTATGTTTTCTTTTAGCTTGTCCATTTGGATTCTTCATCCCTAGTGCATATAAATCTTATCAACTTAAATCACAAAATGTATTATCTCCCTTTGTTTTTTAACCATTTGTGTTGGAACATTTTTTTTGGTAAAGGCATAAGACTTTGTTTATTAAATATTGATTAAGTTGGAGCTTAAAATTGATACCTCTTGCTCCATGCAGCAAACAAGCCAGGGGAAGATATCAAAAGAGTTGATTGAGCGTCTTATGGGTATCCTTGGTCATTTAGTGCAGCTGAGGACACTAAAGGTACACGTCACTTTTTTATAGTACTTTGATCTCACTGTTGACTAGTTCTACATTAGAGATAAATTTGCACTGAGGTTACTTATTTCTGATGAGTTCTATATCTAAGAAAAGGAGATGCGATTTTCTCTTCATTATATAATGAGAATTTGTTGACAGTTCCCAACACAGTGGAACATAAATGCCAACTGTAAGATTAGTGAAACTCCTAGTTAATGGTGCGGAAACAAGATACTTTCTCAATGATGTTCTAACTAGTCTAACTACTGGGTCCTAAAACCATTTTGGAAAAACAAAATGTTAAAAATCATGGGCACTGAAGATGTATGTCAAAAGTACTTTTCGGAGAGAAAAGTTTATGGGAGCTACCACAGATTTGTATCATGTTCTTAGAGCTCTATATCTACTCTTGTTCTCTTCCTGAATATCTTTATGTAGCGATATCAAGATTTCCAGACTTTACTCCCCATTCATGTCCAGGCTGGCAACGAGAAAATCGTCAATTCCATGAATTGAGTTTGAGCTTAGTTTCTTATAAAAAGTTATTACTGACTTTTATGTTGATATAAGATGAATGAATAGATCTCTTTCAATTTCTGCCTCTGCTCTCTTCCTGATATTTGTTTTCATGGTACATGCTCGAATAGATGGTAAAATTTATATTATGCCAGTTATGCTTTTGAAAGAGATCTATTTTAGTAGTTTAATATATATATTTTTTTTGAATAAAGATGTAACCAATGTATCAGAGTGAGCAACTGTTTGTCTCTCTCTCTCTCTTCATTCATGCTTATATCAACATTTTGTCAAATTATATACATTTCTTAGCCCGAGCTTCATTTATTCAGCATTATATGACAAAACACTGTTTAATCTATTATGAGGTCACTAGCCATCCCTAATCAGGTCAATTTTATGGTCAAACCTGTTCCCTTATAAACTCATTGGAACTTGTGTAGCATCAAATGTTGTATTTTTGTGTAATGGTCAATTGCATGAAGTGGTTAGTTGCTTTGTTCAATTAAAATGATTTCAATGCTTCACGAAGCCTGCGAACCTTGCAACTTCATGATTGATGAAATGCTTCTACCTTTTTAAAAAAATGACTTCAATGCTTCATCCTTTTGGGACAGAGGAACTTAAATGTTATGGTTAACTCGGGCTTGTCTGCCAAAAAGGAGAAAGATGAGAGGTTTCATCAGATTAAGATGGAAGTTGCTGATATCATTAAACTGCAGATCCCCTATATGAAGAACCCCAAGGTAGGATCCTTGCTTTATCAGTGATGCAAACGTTTTATTTCTTTATACATTTTTACTTTTCTTTTGTGCTATCATGAATCTGAAAAGTGTTTGCTTATTTTTATTACTTTTTGGAAAGTATGATGAGATATATATGTCTTTTTTAGGCACTGGAGCATCAAGCTGGATCATCAGATGATTTTCAGGAAACAGGCAGCCTAGAGAAAGAAGCTGCGCAGAAAAAGTATGGCATGAATGATGTGTTGGAGAACAAGCTATGTGATATTTACGACTTGTTTATTGAGGTATACATTCTGCTCATTTTTTCTCATATTCATGAAGTTTGGATCAGTCAATCAAGAAAAAAACGCTCTTATTCTTCAATTCCAGGGCCTAGAGCTGGATGAAGATGCTGGTCCGCAAGCCAGAAAGTTGTATACGGAGGTAGGATTTTGGTTTCTGTTTTTTATTGCGTGTGAAAGAATTAGTCGGTTTTATGTGCTCTTCAAGCATATTACTTCATCCCATGTATTTTCAACTAATCAAGATTCAAGGTTAGTCTAGTTTAAAAAACTTGGGCCTTGTTTGATGTGGGTTATTTGGGATTATTTCCAAATAACCTACTATTCAATCAACAATTTACTTGTTAATCACATCAACCAAAATACCATCCATTTTTTTAATTTTTATTATTATTTATTCACCCCTAATGTCTTTCTACTCAAATAACCCCAATTAACCTTGTCTTCCTTGATGAAAGATTATTTGAATCCAAATAATTCCTACCAACATAAGATTACTTCAATAACAAAACCCTAAAAACCTCACTAATATTTTTTATAATATTTTAAAACATTTAACTCAAATAAAACCCCAAATAATCCAAGTTAGATATGGAGTTATTTGAAAAAAAAAATTAATTGGTTATTCAAATAACCCCAGGTCAAACAAGTCCTTAGGGTATTTGCCTTAAGATAAGCAGTGAGTTGCACAGCTCAAATGCTTGTATGTTGATTTCTTCTCACTTCCAATTATGTGATCATTTTGTGTGGTTATATTTTCCTGGTGCAGCTTGCTAAATTATGGCCAGAAGGTTTTATGGATAACCATGGGATTAAACGTGCTATATGCAGGGCAAAATCTAGACAAAAGGCGCTTCACAGTGGGCAAAAGGTATATATATATATTAGCATAAGATTTTTTTAGTTGCTAAAGACCTTGGATCTTTGTTTTCAGGAGAAAATTAAGAAGAAGAAGATGGTTACAAAAACTGAGGTGGAGGAGGGGGTTAAAGCGGAGATTAAGCCTGTCGTTCAATCCCAAAATGGGCAACGCAAGTCGGCCCTTGCACAGCTCAGCAAGCCCATTCCGAATGCAGCAAATACTTCTTCTTCTATCCCTTCTCAGACAATCATTACTTCTCCTGGTTTGGGCTTAACCAAGCAGGATAACAAGAGTAAGGATAACAAGAATAAGGGTGATTCGGTTAACACGAGTGATGTTAGCAGGATAATAACCGATCCAACTGTAAAGAAAAAAGTGAAGAGAAAGCAGCAATTGGTGCCTGAAGAAGCTCAATACCTCCACAAGAAGACACCACCATCATCAAATTCTCTCGTCAATGGAGAAGAAAGACCCAAGTCAAAAAAACAGTTAGTAGATTCTCCGCAAAAGCCAACCATGAAATCTTCTCCGGTACCTGCTGCTTCCCGAACAGTCTCTGAACTACCACCCAAGCTCAGCAGCGCATAATACCAATTATTTATGCAGATCTTGTTTTTTGCCATTCTCAGAAAAAGAAAGGGTCTTACATATATGTTATCCTTTAAATTAGTATTAAAAATGTTAGTAACTAGGTTAGCCCCCCTCGTTTCATCTTCGTTTTGGCATAACTTCATTTTAATAGCAACTATCATTTATTTACATAAACTACTGATTAGTTGTTGGGCGATCAATTCATTTATCTTCTCTTTTATAGTTGGAGATTTTTAGCTGCAATTTCAAAGTGTTTTGAACAAAGTTGATTTCATTTACAAGAAACAGAGGTGATTATAACCTACTATACCAAAACATGATCATCATTCATCATAGAGGAAAGAGTATAAATTAATACATTGAGCATTGTCTCAAGATTGTTAAGATCTTTAATCCATAGATGAGATCCCTTAAGTGTTGCCTTTCTCAGTTCCACTACATCTTTGATGAGTTTATACTTTTCTGCAAAGAAGTAGAAAAACTATGTTATGGTAAAAACATTGAGATTTTATCCTATTTCAGTGATCAAAGTTCAAGGTACATTTATCTTAATTCTTTAATAATTTCGCGATATTATCGATTTGAGAGACGGACCTATATAAATGTTGTACTTAAATTATCTCAGATATCTATTATGTATATATATCACAACTTTTTAAAAGTAATAAATAGTTATACTAGTAGAGTGTTTCCTAATTTTTGCCTGGTGAACTCAAAGATGATGGGATCAAGAAAAAATATTATTTAAGCCCAAGTTTTTTAAAGGAAGATTTAAATTAAATGATTGAGATTGGCACAATTATGTTAACTGTTAAGTTATGATGGTCAACGTACAAAACAAAAAATGAATGAAATTATAGTCAACTCAATAAATAAATAAATCAGAAGTAAAAAAATTGGGAGTAGAAACTTGATAACTTGTTTATTTTAAAATATACTTAAATGTTTTAATTATAACAAACATCTAAAATTAATATAACAAACTTATATACAAAGTTATTATTTTGATATATACCCATGTATAAATATATAACTCAATCTATTCTATTTATTATTATTATTAAAGCTTATTATTTTCCAATAATTAATATATATTTTAAAGTTAACATTTCTATCAATAAGAAGAGAATACAAATATATTTTTTTAATTTGCAATTAAAAATTCTCAATTCAATTGATTAAAATCTGTTGGTTTCTTTTCTTTCCTCTTTATAAATTAACTTACAATAAATTTAAATTCTAGTATCCACAAATTCATGCATTAAATATTAAGTTGGTTATAAATTATTGAATATATGATGATCTATATATTCAATCATTCACATTGATGTGATTTTATTAACTTTATCATTAATTAAATAAAATTAACTAAAAAAATACCAACATAATAATAATTTTAAACAATTTTTCTTATGTAACAAAGACAGAAGCAATACACAATATATTTTTTCTTTTTACATCATAGCTTTAATTATTTTGTTCTGAGTACATATCTAATTAGTTTAGTTATTTAAATATATTTTATATCAAACAATAATATTATACTAGTTTATATTATATCAAAAACAATTATTTGACGAGTGAAATATTTTTCAGTTCATATTTGGTCAATATTAAAGTTCAATTATTCAAATTAGTCTAATAACATGCTATTTGTGTTCTCTATAGTTTAGTTTATAATAATAATAAATCAAGACAATAAGTAGATATGTCCCAGACTTAAAATTTGTTTGGCTTGTTATGTGCTCAATAATTTATCATTGTGTTTAAATGATTTTTTTTCTTCATTTTTAGTGTACATTTTCAAAAAATAATAATAAATCAATATTATTAGTAGTAGTTTATCTTTAGATACATATTATTATGACGTTTTCTGAGATTTATTCAGAAAGTTAGTAGTGTTTGTCAGAGAATTAATCGTTATTTTTGAAAATTTACAAGTTCGATAACTTTTTTAGTATCATATTTTTTACATATATGTTATGTTTAAACAATTTTTTAAATTTTTTTTTAATATAGATGAACCTTTTTCAAAAAATAATAATAAATCAATACTATTAGTAGTAGTTTTTTTTTTCTTTAAATGCGTATTATTATGACGTTTTCTGAGATTCATTCAGAAAGCCAGTAGAATTTGTCGAAGTATTAATCGTTCTTCTTAAAAATTCATGAGTTCGATAACTTATTGAGTATTTTTTTTTCTTTACATATCATGTTTGAATGTTTTGTTGATATATTTAAACGATTTTTATTTTTATTTTTAATATACATTCCTCTTTTTCAAAAAATAATAATAAATCAATAAGTTTGTCTTCTGATTCTTATCATTCATAATATTATGATACTTTTTAAAATTTGTTTAGAAAGTTATAGTCTTTCGAAGAATTAATCGTTTTCTCGAATATTTATGAGCTCGATAACTTATTGAGTATTATTTTTTTTTTCTTATATTTTTCTTTTAATATCATATTTTTCATTACGTACACAATTTTTTATTTTACTTTAATATACATGAACTTTAAAAAAAATAATAATAAATAAATACTATCAGTAGTAGTATGCCTTTAGATGAAATAACACACTTCATTTGCACTTGTATGTATTAAGCAGCTTCCTAAACAATAATATATAACCCAAAGAGAGTAACCATTTTCAATTTTCACATACATTATACATACTTATATATCCCACACAAATAAGCAATAATATTATAAAATTTGAAGATAGATATTGCCAATGATCATATGGCCTTGATGACAGCTTGAAACCTTGGTTCTTTAGGAAGGAACTTCTGCTCAGCATAAACAGACATGTAATCACCAAATGCAAACTTAGGATAATCAATTTGTTCCATCAACGTTGTTGTTGTAGTTGTAGTCGACTTTTTCTCGACCAACTCTGGCGCGGGGGCTATGATGGCCTTATAAGACGGGTTATAAAACGACGCAATTGACCTTCTATTCCCTTCTTCAAAAGCTAGAACACGATGCCAAACGCTTCTATAAAGCCCGTTACTCAATACTTCAATTTGATCACCCGTGTTTATTACTATCGCGTTTGGAATTGGTTGCACGTCGATCCATTCTCCTTCCTTGAGGATTTGAAGCCCTCCATTTTTATCGTCTTGGAATAGAAGTATCACACCGCCCGCATCCGTGTGGGCACGCAGCCCATTAACTTTCTCTGGATTCGGGCAGGGCGGGTAGTGACTTACTTTCGTGCCAAAAAATGCACTCTCGAGTTCTGGTTCGAGTTCGAGTTCTTGTGCACCGTTGAAAGCCTTCTTGATATAGCCATTTTTCAATCCCAAATTCTCATCCATTACTTCCATCACCTTATGAGCTAATTTCTTCAATTCCGAACGGTATTCTTTCATTGTTTCCCTTTTAACAATAATAAAAAGAATTAATTAAATGAATTAATCCAAATTAAAGAATTAAATTACTTACTTGAATCCAGGAGTAACACAAGTACATTCAGTCTCATCAGATAGAAGAAAAACATCTTCCCAATCCAAATTTTCCAACTTATCATCATCATTCTTCGCCACGAGCTCTTTCAACAACTTCACTGGCTCCGAGTTTTCGAAACCTTCTTCCCTTTCGAGCTTATAACATTCCGAACAAACCCTCTTCACCTTCTCAAGAAGCTCCTCCGAAATCCCATGATTAATCAGCTGTTCATACATAAACATCATCAATATTTGTAATCAAAACTAAATTATTCAAATTTCAAAACAGAGTAAAATTCAAAACCTGAAAGAATCCCCATTCCTCACATCCATTAGCAATTTGAGCCATTGTTTTGGCCCTTTCCTCACCATTGAGTTTCGAGAAATCAATAACTGGGATTGCCATGGAAAGATGAATTAAGATTGTGTGTGAATGAAATGAGTTCACTTGGATTGGATGCGTTGAAAGTTATGGATGGAATTCTCTATTTATAAGTTAAAATAATCACTCTTTTATTATGTTACCAGCAACCTTGGAATGTCAACCGTCTGAAATTTAGTTTATTTAATAATATTTGTTTCTTGTATGCCCTATAAAGTGCCGTTATGGGAGGGAGAAGGTTAAGGACGGTGACTTTATACATTGTTTTTAGTTAACTAATTCATAAATAAAACATGTCAATGTTTCTGACAAATTAATAAAATTAATATTAATGACAACCCACAACAACAGAAGCATACTTCACCAGTTCATACATATGATCTCAATAATACTTATAATTTGAAAGGGCGATTTAGGGATGAAGAATAAAACAAAAAATCTGCTGGTAAATTTCTAAGGTGGTGTAGTTTAGGCTGCTTGGATGATGATAGAAGTAAATACCCATCGTTATAGAACTATAAAAACAAGATTTTGGTTTTAGTTTTTCAAATATAAAGAATGTAATCATGACAGTTCAACTTAAAGATGAATATAACTAACAATAAAAATTGTGACATTTGATCTATTAGACATCACTCTTGTAGCTATATTAGTGGGTATTAAAAATTACATATATGTGATATCATAAAAAATCAAAAATTAATTTAAATATATGAAAACAAACATTAACGAGAACAAAGCTTAAAAAAAAGGACAATAAGTTCTCAAACATATTCCATTCCACAAGTTTCCTATAACGAATTTTAAAAAGCGACAGTAATAATTATGTTGTAGATAATACAAATAGGTTGAAAGTACGATTTCTTCTGTCAAAGTACACCGAAAATTAACAGAGATAGTAACCCAACAATTTAAGTTGTCATATCTATCATCTAAATCTGAACTTTTGAACAACTATAGAGAACATTACCCACTATAAATTCCAATCATAATCTATAGATACTTCAGTAATGCCCCGAATCTGGGTACCAACTATCGAGAATATTACCCATTATAAATTCCAATCATAATCTATAGATACCTCAGTAATGCCTCGAATCTGGGTACTGTTACCCAGAATAAATAGACTATAAATACCATGATGATACCACTAGGACACGCTCGAAAGGTATTCACGAAAGTTTATATAGTGTATTAATATCACTCTTATAAAAAATTTGTATTTATTATAATTTCCCAATTTGGGACATCACAATCTCTCAATGTGGACATACAATCTCCCAAACTTAGTCACAAGACGTCTTCGTCGCGATCTCATTTCGTAGTCCCAGATTCCCCGGGTTATGGCTCTAAAAGTGACCCACACTTGTTTCTTCAAAATTTAAGAGACTCTCACGTGACATTTTGTTTTACCACCAAGTCGACTCTAATACCACTTGTAACGCCCCAACCCATGCATCGTTACCTGTGAAAAATATAGACTACACTACTTCCGAGCAACCACTGAACTACCACAACTCAATTTCAAAAGATACCGGTACAAATGTTTATAACATATTAGCTGCCTCACTATTATAAGAAAATTATTGTATTAGAAAATGACATCAAAATGAATTTAAGCAAACATTGTAATAGAAAATGGCATCAAAATGAATTAAAAAAAAAATACAATGTTGCTCACCATTTTTTTCTAAGTTCAATTTATTTAAGATAGAAAACTAACATATCCTCATTTTAATTTTAAGACTTTTTTTTTTTGAGTGGGAATATTAGATGAGTACATTTTGATTTGAGCTTATTAAATCATAAAAAATACAATAATTTTATATATGGTTTTGTTTATACTATATTTCATATTAAAAAAATATAATCATTCAACAACTCAAATGTAGGTCTAATAATTATTTAATGGGTTTTCTGCTACGTGGCTCTTCCCTATTAGGGAGAGCTTTCATTGGGGTGATTGAATTTGGACCGTATGATCTGATCTGATGACCATTAATTGGCACTTAATTATTTTGCTAATAGCCACTTAAACTATAATTTGATGATGACAACCTGGCTGACGATGATGATAATGAACTTGTGAAGGGGACAACCAACCGATCGAATCAATAATTAATCCAATGGCTGTGATTAATTGGTTTTCTATTTGATGAGTACAATAATCTTCATTGTCATATTGTGAAACATTTCTCGAATCTTTTCTTATTAATTCCATCATTATTCAAGACCACAAAAATACAAAACTTGTTTAAGTAATTAAGCTCTGAATTGCAACTTCTGGCCACTATTGAGAATATTTGAGAATGAAATAAAATTTGAGGAATTATAATAAAGATCAATGGGGAATTATTGTTTTTTATCATTATATCTATAAAGATGTTTGTAATAAAATATCACTTTAAAGAAAACAAAACAACAAAAATGATAAAGTGATGAAGCAACTCTTGATGGACACATGCATAATTCAATTTGTGTTGATAGTGTCAGATTGTGCCTCATTTAATTGTACAATATTTGTACGTAATTTAAAATGTTGTTTTCCGAGGATAGTAGTTGACGATGACAAATTTACGAGCAAATGACTAAGTATTATCTTGGATCTTTTTGGATATCTTGAATGTTGATTGTGTGATGATTAGGTCGGTCTATGGTTTCGTAGAGACTTAAATTGATTATTATAAATATATGATGTTTAACAAAGAAAATAGTGTATATTAGTGTTTTTTAGTGGTGCATTTGGATTGAGCGCAATCGATCTAGCTATCCTTAAGAACAAGTCTTGTACGGATTATCTATTGTTGAGTTCTCTTATTTTGGTTTTGACAAATGATATGAATTCCCATTTTATTATAGGAAAAAAGCTCACTTAGACGTATGTACTTGTACAACTAGCTCACTTAGACGTATGTACTAATAAAAGGTCATTTAAACATATGTACTATCAAAAATTAGCTCATTTAGCCTCTTTTAGTAACCATGGTTAACTTTTATTTTTAAATTTATATATTTATTAATTAAATATTAATATATTTTCTCTCTCTTTTCTTTTCATTTATTATTTCATTTATTACTAATAAATGAACCTTCTATTTTTATTTTTTTCTTATAATTTTTTATTATTTCTATATGAGTATTTATGATTGATTATTTTAATTTTATTTTATATATATATATATACATGAGCATTCATTATTAATTATTTTAACTCTATATTTTTTTTTCTTTTATATATATATATATATATTTTTTTTTTATATTTACATTAATTATTAATTATTTTAAATTTGTTTATCACAATAATTGAATATAACAATGAAAATTCTTTCAACAATAAAAATCCTTCAACACAAAAATAAATTAATTAAGAATTGGATAATAATAAAAACTCATTCATCAAACACCAAAAGAGTAATAATCAAATATTAGATAAAACAATTCATTTACTAATATAAGTCGTGAATAAAAATTAAATAAAAAATTATTAATTTCATTTTTATTTATATTAAACTAAATAAGAAAAAACCCTTTTTCATTTTTATTATATTAAATTAAATAAGAATAAAAATCTTCAAAAAATATATTATAGTAAAACATAAAATTCATAAATAAGTTGTTAAATTTTTAAAAAAAATGAGAATTTAAGAAATATGAGAAATAAAAACTAATAAAAAAAATGAAATATAAAATAAAAATTAATATTAAAATAATAAAAAATTTAAGAATAAAATAAATTACCTACTTTAATTAATAAAAAAGAAAGAGAGAGAAAATATATTAATATTTAATTAATAAATATATAAATTTAAAAATAAAAGTTAACCATGGTTACTAAAAGAGGCTAAATGAGCCAATTTTTGATAGTACATATGTTTAAATGACTTTTTATTAGTACATACGTCTAAATGAGCTAGTTGTACAAGTACATACGTTTAAGTGAGCTTTTTCCTTTATTATATTATAATATTGTGATTTTTTAAAATAATATTTAGAAGGATAAGCTTTGACATGCAACTTTACTAAATTTTTTATAAAATAAAGAAGATATTCTTATTTATTAAAATATACAGAAATTATAATTGAAATTGTTAGTGTGATGTGATGGAAATAAATTAGAAACCAAATAATGATTTATGGGCATTTATTTGTGTTTGTTATCGAGGATAAAAAATTGCAGGCGTTATAATATATAAATAAATAAATAAAAAGTCGTGGACACGTCAGTAGTAGTAGGTTTTACTTCAATATCAAATCTCTGCCGACTATTAATAGTCAAGATGTTGACTATTAATTATACACCTCATCTTGCCTTTGACTTTCAATTAATTAATTATAGAATACAAAAATAAAAAATAACACTGGCTTATTTGTAGGCATAGGTTGAGGTAATGTCACTAAATTAAACAACTCTATCCTTTTGTCTAGGTTCTCGATCAAATTAATCATTATTAAAACATTTCTTACCATTTTTGGAGAGTCAAACACATTAAACTCGATTAAGTTTAATGTTGAGTAAAAAACTAAAAATGTTAGTCTATTGATAATTGGAAGTGAATTGTATACTTATTTTTGGTGGGTTGAGAAGATGTACATCAGGCGGATTTACCCATAAGGCTACTCGGCTATAGCCCGGGTGGTCCAAAATATTTATATATATGGAGGACATTAACGACGAGAATTATCGTCGTTAATAATCAATTTCAAATTCTATTTCGGGAAGAAGTGTGACCCTTATGAAAAGGCCACATTGTCTTGAATCTAAGGATTCTTTTGTTCTCGGGTTTTGTAAGATCTCTTGTTTTTCTCATGTTTTGGGGGAGTTACTTTTCTTTTGGTTTGGGTCGACAAAAGGCATCGGGTTATGATTTCGGTGGGTGGTCTTGCCCCTATTGATGCTTCGGAAAACTTTTGGTTGATGACACTTTCAATTCTTAATTCATTTGTCTTTGTAGCAAAAAAAAATAAAATAAACATTCTTCAAATGAAAAAATCACTGGATAATTGGTATTGTAAATCCCATTACTTTAAAGTGGAACAAATATACATTTATATATATATTGTACAATTATGACAGTGGAAATGATTAAATCGAATAATAGCAATATGAATACATAATTAAGTATGATATTTATGTTAATTTGGACAAACCAATTTAAGGAATGAACTGTAATTCAGCTAGTCCTTGTCGTATTATCTAACAATGTTCTCGACATTGGCTTGATTTGATTCTTAATATTGTTTGAATCCTAGGGTACCCTTCATAAGGTGACAGGCAACAATGTTGACTGTTGGATCAACAAGTAATTAACAACAGTCCTCTTTCTAATCATTGTTTTTAAAATTAATAATTATCATTAATCATTTATGATAATTTTTGACAAATGGAGTGATAGGATTAATAAGAGAGTAAATAAAGTGATATTTTAAAATAATGAATAATAATTCGATTCTTAATTGACCATTTGGGATGGTGATAAGACATTTGTCTGTTTTTTAAGTTTTAATTTATAATTGGTGGTGGTGATTAACCAGAAGTAAAATTAAGTAATTCATCCCTTCAAGACACTAATTATATATATAGTTTAAAAGGTAATTAATCTTCTTCTATCTATTTATTATATTTTAAAAAAATTGCTTCAATTTGAATCTCTCTCAAAATCATGCACACATGTTACTGACAAATGGATGTGTCTACTAAGAAGAAATGGTCATACATGGTCTAGGGTGTCTGTACTTGTATTTATCAACTTGCTATTTAATTAATTAAATACTTCATAACTTAATCATTGAGTCAATATAAATGTACACTAATTTGTACCTGCCCCCCTCTCAATTTTTTTATTAAAAGAAGTGATTATACAATATTATTATTTATTATAGATCTTTAGGAGCTCCTTTCATATTTAGGTTCTTAGATTATTTTTGATAAAAAAAAATATGTTAGTGGGGTTATTAATAAATCATTCCATTAATTTATTAATTACATAAATATCTTAATTTACTTTTATTATTATTTTTAAATAAAATAAATAAATAAATAAATAGAAGTTTTTATAATTTAACTTAAAAAATCTCAAATAATTTATTTTATTTAATAAGTTTTAAATTTAAGATAATTTAAATGGCAAAAATATTTCATAAGAAACTAAAAGTCACTGAATTTTCATTTAAAACACATTACATCGAATGAAGATGATGCTAGCTTCCAATCATAAAAAAATATATTTAAAACATATTCTTAAAATTTCCAAACAAACTTTAAGGACATGCTTGGTAGGTGGTTTTTGTACTCAGGAATGGAAAAGAGAATGAAATGAGATGTTTGATTGGTGGTTTTGATTCCAGGATATTCATTTGATTCCCGGATACTCAAGAATCATCCAATCCTCTCTATATTGGGAGGAATGAATTCCATTCCTGGGAGGAATGAATTCCATTCCGTAGCGATACATTTTCTCTCCCATTATCTCCACCCTCCTATTTTTTCTCTCATAATTATAATTATAATTTTAATATCATATATATTTTATAATTATATTATACGTTATTTTATAATTAACATAATAATAAATTTTTATTTATTTATGAATAAATAATTTCAATTATTTAAATAATATTAAGAAATTATTTAAAATAAAATTTTAGTGATAATTACAATAACTAATAATAATATAATTAATTTTAAATATTATATATTAATAATGAAATTAAAATAAATTAATTAAAATATAAAACTAAAAATAAAATAACAATTTATATAAAAAATATTAAAAATTAAATATGAAATATTTTAATAAAAATTATTATTAAAAAAATTATACCATGTTAAAATATATTATTAAATAAAATATTATATTTAATTTAAAATATATAATATTTGAAAGACTTTTTCTTATATTATTTATATTTAATATTTAATTATTTATTTATAATTAGTAAAAAATTGAAACATTCAACATTTGTTTAACAAAATATTTTTATTTTTATTTTTGAAAAATATAATTAATATGAAAAAATATTAGATGTTTATATTTTATTAAATTATGTCACTTAAATATTTTATATATTTTAAACATTACAAAAATAATAATATTTTATTTTTTTAATTTAATAAAATTAAATTAAAATTAATCATAATTTTAATAACAAAATTATATTTATAACTTTTATCTTATAAATCCAAACGTCATAGATGGGAATGAGAATGATTAAAACTCTTAACCAAATACTACACTTTTATCAATTATACCATTCTCATTTCACACATCTATCAATCACAATCCTATTCTCATTCCTTTATTTGAACCAAGCACCCCCTAAGTCTCCTGATCTTGAATTTTTAAAATTATTTTTAAATTAAAAAAAAAATCTATATTATATTGTAGACAAACCAAATTTAACTTATCTAATTTAAAAAAAATATATAATTTTTAAATTTTTAAATAATATTTTATTTAAAAGACCCTCTAATAAAATAATTATTTTAGATAAATGTTATATTTATTAAAATCTAAAATAATTAAATTTAAGACTTAATTAAATTAAATAATTATTTTAGACAAATATTGTAATCATTTAATTCTCAAAATGAATAAAAATAAAACCCTAAAACACATAATATAATATATAAAATTGACAAAAATAGATTATTATGTATAATAATTTATTTTGCAGGTAAAAAAATATAATAAGTACAGAAGATCAAACAGGGCCAAATTCGTTTAACACAAATCAAACAAGGCCTAGGTCACACAAAAGCTAAACGCGCCCGGCCAACATGGATAACGCCCAGACTAAGGGAAGAAACCCATAACGACTATGTTGACGGAACGCGGACTGCAACGACATTTCGCCTCTCGTGACGCCCGGTTAAGAACAAGCCGTGAAGTTTGATTTTCTAAAAAAATCAAATTTCGCGAATACTTAGACCAAATGATGGATATAAAGGCCAAATAACAACTCTATCTTGGTGTTCATTTTACCCATGACCATATATCCAATTATGACCTAAATAGATAGAAATCGGTTAAACAAGAAAACATCTATTAGTGGCTTTTGCCCCGAATTGAGTCAACTTGGCTCATCAACTAAGACTATTAAAAAGATCATCGAGTCAAGACGAAGGACAGTGATTGTATTCCAACCCATCAATTAATCACCTTCATCATCCGCCACTAATTTTTGTAAGCTTTTAAGATTTTTTTTAAAGTCTTGTATATAGCTTCTAAACACGGTTGTGATCAATTCAAAAAACTTTAACAAGAGTTTAGGGTCGTTCTTCAACTCATTATAATTCATTATAAGTTATCATTTATATTGTAATTCATATTATGAATCATAATTGAAATTTATACGTCTGAGTTTATGTGTTCTTTAATTAATACTGTATAATACTTCAATTTCTTGATTTGAATTTGATATTAAGATTGTTTATAAATGATATTAAGAGTATTTTTAAACAAATGTGGATCGATTTAGTGTATGCTTGCACCAAATAAAAAAATTCAAATAATTTTGAAAATTTCAGTTTTTGAATTGGTGAAAAGTCGCAGCTGGTTAGTGTTAATTGATGGTTAATGTTAATTGATTGGTTTTGAATATAAGACAGCTTAATGAATTTTTCATAGCTCAGTTTGCCAATTAAGACTTTTAAACTGAAAATCTCATTTTTGGCCAAACTAGCCTTTAATTTTTGAATGATGATCTTGGATTCAGTATGATCTTGTGATCATTCTTAATTAGTTTGGAGTTTGAGTCAAACTAAATTTACCAAAAACAATAAAAAAAAAAATCATTTTTGACTCATGTCCAACAAAGAAAACGACCGAAAACCTCATTTCCTAATGAGGAATTTCAAAATGGCCTGTTTTTTTTTATCGAGAAAACCAACTAGGTCTTCCTCCCGACCGAAGAAATTTGACCTGGCCAGATTTTCGAACGAGAAAATCTCGTGCGACCGAAGAACTCTTGCCCCTCATGGACCATCAATCGAACTACATTGACCCCGATCCAGATCGCGTCCAAAGCCGGCCAACCACACTCCTGAACCGTTCCCCTTTGATCGGAAGTCCACTTGGCATCTGGTCCAGCCAAGCCTAAAGTCATGTGATCAGTTTAAACAAAATGACATGAAACATTAAAGTCATGTGAATATATCAATCTAGCTAAAAAAAAAACAATAATTTTTTTTGTCCAATAAATCATAATTTCTAAATTAATTAAAAAAAATATATTTCCTTTGAAATATTTCATTTCAAAATAATTATGGTCAAGATTATGACAACATAACATTTTGAATGTAATCCATTTTTATTTCTATTAACAACAATATGGTGGTGAATAATTAAAAAAAACATTTATAATTGAAAAAAACAAGAAAAAAAATAAGAAATATGAAAACGGTTGATATTTGAAGTCTACCACGCGCCGTCTATTCATTTCACCGTCTCTCCGCTAAACCCTCCACCGAAGCCACGGGAAGAAGACAGGTGTGGATTGGAGGGAAAATTCATTCATTCATTCAACAAAGATCATTCATTTATTCATCTTTTTGATTTCTTCTCTCTGTTGTTAATCCTGAATCATCTTTCTCGTCATTCAATTTCTGTTCCTAGTTCTCTTCTTGACTCATCAGATTTTGTTTTCCAGTTTTTTACGCCAAAGGGTTCTCGAAAATGGACGAATTTGGCGTTTTGGTTGAGAGCATTGGATTTAGAGCAGGTGGGAAATCTGCCCCATTGGCCGATTTGAAGAGCGAAGCTAAATCATCATCATCATCATCATCATCTCTAGTTAATAATCCTCCTAAACAGGTATATAGTTCAAAATCCGGTAATGGGTCGTTTGATATTGATTTAGATGGGTTTTTCGGATCAAATAACGATCGGAAGACCCAAAATCATGATGGTTTCGATGATATTTTCGGCCAACCGATAAAATCTTCGAGTAAGGACGGATTGAATTTCAATTTTGCGAAGAAGAAGCCGGTTCTGAATGATATGTTCAGTGGAATTCCAACGTCAAAGAAAGCGACACCGCCGGTTGAGGATGATGATGATTTTTGGATGAATTCTGCACCAAAGTATCAGAGTGCTCCAGATGATGACATGTTTGGTAATTTTGTGGGATCTGCTTCTAATACTGGTGAAAAGGATTTTGAAAACGATTTGCTACCGGGTTTCAGTAGCAGTACTAGTTCTGCAAGGAATGAAGGGTAAAAATTAAATAAGTTTTTTTCATTGTCTTGGCTAAAAATATGTAATCTATTTGTATTTGTTCAGGGTAGATTCAAAGGAAAGCTGGTCTCCATTTTCAAGCTATATGTCTGCAGAACCAACTCCATTAACAAAAGATCCATTTGATATACTTGAGACATCTTCTTCCAAATCATATATATATTCTAAATCACTAGGTCATGATTCAAAGAGGAATTCAGTTTTGTCTTCAGCTGATGAACTTGAAGACTTTGCCAGTGCTAAAGTCTGGAGTAGACAAAATAGGACTTCTGAGTATCCCAAACAGGAGAACTGGGGAAGTGGAACAGCTGCAGATGATCTGGATATCTTTTTTAAAAAGGATTTGAAATCCAACAACGGTTCTAAGCCTCATTCTGTGACCAAGGTAGGTAGCATGTGGCTATAAAAAGTTGTTGATGTTTATTTTTTGTGTTCAGACTGTTTCACACATTGTTTCGTTCTTCTAAACCAGGACCCTGTTTGTGATACATTGTTCCAGAAGAAAGATACTGGAGCAAGACAGAATTCTCCTTTAACAACAACAATCAGAATGAATTCAATGCCAAATATGGTTGATGATTTCTCTTTTATGTTTGGAGGTAATCTCATTTTTGAGAAAAAGCTTTTTAAAGCCTGTTTAGAAACTCGTATTTTGTCACACAATCATAATCTAATTGAAAGTTATATTTTTTCGCTGTTTGTTTTCTAGATCATGATCTAGATTGTAGGGTTATGTTTTACTTCACTTGCCAAGATCATGATCAAAATTATTGTGGTATATATATTATTATTTTTTGGGTCATGATCCAGATTATTTTTTAGATCGTTGTGAATTGGGAAACAGAAAATGTAGATTTTTTTGGATCCTAAAATGTGATTAGAAAACAGCTCAATATACACATTTTGTGTATCCTTGGATTGAATTCTTATAGTATTTTCCAACTTGCAAAAGGTGGTGTCCCTTCTGCTGAAGAATTTCAGGAAATTGAGGGAGAAAGTGAAGAGAGACGCAAAGCCAGACTAAACCAGCATATGAGGACACAACAGCGAATGGTTATTTTCCTCCCCTCCCTTGGTCTCTGCAATTGTAAGAGTTATATGTAATCTCAGTTTCCTGGTTTGTGTCCAGGCAAAAGCCTTGGAAGAAAAGAACAAGCGCGACCATGAGACTAGATTGGAGCAAGAAGAGAGGCATGTAAGTATCTTCCATGTATAAATCAGAACTAGGTACTCACACAGGTTTTCCAAATATTCCACCAACCCATCAAACATAATTTTTTCAATCTCATCATTCAATCAGACTTTGATAACATTTTAAACTATTAAATAAGATAAAACTTTTACATCAAACAAGCTCCAAATGTAGAAAAAATATTCTTACTTCATATTTATATTTTGATTTTATCAATAATTCCACTATGACATAAATCAAATGTGAAATTCTTGAGGAGTCTATTTCCCCTCTAATGATTTTATCAGTACTTTGGAATTCATAAGGGATGTGCTTATTGTTCAATTTCCAAAAGGAGAATTGGGGAATTTTTCTGATAGGAGATCAGAATATTTTCCCTTTTATCAGGAGCAAATTTGATTGAGTGCGAAAGTTTTAGAAAATAGATTCAAGAGATTTGTAATGATAGATATATGTCTATCCACTTATCTTCTTCATTTCAGAGGATTGGTGGTGCTCTGGATGAAGATATAAAGCGTTGGGCTACAGGAAAGGAAGGCAATTTGCGGGCACTGTTATCCTCACTGCAGCTTGTGGGTATTGCTGTGTTTGTTTCAATTATCCTAATAAGAAAATCATTTCTCATTTTATTTCTCAACTAGATATGATATATCATATATAAAGTGTTACTTGTTTTCTATAAATTCCAGATTCTGTGGCCGGAATGTGGTTGGCAGCAGGTGTCTTTGATAGATCTGATTACTTCTGTTTCTGTGAAAAAGGTTTACTACAAGGCTACCTTATGTGTCCATCCTGACAAGGTTCAACAGAAAGGAGCTAGTCTTCACCAAAAGTACATTGCTGAGAAGGTTTTCGATATTCTCAAGGTATTCTTCTGCACTTATAGAGGGCTTTTCTTTAGATATTTTTTTTTAAATGGTCCCAAAGACTCGACCCATGAAGACTTTTTTGCAGAAATGTTAGAAGCTTGAATAATGGTCATATATGTATATTGTTGATTTCTTGGTATTGACAGGAAGCTTGGAAGAAATTCGAATTGGATGAGCTTAGATGATTCCTGGTTATGCAAGAATTATGTCCTTATAAAAGAAGTTGCATATAATGGGTTGTTGTAGATTTGGGAAAGATTGGTTTCTCAGCTGAAAGAAGACACTATGGTAAAGATTTTGATTGTTCGGGAGGTTAGTTTCAGTAAGGGCATTCGTTGGATCGATGATCGATTAGTTTCAGTAAAAGGGCATTAGTTGTAATGATGGTTTAGAGCCACACCAGGCAGCTTGATGTAATTGAATATGGATTGAGCTATATTAGATCTGAAATCATGTGCTATTGGTGTTCCATTATAGTTTGATTTTTCTTTTAGTATCTCAGAATGTGTAAATGAATATATTTGAACCATGCCAAATGCTAGAAGTTTAAACTTGAATTTTTAAGACCTTTTATAAATATATGCTATTGTTTGTTGATTTTTGTATTATTTATGTATTACTTGTCATCAATTTATAATTGAATTTTGCTATGACAAGTACTGCAATATTTCATTGTTAGACGCAGTACTCTCACCTTAATCTAACTCATTTTGTTTGTTACTATTTAATTTCCTTCATACAAATAAGATTCACAAAGCATTTATAATTATGTAAATATTTTGTTTTTGCATTATGTACCATTTTTTAAAACAGTTGATTTCAAATGCAGTTAACTTATTATTAGCGTGATATTTTAAAATAAAATATCTATATCATTAATTTAACTAGTCAAAACTCTCCCTTCACTGAAATTCGGTTAGTTAAATTAGTGATATAAATATTTTATTTATTTATAAATGTAACGTAGATAATAAATTAACAACATTTGAAACCGTAAATTTTATTTTGTATAATTTTATACAATAAGAAATCCTAAATTGTGAGGTGTGAAAGAAGATATTCGAAATCTCAATTGACTCTAAATTGACTCTAATAAAGAGCCCTAAATTGACAATTTGACATTTTTTAAATGCAATTTTCTTTTCTGTAATAATAAATAAAATAAAATAAAAACTATATTTATACCAGGCAAAACAACTTTTTTTTTAAAATGGAATAAATAGCCTTATCAATTTTAGTCTGAAAAAACTAAAAAATTGGTATATTTCAAAATGAAAAAAAAGGGTTAAAAAAAACCATAGAAGACATATTTATGAATTCTCTGTAGCTAAAGCCTACAAGTTTGTTTAATTTTACTGATAAAGAAACAGTGTCTCAACAACCCCCATTATCAATTATAATTAAAGAAGCAGTGGATCAAGCAATTGAATGCTCCTTTAAATGAATAGATCCCGAAATTGCAGACATTATCGAGCTTGAGAAAGCTAGGCAACGGAAGGTAAATTCAGCCTTTAATGAATGAATATTAGAGTACATGTGTAATGGTTTACTTAGAAACTTTGAGTTTTATCTTCTAGTTAGTAGTTTCATTTACTGTCTAGATTAAACAATAAAACTTCATTGGGTTTTTTTTATCAGGGACTTGGAACTTATACCATATGAGAATTTCACATCTGTATCAGTAATGGGAGCAGTTGGATCAGTAATGACCAACAAATACAGTGAAGGGTATCCTGGTGCAAGATACTATCATCTTATTTGTCTGAAATTCAAGCAGATTTATGTTGAATTAAAAGAGAACTAGCATAACACCCGACAACCATGATTCTCGATTAAATTCAAAGTTGATTTATGTTACATTATTGATAACTAATACTGTTTTTTGAATTGATAAAGGTACATAGACATGGCTAAGTGCCTGAGTCCCTATGTCAAAGGCGAGCATTAGAAGCATTTGGTCTTGATTCTGCAAAATGGGGAGGTAAATGCGACATTCTTATTATTTATGTTTAAGTTTTAACCTTTCTAGTGTAATTGATCATTGAATGTGATCATATATTGTTTTGCCAATGTTTGCTATTTGCAGTCAATGTGCAATCACTATTCTTGCCATATGGTTCAAATTTTCATTTAGCAGTTAGTACTAATAAATACTATGACGAGTTGCTATTTATACTTTTTGATCATTCAGGAACCCTGCCCTTACAACTAGGGGATTCGTGAAGGAAGATTTTGTCAAAGTGGCAGAGTTCTTCGATTCTGCTGTAAAATTAGCCATGAAGATCAAGTCTGATACTTGTTTTGTTATAAAATCAGGTTCAAAGTTGAAGGACTTCTTGTTAGCAATGAAAACTGATGGTTATAAGATGGACATTGATTGGTAAGTTGGAATGATGTTAAAGAATATGCTAAACAATTCCCTACAATTATGGTTTCGAGAAAGAAACAATGAAATACAAGGATTCTGTAATTTGTAACGGTATGCACGATTGGATAATATGTTATGTATATTGCACATTGTTTAGAAACAATAGACTGAAATGAAAAAAAATCAACGCCTTTTGGACCTTGTTTTGGCGACCCGAGACTTGGAAATATCACTACTTGGTGGATTCCAGATGATATCGTCAAGATTGTTGCAGAAATTTTTGTAAAACTGTCACAACAATATACCTTGATAAACAATGGTTAACAGAATAACCGAGAATAAATTAATATACTTACCTCGAGGTATTCACTGCCATCGCCAACAGCTTTCTGAATATCGACCATTAAAAACGTGGGAGCAACTTCAAAGACCTGATTAAAAAAAGTTCTAATCAGAATTTTTTTGTTAAGAAGAGAAAAAATGGATTTTAGGGTTTAGAACTTGCTTCCAAGATGACTGAGAAATATGAAGTCTTATTTGCTGACAAGCCTTCCACTCTCATCTACAACAACAGGAAAGAAAAAACACATTTTTATGTCATCTGATGAAATTTAACCCCAAGAAGTTAAAATATATATATATATATATATATATATATATATATATATATATATATATATATATATATATATATATATATATATATATATATATATATATATATATATATATATATATATATATATATATTTACCTTGAAATTTCGGATGTGGGTTTTGTATCCCATAGATTGTGCAACAACTTCCATTGTAGATAAAACTACTTTAGGAGGTTTCTGTGAAACAAAACGCGTTTGATGCTTCAAGGAGCCCTCCTGCAAGAGAGAATACGTAGCCTATTTGAAAACTAGTGTTTTGTCAAGATTTGTGTCAGAATCACGATCTCAATGAAAAATCGTCAAAACTAAAACAGAATTTGAATTTTTTGGCTTGGTATAAGATTATTATAGACCACGATCCAAATGATGTATATTCAATCAGATTATTTTATGAGTTATGATCAAATTACTTTTTAAACCAATGTGATTTCTAGCAAGCATAACAAATATAAATTCTTAGATCATGACCTGGCCTCGATCAAACATCGTTGAAAGGTTCAAGCCTTGTGAAAGAGTTATAAGATCAAATGCATTGAGTGTCAGAGGACTCTCCTCTTCTTCCTCACTCCTCCTGTATTGATCAACAATATTCCCTTCTTCCTGCAAACGATGTAGATCTTAAAAGAAGCCGAAGAAAACAATCAACATTTGCATGCAAAATGACTGAACAAACCTCATGTTGATCAAAAGCAGCATTTATGTCATCAAGAGTAACATCTTCATATTCAGTAGGTTTGACAGGAATATAATCCCTCTTGAACCATTCATCATTTCTTATCTCCTCAATTACAATTCGCTGCACACAAAAAAAACCATATTTTTAAATGAGGACAACAAAAACAACTCAGTGAAGAATAAGAACAAGAACAAGCTAAACCCTAAATCTCACAGTTTCAGGATTTGGATCCAAGATCCGATGAATTAAAGATCTTGCTCCAACTGGAAACCATGTAGGACATGAAAACTCAGCTTTATCTATCTGCATCATCAAGAACATCTTTAAACACAGCAAAGAACAGAACAAAACAAAACATGGTGATAATAAAAACAGTTCTTGCCTTACTATACAAACTAGTGAGATCAATTTCGTCAAACGGAAGATATCCTGCCATTAGAACATATAGAACAACTCCACAAGACCAAACATCCGCAACAGCACCATTGTACCCTTTGTGACCCAATACCTTAAACACACACAAAAATATATTAACACTTCAATTCCTAAACAACTGTTTATCAAATATAAATTATATGTGGGTATTCAATTACCTCTGGTGCTACATAGTTAGGAGTTCCACAAGTTGTCCGAAGGAGACTCACTCCCTAAAATACAACCACCCAAAAACTTCATAACTACCCAAAACAAAATATCATATCATCAAATAACTTACAACTCCAGGAAATGCACTAAGTCCAAAATCCGAAATCTTTAGATTTCCTAGCGAATCTAGCAAGAGATTTTCGGGCTGCAAGGAAAACAAATGATGGATTGTTAGTAAGAATGCAAGAAACATCGATTGTGGTGGGGAGAAAAGAGATAAAACAACACCTTCAGATCCCTATGATAGACGCCTTTACTATGGCAATAGTCGACAGCATCAATTAACTGTTGGAAATATCTCCTAGATTCAGCTTCACTAAGTTTTCCATGGTGAACCTGGAATAATAATAGATAATGGCAATAAAATAACAGCTGAAACCCTATATACATTTTACCCACAAGAGAAACTTAACTTACTATTTTATCAAACAATTCACCACCCGTAACAAATTCCAAGATTATATAGATCTTAGTGCGGCTAGCCAGAACCTAGTTTAAAATCAAACAAATTTACAAATCAGAAATCAAACCCATGAACAGGAATGTTGTTGTTTCAAGTTTGAAAAAAAAAAAACATGCCTCATGAAGATGAACAATATTTGGATGCCTAACAAGCTTCATTATTGTTATCTCCCTCTTAATCTGCAAGAAGATGACAATTAGGGAAACTAATTTTGTTTTGTTTTGTTTTTTTGTATAACCTAAGATTTGAACCTGTCTGTCTATACCTGATCCATCATCTTATGTTTGATAATTGTGCTCCGATCCAACACTTTCATAGCTACACTCTCGCCGGTCTCAGTATTCTGGGCGAACTTAACCTTAGCAAAGGTTCCTTCACCGATCGTCCGGCCAACCTCGTACTTCCCTACCTTTCTAACAACCATCTTTACATTCCCCTCTCTTTCCAACCTCAACAACTCTCACCTTTGATTCCACAAAGAAGAATTACAACTTTTAGCACAACAAAGGCGAAAACGAGCTGAAATAGGTTATCTAATTTGAAATTGAACCATGAATTTAGACTACTTTACCTTGTTCACAGCTAAAGAGATTATCAAGTTTGTTGATCCTTTTTCTCTTGATCAAGATTCAAGATTCAAGATTCAAGAAGCAGAGAACTTTAGTTTAGGGTTGGAGAGTTGATTGAAATATATGATGATTATGATGATGATGATGATAACACAGTCAAGTATGAACGAAGTGAAATTCAAAGCATTTCTTTAATTTTTTTTTATTAAACTGCTAAGAGATTTAAGAATGTCCTCTGTTTTTAACAAATCAAGAAAACAAGAACAAGGTTGACTTAATTAGTTATTTAAGTTGTACTACTTTAATTAATTACTTATTAAGTTAAAATGTTTGCATATGTATGTAGTATTTCAAATTTAATTATAGTTTTAAGCCTGTGTTAATAAATTTATTGTTAATCTAACATATTTTTTAATACAAACAAAAATATATATTCATGAATAAAGGTAACTCCAAAACTTAGAAGCAACTTATTGAGACTATTTCAAAAAAAAAAAGGAAAAAATAGATGTGACTAGAATTTGTTAATTTTTTATTTAGTATAGAAGTACCATCTAGATAGTTTGACAAAATAAATAAATATATTTGATAGGCTAAAATGTTTCATTCTATACTCACTAAGAAACACACTACCAATGATATGTACTTAAAACCTAATTAAGTCTAACTAAGCCCTATCTATAAATTGGGTCAATTCATTGCTTGGATCTAATCTTTCCTCATATTCGTATGGCCTGGTTTGATATGGGTTATTTGAATAATAGTCTATTGTTTTTTTTTCTTAAAAAAAACAAATCTATAAAATATGAATTAAGTTAGTGGGGACTATTTGGTAAAACGAGATTTATATAAATTTTAAAATTATTTTAGTTGATAATTTGAAACATGTAATTATAGTTTTAATAGTGAATTATTTAATAAATATTAAAAAAATATAGTTTGGTAGTTAGTTAAAGTATAATAAGAATTTTATTGGTCTTAAATACTCTTTTAATTTTAAATTTTATTATTTTATTTTTGAAACAAAATATATGAAAGGATATAAATGATAGTAGTTTAAATATAAAAAAAAAAAAAAAAATACAAAAACATGAGTGTTTCAAACACACTTGAAACACAACGAAATTTGTGGGCAATAATGAAAACATAAGATAAAAATGTTTACAAAATAAACAAGCATAACATAAAATTTTATGTTAACAAGTTTAAAGATCATTTAGAAAATCAATGAGTTCACTTACCCCATATCGTTATATTAATAATGTCGTGAATAAACGTATTAATCAATCAGGATCGTCTTACCATTTATTTGGAATCAGTCAGTCTCCCAAAAATAATCAAGATAATGACATCTACTCAATCAAATTTTATTAATTATCTGGTTTTTATTAAAATATTTATATATGACGGTGATTCAAAAACTGATATACTAAGAGGTCAGTTAAGCTTCCACCACCCAAAAAAATTCTTTCAAAAGATTTGGTCTGAATACCACGTTCCTTACCAAATCATTAATGGAAAATTGTGCTAGAGCACTAATAAATAATCCATTAATTAATTTGACCTCCCCATGCCTAATAAGTAAACACGTTTTGCAATTATATATTCTTCAATTTCGTAGATATGATATTTAAATGTGGTTAGGATACCTTTTTCAAGCAGGCAATACACAGTGTTTGTGACATTAATAATGCATGTACTTACAAATAATAATTAAAAACGCCCACAATATGCTAGCCACCGCCCCAAGGTTGTTTTGCCGTACCACATTTATTAAATACATACAACAATTATATATGGTTTTAATAAGATCTAAATTTGAGCATCCACTTTGTTTTTCGATTGAACAAATTTTGAATTTTAAATATAATTTTGTGTGAAAGACATTGATTGAGAATTGAGATTACAAACATTATAAGTGAGAGTTTTGTGTCATCCTGTATAAGATAATCTAGAAAAGATCAGAGAGTTGATGGAAGAAGAAAATATACAAAAGAGAAGATGAACGGAAGTGAAGAAAATTGAACATGAACTATTAAGGTAAAATAAAAATGATTGCTTTTGTCATATAGATAAGGAATCTAACTCAATTGATCCATCTTAATCTAACTCAATGATTAGAGAGGTAGTGTATTTTTGTGTACTATTTGTTCTTTCTTTGATGAACATTGTTGTCTCAATTTTTAAGTTTTAATTTATTGTACAATCTTTTAAAGTGACAATGGAGGATGATAACTAGTCGTCTGACTCGCTCAAAATATCATTATCCACAAGTTTATTCGTGTCGTGATAACTCGTACTCAAATTAGTTGTTGTTTCGTTAGAGTTCATTGTCGTGTTACTCAAATCATGTCAGGTGGAATAGAGACCCATTTTTATGTAAATAATGATCGGTATAAAAGTCATCGAGTGCAAAAAAGCCAATGCTTATTCGGAATCTGCGACTATCTTTAAACGCATCTCCCATTTCAAACAAAGGGAATGCAAAATCATTTTTATGAATGCACTCTGAAAGGGTTCCATTGGTGATGAACTCGTAAACCAACAAGGGGACTTCCGACTCCAAACAACATCCTACTAGTTTCACGACGTGTCTGTGATTAATTTGTGAAAGGATGATTACTTCGTTCATAAACTGTTCTGTTTGGCTCTGATGTTTATCTTGGATTTTTTAGTGGCGACTACTCTTTTATCGGGCAATAGTCCTTTGTAGACGGTTCTGAATTTGCTTTGCCCGATAACTTTATCGATGATGTAGCTGTTCGTCGTCTTTTTTAGATCCTCGACATTAAAAATCTTTGTTATTTGATTGATTGATGATAAATGAATTTTAGAGAGCTTCTTTGCAGTATCGTGTCGGGCCGTGTCGATACTTATTTTTATTTGTATCGTATCGTGTCTTGACTCGCTCAAAATACTATTATTCATTTGTTCATTTGTGTCGTGTTAACTCGTATGAATAGGTTTGTTTATTTGTGTGCGTTAACTCGTGCTCAAATTTGTGTATCGTGTTTTGTCGTGTTATTTTATTATATTTTTTTCAAATATATGAATTGTGATGGTAATTAAATGTCAATTCCCATCTAATTGGAATTAGAATTTAAATACGAATTCGAATTTCATTCTATCCAATCATACCTGAATTCATAGCAACAATAGGCATAGCCGCTAATTGTCAATATTGCTTTCATATTTATATTAGTGCTGAAGTGAGTTTCAGCACATCTACAAAATATATATATGCACATCTACAAAATATATATATATATATATATATATATATATTATTTACAATAATAAAGTGACATAACTTAATTTTTTTTCCTTTATTTTATTAAGCTCACTCGAAAAACATTTTAAACTTATACCAACTTAAATCCATAAATCCACCTCTAACTGTGATAATATTTTATTATATTGCCTTAAGATTTTATCATGAGTAATAAAAATTCAATTTCTAAATATATTCTTATGAAAAAACATGGTGCAAACTATAAAAAAATTTCCTCTATCATTTATTTTTACATTACAACATTATAAATAACTTTAAATTAGCTGGTAAACAAAAATGCTAAAATCCATTTAAATTTTTTAAAGCCGCATTATCCATTTTTTAAAACCTTAAGACTGATAAATCCTGTTAAAATTCTTCAACTATATTTTGTAACAACTTGAAAATGACTCTAAAAGTTTAAGTTATCAAACCATCCCAAAAAGAGATTCGGCAAATCCGTGGCCAATAATTTAATTTAGAATATAGCTTTAATTGTTTTCGTATTTTATTTATATTCATCCTAAAAAAAAGTAATTAAGGAATGATAGTTTCATCATTCAATAGTTTCAATATATATCTATATATATAATTTATTTTATTATCTTTTAAATGCTTCCATTAAAGTCTATGATCAAAACCCACAAATGACCCTTTTACATGACAATTAGCTTTTTTTGGATGAGAAGTTTTATTATTGCTTCTAAATTAAATAATTAATTTTTAGACAATACATCTTTCATGGGGTCTTTGTCAATGTTTGATGTCCTTTGTTGTATTATTGAGATATATTATTTTGTTTGAAAACATTTAAGTTAGAGTTAAATTTAGTTTAAACAAAAAAGAGTATTAAAATAATTAATTTATTAATATATGTACATATATATATAATTAAGATATATTTGTCTCATTGATATGAATATTTCAATTAAATACTTAGAAGAAAAATTATTTTCAACAAATTTAAAAATAAAAATTGTTCAAATTCATATTCAGCTTGTTCCAAATGTGGTGTTTCTTTAATTTGTTATTTCGAATTAATTCAGAAACTAATTAAGTTTTTTGATAAGCATATTAATTATTAATATAATCTTTTTTAGAATTAACAATTTAAGTTTATTATATGTATTCATATCCATATCATCAACTTTTATATGTTCTTTTAAAAACAGAAATCTTTTAAAAATATTTCCATACTATTTTAAAACTCATATTAAATTTTTATTTTTATAAAATGTTACGAGAAAATATATTAGTGGGGCAATTTGATTTTGACAAAATCTTTTATTACTGTTATATTATTGACATGATTATTATTAATATAACCAACCACTAGATCATATAATATTAATGTCATGTCACTCTCCTCTTCCAAATGAGACAAGTTTATGAGAAAAGAAAAATGGAAGAAAACAACAAAACAATAAGGCTACTGATCACTTTTATGATCAATCACGTATATAATAACATGGCAAAAGTAAACAAAAAACCATTTGCTGAAAACCGTGGTTGAAAACCGTGGTTTTAAACCAGAGTTGTTTTTTAGATTGGGTTTAAGTGATCAGTGTAATTGAAAATTATTATTTTATTTTATTAAATGGAGATGAATTAGTAAAAAAAAAAAATAATAATGTTAATTTATTTGAGATAATAATCCATTTAAAGCGTTTTAAATGAGAATCAAATATTAAATAAATGATATATATATATATATATTATAAAAAAAATTGATTTACAATATCTAAACAAATTAGGTTTGTGCTATACATAATATGAACATTTGGTGCTGAAGTGGAACTTGTGAAATTTGAGAAATGGAAAGACAAAAATATTGAGTCCTAACCATAATTATGATAGTAAAAAGTTTGATATCGAGTTTAAACCTAAAAAGAATATGTAGATTATAAATAAATATATATAAAAATGATAATAAGGACAACAAATTGTAGGATAAGAGAAAACTTATAAACTTCGTAGCAATGTAAAGTATACTCGAAAAAGATTAGACATATAGAGAGAGCAATTAAGAAACCGTTGATGACTAACCCAAGTTTCCGGAATTCTAATCATCTAATTATGAGTCTCCACACCGGTTAATAAAGTTTAAATGAGTGATATATATATTTTTTCAAATAACTTAGGTTTTAACTTCTTTTTTTTAGTGTTAATAGATGATATTAGACTTAGTACTAGACCACTAGTCAGTGGTAACTTTTCAAATAAATAAAAGTTGATATTAGAGTCCTAGGACCTTAGGAAGACAACTTTATTTTTGTTAAAGTTTTTATCATGTCAATTGTTACCTTAAAATGTTTCAAATTTAAAAATAATGATTATATAGTTACTTTAGCATATGGCTGAAATAGTTTATAACAAAGTTTATGTTTTGGGTCAATTTGTCAAAACTTTCAAATATTTGACATTAATAGATGATTGAACATTGAATTATGGAACAAATTTTGGCACTTTCTAATTAAGAATTCCATGATTTGATCATCTTTGAATTTTAAGTGATTTTAGGGGCGGTTAGACCTTTTTAAAAATCAATATACGTTTTCACACATAAATTTGAAATAGACTCATTGACTTATGAATTGATCTTTCTTTTTCTTTTTTTGCTAAGATAGGAAGTGTTATTTCATATTATGATTCTTTTTCATTATTAATGATATATTAAGTGTTTTAATTTTCTTTATCCATAATTTTCATAAATCTAATTTAAATAATTTCTTTAAATTATTTAAAAATAACCCTGATTGTAATTATAGAAAACCAGAGTAAGGAGAAAGCAGTTTTTGAAGTTGGAATGATATATTGTGGGCGTTTACTTAAAAAATAAAAATAGGGTTAATTTAGGGTTGTCGTAAATTTTGTCGTATGTGTTGGATTAATATCTTTCCGACACAGACAAATTAATACTACTCAATGAGAACTAGTCATGTGATCATCTTCTCACTAAGGTCTTGTTAGTTTTTTATATATTGAACTACTAATTAATTAATTATTTACAAATAATAATATTTAATATTAAGGATAGTTTAAATAAAATATATTAAGAATATAATAAGTCTATAATAAAAAATTGATTTTATAAAAAAAAACAATTGAAGGTATTTTTTATAATTTAAATGTTTGGTTTGGTCTTAAAAGATTTTTTTTTTTGTTCAAATAAATAAATAAATAATTGAATGATGATGACCTTAGATAGTAAGATCTTGTTTGATATACGATTATTTGGACATAATTATTTGAAAATGAAAGTGTCTGTTCATATTAACAAAATAGTTTATTTTAACTTAATATATGACAATAATTTAACTAACATATGTCACAATTCTTAAATTGATTTTTCACTAATTTCACTTTTAAATTGAAGTTGAACAATTCCATGGATTAATTTCATTCATATAGAATCTTACACTATTCATTTTGAAATCTCATAATTGAAATGCTGATTTATTTATATTCCTTAAAAAGAATATCGTTTGTAGATGACATGGCATTGATTCTGATGACGTGGCCAATCTGGTTTGTTATTTCATATGGGCAAAAACATTCTATTTGAACACCTAAAGTTCTACAATACATTAAAAAACAGACATAAAATTAATTTTAGAAGAGAATATAGTAGAAACAACAAGATAAATACATCCTCTCTATTTCTCTCCTTATCTCTATCTTTTAAGAATTAAAAGATTCCAATTACAACCACACAAAAAAGAGACACATTTTTATACAACTTTATCTTTGCTCAATAAACTTATTGTTTTTATCTATCCAAATATAAATTTAGAAAACATAACTTAATTATACATTCATTCAAAATAAATAAATATAAAATCATATACATATAGTCACAAAACCCATAAAATGTTTTCAAACAAGGCCTTAGATATAATATAATATAGTATAAAGAAGCTGACACAGTCTATATATGACGCTAAGTACACTCCATCCTTTTCCGTTAAGACAAAAGGCTGTCTGGATCAGACTGGTCCTAAAATTAATTTTAATATTTAATAAAATAGAAATCTTTTTATCTCAAAAATAAAAAGCAGATTCGATTCTAGCTAATTAAATTAAGCAAAATATATAATTTTATATATATATATATGAAAAGTAGAATCAATTTAAGCAAACAATCCAAACTTTCTTCCATTTGGCTTGTAAGAGAGAGAGAAATGGAATACAACATGATCAATGAAGAAGGACTAATTATGGAAGATTTCTTCAACAATGGATGGCCAGAGCTTGATTGTTTTGATCAATACCCATCTTCCTTTGAATTAAATCATCAACCCTTTCAGAGCTCTTTCTTCACTGACCACCACCAACAACAACAACACTATAGTCATAACAACAACCTTAATCAATTGTCTAATTCAGTTCTAGGGGGGATGGTCCAAGAAGATATTGTGCCCGACGGTAATCATGTTTTTCTGAGCCATTTGGATGATCAAGATCAAGATCAAGTCCCAGAGTATAAACCAAACATGTCGATGAAGGGAAAGAAATTGAATGGGCAGCCATCAAAGAATCTCATGGCCGAGAGACGTAGGCGAAAGAGACTCAACAACCGACTCTCCATGCTTAGATCCATAGTCCCAAAAATCAGTAAGGTATATTAATTATAGTATTATATATAAATTTAATCCCCACCCTTTTCCAAATTATAATGAATTAATTTGTTTTTTAATTAATATAAAGAACAGATGGATAGGACATCTATATTAGGGGATACCATAGATTACATGAAGGAACTAGTAGAGAGGATCAAGATCTTGCAGCAGGAACAGGAACAAGAACAGGATGATGGATTATTATTAGAGTCTAATAATCATTTATTAAGCATCTTCAATAGTAATAATGATGACCACATGATGAAGCCCAATGAAGTTCTCATTAGAAACTCACCCAAGGTAGGTAACATTATTAACCCTAATATTATATATAAGATTTGATAATTTGAGAGATTAATATTAATATTGATATTATAATGAATTATCAGTTTGATGTGGAGAGGAAAGAAAAGGGTGAAAGTAGTAGGGTGGAGATAATGTGTGGTGCAAAACCAGGGCTTTTACTTTCAACTGTTACAACTCTTGAAGCTTTGGGGCTTGACATTCAACATTGTGTCATTAGCTGTTTTAATGATCACTTTTCTATGAATGCTTCTTGTCAGGTAAATTAATTCTTTTATTATTTTAATTTATTGTGTTTTAATTAATTAATTTAATTGGCATATGCAGCAGGATAATAATTTAGATGATCAGATAATTATTACAAGTTCAGAAGAAATCAAGCAGGCATTGTCTAGAAATGCAGGTTATGGACATGCTGCTGCTGCTGGGAGTTAAATTCATTTGCTTCTAATTAATTAATTAATTAATTATCAAGAAACTGTCCTATATATATATATATATAGCTTAGCTAGGGGGGTCATGCATGCACTCAACTTTAATTATCATCTGAATTTGTGTTCTTTTTCAGATAATCAGCTACTTCAATTATCAATTATTTCATTTTCTCATGGGACCATTGTTTTGTATTTCTAATTCAAGCTTGTTTGTGTTTCATTATTGGACTTTTTAGTGAGTTTTTATAATAAATTATTGAAATCGTAGATTCTTGAGTAGGACGGTTAACTCTCTGACTGGTTTTCTGGAATGAATATACGAAAACCTCATAATAATAATAATATTATGATTAAATGATTCGCATCAAACGACTACGATCATTAAAAGTTCGACGATTTTTTAACCAGATTAGTTCACTAGAAAATAATCGGGGAATAATGATAAATTTAGGACGGTAGTTGAAGCGATTTTTCAAATTTAGTACTTTCCTAATATTTTGTCATTTATAAAACTCTTCTTTTCTTGTTTAATTATATTTAAAACTCCCTCTAACGTCCGTTATTTATTTAACATTATATTGATTTTTATTTATTTCTATATTATTATTCTAACCTAAAATCTTGGTTTTTTTTCTTTTCTTCCTTACAACTAGCGACTGACCTTAATCTAATCAAATCAACTAAAAGAAAGTGATAAAGGATCTAAATGGTATGATCAACCTGGACAAAGACAGTTCCATTATCTGTGATAACTATGACAGAAACATATTTGTATCCCAATCCATGATAAAAGATGCCCTAGTCCCAGAAACAATCAAAACAAGTCTTTTCTTCCACCTACGAAAGTAGAAAGAAGGGGGTATACAACAAAAGAAGCGTCGAAGGGCTCATTCATCTTGAGTTACTGAAGAGTCGTCCGACTGCTCGATGACCGAAGAAGAAAGGTTTTTACCCAGTATCCCCAGGTTGAACACTTGAAGAAGAGACATTAACTTCATAGAGACTGATGTTCGAAAGAGTGAAATAAATAGTACCAATAAAAGGTATTTTGACGGTAGTCTCGATCTGAGGAAGTTCAAAGGGAATCAAGGCGAAAACCCCCTTCTTAATGGCCAAATCTTTACCGAAATCGATCAAATTTTTGAATAAATCGACGGAAATAAAGTTTGCGTCGGCGGGGATGAATGAGCATGGGTTGTAGAGAACGGATAAGAGGAGGAGGAAGAAGAAGGGGGAAAAGAAAAGGTGGACGCCATCAAAATTGTTGAGGATATTACTTTTTAAGAGACGTTATTGAAGAAGACGACGAAGAAGTTTAGAATAATAATAAAGAAATAAATACAAATTAATATAATGTTAAATAAATAACTAACGTTAGAGAGAGTTTTAAATATAATTGAAGAAGGAAATAAGAGTTATATAAATGAAAAAATATTAAGAGAGTCTTAAATTTAAAAAATCGTTTCAACCACGGTCCTAAATTTATCATTATTCCCAAATAATCGAGATAAATATCAAAATAGGTAGAATTTAGTCACAATATCCACATTATACTCATTAAAATAAATATATTCATCCATGATCCAACATTTTTATCCCCTCTTCTAGTCTCTAGCGGCAATAAAAGGTAAATATTAACTCTAAGTTCTCTGGTTCGAGCCCGTTTGCAAATTCTGCATCTGGTTAAATGTGTTTGCGGGCTACATATTTAATCCGTTGTCCCATTTTTTATTTTATATTTTCATCCAACATTCGTCCAGATTTTACCTTACATTTTCGAATGGATTGGAGTTACTTAATTTGCATTCAAGAGTATTTATATCAAATTATTTAATACAAAATTTCCAATAATTTACTCAAATAAATAATCTTATTCTATATAGTATAATGTTTTGATTGATAAATTAAATAATTGAATGATAAATAAATAAAAAAATTTATATAGTATAATGTTTTGATTGATAAATTAAATAATTGAATAATAAATAAATAAAAATCAGAATTTAATGCACTTGGACATCTTTTACTTTTTTTTTTTCCTCTAATTTAAAGTGAGAAATTAATTAAAGTGATTAAGCTAGGTTACCTAGCTAGACTTACATGCATGTTTCTCTAGCTAGCTACCTAGCTAGCTAGCTAGTTTGAGATGATATAGTTTAATTTGGGATTCTATAAGCCACAACTGGCCAACATCTAAAGGACAAAAATTATGTTATTAACATTAATTAATATATGAACTAGCTCAACAATAATTCTAAATTAATATTATCAACTTTTTCATAACCAAACATTAATTTATAACAAATAACAGCTCTTACATTATTCCATTGGGCAATCTTCATAGTCATGCTCCATATATATTAGGTTATTATTCCGATCAGCTAGATATATAAGAGTTTATATTAACACAGCTTATAAATAGCTAGCTAATATATAATCCCCATTTGAAAATTCTTGATTTTATTTTGAATCTGAATTTGAATAAAATATATATTTTAAATTTATTTTAAAATGTTTTTTTCTTAAAGTATCTCCTGGCAGAGAGAAATGATATATAATGTATATTAATGATCAAAATTGTAGTAGGTTATTAGTTTGGTCCGGCCCACGGGGCTGTCCTACTCCTGCCTATATATGCAATTAATTAGGTCTGTCTTTAATCTTTATTATGGCCATCATGCTTACATATGAATTAATTTGATGATAACTTATAATAATAATAATAATGTTCGGTCAGTTATTCATTTTTATTTTTTTTGAAAGGGTGAAAAGCTTTATTTGGATGTCCCCGGTATAAAACCAATAATTTGTTAAATGTTTATGAATAGTTTAAGAGACAAAATATTACGGACGTATTGTGTCTTTTAATTCTCTTTAATATAAAAATAAATAAATAATAATAATTAAATTTTTTTAAACCAAAATATTATTAAGAACTTGTTTGAGGAAATTGTTTTTTTCAAGTTTTTTAAAAAAAATAAAAAATTGTTTGATAAATACTTTTAAAAATTAGTTTTTTGAATTAAATTATCTAAATATTTTTATATTTTAATTTTCTCTCACTTTTTTTATTAAAGTTAATCAATGACAATTTTAATATTTAAATACATAAAATGAGTAATTTAATTGTTAAAATGATTGATAAAATAATGGTGATTTTAGTATTTAAATATATAAAATGAGTGATTAAATTGTTAAAATGATAGTTGAATTTGAGATAAAATTATGTAAAACTAAAAAAAATAACACATCTTAAAATAATGTGGACTTCTTTTCTTTTAAAAAAAAAAATTTAAAGAAATGATTGAGGATGGAATTTGGAAGAGAATGCTATGTTCACTTGAATTTTTTTTTATAAATTTTTTCTTTTTTATCTTTTTCACTTTTTTTTTTTACTCTTCCAAATTCTCTCCCCTAACCCTCCTCAAATTATTTCAATTGTTTATTTAAAGAAAAAAAAATTAAAAGTATCCTAAAGCAACCCCTTATACTATATATTTAGCTTGAAGTATTGAAAAATAAATAGAGAAATTGGGTCCATATATAATTTGTTTTTCTTTTCAATCATGCATGGCGCATGTACCATAAAAATCATGATCATGATGATCATACCAAATGCATTAAATATATATTTTTTGAATGATTTGATGTTGTTATTTATAGTCATCCATGATTAGCTATGTTTTTTTTTTTTTTTTAAATATTAATAGTTTCACTTTTTCAATCTAAATTCATCTTCTATATTATTTTACAGAATGACATTGTTTAATAATAAAATAAAAATAAAAAGTAACTCTTATAGTGGGCCTCCAAATCCATATTTGAGACATCTCTCAAGCAAATAACCACACAATTAAACCAAACATAGCCTAATCTCCATTTGGAATGTTATCTATGGGCCGTTTAAATAAATACCTAGACTACTTAACGAATAAGAGGAATAATTTGGAGTATTAAAAAATTATGTTAGAAGAATGAAATGTATCAAATATACTCAATGTTAAATATTCGAATAAATAGATTCGCGTATTTGTCATTAATTTAAAAAAAAAAAAATCTCGCAAATAAATTGAATGAAACTAATCTTATAAAAGAAGATCTTGTTTATCAGCAACAAGTCATAACTTTGAATATATGCCTACCTTTTTAAAAGAAAATAATTAAACAACAAGTTTGGCAGAAACATTATGTTTATGTTTTTTATTTGCTGAAAAAAGTATTTTTTGTTATGATTAAAGTTTGGTTCAAACATTTTTAAGTGGGTCTATGTATATCTTTCTTAAGTGGTTATTTTTATATAAACTTTTAGAAAAAATATTATTTTTTGATGAATAAATATGATTTATTTGGATGAACTTATGAAAAAAAATATATATATAATTTTACTTGAATACTATAGCTTGATGATACTCTTTGAGTTTGTAAAATGTTGGGTTATTTTAACTTCTCTTTTTTTATTTTGTTTTTATGAAGATAAAAGATTGTTTATTTGGTTTTTTAATTTGTTAGAATTATAATAATATTTATTTGTATTTAAAATTTAAGTTTTATAAAAAAAATATTATTAAATTAAGTGATTAAATAATTGAAAAGAGAGAAAAGATGGGATATATAAATAGAACTTTTATAAAAAATAAAAAAAAGGAAAATTTTCAAACGAGCTCCTAGCGTACAACTAAATAAGATTTGATTATCTAAACAAAAAATGAAATTATTATTATTGATTAAATATATATATATATATAAAAAGGTGTTTGTATAACATTATAATTATTTATATTATGATTTATTTTAGTATGCAGCTCACTTGGGTGGCCAAGCGTGGGGTGGTGACAGTACTTAATCATGCTTTAAACTTTGTTTTGTTTATTTGACCATCACTTTCTTATTTATGTGCGTCAAATCTACTCTCCATTTTGCTTTTACAAAAATAAAAAGAACATACTTTTATTTATTTATTTATTTAAATACACATGTGTATTATATATATTAAAATTCTACAAATAGAAAAAAAGAACTTCTCAATCTAATGGACCATCCCACAATTTGTTTCTAAAGAACTTTTGTGATGATTTCCATGTTGGTCATATTCAAAGACATTGGAGAGTACTCGATAAAATAATAAAAATTATGATGAAATTGACACTCCTCTTTGGTTGCCACAAGAAATAAAAATTTATATATTACCCATATTGTCAAAAACACCCTGATTTAATTCTAGATAAATAATTAAAGGGGAACATATTCTTCAAATAATGATTATGTAAATTTAGGCTTAGACTTCGACCCTTATCAAAAAAAATAAAAAAAAATAAATAAATGATAAAAAAATATTGAGGAGCAAGTAGAAGAATTTAATGGTTTACAAAGCTATCAAACTATACACTCTTTCCCCTCTTATATTTGATTAAAGTTTAGTGAAATGTTTATCTTTTTAGTTTTAAAAACTCTAATGGTTACATTAGGGCTGACTCTGTTCTAGTTTAAGGGCTAACTAGATTTATTCCAAGACTTATCCTAATTAAGATTGAGGTGGTGCTAGGAGACCCCTAACACTGATCCTCCTGATTAGGGTTGTGGTGGTGCTAGGAGACCCCTAACACTGATCCTCCTGATTAGGGTTGTGGTGGTGCTAGGAGACCCCTAAAATTGATCCTCCTGATTAGGGTTGTGGTGGTACTAGGCAGGGTCAACTCCAAAGTTTGGGGCCTAGTGAAAAAATAAATATTCATGTTTTTTATTTAACTTATAGGTTACATTTAAAACATATAATGCTTTTCTACTTAAACATAATATAGTCTAATGGTTAAATACAATTTGTAATTATTATTATTATTTGGAAGTGATAAATAATAGGAGTTAGAGGTCTTGGTTGATTAGTTAGTCTCACCTAGATCACCCGAATGCTAGGAGATGACTTGATTTATTGTTTTTATTTGTACACCGATTATGAATTAGCATCGATAATCATTTAATACAAATAAATAAAAATAATTTGTAATAAAATTATGAAAAAAAAACTTAATAAACACAATTATAAAAATAAAAAAATATATAAATTAAAAGAGGAAGGCGCGTGGGGTGAGAGAAAGTGAGAGTGTGTTGGGGGTGGGGCCCACTGAAAATAAGAAATGGTTAAATGTCGCGATCTTAAAGCAAACAAGCAGGCAAATTCGGTACGAAAAGCCGCTTTCTTGTCCCCCCAAATACATTACAATGTCTCTCTCACACACACACACACAATTGGACTTTTTTTTTAAATTTTTTATTTATTTTTAAGATAAGTAATCTTTAAATACAAAAAAAAAGGTTAATTAAATTAGATATTTAAAATAATAATAATTCATTACAATAACTTCAAGGTATTTTAATGATTTATTTAAATCCGCTCTATCTAAATTAATAACCTTAAAAGTTTATTTTATTTGATCAAAGTTTAACATTAAGCCGTCTATATATGATAATCAAGACATCATTAATTATTATGTATTAAAAGAGTGATTAGTATGTAAAAAGAAAAAGAAGAAAAAGAAGAAAAAGAAAAAACAGAATAATAAAATCAACACGCCAAACAAACATGAACAATTTTGTAAGATGAAAAGTTGAAGATTCGAAAAATGGCATCATCCATATATAATTAATTATTTGTATGGAGAATGGAGATATTAATATTATTTTCTAATGTAACATGAAGCTGCTTTCATAGGGGACCAAAATCATAAAGAACATTTCTTTATTAAAACTTAAATAATAGTCCATCTTAATCTTAATGTTATTAAACTTATTAATATATATTACCTAACATTATGTCATCTAAATATTATTTTATTTAACTCTATTTTAGTATAAAGATTTTTAAAGTGACAAATTAATATTTACAATTTGGTAGGTAGCAATATCTACAAATTTGCAAAAATCATATCTTTAATTAATTTATTTATTTATAATTAAAAAGATTTCAATAAACATATTTTATAACAAAGGTAAATAATATAATTTTTAATTTTCACTTTTGATTATTGTTATAAGTGGTTAGGTAAAATAACTCAAATTTAATTAAATTTATTCTGACCAAAATACATAAATTAATTTGACGTTAGATTTATAGACAACATCATTATGCCTCAACTGCTCATCTCAGAGCATTAATCAACACAGATGAGCTAGCTAGGTCAACATTTATAAAAAAAAAATTATTTTTTTTAGAAATAGCTAGGTCAACAAAACTAACTATCTCTTCTTGGTTGAGTTTTGGGTTTAAAGTATTAATTTTAGATAAATATTTTTTTTTATAAGAGAGGAGAAAAGAAGAATAGAAGGGTAAAAAAATGAAGAAATATATATATATATAATTTGATGAATTATTGAAATAAAACACAAACTAAGTAGCATTTGTTAATATCCTCACTTCTATGAAATTTAAAGTTACAAAAAAATAAAACTCAACAATTGGCCATTTCATTCATGCAAGGGTAAAATAGTGATATAGTAATTAATTAGGAAGTGTTTAATAACTAATTAAGTTATAAATAGTAATAGGACAACTTTCCAACTTCATCACATGCAAATTGTTTGGTTTGGAATACATCAATTTGAATTATACACTTAATTGAAGATGCTCATTTAAATGTGTTTGGTCAAAAATAGATATTATGGGCACACCATCACTTTCACTAAACATCAACAAACTATTCAAACCATTCGAGTCAAGCACGATAAGGATCATTCGTGTAATGTCCAGATGGCCACTACCCATCAACATCGTCATGTTTTGTAATTGTCTTAAAATTATGAATTTAGTTAAAAAAAAATATATATATGTATCATTGAGGTCTTAAATTATATGTTTAATTTTTCTTCCTTCTTAATATATTTTAAGTATTTTATAAAAAAAAAAACTCATTTTTTTGAAGTCTCAACTATACACTTTATGTATTTTGAATTGGCCTAACTTATCCCATTTAAGCCACACATTTTGTTTGCTTAAACTAGGGGCTGTTTGTCTTTAATGGGATGCATCTTTAATATGTTTAAAGGATTTCACTTTTAACTTCTGTCAAAAAAATTACTCAACTAAGAAAAATTATACAAGAACTTAAGACTTTGATGTCAATTAAATTCAAATAATCTAATATTAAATTTTGTAGTCATATAAATTATTAAATTAAATACTCACAAATGTTATTAATTTTTAAAATTCAAACAAAATAAAAAGATAAATAGAAAAAAAGGGAAGTGTTTGATTTGTTTGCTTTTGGTTACTAATTTAAAATATAAAATATGGATGAAAATACCAGAAAAGTGTTTTTTATCGGAGAGTATTATAATACTGTCATCGAGCTTCACATCCGACATCGAATTAGCTTTTGGTAACCATCTCTCTCCACCCAAATGGAGGGTTCTTAATCTTTCTCTCTCTCTCTCTCTCTATCTGTCTGTAACTCTAAAGCTCGAGTCTTTTATCGTCGTGTTCCCTCGTCGGCGAAATTGATCCGGCAGCTTCAAAGGTAGATCCATCCTATGCATACCCATTCCGTTTTTCTTCTCTTTGTTCATGTTTTGTGTATGAGATGACATATATCTAGTTTTGTAATTTCATATTTTACTTGGATCTATATCTGTAGATATCTCTGTAAAAACCCAGTTTCTAGAAATTAGTTTCAGAGTAGTATTGATTGAGAAACTCATCTTGTTTGCCTTATACTTCCTTTGTATTGATGGGCTTTGATGGGTTTCAAACGCAAACGCTTAATCTGTTTGAAAACATTGTGGGTTATGTTTGATGGGTGTCATAATCTTGACTTATAATTCCTAATTGAGCAGGTAACCAAAAGAAACTCATTGAACTTGTGATGTCTCAACCAGCTCTGCTTAGAATTGGGGATGATGATGGTCGGAGCGCTGTCACCTTGTTGGCATCTTCGGACTCTGTAGGAACAAACCTAAAAGAGATTAACTATATGGGTTTATCAGATTGTTCTTCTATGGATAGTTCTGCGAATTCAGAGAAAGGTAAACTTAATATAAAGGCGACTGAGCTTAGGCTTGGTCTTCCTGGATCTCAGTCACCAGAAAGAGAACTTGATGAGAAGCCTCTCTTCCCATTGCATCCTTCAAAGGATTTGTTATCTCAGAAGACAGTAATTTCAGGCTGTAAACGTGGATTCTCTGATACTATGGATAAATTTCATGCTAATTCTGTTTCCAATGTGATTAAAGATTGCTCTGGTGTTATTCCACCGAAAATGAAAGAGAGTACTGTTGTTCACCCTCAAAATGAAACCACAGGTAATGAAAAGGTGGAAAACAAGAATGCTCCCGCGACCAAGTAAGTTATAAGAGAGATATAAACAGTTTTAGTTGAGGTTTGACAATTGACAGTAGAAACTGAGTTTTAGATGTCAAATTTTGGCAGGGCGCAGCTTGTGGGTTGGCCTCCGATCAGATCATACAGGAAGAACACATTGACTACAGCTTCGAAAAACGCCGAGGAAGAATCGGATGTCAAAGCTGGCCAGTGTGCTTTGTTTATCAAGGTGAGCATGGATGGTGCTCCTTATTTAAGGAAAGTTGATCTTAGAAATTACACAGCATATACAATGCTCTCATCTGCACTTGAGAAGATGTTTAGTTGCTTTACCATAGGTAAGTCAGTTTGTGTTTTGTACATGAGAATATTGTTTTACTTTTGTGTTTGTTTAGAAGAAATTGTGGATCTTTTACTCTATGATCAGGTCAATATGGTGTTCAAGGAAAAGATAAAGAGACGATGAACGAGTGCAAACTGAAGGATTTGCTGAGTGGGTCTGAATATGTTCTTACTTACGAGGACAAAGATGGCGATTGGATGCTCGTGGGCGATGTTCCGTGGGAGTATGATCTAATCCTTATAAACTCGGTAGTACAATCGGTTATATTTGAATCTGAATCGATAATATTTGTTACAAAATGTGCAGGATGTTCATTGATACATGTAAGAGGCTGAGGATTATGAGGAGTTCAGATGCTATTGGCTTAGGTGAGGCACATCTCATATCATGATCCTTTAACAAAACATAATGACTTGGCGACACTCGGATGTCGCCGTGTCACTATGTTTCTTCAACATTTCTTGACCAAATTAACATAATAATGTTCTTGTTTTTGTACCTGCAGCTCCAAGGGCCATGGAAAAATCTCGAAGTATGATGAACTAGCTAGCTAGCATTATTTGGTTCTTTGTTCTTATTATAGGTTGTGTTTTGTTTTTTCCACTTTAATTTGAGGTTTGTTAAGGTGGTTTGGTCTCTCATGTCTTGTTAAGATATTTGTTTAAGACAACTTTATTGGACTAATTAGTTATTATGTTGGTGTCAATCTCGGCCTTTTTATTACTACTATATATGCATGTAAAGTGTATTAATTGTTTGTTGAACAAACATTTCTACATTACCTTACCTTGTGTGTTTTGAGTTTCATATCTTATTTGATTTAACTAACAAAAGCTATATAATAATTCAACCAAAATTCATAATATTAGATATAATCAACTGATTCATTTGTCTGTTTAATAATATTCAATTTCGGGTGTTTCTAAACGGGCTATTATTAGGGTAAAATCATCTTTTAAAATATATTTTTTAACATTAATTAACATTTTATCAAATAATAAACATAAAATATTTGAAATTCAAACATTTTGAATTTAGTTTTTTTTCGAGATACTTAACTAATTAATGCCACACTTAAAATTTAGTATGGAGCTTTGGACAATTAATTTTCAAATTTATAAATACACCACTTTTACTAATATGGTAAAGATTAGTCAAATTTTTATTTGAATAAACTATTAATAAATTATCTATCTTCTTATATAGTTTTTGATCAATCAAATTACTAAACGACCACTACAATATATTTTGTTTTATTTTAAAATATTTATTCTTTTTTATATATTAGTATATTTTTTTTATTAAAATAAAATTCACTTGTATAATTTTCTATTAAACAAAATTATTTAAATGATAATCTCTTAAATTTACTAATCCAAATCAGCATTACATGGGCTAGACCACTAAGAGGTCAGCTAGGCCCAGTCACCATTTTGACTTAGGCCTTTGGTTCGGGTCAAGCTAGACCCAGATCACTTAATTACCTAACCCATCTTATAACAATGTTTAGAGATGGATTAATTTTTCACCATTAGGGATGTGACAACTCATTCATATCATATGGCATAATATCTAAATAAATATGGTGGCATAAAAATCAATGGTAAGGGATTAATTAAGGCCCATATATAATGCACCACCACCAAAATAATCAAGATCCATGTTCAATTAATTCTAGTCCCTACCCAAATTCATTTTTCCAAATCCAAATGATTGCTTTGTCTCACTTCGGATCTAGTTTCCATGATTTGAAAAATAAACAAAAATAATGTCATATGATCATATTGATTTTAGACAATATCATTTTTACAATATTTTGTTTCAATAAGATAATGTCATATGCACACTGAATATCATGTAAGTTTTTTTGGTTATATTATTGATTCATTGACCATTGACTTATCACATAATATGGGATCATATTTGCTTGTCTTGTAGGCTTTACACAATACCCAAAAATATTGTCCAACTAAATGACATCAATCCATTTTGTACTCTTCTCTCATATATATATTTTAAACATTTATTTATTAAACAACCCATAAAGATTAGGTGAAACATTTGGTTTTGTTGTTGCGGTAGTTGTTGCATTAGACTAAGTGGAATCACAAAAAAAAAAAAAACTTTATTCATTAAGTTTTTCTTACAAAAGTAATTGTATAATGAGAAGTTATGATTTGTGAAGTATAGAACAAGATATTTGAATTAATTTTTTGTACTACAATTAGATCTCATGTTTTGATCAATGGTGTCTTGACTATTAAATGTTTGAAGTGACTAAGATTAAAATTTAGGAATAATTGAAGGACTTTTTTTTTTTTTTTTTTTATAGTTTGTTTTGAAAAGAAATAATGAAAGAAATGGATTAGCTAAGAGATTCTCATTGGTATCAGTTATGATCAGTTCATACCATGTGCCCCAATAATAGTATCATCACCCCAACCATTACAAAATCTCTCTCAATGATAACAATTTTTATATTTATATATTAAGTTTGCTAAAAAAATAATTATATATATTTTATCTTTAGTAGCCAATATACCCATGCCCATGTGATTTCACCAACTATAATTAGTGTTAGCTCTAACCAACAATAATTACATGATTACTACACTAATCTATATATATATAATGATGCTTAATTTTTAAAGTGTCCGGATTGGCGGGTCGAGAGCTATGGTTAATTTGGATATTTGGGTCGGATTGTGGGTTGACCCGTTTTTAAATTTAAAACGGTTAAAAATAAAATTAAAAATGCTAGAGGTATGTTTCGAACTTGCAACCTAACAAAACAAGTACAACTCTTTAACCAACTAGGCTACAAAGATTTTATATTTTAAATTCAACACCAAATTTGATAAACGCGGGACGTTTTAATATTAATATAAGTTCAACTTTTTAACTAACTAATCTATATAGGTGTTGAGGAAATGGATACTAGGGTCGGATTGTGGGTTGACCCACCCATAAACTTAAAACGGTTAAAAATAAAATAAAAAATGTTATTCGTAATTTTTTTTCACGATTTTTATATTAATACTCGTGCAAATGCACGGGAAAAATGCTAGTTTCAATTATTTCTATAACTATCTCTTAATTACTTCTTAATTATAAACCCATTAAAGTAGATCAATTCAAGATTTGACATCAACTTGAAAAATAAAAGTGAAAAACTAAGTAAATGTTTGATCATATAATGAATTAGATTGAAAAAAAATAAGAAATTATAAATAACTTAACCTTAGTTTATTATAAAGGTTTTTTTTTTTTACTTTATCAGTTAGACTTAGCCCAACACAATCTTAACGTAGTTCCGTCTCTGATCTCAAATGACGAAAGTGACTTTTAAGAGAACAAATCACGTATTCCATCCCCACTTAGAATTCGTGATTTCATTATCCATTTTTAGTCTTAATATTTAAAATTCAATGATTAATTATCTTTGATACATAACATGATTTCTCTTCATATATATATATTTTAGCTACAGTTAGTCAGTCATTTATGCTTTCTTAAATCATTCTTTGTTTCCTTTTCTTTTTTAAACTAAGATAAAAACATAAAATAATTTGTTAAAATAACATAAAAAAACATAAAATAAAAAAAATAACTTGAGCTATGAAGAGTGAGTTGGGAAACTTATTTGTTAAATTGAATTACTTGATTTTTTTTTATAATAAAGTTATATATTTTAATTATGTAAACTGAACCCTATAAAATAAAAGGAGGAAAATATTCAACACCAGAACAATCAATTGCTGCAACAATGCAAATTCAAAAGTTCATTTAATTAAGAACATATATGATCTAAAATAAGACAAAAATTAAAATCCACCAAATGATGTTGATCCTGTTTAGAACAAGGTTAGATCATATTATACGTACATGGTATAGAACAAAAACAAATGATCATGCGGTTTGAAATTAACAAGGTTAGTTCGTACACATAGATATTATTATACATATAAAAATTGAATATATCAAACCTTGATTAACTCTAATTAATTAATTAATTATGTATGATCATGCACCTAATAAAGAACATTAATTAATCTTATGATCAAATGTACTTATAGGATTGATTTGATCTTGGTGCACTTCACATTATTAATTTCTCATGTGCACTTCCTTTCTTTGGCACATGCTACACTTGTTTATTTAAATCTAATTAATGGTACAAAATATCTTTTAATCAATTATAAATAGTGTAGTTAGGGGATGCACTATTTCTTAATTTGACTTACATATACAAGGCACATGGAATTTCCTAAAATGACCTTGCCATGGATGCTTGTTAAAACCAAGATGCTTAATTTTCCCTCAAGTTAAGGAAACCCAATTTAGTCTTATAAAAAAAACTTAATAATTAGATCTCAAAGTATGAAATTAATAATGTATACAATATCCCTATATTAATTAATTTAAAGTTTTGCAAATGGTGGGATGCATGGTTGTGTCCAACATTTATTGTCATGTGATAAAATGGTCTTTTTTTGAATCTTCAAACTTTATTTAGTTATGAAGTTTACCCTTTTTTTGTTGAGAGTTTGAAATATCTTCTTGTGGGTTATTTGAAATTATTAAAAAAAAGTATTTTGAGTCTAAAAAAATAAAAAATAACAAAAGATATTTTATTTTCTGATTTGAATAATATATTGTATGAGAAAACTCATAGCTAGTCATGAGTTTTTTTGATTAATCTCAAAATTTATTTTATAAATTTATTAAGTGCTTTTGAAATATAGATTAATTTTGTGCTAGTAAATCGAAACTCAAGATAGACACTTTGATCGTTTATTCATTAATATAACATTAAATATTTTACATAATAATATGAACATATATTTACTCTTAGTCACATTCTTAAATATATTAATTAAAAGGTGTGGGTATCATAAAATTGTTTATACTAAATACATGACATAAACATTGTTAATTGAACAACTCAATTATTAAGTTAGGTTGAATTGTTAATATATATTGTTGGATGAAGTTATTCATTAATTAACATTTTGATAATATTACAAAATTATGGTGAGATTTAAGATATATATATTTTTTCAATCAAATTACTATTTAAGATACTTTATCATGTGTATAATGCCAAAAAAATAGTTTCGCAAATTGGGTGGAAACTAGTGAAAGAAATGGTTTACTATTCCAATTAAAAATGTTGCCCTTTGAAACGACAATAAGATAATTAGCTGATTTCAAAAACCATATTTTTTAAGTTAAAATTGAGAATAGAAGTAATTTTTAATTCAAATTATTTAATATAATTATTATTAGTTTATAATAAAGTTTTCTCCCAATTTTTTCTTTCATTGGGATAGTCAAAATTACGTACAATTAATTAATTAATGAAATAATTAATTAATAATATAGGTACGTTTTACAAGGATCCAAAGAAAGTGATATTAGTACTGTGCTTAAATGCAAAGTTTGGAATTACTAGTTAGCCAAAGTTATTTCATTAATTAGATGAAGAATTAAGCATCCTTTTTTTTTCTTCAAAATATTAGAAAACAGATCAATTATTTGATTATATATAATAAATCATTTGATGGCTAAAGCTGGTCAAATATAATATTTTATTTACATAATAAACTTTTACAATCTTTGTATTAATTTTATATTATGTACCTAATATAATTTTAATATATATTTTACATCAAGAGTGGTTTTTTTTTAATTTTATTTTCACTTAGTAAACAAAAAATATTTTAATCACTTAATTATACTATAGTAACATTAAATTATAAGAAAAAATATCATCTCATTAAAATAGCTCATATGAATAGAATGATTATTAAGAGACAAAAATATCATGATTTTTTTTTGGAAAAAATATAATGATTTTAAATCATGGCTGCAAAGATTTTTTTTTAATAATAATATTTATAAAAAAATCTTAATAATAATAATTTTTTTTCTTGAATAAGGTGTTAAGATCCCTTTATATTCACTTCAATCATTACTATCTTAAGTAAAAGTTGGACTTAAAATTTAGTTTTAACCTTTTTAGGTACGATTCTTTTTATCTAAGATATTATAATAAGTTAGTAATAATTTTTTTATTTCAAAAATAATAACATTAAGTGATATATCTAATCTATATATTATAATGTTTAATTGAGAGATCACTATATTCCATTCTAAACAAATATTGTTTAACCTGTGTCTCACATCTCACTAAATAAAAAAAATACTATAACATATAAAAAGCACTAAAAAAAGTCATAATCACTAAATTTAGGTTCACATTATAATTTGAAAGAATACATTTATAAATTTAATTGATCTTATATTATTAAATAAATTAATTACATATAACTTGAGAAAATCCAAAGAAATAAGAATATATTTTATATTGTTTTTACAATTATAATTCTCAATATATAAAAAAAACCATATAAAAGTACTCATGTGCAATTAGAGTTTGAGTTTAAGAATTCATTTCTCAATAATAGGATGTCACGGACGGGTATCCTACCTGTGGTAGTCTCGAACTCAATTTTCATTCTACTATCTGACATTATACTTGACGGATATCACTATTTCTATTTTCATCCCCGATTTATCGGGTACTCAATTCCCGACGAATATCAAATTACCTGATTAAATATTTATATGATTGCATAGATTTAAGAAGAAAAAAATATAACTTTTAAAAATGTTGATAAAAACGGAAAAAAAAAAAACACGTCTTATTACTTACCTATTTAGTAGATCTCGAAAAAATAACAACTTTGTTGTCTATAACTTGAATAAGAATTTTTGAACAAATATTGAAGAAAAAAGTTAAAATATATTATGAAAATGAAAAAATGAGAAGAGAAATATTTTTTTTAAATGAAAGATTAGAAGGGAGAAATAACCATATTTATTAAGAAAAGTATGAAGATTATAAGAGTAATAGATTATGAGATAAAAAAATTATTGGAAATATTAAAAAAAATAAAGTTGAGTGGAGTGTGGATAAGAGTAAAATAAATGATGTATTTATTATGATATTTGTCATGATTGAACATGTGAAAAGTCACCTTATTTTTAATTAAAAAAATATTTTATTTTTAACATTAATATAAACAGGGTATCTTGTTAGGGGTTTGAATTTCTTGCACACTCTCCATCTCCGAACCCGAATCCGATTGGATACGTTCTCTCCCTCCCCATGACTAACCCCAACCTTGAACCCAATTTAAAAAACCATAACTCGACCATCGGATACCCACAAATATCGGGTATATGGCTACACATTGTCATCCCTACCCAATATCTTGATTAAAATGAGTGTTATAGTGAAAAAAAAAATAATTTTTTTCTTGTCAATAGCTAAAGGCTCATTCAAAAAAATTCCAATAAACAATAAAAATAATTTTATGTTGATTGGATAACTAGATGGGCTGGTTTGATGAAGTATAAAACTCAGTTTTTATTTTAAAACTAAACCACCACATCATCAATCTATTTATCTCTTAAAATATCAAAAATACTCCTTACTTTTTTAAATATAAATTAATTATTAAATAAAAATTTAAATAATTTGATAAAAAATAAATAAAACCCATTTTTTTCCAGTTTTATCGAAGAAGATTTTTATTTTAAAAACTCCAACAAAATAAAAAAAAAAACTTCCTCAACTAAGCTAATAGTTTAATAACACCTTTTATATATAATAGTGAGTATTTAACTACAACTTGACGAATGTGTTAGTTTGGCAAAGGATTGACAAATCTTCACCACTTTAGATCTAACCGACAATAATATATTTATTCATTTTGCTTTCATTTAAAACAAATGGAATTAAATATGTATTTTTTAAAACTTTTTTTTAAGTGACATAACATTTTAAATGATATGATTCTTCTTAATAAACATTGAACCTAAGAACTAGTGTTCGGTCGCCGAGTAAAGAGTTGTGGTTAATTTGGATATATATGTGAGAGTAAATAGATACTTGGGTCGGATTGTAAGTTGACCCACCCATAAACTTAAAACGGTTAAAAATAAAATTAAAAATGCTATAGGTATGGTTCGAATTTGCAACCTAACAAAATAAATACAACTCTTTAACTAATTAGACTAATAACACTTTATATTTTCAATTCAACACTAAATTTAATGAACGCGGTGGTTTATCAATAGTTTTTAATCAATCATAATTCTTTTTTTTTTTACTCTGCGAAATATATTTCACTATTATTAGTGAGCAAAAATGGAAGAATTCTGTCATATTTATAAATATAAAAGACATAATTCATATGGATATAGTAAGTCTCGTTTGAGCTATTTTAATGATAGTCTTTACATTTTTCCTTTCACTCGTAGTATGGGGAAGAAATGGACTCTAGAGGTCAAACTAATTGAGTTGAAAAATTAAACTGTATCAATTGTTTTAGAGATCGTTCTGCAATATGAGAGTAAATGGATATTTGAGTCTGATTGTGGGTTGACCCGCCCATAAACTTAAAAATGGTTAAAAATAAAATTAAAAATGTTATCACATTTTTACCGTAATATTTTTTTCACGGTTTTTTATATTATTACTCGTGCAAATGCACGGGATACATATTAGTGTTATTAATATCCAAGAGAAAATATGCTTTCACTAAGTTTTTTCTTTTACTCGCAACTATTCAATTTTTTTTAAAATGGTTCATTTATATTAAAAATTATAAAAATTGTTTAAACACAGTATGACATGAAATAAACTTAATATGTTATTAAGATAGTAGATATTCGAGAATAACGATTAACTTTCTGATCGATTTTACCGTATTTTCAAAACAAATATTAGAAAACGTCGTAATAATAGCATTATGAATGATACGAATCGAACGACTACGATCATTGAAAGTTTAACGATCTCTACAACCATATAATTCAACAAAAAATAATTTGAATAATAACTCAAATATATAAATTTATTATATTAACCGCATCAATTTAAATTTGTTAACAATTACCAAAAACTCAAGTATCACCTAATAAATTCTAGTAATACTTAAAAATATATATATATATTTATATATATATATATATATATATATATATATATATATTAAATTTTGACCCTCTCCCTGACAATTGGTGCCTTAGTCCATATACAAAATATATATAAAAAAAGATTGGATGTCATAATTTTAGTTTTAAAAATTAATATTTATTTTTAAAAATTTAAATCAATAACTAAATAAAAATTTATATTTTTCATCTTAAACTAATATTATATATATATATATTTAAAATAATTAATAAATTTAAAAAATCTTATTTTATTTTTAAATTATTACATTGAGAGTGCATTGACATAACCCGTGAACTTGATATGCTTACCCTATGTTCGTTCAAGTAGACATTAGTCATTTTAATAATATAAAAGTAAGTGAATTACCGATTAACTTTCTCATTACATATATTATTTCGATTTAACGTACTCAATTTTATTTGATTAAAAAAAATAAAAAATTGTTTAATTCATTTATATTTTAAAAAAAAAAAACATTATAAGTGGTATATATACATCCTATGGACAAGTTCATATAATTTATATATATATATATATATTTTTTAATTTGATTTGCTAATTAATAATTAAATGATGGAAAAGATATAGATTGGGCAGAAGGAGATGCATCTACATTATTATTAAACTACTCAACAAATATATTGTCTTGAGAGAGAAAATAGTGGTTGCATTAAAATTCATCTTTAAATATATTTATTTTTCATAATATATTATTAGTTAGAAATTGGTCAAGCATCTGTTGGGACCCACCTATAGAAACAAATCAGGTTCACACATCATAAATTAATTAATTATTCATAATTAAGTGTCGTCTAGCGTTTGATTAGACGACCTTTGACCTTTTCTTTCTATGTCAAAATTTCAAATTAGCCCTCTAAACTTCTACTCGTAGTTAAATCAGTCCTTGAACTTTTGATCGATTTTATCATTTAAACATCAATTCTTTTCGATTTTATGTACATTCATATCATATCACATATCCATTAATGATGAAAGAATGTATATAATTTACATCATCTATTTCTTTCAAATGTTTATATTCATTTTAAAGTTATCTTCTTGTTAATTGTCTATTGCAACTTTTTAATTAACAATTATAAGAGAAATTATATCAAATATTCATATAATTATTAACTTATCTGATTCATTGTTAGGTCTTAACTTATATTTAAAAACATTTTTAATCTTTTGATTGGTATTAATTTGTTTGGGTTTGTAACACTTTTAAGCAAGTAAATATTGATCCATTTGAGCAAAAATAAAAACAAAAGTGAACATTTTAAAAGCTTATGATCAAATTAGATCCTGATCACAAGTTTAGGACTATTTGTTATACTTTCCAATTATATATATATATATATAGTTAAAAATTCTTCATTATTTATTATGTATTTGTTTCGGTTTCTAAAATGAAGTTTAATGAAAAGAACATCAAAGTAACAATCAAACAAAAACATATACAAGACATGTTTTTTTGTCAATATATAATTATCAAAGGAACCATTACTATTGAAAAACTAGTAACTCATCAAAAACACAATTTAATTAATAATATGAAACAAATTTATACAAAATCAATCTCTTCCTAAAATCTTAATTATCTCATAACAATTAATCAATAACACTCTTCATTGATACAATGTGCGAATCTAGTCAAATTGTCTATGATGGTATATAAAGAGGTTAAATCATTATAAATAATTTGTAATCTTGTTCTTGGAAAACCCTAATGTCCGATCTAAGAGTCATATAGGGACCAATGACCAGAATGAGAGTCGCGAAATCCAATTTTACATAACATAGGCTTATTGAAGTTTTTATTGAGCACAAGGGGAGAATAAATCTTATTAAGTAGTAACCATTTAATGATTTCACATACTTGAGCTCCATATATAATCATATCATATTGTCAACAATTCAAACACATCATAATTAATGATTTGGCACTAAGTTTCAACTTTCAACATAGAACTTCATATCTTATTTGGAATGGATTATCTATTAAAAATATTAAATAATGTTTTGGCTTTAAGAAAATAGAAGAAACATGCAACATGATAAAAGTGGAAGAATTAATATACAATAGCTTAAAATGTGGTAGTTAAAGTTCAATGTTAGGCCTTGTTCTCATAATACAATGTATTAATACATTTTATATCTTGTAATATGCATCTTTAATTAATTACTAAAAAACAAATAGAATAAAATAAAATTTAAAATAAAAAGAAGAAGAAGATGTCCATAGAAGCTGGTCCCATCAAACGGTCAATTACAACGGCATCAAATGCCGCGTGGAAATGACAATGATGATATGTTGTAATAATCTGCTGACATGGACAAAGCACGTGGCATGCTTTTACCACGTCATCTATCGTTCAATTTTATATTTTAACACATAGAGCTATATAATAACAAAAATATTGAACATAATATTTAATCAGGTAAATATATTAATTGTAATTTTATTTACAAATTAGTGATTTTTATTTTTAATATTAAATTTGGTTGTATCTTGATTATTTTAAGAACTTATTCAGTTTGATTATTATGATAAAATGGATAAATAAAAATAGAGTATCACTTTAAAAAAATAATATATAATTAGAAGGATCTTGTCCAAAACCATAATTGAAATGATGGAGTTCTTCAATATCATTGTTGATAATTGTTTATTGTTAAATTGTCTTCAATCTCCTTCATTTTAAATGATTTATTACACAATCAATCATATGGATGATATACAAAATAATGCTAAGGACATGCATTTTCCTCAATCAATCCAAGATTCTCAATTTTTTAATAGAGGAAGAAATTATTCATTTAAGTTATTCATATGTCAATGTAAGTTATGTAGCTGTATAGACTCTAGAACCTCTTTTTTTTATAAACTAATATAATATTGAACACATCAAATTAAATTATTTATATTAAATATAATATAAAATTATTAATATTTTCAAAATAATATAAAATATAAAAAGTTAAATAAAATTTAAGAATAATAATTTTTTAGGCTAGGGCAGCCAAACTTATGGCTTGTTTGTGGAATGATGTTTTTGGATTTTATTTGAGTTTTTTTCTAAGAAAAAACCTTATTCGAAAAAAAAAAGTTAGGAAAAACTTATTTTTAATTTTTGAAGACCAGATTTGTTTTATTATATATAAATTTGAAGACCAAACTTATGGCTTGTATATTAATATTAAATTTAATTATATAATAGTTTAGTATTTAAATGGATAAAATTGATTGATTAAATTGTTTATGTGATATTTGAGTTTTGAGATAAAAATTGGGTTTATCTCAATAACTAAAAATCAAATACGCTCTTAAGGGCGGCCCTACATTTAAGATCGATCAAGTTCTAAATCTTATTAATCATGAGTAGGGATGACAATGGGTACCCGTATGTTCGATACTCGTGGGTACCCAATAGTCGGGTTCGAGTATTTAAAATCGAGGTCGGGCATGTGGAGGGGGAGAAGGTATCCGGTCGGGGATAGGAGTGTGCGAAACTCATACTCGATATCCGACTATATTATTATTAAAATTAATTTTTTTTTATTAAAGTTGGTGTGTGACTTTTCAAATGTTTTATTATTATAAATATATCATAAATACATCATTTAATTTGGTCTTATCCACACTCCACTTCAAACATAATCACAAATACATTACACTCCAACTTTAATTTTTTTATTCTTAAAAAAATATTTATCTACCTAAATCTTAAACTTTAATTTTTATTTTAATAAAAAAAATTATTACTTTTTTTTATCATTCTTCATATTCAATCTCTATTTTTTTTTTTTTTTTTTTCATTTTACTTTTTCTCCACTCTAGTTTATTTTTCTCAAGATCTAAAAAATAAGTATGTAGGTAAGTGATGTTTTTATTTGTATTTTTAACATTTCAATATTATTAATGTTAAAATTATTTATTAAAATTGTGTTTTTTTTTCTTCAATCTTTATAATATTATAATTTTTTTAATCGAGTAATGGGGTACATGTCGGGGATCGAATACCCGACGAATCGGGAATAGGAATAGAAGTAAATATACCCGTCAAGTTCGGAGTTGGAGTTGAAGTTAGGTAGTGAACTAAAAATCGAGTTCAATGATCACATAGATGTAAGCTGTTCAACTATGCAACAATGAAATTATGTATAATACTGAAACATTTCCTCGTTAACCTTTAATAAACCTAATCGAGGACGAATTGCATATATATATTTTTAAAGGAATAAAAGTTATATTTTAGATATTATGACAAAGAAACTATTATATAATAAGGGTAAACGTTTATATTGAAAAACGTGAGAATTTTACTAGTCACTTCAAAAATATATAAGGGTAAAATAAATAAAAATATTGTTCAAGACAAGAAATATATATTTTTTCCTGTGCATTATACACTCAACTCAATTAATTGATAATTTGAGGAGACAAAACACCCTAAGTGTATATAAGCTGGCAATCTATTTGGGATATATTATTAAATTCTATAATGATTAACTCATGGAGATAAAGAAGAAAAGTTAAACCATTGGGATAAAATAAGGGGTGTGATAGAGAAGTGAGCCTAAGTACCTTTAGAAAGTTTGGTAATCCCACCTATAGAGAAAAAAAATATATACATATATTGACTTTTATATACCATTGCCTAACTTTAATTAGAATAAGGATTAGGTTAAGACTTAAGAAGTAATTATTACTTTATTAATGCATCATTGGATCTTGATATCTTCATTGCTCAATTAAAATCCCCAAACTACAATAAGCCTAGGGCCTAGGAAATAGGAAAGCTTTTACATTTGTTATATTTGTTTTTTGTTTACAAAATGACAATACTCTCATAAACCCCAAAAATAAATGGACAATTTATAATAATTTTCTAGTTAAAGTTACTTTTTCGAGATTTGGCTATTTTGGTTATCTAGGATGTAGGAAATTGATATGATTGATTAATTAAAAATGAAGAGGAATATAGCTAAATATATACATACATTAGGTAGTTTGGATTAATTTAAATAACTGAAAAAACCTAAACTAAACATTATTTTACTTATTTCTAATTTTTCAAATTATTTCATTCATTAAAATATTTTTTTATATAAAATTATTAATTAATTATTTATATATATTAATATCTTTAACTTTCTTATTAAAAAAATATTTTTACCTACTCAAATTCATCATCAATTTTTTTTTCTATATTCAAGTTATTCAAATAACTTCTACCGAACAAGCTTTAGAATTCATTTACCAATACTTATTTACTTTATTATTTATATTGATATTAAAAAAAAATTAAGGTACAAGGGTGATTTCTAATTAATCAAATATTATGGATACAATTATCATTTTAAATGCTATAAATGAAAGTGTAAGACATGTTTGTAAAGTGTAATACTAGATTTCTATATTAAAAAAAAATGATTAGAAAGAGGGGATAATATTAATAAAAAGTTGGAGGAAATATCATTTTATAAGTGGATTAAAATTTTTAAAATTCTTTATTTTATTAAATTTTTTTTTTTGGAAAAATAAAGAAGAATAATTCACGATCGCTTAAACTCAAAAAACTTTATATGAAATCGACCCGTAACTTTTTGGTCTCTTAAGTCGACTCTTATTAATGGACTCTTATTAATGGATTATAGTGGAGTTTTTTTTTTATTTCAATCACTCAAAAATACTAATCGTTCCAATCAATATTTTTGTTAATATTATTTTTTTCTCTTTAACATTTCTCTTAAAAATAAAATACCGTTTAATTAGAATATATACATATTAAAAATATAAAAACTAAAATGTTTTAAAAACAATTAATCATAATTTGTTTTGTTCATAATTTGATGAAAAAATATTTTTCAATCATTTTTAACCTAATATATTTTATATTTTTCAATCACATATTTGATATAAAATAAAAACAAAATTACCCACTTTTTATTTTGAAAATATAATCTTACCAAAATACTAATTTGTTTATGAATGTTTATCTCAATTTAAATTGAGAATATAATTTCTTAATAATTTTGTTTTATTAAATGGATCATTTTAAAAAAATAATAATAATTTTGTACAGTACGTATCTATGTACATCTAATTTGATTTAATCTAAAATTTATTTAATTAACATTCAAATCAATTATGCATCATAACAAAAAAATAGCACAAATACATAACTATTAAATTATAAAAATATCAAATATACAATAATAACAAAAACACAAACATGAAGCACAACTTATTATTGAGTTAGTAATCATTTCATTTCGAGAGAGAAAGACAATTAGACTTTCCCTCAGGTAAGCATAAAAATTTAACGTACATAATTTATAAATAATATTATTAATTTATAATAATATTAAAATAATATTTTGAATTTTTAAATTCAAATTAACCCAAAATAAATTAAAAATGAAATTAATAATTAAACTTTAATTCAAAAAATTAAATAAAAATTTAAAATTAAATTGAGGTTAAAATATTGTATTTATTTTACCTAAACTAAACCCAAAAAATAGTTGAAATTATTTACTTTTGATTTTAAACATAAATTAGGTATAATATATGGCTTAAAATAATTAAATAAATACTTAAGAATACTTAAAAATAAAATAAATGATCATGATTTTTATTATGTTGTCAAAAATATTTTTGTGTATTAATTTGATGAATAAAAACGAAAGAAAGGAGTTTAAAATTTGATTTCAAATAACAAGTTTATCAAAAATATAAACCGATATTCTTGTGTGACCGAAAATATGTTTAATTGTTGCATCAAGGATTTCAGTCATCGGATCAGTGCATAATTTTCATCCAGCGCTCAGGAAGACGCCACACACCTGTTGTAGCGGAAGCACGCGCACGCCGAATCCACATGTAATATTCAACAAACGGGGAAGCTAACCCTATTAGCCCAACCGCTCTACCGCCAACGGAACGCAACGACGCGTTTTGTTTAAACAAAACAACGTCGTTTTGTTCAACTCCTTCGCGAACTCCAGAGGCCTGCGACGAACGCATGCGACCTTCCAGAAGACCTATCTTCCCTGTTTCTTAGCCTTATCCTTTCGTTTTTCACCCATGTGCACGTCTTTTCCTCCTCATCATTTCCCCTAGGCTGCGAAGTCAAAACCTATGCTCTAGCTATGCTGTCGAAGACGAAATAGAAACGGAGAAGAACACCTTCGAAAGCCAAGTCGAAGTTGAATTCGTCCATGATAGCTGACTTAGTTTGGTATAAATAGCCTCTAGGTGATCTTCTTCCAATCCATCAAACAATCATCAAACATTATAGCTCGATTGAAGATCTTGAAAAAATCCGACGAACTGTTTTTTTTTTTGTAAAAATCTCCCCAGCGAGTTAATCTTCGATCTAGGGCTTGGGAAATCTTCATACAAGTCATTGGAGTGCTCCCCAATCGTTGGTAAGCTTCCAACCATGTTGTTATTCAATTTGTGATTTGAAATTAAATTTTTCAAATTTGACCGAGTTGATCATATTTAGGGTTCAATTATGTGATTTCTTTGTTTGAAATCATTCCCTAAACGATTTATAAGCTTTCTATCAAAAGAGATTTGATTAATTCAACCTTAAACACAAAACTCCAAATTTGATCAAATTTGAATTTTGTGTTCTTGTGCCATTAAGCTTGAATTTTGATTCAAATAGTTGCTAAACATGTTAAGGATGATATCCTAATTATAAAATTAATATCTTGATCATGTTTGATTCAACTGAATTTTAAAAAAAAAAATTGAATTTGAGTTTCAAATTTTGTACAAAAGTTGTATGATGTTCTTATTTTGGTTGTGTTCAACTATAGTCATCATTTCAAAGTTGTTGGAGCGAGAATTAGGTCATGAGATGGCCTAAATCAAAAGTTCACAAATACTGCCCTAAAAACGATTTTAAAAAATCAATTGTTATAGAGTTCGATTGATCGTGTTTAGGGTTAGGGATTATGATCCCTACATTCATATAAGTTGTTTGCAACTTACAAATCATGATTTTATGGTCTGTATCAAAAGATACAAATCTGCATTTCTTCGAGTCCAATAGGATCAGGACCGAGAATTCTCGGTCCTAACCGAGATCAAGGACCGGTGTTCTTGAGTTAGGACCGAGACATAGGATCGATGTTCTTGAGCGAGAATCGAGAAATCTGACCAAGGATTCTAACCTAGGACCGAGACTCCCAAGTCCACGACCGAGGAAGCTAGATATGGGACCGAATCTCTCAAACCTAGTATCGAACAGTCTAAAATCTGAGACCGAGTCTCCCAAACCTAAGACTGAGCAACCCAAGTTCAGGACCGAGCCTCCTGAACCCCAGGACCGAACCCTCTGGTCCCTTAACTAAGTGTCCCGAGCCCTAATACAAACCACACCGGTCTAGATCGAGCCCAAATTGGTTAAAACGAGCCCAAGCTCTAGGACTCTAGTCCTAAAGCCTGTTTGGTTCCACTTTTCAAAACCAAAAATTATTTTTGTAATTTTGGAACCCCAATTCATTTTCAAATAATCCCGAAAGGTAAAAAAATGAATTTTAAATATTTTCGGGATATTTCCCAAACGAATATTTTGACTAAGGCCCGTTTAAAATTTATTTTTAAATTATAATACTTTTCTGATATTTTTCAGGGTTTTTACTCAGTTTTATATCAACGCAATCGCAGGTACGCTCTTCTAAATAATGTTGTACAATTATTTACGTAATTTAAACGTATAATTTTTTAGGACCCCCGAACTATTAATTAATGAAAATAAATGTTATAATTTGACGGGTGTGAAAGATATAGCGCGAAAACTCTTTTTCAAGCGTAATAAAAAAATGAACCCCTTATAGAAACTCTGATATGAATTATGTTTGTAAACGTACATTTTATTAATTTTTCTAAAATCTTTTGACAACTCTGTTTTCAAATAAATAATCTTTAAATTAATTTTATTTAATTAATTTAAACTGAATCATTAAATTATTAAAATTTGAATAAAATTAATTAAATTTACATAATTAATTTCAATAACTCTCAAGTATTTTTAAAATCTTTTATTTATAAAAAAAAATGTTTGACACGCAAACTAAGGTTGAAACATAGCGAATCTCGAGTCACCTCGCGATTCTCTTTGTATTATCACATGTCGTCTAAATACGTGTGTTAAGCTGTAGAGGGAGCTATTCGCGGGTGTTACACCTCTAATCTCGAATAATCCTAAAAAAACATAATAAAATAACATTATAATCAGACTAGAATCATTGAAGTTTTTCTTATTAGATATTCAGTAAAGTAATAATAAGGATAGTACCTAAAAAATAAATTGTAAACTCGTGTCATGTCATTATAATTCGTCTTGAACTAAATTTTCTTCTGTCAACTATCAAATTAAAGACCAATTCCAATCCTACTACAAGGACGCATACTCATTCTTTCTCACCGAACCCAAACGAAAATTCAAAATGTGAATTTCATCATTCTGTTTTTTTTTAATAACACATACGATTTAAACGGTTCACAAACGCAAAATTTAATTATATTTTAAAAAGACTCTTGTATTTTATTAATGGTTTTAATTTGAATATTCAGCTTTTTTTTCATTTATTTTAAACATTTAATTTGGTCCTTTAATTTTTAATTGAAGTGAAATTTATATTTAAATTTTTATATAATCTATGTATATGTTTAATTTTGGATTTTATCCTATATATTTTTATTAATATTTTTTACACATCATAATTTTATTATAATAAACAATATTGATAAAAAAACAACTAAAAATAATAATATTTAATTTTTTTATGGGTATAAATAATTAATCTATAATTAATTTTATCATAATTTTTTTAATGGATATGAATTTGAAAATATATTAGGGGTTTTATTTGTAAATTTTACATAAATATAGAAATAGTTATTGAAAAGATTAAAAAATTGGTATAATAAAGAATATTTATAGAATATTTTTTTTAATTTGAAAATGTGTTTTTGAGTTAAAAATGAAATATAATCTAATTTAACACTTTTTACATTTTGAGTTTGAAAATGATTGTTTGAATTTGACTAACTTGGACATAGATATTCTAACAAAAGTTAACATACTTGAGAAAATCGTCATATATATTCGATTTATGAGAGGAACTTTTATGCTATTTATTATCCATATAAGGTTACTAACATCGGTCTGGAACAAGAACATAAATATTTGTGACAATTTTAAAATTAATTATTAATAAAATTAAATAAAAATTACAAATAAAGGTTAATTGAAATCTCTTTAATGTAATGAATGTACTTTAATTAAAATAAAGATTATTTTAGAAAAGAAAAAAAAAATCATATAGATTTTAAATGATTCCTTTATTTTTATGTTTGCTTTCAACTGTTTTCTTTATTTTTTATTTAAATGCTCATGAAAGTTGATCTGAGTCACCCAACCATGACCACCAATGTTGTTCTTATCTTTTCACGGAAGGTCTACACTAGGCTCTGCAAATGTCCACGGTATACCATTTCCCGGTATTAAGAAAAATTTCAACTGTCAGAAATATTACTTTTAAATATTATTTTATTACTTTAATCACATTTATGTCATAATAATTAGAGGGAATATGCTTACATTCCCACCAAGTTCTCCATTCAAATATGAATTTGATATGTCCATTTCATATTTGCAAACAATGTTCAAACTCGGTTTATGAATAAGCCTCTAAATATTTAAAGATGTATTAATATTACAACCTTGACAATAAAAGATCATTTATATATCATAGTATTTCTATTGGTTATTTAAATGATTTGAATTCTATATTTGAGTTTGTATAACACATAATATAACTATGTGCAAAAGTATAGTATATGTGGGTTATATGAATGTTTCGCGGCACAATATATAAGATATTACGCGTCTATCATTTCTTGACATTTTGGCACGACGACAAACAACACGAAATAACTGGCACAACCCTAAAGAACAGGCAAGATGAAATAAAACACTAAATTAAAATCTCTCAGCATTTTAATGTATATATATTTTTTTTAAATATGAAATTAAATTAATGTAACACCTAAATCACAAAAATATTCGAAAGCCATTGAAAAAAAATAGAATCTGCAGGTGCAAGAGGTGGACGCTGACATCAAGGGTTACATTGAAATGACCACTCTATCCTTTCATACGGGTCCTAGATCCATCCAAACCCTAGCTGTCTGCACTGTTTCCAATCCATGCAGTGCTAAGAACCTAATCTAATCTAAGGGCTATTTATGTATTTACAATAGCCTTATTTATGTCCCTGCCTCTCTACCTCTAGCTGATCCTATATGCCTCGTTTCACAGCTATCACTGCATTGATTGGAATCATCATCACTCAACATCAACGGCTCAGATTCACTGCAAACCTAATTCAAATATTAAAATTAATATATATTATTAACCCTAATCTTTTTCAAATATAAAATTTTAGAAGGTTATAAAATTAACTTATCTGATCTTTAGGCCTTGTTGCAATAAAAGTCTAAATAACCAACCTTATACAACAAGCATATAATGTTACATCATGTTATAAATTATGTTTTCATAAAAATCCAAATTACTTTTATGGAATAGCAAAGGAACTTAGCTTATCTGAGTACATGGTGATAAAAAAGGTTTTTAGATTAATCAAATGTCAAGTTAAAAATTTACAAATGACTGGAAAAAATAATTATTTAATGTAGTTTATTATTATTGTAACATATCAAAATATATATATAAAAAGAGATAGAGGTAAATGAACTACAAACAAGTGAATTTATATATATGCAATTTATTGATAATGAATTGAAAAAACAAGATAATAATAATAATATTTTTTAAAAATTATAGGTAAGAAGTTAAAACGGTTCTAATGATAATTAAATTTAAAATATTATTAATTTTAAACAAAATTCTTACCTATTATATTGGATTAGAGTAAAAATAAGAATAATGTAATATAATAAATTCTAATTATAGAATTTTGTTATAATATTCCTAGTTCAATTTAATTTTTGTAACACATAATTAAGTAGATTAATATTTTATAAGAAGTAAAATATATTTTAAATTAGTTTTGATATAATTTGTCACATATCACAATTTAATAGACAAAAAATTATAATATAAAAAATTACAAAAAAAAAAATAATAATTTATTATTATTTAAATGAAGATATTGATAATTTACAATGTGACAGTGATATGGGGCAGGAGTTATGGGGTGATCCAATCAATTTTTATTTTTTAGCTAAATATTTCTTAGGCCCTACTACTTCATTTTTGTATATATCTATGTATTTTTTATATTATAACTATTGTGTTATATCTTTATATTTTCTTAATAAATTAATTATTTTAAACTTGACTTTTAATAAAAGTTCCATTCTTAACCAAATACCTTAAATGATCAATTTAAATAATTTGTTTTTTCAAAATTAATATATACTTTCTTATTCAAACAACCCTCAAAATTATTTATAAAGAACCTTCATCAAACACGTTCTTAAATGTGACTTTCCATTAATTAAAAAAATATCATACTTTATATTATTGAAATATTAATAATTAAATAATATAAATTATGCTATTTAGAGTTTATTTTTTTGTTAACTAGAGTTTACAAATAAAATTACAATGGTGAGAAACAAAAAATTTACTATTTAAGAAGTACTCTTTTTTACTCATATTAAGTTGATATGTGGTTTATTTGGGTAATTTAAAGAAAGTTATGACATTAAAATTTAGTTTTATGTAAAAATTATTTTTCTTAGAATTGTTTAGATTAAAAATTAAAAATTATATTTTTATTATATTAAATTTGAAAACTAAGATTTATTATGGATTCACTTTCAATAAAATGTTTTTTAAGTAAAAATTGAAACTAATATTTTTATCACTTAAATCAAATTATTTTATTTAAGGGTGATATGTGCTAAAATGTTATTTTATGTTTAAATCTATTATAAAATGTAAAGTATTAATATTTTAGTTGATTAATTATATAATCTAATGATAAAAAAATGACTTGACCATAATGAAGTTGATGATTATGAGAAAATATATCATTTACAGCAAATCAAATAATCAACTTTTTTTTATTTAAATTTAAGATGTTTAAATATAATAAAACTTTTCATAATGTTTGTGAATTGATGTAATATTTTAAATATTATTGTAAAACAAAAAAATCATAATTTGTTACATCCATCAAGATAAAAGTCTTAAACTATTTATTATTATTAATGATTGTGAATTGATTAGACATTGGATTATCCAAATACTTTTCCTAGTTTTGAAACAAGTTTGTTTTTTTATTAATAGAAAGTAAATTATATTAACTTTACAAAAATCATATATATATATATATATAATTATATATAGTCTAATTATTTATATTATTTGCATTTGAAACTTATGTATTTGTGTTTGTTTCTTGAGGTGAGTTATTTGAATTTTAATATAAACTTATCACACACCTAAACAATATTAGTATTTCAGAATAAGATTTTTGATAATATACTTTTATAGTTTTGGGTGATTTGTGAATAGTAAATAAATTGAATAATTATTCAATGATGATTTAACCAATACTTACAACAACAACAACAACAACGTGCCTAGAGAGAAAAAACAGTTGACTTTAGAGTTAAAAATGGATTCCCAACAAAAATTTACTGCTAGCCAAATCATTGAGTATTTATATTTTATATAAAACTTACATCCTAAAAATTTGTAAATCTTCGTAAAGTTTAGATTAGATTATATATAATATTATATTTTTTAAATTAGGCAAAATTACACCATTAAGGCATTAACTAAGTTTTCAATCTATATAAATAAATGTTCATATAGGGTGAGAAGAGATTATGAACCTACCTACATAAGACCTATAATATAATAGATAGTCAACTTTAATATTAATTTTAATATATACCAACTAAAAATTTAATTTAATTTTTAAACACTCTTAAAACCAAATTATAATTATTTTTTTAAAAAAATTAAAAATGAAGGATTCGACAAGCTTTTAAGTTGCTGGAGAGATCATTCGAGGTACTTCATTATCCCATACTGATAAAGAGAGAGAAAGAACAAAAAGGGAAGAAGATAGTGAAAAAGCTTTTGAATTGATTCTTGAATCTTAAGCATTCAAACTGAGATTTTGAGAAATGGGTACTGGATGGAAAAGGGCCTTTTGCACTGCGATTCCTAAAGATAGAGAATCTCCGACCACCGCCGGCGCCGGCGCCGTCAACTGCCATAGCCCACCCAATCCAAGTCCTCGAAGCTGCGTCAGGCTCGGTTTCTTCTCCGGCGGAAGCAACCCTTCCACGCCTCGCCTGAACCAACCCCATTTGGTTAACACCCCCACCTTGCGCTGCCGAACCTCCGCCGCCGCAATTCAACAAGCACTTGCCGGCGATAATAATAATAATAATCAAGTCACCTCAAAATCATCAGCCAAACCTCTTGCCGGTTCTAATCCAGCATCCCCTAGATCCCCATTCTCAATCTTGAAGAACAGTCTTCGATTCTCCAGGGTAATTTAGTTTCTTACTCTGTTTATATTATCTAACATGAAATTTGTTTGTAACTAAATACCTGAGTTCTTTGTTTTGTTTTGCAGAACAATTGTGGAGTGTGTATGCAGAGTGTGAAATCAGGTCAAGGAATGGCGATATATACAGCTGAATGTTCTCATGCTTTTCATTTTCCTTGTATCGCTGCTCATGTTGGTAATAATGGAAGCTTGATTTGCCCTGTTTGTAAATCCACATGGAAAGATGTTCCACTTCTCGCCATTCACAAAGTCCAACCAAATCCTGATCATGAATCTGACAAAAAGATCCAAACGAACGAAAACCCAAAAACCAGAATCGAACAACAACCACAACAACAACAAATCCATTACGCGAAGAAGCAATATCATAACAGCCACAGCCACAGCCGCGGTTATGATGACGATGAGCCGTTGTCTTCTCCGACAGCCACGGCTAGATTCGTTCCTATACCGGAGGTTGACGATGAAGAAGAAGAAGATGTCGAAGAGTTCAAGGGTTTTTTTGTTAACCCGATTTCATCCTCAAGCGATGAAGCGTTCATCGGAGGCAGAGATAATAGGAATGTGGAGGTTTCCTTGATGCCCGAAGCTGCCGTGGTTTCCACCGGTAGGACCCGGGAAGCACACGTTATAGTTCTCAGAATAAAAGCGCCGCCGCCACCGCCGCCGTCGTCAGCTCACATCGGCGGTTCTGCTAATCTTCTTGATCGGAGTCGTCGAGCTCCGATCGATTTAGTAGCGGTTCTAGATGTGAGTGGAAGCATGACCGGGTCGAAGCTCCAAATGATGAAACGGGCTATACGGCTTGTTATCTCATCTCTCGGGTCATCTGATCGGCTCAGCATTGTCGCTTTCTCTGCTTCTCCTAAACGGCTGTTGCCTTTAAGGAGAATGACGGCTAATGGGCAGCGCGCCGCTCGCCGTATTATTGACCGACTCGGGTGTAGCCAAGGTTCAAGCGTCGGGGAAGCTCTTAAGAAAGCCGCGAAAATACTTGAAGATCGGAGAGAGAGAAACCCGGTTGCTTCCATCATGCTGTTATCAGACGGTCATGATGATGATAGTGGTCATTCCAACGATCAAGATCAACGGAAAACGGGTAGTCATGTATCGTCGACACGGTTCTCTCATGTTGAGATTCCGGTTCATGAGTCCGGGTTTGGAGCTAAGCAGAAGAAACCCGGCTATGTTAACGAACCGGCTGAGGATAAGTTTGCTAAATGTGTTGGTGGGTTGTTAAGTGTAGTTGTTCATGACCTTAAGCTTCAGCTTAGCATCGGCTCAGGATCCGACCCGGCTGAGATAGCTGCGGTTTATTCATCTGAAGGAAAACCCATGTTTATCGGGTCAAGTTCGATTAAGATCGGCGATCTATACGCCGAGGAAGAACGTGAACTATTAGTTGAATTGAGAGTTCCAACGCCAGCTGTTGGGTCCCACCACGTGTTATCAGTACGCTGTAATTACAGAGATCCTGCCACGAAGGAGTTAATCAACGGTAGAGATCACGCGTTGCTTGTTCCTAGATCTCAGGTCGTCGGAGCATATAATACCCCGATTAAGATCGAACGGCTGAGAAACCTCTTCATCACAACGCGAGCGATCGCGGAATCTCGGAGATTAATTGAGAATAACAACGATCTGAACAGTGCCCATCATTTGCTGTCGTCTGCTCAAGCTTTGATCGTTCGATCCAGCTCTGTATCGGCTGATGAATACATATCTGGGTTGGACGCAGAATTAGCTGGGCTGCGTTTGCGGCGCGATCAGATTGAGAGGAGGAGGAATAATAATGGGGGGGAGAAGGAAGTAACATTGATGGACGAGTATGGTGAGCCGTTGACGCCGACCACCGCTTGGAGGGCGGCTGAACGACTGGCAAAGGTAGCTATGATGAAGAAATCATTGAATAGGAAGGTAAGCGATTTGCACGGGTTCGAAAACGCAAGATTCTAAAGCTTGTTCATTTCACATATAGCATCATTATCATTATTAAGTCAATTAGATGGAAAACTAGTATTAGTAGATTATCATCATCATCATCCATTTCCCGGATTACCCATCAAAATGTCATCTTTGAGTTTTCAATTGTAATTGTTGTTGCTGTTTGTTAATGGAGATTTGCGTTTTTCATAAAAGTGATTGAAACCAGTAAAATTAATGTGGGTAAATTGATATGTCGACAAAAAAGAAACAAGGGCATGTAAGTGGGTCAATGAAAATGATAGAAACATAAATATGATGTTATGATTTTATGCATATAAGTAATGGGCTCCATAACCTATTATGATTTTCATTCTGCTCCTCCTATTGAACTGAGATTGCGATTGCGATTGATTCTCGATTTGACCACTTATGTCCCCATCCCCCCCTACCCACACCTTTCTTTCCCATCAATCATCTATTTTAGCCCCATTCCCATGCTATTCAAATATATGAATAAGTTCAATCAAACAATTCTTGAGATATTCAAATACATGAATAAGTTCAAATCAAGCAATTCTTGAGAAGTTTTGGCAAATAAACTGGTACCCAATCTGTGATTTAAGTCTGCATAATTTTAAAATATCATAAGACAACAACTAACAAGTATAATCAGTCAAGCCTGATTATTTCTTCTTCGTAACCTCGACCATTACCCACTTGTCATTTTCAAGCAAGACCTTACCATCTTTCGGAAGGGTCAAGTTTGGACAGCGTGGATAGACGACTATCTCGTCACAAGCTGGATCTACATTAACCACCTCACCCTCTCTTACTTTTAGCTCCATAAAAGGCTTCATCCAGGGCTTATATGAAGGTGAGACTTTTTTTTGCAATGGATCTCGAACGATAACAGTTACTTCATCATTTGATGGATTAGACGCCCTTGCGATTGTACCAGTTGCTTCATCATTTGATGGAACAGTTACTTCATCATTTGATGGCAGTTCTGTTACTTGTGGGATATCTTGATTGATGAAATACATGTCACACTTCATGGCTTCAATGTCTGAATCTGATAATGAATGAACATCATCAATAACATTCTTGGAATATGATATGATTTTCCTAAGAGAAACAATAGAGAATGAAATATATCATATGATCATTACCTGTGAATTCCTCCAAATTCATTTTTGCATCCTTCAATTCAGTATTCATTTCTACATCCTTCAATTCAGTGTCACGCATTTTGGCTTCAATGTCTGAATCTTGATAAAGAATGAACATCATCAATAACATTCTTGGAATATGATATGATTTTCCTAAGAGAAACAATAAGAAAATGAAATATATCATGAATAATGATCATTACCTGTGAATTCCTCCAAATTCATTATTACATCCTTCAATTCAGTACTCATTTCTACATCCTTCAATTCAGTGTCACACTTTTTGGCTTCAATGTTTGAATCTTGATAAAGAATGAACATCATCAATAACATTCTTGGAATATGATATGATTTTCCTAAGAGAAACAATAGAGAATGGAATATATCATGAATCATGATCATTACCTGTGAATTCTTCCAAATTCATTTCTGCATCCTTCAATTCAGTATTCATTTCTACATCATTCAATTCAGTGTCACACTTTTCTGTTTCAATGTCTGAATCTTGATAAAGAATGAACATCATCAATAACATTCTTGGCATATGATATGGTTTTCCTAAGAGAAACAATAGAGAAGGGAATATATCATGATCGTTACCCGTGGATCCCTCCAAATTCATTTCTACATCCTTCAATTCAGTGTCACACTTTTTGGCTTCTATGTCTGAATCTGATAAAGAATGAACATTATCAATAACAATCTTAGAATATGATATGATTTTCCTAAGAGAAACAATAGAGAAGAATATATCATGATCATTACCCGTGGATCCCTCCAAATTCATTTCTGGATCTTTCAATTCACCAATTGGAACATTTGGATTAAATTCCGTGGAGTCATTTAGAACACCCTTCAACGAATATCCAGAATTGTCTGAGAAAATACAATAATTTGTCGTTAAACTAATATCCAGATTGTTTAATGTATCATCTAAAGACTTTAAGGCATTGTTTGATGAAGGCTAGTTGGATTTAACTCTTTATCCCATCATCATCAATCATCAACCAAGGATAAATCTTGAGAACATATTGCAGTTCTAAATAGAGATCTGGTTTCCAAAACAGAGAGATAGGAAAGGAAAATACTGAAATCGCAAGATGGAGTCACAATCAATTCCTGACTTTCCACCGCCACTTTGGTTGTGGTTTGTTGAGATCCCAATTCAGTCTGTTGGTTAGCCAAGTTACCTGTATATATAGATTTTTAAGTTTTAAATCCATCATCTGCACTTTAGAATTGCAATTTATGATTTTAAGAGAAATACCAATACCGGAGTTTGAAGAGTTTTTCAGTAATTGGTGAAGAGTAGACCCAGATTCAGTCATTTGATTAATAGCTGATTCATCTGTAATCTCACAACAAAACATGATTAGCTTGATGAATTTGGCAATTAAAATTGACAAAACTGATAATCACAATGTTCTTACATTCACGATTCATTGTAGTATATGCAACCTTGGCTGCTTTCATATCTGCCTTCTTCTTAGTTTCAGCCGTTTGCCCATGAAAAATCCTCCCGTCGATTTCAACACTGGAAATAAATTTATTCCTGTCAAGTGTCGTTGTCACAAGTTTCAAGATTAAACCTTTCTTCGAGCACATTTCTTGTAGAAGTGGTTTGTATACGATAAGTTCTTCTTCGTGAATGTCATTTTGTAATAACAATTCACAAGCAACTGCTGCAGCAGCAATTTCAGCCTCTTTAACTGACCGATACATCTTTGGACTTTCATAAACTTCCCCTCCAAATGTGACTTTGGCTTTGTAGGGTTTCGAACGATAGGGACTCTCACATTCGGATGAATACTCAGGAATCCCCATTTTTCTCTTTTGTGCATAACTTTGCAAAAGTAGTTTGTACATATGTCGTGCATCTGTAAAACAATATTGAGATTATCAATATACTGATCTGTTTTTTACCCAAAACCCAAAATGGATTGTGACCTAACAATTATTGGTTTTGTTTTGTTTTGATAATTTCAATCAAAATTATAGCATTGGACTGAAACTAGAATCAACAAGTATAAGAGAAAATCTTTATTTTCAAATAATTTACCTGAGGGCAAACATACGGGAAGTACTTGTTCAGGAATCGGATTGATGGTCTGGTCCGAGTCCGAAGTGGTGAGTTGATCATAAGCAAGTTTAGCTGCCTCATTTTGAGCTTCTTTCTTAGATGGATACTTTTCAGGTGCCTGAAAAGATAAGCCATTGACAGTTATGGTGGAGGTAAATGTAGAACATTCATCAGGTTTCTCCTCCTCGACGGTGGAATATGCAGGTCCCACCCATAAGTTTCGGTGGCATAGTTGAATAATCTTTTTCTTGTACATCTTTTCTTGGTTAGACTAAGAAATGTGACAAAATTTGGAGACAATACAGAGTACAGAGATAGAGACAGAGACACACTTTTTTCGTTTTTGAAAAGGAGGCTAAGGGTATGTATGATTAGGGCTCCGAAACTTAAAAAAACCCGAATCCGAAATATTAATTTGTGATTGAAATTGAAATTGAAATTAAGTTCGAATTGAAATAAATTTGAATTGAATTTGAATTATTCAAATATTTTTTAAACTTTGTTATCCTAAACAATTTTTTTTAATTAATTATTATTATTATGGTGTTAGTTTAGGGATAAAATTTGATAGAGAATGACGTGGTATAAAAAAATTATAAATAATTTTTTTTAACCAATTGAATTACAATTATTATGTCATTCCTCTTAGAAATTCCATTCCCGTATCATTTATATATATATTTATATATTTATTTTTTAAATTAAAATATTATAAAATATTAAAAAAAATAGTTAACAAATCATTTGAAATAAATTATGAATTGGTCAACAATTATAATAATAATAAAAAAGAAATAATTGGGTAGAGAATTTAGGAAATGGAATGATAGGACTTAATCTAATTGCTAAAAAAAAATATTCATTTACAAACTTTTTTTTTTATCTCTTACCCAAATACTCTTTCTCTATCACCCATTAAAAAAACTATTATAAATAATTTTTTTAAACTAAAAAATTATATAAATGATAATTTTTTTTTAAAATTATAAATTTCACATATATTATTATGATATTATTTTTGCTAATTATTAAATTTTCTAAATTATAAATTAATATATTTTTTAAATTATATGTATATATTTTAATTATAAATATATATATATATATAAATTATTTATATAACTGAAAACTAAATAATAAGAAAATAGTTAAAAAATTATAAAATAAGAGAAAATAAAATAAATTTAAATTTAATAATAATGTATTAATGTTTTTGATTTTGTTTAAATTATAATGAGTTGTTATTTGACGAATAATATTTAATATTTTATTAAAATATTTTATAATATTAAATGAAATAATATTTAAAATTTAAAGTTGTTTAAATTTAAATGATTTGTTATTATATAATTAAGTATTTTAAAAAATAAAATTAGCTAATTTGAAATACTAATTTGTGTTCAAATTCAAATAAATTTAAATTGAATTAGAACATTAGAATATTTTTCAAAATTTGTTTCCTACTTATTTTCCCCTAAATTTAGTCTCCACAATTAATTTTTTATTTTTATTTTTTAATTAATTATTTTTATTAAATTGTTAACTTATATATATATTTTTAAATATAAATATTATAAAATATAAAAAAATAGTTAAAAATAATTTGAATCAAACTAAGAATCAGTCAACACTTAATAAAATAACGGTGAGAGATATTTTTTTTAAATTAAAAAATTATATAAATGGTAAACTTTTTTTAATTATAAATTTCACATATATTATTATAATATTTTTATTACTTATTAAAAATTTTAAATTTTAAATTAATATATTTTTAAAAAATTATATGTATATATTTTAATAATATATATATGAGGAGTGATAGAGTGAAGGAATTTAGTGAGGGAATGACGTGGCATCACCTTCATTGGTTGGAAAATGTAAAAGTAGAAAAAAAAAAAAAAAGAGAAAAGAGAGAAATTATTTGATTTTTTCAGCGAATAAGATTATGCCACATCATTCCCTCACCAAATTCCCTCACCAAATTCCCTCACCAAATTCCCTCGCCTAATCATTTCTCTATATATATATATATTATTTATATAACTGAAAACTTAATTGGAAGAAAATAGTTTTAAAAATAATTAAAAAATTAACTAATAAGAGAAAATAAAATAAGTTTAAATTTAATAATAATGTATTAATGTTTTTTATTTTGTTTAAATTATGATCAGTTGTTATTTGAAAAGAAGAAGAATTGGTTAATAATTTATTAAAATATTTTTTAATAATAAATGAAATAATATTTCAAATTTAAATTTGTTTAAATTTAAATAATTTGTTATTATATAATTAAATATTTTTAATTAAAAGTAAATTTAACTAATTCTAAATACCAATTTGAATAATTAACTATGTTTCTTTAGAATTGAAATTGAGTTAAACTGAAAAAAAAACTGAATTGAATTGTATTATAATTATTTAAATATTTTTCAAATTTTGTTTTCCTACTTATTTTTCGCCTCAATTCAGCCGATAACCATTTTTTTATTACAGTGTTAATATATATATATATATATATATATATATATATATATATATATATATATATATATATATATATATATATATATATATATATATATATATATAAATGATTGAAGAATGAGATTTTTGTTTTGTACTTTGTTTGGATTGGAATTTTTTTTAAATTCTAAAGGAGAAAAAATTAATAATGATTAATGATTTTGAAGAAATAATAATTATTTTTTTTGATAAAAAAACTTAAAATATATTAATAAATATAAATAAAATAAAAAATAATAATTTAAAATGGAGAGTATTTTAGTATTTTGATTAATGGAATGAGTGATGTGATGGTTGAGAATTAATTGATTAAAAAAGTAATTTTGTTTGAGTTTTAAAATAACCCAAAGAGAACAAGGTCTAGGAATGAGAGAGACCAGAAAAGAATATTTTATCAAATGGGGCCTGACCAAACCTAGGTTGGGCGGCTCGGATGCGCATCTGTCGTAGGTCGGGCTAGAGAACCTCTCCGTTAGAATTAGGGACGGCAAGTACCCATCTGGTAGTGAAATACCCATTTCCGTACCCAATTTTCATGTTACTACCCGACCCCGATCTCGAACCTGACGGGACGTGTATCTATATTTCTTCCTCATTCCTAATTCGTTGGGTATCCAATCCTCGACGAATATCCAATTACCCGATTAAAATATAAATGTTATAGAATTTTTAAAAAAAATATTGAAGAATAATTAAAGAATAGATAAATTGAAGTAGTAACATTGACATATAAAAAAAATAAAAGTATTTACCTATAACACATAATAACTTTGTTATTATTATAATTGTAGAAGAAAATGGAAAGAAAATATTAAAAAATATTAAGAGATGAAGATAAAGAAGTGATAGAGAGAATTTTTTTTTTATTAATGAAGATAAGAAATGAAAATAAAAGAGTGATTAAAGAGATAAATAAGTTTTTTATAATAAAAAAGAAGTGTGAAAAATTGTGAAGTTTGGGTAAATGTGAAGTGTGAGTAGGAGTGGAGTGTGGATAAAAGCAAAATAAATTTTGTAATTATTATAAAGTAGTTAATGATGAGGATGTGAAATGTCACAATAATATTTAACCAAAAAAAAAATTAAAAAATATTAATATTAATATTAATATAGTCGGGTATCGGGTTTTGTTTCACACACTCCCCATTCCTGACTCCGTACCCGATCAGGTACCTTCTCTATACCCGACGCCGACCCTGACCCCGATTTAAAATACCCGAACCCGATACTCAGGTACCCACAAGTATCAGACATACAAGTATCCATTGCTTAGAATATAGGTAGTGGACAAAAAGATAGATAGTAAAAAAACGAGTATATAATAAAAGGTTCCCCAAGATAATTTATGTGTATAAGCAATAAACACTCATAAACAAAATAAGGATTATTAATTGGATTATGATAAGGAGTTATCTATAGAAAATTAAATTGCAATATAAATAAACAAATCAAATCAATTAAATGAAAATTTATGTGCTAAATAATATGAAAATTTTATAATAATTAAAATTATAATAAGAAAATCTAACGATTTTGTAATGAATTTGAATTATAAAAATGAGAATAAAAAATTCGATTTGACTCAACTAAGAAGGTTAAAATTTTGAGTTAACTCTTAAAATTTTATAATTTTACGGTTTCATACACATAAATTTAACTAGTCTGATTTTAAGTACAAAAACTCTTAAATATATAAATTTTTACGATTTTAAATTTATGATAATAAAATTTTACTATTTTATAAATAATTTTGATTTTACGATTTCATATGATTTTATGTTTAAAAAAATAAATTTATATTTAAAAATAAAAAAATAAATTTATTATTTATTCAAATAAATTAATTTTATAACTATAATTTTCTTATAGTGTTATTTATCTATTATGATTTTTTAATTAATTTTATATTAAAATATAAAATTTTTTAAAACTGGTTAAGTATAAAATACTAAATTATATATATAAATAATAATAATATATAACTATTATTTTAAATTAAGCTCTTACAATTTTATGTAAATTCTAGATTTTACAAAATTTACAGTTTGTTAATAATTTAAAGTAAACTCTCAATTTTAAGTTTTGACTCAAATATTTCAAATATGAAAAGTGATTTTGAAAAACAAAATATCACGTGTTAAATTTAAAATTAAAAGATTGTAAACTAAAGTGTACATGGTAGGTATGACAATCATTCTAACTTCCAACCTTATTAAATAAATGATAAATTATTATAACTTCCAACATTACAAAATAAAATAAAATGATAAAAAGAAGACTTAATGTTAAAAAGTATTGATGAAAAAAAAATATGACTATCTAATCCTTTTTTTATAATTGTTTTGGTGAATGTTGATTTTGTCTCATTAAATACTATATTACTTATATATAGTTGGTTTATTTGAAAATTATCAAAAATCAATTGAAATAGTTTTTTTTTATGAATAGTTGAAGTATTTTTTTTCTTTCAAAAAATGTAATAACAATCTTTCAGATCATAGTAGTGTTCTCAACTTATTTAATATAAATTATTTTTATTGATTTTTTTACTTTATTGAGTTTTCTCTATTGATTTGTAAATTTTGTCAAGAGTAATAAAATCTTAAGTTTTTTTTTTTCCTGAATAATGATCTAGATCACAAAATATATCTAATATGCTTGTTACCCAAACATCACATCTATAATAAAAAATGATTAATGAGTCAAAATGTGAAACAAATAAAGAAAAACAATAATATAGAGAAGAAAAAGAGAGAAAATTTTGAACTAAAAATAAACATGCATACTTAATAGATATGCATTTTAAATTTTATATAAAAAATCTGACATTGTGACTGGTTTAAATTTAATATAATAATATATTAAAATTACACATTATATTATATTATTTAAATAACTTAGCTCTATAATATAAAATTAATCTATAATAAAATTTAAATCTATATCTTTAAAATAAAGTAAAAAAATATTATTGTATTTTTTAATATTTATACATAATTTATTATAAAATATTAGTTGGACAAATATTTGTGATAGGATTGGTGCTAACAATAGAGACTAGGGTCTGACTATTGATAACAACTTATGATAAACGATTCGATAACAATCATGTGAGAGATTAATATCTGTTTCTATTCTTTACAAATCTTTCAAACTTTTAAAACGAATTCAAGTGCGAAAGTGTTCATCAGATTTGAAGCTTTGAACTGATGGAAGGTAAATGTCAGAAAATAAAGAACACAGAGAGTTTTATGGATGTTCGGAGATAAAACTCCTACGTCACCCCTTCTTCCACAACCGGAAGGATATCCACTAAATACTTTAAATCAAATACAATTTACTGAGCTAGCTAACTCTTTGTTGAACAGAACAACCTCTGTTCAACTTACAATATTTTCACAGCAAGACAATAATTAATTTTCTCTCTTGAGCTTGAATGATAATAGAGATCAGTAAGAGCAAGAGTAACTTGTGAATTTTGTAACTGGTAAAGTGATTGATGGATTCGTTCATTGTCCTTGAGCATCTATTTGTAGTAGAGAGACACCAACGGTCGAATCTTCTTTGTGGACACGTGACAAGTGTCCGTTAGAAGATCGCCCATAGTACCAGAATATAGCAGACTCTGAGCAAATGGATCATGACCGTACTGAACTGGTAGTGCACCGAATATCCTCTGAAGTTGTTTTGTACTAAATAGGCAGTTGGAATGATATTTGTGTACGTGGCGTTCGTTCATTTGATACAATTAGCTGGTTTGACAAACTGCACAGAAGTGAGTGGAGCAAGAGTAGCAGACAACTAGTTGATCGTGGTTAAACGTATATTTTTTTCAGACGGCTGATAAAACAAGTCATTAGACGTGCTCCGTTAGACCGAGTCTAAAGAAGTTAGACGTCCTCGTCTAACTACGTTTCCTTTAGACTAAGTCTAAAGGAGTTAGGCGTCATTGTCTAACTACGTTTCCCTTTAGACCAAGTCTAAAGTAGTTAGACTACCACGTCTAACTACATTTTTCTTTAGACCGAGTCTAAAGGAGTTAAACTACCACGTCTAACTACGTTTCCCTTTAGACCAAGTTTAAAGGAGTTAGACTACCACGTCTAACTACGTTTCCCTTTAGACCAAGTCTAAAAAAGTTAGACTACCACGTCTAACTACGTTTCCTTTTAGACCAAGTCTAAAGGAGTTAGACTACCACGTTAACTACGTCTAACTTAGTCTACTTAGACCACGTCTAAATTAGCATAGTCTTATGCACATGCACAAAAACAAATAGACAACTTAGCTTTATTCTATTTAAATATCTAGCTTTATTCTTTTTAAATATCATCAAAATTTAGTTGTTTAATGTTTATAGTTTTTGTTTATTTCTAAGTTGATTATTTCTCACTTAATTAACTATTTTCTTTACTTTGTTTTTAATTTTTCCCAACAATTTCCCTTTTTGATGATGTTAAAACTAGGGATGTACATCGGTTCGGTTTTCGGGTTATTCGAGTTTTCAGTTTGGGTTCTTCGAATTTTTATTTTTTTAAGAAAATTTGAAAACCGAATCGATTTGAATAAATTCGAATTCAGTTTATTCGAATTCGGTGAATTCGAATTCGGTTTATTCGAATTCGATGAATTCGAATTCGGTTTATTCGAATTCGGTTTATTCGAATTCGGTGAATTCGAATTCGGTCGGATATTCGGTTTAGACCAAATAAAGAACATCACATACTTATAATTTTCTTTTAAAGGAGTTAACAAAATAAATAAATTGTTAAAGAGATATTATCTACTTAAATTATAAAAAAATATAAATCACGCAAACTTAGCTTAGTGACTAACGCCAATATATATTCGACAATTGAACGACGAAAGTAAAACAATGTCGACAACAACAATATATGACGATTGAGAGGTGTGAACAACTAGAGAAAGAGAAAAATGAATGAGGAATTATGGATTTAATTTAGGGATCTAGTAGGTGGCCCATGATAATTTAATATATAATATGTAATAAGTTATATAATATATAATAAAAATGAATTCGGTTTTCGGTTTGGTTTTCGAGTTGAAACCTAAACTCGAAAATAAAACCGAAAACCGTATTTGAATTCGAATTGGTTTAAAATTCGATTCGAAAACCGAAAATATAATTCAAATTCGGTTTATTCGAATTCGTTCGAATATTCGGTTCAAACCAAATATTGAACACCCATAGTTAAAACTATGCAACCTTAATAAAGCAAAATAAACACCCATCAAATAAAATTGAAATCAAAGTAGTTCTCCAAAGCATTCAAGCATAAGTTTAAAATACGAGAAACAGAGAGAAAGATTTAGGGTCCTTCCATTTTCACTATTGTATCTACGTCGCTTTCAAGCATTGATTCACCAGTTAGGATGTTATGGAATCGAGTGATCGCTCGGCCTCCACTGCAACCACCTATGTCGCCTCCACGACCTGGACCTCTTTTTGCTGATGCACAACCGTCTTCGCCACCTCCATCAGTTTTTCGCTTTGATTTCGATCGAGTTCCTCTAGCAGACGTTGACCCCCCTCTTTTGCTTCCTTCCCCCTTTTTAACATTATCAGGGTCGGAAGCAACAAGAACTTTTTCTTTCTCAGCAACAGCTTCAGCCTCTTCTACAACTTGAAATTGTCTTGCAATTGTGTCAGACTGCTCAATTCGCTCAGTCTCTGCTCTGATTAACGAGTTTGACATCTCCATCATTTGTGCCCAAATAAGTTCCATTGCAGATATTATATCTTGGTGAAGCTCCAGGTTGAAATTCTTAGTTTCAGCATGATGATCCGATTGTCGTTTAAAGAAATTCTTTTCAAACTTCTTGTACTGAGTATTAAGAATGTTGACTTCATATGTATTTCGCTTCAGAATTTTCTCAATTTCTTTTTGGGTGACAAGAATGGAAGAGACATTTTCTTTACTTGAAGTAGACCCATTTTCAAGATGACTCAATCTGGACGATATGTCCATTATATTCTGGTGCATAGAACTCAACGCATCCATGATTGAATTACAAAAGTTTGCTTCTTCAGGAGAAGCTTCTTCAGAAGACTGAGCAGTCGAAGATACGGCTTGGAAACAAGCTGGAGCAGTGCAAATGGGGCTCACATGCACATTTACTTGTAAAGAACGCTCTGGTTCTTTATCTTTAAGAGGGGAAGAGGGAGTTTTTGATGCATCCTTAGACTGATCTTGTTCATTTAGAATGTCGACAAATACCTGATGAATACGCTCTGAAATATCTTCAGAGTGAAGAGGTAGATCAGCAACGTTGTCAATAATATATGCAGTTGTCCTGATGGGGGATGATCGATGAATAGGAGGAGAAGGAATATGACTTTCTTCCAATGGTACTTCTTCAATGATTTGCATTGACTCGTCTTGACTAGAGGACATATCATCAAACAAATTCATTTCTGGATCTTTCAATTCACCCATGGGAACATTTGTATTAAATTCCGTGGAGTCATTTAGAACACCCTTCAAAGAATATCCAGAATTGTCTGAGAAAAGACAATAATTTTTTGTTAACTAATATCCATATCCAGATTGTTTTATGTATCATCTAAAGACTTTAAGGCATTGTTTGATGAAGGGCTAATTGGATTTAACTCTATATCCCATCAACAATCAAACCATTCAAATTAAAGTGAAATGTAAAAGAGCTAAGGATAAATCTTGAGAACATATTGCAGTTCTAAATAGAGATATGGTTTCCAAAATAGAGAGATAGGAAAGGAAAATACTGAAATCGCAAGATGGAGTCACAATCAATTCCTGACTTTCCACCGCCATTGTGGTAGTGGTTTGTTGAGATCCCAATTCAGTCCGTTGGTTAGCCAAGTTACCTGTATACATAGATTTTTAAGTTTTAAATCCATCATCTGCACTTTAGAATTGCAATTTATGATTTTAAGAGAAATACCAATACCTGAGTTTGAAGAGTTTTTCAGTAATTGGTGAAGAGTAGACCCAGATACAGTCATTTGATTAATAGCTGATTCGTCTGTAATCTCACAACAAAACACTATTAGCTTGATGAATTTAGCAATTCAAATTGACAAAACTGATAATCACAATGTTCTTACATTCTTGATTCATAGTAGTATATGCAACCTTGGCAGCTTTCATCTCTGCCTTCTTTTTAGTTGCAATTGTTTGCCCATGAAAAATCCTCCCGTCGATTTCAACACTGGAAATAAAGTTATTCCTGTCCATTGTTGTTGTCACAAATTTCAAGGTTAAACCTTTCTTCGTGCACATCTCTTGTAGAAGTGGTTTGTATACGATAAGTTCTTCTTCGTGAATGTCATTTTGTAATAACAATTCACAAGCAACTGCCGCAGCAGCAATTTCAGCCTCTTTAACTGACCGATACATCTTTGGACTTTCATAAACTTCCCCTCCAAATGTGACTTTGGCTTTGTAGGGTTTGGAAAGATATGGACTTTCACAATCAGATGAATACTCAGGAAACCCCATTTTTCTCTTTTGTGCATAACCTTGCAAAAGTAGTTTGTACATATGTCGTGCATCTGTAAAACAATATTGAGATTATCAGTATACTGATCTGTTTTTTTACCCAAAACCCAAAATAGATTAGTGAAACTCAAAATTTATACAACTTTACAAATAAGCATAGTATTGGACTGAAACTAGAATCAATAAGTATAGGAGGAAATCTTTATTTTCAAATAATTTACCTGAGGGCAAACATACGGGAAGGACTTGATCAGGAATCGGATTGATGGTCTGGTCCGAACTGGTGAGTTGATCATAAGCAAGTTTAGCTGCCTTATTTTGAGCTTCTTTCTTAGATGGATACTTTTCAGGTGCCTGAAAAGATAAGCCATTGACAGTTATAGTGGAGGTAAAGGTAGTTGAATAATCTTGTTTTTGTACATCTTTTCTTAGTTAGATTTGGTCCAATGTGACAAAATTTGGAGACAATAGAGAAATAAAAGACAGAGACACTTTTTTTTGTTTGTGAAAAGGAGGCTAAGGGTACTTATCATTAAGGCCGAATCCGAAATACTAATTTGAATTAGCTGTGTTTAAGTTGAAATTAAAATTGAAATTTAGTCCGAATTGAAATAAATTTGAATTGAATTTGAATTATTCAAATATTTTTCCATATTTTGTTTTCCTACTTATTTTCTGACTTAGTCCGCAAACAATATTTTAGTTTTATTTTTTTAATTAATAATATTTATATTATGTTAATTTATGGGAAGAAAATTTAGTGGAGAAAATGACATATCGTGCAAAAAAAAATAATTATATGTAATTTTTTTTTTCAAACAATCAGATTATAGTCACCACATTATTATTCTTTCAAATTTCGTGACCTTATTATTTATATATTTATTTATTTATTTTTTAAATTAAAATATTATAAAATATATAAAAAAAATTAGTTAACACATTATAAAATATATAAAAATATATATTTAATTAAATTATGAATTGATCAATAATTATAATAAAAAAAAGAAATTATTGAGATAGAGAATTTGGGGGAAAAAATAACTTAAAACAAATTAATTTATTAAAAAAATAAAATTTTATTTACACTTTTTTTTCCAACAAATGAGTGATTCCCAAATTCTCTGATAATCTTACAAATAAAATATAATAGATAATTTTTTTTTAAAATTAAAAATTTATATAAATCATAAACTTTTTTTTTAATTATAAATTTCACATATATTATTATAATATTTTTTATTTATTAATTTTTCTAAATTATAAATTATTATATTTTTTAAATTAGATTTAAATATTTTAATTATATATATATATATATATTAATTATTTATATAACTGAAAACTAAATAATAAGAAAATAGTTTTAAAAATAATTGAAAAATAAAAAAAAATAACAATAATGTATTAATGTTTTTGATTTTGTTTAAATTAGAATGAGTTGTTATTTGAATAGAAGAATAATTTGTTAATAATTTAGGAGACTATATCTTAAGTTCTAAAACTCTAAATTATGAAATTAAAACTATATAGCATTCGGAAATTATTCTTAATGCTCATAAAATATTTTGGAATTTTTGGAGCACGTCTGGAAAAACCCATATTTTTTAAATGTCACTGTAGTTGGAAAAACCCATATTTTTAGATGTCACTGTAGTTCTACGACTCCGAACATTCAAAACTCGATTTCAGTATGTTTCTAAAATATTCTTGTTTGTTGTACAAAATTTCAGAATTTTTTAGATACTTTTTAAAAATGGTTTGTTTTAAAAATTCGAACGAAATTTCTTGAACTCTAAAATTTTTATTTTTCTATCTATATATGCAAACAATCAACTTATTCAGCAAATCGCGAAAGACCATTCATTGGTTTGCGCCGTCATTCTTGACCGGAATAATTTGTTCTCTTCTTCCAACTAAGTCCATCGAAATTTTAAAATCTAGTTTTGGAAATGAACATGGTCAACCTTTTATTATACACATGTTAGGATATTCAAAAAATCAAAAGAGTTATAAACTCATAACGTAATTGTAACAATTCTTCAAACTTTTAAACGACGAACTGTTTAGGAGTAGAGACTGTCCGTTCAAGACAGACGTATAAGATATAGTGCTACGACCCATTCACACACGTGACCAAGTACCGAATCTTTAACACGAATTCTCTTTTTTCTGTCATAGTTTCTTTAAGAAGTAAACTTTGTGTCAACTCTCGAAGTCAATTATGTTATTACATTCGCGTGTGTGCCAACCTAAAACATGTACGTGCCCATTAAAAAAGAAAAGTCTATGCTAGAGAACTATTTTCATTACTCATCCATTTCATCTTTTGCGGGATGCAGAGCAATGTAAGTCAATGAGTTTTTAACATAGCTAGCCTGAATAACACAAATAAACATTTTTTAAAAACAGTGCACTAGTCGAACATATCATAAAAATAACTTTTACTCATCCATTTCATCTTTTGCGGGATAAAGAGCAATGTAAGTCAATGAGTGTTTTAACCTAGCTAGCCTGAATAACACAAATAAACATTTTTTAAAAAACAGTGCACAAGTGGAACATATCATAAAAATAACTTGTTTCCTATTGCCGAAGTAAATGAGAAAGGTAAATATAGGATTCAATCAATTTCAAATTGCACGATAAAGATGTATTTTAAAGATAAAAACGTTAAAACTAGTGGGATCATAGAAACACGTAGCAATATGCATTCAAATTTGAGTAGGGTAAATAAAGGAGCCCCTCAAATTTTAAGGACACTTTTTTTTTTTTTTTTTTTTTTTTTTTTTTTTTTTTTTTTTTTTTTTAAGAATTTTGTTTCGGAGAGAATTTTTCTTGGTATATATTGATTTAATCTCATTAAATATTATACTATTTATTTACTTATAGATATAATCATATAGTAGTTTTATTTGAAAAATTATCAAAAATCAATTGAAATATTTTTTTTTCTATATAGATGAAGTTTTTGTTTTGTTTCAAAAATATAATAACCTTTTCTTAAAATTCAAATCATAGTACTAGTCTTTCCAACTTCTTATATGAAGCACAATCATTAATAAAAAAATGTTGATTTCAGAATTCAACTATTCTAGCTAATATACACTTACAATCTAATTATAATTGAAATAGAAAGAAATTGTGTGATGTATATCAGCCTTTGTTATAACTAAGATTTTTCTAACACGAATCATTGACAATGGGGGTTAATAATGAGTAAATTATAAAATTTAACATTGCATATAACACTAGAAATCCCAAACAAGACTATAGGTTATATTAACGCATGAATAAAGCTTACCCAAATCCAAAAGCTCCATATAATTTAATTTATACAATTAAACAAACAACAACAACAGTCATAAACACAAATAAAATTGATTCAGAACATCTAAACATACCTTATTAGATTTGTGTTTGATCATCTATTGACTGAATCTCGGTCTCGAGAATAAACATTCTATTCAACGCGTGCATATTCTCTAGCGTTTTACTATCGCTCCCATCGCACCATGTTGCATTGGACCATGAAGAAGCTTCTTCACTATTCCCCTGCTCAAATCAACAAATAAAACTATACAATTAAACAAACAACAACAGTCATAAACACAAATAAAATTGATTCAGAACAACTAAACGTACCTTATTAGATTTGTGTTTGATCATCTATTGACTGAATCTCGGTATCGAGACTAAACATTCGATTCAACGCGTGCATATTCTCTAGGGTTTCGCTAAGCGTTTCGCTATCACTCCCATCGCACCTAAGATGTTGCATTGGACCATGAAGAAGCTTGTTCACTATTCCCCTGCTCAAATCATCAACCGCCCTTCTCGTCTTCATCCCCAATTCCTCACCCCCCATTTTACTAACACATTTTTCAAACTCAACCGTTCTTATCCTCTCCCCATAAGCCCTCAGGTTCTTTATCGTCGGCACCACCTCCAACGAATCTCTCCACGCCTCAAACTCTTTAGTTTCCTCCTCAATAATCGTTCCAGCTTCCATGGCTTTCCGAACCCTATCTTCTTTATTAGCAGCCACCACTTCCTTCAAATCATCCACATTATAAACCCTCGTCCCCTCAACATCCCCAACGCAAGAACCCACGTTTCTAGGAACCGATATGTCGATGAACAGCCTGTACCCACCAACCGGAGGAGGGAATTCGGACACGTCTTCTTTCAAGAACAGAGGCTTTTCAGAGGCCGTGCTGGTGAAGATAACATCGGCTTCCGCCGCGCAGGACATTATATTCGAGAGAGGTTCGTACAATATGTCTACTATTCCGCTCAATTCGTCGCGGATGGCGGATACTCTGTTCTCGGATCGGTTAACCACTGTTATTTTGGTGCAGCCTTTGGCTGCGAGGTGTTTGATTACGAGCTTACCCATTTTTCCAGCGCCGATTACTAACATTCTAGCGGTGGTGTGAGAGGATTCCGGGAGTTTCATCAGGGCTAGCTCGACAGCGGCTGAGCTAACGGAGACCGCACCTGAGGCTATGTTTGTTTCAGTTCTAACACGCTTACCGACTGTTATCGCGTGCTTGAATAGCCTGCTGATGTTTCTACCGAAACCCACAATTCCTTGCCCGATCTTAACAACTTGCTTGACCTGCGCAAGGATTTGACCTTCTCCAAGGACCAACGAGTCTAAACCGGCGGATACTTCAAAAATATGATGAGTGGCGTCTCTGTTATATAAAAGAAACCGATGCTGGCAGATTTCTGAAACTGGAACGCCGCTCGTCTACCAAAAACACAGATAAAACTTAAGCAGATAGAAAGAAAAGGTCTGGATCTGAAAGGGTGATAAAGATTTTACATTTGACATCCATTCCGTGACTTCTTTAACACCCCGATGTTGGGACAAAGCCATGACATATATTTCCATCCTGTTACAAGTGCTAAGAACTGCAGCTTCTTCAATGTGGTTTAAGCTACAAAGCTCTCCAATTGCTCGAGGCCATTCTTCCTCAGGAATTGCAAGTTTTTCCCGCATTTCTACTGGTGATGTGTGAATACTGAGCCCAATGACAATGATGCTGCTCTTTTCTTTTGTGTATCCTGTAAATCATGAATCCTTTCTTCAGTTTAAGAATGCATGAGCAACAACAACAAGGATTACAAGTAATGGATTTAAAGAGAGCTTACTTTCTGCCTCGGATGTCTTGAGAAGTTCGAGAGCAGATAGAGAAGAAGAAGATGGAGAACTAGAGAGTCTCTCCGAATCCGAATCAGATTTATCTCCATCTTGAATAGCTACATTGGAAGATACTTCACATCGTATTGTCGAACCAATCTTTCTATTGAAGATCCTAGCAGCTCGAATCGGCTTAAAGAAAAGACGAATTTGGGAAGAGGAGATCGTCGATATGGAAGCATTACTTACGAGAAGTGTATCGAATTTCACGCCGGAAAGTGCAGCAGCAGAAACAGCCATCGCCATCGCTGGAAACAGAATTGTAAGAACATCTATATGATCTTACTGGCGGTTGGAAATGGTGTCTTTTATTCATATTTGGGGTCAATTTTATCCAAAATATAATCTTTGGGTGCCATTTTATTTTAGTTGTATGCATTTATAACAAAATATGTATTAAGAACAAAATTTACAAACCAACTCTAATACTTATACACATGTTAATTTTAGTCCTAAACTTTAGTAACTGTTTTATTAGACTATTCTTGTTATAGAAACAATTTATTTTAATTAAAATTATAGAAATAATAACAATAAAAGTTTTGAAAGACATTAAAACATTAGTGAAACAAAAATATAATAAAAATGTATTTAAAAAAATTATGCATGTCACCGCTAATTGAGCGAATGGGTGTCAGATTAAAATCAAAACCCTAATGCCACGTGTTTGATCGGTTTATCTGACTACAAACCACGTTCCTTTCATGCATGATCAAACTTTTTTTTTTTTTTATACTTTAGATTTATATTCAAAATGTTTTTTTTTATATGTATATATTAAGGTCATTATTGTATTTCGTAACAAAATTTTGATAATACATCTCTTTTAAATTTTATTCTTTTACAAAACATTTAACTAAGTATACACTGTTTGTCTTTCTCACATGAGACTCAGTGAATCTTGTAATAAAATAATTAATTAGATTTAGTCCATAGTATTCTAAATAGAATTTCAAATTTGATACGACTTCTCTGAAATCGTAAATAATTGTTCTCAAATATTTTGTTTTAATTTTTAAATATATTTTTGTCTTGTTTCTTGCCGTTTTGTTTAGTTTGTAAATAATCTTCTTTATCTTCAATTGTCGGTTGTTGAAATGTTTGGATAGAAATCGTGAGCTTGATTTAATTGAGGCGGTAGTCCCTATTCCAATTAATTTTAGTACATTATTTGACTCTAAAGGAATAGTAAGACTTTAAATTAACTAAGTATACCGATACGTTTATTGTCATAACGATATGAAAGATTTCTTCTGAAAAATTGTTGAAAGTGGTTGGTAAACTTATTTATGTTTTTTTTTTATGATCTCAACTCGTTAACGGTAAATTTTATGATATTTTTGTTCGTTAATATATAAACATTTTTTGGTTTGTGTTTTCATTATTTGTTCTAAAATGATTAATCTCGTTGTGTTTCAAGTATGTTTAGTGATAAAGTGAACACTTGTGTTTTTATATTATTTTTTTAGTTATATTTTTAAACGATTATCATTTATATATGAATGAATATATATTCTTATTAAAAAAAAATTATAATGAGAATATCACTTCTTATATTTAATTTTTTATATTAAATTAAGATAAGTTTATACATAAAACTAGTTTAAGTAATATTGTTGATTAAAAAACTTTATACATCTCTAACTAATTTGAACTACTCTTTTTATATATGATCTATTGTTATTTTTTATAAATTTAGCTTTAGTTAAAACTTTAATATTTATTAAAATTTAAGAATTACTAATTATTTCTTTAATTATAATTAAAAATACAGTAATAAATAAATAATATTTAAATTTCACTTTCAAAATAAATAAATAAAATATTGAATAAAATAATAGTTGGACAAATCTACTGCACGAAAAAAAATGTTGTGTCTAATCTAATATGTGCTTAATTTCTATTTTGCGAAAAAAAATGATTTAAGTTTAGCATGTTATGTATCGTGTCTAAACCTGTTTTGAAAAATAAATATTAATATATTATTTGACACAGACATATAAACCATGTTATACAATATTTAATAATAAATTATTTTTATTAATTATTGTATGCGCATGAAATCACTAAATTAAGGTTAAATAAACCTAGGATGTTTACCACTACATTTTCAAAGATATGCGAAAACGAAAGCTTGTGAGATCATTTCTATAACTAGAAAAAAGCAACACCAGTGATGTCCTTATATTGATTTTACAATGATTGGATGATATGATCCTTATCTTATTGATTGTCTTTTGAATTTATTATTATTAATACATATTGATTTTTTTTAAACGAATTAATGACATCTCATTCAAAAATATTAATAATAATAAATTTAAAAAAACAGTCAAATAACGACATTGACATTGTTGGTTACAGTTGTGCCGTGTTGTGGCGCCCTACTTGACCATATATATAAACGTTTGTCCAATTCTAAATAATGATAATATAAATTAGATGGTAGTTTCGTTTATTTATTAGTAACAAATACAATTTGTTTCTCCAAAATTTATTATTAAGTAAACCACAATAATCTTTTTATTTGTAATTAAAGTATTTTATGGTTAGTTAATACAATACTTATACACATGTTAATTTATTTATTAAGTAAAATGTATTTCAGGCTAAGCACATCGTATAAAAAAGTATGCATTTGAACAAAATTTACAAACCAACTCCAATACTTATTTAAATGTTAGTTTTAGTCCCAAAAACTTTAGTAAATAGGTATTTCTGAACTTTGTGATTTATATATAAAAAAAACTTAATTCCAGTTTCTCTTCAAATTAGGATCTCAATTCAAATTCATCAACAAAAATGTTTTCAAATTGTGTGAAAACTCTAGTCAATGGATCAAGTGTAAGCTTTTGTTATTATACATGAAAATAATATATAACCAATAAATTATTACATAATTTGATTTAAGAAATTTGATACAAATTTAGTTGTTGATTCAATCATTTCAATAGGATAATAAAGGTCATTGGTCAATTAAAAAATATTTCAAACGCACTTACTTAATGATTATATCGAGATTAATGATGTTAAAAATAATAAAATTTTATATCTAGTGAATTAATGATGTTGTAATAATTTGCTTATCTCTTTCTTCTCTAATTAGAAATTCTTCATATTCTTCCCTTTTGATTGAAAGTTTTCAAGATTCAATCATTTTCCTCATTTTGAAAACATAATTATGCAATTTATTTTAAAGACAACCGTTTGGTTCTTGTGATACTTTTGTATGTTTACGTGAGTAATGAGGAAAAAATAAGGATGATTAATTAATACAAGTTTATGTGTGAAAATTGATCTTTTACACTAAATTTTACTATTTATCAATTATAATTAATTAAACTTGAAAGGTCCATAAACCATATAAATATTTACAGATTTACATCATTACCAATTTTTATTATTAGGGTAAATTGTTTTCACTAAACATTTAAATGACTTTTTTTTTACCTCTGATAAATTAATTAAAAAAATGGTGTGGTTAAGAAGAAAATAAGAAAAATTTCTGGATATAAATTCAAGATTAATTTAATTCATCAGGCTACTTCACATACTCGTAATGTGTTTAACTAGTTTTTTCGTTTTTTTAATACTATAGCTATCATTTTAATGTTTAAAAATATTGAAATTAATTTTAAAATATAAATATTATACATGAGAGTTCTTTAAATATTAATTATATATATATAAAGAGAAATCTTATGTCAAATTAAATCAGACTTTATAAATTGAAAACTGTAGAAAAATTAAATAACAATAATTTTTTTTTTGAAATACATTAAAATAAATTAATATAATACAAAAGTATTTAAAAAAATAAGCATTGCATGCACCGCTAATTGAGCAAATGAGTGAGCACCATTTGGAACTCCAGATGTCAGATTAAAATCAAACCCTAGACTAACAAGACTGTCACGTGTTTGTTCTGCATGCATGTTTATTTAATTTTCTGTTTATATGTATCATGTCATAATTATATTTCAAAACAAAATTTTATAAACATATATTTTAATCAACCAATAATTACAGATGTCTTGCCTTCCTTGACATGAGTCGTGGTTGATCAGCCAATCATTTATGAATCCTATAGAAATAAATAAATAAAATTAATTAATTAGATTCAAATATTGATTCTAATATTATAGTTTCAAATTTGATAAAAGGCTTTTTCTGGAATTGTAAATAATTGTTCTCAAATTTCTGTTTTCATTTTAAAATATGTTTTTTTTCTCTTTCTGACCTTTTTATTTAGTTTTATCACTTCTTAGATTTCTTATTTGATATTGAATTAAGATATATATAATTTTATACATATAACTAGTTTAAGTAATATTATTTATTAAAAAACTTTATACATCTCTAGTTAATTTGAAGTACTGTTATTATATCTTTGTTATTTTTATAAATTTAGTTTTGGTTAAAACTTTAATATTTATTAAAATTTAAGTTACTAATTATCTCTTCAATTAAAATTAAAAATACACTAACAAATAAATAATTTATAAATTTCACTCTCAAAATAAATTAATTAATAAAATTGAATAAAGTTAGAGTTGTGCAGCTTCGAACACAATAATGTCGTGTCTAATCTAATATGTGCTCATTGACTTAATTATGTTCATTTTGTAAAAACATAAGTTGAAGAACATTATGGATTGTGTCTATGTTATGTTTGAAAAATAAACATAATTACATTAATTGACATAGATATATAATTCATGTTATATTTTTATCTAATAACTTTTACATTTATTATTTATAAAAATTCGTGTTTTTGAGAGTTTCTAATGATTAAATAAACTAAAATTGTACAATGATTACAATTTTCTAGTGATGCGAAAGGGAAAATCATGCCGTCTTTAACTGCTAGAGTGCGTAGCTTTTAACCATTTTAGTCATGGGTTCAATCTCCGGTGTCTCTAATATGTTTTATAAATATTCAAAAAATATATATTTTAACTAAAAAAATAAAAATTTAAACATTATTTTTTTTTTATAAAAAAATACTAAAATTACAAAATTTTATCATAATACAGTATGTTTATTAGCTCAACCTAACTTCTCATTTCTTTATATCTCAATTGGTTTTTGTTTTAATCAATATATATATTTCTTTATTGATTAATATGTTTTTCTATTTTCAAACATTCATTATTAAACTTTCAAATCCCACTTTTGCCAGTTTTGCAAAACGTTGTTGGGTTAATGAAAAAATATTTAAGAACGAATAAAAATGAAAGTAATTTAAAAAAATATATATTTTTTCAAACATATATTCTTACTCTTAAATAAATAAAAAGATTATCTGATTAAGTATAAAACAAGATGTAGAACATACACGTGAATTGAGAGAATAAACAAAGTAACAAGAATAATATTAAAAAAAACATGTTAAAGAATAAATAAATAATTCAACAACAATCTTTAACACACATATGATATCTTGAAAGTGAAAATTTTCATATATAAAATTCACATATTTGTTATTATTAAAAACAGTCAATCAAGCACAAAATTAAAAAGAGAAGATGTATAATCGTAGTTAATTATTTAATTTAATTAAAATAAGTATTAAATTTAAACTAATATAATAATATTAATTATTCAGTTTAGAAATTAAAAAATATGTATTACAAAAAATATTTTCGTGTTTTGATTAGTGTCTAATTATGTACGAGTAATGTTATATTGTAACATATTGTCGTGCCCTGTATAGTTTCAAAAAAATATATGTTCTTAGTTATATTGTGACTTGTTAAACACTATTGGCCACAATTGTGTCGTGTAGTGTCCTACTTGAGCAAGAACTCTTTGTACAAATATAAATAATATGATAGTGTCAACTTAAGATTGTATTTTTGTTTATTTATTAGTAACATTACAAATTGTCTCTGGGACATTTCCTTATTAAGTAAACACACCAACCTTTTCTTTATTATTAAAGTATTTATCATTAATGGAATGATTTAGTGTGCACTTTAACATTTAATTTAAACTATATTTGTGAATATGGTTGGAATGATTACTATGACATGTTATTTCAAAACTGGACTCTCTCAAGTCGTATGCATATTTTAGCTTATTTTACTTAATATTTTTTCATTTATTTGTATTGCTGTAAAAAAAAAGCGAGTTATTTTACATTATATTGGGTGTTTATATGGATTATTTGAGAATTTTATTTAAAAACTCAACCATCAAATCTCTCGTCTTGTCATCAATCAAATCATTCAATTAATTAAATAAAATACTAAATTATCCCTTATTTAAATATTTTATAAGTTTATTATTTATTAAAGATATATACATGAAATAAATCAATTTTTTCTCTAATCGTATCATACTGTTTTTTATACAGTTTTTATCCCCAAATAAGTTAGATCAAAGGTATAAAATAGTCAATCTTCATTGAGTGATATCCTACCATTAAAATTGGTTAAAATGTAAAGGGCATCATATCAAACATTTTTGGGATTAAATATTTTACTCATTTGAAAAAACTTGACTAAAAAGAGTATGACATTAGAAAATAAAATGAAAAATTCTTAAAACATGAAAATAAAAAAAGAATATAAATATGTTACTCATTCATTATCGATGCCGTAGTTCTTCGAGAAAACGATTAACTCTCTAGTCAATTACACCGACCTCCTGAAACGAATCCCAGAAAGCGTCGTAACAGTTAACATTTTAAATAATTAATATGCATTAGATAATTACAATTGTTCAATTAATTATCTATCACCAAACATTTCACCAGAAAAATAATAAAGATGATAATCCAAATACATAGGTCTACTATATCAGTCTGAGTCACATCCAATCCTCCTGAACAAAAGTTTTAAAAAATCACGGAATTAAAACAATAATGACAAATTAATATTTAATAGTAATGTAGTGAATGTTTGAAAGTTGGTTAACTTACAAAATTGTGAATTTGTTGGCTAAATTCAACTTTTTTGAATTTGAAACATCTAGGTTTTCACAAACTATGTTCATATTTGAACAGTACTATGTTTAAGGTAATTTACCGAGTTTCATTACAGACCATCCTTTTTCTGCCTTGTTAAGATTAAGATTGAGAATGAATGTATCTATATATTTGTATTGTTCTCATAGCGTTTTTCTAAATTTTTGTAATTGGCAATAATATTTATAGTTGTGGTTACTTGTCTAAAATTCAAATATAACTTAGTTTGTAATTGACATATTTTTAGCACTTCAAATGTTAATATGTACATAGGAGAATGTGAGGCCCAAGAAATTAACCCGAACAAGGTTTCAAGTCCAAAGATAGGGGATATCCAAAATCTTATGGGCCTAAGAAATAAAATCCTAGACCATGCATATCTCATAAACAAACAAACCTTTATCATATGACATGCTCACACAAATTTATGTCTCAAAGAATTGGTAAATTGAAACTTTATACAAAACATTAGATTCAAAAGACTTTTTTTTTAGAAAACCCATGGTTAATGTATTATTCGGTTTTATTTCAAATAATTCACCTTATTTTTATCTACTTACTCATTAATTACATCAATAAAATTATCAAATAAATACCTTTTATTTATTTATTTTATTAAATAGTAATATCATAATTCAAAATTTTATAATCTCTAACAAGATTATTTATATAACTTAATGGGTTCTGTAATGCCATTTTTCTTATTTTTCATCAAAAACTTTAAAAATTCTGAATAAATAAAATCATAAAAAAAATAGATTATTTGAAAACTAACATCATAATTCGTTTTTTTTATGTACCCATTTGAGCTAGCTTTTTGCTTAACATGTATATTCTGATCTATGAAAAATAAGAGTTTATATATAATAGTGGTATTTTAAAAGATGGATGTGATAGAAAGATTTATTGCCAAAAAGAGAAATGATAAAATGATATTTTATGGTAGTTTCTTTTATTAATCGGAAACAATATCTGATTTCGACTACTCATATTGTTGACTGGTCGTGTGGTTTGGTGTGGCTGTTCATTAATATCATTATCTGTTAGCCGGCCAGCAGACCCATTATATTCCATCAGTGGTGAATTTTGACTCATCTCTCCCAACCCAAAAATCTAGCATTTTTTTAAAATTAAATACCTAAAATTATCTTTCCAATTTAATTTATACAATCAAGAAATTTTAACTGTTGTTTAAGGTTGGAACCCAATTAAGTGGTCAGAAAATGAATACTTAATTATATTAAAAATGATAAAAATCTATGACACAAAGATAAAAAAAAAATAAAAAAAAAAATACAAACACGTTACCCTAACTTAATAGATTATTAAACTAGTAAATCTTAAAAAATCTTAAAATGAACTAATAATTTTCCGACATAATAATAATGAATTAACCCATCATTCTCTTTCAAATAATATATACATTAAATAAAAAAAATGTTATCAATATTATCTGTAAGATTGACTTTTGGAAGGGGCATAAAGAAATAGTGTATGTTTGAGTGAGATCACACAAAGTGGGCCTATGAAAGCTCTGCTTGATTTTAATTTCGACTTCTTTAATTAATTTCCAGACATTCCAAAATGGTAGTCGGTTCTCACTAAACAGTAACCCTCATAATCTCTACATTCTCCCTTCTTAGTGCTATCCCTTCATGATCAACTACTTTCATTTCCCCACCAAAATAACAATAAAGTTACGTAGGCAAGTACGATCTAAACCCACTCAAAATTTGAGGGAGGGATTGAGGGAGAGAATGATGTGGCGTAATTTGATTAGCCAAAAAAAATAACAAAATTTTTATCTCTTCTCTCTCCTCACCTCTTATCTTTTTTCCAACCATGGTGACACATCATTCACTCCCTCAAATTCCCCCTATCACTCCTCTTAAATATTTTTTTAAAAAATATTAAATCACTCCAAAATTTTAAAAGTTAAAAAAACATTTTAAAAAAACTTTATTTTATCATAAAAAATCTCCACTACTTTTTAATTATTTATAATAATAAATATCATATACCTAATTAAATAATTAGGTATAAATTCTTATATAATATTTAAAAAATTATAAAATTTCACATTTATCATATTTAACTAACTTAATATATATATTTTAAATAAATTAATAACTTTATAACAACAAATTTAACTAATTTTATTCGAATAATTATTTTATGTTTTAAAACACATTTTAAATAATTGACATTCAAATTATTATTTATGAAATTATATGTTAAAATTTATATTTACACATTTTACCTATTAAATAACTTTTTAAATAAATTTAATACATTTAACTTATTAAATTAATTTAAAATTTCTAAATTAAAATAAATTAATAATTATATTTTATCATTTTTATTAACAATATAATTTAATATATATAAATAAATAATTAATTAAATGAGTGTGTCAAGACACAATTGTGTTGACACGATGACAAAATTTAGTCGGAATAACACGAAACACGAATTTAAACATGCACGATACGAAAAAGTCCGTGAATCATAATATTTTGAGTGGGTCAAGACACGATACGACACAGATAAGATTGAGACACGACACAACACGACACAACACGACATGATTAAGAGTCTAACACGACTTGCCCGATTCGAATACGAACGTTAAGTATGATATATATATATACATTGTTAATGGACGGATCAATTAATGACGTTTTGAATTAATTTGGACCAACCATCTAAAGCATTAATAAGTCTCATCTCAATCTAGCTACTTAAAATAATCTCCAAGCACAACATGATTATGAATATGTTCAATGGTATAATTGAACCTAGTTAGCTAATAAAAGTTATTGCATGGCCACACCTTTCCAATAAGAGCTTCTAGTGTTATAAGTATATGAAATTGAAATAGAAGAAGATGATTGAAATTGAATTAATTAGCATTTTAAAGAAAATATGTTACCCTTGAGTGATGAGTGTATGTATATGGATAATGATCTATAGAAGGTAGTGGTGATATTAATATAATATAAATTAATAGTTTGGTCCACATTTGCATTATATTGGGAAAGAAATTCAGACGAAGCTTTTGCTCATGATATTTGTCTGCCTGCCTGCCTGCAATCCCATTAGGTAACCGCCACTGGATTGGAATCTTTGAATGGTAAAAATGATGCCATTAATTTGAATTCAATGATCATGATATGCATCTCTCTTTAGTAGGGGCCGGTAGATAATATTCCAGTCAGCACGCATGCTGATCCTATATAGTTGCATGGTAAAAGCCGTGACATATTAGAAACCCTTTTTATGGTTTATTCCCTCTTTAAAGCCTTCTTATAATCATTTGAACTAACACCTGGTAAGTTCCACTTTAATTTAAAGCGTTCTCAACCTGATCAGTTCCACTTTAATTTAAAGCATTCTTATCATTTGAACTATCTGACGACCTGGTGGGTTGGGTCATTGTCGTAAGCATTTTGTATATAGTTTAGAAAAAAAGATTTATAAAGGATGGGGTTATAAATTAAATTTGAATTCGAAGGAAAATAAATAAGAGAACTCAAAAAATTAGTTACTTACATACAATATATGCAAGAAATGAGGTATTGATAGTTTAAAAAATCATTGATTATCCATTAAATTTGATTTCTAGGTATTATTGGTTCTAATTTCCATGTGTTCTAATCATTTTGTTTTATTTTCTCAATTTACTAAAATGTTTCATTCTTTTCTTTATGTGGCAGAAAATGGTAGTCTCGTTTCCAAAACAAACACAAAAAACAAAACTGATAATCAACGTGTTAAAAATCTTGTAAACATAAAATAAATTATGACACCTGCATATAAAGGAGATATTTAAAGCATCTAGCTACATCTTTTAACCGAAATAGATTATTATGTTTTCAAAAATAATATTTAAGGAATTTAAAGCACAAAAAAAGAGAGAATAATCTCAGTCCTTATGCCCTAATTTGTTTGAGACAATAAAATTGATAATGAAAACTCTCAACCCACAATCAAACAATTAAGAACAACCCAATAATAAATTATTATCCAATGTTTTGATTTGATAATGAACCAACGGCCTTCCTCATTTCATGCAAGATAATTAAACTCAGATCACATGGGGGATTTATTTTAATATTAAAGAAAATGCTCCAATTGCGGAAAGCTGCTTACTTCCACGTAGATTTATGTTTGAAATTATTACATTTGGATGTCTGAAAGATCACTATATATGTCGTGCAAATACAATGTATCTCTTACGTGGCATCGTCTCATCATTACTTTATATATTTTTTTTAGGGTTCTAACAAAAAAAACTTTCTCATATCTTTTAATTGTTCTTCACAAATGTGGAAGGGACATGCATGAATCAAACTGGCCTTTTTTTTGTGTTTTTTGTTGTTGTTCTTGAATTAAACAAAATTCAAGCAAACAAATTTAAAATTAATTAAGGCACAATAGGTTTTAGAAGATGTGATCTTATACTGTTGCCACGTTTCAATCTTATTGACCTAATTTGGGACCAAGTTAAGTTTTTTTGAAATATATGATCAAAAACAAAGAAATTTTACTCCACACAATTAAAAAAATTTAAATTCCAATGATCCCAAGGAACCAATTCAACTTCCCTTAACGCCTTTATCGCGGGCTCAAATTTCCGATGACTACGATTTGTTAAAGAAAGTTTGGAGAAAACATCTACAATTTAGATACAATCATAAAATACTTTGTTTGTTTTGTTTTTTTTATAATATTTATCCCACACTATTTTACTATTAGGATGTTCATTGATCTTTCTATTTTTTTATCTGAGTAGTCCATGGGGATCAAGTGGCAAAAATATATAGTCTTGATAAATTTAAATGTGATAAAATACATCAAATTAAGTTTTTGATTCTAATTAGAATCAAACTGGTGAAACAAATTAATTAAACAGATGACTTGATTTTGGGATGAATGAATTAAAAATAATGTCATTGAGTAAAGACAAAATATGTTAAAATTAATCATTTTTTTAAATGATCTCCAAAATATATAACAGCCCACTTTGATATATAGATACCCTTTACAAAAGCAATTTTTCTATTCTTTCCATGACAAAAGGGTCAAAGATGAACTCTTCTCTCTCTTTTTTAACAAAAAGACAATTTTTATTTTTGCATGAGTCTAACACAGTCAACTAGATAATCACACGGTAAAAATAATGAATTCAAATATATATATATATATATATATATATATATATATATATATATATATATATATATATATATATATATATATATATATATATATATATATATATATATATATATATATATATATATATATATATATAACCAAAAATAAAAAGAAAATTAAAAAATATTTCTTTACAAATATATAGAAAAAAGAAAGTCATGCTCGTTCTGTAACGATTGGAAAAGAAACTAATCGTCGATATGACAAGGTAGTAGAGATTGGTCTAAAATCGCAATTATAAAGGTAAAAGCGATTGGAATTCTTTCCAATTCGTCAGTACCTTTATAATGGCGATTAATCTTTAGACCAATCGCTACCTATGCTCGCTATATGACCTAGACCTATTTTTACTAGTGTAAACATTCTTCGTAAGCTAAAAGAAAATTGAATTTCAAATTAACCTCTTCTAGTTAGATTTAGAATTTTAGTGTTTTTGAGACATTCTATTGTTCTCTGACTGATTCATATATTTTTTATTCATTATACGTGATTATTTAATAATAACTAATGTCATTACTTTATGTTAACTCTGTTTTTGTTTAAATATCTCACCATGATTTATACAATGTTTGCGTCGATGACATCGACCAGTGGGTAATAAACAAAGTTTTCCCTTTAAAAAAATATATCGATGAGATACTTAGCTAAAATTGCATTCTTGTCTCCCTTTCTGAAAGAGAAAAAGGAGATTGGGGCATTTAACCTAATTAGTAATGGCATTGTTCATTGACATGAATGATACTCATTTTCTTAATTTTTCTACTTTGGCATATAGACTGGTGACATTAATTAGATCTATCTATCATTAAAGGTAATATATTAGTGCTGAGGGACACATATTTAATAGAAATTTGATAGAGCATATTTATATATATATGACACTTGTCCTTGATTTATTCGTCTAATGATACCCAAAGACTATGCTAGCTATAAAATTGATTATTCATGATATATACATGCCATATCTTTAAATAAGCTAGCTATTGATTATATTCTTAAACATTCCAAATTTCTGTTTTTTGATGATTCCCAAACCAAGGCATCTTATTCCCAACATTTGTTGTTGTGCACCAAAAAAAAGTGTCCACAAAACTAATTAATTAATATGGGACATTTAGATTTTTAATGAGGGTTGGTGAAATATAGTCACTAAAGATATCCAAGGTCTTATTTTTAATGGGTTTTCAAGACTCAACTTCATTTTTGTTTTTGAACAATCTTCTACTAAGATATGTTTAATATTTTGTATAAAAAACAATTCGCAAGTAGCATTAACGACGGTTTTAAATAATCGTGGTCATTTATGGGATATAAACCCTCGCTAATACATATTTTTTTATAGGTTAACTTTTATAACTAAAATAGGTCTAAATCAAACGCCCATTGTTGACCATCTCCATATCCTATATATCTTTCGCATCAATCCATATTCCGTTCTTTTCTCTAATATTGTGCTATTATTTGTTTTATTGATTATAATACCTAGATGACCATAGTTACACGATGCTTACTATTTATAGGTTTATAAAATTATTAGTTGTAAGTTATAAAAACTTTGTTTTGGTTAATCTCTTGGGTTTTGGGGCCATTTAAAGAAAACTACCAAATATCTCTTGATTTATTAGTAGGATATGATAGAGAATGGCATTTGTGTAAATATGAGAAATGGAAAAGACAATAGGCAATAATAGTTGGATATTGTATGTTGAGTTTGAAGCACGGGCCCCTACTAACTAATATCGATCACTCACTTTCCTCCGGCCCCCCATTTTAACAACAACCAACCAATTATATGATGATCTCTTGTAATTTACTGCATCATGTTTCCTTTAGATGTATACATATACAATCAATCTCTTTCTCCCTTTTCTAACATTATAAATTGGATAATATCTCAAACCCTAAATGCATCTTTTCATTATTATGGATCGATCGATCGATCGATCATCAAAGTACAACTACAAATATCTTATCATCATCATCATCATACTATTTTGTAACTAGCTAGTACTCTTACATGTACAATCAATCTAGCTATTGGGTATTTGAATAATCTTCAAAAATAATATTTAAAGCTAGCTAGGCTAGCTGTATGCAGGTGGAAAAGATGATGGAAGGAAAGAGGCAATAGTGAAAAAATATGGAGTGGAGTGGAGTACTTATTCGTTTCCTTTTAAGGTAGTCAATGATAGAGCTATATTTGGAATGGGGAATAATAAGAAAGCGAAGAGATTAAGGATAAATTAATGCCTTCTTTTTTCTCTCTCTTCCATTCCATTGTCTTTCCCACAATAAATATTAATCTTATATCTACTTTTAATTTCTCACTTTAACATCTAACCAATAATCCCACTATGACAACAAAACATTTAATTTAGTCCTTAAAAGTTGTTACAAAAATAAAATATCAACAAAATCTTACTTGAATCATTCATTATCAATCATGTAATCAATAATTTTTATATAGCATTGTAACAAGATCACAACAAAAAGAGAATACTTTCAAATTATCGTGCAAATCTTTAAAATATGACTAAACCGAAATTACAAAAACCGAGCTTAATTAACTTAAAAAGGAAAGACATTATATTTTTTTATTTCTCTCAAAACAAATAATTATCCACTTCTAGACTTGTAGTTAATTAAGTTGAAATAATTTGTAAATGACACAAATCTCTTAACATTTATTGATTTAGATTTTCATTAGGGTTTGACATATTGGAAGTGAGTTTGAATATTAAAATGTTATTAAAGTTGTTAATATAATATAATTAAAGTATATTTGAAATTATTATAATTCATCTAAATTAATATTCAAATGAGATATTTAATTTTTTTTAAATGTTATTAGAATACTAATGACACGAATAAGATAAGCAAAGTTGATATAATAACTATTATAACAAACATGTTAATTCCAAATTAAGAAACAAACCGAGATAATTAATACAAATGAACTCTATCAACATACAATCTCCGAAGAGTCATACCTCGATCAAAAGATCTATTACAAGTTAATAATTAGTAACATGGATAACTACGATATTATTTTTATCTTCTTCATCATCAACAACATCTAGGTCTAGTTCTGTCTGTAACAATTCCTTTTCATCATCATCATCTTCATCATGGCTACTACCATTCACCGCCTTAATGATCTTGTCTTGTTCATGAATCTTAATACTCTCATACTGAGTCAATTCAATAGCTCTCTCCGCTTGTACATTCCAATCAGTCCTAAACAAAACAATCACCATAAGAGTGGCGCAACACCCTTGCGCCGCCAAAAGCCCTAACCACAACCCTGAAAAACCCATCTTCACAACAAACCCCATTACCATCCCAACCGGCATACCCACCAAATAAAACGAACCCAGATTTATATTCGCCCCAATCCCCGGCCGAGCACTACCTCTCAAAGCTCCACACCCAGCCGTCTGCGGACAATTCCCAAGCTCACACAACCCAACAATCGGCAGAGCAACCGCCGTCAATTCCAAAACCGCCTCATCTCTCGTGAACATCCTCCCCCATCCGTGCCTTATCACCATCGCAAATATCATCGCCGCAAATCCAACCCCAATCGCCATACCCATCGATACCATCATCGCCACCCGCGCTCTCCCTGGTCGACCTGACCCTAGTTCATTTCCGACCCTGGTCGACGCACCAAGACTCAGAGCCGACGGGAATACGTAAATCAGGGAAGTTGTTTGAATCAAGATCCCCATAGAAGCAATCGTGGCTTTCGGATTCGGTAGTAGACCGCAGACCATGATCATCAACTCGTACCACCACCACTCCAGGCAAACAGAGACTGCGCTCGGGATGGCTAGAGACAGAAGCGACGGCCAGCCGCGGAGACAGTCCCAGCTGATAGGGGCCCATGATCTCTTATAAAGGCCGGAGAAGTAAATGAATGAGAAGAGAAAGATCAAAAGGTTTAGATTAGTCAAAGCCATTGCAATCGCTACTCCTGCAATGCCCATTTGGAAACGAACGACGAGAATGTAATTCAATGGAACGTGTAATAAAACAGAGACACCCGAACAATACATCAACGGCAACGTTACATTCTGGGTCCTAAGATAAATCCTCAACGGATGGAGAATCGAGATGAAGAACAAGTCGGGTATGGCGAAAACAATGAATGTATGAGCCATGGCTGAGATTTCACTGTCTTGTCCACACCAAACTAGGATCGTCTTCATATTCATCCACGAGAAAGATATGGGGACAGAAAAACAGAGGAGTAAAAGTACTGTTCTTTGTAAGGCTAACCCTAAAAGTTTCCATTGCTTAGCCCCGTAAGCTTGGCCGCAAATGGGCTCCATTCCCATGGCTAAGCCGGAGATGACAGAGTAACCGGTTATGTTAGCGAAGCCAATGGAGAGTGAGCCTCCAGCCAGTTCTAGCTCACCGAGGTAGCCGAGGAAGAGCATGGAAATCATGGCTCTTGAGTAAAGAAGTAAACCTGTCATGGCGGTTGGGCCTGAAATTCTCCCAATGGCTTTGATCTCTTCAACTGTCTAAATAATGAAAGCAAGCAATATAAATATTTATTATTATTATTATTATGGGCCGGTTTATCAACAAAAAATATTAATATATACCTGGGAAAGGGTTGGCCAGTAGTGGAGGTGGTCATCGAGAGGAGCATCATCAATGATAATACTTGGAACATGATCATGTTTAATGGCGGTTGTGATGGATTTACTGAAATGGGGTTTCATGGATGAGGTAGGAGATGAAGGTTTGATGGTGGTGTTACACATGATGTTTTTTTTTTTGTTTTTTTTTTGTATAGTATGATCGAGATATTAAGAAAGAGAGATGGTTGAATGGGTTTTGATGTGAATGGGAAGAGATGAGAATGGGGATTTATACACACTAGGGACAACCGGGTCCCGGTTTTCTCTCTAAGACGTGTCGTTGCCTTAGTGAAAAATCGGCTTTTGTTGGAATCTCTTCAGAGTTTTGAATTATCAGAACATCAATAGTTTATTTTTTATTTTATTTTTTTGGAAATGACTTATTATCATTTATTAAAACCCCAAACTGGAAAGAGATACAAGAGTTCAATAAAGACAAGAGAACCCTTGCCCTTGCCTTCATAAGGAGTCATCAACAAAAACATAGAAACAGATTACAAGCAAATTAAAAAAAAAAAAAAAAAAAAAAACTTGACAATGGTAAGGAATTATTTGAAAACCATATTTGTCTACCCATAAGTTTTTTCTTATGGATTAGATTATATATTCAAAACCCTTTTGAACTTTGTTGAAAGGGGTGTGGGGGGTCCAATCTTAATCTTATCAATAAAAGGAATGGGGAAAATTCAGGATTGGTTAGGAGGTGGTAATTAAGTTATATTAGTTTGTATCACCGCCATAAGAAAATTTGTAAATGGTGCAATAACCCTAATGGCAATACATGAGTGGCTTCTTAATTAATAAATAAAAAAAGTTAAGGGTTATTAATTAATTAATTAATTAAAAAAGATTAAAGAAAGCCACTTGATATGATGATAATCTTTATAATATTAGAATCGGGCGTGTGTAAGCTCATGAAAAGTGGAGAATCGAAGATGGCCAAGTGGCCTAAAATGAGATTTGAAAGGGAATTCCTTTATCTCTTTTTCTCTTTTCAAAAAAAATTCCATCTAGTTGCTATGAAATGACTAAACAAGCATGATCGATCATGATACCAAATCTATTAAACATGCCATTCAATTCAATTCCCCATTACCCTAGCTAAATGAAAGATATGTTTTAGTTTTAGGTTAATGATGCTGGCATGTTGTAAGGCAATGGAGACATGTCCTGGAAACAAGTGTTTGAGATGCCTGCAGGCCATGTGACAAATATCAGTTTGCAATTGCTTTGTCTTTAACTGCATGTCCCTGCCCCCTGCCCCTTCCTGCCTCTGCCCATGGGACACTGCCTTAAAATAAAGCATCTCCATTTCTCCACCACCGCCCTTTCATTTTCTCAGTTGCCTTGCCTTATATACTTTCTACCATTTTTAAACCTGATCATCAAGGAGACAATGACCAATGCATGTTAAAATGTAGTTAAGAAAACATTAAAACTCTGAATGAATTAGATTTGTTAAGGTTTCCTTATTAGGAGCATGCAATATTATATATTTAGGGTGTGCACGTGTATATATATATATAAGATATTATGCATGCAGCAAGAATGAATGTACATTGGTAAAAATATTTTTACTGTTTTGTTTTTACAGTGTTTGCATGGGTGGGTGGGTGGGTGTGGGTTAAGTTAAAAAGAAAAGGGACCACCCAATATAAGAAGAAGAAAAAAAAGAGTTAATAATAGAGATGATCGTAAATGGGGAGCATATAATAGTTTAGTTTTTTTTTTTTTATTTTACGTGTTTCAATTTCAACCGTTTAATTTTTTGTATAGAGGAATCAATATCATACTGCCTCAAAGTGGGGGGAAAAAGCTTTTTTTTTTTCTGCCAAATTATTATTTTTATCATCTTTTTAAACAACACTACACAACACCCCCGACCTCTGCACTCTGCATGCTGCACCACCATATATATCATTTCCAGCCATTTTTCTCAATCATATAATTAATAGGATAATTTCTATATATATTAATTCAAAGCAATTAATAATAAATGTATATATATATATATGCTTTTATCTAGGATTGAGAAAAGAATATGGAATAATAATTAATTGTATATAGGTACGTAAAGAAAAGACAAGATTCGGTAGCATTAAAGAAGAGCATTTTATAATGGAGTGCAGGAGACATGGGTATTCTATCGGATCGAAGAACATATGCCAATATTCAACCCCAACCCAATTCCTCTAGTTGAGAAAATCATTGGCAATAACAATAATATGAACTACTGTTTAGTGGTTTGTTCATAGATATTTATTGTCTATTTGTTTACGGATAATGGTAAAGTTACCGATGGTATCAGAACCGACTCAATGGTATGAACATCACATGAACCATCTCTCTTGTATCATTCGAAAATAAGTCCTAACTCAAATTATGACTTTCATTTAAAAAAGCCACAAAAATAAAAAAAATAAAATAATTATTTTTAAGCACAACGAAACAAAGTATTACATTAAAAAAAAATACAAGAAAGACAAAAGGATCACGTGCATGAAAATCTTCAAGAAAGGCGATGATCTCCTCAACCGACTCTATGGGGTCTTTATAACGAATTTTAAATATTGTCGTAATAATAATGGCGTTATTGATTATATACATCGTCTAATACTGAACGTATGACGGGGGTTTTTCTAGTTAAATAGTCCACCAAAAGATAACGTGGATAGTAACCCAACGATTCAGACTCGTCATATATCTATTGTCTCATCAAAACTCCTAACAACTATCGAGAGACTTAGGAATATATATCGATTACCCACACCCACTGAATTCTAGTTATTCTCCAAAAAAAAAGACTTCAAATACTCGTCATCCCACGACAATGCATAAAAAGATGAGACGATGTTTCAACCTCCATAAGCCACCCAATGTGAAACATTTTTCATACATATGTCTCGATTAAGACTATCTAGTTGTAAATATAAACAATTTATCTTAATAATAACTAGGCAACTAATGCAAGACAAATATATATTGTTTTTAAAAAAATTAATAAATAAACTCAATATAATTCTATAATAATAATCATAAGTTGTCCTATAACATTTTTTTTATGACACGCTAGGCATTATTTAGGCTATCTATAATAATTTTAAACACATTCGGGATATTTTATGATTATTTGGTGAATATTTCATTTTTCGAATTAATCTTAATAAGTAAGTCATCTTTTTTTCAAATTTCGTTTAGAATAGATGAAGGATGATGTTGGAAAATGTGTTGGGTTCAGAATTTGTGATCTTTGGTCAACATATCTTGATATTCCATTAGATGTTAAATTACTGTCCTAGGTCTCTTGAAACCCGATTATCACTAAAATTGAATGTAAACTGTTTAGAGAGAAAAGTAAAATAATATCGAAAGGGGATCGACTAATCCTCATTAAAATTGTGTTATCATCTATGCTCACATATATGATGTCATTATTCATTCTCCCAAGAGTGTGGCGGTGAAAATGAAGAAAATAATGTGTAAATTTTTATGGGGATCTTCTAACTCATCGTTTTGTCACATAATTTGTTGGAATAAGGTTAAATGTTTTAAAAATCAAGGATGTCTAGATATTTGAGATCTTATTTCTTTTAATATGGTTCTTCTATCAAAATGATGTAGTAGATTTTGTAATGTGGTCGATTAGTCTTTGGGCATCGATAATCAGATGTATGTATGGTATTGATTGGTCTAGTTAGTTCACCAAAATATCTAACTATTCAGCGGAGTATATCATTTGTAAGAGAATTTATTCTATGTAGAAAAGTTTTCGTGAGTAGTCTAAATTTATTGTGGGTGATGGTTCTTCGATTAGATTTTGGGACGATATTTAGTGTAGTGTCAAAAGTCTAATTACGACTTATCCTGAGTTTTCTTCCATTGCTATATGTAAAAATGTCACAATTAAGGACATGGTTGATCATCGATCTAGTGGTTTTACTAGCGAATTAGATATAGAAGGAAATTAAACATTGTGGAGACTTTGTCCCATAATAGAGTTTTACTTTTGATAGGACGCAAGCAAGTGTCATCGTATGAACAAGACGTTATGCATTGGCAAGATATTGATAGTTTCCATGTGGAGCATTGTTATAAATTTTTCGCTAAGATTATTCCATATAATTTTTATTGGAAAAACCTTTGGGAGTCAAAGATTTCATCCAAGATCTCGTTCTTTGGTTGAAGCGTTATTCATGATAGAATTCTAACATATGATATGTGCATGAAAAAAATTGTATTATGGTTAGTCGTTTGTGTCACGAAGAGGTTAAATCAACAACTCACTTACTTTTGCATTGTCGGTGGCTGACTATTATTTAGAGTCTTTTATGGAGTATTATAATTGGGATATTGGGTGATGCACGAGTCTTTGGGTAGTTGTTGAGAAGTTTGGATTGATACGACAGATATAGCAGGACTACATATTTGGGTTATCATCCAAATTATTTTATTTTGTGAACTATCTAGTTGGAAAGAAATCGTCGAACTTTCAATGATCGTAGTTGTCTGATGTATATAATTCATAATACTATTATTATGACGCTTTCTTATATTCGTTTAGGAAAGTCAGTAGTGTTTGTCGGAATTCAATCGTTCTTCTCGAGAATTTACGAGTTCGACAACTTATTGAGTGCCGATTTTTCTTATTATTATTATTTTATATCATTTTTGTCGTTTTGTTTAAACGATTTTTTTTCATTTATAATATATATGATTTTTTTTTTAAAATAATAATAATAATGAATGAAGGAGGTTTATTATATGAATGAGAATTTGGAGAAGTTTGATAGGTAGTAGTGGTGTCTGCATTGATTCTCCCAGCTAGCTAGCTAGCGTGAATGAACCAATAAAAAGTGAATGAACAATCAATTATCATACTTTTATGCATGCATGCATGCATATTCTTAAGTCACAATCATATTTGGTAACAATTTACAAATCCCATTCATCCAAATAATTTATTACATGGAATGGAACATATACCATTATACCCAGCTAGCCATTCATATGAAATGCTGTCAATGACTATGATGGATCAATGATCGATACGAATAAATAAATAAACTAAACTAAACGAACCAAACGTACGTACCTCGCCCACATTTTATTCATTTCTAAAGTGGACCAAATGCATTGTGTTTGTGTGTGTACAACCCATAAACCAAACTTTATCACTTTTTTTGCTTTCTTTCATCTTGTACTTCTTTCTGTTTTTTACATTTTTTTTTAAAAAAGATAAATCTTGTTTCATTGATCTACGTACTTTGTTGCAAAAGTCATAACAGAACTGTAAAAAATTATCAAAAAACAGTTTTTACACTATAAATTGTTTAATTGTTATTAAAAGGGCCTAGCCCAACACATCCTTATATTAACTGGGTTTGAGAGTGTTTTATGGGGATGTGGGCTGCTAGATTGGATTGGGTCTGGCCCAACCCTACAATTCTAATTCTTCTAAGTTTATAGAAGAGAATTCTTTCTCTTGTAAAATGGGAGTAGTTCAATTTCAAAAATATCTTTTTATCTTTTATTTTATTTTTGTATAGAGATCTAAATATATAAAAATATATTTGACAATAAAGAATGCAAATATCATTAAAAGACATTAATTATTATTAACTTAAAAATCAACATATTAAGACTTTGAAGCTAAACCAACAAATTTGCTGATGGCTGGTGGATGTAATAGCTAAAATATTATATTTGATCATATTTGGTATTAGTCACTGTCAAAATTAAAGAATTGATCATTTTATCTTGACTTTAAAATCATACTACCAGTCTTTATATAATAATATATTATATTATTAATAATATAAGAATAAATAGGGGCCATAATCAATCATTAATTAAAAAACATAAACAAGTTTATTTATTATAAGATTAATACACATAATCTTACTTAGATGATTCTTTTCTCAATATAGATAGACGAGTTATATTGTCTTAGTTTTAACCAGAGCCGAACTCGAGTTTTTAGCTGCTCAACCCTTAGTAGAAAAAAAATAAAACTAAATAATTTTTTTTTTATATTTAGTTTAAAAAATTGATAAAAATAGTTTGTTTGTTTTTTAATTTGAACTCATAACTAAACAAAAAATTTAAGTTGTTATCTTGAAGAAATAAGTTATAAAATATGATATGATTAAAATTGTAATAAATTTAATTAAATATCTTACTGTTTTTAATAAATTGGTGCCATAGTCCGAGGCCTAAGCCCGCCCTGGTTTTAACTATGATGTGTATCTAATTAAGTTGTCTAGAAGGAAGGTTAACTTTAATAACATTATTTAAATTATTTATTTACCAATGTGTACAAATTTAGATGGGTATTTTTATTTATTATTAATATAAATCCATAAAAGTAAATCGGTATATATTATAAATAAAACAAAATATACTTCAAAAATTCTTTTATACAAGTTGAATACAAGTTTTTTTTTCATCGAATATTATAAGTAACAAGTTATAAACTTGTTTTAACGATGTCTTACTATAAATTTGATCTGTTTTGATTCACTATATCATTTTAATATAATTATTTTATTATACTGAAAAAAAAAAAATAGATATTATCTAGATTTGTATTGAGACATTAATTAGAGTGCAACAAAAATCAAATTTTGCATATTTCTTGGACAAACATATTTAACTTCTTAATCCTCTGTATATTATGAGAATAAAATCAATAAAAAAAACCTAAATAACAGTTCAGATCGAAATAATAAACATGATTTATCAATTTATGTAAGTTTGCGATCATTTTTTTTCAAATCGTTTTTAGACCACAATTACACCCACAAAATAGTTGAATATATTATGTTGAAGTGCGGATTTATAACTTTAGTGGGTCGTATTAACTTATTAAATTCTAAAATAAATAAAAAATTCCACCCTCCAATAATTGAACTAATATTTCTACAAAATAAAAGAGTGAAAGTTTGATTAAATTAATTTTATTTACGGAATTTTTATTCTTTTTTTCATCTAAGAAGTCAATTTATATTTTTATTGTTTTGTTAATTGTATTAGTAAAGATTTTTTTAATTGTGGTTGAAGTTGAACCATTAATTCTAGAGAGAACAGATTTTTTTTTTTTTAAATCACTAAGTTAACTAGTGGAAAGAATAGTTACTGAGAAACTCAAAAACATACTAATTTTTTTAAATTAAAAAATAATAATAAAATAAAAATTAGAAAAGATAATAATAAAACTTGTGTAGTTTTTAAGTCTATATTGTTTGTCTTTATATTGATTTATTTTTGCTGTTATGTTTATTATATAAATTAAGAATTGATTCATTATCATCTAGAGTTTTGTATTTTCAAAACACTTTTGGCCAATGAATGTCTCGATTCATATAATAAAAGATATGTTAGATAAGTTAATCATTAAGAAAGATTGTGGTCTCTTAGTTGAGATTTCATGATCACCATTAACAAACATTGCTACTTTTTTATAATAAAATTAATCAAACTTCTAGTAGAAAATAAAAAATAGGGAAGATAGGAAGAAGAAGAAAATATTAAAATAAAACAGAGTAAAATATCTAGGGAGTTCTTTGATTGTTGTTTTTTTTTACCCAGAACACATCCTATTAATTTTTAATAATTTAATTACTTAATTAGTTAACTTAAAATATAAGAATATTCTCACTTTATTTTTATAAAATGTAAATTTTAAAGTAAAAAATATATTATAAAGATATAATTAAAATTTTAAATAAACTAATATTTAGATTTATTCAAATATTTAAATAACTCAAATTAATCCAGTCTAATTTCACTTTTCTTATCTATTATATCACTTAATTCATTAATCAAAACTACAAACATTACATTATTGATTATTCCTCTAATCTTTTAATCATCTTTTCTGTTATTTAAAATACTGTAAATTTACCCACCAATGTAGTCTAGTGGTAAAAGTCGGTTTAAAAGATCAAAAGGAGAGTGGAGTGATGTTTGATTTTGTATGAATTTTTTCAAAAACGCATACCGAACAAGGCTTTATTCAACAAATCAATTCATTCATTAAATTAAACACTAAAATACTCTCTATTTTAAATTATGTTTTTTATTTTATTATTATATAATAGTATTTTTTTTAATTTTTTAACCAAAAACATTATTAAATTCTTAAAATTATCATACTCATTATTTTTTAAATAATATTATTTAAAAAACCTCAATCAAATAATGCCTGCTGAATTCCTTGTTTGTTGATTTGTCAGTGTGAAGTGATTAGAAAGTACATAATCGTTGACCTAATGTCAATGGAAGACTACCTTTATCTTTTTACTAATTTTAAAAAATCAAAACTCAATTATTTTAACAAAAATTTAATTATTTAATAAAAAAAAATTTTAAAAAATTTATATTTTCATCAAATAATTTTATTTAAAAAATAAAATAAAATAAAATAACTAATAACCCAACATGAAACATATCAAACAATCTTTTATTGAGAATAAAGTCTGAATCTATATTATGATTTATTTGTTCTTGAGTCAATTCCGAACAATCCCGAACCATGGTAAAAAATTGAGGTAATTTTTAATTTTGTTTTTTAATTTAATTATTTATTTAATTTTTAAAAAATAATAAAATTTATCTTTAACCACTCAATTTAGCCATATTTTTTCCTTTAATTATTTTTAAAATACATCACAATTTATTTTTTTCAAACTCAAACTAACTTAAATTAATACTATTGAATATGATATGAAATTGAATTATTGAATTTTAATGAAGTGATTAAGTTGTAAATTAATAAATAACTTTAAGTTATGTCTTTAATATAAATTTGTATATATTAACAAAGTAACAAGCTAATTATTATTTTGTAATATATAAATTTTAAAATGATCAAATATATATATTTAACATAAAAAATATACTTAAACTTTATTTAGTAAAAACTATTAAAATTTCAACAAATTTCTGTTAGATCAAACATTATTTTTCTAAATTAATTAAAAAAAATTGTAATTTTAATTAAGTATTTGTTAAAATTTTCATCCAAATAATTAAATATATTTCCTTGTCTTTATGTGTTAGCAGTATTCTTGTTGATTGGGTGCATCTTTTCACGTTTTTTTGTTCATTTCCTGTCACTTTACAAAAGATGCTTAATTTTTTTCCCATGATTTCTTATAAATATGATTGGTATAATATTCTTTTTTTTCAGATATTTCTAACTAAGTAGAAAATTTAGAAATAATGACCATTTATGAATATTTTGTTTATGTTGGTTTATATTTTTATTTTTTATTCTTTTTAAAAATTATAACCCCACTCTAACTTAAAAAGTTATTTATAAGAATTAAATTTCAATATTTTTTACCTTTTAATTAAGATTTTTACATTTAAATTAAATTATATAGTAGATTATAAATTTTGATGATTAAAAAAAATATTTTTTTCTTTAAACAAAATTATTTTAAAAAAAAAACAAGTCCGTGAGTAATGGTGTTAAAGTCAAAAATGGATGCTGATTTCATTGGGGCCCTCATAGAACAGATTCATGGATGGATTGTGGCATTGCCAGTAAGTAAATTATAAAACGTGTGGATAATTAATAATAAATTAAATAAACTTCTAGATACTTTTCATATATATATGATTTAGATGGGTAATTTTTAGAATTAGTAAAATGATTTGTTATAAATGGAAAATTAATAAAATTGAGAAAAGTATTATAATAGGAAAATATTAGATTTTAGGTCAATTTGTGCTAAGCTTTAACTACTTCAAATTATTTATCATCACATGGATTACATCATTTATGGAAAGTGACTTTCACCAATTCATTTTAAAATAGTCCAAGTATCACAAATAATTATTTTAAAGATTATAATTTAAATGATAATTTGTGTACTGTGTTAATTAATGAAATAATTTTTTTTTTACCTTTATAATTTTTTTGATACAATTAATGTGAAAAAGTAAAATAAATAAATATAACAATATAATATATCTATTAAAAATATATAAATAACTCAAATCCAACGTTATTTTCATTAATTAAAATACTAAAATATTTTATTTTAAATTATTTCTTATTATTTTCATTATATATTAATATCATATAATAAAAAAAATTGGTATTAACAATCAATCAAACAAGGTCTTAGGTAGTGATAACTTTATTTATTTAGTCAAAGTAAAATGACCCACTTGACTATTCTTCACACTATATGCCAAAGCGCCATCATCGCAAATATGAAAATTCTCAACTTCCGTTAAATTCCCGCTGTTGTTTCTCTTCCTCTATCCAAAACTCGCCGTTAAATGTTCTCCGGTATGCCGACGACGACTGAACAATCACGGCGACCAAACCAACAATTCTTCATCCTTCTCATTCTCCTTCCACTTCTCTTCCCGGCAGGGGTCTTCTCCGACGATCTTCAGTTAATCCTCACCCTCAAGACCGCCTTTCAGAACCCTTCCGCCACCGTATTCAATTCATGGGATTCGAAAACAAACAAGCTCTGTAATTTCACAGGAATCACTTGCCTCCAAGATGGCTCTGGCTCTGGCTCGGTCCAGGTTATTGAGTTATCGAGTCAATATCTCTCCGGCGTGGTACCGTTTGACTCGATTTGCCAGCTGAAATCATTGGAGAAGCTCTCACTGGGTAAGAATTCACTCACAGGACCCATCACAGACGAATTGAAGAACTGTGTTAATCTCAAGTATCTTGATCTTGGTAACAATTTCTTCCAAGGACCAGTCCCAGACCTCTCTAATCTCAATCAACTCAACTATTTGTACCTAAACATGAGTGGGTTTTCTGGTGCTTTTCCATGGAATTCATTATCAAATATGTCCAATTTGGTTGCTCTCAGTCTTGGGGATAACAGTTTTGATCTTTCGCCATTTCCGGATGTTGTTACCAAGCTGAAGAAGTTGAATTGGCTCTACTTATCCAATTGCAGCATCGGAGGTCGGATTCCTCCCGGAATTGGAGATCTGACGGAGCTGACCAATCTGGAGCTGTCGCAGAACCATTTGTCCGGTGAAATTCCTATGGAGATAACGAAATTGAAGAATCTCTGGCAACTAGAGATTTATTTAAACAATCTAACCGGAAAATTGCCAATTGGATTAGGTAATCTTCAAAAACTTGAATTATTCGACGTTTCAAGGAATCAGTTGGAAGGGGATTTATCCCAATTGAGTGAGTTGACAAATCTGGTGAGTCTACAACTATTTACGAACCGGTTAACAGGAGTAATTCCGCCGGAGCTGAATGATTTCAAGAGGCTGGTTAATCTGTCTCTGTATGGAAACCAACTCACCGGTCAGCTCCCTCAGAAACTCGGCTACTGGTCTGATTTCAACTTCATTGACGTATCGGAAAATTACTTGACGGGTCCTATTCCACCGGATATGTGTAGGAATGGAAAAATGAGAAAGCTTCTTATTCTTCAGAACAAATTCTCCGGCAACATTCCGGCGACATATGCTAGCTGCACATCCATGACGCGTTTACGCGTCAGCAACAACTCTCTTTCAGGAGTTGTTCCCACCGGAATTTGGGAGTTGCCGAATGTGGGTCTGATCGATATTGCTCTGAATGCATTTGAGGGTCCAATTTCAGACGGGATCGGAAAAGCAGAGTCTTTGGAGCAGTTATTGGTAGGCAATAATAAACTATCCGGCCAAGTTCCGTCATCAATTGCAAACGCAGCTGAATTGGTGGAAATTGATCTAAGCGATAACCTGTTCTCAGGTGGAATTCCGGCGACAATCGGGCAATTGCATAAGCTAAGCAGTCTTCTTTTGCAGAACAACAAAATTTCTGGTTCAATTCCGGAAAGCATTGGTTCTTGCCTTTCTTTATCTAACGTAAACATGGCTGGTAATTCAATCTCCGGCAAAATACCATTATCTATTGGCTCGCTCCCGGTTCTGAATTCGCTGAACTTGAGCGGAAATCGTCTCTCCGGCAACATTCCAGACACCCTTTCACCTCTCAAACTTAGCCTACTCGACCTTTCCCATAATCAGCTCTCTGGACCAATCCCGGATTCCCTTTCGTCTGGCAGCTTCGCCGGAAACAATGGCCTCTGTAGTCAGAAAATTAACGGATTCCGACACTGTTCTTTGTCGGATACCAATGGCCTCAACAGACCGAAAGTGATAATTATCATACTTTCTATAGCAATATTTATCGGACTTTTGCTTCTTTCAATCCCCTGTTATTCGTACATGAAGAAGAAAAGAGGTCAAAAACTTCTAACCCGATCCCTGAAAGAAGATTCATGGGATGTGAAATCATTCCATCGGATAACATTTACAGAAGACGAAATTCTCGATTCAATCAAGCAAGAGAATCTCATCGGTAAAGGAGGATCAGGAAACGTATACAAGGTTTCATTATCCAATGGCAAGGATCTAGCCGTGAAGCACATTTGGAATTCCCTTGAAGGAAAGCAGAAATACTTTGGCAGCGGAACCCCGATGCTGCCAAAGAGCGGAGGTGGGCGGAGAAAGTCACTTGAATTCGATGCTGAAGTTCAAACTTTAAGCTCAATTCGCCACGTAAACGTGGTTAAGCTTTATTGTAGTATTTCGAGCGAAGACTCGAACTTGTTAGTATACGAGTTTCTCCCCAATGGGAGTTTGTGGGATCGACTTCACATGTCACAAAAGATATCCCTTGATTGGGAGACTAGGCACGAGATCGCTCTAGGTGCGGCAAAAGGGTTGGAATATCTTCATCACAGCTGCGATCGGCCTATCATTCATCGAGACGTGAAATCTAGCAATATTTTGTTAGACGAGTTCCTAAAGCCCAGGATCGCTGATTTCGGACTCGCCAAGATCGTGAACCCAAACGCAGGTCAAGACTCAACCCAGGTCATTGCAGGAACCCATGGCTACATCGCCCCGGGTATGTACACTTTTTTTTAGATGAGAACACGTTTGAAAATAGATGTCCTAATACTTTGTTTCTTTTGTTAGAATACGGATATACATACAAGGTTAGCGAGAAAAGCGACGTGTACAGTTTCGGGGTAGTGTTGATTGAACTAGTGACGGGTAAGAAGCCAATCGATCCAGAGTACGGTGACAATAAGGACATCGTCGACTGGGTGTGTAGTAAAGTGAAGACAAGGGAAACCGTGTTGAGCATTGTGGACTCGAGTATTCAAGGTTATCATCGAGAAGAAGCCCTAGATGTTCTTCGAATCGCGATTCTGTGTACAGCAAGGCTACCTTCGTCGAGACCATCAATGAGAAGAGTGGTCCAGCTGTTAGAAGAGGCCGAGCCAAATACCAAATTCGTGAGCATCATGGTAAACAAAGACTAAGGGATACACTATCGTCGCTACCATCTTTTAGAAAGTTTAAAATATGGGTAGTTAGCGAGACTTTGTTACCTAGTACATTGGCTTATGTTATGTTTAATAAACTAGTTCAATAATGAAAAACCAACCATACATGAATGCAGAATACAAGAATAGAAATGGTAAAAACTAAAAAGACATAAAGAGATGAATTGTACTTATGTTTTATTAGGCGCGTTTTAAGTCAGCCGGCTTGTGTGTATTCCATTGCAATAGCATCCATACAATCGATGTTCCTATATCACAAACAAAAACAGAACAACAAATTAAGCAGAAGAAAAGTAGTATACAATTAGTATGCACTACCCAGATGTTGAATACCTGCGAAGATGCCGACTGTTGTTAGATTAGCAATTGCCATAGTTTGATAAACAAGGTATTCAGACAAGAAATGTCCAAATGCATAAACAAAGGACAAGAAGGTTGCGAGATAGAGTGGCTTGTTTTCGAGGTTAAACGCGCACAAGAAACAAAGTGTGCATGTCAAGAGCGTCCAAACACCAAATGTCCTCCCATGAACTTCGGTCACTGCATAAAAATACATTTACAATTACTAAATTTAATGTAATTTTGTTTCAGGCAACATAAACCCTAGTAAATATCTAGTTCTAAGGGTTTCATTATAAGAACTGGCTGGATCTTTCAAATGATATGATATGATGATACATTTCATTATCAGCCAATGAATTTACATTTTCAATTAACCAAACCGGACTGATCATTCCTCTCAATTAGGTTTTCTATCGGATACTTAAATACACGCAACAATGGAGAGAGTGATATTGATTCTTGAAAGCGGAAATAAAGTATGAAATGAGAGGATTGATTGATTGAATTTCAGTTTGTAGAAATGAATGAGGAGACTCACTGGTGGTTTTGGAGAAGACGGCGAGACGGAGGGCCCATATATCGAAGAATCCGAACCAGACGGAAAGCAATCGAAGTGAACCTACGAGCATCAACCACCAACCTAATGCCTTCATCTTCAATCTCTTGATTGCAGAAATGGACTTTCAGTCAAGTTCTTTCTTCACCTTCTCTCTCTTTCTTTCTAGTTTCGACTATGAACAGAATTCTTTTTCCCTAATTTCTATAGATCCTTTCGTTATTCAAAATTTTCAAAATTATTTTTTTTTTTTTTTTTTTTAATAAATGGGCATTATGGACCTTGTTTAAAAATATATATATATATTATTTTAATAAACATAATTATTATTTTTTTAATTAACGACTAAACCTTTTATTACTTAGCTACATTTTTTTTATTTATCAGATTATTTTTAAATAATCACTTCTCATATAACATATTTTTTAACCATTAACATTAAATTCATTAATTTAAATATTATTATTTTATTTTAAATATATTTAAATTTTATTTATAAAAAAATAATTTAATTATTTAATTAAAATAATATATTTATTTATTAAAAAAAATCAAATATCTTAAAATTAAACCAGCTATATATTAGTAATTAAAAAATAAAATAGATTAGAAAGATAATAGAGTTAAGAGATAGTTTGCACCTAGATACAGCTCAAGAGTAGGGATGACAATGAGGCGGTGAATGCATTTATCATCCCCGCCCCGTTTTTATTTTGGGGATTTTTTAATACCATTCCCGCCCCGTTCAATTTTTTCGGTTTCGGAAAATCCCGCGGGAAACCGTTAATAAAGTATTTTAAAAAAATTAAAAAAATCTATATAAACAAACTTTTTAATATAATATATTGTAATATATTAAAATTTTATATTATTATAAAAAAAATATTACACTCATAAAATATAGTGAATAAATAAATATATTAATGATTTAATATATTTAATTATGTTTATAGTGTTCGGGGCAGAATCGGTACGAGATACACAAATATCATCCCCGCTCCATCCCCGTTCAGTTTCGGAGAAAAACCGTCCCAAACGGAATAATTCGGTTCTGTTTTCGCGGAGCAGTTTCAAATTGTCATCCTTACTCAAGAGGTTTGTTCTACGTACGTTTTTAAATTGAATCTTAATATTTTTTGATTTGGGTTTTTGGATTTTTTTTAATCTTATTAAGATATAAATTTAAATAAAATATTTAGTAATATATTTATATATTAACAAATTTAATTACCATTCAAATTTTATGCTTTGAAAAGACAATTACTTGTGTTTTTATTTACATACGGCTCACTGTGTAAAAAGAAAATTGGATGGTTAATTTTGAAATAATTGTATTTTTAATAAATAAATAAAATCATTTCAATTAATAAATTAAATTATATAAATGATAAAGAGTAATAAATGTTGTTTGATTATAATTGATTAAAAAAATTATCAAATCTCATTCCCAAATATCTAAAAGAATATGCTCAATGCTTAATATTATAATATTGATCAAAAGAAATAAATTTTTAATATAATAAATTTACTTCATAAATTAAATTATTTTAAAAATAAATCTATATCAAACAAGCCCTAATACATTATTTAATTGAGTGATCAATAGTTACAATCTCAATATTTCTTTTATTTATTTATTGAGTGTTGTAAATAAAATATATTGTGAATAGCTGGTTTATAGATCTAAACATTTATAAATCCTAAATAAATAAATAAAAAGACAGCATTTAATATTAATGAGATCAGAGAATCTCTGAATTAAACAATAGCCAATAAATAAACATGAAGACAATATACTGACCTAAATAAACGTGTCACATTCTAATTGGTTAATCCAAAGTCCAACCAATTTCATTTCACGTGGCAGACAATTAGCCGCGTACAACCCACCAATCAAAAAACAACACGCCACCCAATTATCATTCCCCCTTTAATTCAATTCCCAAATTTAGAACTTCCGAAACAAAATTACCATGTTATCCTTCTCCGATCGGAGGCAAAAACGAAGACCCCTCCTCCCTCGGAAGGATCACGGCGATGGAACCCTCGTCGGCGCTTCGTTTTCCAGTGCCGTGTTTAACCTCTCCACCACCGTCGTCGGCGCCGGAGTTATGGCACTTCCGGCCACCCTTAAACAACTAGGTATGATCCCTGGATTGATCGTAATTATCGGTGGCGCTATGATAACAGAGGCGTCGATTGATATGATTCTCCGTTTTAGCTATCCGTCCAAATCAAGATCTTACTCCGGCCTCGTCGCCGATGCCTTCGGAAGCGCCGGCCGTTCACTTCTTCAAGCATGTATAGTCATTAATAATATGGGTTTGCTGGTTGTTTACTTGATTATCATAGGTCAGTTTTAATTTGAATTTGATCCTTGTTTTTCTCTTCAATTTCATTTGAAGAATTGGAAAGTTAAATTATCAACTTTAGTGGGTTTGGTGCAGGGGATGTAATGTCGGGTACTAGGAATATGAATGGTGTTCATCATTCAGGTGTGATTGAAGGATGGGTTGGTCGTGAAACCTGGTTAGCTGATCGGTTCATTTTGCTACTTCTAACGACACTGTTTGTTTTTGCTCCTCTTATATCCTTAAAGCGTGTCGGTAATTGGTTTATGGTTAGCCCTGTTTTAATATGGTCATGATCAATTCTACACTTGATTGATTCAAACTGTGTATTTATTATTGCCAGATTCACTTCGATACACATCGGCTTTGTCGGTCGGGTTAGCATTTGTATTTGTGATGATCATAGCTGGTGTGGCTATCATTAAACTTATAGAAGGAACCATTCAAATGCCACGGTTATTTCCAACATTAGTTGATCAGTCATCCTTCTGGAATCTTTTCACTTGTGTTCCTGTATTAGTCACTGCCTATATTTGTCACCATAACGGTAATTAATTAATTCAAATTATTAGTTACTTAGTTAGTTAGTTAATTAATTACATTTATAATGCATATGAACTAATTTGCAGTTCATCCGATTGCGAATGAATTGAGAGAACCTACTCAAATGAAGTCGATAGTGCGATCCTCTTTAGGTTTGTGTTTGTGTGTTTATCTTTTGACTAGCTTCTTCGGGTTCCTGTTATTCGGGGATCAGACACAAGACGATGTGCTGGCGAATTTCGATGCTAATCTTGGTATACCGTATAGTTCTTTGTTAGATGATGTGGTGAGGGTGAGTTATTGTGCTCACCTTATGTTGGTTTTTCCTATTGTGTTCTTCTCGCTTCGTCTCAACTTAGACGGGCTGTTGTTTCCATATGCTGCGATTCCTATAGCAAAGGATAACAGAAGATTCGCTGCGGTTACTCTAGCCTTGATGTGTTTCATATTTCTTGGTGCTAATTTGGTTCCTACAATATGGGATGCCTTTCAATTTACTGGTGCAACAACTGCTGTTGCTGTTGGATTCATTTTTCCTGCTGCAATTGCTCTAAGGTTTGGTGCTGCCAATTTTGTAGTTTTTGTTTTTGGAGAACTATAAGGTTAATTTGTTTTGTTTGGTTTATGTAACAGGGACATACATGGGATTGCTACAAAGAAAGACAGGATGATTTCATGGGTGATGATTGTTTTGGCAATTTCATCAAGCACCATTGCAATATTTAGTGATGTTTATAGTATTTTTAGACATAGCAATGGATCACTTGCAGAGGAATTTAAGATTGATCTCATTAGGGATTTTAATATCTCGTAGACATGTTTTCTTTGATCCAATGTAGAAGAAGAGATTGGAATAAATGAAATTAAAATTCAATTTTGTTGATTGGGGAGTGTGTGTTTTGTTTTGTTTTGTTTTGGTTAAAGAGAGTTATTATAGTACAACAAATATGTATGGGCCATGTGAATAGTACATGACAGGCAACAAACACATGTGCCAAACATCGACAGATTTTTTGAAAAATAAAATCACTTTCTTACCATAATACTTCCCACGTGCTCCTTTTCACAATCAACTTCTTAAGTTCTATCCTAATCAAATATAACTCACTCTTGCTTTTTACTTTATAATGATAATAATAGTAGTAACCAGAACTTCAATTATTTGTTAGATTAAATTGTTTATTCATAAATTTATGTTATAATTTTTCTTCTATTCAATCAACAAGTTAGGTGATCACAAACCAATAACTAATAATAAGCGAGAATAAGATTTTGATATTTATTTTAAAAATTGCACGGATATGAAAGACTCAAATTTATAACCTTGAATACATTAGTTATTGCGTTCTCCAGCTAAATGATAGAGTTTTCATAAAATAATATTTTGAACTAATTCATGTTAATTTATGTTTAAGATTTTGAATAATCTATATAAATCCCATAAGAAACATACTTAAATGACAAATATAGAGCTTTAGTTAGAAAACTATACAAAAATATTATGTTGAAACTATAATTATTTTATTTTTAAGATTTTACTATTTTAAAATAAATTAAATAATTTCAAATTTAACCTAATTATAAATTCTCATTTATAATTATAACACTTTAAATTAAGTGAATATCATCCATCATTCACAATTATGAGTCATTATATTGTGAGTTATATTAATTTTCTATATTCAAAAAATATATATATATATATATATATATATATATATATATATATATATATTAAAACAAATGATAACAATAATTACAATAATTAATGAATAAAAAAATCAATTATAACCCAAAATCTAGTCATAATTAAATTTGTGTTGATTATTTATTTCTGTTATATATTTTAGGGAGACAAAATAGAAGTTATCCATTCTTTGTTTTTTTGTTTTTGGCAAATTCTTATCCTTTGATTTTCTATGCTTATTTTGTGTAATTCTAATTAGCTTTCTCAATTTTTAAGCTTATCATAGTACTTTATCCCATTTAACATTAACATACTATTTATATATTTAATCAAATTTTCAACAAATAGTGAATTGAGTAACAAATTAGTAACGAAATCAGATCGGAAAAGATCTGGTCCAGGTTCCATGCATCATTTCTTAATATTTTTATAATATTTAATAAAATTATTACATAAATATTTTAATAATTCAATATAAATATTTTTTAAAAATATACCCACGATGAAACTCGAATCAAAATCAAAGACGTGTTGAGCTGTTTACATTCTTTTGTATTAATTTAAAAATAATAAAAATAAAAATCTAATCTTGAAACGACATTATTTTCTCTCTCACACACACAGAGACACACAGACAGAACATAAAATGGGTTTTCTGTAGTTGTTACTGTGAACTTCTTCTGCAAGCTGTAATTGAATGGAGCTCTTTTGGACCATCTTCCTCTCTCCTTAACGATTTACTAATTAATACTACCTTCCCCATATAAGCTTAGCTTCCATTATCATCTCTCCCCATGGATTCTTCTTAATTAAAGACTCTTCTTTTTTCTTTCTTTTCAAATCTACCGACCGACATTGAATTCATCACAACTTCAAAATGTCGCCGCCATTCGATTGGTGGGCGAAGGAATCGCATACAGGAACGCCGGTGGTGATAAAGATGGAAAATCCAAATAACTGGTCAATGGATGAACTTGAAGGTACACCGGAGGAGGAAGAAGCTTTATATCTTGACTCCTCCGGCGATAATTCCGGCGTCAATCAAAGACGGGAAAAGACTAAGAACAAGAACAAGAACGCGAAACAGCTCACATGGGTTTTACTTCTCAAGGCTCATAAAGCAGCCGGTTGTCTCACATCCATTGCTTCCTCAATGATTGGGATAGCAGCCGCAATTCGCCGCCGCGTGGCATCTGGAAGAACAGACTCTGACGCCGACAATGATACCGTCGGCGGCGTAGGTTCTGCTGAGAATAAGACTGTTAAATCCAGGATTTATTTGTGCATTAAGATCTTCCTATGTCTTTCTATCATGTTACTAGGTTTTGAGATTGCTGCTTACTATAAAGGTTGGGATTTTGGTGCTCATAATCTTCAAATACAGTATCTATCTCTATTGACGAATCCATTTGATGTTAAGGGTGTATTTGATTCGATCTATACGAGATGGGTTTTAATCAGGGTGGAGTATCTTGCTCCTCCATTACAAACGCTTACAAATGTTTGTATCTTGCTTTTCCTCATACAGAGCTTAGATAGATTAGTTCTCTGTTTAGGCTGTATATGGATCCGTTTGAAGAATATCAAACCGATCCCTAAAGTAACTCCGGTCGATTCAGAATCCGGCGACGGTGGTTTCTTCCCCATGGTTCTTGTTCAGATCCCCATGTGCAATGAGAAAGAGGTACAAGTTTCCATTTCCATTTCTAACTTCAACCCGTTTCCTAAATTGTTTACTTTGATTAGGTCTATCAACAATCAATCGGTGCCGCCTGCAATTTAGATTGGCCGAAATCGAAGTTACTGATTCAGATTCTCGACGATTCAGATGACCCAACAGCCCAATTACTAATTAAAGGTGATGTTCAGAAATGGCAGAGAGAAGGCGCCAACATTACTTACCGGCATCGTGTTCTAAGAAACGGGTATAAAGCAGGAAATCTCAAATCGGCCATGAACTGCAGCTACGTCAAGGACTACGAATTCGTTGCTATTTTCGACGCAGACTTTCAACCCTCACCGGATTTTCTCATGAAAACAGTTCCCCATTTCAAAGTAGGGATCTTTTTTAGTAAATCTGAAATCGTAATTGAGAAAAGATTTGTTGAATTTTACCTTTAATTTGCAGGATAATGAAGATGTGGGTTTAGTTCAAGCTAGATGGTCATTTGTGAATAAAGATGAGAACTTGCTAACAAGATTACAGAATGTTAATTTAGCTTTCCATTTTGAAGTTGAACAGCAAGTAAATGGTATATTTCTCAACTTTTTTGGATTCAATGGAACTGCTGGTGTTTGGAGGATAAAAGCATTGGAGGAATCTGGTGGTTGGTTGGAGAGAACGACTGTAGAAGACATGGATATCGCAGTTCGAGCTCATCTCCATGGATGGAAGTTCATCTTCCTCAATGATGTCGAGGTAAAATCACATAATCAGTATTCAAAATTTCAAATTATTAATAAATAATCTTCTTCTAATCTTGATTATTTAATACAGTGCCAATGTGAATTGCCTGAATCCTACGAAACCTACAGGAAGCAACAGCACAGATGGCATTCTGGACCAATGCAATTGTTTAGGCTTTGTTTGCCTGACATTATTAAATCCAAGGTAAATAACATTTAATGATGTTTGGTGTTTGTTTTTTCTTATATTAATAAAGTGAATTTTCACAATACAAAACAATGCCTAAACTAAGTTTGGATAGACTCTGTCAATGATGATTTTTTTGGATGATTTAAGATAAAATCCAAAGTCTAGTTTGAAATTATTTTGAATGAAAAGGACTAATAAGATAAACCCTAGTTATATAGAATGGACCACAATCTTTCCCTTTACATGGCATACACAGAAGTTACCATCTTATCTATCTTCCTTAAATAGGTAAATGGATTAAAGTGGGGGTAAAATAAATTTACTGATTTTGATTTGTTTGTTTGTTTGTTTTTTTGTTGATCAATAATGAAGATAGGAATGAAGAAAAAGGCCAATTTGATATTCCTCTTCTTCCTCCTAAGGAAACTAGTATTACCCTTCTATTCATTCACACTTTTCTGCATAATCCTCCCCATGACCATGTTCATACCAGAAGCTCAACTCCCGGCTTGGGTAGTTTGCTACGTTCCAGCAGCAATGTCGTTTCTCAGTATCCTACCTGCCCCCAAATCCTTCCCTTTTATCGTCCCTTACCTTCTTTTCGAAAACACAATGTCTGTCACCAAATTCAATGCCATGATCTCTGGCCTATTCCAGCTAAGCAGTTCTTACGAATGGGTGGTTACGAAAAAGTCAGGCAGATCTTCGGAAGGGGATCTGGTTTCATTGGAGGAGAAGGAACGAAAGCTGCAGAGGCAGCATCAGAGGGGAAATTCTGAGCCAGATTTGGAGGCGATGAATGAAGAGATAGAACTGTTGGAGAAGAGTTCGAAGAAGAAGAAGAAACATAACAGGATTTATACGAAAGAACTGGCTTTGGCTTTTCTGCTACTAACTGCTTCGGCTAGGAGCCTTTTGTCGGCTCAGGGTATTCATTTTTACTTCTTGCTGTTTCAGGGATTCTCTTTTCTTCTGGTGGGACTTGACTTGATTGGGGAGCAAGTTCAGTAAAATTGTTCTTATTATTGTTATTGTTTTATTTACTTGGGTTTAATTCTTTATGTATCAAGAACAAAACATTCCCCACTTAGTTTATAGTTTATGGAATCAATTCTTCTGTAGATTTAACAATATAAATCTATTGTAATTTTACTTTTTAACTTTTGAATAAAGTTCATGCCAGCCCATTTGAACTTGAATGATTTGTTTTAGTACAACCATGTCGGTAGTGAAGAATCAAACCATTGAAAACAAAACCTATCTTTCAATTGACCCTACTATGTTCTTTGCCAATATAAAAAGAACCCCACTATATTTGTCATGATCAGTTTAAGAAGAAGAACAATCAATTAATGGGGAAGGAAGAAAACAATATAGAAGGAGTCCACCAAATTAATTACTTTGTCTCTCCCTTTTCAGATCTTATCTGGTCTTCTTCCTTAATTCAATCCAGATTTAGTTTTCAATAGCAACAAAACATTATAAGATGAAATCTGGATAATAATATCAACATGTTTTGTATTACAGAATATAAATCAAATCAAATCCTCTGTATTTCTTCAACTTCTTCTTATGTTTGTCAGTCAAGCAATAGATGTGAATACATTTGGTAGACCTGTAATACTTTAAAATCCTTAACCAATCAACCATTCACAATGAAAAGTAGCCTCAACAACCCAATTGCAGCATAAATAAATTATGCACAATCACCTGCAAACAATAAAAAAATAAACCATTTTTCATTACTCATAATTGGAGCAAATGGGAGGAGAAAAAGATAAATCAATCCTAACAACTTGCATCCACCATAATTAACACATATAAAGGTGGATATGTGATGTGATAATGAATTATTTGAAAATAACCAAATAACCCAAAGATCAAACGAGCTCCTAATAAAAGCAAGTGAAAATGCTTGGTCATTCTAGTTAACATGTTCCTACTAGCTACAAAAGGTGCTTATAATATTCAAACCTTTAGGGCACATGATGATCTTATTTGTCCAGGATAATTAAAAATTAGAGGGATTTTGATTTCACCTGTTGCATCAATAAGTAACGAAAATAAATTTAAAGATTGGAGAGTGGGGAGGGAGATACCGATGAACACCATATAAAACAACAATGAGATTGTTGTTACCATCTCCTAATCAGTGAGGTCAGCAACTGCAAATATTGGGGAGACAACAAATTCAAAACAGATTGCAAAACAAATGTCAATAAAGTGGGACTGGCAAAAATATTCACATTAAAGTAGATCTCGAAAGTAATTGATTTATACCTCGAATAATTCAAATGGGTTTCCTTGTTTGTATGTGTCATTCTTCTTACTGCTATCGATATTTAAGAATGTGTTGAATAATAATGCTCTCCATCCAATAAGTAAAACTGCGGTGCTTCCCATGGTTACAAGGATAAAACTAGCTTGCGGAATATGTCCTACCCTTAGTGCCCTAATAATAATTCCCACCTGCAAGACACGGGGAAACAAAAAAAACAATAACATGAAGCATTTGAGATGAATGTAGCTTAAAAAACACTCAAATGGATTACAAATGCAGAAAATCAGGAATATAGCTTAAAGAAGGGATTGTACATTCTTATATACTATTGATTTTTCTAATTATTGTATTACACATATGTACAAATTGATAATGACATAAGCAAATACTTTCTGTTGAAATTACTCTTATATGATGGAAAGGCCTGTTACAGATTTATTTGGCTCAACTTATCATTGAAGCACTTAGCCCTGGGGATCACAATATTCAAGGTCACTTACTAGTAAAGGTCAAGACATCAAATTCTCACCAAAGGGTAGTGGAGAATATGCTCTTTGAAAGACACAAACCATGTTAAGCACCAGGATTAGGCCCATTTGGAGACACTTTCTGATCTGGATCTGAATCTGAATCCAGATGAGAAACCGCCAATAAATTTCTCAATTTTTTCTAAACATGATCTCATCTTAATAGAAAAAAAGTGTTTCTAAATAAATTTATTGATTGTTTCTTATCTAGATCTAGATTCAAATCCAGAAACTGTTTTCAAACAATAGGAAGAAGAACCCTATACAACTTTGTTTTGGGATGGAATATGACATAGTTTTGAGGAGCTAAGTTTTAATTTGAAACAAAATGAACAGAACATACATACAGGTATTCCTATCGACCATGATTTTGCTGCAGCAACAACAGCATTTTTAGGACCATTCATCCCTCGGCCATCTTCACTGTAACCCCCCAGAAAGTAAGCACACAAAAACCACCCTGCCAAATGTCAAACAACACTAGTTTTTAGAAGTCAATTTTCATAAGAGCCCGAGAAAGGAAAGAAAGATAGAAGAAAAAGAGATATGCCAGCAATAAAAGGATCAGCTGTGTGTAGTGTTTCTGAATCGAAGACAGAAAATCCATGGCTAAATCTTCCTATTGCAGAGAACAAGAGTATAGCAAGAACATCTCCACCAGCAAGCAGTCCTACACGACTGGAACGCGAGAAAAAAATAAAATCAAAATAGCAGCATTGAGAGAGAGAAATTCGATGAAATAGAGATGAATAAATATACCCCCATTTGTTGATTAAGGCAAAAGTATTAGGTTTTTCCACTTGAATCACACCTTCAAGAGGAACTTTTCCCTGACCAACGAAATCGACTGTTGTTTCATCCTCAGTACCAAAACGGGAAGACGGTGTGGTGGTGGATGCGCCGGCGGATGAAGTTCCATCAGAATTTGAAAGAGCGAGGGTTTTATTTTGGCGCCTCCGGTGTCTAGTGCTGGAGAAGAGGGAGGAGGAGGAAGAAGGATTACGGCGGTCCAATTGCGGGGAAGATCTGTAGGAGAATGTCTTAGCGGAAAGAGCTCCGCCACCTGCAGTTGAGCTCAGCATCATCATCGCCATGATCGCCAGCCAATCTTACCTTTCTTCTTCGAATTTTTCACCTCAACCAAAGATAACGATGATGCCTGGCTGTCATTCCTTGAATTTGATTTGTTATTTATTCAAATTGTTTTTATTATTTTCATATATTAAAAAACAATTATGTATATTAAAAATAAAAAATTATAACTATACTTTAGAAAACGGTTAATTTCCTAAGTAGTTTATTGATTTTTCAAAAAAATATTAGAAAACGACAATCATTGAAAGTTCGACGATTTATGGTCAACCAGATAGTACACCAAAAAATAATTAGGATAATAACCCAAATATATAGGTTTGTCATATCAGTTGCATCAATCCAAATATTTTAGTAACCAAATAACGAGATTTTAGATGAAAATTTTTGACTCTTAAAATTTTTTTCAACAAAAATTATATGGATCATCTTAACAAACAATTTGTAACAATGACACAATACCCTACATGAAAACTATCAATGTCTAGGCAACGCATAATGTCTTGTTTAGACGGAGACATTTGTTTGCGCTTACCAAAAATAAACTCTATTATGTGATGAACTGTCCACAATATTTAATTTCTTTCTATATCTAATTCGGCTAGGGAAAACACTAGACCGAATATCAAACATGTTCTTAATTGTGACACTTTTACATACAGCAATGAAAACAAGTTCAAGATACGTCATAACTAAGTTTTTGACACTACACCAAATTTTCTCCAAAAAACTGATCGAAGAACCATCCCCACAATGAATATAAACTGCTCACGAAATATTTTCCACATAAAATAAATTTATCTCCAAATACTACACCCCGCTGGATAATTAAATATTTTAGTGAACCAATTAGACCAATCATGATCATACTTACATATAATCATTGATATCCAAAGACAATTCGACTCCGTTGAAAATTTTCTTCACCATTTCGATACTTTCTCTCCTCTATCTCTTAGCAAAGACAAAAAGACCTTATTAAATTAAATAAGATTTCGAATATTTAAATTTTTTTATCTTTATAACATTTAACTTTACCTCAACATTTTCAAATCATATTAATTGCTTTTAATTAAAAAAAATAAGTTATTTAAATAAAAAATACCATGTAAATATATTGTAATTTTTTTGATGGGTTTTTTGATTTAGATGAGATAGTCCCTGTGGAGCTCACAACGATAGTCCCTGTGGAGCTCATAACGGGAGAAAATGCATTATCATTTTAGAGGCCCGGAAATCAAGAAAACTTGTCCATGCTATTGGATTATGCGATGAAAGAAGTGCGTTTAAAGGAGATCTTGAATATAAAATTGTTAATAACGAAAGTTTAGATTAGATGAGGGTCGTGGCCAAGCTAGCCCAACAATGCTTGAGAATAATCGACACGACACAATTTGACTAACACAATAATCAAATATAACGACATAACACACTATACGAATTTAAGCAAGAGTTAACATGACACGAATAAACCTATTGACACGAGTTAACACTTCACAAATGGACTCGTGGATCATGGTATTTTGAGCGAGTCAAGGCATGATAGGACACATATAAAATAAGTTTCGACGAAAGTTTGTCATGAAAAATCCGAGTCGAATACAACTATTAGGCAAAATGAGTGATTGCTTCAACTCCAATAATGGTCCTGGCTATTTATGTAATAGTTCTTCAGATGACAGGATAATGCAAAAATTTATGATTTGGGAGCTTCAAAATTGATTCTTAAAGATAAAACTGAAATAACTACTCTACTTCAAGACAAGTTCGTATATTTGGATCCCGAATATTTTTATTCAAAACAACATTGGAGTAGTCATTGTGGAGCTGGTAACAGGAGAAAATGCATTATATTTTTTTCAGATGCCCGAAAATCAAGAGAACTTGACAATGCCTTTGGATTGTGCGATGAAAGAAGAACGTCTAAATGAGATTTTGGATATAAAAAAATTGTTAATGACGAAAGTTTAGATAGATAAGGGTTGTGGCCAAGCTAGCCCAACCATGCTCGAGGATAACCGGCCCAACGATGTCGAGGATAACCGGGTCGAGAGGCCTACCATGAAAGAGTGGTTGTACTATTGGAGGGGATAATGAAATCAGAATGCTGATGGCTCTATTACTCTTTTCATTTCTTTCATGTATAATCCATTAACCGTTTTCATCCAACTTTTACATTCAGATCAGTTGGATGATGAAAACATCGTTTTTATATAAGTGGTACTGCTTATGAAAACTTTTAATGGTTTAGTTATATATATATAAAACAAATTTTATATAAATAATATTTATTTAAATATTAATTCCAGAATTATAACTGAACTATTTCATAATAATTTGTTAACTTATAAATACTTATGGACTTTTGCCAAGTCTCTGGAAAATCCTCAAATTTATTTAAAGTATATAGTTTTGACATGTAATATGAGATTTACTACATTATTATAAAAATAAAAATTTATAACAAAAGTTGTTTAAGTCATATAAAATGATTGGTTTAAGGTTCAAATACATATTTTATTGTTTGAAAACTAAATGGTATAAATCAAATACGAATTTTATTGAATGAAAACTGAAATATTTTCATGTAAAACTTCATTGGACATATGGTGATCTTAGCACAAGTTTAATGGGTTATATGAGCCTTTTTCCCTCTCTTTTTTCTATGCATTCAATCACCATTACTTGAAGATAAGCAAGCTAACATTAATTCTTTTTCTTATCTAACTCTAAAAGTTATGTGCTGAAAATTGATTTTTAAATGGTAAAGTATCTTAATACTTTTTTACTGTCAAGTAAAAATGTTTATCTTTTGTATTACATCATTAAGTTAACAAGTATAATATTTGTTCATTTTGTTCTTGGCTTGAACCAGGACAGAACCAAGTGTTTTGTAAGACTACTGCTGGCCTTGCAGAACCAGAAAACCAACTCCTGTTTACTGCACAATTTAAGAGCTATACCGCCATTATGGGTGATCCTTCTTTATTACCATATATAATCATCTCTATACTAGTTTTTATATGAAATTTATCTTCAAATATTTCAGTTTATCAATACTTAGCCAAAATCTATCTTGATTCATGAATAGTAAGTAAGATTGAAAATTCTCATAATCTTTTGGAGGGTAACTACTAAAACTATAACTACAGGTTGAATAGATGGTTTGTTCAGTTTGTAATTGACTTACAAATACTCAAAAATCCATTATTGTCCTAGTCTGATCAATTCTCCTCTTTTTCTTTGGAATTTTAGGAGCATTATTTCACATGTCCACAAAAGCTTCATACACATTTTTAAATTAAAAATTAGGTCACTAGGTACCTTCAGCTTATGCAAAATGAAGGGTGGGATCCAATAAAGATCATTGATCAAATATATTATAACTTTATATGATTTTTCCAATGCTCAAAGTAATGATGACAATTTAAAACCGTCATGCGGTAATAGATTCGAACTAAACCAATTCACTGAATACCTCTCAATATCACTATAGAGCTGAATTTCGGTTCTCTGGCTGTTTATTGCCATAATCATTGGTGTTGTAGGTATAAATTCTATTGAAAAGGAATGAAGTTCGATTCCTTGAAGTTCTGATAATTATGCTATGGCATCCACGCAGAGAAAATTGATTGAGAAAGGTCGGTGGTTGAAGTAGCGAAGTGATTGGGCTCAACCTGGGAAACAAAGAGAGGAAACGGAATTGAGAATTCCATTCATTGCAAGAATCCCACATCGCTTGGATAAAGGACATTCCAAGCTAGTTAAGACATTTTTTCTCATAAATACTTATTAAAGACCCATTGGGCCGACTTATGCGTCTTAAAAAAAAAAAAAATGGTTCTGCTCCTATTGGACCGCGTCACACGAAAATGTAATTATAAAATTTCGACAACTTATACTTTTATATAAAGTTTTGTTTTTTACATCTAAATAAACACTTTTTTGTGTTTTAAAAATAAAATTTTAACAAAATAAAATATTGTTAAAATGATTTAGAATTTTTGATTTATTGTTTAAACACGACTTCTAAGGTTAGAAAACTCAATTATATAAAACAAACTTTCATGTAAAATTGAAATATTTGAAGATAAATTTCATATAAAACTATTAACACATTCATAATTATGTATACATTCATATAAATCATTCAAAAGACCTCCATTTGTCAATACATCTCACCACCAAAACAAAGCAGTTTATTATTAACGATTAGATGATTGAATGTTGGATTAGTTTATTATTATTAATGATTAGTTAGTTCAAGAAAGAAAGAAAGCAATAGCTGTTGATGTCTTATAATTAATGGTTATGTTAATTTATACAGAAAATTGAAGTCCTCAATGGTTATGAATTTGTTCCTGTGCTTCTGCAATTCAATTCAATTTGATCAGATCAGATCATTTTCTTTCTGAATTTCCAGAAAGTAGCTTTTTTACCTTGAAAACTTCTTTTGCCTTAGCATGCATGACCATATCCATTGGCAAGTTGGTAATCACCATGGAGATCATTGGAAACAATCGTCTACAAATGTAAAATCATAATTCACAATAGCTACTGTCATTTTCCTATGTATTAGCATAGCACATACCTGAAGATATGTCCCACTAATTTCATCGAAGCTTAATATGGATTCTATCGTTCTTATACCTCTCGATATAAAATGTTTCCATGGAAGATGGTGATTCATTCGGCTATTGCAGTTACTTTAATTTAAATCGTTTTTAAGTAAAAAATAAATATTGGGTTTTCCCAAGAGAAAATATTATTTCTATTTAACATATCGACCTAATTACTAAAGTTCATTGTTTTTTTTTTCTCTCATGAACATAACATATTTTAGTGGAGACATTCAAATGAGCACTTATCATTCTAAGGACTTTATGATCTTATTATAAAAGGCTAAGATGTATAATTTTTCAGTAGAAAATTGTGGATGAATTGATCATTATCATGATATGCTTCAAAAAGTTTTTCCTCTTTTAAAAAATCATGTATATCAGAATATTATAGATAATTAATAAAAAAATTCTAGATATTCTTTTTGTTCAAATAACTATATCTTAGTGTTTATAATAGTTCAGAAAATGTATTAATAGATATTTTTTTTAGACTACTTCTAAGTTCTAATAAATAAAGTCTGGAATTGGGATTTTACTAATATTTTTTTAAAGTTATAATTTTGAACCAGATATTTTACATCAAATAAAAACTTAAAAGTAACGAATAGTCTATAAATGAAGTGGCTATAAAAGAATTAATTATAGCTTATAAGTATCTAGCTATATATATATATATATCTTGTATCTAATTAATGTTGATGTATAATTGTAAAATACACGTGATGATGTTAAATATTAATATAAGTAGTAGTGATGGGAGTTTATTTGTTTGCTAGTTTATAAATTTATAATATTTAAGATCAGCCAACTTCCATGGAATCTGATCTAGTGTTTAAATTAAGTTCCACAAATATATTTATCAATTTATTTAATTATCAATATAGTGGTTAGAATATAAAGATTAAACTTTCTATTTACTTAATGTGTTTGGCCTTTCAAAAGAAAATATATATATTTGTGACTAAGTTAATTAAGCCATAAAATTAGAATGTGAATGGTAATTGCCTCAAGTGATTTTTAACTTTAAAATTAAAAAAGGGTTAAACTTCAAAATTTGACATTGTGGGTTGATCATTATGAATAGTGTTTGTATCTTTTGAGTAACAGTTTACTTAAAGGAAAAGCTAATGGTTAATTTATGTTTTCCATAATCTCCTTTTACCTTATTTTATTCAACTTTTTTATTAATTATTTCATTATATATACAAAAAAATAAATTGTATTTTTGTATGATGATCGGTTTATTTTTGGGATGGTTAATTAGTTTGATTCATTATCATTTACTTTCCATTTAAATCATATATATATATATATATATATATATATATATATATTTTAAACTAAATATTACACTCTTAGTTATTTTTAAGTGAAATTTTGACACTTAAAATAGGGTCGATGAAACAATTAGAGTTTGAGGGATTCTGAATTTTGTTTGAGATGGACTTTGTACAATAAAAAAATTATTGATAAAATGAATGAATTAATGTGAAATTTGCCCTTTTGTTTAAAATTATAAAAGCAAAGAATTTAATTGAAAAAATTATAAAATTAAGGATATTGTCACATTCTTATCGTAAAACTCGTTTTTCTTTTCGGAATGGGCTATTCGCCTCCTACTTGCCATACTAATTTTGTTTAAATTCTAACATTACTCTCAACATTCATTATTTTAAGGGTTATAAATAAGAATTGAATATATATGACATTTTGTTTATTAGACAGCAACTTTTGTCAATAAAGATAACATATATATGCTTAAAATACTAGTAGGTATCACTAATATATAAAATATTAAAAAAAAACTGAAAATATAAAATTTAAAGATAGTAAAGATGCATGGAAGCAAGGAAAGATTAGGTGAGAACAAATCCATCACAATATATGTTGTCTTTTTTATGTTTTAATTAAGTTTTTTTTTAGAACCTTAAATTAAAAAATTAAAATAAAAAAAAAAGATTGGAAGCTCGTGCAGGCAGCAGTCTCCAATCCCAAGATCTTCTCACATGGCTGCAGCTTGCAAAAGCTTATAATTTTAAAATATTTTGCCTAACAATAATAGTTATAAATATAAATGAAAAAAAATAAGGTGCAAGAAAAGGGTTGTATTAAGAAAAAACAATTAATTTAATATTATAATCCACTGGTCTAACAGCGTGCGAATATTCGATAATTGCGTCTTGATTGTTATTTAGTTATTGTTTATTCTTCTTTCCCCTTTGGCCTTTAGATAGAAGAAGCATGCATCATTCATTTAATATTCAATCCATCAACCCACTATATATATATTTCATTTCTTTAATTTTTTCCCATGTGATCCATTATCATATACCCAACCCTTTGGAAGAGATCCTATTCTAGTTTTATCGAGTTTTTTTAAGATTTTTTTTCATTATAAATGTTCGTGTCGTGTCGTTGTTGTGTTACAAAATTTTTATTTTTAAAACTAAATTAATTTTATTATATTTGTATTTAGGGTTAAGAATGAGACATGCATAAAAAGACATATTAACTTTAAGAGACTAATTAAATATTGTTTAGTCAACAGCTACTACTAGTATATAAGTACGTAGCATATAACATAGGAAATTGTAACATACATTAACTATGTAATGAATTGAAAAGGTAAAAAAAAATATATATTTGTTTCTCATCTAGGCATTACTTAGCAGACTTTGTCTTTATGTCTTAATAATAATAAAATTGAGTCCTTATGGGGTATTGTGCTTGACAATACTACCCCTAACTGGGTCTTTTGTTGGAGAGGTGCATGCCATGTCCAAAGATCCTAAGCACAAACTTCGATTACTAAAATCTTAATTTCTACAAATAACAAAGCAAATGGTTCTTGTTGGAATTTGATAATAATAGAGATTTTAAATACAATAAATATCAAGTCGTCTTGGGAATATCATCATCATCTTCATCATTTATTTGTCAACCTCGTGTTAACCACGCCCACCCATGTGTAACTCTAACGTGCACCAACTTTCTTTTCACTATTTTATTTTTTATATAATGAAAACAAAAGTGTGTTTACCTACATTTTATTTAGAATTCAACATGGAGGGACCATATCAAATCTACAATCACAACAAAATAATCACAACCCTTATATTTAAAAAAAAAAACACCAACATGTAAGATAAGTTCGATCAATAGCGACCCAATCACTTAAGAGTGATAAATGAAATAGTTTTTATCATTTTCAAAGATAATTTAACAATAAACTTTCAATAGTCACAAAATTTATATATATGTATATATGAATAAACTTTATATATACATGCATGAATTCAATATATAAATAATATACATTATTAAATTGTAAATAGCCAATGAAAAGGATATTGGCTAATAATAAATTAAGCAGTCAAAGATGAAGCTTTGTTATAGTTAGTGGTCAAAGATTAGGGTTTAGGAAGAAATTAAATAGGAGAGCTTTAGATGACAGCTGCACATGCTTCCATTGATTCTTCATTTCTAATGGTTTTTTTCTTTTCATGATCAAATTTACAAAACTAAAATTAATTAATTAATTAATTACTAGAAGTAATCTTCTTTAATTTAGCTAGCTAGGCTAGCTGTTTTTTAAAAGGTGTGTTAATTAATTTTCTTAATAAATAGTTTTATAAATAATTGCATTAATATCTCCGGAATCAGACAAAAGGGCCAGGGCCATATTTATTTCTTAATTCAATTAGTGTAGCAGCAGCAATAGTATGTGTGTCACTCATCAATATATATAGACATACACTTTATATTATTAATTAAATAAAACTTTTTTATACAAACATTAACCAAAGTAGATTCATTCAAATATTTCTTCATACATATGTGTACATTTGTTAATGCTTCGATCACTTCTTATATATCTAGAGTCTTAAGTGAGGACTAAATCATCATTAGTGGGAGCTAATTTAATTAATTAGTCATTCAAAACTGTAATGGTTTTGGATTCAAAAAAATCTATGTAATATGATACAAATGAGAGTATATAAAAATGAATTAATGAGATTTAAAAAGTTACTTACAAAAACCATCAACAAGGTTCAAGTTTCTCCTATGATACCAATGAGAGTAAATAAAAATGAATTAATGAGATTTAAAAAGTTATTTACAAAAACCATCAACAAGGTTCAAGTTTCTCCATGCATGGTGGTCCAATATAGATATCCACCTTATCACCGATGACGCACACTCACGAAGAAGAGCATGGTCATTGAGTTAATTATGCTCGGGTTTATTCAACGTTTCTAAGGATGCTAATTGGATTTCTTTGTGTAATGTGATCTCCATTGATAAGTTGTGGTACCATCCAACTTTATTAGTTGGATTGTATCCTCCGTTAGTTGCATCATCGATCGATCATTGACATGTTTTACCACTTTCATTGTAATCGTCATTCATGAATTGTTTTTGTCAAATCTTAGATGAAAAGTGGGAGAAGAAATGATAAAAGAAAGTGTTAGAAGCAAAAAAAAATATCATAAATATGAGATGATGGAGTGGTAGTAGTAGTGGTTGGTGGGGTAATGAAATGAAATGAAATGGGTCATGTCAACTTTTTTTCCTTGTTTTAATCGGAAAATGTATGTGGTGGTGCCAAAGCTGACGTGGGTGGGCTCAACCAATCACTCACATGTGGGTGGGGACCACCTTTCCCTGTCGGCAATTGGGAAACGAAACTCCACTCTAACCTTATGGATCAATTTAATTGTACAAGACTACAAGTTGATGTTTGAAATGATAATAGAATTACAAATGGAAGTAGATATATATACAAACTCTTTTGGCCACTTTTGAGATAATCATCTTCACATGTTTCTTTTGAGCCATTGTAAGATGTGGTAACTCTATTATTGACTTTATGAGTTTAATGTGTTACATCTCATATTCTTTTTGTTTGGTTTATTTTAATTTGAATAATGTTAAACCCATTGTCTTCTATACTTGTAGCTAGGTGGGTTTTGTCCACAATCAACTCTCGGTAAGGTTTTGGGTGGTTGGGTTGTAAAAATCTCAATTTGTCCTTCGTGAGTGTCGTGTTGTCGCTTACAACCCAAAAAGTAATTTTAATCGAGACATCTTGTTTGTTCTCAAAAGAATAGAGTGATATCAAGGAAATGACAATAATCAAGACAAAAAGTAATGACTTTAGTTTAAATATTTTTAAGTGTTTCTTTGCAAACATTGTTTATCATATTTGGATGGAAATGAACGCGATAAAATTTTCAAGTGTTCGAAATGATGTGAAGTTTATTTGAAATGAAATTATCTTTGATGGAAACTCACTCATTCGAATTTGGAGATAAATTTTCACTTGTGAAAAAAATTGGTTAATTTGTAAAAAATGGAGCATTGCATATGAGAAAGTCACACTACTTCTGATTTCAAGGCATTCTAAGATTCGTTATTTGTATCACTCACTTTTGTTCTCATTCTATTTTTTTTTCTATTTTCATCTTGTTGGTTCATTCATTTTTGACAAAAACTAATTCTACCTTAATCATAAACTCTTGTAATCATTCATCATTTTTCAGGTCTTTTTATTAATGACATAATGTTTTTTTTTTTAAATAAGATACCCAAAGTAAATGTATATTTTTTATGACCCAAGTAATTTTTTTAGGATATAAAAGAAGATTATGAATATTAGAGATAAATAAACACAATTGAATAGGTGGGATTTGGGATTGGTGAGGTTTTGGGGCTAGTAAGGGATTTTAAGATTTTATTTTTCTTAAAAGTAAGTGAGTTATTAAAAAAATATAACAAAATTGACGATTTGAGTCATTTTTACATCTTATTGAATAATTTGATATTTTGGCCACACATTTAGACAAATTATAAGTTTTTCTCTTGCCTTTCAAAAGTGATTGATGGTTACTATGGTGAAGAGATTAAATGTTTCAATATATTAAACTGAATATTGACATTAAGTTATTATGCACTCTTTTATTTATGAATTAGCAAAAATAAGAATTTGTATATAATTCCTAAATTTCAATTTCAGTGAGTAAAACATATAACTAAAATGTATTTCTTTAGTCTAGCGGCAATAAGAGGTGGATAATAACCTTAAGTTCTTAGATTTAAGCCCGTTAGACGGCAAGTTTTGCGTCTGCTTAAATAGTTAAGTGTGTTTGCGGGTTATATACTTAATCCGTCTTCCCATTTTTTACCCTACTAAGGTAGCCCAAAGGTAAGAGTCGACTTAAAAAATCAAAAGATCACGGATTCGATTTTATCTGAAAGCGCAACGCTTTAAGTTTAAGCGAGGGATATCACTTTGAAGTCATGCTAGTTGTTTTTTAGTTATAAAAAATGTAACCAAATGTAGCATATTAGTTTACATTTCTGTTTTCACAATATTGATTTATTTATTTATTTATTTAATAAACATCATATTTTTGAAGAAAAAAGTTAGTTTGCTTTATGTATGATTAATTAGAGATGATCTAAATTATTTGAGAAAGAAAAATGATGGAAAGGTATATTATTTTGATTAAATCATTCAAATATATTTTGTATTTAAGATTTTAAAATACTATAAAAAACAACTAAATAAAGTCTTTTTTTTAGGTTGTTTGATGTTGCTTTATTAAGAATTTGCATTAATTGTTTTAAAATAAATATTAAATAAAAAATAAGTTATTTGAGTTTTTAATTAATTGAATTATTATAATGTGTTTTTATATTTAAAATTTATAAAATAATAATAAAAATTATTAAAAAATTGAGTTATTGAATTATTAAAATAAATAAAATGTGCCCGGTGAGTTTCTAGGTAAATAAACCCAAAAAACAATCATCAAACCAAACGAATTCTAAATCGATAAACCCAAAAGCCTCGTGGGGAGTGCCATTGTCATAATTGTTGCAACAAATGAAAAGAATAATTAATTATTTACAGATAAATCATTTTTAATTTATAATAATGGAATTGAAACAATTGAACTTCACTTTTGGAAAAGTAATGTGTGTAGTCTATCTAGCTTGTAAATGGCATTGGCTTGTACTCCATCATATATATATATATATAATAATTAATTAAAATAATAAAGTTTTTAATAAAAATCAAATTTAATAATGTGTTCATTAAAATAATATTGTTTTTATTTGAGTTATCACACTGATAAGAAGAAAAAAAATTCAAGTACATATTTTTTTAAAAGAAAATTTGTAGTCATAAATTTGTATAACAAAAATATGTCACTTGGAAAGATTTGTATATATTATAGACAATTAATATTTGAATGAACTTTAGAATTTCTTTAAACCAATGTTTTGTTTTTGTTTTTTTTATTGGAAAACAGTTTAGTGTTATTTTATTTAAAAAAATCTAAAAGAGAAAAAAAGAATACAAAAATTTAAGATCAGATCTAGACAATTTCTAGATTTGACAATTTCTAGATTTTAGAATAAAATAATAATTGAATTACAGACAACAACAATCAATTTACGTCTATAACGTTTTTATTTTTATTCTATTTGTAACTTTCTCAAACGAAATGGCATAACTTTATATTCCATTCATTTCTTTCGATTACTCTCCGGATTGAATGAGTGCATTTCTTTACACCAATATTTATTTAAGTCAGTGAAAATTTATATTTAATCAAAACTCTTTTATTTGAATATAATTTATTAACATAATGTAGTTTTTGTGAAAATAACAATATAGAAACATAAAAAAAAATAACAATTGACAATTTAACCAATGAAAATGTGAAATTAAAATGACTAAAAATATATTAAAATAGTATGGCCCAATGGGTCGTTATTTATTATTGTCGCTGATATATTTAAAATTATTATTTATTTATTTATTTATCGGGTCGGTCGTATGGACTATGGACCATGGCCGCCCATTCTCGAAGGGCCCACGTGGCACCCATTCTCTCCACCTCATTGACACGTCTACATCATAGTACATCCTCTCTCTCACTACATCTTACTAAAATACATACATTTATACCTCTCTCCCTCTACAAGATATTATAGTTTGGCTTTTAAATAAATTATTCTTAAAAAAATATATATATGTATTATAAAATATTTAAAAACATTAAAAGAAAAAAAAGATAATTAGTATGTGTTATACATAAACTTGTAAAATATGATTTTTGTTAAGAAAATAACTGAAAACAAACGAGTCCTATCTTACGTTCGGGATCGGAAATTCGGAACCACCGAGGCTAGGTATGGATTAGGAGATGAGAACATGTTAAAGTCTTCCATCCCTATCCGTGTGACCTGTTTGGTTCGTATATTTTTGTCCTATCTGGAAAATATAGCAATACAAACTATATATACAAAATATAGAAGATAAAATGGTCCTCAGCTTGTATATTACGATATTTGTAACCTAATCATATTCAATTTTTTTTATTTATTCCTTTTTTAAGTTTTAAATCTGAAAACAATTTATTTTCGTCACGTGTGAATGTCATGTAGGGTATTTGTTCAAGTGTGTTTTTATTCATTACAATTATCTCGTATTTATTTATTTTCTTACAAAGTGCACGCATAAAATGCACACGCTAGAAAATTAACTTATGCGTGATAAAAATTATAAGTAAAGTAATTACAGAATAATTGTTTATGAAATAATTAAAGTGCACCTTAAAGATTAAGCATTGAATGGTAGATTTTCAAATTCCATCAAATCATATTACTATTTTTGGGTGTTAGTTTAAAATTTACTAATTTAAATTAGAGTATAATTTACTAACTTTGAATATTTATTAAAAACAATAATTTAATTTAAATTAAGCTTATAAAGGTCAGAGAGTTCAAATAACAAAAAATTTATTATTTAAGAGATAAAGACTTGGAAGTTTTTATCCTTTATCCTAGTCACCAATCAAATAAACACAAATCAAAAAAAAAAAAAAAAAAAAACATAAAATCCCATATTTTATTTTTTTTAAAATCCTAATATTTTCTTTCAAAAATATCTCAATATTAATTTGTGCACACTATTATTATTTTCTGAAAGTAAAAAAAAATATTATGCAAATTATTAATCTATAAAAATATATATATGATTATTTGAAAATCTTAATTGCTATATTTATTTTTTGTGCTAAAATCAATTATTTCAAAAATTATATAATATGTTAGTATCAGAGTTTATCAATAACAATTTAAAAAATCTGTACAAAATTGATTAAAAAAAATATTATGATCTAAAGAATGGTGAAGGAAAATTTTAATTTGAAGTTTGACCCTTTAGAGTTTAGAAAGCATGCTGAATATATTGAAAAGAAAAAAATGAACTTGTTTAGAAAGTATTTTAAAAATATACTCATTAAGTTAGTTTAAAAATAGTAAATAAAGTAAATAAAAATTGAAAGCAGTTGGTTATTTTATCCTAATATATATATATATATATATATATAAAATCTTAATATTGATAATATCCATATTATAGTTAAAGATTTGTTGTCTAAACTACCCTTGACTTCATGAAACTCTCTTTCCTTCCTAGTGCATTTACTTTTGAAGAAACATGAGTTTTCTTAATATACATATACATATATACTAGATGCAGAAGACCTCATTATACCCTTTAAAAATGGCACCTTGAAGCTTACTCTCTTTCTCTCACTAAGTAATGTCCCAACCAAATGCATACTAACAGCATCATCATCCTAGGTTAGTAGGTGGTTTTATTTGTCTGGATGGATCTTGGAGTGGTGGGTTTTGAGGGTCTTGGAGGTTCAGATGACACAGCTAGTTGTTTCGCTTCTTCTCTTTCTTCATCAGCAGTAGTAGATCCTGATGAAGCTAATAAGCAAAAGCTGTATGGATCTGGGTCTGGCCAGCTCAGGCAAGAAAGGGCTTTTGAAGATGACTGGAGGTGCTGTTTAAAAGTTGCTAAAACAGAGGATTTTTCTGCTTCTAAAGCAGCAATGCTTCTCATGAGATCTAGTGCTAATACAACTGCAAATGCTTCTCCTTTTCTTGTTTCTGAAAATGGTCAGCAAATGCTCAGTTTCTCTTCTCCTAACTCTCAATCAAATATCTCATCGCCTAATTACTATCATCAGTACCAGCCTGCATCATCGTCTCTTTATAATACCAGAAATACAGGTATACTCTCTTGTTGTTTTAGGGTTTTTGTTCTTTTCAAAATGGATTGAAAATGAAGTTGAAAATGAAGCTGAAAATGAAGGATGGATAGATGGGAAATTGTGGTGGTACTTACCTATTTGTCTGTCTCTCTAGTATTTCATTTTAGCTTTGGGTTTTTGCTACTTTTGGTCAACGACAAGAAGTTCATTGATATGTTGTAGTAGTAGTAGTAGGTCTCCTTTAATGTTGCAGACATGTTTCAAGTTGTGGGTTTTTCAGAAAAATCCATTCTTGAAAGATGATGTTGATGATGATGGTTCTGTTTTTGTTCATTCAGGTTATGGATATGGTGGCGGTGGCGGTGGTGGAGGTGGCGGCGGAGGAGGAGGATTGAATGCTCAAACAATGGTGTATGGAATGAGAGGTCCGTTTACTCCTTCACAATGGATGGAATTAGAACATCAGGCTTTGATCTACAAGTACATTACTGCAAATGCTCCTATTCCTTCGAATCTCCTCATTCCAATCAGAAAATCCCTTGATTCTGCTGGCTTTTATACATCTGCCGGACCCCTCAGATCCAATGCATGTAAGTTTGTTTCTTCATTCTTGGAGACTTAAAGAGAAAGTAGAGTGTCTGTTTTATGGTTTGTTTGTTTTTGTTTTGTTTTGTTTGGTATAAGCAGTTGGATGGGGTGGATTCCATCTGGGGTTTTCGAACAGCACCGATCCGGAACCAGGCAGATGTCGCCGGACGGACGGGAAGAAATGGCGGTGTTCAAGAGATGCAGTGCCCGATCAGAAATACTGTGAGCGGCATTTAAACAGAGGACGCCATCGTTCAAGAAAGCCTGTGGAAGGCCTTACTGGCCATTCCGTCTCCGGTCCCGCCACTGCCAAGGCGTCGCCGGCGACTGTGACCGGAGGCGGCAGCGGATCTGGGGTTCTTCCTTCTACTACTACTACCACGAATCCTACGAATCCTTCATCGGCTTCTCATTTAAACAGGTGAAATGAAATTTCAAACAATCTTGGATCCTTCATCCTTCCTTAATCGTTTCATTTGGGGTAATTAATTGTTTTCAAATATACCAGATCATATCTAAACAAGGAAAATGGGAAAGTTCAAGACAAATTAGATCTATCATCTTCCATTAATGCCTTAAAGGACAACCAGTACCCTGTTTCAACTCAGAAGAGCTTATATAGAACCTCTTCAAATCAGCACCCTGTTCGTCAATTCATGGACGGTTGGCCTAGTAGCCAATCCGATTGCTCAGCCTTCTCATGGACTAACATTGACGAAACTCAACCGGAAAGAACCCAGCTTTCTATTTCCATTCCCATGGCCTCCGATTTCATGTCGTCTACTTCCTCCCCTGTTAACAACAAAAAATGCCCACTTTCTCCCCTGCGACTGTCCACTCAAATGGGTCTAGGACTTGGCGATGCTTCTTCAATGGCGGGTAATGAAGATAGCCAAAGGCAAGCGAATTGGATACCAATTTCATGGGGAAGCTCCATTGGTGGACCACTTGGCGAGGTTTTAAACAAAACTAATAATAACAATATTAGTTCAATGGGTGATCTGAAAAACTCTTCTGCTCTTAATCTAATGACTGATGGATGGGATCATAGTCCGAGGCAGGCTTCTTCTCCAACCGGTGTTCTTCAAAAAGTCCCATTTGGTTCACTTTCAAACAGCAGTGCCGGAAGTAGCCCTAGAGCTGAGAGCAGCAATAACAACAGGACCCGTGAAGGTGGTGCTAGCGTCTGCAACTATCACCATTTGGCTCAACCAATGTGATCGATGACGACAAAGATGGCGACCAAATGGAGCATGAGTTTTCTTTCCTTCTCTTTAATTTTCACTATGTTTAACTAAACCTTGTTGAGATAATTTATGTTTTTCTTTAATTTGTTTGTTTATGTTATGTTCTTAAATTTCCAGCCCTTAAAAAAGGAAAACTATGGTTTGTTTTGAAACCGACAAAGTGGGAAACATGAAACAAAAGTCGGCCCCAGCCCTATGTTCCGTTTATAAAATCTGTGTTGTTATTATTGTTTATTTTTATGGTTTCTTGTTCGTTTTGAATGAATAATTGAATTGTGAAATTAGATAGATATTGAAAAAAGGAAGGAAAAAAGAGAGCATTAATAATGGCTATCGAGTCCTCATCACTATATTTCAACACTACCCGTGAAGATGAGTTAATGGTCTATGTCCCACCATTGTTGTCTCTCTTTTTCTTTGGAAATGACATCTTAACTAGCATTCCTCCAATATTTCAATTTTTCACACTTCACTTATATTTTGTGTAGATTATACAACCATATGTACTATAGTTAAATCTCTCGAGAAAGTTAAAACACGACTCTTTCTACTTGAATTATAAACGTTGTTTTGGTCATTCTACTGCCATGTTTATTTATGATATAAAATATGGATAAGATTAAAAATATGATATGAAAAATGAAAAATTGATAGGGTTAGGTTTTAAATTTGGCTTATTGTACTATGAGAAATAACTAGAACATAAATAGAGGATGAGGAATATGTGGAAGTAATCTTAAGGAGTTCTGTTCATGGGCTCTTAATGTTTCTCACCATAAAATAAAAATATATATGGTTGAATAAATATTTGAAATTGGATATTTTGTTTTGTATGATCAAGATATTATTGTTTGAGGTTGAGACTCATACTTTAGTTGTAATTACATTATAAAGACCTGTGGTTAAGGATGACAATTTGAAACTGCCCCGTGAAAACCGAACCGAATTGTCCTGTTTTGGACGATTTTTCCTTGAAACCGAATGGGGATGGGACGGGGATGGTATTTGTGTCCCCCGTCCCGCCCCGCCCCGATTTCACCCCGATTCTGCCCCGAACACCATAAACATAATTAAATATATTAAATCACTAATATATTTATTTATTCACTATAATTTATAAGAGTAATAAAGTTTTTTTTTATAATAATATAAAATTTTAATATATTATAATATATATTATATTAAAAAATTCGTTTATATAATTTTATTGTATAATTTTTATTTATTTTTTTTCAAAAAAAATTATTAACGGTGCCCGCAGGATTCCCTAAAACCGAACAGGGTGGGGATGGTATTAAAAAAATCCCCGAAATTAAAACGGGGCGGGGATGGTAAATGCATTCCCTGCCCGAACCGCCTCATTGCCATCCCTACTTGTTGAGTCTACAAACTCATACTCATATTTGAGTTTTCATAATCAAACTATTTATAAAAAAAATTGTGTTTTTGTTTCTAAAAAACTGTTTTACAAAGTACTCTGAAGGTGACTAGTGATGTCAATTATAAATTCTCCCCGCGGGTTTCGATTCGAATGGTCTCGTTAGGGTTTGATCAGTAGTTGACCGTGAATGATATTTGTGTTCCATCTCGATCTTACAACTCGATCTTACAATGATTTTGCCCAAACACTAATAAACACAATTAAATAAATAATATCATAAATATATTTATTTATTTCATGTTATAAAAATATATAGTTTTGTATAATAATATAACTTTACATTATATTATAATATATATAATATTAAAAAATCGTCTAAATAATTTCATCAACTTTTTTTTTTTTTAAGTATATGTTATAATGGTGCCCATGGTGATTTTTCGAAACCGAGCGAGACATGTAATGGTTTACAGTAATGGTTTACAGTAATGCATCCCGTCCCATCCGTCCCCATTTATGATACATAAATGTGAACAAAATAAAGAAAATAAAAATAAAAATAATTAACAAAATGATATTTGACCTTTGTTATTTTTATTTTCTTATATTGCGAGAAGGACAACGGTTATTAAGTCGACGTAAAAAATTAGGGCGAGCACACTGGATAGTTTGGGCGGTGCCTTAAGTGCGGGTAGGTAGTTGCTCTTCTCAAAGCTATTACATTTATATCTTTTAAGGTCCTATTTATTACTATTATCTTTCTACTTTAAATACTTCCAATTAATAAAATTCATAATAAAAAATTTATAATTTTAATTATAATTTGATCAAAATACTTTGATACTAAAAGAGAAAGAAAAAAAATAAACATGTCTAAATTTAATACAATTTTCTAAGACTATTCAAGCTGAAAATGATCTAAGACTGTACTAAAATTACAAAATTTGAGTTGAATAAAAATTATTTTTTAAAGTGTGAATGATTTTGAATTTATATTAAAATCAAAGTGATACAAATCAATAATGAAAGAATTCAAAAATAAGAAATGTGAAATTAACAACCGGTAATACAATTAAACATGGGAAATTTATAGTAACAAAACATGTCTAATATATATATATATATATTTTTAGTTAGGAAAAACTAGCATTAGATCTCACAATTACGAGTCATAACCTTAAATGGAATCGAACCCATAATACATGTCTAATATATAATTCAAATTATATTAGTTTATTATGAAGGAACAACTTTGTTCTTAGGACATATTTAAAATAATACTCATTTTCAAAGTCATTTTAACAATTTCAAATTAATGTTCATAGTTGGTGAAAAATAATCCACTAAGTTATTTATTTTGTTTTAAAAAATACAAAAATGTCACTTATATAGAAATTGTCAAAAGAATGTCCTTCCTATGTACAGACGGTTAATTATGGCTTTAAGAAAAATTACTCAATTATTTGTCATTTTCACAATAATAAGAACTTAATTTATTGTTTAGCATGAAATATATATATATATCCATTATATTTTAAGAACATACTAAATCAATTATTAAAGTTGCATCTATTGTAATACTTGTGTTCATGTTCTATTTTGTATTAACAAACAAAAATCATAATAAAAACTAAGACCTAACCATTTTGATTCGCATAAAATAAATAATTCATAATACTTGGGATTCAATTTATAGTTATATATTTTATTAAGAATCAAACTTTCAAAAGAAAATAAGGTTGTGAAACTACAAATTTTTTTTTTTACGTCTTTCAAATAAGGTTATAAAATCAATTTTTTTTCTTTTGATTTTCTTCGCTTTTAAATGAAACTTAGATGAGATTCAAATTAATGTCTCTGGAAATATTTGTAAAATGTTTTATGAGTTGAAAAGTTATAATGTGGTGATGTGTTGATTGATATAAAATACCATGAAAGTTAGGTATATATATGATGTGCCTAAAAGAGAACATTGAATTTTCAAAAATCAACATAGAACTTCTCAGTAGAATGTTGATTTGATTCTGGTTATTTAAGTTTAACAGTTCGGAATCTTCGAATTTATAATTTGTAAGTCATTTCAAAAATAGAACCGAATTAAATTTTTTAATATATTATATTATAAATTATATATAAAATTATATAATTTATAACTAAAATAAATTCGATTTTCAAGTTAAAACAAATCCAAAATCATATCTGAATTCAAATTAGTTTAAATTTGTTTATAAAACTAAAAATAAAATTGGATTTATTAGGATTCATTATGATAGTTGGTTCAGATATTGAACCGCACTAATCCTAGACCATTCAAAATATTTCAATTGAATAATAGTCAAATAATTTTTTTTACTATTATTTATATGAGTACATCAAGATATTAAATTACTATTTTTTAAATCTACTAAATACTTAAACCCATTAATATGAGCCCAACATTTAACCTAACATGAGAACAATTTGAACATAAAAAAAATAAAAATAACATTGTTATTAATCGAAGTAGAGGTAAAGTTTTATGAGTACATAGTGATATGGACTCTGTTCAAATCTTTACACTCAAGACCATTTAAAAAATTCTAAAAAGCTTGAAAAGAAAATGAATAATTTGTATAGATTATGAATTTTGAAAGATCCATATTATCATGTGTATAAAAAATTAGGAAACACCATGTGAACTGTATATATAATTAAACTTTCAATGGAAACATTATCAGGATAAATGAATTAATATGTAGTTTTTGAGTTTTTATACAAATTGATATGTTTAAGTTATTATTTTAATATAATATTTATGTTGATTGAAATTGTATTAAGTATAAAGTGTAAGGCTATTTGTTAGTTTAGTAATAACAAATTTGGATTAAAACCCGATAAACACTTTTAAATTTCCAACTGAAACGATCAAGATTGTGATTAATGGTTCATTGCCTTTTCTAGTTTTCTTGATTGATTTTGTCTAGTTTGTTCACCACTTATCATCCTAGGAATAGTTAACTTATGTCATCTAAAGTTAGATCTCACAGGCTAGCCCAGACAGTTCACTCCAAGGACTCCATTCCATGGTAAACTCTAGGGTTGGCAATGGAACGGTTTAGAACAGAAAATGTATTTACCATTTTTGTCTCGTTTTTATTTCAGGGATTTTTTAAATATTATTCTTGTCCCGTTCGATTTCAGGAAATCTCCGCAGGACACCATTTATAAAATATATTTTAAAATAATAAAAAATTATATAAACGAATTTTAATATAACATATATTATAATATATTAAAATTTTATATTAGGATAAAGAAATAAATTTATAATTCTTATAAAATATAATGAATAAATATATTGGTGATTTTAAATATTTAATTATGTTTATAGTGTTGGAGCATAATCGGGGTGAGATCGGAGCGGAGACGCAAATATCATCTTCGTCATATTCTCATTCGGTTTCGGGGAAAAACCATCATAAACAGGACAATTCAATTCGTTTACTGTGAGACGGTTTTACCTTACATCCTTATGAGAAACTCATTTAATTTAAACATTGAACATTTAGTTAAATTATTATATTTTTAAATATAAATGTTATAACATAGTAGTTCAATAAAAATTAAAATATTTTGTTTGATTATGTGTTTTAATTTCATCCAAAATAAATTATTATTTTTAATTTTAAATATATTAGTTATATATTATTAGGGAGCTGCTTTTTCCACCCCCTCCCATATTCCCACCCCCTCCCTCACTCCTCAATCAACTCTAAAATGACTTATTTAACCCTGCCACATTTATATATTTACATTTCTTATTTTATTTATTTTAGGGCGGCGGTGAAGCGACTTATTATTAAAAATATTATGTTTGACTAATTATTAATATATAATATTATTAAGACTTTTTATTAAAAATATTATGTTTGAATAATTATTAATATATAATATTATTAAATAAAATATTATGATTATATTAATTATTAATTATTATTTAATAGATAATTTTATTTATAAAAATATTAATAATTATTAATATTATGTTTGACTAATTATTAATATATAATATTATTAATTAAAATTAGAAATAATTATTAATATATAATATTATTAATTAAAATTAAAAATATTATGTTTTACTAATTATTAATATATAATATTATTAATTAAAATATTATAATTAGACTAATTATTAATTATTATTTGATAAATAATTTTTGTAAGTATTTTAATATATATATATATATAATTAATATAATAAAATATTAATTATTTATATTTTATTAAATTATTATATATTTCAATATTTAATATATTTTAAATAATTATAATATAAAAATAATAATATTTTGTATTTTTAATTAAATAAATAAAGTTAAAAAAATATTAAAAATTAATTAATTAATTATATTTAATAAAAACACTCAATAATAAAATAAATAAAATAAATAAAATAAGAAATGTGTAAATATATAAAGGTGGTAGGGATAAATAAGTCATTTTGAAATTAATTAAGGAGTTAAGCGGAGGTGGGAATATGGGAGGGGGTGGGAAAAGCAATTTGCATATTATTATTATATATATATATATTTAATTATTTTATACGTAACAAATTTTAAAATTTTATATATTTAAATATAAAATTAATTAAATAATAATAAAAAGTAAATAACATATAAATAAATTATATTTATAAAATTAATTTTATTTTTTCATTCTTTAATTAAATAATAACTTTTCTAATTTATAAATATAATTTTTTTTAATGTAAAATAATATATAATCATAAAATCGATATTATTTATAAACTCGTAAACTTTTATTAATATAAATTTAAAATTGTAAAATTTATCTAAGCGTTTTGGGTAAAGTCTGACTTGTTAAACTTTTCTAAAATTGTGAGAATTTAAGAGTAAATTTAAAATTTTACTTATTTAAAATCGTAAAAAATTGTAAGATTTTAAGAATAAATTCAAGATTTTAACTGATTTGATTAAGACAAGAATAAATAAATAATCCACATTTTTGTTACTGGGTTGGAATAATTCAAAACTCTGATTCGACTATGCTGACATTGCACCCAATACATACATGGACTTGTCTAATACAATAAATAAGTTTGACAATAATATAGTCTATAAGAAAATTATTCCAGTTAGAAATTGATAAAACTGATGATTAACAATCTCATAAGTTTACACCTTCAAAAACTCATAGAATTAAAAAATTAAACTAAATGTGTAGATTTAGGATGGTAAACAAGTCAAGCCCAGGTCCCGCTCCTTACTATATATTCGAGTTCGATTCGAATACAAATTTTTATGTTATACTTAGAACTCGATAAGAGTTTGTTTACTACCTAGACAAAAACTTTACCTTAGGGAAAAATATTTTTTTAGGTTATTAAATATCAATATATTAATATATGTTATAATAGTTTTGCAAAATATTACAAAAAACAAATAAAAAAACACAAATTTAACATGTTCACAAAAATAAAATTTTGACAAGTACACCCGAAAAAAAAAAATACTACTGATGAATTATAACAAGTATTACATTATGATAATTTAAAATTATGATAGAGTTTGTATAATATTCCTTCTCCAAACTATAAACATACAAAATTAACTATAAAAATACTCTCAATAAAAATTTCATCTTTCTAAAATATGTAGTTGAGCTTTTTACTTTTAAATAAGCACAAGAAAATGAGAAATACATAATCCTAAAAATATAGAATCATAATTCATATAATATATATATATATATATATAATTGGATTGTTAAAGAGGGTTTTACACCAAAAAAAAATGTTCATAAATCCATAAAAGAGCATAGCAAAATCATCTAAATATATATGTTCGCAATCGAATCAATCTTTAACTTAGCTCGTTTAAATTTTTAACGAGCTCAAAAAATTCAGACTAAGAAACGAGCTTTGTAATGAGCTCACATTTGAAAAACTATAAAACTGTTTTTTTTTTCATTTACATCCCTAATTAGATTCATGGCCGGCCAAACGGTAAGTGAAACTATGACATGGAATAGGGGCACACTAAGAGGCCAGACCTATTTAATGTTTAAATAATTAAATTATTTAATTTATTTTAAAGCTCAACTATATTGGTCAATAAACCAATTTTAAAATAACTTTCTATAACTTAATACAATGTTGAATAACATATTTTATTTTTTATAAATAATTATATTTAGACTTTTAATTTAGTTTATTTAATATTTTGGGTACCCCATACAATAAAAAAAAACGAGGCACTGGGTACTAAATATTTAACATTTCTTCTACTAGGTTTAAGTTTCTTTGTTTATTCTATGAGTTATTTTCTCTAAGCCTACGTTTGGTGTTGCAGGTATAGTTATTTATATATATTAAATTTAATTAGTTGATTGGTTAAAAATCATATATCTAATAAGTATAAATTTTACTAATCTTATCCTTCTATATTCATATAAATCCGACATATAAATTTTCATTTATCATTAGCATTTCTGATCTTTCATTTTATCTCTTTAATCTTATCAATTTCTAAAGAGCAAACCAAGATGAAAATTGGAATTCCTACTTCACAATTCAAAAAGTAGTCTCTAATGATTTTGGCTTTGAATATAGGTCGAGATAGAGGGATTTCTACCGTTTCCTTAATAGGGATGAACATGGGTGTTTTACCTTTTACACATAAGTCCTGTGAACAAATAATTCTATTACTCTACTAATTGTAAGTTTTTCTTGTTTATGTAGTCTTTGTTGAATGAAGATAAATGCTTATATTTATGTAATTGAATTGGTTTTAGGAACTGGGAGTGTCATCCTTTTAACTAGGTTAACTCTAATCTAATAGATTCCCCCATTGTGAATAAATTCATCCGATTCCAGTAGAAGAAGCAATTCTTTCAGAATTTTGAGACAATTTTGTGACTCTTTGAAATAATTTGATTACCATGTTAATCATTTCCTTTGGTAAGCCAACTAAATTAGATATTAGTTTTGTATTTCATATGATGCATATTGTCCAAATCTATGACCTAGGGTTACAAAATTTTGATGAAAATGAACATAAGTCCTTTGGACATAAAAGAATATCTTGGTAGATAATTTCCTCATATGATTTGCCTCCCTGTTGTTAGAACCTGTTTCAAGGGAAAATATCTATTCTCTCATTTGTTCACACAAAATATTACATACCCTCAGCATGTAAATTCATTACAAATTATTCCATAAACTAAAATACTTTTAATCTCACTTCTTCCTCAAAAGTATCCACAACAACACCATGATTAAGACTCCTGTTAACTTTCAAATAATAAGAAATGCTCATAATTCTATCAATTAAGGCATGTTTAAAGCTTAATGTGTTTGTCCTATATCATCCACATAAATTTCACATTGATAATAATCAATCAGCATGAAACAAAAGTACAATTATAATTTCATATTTTATGGTTATTATGAACTGAATAAAAAAAGGTAATTTATATATGTATATATTGTTTTATAAATATTTATATAAGTACTTGTAGCATTAAACTTGTAGATCTACAACTAATTAATGACTAAACCCTAATCCAAGACAGTATACACAAATTCAATAGTATGGATTAATCCTTCACATTACTCGATCAAAAGACTAACAAAAACATAAATTCAATAAAGAATACATATCCATTACAGATTCAAAAGATGAAAGTGAAAATAAAAAGATTGTTAAACATGGTTATATAAAATATATTATATGTTTTAGATCAATAGGAACAAACAACCTTCTAATTTGAAAGCATATAACAAGTGGGTTTCTCTCAGACAAATGCCTCGTTTTGTCATCAAGGATGAATGGAATGGATTATAATCAGACTCGTCATCGTTTTGATCATCACTGAGAAACCACAAACCCATCAAGCAAAAATGAAAAAGATCATGAATTTAACTAGGGCATAATAAAATGGTTTTGAATTTGGGGGCATGCGTAACCCAAGCATTTAGATAATCAACTAGGGCTTTAAAAACACCACCTTTACTCTATATATGGAGAGGAATCAAGGACGACAAAGAATGGCGCCTTACAAATAAGATCCATACTCCAATACCCATCATCATACAATCAATTTAAACAAAAATAAAAAGAAACAGCAAGAACAATTGAAAATAAAACAGAGCGCTCATATTCTATGGGTGTATAAAGAGTCTGTCATGCAAATATTGCATTCAGTACGAGGAATTTTTTATAATCACCGCGCCACAGGAACAAATCAGAACTATGAAAGAAAACCCAGATGATGAAAACAAGAAAAGCTAAATTTCCTAGAAACTGAAGGGAGGCAGAAGATCAGATTAGGGTTTTATGAGATGAGAGTGATATGGGTTTTCTTATATAGATGGTGGAGATGAGATCTCAAGTACAGCGGCGACGATAACTTGATATGGTTTTTTAAAACCCTAGTTATTTGTTTGGGCTTTATTTTCTTGGACCGCTAAACTAAGATCTTTCCTACTTTATTTGGATTTGCCAGCATCGGCCCATTAATAGAATTAAAATTGTTTTAAAAAATTCAAGAGTTTAATTTGTTACAAATAATTAATTAATTTTAAAAATTAAAAAAATTATTATAAAAATTATTTATTTGAATAGATAATCATTTATTTTTAAACTTGTATATATCCAAGATCACTTCTACTTTTAAGGAAGATATATTAAAAATGAAAAAAAAATCGTTTAAACATACCAAAAAAAAAATACATGAAAATAAGAAATAAAAAATATATATATTTAAATTCACTTTATTTTTATAAAATAATAAAATCAAAACACTTTATTGAGTTTTAAAATTTTAATATCTAAATTTTAAAATCGTAAAATTTTAATTAGTTTATTTAAATTTAGTTTGTTAATCTAATTAAAAATTGTAAAATCATATAGGGGAGTTAAAGATTATATTCAAAATTTTAACAAAATAAATTTAGCCTCTTTTATTCAAATATTTTTTCAGAAGAAAAAATATATTTGTTAAGATGATAAAGATGATAATTGTTTGTAATAATGTTATTAGATATAATTAAACCAAAATAAATTATCTCACATCATTCTTATATAATGACTTAAATATATATAAATAATAATAAAATTGAGTTTATAAATATATAAATCAATAAAATACTCTGTTGGGTTTAAAAAATATATATTATTAAGGTTTATAATAGATGTTTCTTTAATTTTGATTAGTAGAATATGAGAAATTAAGAGGGCTAAAAAATGGGAAATTTGACGAAATGACCTTGCAAATTGGTTTATTTGACCTGGTGGAATTTTATAATTTTTTTTGCGCTCGTGGTGTTATATTTTTTTTTATACGATTTTGCCCTTGTCGCGAAACGCTAAGTCACTTAGCGTTTCGCGAAGTGGATCAGAGGTTTGTATAAATACCCAAATATTTCCATTTCACTAAATTTTTTTCTCTCTCTTCCTCCAATTCTCTCCTTCACTCACGGTGGCCGGCGGCGACGGCGCCCGGCGGCGACGACATCTCCGTTTCCTCCAATATCCATACAAATCAAACCCGATCAGAGCTCTTCTAACCTAACTAATTCATTTATGTTTATCTATTGCCGATTTCTAACCCTAGATCTATTTGCATGCAGGTTTCTTATACTAGGGTTTATGTGAGTTCTCCGATTCTAACTATTTGAACGGCGTCGAGGTAGATCTTCATTCTAACTGTTATGTTCTTGTTTACATTTTCTTCATTTCAAAAACTTTTTCATATTTCCTTTATGTCCATCATTTTCTCCGTTTTGGTTGATTCTTATTTCTTATATGGTTCATATTGGTTCATTGAGCATTTCGTTAGGTTTTTATTATTTGTTATCTGTTCATATTTGCAGAAAATCTGTCTGATAAGAGCGTATCTGTTTCCGTTTCAGATCTGCTTACCGTTTCGCTACGGACTTACCGTTTCGCTACGGACTTTCCGTTTCGCTACGGACTTACCGTTTCGCAAAGTATACCTCGCGATTCGCTAAGTATCAAGATTTTTTGTTATTTATAGTTAATCATGAACTTCATTTGACAAGGTATTTACATCACTTCATGGTTATGAAGAGAACATGTGTTAACAAAACAAACTTTCTAATTTTACATTGGAAACATTTAGATTCTTCAGAAAATGCCTTTGAAGAATCTATCATTGACCTCCAGATAAGCAAAGATTGGCTGACTTTGATTTCGTTAGTCGTTAAGCTAAAGAAATAAATTTCAAACAATTTTCTCTTATCTGGAGTTCAACGATCGCTTCTTCAAAGATTTTTTCTGAAGAATCTAAATGTTTCCATGTAAAATTATAGGGTTTGTTTTGCTAACACATGTTCTTTTCAAAACCATGACTTTGTTGTTGATACCTTGTCAAACGAGATAGATTACCTATGAAACCAATAAAAAAATTTGTACTTGACGATTCGCTAAGTACTACGAGCTCCAGCTAGGAGAATGGTTTGAATTCGATTTCGTTATTACAATATAGTAGCGAAAACGTATTCAAACCATCTTCTCTTAGCTGGAGCTCGTTGACCTCTCGATTCGCTAAGTCCCTCCCGATTCGCTAAGTCCCTCCCGATTCGCTAAGTCCCTCCCGATTCGCTAAGTCCCTCCCGTTTCGCTAAGTCCCTCCCGATTCGCTAAGTGCCTCTCGATTCGCTAAGTGCCTCCCGACTCGCTACGGAAGTTGAAGAGACGCGCGTACTCACACGCGCTAGACCTTATATATTCAAAAAATTCAGAACATTTCATTTCAACCGCCCGACTCTCTCTCTCTAACCCATTTTCTCTTCACTGAATCTTGTCAAGCCCGATCATTTCTGCTTTCTTCTCGTTCGTCATTAAGGTTAGTTCATTATCATTTTCTGCTTTTTTGTTCATTGGTGGTTCTTGCATGTTAGTGTAATGTTGTTAATGTTCAGTATATATTTTTTTGCCAGTAGGGTTTCATCAGGGTTTCGCGAGGTACCTTCCGATTCGGTAAGTACCTTCCGATTCGGTAAGGACCTAGCGATTCGCTAAATACCTAGTTGTGGTCGATCATTTTCTGGTTTTTTGCTTATGGATTTTGGTCTTTGCATGTTAAGTTTAAGTGTTTGTTTCAGATTTTTTGTTTAGGGTTTTTGCATGTTAAGTTTATTGTTTGTTTCTGATTAGTTTCGTATTGTTTCCGATTCGGTAATGCTGTCTTATGTTCAGTTAACGGTTTCGCTCGGTACCTCTCGATTCGCTATCTGCCTCCCGATTCGCTAAGTGCCTAGCGATTCGCTAAGTGCCTCCCGATTCGCGAAGTACTTAGCGAATCGGGAGGCACTTAGCGAATCGCTAGGTTCCTCCCGATTCGCTAAGTTCTTACGTTTGTATGTGTTTGTTCTAACATTTTTGATGATGTTGTTTCCTTTTGTAGATGGCAGAAACAACTGTTACTGAGTTTCCTGGTCGGATTTCGTGGAAAAGTGCCCTCACCCTGAAGAAGATTGTGAATAAGTTCGAGGAAATGGATCTTCTGGAGAGTGTGTACAATACCCAGTTCAGATCATTATTCACAGCCCCCCTCTTGCAGTTCTCAGGAAGTATTGTACATCAAATGTTGATGAGGAGGTTAAGCTCAAACTCCAAGGAGATAACTTTCATGGTGAATGGGCAAAAGCTTGTATTTGGTATGAAGGAGTATGCGTTAGTTACCGGCCTATGTTTCGGCGTTTATCCTGAGTTGGACCAAGAAAAATTGCGCTGTTGTCCACCTCTCTCGGTTAAATACTTTAAAAGGAGCATGAGTGTGAAAATGTGCGACTTCGAGAAGGCTTTTTTCAAATGCAAAGACAAGGAAGATGCATTCAAGATGGGGTTGGTAGTACTGATTTGCCAGTACCTATTCACATTTGACCCAAAAAGAGTTATATTTCCAAAAATACTCAACATGGTGGAAGACAAGGACACTTTCCTCAAATATCCATGGGGTAAGGTCACCTTTAGAGCCACCCTCAAGGGTTTAAACAAGAACATGAAACATCTCTGTACCTCATTTTTTGACAAGAAGGAGAAGGCTGAACAACCTTATGCTCCTTTTGCATATAACATCTATGGGTTCGCATTGGCACTTCAAGTGTGGACGTATGAGGTCATCGAAAGCTTTATCCCTAAATTCGCCAGAAGGAATCAGATTAATGACCCTCTACGCCCAAGGTTGTTACTCTATCATTCCAACAGGAAAAACACATCGACGGAGGTAAAGACTGCCCTAGAGACCACGGATGTGACTGAGATGGAAGAGTCCTCCATGGAGAAGAGGTTATACAGTGGTGATGTATTTGAGCAAATCGACGAGACAACTGATGATTTTTTTGAGGGATTTACTGATGGGAAGGTAATAAAAGATGATTTTGATGAAGATGATGAAAGTGAAGATGAACAAGTTACTCCGATTCCCCCCAAACCTGCCACGAGGAAGAGAAAGGCTGATGCTACTCTTAAAGAAGCAGCCAACTTGAAGAAGAAGCTTGCTTATGAATCGATTCCGGCCCGCATTCTTACTCCCCCATCCGCAACCTCAAGTCCTCGGGCTGACACACCTTCTCCTCGGGCTGACACACCTTCTCCTCGGGCTCCAACACCTACTGTTGGATGTGATTTTAATGAGATGAAGGAGGAGCTGAAAGTAGAGTTGAAAGAGGAGATGAAAAAGATGAAAACAGAGCTCATCAAAGAGCTGAAAATCACAATCCAAGAAACTCAACAAACTCACGTTGAGTCGTTCAAGAAGATGGTTTTTAATATGTCCACACAGTTGTTAGAAAAATCCAACAAAAGGATGTCCATATTATTAACCAGATTAGATGATATGGAGGATAATATAAAGAAGAAGAAGAGTAAAAAGAAGGATTCTAAGAAGGCTGTGAAGGTTGAAGAGGAAAAGACTACTGAGGTATGGAGATATTCAATTTTGCACTTTACATTTTACTTCGCCAAGTACATATCTGATCTAACCAGTACATATTTTGCAGGTTAAGGATTCTAAGAAGGATGTCGAAGTTGAGAAGAGCAAGGTTGAACAGGAGGAGGAGAAGAAAGAGGTATTCTGCGAACTTTTCGTTTCGCAAAGTAGTTTCCGTTTCGCTAAGTTAGTAGTTTCCGTTTCGCAAAGTAGTTTCCGTTTCGCTAAGTTAGTATTTTTCGTTTCGCAAAGTAGTTTCCGTTTCGCTAAGTTAGTAGTTTCCGTTTCGCAAAGTAGTTTCCGTTTCGCTAAGTTAGCATTTTTCGTTTCGCAAAGTAGTTTCCGTTTCGCAAATTATTTGTTGTCGATTCGCTAAGTGTGAATTTTGTCTATTTTGTAGGAGATGATAGCGATGCAGGAGACTGTGGGGGATGAGAAGGTGAATGATGGGACTGATGGGAAAGACGATGTAATGGAGGACAATGAGAAGGTGGAGGATGAAAAAAAAGAGGACGTTGAGAAGGTGGAGGACGCACAGAAGGTGGAGACCGATGAGAAGGTGGATGATGATGAAAAGATGGATGAGGATAAGGTGGAGAACGATGAGAAGGTCGATGATGAAGAGAATGTGGAGGATGAAAGAAAAGAAAACGATGAGAAGGTAGATGATGATGAGAAGGCGGAGGATGAACGAAAAGACAACGATGCGAAGGTGGAGGACGTAAAGATAGAGGTTGAGGCTAAATTGGAGGACGGTGAGAAGCTGGATGGTGTGGCTAGGGTGGATGATGTGGAGGTTGATCTGAAACTGAAGGATTTGAAAGTGAAGGTGAAGGATGAGAAGACTGTGGGGGATGTGAAGGCAAATGATGACAATGATGACAATGACGATTTCCAGTTATACAATACTCCTCCTAAAGGAAATTATGGGAGGAGAGTGAGGAAGCCGAAAAAAGATGACTCGTACACCAACCCTTCCTTGTCAAAAATGCCCAAGACAAAGGATCCTATGAAAGTGAATCACCTTCAAAAATTTGATGATGAGCTACTTCATAAAGTAAAGGCGTGGTTGGATGATCGAAAAACCGATAATTCGACAACGGATTTACATACGGTTCAAGCAAAGAAGGAAGTGTTGGTTAGAGTTGTAACAAGGCTTACATGGATTGAAGACGAGGTAAGTCGTTCAAATCAATTCATTAATCTTCGTTTCGCAAAGTACTCTTCGTTTCGCAAAGTGCTTTTCGTTTCGCAAAGTACTCTTCGTTTCGCAAAGTACTCTTCGTTTCGCAAAGTACTCTTCGTTTCGCAAAGTACTTACTTAGTCAATGTTGTTTGATATGTACTCAATGTATGTTGTATGCTCCTATTGTGCAGGAAATCGATGCATTCTGCCATCTTCTGCGGAAAAGGATTTCCTGCTATCCCAAGACATATAAAAATACACATGCGGCAATTGGGGATTGCGTATTGTCGGATAGAATCAGGCGACTGCACAGGGATTTTATTAAGGATCCTGCCAAATTTCCAGTCGACGAATTCAAAGACTATTATATGGGCGCACCACATAGATATATGCCAGAGTGGTCAACAATTGACGACGTCTACATGCCAGTGAACATTAACCAGAAACACTGGATTTTATGTGTAGCACGTCTTCAAAAGTACCGCATTGACGTGTACGACTGTGACGCCTATCTTTATAAGAATCTGGATCCTTATTTGAAACCCTTCTGCGACATGATTCCAATTATATTCGCCAAAACAATCACTCCCGGTGAGAGGGTAAGGTATCCTAATTTCAACTTCGAAGGCCCCATCCAACCAATGACTTACAAACGGTTTCCACACCCCAAAGTGAAAACCGCTGCTGCTAAGGTTGGAGAAGTCCCACGGGCAACAGAGAGCGGGGACTGTGGGGTCTTCACGCTAATGTACATGGAACACTTGACCGCTAATCAACCCGTGCACAATGTGACCTCAGAAAACATGGGGTTTTTTAGGCAGAAGATGGCGGTCAGGTTATTCCATCAGATTATGGAACCTTGAACATTATTTTGTGTAAAAGTGATAACTTATTTTGATGTATTGTAAACCTTGATGAATATTTTGGAAGTTGGATGATGTATTGTAAATTATTTTGTGTAAATTGATGTATTGTAAATTGACCCTTCAACCTACAAAAAAGATAAGTTAGTAGCCTTCGTTTCGCCAAGTACTCTTCGTTTCGCCCAGTACTCTTCGTTTCTCCAAGTACCCTTCGTTTCGCTAAGTTAGCACTTTTCGTTTCGCCAAGTACCCTTCGTTTCGCTAAGTTAGCACTTTTCGATTCGCTAAGTCCCTTCCGTTTCGCTAAGTTAGCAGTTTTCGATTCGCTAAGTCCCTTCCGTTTCGCTAAGTTAGCACTTTTCGATTCGCTAAGTCCCTCCCGATCCGCTAAGTTCCTCCCGTTTCGATAAATTAATACTCATCGTTTCCCTACTCATATACTACTACTAGAACATACAACATAAACATTAAACCTGAATTAACACATTAAACCTGAATTAACAACATACCAGTACCATACCAGTTCAATTAACAACATATATTACAACATAGTATCTATCAAACTAAAGGTTCATATTGTTGAGATGATGAGTCATGCTGCTTAGATGATGAAGCTCGTGCAGTAGATGGTGCAGGCATAACTGCTTTGCATGTTGCCCTATTATGTCCAAGCCCACCACATGAGCTGCATCGTCTCGGGATCTTACGGACCTCACCCTGGGATGACCTACGCTTTGTTTGTGGTCTGCCTTTCTTAACCTTCACATTTGGTTTAAGACACGAACGTTGCTTGATATGTTCGGGAACATCCCAATTTTCTTCATCACCGGGAGGATAACATGTCTCGGCATATGAATTTATCCAACACTCAGTTGTGTAATACCTGTGTAACACAACAGAATTATTAATTGGTTAAACAGAATGAACACGTGAGCTAGATATTAATACCTTGAACAAAAGTCATAAGAAACCAAATTCCGACTACGGGCAGCAGCCATTGCATGCGTACAAGGAAGTCCCGAAACTTCGAATACTCTACAAGTGCAGTTCATGTCTTTCAAATTGACTTTGAAATGGGACTGATTGTCATGCACATAAAACTCGAATCGGTTAAGGGATTGGACTGTATAGAATCTGGCCTTCTCGAATCCCTCACGTAACACCTTCTCATAATTTGGAGATAAAACTTCTTCGTGATTAGACGCTCTTTCTCTTCTATCGTTAAACCATTGTTGTATTGTGAATCTTAAATACTCAGCCATTTCTGAAATGGGATACTTTCTGGCTTCCCTGCTCTGACTATTGAAACTCTCAGCATAATTGCTTGTCAGTTGATTGTATCGCTTACCGGGAAAAAATGCTCTACTCCATCTTGGGAACCCAATTTCTTCCAAATAGGCAGCAATCCGGTGATCTTTAACCTTGATTTTCTGAAACCAACGATTAAATTCGTGGACAGTGTATGCCCTTGAAGCCGAATCAAACTCCGCATGACACTTATCACTTTTGAATTTGGCCACAATATTCATCTTTATGTGATATGTGCACGCACCGTGGTCTGCTTCTGGGAAAACAGCACACAAGGCATTAGCGATGCTTGGGTGTCTGTCGGATACGAAGACGAGATCATCAACTAATCCAATTGCGTCTCTCAGTTTTTGCATGAAATAAGTCCAGGAGTTATTATTCTTTGAATCAACAACGCCGAATGCGACAGGATATAGTTGCTCATTCGCATCCAATGCAATAGCCACCAATAATTGACCACCCACCTTGTGCTTAAGAAAACTAGCATCAACACATAATACAGGACGGCAAAAGGACTTGAAACCCCTAATTGAGAGGCCTAGGGACATGAACATATACTTGAAGTGACCGAGCTCGTCTGTCTGTATGTCGGTTATGGTACCAGGATTACACTTCTCCAACATGTAAAGGTATGATGGCAGTATTCCATAAGAATCCTCTACCGTCCCTCGCACCGCTATTAAAGCATTTTCCCTTGCCCTCCATGCCTTATTATAAGTCAAAAATATCCCATAAGTTGTCTGCATGTCTTCAATTATTTTCTTAGGCAAGTGGTTATGATGATGGTCCATGTACTTGCTCTTCACGCACTGCCCAATAACCCATGCTGGTGTTTGCATTTTTTTCTTCGGCCTCGACAAAGTTGAGCATGAGTGTTGATGCTCAAATGTCCGGATCTCAAACATCTCAGAAAACTTACCTTTCACAGCCCGCAAACTCCACTTGCATGTCTCATCCAAACATTTGAGTTCCCAAAGATTTTTTCTTGACTTCTCCACTTTGAATTCAAAATGATTGGCCATCGCATATTTATATAGAGCAAGTTGAAGTTCTTTTTTATTTTCAAAGAACGAACCAACTTCCAATACGGTTTCACTAGTTAATGCCATCGCAAATGTGGGGTCTGGCGGTGATGTGTCTGTCGGGTCTGTCGATGGTGTACCCATTGAAGATCGTCTTGCACTAGATGGTGTACCCATTGATGATCTTCTTGCACTTGTTGGTGTACCATTTGATGCCTTTCTTGCACTAGTTGGTGTACCCAATGATGATCTTCTTGCACTTGGATGTATAGGTATTGATGCTTTTTCACCACTATTAACATGCAAGTCCTGAGTAAGTGGGATGTGAGGCAAAGAGGTTTCTCCGGCTTCATTTTGACTTTCAACAAAGAATTCCAAGGGTACAACAGGTGGAACAAATTTCTGAGTAAGTTGTGGTGGTAGTATACTTTCTTGAGTTGGGTATGTAAGTAGTGGTATCTTTTCTTTAGTAAACGCTGACTTCTCCACTACAGATACACACAATGGTGACACTGTTCGACCCAAAATCAAGCGTGATAGATATGTGTTCAAATCCCCATCATTATCAATAAAAACAGGTTTTGGATTTCTGATATTCGGAATATCATACTTCACTTGGAGCACTAAATCGTATGCTGATATCTGGAGATTAAGTCTATCGTAGAGTATATCAAGTAATTCAGCATAACGAGTATTTTGGGGTAGATCAAATGTTTTGATTGAAGATGCATCAAAAAACAGTATTCCATCAGCATCAAGTTTCCACTCTCCATTATAGAAAACGAAAACTTCAGCTGCAATATAAAAACATGATTTGATTAAGAAACGGATAATTAAGACTTCGCGAATCGCTATGAACTTAGCGAAACGGGAAGGCCTTCGCGAATCGTAAGGTACTTAGCGAAACGAGAAGTCCTTCGCGAATCGTAAGGCACTTAGCGAAACGGGAAGTAAACCCTAATCAATCTCAGAAAACGAACATCAATAAAACATGCTTCAAATAGACGTACCTATTGGAACAGTGCTCGTGCACGTCGTCGAGCTCATAGTGGATTTCGAACGAACTTCTCCGACGAGATCGCCGCCGCCGCCGCCGGAGTTTAGAGAGAAGGAGGAGAAGAGCGGGAAGAGAGAGAAGGAGAAGAAAAAAATGAAAAAAAAGTACACCAGGTTATATTAAATAGTAAGGGCAATTTGGACATTTCACATGTCGTCACTTCGCGAAACGCTAAGTGACTTAGCGTTTCGCGACAAGGGCAAAATCGTCCAAAAAAAATAAAATTACCACGAGCGCAATAAAATTATCATTTTTCCACCAGGTCAAATACTTCAGTTTGTAAGGTCATTTCGTCAAATTTCCCCTAAAAAATATGAGCTTTCAAAAAAATAAAATAAAATAAAATCATTTAAAAATCTCATTGTATATTATCTAGAATAATATAGCCTGAATTTACTCAGAACCGGCCTTATGGGAAATTGGACTAAATGACCCTGCAAATAGGCCTATTTGCATCCGTGGTAATTTTTAATATTTTTTGATCTGATGACCACTTATTTTTTTTTTGACTAATTTACCCTTTTCGCGAAACGCGAAGGGAGTTCGCGTTTCGCGAAGTGAAACAGTCTTGATATATATACTCAAATTTTTTCATTTCTCTCATTTTCTTTCTCTCTCATGCTTTCTTTCCTCCTGAGTTTGTCGCCGGCGGCGTAAACTCCGGCGACGGCGAGCCCTCAAGCATAAATCGACAAGATAAGCAACCTTAAACCCGAATCTATGTTTATATAACAGATTTATGTTCTCATTTCTATTTTTTAATGAAACCCTAACCCTAAATATGTTCTTTTTGGTGATATTGGTTAATATTGGTTCATATTGAATCATATTTGTTCATATTGGGTAGTATTTGTTCATATATGTTCATATTTGTTCATATTGGTGTATTAGTTTGTTCATCTTATTGATTGTTCTTTTGGCTGTGATGATATTTGCAGATGATATCGTTTCTGCTAGTTATTTAACGAAGCGTTAAGTACTTAACGAAGCGTTATGTACTTAGCGAAGCGTTAAGTACTTAACGCTTCGTTAAGTACATAACGCTTCGTTAAGTACTTAGCGCTTCGTTAAGTACTTAGCGCTTCGTTAAGTACTTAGCGCTTCGTTAAGTACTTAACGCTTCGTTAAGTACTAAACGCTTCTGCACGCGCGCGTAGGAAGACGAAGAGGCGCGCGTATATGCACGCGCCTGACCATATATTTTAAAAAATAAAACATTTGGACATTCATTTGTTTCCCTCTTCTATCCTCTCGATTCCTCTCTCTCTACAACCGTCTCACTGAAGAACACATTGACAAGGCCGATCTTCCTCGTGTCCTCCCTCTCTATCATTTATTCCCCATAAATCTCAGGTTAGTTTTATTTTGGTTGTTGCATGTCTTTTTTTGGTTATGGGTTTTCATATTTGCATGTTTAGTTTTAGGGTTTTGGCTGTTTCAGTTTATTTGGTTAGGTTTAGCGTTTAATGTTTGTTTCTGGTTATTGATTATTGCATTATATTTGCATGTTTGTTTCTGGTTGTTGGTTATTGTTTCTGGTTTAGGGATTCGCGAAGTACTTAACGCTTCGCGAAGTACTTAACGCTTCGCTAAGTACTTAACGCTTCGTTAAGTACTTAACGCTTCGTTAAGTACTTAACGCTTCGTTAAGTACTTAACGCTTCGTTAAGTACTTAACGTTTGATGTGGTCTATGTATATGATCTTACATTTTTGTTGTTGTTCCTTTTGTAGATGGCAGAAACCACCGTTCCTGATTTCCCTGGACGGATTTCTTGGAAAAGCGCCCTCTGCCTTAAGAAGATTGTAACGAAGTTTGAGGAAATGGATCTTGTGGAGAAGGTGTACAATACCCAATTCCGATATATAGTCTCTGCCCCAGTGTTGCAGTTCTCAGGAACTATTGTACATCACATGTTGCTTAGGAGGGTAACCTCAACCTCCAAGGAGATTACTTTCAATATCAATGGGCAAGAACTTGTGTTTGGTATGAAAGAGTACGCCTTGGTGACGGGCCTAAACTTCGGAAGGTTTCCTGAGGTGAACGAAGAAGAATGCCGAGGTTGTCCACCTCTGTTGGTAAAATATTTTAAAGGGAAGTCGAGTGTAGTAATGCAAGACTTGGAGACTGCTTTTTTGAGATGTAGAGATAAGGAAGATGCCTGGAAGATGGGGCTGGTATGCTTGATTTGCCTGTACCTATTTTCATTTGACCCAAGGAGGGTGGTATTTGCCAAAATCCTCCACATGGTCGAAGACGAGGAAAGTTTCCTCCGATTTCCTTGGGGGAAAGTGACCTTTAGAGCCACCCTCAAGGGTTTGAACAAGAACATGAGACATCTCAGTCACACATATTATAAGAAGAAGAAGAAGAGTACTACTGATCCTTATGCTCCTTTTGCTTATAACATTTATGGGTTTGCACTGGCATTTCAAGTGTGGACATATGAGGTCATCAAAGGTTTTGTTCCTAAATTTGCTAGAAAGAATGAGCTTAATGATCCTCTACGCCCAAGGTTGTTAGTCTATCATTCCAACAGGAAGAACACCTTGATCGAGATAAAGACTGCCCTGGAGACAACGGATCTGACTGAGATGGAAGAGTCCTCCATGGAGAAGAGGTTATACAGTGGTGAGGACTTTGAACAAATAGATGAGTCAACTGATGAATTTTTTGAGGGATTTACAGAAGGGAAGTTAGTGAAGGAGGATTATGATGATGAAGAGGAGGGAAGTGAACCTGAGGATGAACATGAAGAACCTACTTCCAAACCAAACACCCGGAAGAGAAAGGCTGCGCTTAATCTCAAAGAAGCCGTAAACCTGAAGAGGAAGCTTGCTTATGAATCTAGTCCTGCCCACATTCCTAGCCCTCCATCCGCTACTAGTCCTGGATTACCTCCAACATCTTCTGTTGGATGTAAATGTGAAGAGCTGAAAGAGGAGGTAAAGGCGCTGAAGGAGGAGCTCATCAAAGAGGTGAAGGAGGAGCTGAAAGAGATGAAAACAGCTTACGAAGAAACTCAAACAAATCACAAGGCTTATATGAAAAAGTTGGTTGTTAGTATGTGCGAACAGTTATTAGCCAAATCCAACCAAAGGATGGCCAGTTTATTTGTGAAATTAGATAATATGGAGGAGGAGAGGAAGAAGAAGAAGAAGAAGAGCAAATTGGAAAAGAAGGGCAAGACTGAGGTAAGAGAAAGATACTTATCGCTGCGTTAAGTACTTCTCGCTTCGTTAAGTACTTAACGCTGCGTTAAGTACTTAACGCTTCGTTAAGTACTTAACGCTTCGTTAAGTACTTAACGCTTCGTTAAGTACTTAACGCTTCGTTAAGTACTTAACGCTTCGCTAAGTACTTAACGCTTCGCTAAGTACTTAACGAAGCGTTAAGTACTTATCTTTGGTTGTTCTTAACTAACCACACTGTTGTTTTATTTTTGCAGGAAGGGAATGTGGAGGAGATGAAGACGAATGACAAGGAGATGAAGGATGGGAAGGTGGAGGAGGAGAGTGAGAAGGTGGAGGATATAACTGAAGTAAGTTTTACTTAGTGAAGTCAAATGTTGTTTCGGGAAGTAAACGCTGACCACACTGTTGTTTTCTTTTTGCAGGATGGGAAGGTGGAGGAGATGATGACGAATGAGATGGTGATGAAGGATGGGAAGGTGGAGGAGGAGAGTGAGAAGGTGGAGGATATAACTGAAGTAAGTTTTGATTAGCGAAGTCAAATGTTGTTTCGGGAAGTAATTGTTGATCACACTGTTGTTTTCTTTTTGCAGGATAGGAGGGCGGAGGATAGTGTGGTGAAGGTGGATGGTGGGGAATCTGAGAATAATGTGAAGGTGGATGGTGGTGAGATTGAGACGGATGTAAAGGTCGATGGTGGGGAGACTGATGTAAAGGTGGATGGTGGGGAGACTGAGAATGATGTAAAGGTGGATGGTGGGGAGACTGAGAATAATGTGAAGGTGGATGGTGGGGAGATTGAGACGGATGTAAAGGTCGATGGTGGGGAGACTGATGTAAAGGTGGATGGTGGGGAGACTGAGAATGATGTAAAGGTGGATGGTGGGGAGATGTTGCTCTCCGATATGATGCAAGAGATAATTGATAAAAAGAAGGATAAGGTCAAGGTTGAGAAGGTTGAGAAGGTTGAGAAGAAAGCCAAGGTTGGGAAGGTTAAACTCAAGGTTGGGAAGGTTGAGAAGAAAGTCACGGATGGGAAGGATGAGAACGATGGGAAGGATGGGAAGGATTCGAGGGATGGGAAAGATGAGAACGATGATGATGATTTCCAATTATACAACACTCCACCTAAAGGAGTTGTTCCCAAAAAAAGAGTGAGGAAGCAGAAGAAAGATGAAGACTACACCAACCCTTCTTTGTCAAAACAGCCAAAGACGAATGATCCATTAACTATCAATCCCCTTCAAAAATTTGATGATGAGTTGTTGGTTCAATTACAGAATTGGTTGAAAGATGAAGCTACCAATGATGAGACGAAGACTGTGTTTACTTGCGAAGCACGAAAGAAGTTGTTTGTTAGAGTTCTAACAAAGTCCACATGGCTTAAAGATTCTGTAAGTGTTGCATTTCATATTAATTCTTTAACTTATGAATAAGGTTTTTGATATATGCTGCCTTTTCACCCATTTTGTAGGAAATCGACGCAGTCTGCCACTTGTTGCGCAAAAGGATTGAGCAATATCCCAAGACATATAAACATTGTAAAGTATCAATAGGGGATTGCTTATTAGCAGATATGATGAGGCGAGAGTACCCGAACTACAAAAAAGATCCAGAAAAATTTCCAATATCAGACGTCTTTTCTCAATACTTCTGGGGAGCGCCTCATAGACATATGCCAGAATGGCCACTAGTAGACGATATTTACGTGCCTTTGAACATTGGCAACAAGCATTGGGTACTGTGCGTCGTTCGTGTACAAGATAATCACATTGACGTTTATGACTGCGACTCGGGTATTTATAGGAATCTCGATCCATACATGAGACCTTTGTGTGAGATGTTTCCACGAATATATGCAATGGGAGCGAGTGATGCTGAGCTACAACGGTATCCTAATTTCAATTTCCAGAAACTGACATATAAAAGGTTGCCACACCCAGTCAAAAATGCAGTCCCCAAAAAAGGGGAAGTCCCTAGAGCAGAAGAAAGTGGGGATTGTGGTGTATTTATGCTTATGCACATGGAATACTTGACTGCTGGTTTAGGTGTAGAGAAGGTGACTTCCAATGAAATTGAGTTTTTTCGACAAAAGATGGCGGTCCGGTTATTTCATCAAATTACAGAACCTTAGTTTGTATTGTAATCTTTTATTGATTTTTGGATAGAACTTGACTGCTGCTTATGTATTCTGATCTTGTATTGCTTTTTGGTTAGAACTTGAACTTGATCATGTTATAATATTTGTAGTTTTAATGTAGTCTGGTTGGTTGGTGGTCCGATATTTACATACCAAATAATTGAACATATAAATCAATGTACCAAGTAACTAACTTCAACTCACTTATACCAAGTTTTACTTGACAAAGCGCTTAACGAAGCGTTTAGTACTTAACGAAGCGCTAAGTACTTAACGAAGCGTTTAGTACTTAACGAAGCGCTAAGTACTTAACGAAGCGCTAAGTACTTAACGAAGCGCTAAGTACTTAACGAAGCGCTAAGTACTTAACGAAGCGCTAAGTACTTAACGAAGCGCTAAGTACTTAACGCTTCGCTAAGTACCCCTACAGTACACAGATACAAATTATCCAAAACACAATACAAATTATCCAAAACATACAACTTATCCAAAACACTTATACAACTTATCCGAGTTCAACTTATCCGAGTACAACTTATCCAAAACATAATACAAATTATCCAAAACATAATACAAATTATCCAAAACATAATACAACTTATCCAAAACACTTATACAACTTATCCCAATCAATCTAAAGGCTCATATTGTTGAGATGATGGTTCGTGCTGTTGAGAAGATGAGTCATGATGCCTAGATGATGATGCTTTTGCAGTAGATGGAGCAGGCATGACTGCTTTGCATGTGGCCCTATTATGTCCTAGTCCACCACATGAGGTGCATCGTCTCGGAGCCTTAGGTAACTCACCTTGAGATGACCTACGCTTTGTTTGTGGACGCCCTTTCTTAACCTTCACAGGTGGTTTTAGACATACGCGTTCCTTGATCATTTCGGGAATATCCCAATCGTCTTCATCACCAGCAGGGTAACATGTCTCCGCATATGCATTCATCCAAGATTCAGTTGTGTAATATCTGTAAGAATGGAAAATAAAACGATTAAACAATTGGTTAAATAGATTGAACATGTGAGCTGAATAATACCTTGAACAAAAGTCATAACAAACCAAATTGCGGTGACGGGCAGCAGCCATTGCATGAGTACAAGGAAGACCAGAAACTTCAAATACCCTACAAGTGCAGTTCATGTCTTTCAAATTGACTTTAAAATGAGACTGATTGTCATGCACATAAAACTCGAATCGGTTAAGCGATGATACTGTATAGAATCTAGCCTTCTCGAATCCCTCACGTAACCACTTTTCATATGTTGGAGATAACACTTCTCGGTGGTTGGACGCTCTTTCTCTTCTCTCATTAAACCAACCTTGTATTGTCAATCTTAAATAATCGGCCATTGAGGAAATGGGGTACTTTCTGGCTTCCCTGCTCTGACTATTAAAACTCTCAGCATAATTGCTTGTTAGTTGATTGTATCGCTTACCGGGGAAAAATGCTCTACTCCATCTTTGAAATCCAATTTCTTCCAAATAGGCAGCAATCCTATTATCTTTAACCCTTATCTTGTCAAAAAAACGATTGAATTCGTGGACGGTGTACGCACGAGAAGCCATATCAAACTCCATATGACAATTATCAGTTTTGAATTTCGCGTTGATATTCATCTTTATGTGATATGTGCACGCACCGTGGTATGCTTCTGGAAAAACAGCACATAAGGCATTGGCGATGCTTGGGTGTCTATCGGATACGAAGACGAGATCATCAACTAATCCAATTGCTTCTCTCAATTTTTGCATAAAATAAGTCCAAGAGTTATTATTCTCTGAATCAACAACTCCGAATGCGACAGGATATAATTGTTCATTAGCATCTAATGCAATAGCCACCAATAGTTGGCCTCCCACCTTGTGCTTAAGAAAACTGGCATCAACACACAATACGGGACGACAAAATGCCTTGAAACCCCTAATAGAGAGGCCTAGGGACATGAACATATACTTGAAGTGCCCGAACTCGTCTGTTTGGATGTCTGTTATGGTACCAGGATTATGCTTCTCCAACATGTATAAGTATGAGGGTAATTTTTCATATGAATCCTCAACCGTTCCTCGCACCGCCACTAATGCCATTTCCCTAGCCCTCCAAGCCTTATTATAAGTCAAATTTACCCCATAAGTTGCCTGCATGTCTTCAATTATTTTCTTAGGCAAGTGATTATGGTGATGGTCCATATACTTACTCTTCACGCACTGCCCAATAACCCATGCTGGTGTTTGCATTTTTTTCTCTGGCCTAGATAGAACTGAGCATGAGTGTTGTTGGTCGAATTTCCGGATCTCAAACATCTCAGATAATTTACCTTTCACGGCACGCAATCTCCACTTGCATTTCTCATCCAAACATTTCACATACCAAAGATGTTTTCTTGACTTCTCCACCTTGAATTCAAAATGATTAGCCATCGCATATTTATAGAGCATCAGTTGTAGTTCTTTTTTATTTTCAAACAAGGCACCGACTTCCAATACAGTTTCAGTAGTTAACGCCAACGCAAATGAGGGGTCTGTCGGTGATATGTCTGTCGGTGATATGTCTGTGGGTGATATGTCTGTCGATGGTGTACCAAATGATGACCTTCTTGCACTACTTGGTGTACCAAATGATGATCTTCTTGCACTAGTAGGTGTACCCGTTGATGCTCTTCTCGCACTATGTGGTGTAGGTATCGATGCATGCAAGTCCTCAGTAAGTGGGATGTGAGGCAAAGAGTTATCTCCTGCTTCATTACTTTCAACAAAGACCTCCGAGGGTAAAGCTTCTGGTACAATTTTCTGAGTAAATTGTGGGAGAATACTTTCTTGAGTTGGGTAGGTAAGTAGTGGTATCTTTTCTTTAGTAAATTGTGACTTCTCTACTACAGACACAAACAATGGTGACACAGTTCTACCCAAAATCAAGCGTGATAAATATATGTTCAGATCCTCATCATCTTCAATAAAAACGGGTTTAGGATTTGTGATATTCGGAATATCATACTTCACTTGCAGCACTAAATCATAGGTACATTTCTGCACTTGAAGTCTTTGATGGAGTTTATCGATTAATTCAGCATAACGAGTACTTTGGGGTACATCCAATGTTTTGATTGAAGAGGCATCAAAAAACAATATTCCATTAGCATCAACTTTCCACTCTCCATTATAGAAAACGAAAACTTCGGCTGCAAGAAAAATGGGAAACGGGATAATTAATACTGTGAAATGGAAACCCTTAGCGAAGCGTTAAGTACTTAGCGAAACGGTAAGTACTTAGCGAAACGGTAAGTACTTAGCGAAACGGTAAGTACTTAGCGAAACGGGAAGTACTTAGCGAAACGGGAAGTATCATCAGATGAAACCCTAAACAACGCAGTGATTCGAAAATGCATAAATGAACATCAATAAACTTGAAATACATAAACTTACCAATTGTTACAGTGCTTGTGCTCGTCGTGGAGCTCATTGAGTGCCGCCGTTGAACTCCGTCGCCGGCGAGATTAGAGAGAAGGAGGAGAAAAGCGGAAGGGAAGAGAGAGAAGAAGAAGAAAAGAAATGAAACAAAGATGGCCGGATTTGATTATATAGTAAGGGTATTCTGGACTTTTCACAGCGTCTCACTTCGCGAAACGCGAAGTCCCTTCGCGTTACGCGAAAAGGGTAATTTCGTCCAAAAAAAATTAAGTGGTCACCAGATCAATTTCAATTATCTGGTGACCACGGATGCAAATAGGCCTATTTGCAGGGTCATTTAGTCCAATTTCCCGCCTTATAGTATATATGAACAATTTTTTACTTTGATCTTATGTTTATTTTTAAGTATAATATTTACATGTAAATTTCCTTTTGAGTTTATAATAAAATATTATAGTGACACTTTTAAAGTAAACAACCAACACAATTGACCAATTCATATTAATAGACTAATTATTTAACATTAAAATGCTGGCTATATAGTTAGTTTGTCTCTTTTCCAGAGGTTAAATTTTAAAATATATATTATTAATTTTGTATTGGAATTAGTCATTTTCAAAGCAATCTTGAAGACATTTTTGGTGGTCATATTTTTCATTTTATCTTCTTTTCTTTTGAACGAGCTAAAAGAAATTCTACTAATAAGTTAATAGTTTTTACCCCCATAATTTTGCCATTACAATTTTGTTTTTACTTTAAATGTCACTTCCAATGAAGTTGGGTTTAACATAAATATGTTATTAAATTTTATTTTTCACCCAAAAAGAAACCTAGATGATCAAACATGTCACAAATGTCAATATGAGGTTGTTTTTTTTATGTTTTTTTTTTTCTAAGAGATATAAAAAAAAAAAAAAACTTATTTTAATATGTATATAATGTTTAAAAAAAAAACTCAAAATCCACGTATCAAATTATCTAGTTCTTAATGATAGGATGGAAAATTCCATTAATGACACCATTTTAATTTTAGAAGTTTGTACAACTTAATTGAATTAATTAATAGGACTTAATTATAACTATCATAACTTACGTAGGCATATTACTTGCCCATTTGTATCTTGTGCCGAATTTGTACATCATGGAGATGATGATCATGATGTTAAGATTAATATTATTTTTACTTCATTGTAATCATCAAAATCATTAACTTCCTAGTCAACTATCCCAACTTCTTCTTTCTTTTGCCCACTTATAAATCATATTATTTTTCAAAATAAAATCTTTTGTGAATGAAGAACAATTACACACAAAATTAAATTAAATGCAGTATTTTTATTTTATTTATTTATGTATAAGATTGATAAAGACACATAAGGAGTAGATTATATGAACATCTATATATAGTTTGTCAATTAGTTATGCTAAAACAAGTTATCTTAATCATTAACGAAATATTTTTACTAATTGTGCACTCTTCTCGTGCTAATTAAGTCTTTAAATTCCTTACCTGTCATCCTCTTAGAGTTTAATTTGGAGCAATTTGTCATACTCATGATATTATCTCGTTTAGATCAAATTAAGAACTTGTTTAAACGAATTTGATTCTTACTAGAAGAGGACCATACATAATCACATAATTACTACTCATAATTCCTCCTTATCCGTAGTAGTTTTAAATTTCTTTTATTTTAATTTGTAATATATATATATATAAAAGTAGTTTAACTCATTAAAGTAGTTCAAGTAATAAGAATTATTCTTAAGAGAACCACTGATCTTGTATGTTCAATTTTTATTTATAACGTTTTAAGTTGAAGTGGTGGTTATATATGATGTTGGGGAATTAGAAATTCGAGTTAAAATAGACTTGAAAAAAAAAATTGGATTGGGCCTAAAAAATAACGAAAAAATTATGAATAAAACGAGAATAAATAAATATAAGTTTTGTCTTTTTATTTTAAATAAGATTTTTTATTTTATTTTATTTTTGAATTGGATGCATCTGGAGGGGTGGGTTTATGTTAACCTAAATAAAAAAAAAAATATATATATATATATATAATTAGTTTCTTGATAACAAGAAGTTGATGAGTAATTTGGTAAGTATAAATATTTTACTAAAATTGGTTTAATATTGTTTTTAATTATGGCATGTATATATACTTAATTAGATACCAATCAAATATTAAAATATATTTGCTACAAGTTAGAGGGTATTAATAAAATATTTTATTTCCAAACTCTTTCCTATATATGTGCCCATAAGTAATATTTTTTTCTCTACCCTAGCTAATCTCACAAATATCTTGAAATTAACCCGTGATGAGTCTTAATATACCCTTCTCGTGGGAGAACCAACCGGGGATAAGCAAGGTAAAGGTGTCTCCTCTCCAAAAAAGTGGTGGCTCCGATGTAATCTGCCTCCCGCCTCCGCCTTGTCCGGTTGACAAAAGGCGAAGACCGGCTAATTTCCATGGCATACAAGTCCCTTTGCCGCCATGTGCGTTTCAATCGGCTCCGGTGATGAGAGCAAATTCCAAGAATGGACATAATAGTAAGAAGGTGGAAGCTAATGACCCTTTTCTTATGGCTTATAAGGAGTGTACAAAAGGTAATAATAATAGCAATAAAGATCATGGGTTTAAATTGGAGAAGAAGACGAAGACGAGTTTATTTGTTTTTAATTCATGCAAACACATATGTAGTGTTAGGGATGATAGCATTGTGAGGATATCGCAACTTCCTATTTCGAGATCATCAAATTCATATAAAATTTGATAGTTTTATAAGGAGAAAAATATTACTAATTAAGGTTATTTCTTCTCAAAACTTATATTTTTGTTTAGATTTTTATATTATTTTTGTTTATTGAATTTGGACCATTATGTTATATATGGGTTATTTCGTGCACTTAGTAAATCAAAGGAATACATGGTTAATAATTCAATTTTGTCTATTTAATGATATTTGTTTATATATTGGACTAATAATATTTAGATAGATGGACAATTAAAGTATGAAATAATTTTAAAATAAACTCACGAAGTATGTATATTGTGAATAACCCTTAAAATATTAGTTATTTTGAAGTGAAAATTTTCAATGTTAAAAATTATCTTTTTTTTATTTTTTAATAAAGATTATATATATTTTTAAATATGTCTTTTATGAAATCATAAATCATAAGTTTATATATAATAATCAAATCACTACATTCATGTTTTAAAATACATAAATAAATATATTTAAGTTTGTATATATAATTTAAAATTAATAATGTATATTTTTTTTAAATTTTTTATTATCTTAGAATAAATAACATAAAATATATATAATTTTATCAAATAATATCTAAATTGTAAATTAAAAATATTTTTTAAATTATATAATTTACACATAAATTACTTCAAATAATATATTTAAATATACATTTCAAAATTTATAAATATTTTAAGTTTGTTATATAATATATAATATTTAATTAAATATTAAGATATTTAATAATATAAATTGAAAGAGACTAAGGTGTCCTTTTGTTTATTAATAATAAAAAACTAAAATGATTTTTTTTTGTAACAGTAAAAATTCGTATCTTAATGGTAGAGTATAATAATTGATATTATCTGAAAGATATAAGTTTATTTTTAAGATTAAAATGGGTAAATTTCAAAATACTAGCCCATTTTATAAAATTAAAACTATGATCTCAAAATGTAGCACTTATAATTTTAAATCATTTTTTTAATAAAAAAAATATTATTTTTCATTTTTTTTTTGAAAAAAATGGGGCTATTGCTTTTCATTTTTTCGGGAAAAAATAAGACAAAAGATTAAATATATAGCCCGCAAACACACTTAATCAATTAACCAGTCACAGAACTTGGCGTCTGACTTAGGGTTAATATCAACCCTTTATTGCCGCTAGGCTAGAAGAGGTGATTATTTTTTATTATAGAAAACTAATACAATATATAAGGTGGTTCAATTTTAATTTAAGATATTTTTAATATAAGTCATACAATCAGTTCATTATTATTTTTTTTTTAATGAAAACGTATTTGTTTATAGGAGGGCAGCAAACAAATCAAGCTGAGTTCAAGCTAGTTTGAGCTCGAGTTCGACTAAATATTTATTAGTTGAACTCGAGCTTAAATGAGTTTATAAATTGAAACTTGAACTCGAGTTTGAAATAGTTTATAAATTGGAGTTTGAGATCGACTCGAAAATTTGAACTAAAATTAAAATTTTTATAATTTGTGAAAATAAAATATTTATTTTAATATTATAATAAACATACTCGAAAAAGTTTCAACTCGCCTCGAATTTGTTCAAAATGAAATTGAAGTCACAAGTCAGCTACATGAGAACTTAATATTTATTTTATTTTATTTTATTAAAAGAATGAAGTATCACTAATGACCAACATATCCTAGCTCTATTGGCCCAAATTTATAGGCTTGTTTAATGGTGATGTTTTTTTTTGTAGACTCACAATTATCAAACTCTTAAACTAGATTAGCCCTTGATCCATTATGTCATAACTCATAATCATTAACAAATCAAACATATTAATAATTTTCTCAGCAAAGTTTGTTATAATCTTATTAATTAATGGTATAAAATTACTGACATTTAATTTGTTATCATTTTGAATCTCATTATAAGACTTAAGAGCTTTTCATCCTGTTTCCAAATTCAATATTCTATCTACTAAAATGATTATTTTATTCTTCAATTACTCACTTCTGAATATTTTGATTTTCACTTGGTATTTGTGACCAATTTTTCAGAATTAAACTAGGCTACAAAACCATAGGATTCCCCTTGATTACCCTATATATTGAGCATGGCCATTTCATGAAAAAAGTAAAAGAAAAAATAATAATTAAAGTGAAAAAGAGATGAATATGATTACCCTAAACATTATTATCAACACTACCTGGCATAAAATAATTAATTTGAATTATTTTTTTTCATTGAATATTCAAAAGTGTTTCCCTCCGATCTGATGCATGCTTATTGTCTAGGCTTTAGGATTTGTGGTCCCATTTTAAAATTATCTCTTTTTTACTGTTTATTTATAATTATGCTTTATATAAAATGGTGGGGACTCATAATATTTAAAATAAAACAACCATATATTTAAAACTACTCAAACTTCTATTATTTGTCAATTTTAGAACTATTTGTGACCCAAATTTTTTAAATATGTATTCAAATTTAATAAATAAATAAATAAAAAACTAAAAATATCGAACATTAAATATTTAAACAAAGTATTAGTGTCACATAGTAGACTAGATTGAATGTCTCATGAAAGTTAAGGGATTAATTTAATATTTTATTTTGATGAGATTCAACAGGTCATATAGATCAGGATTCAGAAAAAACATACTACTTTTATTTTAAACCTTTTGTCGAAGCAAATGGTAGCAAACTTTACACGTGTCCTTTTTAAAGATACCTTTTTTACCCCACATGCTTTTATGAACACTACTATAAATTTTAATCCAATTTTTTTTTTTGGGGGAAAAATATTATATATGTTACTTAGACCTTGTTCAATGATGGGTTCATTTTAAAATAATATTTTAGTTATTTTATCCTACAATAATACAAATAAATCACTATTTAAATCAAATAATATAATTTTTTGCAACTAAAATGCTATTATAAAATGATAAGTAAAATATTTAATAATTAAAAAAACACAATTCAAATATTCAAGTAAAACCCTATATGGTGTAATTAAACTAGTTCGTTGACCCTTCAACTTTAAATAATCTTGTACTTTAATCCCAAAACTGAGAATCGATTTTCTTATATATTTATTTTTAATTTAGAAACATGTATACTTATGTACGTTACTAGTATCACGTCGAAGTCGAAATAACAATACAATTTTTTCTATACCGAGAACTTTCATCAAATGATTTATAAGACTCACATAATTCATATTACATTATATATTTTTAATTTGTTAACTTTATTTATAAAAAAAATATAAAATAAATAAACCCTACTTTATATATATATTTATTTTATCCACAGGTCACCACCTCCAAAAAAAGCATAATTAGATAAAGAAAGAAAATGAGCAAAAACAAACCAATATGTGAAGGAAAATGACCAACTTACCCCCATAATTTTGATCCATCCATCATCCAGATTCTAGAGAATACCTCAATTTTCAATTATCAAAACATATAATTAATATATATATAAATATATAATGAAATTATCCAGTTCGATCAGCTCCCAACTGCCATCTTCTTCCCCTTTCCCGTCCTCCTCCGGCATCCGGCGGCCGAACCACCACCACCTTTGCGGTGGTGACGGCCGTCGTCGATGAGCGGATTGGCATCGTCTCCGTCGTCGTCTGCGGTGGCTATGCGAATGCAAAAGCAACGGTCTAGTGAAGCAAAGAAAGCGGTGGATATTCCATTCATCAGCCACGTGGCTACTCCGTCCATCTTTCCGCCTCCAGTCGCCGTCGCCGGCGGCGTGGACCGATCTCCGGCCGGCGAATGAATGAAAAAACTGCTACAGCTTGTGGACGTTGTTGTAGCTGCCATCAGAGAGAAAGAGAGGACTTGAGATTATTTGGTTATGATATATTATAGAGGGCAGGTTATATCACTTGTTTAAAAGAGTTATTCTACCTTGTAGAGTTACTAAAATGCCCTTTACTTAAATTGGCTAAATTTATTTAATTAACTTCTAATACTAATAATTTGAAACACTTCTACTTTAATTAAAATTTAATTATAAGCTGGTGAACGGTGACGGTGACTAATTTAATTCAAATCTACAAACTCTTTTATATATATATATATATATATATATATATATATATATAAAACTCTTATTTATATTATATTAAATATTAACATAACATTATTAAAAAAATTAAACATTAATATTATTGTTATATTAATTTATGAGGATTCGATAGAGTAGGAAAATTAAAAAAAAGATAATATGTGATATATTATTGGCTGAAAAAATGTGAAGAGAAAAGAAATAGAATCATATTTATTTTATCAGTAAATTAAATTAACGTCATTTTCTTGATAAAAATATAAAAGTCAATACATTATCTTCTTTCTTATCTCAATTTGTACATTATGTTTCGTTTGAAAACATTTATATAATTGGAATAAATATTATTAAATTTGTTATATATATATATATATATATAAATTAAAATTATTTTATTAAAATTATTAAAAACAAAAATATCTTTTAAATAAATTATTTTTGACAAACCCAGTTCCATTGTTGGAGAGGGGATGATTTTCAGGACCAATTTATTAGGTAATTTTCATATTATATTAAAAAATTACTGTACATTCTTTCATATTTTATTTTTAAAAATTGTTGCAATTTTTTTTTACAAAGTTAAATTTTATTTTGTGTTCAAAAACCAAATAATTTTTTTTGCATTAATCACATCGATCGATGATAAGAAATATAATCATTCATAATATTATGGTGACTTCTATGAAAGAATCAGATTTCCATGTAAGAATCAGATTTTTTTATCCTTAGTTCTTAATCTCTTAAAAACGATAGACTCATGATTTTCAATCTCTTAAAATTCACTTTACCACTCAAAATACCATAATGAATTATATCTATATATATAAATTCCGAAATAATAATGGATTACCAAAACAAAATTTCGGTTTTATTAAAGTTAGTTTTAAAGATAACATATTTCTAACATATTCTTTTTAGTTTAAAAACATTTTTGATGGATAATATGATCATGACCCAGTTAAATCCGATCTGTTAATAAATTATGTAAAAAATAGATCCAGGCGAACCTTAGGTTTTCTTTTTGCTAGTTTTGGATGTTAGGGTTTTGAGTTTTCACCATTAATTAATAAATATACCACTATATTATCTCATAAAAATTGACATTTCATTAAAAAAAAATAGTCATGGTTTTAAATACTGTCGTACAAGTATGGCAATAAATTATAGTGAAAAGGATGGAGACGGACAAGGATATAATTATGAGACGTCCAAAGATTAAAGTTGATAGATATAATCACCCACCCACTTGCCAAATAATAGTCATTTGACTCATTTCTAAAATGTTTGGTTTAGTGAATACAATAAACATATAATATGACCAAGATGTTTAGCTATTAATTATTAGAATAATTTCATATGTCAGGACTCAATAATATAATGTATTCATGATGATAATCAATCTTGCAAAAACACCTCATTTTTACTTTTTAAACATGACCATAATTAAGATAAATTAGGATTAATATTGTTCCTTAATTATGGTGGAATGTTAATTTATTCAATTCAAAGATGATATATTCTAAATTTATTAATACTATTTATAAGTAACAAAATACTTAATTTGAAATTGTTATTGCTGTAGTACACAAATTCATAAATATGATCGATTCTGAACCATTTTATTCAAGTAAAAAGTTTGGTTTTATTATTATTATTATTATTATTATTATTATTACTTTTATAAATTTGAATTTTATTTTAAATCCGTTTATTTTTTAAATTAACATACTTTTAGAAGAATTCGTTTATTTTATAAAATAACATTTTTTAAATGAAATTATAATTATTAACTAAACAAATAGTTAGTATTAACTAATTTATTCAACCATAGGAGACCAAAAAAAATATTAAAAAGTTAGAAAAACAAAATATTAACAGAGTAAGACTACTCAGGAGCAGCAACAAATGTCATACATCTAAAACTAAAACTATGTATAAGACTTATTATCCAGCATGAGCACTTTGACAGGGTTGTATTTTTGGTTTCAATGGGATGGTGTTCAAACACCCGAAATGGGCGTCCATGGGGTGATCTCGTAGTTACTAAGGGTTCATAAGGAGATGCTATTATGGTAGGCATGCTGATGCATACACCCCATATGGTGAAAACCTATATTATACCCAACCCAACCCAATCCAATCCAAAACGTACCCAATTTTGACCCTAAACTCCTGATTTACCCGACCCAGTTAGTAACCATATACCCAACCCCAATTTTGACCCTAAACTCCTGATTTACCCGACCCCAATCGGAATGGCAGGTACCTGACGAGCACCCGATGACATGCCTACCAATGGCTAAGATTGTAACAGCAAAAACACATCAAGTAGGTTTCAAAATCTCTATAAATATTTATTATATTTTGTTTCAGAACAGAAGGCAGCATCAGCTATCATTGTTTCAACCCAAACTTTAGTGGTATAGTCTCTATTAGGGGAGCTATAACTCCCCTTTATCTCAACGCTTATATAATCTTAAAAACATAGACTTTCCAACATGCCAAACCCATGAAAAAAACACCATTCCAGGCTAGACACACATGGTTGGATACCCCATAAGAATAACTGTGATTTGAACAAAAGTAGAACTAAAATTGTTATTTCAGAAACTCCAACAAAGAAAACAAACCCATTTTGAAATAACATTAGTAGACAAAGATTTGCAGCTGAAAAGAAGAAAATGGATTTTATACAGTTTGAAACAGATGATGTCTTTAGAATAGTATAATAATGTCAGTAGTTTGCATTGTAACAATAGCTAACACATGATATATTTATACAAAATCAAAACTTATGCAGCTACCAATACATTTAGCGGACCACCACCAAGGATATGTAAATAAAGAGCAAGACATATGGTAACAATGACCAAACTTTTTGCACCAACATACCTGACCACATGTAGGCCTCTGTCAAGAACTTGGTCACAAACAACATTCGAACTTCTTTTCGTCGCCTCTGATAGTTTAAAAAAGAAGAACTCCATGAGACTGTGAATTGTTTCAAATGTCACTCTCCCAGCCACATCAAACACAAATTTCCTGTTGCTTGGGATCGCCAATGTTGAACTAATAGTGTTGGCCCAACTGTTGTTGTTACTCTCACCTCCATCATCCATTTCCTCCAACCTAATTGAACAAGGGGATGATGATCTTGACCTTAAATCAGGAGGACTAGATTTCTTCACTTGGTGAGAGGTTCTCACAAGTGTTTCCACTGCCCCATTACAAATTGAGACCAAGATGTCTTGAACCTTAGTGTTGTGCTTTGGGTTTGTCAGCCCAGCAAATATATCATCGTAAAAGTTCACATCCATTGTTTTATCAAGGTAAATAGAAACTGCAGTACTGACAAACGTCTGGATGGAATCTGCTATTAGAACTTTACACTCGTCGGTACAAACTGTGCTCACCCAATCTGGAACAGAAGGCTTATCTGTATTATTGGATCCTTCACAAGAATAGAATCCCACAACCAAATTCCTAGCAAATGAACCAACAATTGCTGATACAAAACCAGTCCCAGCTTTAGACATCATCATCTCCATGGCTCGATCAGAAAAAGTTGAATTTGGTGATGACCCTTGTTGCCTCTCACTCCCTTTTACCGACCTTTGATACCCTCTGGAAATCCCAAACGCCATAGCCTCAGTAACCCTAGCAATGGACTCAGAGAACTCCTTTGACTTAGCAATTTTTGACAATTGCCTCAAACTATTAGGAACTTGGTCAGAATCTGACTGTAAGAACTCCTTAAGATCCCTAGATACAACACCAATAGCCTCTGATGAATCAGAAACCATCTCTGCCATTGATAGAAAAGCTCCAAGTAGCTTCAATAATCTCTTCCTCTTTCTAGTGAAAGAAGGCAAATTGTACACCTTGTAAACCCCATAACTAGAGACACCAAAAACTATGAGTCCAATAATCAATTTCTTCTTTCTTTGAGAGAAATTCAATGCCCCTTTCACAAGTTGAATATCCATAGCAGAAATGAATAAAATTTGAACTCAAACAGCTGTGAATATGAAACCTAGATAAATAAACTAGGGTTTGTGATTGGGAGTAGGCGTAAGTGAATTGATTGATGCAAAATGAAATTGATTTGCTTTTTCGATCGGGTAAGATAGATAGTGTAAATAATCATCAGATTTTTTATTGAACTTTAAAACAAACCTCTAATGGAAGACGAAGATCAGAGCCAGCGAAAGAGAAAGAGAGAGGTTACGAATTACGATTTTGCTGGCTCATTATGTCCAGAAAAAAATAAAAAATATATAAAACCAAAAAAAAGGAAAGATGGAAAATATGAATTATAAGACCTAGCTTGTTTGGATTGTATCTCCACGGAAAATACATTATTAGGAAATTTCATGAGATGACCCTAGTAATTTATTTAATCGTCTAAATGACTGCCTAATAAAAATGGCGTAAACTATCGTTTCTTATTTTTCGGATAAAAATACCTGTAGGCGATGGAACCCTAATCCGTCGAGTGTGCCGTCGCATAACGAGCGTACCGTTCGCGAGAGACGCATCCATGTCATCCATTACGCGACGGGTATGGTCATTTGCAAAAAAATTATTAGGCGTTAATCCTATGCGCAATTAAGGATCATTTCACCAAATTTCCTATTATTATAAATTTTTATATTTTTATATTTAATACATTTTATTCTTTTTTTTTTATTTATTTATTTAGCAACTTCGTGTTTGTAATCTAATTGGAAACTAATTTAAATTATTACTTTATTTAATATATATATATATAGAATTGATATAGAAAAAGAAATTAATTGACAAAGAGAAATGGGTCAGATTTTTTTTCTGGAAAAACAAAATTGAGACAAGTTGAGTACCTTATCTTTTTGAAAACAACAATGTACTCATGGGAAGAGGATAACTTTATTTTAATAATAAAAAAATATTATAAAAAAATATATTTCTCAAATAAAACTAAATTCACTCAAATAAGTAAATATATAAAATTAATTGTATTTATATTTTTTATTTATATTTTTACCTCTTATAAATCTTTTTTTTTATCAATATTGAAGTTGTTTATATATTTTTTTTCAATATAAAAAATGTTAAAACTTACTTTTATCATTATGATTTTATCCATAATTTTCTTGTTATTCGATGAGTTTATCTCTCAATTTTTTTTTAATTATCTAATTCAAATATTGGATAATAAGTTTCAAAATATAAGAAAAAATGTGAATTACAAATTAGTATCCTTAACCCATTTTAAAAACAAAATTATATATATATATATATATTTTAAATAAAAATAAATTTAATTTAAATTAATAATAAACTAAATTTAAAAAATGTTCAGTAAATAAACTTATATATTAAAAACAAAAAATATATATATATTTTGAAAAAGATTTAATTAATCTTTAAAATGACATAAATAATTAAATATATAAAATAAATATTTATAATTAAGCTGTTAAATTTAAAATTAATGATTAATGTTTTTTATTATTTAATGAAAACAAATTAAAAGAAAATTTAGTTTGAAAAAAAATAATTATCCAAACAATTAAAAAAAAGAAAATATTTGCTCCAAGTTCTAATTTTCTTTCTGTAATAAGTCCTAATCCAAAGTCTGAAGCAAAAAACCCAAGTAACGAATCAAACGCCAATCATTCATCTTTGAATCTCGACATTTGAAAATCGAATTTCAGTTCAAAATCAGCCAAAATGGACCATCAGATCTTAAAGAGGTCCTTATTCCTCCTGAACGAACGACGATCGGCAAGTGGCGAGGACGAACGACGATGGGTAGCGGCGGTGAGGTGCCGGCGGCGAGGATGGGGGTCGGAACTCGGATCTCTCTCCCCTTTTCTGTTTTCATTATTTTTTATTTTAATTTTCTTAAAAAAGTTACTTCCTTTACTTTATAGGGGACCAATATGAAAATACCAAACAGACCCAAGACGTGGTTTACCGTTGGTAAGGCATCTCTCTCTGTTCTTCTCTCCCAATTGTCTGGCCAAGTTGTTTTCCCCCCATTTGAACTCTCTAATTTCCCATCCTTTGGATTTTTCTTCAGGGTTTTGCTGACAATCTTCTCATCCTTCTAATCCCACCAATTCTCCATTTTTCTTCTATCTATCCAACTGCTTATCAAATTGATCAACACCATCTAACAAAAATACATACTTTACGAAGCAATTGCATGCATGCCGGCCGTGATCAATTCATTCCTTTATTTGGGTCAGTACCATATTTGCAATTTTCCATTTCCTTTTCTGATATTTCTTGGGAATTTTGCCTAGAATAATCCCAATCGTCAACAGATGGATTACGAATTCCTAGAATAATAATTTATGCATGTCGATAAAATTGATCCCCATGATTGTTAATTGATTGGATGATCCATTGATGATTGAACCCCCTTCCTTCAGCGTGAGGAAGACAATGCATTTGTTTCCTACTTGTACTAATTGCAGTTATAATTTGTTAGGATGATAAATTGAAATTCCATCTGGTTCTTCAAATTTTGTTATATTGAAATCATCAAGGGAAAAACACAACACTGGCTTCAAATCTGTAAAGGGTTGTTGAATAGCTTCATCATATGTTATATTCTACTGTCCTATGTTACTTGAGCAAATATGATATGCTCATCAGAAAGTGGCAGATATAGCATATTGGTGGATACAGATGGGTATGAACATCCCTGGACTCTTAACTTCTGCTGGCATCAATATATCAATCTGTGCTGTGCTCCTGTCCCTGTATTCTGTTTTAAGTAAACAGCCAAGCAATGCAAGTGTATACTTTGGTCAAAGGCTTAGTCAAGTTCGAACAAGAAGGAATGAGCGTTTCTCTTTGGAAAGATTTGTTCCTTCCCCAAGTTGGCTTGTCAAGGCATGGGAAACATCAGAAGAAGAACTACAGTCAGTTGGAGGATTGGATGCTGTGGTTTTTATTCGAATGATCAGTTTCTGGTTAATTTTTACTTCCCCCCCAACTCCTTATATTTTTGTTGATGTTAAACTATTGATACTGTCTATGTATGTCCTACAGCATGAAAATTTTCTCAGTCGCTGCAATCACATGCACCTGTCTTGTTCTTCCTGTCAACTATTATGGAAAAGAGCTAGAACACAGGTCTATTGCATCGGATTCTCTGGACTCGTTCACAATTGGGAATATTGGAGAAGGATCAAAATGGTAACAGTATTCATGAATTAACTAACTCTTTAGTTTCATAATTCTTATACTTGTTAAGTTTAATTCAGGCTTTGGGCTCATTGTCTGGCGTTATATATCATATCCTTCTCCACATGTATTCTTCTTTATCTAGTAAGGATGTTATTTTTTATTCAACATCTTGGTTTTTGTTATGAAAAATATCTTAATCTTGTTGAAGCACATTATTTTCCTTGAAGGAGTACAAAAGCATTGCAAATATGAGGATGGCATACATTATTGGAACTTCCCCGAATCCAAGTCACTTCACGGTTCTTGCTCGCTCCATTCCTTGGTCACCGGAAGAGTCATACAGCGAATCTGTGAGAAGATTCTTTATGAAGCTCTACCCGACAAGTTATTTATCTCACCAAATGGTTTATGATTTTGGAACTGTCCGAAAACTGATGGTGAGTGTCTGCCAAAAACTGAAATTACTCATAATGTTTCAGAGAAATTAAGATAAAATCTCATTTTTACTCAGTTAGAGAATCACTTTGAAGATTTAAAGATATTATTTATAGATGTATAGCTGTATACTTTCTTTCTGTTCAATTTTGTTTTTATCATATAAATTCACAGGTACCTTTATTTTGTTTTTCGTTCAAATTGTTTTGTGTTAATTACTCACAGAACGATGCAGCTACGATGTATAAGATGTTGAAGAACGATCCTATTGAGCACATTGGATCAAATTGTTTGAGATGTGGCTTATGCAGAGGGAGTAAAACTTCTTTCAAGGTCCTTTTTGAACCAGAAAGCGCTAGGTGGGGGCGTGACCCAGTTGAACCAGATCTAAGAGACAAGGTTACATAAGTACCTTTTATTTTTTCTCATATATTTTCTTTTTCAGACAACTAAAGTTTTATCTATAACCAACATCAGATTTTGTATAGAGAAATTAGAACCATTTGGTTGATGATTTTGTATAAAAGTATAGGGTAATTTGGTTGATGATGGGATACATGATTAAATCCAAGTATAACCTTTATATCAAACAAGGCCTTCATCAAACTTTCATTTCCTTTTTTGGCAGGAGTGTCCAGCTGCGTTTGTATTTTTCAGGACCCGATCTGCTGCTTTAACTGTGTCACGGGCTCTTCAATCATCGAATCCAATGTTATGGGTAACTAATTTGGCTCCAGAACCCGACGATGTTTACTGGAGAAGCCTTCAATTACCTTTTGGACAACTTTGGATTCGAAAGATAGCTACACTTCTAGCCACAAGCATGATCCTACTTCTATTTATTCTACCTGTCACTCTTGTACAAGGCCTTGTTCATCTAGATAAATTGCAAACTTCACTTCCACTATTAAGGGGAATTTTAAAGAAGTAAGTATTATTCTTAACACAACATTAGAGCCTTGTTTTATGCAGGTTGTAGAAAATAGGTTATTTGAGTTGAAAGTTATTAAGAATTTACATATATAATTTCCATTTCAGAAAAATAGCGGGTTATTTGAAATTAATCTGATATAACCGACATCATCAAACAAGGCCTAGGTGTGTTTCACATAGACTTATTACCATTCATACTTTGTTGTCTTGTGCAGTAAGTTTGTAATACAGATTGTGACTGGATATCTACCAAGTGTAGTGTTAATGTTGTTTCTGTATATTGTCCCACCAATTATGATGCACTTGTCGACATTGGAAGGTCCAATCTCTCGGAGTAGCAGAAAAATGAGTGCTTGCCGGAAAATCCTATACTTCCTTATTTGGAATGTTTTCTTTGTGAATGTTATTTCTGGAAAATTTCTTGATAAATGGGGTATCTTTAATAGACCAAAAGATTTGCCCAATGAACTTGCTAGAGCAGTACCATCCCAGGTAAACAGCCAATCAATCAAAACATCTGTTTTTACACTTGCATTAATAAGAAATGTAATGTAATGGGGTGTATGATTTTGTTGTTTTTGCAAGGCTACCTTCTTCACGACGTATGTTCTGACATCAGGTTGGGCAAGCGTTTCTTCAGAACTTGTGCAGCCTTTTGCCCTTTTCTACAACTTTATGAGTAGGCATGTTATTCGAAGCAAAGATGATGCATCTTATGGTCCTTTTGCTTTTCCATACCACACAGAAATTCCAAGAGTGCTTGTCTTTGGATTACTTGGCTTTACCTTATGTATATTAGCACCTTTGATATTGCCATTCCTTCTTGTATATTTCTTTCTTGCCTATCTGGTCTACCGCAATCAAGTGAGTTTTAGTTCTCTTTTTTCTTCTTTTGGATGGATGGATGGTTTCCTGATTTGATGTCATAATTGAAACTTTCAGATTCTTAATGTTTATGTTACTACATATCAAAGCGGAGGTCGATTTTGGACAATCGTACACAACACTTTGATATTCTCATTAGTTTTGACGCAAATAATAACAATGGGGGTATTTGGTATAAGAGAAGCTAGCATTGCATCAGGTTTGACGATACCATTGATCATTTTCACGCTGCTGTTCAACGAGTACTGCAGGAGAAGATTTCAACCAATATTTCAAAAAAATCCAGCAGAGGTAATTACATTTGTACTTAATCCTGATATATAGTAGTTAAGTTCTAAATGAATTATTTGCCTTACCTATAGGTTCTTATTGATTTGGATAGACAAGATGAGCAACAAGGGAGATTTGGAGAAATTTATCTGAAACTACAAACAGCTTATTGTAGATTTACATCATCATCCACTTTCAGTAGGGATGATCGTTTAAGTCGTTCTGAGAAGTCGGTTAGTCATAGACCAGGTTTATGACTAACAACATTGATGGTCACCAATGTTGGTGGGTTTTCAGGGAAGAGGTCAGGCAGGGTAAACAGTTCGTCGCGTTCTAGTTTGGAGATAAGGAGAAATGATGTCAAAGGATGTTGAATCTAGTTAGTTAAAGGAAATATTATTAGAAACATATTTTTTTTGCTGTTTTTTCAGCAAAAGTTTTTTTTGTTGCTGGGTTAGTTAGAAAAATGTGTGTATTTAAATCAAGAACATTTTTGTTTATCTTCTATAATAATATGTTGAAACCATTTTTTAATCACATGCATGATCATGAATTTCAACATTATCCTGTTTTTCTTTGATTAGCAAATCTTTTCTCAGCTTCGAGGGAAGAATGTATGCTGGTCCAAAAGTTGGCGTATCTCTAGACTGTTCTTCCAACAACACTTAGAACTTTCTGATTATTTTTAAAAAATGGAATGTTTCTATGGTATTATTAAACAACGAACTTTTTAACTGCAAGTGAATTGTTGAAAGATTTTGATATGGTAAAGAAATCCAAAACTTCACATTTGCATCTTTATATGTAAGGAGTTTATAACTATGGACAGTTAGTTCATTAACAACTTTTATAAGGTACGGAGCAAGAACAAATGAACATTAATTCGTCTTAGATCAGTTATAGATTTCCCAACTTTAAATTATGAAACATAGATTTAGCCAACAAACAATTTCTTTTTTCATAAATAGTCCGAATGTAAGAAAAAATACTTCAACAGACAATAATTAAACCTAACAATTCAAATCGAAACAATACTAATTATCAACTTAAACAATTTAATATAAATTCAACAAACAAGAACTAAACTCAACAATTGAAGTATTGAAAAAAAAAATAGCAACATATGATATTTCAGTTTCAACTTCCAACTTCCAATTATCTGCATAAAAATTGAAGAAATGAAATATGTTGATTTTGCTATTTCAAAATCAAAATAAGTTAAGTTAATCAAAGTATTTAGTATTAACTAATTCTCTATTACAAGTATATATATGCCTATTAACATAAATCAAGCTAATCATATTATTTACTATTAACTAAATCAAGCTAATCAAACTATCAAATATTCATTAGATTGCCATATAAAAATGTACCTTTTCATGTGGTCCATGGTGTGCTGATGGACAAGTGGGAAAGTGTTAGAATTGAAAATGTGAAAAAGTTTTAGTCAATGAACATAGGTTTCTATTTCCTAAGTTTCAAATATGGATGTAGATTGAGGTCATTATCTGAGGAAAATTTCAATGGGAATTTTGCATGATTTTGTGTGACTGGGAAGAAAATATGGTACTTTACAAGAAGCCTCCTACTAAATTTCTATTTGGGTTATTTCTAAAAACATTCCTCCTTATCTTAATTTAGAAGACATTAGTATTATGGAGGTTTTATTGGGAAATTCTTTGTATCTGGACAAGATTACCAAAGAGCACCAACAACTCAATTTTACAAAAGTTTGTATTGAAATCATTCCAAAGAATCCTTTTGCCTTTTGAACTTGTTCTTGCCCAATTCAAGTTCAATATTCTTGAAGGCCTTCAATGTGCAACAATTGTGATTCTTTTGAGCATTGTGGGACTGTCTGCCCTTCATAGACCCCTGCCCCCACCCCTGCCACTCTTTCATCTTAATCCACCCAACTCTGTCTCAAATACGAAAATAGAGAAAAAAAAAATAATATTATTTTCTTATGTCATGTTTTGTCGATGGACTTTTTTTTTTTTTTTTTTACTTAAATAGGAAAAAAGAATGTTATAAACCAACACACTTACACTTAGTCAATCACAATTCACAAATATATTAAGTACACTAATTAAGTTAAAAGTTAAGACCACACCAACACATGTTCATGAAACACACTTACATCTAGAATGCCATTTTATAACATGTCAAACCCACATTTTCCTACAATTATTTATTTTTATAAATATTTATTTTCACATGTAAAACTTTCATTACATTTGTGCATCACAACTTAATATGATTATATTATACCTCATCAAACCAACACCCACACTCACAATGACATTCCCTGGTAAAAATTAACAAAACCCACATCAAAATTTATCTCCTAAATTTTGTTTATAAATACATAACTTCCTCTTCAATTCTTCATCACAACATAAACCACATAATATATACTTGAGAGAGACAAGGACATAGAAAGAGGGATGGCAGATAAGGGTAAATGCGGCATTAATGGAGGTGAACAAGGACAAGGAAGCGGTGAATCAATGTCAAAATACGCAAAAGATGGAGGTATTAAACCAAAAAAGAAGTCGGTGAAAAAAATGATGGCCGAAACAGCCATATCTACCGTGAAGAAGGTTGTCGGCCGAAAAAAGATTAATCCTAGTAACAATTAACAAGTTGTATGATCTTAAATGTTATTATTAAATTCAAAACTATATATCTATGTATAATATTGAAGTGCTGTAACTTTTTTTTTATTTTTTTTTATTTTCACAAAACTTTGTTAAGTGATGTAATGATATAGCTTTATAATTAAAGTATTTTTTGTTGTATTCTATATATGCTTCTTATAAACTTGGTCAGTTATTAAAAATGTGAGCATTTCTATGTTTCTTCCTTATTTTATTTATATCAATACATTGACAAAGTCAAAGTAATTAGTACTTGATTACTAATTGTAAAACATAATCAAATATTTTATCAAATGAATTTGTTGTAAAGTCTTTGAGTCATATTGATTTGATTTATATGGTATTCTATCTTTTGATTTTTATTTTTTTTGTATATGATAAAATTCTTCTATGTATAAATAGTTTTGAGACTTTCAATTTCTACATCAAGGGGCACAAAAATCTAAAAGAAAACTAAGTTAATTTTTTTATTTGATCTAAAAATATTAAAATACAAATCGAGACTTGATTAGTGCTTTACATACAAAAACAAATTAGTAAAATATTCTCTAATTTTTTTAACTAGCTAGAAGGAACCTTTTATAATAGAGAATAGTAAAACAAATCCTTAAGCTATTAACATGTTCTGATATCATCTTCAAACTTATACTTTTTAAATAGCCCCTGAATTAATTTCCACATCTCTGTATTTAAGCTAAAACATGTCATCAACAAGCTGGGAACCCAGCTACATAAAAGTCCCTCTTTGAATCAGAGTAAAAATTGTCAAATGTTAAATTAGTGTCTAAATATGGAGATAAAATGTTGTCTTGCAAAAGTTAAAGGCTTAGACACTCTACTTCTTTGATATGGTTAATGCTAACTAAAAATGTTAAGGAGAAGTAATTATATTGTCGAATCAATAAACTATATTAAAGGACATACAAATCTTTTTGGTAGTCGCTTTGAGACAAGAACTGAGAGCCTTTCTCTCGATTCCGCTCAATCACCATCCATAAAACTTTCTTTGCCGACCTTATATCCTTCATCTCGAACTCACTCCCTAACAAACTCTTGACCTTGCGAACCTCTTCCTCGTTTTTGATGCGATCAACATATCATTCACATATAACAATAGGAAAACCCCGCAACCATCAACCCACTTGACATAGACACAACTATCAAAATTGCTCCTCACAAAATCGTTACGAACCATGAACTCATCAAAGCGCAAATACCATTGTCTTGGGGATTGTTTTAACCCATAAAACGAGCGTTTAATGAGACATACCTTGCCTTCATCACCGGGTTTAACGAACCCATCGAATTGCATCATGAAGATCTCCTCCTCCAAGTTCCCATGAATAAATGTTGTCTTCACATCCATTTGCTCGAGCTCCAAGTCAAACTGATTCACTAGAGGGAGCAACACACAAATGGACGTGTGCTTCACTACCGAGGAGTAGATCTCGTTATAGTCGACCCTTCGCGTTGTGTGAAGCCCTTAGCTATCAATATCTCCTTAAACCTTGACTTATTACTACCCTCTACACCTTCTTTGCACTTGAACACCCATTTTGAACCAACCACCCTCTAATTCTTGAATGTTTACCAATTCCCACATCTCGTTTTTGTCAAGTGATGCCATCTCCTCTACCTTGCGCGAACAATCATCAATGAAGGTGATAAAATATCGACCTCCACCTGGAGTTGCAGTCCTTGTTTCCCCCCATAAGTCTGAGTAAACGTAACTGAGTGTCTTATATGCAGTTTTTGCAAAACTCCAAATCATCAAGTTTCTCCTTACCAAAATAGCCTCTTTTTACTCAACTCCTTCAAATCACTCTCACTCACATGCCCCAATCTTTATGCCATAAACTTGTGGACGGTACATCTCGAGGTTCTGCCATTGCCACCATATCACCAACCAAGGTGCTGCCGTGAAGGACGTAAAGACTCTTCACTTGCACACCCCTCATTAACACTAGTGAACTCTTTGTAACCCTCAATACATTATTCTCGTACTTCCATACAAAACCAAGTTGATCTAGTGATCCAAGAGAGATTAAATTCCTCCAAAGATTCGGGACATGTCGTACTTCCGTCAATACCTCTCGATTCCATAATGTGTCTTCAAACGCACTGTTTCGATCCCCATCACCCTACAAGACTTGTTGTTACCTAACAAAACTTCGCCCACCGAAGTCTTCTCATAGGTCTCGAACTAACTCTCGTTCACCCGAAATCCATAATCCAACGTTTGTTAGACTAATTAGTGGAGACAACGAGAACATCCGTACTTTCATACCCATTCTCGACCTCTTAAACAACTGCCGCTTCTCCGCTCTTCTTCCCGTCGTTACTCAAATCTGGACAATCTCGCTTAAAGTGTCCCTCCTTGTCATAATTGTAGCACTTAGTAGATTTCTTCCCAAGAGACTTCGAACGCCTATTTTTCTTACTTTTATTGTCTCTTTTCTCGGTTTTCTCTCGAACTAAGAGTCCATATTTACTCACATTGCTCTTTATATTCTTCTTCTTTTAGTCCTTTGATCTCAACGCACTCATTACATCATCGAGGGTAAGCTCCTCCCTCTCATGCTCGAGTATGTCTACGAACGTCTAATACGACTTCAGTAAAGAATTCAAAAGCATCAGCGCCTTATCCTCTTTCTTGTACTTCTCCCCAATATTTTCTTAATCAAGGAGAATTTTGACATAATCGTCGAGATGCGTCTGCAAATCCTTCCCCTCAATCATTCTAAACTTGAAGAATCTTTGCTTAATGTAGATCCGAGACAATAGTGTCTTAGTCAAATACAAAGATTCCAACTGAAGTCACACCTATATTGATGTCGTGGCACTAACAACCTCTCGCAGTACTTTGTCACTAAGACTAAGAATCAAGGTGTTATAGGCCCTTTCCAACACCTCCATCTTTTTCTCCGCGTCCATCGAGACTGATAATTTTAATTCCCCTTTGAGTGCTTTAGCGACTCCCATGTTACCAAGGTGTGCCCTCATCTTAATCTTCCATAACCCAAAATCCTTCGTCCCATCGAACTTCTCGATATCCACCATAGAAGTCGACTCCATCTCAAGTCAAAGAAACCGAACTACGACCCTTAGACCAACCTCGCTCTGATACCTGTTTTTTCGGTGAAAATATCACCCGAAAATGAAAAACGGAAATATAGCAATCGTAATAGATGTAGAACAATAACGTAAAAGAAAAAGATAAACAGAATAACGACACAAAAGTTTTATCCAAGTTCGGACCAACAATGTCCTACGTCCTGCTTTTAGAGAATCGATTCAATAGAGTTATAATTACAAATTCTAACTTTCTGTATTTTTATATTTTAGTCTCACCATGTCTTACAACTCGTTTACAATATAAATATATAGACATTTATAATTCATAATAAGGAAAGAATCATTATCTCTATATTATCTCTATATATTATATATATATATATATATATATATATATATATATATATATATATATATATATATATATATATATATATTTCCTTTTAGAATATATCATTCTCTATATATTCATATTAACATAAATCAAGCTAATCAAATTATTTACTATGAACTAAATCAAGTTAATTAAAGTATCAAATATTCATTAGATTGCCATATAAAAATGTGCATTTTCATGTAGTCCATGGTGTGCTGATGGACAAGTGGGAAAGGGTTAGAATTGAAAATGTGAAAAAGTGTTAGTCAATGAACATAGGTTTCTATTTCCTAAGTTTCAAATATGGATGTAGATTTTCCTCATTATCTGAGGAAAATTTCAATGGGAATTTTGCATGATTTTGTGTCAATGGGAATAAAATATGGTACTTTACAAGAAGCCTCCAACTAAAATTTCTATTTAGGTTATTTTCTAAAAACATTCCTCCTTATCTTAATTTAGAAGACATTAGTACTTATTGGGAAATCATTTGCATCTGGACATGATTACCAAAGATCACCAACCACTCAATTTTACAAAAGTTTGTATTGAAATCACTCCAAAGAATCCTTTGCCTTTTGAACTTGTTCTTGCCCAATTAAAGTTCAGTATTCTTGAAGGCCTTCAATGTGCAACAATTGTGATTCTTTTGAGAATTGTGGGATTGACTACCCTTCATAGACCTCTGCAACTCTTTCTTCTTAATCCACCCTAACCGTGTCTCAAATATTAAAAAAAATCTTATAATTTTCTTTTCCAGTCATTCTTTATCCTGTGTTTAAATATTTTTTTTTAAATATAAATACTTAAAAAAAAAACAAAAAATACTTTAAATAGGAAGAAAATGTTATAAACCACACACAAACACACTTAGTTACTCACAATTCACAAATATATTAAGTCCACTAATTAAGTTAAGAGTTAGGACCACACCAACACATGTTCATGAAGCACACTTACACCCAGAATGCCATTTTATAACATGTCAAACCCACATAATAAACACCCACATTTTCCTACACTTATTTATTTTTATAAATATTTATTCACATGTAATACTTTCATTCACATTTGTGCATCACAACTTAATATGATTATATTATATCTCATCAAACCAACACCCACACTCACCATGACATTCCCTGGTAAAAATTAACAAAACCCACATCAAAATTTATCTCCTAAATTTTGTTTATAAATACATGACTTCCTCTTCAATTCTTCATCACAACATAAACCACATAATATATACTTGAGAGAGACAAGGACATAGAAAGAGGGATGGCAGATAAGGGTAAATGCGACATTAATGGAGGTGAACAAGGACAAGGAAGCGGTGAATCAATGTCAAAATACGCAAAAGATGGAGGTATTAAACCAAAAAAGAAGTCGGTGAAAAAAATGATGGCCGAAACAGCTATATCTACCGTGAAGAAGGTTGTCGGCCGAAAAAAGATTAATCCTAGTAACAATTAACCAGTTGTATGATCTTAAATGTTATTATTAAATTCAAAACTATATATCTATGTATAATATTGAAGTGCTGTAACTTTTTTTTTTTTTTTTCACAAAACTTTGTTAAGTGATATAATGATATAGCTTTATAATTAAAGTATTGTTGTATTCTATATATGCTTCTTATAAACTTCCTCAGTTATTAAAAATGTGAGCATTTCTATGTTTCTTCCTTATTTTATTTATATCAATACATTGACAAAGTCAAAGTAATTAGTACTTGATTACTAATTGTAAAACATAATCAAATATTTTATCAAATGAATTTGTTGTAAAGTCTTTGAGTCATATTGATTTGATTTATATGGTATTCTATCTTTTGATTTTTTTTTTTTTTGTATATGATAAAATTCTTCTATGTATAAATAGTTTTGAGACTTTCAATTTCTACATCAAGGGGCACAAAAATCTAAAAGAAAACTAAGTTAATTTTTTTTTTGATCTAAAAATATTAAAATACAAATCGAGACTTGATTAGTGCTTTACATACAAAAACAAATTAGTAAAATATTCTCTAATCTATTTTACTAGCTAGAAGGAACCTTTTATAATAGAGAATAGTAAAACAAACCCTTAAACTATTAACATGTTCTGATATCATCTTCAAACTTATACATTTTAACTAGCCCCTGAATTAATTTCCACATCTCTTTATAATTTAAGGTAAAACATACATAAAAGCCCCTCATTGAATCAAAGTAAAAACTGTCTAATGTTAAACTAGTGTATAAATATGGAGAAAATTGTTGTCTCACAAAAGTTAAAGGCTTACACTCCACTTTTTTTATATGATTAATGCTAGTTAAAAATGTTAATGAGAAGTAATTATATTGTCGAAACAATTAACTATAAGTAATCCGAGCTCGTTCGATTGCTGACAAAAAAAATAAACTTGATAAATGAGAATGAGTTTTTCTTCAAAAAGATGATACTTGTTGATAAATATCATAATAATGATTGGTAAGAGAGTTTAAACAAGTCATTTAATTTTATGAGTTTTTAGATATAAAAATTGGTGAGGGACAAAACACATCGATTTTATTGTTTTGTTAACTAATGAAAATGTATCAATATTTATAGAAAATAAATAAAGATTTACTAATTGATCTCAGTATCTCGCTAAATAATACTAACAACACTCGTTACATAATTTCAAAATACTAGTTTGGATATTTTTACATTCACACTCAAACTAGTAATTGCAGAATAAATTAGAAAACATGTAAATTTTTCGTATATTTTTATTGTTATGATCTTAATTTCAACTTAAGGCTTTTTTAAGTGAGATTTGATCCCGTGATCTTTAATCATTTAGGTTCGATTTTTCCAACTTGATCTATCCTATTGAGTTTTCAATTTTTATGTGTTTTTTAAATTTTATTGAGCTTTTTTTTTCTCAATAAAAAGAATGACTCTCTATGTTCAGTTTTCATAAATGAAACTATATTGCATTAACTTATTTAGAGAAAAAAAATTATAATTTTTATTGTATTAACTTAAACAAATTTTTTTTCACTTTAGTATATGAACTTTTTAAAAAAAATTACTTAAATAGAGAAAAAAACCAACACACTTAGTCAATCACAATTCACAAATATATTAAGTCCACTAAGAAGTTAAGAGTTAGACCACATCAACACATATTCATGAAGCACACTCACATCTAGAATGCCAACTTCCATTTTATAACATGTCAAACCCCCACATTTTCCTACACTTATTTATTTTTATAAATATTTATTTTCACATGTAATACTTTCATTCACATTTGGGCATCACAACTTAATATGATTATAATTGATATTATATCTCATCAAATCAACACTCACAATGACATTCCCTTGTAAAAATCAACAAAACCCACACCAAAATTTATACTATAAATACATTACTTCCTCTTCAATTCTTCATCACAACATAAACCACATAATATATACTTGAGAGAGACAAGGACATAGAAAGAGGGATGGCAGATAAGGGTAAATGCGGCATTAATGGAGGTGACCAAGGACAAGGAAGCGGTGAATCAATGTCAAAATACGCAAAAGATGGAGGTATTAAACCGCAAAAGATGTCGGTGAAAGAAATGATGGCCGAAACAGTCATATCTACTGTCAAGAAGGTTGTCGGTGGAAAAAAGATTAATCCGAGTAACAATGGTTAAGTATCCTAACAAGTTGTATGATCTTAAATGTTATTATTAAATTCAAAACTATATATCTATGTATAATATTGAAGTGCTGTGATTTTTTTTTTTTTCACAAAACTTTGTTAAGTGATGTAATGATATAGCTTTATAATTAAAGTATTGTTGTATTCTATCTTTATGATTTTAATCTGGAAAAAAAATCCAAAACTTCACATTCACTGTTTCGTAAGCCTAGAATTGACAATAAGATTTGAGGTCCATTTTATATTAAGAATTGGAATTAGAATTGAATTAAAATTAAAATAGAATTATAATTTACATTTCTTAATTCCAGTTTTTTTTTTTTTTTATATTTTTTCTAAACAAAATAACTTATATTTTATCATTTAAAACACGATTAAAGTTTTCAATCGATTTTTTTTTGAATTTAGTATTTTAAAATACCGAACAGATTCACTTAACATCTTAAACTAATATAAATATATATATTAGTTTAGAAGTTAACATGTTGAACCGATATTTTGTTTTTGAATTTATAAAGTTAAAATGTCGAACCGATATATTTTATTTTTTAAATCTATGAATTTAACATGTTGAAACCGATATTTTTTTTTAATAAAAAATGATTTTTTTTTTATTAACACTTGAGCTATATAATTGGCTATGTGAAATCAAATTTATCTTCTCATTTCATCATTAGGTGTGTTCATTAGGTGTGTTTGGATGGGTAGAATTAGAATTGATATTAAAATTTTAATTCTAATTTCATAAGAATTTATATTGAATACAATTCATATGTTTATGTTTGAGAAAACTATAGAATTGTAAGGAGTAGAAGGAAATTAACATCAATACGTTGTAGATCAGTCATAGATGTCCCAACTTTAAATTATAAAACATAAATTTAGCCAACAAACAATTTTTTTTAATAAATAGTTCAAATGTAAAAAAAAATACTTCAACAGACAATAATTAAACCCAACAATTCAAAAATGAAACAATACTAATTATCAACTTCAACAATTGAATATAAATTCAACAAACAAGAACTAAACTCAACAATTGAAGTATTGAAAAAAAAAATAGCAAACATATAATATTTCAGTTTCAACTTCCAACTTTCAATTATCTACATAAAAATTGAAGAAATGAAATTAGGTTAATTTTGCTATTTCAAAATCAACATAAATTAAGTTAATCAAAGTATCTATTATTAACTAATTTTCTATTACAAGTAAATGCCTATTAACATAAATCAAGCTAATCAAATTATTTACTATTAACTAAATCAAGATAATCAAACTATTAAATATTCATTAGATTGCCATATAAAAATGTACCTTTTCATGTGGTCCATGGTGTGCTGATGGACAAGTAGGAAAGTGTTAGAATTGAAAATGTGAAAAAGTGTTAGTCAATGAACATAGGTTTCTATTTCCTAAGTTTCAAATAAGGATGTAGATTGAGGTTATTATCTGAGGAAAATTTCAATGGGCATTTTGCATGATTTTGTGTCAATGGGAAGAAAATATGGTACTTTACAAGAAACCTCCTACTAAAATTTTTATTTGGGTTATTTCTAAAAACATTCCTCCTTATCTTAATTTAGAAGACATTAGTATTATGGTAGGTTTTATTGGGAAATCATTTGTATCTGGACAAGATTACCAAAGAGCACCAACCACTCAATTTTACAAAAGTTTGTATTGAAATCACTCCAAAAAATCCTTTGCCTTTTGAACTTGTTCTTGCCCAATTAAAGTTCAGTATTCTTGAAGGCCTTCAATGTGCAACAATTGTGATTCTTTTGAGCATTGTAGGACTGACTGCCCTTCATAGACCCCTGCCCCCACCTCTGCCACTCTTTCATCTTAATCCACCCTAACCCGTCTCAAATATGAAAAAAAACTTTTAATTTTCTTTTCCTGTGTTTCTTTATTGTTGTGCTTAAACCTATTTTTTTAAAATATAAATAGACTTTACAAAAAATAAACTTAATTAAATAGGAACAAAATGTTATAAACCACACACAAACACACTTAGTTACTCACAATTCACAAATAGATTAAGTCCACTAATTAAGTTAAGAGTTAAAACCACACCAACACATGTTCATAAAGCACACTTACATCTAGAATGCCACATTCCATTTTATAACATGTCAAACCCACATAATAAACACCCACATTTTCTAACACTTATTTATTTTTGTAAATATGTATTTTCACATGTAATACTTTCATTCACATTTGTGCATCACAACTTAATATGATTATATCTCATCAAACCAACACCCACACCCACAATGACATTCCCTTGTATAAATTAACAAAACCCACACCCACAACATTCCCTTTAATAAATTAACAAAACCCACACCAAAATGTATCTCCTAAATTTAGATTATAAATACATGACTTCCTCTTCAATTCTTCATCACAACATAAACCACATAATATATACTTGAGAGAGACGAGGACATAGAAAGAAGGATGAACGGAGGTGATCAAGGACAAGGAAGCGGTGAATCAATGTCAAAATACGCAAAAGATGGAGGTACTAAACCAAAAAAGAAGTCGGTGAAAGAAATGATGGCCGAAACAGCCATATCTACTGTCAAGAAGGTTGTCGGCGGAAAAAAGATTAATCCGAGTAACAATGATTAAGTACCTTAACAAATTTTGTATGATCTTAAATGTTATTATTAAATTCAAAACTATATATCTATGTATAATATTGAAGTTTTTGTAACTTTTTATTTTATTTTTACAAAACGTTGTTAAGTGATGTAATGATATAGCTTTATAATTAAAGTATTTTGTATTCTAAATATGTGCTTCTTATAAACTTGGTCAGTTATTAAAAATGTGAGCATTTCTATGTTTCTTCCTTATTTTATTTATATCAATCAATTGACAAAGTCAAAGTAATTAGTACTTCATTACTAATTGTAAAACATAATCAAATATTTTATCAAATGAATTTGTTGTAAAGTCTTTGAGTCATATTGATTTTGATTTATATGGTATTCTATCTTTTGATATATATTATTTTTGTATATTATAAAATTCTCTGTATAAATAGTTTTGAGACTTTCAATTTCTACATCATGGGGCACAAAAATCTAAAAGAAAACTAAGTTAATTTTTTTTTATTTGATCTAAAAATATTAAAATACAAATCGAGACTTGATTAATGCTTTACATACAAAAACAAATGAGTAAAATATTCTCTAATCTATTTAACTAGCTAGAAGGAACATCTTATAATAGAGAATAGTAAAACAAGCCCTTAAACTATTAACATGTTCTAATATCATCTTCAAACTTACTTTTTAAATAGCCCCTGAATTATTTCCACATCTCTTTATTTAAGGTAAAACATGTCATCAACAAGCTGGAAACATACATAAAAGCCCCTCATTGAATCAGAGTAAAAATTGTCAAATGTTAAATTAGTGTCTAAATATGGAGAAAATTGTTGTCTCATAATTGTTAAAGGTTTAGACACTCTACTTTTTTTGATATGGTTAATGCTAATTAAAAATGTTAATGAGAAGTAATTATATTGTCGAAACAAATAAATATAAGTAATCTGAGCTCGTTCAATTGCTGACAAAAAATAAACTTGATAAATGAGATTGAATTTTTCTCGAATATGCACGTAAAAAAATGATACTTGTTAATAAATATCATAATAATGATTAATAAGAGAGTTTAAACAAGTCATTTGTTTTTATGTGTTTTTAGATATAAAAATTGGTGAGGGATAAAACATATCAATTTTAATATTTTGTTAACTAATGAAAAGTATCAATATTTAAAGAAAATAAATAAAGATCTACTAATTGATCTCTAACCCGAACACAACACTTATGACATGATTTCAAAATACTAGTTTGAATATTTTTATATTCACACTCAAACTAGTAAATTATAGAATAAATTAGAAGACATGTAAGTTTTTCAATTAGTATATTTTTATTGAAATGGTCTTCATTTCAAATTAAGACTTTCTTAGTGAGATTTGAACATATTTTAACCCGTAATCTTTAATCATTTAGACTCGATTTTTCTTGATCTATCCTGAGTTTTAATCAATTTTTATGTGTTTATCAATTTTAGTGAGCTTTTTTTTTTCTCAATAAAAATAATAATAATAAGAATGACTCTCTATGTTCAGTTTTTCATAAAAAGAAACTGTATTGTATTAACTATTAAGAGAAAAAAAAATTATATTTTTTTTTTCATTTCATACTTTCTTGCTGTGCTTAAATAAATTTGTTCACTTTTAATATATATAGACTTTTAAAAAAAATTACTTAAATAGAAAAAAAAAATGTTATAAGCCAACACACTTAGTCAATCACAATTCAAAAATATATTAAGTACACTAATTAAGTTAAGACCACACCAACACATATTCATTAAGCACACTTACATCTAGAATCCCACATTCTATTTTATAAAATGTCTAACCCACATAATAATTCACATGTAATACTTTGATTCACATTTGTGCATCACAACTTAATATGATTATATTATATCTCATCAAACCAACACCCACACCCACAATGACATTCCCTTGTATAAATTAACATAACCCACATCCACACCCACAAAGACATTCCCTTGTAAAAATTAACAAAACCCACACCAAAATTTATCTCCTAAATTTAGATTATAAATAAATGCCTTCCTCTTCAATCTTCATCACAACATAAACCACATAATATATACTTTAGAGAGACAAGGACATCGAAAGAGGGATGGCAGATAATGGTAAATACGGCATTAATGGAGGTGACCAAGGACAAGGAAGCGGTGAATCAATGTCAAAATACGCAAAAGATGGAGGTACTAAACCAAAAAAGAAGTCGGTGAAAGAAATGATGGCCGAAACAGCCATATCTACTGTCAAGAAGGTTGTCGGCGGAAAAAAAATTAATCCGAGTAACAATGATTAAGTATCTTAACCAATTGTATGATCTTAAATGCTATTATTAAATTCAAAACTATTGTTAAGTAATGTAATGATATAGCTTTATAATTAATGTATTGTTGTGTTTCTATATGTGATTCGTATAAACTTGGTCAATTATTAAAAATGTGAGCATTTCAATGTTTCTTCCTTATTTTATTAATATCAATACATTGACAAAGTAAAAGAAATTAGTACTTCATTACTAATTGTAAACATAATCAAATATTTTATCATATGAATTTGTTGTAAAGTCTTTCAGTCATATTGATTTTGATTCATATGGTATTCTATCTTTTGATTTTTTTTTCTTATGATAAAATTCTATATATAAATAGTTTTGTCTTTCAATTTCTACATCAAGGGGCACAAAAATCTAAAAGAAAATTAAGTGAACTTTTTTTTATTTGATCTAAAAATATTAAAATACAAATTGAGACTTGATTAATGCTTTACATACAAAAACAAATTAGTAAAATATTCTCTAATCTATTTTACTAGTTTAGGGCATTTGGACCAGTTTCCCTATTTTGTATTCCTAAAACTAATATAAAATAATAATATTCATATTTTAGAGATAAAAAATATAAATTATTCTATAACAGTTTTCTTATCCTTATCTATATATCATTTAAATATTCATTAAAACAATCAATTTTCCAACCACCTCAACCACTTAATTATTTATTCATATATATTTAAATATTCATTAAAACAAATAACTTCCCAACCACCTCAACCACTTAATTTATTTATAACCCTTAAATATTTATTCATAACTTCTCAACCACCTTAAGAACCTAAAATATATATAAGAACACATTCCCATAAGGAAATGGCTACTTTCACTTTAAAAGAAAATTCTGATTTGTACCAAAAGTTTTCAAGGTGTGTGCTGGATTGATTTTGTATTTATTTTAATAGTTCAAACTTTATTTTTTTTACATGATTTGGTGGTAAAAATGAAAGCAATTGTAAAACACAAATTATATGCCTTCATAGCAATTGTAAAACATTTGATTTTTAATGTCACTAATATACATTTTTTTTATACTTTATAGGTAAATTCACAAATAAAGACTATTAACAATGACTAATGACGAGAGTTTTCTAAATGATTTTTTAAATGAAAGCGATGATGAAGATATAATTGAAATTCTAGCCTTGAGTCGTGAAAGGAAAAAGCAAAACACACGTGGTGAAAGCTCAAGGAAATCACGAAGATATATTGATCGGGACACACTAGAAGGGCATAATCGCTTATTCAAAGATTATTTTGCAACTCTACCGGTTTATTCATCTCAAATGTTTCGTAGGAGATTTCGAATGAATCATGAACTATTTATGAGGATTCAATCTAGAGTGGAAGCACACGAGCCTTACTTTCAACAAAAAAGAAATTCTGCTGGCAAATTAGGTTTATCATCACTTTAGAAAATCACTGCAGCATTGCGAATGTTGTCTTATGGGGTAACAGCAGATTTCATGGATGAGTACATACGTATTGGAGAAACCACAGCTATAAAAAGTCTAAGGTATTTTATTCAATCAGTCATTGATATTTTTGGTCCTGTCTATCTACGAAAACCAAACTCAGAGGATATTATAAGATTACTTAAAATTAGTGAAGTTCGTGGCTTTCCAGGAATGTTGGGTAGCATAGATTGTATGCATTGGAGGAGGAAAAATTGTTCAACCGCATGGAAAGGTATGTTCACTGGTCATTATCACGAACCTACAATTATATTGGAAGCAGTGGCATCTTATGATTTATGGATTTGGCATGCATTCTTTGGGCTACCAGGGTCACATAATGATATTAATGTTTTAGAACGATCTAATGTGTTTTGCGAAATAACAAGTGGGGAGAGTTATCCTGTTAACTACTATATAAATGGTCACAACTACAATACGGGGTATTATCTGGCTGATGGTATATATCCTCCATGGGCAACATTCGTCAAATCAATTCCTTTACCTATGAATCAAAAGACCAAACATTTAACTGCTGCTCAAGAATCTGCAAGAAAAGACGTTGAACGTGCATTTGATGTGCTCCAAGCTAGATTTGTAATTGTCTGTGGTCCAGCAAGATATTTTGATCGTGAAACACTCAATAAGATCATGCTGGCATGTATTATTATGCACAATATGATCGTGGAGGATGAACGTGAATTTTATCCACAACCAGATATTGACTTCAGTTTGTCTCCAAAATATTTAGTTAATCAAAAGTTCTAAAATTCACATCAATAACATAACATAAAGTACTAGTTTGATCTCCTAGATAGAATATCATCTTGTAGTCTTGTAAAATATTCTCTTTGAACAAGATTCTCCATTTTGCTTACATCAATCATCATGGTAACAGTATCTGCATTTTCTTGATCAGCTTCAATTTTAGCCTTTTGTATCTTTAAGTGTTGCTGAGCAATTTCCATTTTGATTCCTTTGTTCTTCATTTTTTCCTCCGTCCATTTGATAATAGCAGCATCAAATTCAGATATGTTACTTGATTTATCTTTCCCTCTCTTAGCTTCTTTTTTTGCTTTCTTTTGTCCCATGGGCCTCTCCAAATCAATAAAATCAGCACAAATATTCTCTTCATCATTCAAATTAGTTGTGTCACTTGAAGATGTTTTTCTTTTTGTTGGTTCTTGACGCATGTATTCTATCCATTTAGCATTAAATCTCAATTTATTCCAGCAGTTTTCTAATCGAAACGGAGTTTTCTGAATCTCATGGTAGATCTTCTTGGCATCCTCAAGCTGAAAGATAAATCTCAAACTTAGTTCATCAATTTGCACTATATAAACTAACCAAGATAAAGTTAAATAGAAAATAATATACCACGTCTATGCCTGTATCACCAGATTTACGGAGGTTTCCTTCTCGCTGTGTGTAATAGCCGCAAAACTTGTTTACAGCTTGCTGGATTGTGCTCCATCTATTTGTGAGAGATTTATCTGTCCGTTGCCCATACTTAGTCTTTTCTATGACTTCCTTGTAATATGCTCCTACATTGCTCCAGTATTGACTATTGGTTTGATCTGTTCCATGAATTGGATCAATACTTGTGTTAAGACAAACATAAACCAATAGAAGGTCCTCTTCTAGAGAGAAGTTCTTATTTCGAGCCTTTTTGTATTGATCATAATCACCACCACTAATTTGAGATTGAAATGTTTCATTATACACTTCATTATCTACTCTTCCCGTCATTCGTATAATTGGAGAAATACCCATGATAGAAATGAGAGAAAATAGATTATTGATCTAAGAAAAATGGGAGAGATCTAGGAAAAATAGCAATAAAAGGAAAAAAATGGCGGAGAAAAACAATGACGGAATTGTTAGAAATGAAAAGAGAAATGACGGGATGGTTAGCCATAAAAGAGAAAATATATTATTTTATTATTTAGGGATGCTACAGTAATCCTTAAATATAAAGATTCACTGTTTATCATTCCTAAAACATTATAAGGATAGAGAATTTGATAAAAATATTTTTTTTATAATTTTTATATTATTTATCTTCATAATAGAGATAGAACACATCTTAAAGTTTCTGCAATGCAATTAGAAGGAACTTTTTATAATAGAGAATAGTAAAACAAGCCCTTAAACTATTAACATGTTCTAATATCATCTTCAAACTTATAATTTTTAAATAAGCTCCTGAATTAATTTCTGTATCTCTTTATTTAAGGTAAAAACATGTCATCAACAAGCTGGTTCTAATATCATCTTTAATCTTTCAGGCTCGACTTTTACAACTTAATCTATGCTGGTCCTAAATGGGTTTTTTTGGATTAAATTGGTTTTTTCTCTCTCCTCTCATCCATTATTTCAATTTTTTCAATCACTTCCTTCCTCAATTTAAAATACCATTTTACCCTTACCAATTTTTCTAAATTTTAAATTATTAAACTCTATTACCCAGTGACAAGCTCCGTAATTTTTAATAACGGTAGGGACTTAAATGTCCTAAAACTCATTCTACCCAAATAAACTTGTTCATATTTCATACAGGTTTTTCGGACACTTTAACCAAAATAATCCAGTAGGGACTAAAGCTATTAAGTTTTAGTCATTTTTTTTATGTATTTTCAAATTTTAGTGGGCTTTTTTTTTCAAACTAGCTCTTTGTGTTTTCCAACATAGATATTCCTTAATTTACATCAAATTTTACACATATTGTTATTAATTTGAACAATAGTATTCCTAAAATACCAAATGTCGTGAGTTAAATTCTTATTTAAAATAGCTTCAATAAAAAGTATAAATCATCAAGGATTCTATATTCCTATTTTAAAAGATAAATATTAAAATTAAATTAATCATGCAGAATGTATTCATAGGTCTTGTTCGTTATATGTTTTTATTTTAATTTTTTCAAAATCAATTTTCAAATCAATTAATTCTCACCAATCACCTCACTCATTTCATTAACGAAAATACTAAAATACCATTTATTTTAAATTATTATTTTATATTTTATTTATATATATCAATACCCTTTAAGTCTTTTTACCAAAAATAATCATTATCTCTTCAAAATCATCACCCATCATTCAATTTTTCTCTCTCTTTGATTTTTAAAAAAAATCCATAAACGGTCATAATATTAATTATGATTATTAAATAAATGAAATATATTTTTAAGCATTAGTTTCACAATAATATATATAATTGGGTAAGTATCAACATCTACCATTCATATTAATGTTATTGATAAAGACCATTCATTTGTATTATTATAGTCAAAGCCAGGGCTAATTTCTGGGGTGGGATTGTGCACCCATTTTGTCTCTTTTATTAAATTATGTAACAAAATGTTTCAGCAAATCATAAAGGGAAATCATTCCCAATAAAGCTCAACATATGGTTTTGCTAGATTTGTATAACATTTTTCACAAACTTATTCAAATTCTTTCTATATCTACTTTTTCAACATAATACTCAATCAATCAGAATACAATCATGATCCACTTAAAATTAAACATTCTTAATTGAAGATGAGACTTTAACCCACAAAATATCTCATTTGTGTTTAATACATGTAGAAAGTTAAAGCAAATATATATTAAATGGACAAATTCTCAAACTAACTATTTTTTTTCAAATAATTGAAATCAAGAAAACCCACCACCTTCTTGACTAGGTACCCAATTACCAACTCCTTGCCACTGATCATCATCCATTAATCCCCCATAAGTCATAGTTTCAACTGGAAAACTCATGTCATGATGATTGATATTGACCATGTCTCCATATAAAAACTCCAATCCATCAGATGGAAACAGAGTAGTAGTGCTAATTTGTGCATCCAAAAGGGGAATATTAATTCCAGGATCAAGAATAGGCATGTAGCTTGATGATGATGAAGCTGAAACATTACCAAGATCAATCATGTTTGAATTGGCAAACTTCCCACCAATCTTGATCAAAAGCTTTCTGATCAAAGACTCGTGATCTTGATCATTCGAATTGGGTACTGGTTGTGGTGGTACATTTACACTAATCATGCCATCAGAAGTGGGAGCCATGCTGGATCTATCAATAACAGCATTATTAGACTCTTTCCTTCTTCTTTGTATGGATGAACTCTTTCCAAGAAGCTTCTTCTTCAGCCTCGTGTTCCAATAGTTCTTGATATCGTTATCTGTTCTTCCAGGCAATTGAGCTGCAATAATAGACCATCTATGGTAGTACATAGTTGATTAGATCCTTACAATAATAATGAAGAAGAACTTGGAAACATATATATATATATACCTGCTTCCAATACTTATATAGAGGCTGCAAATGATGTTATCTTCTTCTTCAGAAAACCCACCATGCTTGATATTTGGGCGAAGATAGTTCAACCATCTTAGCCTACAACTCTTCCCGCACCTTTTAAGACCTAGAAGAAAACAGAATTGAATATATATGATTTGACCAATCTTTGAAGAATAGAAAACATTTTTTTACCAATCTTTTGAGGCAAAGAAATCCAGTTTCCTCCGGTGCCGTTTTGTTGAATGTAAGATTTGAGTTTAGCATCTTCTTCAGGTGACCATGGACCCTTCTTTACATTTGCTTTGTCACAGCAAGGAGCTCTTCCCATCTCTTTCTTAATTTTCTGGTTTAATGAATTCCCGTGCATGTGATTGTATTTGTATTTTAAGTGTAACCTTATTATAAAATTATAGCTGGAAAAGGATAAATATGTTTTCAGGGACAGACATATGATTTAAGAAAGAAAAAAAAAACAGGACATAAAGGTGAGACCTTTTTTTAATTGAATTATAGAGTGACAGAAGAGAAACTAGGGTTCTTTCTTCTTGTCCTGCTGTTTCTAGAATCATTATGCTTGGGATAACTCTATTGTTCTTTTCTTTAGAGCATTTCAATGTTTTTTATGTACTCAATTTGGGTATTTCAATTATGTGTTCTTATGGATCCCACTTCATGAAACCACCCTTCATCTTTGATTTATTTAATTTTTTTTAAGAAAATGGTCAATACATTAGATGACGTTCAGATGTGTTCGAAATATATAGAAGATGTCCACGTTATGTATTATAGATGTGGACGTCACACTCTACAAGTGATTTTCCTTACTAACTAACATAGAAGATCAAAAGTCACGAATTTAAAATGGTGGGTTAATGAGAGGTTCAACATAAAATCAAAATAAAAGGTAAAGACTATCATGATTGAGTTATACTATAAAAATACATATAAATAATAATGTTAATTTCATCTTAGATAAGAGGTTATACACTAACCATACATAAATATTGTTTTTCAAGTGTGATATTATAATTACTTGTTTGATAAATTGTATCAGTATGATTTTTGTTGAAAAAATTGATGAGAGTAAAATTTCTTAAAATATATGTGCTTTGATTAAAATGTTATTTGTGAGAATTTGAAGGACAAATGCATGAAAAAGAGATAGAGATGTATTATGGTTAATCGGACGTATACGAAGATTAAAACGACTTGACGAGTATTTGGATCCTTCTATGAATATGATCGAGATCAAGTTAATGATGTGTGAGACTATTAGTAGTTGTTGAGATGCTTGAATTGAAACGTCAAATATGACGCACCAGAATTGTTGGATTACTCTTTATAATATATTTTTTACGAATTATCTAGTTAAAAAATAATCGATATAGTATTAATTTGACACGTATTATCTTTAATTCTTTATGAGATTCGATTAGGAAGTTGGTTGATAAATTTGTTGCTTTTTTAGGATTTCCGTACTCGTTAATCTCTTTAATTTCTTTTTATTTGTTACATCATTCTTTTTATACAAATCTTTCGTTGAAAAGGAAGGGTTCATTCATTTTCTTTCTATAGAAAAAGGTTCAAATCCTTTGAATCATTCTTCTTTCCATAACACAATGCGAAGTACTACGGAAGGAGAGTCTCATTTAGACAGCAGAACCCAAACCTACAACGCCTCATTGCTAAAATTATTATCATTTTTCTTAATACATGAATTATTAAAAAAAATAATAATTTTAATTTATAATAAATATATAAATGATATTCTAAATGTATGAGAGTTTTTTTAAATGGTTCATTAATATTAAAAATAATAAAAATCATTTAAACACAACAACAAAACATAACATGCAAAAATAAAATAAAAAACTACAAAATAGAATATGAAAAGGATATAAACATGTTACCTAACATGTTATCGAACTCGTAGATCCTCAAAAAAACGATTAACTCCTTGATCGATTTCATCGAATTTCCGGAATGAATCTCAAAACGCGTCATAATAATAATATTATGAATTATACATATGAGACGACTACGATTTCACTTTCTTGTGACACATACAACAATGACTTACCATAATGTAACATTTTTTCATGCATATATTATTCGTAAAAATTTCACCCGTGAATAATTCAAAGAACGAGTTCTTAAATAAATTTCTTGACTCTTAAAATTTCTCCTAATAAAATTAATATAAAATCATTTTAACGAACAAATTGTAACATTACCCTATATGAAAATTATCTATGTTTTGACAACGCATAATGTTTTGTTCAGACAAGAATACTTGGTTATGTTCGACCAGTAGCAAAACTCAATTATAATAGAAACTGTATATATCTAATTTGACTAAAAATTTGAACCGATAAAAACAAATTATATGTTGCAATCAGGGCCGGCCCTAGGGTAAAGCAACCAATGTACTTGCATAGGGCCCTCCACTTTTATAGAGCCCCATTTTTTTATATTTAATAATATTATATATTAATATTATTTTTCCCTCTTTTTTCTCTCCTTTAATATTAAATATATATTATAAAAATAATTTAATTATTTATATTTTATTTTATTAATTAAATTTTTTTTTTTTTTTTACTATTTTAGGGTCCCAAAATTTAAATTTGGATAGGCCCCAAAATCTCAGTTTTTCATGGCGGGCCCTAGTCGCAATTAGACTTTTGACACAAAAAAAGCATGATAAAAGATCAAATACTAATGTTTTTCTTTTAATAATTTTAATAAGTTGTAAAAAATGTAATTTGAATATTTTTTCAATTAATATTTATAAATGAAATGAAATTTTATTTAGTTTAGTAATTATTAATTGAAATGAATTAAATTAAAATATTAAAAATTTTAGATTGAGTATATTAAAATAAAGAAGTATGATTTTGACCTAAATAATGAGAGTCAAAGAAAGGACCGCTAAATAAAAAAGAGAGAACGAAAGTTGAGTCTCGTTAACCCATTTCCGTTGCCCAGCGTCAAAGCTGTCTGTATGTATGAATGAATCTACAGTTCATTAGATTTTTATCTGCTTGATCCCTTCTCTCTCTAACTCTCTCTCTCTCTGCTTTCCGATATTAATACTTTCTTCATATGATGATGGCATATGGGTGCCTCCTCGTGTTGTTTTGAGGATCTCGCCTGTTGATATCAGCCAGAATCAGCTAGTCCTTCTTTCGAGTTCCTTTTATTGGCGTACTATCCATATGCCACGGTACAGAAGAACATTTCGCTAGAATCTGATTCAATCAAGCTTATTCGACTTTAATTGAGAACCATGTCTCAAACCAACTGGGAAGCAGATAAGATGTAAGCTTTTCTTATATTGGACTACTTCTTTGATCTGGGTTTTTACTATTTTGTATTTTCAGTTTAGGGCTTTTCTTTTCGATTCGGATTGTGTTTACTAGAAATTCTTAGTTGTCTATGAAATGCCGTATTATTCGATTTTTAGTTCATTCTAAACTGTTCTAGGGTTTTGAAGATTTTTTTTCATCTTCGCTCTGGATTCTAAGTATCATCCTTTTCTCTTGTATTTGTTTTGAGTGGATTTTATGATTGTCTCTACACAGGCTGGATGTTTACATCCATGATTACTTAATAAAGAGGGATTTGAAGGCTTCTGCCCAAGCTTTCCAAGCTGAAGGAAAGGTCTCCTCTGATCCAGTTGGTAAGTAGTTAAATTGTATTCATTAATGGATTAATGCAGAGGTAGAAGCTTCATTACCCATATTTATTGCAGCCATTGATGCCCCTGGTGGATTCCTCTTTGAATGGTGGTCTGTTTTCTGGGACATATTTATTGCAAGGACGAATGAGAAACACTCAGAGGTTGCTGCATCTTATATTGAGGTCGGTATTACAATCTTTGCTTTGCAGGATAGTTTTCGGTGAAATATTATAATTTTAGAAGCTTCGATTAAAATGATTAATAAAGTAAAACAATAAAGGAAACTTAGGGCTTTACTACAATTATAACAAATAAATTATAGCGAGGGATTACGGAATCGTAAGTTATGGTTATTTCAAGAAAAATGAAAACAGTTGAAGTCCTGCTTGTATTCATGTAAAAGTTGAAACATTTTGATTTAGTGTAAGTTATTCAACCAAATCTTACCTACTAGTGGGTGACTGATAAATGGGTCACTTTTTGATTTTCAAAGCAGCAACACTTTGTAAAGGCTCTAAATGACCACAGTATAAAGCTGTCAGAACATGGCTGTCATATAAGACTAAAACTGTAATAATCAATTATAGCTCGTTCGAAAAAGTTTTACCATAAAGTCAGCTTCTTTGTGAAGAATAGTGGAAAGTTGGAGAACGTAAGAAAGATAGCCACGTGGTTTTGACGGAGCTCACGAGAAAAAAAATTTCCATTAATGCAGATAATAAATTTATGAAGGCATGTGAGTTAGATCTTAATGAGAAGTGAGAACAGCTTTAGAATTTTAGTTAGAACATCTGTAGGTAATATTGACTTCTCAGTTAGTGTAAGGCTGTTCATTTCACTTCATTTAGTGATGGTTATTTGCTCCTAAAATTGCGAATGCAGTCGCAAATAATGAAAGCACGGGAGCAACAACAGCAGCAACAACCTCAACAGTTACAGCATGCTCAGCAGCAGCAGCAACTTCAGATGCAGCAGCAACAACAGATACTTATGCAGCGACAGGCCCACCAACAGCAACAGCAGCAGCAGCAGGCCCAACAGCAACAAGCTCATCAGGATCAGCAGGCCCAACAACAACAACAAACTCAGCAGGCGCAGCAGCAGCAGCAGCAACAACGGAGGGATGGTGTGCACCTTCTAAATGCAACAGGCAATGGGCTAGCAAATAATGACTCACTTATGAGACAGAACCAAGGACCAGCCAATGCCTTGGCCTCTAAGTTTTATGGAGACAGACTAAAATCACCAATTCAAAGGGATCCAATGGATGATGCAGCTATAAAGGTGTGTTAATTTCCCATACTTGCACATGTACATTAAGAAAAAAGAAGCCACCTATAAAAAATGATATTAAAATTCAATTTTTCATCAACAGCAAAGGTTTGGTGAGAATGTCAGCCATGTCTTAGACCAAAACCATGCAGCAATGTTGAAGTCAGCTGCTGCTGTTAGCCAGCCTTCAGGGTAACTTCATTTTGTTTATTTACCATGTTACTTAAAGCTAGCATGGATCTTTCATGGTAACTTCATTATGTTTATCTACCGTGTTACTTAAAACTAGCATGGATCATTCAGATGCTACTATTCCACCTTGCTGCACATTATGAAAAAAATGAAAGCATCTTTTGTTGTTTTATGTGAAATACATTCATTTTCTTCTATTTTTGTTTCTACGTTTCCAATTCCAACTTTGTGAATGCGAAATCGTCTTCAATTTGGTTCTCATGCGTGTCAGCATCATTTAAAGTGAAATTTAAAGATTTGGATTAACTGTTATCTCTTTTTGGCAGGCAAGTTCTTCATGGTACAGCTGGTGGTGGTATGTCCTCACAAGTTCAGACTCGGAATCAGCAGATTCCAGTGCCAACAATGGTTAGTGTCTGCAGTTACTCTTCAACTTCATTTCTAGTAACACTACTTCCAGGAGAATGTACTATACGAGCTTACTATAAGAATACCATTTTTTCATATACTAAAATCTTGCAACTGGAAAAAAATGGAAAAAAAGTATAGGAATCGCCTCTTGCCTCCTTTTTGCTTTATCTTGATGCATCTTTTTGTGTTGAACAGGATATAAAGACAGAGATGAATACTGTAATGAACACTAGGGCTGCAGGCCATGAAGGATCATTAATTGGAATTCCTGGTATTAGTGGTTCTTACTACTCTTTAAGTGATCGGCTCTTTCTTCTGATATTTTATTTCTTGGGGGTTGGGGGTTGATTTTATTAGACTAAGCTGAAAAACTAATTATTGCTAGATTTCTTGAAGAGATTCTTGAGCTTGATGGTTTTGATTGATTGATATTCTCACCATTACCTCATTTTGCAAGGAGCCAATCAAGGCAATAATAATTTGACTTTGAAAGGGTGGCCTCTAACTGTAAGTCTAACGATCTTTATTCTTACATTGAAAACCTATGTATTTTTCCCCTTCAAGGAATCTTTATCCTTTTAAATATTTTGCTATAAATCCATGTTTATATTTCACAATCTTATATGAGATTATATCAAAATGCTATGGTCAGAAAAATATACAGCATGATTTTACAAACCACTTCCTCAACTAAGTACTATGCATAGTCTTAAATGACAAATATTATAGATGATTGAATTTAAAAAGTAGTTGATGATGTTGTTTTTCCCCAGCATCTATTTCCTAGCAGTAATTTTATTACATTATCTGTTATGCTCTTGTCTCCAGCAGTCAAAATCCTTTATGCAAGGGGGACACCAATTTAATCAACTTCAGATGCTTACCCAACAGCACCAACAGCACCAACAGCAGCTCATGAATTCACAACAAAATATGGCTTCCCCATCTGCCAGCGATGCAGAAAATAGAAGGTTGAGAATGCTTATGAATAATCGAGGTATAAATCTTGGGAAGGATGGCATTGGGAATTCTGTGGGTGATGTAGTTCCAAGTGTTGGATCACCTCTACAATCTGGTTCTGCAGTTTCGGCTCGAGATGATATGATGCTCAAGGTAATCTTTTTCCTCTCAATTTTCATTGTCAGGTTCACATGTTTCTGGTCAATAAATACATAGATTGATTACCATATCCGCTACTCACACCATCCTATTTTTATGTATCATTTTATTTTATCATGTTTTCTAATTACAAGTTTGATTAGATGTATAACGGAGATTCCCTTGACATCTTGGCATGGGAAAAGCGATTATGCGACAAGCGTAGTAGAATCTATTAGAAAGAGCACATTTTTGGTCATTGTCATTTAAAAAGGGACACATATTAGAGTAAAATAAATTAAGATTTTGGTCACATAAAATGGCACAGGGAAAATCATTGAAGGCCTTCTAAGTTGGCATTTTGTCATTTTATATAGCTAAGAATATCACAGTTACAGCAGCAGCAAAGCAACCAACAACAGCAGCAGCTAAGCAACCAACAACAACAGCAGCTAAGCAACCAACAACAGCAGCAGCAACAAATTCAGCAACACACTCTTTCTATTCAGCAATCTCAGAGTTCAAGTCAAAATATTCATCAGCCGGATAAGATTGCAGGTTCTGGAAGTGTTACAGCGGATGGCAGTATGTCCAATTCATGTAGAGGAAACGATCAGGTATATCCTTTTGACAAATGTGTCATTTTCCTTAATTATGATATTCTGGTTTTCATTATCAAATGATAACTTCTAAATCGTTACTCCCTTTAATAAGTGAGCTCTCTCAAAATACTTCCTGTCAATCTGGTGCACAAGAGATGCTGTCTTTTGATGCCCCCTTTTTATGTGTTGAAGGCACGTTTCTGCTATAATGTTTTTTGAATAATCAATAATTAGTCAAGGTCTTTTAGTCTTAAAGAACCAATTTACCAGACTGATTCCCAGAACCCTAGTTTTAGAACTTGAGACAATGGTGCAATGTTCTGGGCCATCTTGTTTCCAAAGGTTTTTAAGGTTGCTATTTCGCAAACAGTTTAGTATGTCTGATAGATAAATTGGATAGAGAGTATCTTACTGCCCATGTGCTGATGGTGCTTGATGACATTATACTTTACACTTTAAATTTTAGGAAGCAATGGAGGGAATACTGTAATCTTGTTTTGATAATTTATGCAACATTGCTAACTTGGATTTTGTTGAACATTAAGGCTTCAAGAAATCAAGGTGGGAGGAAAAGAAAGCAACCTGGATCATCATCGGGCCCTGCAAATAGCTCTGGAACTGCAAACACTGCTGGTCCTTCACCAAGTTCAGCACCTTCCACACCCTCAACTCATAATACACCTGGTGATGCGATATCAGGGCCACCTTTGCCACATAACAATAGTTCATCAAAGCATCTGATAATGTTTGGTAATGATGCTAATATTACTCTAACATCTCCATCGAATCAGTTGGTAAGCTACCTGGATACATTGGTGTATGAGAATGTTTTAGTCTCATTTAACAGTGTCATATTTCTGAATTGACATTTTATTTTGGCAGTGGGATGATAAAGATATTGTACAGGCTGACTTGGATCGGTTTGTGGAAGATGGATCTCTTGATGACAATGTTGATTCCTTTTTATCTCATGATGATGCAGATGTGAGAGAGACTGTTGGCCGTTGCATGGATGTTAACAAAGGTGATTATTTTGGGCCACTATTTGCAGATATCACCAAACTATAGGCTATTCTTAATCTGATATTTCCATTTCTATTCTGTTCCTAAATCAGAAGTATGCAAGGTTGCGATGCACTTCTCTGTGATCTCATAATAAATGCACTTCTCTGTGATCTCATAATAAATGCACATATGTTTTTTTCTGTTTGTTTACGTGGAACTTTGAAGTAGCACTCTGCCAATTTATTGCAGGGTTCTCATTTGCTGAAATCAACTCTGTTAGGGCTAGCACAAACAAAGTCGGTTGCTGCCATTTCTCATCAGATGGTAAACTGCTTGCTACTGGTGGTCATGATAAAAAGGTTGGTAGCAAGGGAATACACGAGATCTGTGAACTTGAAAATTTTCAATAGGTCAATAATATCTTGGACCTTTTTTCTTTAATGATTGTCTATAATTAATATATAAGTTATTTTGATGTTGGACAGGTAGTACTGTGGTATACTGATACCTTGAAGTCAAAAAGTCAACTAGAAGAGCATACATCATATATTAACGATGTTCGTTTCAGCCCCAGCATGCCACGCCTTGCAACATCTTCTTTTGACAAAACTGTGAGGGTGTGGGATGCAGACAATGTTAGTAACAGTCTTCCACTATCTCATACTTTGTTACACTTTATTATCTTTCCATTTCTGTTGGCTTACTAAGATGTGTTTTTTCACTGTAATTCTGGGTTTTTACTAATATGGAAAATGCAAATCATATGGGGTAAGGATTTAACATGTTAGTTTGTTGCGACTCACTGTTTCCTCTGAAATTTTGTTTTGTTTTTAAGGATGTCTTTTGTCATTGGGTTACCTTGCTCTGCTGACCTTTATTTGATAAGTAGATAGAAGATAAGAGCCTAAGCCTAACTATGAGAAGAACTAGATCCATATATTTATCATACCATAACTACCATAACAGTCCTTAGGAGAACTCATAATTGTACTCATTCAAATTTAAATCAACTTATATCAATATCTAGATTTAGAGCTTGCTTAGCGTGGATTATTTCCAAATAAACAACTATCACTTTCTTTATCCATCATTTAGATCATAATCATTTACTTGATTCCTTATAACATTTTAATATATTAAATACGGATTATATTTTGATTATTTTACCCAAATAAATCACTTTCTATAAGGAAGAATTTATTTATCCTAAAAAAACCAGATTATTTCCATGTAACCCTGCATCAAACAAGCTCCTAGTTTCACCTTTCCCAAATATTAATCCAATTCTCACAGAATTTGTTTTTTAAAGGATAATACCATCCATTAGTCCATATATATTTTTGTGAAGACCACCGAAAACAGTTGCATGACAAGAGTAGTCATGAGTTACAATGAAATCAGAACAAGCCAAACATCAGGAGGCACATCTAACAAAGGAAATCAACAGAAAAGAAAACATTTGGTCCATCTCATGGCACACATGAATCTAGATCAATGACACATAAACATCACACCATAGTGTAAATACATTTTGTTATTTCTGGATGATATCTCTTGCTTTCGACTAAAATATAGTATTTCCTCCATGGATCTCTGACGATTAGAAAATGACATAGAATACCCTTCCATTTTAATCCACCTCAGTTTGTTTTGGACACTTCCTTTTCTTCTATTCACATTTTGTTTTGGGATGTTTGGTGTGGAGGCTGGACTTGTTGCATGTTGTTGCATATTTCTGTCATAATATTGCCTTACTGGATCTGTTTATACAGACTGGTTATTCACTACGCACTTTCACTGGGCATTCAGCAGCAGCCATGTCTCTAGATTTCCATCCAAAGAAAGACGATCTTATCTGCTCTTGTGATAGTGATGGTGAAATTAGGTATTGGAGCATCAATAATGGTAGCTGTACAAAAACTTTCAAGGTGAAATTGGGACTTGTAAAATTATGTTTTCTTCCACTTCATACAAGTATGGTACATGACGGGTAAAATATTTTTATGTTGATTATATAGGGTGGCTCGACACAGATGAGGTTTCAACCTCGTCTTGGACGCTATCTAGCCGCTGCGACTGAAAATGTTGTGTCCATACTTGACGTTGAGACTCAAGTTTGCCGGCATTCATTACGGGTTTGCCACAATTATTTGAACCATCTTCTTGTTTTTTTTGAAGAAATTTCAATTTAAATTATTTTGGACTTATATTGAGCTTGTGTTTTTTTAAATGCTTTTAGCTGAAGTGACATTGCTTGACTACTCTGCAGGGGCACTCTAAGTTGATTCGTTCAATCTGCTGGGATCCTTCTGGCGAACAATTGGCAACTCTCAGCGAAGAATGCGTTAGGGTTTGGTCGTTTGGATCCGGAAGTGAAGGGGAATTAATTCACGAACTTAGTTGCAATGGAAACAAGTTTAATTCTTGTGTTTTTCATCCTATGTTTTCCACATTGCTGGTTGTTGGTTGTTACCAAGTAAGTTTTGTCGTTCTGATTTATCTTATTTTCTGCTTTTATGTTTGTTTTGCTCCCAAGTTCCAAATTGAGTGATACATATTTTTGATATACAAAAAACAGAGTTTGGAGCTTTGGGACATGTCTGAGAATAAGAGGATAACGGTTCAAGCCCACGATGGAATAGTTGCGGGTCTGACTATGTCTCATGTCACCGGTTTAGTAGCTTCGGTTAGCCATGATCAGATGGTTAAGCTTTGGAAGTGATATTATGAATGTTATACGAGGATCTTGTTTAATCACTTTCTTTTTTTGTTTATTTTTTTTATTAACAGATTGGGTTTATTTAAAAGAATATTTCCTTATAGGTATTGTCTGTCTTATGTGTTTGTGACACACTTTCTCTCAATATCTATCTATCTGCCCATGGAACTAAGAGGTTCATAGTCAATGCCATGAGATTTACATAATCCCTTTTTTATTTTATTTATTTATTATTATTATCATTATCAAACTGTAATGACTTGATAAATGTTTGTATAAATTTCAGTCTTTGTGCAAATTTATCATTTGTCTCAGTAATGGAATAATAATCTTACCCATAAACTTAGCTTCTTTTATGCATATTTGGATAAATTTATCCTTTACCAAACAAAAATTATTTAAATCCACATTAAGATAAGAACCCATATTTTATATATTTAATTTACAAAGATAGCAATAAATATATATATTTTTATTTTTGGAATCGAACTTAAAATGTTTTTATTTTGTGACAAGACTCGAATCTTAATGGACACTAACAAACAAATCAAAAATATTAAAAAACTAAGAAGAGAGCTAGAATTTATTTATTGGACACAAACAAATCAATCAAAACATAATATTAAAGAAAAAGAATAGCAAATTATTTGTCAATCATTCCATATATATATATATATATATATATATATATATATATATATATATATATATATATATATATATATATATATATATATATATATATATATATAGATTTATTTATTTATTTATTTGAAAAATGTTAACTTTTATTAAAAAAAATAATATTAAACTTTACAAAAGAGAAGAAAAAAATAATATAATAAATAAAAAACAATATAAGAATTTTAAATATGAATAAGTTCGAAAAATTCTTATTCGTACACGCTCCTCTTTCTTTGATTTAGGCAAACGCGTGTAACATAAATCTTTTGAAAAGTTCGTATCCATAATTTTTTCCTTCAAAAACTCTTCTATTATTTTCTTTTATTACTTTTTTTCAGATTGTCCATTACATAATGAGAGTAATTGGTTTTCAGCCGTCCACAATTTTGTTGTTAGAACACAATTCAAATAAATAAAGTTAGCTACTTTTGATATTTAATTAAAGTTGATGAGAGGAAGAGTACCTCAATAATAATGGTGACTTAAGAATTTTTTTATAAGGGTTACCTTATTCTAAAACATCAACTAATTTAAAAAATAAAATATAATATTGAGTCCACTCATCAATGATATAAATAATGAGTCAAATGTAATCATTTAAATCTATACCACCTAAGAATAAACGAAACTATAGACACTCAACCACCATTCCACTTCTAGATTTGCGCAAAAGAATATTCTCAACCAAAATTATGTTTGAGTTTATGTTTAGCTTGCGGGAATTAGTGGCACTACTATAAGTAAAAATATCAACAATCCTCCAATCTCATTAACAAGAACACCGTCAAAACAATGACTATTATTTAGTAACATTAATAGTCAATCTTATCATGATTGAATAAAAGGTTTTCCTTTTGTGATGGGTAACAACAAAATTGATTTTTTTGATTGGATGTCATTTTAATTTGAATTGCACATGCAATAAATAATCTCTCACCTAATAACTTGATTATTATAATAAATAATAATAATATGCCAGATTCCACGTTTAAGTGGTCCATTTTGGACTGCCATTTTGTTCTTATCTTCTATTTAATTTAACGAAATATAATTTGGAATTTACCGATTAATCGTTACAATAAATATGTGTCAATTGAACTGAATAATTTTTCACCATCAACCGTGGTAAAAAATGATTATTATTTAAAGAAATTTTGTAGATGTTTACATTTTGTATTTATTTTTGGCTAGGATACTTTTCCTTTGATTGAAAGAACTTTCAATCATAATTAATATCTATTTGTTGCTATTTATATAAATATGTACTCGTTAACACAAAAAAAAACAAATAATACTTCTTCGATTGAGCTTATTTGTTAATCGTTTTGATACATTTTACAATTTGAAATTTATTTTTTCTATTCCTGGGTACTTATAAGAATAATTGTAGTGGATAAATAAATAAAACAGACATAAATTTAATTTGGTCAGTGTTCCACAATATATAGTCTCCATTAAGATTGAGGTTTCCTATTTTAAATTATACTATGTTTGATTTTAATTTATTAAAAGTATTAAATTGTAGTAAACAATCAATACCACACAAAAATATGAAAATTTAAGTTAGTTGAATAAAAAATAAATAAGATATAAAACAAATATATATATATATATATATATATATATATATATATATATATATATATATATATATATATATATATATATTATTTAATTTTTGAAAGCATAAAAATCCAGAATGCATCTATACATTATGGTGAGCTAGCTAATTCTCTCTCTTTCTCTCAGGTCCTGTTTGATCTGTATGTTATTTTTAAACATTATTTTACTTATAAAATGATTATTATTTAATACTTTAAAATAATAAGAAAAAATAAATATAAAATATTTGACATGTTCAAAAATTTTAAGAGGGTGAATTTGTCATTTTTTTAGAATTAAATAAATAAATAATGTATTAAATTGAAAAAAATATAAAAAATAAGAAATTTATGTCACATTTCTATATAATTTTTATTTAATCTTTGTTTTTTAATAGACTGTCGACCACGCAAGCCTTAACATAAATCCGACACTTATTCAAATGATGCTATCATAATTATCAAACAAAGCCTAAAAGTCCAGCATTTCAATTTAAAAGTTTTTCGTTAAAGACAAACCTCATTTTTTTAATAATAAATTTTGAATTTGATATGACCATATTATATATATATATATATATATAATATGGTCAGATGTCAGAATATATATATAAATACCAAGACAATACTGGTTCGTGTCATGTCTTTTGTCCTCATTATTAACTTATTATTATTCTAATAATGTTAATTTATTTTCATTTTATAACTTTTAGCACTTGTATTAACATAACCCACATATTTTATGTCGGCCATGCACAATGATCTTATTAAAACTCCAAAATTTAAATTTAAATTTAAAGTACTTGATATACCATGTTATCATTTGGATTCTAAATTAAATTAAACTCATTAAACAAGAGTAATAATTAAGGTATTTATTTATTATGCACCAAGACTTGAGTTTTGTATCCTTATGGAGGACAATGCCTTATCAAGGGACTTTGCTTTCAATTGAACATACTCCTTAACCGTAACTTCTCTATACCTAGCAAATTCTGCCTTACTAATGAAGGGCTTCACCACCATATCCAATGGCATCCCGCAAAAGTAAGCCATCGAGTATCGATGCCTTTTGTTTGCCACTTTCACTCGGTGACGACACGACGGAATTCGCCCGTTTGATATGATGTGGATTAGGTCGCCAACATTTACTATAAGCTCCCCGTGTCTCGGGGAGACTTTGGTCCAACGAGCTTGATAACCTGATGGAAGGATTTGTAGTCCGTCGCCTCCTGTCTGATGGAGGACGGTTAAGAGGAGTGAGTCGGTGTGAGGGGCCATACCTAACGCACGATTCGGGTCCGGGCATGGAGGGTATGAATTCAATTGCATCGCATTCGTATTCGTACCGGATTTGTGGATCACATCTACCCATTTTGTGATCACATCGTGGCTTAAACCTTCGATTGATTTGAGGATGAGCACTAGTAGCTTCAAGGATAACTCCTTCATCTTCAATTGGTAACGATCCATCACGTCGCTACACTAAGTTTGAAAAAAATAGGTTAATTTCATTTCAATTCTCATTTAAAGAAAAAACCCTAATTTACGTGGCCCTAGGTGTATCATGTATGCATGCATGCATCAAAATAATTACAAGAACATCATCAACTTACCAAAACCTTTGATAGTCATTTGGCCAAAGAACCTTAGCATGTTCAACAAGAGATGATCCCATAATAGTGAATCCTTCGTGCCACATAGCCTTGTCGAAGAACGACGCTATCCTCGCAGCTCCATATCCCGTGGCTCCACCGGGCTCTCGCATTACCTTCACCTTTTCAATCGCGGACCGAGAAAACAAACGCCTAGTCTCCGTTTCCACTTCCTCCAAGAGTTCCGGAGAGATGTCGTGACCCTTGATCAAAAACATCCCCCACTTCTCGCACTCTCGGCTGACCAACTTGACCACATCGGGATCGGCTAGGTCAATGACACGCAGCGAAGAATCCTTATCGGACAAGGGTTGGTGATCGCGATCGACCCATGCATGGGAGTCGGGAAGAGATTGAAAAGATGAGAAGTCTAGAGGGGTAATGTGATGGAGTTCAAGAGGGTTATCTTTGTAGGCCTCTCTAAGGGAACCCATAGAAAGATTATGTTTTTAAATTTGGTGGTGGGGATTATGTTAGGTATAATAATTTGGAGACTTAAAGTACTTCTTATATATCACGGAAGAGAAAAATAAATACTAATGAAAAGCCAAATAAGGTCAATTTACATGTGACATATGGGTGGCTATTTGGATTAAGTGTTGTCCATTTTTGCTCACTTTTAATTTTCTTTTTTGGGTTAATTTCCTTCAAAACCAGCCAAAAGAGATAAGAGACAAATACAATTCTATCATAATTCACAAAAGAAAAAGACCATTAATTTCCTACCATACAATCACAAACATAATTATAAAAAAAAAATGTGTCACAAACATAATTCGAAAAATAAAATAAAATAAAATAGTACTGTATTCTAAACTCGTGAATCGAATAGAATCTAACCGACATTATCATAGTTTATTATAAACGTGTTTTTTTATCGTTTTAGTTGAAAATATTATCTAAAATAGTTGAAATTTATTCTAGAAAGACTTTGTTATTTGTATTTTTTTTATTAAATAATAAATTTGAGTTATATTAATCAAATCATTGTAAAAAATACTTTAATAACATATGTGTAACGTGCTATAAAGATAAAAAATAATTGAACTTATTTACAAAAGAGAAATGATCAATTTTCGTTGAAAAAATAACATTTTTTTCTCTTTTCTTTTCCTTTGTTTTTTTTTTAGCTAATGATGTGGTGACATGTCATTCCCTCTCATAAATTCGGTTAGTTCGATGTTAACCATATAGGTGGTGTTTGTATCCATTAAGGCACCGCCACAAGAAAAAAATCAACAAATGAGGAGGGTAATACTTCATTTTTATGTATAAGTGTCATTTATGAGTAGAATACAGCGTACATCGAAATAACCTCAAATTCCCTCTTCTAACACTCTTCTTTAAAATAAAAAAACAAAAAAAAAACATAAATATATATTTTTTTATTTTTTAAATGATCATAAAATAATGATTTTGTTTGGATATTTTTCTAAATAATCCAAAAAAATTGAGCCTTTTTCAAAATTTTAGTCACATTTAGAAGCTTTACTTAAAATGGTAAAAAAATATGGTCAAAAAAAATATATTCTTTTAAATATCATGAATACTTAAATCCACAATTTGTGGTTATAAGCTTTACTTTATCACTAAAAAAATGTTTTTTTTTTGTATTTTAAATAATTCAAACTAAACCTTTTCAAATCTAGGTTCCAATTATTTTTCAACATTCAATGAGCTTTTCAGCTATTTGGAGATTTTAATTGGATTTTAGTGTTAGACAAAAAAAATTAAATTATTCATACTTTATTATATATTCACTTGATAAATAAGATTAATTATAAATTATTCAACTTGAAATACTTACTTTTTAAGTTTGATCAACAGAAAAGAGAAAAGGTTATATCTTTACTGGATAAATATATATACATTTAATTTACTCAATTAAGTCTTGAATTTTGATGAACTTATGAAGAAGAAAGCTACCTACAAAAGAATGCTATACCGATATTAGGTAAGAGAACAAAAATCTCATATTCGATTCACACTCTAAACTGTTTAAATGGAGAAGCTTTCCCGAAGAATAAACCCCGAAAAAACCATCTAAACTGGTTTAGAGTTTACAAACCTGTAAAAAAATAATAGTAAGTACATGAAAATCAACAACAGCAGATGAACTAGGAGAAGAAAACATACATCATGAATGCGTTTTTTCTTCTTCTCAAAAGGTTGAATCTGTAATAAGATTATGTTGCTCTTTTTTCTAAGATCAATCCATGTTTTCAGCAAGGAAAATAAATAAAAACTCCAAGCTTTATTTATGGCCTGCAATGATTAGGGATCATCATAATGAATTAAACATACAATTCCGAGAGCTTTAAAGAAACGGATCTACGACGGGGTGGCATACCTAATAATCATCAGTTGAACCGAAAGGATCACCAATTTTGTCTAAGCAGACTTCATATTTGAATCCATGGGATCTAGAAGCAGAGTGCTATGAAGGTCCTTTCCTGAGATTTGCTTCTGGTTTTTCGTGTTTATGGATTCTATCAAACATGAAGATTATTCTTTCATCAATTGTCACAACTCACAAGCAATTCCTATTTCATTTAGATTAGTATAACGGATTTTACCTAATTTTTGTTGTATCAGAGCAGCACAATCGGACACACTGTTTTTCTGTGCAAAAGAAAGTATACTCTGGTACATTCCAACTGAAGGTTGAATTCCTGCATCTTCCATCCATTGCAGAACCTAAAAAATATTCTTGTTTTAATTATTCATTCACAAACAAATGTGGTAAGTTTTGTTTACCTCAACATATTTCCTCGAATGTCCAGTAGCCAAAAGGTTCCTCAACACAACAGAATAAGTGGAGAAGTTGATTTCTGCACCACCTGCCGCTACCATCTTGTAGAACAACTAACAAGTGTGACAAAAAAGAGCAAGAAAAGAAAAACGTCTTCAACACCAGAAATTGAATATTAGCAGGCAACAGATGTTGTTTCAATAGTACCTTCATCATTGTTTCGATCTTGCCTGATTTTCCAATGAAAAGCAGAAGATGATTCAGAAGTCCTACTGACATGTTTGGAAGTGAAGGTTCAATCATTTTAATCAGATCCAATGTTGTCTTCCAATCCCTCGATCTTCAAAAGAAAAAGAAAAAAACTAAGATTTTTCAAAACTTTTCAAAGAAAGGACACGTTATCTTCAAATAAAAGATCACAGATAGATAGTTACATGCTACAGGCTGATATCATTTCAAATAATACAGCATCACAGAAGGGAATTTCCTTGTTTTTCATATACTTTGCTAGAGTTATCACTTTCAGTGGCTGGCTTCCTTTATTAAAAGTTCTCATCAAAGCAGAACAAGCTACTGAATCTAGCTGAATTCCGTTCCTTTCCATCTCTTCACACAGTGCTGATGCTTTTTCCCAACTATCTAAGAACCAACATATATCCAAAAATGAATTTGACGAAAATAAACTTCATTTTGTCTTTTGAAATTTTCCATAAAACTAACCCGCAAGACCATAGGCGTGTATCATTGTGGTATATGTAACAATATCAGGCGAGCAACCCTCCTCTGTCTTCATCTTATCAAACATAGATTCAGCTTCTGTGAGTCGACCCTAAAAAAGAAGATGAGTTAAGATTCCAATTCATCATTGTTAACTGTAAACTGAAGGAAAAAAACTTGCCTGGTTGCTGTAGGCACATATAACAGATGAATAAACTTCCTTGGATAAAGGAATTCCTAAATCCCTCATTTCCCCAAAAAAATCAAGGGCTTCTTTATGCATTGACATCTTCGAGCAACCACTAATGAGAGCATTAAAAGTGACAGAATCCGGTTTCACCTTTTTCTTCATCGATCGATACAAATCGATGGCTTTCTCATACTCACCAACATTCATGTAACTCCCAATAGCAGAATTATAAGCAACGGTATTCAACTGAATCCCTCGTGATTCAGCAGCTGAAAGAATCGAATCAATCTTAACCTTTTGTCTAGAACGGCCACAGGCAGCCAAGAGTGTACAAACTGAGACAACATTAGGCTGTATGCCATTTTGTTCCATCTCCCACAAAACTTCGACACCTTCAGAAATAAAACCATTAGACGCGTATGCATCGATCAGTGCATTGTAAGTCACCACATTGGCCTTACAGTTACTTTGTCTAATAAGATCAAATATTTCTCGGGCCTTCCTAGGTTGCTTTGATCTTCCATAAGCATTGAGTAAAGATGTATAGGATACTATATCAGGATGAAATCCATTCTGTTTAATCTCATTAAAAACAGAAAGAGCCTCTTTACTCATTCCATGTGAAGCATATGCACCAATCAAGGAATTATAAGTAATAGTATTCGGTTTCATTCCTTCTCCAAGCATGGTATTGAAAACCGCCTTGCAATTCTCCAACTGACCGGAAATCGAATACAAATGGATAATGCTAGTGAATGTTACAACATCAGGAACAGACTCTGATCTCTTCTCCCTCATTGAATTGAAAATATCCACAGCTTCCGAATACTTTCCAAGCTTCGACAGACAATGAATGACAATGTTTAAGGTTGTAGTGTTTGGGCGAATTCCAGTTCCTTTCATTAGTTCAAAATAAGACAATGCTTTCCAATATTCCCCTCCAGTTTTATAAGCAGAAAGAATAATATTGTGCGTGACGAGATCTGGACCAACACCATTTTCTGTCATTTTCTTGGAAACCTTTAACGCCTCTTTCCAATTTCCACTTGATCCACAAGCATTGATCAAATTGTTATAAGTCGTCCTACTAGGAGGAATCTGCAGATACATATCTTACTGAATGATTGTAAGAAAACAATGTTAAAAGGAAGTCTCGAGACAAGAACAGGTACCCACAGCTGCGCGTAGCATATCTTCCATGATATTCATCGCCCATCGCCATTGGCCTGCACGACCATGTGCATGAATGAGAGCGTTATAGGTTTCAGCATCAGGTTTACACCTAACAATGAAATTAAAAAAGTTCAAATAAGAGAAAACAATGATGCTAATGGAAAAATAGTACCTCCATTCTTGCATCTCAAAAAACAAACCACGAGCCTCGTCTGATCGATTATGCCTTGAATGCAATCTGATCATCATGTTATAGATATCAGTTCGAGCACAGTAGTTCTTCTGCAACTTCATCCAACGGAAAACATGATTGCTGTGTTCGATTGATCCTGATTGAGCTAATTCCTAAGTCAATAAATAAACCATATACATAATTAATAACGCAATTTATGAATGTAGAGAGGAATTGAGTCTAACCTTAATAAGAACGGGGAAATTCTTTCTGGAAAATCGTCCAATCCAGTGATTGAGAACTCCATCTATGTCTTCCCATTTCTGAAGCTCTAAAATCTTTTGAACTACTTCGCTTATCGCCCAGTCTTTCTGGAAACGATCGTTGCTTACCTTAAGTTTATAGCGTCTCTGTAAATCATCCTTTCTGAGGCCGCTCACTTGAACAGTTACTCGGTGATGGCCACTGTCGTAGTCTACGACACCAACCTTCTTCTCTTTCCAGGCTTCGTCATTCTTAGTTTTGTCGCACACTATAAGTGAGATTCTCCGACGGTATCGGTTCCCGGAAAGGTTTGTTGGGTAGAGTGTGTCGGTTTTACTTGTGGAATTGAGAAATTGCGAATGCAGCGACTGTAAACTCGCCATGGATGGCTAGAGAAAGAAGGGTGCGGAGATGGAGGAACTCAAAAGATAAAAATATGAAGACGATGAAGCCAATCTTTCATTATTATTATTTTTTTAATAGAATTATTATTTTTTTAATAGAATTATTATTTATTATTTTTTTTTATTTTTTAGAACAGGGTTACTACTCCTCGCTTAACTAGACTCAAAATTCCTCCTTAGGAATCCGCTTAACTAGGCGCAAAATGTCTGACGGGTTCGAACCCAGATGTCAGTGAAGACCTCAGTGATGTCGAGTCGAAGATAACAGTAAGGTCCTCTAAAATGAAAATCGAGCGAGGATAATATGAATTTGTAGCAGTTTAAAATGAAAATCAAACTCTAAAATTTTAATCTTTTTTCACTTTCTAAGAAAAAATAAAATTATACAGTGTACAAATTTTAATTTAGAAAAAGAAAATCCATTTTCCATACATCTCTTGTAACCTTTTGGAGTTAGTGGAGAGTGAATTAAGAATAACCAATAATATCAAATATATTTAAAGAAATCTAAACATCCATTGAATTAAACAGAAAAATATGAGCTTTGAGAGCCTAAGCCACTAAGTTGGTAGGGTTGCACAAACAATCGCCCCATCCGTCTAATTCATAGCATTATCCTCCTGAGACTGGTTCAACTGCGGACGGGACCAAGCGTCCTTCAGGCTCGTTTGGGACCTTTATCTCCCTCTGAAAGATCTCGGAGATCACTCTAACTTTTTCATTGTTTTGGGCTTCTTTCTTACAAGGATGTCCTCGATTGGGACCTTTATCGTCCTTCTGGAAGATCTCACTTGTTTTGGGCTTCTTTCTTACAAAGGAAGCCCTCAATTGGGACCTCATCACCCTTCTTGAAAATCTCCGAGCTGGTTCAGTTTTTTACTTTAGTTTCTGCCTTGTTCAGTTTTTTACTTTAGTTTCTGCCTTGTTTCGGGCTTCTCTCTTACGTGAAAGCAAACATATGATATAAAAATGTCTCAATACATAAACTGATGATGAATGTCTCATCATTCTCTGCAAATCAACAAGAAAATGAACTAGTTCTTAAATCTAAATCACGCAGCACACTAATAAGACCTTTCCAACAACTAGCTAGAGTCTGTGTGTGATTTAAGGGGTCCTGCAATCCACAACCATCTTGCATAAACACACATCATTTCAATCTTCCAGATTTTACAATTTTTTATATGAAAATAAGTTTGTATTTCAAATCAGGGGAGCTGCAATTCTTTTTCATTTTCTATAACTAAAGAATAGCAGTAGCATCAAAGCAACCAAATTAAGATAACTTGTTCCATAACATATGAAACATTTCTAACTTTGACCTTTTTTTGAACACCAAGGCTGCAAGCTTCAAGAAATCAGAATGAAAAGGAAGCAACCTGGATCATCATCAGGCCCTGTTTCTTCAACAACCATGTACAAATTGAAGACAGCAATTCAAGATCAATCAGTCATCCTCTCCACTTTCATCGCTAAAATAGCTAGTTTTCTTCTTCTTCATCTTACTACTACTATCTTTTTTCTTAGATAACCCTTCTTTCTCTTGCACCAACAGCCTTTGATCAGCACCTGTATCCACCACTGATGCCCAATTATCATCATCAAACCCTACCCCTCCATCCCCATCATCATCATCATCACCATTTTCATCCTCCTCCACCGCTCTATTCCGGGTCAAACTTCTTCTCCCTCCTCCTCCACCACCATCACCATGCTTTGATCGCTTAGAGGGTTCCGGGCGTTCTCTAGGACCAAATTGATTACGTGGGCATTCATAAGACAAATGTCCAGATTCTCCACACTCGTAACATCTAGTCTTATCCTTATACACTTTCCTGCGAATGAATTCGGAAGCGCGGCCGTTGTCCGTAGCTATGGAAGCGGTTAGGGTTCGACCATTGAGGAGCTTTCCATGAATTCCCTGGACGGCGGCGACGGCGTCTTCTCGGGATACAAAGAGAACAAAAGCGACGCCGCGGCTCTGTCGAGTGTTGCGATCCTTAAGGGCGGTGACCTTAGCAACACGACCGAAGGTGGAGAAGATAGTGAAAATGTCGGAGTTTGTGAGGTTGAAATCGAGGTTGCTTACATAGACGGTGGATTTGGAAGGCGCGAGACCTCCACTACCTCCATTGATAGAAGAATTGGTTGTTTGAGAGGTGGAGGAATGAGGCGGCGGTGGTTGCGGCGGCGGGACGGTGGAATAACGGTAGTAGAACGTATCGTCTTCATCGCTATCGCTTCGACCACCCATTTCGATCTCCAATTTTGCCAAATCGAAAAAACCCTAATTTAACAAATGAAATTTGTTTTTCTTTCTATAAATGTGATTTAAGATTATTTTCAAATTGTTAATTAAAATAAAATAGCTTTATTTTACTTTTATAACACTATTAAATATTATTAAATAAAAAAATACTTATTTCATACCTTAAAAAGGAAGATTATTTATTTATTCACTTCTTAATGATAAAAATATTTTTTTTTTTAAATATGTGTTAACAATTTCAAATACAAATAATTTATTAATTTTTTGTATTTATAAATAAATAAAATATTTATATAACTAATTTAATTATTAAATTTTAGAGAGTTTATAATCAAAATTCTTAATTCCTTAAAATTAAATAATTAAATTAGTAATATAAATTATTTATTTAATTATTTTTAAATGTTATGTAAATAATAAGATAAAATTTGATTTTAGATGACTTCATCACAAAAAGTAAAATTGTGAGATTTAATGAAAATTTTTAAAATTTGAATTGATACCAAATAAAGAAACTTAATTTGACAATTAGGTCATTAATTTTAAAAATTAACACTATTTTTTACCCATTTTAATTAAAGCATTTTTAATGTAAATTAAACTAATAATTTTTTTATCTCTTAAACACAATTTTTATAACTTGATTAATCATAAATTCCTAGTGGGTTAGTGTTTAAATTTATATTATAGTAATTATTATTATCTTAAAGATAAGAATAAAATGGTTGTTTAACCTAACAAAACTGTTGTAAAAAATAAATTAAAGTTTAAACACAATTATTTACAAATAATCAGTTGATTACTGAAATAACCAAATCAAATAATTTAATAGTACACAGTTTACAATTACAAAAGCAAAATTGTTTACATAATAAATGTTACTATTAACATTTTATTCTTCTTTCAAATCCTGGTGTAGTCAAGCTTATCAGACTGCAATAATATCAAAAGACCAAAATATAAATAACAATTCAATAGCTAAATATATCTTTTTAATTTTATTGTTTTTTTTGTTTTCAGACCTTGATTAACATGTCTGTGGGAAGCCAAGCCGGGGCAGTTGGAATACCTACCCAAGATATCTGCATTCAATCATTCATTCATTGTTTAAATCAAACTAAAAAAACCAACAACAGCTTAATTGAATTAATACTTACAAGTGCATATTCTCCAGTGTCGAAATTTCGAAGGTCAAGAATCTAAACAACAATATTGTTAATGAAAATGAGAAAGAAAACAGGTTATAAACTGTTGTGTTTATTTGACATACCTCACCACGATCTTCATATATGTAATCCAAGCCTTTGAAGTAAATTGGATGCCCGACAGATAAGTACTGACCACATGACCAGGTATAAACATTTTCAATGCATATTCAATTAAGTAATGACATGAAATATTGAATGCTTACATTAATGCTATTAAGGTACTTCTCCTTGTCTACTCTCACTATTTGACCTTTCTTCACTACAGATACAAAGATTAATATTAAGTCAATTTGGCTGGAACTTGGGGTAACAAATGAATAATTAATCAGTAAACTAAACTCGAGTAAACTGGTTTTCTCGGCAGCTTAGGAGGGGATGCTGGGGGCTGTGGATTCGTCTTAGCAGCAGCAGGAGGAGGAGGAGCAGCGTTCTCTCCTTCCGATTGAACAGCAGCTCTGATTACAATAGAATGAGTCGGCTTTATTCTAATTTGAACATATGTTGTTGTTAATGTCCTTGATGGTGAGAAAACTGCAGACAAGGCCATGGCTGACTCTCTGTATCTCTTTCTGTGTTTAGTTGTTGTTGTGTTAAAGATGATGTTGTTGGATAAGGTCCCTACCCTAAACTTGTCTTTCTTATCCAACCAAAATGTGAGAGGCTCAAATTTCATTTTATAATTATATTCAATATATATATTTTTAAAATAAATTTACTCAAATGATTTAATTTTAGTAATAGAAGAAAAAGATTCTCACTCACATCCCCTAATAACATTATAAAGGTACAAAATAGGTCATTGAGCTTGTGCAAAAATATAGAGAGCAATAACAACTTATAACTACTACTACTACACTACTAGCCATTTCATTTCATTTCATTCCCTGATTCTGCTGCCGGAGTAAGTATTGCCTTCTTTGATGATGATGATGCGTTATAAGTTGTTGTTGACCAAGATCCCCCATTCGACCCGGCTAATGCCATTATTATATCAGCCTGAAAAGTGAAAACACATATATATATCATGTGATCAAACAAAATAAAACAAATTAAAACTAGTGTCTTCAGTAGAAAGAACCGAAGAACCTTATGTGGGTGAACATCGTCAAAAACATGGGCTTCACCGCCATAAAAGATAGTCATCTGCCCACTAACTGGATGTTGATGTTGTTGTTGACTGACAACCCGATGCATGCACGAAAAATACATTTATATAAAAGAAAATTTGACGGGAAATATATTAGAATAATAATAATATTCACCTAGTGCTGGTAGTAGGAACAGAGGAATTGGCTGCTTCCGGTTCAGAAGTGTTAGACTTGTGCTGCAGCTGCTTACTCGCCCCCACCCCCATCAGAAGAAACTGAGACCCTTTAATCCCAGTCCTTGATCCTTCATCAGGAGTAGTACTGATAACTGAAGGTTGACATCCAAGAGATGTAATTTGGCCCATCACATGAGGATGATGGCCGATATTCAAGCTTCGATTGCCAGCCAGTGGTGGTGCCTGTAAAACAACCGATGGCCCAGCAGACCTCCATGGATGATGATGATGATGCATACCCGAGAAGAATGGCTCGTCAAGTGTCTGTCTAGGCCACTCACCTCCTCCTCCTGTTCGTCTTAGCATCTGAATTTTGAACAATACTCTAGTAAAATCAGTGAAAAAACAAAATTTCAAATAAATAAATTATCCACCTTGATCAAATGAGAACTATCAACGGAGTCTAGTCCTCCTCTTTGCTGAAATCCGTCTCCAGAAGAGGTGATAAAACCCGAGTCTGAATTACTTCGCTTATTTCTCACAAACCGCTTGCTAATATCATGCCCCAAAGGATCACTCCTCAAACCGTAGAATGGGACTCCTTCAAAATGATTTGAGACTTGTCCTTCTATTCATACAACAAACATAATTCAAACTTTACTTCTCTAATAATCACAAACATCTAAACAACCAATTATCCATTTCCCATCATCAGATAAAACAGAGTAAAATCTACCTTAGACGGACTATAGATCTAATTAAGGCCTTGTTTGATGTCGGTTATTTGAGATTAATTTTAAATAACCCATTATCCAATCAATACTCTATTCAACCAAAATACCCTCTATATTTAAAAAAAATTAATTTATAACCTACCCATTTAGCAAGATTTTCAATAACCTAATCAAATAATGTTATTTGGCAATAACCACTTGGCTATTCAAATAACCCTAGATCAAACAAGGCCTAAGATATTCCAAGAATGTCCAAATGATTGCAGAGCCGGCATTCCGACATAAATATATGGAGAGAGGGAGAGAGAGAGAGAAAGAGAACTACTCCATTGATTATCTCAGTTAAAGTACTCCATTATAGAAGCAACTAACACAACCCAATGACAAACATACTAAAAATGTACAAAATCAATTAATAACTGAAAAAAGCAGTGAAATAAACACTTACCGGAGGTAACAGAGACAAGACCACGGCCACCAGCGGAGAGAGAAGCTGAGGGAGATGCATCGGTAAACCTCCCGTCACCGCCAGTGGAAACTACAACTACCGCCGCTTTTGCCGGAGAAGGTGAGGCATCGGAGGCACATTTTCTCCCCAGAAAGTCATGAAAGATGGCCGGGTTCACTGCTTGTTTAGCGTTTTTGGCATTGTCCTTGCTCTGAGCCATCACCAACAGAAAAATGCCATAGTTTTTCTAGGGAGAGGATGCAAGAGAGTTTAGAGAGAGGAAAAAGAAGTACGAAAAAGGGTACACGATTTTCAGAAAAGATAAAAAGAACAAAACTTTCTCGTGCGAGAGACACAGAGGGTGAGAATTGCGTTGGAAGAGGAGAGCATTAAAAAGCAAAAGCTTCTCACTTTCACTCTCTTTCTTTCTTTCTCTCTCACTCACACAGTGTACTCTGCTGCTATACTGTTTACTAATTACAGTATGTGTGTAATTCTGGGTGTTCGTTTCTCCTGCCAATTTCTGTTCTAATTTGCTTCACCCAACAACGGAAATTGCTACCCATCAAATGGAGAAGACGGGAAGGACTGAGGACGAAGGATTTATTTCCATAGTTTAAGGAAATGGGAATCGTATTTAATTCTTTAACAATGTCATAAACCAAAAAGCATAAAAAAACATGTGGGTCTACACTCTACATCGTCTACAATGTACTCACATGTGACTTAGGCATTCATATCTTATGGTTACAGACTATTAGAGTGTCATTGGAGTTATTTTTAGTCTCTTATTTCACATCAAAGTAACTTCTATATTAACAATTGTATATAAAAAAATGTGATATAATTACACATTGGAAACATCATTTTCTCATCAGGGTGTGAATTCAGCTTTCAGATGACATTATGATGTTAATTTAGTCCATCCATATTTGGATCCAAATAAGCCTAGAAGAATACATCGGTGATAGAGTTGCTATTTTTCAGCAGGAAACTATGTATGATTGAGCTTTGTGAGGGCCCAAAAGCATTGTATTGGAGTGTTCTACAAACTATACAGATTTCACGATAATCTAAAGCTTGACAAGATGATGCACTAGACAGAACGAGACACGTATTTCTACTGTATACATAAATTCATGCGTGATTTCTATGCCAGACTAAAATCCAGGTACAAAAATTTTCACATGTTATTGTATGCAAGTCATTTAACTTTGAGTAACAATGATATTCGATAGCTGTGGAACTATGTAAATGGAAAGAAAAAAAACATTGAAAGATGTATTTAAGCAAAGGCAATAAAGTCCCTCTCATAATCATTCCATTGTTTACATTATTTTATATTGCACCAATAATAGTCTTTCATCACAATTTCTCAAATCATCAACCTAATCATTTGTCAAGCTTTACAATGGGGCCCATAGCATCAAAATAAAATCCAAAGAATTGACAAAAAAGGAACTTAGGTTTGGTTGAGCCTATAACACAATTGGAATAATACATTTAACTTGTTTCTTAAACTATATTGTGAGTAAAAGCAGAAGCGACATCAGCTAGCTCGCCTCTAAACAAGCTAATTATATAAATAGTATTCCAATTAGTCTGTTTGGAAATATATGGTTTATAAGAAAGTATGGAATGACTATATATTGATTTGTATCCATCAAGAATACAAGGGTAATTGGTAATTATAATTGTTAGCCCATCAAGAAGCTTATACAAGCAAGTATACTTGAACAGTTCATTAATTTGCAAACAAATATAAGTTAAACAAGTTGGAACTTCCCTTTTGTACCTGTGTTTGACCTGTTATCTTTCTCTTTTTGTGAAACCATGTCGAGTAGGGGACCTTGATCAAGACTTGGAAAAACAATTTCAATTCCCTAACCCCATAAGTGTCTGCTTCAAAAAAACTTATTTTAGACTCCAAGGTTCTTGTTGTCCTTCCTGCTTTCATACCAAAATACCATCTGTCATATTTGAATTAAACATACATGACAGAAGAATTGATGCCTCCTCATTTTCCCCCTTTTTTTCATATCAGGCGGACAAGAAAGGTGCATATAAACAAACAGGCTACATCAAGTTTGTTTGTTTTCAGGTGCTTAGATTTGTGAGCTTCTTTTATGATGAAAAAATATTTGTGTAAAATGAATCATCTTGCTGTTCTTCTAAGATGGGAAGATGATAGAGAATTTTTTCACAGGCGAGGGATGTTGGCTCTCATACCACTTGGTAAGTTTTTAAATGATTTAAGCAGGGTTTTGTAAAAGAAATCGGATATATTCAAAGAAAGAGATGAGAACGTAACAACCTAGCCCTTTAATGAGAAAACCATTGAGAAGTTCCATAGCCAAGAAGATTCTGATTCAATTCATATATATATTCAGGATCCTACAATCATCTCTTTACAAATTTCATTAATAAAAAAAACTAATTGTATCCCAAACTAACTTGTGTACTTTATTTATAACCTAACTAATACTTCACCCTCACTATTATAACACATTTTGCACAATACTCCTCTTTGGAATTGTCAACCTCACAATGAATCAAAAGCTAAATGACATTTATGCAAAATTTCAAATAGGCTGCTTAAATCTTTAATCATTTATAAACAAACAATCCCATCATGAGCAATATATATGAGCTTGAGCTTACCTCCCAAAACAAGTTGAGATTGCTAGGGTGTTTACAAAAGCGATTCTTTCCGTACTCATCATATGTATGGAAGAGCCAGGACAAGGAACTGATAACATGCTTATTGAAATTCAAAAAAGTTAACCAGCTTTTGATATCCTCTGCCGACTTCCTCGGGTAACAAATTCTCTTTCTTTGTGTGATTTTAGAATATCAGACATATGTTTAGCCTTTTGCAGTATACTTGTTTTCCTCTTAGCTGCTTCACTTCCGCACCTGCCATACATTCTTGCTGACATCATGGAATAAGGAACTGAATCCATCATATCACATAGTTTCTCTGCTATTTTATTCATTCCTTCAGCTTTTAGTTCATCAATCATTTCTGTAAACATAGGGTATAGAGGGATGATTCCTTTTTCTCTGATCTCTTTAAACTCCTGTATTGCATCTTCAAACCTATGCATTTTGCATAGGAAATGAATCAACGCGGTCCAAGAAGACAACCCCAACTCACATTCTCTAGCTCTCATTTCTTTCCTAACTTGTATAACGAGGTCAAGTCTCTCTTGTTCGCATAATAACCTTATCAGCAGATCACAAGTGACAGAATCTGGAATATATCCCAACTCAATCAGCTTGATATACAAGCTCATTGCCTCCTCAGTTTTCCCTAACCTTGAGAAGTGTCTAAAGAAGTAGTTATACGTCATAATAGTTGGCACAAAACCCCTATTGATCATCATCTTAACTATCTTATTAGCCCCAGGAACATCCCCAACCTTGCAAAAGCCCTTCACTAGAGAATCATAAGTGGAGTTAGAGGGACCTGAATCAGAAACCAAAAGTCGATCAAGCATTCCTAATGCCTCCTTAAGTCTTCCTTCTTTTGCTAATCCATTGATAACTGCATTATATGCAATTGCATTTGGTTTTAGTCCCTCCCTTTGCATCTCACCCAGAAAATTCAGTGCTACGTTAACTTGATCCACGTGGCAATATCCATTTACAAGGGTACCATAGGCTAACACACTATGCTTCAGGTTTTCCTTTTTCATCTTCTCCCATAGTTTTTCAACACATTCAATATCTTTTAATAGGAACCATCCATGCAAAAGTATACTATAAATTCGAACAGGTAAACCACAATTAAGACCAAGTTCTCTTCTTTGCTCAAAATACTGTGATGCAACATGAACATATCCTTTCTTACACAATGACTCCACAAGTGTCACAAATAAATCATCTTCCAAAACTGCATCATGAGTTAGCATGGAGGTACATGCAAATTCAAACGTTCGAATTGCAAAGAATGGACTACCTGCAAACAGTTTGCCAAAGTAATGCATTTAAATGAGAAAAATAATCAAAATTTCACACAAGTAATTTATAATCTAGCTTCAATTATATTTCCTCCTTAAATTTCATCAAAATTGTAACAAAAAAACATTGACCGGTTATGAATTCGTATCTTGAAATATGTATCAAAGTAAAGGACATTATCATCATACAGGAAATTATTCAACAAAATTGGCAACATAGAATACCTGTCCTAGCATACTGTCTTATAAGAATGACATAAACATCCATATATGGCCCTTCAATCTTCCTTTTGAGTCTAGAGAATATAAGACACCAAGCCATCTCAAACTGTCTTGAATTAACGAGAACATTGACCATCGAATTGAAGACACTGACCGAGTCGCAATATCCAGGTTTTCTCTCTGCCCACAGAAAGAGATTCAGCAGCCGATCGCAATACTTGGTCCCGAAATTATCGAAAGCTTGTTGTAATAAAGATGGAGTTGGTCCTATTCCGGTTCCATCCAAAGCCAGTTCAAGAGCTCGGCCGGACGTAACGAGAGAGTTTGAAACAAGGTCAGAAATGGCGGTGAAATCGTTGTGGATGAAATTAGAGTTAGGGTTAAGTTTAAGCGGAATTAGGGAAGTTTCCGCATTGGAATCTGGCGGCGGTGGCAACGAGGAAACCGGCGAAGTGTGAAAGAAAAGTCTAGTTATGTGATAAAATGATCGGCAATTTGAGAACAACTTATCATTCGTCCATACAGTGGGAACGGATAAAGAGCTGATGCCGCCACAATAACGTTTGAGAAGAGAGTTCATCAGTTCTGCCATTTCCGCCAATAGAGAAGAAGAAGGAGGGAAGAAGAGTTGCTTTACTTTAGGACTTTTATATGGAGGGATCAAATTAGTAAATGTTTTCTTAATTGAATTTTGAACTTTATTTATAAATAACGAATGGATTTTTTTATTAAATTAAGTTAAGGGTTATATATTTAAATTAATTAATTAATAAATAATATAAAAATAACATTTAAAAAATTAAAAATAAGTAATTGATTATTTATCACATCCTGGTAAATAAAAAATTTAATGAAAAATATTCAATAATAATACAGTTTATCGAGGGTCATTCAGAAAAATGAACTTAACAAGTTGAGGTTGAACAAGTTGAACGAAGCAATGAAATAATGTTTGAATAATTTTTATCAAATATTCTGAGCGATAGTTAAAATTATCTTGGTCGAACGTTGGTAAATATCGTTAGAAAAATCATGTCAAATGATAATGGATCATTAACGTATATAACTAAAATATTAAAAAACTCAAATTATTATAGGTGTGCACATCTAAGAAACCTTCGCATATATATCAGTTTTATCGTGTCTTTATTGAAAAAGAAAAAGAAAAATAACTCTAAATTCGATTATTTTGTTTAATTTGGTGACGTGAGAAATGTCATCAATACAATTACAATTCATCAATGATTAAAAGTATTATTCGGATTATAAAAATTCAAAATGAAAAATCTGATCCAACTAAACTATATGTCCAACCAAACACAACACCAACTCTCGAATACTTATTAAAGAGGCTAACAAGAAATTACTCTACAACTTCTTAAAAAAAATAAAAAATAAATAAAAAAAAATTTAAGAGGAAAGTTTAATCATATTTGAAAATTTATATTTTAATTTTTTTAATAATATATATTAATAAATTTAATAATATTTGTTCGATAAAATTCAATTTCATTTATTTTCAAACATTACCAATATATAAAATAAATAGTAAAAATAAAAAATATTAATTCCATATCATGAATGATGTTTAGAATAATATTATATATTATTTTTTACAATTACCTTCAATAGTTAAAATGTTTTATTTCAATTGTTTATTATTAATATTTTTTAAAATGTTAGTTTATAAGAAAACTTTTACAGTAAATTTTACTTTCATTTTGTTTACATGGATTTGTTAGTGTATTACTTACTAACAAGACTTCATAATTATCAATATATTTTAGTATGACAGATATTATCAAAGAGAATAAAAAATAAAATAATGAATCTCTCCTCCGTTAAGATTGATAATGATGATTAAAGTAGTAACATATACAATAAAGCATATTCTTATTTGACGCCAAGAAGCAATAGTGGGAAGAACAACCAGCTTGCTAATCACACACCCAAACACGCGGTCTCTCTCTTTCTGTCTAAGAAAGCTGCTGAAATTGACGGAAACTTCATCTTGATTGTGGTTTAGTTACTATCTCCATCACCTCTAATGCTGTAATCAGCACCGGTCAGTAATTTCTACAACCAATTCCTATCATTAGTTGTTCAGGACACCGATGCTGTAATTCTGGATGTTTATTTCTTCAAATTATCCAATCCTTATGTTGATTTTGTTATCTGACTGCTTCTTCACTCTAATTGCAACTCATTTTGAAGTTCTGTAGCTCATGGAGATAGTCAACGTCAATTCTAGGGCTCTTTTTCTTGTTCGATTGAAATTTTGCTTAATCTTTTTTCAATCTGGGTTAAAATTGACTTGATTGGATACTGGAATCTTCTGATTTTCTCCCCTTTTAAGTTTAATTATCTCTTCAATTCGGATTTTTATCATTTTTTGTACAGTTTTTTTTAGCTATAGAGGTTGACCCAACTCCCCAAGTACATTTAAACATACACCTATATGTACTTAAGCTAGGTTTGATGATTCTAGTTCATGGGTACTGTTCAATGAATTTTTGTTCCATTAATGGGTATACATGCATATTTCAGTTTGTATCCTTGTATAGATATTCTTGTTGAGTTACCATCATGGGTAACAGTATTGTTAAGCCATCAATATTCCCTCTTTGTGACCCTCATTTGTACCTCATCAAATAAACGCCAGGGAGACTATTTGGAAGCATTTTTTTAAGCTTTAAATGTGTATATAGCTAATTTTGAGTACCTTTGTATCTCTTGTATTCAAAGTTAAACTTCATGGAACATGGAGTTCAATCTGTTAAGTGATGTTTACAACAATAGAGGCAAGTTAATTCTTCTATCCTGGGAAAATGACAGACTGATGGATTTAGTTCGAAACAGTAAAGAGAATACACTTATGATTGAGTGATATTGCTTATGTTTATTCTCTAGAATGGCAATAGGCCACTACTCTATACCTTGATATATGATTGGGAGCTTCGCTGTAGGAACTGTATTATTTTTTGTTTGTGCATAATCCCTTCTAACTCGAGGAAAAAATGAAATAATGAAGCTCATTTTCACAGGTACGAAGCCGTATGCTAGTACATCCTCTACTTTTAGAGAACCTAGGTAATACTGGTACTGTAGTTCAAGTAGGCAATGATATTGCTCGCATTCATGGTCTTGATGAAGTATTCTTGTCCCTAGGTTGCCATGTGAGAATCATATTGAGGATTCTCATTCGTAATGGAGCGGGTTGGAAGCCATGTGATTGACATAAGGAGTGGTGCTGATGCATCTTCATCTGGTTCATTGAATGATTCTAATGTGCTAGACAGACAACTGCAGGCAGATCGGCCTTCTACTATTGTCACTTCGGCTGCATCTCAACCTGCGGGTTCATCTTCCAATGAATCAAACTCCAGGATTTCATCATCCGCTAGGAGGGGAAATGCACATAACCGTCGACGAAGAAGACCACTAAACTCTACATTATGGATATCAGTTGAATTAGTGTTAACTATTGGCCAGATAACTGCAGCTATTGTTGTTTTATCTTTGTCCAGACATGAACATTCTCGTGCTCCTTTGTTTTCATGGATTGTTGGTTATGCATTTGGATGCATGGCAACGCTTCCCCTTCTTTATCGACGATACAGGCACCGGAACCCAGCAACAGACCAAGATTCATCCCAGGCTCGGCAAAATTCTCCAACGAATAATCCTCCTATTGTCACTACTTTTTCATCTATTTCAACTACAAGGATTTCGGAGCTAGAAGATCGCTCATCTACTATTACAACCAACCGGGGAACTTCTAGGTATGAATTGTGTGCTGCAAAATGGATTGTGTTTCTCCTGTATACACATTCCATGATTATTTCTATATATAGCAACTTTTGATTATCAGCGCGTACTTATCTAGATGGCAACTGGCTTAGTCGATTGTCATTGTGATTATCTCAAGGAGCATATTGGCTAGGGTATCATGATAGAATTGACTCCTCAAATTGGAAAGCTGAAAATATACCTACAGAATTGGCTATAGCACTCTAAACCTAGCACATTCCTTTCAGTCCATCTAGTTATTTAAAATTTGTCATTTTTATTGCAGCTTCCCCCTGATACGACTTGCCATATATGAATATATGCTTAATGGGGGTTGCATAACCAAATGCCTACAATGGGATAATCTATTGAAGCATGCAAGCTACTTCTCCATGTTTATTGACCATCTCCTTAGTAACCAACACGTATATGTATTTATGTTCAATCAATTAATTGAACTGTATGTGTCCACTGGCTTGATCTTAGTAATTGAATATCTGTTTGTGGATAAAGAATTAATCTCTTCCATGGTTATGAGGCAATGGTATCTATTAAAACCATAATTGGGAAAGTATTCTAAACCTTGTTCAGGAGATTGGTTAGTCCTTGGGAAAGTTTTTATCATTTGAAAAGGTCATCTTGTATTAAAAGGATTTAAAAGGAGTTATGAACGCGAGGTGTGATTACAGAAATGAAAATAAATGGAAGACAATAACAAAGATAAATGTGTTAGATTCTATCAAAACAGAGTAGTCTCATCCTGTGCAAACTCCTTTTTTTGATTGAGGCAAATGTGTGGAGAAAGAAACCCTTGATCCTCTCAATGTTAAAGTTTTTATTAATAAAGTTGTCGTGAATTGTGATCTGTCTCTATGTTTCTGCAAATTATCTTGGAGTGCTAGTTGATTAATCACGGTAGCTTTTTATATATATGGAGTCTTAATTTCTTTGCGAGCGACTTCTAAATTTCTTTGTGAACTTAAAGAATTGTTACAGTACTTCAGAGAACTGAGAGGGTGATCTGATTGATTAAAGAATTTCAGTCTTTTGAAAGCTTTCTATTGTGTTCTTTGTTTTCTTGTAATTATTGCTTTTTGTTGTAAAAGGATATGGTTTAGTAGGCTTGAAATGTTTCAACTTTTCTGCATATTAATATCAGGGCTACTCTTGGAAAAGTATATGAACATAAAGAACCTCCTTTCTGCAATTAATATGCTACATGAAGTCTCTCATATTTGTTTTCCACATGTATTAAACTAACTTCATAAGGCAAACTGGACTTGGTTGCTCTGATGTGTCACTTTGGTCAAAGCTTTTATGGAACACATTTTTGTGCCAACTTTTTTTTTCAGATCTAAAATGTCTATATGATTGCAAAAAAAAATCACATTGATCTAAAAAATTATTTTTGGATAATGATCATTGAGAAAAAAATCATACTATAGTTTGAGTCACGACCCAAAACATAGTTTGATCATCATGATCTAAAAAAATTTCAGAAAATCACTGTCAATTTGAACTTGGGATGTTTTTTCATCGAGATCGTGATTGTGACAAAAGACTAGTTTCCAAATAGACTTATTATAAGGACATATTTGACTTGCAGACTGAAAGCATTTATGGAATACTACAAGACGGCTGTAGATTGCTTCTTTGCTGTGTGGTTTGTTGTTGGCAATGTTTGGATCTTTGGTGGTCACTCTTCTCCATCGGAAGCTCCTAATATGTACAGGTCACACTTTGTTTTCCACCATCTATAATATTTTCCTCATTCTTGGGGGCCTTGTCTAACTCTAAGTCATGCATACATGTATGCCTTAAATATTGCAGGCTATGTCTAGTTTTTCTGGCTTTTAGCTGTATAGGCTATGCAATGCCTTTTATTATCTGTGTCACAATCTGCTGCTGTCTTCCTTGTGCAATTTCGATTCTGGGATTTAGAGAGGATTCAACTCAAAATAGAGGGGCCACGTCGGAATCTATAAATTCTCTGCCAACATATAAGTTCAAGGTAAAGAAAGGGAAAAACAGTAGTGGCAGAGAAATAAACTTAAGTGTGGCTGAAGGTGGAGTTATTGCTGCTGGAACTGACAAGGAACGTGCCATAACAGGGGAAGATGCTGTAAGCTCGTAACTTTATTCTTATAATAGCCCAATAATTTGAACCGAAATAGCGTTAATGAGTTGAAATGGAATGAAAAATGAGAGTTTTTTGTGTTGATTGTTGTCGGTCAGGTTTGCTGCATTTGCTTGGCAAAGTATGGTCATAATGATGAATTGAGGGAGCTAGGATGCAATCATTTATTTCATAAAGAATGTGTAGACAAGTGGTTAAAGATGAATGCACTTTGCCCGTTATGTAAAGCCGAGGTTGGTGAAACCGTTTTGGATGCTGTTGTGGCTGTAACCGCTAGCCTCAGAAACTGATCGATGTTGGAAAACTCATATCAACTTGTGACCCACGTGAGCTGACACGTCATCCATCCGCCTTTTTCTGGTCTCGAAGAAATATCATAGGGAGATATTAAAAAAAAAAACATAATTTGTATATGATATTGCTTGCTTGCTTATTTGTCTGCTGTGAGAGTAGTAGATTAATCAGTCTTGTTGTAGTGAAGATGTATGTTTGTTTGTCTGTATGTCTGTTTGTCAGTAGAACAGGTTAAGAATGATTAAAGAAAGGAAGAATATAAAAGGAATCTAATATTGATTTGGAGTAAATCACACATCATTTCTCCCTGTTTATCTGTTGTTGTTTTTTTATTTTTTATTCTATGTTATTTGGTATAATATAATATAAACTTTCAGGATTTTTAGGTTATAACTAAATGTTTATTCAAATTATATTTTAGTTAGAAGAAATTATTTTTAAGTAACTTTATTGAAATATTGCATATTTGAAAACACAAGGGTTTGAATATGAAATTTGAATGAGAAATCTAAACATATTTTTTGAATTTATTTTAATAATGTTTGGTAAAAACTAAAAACATTGTTCATGAGTAAGAATATCATTTTAATTTTTACAATGTACATAATAGAGTACTAATTATATTTGGGATGAATAATGTTTATAATCTTATATATTTGCATAAACTACATGTGTTTATTATGATTTAATTGGCCTTATCTTTTATAAATGTTTATTTCTTAACTTATTTAATTTGTTATTTACTAAATAAAAATAAATAAAAAAATTATGTCACTAATTTAATTAAAAAAAATATAAAAAAAAAGTTTGATATGTTACTTTGTAAAAAATGTGCATTTTGATTTTCTTGAGAATCTATATATCTCCAGTTCCAGTTGTCTGCATCGCGAGAAAGATTTCTCCATTCCAGATTCAAAGTTATGCATCATAATCTTCGTCTTCTTCACTCTACGTCAAGGGCTGAATCGCCATGTTTTGCCAACCTGATCTAGGGTTTCATTCTCGTTGCATTTGAGCTGAATCTGTCGGTGGTCAATTTTTGTTTATCAAAACCCCATTTTGCAGATCATCTGAGAAACCCTTCTCCGATCTGTGTCTAGATCTTACAAAATGCCTGTGAAAGGTTCAATTTCTTCATTCCGTGATCGTACGCATGAGTTTCAGAGCATAACGGAGCGATTGAAGAAATCGTTTTCCTCATCTCATCAGAATGGCCCAAGCATTAGTAATGCTATATCAGTGGATCAACGAGCTGCACTCACAATGCAATCTGATTTCAACAAGAAAGCATCCAAAATTGGGTTTGGCATACATCAATCATCTCAGAAGCTTTCCAAATTAGCCAAATGTAAATCAAATTATCTGTTTTCATTCAAATTGATTTTTTGCTTTCAGTTAATTAACTCATATTTTGCTTGATTTCCTTATTTCAGTAGCAAAGAGGACATCTGTATTTGATGATCCAACAAAGGAGATTCAAGAACTAACTGCTGTTATCAAGCAGGACATTACTGCATTAAACTCAGCTGTTGTTGATCTTCAACTTTACTCCAATTCTCGCAACGAGAATGTCTCTAGCGATACAAGCAGTCATTCAACTACAGTAGTCGATGATCTGAAGAATCGCTTGATGACCACCACAAAGGAGTTCAAAGAAGTTCTTACCATGAGAACAGAGGTGGGTTGTGTTTCAATTTTAATTTTAATGTGTCCTCAAGATATTATTTGATGGTTGGTTGTGTTTCAATTCAAATTTACGCAGAATTTGAAGGTTCATGATAACAGAAGACAATTGTTTTCTTCCTCGGCCTCCTCCTCTAAGGATTCTGCAAATCCCTTTGCTCGTCAACGCCCATTGGCAACTAGTACCTCCTCCTCAGTTGCAGCACCCGTTCCTCCACCCTGGGCTATTAATGGATCATCATCGTTGTCATCTTCATCACAGTTGTTTCCTAGGAAGCAGTTTGATGGCGGGGAGTCTCAACCATTGCTGCTGCAGCAACATCAACAGCAGCAGCAGCAGCAGCAGCAGATGGTTCCGTTACAGGATAGTTATATGCAGAGTAGAGCTGAAGCTCTCCAAAACGTGGAGTCAACTATTCATGAACTGGGCAATATCTTCAACCAGTTGGCAACCCTGGTTTCTCAGCAAGGAGAAATTGCAATCAGGTTTTACCCTCTTATAAAAGTGGTGAAAATGTTGAGTTTTAAGAAAACTACTCTTAATTATGTTATGATGATTGATTAATTGATTGATTTATGGGAGCAGGATCGACGAAAACATGGACGAATCATTGGCGAATGTGGAGGGGGCACAAGGGGCTCTACTAAAATACCTCAACAACATATCATCAAATAGGTGGTTGATGATCAAAGTTTTCTTCGTCCTTATTTTCTTTCTCATGATCTTCCTCTTCTTCGTCGCCTAGGAAAGAAAGAAAATATATGTTCTATTGCTGATGGGTAAAGCTATATTGTTGTTTTCTATCAACTTTAATCGCATTTCATGTAATTCTATATAGCTTTTTTTGTGTGTGCATAATTTGCTGCACTTTCATATACGATATGTACACTTTTGACTGATGAACAAATTTGCCCATTTTTTATTTTGCAATTTGAACCTATCTAGGCATTTTATATAAACAAGAGCCAAATCGCTGTTGAGTGAGGACATGTTAATCTTCTATATTTATAAATAGTTAAGGTTGTAAGCAATTCAGTACATTGATTTATATACCCAAATACACAATCAAAACTGTTGTCGATTTTAGATTTGTTTTCAGTTTTTATTGATCGATTATATACTGAAATACACTATCAAAACTGTTGAGTCGGTTTCATTTGCACAATTTTTTTTTGTTAAATAACATAAACTATTGTAGTTCAGTAGTTAAGTTATTCGGATAGAACTCCATGAACTGAATTATGCAGCGGTTTTAAAATGGTCGGTCATTCTCCTGTAATGTTTGTATTTAAGAGTTTGTTTAGACCGGTAAATAGAAGTAGATTAAAAGATTTGGATTAATTTTGGTGAGCAATTCAACCAAGAAGTTTGCATGTAGGATTTGTCATTAGGTTTTAAACTCATTTTAAAATAAAATTGTCCCATTTATGAACTCGAATTGAAAATACTATTAACTATTTTTGATAATACAGGTCTATTTGAATTATGTTTTGTATCTAAATCAAAATTTGAAAGAAATATTTGACTGAATTAAATTTTCAAATGTTATGTCTTGATGAGAAGTTTGACACAAAATGAAGGTAATGCTAGATTCTCCGAAAAACAAACTCTGATTTCAAAAAAGAAAAACTAGCACAAACCTAGATAAGGTAATCATATGGAATAACCGAGTAAGAAAAAATGATAGAAAAAGAAAGCAACCTTGGATTCAACAGAAGGTAAACTTTTAATAATGTCTGTATGTCTGTCTGCCTATATCTCCAAACTAAGTTCAAATCCTTAAGATCAACTGCAAACTGGCACACCTACTAAGCTAAAAATGATATTTAAATTTGATTCATTTCCATTTGTTTTGATTATGGTTTCTTACTTTCGGAGTCTTCCATGCCCAATCCAAGTGAAGAAGACGAAGAAGAAGAAGCTACTGCTATTTGATCTTCGGAAACAGAAGTTTCATTCCCACCAGAAGATCCAGGTTCAGTCACATCCCCGATATCCAAGCTGTCTGGAAGATGTTCACAGCAATCATCTATGTCCATCTGTATTCACATAACACATTAATCTAGACATATATATATATACAGATCGATCTAGTTCATCAAGCTTAATATTACCTCGAGTTGCCTTAACATTTCTACAGTTGCTTCCAAGTCACCCTTATTAGCCAAAAAGACTTCTGTCAATGATTCTTCTGATATACCTGGACATATCATCTGAAGATATGTCAAAGCCATATCAAACTCTTCTACCATATTTGTCTCTTTATCATTGTTATATCGATCATCATCTATCGTGCTGCAGCTTTGGGAGGTTGAACCATTTGACCCATGGATAATCTTTCCCTTCAAATTGTAATCATCAGAAGAAGAACCTAATGATGTTGTTTGGTTCATGTTTATTACATACTTATTAGGATCATCTTTTTCCATCAAATTGTAATCAATCATCTCTTCTAATGCTGCATTTCTTCTTGAAAGGGGAATGTATGCTGCAGCGTATGGATTCAACGAAGATGATTTTACAGACTTCATTGCACTGTTCAAATTCATATAATCAATCAGAGCTTATATTTGAAAAGATCAACCCTAACCCTAACCCTAACTCTTAACAATCAAAGAACATTAAATAGTATGTAAAGCTGATCAATGTTATAACATTCCATCATCTACAGTAGAGACCTGACATTATTCTAATTCCGTGAAGAAAAACTACTCACAGATTATGATCCAGAGTGATGTCAACAGATCAAGTTAATTTGACGGAAAATGAGAGAGAATTCGCTCACAATGACATGCATACCGATGAAATTATATAATGAAAATGTACGAAAGGCAATCAGATTGAGAAAAACAACAGTTTTCCGTCTAATATGAATCGAACTGGAGACGGAATAAACAAAAGAATGTGTATACATACATACATTCATACGTACGTAGATTGTAGAGAAGATTGCAGAAATCAAAACTCACAGTATTAACTGATCGGAATTCTTGGCGATCGCCTTCAATGATGAGGAAGATACAACAACTTTTCTCTTCTCTCAATAAATCTCGTGTTTTTCGATAATCAACACTCCAACTAAGGCCTCGTTTGATCTTTGGGTTTTTGGGATAAAACCCAGGTTTTATCCCAAAACCCAACAATCCCATCATCTATCAAATCAACATTTTTATTAATTAAAATACCCATATTACCCTTACTTAAATATTTTATTTTATATTTATAAATATATATATATATTATTTTATTACATTATAAAATTTATTTTCATATAAATTAAATTAATAAATTCATTTATTTTAAAAAATTATATTAAATATTAATAAATTTAAAATATAAATAAAATTATAATATTTTATATTATCTAATATACCATTTAAATTTTAAATAGTGTAAATAAATAATTATGTTAGAAAATAAAGTGACATATATTTAAATAAAAATATTTATAACATTAATTTTATGTAAAAAATTATATTAATTATATTAAATAAAAATAAATATACAATATAAATAAAATTATAATCTATTATTATTTTATGTAATATTTGAATTATAATAGTAGTTATTTATAAGTATTTATAAAAAAATTATTTATATATTAATAAAAGTTAATATTAATATATATATATATAGTTTTTTAATATTTATTTTATTATATTTAAAATTTTATTTAATATAATATTATTTTATTATATATATATATATATATATATATATATATATATATATATATATGGAGAGGAAGAGAGAGGGGGAGAGAGGGAGAGAGGAAGAGAGGAAGAGAGGGGTATAATAGGAATAAAATTAAAAAAACCTGGTTTTTTATCCTTTTCATCACACAAGGGTTATTTGGAAAAAACCCAGAATTTATCCAAATAACCCATACATCAAACGAGGCCTAAATCTACAAGCTTTTCAAATATGCCTATCGATTTTTTTTTTTATCGGAAATGATTTTTTTCTCACATATTTACTTATTTTTTATACCACAAGTAAAATTAATATATTAAAATAAAATTATGAACATGCATAAAAAAAATATTTAACGAACACAAAATCATATATTAGTAAGCTAGGTATTATATTCAAAACGAATATAATTCTCGATGATTCTCCGTCAAATTTCCATGGTAACTGTTGAATCTTCCTTTGAATGCTTTTTTTCTTTTAATTTAACTTCAAATTTAATAATCAATTTAGTAATAGACGTGCAGACGTTGCAAGTGGCGCTATTATCTCCGTGAAATCCATTTTGCACAACTCCACCTCTTTTAGACAAGGGAATATAAGTCTGGTTTTATATTTACGACTTCTAAACAGGTTTTTATTGAAATACTTATTCTGAAAATTATAGATACAAGTTAATTAAACAAACAATAGTTTATATCGAAGAAAATATATAAATTACTCACCAAAATTACTATCAATTTAGTTAGTCGAGGTAAATATTCAAGATAAAACAATCCCGTAGAAATACAACTAGTTGGGTGTATATTAAGTAGAACATTCTCTATATATACTTGAAAGTGAGTCAAGTTGTCCAGGATAATGCAATCCATTGGACCTAGATGAGAATGAATCAATTACCCTGGTTCAGAATATATATACTTGTGATCGTTGAATTCGATATTGGTGATTTGGGTCCAGAAGTCCATTTTTTCGAGATAACGCTGGTTCTTGCTGCCTCATCTGATGTAAGCCGCGAGAGGATGTTCACGATCATATTATCTGGCAATTCACTTAATCTATCCATGTTTGAGAATGAATGAATATTTGATTCTTATTTAGATTTTATAGCTGTTAATGAATTACTATTTTTAAAGATTATATTTCTTAAATATAAATATAATATATCAAATCCAAATAAATATGGAAGGAAATAATTTATATGATTTAATAATTAGAATATAATGATAGGATAAAAAGAATTTTTTAAAATATTAAGAAAATCCAAGATCTTCGAAAATTGATGGCAGAACAAAAAAATGTAAGGTATGTTATATATACTTAAAATAGTTATGAGATTTCTAAATTTCAATATATTGGTATACTAAAATAATATTTATAAATTAAATATATATATATATATATATATATTATTTATAAAGAAATAAATAATGATCAATTTTAATTAAAATTTAGATTAAGGCGGACATCATGAAATTTCAACAAGATCAAACGGTAATTAACGAATCTTGGGAACAAAGTTCAGTTGAGAGATAACTGGTTAAACAATAATAACTTGAACTAAACTATTTTTATAATTCAGATCAAAATCTTAAACATGAACAAGTCTTGTTTATTTGTAATTAACCTGAACCTAATTCGATTAACCAACAAATGTCGTCGACTTTATGGTCAAATTGATTGAATGACGTTCGAGCAACAACATCACGAACGACTAAAAATTAATCATGCTCCTCGTATATGAATATTAATGTATGACACGCGAGGTTTAAAATCTGATAAGTTATTTACTCCTAACAAATACATCAATCATACAACAAAATTTCATGTCTTGAAACATCCAAGAACAATGTCATATTAGCATCAATCAGACAACAAAATTTCATGTATTGAAACATCCAAGAACAACGCGTGGTACTAGCGAACGCCTCTTCCCCAACTTCACTAGAAAATAGTAGCTAGAAAATAGTAAAAAGTTAAAGACTATTTTATCCTTCGATTTACATAAATTATTTTAATATTTATCTTATTTTAATATTTCTTATTAATTCTATTTAAACTAATAAAAAATAATTAAATATCTTATAAATATTTTTAAACATAAATAATAATGCTATAATGATTATATAATTTCTTTTATATATATATATATATATATATATATATATATATATATATATATATATATATATATATATATATATATATATATATATATATATATATATATATATATATATATTTGTGATTTTTTATATTTTGAATTCCTATAATTAGATAAATATTTATCAATAATTAATATTATTAAATATATAATAACAAAATCACAAACAAATTAATGAACTTGGATAATTTGCTAAGTCTTCCATTTTTATTTTTTTTAATAGATTCTTCTAAGTTGTGAATGATTAATAAGAATTTATTCTTTTGCAGCGAAGCTCTGAAAATAAAACCGATTATAATTAATCTGAAATATTTGATGTAATATGACCTATAATTAAAAGAAAATGCAGTTAGGAACTTAGGTTAAAACAAGAAGAATGATCTAAATGCACGAAGAAAGAAAAAAAATTTTAATAGGATTAGAAAAGATAAAGAAAATAGACAATTTTATACTGACTATACTTGTTATAATTTTATACCAGTTTAAAGTATAAATGGTACATTTAACATCAAGATATTATTATCCTATATCTACAGTGTTGCATCTCCAATCAAACGAAGCCAAACACAACGGTTATTAGATCCTTTCTTGCAATCGCTTTTGAGATCATGAATTCTGTGATTACGTGGTGTCGTTGTCCGATCTGGAAATGGACGTTCTATCACCATTGATATTAAAAAATTGTTAGACAATTGTTTTCCTGGTGTAACCCGTACTGAAAATAAGACGAGAGGGTATTTATATATGTCTTTTGTTCAAACACAAATAAAAACAAATAAATATATAAAATTATTCTTTATATTTAATAAAAAAAAATAGATTTATTTTACATAATAATATGAATTTTTAATATTTTAGATTATATATATTATATAAAAAATAATTTTATAACAGAAACTAATATTAACAAAAAAAAATATTAATTTTGAGAAAATTGTATAAATTATGTCTGGTGGGATTACTCGAAAATGAATACGTTGAAAATGATATTAAAAATAAATCTCTAAATTAGAACAGAACGAAGATAGTAAGTACATTCTCAGTTCTAGCTCATCTTAGTCACTTCTTTAGTCGAATGTATTTATTCGCAGTCATATAGTTCACCAAAATTCACCAAAAAGATAATAGGAAAGTAACTCAACAATTCAAATTTATTATATCTTTCTAATCAATCAAAACATCTCAATAATGTTTTTTAATAGTTCGAGATGAATACTCGAACCAATAACCCTAAAGATGAGAATATAAGTTCACGTGCTTTACGTTAAGGCGGAGGCGTGCTCAAGCCCACCCTAAAAAAAACAAAAAAACTTGTGTTTGAGTTAATTTAAAGGTCTCCTAATCCAAGTGAAACACTACATACATTTAAAAGTGGGGCGGGTAGTAAACTAATAATTATAATAAACATTGGAGATAGGATAAGCAGCATTAACATCCACTCACTTACCTACAATTTTATTTTTATTTTATTTTCCTGCAAATCTAAAGTTTAATATTTAAAAGGGAAGGAAATTTACAGTTTAATTTATTTGGTGTAATACACTCAAACTCCTTTAATTAGTTAACTGTTACAAAATCAAATAATGGATTCCTATCAAGTGCCAATCTTTGTAACCAACTATTTTCAATAAAATATATTTTGATCATGTGCATTAATTAATTAATTAATTAATTTCAATAAAATCAAATATAATGGTGATGATGACAAAGACCACACCACTTATATACCACTTATTAATTAATCTGATATTTTCTTAGATTCCTTCGATCTTAGAACCACAAAATAAATAAATCCATATTGATCATGATCGATGAAATCCAATAAATAATTAACATAAGCTTATCTATATATATTTACAAATCATCAAATCTCTTTCAAAAGCCATCAGCCATGTTATTAATTTTATTATTATTATTATTATTATTATCATTTCAGACTTACTTGTTTGCGCACATGATTCTCATTCTTTTTAACTAGTTCAATTATTTAATCATATGCATATTTCAGAGCTTCATCCCACTATATATATTACAAGAATCGATCATGCTCAATATATACATCTTCAACCAGCCAGCAAGAGAATAAAGAGAGATTGATATTTTCGTAATAACTAGTTATGGCGGATAATACATGTCGAATTATAATTGTAATTGTCATCGTTATCGTTACAATTGTAAGCAAGTCAATTCTAGTTGTTGCTGACATAGGAACTGCCACATCTTATGCCCCGCCATACACACGTAAGTATTATACGATAATAAAGTTATTATTGTTTTAAAATAGGATTTTTCGTTTATTTATTTATTTTTGTAGCAACCAAGTGCAATGGGAATAGACCGGACCAATTTCCATCTGGAAACTTGTTTGTGGCGGTTAGCGAAGGGCTATGGGACAACGGGGCGGCGTGTGGGAGGCGATATAGATTGAGGTGTTTGAGTGGCGGAAATAATCCTTGTAAAGATGGGACTGTTGATGTTCGTGTTATCGACTATTGTACAAAGAGACCTTGTCCTTCAACTATCATGCTCTCAACCGATGCTTTTTCCGCAATTTCAAGCTCTCATCATTCAAGAATCAATATTGAATATATCCAGTATGTTTTATTTTTACTTACCATGCACAATGTATACAATATTAATTAATCTCTAAATGTCTTCTATATGTGTTTGGATATGCAGAGTTTGACAACGGCCATAGATTGATTGATTTGATCGTCGTGCTAGAGAAGAAACTCAACGAACGGATCAAAAGAAGGACGAGAATTTGTTAATGGTGTAGTTTTTGTATTGTTATTTAGACTTACTTCATTGGTTAATACCATTATAACGTAAATGGGACAAATTCATGGAAGATCTTATTCGGCTCTATTGTGAACTCTTTCGTAGATCTTTATTTGTATAACTCGATACAAAAAATAAACCAACCTGCATAGAGACACCATTATAAGGTATTTGGAAGGATCGTGAGTGCATGCATGTAATAGACGTCGCTCTTCAATATATACATATTAATCTATTTTGTAATTTCGTTGTTTTTCTGATTTATTTCGAATTTAAAATCTACTTTGACTAAAAACATTTTACAAAATTTATTCGGGCTAAAATATAATAATATAAAGTTAACAAACAAAATATACTTAGTTTAATGTCGCTAATTCTCTTCGGTGACGAAATTGTCCAGTCGTTATTTTGCTCTTTAAGTCTCTCGATCAAAACAATACTTGGTAACGGTTTTTAATCTTGCAGTTTTTATACATGGTAAAAAAAACATATTACAATATTTTATTTTATCAATTTAAATAAATTAAGGAATTATTTCAAAATTAATAAATTATATTATTGAAAAATTATATTATAAGAAACTTTTAACTTGTTAACATTTTATATATATAACAATTCTTTAGTTTATGAATAATTTGATTTTTTTATCAAAATTTATGCATAAATTTGATATTTATTTAAAATAAATTATATAAATAAATATAAACTTATTTTTGTGATAAATAAATATATACACGTGGGGAAATAAAAAGATCTTAACTCAACTTAGAGTTGAATCCGAGCTGTTTCAATTTCAGCCATGTAAAGTGATGGTTGAATCCTTCCGTTAATAATTAATTAATTATTAACTTTAAAAATATTCCATTTTTTAATTAATTAGGATGAACCTATCTCTTTCTACTTTGAGTTTTTAATTCGTGATTTATTATAATTATTATTTTTATTTAAAATTTAAATTTAGATTGAATGATTTAAAAAGATGTTATAATAGTATTTTTATGTAAAAACCCTCCAAATATCTTGGAGTTTATTTGATATTGGATTTTTTAAATTTTTTTTATGCATTTAAAAAAAAAGAAGGTTGTTTAACAAGAAGTTGAAATATTTGAGATCTATATTATTATTAAATAAGTTTATATTTTTAAAATTAAAATTTAATAAAAATAAAGTAAGAATATTTTAATATTATTTTTACCGTTATTCTTAAATATTTCTTTTATCATTTTTAATATACATGAAATATTTAAAATATATATTTAATATTTTAATTAATAAATTTAATAATTTAATAATAATTTTTTTATATAAAAGATATAAAAAACAGAAAGAAAAAAAACTAAAAAACTTGATATTCATCGTTTATATGATGACACATAAATCTAATAAAACGGTTAAGAGCAAATCATGCAACAATTATCATGATTTATGATAATCAATTTATAATTTTTCTTTAATTTTAAATAATTTATTAGTAGTGGATAATGGATGGGTTGTATCATTTGTCATGGAATAAACTAGAATCATATTATGTACGCTAAGATTTAATAAAATTTGACTTTGAGTGCATTTGAATTTTGTTTTTTCAAAAATAAAAAATAAAAAAATTCCATAATGAATAAAGTTTTATTAATTTAAATAAGGAGTTATATATTAAAAATGTAAATAAAATTTAGATGTTAAATAATATAATATAATTGTAATAATTAAAATTTTAATGAACAATCTTGATTTTTTTTTTTAGAATGACTCAAAAATCTGTAACGATAAGTGATGAAGTAAAGAAACTGAACAAACCAATCAAACGGTGTCGGAAGAATTTCTACCAAATATTTTAAAAGACAGTGGAAATTGTCCTTTACAGAGGATTGGTAAGCAATGCTGATTTTTTTTTTTTTCAAGTGATAACTGATCATCTACTTATATAATCAAAACTTCAAAAAAGTGAGAAACTCGTAAAAAATAATGAGAGGAAACTTATAAGATAGCTTCCGACTCAAATATATGTTTCAATAACTCTTTTTATTAGAAAAATAAAAAAACAATTCAAGTTCAAGATTGGATAACTTAATCTCTTTTGTTGTTAAGAAGAGGATGAGCACGGACAATCAGAGAGTATGAGCATCAAAAGACTCTCCAAGCGTTGAGAGTATTATTCGGATTATAAAAATTCGAGATTAAAAATCATATTCTGTTAAACAATATGCAAAACCGAACAATAAGATGTGGTACTAATCCTAAGTTTTTAGGTTCGAGCCCGTCAGACAACAAGTTCTGCGTCTAGTTAAATGATTAAGTATATTTGTGGGCTACATACTTAATATGTTGTCCCATTTTTTTTTATGCAAAATCAAACAAAACACAACACCAACTCAAATTTGAGTGCTGGAAATAAATATGAGACACCACCCGATGCTAAAAAGGTGTCATCGAATAGGCGACCCGATAAGTTTGAATATATATATATATATATATATATATATATATATATATATATATATTTAAAATATGACAAATATAGTTTTGATATAACTCCATAAGTTTATATTTAATATTACTTTAGGAATGTAAGTGTTATATTTAAAGTAATATAATAGTTTTTAATAGAGTGGTGTTTAAATGACGTAAATTATATCTTTCAAGGACATTTCACGATTAAATATCTTTAATTAGACTTTTAAATAATAGCAACAAGTTTTTATCATTATTTTTTTTTAAATGATATATACAACATCCTTATACAACTTGATTTGGCAAGAAAGAATAAATATATCTTAAAAAAATACAAAAGATTTATTTCTTTCAAAAAAGGTAAATGTTGTATAAAAGTGTTGTACAAGAGTATTATATATATCATTTCTTTTTTTAACGACATTACTTCAACAAATATAAAAAAAAAAACAAATGAAAACAGTGACAAAAATCATTCTAACAATCAAAATCAAGGGTTTATAGAAGATTTATATTTTAAAGATAAATATATATGTATAAATATAACTCAGTGTTAAAAAAAATATTTGTTTTAAATATTAGGAAATAAAATTGTTAATTATATTTGACTAATTTATATATTCTCCATAAAAACATTAAGACATGTGTGAATTTTAGTAGTCATGTCATTGAGAGGGCTAAAGTAATAATTAATAGATTGTGAATAATTAAGATGGGCATGATAAGCTTAATCATGATTAATTATTAACAATTAATTATGTAGTTAGTGACTTACTTGATGGGATGGTTATCTAAAATTCCTTATATTATAATTACGGTCTAATCTCAGATTAATTTATATATAAACAAGTTATAACGGAAAAGAATAAACAGATTTGAAAAAAAATCAAAATAAAACTAAAAAAAATCAAATAAAATTAACTTTTAAGAGCATCTCCAATCGATACCTAAACTCAAATCCAAACCACATTTTTCCTTCAACCGATGCCTAAACACAAACCCAAAATGCGTTTTTCACCATTTTCCCTCTCTTCAAAACGCATATATGCGTTTGTACTATTCATAATCTTAAAACTTTTTTCTCTTCTAATTCAACCCCTAAACTTAATTTAGGTATATTTTATGCATTAAACTTATTTATATAATTTATTATTTTAATTTATTTATTTAGTTTATTTATATAATTTATTTTACTTATATAATATTTTTTATATAACATAAATTTATAATAATTTTCAAAATTGATAATAATGTTAAAAACAATTATAATAATGTTTAGAAAAATTATAATAATGCTACAAAAAAACCATTTTTAGTTTGTTTATTGTAATTTTGGAACTTTTAATAACTTTTTATAAAAAAATTACAATCAAATTTAAAATATTATGATTATATTAAAATATTTTGATGTAATTTATTACATTGTAAAATATATGGGGTGATATTAAAAGATTATAAAAGTTCATGTAAGAAAGAATATTATAAAAATATTATTTTGGATTTGACAATGATTTTTTCGATTGAAAAAAAAATATTGTTTGTTTGATGTGACATTTATATCAAAATGTGTGAAAATAGATTTTTTTTAATTAAAAATGGTCTAATATATTATCATTTAAGTTGTGCAGTTGAATACATCAAACATATTGGATCTATTTGTAAACATATTATATTCATGGTAACAGAATTTAACAGCAATAATATGGTTCCTAAAAAAACACTTTTAATGATATAATATGACAGCCTCACCCAATAAAATTAATTTTTGGCTGTTAAATTCATACAAAGTAAAAAAAAAAAATGTACGGTCCAAAATAGGATTATAAACTATAAACATATTGGATCTATTTGAAAATATATATATAATTTGTACTTTGACATTTGAATGTAAATGAAAATTAATCAATAAAATTTAATTTTCTCTCAAACTAAAATAGATATTAGTTTTCAAAATTCAAATAAAGAAACAAAATAATAATATTTTTAGGGGTTTTGGTTGAGAGGTTTGAGAATAAAAGAATAAAAATAACAAGTGTTTGATTAATGTATTTAAGAAAAAGATTTTTTTAAATCATTCTAAAATATTTGAAAATTAGAAGGAAAAAAATCATGAAGAGTTAGGTATAGAGACGCATTCCCCATTTTAAATTGGGAAGAATGTCAATTTTACACATCAACTTGTAAGAAGGTGTCAAATTTACTTATTAAGTATCAAAATTCTATTTATATATAATAACTTGTTAAAAAGTGTCAATTTTATTTAAAATAACGGAAATGTTAAACACCGTCAATTTTTTTGCCACATGTAATATCCATTTTTTTTTAAATTGACATTACTTTAATTATTTTTCAATTTAAATAAAACATTAAATCTTTCTTTATTCATTTTTTCTCTCTCTTTATCTCACAATTATTCATTTTCTTTGAACTTTTCTCTTTCCATTTTCATTTCCATCTCCATCTCCATAAAAATCGATTGATTATTTTTTCTAAAATGAAACTAATTAATGAAATTGAGGTCTATTGACCTCTATCTCTCTACACATCATATTATCGTATATTATTTTATCCACTTTTAATTCAAATGGAAAGAGAGATAAACACAATCTCTTTATATTATAAACCAAAAATAAATTATATTAAGTTGAGTCTTTATATCTAACCAAACCAAAAAATATATAAAATTAAGAATTGAACTACAACAGGTTCAACTAAAAGGAAATTACATGATTCAAAATTAATAGATTATATTAAATTCACAGTAAATTTTTGTCACACATAATTTATTTTGAATCATGTAATGTCATTTTAGTTGAACTTGTTGTAGTTCAATTATTAATTTTACAGTTTTTTTAGATAGTTATAAAGACTCAATTTAATATAAATTATTTTTGATTTATAATATAAAGAGATTATGTTTATATCTCCATTTGAATTAAATTAGGGATAGAGGTTGAATGATCTTATTACAAAGATATGGCCTCAATTTCATTTTAGGAAGGGACTTATTTATGCACTCCCTATGCATATTAGAGAGGAGATGAAGAGGGAAATTAAGAAAAAAAATGGATAATTGTGGGATAAGAGAGAGAAAGAATGGATAAGGACAATTTTTAATGTTTTGTTTAAATGAAAAAATAATCAAAGTAATGACAATATAAAAATAAATAAAAAATATGTGGATATTACATGTGGCAAAATTTTTGACGGTGTTTAATATTTCCGTTATTTCAAATAAATTTGACACTTTTTACAAGTTAATAGGTATAAATAGAATTTTGATACTTAATAAGTAAATTTGACACCTTCTTACAACTTGGTGTGTAAAATTGGCATTCTTCCCATTTTAAATTATATTTTTAATAATAAAAATTCATTAATTAGGTTATTAATTTTCTCCTTTTATATTGTATACCCTATTAGTAATGATAAGAGTTTGGGATCTGTCCCACTTGTTATCTTTTCTATTAAAATTATATTAAAATCTCGATAAATTAATAACCTTGTAATCAAAATTAACTTTTGTTTTGTTTTAGGAAATTAGTTTTTATTTTGTTTGGTTTTATTTGACAGTAGAATTAATGTTATAGTTTTTCATCAATTAAATAGAGGGTTAATTGTGTCAAATTAAGCAAATTTAATTCCAAATTCCAATTTCACAACATTAATTATACTGTCAAACAAAAACTAATTTCCCCACTATCAACCAATTAATTTCACCTAATTTTATTGTCAAAACAAAAACTAATTTCCCCTAATTTCACTATAAACAAAACAAAAAAAAAAAATCCTCTAATTTTACTATCAAATAAAACAAAACAAAAGTTAATTTCATGAATTTTTACTGTAAAACAAAACAATAACTAATTTCCTCTAATTTCATTGTCAAACAAAACAGTATAAAAGTTTTTACTGTCAAGTTAATATTATTATCAACTCTTAATTTTCTCTAATATCACTGTTAAATAAACCAATATAAACCATAATTCTACTGTCAAACCAAGCTAATCAGAATATTTTCAAACATAAATTACTAATGTATTAACTTTCGAATGAATGTAAAAATAGAGGAAAGAAATTTAAGACTAACCTTAATTTGAAAGTCATTGTTATCGAAGGTAGAAGCTGTTGGTGGTCAGCGACGAAACCGAGATGAGCAGTATCAGTCGGTTGTAGAAGCAGAAAGAAAGATTTGAAGAGAAATAAAATAAATAGAATATGTGATAATTGAGTTTTATTTATTTGTCTCATTTATAAAAAATGGACCCTATCCCAACTCGTAATAATAGGGGCTAGGTTTGTTATGAGGTATAACACTGTATATATAGTATAAGTATACCTATAGTAAATTATAAGAGTTGTTTGGTGGATTAATATTTATATGAATAGTATTATTTAAGTATAATTTATACTTTGAAATGGGTATAAAATAATATCACCAGGGTACAAGAAGGTATAAAAGTTTATATTACTCTTTTATTCTTTAATTTTATAAAACTATTCAGATTTTTTTTGGTATTATATTTAAAATATAATAATAATAATAATAATAATAATAAACTATAACTAAATTAATTTATATTTAATTATCTAATTTAAATAATAATATTAATAAATAAACAATTATACCATTATAATTTCAATATTATTTAAATATACAAATATCTATATTGATACAAAAATTTTAAATATAATTATTAAATATTAAATAATATATAAATTTTATTTATATAACTATATAAATTAAATTATATGAAATTATATATAAAATAATATATATTGTATAATAGTATTATTTATTTTTACAATGAATTTATATGATAATTAAATATTATTTTTATTAATTTTAATATAGTTAATCATTAAAACTATCTATAAGATAAATATTAAAATAATAAATAAAAATAATTTATATAAATAAGGGTAAAATAGTCTTTTACATTTTTTACTATTTTTTTATTCCACCAACCAAACACAAAATAATAAAACCTATATAATTTATACATATTTTATTTTCTCAACCAAACACTAATAACCTATCTAATTTATACATCTTAATACCTCCTTATAATTTATACCCTTTACAACTTATACTTATATAACTAATATCGCTTACCAAACGCTACCTATGAGTATTGATAGAGGACTATATACCCTATTAGTTATGATAGAGTATTAATGAGTATTAAGATATATTTACTTTCTTCAAAATACCATAAATTAATTTTGAAGTCAAAATATATAAAATTTGTATAGAATTATCATATTTATTTTAAGAGAAAACATGGTATTTATTATATTTATATTTTCAATCCTCGATCTACTAAATCAAATATCAATATTGATAATCATGCATAATTCTAACTTATCAACCAAATAACAATAATAAAATGACTAAATCATTCTCAATTTGATTATTTATTTAGGAGACATTATGTTTCTGATTTGATTTATATTTTATTCTCATTAGTATTAGTATATACAAATAAATAAAAGTCTAATAATAATTGAGTTAGAATTGATAATATATATATATATATATATATATAGTTGTACCTAGCTTGACGGTGACAAAAAAAAAAGATCTAATAATAATTGAATGAGACTTGATGATAAATATAGTTGTAGCTAGCTTCACGAAAAAAAGTAATAATAATAAATTAGTCAGACTTAAATATATATATATATATATTTAAATTTTATTTCAATTATAAAAATTATAAAAATGATATATCTAATTTTTTTTAAATATTATTCTAACTCTATCAATTTTCTAACATTGTAGTTAGCTTGAAAATGAATGGAAACTCGTAAACATCTTATGGATCTCGATTCTTATTTAGACGAGATTACGATATATGTGGATATGTATCTAGATAAGATTGTATTTAAAACTATTAAACATAATTAAATATAATTTTTTAAATTTATTAACATTTTTTAATAATATAGATTGAGGTAAAAAAAATGCTTCCAAAGGAACAAAATAACATTTTAAAATGAATTAAAACAGTTATGTTCATATATCATCTGAAAATAACAATTTTTTAGATTGTTACTTAGAAATTGTTATTTTATTTTGATAAACATTCACATTGTTTCTAATTTTTATTTTTCACTTCAAATCTAACATAAATAAAATAATTATTAAAAAACGTAAAAAAAATAGCCTTAGGATTCTTTAATTTAAAGATTTACTCCATTAATATGAAGTTTGATATGGTAATAGTAGATTTTTTACATTATGTCATCGATGTGCATTAATAGTAATACAATTAATTATGGATAGTAATACAATTAATTATGGATATATAACCATATCTATAAGGAATAAATATGGGAAATTAGTAAAAGAAAATTAAAAAAAAAATAAAAATATATTATTTGCAAGGCCAATTCCATAAATAAATAGTAGCCATGATTGATATTTTTTTGAGTTCAAAATTGAAGCTAGAAAATGGTTCTAAAGATAACTCACCCCGGTCACGACGCCAACGAAACAAGCCCTTTCGGTTCATTCACCGCGGACGAGTTCTACGACCGTCACGCGGTGAGTCATGGATCCGAGTTCATCGTCAACGCTCGTGGAATGAGGCTTTTCACCCAATGGTGGATCCCGTTACCACCAACTAAAGTCATTGGATGCATCGCCATGATCCATGGCTACACCGGCGAAACCAATTGGGGTTTCCAACTAACCGCTATCTTATTTGCCAAACATGGTTTCGCCGTTTGTGGAATCGACCATCAAGGCCATGGATACTCCGACGGGCTCCCAACACACATCCCCGACGTTAATCCCGTGGTAGATGATTGTGTCTACTTCTTCGACATGTTTCGCCGTCGCCACGTGCCAACTCATCTCCCCTCGTTCCTCTATGGTGAATCACTCGGTGGCGCTATCGCGTTACTCATCTCGCTTCGCCAACGCAAAGGCTTGATCGAACGTCCATACAATGGCATGGTCCTCAATGGCGCCATGTGTGGTATATATCATCATAAAAAAAACTTAAAACTTAATTTTTTTTTGTAGTAATAACTTTTAAATTTGAACATATAAAAGTGATAAATAACAATTATATTTAACAGGAATCATGGACAAGCCAACAGGGGCGCGTAAGCACCTGATCGCGGCGGCGGCGTGGTTGATTCCTACATGGAGGATAGTCCCAGTACGAGGGTCGATTGTAGATTTGTCGGTAAAAGTGGAATGGAAGAGAAAGTTGGCTTTGGCGAATCCGAAACAGAGTGTGAAAAGGCCACGAGCGGGGACAGCGGCGGAGCTATTGAGGATTTGCGAGGAGTTGCAATCGAAGTTTGAGGAGATTGACGTGCCGTTTTTCATTGTACACGGCGGTCGGGACATAGTTTGCGACCCGAAAAAGGCTGAGGAGTTTTATGAGCGGGCGTCGAGTGTGGATAAAACGATTAGGGTTTATCCTGAAATGTTGCATCAAATACTTGGAGAGCCGGAAGAAAGTGTGAGCATGGTGTTTGGAGAGATTATTGAATGGCTGCTCACTAGATCAGCCGACAAGGTAGCTGCCGTATGAATGTTTTTAATTGCTAGGATTTTTATCTTATGTTTCTTTGTTGTTGGGGTGTTTGTTTTCTAAAATATTCATCATTTTTATTATAATAATTGTAAGGATTTTTTAATTATAGACTAAAATGTAATACAAGAATTTAAATTCACAATTCAAGAAAGAATAATTGAAACATGGAGTACAACTTGATATTTAAGAGTGAAATTGAAAATAAAATAAAATATGAAAACACAAGCTGTGTAGATTTATATATGATTCAGTGTTTGTTACTCTATTTCAAGATTTTTACTAGATTATACGATTTAATTGACTTATTTTTTCTTTTGTTATCTATGTATGTAGGTTTTGAATATATATATATATATATATATATATATATATATATATATATATATATATATATATATATATATATATATATATATTTGAATTGGATGAAAATAATTCGATAATTAGAAACAAAATTAAGCTTAATTATCCCATGATTACCTATTGGTTTGAATAGGAAAAGCTCAATTATTAAACTTATGAATGAAACTATTTGATGAAAAGTCTAATTATTAAAAGTATATTAGATGGATGAGTGAAATTTAAATTGAAATTCTAATTTAATAAGAATAAAATTATAAATGGTTAAATATTATATAGTTTAATTTAATTTTAATTATGATCTTTGAAAAAATATATAATAAAAATAATTTAAATATATATATATATTAAAAAAAAAATACTAATGTCAATACTTATTTTATTTAAGGTTCCATTCTAATTAAAAAAAGTTATTGACTTTAATGTTAACTTATTAGGTTTGTCGGCTTGATCTCAATCACACGACAAACTAATCATCAATATCAGTCGATCTCTAATCTAATCTCAATCACTTCATTATCCTTTGTTATCGGTCTCTTAAACCACGTCACAATCACACTTTCACAAGTCTCTTTATCCGTTGGCAAATCAATCATCATTCTCAATCACACTTTGACACGTCTCTTATATCTAAATAAACTAACCATCAGGGGCGAAGCCAGGATTTGAAACCTACCCGGGCTAATTTTTTATTAAAAAAATCTATCCGGGCTAGTTTTATAGTTTGCTGTCACCAATGCTTTTTAGCGACGAAAAATAACCTTTTAGCGACGGAAAATAACCAATAACGACGGTAATTTACCGTCGTTATTGATAAAATACATAAGGCTCCCCGGGCTACAGCCCGGGCCAGCTTGCACTTGGCTCCGCCCCTGCTAACCATCAATCTCAATCATATTTTCACATGTCTCTTATCCCTTAATTGGTAACAAATCATCGATCTTAGACCATCTTCAACCTTCACCCCCATTTTCATCTCCAAAATACAGTAAACGTCACATCAAACAGTAATTCATCTCCAACCCAAAACTCATTTCTAAACTCAAAAGAATATTCTCAGAATATTCTTTTTTACACCAACTTTTTAATTTTACTAATATTATCTATATATTTATCAACTTTATAAATTTAACCCCAATCTTTTTTCATTTGTTTCAATTTGAATAGGTGCAGTAAGGTCACGTTCATCCTCAACAATCATATTATGCAAAATTATGCACGTAGTCATTATATCATGCATCACTTCTTTTCTCCAATATCGTACCGGTCCTGCTACAATGGCAAAACGTGATTGAAGAACTCCAAATGCACGCTCAACGTCTTTTCTACATGCTCAAAATCAAGATCAACCAGATTCATTCGCGACGGGTACATTTTCAGGATATTTCAATAATCTTGGAGGAAGTGATGCTAATTTATCAGATTATTAATTATTGTATTATTTATGTTGTAATTTTAATTATTGTAATTTTTATTTTTAAGTATTGTTTTAGTAATTTAAGTGTGTTTTTTAAATTTTATAACATATAACGAATTATTATTATTTTATATTTTTTGAAAATTGTTAATTTTTTTATCAATATTATTTATAATTATAAATTTATAATATAAATAAATAAAACAATTTAATACTTAAATAAATTATAAATAAATACAAAAAGATTATAAATATATATAATTAAATAAATGTTTAATATAAAAGAAAACTTAAAGAAAATTTTAATTAAAATAAAAAAGTATAAGGACCTTTTCACATATTTTGGATAATTGCAGGCATGAACAGTCTTCCGCCATATATGGCGTCTTCTTCCTCTAGATATGCCGGAACTTCATTTTGGCGGAGGATTTGGAGGCCGGTTGGAGGAGAATGGGCTACTGCAAACCCAGTTTACAGTAGGGTTGGAGATGCCCTTAATCACATTTTCGCACGCCTCTTATCCCTCGGCAAACCAACCACCAACCACCAATCACACTTTCACATTTCTTTTACCCATCAACAAAACAACCACTAATTTCAATCGACCATTAATCTTGTGATCTCATGATCCTTTGTTATCAGCTTCTTATCCCTCGACAAACCACATCCTAATTACATTTACACACTTCTTTTATCTCTAAGTAAACCAATCACCAATCTCAATCAACATTTAACATTGTGACCTCATACTTTGGTTAATCAAATATTTGATTCATATTTTTTAACCACTCTCATTTGTTACGACCTCTTATCACTCGATAAATCACATCCCAGTCACACTTGGTTAAAGGTTGTACTAGCATTTTATTTTATTTTAAAATGTTTCAAGTTTATAGGTGGGAGTACACACGATCCAACCTAAGTATTCATTTACTCATATATATATATATATATATATATATATATATATATATATATATATATATATATATATATATATTCAAATTAACCACATCCCTTGACACTGCGAATCAAACAAATTCAAATTAAACATTATATATATATATATATATATATATATATATATATATATATATATATATATATTAGTTAAAAAATTGAATTTATATCGTTAGAAATGTTGCACGTTCATCACATTTTGTGTTAAATATAAAATTTTATTAGTTTAGTTGGTTAAAAGGTTGTACTTGTTTTGGTTAGGTTTCAAATTTGAAATATACTCGATCCGACTCAAATATTAATTTATATATATATATATATATATATATAAATTAATCATAACTCTCAAACCAATTAAATTCAAATTAAGCATTAATTATATATATATATATATATATATATATATATATATATATATATATATATATATATATATATTTATTTATTTATTTATTTATTTCTCCAATAAAAAAAAGTTAATGAAAAAGTGTGTAAGGATTATTTACTCTTTCTGAAATAGTATAAGGGTAAGTATAATCTTTATACCTTCTTTCTTTAATAACCATATGAAGATTTTCGAAAAGAAAGAAAATGCGTATAGCATGCATGCAAGAAGAGCAGAGAGAGTACGAGGAAGAATGCAGGAGGAGGATGATAGATATTACAAAGCAGCAGAGTCCTCCAGATTAAACCTTCCAAAATCTTCTAATCCAATTCAAACAATGGCGGCCACAAACTGATCGAAAATGTCGGTATTATCGATCGATGGACGCTAATTTCCAATCAATAAGACCGCCATCGCCAAAATCCCACGTTTTGAGACCTCATTGTCGACATACCTGATTGATTACCCTTTTTTTGTTGTTGTTGCATGCATTTTCATTTCTCTGAGGATCAAATTAAGAATATGGGTTTCTTTTTGGGTTTGATTCTTGGCATTGCACTAGGCATCTGTTTGATTGTTGGCTTCGCTCGTTGTGAGAGTATCCGATCTAAGAGTCGTTCTGATTTGGTATTCTACCCCCCATTTTTATCTACATTGTGATATTATTATTGATATTGATTTTGTAATTTTATGTTTAAGGCTGCAACTGTGGCTGCATTTGCTAAGTTAACAGTTCAGGATCTGAGGAAGATTCTTCCAGCTGAAAATTACCCTTCATGGGTTGTTTTCTCACACAAACAAAAGGTCATATGTAATCTCTTTTTATGGAAGATACTTCTTGACTTACACAGAGAGACTTTTAGGGTTCTAGATTCTATTGAAAGCTGGATTGAGATTGCAATGACTGCTCTCTGACTTTGTTTATTTTATAATTATTATTATCATTGCAGCTTAATTGGCTTAATGTGCAACTTGAGAAACTTTGGCCATTTATAAATGAGGTAATTCTATATCCATATATGAAGATCTTAGCCTTAATTATGTTCTAGAATTAATTGAGTGAAGCATTGCATTACAGTTTATGAATTGAACTTTTATCACATTGTGGCATAGGCAGCATCGGAGTTAATCCGAAGTTCGGTTGAGCCTATTCTGGAGCAATATAGACCAGTAGTCTTGACTTCTCTAAAGTTCTCAACATTAACTCTTGGAACTGTGGCACCTCAGTTTACAGGTGGGATTGGTTTAATTTCAATTTGATGATCCGGATTATCATTAGAAATGTGAACAGCTGTTCGTTTTAATTTGATTTCCTTCAGGAATAACGATACTTGAAAGTGATGCTAAGGGAATTACAATTGAAGTGGAGATGCAATGGGATGGAAATCCCCAAATTGTTCTTGATATCAAAACAAGACTTGGTGTATCATTGCCCATAGAGGTTTTACATATTACCATTCATTTATCTTCTTTTTCTAACTGTAACAATAATGTTCTCTTTTTAGTGTTGTAATGTTTTATCAAATCCCAAAATTGGTGCTTTTCATGTTGTTCCAAGTGTACTCTATTGATCGATATGAATTGAACTAAATTGTGCCTCATCAACGTGTATCCAGGTCAAGAACATTGCATTCACAGGAGTTTTCAGGTTAATTTTCAGACCACTTGTAGATGAGTTTCCTTGCTTTGGTGCTGTCTGTTATTCCCTGAGGGATAAGGTTAGGTTTCCTCATTTTCTTTAAGACCAACCTCTCACAAGTAGAAAATAATAATCCTAATGACTACACATCATTATGTATGTTCATCCTTTTTCTAATCTTTTATTTTATTTTAAATTATGAACTTTTATTATGTTCATAGAAAAGGATGGATCTTACACTTAAGGTTATTGGTGGGGATATCTCAGCAATTCCGGGAATTTCAGATGCTATCGAGGTTTGAAAAGTCCTATCTTTTGTATCCTTGTCTGAACATTGCATAGGGGTAAACTGTTGTTTTTACCACCTCATTAAGGCTACAATCTCTTCTAAAACATTTGGGGATTAACGTTAGGCAATAATAAAAATGCCACATTTCTTAAGACAATAGAGATTTGAAAGTGTGGACCTCTATCCCCCCACCTACTTTCTGCAAAATGTCATTTTCTTCAGCTCTCTCATATTTTTACTTTTTTTACAGGAGACTATTCGAGATGCTGTGGAAGACTCGATTACCTGGCCAGTTCGAAATATTATAGCCATATTACCTGGGGATTACAGGTATGTGATTTGGAAAACCACAAACATTCAAGCAAAATATATTTGATCTTCTCTGTAAATGGTTCAGTTTTATATAGAGCTTCAAATATTATGATCATATACCTCAGAATTACAGGTACACACAACTTAGAAATTAAGTATCTTTAAACCATATTAGTAAATATGTATCATTTTCTGTATCAACCATTAATTTCACATTACTTGCATTTATTGCTCTGGTTATTGGAAGTTAGTTATTTTTCCTGCCATAAGTTGAAGAAATTAATTATTTGTTGTATGTTCCTTATGATTCAGTGACCTGGAGCTAAAACCTTGTGGAACATTAGAAGTAAAGCTTATACAGGCAAAGGAATTGACAAATAAAGATATAGTAGGAAAGTCTGATCCTTATGCTACCTTATTTATCCGTCCTTTGCGACAGAAAATGCAAACTAGCAAGACAATTGTAAGACAATCCAAATCCTATGTCTTATAATTTTTCAAGTTTCAAGTGTATGAAGAAATGTAAAAAATGATTTATTTCTTCAGAACAACCAATTGAATCCAATCTGGAATGAGCACTTTGAGTTTATAGTGGAGGACTCATTAACACAACACTTGACAGTGAGAGTTTTTGATGATGAAGGCGTTCAAGCTGGTGAGCTCATAGGCTGTGCTCAAATTTCATTGTTTGAACTAGAGCCTGGTAAAGTGAAGGATGTATGGTTAAAGTTAGTCAAAGATTTGGAGATTCAGAGGGATACAAAGTACAGGGGACAGGTAAATGCTTGGCTGCTATAACAAATATCTTGGTAATAATTTTTTTAACTTTAATTTATGTTATTTGTCTCTTCCATTCACCCATCTTCTGACCAACACAACTTACAAATGTGCTAGAAAACCCTGGAATTAAAAACACCTGCAAAAAGTAGAGCATGATTGACATCTTTGCAAGGGTTTATTTACTTGGTGGATAAGGATATTTTAATCTTTTAACGCTTAAATAAAGACATTATAACCTATGATTACTGGACCATTGGAACATTGTGAGTATCATTATAATTGGTGACTCCCTAAAGATAGATGGAAGCATTGTTGGTTGAATCTCGTTAAATGAAATACACTAAGAATCCACTCAAATATATAGTTCACTCTTAGCTTATTTATGTTAGATTGTTTTATATATATGGGTAACCAACAATAGTTTTATTCTTTAATTAATGCAACCATTATAGACTGTTCCATTACTATTTTTTACAAGGTCATGTTTATAATTCAATTGATCTTATGAATCATATCATCCATTTCATAAGAGCACATAAAATAGGACTGAATGTGTACGTATTTGGTTTAAATCCAAAACATTGAATAATTTTGTTTTTTTCACCTGACTGTAGGTACACTTGGAGCTCTTATATTGTCCTATTGGTACTGAAAGTATCTTTGCAAGTCCTTACGATCCTGATTTTCGGTTAACTGCACTAGAGAAGGCCCTTAAAACTGGACTCGATGGAGGAGATACTTCAGATGGTGTAAGAACTAGTGGTTTAAAGAGGAAGGATGTAATAGCTCGAGGTGTTTTATCTGTTACAGTGATATCTGCTGATGACTTGCCATCAGTAGATTTGATGGGGAAATCTGATCCTTTTGTTATTCTAATCACCAAGAAATCTGAGCAAAAGTATAAGACCAGGGTATGTGGATTTTCTTAATTACCTTGCTCACTACTCATCATGCTGAATTTTTTACAATTTTATTGTGTTTTTACATTACAGGTTGTAAATAACAGCTTGAATCCAGTTTGGAACCAAACATTTGACTTTGTCATTGAGGATGCATTACACGATTTACTAACACTAGAAGTATGGGATCATGACATTTTGGGAAAGGTATTCGTTTTCTCCATATGACTGTAGGGTTGTGCTAGCTTATTCCATATAATAAACACTGGTTTCAAAAGAAAAAACAAAATCTAACTAATTATTTTCCAACAATGCATGGTTGAATTTTGATTTCCAATGTCTTTATTTTGAGCTGTTTGATGTTGTTATGTTAGGAGTTTTTTTTTTTGTGGCGATTTAGTTTTGTTGACGGTTATAACTGCCATGTTATATCGCTTTGGAATTTTATTTTTTTCACTAGCCTGAATCTAAAAAAAAAATGTGAATTTTCTTTCCTTCTTTGTGTTTCAGGATAAGATGGGGAAAGTTATTATGACACTAACAAGGGCAATATTGGAAGGAGAATTAACAGACACATTTGCAATAGATGGGACTAAATCTGGGAAGCTAAATTTGCACATCAAGTGGAACCCTAGACCAATATTTCGAGATTCATAGGGTTGTTTGGAATCTATTTAATTCCAACATAATCCAATTTGAAATAAGGTTTGTAATTTATAAGTTTTTTTATTCTACTATTACCCCCAATGATGAAAAATGTAAAAGTATATATAAAAAAGTTTGTTAGAGAGATAAAAGAGAAAAAAGGGGTAAAATAGGAAAGATATATAAAAAATATTAATAATTATGTGTTTCTCCTAAAAGAAACAATTTTTTTATTTGATTAATACTCTTTTTTATTTTGTATGTGGAATGGGCTATGTTTATATATTTAGTAGTATTTGGAAAATTTAGAGTAAGTTATAAATTATTTTCAGATGATGTGAATGAGTTTTGTAATTTTATAAACTTAATATGAACATGTGAGGGATGTTGTTTGTTGCATATCTCAATCATTAATAAAGTTGTACTGTAAAATTAACAAATATATGATTTTCAAGAAATTGTTATATATATATATATATATATATATATATATATATATATATATATATATATAAAATGATGCTTAATTTTTAAAGTGTCCGGATTGCCGGGTCGAGAGCTGTGGTTAATTTTGATACTTGGGTCGGATTGTGGGTTTACCCGTTTTTAAATTTAAAACGGTTAAAAATAAAATAAAAAATGCTAGAGGTATGTTTCGAACTTGCAACCTAACAAAACAAGTACAACTCTTTAACCAACTAGGCTACAAAGACTTTATATTTTAAATTCAACATCAAATTTGATAAACGCGGGACGTTTTAACATTAATATAAGTTCAACTTTTTAACTAACTAATCTATATATATATAATGATGCTTAATTTTTAAAGTGTCCGGATTGCCGGGTCGAGAGCTGTGGTTAATTTGGATACTTGGGTCGGATTGTGGGTTTACCCGTTTTAAAATTTAAAACGGTTAAAAATAAAATTAAAAATACTAGAGGTATGTTTCGAACTTGCAACCTAACAAAACAAGTATAACTCTTTAACCAACTAGGGTACAAAGACTTTATATATTAAATTCAAACACCAAATTTGATAAATACGGGACGTTTTAATATTAATATAAGTTCAACTTTTTAACTAACTAATATATAATAATGTTGAGTAAATGCATACTTGGGTCGGATTATGTGTTGACCCACCCATAAATTTAAAACGGTTAAAAATAAAATTAAAAATGTTATCCGTAATTTTTTTCACGGTTTTTTATATTATTACTCGTGCAAATGCACGGACTAAATGCTAGTATATTATAATACTACTTTTATAAATAAAATTAATCAATTGTTTTGATGTTAAAATTTATTTTAATAAAAGTATTGCCATAATTATGAATGGGATCCCGAACCCAATTTGTATTTTAACATTCGAACATAACGATAACGGGTATTTTTACTTTTATTCTCATTTTCGATTCGTCGGGTATGATATCTGACGGGCACTTTATTATCCGATTAAAAAATTTATTTTAAGATTATAAAGATTAAAAAAAATAAACATAATTATAATAAATCATTTTAAAATTAGTAATATCGAATGTTAAAAATACAAATAAAAATATTACATACAAAAGTTAAAATATTAAATATGAAGAATAATGAGAGAAGTAATATTTTGTTATTAAATTAGAGTTGAAATCAAGATTTATGTATAAAAATATTTTTTTAGAAATACAAAAAGTTTAAAAATTGAATGGAGTGTATTTATGATGATATTTTGAGTGGAATATGAATAAGACTAAGTTAAATAATGTATTTATGATGATATTTGTAATGATGAAGAATATGAAAAGTGACATTAAGTTTTAATGAAAAAAATACTTTTAATACTATTATAGTTGGGTATTGGGTTTTGAATTCGCACCCTCTTCATCTTGTCCTTGTACCCGAGCGAGAACATTCTCCCCTCCCAAAACCCGATTTAAAATACTCGAACTCTACTATCGAGTACCTACGAATATCAGACATAGGATGTGGATGTTCGTAGGTAAATTAAATATTGTTCGTAATTTATAATAAATATTGTTTGTTAAATTAAATATAACAAATTTGTCCAATATTAGGATAATATCAAGAGTAACTCTACAAAAGTCAAATAGTAATCCAACATAAACCAATGTTCTAGTTGGTAATTTTGTTCTAGTTTTGTGATAATATATATTATAAGGTTACATTTAGTTGGAAATTGCTATCTATATTATATATATTTATTTCCATTAAATTATCTTGATTGGTCATAAATCATAACAATAGGCATTGGATGCGGTATATTTGTTTTATATCCAAAAGTAGATAAGATAAAGTTTTTACCAGTTAGAGATTCAATTTAGTTAGAATCAGTAATTATAATGGGCGGTTGAGAATGAAGTTTACCTCTCAAGCGTTGGTTTCGCATCCCAATTTCCTCTCCATCTTCATCATCTGAATCTAAATCTAAATCTGAAAGGAAAACCCCCTGAATTTGATTCTTATTCTCCATTATTAACAGCATATAGAAGAAACAGAGAAGATATTACCCCCAATCTTTACAATGCAGGATGGAATTAGAGATAAAGGCGCTTCCCCTACAGTGAAGCGAAAGAAACCGGCATTGAAGAGATTATCAAGCTGTTTCAGTCCTCGTTTCCATTCCTTCGAGATCTCATCATCATCATCTCCTTCAGGAAGCCCTAAATGGTCACCTTCCTCTTGGTTCCATTCTAAGCCACATGATAATAATAATAATAATAATAATTCGTTAGATCTCAAACAATCCAAAAACCGTCAACTCACACCGCGGATCATCGGACGTAACGGCCGTCGTCATTCCGCCGATTTCAGTTATGATCCGAGAAGTTACGCTCTCAATTTCGATGATGGAAAGTATCCGGAGAGTGATAAATTCGCCGATAGGCTTCCGGCATCGCCACCGCGGCGATCTAATGATATCACTGTTCCTTCGCGTTCTGCATTGACGCCGGCGATATCGCCTGATACTTGGATCTCGTCTGTGAAAAGGAGGAGCGCCGATGGTGTTGATGAAGCGGCGGTTACGGCGAGGACTGTTGTGAATGGACCTCCGCCATTGGCGCTACAAATTTTGGTCTGAAATCTGAATTTTTTGCTATATGCATTTCTTGTTAGAAAAAAAATGCTCATTTGATCCTTTAACTTGTACAAAAGTCTCAAATCACCCCCTTGAGCGTTATATTTGATTCGATTAGCTTATTAATTCAATTGTTTCAAATCATCCATTTTAATTTAATCTTTTTCAATTTGTTATATCATTTGTAATATTTATCTTAGTAGCTTCAGACATTCATCAATTGTTCTATTTAGATTATTGTAACAAGTTATAAATAGAATTTTAAGAAAATTTCAAATAAATAATTTTGAAGGACTTGTAGGGTTGAAAGTTTAATTGAATAATATAGGTCCTTGGTTGACTATTTCAATGTTAGTAAGGAATGTTTAATTAGTTTGTTAACGGTGTGAGAACTAAATTTTGATGATACAAATCTTTGTTATTTATCTTTACTTAAACTACTTAGTTTTCTTGAAAATCTAAGAGATAGGCATCAACTATTTGAGTTGAATTAACCATTTGTTAAGATAAACTTAATTGAAAATATTATTTAATTGAAAAATCGTAATAACACAGACTAAAATAATTTAAATGACAATAGTTGTGTTAAAAATCGAAAATCACAAGATAAATTTTTACTTAAAAATTGTAATAACTATTCCAAATAAGATATTCTAGTCTTACAAAGTTCAAATAAAAAAATTTATAACTAAAAATAATATGACCAAAGATATCAATATCTAATATTTGATTTCAATAATATATACTCATCACTGTAATATGTTAAAAATGACAATTTCAACACTTTTAAACATCAGCTGGTTTGCCCGAGAGGTTAAGGGGGAAGACTTAAGATCTTCTGCACATCAGTGCGCATGGGTTCGAACCCCATAGCCAGCAATTTTATTTTTGGACAATTTCAAAAAAAAAATATTACTGCACAGCAATAGAATAATCTCAGTAGTGCATGAACATATCACAAGAGGGGAATAAAAAAAATTGGTATTTTTTCTGTAATATTCCTCATCCTTACATGAATTCAGATGGAATCACGCGATTTAATCAAACACAAATACAAATAAATTTATTGACATTTTATTGTCTCAATCACTCACTCTTTAGTGCTAGTGGTCGAATTAATTGAAGGAATTGTAGTAACCTGATCTGGATGTGAATGTGAATGCTGCACTTCAAGTCGAAATTCAATGAGAAGTTTAACAGATTTAAACTTCTCACCCTTCTTATCATAAAGTGGTACTGCCCGAATTCCAGGTTTCAGCTCAGATATGGCCAAACATGTCTGCCCACCAAAATCATCCTTCTCCGACCTGTCATGTTCCCGAACCTCAATCCGAAGCAATGCTAGCTCTGGAACCGTAAGAGGGAATGAGAACTCCTCGTTCCAAACAGGAACCCAATCATCCTCAATTATCCTTGTTTTCTTCTTTCCTATATCTGCTGGAACTCCTATTATGTAGAACTGAAACCATACCAAATACAATCAGATATATCCATCTCTTCCATTTTCATAAACAAAACAAATTGTAACTTTGCTAACCTTTGTGTAGAAATCTGGTGGTGAGAATGTATCAAAATGTCTTGGGCTAAAATCTTGACTCCAACCATCCCCCATGTAAGCTTTCACCTGTTTGTTTATACACAATTAATATTCATAATAATAATAGACTGAATTTGTATACATATATGGATAAATGGATTCACTTTACCTTTAAAATCTTTTTTACAGGCTGGGTAACTTTTGGATCAAATACATCGTTATTTGGGTGTTTTGTTAAAAGGAAATCAGGCTTCTTAAGATAACCACACCCTCCATTAGATCTAAACATTCCTTGCATCATAGAAAGAGATTTACCATAACCCTGTTCAAAAATATAACATTAAAACATTGTTGAGACAAAATATTTGGTTTCCAAATTCCAAATAGGATAAATAAAATTTTATTACAAAAAGAGACAAAAGCATGAAACTGACCTGCATATTAAATGCAACCATCTGACCTCCATGCATCCAGGCAGTTATTGGCTTGAAATTGGAGGAGGTTACACGGGTACCCTTGGGGTAAATTCTCAGGAAATTTTTCTGAGTAAACCTAATTAAGGACAATATTTTAAAAACATCAAAAAAAGTTGATTCAGACACACAACCCAGAGAAGGAAGAAAAGTAAATAAAAAAGGATGTTTACCGCACAACATCAGTGCCATAATTCTCTGCTGCTCTTTCAAGGGCTTGTTCACTCAAACTGAGACGCTTGACCTTGTCTACTACAATTTTTAAAGCTTCTCTAAGCCCATTCTTGGGTTTTCCTGCATGAAGTGCAATAAGACGCATGTATTCAGGTGCTCCTGTTTTGCAGCCTTTACTATCACAGTCGTTGATGTCTCCATCATCCTCTTCACTGTCATCCCCGTCATTAACATCTGGTTCAGATGCTGCTTCTTCCTCAACCAACTCCTTTTCTTTTTTGGAAAATGATACATCCAACTCCCTTTCTGCCCCACTACTTTCTTTTACCTTTGGACGTTCAGCTTCGAGAACTTTTGGAGGCCTGGTTGAGATAATAATGCGATGTTTCAAGGCTTCTGGAGAAGGGAACTCTTCCAAACATCCTGACTCTCTGTAATACAATAGCTCGCCAAAAGTTTCTGTAATCATATGTGCAACTTTTTCCTGAAGGTCTGCAGTTAGATGATCCTCCAATGTTATAATCAGTGGATATGGGGATCTAACAAAGGCATACTCTTTAATGGACCTCAGGCATTTGATCAGTGTCACTGGAGAAGTAAGTGTCCTGTTTTCAGATATTTCATCTTGTTAAAACATATTGCCCTAAAATCAAGCTTAAAATCTTACACTAATGATCCATCTTAAAATTCAACTACATTTTATACCAAACAAAAGCAAATCTGTGTCTAAAAAATTTTAGATCATTCAGCCTGTGTCTTACCCAACCTGCTTTTTTCTTACCAAAAAAAGAATTCCTTTTCTTTAATGTCAGTAAGCAACAAGACAAAGCAAAATACAAGAAATTAGGCAATTTCTCATTGGGAGTGTTTCTATCCTCCAAGAGGTTAACAAAAAAAAATCATATGCAATTAAAACATACTGGGCTCATATCATATGTGCAAAATATGTGACAGGTGACCATTAGCAGAATCTATAAACAATCCAAGGATATAGACCATAGAAACTGATTGTACTTCAGAGTCACGTTTCTCAAAAAAGGATCAAATTATGAGACCAAGTAATATATTAAGACTAGAAAATCAGTTATGGAAGAATCTGATGCCACTAAAATTGAGTGGCCAATCGTGGAACAGGGGGTTGTTATCGAAATTCTCAAAGACGTCATTGAGTTTCGCAAAGTGGCGAACCACTTGATTGATATAGTCTTGCTAGAGTTTCTTCTAAAGGGATAACACTAGTGTCTTTGGATATGATGCTTAACACTAAAGTAATAAGTTAACTTGTGGTACATATGCCAAAATTAACTTGTGGGACTTGTCATAAGTTAACTTATATGACTAGCCTAGATTGTAATTTGCAAATTGTAATGAAATGAATTTTCTAGGCAGCACATTCACATAGATCATCAATAAGACAAGGTAGGATTTATAGACATTTATGTAGGATTTAGGAAATTTGGAGCAAGTAAATCACAAAAAAGTGTATATATATTATTGTGAATCCTGAATAAACATTCATTCATACATACCTTCCATGAAGAACATCAATATCATCTTTTGCAGAATTAGGCCATATATCCAATTCTATTACTCTAACTCCCCTTTGTAACGCCTTTATAATCGGCAAATCACTACAGTCGCTACTCAATTGGTTTCCAGTCAAGTAGGAATTATGTCCTGTGTAAATGAAATAATGTTGCAATGGAGCATTCATGTCATGGTGCACCTGAAATTTTTATCAAGAGTGAAAAAAGCAAAATCTCATATAATCATTTACTGTAATAAAGAAAGCATCCATTGACAATAATTCTTGAACTATCTCTTACATTTTTAAACTGTAGAGTTGGTTAATCAAAGAATAGTGACGAAAGGAAACGCTAATTTCAATGAATGAATGAATGAATGAATCAAATTAAAATAATGACATCTATTGATTGCTATCAGCCTATCATGAATGTCCTGATTTAAACTAGTAATTTGTTAAAGTCAAGATGAATTTAATTAAACCTGCGATCTGATAGGTCCGTTTAGATCCTCGAAGAAGAAATAATGAAAGAAATCGTCTAGCGTGAGATTATGGCGAGCAAACTCGGTGAGATGATGTCGTCGATGAAGAATTTCATGAACGATCCGTTCGGCATCGGATACAGTAGAATGCGTTTCTTCTTGACACTCAAGGAGAAAGCGATGGAACTGATCAGCCGACATATGAGAGTCACCGTCAGTATACTTTGCGAAAGCATCCGCGACTTCCGACGGCGGTTGCGCCTCGCTGATCTTGAACTTCCGATTGAAGCATCCGAACATCTTGTAGTTCATGCTCTTGCTCCCGATTTTCCCATCCATTTCTTAATAGATGGATCATGAATTCATGTATGTATGTAGTGTATTTATGTAACGATCTGGACTTCCTTTGAAGCGCGTTGTTGATGACTTTTTCAATTATGGTTGATTTCTGAAATAACCTGCAAATTGTCCATTTCAAATTGGTTGTTGAAAATTGAATCCAGTTGGTATTATGAAAACAATTGTATTGTGTGTGTGTGTCAGTGTGTGAGAGAGATTTATATATATATATATATAGTTTACTTTAATCGGGGAACAAAATAAAGATTAAATCGTTATTAGTTGGGTTAGACACGTGGCGTTTCCTAATTGGATCTTTTTCTTTTATTTTTTTTTCTCCCCCTTCACTTGTAATAGTTTGGTTATTTAAGGATTTTTTAAAATTTTGTTAAAAAAAATGTTTTAAAATAAAATAAAGGTATTTTAGTTATTAATTTAAAAGATATGAAAGTGACAGAATTTGTAAAAGAAATGGATAAAATCTATAAAAAAAAATCACAAAAAAACCCAGATCAAACAAGCTCTTTTGGGTTTCCTTGTCGGTATCTACTTGTTATTATTTTGTATATAGCAACTTTAATAAAGTATAATTAAAATTAAATTTTCTCAAACTATAACATAGTCCAAAACCTTTTGGGTCAATGTACAATAATTCTGATTTTTTTATTGGATCACTAATATAATCTTTAAAATATTTTTACTTTATGTATAGATGTTTGGTAATTAAATATTTTACATGAATTAGATTGAAAAAATTTATAATTAGAATTAATTTTATTAAAAATATTAGATGAGCCACCACGTCTAGATCTGTCTCTATTGGTGACCAAAAACAAATTATTTTATTTATATTAAGTTGTTTAAGTTATTAAATACAGTGAAATCTGAAGTAATCTTATTATATATATATATATATATATATATATATATATATATATATATATATAATGAGTCAAAGTTCAAAAGATAAATATTAATGAAAAAGATAAAAGACCAAAATAGAAGTCTTGAATGAAAGAGATGTGAGCAAAATCACAACAACCAAAGCTAAAGTCTTGAATATTGAGACAGTTTTTTTTTTTTTTTTTTTTTTTTTTTTTTTTTTTTTTTTTTTTTTTTTTTTAAGAAAAACTATTTTCATTATTGGTCCGAAGACGAAGACGCATGAGGATATTTGAGATATAAAAATTTGTTTAAAACGAGGATGGACAAAAATAAGTTTTGTCATTTTTAAAAAAAAAAATAATAGATAAAAAAAAGTATTAAATTTACAAAAATAAAAATTTTATAAATAATGTCACATTTGTTTCATAATTTTTTTATTTATTTTTTTGATGGACGAGCCCTTCATAGATTTGCCCCGGACGAAGATCAAAAAATAAATCTACAATGAAACGTGTAAAATTATCGTTTAACATCAATTATAGCAACAAATAAATTAAAATAACTCAAAAAATATAATGCTTCAAGTTTAAAATTCTCATAAGAACTTTATTTTACTTGAACGGAAACCTTTTTTTAATAGTTTCGTCTTGTTCATGTCCTTTTCTATTTATTATATAATAGTTGTCGTGGAAAATTGAGGCTGCTTATTATTATAGTCATTTGTCTTATTTTTGGAATTGTTTTTTTTAATGAGGAAACATCTGGTTAACTCTTATTTCTAATTGTAATATATATGAATAAATATTAAAATTAAATTATAGTTAATTTAAATATAATTTTTTTCCAAGTGAAATTATGTTTTAATAATATTTATAATTTAAAAGCAGTCGAACATGACCGTATTAGAAAAAAAAAAACTCCCATAAACATTTTTACTAAAAAAAAATAATTTTGTTTTTCTTACTTTCACATGGTCACAAAAATCTCCCGACCAATTTTTTTTTTTTCAAATAAAATTCCTGCAAATGACTTGTTTGATTTTTTTGTTTAAATAATAATTTTTTTTTTATCTTTCTGCACATGTGGCTCATTTCTCATAATTTAAATATAATTATCTTATAAAATGTTCAGAAATCAAATAATTATTTTCAACTAAACTTGGGCTAGACTTGATAGTCATATCCCAGCCCAATTTCCAAATTTAAAAATTCGAGCCCAATTTCCAATTTAAAAATACGAGCCCAATTTCCAATTTAAAAATACGAGCCCATTTCTCTCTCTGTCCTACTTCGATACTTCCTGTTGGTTTCTCTATCTGTAAGGCTTCAAGAGAGATTCAATTATCACTTCAGTTTCTTTAGATCTGAATCATCTGATCTTTGATAGCTCATACCAGCAGCATAATTGACATCGTCTTGCTTCCAATTTTTGTTTTTCCCGTAGATTCAACCATGGATTTCATGAAGGTATTCGATCAGACGGTCCGCGAAATGTAAGATTTGCAGTCGTGGTCCTTATATAATTTCGCTCAACTGATCTCATTTTGATTGGATCTGTGGTTAATTTATGTATCCTGATCGCAGAAAGAGGGAGGTGAACTTGAAAGTTTTGAAGGTTCCCGAGATGGAACAAAAGGTAATGATATCTTGCTATTTGTTCCGAATTATGGTGTTAGTATTGCTAATTGTTGAATAGAATTCTGCAATTTCTCTACCTTTATGGAAAGATATACTTATGCGTTATTTGAAACTCTGTAAGTGGAATACTAACTTCAAAGGAAGTTAGTAGCACATCCGGTATTTTCCATCAATTAATATGCAGCAATTGTTATGCGTGTAAGATGAATTACTTAGGGAACCTTTGATCTGGATGAAAATTGGATTGTCATTATTGATTAATTTGCAGAATATTAGATAATATTGTTCTTTAGTGCTTCAGATAGAGTTTTGAATATTACGTGAATCAGTACTTGTATTATCAATGTGGTGGTTGCAAGGGAATATAACCATATGTGTAATTCAATCTTTATGTGTTTGTTATCTTTGATTTCATTCATTAGTGCCACCTTTTTGAGATCTTTTATTCTTTAACCTTTTTTTAGCATTTAAACACTCACAAACCTTTATTGTGCACGCAATTTTTGACTTGAAAAATGGAATTTGAAGTTAATAAAAGGGGAAAGGGAAAATAGATAAATAAGTATCATATTGTGGAGATAACCATGACATCGCACAATATATTTCCACCTACCAAACATATGCTATATGTTAATAGGTAGTAATCCAAAGTATTAGTTACATGGAACACTTTTTACTTATTCCAATAAGGTGTATTAATACTCTAATTTAATTGAAGTATAAGTAGGCCAATATAGATTTAAACTTTGAATTGATGCATCATTTTACTTATTTATGTTGTTTTGTCTTTTTTACTGAAATATATTTCTTACTTGTAAGAAATTATCACATGCATTTTCTGTGCTGTTTAGCTATTACATGTGAAGGGGTAGGTATAACGATTACCTAGATGCTACAGATCTCTAGCTGACAAAAGTCATTCTAACAGTAACAAGAGCTTCTCGAGATTGGAGGATGTTTATCCATACTCAGCTGTCACAAAAAGATAAATAAAGAATTATTAGATGGAACTGAGGTGGTTGTATTCCTTAAATGAACGAAATGAAAAATATTTCCCAGATCATTCTCTTTCATCCTTTCCTGAGCACAAGCTTCATCTTCTTGTTCCTATATTGCTTGTTATATATTCCTTCTGGTTGAAAATCAGGGATTACGTTCATCAAGTCTGTACAAGACATGAAATTTTGTTGTCTGATTGACGTATTTGTTAGGAGTAAATAGCATATCAGATTTTAAACCTCACGTGTCAGACATTAAGACTCCTATATGTGGATATTTTCTCTGGACTAAAAATCTTGACAGAAATATTTTTATTTCCCTTAGAAATATACTGTGAAATAATTTGTTATGGTATTCCACTTCTCCATTCTTCAACATTTAAGCAGTATTATTACATAATGCACCGATTTTAAGACTGTTTTAACATTAATTCAGGTGTTGGATGCAACTGATGAGCAGCCATGGGGTCCTCATGGTTCTGCATTAGCAGAGATAGCTCAAGGAACCAAAAAATAGTATTCCATTTACTTAGCTTTTCACACTATTTTATTACTCTTTCTTCAGAAGAAGAGATTAATATTTTATGTTGCTAATCTGTTTTTGTTGTGCTGCGTAGCTCAGAATGTCAGATTGTGATGAATGTCCTCTGGACAAGATTAACTGAGACTGGCCGGAACTGGCGTTATGTCTATAAGGTATGTCATAGTTTCCACATCGCATTCAAAAATAATGTATAATGTTGAACCTGTATGGATATTTTTTTAAAAGGTCAACTTTTTATTTAAAAGATCGCAAGACGCGTTCAAACGTTATAAAGGGAAAAAAGCAAAGAAGAAAATAAAAAACAACAACGTAAGAATTTTAAATACCAATAAGATCGGAAAATTCCCATCCCGTACAGCCCCCTTTTCCGGAATGAAGCGAATGCGTGTAACATGAATCATTTGAGACAGCGTACCCAAAACTTTTCCCTTCAAAGACTCTTCTATTTATTTCTTTCCACATCATATGGACTTTTAATAGACATTGCTAGCTTTTCTTTTCATTTTCATAATTTTCTTTACCAGGCATTGACTGTTATAGAGTATCTGGTTTCGCATGGATCAGAACGAGCTGTTGATGATATAATAGAACATACTTATCAAATATCTGTAAGCTTTCGTTTTTGAGTTTAATGCAATACAGTTCTTATATTAGACAAAAAACCCCATACATAACCCTTCACTTAATTCACTTTTCCGACAATTGTAGTCACTCTCAAGCTTTGAATATGTTGAACCTAGCGGGAAGGATATGGGAATCAATGTCAGGAAGAAGGCTGAAAATATTGTAGCTCTTCTGAATGATAAAGACAAAATACAGGAAGTTAGAAATAAAGCTGCTTCAAACCGTGATAAGTATAGCTAACATCTAAATTCACAACAAAACTTACATCTACTCTCATTTTCTCTGGAGACCCTATTTCTATTTTGTATTTGCTAGGTACGTTGGCCTTTCTTCATCAGGCATAACATACAAATCAGGTGCACCCTCATTTGGTAGTAGCAGTTTCGAGAGCAGCAATAAATATGGAGGCTTTGGTAGTACCAACGATGGTGACACATCCAAAGATAAGGAGAAAAATCATTATGGTGAAGACATGGTTGATCGGACTACTTATTCCAAGTCACATAAAGGAGATACAAGAGATAATAAAGGGAGCTTCTCAAAGAGGGGATCTACACGTCAGAGCAGGTTTGTGTTACTAATGTGAATTTATATTCTTGAAATGAGCTTTTAGTTCTTGGATGAAGTTTGCTGAAACTATATTGAAAAAACGCCATTGAGCTTTCCGGTCATAATAACATGGGCTTGTTTCAGTAAAATAACATATTATTTTACAAATAATTAATACCATAATAATGCCAAAATTTTGTTTGTAATCCAAAGCAAACAACTTAAAATGTAGAGGAAATATCATGATGGTAGTGGCTTATTCTCTTGCCAGTAACTGTGCTGCTACTCCAATTCCACTGTTGCTCTATCTACTTCATGTTTTAAATTTCTTGGTAGAGTATGATCCCCTCATTAAGTAACAATGTACTCATGCTTCTCTCACACATGTTGCTCATGCTTTATCCTCAGCGTGGTTGTTCCTTCTTCCTTTAGTCAACTAGAGCTCCTAGATTCAGGTGCTTAGTATCATACGACCTTAACATGCACACCTTATGCTCCTACTTTTCCTTAGTTGTAGAGTAAAACGTATCGATTCCCCCAGATACACTGTTTATATGTCCGTTTTGCAACCGACAAAGAATCTTGTTTTTCAGCAAGGCTCAAGATAGCTCTGCATCTGGTGCATCGAAGCCCGTAGCAGTAAGTGGCATCTCTGATAACTATACCTCAGTTACCTCAAAGAACTCAGCTGCGACATCAAACAACTATGATGATTTTGATGACTTCGATCCGCGAGGAACTGCCTCCCAGAGTAAAATCCTGACTTAAATAGAATTGTTTTTTCCCTTTCTATATAATTAATCAGTCTTGTTTTATATGTTGGATTTGTTATTAGCACATCCTCTTTTTTTATATGATATTTTTTATTCCTTGTGCATGAACTGTTTCTTAGCAATGGTTGGTTCCATATATTAATAGAGGCAATATCATTATGGTCTTCATGGAACAAATTTTCAACTTCCCATTTCAAATGCCGAGAGGCCTTTATTTTGGATACACATTTGAACTGTAATACAATTTGACACAATAAATTTATGCCCGAAGAACCTGTATTTTGTCATTTGTGAATATTATTTGTTTACTTTATGAAGATAACTTTGAGTTTTACTAGATAAGTATTTAAGTTGGTCAATTAGTATACTTGGTTAGCACTGATAGTTCAGAATTTGATCCGATTTGTACCCCTGGTCTATTACAGTTGATGAATACATATGTAATCTGAACTTGTACATTATAGAATAATTATTTGTTGACTTAGAGTGAGTTTCGAGGTTAATTATGAACAGAGGAGGATTAGAGAAGATTTCACAAAGTATAAAAAATGAAACCTATAGAATAGGTTGGATGTACAAAAACAGAGAAAAGAGGACAGAAAAAAATTGTATAAACTTGTTGTGGACAAGTTAAAAGCTTCAGTTAGGGCTTGCGCGAAAACGAAAGTTAGTGCAAAGAGAAAGAAGACTGTTTGTTGTGTAATAGAATAGGGTTTTAAAAAAGAAGGGAAGCTCAAGAAGAAGAGATGAGTAGAAGAGAGAATACAGGTGCCAGTATAGGTATTTATATGCTTCACCCACAATTTTACAAGATTGTCATCTACTCCTATTTACTAATTTGCCACTAATCCTTATTATTTAATATATATCTATAATCAACCATGTGTGCTTTTGAGCCTGAAATATAATACGGCATAGAAGCCCAAAGAACCTTGCCTTTTTTCTCTTCTTATCCATGATGTTTTTCTTCATTTTCTAATTCTAAATTAGTAAAAAAAAAAAGGGATTTTCAGCTCTTATGTTTTTTCTGCAATTGATTGACCTAATGCAAAGGCTGCATTGAAACTTTGAAGTCCGACTCTCTGAGATTGCAATTTTAAACCTGATTCTTTCATGTTTATTAGTAGACTATAAGATGGTCTTTGTTTCTATTCTCATTCTTATATTGCCTTTTTGACAGAACCTGCAACTGGAAACTCTAAACAAGTGGATCTGTTTGGAGAAAGTTTGCTTGGTGACTTAATGGATACTCCTATATCTGTTACTCAAGAATCGCCAACTGTAGTTGCAGAAGAGGTTGATCTGTTTGCTGACGCAACATTTATATCTACGCCACCCCTTCCAGAAGTTGGGGGAAGTTCTCAGAATCGGGTTAGTCCTCTTCCCTCTTTCACAATAAAAGGTGCATGATAAGTTTTGAAATAAACCCACCCAGTAGAGTTCAAGTGGCAAGAGTCTTGAACTAAGAGGTTGAGATCTCAAGTTCAATTATCATTTTATTGGTTCATACCGACTGAAAAAAACTGTTGGCATGTTGGACCAAGAGCTTAACATGCCTTACCAACTTTGTAAAGGATGTTAGCCCGATTGATGGTCTGGTGGACCCAAACCCTAGCGAGGCATAAGGTTATTTACTTTATATATAGCCCTACAGACGGTCCGGTAGACCAAAGCCCTAATGAGGCCTAAGATTTTGCACTAATTGGCAGTAAAAGAGACTTTTAAAAGTCATTTAACAAGAGCCTTACTTTACTATGCCTTATAGGCTACAAGAGAAGATAAGAAAGACAAATAATGTTGAAACCAATATTAACCCAATGACAATTTTTAACTTGTTTGATCTTGGATTATTTGATTATTTCAAAAAGTCCTTAATCACATCATCTATCAAAATTCATCAACAAAAATACCATAATATTATTTTTTTATAAAATTTAAATTTTAAATATAAAAAGACATTTTTGTAATTTAACCCAAATAATCCACTTTCTTTACCAAACATTTTTTTTCAAATAACCCAAGATCAAACAAGCTCTAAGGTAAACGGATATCCCTTACTAATTTTGTTTTACTAATTTGTTTTTCGCATAGTGATGAGATTTAATTTTGATCTCTAAAGATTTGTTTCCTTAAAATATATAGTACATATTTTCAGTTAAGTGAAAAAGTGTGTTCCTTGTGCAGATGCCAGTTGATCTCTTTGCTTCACAATCTGTAACATCTACCAAGATTCCAACTCTCTTTGCCCCACAATCTGTAACATCTACCAAGATTCCAACTCTCTTTGCTCCACAATCTGTAACATCTACCAAGATTCCTCCACCCGCAGCAGATCTTTTCGCTGTTCATGAGGCAGTAGTAGAGCAAAGTGAGAAGAGCAAAGCTAAACCATCATCGGAGGCTACCATATTTGATCCGTTTTCTGCAGTCCCACTAAATAATTTTGATGGCTCTGATCCTTTTGGTCCACTGTCTTCTCATACTGACTCAGTTTCAGTTGAGTCTCGGAAAAATGATGATAACTTGACTGGAAAACCGTCAACTGAGCTTAAGGGTTCGTCAAACAAGGATACTTTCCAAGTAAAATCTGGAATATGGGCCGACTCTCTAAGCCGTGGACTAATTGATCTCAATATATCTGCACGTAAGTTTTCTTTTTATGCCTAAATTACTTATTTTTTGCTGATTATCTTTGGTTTAAGGGTGTGTTTGATAAATAAATATTGAATAAATCAAATGAACATAACTCAATTTTAAGTAATGGGTATGAAGTTGATTTGATCAAATGTGAAACTAAATACGGAAAAGTATTTAAAGACTATTTTACGTTTACCCATTACTGACATGATTTAATTAATATTTGTAGTATTAAAGTTATCTTTTGCATGTACTATGCTACTAGTTAAGTCATGCATAGAGGTAAGCTGTTTAATTTAAGCTGAATCTGAATAATTAAGTTATTGTATGTAACACTTGTCAAATAAACACATAATTTTTCAGATTAAGTAATACGGTGTGTTATCTTTCGAGATTTCTGTTTTTTTTTTGTCTGTCTGTGTGTGTGTTTGTTTGTTAGCAGCTATAGAAAGCTGCAATAAAAATTTTACTAAAAAATAAATAAGTAATTTATTTCTATGATCTATTAACTTGATTGTCTCTTTTTCTGAACACAGCCAAGAAGGTGTCTTTAGCTGATGTAGGTGTGGTGGGGGGATTATCAGACGGTTCAGATGAAACCTCATTTTACATGAGTGGTAGAGCCATTGGTAGTGGATCATCGGGTCCGGGTAAATCAGGATTTACCCCAATGTCAGGGTTAAGTGGAGGAGGAATTGACGACGATAACTTCTTCTCTAGCCTTAGCATTGGTGGTCAACAATATCCACCATATGGCGGCAGCCACATGAAATAGTTACTTTTGATGGGATGGTAAATTTCTTCTATATACTGAAAATCAAATTTACTCAAATTCCATTTTTACAGGACATGTATTATTCTTCTAGGAGTTCTGGATTCGATTACTATTTGTGTGAGTTTGGAGATATGTACTTTTGAGCTCAATGTGTATTCATTTTACAAGTAAACAGAGGCTTTTACGGTTACCCCGATGTTCTAGTTTAACTGGAAAACCGGAGAATTATCGTATAGTGGATGATAAAATATTTTATATATTTGTTGTTGCTATCTAATATCTATAATGTTAATGTTTGTTCTTGGTATCTATAATGTTAATGTCTAATGAAACATGCAGATAAATTAAAATTTAAAATTAGGTATTTAGATCTCGTACTGTCCATCTTTTTCCTTCCCTCTATCAAATTGTCGACTTTTTAAAAATATTCACTTTTATTTTTTTAAATAATAAAAATTAATTTAAATATTATTCCCTTAAATTAAAATACATTAAATAAAATAAAAATGTATTACAATATATCAAAATTAGTTAATATTTAAAATAGATAATCCAATAAATTTATTTTTATTTATTAAATTTTATAAATAATATATATAATAAAAACAAAAGTTAATTTAAATATTATATTGTTAAAATAAAATATATTATATAAATATTAAAATAAAAATGTAACTTATTAAACAAACAAAAATTAAATAAAAAATTTTATTTTAATAATTTTATTTTTTATTTAATATTTATATAATATATAATATATTTGATTTAAATATATATAATGTATTGTTTTGATAAAATATGTAATTATTTTAATAAGTTTTATAATAGATTGATTTATCTCTATACATTTTATTTTAATTAGTATTTAATGTTTAATATAATGTTGTTATTTTAATGAATAATATTTAAGTTAACTTTTATTTAATTGTGAATTTAATAAGTTTAAAATATCGATCTTGGTTTTATTTTAAATTAATTTTTATTTTATTATTTAAAAAGAAATATGAATAGTTTGAGATAGTGAAATAAAATGTGGGTAAGTTAAAGAAATGAATGAAAACGTGGATAGAACATAAATTGATTATCAATGGGAAGACATTTAGACACGTGTCTTCTTGTAGACTCGAATTTAGGACTTAAATTGATTTTTCAGACCATTTAAAAAAAATAAAAATAAAATTGAAAAAATTGAAGTGACATGGTAATAAAATACAATGGCATGCCTCAGCTTCAAGAACATGGTATATATATTTTATTTTTATTTTTAAGTAAGGACGATAATTTGAAATCGCTTCGCAAAAATCATTTTTTTTTATTAAGGATGATAATTTAAAATTGCTCCGCGAAAATCGAATCAAATTGTCCTGTTTGAGACGGTTTTTCTTCAAAATCAAACGGAGATAGAACGGGAAGGTATTTGTGTTCCCCATCCCGATCCGTCCCGATTTTATCTCGATTCTGCACCAAATACTATAAACATAATTAAATATTTTAAATCACCAATATATTTATTTATTCATTATATTTTATAAGGGTAGTAACTTTATTTTGTATAATAATATAAAATTTCAATATATTACTATATATATTATTTTTTAAAAATTCGTTTATATAATTTTATTGTAAAAAAATTTTATTTTAAAAAAAATATTTTATTACCGGTATCTGTGGGATTTCTCGAAACCGAACAAAATCGAACGGATCAGAATGATATTAAAAAAATGCCCAAAATAAAAACAAGAATATTAAATGTATTCTCGCCTCTAACCGCCACATTATCATCCTAATCTCTTATCCATTAACATGGCTAAGGGTTTTGTTTGATATATGCTAAATTTAAATAAATACATATTTTATTAGTTTTTTATTAAATTATTATTTATATTTACTTTTACTTTTTTTAAAATATTAATTATTAAGAATTTGACTTATTTTAGAGATATTAGATGAGATGACACTAATAATTGTCTTAATTAGAGAAATGATCAGCACCTAAAAAATATTGCGCAAATGACTACTTCATATTTTTTGGACGAAAATATTCACGTCGGGTTACGCGAAGCTGCGTCGCGTGACGCGACAGAACCCTAATTCGTCGAGTGTGCCGTCGCGAGACGCGATCGCCATCGTGAGATTCCAACGAATTAGAGTTCCACATTCGTCAAGTGTACTATCGCGTGACGAGCGTGCCGTCGCATCACACGACGCGCTTGACGGGACAAGGTATTTTCGTCTTAACAAAAAAGGAAAGTGGTCATTTCTGCACATTTTATTGTGTGCTGATTATTTCCTCAACTAAAGAGTTTATCAGGGTCATTACATCAAATTTTCCCTATTTCATTAATAATTTTTTTTTTATCCAATATTAAAATAGAATGGAAACCCTACTCTCTATTTTCTTCTACTTTTTTTTTTACTTTTTCATTCCTTTTCAAAAAATCTTGATATTTAAATATGTCTTGAGGGTCTTGTTGCTGCTCATAATCTGCTGCACCCCCCTAAACTGCGGTAATATACTCTGACCGGAGAACTCCACCCGGCGCCGCCGCAATCATCTCTATCGTTTCTGGTTATTTTCCTATTTCTCTCTTTCGTTTCTACTCTTCAATCCGTTTGCTTTACTTTTTCTTTTCTTTTTTGCGAAAGTTATTATCTTGAGGTTTTCAGTCCGCAATCGTTTCTGCTTATTTTCCTATTTCTATCTTTCGTTTCTAGTATTCGTTCCGTTGGGTTGTGTTTTTTTTTGGGAAAGTTATTATCTTGAGGTTTTCTGTTATAAAAGATGAAGGTTTTAAACTAAAAATGTAGGTTTGAAGTGGAAATTCGTCTGCTTGTAATGGCTTCTCTTCAACTACAACAGCTGATTTTGGGAGGAAAGACTCTTCCCAGAGAGTTGACTGCCAACTGTGGCTTTCCCTGTCAACAGGTTAAGCTTGGGCGGATAACTCAGTTCAGGCCTCCGGCTGCTATAGCTATCTCTAATTCTGAAACTGAAAGTAAGTGCATCTATTTGCTTCAATTATGACTGGGGATTTTGCCTCTTCGAATTCTATGGTTTTGTGCAAAAAAAAAGGTTAGCTTATTGGGTTTCTTAGTATTCCATATATTGGGAAAGATCCAAAAGGTTTTGAAGAAGCTTATCCAATGCACTGGTTATGTCACTATGATATAGCTAACTTCATGAGTTCTTACCCTAATGGATTGTATTGAGTTAGATTCAAGTTGTTGGTCTGTTACTTGGCTGCAATTCGTTCACATTAATTACTTCATAGGTGTTTTTGCATAACAAATGCCTCTCCTCTTTTCATGTCAGTAACATCAGCTTCATCTCAAATCATGCACTTTTCAGTTCAATCACAGGAAAATGAAACCTTGTTCTTTGATTACCATTAGCATATAATTGTAATTGGATGATTAGCAACCTCTGGCCTATAGAAGACTGAAATGTGGTTTGCTTTGCTTACAGTATAATTGAGATTGTATAGACTCCACTTAATAGATTGATTTGATATAGAACTATGTTTTTTGACATAATATACTTGTTTGTAATTGTCATTTAAGGTAGCAAGATCATCTTTAAGGATGATGCTCTCAGTGAAGTTGATCCTGCAGTGCACTCAATTATTCGCAAAGAAAAGCAGCGCCAGTTCAAGAGTTTGGAGCTTATTGCCTCAGAGAATTTCACTTCCCAAGCAGTTATGGAAGCTGTCGGCTCCTGCCTCACAAATAAGTATTCTGAAGGATTACCTGGTAAACGGTAAGGCCCTGTTCCATACGTCTCAAAATAATTATGCTTGATGGTTTTGAATGATTTGTGGTGGAAAATGATTAATGTTAAAATACTGGTTTATGTTTGTGAGGACAAATATGTTAGATTGCCTTTTATGCTATTTACAAATAGTTTTTTGAGGCTGCCTCAATATTTTCAGGTATTATGGTGGCAATGAGCACATTGATGAGCTAGAAATCCTCTGTCAAGAAAGGGCATTGGCAGCATTTCATTTAGATGGAACGAAATGGGGCGTGAATGTTCAACCTTTATCTGGTTCTCCGGCAAATTTTGAGGTCTACACAGCTCTTCTTAATCCTCACGATCGCATTATGGTAAGTTTTGCTTTTGTAAAAATCATCGGTGTAATAATGTAATTAATTAAGATATAGGTGTAATCACAAATTTGATCATTTTCATACTAGGGTTTGGATTTACCTCATGGTGGTCACTTGTCTCATGGATTCATGACACCTAAAAGACGGGTTTCTGGAACATCAATTTATTTTGAATCAATGCCTTACAGACTTGATGAATCTACAGGTGCTTGAGGTTTATAATTAGTTTTGTAGTAATTGCTATGGTTTTTTGTTCATTTGTAAAAGGTTTGTTTTGTTTTGGTTTTGTATAGGCCTAGTAGATTATGATATGCTAGAGAAAACAGCTATTCTTTTTCGACCAAAGCTTATTATTGCTGGTGCAAGTGCCTATCCCCGAGATTTTGACTATCCACGGATGAGAAAGGTAACTATGTCTTCTAATTCACTATCTTTAATGATTCTTCTTTAATAAGCAACAGCAAGTGAAACCCTCTGTTTATGTGAAAAGATCGCAGATGCTGTTGGGGCTTTTCTCATGATGGATATGGCTCATATAAGTGGACTTGTAGCTGCTTCTGTGGTTGGCAATCCTTTTGAGTACTGTGATATTGTGACAACTACAACACATAAGGTACATTCTTAAGCAACTAGTATTTTGTCCTAATATAAGTTACAATCACGATGTCATTAGAAAGTCGTCAAAACTAATATTGAAAGTGGTTATTTTTGTTTGGTATAAGATCTTTTCTTGAGAGCTTGTTTGATATGGGATTCTTTGAAGGTTATGAAATCAAAATTTTGTTTGATGAAAAATTGAGTTTTTTGTAATTATTTGGGTTAAATTTACCAATAAAAAAAAGTAAAGTATATGTGATCTGATAGGATATAGTTTTTTGGTATTTTAGTTGATGAATTAAGTATTTTGATCGTTGAAAGGATATTTGATCTGATAGAGGTTTGAAAAAAACAAATATCCCAAGATCGAACAAGCTCTGATAATGATCCAATTATTTTTAGATCATGATTTAACTTTTACTTTGATTTTTTTTGCTTCATTTGTTACACAAGTCATTTCTACATCATGATCCAAATTACAATATACTTTTCCCCCCCTTCATTTGGTATTAGGATTCTTTTTTCACGTTCACGGTTAGGTTAGTTTTTTGGATCCCAATCAGGTTAACTTTTTACATCTTTGTGATTTTTGGCAAACCTAATCAGTTTAGATTTTATCGAACTATGATCAACCTGATATTTTTTAATATCAAAACAGCCAATGCTTCTGAGTATGTTCTTTTCTATTGTTTGAGCTTTAATTAGTTATTTGTTTCCAGTCTTTGAGAGGGCCAAGGGGTGGCATGATCTTCTTCAAGAAGGATACTGTGAATGGTGTTGACCTAGAAACTGCAATCAACAATGCTGTTTTCCCCGGATTGCAGGTTTGTTCTGTCATTTTTGCTTTTCTTTAGTTATTTTCCTTACTGCTTAAATTTATTTGGGAAGAAATCAAAAATGGAATCAAAGTGAATGAATATGAAACTTCTTTTCAGGGTGGTCCACATAACCACACAATTGGAGGACTTGCAGTGTGCCTCAAGCATGCACAATCACCAGAATTTAAAATTTACCAAAACCAGGTACTGTAACTCTGATTTAGTTTGGAGTTTTTGAAGTTAATTCTGTCTAATTGGTTTTAAATCTATGGTCGGTTACCTTATTTGTTGTCTTTTTTGTGTTTTAGGTTCTATCTAACTGCAAGGCTCTTGCAACCCGCCTAGTTGAATTGGGATACACACTCGTTTCTGGTGGGAGCGACAACCACCTTGTTCTTGTTGATCTTAGGCCATTAGTAAGTCATCCTTATTTGCTGGTCTTTTTTTCTCTTTTTATTTTTGTGTGTTAATGACAGCCAAGGAAACTTCATTTTTCTGAAACAGGGTATGGATGGAGCTCGAGTGGAAAAGATTCTCGATATGGCCTCCATCACTCTCAACAAGAATTCCGTGCCCGGTGAGCAAAGCCTTATGATGTTTTAAAATATATTAAATACTTGGCCCAATTTGGCCAATGATGCATCTTCTTTTGCCTATAATTTCCTGCGTTTTTCAAATAATCTGTAGGTGATAAAAGTGCATTGGTACCGGGTGGGATAAGAATTGGATCACCTGCAATGACTACAAGAGGATTCACAGAAAAGGAATTCACACAAACTGCTGAATTAATTCACGAGGGGGTGTTGATAGCAATTGAAGCAAAGAAGTCTGTTTCTGGGACAAAGCTCCAAGACTTTATGAAGTTTATTGGATCAAACGATTTCCCTTTAACAGATAAGCTCGAAGCTTTACAGAGGAAAGTCGAGAATCTCACTACCCAATTTCCATTGCCAGGATTATAAATCGATAATATCGTTTAGCTTCCAATCTTTGTTTGTGCGCTGCTACAAAGATTGAAAATATAATTTTTTGTCTTCTTAAGTTGTGTGACATTATGGACTTACTTATTCACCCTAAAGATCTTGATTCTTCTTTATTGTGAACCTTCAATATAATCAAACCTTTCTTTATTTCTTCCATTGATTTTCGATTCATGATATGAATGTATGTACTTTATATTCATTCCTGTTCTTCTGTACCGAGAGCTCCCTATATATAGTTCATCTGTTATAGTTTCACTTAAAATAAGCTAAGTTTTTTTATTTAGGATGAAACCATAGCGGGTGAACTAAAAAAACTGTTGAACTATATTCCACCCTTAGCTGCGTTATTCACACAGTTTCGGAGCCAGAATTATGATTGGATAAGAACATAGAACTTTCTGCGTTATTCACCCAGTTTCGGAGCCAGAATTATGATTGGATAAGAACATAGAACTTTTGGTAGGAGTTCTAAAAGTTAAAAGAAAAATATTTTAAAAAAAACATAACACAAAATAGTTTACGAATGATCAAACAAAAAAACAAATTTTAACGACCGAGATTTTTAAGAAGATCAATTTGTTCACGCATTGATCAATAATAACGATCATGATAAGCGGAATAGAGGTCAACCACTCCCTCAGACCAACTGTATATATATATATAATTAAATAATTTAATTGATTTATAAAAAAATTGATTGCAATTTTAAATGAGTTTATTACCTTACAAAATTTTATGAATTCTAAAAAAATTATTAAAATTTGTATTGTAACAAATTGTTGAAACAAACAAATGAACATCTAGAGTCTTCTGATTATTTTATATTATTTATAAATTAATATTTTATTTAATTAAAATTAGAAAAATAAATAATAATTTATGAATTTGTAGAAAGGGGGAAAGGAGAAGAAGGAAGGAAGAGGATTGATTCCCAGTGAAGATGGCTTGCGTTCACGATCATAGCTGCGAAGATCACAACTGTTCATCTGAATTCTCTCTTTACAAACACATAGACTTCTCAAAGGTTGATTCCATTCTCTTTTTATCAACTTTTTCATTTCATTTCATTTCATTTCCAGTGTTTTCTCCTTTCTTTCGTTCGCATTTCGGTTCTCTCTTCTGTTCGAATCGCACTTATTTGAGGAATTTCATGACGGAGATACTTATCTACTGTTTATATAAGATGATTACAGTTCTAGACACTGTTTTGTGACTACTTAGGTTTTAGACTAGTTCAGATTTCGACTTTAAAATGGTTGGAAAGCATAGAGAAACTAGAATATGCAGATTTATGATGATTTTTTACTGAAATTCTTTCTAATGTGATTCAAATTTTCATGCTTGTCAATGTAGAAATAGTTTAATTGAATGATCATATACAATATTCTTTGACATACAGTCAATGATCATGATCATATGATGGGTTTGTGTGGTATTGATTGCAAGGCTCTAGATAAAAGTACAATGGATTATGCCATTTCTTAGCCCTTTTTCGTGCTCCCAAGTGGAAGGAATTCTAGATATTCATGAAAAGCATTTGGAAATTAAAACTTAGTTAGACAGATTACAAAAACTACAGATATGAGGCCCTTGTGTGATTTGGAAGTGCTGGAATATTCTCTCTTATATTGTTGACAATTAATCTTTGTGCTGATAAACGATTAATGGGTAATCTGTTTGGACTTTCACAGTACAAGATTTTCATATTTTGTTAATATATATATGTGTATATTTCTCTTATGCTCCAGATTAATTTAGTTAAAACCTATTTTTATTTGCTTCAATAGGTCTCTGCTTTAAATGAATCTGTTACTGGAAGTGTGAAGTCAGTATTCAAATCTTGGGAACGACGGTTGGATACTTCAGAGGTAGAGTTTTTTTTTTTGGAAAACGGTTTAGTGTCATTTATTAAAAAACTCCAAAAGAGAGAAGTGAGTTCCAAAAAACAAAGCTAGATAGACCCTAGCTTTGTTGAAAACACCAACTGAGTTTCAAACAACTGAATTACAAAATAAACATAACAACAAACAATTGAATTACAAACATGAATTATTTGAACTATCCTTTCCTTGTAATGAATTCAGAGGTATAGTTGATGCAAGGGCCAGAATATTAACATTCATTTGGCTCTCAGTCCCTAGGGCTAGGAATATGATCATAGTGTTTTTTCTTTCACTAGATTGATTCAAGCTTGAGGAACTTGTTCTCTGTACTTCAACACATTCCTAATCATCAAAAATATATTTATGCCTATTTATCCAAATGTAGGCTATTTTATGTTCAAACTATTGATGTGCACATAAAAACCTGAATGTTTGAATGATACAGCTGGAGAACAGTAGAAAATTAGATGTGAATTCTTTATAGTTGTCGCGTTCATTTCTATTTTTCTTGTTGATGCATCTGAACTTGTAACAGGGCATTTTGGAGAGTAATGAGGGTGATCCTGAGTTGATTGTGTTCATTCCGTAAGTGATGACTACCTTTGTCTGAGATGTTTTCGAAATTTATTAGTAGCAATTTTATATGAAACTTTCATATACAATATAATATATCCGACCCAAGATTTCGTTCTTATTGAATTTGATTTCACTTGCATATAATGTACAGTTTTTTTTATACACTCATCAATCAATGTGTCATGTCAGATTCACTTCAGATGTCAAGATCAAAAGCATCTCGGTTGTTGGTGGTGCTGATGAAACAAGCCCGTCTAAGATGAGAGCGTAAGTAAACTTTGTATACATGTTAAGGAAAAGGGTGTGGAGTTTATTTCACTTTATTTTTCTGTCATTTGCATAGATAGATTGGATTTTAAATTTTGTTATCCTGTTTGTAGGTTTATCAATCGGGAAGGAATAGATTTTTCTGATGCTCAGACTATGCAACCAGTCCAGGTACATTGTGGCCGATTCTTCAAGACTGTAACATTGTTAGGATTATATTTGAATACTTAATCGTTTATTGACAGGAATGGGATTTGGTGGAAAACTTTCAAGGGATATTGGAATATCAAACTAGGTAATGATTGCTCGTTTGTTACATCATATTGTTAGTACCTACTATATTTGGTATCATGAACCAGAAAAATCTACATTACTTATGTTTTTCAAAAAATCACAATCATGTACCCAAAAAAACCAAAAATATACATTATAATCTGGATCATGATCCATAAAACAATTTCATTTGTGTAATCTGATGTCTTTTTTTGCAAATTAGATAGTGAATTTGGTTTGAACAGCAGCCCAATGATAGAATATATGTGAGCAATGACATAAAAATAGGGGGTTGAATCTTTTAAGCATGCAGGTATTCTAAATTTCAAAGTGTGGCAAGTCTGACTTTGCATTTTCCAGAAAGTTTCGGTAGCGATAAGAGTCAGATATATTACATCGGTTTGAAGGGTGAAGCAACCCAGGTTTGTAGTTAATTATGCATGTACCAATTCATTTTGCGTTTGGACTCACCAGATAAAGATTCTTGTTATTTCATTTTGCAGTTGAAGAGAGATGTCATCGCAACTATTGTTTATGAAATTATGCCCAACCCCTCCGATCACAAGTATGTCGTTTTCTTTTTCTTTCTTTTTTACGGGTTTGTCATTATCTACTGTAATTTCATGGATATAGTTATTACTACTGTTTTGTGTTGATTATTTCTTTCGGGTTTATTTTTGGTAATTCAGGACTCGGGCTGAAACCGGAGGAGGTTTCTCGCAAGTTTAATGAAAAAGACTAGGCAAGGGACTAATGGTTTTCAGAAATGATGTTTTGTTTTTGATAACTCTACAACTTTTATGTATCGATCAATAAATAGACTGTCACTGTCTCATTTTCGCCCTGATTTAGGTTTTTAGTAATGGACTAACTGTCACATTGGATCCTCTCTAGAACATCATATATTTGAATTGGAAATCAAACTCTCCACCCCACCTAACTTTCACTCGGATTGAAGGTTTTTATCAAAGAAAAGAAAAAAGAAAAAAAGAGGGATATTGTTCCGCTTCCGATTCATGGAATAAGTCGACGGGACTGGTATCTGTGCCTTGCCCTCGTATCCACTATTTTTCTTAAATTACGAATTCATTTTTGTTGATTTTTCTTGACTACATTTGTTCATCCACTATCACAAGTTTTTTCGGTCACACCTTAGTTATGACTTCCTCATACTACCACGATAAGATGGATCATCCTTTTTCTTTGCGCCAAAGATCTTACAGTTACATTTACAAAGGACTCTTTATATTCTTTGATGTTTACAAAATGATCATTTCGGGTTAAAAAGATGCCTATTGCAGAAATTTCCCAATGTTGCCTCCATAAGAGTTTGGAAGTAGCTTCATCATCGTTGTTTCTTATCAAATAAAAAATGTTGAACGAACATTTTGTATGAGTTTATTTTATAAAATATAATATTTATTAAAAATAATGGTAATGATGAATTGAGTTAAAAAAAATGTATTAGTAGGTGGCAACCCATTTGAAAGTTTTGTTTAATCTTGATTAGAAAACGTAATATATAATTAATTTAGCTCAATAATGTGGGCACACAATTGATGGAGGCTGTAACACGTGGTGGGGCCTAATTGGTGAGTCGACAAATTAGTCCTCCTAAGCCTGAGGGGTCCTCCTAAGCTTAATCAAAAAAAGTAAAAGTTAATAATAATAATAATAATAATAATTTTGATTTTTTTCTCTCTCTTCCATGCCTGAAGGAAAGGGTGGAGGAGATTCCCACGTGTCAACCATCTCCGACGTCAAAATTAAAAATGATTACGTCATAAGACAATGTGGGCCCACACAGCTGGATGTCTTCGTCCTTTCAACTCACGTCATCTAATGCCCCCTCCTACTTTGCTCATTTTAGTGCGTCTCTTTAATCCTCTTCCATAATTATATAAAACAATTTTTATTAATTATATAAAGATGATGTAATATTATATAAATTAAAAATTAATCAAATAATTTAAATCATTCAGCATCGTCTTTATTTATTAATTATATTAATTTATTCATTAATTAAAATATTCTCTTTATTTTTATATATTAATACTATATAAATTTATTTATCAAAAAAAAATCATAACATTCTTAAAATTATCATTAATTATTTTATTTTTAAAATTATTTAAATAATCTCAATCCAAACCGATTAAGAAATCTCAATCTTAAGTTGCAAGCAAACTCAATTAAATTAGTATGATAAATAAAAGTTATAACAACCCATACTTATAAATTACTTTGGTTTAATCATGTGCATTAATTGTTAAGTATTTTTAATTTTTAAATAAATTATTACAAAATAAATGAAATTAAATGCATTTTAGCATTTATCGAATAAGTTAAAACAAGCTTAAATTTGTGCTGCAAAATTAGTTTGGCAGCAAGCAATGTCTTTTCAGCACTTTCACAAGGTAGTGGATATCTGAGTTGTAAAAGACTTGGACTATAATTTATCATTTTGAGGTCTTGGTTGATTATTATTAAAAAAATCATTTTGATTGAATTAAATGAGAGTTCTTGCATTGATTTAATCAACTATTCTACTCAAGCTTGTTTGATTTTTGATATTTGAGATTTTTATTGTCTTAAAATAAATATATTTAATGAACAAAATAAGTTATTTTATGTAGTATAATATCTTTTGTATTAAAAAATTAAATTCTATAAAATAAATTTAATATATTTATTGGTAAATGATGGAATTAGATGAAAGGAATAAATTAAGTAAATCAAAAAGCCAACGTGAAACAAGTTACTCTAATTATAGTATCAAGGCAAACTAACTAAGATAATAAGCTATTTTGATTTAACTTGTTTATTAAATTAACATATAAATTTCATAATATTTAGTTTATATTAATTATTTAATTTTGTATGAATTGAATAATTAAATTATTTAATTTTAATGGAGTTTAATAACTTTTTTTTTTAAAAAAAAAAACAACGGATTAAGTATGTAGCCCGCAAACACATTTAACAATTTAACCAGGCGCAGTACTTGACGTCTGACGGGTTCGAACCCATGAATTTAGGGTTAGTATTCACCTCTTATTGTCGCTAGGCTATAATAGGGATAAAATGGGACAACAAATGAAGTATGTAGCCCGTAAACACACTTAACCAATTAACCAGACGCAGAACTTGCCGCCTCACAGACTTGAACCCAAGAACTTAAGATTAGTATTCACCTCTTATTGTCACTAGGCTAGAAGAGGGATAAAATGAGAAAATGGATTAAGTATGTAGCCTTTAAATACACTTTATCATTTAACTAGACACAAAATTTGCCGACTCACAGACTCGAACCCAAGACTTTAGGGTTAGTATTCACCTCTTATTGTCGCTAGGCTAGAAGAGGGATAAAATGAGAAAATGGATTAAGTATGTAGCCTTTAAATACACTTTATCATTTAACTAGACACGGAATTTGCCGCCACACAGACTCGAACCCAAGACCTTAGGGTTAGTATTCACCTCTTATTCGATAGGCTATAAAAGGGATAAAATGGGACAACGGATTAAGTATGTAGCCCGTAAACACACTTAACCATTTAACTAGACGCAGAACTTGCCGCCTCACATACTCGAACCCAAGAACTTAGGATTAGTATTCACCTCTTATTCGATAGACTATAAGAGGGATAAAATGGGACAACGAATTAAGTATGTAGCTCATATACACTTTATCATTTAACTAGACGCAGAACTTGTCGCCTCACAGACTCGAACCCAATACCTTAGGGTTATTATTCACCTTTTATTGTCGCTAGGCTATAGGAGGGATAAAATGAGACAACAGATTAAATATGTAGTCCATAAACATACTTAACCATTTAACCAGACGCAGAACTTGTCGCCTCACAGACTCGAACCCAATACCTTAGGTAAATATCCACCACTTATTACCGCTAAGCTAAAAGAGGAGACTGAAAATTTATAACTTAGTTGCGGTATAAAATGAATTTTTGAGTCTTTACAACTAAACCATTTAAAAAATATATATTAAAAATAAGATAAATCAACTGAGTTCTTTTGATAATTTGATGGTAGTATGTATTTATCGATCATAGTATTATTTCTTCACATGGACTCAATATTTATTGGGTAATGTATTTGTATTTTTTTTTATTATATATTTTCAGAAAATTGTAATGAAAACAATCAAATTCTTTAAAATTTGATAGTTAAATTAATGACGTTTATGTTTTATTTATTTAATAAATATTACGTAGTTAATAAGTTAATAATCTAAAATGATCGATGAATCTTGGAGAGAGATCTAAAATTAAAATAAGTAGCTCCAATTTGATAATGGGAGGATTTTCTTGTATAATAGTAGGTAGATATACTTAAATGTTTTTCTTAAATATTTTAAAATATTTTTTTATCAAAAAAAAATAATCATCCCATTATTTAATTTTCTAATGTAATGTATTTATTTATTTTGATTTTTTTAAAATTCATATATATTGAAAAATATATGAATATAGTTTAAACATAACGACCAAAACATGATAATAAGAGAAAAAAATTGTTATAAAAAAATTTAAAATTATCGAGAAAAACGATTAACTTTCCGAAAAACTCTACCGACTTTTTGAAAAGAATCTCATAAAACATAATAATAATAGCATTATAAATTATACGAATCGGACGACTATGATCATTTAAAGTTCGACAATTTTTCTCCAAACAGATAGTACAGCAAAAAATAATTTAGATGATAACTTAAACATATAAAAATACTATCAGTTGTAAAAATCCAAATTTTCCAACAACTACACAAAACTGGATATCACCAAATAAATCTCAGTAATACTACAAAAAAACCCTTAAATATTAGTCATTTTCGACCATATAATTATTGAATATATTTATTAAACTAATAAAAATAAAATATATTTTTTAATTTATATTAAATTCTTTTTAATAAAAATAAATAAATAAATAGTAGAGACGTTAATTTAATAAGTGGGTCATGATAAGAGAGAAGGATTACGTAATTGCTGTCATCGTCTAGCGGATGATGTCCCCACCACGTCAAAGTCAAGTTATGACGTCACCATAATTAATGTACAGCGTCGGCCACATGGGATCGCCGCTCTTATTTCCCACTTTACCCCTACTCCTCCTAATACCCTTTTCATTTGGGTCCGCAAACTAGTCCAATCCAATAACTTTCCTCTGTTATTTCTTTCTTTTTTTTCATTATTGTACATTTATTATTTTACTATTTATATGATATAAAATCTAAATGGTTATAACCTTGTAATTAACAAGCTAACAATTATATTTTTTTTATAAAAAAATTATATAAAAATTATAAAATAACTCCCCTCAAGGTGTTTCTTATTTACTGAAAAATGGTAACAAGTGAATTTTTTGACACGACACGTGAGTCACACTTAATTTAAATAAATTTAAGTTTGAAATTTATTAATATTATTCTGTATAATATATTATTTAAAATTTAATTTTAAATAATTATATTAGAAAAATAAATAAAAATTACAAATTTCATTATTTTATTAATGAAATCTTCACACGTGACTACCTAAAATAATAAGAATTTTAACAAGTTAAGATATTACAAGTGATAATTTAAAAAATTAACATTTGCAAATTGAGCTAACTTATTGAGTATATATCAAATGAATATTAGTCTTTTTTTATTTTAATTTTTTACTTTGGACAATTTACCTTAAATTTTAAGTTCCAACAAAAAAAAAATGAAATTTTTTTTGGCAATCTTATTTATTATTTTTTTTTAATGAGATTTGAATAGGTAAACAAATAAAAATCTGAATTTACATTTTCAGCTTTACAATAAATCCTTTAATATTTAAAAAAAAATAATTAATGTACACGACTCTACTGGCCCTAATCAGGGATGGTTAAACTTGTCCCTAAATCCTAATCCGTGCTGGTTAAACTTATCTGTGTGAACTAATATATATTAACAAATTTAATAATATTTGTTTAGTTTAATTTAACTTTTTTATATTTTAACCAGAAAATAATTTTTTTTAATTTAAATTAAATTTAATTGCTTCATCTGTTTCTTACATAGAATAACACACCCTAATTTAATTGAAATGACATAAGCATAACGAATCACTCCTCATAGCATTTATTTATAAATCTTTCCCCATCTTCTTCCTCACCCCACTCTCAAACAAACAAAACGTTGACGAAATTAACTCCTCCTCCTTCTCTCTAAATCTCCATCTCTCTGTTTCCCAACCCTAATCCCAAACCTAACTATGCAAGGTCTCCGCCGATGCATGCCACTCTCCGAAACCGGAGTCCGTCTCGAATTAACTCCATCCACATCCTCTCCCCTCGCGATCGATGTATCCGAAACCGCCGAGTCTCGAATCGATCGCCTCATTTCAGAAAATCCAGTTGTAATCTTCAGTCGCTCCGCATGTTGCATGTGTCATGTAATGAAACGCCTCCTCTCCACCATCGGCGTTCATCCAACCGTCATCGAATTAGATGATGAAGATATCTCTGCTCTTCCTTCTTCAATCGCTCCGGCGGTTTTCATCGGCGGATCGCGGATCGGCGGCCTGGAGAGTCTCGTCGCGCTTCATCTAAGCGGTCATCTTGTCACGAAGCTGGTTGAAGTCGGTGCTCTTAACCTTAGGGAAACGGTATTGTAATTTCAATTGCAAAACCCTAAAAACAGAATAACTAATTAGATTGAATCGGTTGGATTCAAAATTGTAATTAGTATGTCTAATTTCGTGTTTTCTTTATTAATAAAGCTTAATTAATTAAGTTTTATTAAATAATATTACATTTCTTAAATGTATGGTTTAAGACACGCATATATATATATATTATATATATATATATATGAATAACTTATTTCTGTTTTCTTTTCTATCATTCTGTTTGATCTGTTTTCTTTATCTGTAACTGATATTTTGAGGGTAGGGATCTAGTATGATTATAATGTTTTGAAAATGTGAACCAATCTATCATCACCATCGTCAATTTAATAATGAAAGGCTGTGATCATCCTGATATATAACTAGTTCAAAATTCATTTTGTTGATTAGATTTGACAGGAAAAACACAGTAATTTGATGGATTGTTATTTTAAATCAATCAATATTTATTTATTTATTTTTTAAATGAGACATGCATATAACATTATTGTTAATGGATTTAGTTGAGGTTATTATATTTTTATTTTCATCTATATGATATTGTGAAGTAAATTGATTTGAAAACAACTTTGTTTCATTATTACAATTACAAATACACTCGCTTATTTTTAAATAATAATTTTTTTGATTGAAAAATTATTTCTTGACAATTTAAATCAGAAGTATCAATAGTTTTAAAAGATTATTTTACAAATAAATATATTATTCTTAGTTTGGAATTTTATTTTTAAATTCAAACATTCTTCTCAATTAAATCATCAATTAAAAAAATTAATTAAAATATTTTTTATTTATTTTTAAATAAAATTATATATTAATACTATCTTTTATTAAAAAATACATTTTTAAAATCATCTTTCATCAATATTATTTAAACAAATTTATTTAAATTACTCAAAAATTAGCTCTAAGAATGTGTACTTATGTACTTTTTTTTTATAATATTTTAATTTTAATTTTAATTTAATTTAACACTAAACTCATTTTTTAAAAATAAATTTTACATGAGAGAATATAAAAAATAATATAATAATTTACCATTTTGCAATTTATTATTATTATTATTATAATAAATTAATAATAATATTTTTATTATATTTTATATTTTACTTTAAAATATATAATTATATTATAAAAAATAATAAATATCATATTTGATATTTTGACACGTTGTGAAATGACTTTATTATAGATAGAGATCCGTGTCAAATTGATATCGAGATACGTTTCATCAAAATTTATTTCGATTGAAGAGATAAATTTTCAGTACAATAAATACATTAAATAAAAATTAATAGATTTTAGTTCAAACAAACATGCATGTTCATATATAAAGAAAATAAAATAAAAATCAGTATAGTTATAAAAGTATTGAAAACAACTAATGTGGAGGAATAAAAACATGGATAAAATATATTTTTTTAAGCACCTAACACTATCTAATTAATTTTAAAAAACATTTTAAACATATAAATAATTTTATATTAAAATTAAAATAAATAAATGATTTTTTAGTTTATAACTTAAATTCATTTTTAATATATTATTTTTAAATAATTTGAATTTTTAATTATTGGGTAATGAATATTTTAAAATTAATATTAAAAAATATAGTATTATGTATATTTATATAATATATCGGTTGTTTAAAAAATATATTATATATAATAAATATTTTAATTAATTTTAAATTTTATCTTTCTTAAAAAAATATATTTATAATAAATAATATTTTTTCATACTTTTTTATTTAATATATTTTTCTTAATTATATTATTATTATAATTATATATTTATATATATATAACTATTGTAATTATATATATATACTTATTGTATTATAATTTGTTTTTATTTTATATATAAATATTTATATTTACTAATATATATATATATATATTAAATTATAAATTAAATTTATGGGTGATTTTAATATTTTATTACCATAATTTTAGCATAAATGTGATGGTATTTTAAAGACTGTATATTAATATTATTGTTTAATAGATATTAATATAAAAATTATTTTACACAGAAAATTATAAATAGTAATCCCTCATATTCACAGTAATAATAAATTAAATTTCTTATTTTATACAAATACATAAAGTTAACAATCATAATCATTTATTTTATTGAATTCCAAATCAAACATTATTGTTAAACACTCATTATTTTTCAATAGGTAAAATTGAATTTCAATCGAACTCTTAAATTGTATATCAGATAAATATATTTCTTTTCAAATGCTTAAACATACAAAATAGTTAGCAAATATTAATAGTTTCAAAGAACTCTTATTGCCTCCTTTTCTATGTATCTTTTATAAATATCTTAAGAATTAAAAAAAAAAATCTTTTCATCTTTATATAAAGAGAATATTACAATTAATTAACTATTTATTTAATCAAAACATTATTGCACTACCATAATGTGTACAAAATAAGATGTAATCCAACTAACTAGTTCATACATTTTTTAATTATAAAATAAAATGATTCAAGTGTTTCAATAAGATTATGTAACATTAGTGTGACAAATAAAAATATTACACTTTTTAAAAATAAATACTAATAATACAAAATGTATTTCAAAATGAACTCATCCAATAAACTAGTTCACTCGTCTTTTTTATTTAGTAAATAAAATATTCAAATGTTTTAATAAAATTACGTAACATTAGTGTCACAAATAAAAATATTATATTTTTTAAAATAAATAATAATAATACAAATTGTATTTCAAATTGAACATATTTTGAAGAAAAAAAATTACATTGAATAAAAATATTAGTTAAGTTTAATACTAAAAATTAAGAAACTTAAATAATAATCGAACTAGTAACTTTTTAAGTTTGTTACTTAAATTACCTAATAAGTAAATTCATTTACTAATTATAATTTTACATAAAATTAAAAGTAAGTTTCATCTCACTTAAAAATACTTAAAATTAAATATACAAAAATTATAACCATGGGTTGTGCTAACCTTATTTTAACAAATAAAAAATAGAACTAAAATTAAAATTAAAATTGAATCATACCCAATATGCATGTTTAAAAAAATTGTTGTTCATATTAAATAGAAACACAAAAAAACTATTTTCATAGCATTTTAATAAATTAGTGCAAGTGGATTTACTTAGACAGTATTTTAATATATATTGTATTCTCCATTTTGTAAGTTAAGTAATTAAGGTTTTCAATTTTAAGTTGGGATTAATCAATTTTCTCTAATAATTTTTTGGAGGATAGCACATGTAAAGACAGTGTTCATTACTGCATATTGTTGACCTTAGAAAATTAAAACATGTCCTATTAGGAATAATCTATTGTATTAAGATTAATCTTCAATTGAATCAATATTTTTTTAACCATTTGGATTGGGAAAGATTGATTAGGCTTGGTTGATCATCAGGAATTATTTAAAGAAAAACTTTATATATTACCTATATTTTTAATTATCAAACAATAAAAAATTTACATATAAAATATATTATAATTATTTAACTCAAATAATTAAAAAACCTGATTTTTCATACAACAAAATTTTGATTTGTTCTTAACTTTCATAAAACTCAATTAATCATCGCAACAAGAAATAATTGGGGAAGAAAATGTGGGAGTGAAAATGATGTGAAACAATTTAATTCATTGAAAAAATAACAAATTTTATCTCTTCTCTATCTCTAAACTCTTTATCTTTTCCCAATCAATGATTCGGTAATCCGTCGTTCCCCTCCTCTAAATTCCCTCCTTATCACACCTTTAACCCACACACATCAAACAAATCTCAAGGGAGGGATGACCATTGACCCATTTTGAATTAAATTGAATCAAATGTAAATTTTCAAATTAGATGAAAAAATGAAATTTAAATAGGAGATGGAATCTCCAATGAAATTAGAAAAAGATTAAAAGTTGAAATGATAATTAGGTTATTGTAGGTCCAAAATAGAAGAAACCCATTAGCCATTTGACAGAGATCTTTATTTTCTATAAAAGGAAAAAAGAAGATGGGATAGCAAAATGATATCCATCCATGTGTTTGTGGGGGGTAAAGTAAAGTCTTCTCTTCCTCCCATCCTTTGGGCATTTGGAAAGACATGAGTACTATAGTGATGTGATGATGACAGCAAAAACAATAATTACAAATATCACTTTCATTTTATTTTATTTTATTATAAGATATTTTTGTTATACAACCACCATCATAACAACACCACCACACAATCATATACCAACTTGTTTGAATCATAGATTCTTTTATTATTACAATATTTTTTATTTTACTTATTTTTCAACATTGAAGCATGGTTTCATTTCAGATTTCTAAATGGAGCCTTGTTTTTAGCTTTTATTTTTTTTCTTTTTTCTTTCTTGTATTAAATATTGTGTTCTAATATGTACACCTAATATTACTAATTTGATAAACATCAACTCTCATACAAGAAAAGAAATCATTTACAATGTTTAGGCATTTCTATGCTTTGGTTGCTTACATAATTTTTTATATGGGTCCTACAAAGATTCTTTCTTTTTAGAGCTTAAATTCCTCGAGGAATCTACAATTGGATCTTTCATAAAGGGCACTCAAACATTAATATGTATATATATAAATGTAATCATGCTAAAAGTGAACAGGAAACACCATATTTTTTTCTTATATATTGATTTAATTGAAAATAATTGTAGGGGAAAATGATAAAAATTCATGCACCCCACACTCCATCTCCCACTATGAAATAAAGGAGACAAGACTTGCTTCATTCTTGTCCTCAAAACCCAATTCTATTTAAAAGTGCATAAAAAAAAGCTTTTAAGGTTTTTTTAATAAAGAAAAACTAGGAACGCTTAATAAACCAAGTGATATGTTTTTAAACTAGTTGCGTATATCGTGTCTATTGAATATTCTTACTAATTAAGGTATAACTACCTAATATTTGGAAATAAGATGATGTCGTCTTTATAAAGACATTTTCAAAATTTAGACTATTACATATGCTTTTTACTCAGCATTTAAGGGAAATTTTATTATTATTGTGAGTTCGGTAATAATGTTTTGTTTTCTTTAATTTTTTTAAATAAGAGTTTATTATTTGAATAAGTTGTAGTATGATAATTTCAATAGGTTTAGTTTATGTTCTTTATTATAATAAAGTAATAAACATAAGTTTTTTTGGGATGGAAAACGGTTAAAACCATTTAATTAAAATCTTAAAACTGGGAGGATCAGAAATCAAAGCTAGACAAACTCTAGCTATGATTAAGATTGACAATCAAAAGACCCTAAAAAAACTGAATAGTAGCATTCATACATTCTAAAAAAATATAGATTACAAACAGAAAAGACTATATTCAAACTTAACCATCTCAATATGGAATTTTCGCATGCTATCTATCTTTATTGAGAGGTCTTTTTTCCCTCTCTCTTCTTCTTTCTCTTCCTCTAACGATAAAAGGAGATTGTATTGAAGAGGATGATAAATACTTGTTTCTCATTTTGAATTCTCTCTTTGTACGAGTCCATTCTAATTTGATATAAAGAATTATTTTTGAGAATTTTAGGGCTTTTACCTTTGTTATTTTCAACTTGAATTTCTGTATTCTTATTTTCCTTATCTTCAGCTTCAGCTTCAGACTCCACATCGATTTTGGAATCTTTTTTATCAACTTTAGAATTATCTGTTTCAGCTTTGAAATTCTGGGTGTATTTATCTTGAGTTTCCTCAACAACAACTTGAAGTTCATCTTCCATTTTAGGTTTAATCCTTTGCATTACAAAAAAAATTCTTTTCCTCTTCACCTTAATTCCCTTTATTTTCTTTCTTTCACTGCTTTCATTTTTCTCAGAATCCTTCTTGTTTTCTTCTACAAATGTTTGATCTTTGAGTTTAGCCTCCCTTGTTTCTTTTTTTTCTTTTTTGTTTCCTGACTTTTCTGTTCTAATTCTTTAGCTTTATCACATTTATTATGCAGAAAAGTGTTATAGAAAACACACATTTTTGGTTTCCATTCATAAGAGATCTCAATGACAGTGCGCTCTCCTTTTCTGTCAACAACTGCCATTTTCATTGATAGGACACTCCTAAGATACACTTCAATGCTAATTCTAGTTAAAGGCAAATGCTCTCCTCCTTCAGTTATTAGGTACATATATAATGATTTCCCAATTGTACATGCAAAGTAACTAATCGTTTCAGCATTGTACATGTCGGCTGGAATGTTCTAGAGTTTGAACCAAATCTGTGCAGTTTATTTTGAAATAAACAAAAGTTATTTATACACAATTAAGCTTAACATTAATTTAAAATACGGTTACTTAAAGACAATAATTTATACTATTTCCAACCAAGTTTAACTTTAATCAAAAGTACAAATTCATTTAGAAGATACTCTGAGTCCAAAATAAATAAATAAAATATATTGCAAATAAGATACTAGACAAATTGTGAAAGTAATTCCAAATTTTTTAAATTAAAGATAGAAGACCTGGCTATCAAGCCTTCGACTATTGTTTTTATTTTTGTAATTTATTTTAAAGTATTAATTAAAAAAGAGAGAAACATTATCAATATTTGTTTGATGTATCTAACTAGTATATATATTTTTTATATATTTATAAATATGAATTTTTTATTCTTTTAAAATTTAATAAACTAGAGCATGAGTCTCACTAGTGTATATATATATATATATATATATATATATATATATATATATATATATATATATATATATATATATATATATATATATATATATATATATATATATATATATATATATATATATATATATATATATATATATATATTTATTTTATTATTTATATAAATTTAGTTGAAATTTTAAAAGTATTACAAATTATTTTTTATTAGATAATATATTTATATTTATTTACAAAGTTATCAATATTATATAAAATTATAATTATTTTATTTAAATTATATATTTTATATTGATGACTAATAAAATTTTATAAAATTAATATTATGTATTTTATAATATCTAAATAAACATTTTCTTAATTATATATAAAATTGTGAAGAATAGATCTTACATAAACTCAATTTGATTCTAAGCTCTTATTTCGAGAAAAATAAATTTATGTGTTTTTTTTAAATAATTTGATTTTTATTGAAGTGTTAAAAGTATTGTAATTAAGAGATTACAAATCTTAGTTTTCATTTTAAGTTGAATCGGTCATTTTATTTAGAACAACTAGCATACACAAGTGTTACAAAAGCAAAAGTGCATAATAATTTATGATTATTGAGATAGTACAATTAAAATTATTTGTTTTAAATAAATAAGAAAAATGATGACATCATTAAAAATGGGAAAGCACTCTCACTTATTTTCATACTACTTTTAAAAAATGTGCACTTATTAATTTCCTTAAAAAATGGGAGTACAAATCAATCATACGTCACTCACTTACTTTCATTTTGTTTTACCACCTTGTTTTACACTTTTTCACAAACTTGATGATTATAAGAACTTGTTTGATGTTGTGTTCTTTGTAAAAAAAAAAATCATATTCCAAAATTAATTTAAGATAAATAATAAATCAATTAGGTTAAAGTATGAAGTAATGATCTTTTATTTAATATTTAACAATTTAAAATTATATATACAAGATGAATTTAATTTTTAAGGAAAATTATTTGTTTATTAGCATAGTGTACTACTTAATAAAGCAAAATGGCATAGTGGGTGTTGGTTTTTGAGTTGAGATGCAAATTAGGGTTGAGTATGCTCTTTTTGTTTTTTCTTTATCAAAGTTTTATTTAATATGAAATAACTTCATAATGGGGTTATTGAATATGGGATGTGGGGGCTATATATCCCACATAATTAGTTAACAATACTACTTTTGTTTTGGTTTTAGTAGACAAATGTTTTGAATTTCAAATCATTGAATCCAATTATGATTCTTCTAACATTTTTGTAATACTAATAAAAAAAAATATCAATATATTTATCCAAATTTATAAGTGGAAATAATTTTGTAACCCACTAAGGTAGCTCAAATGACAAGAGTCGGTATCTAAAACACCAGATATAATTAGTTCGATCCTCACTTAAAATAAAAAATGAATCTATAGGTGAAACTTCTATCTAACAAGTCAATATCCCAACATTTCAAAATTAATAATAATTATCTTAAAATTTAAAAGAGTAAAACAAAGTCTCAAGATTAATGGGTTTATGACAAAAGTAAAATTAAAAAATATAATTTCAAGAATATTTGATTTAAACGAATGTCCTCGGTTATTCGAAGGCGTTAACTTCTCGTGGGTGGATGGGCTTGATGGACCTTCTGATATCTATCCTATAAAAGATCTCGTGGGCCTTGAAGTTTTTTTAATATTAGGATTCATGCATATATTATAAAACCTATATTCATGATCCAAACACATATGTCTAAATGGATTTATTTTTACTGAGAAAGTTTATTGATAAAATAATATAAAACAGTAGCAAAAAATAAAGGAGCCCAGCTACACATAGATTATGGGCTGCTGGTTGAACAAAAACATTATTTGTCTTGTTTTAGATAAATGGTTGGCCCTAGGGCAAAAAGAATTTTAACTCTAGGTCATATAACATATATCAATATAACATTTTTTTTAATAAAGCCCATAGCCAACAAGACTATATATATTAATTATAAACCAAATTATTATTTTTAATTAATTCAACATAAAAAAAGAATAAAATATTTGTTTTTATGACACTTAAACATAAGGCAGTGTTCGAAAGAGGTAGTGTTAGGATTAGAAAAGAGAATAAAACTTAAATATTGGTTGGTTGTGTTTTTGAGAAGGTGTATAATTCTTTTTAAATAAAAAAAATTAAAAGGTATTAATATATAATGATAAAATAATAATTTAAAATAAATAATATTTTAATTAATAAATTAAATAATATAATAAAAAAGTTTAAACAAAATTATATTTTTGAATTTTAATTATTAAAATAATTCAAACATAACCCAACCTCCCAGGCTAAAGTTCAGGTGGTGATGAGCACTTATATATATATTATATAATTTTAATTTTGAGAAACATCATAGTTCCAATGTTAATTAAATAGGGCAATTTAATGTTTGACTTGTTGCAGAATTGGTATAGTCTTGTCTCTCTCACATTAAAGTGAAGCAAAATGTTCACAATAATTCAATTTTTATAATTATTTAAAATTTTGAATTATAATTCAATTTTTACAATTTTAAAGGTGATAAATTAGTTTGATTTAAATAAATTATTATATTTGTTAAAATTTTATGATTCGATAAACTTATAAATTATTTTGATTTAATAATTTATACTAACTCAATTTTTATTTAAAATTTTATAAAACTATTATTTATTCAATTAAATAATTTTATATAATTAATTTTGTAAATGTGTCTTTGTAGTGTCTTGCAATTATATTATTATTATTTTGATTAATTTTATACTTATTATATATATAAATAATAATAGTATATAATTATTTTTTTTAATTATTTTTTTTACTATTTTAAATAATTTTTAATTTTATGAGTTTCCACCCAATTTTGGATTTTCGGAGTGTCTCTATAATTGTTTGTTTTTTATTTCTATTTATTATATATTATTTTCCTTTAGTTTCAACTAAGCAATTAAAAGTAGAAAATAAGTCTGACAATGGCAGGAGTAAAACCCATGGAGGGGGTGAAAGGAATAGTTTGGGCCATAGGTAAAAAGAAAGAAAAAGATATGACAAAATAAGTCCCTAAACTTTTGTTTAAAGTGCAAATTATTCATAACCTTTCCTGTTATGAAAATGAAATTTCACTAAAACCATAGTAGAACATAAACTACTAGTAATTGAAATCTAACACCAACAGCAACAAACTAGTGTCACAAATTCACATGTCTATCGAGAAGTTAGTATTTAGACAATTTCATTTATAATTCTAACCGAAGAAGAAGATTCGACCTCGTAACTATTTCCAATATATATACACTATGTTAGGTACTTAGAAATATCAGCTTGTTCCACAAATTATAGTAATGTTAAAAACATTTGTATGAATTGATCTTCTTCTATAATGTCATAGTTGAAGGGAAGGGAAGGGAAGGGCAAATTTACAAGTTTGGTAAAGTTTTAAAAGTTATTTTGTCTTTAGTTACAATAACAAAGAAATAAATAAACCCTGGCAAGCAGATTTGGAAGTATTTGTGATTGGAGGATAAGGGACCCACACTAGTGGCTGTCAGTTGAATAATGTGCACCTTATTATAACTAGGGTTATATATATGCCTTTTTATTTTTTAAAAAATAATAATGCTTTGATCCATATTTCTACAAAGTATCACTCATTATTTATATGTGTTTTCAATCGACCTTGATATGTAGGAAATAGTTTAAAAAACAAAACAAAACAAAAAACTATTGGTGATTATTTTATTTTTCGGCTGATAGTTTGAGTATGGGTTATTTTAATTATTTTATCTTTAAAAGTATTATACATAATTCAAAGTGATGATATAATATTTAATAGTGATTAGTATATATAAAAATCAGAGAGAAGATGAAAAATCATTTTGTTTAGAATTCATAAGGTGATTTTTCTAACATTAGAATTTTTTTAAATATTAATAGTTGAGTTGGTGTGTTGTTTTTGTTCAACACAATAATTTATTTAGTTGGAACGGAATTGTCATCTCAGATTTTTTAATCAAAATAATATTTTTATTTTTTTTGGTGAGTAGTGTAATGTCCGTACTCACTAATTGTGTTGGTGACGATTTCTCGAATATGTGTTTGTCTCATTCTTTGCAGCAAAAAAAATTACATTGTCAGATTTAATGTTTTATTTATTTATTTTCTTATAAAGAGTTTTTAAATTTATCTTTTATTTAGATGTCTTTTTATTATTTATCTTTTAATCATTTTTATGAATTTATTTCCATTTTGACGATATTTTTAGATGATAAGTTATCATTTTGTAAAAAAAAATTTAAGTTGTTTATCAATTCTAGGACAAAAATAAATTTAATTGTCGTTAAAATTATAGGTAGAGATTATTCCAACATTGCTTAACTTGCTCTCATTTATCCCTCATTATTATTGAATTTAAATTAGTTTTTTTTAATTTACTTTGAAGAAATTGCGTGATTAATGAATCATTTTCATTAAAATTTTAATCTTTGTAAATTTGTATTATGTATTGTCTAAAACTTTATTGAATTGAATTCATTTAATTTTTTAGAACGTTATTTTATATTATTTACAAATTAATGTTATATATATGTAGTTTTTTATTTTATTTAAATTGAATTTTTAATTATATAAAAGATCATTATAATTTAATATTTAAAATAATTATTTTTCTTTGATCTTTTAGTGATTAAAAAAACACTCCTGTTAGAATTAGTCTGACCAAATATATTAAAATCTCGTGTTACTCTTAAATTTTATGATTTACGATTTTTAGAAGGTTAACAACTCTAATTTTAAATTTACGATAATAAAATTTACGATTTTACAAGTTTATAATTAATTTTAATTTTACAATTTTATATTATTTTACAATAAAAAAATAAATTTATATTTATAAATTAAAAAAATATATTATTTATTAAAAATATATATTAATATAATTAATTTAATAAATATAATTATTTTACAATTGTTTATTTATTATTATTTTTTTAATTAATTTATATTTAAATATATAATTTTTTGAAATTGGCTATAAATAAAATAATTAATTATATATAAATAATAATAATATATAACTAATATTTTTTAAATTAAATTCTTACGATTTTAATTAAACTCTAAATTTTATGAGTTAATTTACAACTGGACAACGTTTTTACATAAACTCTTTATTTTGACAAGCTTAGTCCGGGCATGAGAAGTGCTGGTTTACACTATATAGATATCATCGGTTCAATTTTTTTTCTAAAATTTGTCACGTCTTATTACAACCTCATACTATTATGCCAAGCGTTTTTCACTGAAAATTTAGTCAATGGTAAACACATATATTTTTTAAATATGAGATATATAATTGTCTATTTCCTAAAGGACAATATACTTACCTATTTTATCTTTTTCCATTCAAATTTAGCATCATAAAAGTTTTATTTTAAAATAATCAAATTATAAAATAAATAGTCATAAATTATATTAAATAAACAAACAACTATGTCCATAGACTCTAAAGAGCATCTAAATCATATGATTAGAAAAGTATTGCATTTTGCAAAGAGATCAAAGTTCTTACAAGAACCAAGTTGAACATGTAAGTAAATTAATATGACCATTAATAAGGTTTTATCTCTCTTAGATCTATTTTTCTCATAGATAACACTGATGTAAAATTTTCATATATTCCTTATTATCTTGCAATAGAACTTTCCAAAATTTATTTTTTTTTCTAATTGAGTTCACAATCATTGTAAATCTTTTTAACCAACTCAATTATCTTACTAAATTTATCATTTTTGATATAAGTTATTGATTATAATATCTAACAATGAATCGTCGTCCTCGTCCTCGTCCTAGAAAAGTTTTTTTATTTTGTTATGAGGTTAGGAGTGATTCCAAGATTGCCTATGAGAATTGGAATAAAAAAAATGTTGATTTTGTGTTCTTTTGACATGCTCTTTGGGATGTTTTTTAAATGTAGAAGATTCTCACAACACTATCAAAATATTAATATCCCTATTTATTATGACATTATTTATATAATTTTTTAACAAATATTAAATTATTTAATTTATTAATTTTTTTATATTTTAATTATAAGATTTAAATAATAAATATATAATAAGTTAAATTCTATAAATAATTCACCTTCTAGTAAAGCAAAATTTTGAATTTAAATAATCAACCAAATAAATTATTTTAAATAACCCCTAATTGAAGAATTCGTGTTTGTTTGCTTCTCATTGAAATAAACCATTTCTATAAAACTTGTTCATGGAAGATATGATATTTGTATCTAGTTTGAAATGAAATGTTATCGCCAACACTAACTCCAAAATTGACATATAAATATTAATGATTGATAGTAATTTTGAGAAGATTAAGATAGTTATGAGTAAGAAACTTAAAAGATTAATATATAATGATTTAAAATAAAAAATATTTTAATATTTTAGTTAATGAATTGAATAATTTGATAAATGAGAAACGTGAAAAATTAATTTATGTAATAACCAAATAGAACCAGGACTTTGGAAAAAGAATTACAATCAAACAAACCCTAACTATATCTTCTTCCAGAACCTACCCTTCTGAACTCTCTCTCTCTAAATAACCCTAAAGTATTAACTTGACATAGTACTTCTTACTCAGACTGAGAGTAGTGTTGTTTCCATTTTCAGTTAAAAACTATTTCCAAATCCTTTTATCATATAATAACCATCAGACAACAAATCATGAGTAGTACTAGTATTGCCCAATCAGATTCATTGCCGGTCGAATCAAACCGGCCGATCAAGACTACCACCACCACAACCCAATCGGTCTATCGAGGGGTCCGAATGAGAACATGTGGCAAATGGGTATCCGAGATCCGAGAACCCAGAAAAAAATCCAGAATATGGCTTGGAACTTTTCCGACCCCGGAGATGGCAGCAAGGGCTCACGACGTCGCCGCACTAAGCATCAAGGGAACAAACGCCGTCTTAAACTTCCCCCACCTCGCCGGATCATTTCCCCGCCCTGTTTCACTATCTCCTAGAGATATTCAAACGGCGGCGGCGAAGGCGGCGGCCATGGAACATGTCGGGTCAACTAGAATGATGTCGGAATCTATTTTGTCGGAGGAACTGAGTGAGATTATTGAGTTGCCTAGATTGGATATGGAGATGGGTTTTGATGATCGGTCGTCGGAGTTTGTGTATTCAGATGAGTTGGAAGATTGGTGGGTGGTGGCTACGGAGGTTTCCGGTGCCGGAGATGATGATATTGATGGTTTAATGCCAACTGCTTGTTTTGACTGTTTGGCAGGGAAATATCAATGGGGTGAGTCATGATGATGAGTGTTATTTTAATTAGTTTGTTGTGAATAAATTGCTTTTGTCACGTCCCGTCTTGTTTTTCTTTATTCCTTCTTTACTTATTATCATTGTATTAATTATGTACATTATTATCTTTGTTTTAATCAAAAAAAAAATGTTATATTTGAATTAACATTTTTGATTAAGGGATGAAAGAAATTTAATCTCATATTTACATGAATTAATTAATATTATCTAACTAGTATAGTCTTCTTGTTTATTTAAGTTTGATTAGATAAAAGAACATTAATTAGGTCATTGTTTTTAAATAACTTTGATGATTGATTTTAGTTACTAAGAGGTTAATTCTTTAAGTTTGATTAGATAAAAATAACATTAGGTCTTAAATTAACTTAGATGGAGTTGTTTATGTACTAAAAGATGAGTTCTTTTAGTTTGATTAGATACAAAATCTTAGATATGATATGGGTACAAATATACCTAATTGAACTAAACAATAAAATATTAGTTCAAACTCGAAAACACAATAAAATTTGGCTCAAACTTATTTGAAGTAGAGTTAGAACTCGAGTTCGATTTGAAATATTCACACTTACGAGGACATATTTGAATTAAACTATATATAATATAATATATAATGTGTAACATAATAAAAAAATATGTAAGTATTAAATAAAAGTTTGTGAGCGGCTATTTTGGGCTTGAGTTTGGTTCGAAATATTATCGAATATATAAGAATTCGAGCCCGAATTCAATAATTTCAAACTCAAATTAAATATGTTTTTGTTCATCTGCACCCGACTAATGATATTTAAAAATTAAACAATATTTTGATTTCGTGATTTGTGTGATATAATTGAAGAAAATATATAAAATTGGATGTAATATATTTGAGTTGGAAAAGTGAATTATTTCTGTCAAAATATTTAAATGGTATAAAGAGGCTTATGATGTAATGATGAATTATTGAACTAACTCATCAAGGAATAAGGTCTAATTATTTTATTAATTATAAAACTTTAATATTAAATATAAATAAGATATTTTAGTAATTTAATATTTCTTTTTTATCAAACAACATTTTCAAATGATAACATTATTTTTTGAAGAAAAAAAAGAAACAGAACATCAAAAAAAGGCCTAGATTTGAGCTTTTTCATGATACTATTTAAAGTTTGAGATTTAATAATAGTTTGCTGTTTGTTTTAAATATTATTTATTAAGTTTTTTTGGGGGATGAAAAAATATGTTATTTAATGGTTGATTATTAAAATAAAAAAATTAGTATATATATGGGCTAGTGCTAAGATATAATATTCATAGTGGAAGATCAATTTGTGATTTGTGTTATATGAAAAGTTAGTGATAATTGGGTGCAATGACTTTAACAAGGGTTCCCTATATATGTATAGTTGTAGTTAATTGTCTCATATTCACATTTGTCTATTTTCATTTACTTGTGTTTTCCTTTTAAAAAATACATTGTTTAGGGAATCTCATACAATTTTAAATAACATAGATCAAACAACCTTAGGGAGTTTAATTGATTTACAAATTTAAATTTTAACAAATTATTACACATGTTATATGGTTTGGGGAGTTGAATTCATTTGCACAATTTTCTTTTCTCTTTCTATATATTTTGTCTAAACATATCCCTTTTGAATTCTTAGGTCTTGTTTGGACTAAGATTTTTCAAAAATTTGATTTTAAAATTTAATAACTTGGAATGATTTGAAGGAGGTAGATATTTTTTTGATAAAAAAAATTAAAATATATTATATAATGATAAATATATATATATAATATTTTGATATTTTTGATTAATAAATTAAGTGAATTGATGAATGAAAGATAAGTTAAATGGTGTTTTTAAATTAAGTTATTTAAATAACTCAAGCCAAAGTAACTTAATTATATATATATATATATATATGTAAATGTGTAGGGCATTACCTTATTAAGATTGGCAATAAGACACTCGTAGACTTATGTAGGGATGAACTCTAACTCGAAAAATAAATAAAAATAAATAGTAAAAATACGACATTATCTCTATTTTTTAAAACTTTTAATTTAATACACTATTTTTTATCTATTTTTTTTTAAATAAATATAAAACTTAGTTTTATTCACTCTCGTTTTATCTATAATTTTTATTTTTATTTTTTGTAAGTCCATTCCAAACTTTTTTCAAGCTCATATATATAAAATTGGGAATGATTAATTTGTGATCTAACTCCAACATTGAGATATATGAGTTTCACTTTTATTTTTTATTTTATTTTTGTAAATAATAGCATTACTCCATAATTATACTATACTTCAATTTAAAACGTTTTAAACGGGATTAAATGTGTAACATATATATTTAAATAATTAGTTTGGATATAAATCCACACAAAACAATTAAATACATATACATAATATATATATAACACAATAATTGTCAAACAAATAAAATTTGAAATATTAATATTAAAATTGAGTTTGAAATTTGAAAAGTTGTATTAAATTGAGGTGAAAATGAATTTTGAACCAAATGAATAATTGGGTCAAAATCATCCTAAACCAATGGCCTCTAGGCTCCAAGCCAAGTGACAGAGAGGAGGGCCCTTTATTAATAGGACACATTCCAGTTGTGAGGTGTGTATTATAAATGTGACATTTAGTCTTTTTTTTTTCAAAGTGAAGCTATTTTTAATTTATAAATTTGAATGAAATTAAAATATAGACAATATTGAAAAATAAAATATATATGTTATAAATTAAAAACAAGTAATCTCTTTATGTCAATATATTTAAAAGCTTAAGTTTGCTTTTATATATTCTAAATTATTTATTAAATAATAATTAAAAAAATATGAACAAGATAAGATAAAGATGGTGAAATAATATATCAAAATCAATCTACAAAAATGAATGAATAAAAATAAACTAATGAGTTGGCGCGGTACGATAATATATAGCGACATGTTTATATAAGATTTTGATGCACGTGGTAGAATCACATGCTATGTTTAAACACAATTTATTTTATAAGAAAAATGTAAGTTAATATTTAAAAAAATATAAAAAATGAGTAATTTTGCATTACACAACTCATTTGAACTATTTTCATTACATATTATACGTTTTCTTATAAATACACTATTTTTATTATTATAAGATAGTATTAGCTCCTAGTGTAATATAAATAACATGAAATTCAATTTTTTTTATTCTAATTATTTTGAGTTTAAGGTGTGTATCTGATTCTATTGTAGTTACTTTTAGAGAATCCAAATAATTCCAAATATAAGAAACCAAGGAAATCCTAGTTATGTTATTTTATATATTATGTTATGTCTATGAGTATTTTATTAATTTTGAAATAATATAAAACATAGATTTGTACATTATATTAAAAATAAGAGTATATATCAAAATGGGTCCATTAAAAAGAGATTGGGATCAATTATATATCATTTTAAATATTGTTTCACTTGTCACAAACATGATGGACCCTAAAGAAATCATTCCCCAAAACTTGTGTAACCTTATTGATATTAAATATGATCTAATTATGGAGATTTATAAGGTTCAAACTTAAATGATATTGTTTTTATATAATTAGGTCTTCGACTAAAATTTTAATTATAAGAGTATTCATATTATTATTATTAAGTAACAAACATGATTTTTTCATATTAATTTATGACCAGAGTTATTGAAATAATATGAATTTTTTAATTTAGGTCAGATAAATTAATTCATTTTCAAATAACACAATGATAACTAGTTTGAAGATGATTTAATACAGATGAAACAAATGTAATATTATGTATTATCTGGTGCTTGTTTGATGTTGGTTATTAATATTTAATAAATCATCATCTATATAATTATGTAAATCATTTAAATTAATAATCGATATATTAAAACACATTTCATTCTTTTAAACTCTGTTTATTATAGTTATCAAATAATTTCTTAGGTTAAATATTATTCAAATAATCTCAAATCAAACAAGGCCTTAAAAAAATAAATTAAAAATTTATGTTTTCATTACATGCATCGCTGTCGGCCCCAGTAAGAAAATGAAAGGTTTCGATAGTGACTGTCGGCACTCTCATCTCATGCCACGTGTCTTCATCCGTTTCAATCAAATATTTATTTTCTAACTATAATATTTATTTTATTCTAATAACTATATGATATTGGAATATTTTTATAAAAAATTAATTCTCTATTATATCATTTTTTTAATCATTAAATTAATTAATTCATCGATTAAATTCACAAAATATTCTTATTTACTTTTAATAATTCAAAACACAAAATAATTAATAATTATAAAAACTCGATATTATTTTAAACAAAATTTGGATTTCATAATTTTTAAATAAACCCACATCAAATCAAATGAATCTTTGTTTAGTTTTGGTGGGGATGGTTTAAGAAATTAAAGGTCCATTTAATTAATATATTTGAAATGTTAAACATCATATTAAATAGAAGATTATTGTAATTTTGAAATTAATAAATATTAAATTTTGAATATCTGGCATAAACAATATTTGTTGAATAACTTTCATCAAATAATCATGTTGAATTGATTTATGTACTTGAGATAATCTTTGAAAAAATAAGGTTATGTTTTATTTTAAATGTAAAAAGAAATTAAGGAAAAAAAATTGTATTTTGTAAAAGGTTTAGGATAGAATTAGATTCATCTGGGCATATAAATAAATAGGCAAAAATAGATACTCTAATATTAAATCACCATATTAAATACCATATAATATGGAATTGGCTCAATTGATTCAATGAAATAAAAAATATTACTGCTTATTCTTTTTCAATAAAATCAACTAACCGATTTATCTACCAAGAACCAAATATATAAGATGGAATTTTATTGGTTGTGAGACTCCCACAGATGTATTATTGCTTATTCTTTATGTATCTATTTTTATATTATTATTTTTATGGAAGTTATTTAATTCAAATAATGAATCATAACCAACTTGTCATTTTTTATTTTTATTTTCTATAGATTTAGCAACTATAAAATATGGCCAACTAAGAATAATATCCTCTTTTATTGTAAAATTTACCTCAATAGGAAAGTTCCAATTTGTCTTAATAGAGAAGTACTTTCAAAGTATCAAAATTGAGTAACAAATAAACAAAAAAAAAAAAAGCAATGTTTGGAAATTTTAAAACTGGCCGGGATGGAGTTAGGTTTAAGCAGAAAATATTATTATGTTGGTTAATATTTATATAATTAACGTTTAGTGATCGACAAATACTTTTAATACATAATTCTATTATTATGACAATCGGGAAAGTTTCATTTAGTAAACCGGTTGAGGCGATCAATAAACTTATTAATCTCTCGAGAACCACTATGCTCGTTATTTTTTTTTTTTGTTATTTTTTTTTAACAATTGGTGAATCTTTTTGTGTTGTTTTTATTAAAATGTTTTTTATTCAACTTTTTATAATGTTTTTGTTTCAATGAATCTCATTCATATCATTTAAAAAAATATATAATCAAGGTATATTCCATAAGATTATTTCATCTAAAATAATATTACTTTACAATTAGATATTTGGAAAAAAAAATATTGGTTCAAACCTATAACCGGTCCGATCTAGACGTTTACAAACAAGGCATAAATCATAACATAATCATAAGCCATGTCCCAAAATTGAAGGAAAAACCAAAACAAATGAGGAAACATATTTTTAAAACAAATCCTGAGTCAGATAAACTTAAAAGACTTAAATTAATGAAAGAAAATAAAATTAAAAAAAAAAAAACTTGAACTTAGTGTATAATATGTGTGGGAAAAATCAAACTAATTGCAAAGTTATACTATATATCTTACTGTTAGATAAATTCATACCGGTTCAAATAAACCTAACTTAAACAAACTTCCTATGCAGGAACGAGGAACCGGACCGGATGAATAAGAAAACCAAGTGAAGTAACCGAACCGGTCAAAGCTATCAAACCGATCAAACACACTTGGAACGTGACTGAACAGAGGAAGGATCGGCCAAAGCCTAAAAGCCAAAGCTCAAAAAGCCGATCAATCCACAAGACCAGAAGAAGTCCGGTCACTTCACTATCAAAAGATATTCGGCCAAGTCAAATGGCCAACCTAGGCCAAGTCAAGAGGCCGACCTGCACAAGAAGACACTTTGGGTATCTGCTGAGAATGATACCAAAGGAACAGACTGAATACTTCCATATCCATGCAAGTCTGAGGAAAGACTGTAGACTGCAGAAAACAGTACTACCGGATCCTTCTACTTCGGGATAAACCAGAAAGGAAATCTTCAAAGTACAGACAACTGTCCCAAGCAGACAGTGCCTACATTGAGTAAAAGACAAACCCGGCAGGTTTGCCTTACAGACCGGCAGGTCTGAAACAGGATGCCAGGTCTGAGATTGACTGTCAGGTCTGAGGAGAAGACCGGCAGGTCTGAGACACTGAATCACTGCACCGCTGACCAGCCAATCAGATTCAAGGAAGTGAAATATGACCGTTGGCATATTTCACCTATAAAAGGAGGCAGTTGAAGAAGAGTAAATGCAGTCACAAAAAGTTGCTAAGTGAGAAAAACATTAAGTGCATTTACTACAAGTGATAATAGTGTCCTATTCTAGAAAGCCTAAGTGCTGAAAGTTAGAATTCGTCTTACAATTTCGGTGTAAATTGTACGAGTGTTATCGAGCAGAAAATAAGTCTCGATCGGATTGTATTTGTATTCCTTAGTGAATATCCTTCTCGCGGTTTCGAGAGGAAGGGGTGACGTAGGAGTTTTATCTCCGAACATCCATAAAATCTGTTGTGTCATTTACTTTCTGTTGGCTTCTTTACATAACCGACTAATCTAACAACATCGTTCAGAACCGAATCTACTTACCATACCGAATATCCAGATAACCGAAACCGACCCACCATTCCTCAAAATTCCATCATCCGAAACCGACTTCCCCTATCATACACGTGTACCGCTTCAACCTGAAAGCAAACCTCTTCCGCGCTTGAACCAAGTTCAAGGGTTTGTGACAGGTTGTGTAGTATTGAAACCCCGGTGTTAATCTCTAACCGGATTAACCACCACCCTACGATTGAGAACCGCTAACCGGTCCAACCCCCGGTCCACCAGCGGCGACCTAGATCCTAACAATTGGTATCAGAGCAGTTAGTTTCAATACTCAAGCAAACATGTATCAAGATAGGCCTCCAATGCTAGAAGGTGATGACTTTGCCAACTGGAAGGCACGCATGCACCTGCATCTAGTCACCTTGGATGATGAAATGGAATCCATTCTAACCGAAGGACCTATAGTCATTGATAAAGACAGAAAAGAATGGACGGCTGAAGATAGGAGAAGGAACAATCTGGACAACCATGCAAGAAACCGGATCTCCAACAGCGTAGACAGAAATACATACTGCAAGATCAGAGACTGCACAACCGCGAAGGAGACTTGGAACACGGTCATCCAGATCTTTGAAGGAAATGAAAGAACCAAAGAAAACAAGATAATGGTGGCCACACAGAGGTTTGAAAGCATCAAAATGAAACCAGGGGAAAGTATGAAGGAATACAGTGACCGGTTCACTGGTGTATTAGATGAGTTAGCAAATCTGGGCAAGAAATACGACAACAAAGAGGTAATCATGAAGGTTTTGAGGTCTCTTCCAAGTGCCTGGGATATAAAGACGATGGTCATGAGAGAATCAAAGAGCCTACGCAAGATGAAATTATACGATGTATTCGAAGATCTTAAGGCATATGAGTTCGAGATGAATTCCAGAACTGAAGAAGAAGTCTCGGCCTCAACGTCAACCAGAGCATTGTTCACATCTACGGAACCGGTCGCACCCGTCCCTGCGCCTATATCTACATCTGCACCGGTACCGATTCCTGCACCTGCACCGATTAGAACCGCCGAACAGTTTACTGAGGACGCCATGGCAATGCTTGCACAGAAGTTTGGGAGGTTCATGAAAAGGAGCCAACCGACAAACAACTACTATGGTGACAAATCCAATGTAAGATGCTATAACTGTAACTGTATGGGACATTTTAAGTGGGAATGCAGGAAACCAAGGAGAGATACACAGAAACCAGACTACCAAAATAATCGGAACAACTATCAACAAACCGGTGAAGGAAGTGAAGTACCGAAAGCATTGATAGCCGACGATGGAGGAAGTCTATGGGCTCACAGTGACAGTGACGATGACCTCACATGTCTCATGGCAAATGAGGAACAGGTATTTGACTCTCCTTGTGATGAATTTACTAAAGATGAGTTATATGAAGCATTGAATGACATGGTAGAAGAATATAAGAACCTATTGACCATGTTACCTAAGCACCTCAACATCAAAACCGATCCCATCGTACCTATCCCAGAAGAACCAGAGGTACTTATCATAGCCGAACCGGAAGCCATACAACCTGATGATACTCATACCCTAGAAACCGAATTAGACCTTAAGATCGAACAACCTAGTGAGCCGACTAGAGAACTAACCGAAAAAGAGAATGCCAGATTTCAATATACGATGGCCGCCTATAGGAGATCTAGCGATATAGTAAAGAACCTGAATAAAGAATACAGGCATCCACGCTGTAAGAATGGCCTAGGATACACAGAGAACAGATCTAAAGACCGAAAATCCATATGGAAAGCAGAGCTTACAAAAGGAAACCTTCCTTTTATAAAATTTCTTAAGAGCACCTGTACAGCTGAAGAAGAGGAGACCGCGTATTATAGGGAAGAAAAGACAAAGTACGACTATGTTGGCCCAACCGATTCATGGCTTGACCTTGAGAAAAGGAAAGCAGAAATCCTCAAATATAAGAAAGACTTTCCTGAACCACGTAGATCAAACTATAGATCATCAAACCAAAGACCATCATCATTTAGGTCATCTGTAGGGAAACCGAAACACACCCGACCAAGTGTAAGGAGAACAGTTGAAACTATAGCAAAGAAGACCGTTCGGTTTATCAAGGTTTGGGTACCTAAGGGACTAATCGCATATGGACCCAAGTAAATGTGGGTACCAAACAGTTGTAAATATGTAATTTTTACAGGATCCAAAGAAACGGCTAGGAAACTCTGAATGGTTCTTGGACAGCGGTTGCTCCAGACACATGACCGGAAATAGCAATCTGCTAACCGACATCAGATCAGTAACCAGTGCTCCAATTACCTTCGGTGACAACTCTAAAGGTAAAACCGTGGGCAAGGGTAAGATTGTCCATGGTAACCTAACTATTGATAATGTACTTCTAGTTGAAAACCTACGTTTTAATCTACTTAGCATTAGTCAAATGTGTGATGCCGGATACACAGTAGAATTCCTTAAACATGCATGCTTAGTTAAGAATTCTCAAGGAATAGTACTACTAACCGGAAATAGGATAGGTAATATCTACAAGGTAGACTGGAAAACTAGAGTAGAACATCCTATATGCATGATAGCTAAAACTGATCAAACCTGGCTATGGCATAAGAGACTAAACCACCTAAACATGAAAACCTTAAACTACATTCGTAGTAAGAAACTAGTTGAGGGGATCCCGGATATAGTATTTAACCAGGATAAGGTTTGTTCAGCATGCCAGATGGGTAAACAAACTAGGTCATCATTTAAAAGCAAAGGAAATCTCCAATCTAGCCGATGCCTAGATCTTCTTCACATGGATTTATTTGGACCAATTCAGGTCATTAGTCTAGGCGGTATGCTTTACACCATGGTAGTTATTGATGATTATTCTAGATATACATGGGTCATATTCTTACCATCTAAACGTGAAACGGTATCAAACCTAATCAACCTTCTTAAGCGTTTGCAAAATGAAAAATCAACTCGTATAAATTGCATTCGAAGCGATAGAGGTACCGAATTTACTAATAGCACATTAACTGCATATCTTGATGAATCCGGCATTAGACACGAGTTGTCTAGTGCTAGGACTCCTCAACAAAATGGTCTGGCCGAGAGAAGAAACCGGACTCTCAAGGAAGCCGCACGGTCCATGATAGCCGACTCCGGCATCGCTCAGAAATATTGGGCTGAAGCTATCAACACTGCATGCCATACACAAAATCGGTCTTTGATAAACAGATTTCACAACAAAACACCATATGAGGTTTATTTTAACAGAGTTCCCAAACTTAAATACCTCAGGATTTTCGGTTGTAAATGTTATATTCATAATAATGGTAAAACCCAACTTACTGCTTTTGATGCAAAGACCGATACCGGCATTATGCTGGGATACTCTTCAGTAAGCAAAGCATATAGAGTATATAACAATAGAACTGCAACCATGGAGGAAACAATTCACGTTGTTTTCGATGAATCGGTTGAAAGCAACACTGCTTCATGCTTTGATCTTCATAACAGACTGGAAAATAACGATATTCATTCTGATAGCGAAGATGAGACCCCGGTCTTTAGGGGATTTGTCCATGACCTAATGGGTAATATTGATACCCCGCCGGATCAAGCTGTTTCACAGCAGGAAGCTGACACTTCGGTCCAACCCGAGGAAGCCGGTCGGTCTGACAATCTTGGTCAGCCTACCGACATGTCTAGCCTTGATCAATTAAACGGTAACTTGGTAGACACTCTTGAACTGAATCTCAGAAGAAACAGTAAACATCCTCCTGAGCAAATTATAGGTGACCCTTCAGAACCTGTTCGAACTAGGAATCAACTTCTGGAAGGATATTTTAACTCTGCTTTTATATCCCAGATTGAACCGAAAAGAATAGATGAAGCATTGTCAGATCCGGATTGGATCTTGGGAATGCAAGAAGAACTAAACCAGTTTGAGAGTAGTAAAGTCTGGTACTTAGTTCCCAGACCGAAAGATAAATCGGTCATAGGAACAAGATGGGTATTCAGAAACAAACTCAATGAGGACGGTTTGGTCACGAGGAACAAAGCCAGATTAGTGGCTCAAGGCTACAAACAGGAAGAAGGCATTGACTTTGAAGAGTCATTTGCTCCTGTAGCCAGGATTGAAGCCATTAGGATTTTTCTTGCATTTGCTGCTTTCAAAAATTTCAAAGTTTTTCAAATGGATGTTAAAAGTGCATTTCTGAACGGTGATATACGTGAAGAAGTGTACGTTGAACAGCCACCCGGCTTCAAGAACGCTGCACTTCCAAACCATGTATACCGGCTGAACAAAGCTTTATACGGTCTAAAGCAAGCACCAAGAGCCTGGTATGATACACTAACCGCATTTCTAGTAGAACATGATTTCACCATCGGTTCAGTGGATAAGACCTTGTTCAAATTTGAAAAGAAGGAACATATCCTACTTGTTCAAATCTATGTAGATGATATTATTTTTGGTTCCACTGACCCCAAGCTTTGTGACAAATTTTCAAAAATGATGACTGACAAATTTGAAATGAGTATGATGGGAGAATTAAGTTTCTTCCTAGGTCTTCAGGTTAAGCAACTCAAGGAAGGAACATTCATCAGTCAACCGAAATATACCAAGGAGCTTCTAAAGAAATTCGGTATGGACACCTGCTCCTCGGCGGCCACTCCAATGAGCTCATCCATTAAATTGGACAGAGATGATGAAGGGCAATCAGTAGATCAGATTGCATACCGGGGCATGATCGGCTCCCTGCTATATCTGACAGCAAGTAGACCGGACATCTTGTTTGCAGTTGGTGTATGTGGGAGATTTCAAGCAAATCCAAAGCAATCCCATTACACAGCCGCAAAGAGGATACTGAAGTATCTAAAGGGCACACCGGATGTCGGTCTGTGGTATCCAAAGGACTCATCATTCAATCTAACGAGCTACTCAGACGCAGACTATGCAGGCTGCAAGATTGACAGAAAGAGCACCAGCGGAACATGTCAGTTCCTTGGTGACCGACTGGTATCATGGCATAGCAAGAAGCAGACATCCGTGGCTACATCAACCGCAGAAGCTGAATACTTGGCGGCCGGAAGTTGCTGCTCTCAACTTCTCTGGATCCAACAGCAACTGAAGGATTTCGGCATCACAGCCGAAGAGTCCCCAATTTTCTGTGACAACACAAGTGCCATTGCTATTACATACAACCCGGTTCTCCATTCCAGAACCAAGCACATCGACATAAGGCATCATTTCATTCGAGAGCATGTCACGCTGAAGCATATCCGGCTGGAATACGTACCCACCGATCAACAAGTAGCCGATATCTTCACAAAGCCTCTACAGGAAGCTAAGTTCTCTCAATTTAGACTTACTCTCGGTTTAACCGACATCAGTCAGATCCTTCCTAAGGACACTTAAAAGGAAAACCGGCTTCGACAGATAAAACAGATAGCTCTTCCTAAGCTGTTGATCTTTGAATTCTCAAGATGCCTATGGAAGAACCGCCTAGTCCATCAGATAGAGTAAACCGACCGGCTACTTGGTGGAAACACCAACTAACCGCATCGGGATGAACAACTGATGATTGACCGGTTCGGAAGCAGGTCATCCCAGATTATTTGAATTTCACAGATATGGAACAACTACCAATGTTTATAGATATCTGTTCTGAAGTGTTGCCTTTTCAAAGAAAACTGGTCGCGCCTAAAAAGACGTGAAGATCTTTTGATATCTTTCACGGCTCAGGCCTATGACCGACACCTAGACTGCAAACATACCTATTTTGGTGAAAAACCTTTTATCCTGCAGCTAATACATGTCATTCCATTTAATGCCTGGACAATAGGGTAGCCCCTAAACCAGTATTTAAAGAGAGCACTCTCTCACTCAAACACTCACAAGACAAAAACACCCTCTCTATCACTAAGGCAAAACACCCTTTCTTCCTCTAAGGCAAAATGTCTATCTTTACAAACATCTTACAAGTGAACTTCGAATCATGCTCCAGTACAGATCACTATGATCTATACCGAATGATCAAGCAACTGGAGGATACCGGCCTCCAGCACTTCCTGGATGATAATCAACTCATCTATCCTCAGTCAGTCATTGAGTTTTTCAACAATGCCAGGGTGTACCGTGGGACACCCTACTTCAACACCCACATTCAATCAAAAGTGGGGGGTGCCCTCTTTGACTTCACCGAGCAAGACTTTGCTCGGTGCTTCAATCTGCCCAAACAAGGGCTCACGGACCTCCATCCTCCAGCCGACACCAAGGCTGAAGTCTCTCTCACTCTCTCTTGGTCAGATGAGCCCGTCGATGATCATGGCTCCAAATATCCCTTGAGGGCTGAATACCAGCTCCTCAATGACATAATTGGGAAGAGCATCCTCGGAAAAGATGTAACCTACACATATTGCACGGTAACGTTCAATATGATGGCAGCCATCATAACAAGGACGCCGGTCAACTGGTCCAGAGTGATGTTCGATACCCTGATCTGGATAATCGGTACCAGGTCGGTGGCGTTCATCCCCCAGATCAGCCGGCTGTTTGAAGAGCTCGGGGTCCCAACCTGTCCAGGCGAAGGATTGGACCGCAGCCAAGTGTTCACTAAGGAAACCATCGACTCGTTCTACGATCGGGTTGAAGAGAGGAGGAACCGTTAAGTCACTCATTCTTGCATCCGGTCATTTTGCTTCACGTACCGGATGCACCATTAGACTATTCAACTCTGACCATATCGGCATCATCCACGTCCACTTCGGTTTTATTTGTGCTTTCTTTAACCTCATCATTTATGTATGTCATTTTCGGTGTTGTCTCTACAAGTGTTCAGTCTCCATCTAATCCATATCATTATGTATTAAATGCATTTAACAAGATAATCCAATTTAATGAGATAACTCCCAACCACCCGCATATTTAACTCCCAACTAATCTGGTCACTTTTCAACTACCATTTACCTCGGGCCTTGCAAACCGCCGCTTCCCCATGTGATTTGACAAGGAAGAGATTCTCTTTCTTAATAAAACAAAACTGACCATCAATGCACAGATTTTCCCTCCAAAAACCGACCCTATATAAGGAGCCATTCCCTTCTCATTTCATCACACCTGAAAGTACAAAATCACTCTCTCCTCCTAAATCCCGCTTCTCTCTCTCCATACCAAAATCATGCCTAGCAGAACTCTGGGAAATTTTTTGTGCATCGACTTCGACTCATGCACGGAAATAGGAAACTGTGATACCAAGACAAGAACCATGTATGACTCTCTTGTTCAATCCGGCCTTCAACCATTTCTTGAGGAGGCCGGACCTATCCTTATCGATGATGTCAAGGCCTTCTTTCGAAGCGCCTGTATCAGGGGCAAGTATATCGTCTCGACTGTCCGAGACCACACCTTTTGGATCGACGAGGATGAATTTTCTTCACTCTTCGATCTACCTGCTGAGGGTTTTTCTGACTTCCCGGCCGTTCAGGACCCTGTGGGAACTGAAACCGCACTTTACCTGTCGGCCACTCATCTTCCGGTGGCACAGTTTGGGCCAAGAACACAACTTGCTAGTCACGGTCAACTCCTGCTCGAAATCGTGACCAGGTCAATCCTATGTCAATCTCCCAATCAACGGTATTCCAGGAATACCTACAATATCATGACCAACATTCTTCGCAGATCGCCTATTAACTGGTCTTCGGTCATCTGGGAAAACCTAAAGAACATGGTGCTGACCAAGAAGGGTCTCGGGTATGCACCGCATATCAGCAAGCTGATCCTTGGGTATCGACCGGAGTTCGGACCGGGCACACCGGCCTCCTCCTCGAACATTCTCAACTGTGTTTCGGCAAGAGAACGACTCTGGAGAATGCCTGTTGAATAGACTATATCTTTCGTTGTCTCTATATGCTTATTCATGTACCGAATCTTATGATCGGTTGTCCTCTTATATTTCCTGAATCTCATTATCATTTCAGTTTAAATAACCGAGTCCTCTTAAATTCCTTGAACACTCATCTAAGTAACCGGTTCACATTTTCTATCTATAACCGCTTACTTGTCCGGTTTATAAAATCTGCTTAAACCTGTTAAAACACCGATAAATCAAAATATCTGAATAAGCTTAGAAACCGATCTGCCATTCGGTCTCAAAGAAATGATTGCGTGACCGATGACATAAGCAAAGACCTTTGGAGGGAAAATCTCCCGCCCAAAGACACCGCACACCGTTTCGTACAATACCACGCTCTTTCGTTTTGGAGGGAAATTTCCCGCCCATTCATGATGGGACGGTTTGGCTTCCAAACCGCGCCTATAAAAGGGGGCCTTCGTCATATTTCTCTTCATTCTCACAAATTCACTTTCTCTCTCTACACTTCTAAAATCCTTCGAAGCCGATTTCTTTCATTTTCAGAATCCTCAAAACATGGGTCGTCGTGATGCGGCATTGTTCAAATTATATTCTCAAGTAGATTTTGAGGAGATTCGGCAATATGGAACGACCGAGGCAAAAGAAGTAGCTAACCGGCTGATTGACACCGGTTTGGAACATCTACTTAACGGTCCTCACATAATATACAAGGAAGCGGTAGAAGAGTTCTTCAAAACCGCAACCATTTCCTACGACAGGATCCTCGCAACGGTGTGCGGTTCTCAAGTAGAGATTACCGAGGCAGTAGTGGCCGAGAGTTTGCGTCTCCCAACTACCGGCATGGATGCTATGGCAGAGATGGACGAGGATACATATAGAACAGCCTGCCAACTTCTATCGGCAACCAACGAACCGCTTACCACATCCGGGAAGAAACAGACGCTGAGACCGGAGCTCATTCCGGCATGTGACGTCTTTGCCAGGGCGATCCTGGCAAGGGGAGGAAATTTCAGTAATCTAACCAGGGACAAAATAAAGATGATTTTTCGTCTGATGGATGGAACAGAGATTAACTGGGCAAGGGCGGTGTTCAGCAATCTTATGGCAATGGTGAGACCGGGCTCGGACAGATCTTGGGGGTATGCTGTACAACTCGGTAAGATATTCTTACATCTGAAGATCAAACTCGGTCCTGGTGTTGGGATAATAAAACGCAACATCATCCGGTCAAAGCAATTTCTCCCTCGAAAGCCGTCGGCTTCAAGCTCCACAGGTGGCCAAAAGAAGAAAGCCGCAAAGAAAAAGACCCCGGCGAAAGAAAACACCGGAGGAAAGAGGAAGGAAAAGGTAATCTTCGAAGAACCACCTCAACAAACAGAGGATGAGGAGTGGGCTGATGAGGAAGCCGAAACAGAGGGAACCGAATATGAAACGGTCCATGAGGACGATCTCTCGGCTCAAAGTCCAACAGATGCCGAACAAAGCTTCAATCCTGAGACCACCGAGGGTGGGGAAGGGAATCATGAGGGAACCGATAAAGAAGGCCTCAGCAGGGAAGAAGCCGATGAGGCCGAGGCCGAAAGACTAGCCCAGAATATCTTTCAGGGCATTATCAAAAGAAACGTGGACGTTATCAGCTTGTACTTGGAATGGCACGATTACCGGTTCAACTCTAAATATAAAGATATCCTACAGGATTACGATTCGGTAAAGTGCATCAACAGATTGGAGGAAGTGGAGGACCATATCTTAAGCCTCACAAAATCCAATACCATTCATGAGGTACAATGCCGAACTGGCCTGCTGATACCGAGAAGTCATCTTCGACAGATAAGAAGGCGTATCAGAAAGATTAAGGAAGAATATGCCGAAGAGGGATCGGTGTCTACCGTAGCACCGCTAGTATTAGAAAAGCTCGAAAAAGGCAAATTGGAGTTACACCAAGAGATAGCGCGGTTAGAAGCAATCTGCGTTCAGAAACAAGTTCCAGTGTATACCCCTCCGGTCGTCGAAGATTTTCAAATGGACTGGGCATCAACTTCAAGAGAAGACACCGCGACACCGAGGGATATCGAGACTCCGATGCCAGAAGATGAAGAGGCATCGACTCCAAGAACCGTTGAGATATCGACTCCAGGAACAATCGAGGTACCGACTCCAGGAACTGATGTGGTAGAAACTTTAGAGGATGTCGAGGTACCGATCCTGGAAAATGCGGCACTAAACTTGGTGGATGCGGTCACATTAGAAACACCTACTGAGGTTGTTGAGATCCTAGACTCCGATGTTGAGAGAGCCGATCCTCATCAGGCCGAGCAGTCCGCTCCCACTCCTCCACCGGCAGCCACCGTCTCAGTTCCTCCTAAGGAATGGATTGATGACCTATTTCAAAAATTTGAAGTAGTTGTTTCGAAACGGATTGAGGACCGACTCCGGCAATTTGACACCTCAATATCAGAGAAGATTGATGACCGCATACTTGACCACAACGTCTCCAAGCTTCAACCGCTCAAGGAGAGATGCGAGACCGTATTCGACTCGGCCAAGCAGTTCGCCGATGTAACAAAGAAAGTTGTGGATCATCATCAAGCGCGTCTGGCGGAACTCAGCACCGGACTATGGGAAGAGGCCGGTGAGCGAGCAAATTGTGCTCAACATATTTCAGCTCTGGAGAGTCTCACTTCGAAATTACAGAAGGATTTCGAACAGGTCGACCCAACAATTGAACGAGTCTCGGCACTGGAAAAGAAGAACGAAGACCTCGAGGCCGAGGTAAAGGCACTTACTGCACAGATGGCCGAGATCCTGAAAGCTAAGGAAGCCGCGGATGCCGCGGCTATAGAGGCCGATGCTCTAATTGCTAAGAGAGTCCAGGAAAGGCTGGACGCCGAGGTTGGCAGAGACAAAGAAGCGCCGCAAGCGACTCAGCTGACCGCGCCTCAGCTGACCGAAGATGAAATAGAGGCCGAAAGAGCAAGAAGGGGCGCAGCCTTATTCCCAGGATATGCCGAGAAAGTGGCCAGACTTGCTGCGGAAGATGCCGCACGACTGGAACGGGAAGCACGAAGGCTGGCCGGATTTGCAAAGGAAAATGAGAAAAAGAAGAAGGAAGCCGCTTCCGTTTCAGCACCAGCAACTTCCGTCTCCGCACCGGCAGCCTCGGCTTCGGCATCAAAGAAAAGAAAGCGGCCGGCTAGTAAGAAAGTTCGAATTCTCGAGACGCTAAACACGATCTCTGAACCAGCTGAAACGGGCCCCTCGCAGCAAGAAGACCTAATCGAGGAAGAGGTCGTAGAACAGTTGCGGTCTCGATCAAAAAGGCCACAATCCTCTCAACCGCAACCGCCAGCACCACCGAAGAGAAAGAAGAGCGCCTACGAATTCACGGACTCAGAATAGGGACTCTCCTTCCTTTCTTATTTGTCTTAAGTTGTTAGGCTTTGTCTTTTTCGGTTCGCTATAAATATATATAAAGTTATCTTTGAATACCGGCCTTATTTTGCATTCTTACATAATTTTGATAATTTTAAATAAAATAATCAAAAAGGGAGAAATTGTTAGATAAATTATAGAGATTCTTCCAAAACCAGAGATTCTTTTAAAACCCCTCCCTTAAAATTTTTCGAAAAATTCTCTAAGTCTTTTTCAAAAATCGGCCAAACAAAACAACCGGCCTACGGTTGCATTCTTACATAATTTTGATAATTTTAAATAAAATAATCAAAAAGGGAGAAATTGTTAGATAAATTCATACCGGTTCAAATAAACCTAACTTAAACAAACTTCCTATGCAGGAACGAGGAACCGGACCGGATGAATAAGAAAACCAAGTGAAGTAACCGAACCGGTCAAAGCTATCAAACCGATCAAACACACTTGGAACGTGACTGAACAGAGGAAGGATCGGCCAAAGCCTAAAAGCCAAAGCTCAAAAAGCCGATCAATCCACAAGACCGGAAGAAGTCCGGTCACTTCACTATCAAAAGATATTCGGCCAAGTCAAATGGCCAACCTAGGCCAAGTCAAGAGGCCGACCTGCACAAGAAGACACTTTGGGTATCTGCTGAGAATGATACCAAAGGAACAGACTGAATACTTCCATATCCATGCAAGTCTGAGGAAAGACTGTAGACTGCAGAAAACAGTACTACCGGATCCTTCTACTTCGGGATAAACCAGAAAGGAAATCTTCAAAGTACAGACAACTGTCCCAAGCAGACAGTGCCTACATTGAGTAAAAGACAAACCCGGCAGGTTTGCCTTACAGACCGGCAGGTCTGAAACAGGATGCCAGGTCTGAGATTGACTGTCAGGTCTGAGGAGAAGACCGGCAGGTCTGAGACACTGAATCACTGCACCGCTGACCAGCCAATCAGATTCAAGGAAGTGAAATATGACCGTTGGCATATTTCACCTATAAAAGGAGGCAGTTGAAGAAGAGTAAATGCAGTCACAAAAAGTTGCTAAGTGAGAAAAACATTAAGTGCATTTACTACAAGTGATAATAGTGTCCTATTCTAGAAAGCCTAAGTGCTGAAAGTTAGAATTCGTCTTACAATTTCGGTGTAAATTGTACGAGTGTTATCGAGCAGAAAATAAGTCTCGATCGGATTGTATTTGTATTCCTTAGTGAATATCCTTCTCGCGGTTTCGAGAGGAAGGGGTGACGTAGGAGTTTTATCTCCGAACATCCATAAAATCTGTTGTGTCATTTACTTTCTGTTGGCTTCTTTACATAACCGACTAATCTAACAACATCGTTCAGAACCGAATCTACTTACCATACCGAATATCCAGATAACCGAAACCGACCCACCATTCCTCAAAATTCCATCATCCGAAACCGACTTCCCCTATCATACACGTGTACCGCTTCAACCTGAAAGCAAACCTCTTCCGCGCTTGAACCAAGTTCAAGGGTTTGTGACAGGTTGTGTAGTATTGAAACCCCGGTGTTAATCTCTAACCGGATTAACCACCACCCTACGATTGAGAACCGCTAACCGGTCCAACCCCCGGTCCACCAGCGGCGACCTAGATCCTAACACTTACTAACCAATATACAATGTTATTATTATTTTTAAAATATTGAGATACATATAAATTTGATAGGTAATATTTTAGATTGAGTTTAAACCTATTATAACGTTAACATAAATCCGACTCTGCACACAATAATGTCAAATTAGTTTAGTCTCAACAAAACAATGGTTTTCATTTCAAAATGACAAAAGGAACAAATAGGGAGACATTAAAACCTTATTTGAAAAGAGAGTTTCACAAAACCAATCAATATTTCAATGGTTTTCATTTCAATAGACAAAATAAATATACAAGGGAGATTGAAATTTTATAAGTCGAGAGAGAGAGTTTCACAAGGAACTAAATAAACAATGACCCCAATATAATTTAACAAGTAGTTTATATAGTTGAAATGTGTTACAATATATTATATAAACAAATGTATAAATAAATAGATGTAGTAGAAAAATTATGGTTGATAAAAACTGAGTCATGTTGTAGGGCATTATTGTCCTTATGGCAATTTATATGGATTTATTCTCAAACAATATATTCAATACAAAATATTATGTCATATAAAATAGATATGAGATATCATATGACATATAACTTGTAATTAGTTAATATTTAGACATCTAAATATTTAAGTAATTAATGTGGCAATATTAAACATTAAATAGTATATATTAAATATTACTGAAGAAGTTTACTAAATTAATATTGGAAAATTGAAGGCCCAACAGTTTCACCAATGCCAGGGGTTTAGGCCCAAAAAATTGAATTATTTTGGGATTTGTATTATTTGCCTGATTATGTTTTAGTAATGAGTACGAATCAACAAAGTATTTCTATCTATTTTTTTCTATGGCGGATAACTAATTCATTAACTTAAAGACGTTTTTAAGTAAGGATAATTTAACACATAATTTAAAATATATTTGGTAAGAATCGAATTTCATATTTAAATTAGGATTATAAGTTTTTATTTTTTTAAGCCAACCTAACCTAACCTTACCATCACTTTAATTTTTATTTAAAGTGTGTTTTAAGTGACAATAGAATTATTAGATCGCTTATTTCTCCTTATTTTCTAAAAATAAAAAAATAACTCATTAGTAGGTTAGATATTTTATCTTTTAAATAACAAAAAAATATATAAAATACAATGTTACAAATGAATAAAATAAAAATATATACGTATAACGTAATTATCGGAATACAATGTTGATTTGAGTCATTTGTTATACACAATTCCCTTAAAATAGTTCAATAGTCTCTCGTTTATGCTGGAACTTATCGTGGATAACTCTGTCTCCCAAGCTATAACGAATCTAGTAGTGATTTTGCACTAAAATCATTACGCATCGAACATAACAAAGATACATTAATTCAATCACCGGATTTCAACCAGGATAGTCGAGTCAATAACTCGAAAACACTCACAAAGAACACTCATAAAGATAAAAAAAGAAAAAAAAACTTTTGGAATTTTAGAGTGAGATATGATATGATAATTTTTTTTATAGAAATGAATTGAGTGAAGGGATATATTTATATATATATATATAGCTGTAAATTAAACCTTAAAATTATTCATCAATTCTTTAATTCAACTACCACCGATTTATACCTACAATGATTAACCTTGTTTGCATTTTCATTACATTTCTTCTACAAGTTACATCTAGTCATAAATATTTTATAGTTAGAATAAATTAATTATTTGACTCATTAAAGACATTAATGTTAATTGTAACCATTAATAAATTCATTTTTACTGAATTAAATTTCACTTTAATTCAATTTAAATTTGATATGAATTTTATTTAAATTAAATTTACTATTAATTTTTATTTGAATTTTATGTGAAATTCATTTTATTTAAATTAAATTGTCTTTTTTCATCCAATTTAATTCCAATCCAATATTTATATTCATCAATCATTTTTTTCTTATTAATATATATATATATATATATATATATATATATTAGAAAATATTACTATTTAAATTTCATAAATGTATATTATTAATATTTATTAAATTGTTTGATAAAATTTTTATTTTTAATTTTTTTAATCTTTGGAATTGATTTATTATCTTGAATACTTAGTCATCAAACTTTGCAATAGTTGTGTTACTTATAAAAAATGATTTTTTTTTTAATCATTTCTAAAAACATATATATATATATATATATATATATATATATATATATATATATATATATATATATATATATTAGAAAATGTTACTATTTAAATTTCATAAATGTATATTATTAATATTTATTAAATTGTTTGATAAAATTTTTATTTTTAATTTTTTTAATCTTTGGAATTGATTTATTATCTTGAATACTTAGTCATCAAACTTTGCAATAGTTGTGTTACTTATAAAAAATGATTTTTTTTTAATCATTTCTAAAAACATATATATATATATATATATATATATATATTAGAAAATGTTACTATTTAAATTTCATAAATGTATATTATTAATATTTATTAAATTGTTTGATAAAATTTTTATTTTTAATTTTTTTAATCTTTGGAATTGATTTATTATCTTGAATACTTAGTCATCAAACTTTGCAATAGTTGTGTTACTTATAAAAAATGATTTTTTTTTTAATCATTTCTAAAAACAAACAACCAATCGATATCAAATTTCTTGTAGCTTCCAAAACATGACAAAGCAAAGGCAATGTTGGTATTGCATGGTCCCACATTCCTAAATAAATAGTCATAAATTGTATTATTGCCACTAATATCTTTGATCATTGAATGTGCTTTTCTTGAGAAACCCTAATTTTGTCGGCCATATTTGGACAAGCTCCAATACTCATCATCATACCTTGATTTTATTTTGGTAGCAATAATAAACTAGCTAGAGCAATCAAATAGATTTAATTATATATGAGAAAACGAGACGTATACCTTATGATACTGATATTCATTAAACCAAAACTAATTTCATTTTTCTTTTTCTTTTTTTAAATGAATTTTGATAAATTAATATGAAGATTTTATTTTAAATTGTTAGCTATGTTCTCGGAAAATTAATTAAGCTGATTGAATTGGGTCATTATGAATTTCCATATAAGGTCTTTTAAATATTCCCAACAATATAGGTAAAGAATCAACTCATAAAATATTAATAAGGCAAGCTTTGTTTTGAAATTGGTTACACTCAAACAAAATAGTTTACATATGACAATAATAATACATTAAGTTGTTTGTTCGATTCTCACTTATATCGTATTAAGTTAAAATCATCTAACTCAATTACAAAAGAAAGTCTCACAAAAAGTTGAAATTAAAAAATATCACTCATTCATACCCTACTTGTTAGGTAGTGAAGTACTCATCCCCGAACCCGATTTTTTTTACTATCTGATCATGACGCCGAACCCGACGGGTATCTCTATTTGTATCACAATCCCTGATTCGTCGGGTACGTATCCGATCTTTGATGAGTTTATGATTTTCTAAATACACTAAATACTAAATATTAAAATAAAAATAAAAATATTACTTAATTGTAAAATTATGATGTAAAAATTAAAAAATTATAACAACTAATTTGTTGTTATTATATACTTGAAGTTCAACCATCAGAGAATGTTGAAAAAAGTTTAGTAATATAAAACTTAAAGAAAAGAGATGATGAGTGAGAAAAAAATAAAAGGTATTTTGTTATTAAAGAAAGTAAAGATTATTAAGAGTAATGAAGAAGAAAATTTAAAAAACATTGTTGTCGTGAAATATGAGTATAAGTAAAATAAATAATATATTTATTTTAAATTTGTAATGACGTGGAATTTGAAAAGTTATTTTAAACTTTAACAAAAATATATATATTGATATTTCGGATTTTGGGTTTGAGTTTCGTATACTCCCATCTCCGAACTCGAACCTGATCTAGTAATCATTTTTACTTCACATCTCCGATCCCAACCCCGAACACAATTTAAAATATTAGAACTCGACAATCAGATACTCGTGGATATGGAATATATGATTATCATTGTTATCCCTAATTCAATATATATAAAAAAAGAAAAAGAAATACCATATTATAAAATTATTAGAATTGGAATAAAAAAAATCTCAATGCTATTTTTATTAATTTCATATGTCATATAACACTAATGTTTCACTTCCATTTATTTTTCTTAATGAGTAGTGGAAAATTGGCAACCCATAATAATAATAATAATAATAACACTAATTAATTAAGATGCTCTATCATGCACCATGATAATAAATTAAGTAGCTAGCACTCCTAATTCATCATTAGTCATGACCTCATTCTACGGAATGAACCATCCAAAATGATTGAAAGTTCATTCTTCAACTAAACTAAACTTAAAGGCTATTAAAAATTTGCAAAGTTTGATTAAAAAAATATGCCCTTTTGTGCTTCCCATTTTGGGATTAATATATTTGTAAGTAGATTTAGCAAACATGATTACTCATATTCTGTTATTGAAAAAAAATAATATATAATAGTATATACACCATATATATATATATATATATATATATAACTCAAATTAAATCATCTTGCTTATTAAATTATTATTTTGGGAATTGGGTAAGGTCAATCCAACCCATTTAAAGGCTAATTAGTAATGTCTACATGTATGAAATATACTAAAAATAATTTTAAATCTACAAACACTTTAATCAAAACTAATTAATATTTTTCAAGGATTAGTATTTTTGTAGGATCTTGTAGGCATGAAATGGGTGGCGAACACGTGGACCCAAATCTTCACTTTTTTTTTTACTTTTTTTTTTGTAATGGACGTCAGACAAACGTAGAAATCTGTGGGCTGCCATTTCCATAAAGGGCATGATGAACTAAGAAAAAGTAAACTCAATAGCTTGTTTGATATATATTAGGTTATTGTTAATTTTTATTATTTAAAAATAATCATTATTTGTTAAGTTTTTTGAATATGTAATTAATTGAATTATTATAATGTTATTTTATATTTACGAAATTAAAGTAAAAATATTTTAATTTTTTAATTAATAAATTAAGTGTTACATAATTGAATTTAAATGAAATAAAATATATTTTTTTATAAAAAAAAACTCAAAATAAAATATATTTTTTTATAAAAAAAAACTCAAAATAACGCTCTAAATAAAACTAATGTACTCAAAATCACAGATTTGAGTTTTTACCTCCACACTATTTATAATATTATATGAGCTAATGATATTATAAATGAGTTTTTATTATCTCTTTTTTAATATATAATTAATAATATGGTATTGAAATAAACAATCTTTATAGTGCCAATCAATCATTTCATCAAATCATAAATAAATTACTTTAATATTAAGAAGGTTTTGGTCACTTGATTAGAATAATACACTTTTCTAATCAAAATATATATAAAACAATTGTTTTAAAAAATAAAATAAAGATCAAACAAGCTATAAAGATTCAAAAATCATTTCTCCACAATTATAAAACAATTAAACAAGAAGTTGATGGCTTCCACTTTGGACGGCGAAATGGGTATAATTCACTAATAATATTAATACTCGTCATAATTAGTTAATAGTCCTCATCATTCCCATTTTATATTTATTAGAAAAGGAATAATACTCAAATATATTGTTTTTATCAAATAATAACTATCCATATACTACTCTAAAGACTTACTTCTTTCAAATTGTCGTTTATGTTTATTTTTATCATAAAACAATATTTTTTTGAGCCGTGGTGACCCTCTTTTGAATAATGTGTGTTTGGTTTGAATAGTCATGTTAGAGTTTAGTAGTTAGTTTATACATTATTATAAATAATGATTGGCGGAAAAAATCGACTCGTGGGTTTGATTCTCACTAGAAGCGGATGGTCAGAGACGTGGGACGTGGGTGTCACGTTAATTCTCATTAATTTAATTTTTTTTTTACTAAAAACGATTTAATTAAATAAAATAAAATTATTTAGGATCGTGTTAGTCTAATAAATAAATAAACCCTCCTCCAAAAGTCCTCCAAAAGTCCAAATAAGAATAAGAAACACATTCAAACTTATTTAACATTTTAATTATTATCTTATCGGATATTTACAATTTTTTCCAACTTCATGAAATGTCTTTGTAATGCTGCTTAACTCATTGAACTCTCTATTCACAGATTTCAACCCAATGTAAATTCTCAACATAATAATTTTATTTTTAATTTGGTTTTCTAAACATCTCTTTAAATAGACAATTATTTAAAACACGAATAATAAAATTTATTATTTTAAATATCTCATCCGAGTATTAAATTAGATAAGATAGTAATTTAAAATATATATGATATATAAGGGCATCTAAGTATATATTCTAAATCACAGATCAATGATTCCATCTAAATAATAAATTCAATACATAAAAAGTTATATTTTAATTAGTAAAACAAGGATATTTTGTCTGGAAGTCTTTATTTATTTGTTAAGTTGAATGAACATATTATATTATTATTAAACCTTTGAAGATGGACAAAAAATAAAACATGAGCATCTCGTCCGATCTCTTTGAAGAATATGTTGTTCGGTTTTTTTTTTTTAAATATAAACATAATTAAATATCATTTTATTTACTCATGATTTAATTTAACTAATTATTTAAAATATTAAAATACTTTTATTTAAAAAAATCGAATTTATTTTATCATTATATATTATTATTTTTAAATATTTTTACTCAGAAAAAAAAACACGAATATTTTCAAAATCACCGCCCATCAACATTATTTAAATAAACCAAGTTACAAATAAAAAAACTATAATAGTTCGTGATAAGTTTTTTATATTTTGTTCAACTTTTGTCAAAAACTCAATTATTATTTTATTCATTAATTAAAATACTAAAATATTTATATTTTATTTTTATAAAATTTAAATTTAAAATACAAAAATACATTATAATAATTCTAACAAATTAAGAATACAAATAATTTATTTCTTCTTCTAACAAGATTTTTTTATCAAACCCTTTGAATAACCAATATCAAACAAATTTGTAAAAGTGAATTGTTTGGAAATTATATTATTTTGAGTGGTTCAATTGTGATTTGAATTGTTGAGAGTTGGATTTCAAAATACTCTTGCCTCAGATAATTCTGATGACAAAATATTTAAATTTTAAATTTGATCATAACTTTGGTTCTTATTATTACATTTTAATTTTGAGTTGTTGAATTAATTTTTACATATATTAATTGAGATACACAGATTCTAAGTCTATTCACAAAGGTCAAAGTGATTAAAAATATGAAGCCATATATAATTTTGAATTATTAAACAATTAATATATATTAATGTTTAATTTTTTTTATTTGAGATGCATATTTTATTAATTTGAACTATTTTAATATATATATATATATTAATTAAAAAAGACAATACAAATTTATATTAATATTAATGAGATTACTTCAATTTTAAATGTTTTAAGTGATAATCATATATATATATATATTTATGCTTAATTTTTAAAGTATTCAAATTGACGGGTCGAGAGTTATGGTTAATTTGGATATATATGTGAGAGTAAATAGATATTTGGGTTGGATTGTGGGTTGACTCGTTCATAAACTTAAAACGATTAAAAAAAATGTTATAAGTATGTTTCGAATTTGCAAACTAACAAAAACAAGTACTAACTCTTTAACCAACAAAGCTAATAAGACTTTATATTTTAAATTCAACACCAAATAGATGAACGCGTGACATTCTTAAAATATAAGTTCAACTTTCTAACTAATTGATTTATATTTATATATATATATATAGGAGTGATAGAGAGAGGATTTGGTGAGGGAATGACTTGGCATCACCTCCATTGGTTGGAAAATGTAAAAGTGGGAGGAAAGAGAGAAAAAAAAAAGAAATTATTTGATTTTTTCAGCGAATAAGATTATGCCAAGTCATTCCCTCACCAAATTCCCCCACCAAATTCCTTCACCTAATCATTTCTTATATATATATATATATATATATATATATATATATATATATATATATATATATATATATATAAAATGATGCTTAATTTTCAAAGTGTCTGGATTTCCGAGTCGAGAGTTGTGCTTAATTTGGATATATATGTGAAAGTAATGGATACTTGGGCCGGATTGTGGGTTGACCCGTCCATAAACTTAAAACGTTTATGTATGTTTCGAATTTGCAACCTAACAAAAACAAGTGCAACCCTTTAATTAAATGTGGTTGGGATGTGGTTTGCTGATGGATAATCGACCGGTAACAATTGAAAGTGGTTAAAAAATATAAATCAAATATTTGATTGACCAAAGTGTGAGGTCACAATGCTAAATATTAAAAAAATATGAATTAGATATTTAATCGATAGACCAAAGTGAAAGTGTAAGGTCAAAGGATGAGAGGTTAATTGGAAAAAAAATAAGTGATGAGATATGTGAAAAGATGAGTTGTTTTACCGAAGTGAATAAAATATGAAATGAGAGTGTCTAATTTTTTATTTTAATATATTATTCGTGATTTATTAATATTTTTAAACATTTAAATATTGAATATATATTATTATAATTTTTTATTTTAAATTTTATATTTTTATTCCTCAAGAATTTTCCTAGTTTCAATAAAAAAAAAATGTTAAATTTCCATCTACTGCAAAATTTAAAAAAAAATTCCCAAAAGAAGGGTATTTAAGTCTACCTACTCTCCTTAAATTTATGTTTCTTTTTTTCAAAAGAGTTTATGTCAATATTTTTAGTTTATTTGAAGGAGCTTGATTAAATGACCGTCATAGTAATATATTAACTCATAATTGATTTTGTTATTTTATTTACAAAAATTATTCATAATTTTATTTTTTTAGTTCATATATATATATATATATTGTAATATATGATAGTATTTGGTCATTATTGCAGTATCATGTTAATTTCTACATTCAAATAAACTATATGATATTTGTTAATTTATAAAATATTAATATATTTGATATAATCTTTGTTAGTTTGTTATAATATTATATATTTTGTTATATGAATTTAAAATCTTTTGTTAATCATGTTTAACAATTATTGTATTTCATAAAAATAAAATATTAGGCTTTGTTTTGGTTTGGAATTTAAAATTAAATATATATATATATATAATTAAATATCATCTCATTTATTATTTATAAATTATAAAATTTAATTCATAATCAAAATATTAAAATAATTTTAAATTTTATTATTATATATATATCTTTTAAAATTGATGTCTTTTGTTAAAAAAAAATTCATGACTGAATGGATAATTTGATAGGTCAATAATTTTTTTCTTACATATTTCAAATTAAAGACCAACATGATAATTAATCGATTATAATTTGTATGATTTTATATTTTTTTCTTTATCTGGACATGACATTTAGTGGTTCAAAAATCAATTTACTTTTTATAAGGTATAAAGTCACTTATTTTGATTTTTTTTTATTAACGGTTAGATTAGAAAGATGAAAATCTCTATACAAGTCTACATAATGTAAAAAAAATATAAAAAAAAAGATCAACCCAATTAAAATATTTTAAATAAACATATATTATTTAAATAAATCAATGTTAGATTTGCGATTAAATTTGCATTTTTGCGTTTCTGTTTGCCTTTCAGGTTGAGTTATATATATATATATATATATTTCTGAAATTGTACCGCAGAGCATCAAATTTGTTAGGAAAAAACAAGTATTGGCTGGTGAAAATTAGTGTACTGTCGTAACAGGTGGCGAAAACCCATTTGCCCGATTTCTTGGATACTGTATTAAGATATATATATATATATATATATATTAATTAGTGAATAAGAAATGATTAATTATAACTATAGAATGACATGTCTTCTAGCACCAAGGAATTCTTCCAATAAGATTCCATATTATAACTAGCAATAATGGTACCTAAAGATCCTTTTATAAGGCTTGGTTTTGGGTTTTGAAAAAATTTAAAGTGGAAAAAATACTGATGGGGGATAATTTTGAGCAGATTATAATTATTTTTGATAAAAATATTTAAAAGATATTAATATATATAAATAAAATAAAAAATAATAATTTAAAATATAGAGTATATTAGTACTTTGGTTAATGAAATGAGTAATGTGATTGTTGGGAATTGATTGATTGGAAAATTGATTTTGGATGAATTTTTTAAAAAACCCAAAGAGAACCCGACCTAAATTATTATTAAAAATCAAACATTTAATAAAATAGTGATATATTAACATAGGTTTGATATTTTTGTTATTTTTAAAAAAATCTTTAAAATTTATAATTGTTACACCACTTTATTTATTAATTAAAATATTTTTACTCTATTTTTATATAATTTTAATTTTAAATATAAAAAATATTATAACAATTTAATTATTAAAAATTAAAATAACCCTCGCTAACCAACATCAAACAATCTCACACTCTTTTCTTTTTAAAATTAAAGGGTATAATATGAAAAGTCCGTCACCCATAAAAGGAATCATTAATTGCATTTTCTTTTAATTTTCTAAAAAAAAAGGAACCATTTGTAGAAGACACAAATTGACCCAGGTTTGATTTTAAAATACACTTTAACATTTTATTTAAAGTTTATAACTTAGAGTACTATTTGTGCTTTATTATACTTTGGACATAATCCTTACATTTGTTGTTTTAAGAGGAAAAAAAGAAGTTAGCTATCAAGTTTAGTCGAATTATCAATTATTGATTATTTCCAATTAAGGTTATATATGTGTTTTTGTTATCATGATTCATAACCATCACTTTTAAAAAGTATGATTAAATTAAATAAAATTTTATTTGGTATAAATTTTTTTGACAATATGCTTATCAACTTTTTATATTAAACTTTTGACCATTTATCCTTTATATATATTTTTAAATTCAATCTTTTAAAATATTTTAGGACTAGTTTCTATTATTAATTACATATTAACATATATAGTTTTCAAATGATTATTTACATATATTTCACAAATGAATTAATCATTTTATTAAAAAAATGTAACTTATGAATAGGGGTATTTTTGACTTATCACAACTAAGTTCTTTTTTTTAAAAAAATATTTTAAATTTAGACTGTTTGGGTTGAAATTGTAACTAATAGTGACAAATGTTTTCGAAAATTTTGAATATCAATTTCTTTTAACAAATGTATTTTCTGATTGTTTTTATGAAAATGATCAAATGTATACATATCAAATAAGCCATATTAAAATGAGAAAGTAAGACATTATTATAACTATAAGCTTAGGACTACTAACCCGTCGTTATATATGCATGGCTTTTAAAAAAAATAAAAATTACAATTGTTGTTGGAAAATCAATTTGTTTGGTAGTTTTTAACCTATTCATTATAACAAGGGTAATAAGGTATATCTCAATAAATGAAATTGTGACATCCTTTAAAAAAATATATATATAAGAAAGGTTAATATTATTATTATGATTACAGCATGGGAACAAAATGTAAAGAAATAAAATAGTAAGTCTTGTCTATGCTCCAATCAAATGCTACCACTTTCCCTTCCTATAAATATCAACATTTTCAGGTCCCTAAACCCCCACAACACAACCTTCTTCTTCTTCTTCTTAATCTATACATCCATGGCATCCAGTTTGGGATTCTCAGTCACCGGAGCTCATCTCAAAGACATCAGTCCAAAAGGGTCGTTTCGACGTACAACTAAACTCGACGAATTGATTATGAATAAAAAGAAACTAAGTTTAATAACCAACGTAGCGGGTTATAAGTTTCCGGTAGTGGCTCCTCCTCAAGAACTCGCCGGAAAAAATCAGAAACTGGCGGCGTGGACGAGCATCCGACAAGAGAGGTGGGAAGGGGAGCTGACTGTTCAAGGAGACATTCCTCTTTGGCTAGTAATTCATTCTCTCTTTATCCTATTTCCTTAATTTATAAATTTAATCTTCATTTATTCATTATAACCCTTTTCAAAATGTTTTTCTATTTCATATTTTATCTTTTTTTATATATATAATTTAACTTTCAATACATATGAAACTTTTGCATGGAGTAAATTTATGAACAATATAATATAATAAAACTACCGTGAAATGAATATAACTTAAATAAAAAGATCGATCGGTTATGATGCATTGATTCGATCCCTTTTTGTTCAAATAGTCCAAAGAATGTGTCCTTGTAATTTTCTCTAAAATTTAAAACTATTATAAAAAAAATTAAAATATTAATATTTTTGTCCAGTTACAATATGGCTAGCTAGAATTAATTAATGAGATTACATGATCAAAGTGCTCTTTGTTCATGGCAGACAAAATGTTACAACTTACAAGTGCTTATTATAATCTCAATTATTTATTCCTATTTTTCATTGCCACTATCATTCTTTATTATTCTCACTATTTATGAATCTAAGTTCATTTTTTTCCTTTTAATGTATTTATTGGTTAATTTGTCCCTATAAATTAAAGTTTGGATTAATGATTCTAATAATAAGAATAACTATGTATATGTAGAACGGGACGTACCTAAGAAATGGACCCGGTTTATGGCACCTAGAAGATTATAATTTTCGTCACATGTTCGATGGTTACGCTACTCTAGTGCGCCTTCAATTTGAAAATGGTCGCATCATAATGGGTCATCGTCAGATCGAATCTGAAGCCTACAAAGCTGCTCAGAAGAACAAGAAACTGTGTTACCGAGAATTCTCCGAGGTTCCAAAGACTGAGAGTTTCTTGTCCTATATAAGCGACTTAGCCAATCTATTATCAGGTGCATCACTAACGGATAACTCTAATACTGGAGTCGTGAAATTGGGAGACGGGCGGGTAGTATGTTTGACCGAGACGGTTAAAGGGTCGATTGTAGTTAACCCTGATACGTTGGACACATTGGGAAAATTTGAGTATAGTGATAATTTAGGGGGGTTAATTCACTCGGCCCATCCTATTGTCACGGATTCGGATTTTTGGACCTTGTTGCCCGATTTGATTAGTCCTGGTTACTTGGTTGTGCGAATGGATCCGGGTTCGAACGAGAGAAGGCTCATAGGTCGAGTGGATTGTCGAGGTGGACCTGCCCCGGGGTGGGTCCACTCGTTCCCTATGACAGAACATTATATAATTGTGCCCGAAATGCCCTTAAGGTATTGTGCCCAAAATTTGCTAAGGGCAGAGCCCACGCCTCTATACAAGTTTGAGTGGCATCCTGAGTCCAAAGGTTTCATGCATGTTATGTGCAAGGCTAGTGGCAAAATTGTAAGTCTCCTTTATCTCAAATTCTATACTTTTTGGTTTATACAATAACTTAATATAAAAAGACTAGGCATGACCTTTTTACATGCAAATTAAACATTTTGATGTAACAATTATGCAAATTAAACATTTTGATGTAAACATTTATAATCTATGTTCAATCCAATAATGAAAGGTGGCTAGTGTGGAGGTGCCATTGTTCGTGACATTTCACTTTATCAATGCATATGAAGAGACCGATGGAGATGGAAGGGTGACTAGTGTCGTGGCTGATTGTTGCGAGCACAATGCCGATGCGTCCATCTTGGAAAAGTTATGTCTTAAGAATCTAAGGTCGTCATTGGGAAAAGACGTCTTACCCGATGCAAGGTACTATGCTCGATCAATCCATATATCTTATCGATAACTTATAAATAGATAGATGGCCAAATCTTATGATTTTTTTTTAAAAATTAATGTGGATCAGAAGTTTATTTATATTGTTATTTGTGGATGAATATAGGGTTGGGAGATTCACAATACCTTTGGATGGAAGTCCTTATGGGACTCTTGAGGCAGCATTAGAGCCAAATGAGCATGGAAGAGGAATGGATATGTGTAGCATAAACCCTAACTTTTTGGGGAAGAAATATAGATATACTTATGCATGTGGTGCCCAACGACCATGCAACTTCCCAAATACCATTACCAAGGTATGTCATGAAATTATTGACAATTTTAGTTAACACTTGTGTATTGATTTTTTTTTTCTTCTTTTATAGATTGATCTTGTAAATAAGAAGGCAAAGAATTGGCATGATCCCGGTTCTATTCCCTCGGAGCCATTCTTCGTGCCTCGACCCGGCGCAACTGAGGAAGACGATGGTGAGTTGATCTTGACAATATAACAAGAAATGTTAAATTAATTCTTAAAACTAATATTTACTTGATATATATAGGGGTTGTGATCTCAATGATAAGTGACAAAAACGGGGAAGGCTATGCTTTGATATTAGATGGATCGACATTCGAAGAAATTGCCAGAGCAAAGTTCCCTTATGGCCTTCCATATGGACTCCATGGGTGTTGGGTACCCAAGTAAAGATTTCATCTTCCTAATGCATCAAATAAATGTAGTGATATGTTGTTCTTAAATTCCTTATTATTGAGAACAATGTCAATATTAATTGGTGGAGATATAAATTTAGTGTGTGAGAAAATTACAAAAATGTGTAATATTAAGAAATAGTTTGTGACATCTATGTGTAACTTTTTTTTATAGGATGGCTTAATTTTCTATGTAAAAAATCTTTAAAATAAATAAATAAAATCGACCACAGTGGGAGTCGAACCCACGACCTTCTGATCCGAAGTCAGACGCGCTAATCCACTGCGCTATGCGGTCTTGTTGGTCTCACTTATTCCAATAAATTTTATTACACAAAATCTTTAAATGATTGACTGAATTTTATACAGGTTTTAAATAATTAGTATTTTTCTTCATTAACTTTCATTAAGCCTGATAATTATCTATAAACTAGATCATTAATATCTATATTGGATCTAACTTCCAATACTTGAAAAGAAATAAAAAAATTAAATCCTATACAAAATAAAATCGTCAAACCCACCAATATTGTAGATGAATTGAAAAAAAAAATAAAAAAAATAAACATTGTATAAGATACTTGGTTTGACTTTTAATAAGAATTTTTAAAATGAAAATAAATGTATTGCTAATTTTCATACATTCAAGCAAATAAATAAAAACGTTAAGTTTCACATATTATAAGTTTTTATTGTAAACATAATTTTATTTAAAAATCAAATATAAGTGGTTATAAAAAAATTTAATCTAACAAACTAATATGACTCTAAATGATTGGTTATAATATAAATTATTAATTAAACTTATATTAAATAAGTTCATAATTTTAAATTAATCAATATGTTATTTTTTCTTACACTTTTTTTTTAAAAAAAATATTTAAATTGTGAATTCTATTTTAATAATAATTTATAGTTATAATATTTATTTTAATTCAATATTTTCAACATGAAAATAATAACAACAATTAATACTAACTACAAGTTGTTAATATTGACGTACACTTCAAATTAAATTGTAACGTTATTAATTAATATAGTGAATAGTGATCAATTATAATCTTACCATTTATAAATACAATGTGGGAACATTTTATATGAGAAAAGTAAAAATAGAAGACTTTTTATTGGACTAATAGATAGTAACCAAATTGAATTAATATTCAAATGTTCAATAATTAATTTATATATACATATATGATTAATTTTTAGTTTAGATACTACGATATTAAACAAGTACAAGTTTTGAGATAGTTCTCCAATTCATATGGTGTTGTTGTCTTTAAGATCTCGCAATATACAATCCGTTGGAGAAAATTGACATATAATATGATTTGTCTTAGCAAGTTTAGATGCTGAAGTTATGTTGTATTTGAAGTTAAAACGTGCATAACATCAAGAAGTTTCAATTTATCAGAAAGTTTTATATTTCCTATTTCAAATGTTTAGTTGTTCCATCACGTAAAAATAAAGGTATATTAACAACTAACTCCAATGTCAATATATGTTCATTTTTAAAATTACGTAACCATTAAAATTAGAAGTTTTATTGTGAAAAGCTTTGTGTACCTTCGTAGTAATGTTCTTTACCTTTTCCTTCTTTAAGAAGATCTTTCATCATTATTTTGAAGGTAGGCGCAATTTCAACTTTACTTATTTTGAAAGATAATTTTTCAGAGAATTATGGTTATTCTTCATAAATGGAGAAGGGAGTGTCTGCCATATTAGCCACATTTTTTTATCTTTTGATCTTTATTCCTCTTCTATCAATCTGGATACTCATTCAACATGAAACAACCATCTTGATTGTGTCCTTCAGTTCTACAATGGGTACAATACATATCTCTGGAAGAACTTCCTTTGTTGTTACATTTCCCATAGATTGTCTTCCTCATTTTTCGCGAAAATGCAAAATATGCAAAATATTTTAATGTAACAATATTGTTATTAAACACTAATTTTTAAAAAGTTTGTTATGATTTACATTCAATCCAATAATTAAAGGTGGCTAGCGTGAAGGTGCCATTGTTAGTGACATTTCACTTCATCAATGCATATAAAGAGACCGATGAAGATGGAAGGGTGATTAGTGTCGTGGCTGATTATTGCGAGCACAATGCCGATGCGTCCATCTTGAAAAAGTTATGTCATAAGAATCTAAGGTTGTCATTGGGAAAAGACGTTTTGCCCGATGCAAGGTACATAACTCGATCAACTCATGAATTTTATTGATCATTTATAAAGAGTGTTGATAATAGATAGATGGTGAAATATTATGATTCTTTTTAAATTAATGTGGGTCGAAGTTTATTTATATTGTTATTTGTGGATGAATATAGGGTTGGGAGATTCACGATACCATTGAATGGGAGTCCTTGTGGGACTCTTGAGGTAGCATTGGAACCAAATGAGCATGGAAGAGGGATGGTTATGTGTAGCATAAACCCTAACTTTTGGGGGAAGAAATATAGATATACTTATGCACGTGGTGCCTAACGCCCATGCAACTTCCCAAACACCATTACCAAGGTATGTCATGAAATTAATGACAATTTGTAGCTAACACTTGTGTATTGATTGGATATTTTCCTTTGTAGACTGATGTTGTAAATAAGAAGGCAAAGAATTGACATGATCACGGTTCTATTCCCTCTGAGCCATTCTTCGTGCCTCGACCTGGCGCAACCGAGGAAGACGATGGTGAGTTGATCTTGATAATATAACAAGAAATATTAAATTAATTCTAAAAATCAATATTTACTTGATATATACAGGGGTTGTTGTCACGTCCAAAATCCAAATTCATTTGTTTGTCGTCGCCGCATGTTATACATTTAATTTTGATAATAACATGCTAGGCTGAAAGTAAATCATTCATTTATATTCATAAATACCAATACAATAGTAATATAATCTCACAATGTTCTCAAAAGATACTAATGATACCATATCTTCTTCTAGGCTATTAATTCTTACAAAACATCATATCCTTGTTTTAAATTACACTTCTGTGAACAAAATATAGAGTGAATAATATAGATAGACGCCTTCATCAATAGTACCTATATATGATTCAGTCACTTTGATCCTTCTAGACTATTCCAGATCTCTTTCTGAAAAGAATTCATCCAATTGGAATGAGCTAAACGCGTTCGGTAGGAAATAACAATCATTTAATAGCTAAATTAAGTTACATATATTATGATGAAGAAGACAAGGTATGCATCATGTAAGATATACATTTGAAATTCTATTCTAAAACTCAAATAAAAATACTCTTTTCTCCATTTTCTTTAACATACACATAAATACAATTTATCATAAATTAGGTCTCAAAGTTAATTCTATGAAATTAACTTCATTATTCTAAAAGTTTACCTTTAATAGTCTAACAATTAATTTAACAGCACAAGATCCATACATAATATTCATTTATTAGCTTAGCAACATAAAACTCCTAATGATCCCATATATTAGCATGATGGCTCAACGCCCTTAAGTTAGCATAATGGCAAAGCCCTTAGGATTCAAATGTTAGCGTAATGACATAAGCCGTAAAGTTCAAATGTTAGCTGACCTAAACCCTTAAGATTCACATGTTAGCATAATGGCGCAATGCCCTTCAAATTCAAATCATTTCAGCACAACCACATATACATAATAATAAATAAATTATTCACATATAGTCATGAATGTCTTCAAATAATCTTAACATTCATATTTCGAATAACTCATAACATCAAATGTCTCCAATATCTTTAACTACCTCAAGCATGCATGTTTCGTTATATCCTCAAATATCTTTCACTATTTCAATCATTTCAAACATGCATATCTCTCTTCAAATATAGTCCTTATACAATCGTAAATCTACAGAGTCTTCAACTATTCCTAGCATTTATATTTAATCTAAGTCATATCATCGTATATCTTCACATTCCTAAGTGCTAACCCTATTTTATAATTTCTTCATTATTTCGCCTCGCCTAACGAATGCCTAAACACTAAACATATATTCCTTTATCAATACATATCACTACTTCTTTATCTCAGATTTCCTAATGTATTCTTAGTCCCCTTTAATCACTTATCATTAACATCAGATGATGTAGCTTAATTAAGACTAAGAAAAGAGTGAAATTTTCATACTTTGTCAATGCTTTTTTTGCCCTAAGCCAAACCAAATCTTCTTTTTCTCTTTCTAGCTTTTCTATTCTCTTCTTCACTCCCACTCTCATAAAAGATTTTTACCAAGTCATAAAGAGATAATGTCAAGTATTATTATATATATTTTATTTTTATTATTATTATTATTATTATTATAGTTGTGATCTCAATGTTAAGTGAACCAAAAAAAAACCGGGAAGGGCCGGAAGGCTATGTTGAACTCCATGGGTGTTGGGTACCCAAGTAGAGACTTCATCTTCCTAATGTATCATTATATGTATTAATATGTTGTTCTCAATTTCCTTATATGAATGTGTAACCTTTTTTTATAGTTGTTTGACAAAATGTGTAACATTTTTTTATCGTTAATTAAGGTCCTTATTTAAGGATTTGTTTGAGTTCTCTATTGAAAAGCTTAATTTCCTTTGTAAAAAGTTGTAAAAGAAGAAGCCAAAAATAAAATCGACCACAGTGGGAGTCGAACCCACGACCTTCTGATCCGAAGTCAGACGCGCTAATCCACTGCGCTATGCGGTCACTTTACTTTCACTTTTTCAAATAATTAAAATAACAAGTAATATTCACATGGATGACTAAATATTATACAGTTTTTAAATAATTAGTATTAAGTCTGATAATTATCCATAAACTACATCATTTATATCTATATTGGTTCCAACTTCTAATACTTGCAAATAAAATATATTAATTAGATCCTATAAAAAATAAAATCGTCAAACCCATTTATATAGATAAATTAAAAAAAAATCTGTAAATGCTTCCGGTTGGAATTTACTAGATTTGAATATGGTGCTAATTTCATAAATTTAAAATAAACAAATTTTAAGTTTTACGCATCTTAAAATTTTATTTTGAATATATTTTCACTTAAATATAAAAAAATAATTGATTATAAATATACATTATTAAATAAATTTATAATATATTAAATTAAGTAATATGTTATTTTATGTCTTGCATTTTTGTAAATCTTTATTAAAATTACAAGTTCTAAAATAATAATAAGTTATAATCTTTACTCTAATTTAATTATTTACAACATGAAAGAAAATGATAACAACTTCTTATTATTGACGTATGAATTCAAATTAAATTTTCACATAATTAATTAATATAGTGATCAATTATGATCTTACCATTTATAAATACAATATGGGAACATTTTATATGAGAAAAGTAAAAACAGAAGACTTTTAATTGGACTAATAGTAACCAAATTGAATTATTTAAATGTTCAACAATTAATTTTTATATATAATTAATTTATAGAAGTCAAATTTATCAATAATGTATTTGTATTGCAAAGAAGATGTCCCATTCAATCACCTGAAATGGCATATCTTTGTGATTTTTTTTTTTAAAAAATGATATTTTCTTTCTTTTTAAAAATAATTTATCTTCAATTATATTATATTAATACTTACAACAATGTTTAAAAATATAAATAAATAATTTATCGTATTGGTTGTATGTGTATGAGAAGGCCATGTGGGAGAATTCCAGTGCAGCAGGCTGCAGTTGCGCTGTCTAAATAATTGGCCAACTCTTACTTACCACTAATTAAATTAATTAATTAATAATACTAAATTATATTAAGTTCTTTCTTTAAAATTAAATCAGAACCAACTTTCATTTAATAATTAATTTATACCATCCATTTAAATAACTAAGATAGGCCATGTCTAGTTAATGCCTCTCATAATTCATTATATTCGCATTATTTGTAATGACTATGGTTAAATTTTCAATTTAATATATGTTCAAATTATTAAAAAAAAAAATCATATAGAGCTCTTAAATTGGAGTGCAAGTACTATTTTTTTTTTTAAATATACTTTTACCAATCAAATTGATACTCATTCTCACACAATTATTTTTTAAAATTTCAACCTTTTAGTTTAATTATAAAATATTAGGATATATATCAAAAAAAAAAATTGTCAAAAAAAATATTGGTAATTGTATTCTAACGATTCTAATGAAAAATTATTAATTTATTGTACACAAAATAAATGTATTTTCGATGATATGAAATACAATAACTAGGGATTTATTGTATATATATAGATTTATAAATAAAGTTGTTTTTGAATTTTAATAAAAGAATTCTACTTTTCTAAAAGATTTGAGATCTTTTGAGACCAGATTATCACCAAAATAAAATATAAACTATATAGATGGAAAATAAAATAATCTCAAAAGTGATTTAGTTAATCCTTATTAATAGTGTGTTGTCATTTATGCCCACACATATATATAATGTCGTTATTCGTTTCCCTAAAAGTGTCGCGGTGAAAATAGAGAGAATAATGTGTAAATTTTTATATGATTTTTTAACTCGTCGTTTTTTCATATAGTTGACTGAGATAAAATTAATTGTTTTAAAAATTAAGAAGGTTTGGATATTTGAGATCTTATTTATTTTATTAAGGTTCTTTTATAAAAATGGTGCAGTACAATTGCAATAGAACCGGGTAGTCTCTAAGATGATTCTATATAATTTTTTGTTGGAAAAAACTTTGGGAGTCAAAAAATTCTATCTAAAATCTTGTTCTTTTTATGAAGTGTTTATTCATAATGGAATTCTAACGGATAATATGTGCATGAAAAAATATTGTAATATGGCTAGTCAGTCTTATGTGTCACAAAGAAGTTGAATCAACAATTCACTTACTCTTGCATTGTTGAAAGTGACTAGTATTTGTAGTCTTTGTGGTTTATTACTAAGATTCATTGAGTGATGTCTGAGTCTTTAAATAGTTGTTGAGAAGATTGAATTGATGCGGTTATATGACATGCCTACTTATTTGGGTTACCATCTCAATTATTTTTTGATGAATTATCAAGTTTGAAAGAAATCGTCGACTTTCAATGATTTTAATTGTTCGATGCGTATCATTCATAATACTATTATGATAATGTTTTATTAGATTAGTTTAAAAAAGTCAATAGAGTCTGTCGAAGAGTTAATTAATTGTTTTTCTCAAGAATTTACGAGCTCGATAATTAACTGAGTAGCATTTTTTATTCTTTTGGGTTTTGTCGTTATGTTTAAACGATTTTTTTAACATTTAATATACATATTTTTTTAAAAAAATAATAAACAAAAAAAATTCTAATTTTTTAAAAATAAAATATATATTTATTTTTATAAAAAAAATGTTCATTGAATTTAAAATAATTTTTAGCAATAAAAAGAATTCAAAATAGTTTATATTTATTTAGAAGGTAGTACAAGTATTCGAGAGATTTTATATTATATGCGTTGATTAGCAAAATAAATAAAAAAATAAAGAAAAAAAAATAAAGAAATAAAATAAATCAATTTTATTTTAATTTCTTAAAAAATATACTTTTTAAATTTATTACTTAAAAAAAGTGTTCAAATATTCTCTTACTTTTCCTAAAATATAACATTTAAATGTCATATATATACTTTTACATGTTTTTTTTTTATTAATTCCAATGTTTTTTTTAACTTATATTTTTTAAGAATATTTTTAATAAATTCAATAATACTTTTAATAAATTATAAAAAAGTCTTATACGTAAATTTCTTACTCAGGTCCTCTTCTCTTTGTATTATTATTATTGTCTCTCTCTCTCTTTCTCTCTCTTCTCTGACAATGGCTTCTCTGTTCAGAGACAAATCACTCGGTCAATCGAAGAGAGAGAGTACCATGCCGGCAGCCGCCGTCACCCGCCTTAACTCCGGCGTACTCTCCGGCGCCAGCACTTCCCTTCCATCTCCATTCGGCGGTATAACACCGACAATTTCCTCCGCCGACCTCCGCGAAACTGCTTACGAGATCTTTGTAGCCGCCTGCCGCACTTCCTCCGGAAAACCCCTTACTTACATTCCCAGCAACTCCACCAATTCTGATCGATCTCCTTCTCCCTCTCCTTCATCGAATTCCATCTCCCCTTCAATGCAGAGATCTCTCACTTCGGCTGCTGCTAGTAAGGTTAAGAAGGCATTTGGTCTCCGATCCAGTTCGAATTCTTCATTAGGGATTAAGAAGATTGAAGGGAGTCCACCTTCCGGTGGTAAAACTAAGAAGCCGGTGACTGTTGGGGAGCTGATGAGAGTTCAGATGAGGGTTTCGGAAAATACAGATTCGAGAATTCGGAGGGGTTTGTTGAGGATTGCTGCTGGACAGGTGATTTATCTGTTTTATGTAGTGGTTTCAGAGTAGAGAGACTTGAATCTAATGGATTCCTTTTATTTCATGATCTAATGAATCTTGTAGAATTAATTGAAGATAGATAGATGCTTATATCTAATGAATTTGTTACATACTGACGATTTTTATGTGCTGAACATTGAAATTATGTTCTAAGTTATTGACCCCTTTTGGCATGTAGCTATAGTTAAAGATCTCAATTATGTATATTATTATTTAGGGTAGAAGTTACTCAAATTTGAGTTAAAGACTCCCTGCACTCACGGATGGTGCAAAATAGGGATTGATTACAACACTAATTGATGTTAAAGACTCTTACAAGTTACAAGTATGAATATTTTTAATCCAACCATTTTGCGTGTGTTTTCTTTCACTACCAATATCCATTACATGGGTTCAAAGTGTTTCAGTTGGAATGTTTCTCCTGTGTATTTTATGGGTTTGGGAATGAAGGTATTTGATAAATCTTTATATAATGAATATGAGAATGTTTAAGATTATTCACTTCTTGTTTCACTTTATGCTTATTTTCCTTTTCTAAAGTCAGTTTTGTTTATTTATTAGTGTTGAAGATTTACTTTCTTACACAAACTTACTCTTTTCTTTTATCTTCTTACTTGTGTGTGTATGTTTTGACAGTCATAGGATTCATACCCTTCCCTTAGCTGTAATAACTCTTTTGCTACATAGAATTAAGAGATTCTATTCTTTTACCTGTGCAGGTTGGAAGGCGAGCTGAGTCAATGGTTCTTCCACTAGAGCTATTGCAGCAGTTCAAATCATCTGATTTCACTGATCAAGAAGAATATGATGCATGGCAAAAGAGAAATCTGAAAATGCTGGAGGCTGGACTCTTATTACATCCTCACCTGCCAGTTGAGAAGTCGAATGTTGCTGCACAGAGGTTGCGGCAAATTCTTCATGGTGCCTTAGAGAGGCCAATAGAAACTGGCAGAAACAATGAATCGATGCAGGTCCTTCGCAGTGCTGTAATGACTCTTGCTTCCAGATCGTTGAGCGAATCTCTTGTTGAGTCATGTCATTGGGCGGATGGGTTACCATTGAATCTACATCTCTATGAGATTCTTCTCGAGGCTTGCTTTGATGCTAGTGATGAGGCATCAATGATAGATGAAGTTGACGAGCTCATGGAAATGATAAAGAAAACTTGGGGAATCCTTGGATTGAATCAAATGCTCCATAACCTTTGTTTTTCATGGGTTTTGTTTAACCGTTTCGTTGCGACAGGGCAAGTTGAAAATGAGCTGCTATTTTCTGCTGATAATCAGCTAGCTGAAGTCGCAAAAGACTCTAAAACAATCAAAGATCCTGCTTATTCTGGGATACTAAGCTCTACTTTAAGTGCAATATTGGGATGGTCAGAGAAGCGGCTTCTTGCTTATCATGATACTTTTGACAGAGGAAATATTGACTCCATGGAATGCATAATATCTCTTGGAGTATCAGCAGCTAAGATCTTAGTTGAAGACATATCTAATGAATATAGGAGGAAGAGGAAAGGTGAAGTTGATGTGGCTCGCAACAGGGTTGATACTTATATTAGGTCTTCAATTCGCACTGCATTTGCCCAGGCAAGCCTACTGTATTCAATCTGTTACAGTTCCTTCCTTTGTCATTGATCTCTAGTTAATACTATTAAACTTCTTGCATATCTAGCAGAATCGGAAGATTGTGCTACACCGGATATTTCTGCCCCTTTTTCAAGGTTTCTTTGAAGTTTCTAGAATAGAAATCTTGTAATTGTTGTCTAAGTGTGTAGGACAAAGTTCTAGCTCCATTATTTATTGCTTTAGATTTTCTAATTAAATTATCTTGTACTCATCATGCTTAAGAAGATATTGAAGGTTCTCTGTGCATTTCCAGCCCACAATTGTTTGCCTAAACAATTGTATTTTGATCTGCAGAAGCTTGTCTATCCAATAGGTGTTTGATTTGTACATATTTTATTATGTGGACTTTGATTTTTGTTGGTCTGAGCCATGTAACCATAAATCTTAGGTTAATCTGTTTTTATTTTAATCTTAGCCAAAGGTTTTAGAAAATTGTCTAGTTGTTAATCTCATCTACAACATATATCTGTATAAACACTAGAGATAATAGCCACACGTTTTACTTGTTTAAGCTAAGCTAATGGTTAACTAGCGCTGTTGCTGATAATATGTCTGGTATTGTTGAATGTAGAGAATGGAGAAGGCAGATTCAAGCCGCCAAGCATCCAGAAACCACTCAAAACCAGTTCCCCTTCTTGCGATACTTGCTAAGGACATAGGTGAGCTGGCTGCTAACGAGAAGGAGGTTTTCAGTCCAATACTGAAGAGATGGCACCCTTTTGCGGCAGGAGTAGCTGTAGCCACTCTCCATGCATGCTATGGTAATGAACTGAAGCAATTTGTTTTGGGAACAAGGGAGTTGACACCAGAAGCTGTACAAATCTTGAGAGCTGCAGATAAGTTGGAGAAAGAGCTTGTTAATACTGCTGTTGAAGATTCCGTGGAATGTGATGATGGTGGCAAGGCAATAATTCGTGAGATGCCTCCTTATGAAGCCGAATCTGTTATAGCCAATTTGGTTAAAGCTTGGATTAAGACAAGAGTGGACAGACTAAAGGAATGGATTGATAGAATAGTCCAACAAGAGGTACTTTTCTCTCCCTCTATAATTTTATTCAACAGTGGAAGCATATCCAAGTTCATGAAGTTTATTGCTCTTGCTGTGTATGTGCAGTCAAGTCATGGTTTGGATAATGATCTTTGAATTATTATTCAACTTCTGCTTCCTTTTTGCAGCTGATGTATATAGCAGTTAACACAATGTCTTGTGTGATAAGAACATAATGTAATATCTTTTTTTTAATGGGTAACATTTGAACCTTATCTCATATAGGAATGGAATTTAACCCCTAGATCAAGTGTTAAATCCCGAAACCTTGCAGCCCTTCATCTAGTTCTTTCCTGTTCAACTGTCATCTCTAGCTGCTTTACTGAAAACTTCCCATCTATCTTCATCACTTCTATCATGGGGCAAAGTTGCTTCTGGCAATGAAGACACGGAGAAAGTTCACCTAGAAGGGAACATATATTTAGATAGTTCACCATCATGCAGTAACCAGTCTTCATAATATAGTTTGACAGTATGCTTTCAAATTATATCAAGCACAGCCTTAAACTCATTGAATTATGTTAATTTGATTCCACTATTATTTAAAATTACTTAATTATTTAGATTCAGTTCAAATTAAAATAAAAAATCTGAATTAATTCTGTAAGTTACGAATGACTTAAATCGGTAATCTAGTAACAGCATGCCATAGACAAGGTTAACCCCTTAAGATTATCAAATGACTACACTAAAAAAATAAAGTAGTTACTTTCCTGACATTAATTCTACATTTTATCAAATCCAACTTACATACGAATACCAAGTACATAAGATTTAAATATTTTTAGTTGGTTTATTCAGCATTTATTATTGACACGCTTAACTTATTCAACACTTAATTTTCAGTTTTGTCAAAAGCACCTAAGTCTAACTGTTGTTTAGAGAATATATGTACCTGCTCAATAAGTAAGGAACTAAATGATTTTGATACTTGTTCTTGAGGTTATCTTATATGTTGGATATTTACAGTAATAGTTGCATGTCCATTATGATAGGTGTGGAAACCACTAGCAAATCAGGAACCATATGCCCAATCTGCAGTCGAAGTTCTTCGAAATATCGATGAGACCTTAGATGCCTACTTTCAGCTACCGATACCCATGCACGCTGCCTTGCTTTCTGACTTAATGGCTGGCCTGGACAGATGCCTTCAATATTATGTAACCAAGGCAAAATCAGGATGCGGTAAGATTTATATTTCTTGGACAAGGGAACATAATACTTGGCATTGATAACATCTGTTTAACATTATGAATGTTTGTTTAGGATCAAAGAACACATTCGTTCCTACTATGCCTGCTTTGACCAGATGTACGGTGGGAACAAGATTTCATGGCGTGTGGAAGAAAAAAGAAAAGAGCTTGAACAGCCAGAAAAGAAACTCTCAAGTAGCAACAGCTAATGCAGATAACTCTTTTGGCATACCACACCTATGCACTCGTGTGAACACTTTGCACCATCTTCGTTCCGCATTGGATGAAATAGAGAAAAGAATAATTACTCTGTTGAGGAATTCCGAGTCTGCTCAAGAAGAGGATTTCAAAGATGGGTTGGGGAAAAAATTTGAGCTGACACCTTCTGCTTGTCTTGAAGGTGTCCAGCAACTCTCAGAAGCCATCGGTTACAAAATCGTGTTTCACGATCTGAGCAACGTGCTTTGGGATGGTTTGTACATGGCTGAGCCATCAACTGCCAGGATTGAGCCATTTGTTATCAATCTCGAGCAAATTCTGACGGTTATATCTGACACGTTGATTGAGAAAGTCCGTACACGAATCATTGCTGATATAATGCGAGCTTCTTTCGATGGGTTCTTGTTAGTTTTGCTTGCTGGGGGGCCATCTAGAGCTTTTACTAAACAAGATAGCCAAATCATTGAGGATGATTTCAAAACCCTAAAGGATTTGTTCTGGGCAAATGGAGATGGATTGCCAGATGAATTGATTAACAAGTTCTCAGCTACTGCAAGAGATGTCCTCCCACTTTTCCGCGCTGATACAGAGAGCCTAATTGATCGGTATCGAAGAATAACTGTAGAAACTTACGGGTCAGTGGCTAAATCCAGGCTTCCATTGCCGCCAACTTCTGGACAATGGAATCCAACAGAACCAAACACCCTTCTCCGTGTTCTTTGTTACCGCAATGATGAAGCATCTTCGAAGTTCTTGAAGAAGTCATATAATTTACCCAAGAAACTGTGAAAAAATGAGACCTGCCTGCGATAATATTGTTATTACTTATGTGGGGATCTGGAAATGACTGTTATTGTATAGTAGCTATTTGGGCCCGTATTCTTTTGTTTTTTCTTCCACGAATTTGCAACCTTCATTAGCGAAAGAACCAAAACAAACAATGAGGCGGACATATACAGGTTTGTCATTCTTTTTTCATATATATATTATATATATATATGTCATTTGTTTATATGAGCATCATGTTAGACTCTACTCTTGGTATTCTGTATGCATTGGCACAGTATGTAGTGCAATGTGATGAGATTATTCAACCTGTAACATTATGTGAGGATCGTCCATATTTGGAATAGAAGATGTTTTTAATACTCGTTTGGAAACACTTTTTGGATCTGGATCTGAATCTATATTAGAAACAGTCAATCAATTTTGTAATTTGTGACTAAGTTTTGTTTCCAAACGTGAGCTCACCTGAATTCACATCCAGGTGAGATACTTGATGAAAAGGAATTGCTTTCCAGTTTCTCATCCAGATCCATAAATGTTTTCAAATGGGTCATATCTAGGATTGTCCCACTAAGCAGTTTTTTCGCATGTTCACTTTTGCACTATCTTTCTGAGATCCGGGTTGCAGTGACACCCTTTCCTTTTAACATGTCCAATAGACGCACACTTTGTTGTGACACAAGTGTTCCTAGTTTTGCACTCACTCTGCAAATCTGTCGAACCTTGCCCTTTGAAGTTTGGATAGAGTGTTTCTAGCCAGGTCTTCTTCTAAATGCATTTCTTTCTTTCGAGTTGATTTGATGACTGAGTCTTACATTTGAGATCAAATGTATTCGCATATATGCAGTTTATTTTGTAGGAATTCCATCTGATTCAAAATCTTAGACAGAGTGTTCCAATGTGTGAGATGAATTTATGTATTTGTTTTGTGTCTTTCCTCCAAGTATACATACACACAGAATTCCTTTTTATGTCATTCTGGGTTTGGACTAGAACATGTCCATAAAACATTTTTTTGTGTTCAAATATCTTGTCCGAATATTGATTAGCGATTTATCGTCAAAATTCAATTCCAACTCAAGAAAGTGTTTCCAATAGGGTTTACAGTGTATTTGTTATCATATTTGGGTTGAGTAAGGTCACTGTATTTGTATTTTGTTTTTCTCTAATCCTATTTGTTAATGAGTTTGATGGTCAATAACCATCCTAGTCCTAGGCCTCTTACTTTATTTTAATCAATATATTTTTTTTATTGAGAAATAAATAAAAATTAAGGCACAACTTATGTTTAAATAAATTGTAAATAATTTATTTATTAAAAAATATTCAATGCAACAAGTTAGCTTGTGACCTTTTCTTGTGAGAGAGATTTATTAATTTTTGTTCCAAGCCTCAGATTTAGCATTTTTTTTATGGGTTTAGTTGTTTATAGATAGATATTATTTCTAAAATGTAATAGATGTGGTTAAGATATATCTAGAAATAAATGTTAATATATATTAAAGAATATTATTTTATTTAAAGAAAATTCAAATATATTTAGAATATATTTTTTATTTAAACTTTAAATGTATACACTAAATGGATATTTTTCTGTTAGATTTAGTACAAATTCATTCAAAATATGATGAGATCTATTTTTATATAAAATATATTTAATACAAAAAAGAGAATATGGATTACTTTTAATATTCATTATTCAAATGATCCTCATAGATAGGACATGTGGTGTGACACTCACGAGGAGAATGCTGGAATGTTCCTGCTAAAAGCACGAAATATATGTGGTCAATAAATTGTTTTATTTTATTTACATAGTTTTATAAAATATAAAATTCATCATAAATTTATTTATTTGATTTCCTGCAACATTAAATCACAAGCTAAAACTATATTATATTATATTATATTGTTTGTAACTATGCTTGCAATTCATGACCAACCAAAAAAAATGATCTTGAGCTTTGGTCAAAATAAAAAATAAGCCCCCTAAAATTTTAAAAGTATTCAAATAGGGATGTGAGGTTAGGTTTTCTCTTAACAATCTAACCAAAATAGAAGGATCCAATCAAATCTTCTATAATCCAGAAAGATTGTAATATAATCTTATATATTTTTCAAATTCATATATATTGCAAATCCTAATTGAATTATACAATAGATACAAATTATTGTATTTGTGATGTCATTTATCAATTATTTTTTTCCAACTTTTGTGTGGCACAATTTTCATTTAATTCAAAAACATCCTTTAAATTAGACCATAAAAAGAACCAAGAAAAAAAAACAACAATACCATCAAAATAAAATTAAAAAAACGGACTAAACAGGTTTCCTGAAAAAAAAATATTTGAGTGTAAGTCTATAGTCTCTTAATCGAGGCAGATTAAATTGTCATCCCTAATCTTCACTTCGGGCAATCTCAACCCACCTATTAAAATTTCACAACAAAATTATATGGATTAATAAAGGATAATGTGTGGCAAGTTTTCCTCCCATTTTGAAAAACATATCCTCTCCTAAATAAGAATGACATGTTAATCTATATACTACATTTTAGATATTTATCCCATAAAAATGGCTCAATTTTCTCCTCTAAAACATTTCTCATCTTAATAAATAAAAAGGAATTGACATCTTAATCTATATACTTGCACCATTTTAGATATTTATCCATGAAAATGGCTCAATCTTCTCCTAAAATATATATCTCATCTTAATAAATAAATAAATAATTGTATAATAATAATAATACCCCAAAAAAGATGTCCCATTTCTTAAAAGAATATGCCAAAAACATGAAAAGAATAATAGTGAGGAAATTTTAGTTGCCAGCAAAGAAGAAGCCAAAACATTTGCAAGTGGAAGGGACCTTCCATATAAAGACAATATACAATTTAATTACTTAACTTTTTTATTTTTCATTTTTCTCTCAACTTCTTTTGTATCAGATCTATAATTCAAAAGCTGCACCTTTATCTAAATAAAAATCAAATCTCAAATATATGGTTTCTGAATTGTGAGATTATTTAATTTGTAACTTTATCATTAACTGTAGATTTTTTTTTTCTTTTTGTTCTGATAATATTGTAGTTTTTGATTCTTCTTTGTAGTGTGACTAATTCTCACATGTAAACAGATAACCCGTAAACACATTTAGTTAATGAGTGAAATTTGACTCTTGACGAGTTCAATCTCTTATTACCCAGATATGATCTTCTGTTACGGGATCTCTATGTTCCCCTCACAGAGAAGTAGAGAAGTGCAAAACGGTCATATTTAAAAAAAAATGATTGTTTTTCTTTTTTAGGTGAAAGAGAACTGAGATAACCCCGTAACTAGGATAAAAGAAGGGATTGATACGTATAATATAATGTAGTTGAAATTTTGATGTTATATTAATTGTTATATATAATCACATAATATTGATATGAATCATCTCCTCAAAATTCATTTATGCTAAAGTTTATGGGTAATATGGTAGGAATAGAATACCTTAATGTGCATCTGATGAATATTCTAAAGTTTAGGGACCGGATCAATATATTAAGGACTTGAATTATTTAATTTACAGACTACAGTAGGTTTTGATAAAGGTACAATTTTTGGCTGTCTTCTTCTTCATCTTCATCATCACCATCATCTTCTTCACTCCCCTGCCTTACAACAAGCTGACAGACAAAGAGACCTTCCCATTATCTCTCTATAACTCTCTCTCTCCAAAACCCATTCCTTCATATTCACAATCTTTCAGAGTAAGAAGTTTCATACTCCATAACAATGGCGGAATCAAGAAAATGCATTTCAGCAACAGACCTCGAAACCCACAATAAGCCAGGAGATATCTGGATCTGCATTCAGGGTAAAATTTACGACGTTTCCAACTGGGCAAAAGATCATCCAGGCGGTTCACAGCCTTTACTGAATCTCGCCGGAAAAGATGCAACTGATTCATTCGTTGCCTATCATCCAGGAACCGCGTGGAAGTATCTTGACGAGTTCTTCAATGGTTACTACCTTGAAGATTACTCTGTCTCTGATATCTCCAAGGATTATAGAAAACTCCTGTTTGAGTTCACTAAGATGGGTTTATTTGAAAAGAAAGGACATGTCACATCTGTAACTCTCACTGTCATTGTAATGCTGTTCGCTGCTATTCTCTATGGAGTTCTCTTCTCCAGCAGCACTTTTGTTCATTTCATTTGCAGTATGATGATGGGTGTTCTTTGGATTCAAAGTGGTTGGATCGGACATGATTCAGGTCATTATCAAGTAATGCCGAATAAAAAACTCAATCGTTTTACTCAGATCTTGACCGGTAACTGTCTCGCCGGAATCAGCATTGCTTGGTGGAGATGGAACCATAATGCACATCACATTGCTTGTAATAGTCTCGACCATGATCCAGATCTTCAACACATGCCATTCTTTGCGGTATCAAACAAGTTATTCAATTCAATCACTTCTTATTTCTACGATAGAAAAATGAATTTCGATTCTGTTTCTAGATTCTTAATTAGTTACCAGCATTTGTCATTCTATCCCGTAATGTGCTTAGCTAGAATCAATCTATTTGCACAATCTATAATCCTATTACTATCCAAAAGAAAAGTACCCAACAGAATTCCCGAGATTTTTGGAGTACTTGTTTACTGGGTTTGGTTTCCATTGCTGGTTTCTTGCTTACCCAATTGGGGAGAAAGAGTAATGTTCATTCTTGTTAGCTTCTCTGTCACTGGAATTCAACATGTTCAGTTCTGTTTGAACCATTTCTCTTCAAATGTGTATATGGGTAAACCAAATGGAAACGATTGGTTTGAAAAACAGACAATGGGTACACTTAACATATCATGCCCAAGTTGGATGGATTGGTTTCATGGAGGTTTGCAGTTTCAGATTGAACATCATCTGTTTCCAAGATTACCTAGGTGTCAATTGAGGAAGGTTTCTCCTTTTGTGAAGGATCTTTGCAAGAAACACAATCTGGGTTACAATATTGTACCGTTTTTGAAGGCGAATTTGATGACTATAGACACGTTGAAGAAAGCTGCACTTCAGGCTCGTGATCTTACAAGCCCTGTTCCAAAGAATTTGGTCTGGGAAGCTCTCAACACTCATGGATGATGATGAAGAAGAAGAAATGGGGAATTATGAATTTAGTAGTATATTCATCAAGTTTATTATCTATCTACTGTTTTGTCAAGATTTTGCTGTTCCTTAAGAAATTGTGATCGAACTGAAATAAGCAAAAATCATAATTATCAGTTTTTTATTTTTCTGCAGTCTCTTATGTTTTTCTGTCTTTTTTTAATGTAATCTATCTAGCTGGTTGGTCTGTTAACTTTGAATTATTTAATGGGTGGTGGTTGAAAAGGAAGAAGAACATGTTTTGAATGATTGATTGATTTTTGGGGATGCAATCTTTATAACCATTATCTGTACAGCAATAGTTTGTTTGATGATATTTAGAAAGAAAAAAAAAAAAACTATATAAGAACAAAGATTACATTTATATATACATAGAAAGATTTTTTATTGTCAAATAATTTGTAATCAACAAGAACCATCCATTTTTTTTATTCTACTTATAAATCTAACAAGACTTTCTATAGTAGCTATGTCATGTCCTCCCATTTCAATTAAATTGTTTCATAGTTCAATAAAGAATCACAACAAGCTTAGGGTGGGAGGGCAAAAGTGTAATTAATTTTTTAATTTTTTTATATGACTGTTTTACCCTTGTGAAAGTGAATCGGAAGAGCAAGAATATGTGGGAGTAGAGGATCTAATCTTGTAGTTTGTGTCATGAGTTTTGATGTTTGCTATAAACATTAATTTATTTTATTATTGAATTTTAGAAAGTTAAAATGGTTCACTAAAGTTTGACACTCTAAACTATATAAGGTTGAATTGTTAAATTGGGGTTAAATGAAATTTTGATTTTTTTTTTTTTAAACCTTACCGTTTAGGGTTTTTATTGTTAAAATTATAAAAACAATTTTTTGTCTTAACGGTTTCAAATGTCGTTAACTTATTATTTTAGCGACATTTATAAATAAATAAAAAATAATATCATTAATTTAATTATCAATTTCAGTGAAATGAGGTTTTAATTATCGAATTACTTAAATTCAATAGTTAAATTAGTGATATAGATATTTTTATTTTATAAATGTCACGCAAATAATAAGGTAACGAGGTTTTAAACTGTTAAGACAAAATCTCATTTGGTATAACTTTAACTAAGAAGCCCAAATTGTGAGTTTCGAAAGAATATATCCAAAATTTTAATTGAACATAATAAAATAGCCCTAATTTAAACAAATGTTTAATTAATACTTATTTTTTTACCAACAAAATTGTAATGGAATCATTATACCAACTTTTAGGAATTGTATATGTTTTAAAAAATGATAAAAGAAAATATAAAATTTAAGTTTAAGTTGAATTAGAGGATGAATTTGAAAATGAAGAAACAGAAATTGGGTTAGAATTATATTATGGATCCAATCAAAATATCAAGTAGAAGTAAGTCTTAGGCAATAAATGGTTTGTTGTCTTATTTGAAGAAAGACAATTTTAACTAAAGCCAAATGTGATGAATTTCTTTTTCTAAAAAAAAGAAGAAAAAAAAAAGAGTAAAGTTTATTTCATGTAATTAACAGCATAACCCATCTCAACTTAAAAAAAAATAGTGTGAATTAAACTGAAAAATGTTATTCTCTTATACAAACTTTTTTACTTGATTGTGTTTTTTTTTTCAAATTAATTACTCAACTTGGGGATACACATAATTAGATAGCTTCTTTATAAACACAAATATTTTTTATGGGGGTTTACTTAATAAATTTTCATATGATGATCTTTTTTGTAAGTGAAATATATTAGTTGATATGGCCATATTTATTTTAAGTAATAACACAAAAATTATAAAATGAATTACTTATTAGGATAGTTCAAATAAAATTTGAGAGTTTGATTTTTCCTTTAAAATATATTAAATAAAAATTATATAATAAACATTTTATTGGTCTAAAAAAAATCACATGAACATACACATCAGGCCCAGGACCATTCACCGGCCAATAACCGTCTAATTAATGTTGCCAGTTTTCATTTTAATCGAAAATGTGCTCAAATATTTTTTTTAAATATTCAACAATTTAATGCAAATACTAAATAATTTTGCAAAAAATTAAATATAAAAAATATGATAATTTAATTAATTAAAAACTAAATAACATATTTTTTCATTAAACAATATTTTTAAAAAAATCTGATAAAAACTCCTTAATAACCTAACCTTAAACAAGCTCTTGGCTGTGGTTGCATTCTTTACTCTAAAATAAAACATTTTATTAGTAAGAAACATTTTGAAATTATAAAGAAAACTAAATATTTTTCTCAAAATATATATATAATTAGTTAATTTTGAATAGAATTCGGAACATGTGAAATACTAAAACATAATTAATATGATTCTCAAACTTTGTTACCATGTCTTACTTTTTTTTTCCTAAACATTGTATAACATTTTTTTTCATTAAATCGCACATAGTACTCGATTTTAATATTTATGTTATATACAATATGGATCAACTTGTAAATTGTATAATTATAAATCAACTATCTTTAAATAATATAATAATTAGAGTTTGATTGTGTATAATAAAAATAAGTGTATGTAAATTTGAAAAAAATATAAAAATTGATATGTTATAGTAAAATTAAATTAAATAAGGCAAATTTTATGTTTTTAAAGTATACATTAACATTCTTATTTTTCTTGTTTTGGAATTTTATGTAATTACTTATTATAAAAAATTAATTATTTTTATTTTTATATAGTGGTGGACACACAAATATAAATTTACATAGCAAAGACTTAACATAACAAAGGTAGACCATTTATTTTTCAAACAAAATATTTAAAACAACACAATCTATTTGGTATTGAAAATTTTAATTAATAACATAAAAACATAATGGAAAAATAATCATAAAATTACTAAAGAAAATACTACAAATATCTACATATGTTTATGAGGTTTCATAATAGGAAATTAATAATGAATTAAATTGAATACAATCAAAACAATAATATTCAGCTACTAGTAAAATTAGGGGTAGTTTCAGATAAAGCGGGGGATGAATCAGATTGATGATCATCCAAAGAAGAAACTCCACATCCCCCACCGGCGCCGCCGCCACCACCGCCGCCCAATGTGATAATATCTTCAATTTTCCGGCGAACAACTTCCATCTTCGGCCGATTCTTAGGAACCTCGTCCAAACACAACATAGCCACCCCAAGCAATGCCATCATCTCCTCCTCCATTTCTCTAAACCTCACCAATTCAAAATCAAACACATCCCATCTCTTCCACTTCCCATCTCCAATCCCAATAGCCCTTTTCACCCACTTCGCCAATGCAGTCTCTCCTTCTCCGGTGGCTGTTCTTCCAGTGAGAATCTCAAGAAGAATAACACCGAAACTATAAACATCGCATCTCTGCATGAACTTGGGATTGTTGAATTGGGCGTCGGAGATGGAGTTGGAGTTGGCGAGCTCGGGCGCGTAATGGGTTGTGGTGGATGGAGATGAAGATGGGAATGTGTGGAAGATTTGGTAGAGGCCATTGTCGGATATTGAAGGGTTTCCTTTTTGATCGACAATGATGTTTGAAGAGGTGAAATGTCCATGAAATAACTTGGAATTGTTTTGGGAATGGAGGAAAGATAGACCATTGGCGGAGCCCAATGCCAGCTTTAATCTTGTGGTCCAATCTAATGGTGTTCTTCCTGGTCCCCTGTTTCCTGTCATTGGATAATGAGATTATGAATTTATATGTTCTTCACTAACTGTCTCCAACTGTTTTGGATTGAGACTTTTTAAAAAAAAAAAAAATAGAATAGAAAAAAATGGAGAGAAATACCATGCAATAGAGAATAGAGACTTCCATTAGGCAGGAAATCATAAACCAATAACAGCTCATCTTTGGAATAATAGTATGCTCTAAGACACACAATATTATGGTGTCTAACACACCCAATCACCTTTAAACCAACATCAAAATCTTTCCTTAACTTCATCTCCTTAATCCTTTTCACCACCATCATATCTCCACCGTCCATTGTTACCTTGTAAGTTGTCCCTACAATCCCTTTTCCTAACATCTCAGCCGATGCTTTCAACAGATCATCCACCTTACCAAAACCCTTACAACCTTCAAAATACACCATTCCTCCATTTTCTCTCTCTAAAATTCCTCTGTTTCCTCTGTTTGTCTTCTTCTCTGTCTTTCTGATTTCTTTATTAAGTTTGTAGATTCGAACGTAGCAGCAATAAGCGATCGCTATGGCGATTGCGATTAAACCGATTGCGGTAATCGCGATGATCGTCAGTACAGTTGTCAGACTTAAACGGCGGCGGTTCTTGTTTGGGGGAGGTGGAATTGAGCAGATTGATGGGAGAGGATTTCCGCAGAGTTTGATGTTACCGGAGAAAGATGAGATTGGGAAGTTAGATAGCCAGATGGGTATTCTTCCGGCGAGATTATTGCCGGAGACGTTGAAATCCGTTACTGCAGATAGATTGGTCGGTAATAATAGATCGCCTGTGAAAGAATTGAACTCGAGACGGAGAGTGAGTAAACTCGGGATCTGAGTCAACACATTTAACGGGATGTGACCGGAGAAATGATTGTAGGAGAGATCAAGCCGGTGAAGGCGACGGAGTTTGATGATTCCGGTTGGGAATTTACCTTGGAACCGATTATGTGAGAGGTAAATGTGCTTAAGGTTTTGCAAAGAAGAAATATCTAGGGTTTGGGCGGCGGCGCCGCCGGAGATACGGTTGTGGTGGAGACTGAGGTGGCGGAGATGGGTGAGTTTGATTAATGGTAGAATAGAGGCGGTGAGATTGAGATTATTAAGAACGAGTTTGATGACTCGGTGAGTCGATGGGTTGCATGTGACACCGAACCAGTTGCAGGGACTGTTACTACCGCCTTTGTCGCCGCCGTCCGACCATGAAGAGAGAGAATCCGGCGATGGATTTTCTAAAGAAGATTTGAAAGCTAACAAAGCAATTGAATCTGAATTTGTAAAAGATATTGAAAATGGAAGTAGAGAGAGAATCAATACAAGTATTGAAAGAGAAAATTGCTTCATTTTCATTTCTATAATATTTCTCTACTCTGTCTTTCTATTTCAAATAAATAATGGCTTCCGCTTGAAATAAAGACAAAAAGGTTAGGCCTAGTTTGTTTTTGAAAAAATAAAACTTGTTCATTTGAAATTTAAAACTGTTTATGTCAATTTTATTTGTGGTATAAATTCAAATTTGCTTACAAATGATTAGGAAATAAATTAATTATTTTGATTAAATTAATTTTCTTTAAAATATTTGACTAGTAATTTGTAACGGTCACATATTTAATATTGCAAAGAGAAAAAAATGTATGCCTTTGATATTAAATTACATTATAGCTGTTTTTTTATGTCATATTACTTATTGTAAAGTGAATCATTTGGTCAAATGATTATCTTTTGAATGTTATAAAGAGAGAAAAAATTAATTCATGATTTAATAGAATTAATGAAAATCAAACAAGTCCTTGTTGATATTAACATAATCAAGGTATAACACGTTTTTAATACAACACGACAGCATGCCAACCAATTGATAACATATTCCACTTTTAGATTTTGAAGACAATATAATTAATGGTCATATTTATCATTATTTTTTTTTATTTTTTTTAATATAGGATAATAGCATAATCTTATAGAATAAGATTTAAAATTATTTTTATTAACTGTTTTAATACTTACAAGTCTTTATAAAGACTTGGGCTAACTTGATTGGGCAGCCCATTGGCCAATCCATTTAACTTTTTTTTATTATATTGTTTTGTTCAACAAAAACAAATATTTTATAAAATATAAGTAACAAAAAGTACACAATTGAAAGAAAATAAATATGACAACTAAATTAGGAATTCGAACAAATATATTCATTAAATGATATTTGATAATAACCATCGAAGAGAGGTCAAAATGAAGTTCTTAATGATCATAAATATTCGGATTTTGACTTAAAAAAATCTTTTAATTTCTTTTAAACGAGGAATAGAATTGAATAGACAACATTTTATTATTATAGTGTTATTTTTTCTTTGTTTTCATCCTTTTTTTTATAGAATTAATTATAATTGTTTTTATTTTTGTATGACTATTGATGAGAGGCAACTTTCTCATGAGTCATGGGATAGCAATTTAAGTTATTTGGGTGGGAATTTATGAGTCACATGAATGAAGAAATGAATGGAAGAGGAGCTCTTTCATTAATATTATTTTTCACATCCAACGTTATTGTCTGTCTGCATATGTTTCATTTGAATTTAATTAAACCTAGACAAGAAAAAAAAACTCATCATCTACATGAAAAACGAGAAATTCAAACACGGATCGATTCGATAAACCTAACGTATCTATTTTTTCCTTCACATACTGTATGTTAATATAAGATGTTAATATAAAAGTAGATTAAGGAAACTGGTGCTTTCTATAAAAACAAAATAAAGGTTTAATTGTTATTTTTGGAAGACTCCAAGTTTTAAAGTATCTTCTTTTTTTCCCTTTTCTTTTACCACTAAGGATTTGATTTAAGTAGGGACAGATCTAATGCGGCAAACTAGTTAAGTCGAGCTCAATTAGCTAATCAGTTTAAGCTCTACTCGATTAAGTATTTATTAGTTCGAACGAGTTTATAAATTCGAGCTCGACTCGACTATTCACTTACAAGCACAACTCAAAAATTTGAAGTAAAATTAAATTTTTAAATATTTATGAAAAACAAATATTTATTTTAAATTTTAGGTTTTAATATTAAATAAATAAAAAATATATATATATATTATATATAAGAGAAATGATTGGGTGAGAAAATTTGTGAGAGAAAATTTGAAAGAAAATGACGTGGCGCAATCTGATTTGACTAAAAAATAACAAATAATTTATGTCTTTTTTCAAGTCAGTGATGTGATGACACTTCATTTCTCTTTCATTCCCTCTTTCAAATTTCATCTTCTATCATTCATCTGTTTATAATCATGCTCTCGACAAAATATTGAACAAGTATTATATGAATTCAAACTCAATTCGAATATTAAACGAGTCGGCTCGAGCTCGATTTGAACTTGATTAAAATCAAACTCAAGTCGAACTTTGGCCGAACAGCTCGCAAAACGGCTCATTTGCAGCCCTACTTGTTTTTATCCATAATTTTTCTGTATATTTTTAAACCTTTTCCAATTTTTTTTTTTAAAAACCCAACCATTTATAATTCCTGAATCTGCCCTATATGTAAGATATTTGAAAGGCTCTTTACCAAAATTATGATGATTCATACAAATATTGCTACATGGACTGTCATTTAGTCAAAGATGTAACATTTATCAAAAGCTTCTTTATTTAATTTTGACTTTTCATATATGGTTGGTGCTTTACAAATTACTATTAATAGAAAAGACCATTTTCTTATTTTACACTTTTATTTTCTACTTGGATGAGATAATCTAATAAGGGAAATTGACAATTTCAATTTCAATTTAATGTTGAAAAAAAAAATCAATTAAAACTATAAAAAAAAAATGATGAGCAATAATTTATTTTCAATCCCCATGTTGTTCTTTGTAATAGATTTGACCCATCAACTTTAAACATGAAAACAATAATCACATCTCCAAAAGCTTTAATCAATAGAATACGTTAAAATAAAATAAAAAAGAAAAAGAAAAAGTAATTGGCCAAAAACATAGCTGGAATTATAGCTTTTCCGGTGACCGGAGTAAATGTATGTGACCTAAAATAGCTGAAGAAGACGACCGACCGACCGACCGACAATATCAAAATCAGAAAGTCCATTTCCAGATCTTGATCCGAACATTAACCTTACACTTGGAACCCGCCGTCGAAGCAACGACACCCATCGCCGGCGGCTTTCCTTTGGGAATTACTCCATGGATCCCATCGCAGGTAACTCTAATCAAGATTCTCTTACTCTTAATATTATCCATTTTCACCACTAACCCAGTATCCACCACAATTTTAATAGGAATCCCAGTTTTCTTCTTCAGATCGGACTTCAACGACGCAACAGAATCAGAATCCACGATTTCAGACGAGGTTGCAAGAAAGGATCTTATAACCGTTGTGTTCCTAGGGTTACTGTTGAAGTTGGGGAAGGAAGCGTTCGCTAGTACGACCTCGTTCTTGGATGTTTCAGCAGTAATCGATATGTGATCGTAGAAGAATGAAATCTTCTTGTTTCGATTTTTGGCTGATATTGTTAAATTGAAGGCGGCGGCGAGGTGGGTTGTGTCGTCGGCGGTTGAGGTGGTGAGATTAAAACGCGAGATTCGGAGAGAATTGATTGTGAAAGAGGGGCGATTGGGTGTGTAGAGAAGGTAGAAAACGCAAGAAGCGATTGCGATTAGGAATAGGAGGATTGTTAGGATGAGGATGGACCAGAAACAACAGAGACAGAAACATCCGCGACGGCCGCGGCGACGGCGATTGGCGGTGGTTTGATGATTAACTGGGCGATATGGATGGGGATTGGGATTGGGTTTGTAGATTTGGGTTTTGGTCGGCGCCGGAGCGTTTGTGGTGGTCGCGGCGGCGTTGGGCTTGGATGGGTAGACTCTGTCAGTCATTTTGACAAACACTTGACGTGCGATTCTTGAGATGAGGTTTGGAAGAAAATGAAGTGTTTTTTTTTCTTTCTTTCTTTAATGGGTCTTTCTATCTCTATTTCTTTCAACGTCGGTTGTGGTTGTGTGTTTGACAACTCACTTAATTTTTACTTTTTAAAGAACCAATCCTCAATTTGTTTCATTTCTCACATTTAATGTTTTCTATCCTTTTATTTATCAAATCTTTCAACTCACCCACCATATAACAAACAATATTGGGCTTCTTTTAATCTAATTTCATTTTTCAAATTCTTTTTTATTTTATTTACTTTTAATAAAAAAAATATATATATATTAGTTGAAGTAAACTCAATATTATGATATCATGTTTTTCTGAATTTAGATAAGCGAGGTGAGTCAAACTCGCTTATCTAAAATCTTTAAACATGACTTTACAATACTAATACGACATCTACTTTCAATCTCTTTATTCACTAACACCCTTCTAAGTAAGAATCAAATATATATGTGGTTAGGTTTAGGATTATTTAAATGAGAGAAACTAGTTAAACATTATTTTATTCTATTTCTTATTTATCACATTATTAAATTTATTAATTTTAATATTAAAATATAATGTATTTTAAATTATTATTTTTATTTTATTATTATATTATAATACATATTAAGTTTTTTTTTACCAAAAACAAAATTATCATATTCTTAAAATTATTAAGAATCATTATCATTTCTAATCTAGATTTAAAAATAAACTCAAGGGTGGATATCCCCAGCCTAATCCTAGATTTTAAGTTTTGCGCTTAATTAAATGGTTAAGTGTGTTGGCAAGTTATGTATGTTTAACCCCATTGTGGTTACATTTTTATCTCCACCAAGGTAGCTTAGTGGTAAGAGACAACTTAAGAGACTAAAATATCATGGGTTCGATTTCATATGAAAACGCTTTGAGTTCGCGGAAAGGGATAATAGTGGGGTGTCATGTTAGTTCTCTTTTTATTCCCTAAAAAATAAACTCAAATCTAAACAACTATCTTAATGTGTTAATGTATTAAAAATAAAATAATTAATAAATTTCATTTATATATAAATTCATTAAGATAACTCAAGCGACAAAAAGTGATTCTATGAAACTAAAGGTTACGGATTTAATTCTCACTTAAAATACATTTTAAGTTGGAGTAGATATCATATTTGTAGGAGTATGTTAACCTTTTACCTCGAGAGAATAAAAATAGTAGTCATCTAGTTACATAGATTTAACAAAAATAAAATAAAATAAAACTGTTAGTACTTAGAGATTTTGTGTTAGTTTTTTTATTCCATTCATATTATTCATATATTTTGGAAACTCAAAATTGATATTATATAAACTAGTATGTATCCCGTGCATTTACACGGGTAATAATATAAAAAACCGTGAAAAAAATATTATGATAAAAATTTTATAGGCGGGTCAACCCACAATCCGACCCAAGTATCAATTTACTCTCATATATATCCAAATTAACCACAACTCTCGACCCGGCAATCCGAACACTTTAAAAATTAAGCATCAGTATATATATAGTTAGTTAAAAAGTTAAACTTATATTGTTGAAATGATACGCGTTTATCAAATTTTGGGTTGAATTTAAAATATAAAGTGTTATTAGTCTAGTTGGTTAAAATGTTATATTTGTTTTGTTAGATTGCAAGTTCGAACCATACATATAGTATTTTTAATTTTATTTTTAACCGTTTTATGTTTATGGGCGGGTCAACCCACAATCCGACTCAAGTATCCATTTAGGTATCATCCATAGGATAATTTTAAATTGGACTTTGAGTTGTTTGCTTCTTCACTCGTTGAAAACCTTCCACATTCACATGAAAAAAAACATTGAAATTGACATGGAATTCTTTATTGAATATCCTTTTATTCTTCGTGAAGATGACGTAGATTATTTGAAAAATAAGAAGCCAATTGTATATTATTAACAATTGAGAGCTAGACACTTTTTCAATATTTAAAATCAAACCAGAGACTACAATGACGTATTATTATAATAATCAAAATGCTGGATTTACGTAATACAAGATTTACAAAATATTCGTTGCTTGCCGTGGACTAGCATTTGTTGTCATTGTAATTAGCTGTAAAACATTATCAATTTTTGTAATAGAAATTACAAAATGTTATTTATTATTTTATTTTTTTTGTTAAATTAAGAAAAATGAACTTATAGTGATTATCGTTAATTGGGTTGGATCGATTTCTTTCAATACTTTAAATCTGGTCATATGTTTAACTAATAGTAAAATATGAATAAATTAAATCAAAATAAATAAATAAAATTGTGAACTCATTGTAAGGTATGTATTTGCATAAAGTCATGTACATCTTTAATCTATATAGATAATGTGTTAGGTTACTTATTAATGTATATTTAGATTACATTTGAACAGATCTAAGTTTCGAAACAAAATTATTATTTTACGATAAAAAAGTGACATGACACCTTATGTTCTTAATTTTTTATAATTTAATTTTTCTCTAATTCTATAAAAATGAACAAAAATCACATATTTGTTCATTTCATCAATAATTTGTTATTTATCTTTTTCAAGTCATCGTACAACTCTTTTTTAAATTTGTCAATGTAGACAATCTTAAAAAATAGTTTACCTTTAAAGCAAAAAAATTATATTAGAATTGAAATTAGAATTGCAATGAAATTAAATTTATTGTAATTTTATAGTTCTCAATTTCATTTATTTTAGATTGGAATTGTAATTCTGAATTTTATTTTTTTATATTTTTTCAAACAAAATAACTTATTATTTTATCATTTAAAAACACGATTAAAGTTTTTAATCCATAATTATTTTTTGAATTTAGGATGTTAAAATATTAAACCGGTGTCTTTTTTTTATTTTAATAAATATAAATTAAATAAAAAAACATTTTATTCTTTATTCTTGTCCATGCACTAATGTAATTTTTACATATATTATGAAGAATTTTTCATTCTCCATAAATTAAATATATATATATATATATATATATATATATATGCATAAATTTATTTTAAATATCAATAATGAGAGTAAAAAATATGGTTAGAAATTATAACAAATATAAAAACTATTATATTGAGGATCAATCTCTATAGAAAAATAAGTATAATATATTATTATAATATCTATTCATATATTATTAACTCAAACCATCCAAAATAAGAATACACATTATTGACATTTGAATAAGTATATCTAAACATAAGAATGTAGCCAATTTTAAAGTGAGATATTTTTGACATCAATTCAATTGAGCGATAAAAATGAAAATTTCACAACAAATACTAAATTATGTCAAAAGAACGTTATCCCTACAAAAGTTTGTCATCCTTCTAGCAAATAAGATGATTTTTATAGACAAATGACATTGTTAGCTACCAACAATGGGATGCTAATAATGATTAAGAGGAAAGTAAGGAAAAAATAATATTTTTTAAATGAATTCTCGAAGCTACAATACAATAGTTGAAGGAAGTAACAAAAACACTTCATACAAAATTCATTCCTTAGATAGTTGCAATTTAATTAACCTCTTTATAAATTATGTGTGAGTTTTTAGTTTGCAGTGAGTTCTATCTCAATATAAATTAGAATGAATTAATCATCTAATCTCTAAATTCAACTGAGTATGTAGCAATCTCACTCGAACTCAATCTCAATGAAATCGAGTTGGGCTGAGACTCGGACTCAGTCCCACTAAAGCTGAGTTGTGTTGAAACTCGGACTCAATCCGGCAATCCCATTGAGGTCGAGTTGTGTTGAGGGACTTATAATAATTGTGTAAAATTGAAGAGTTATTTATATCTTTAACTGTTCAACTTTAGAACAATCACATTGATTGAGAGAAAAAGTGTATAAACTTTTTTAAAAGGAATTGAGACTAATAATAAAGGTATTTCCAATTGATGAAGAATGAAACTTTTAAAGAGAGAGAACAAATTATTAAAGTGATTCGGTGAAATATTCTGTTCGGATAAAGGTTTAAATTTTATTTTATTTTGAATTATTTAAAAAATAATGTTAGAAGGTGATTTGAAATGACAGAATATTTGTGGTTAAAAATTTTTTAAACGGTATTAATATATAAAGACAAAATAAAAAAAATTGATTAATTATTTTAGTGATTTAATAGTGTAATGATATTTTTTAAAATTGAGTTATTCAAATAATTCGAAAAATATAAGCATAGATATATTTAGTTTTTATTAATATATAGATTATATAAAACAATTTTAAAAAATGAAGAATTTATTAAATTATACTAAGTCTCCCTCCTCATTAATTAATAACATAAATTATATTTAAAATATTAAATTATGCATACGAAAAATATTACTTATAATAACAACAATAATATAATAATAATAATTAATATTTTTATAATATTATGATAATATTCTTAATATATATAATAATAATAATAATTATACAAATTAAATGTAATTGTTTTTAATATTTAACTTTTGTAAAATAAATTAATAATCAGTTTTTAAATAAAAAATATATTAATTAATAAAATGAAAAGGAAATATATTTAAATTACCATTCGTGCACGCTTCAACTAATTTGTTAGCATGTCATTTTATTTTTCTTTCACTTAATATATTATTATATTTATATTTATTTTTACTCTCTCTTGACTCCGTATTTAATATTTATAACAAGTTTCAAATAACTTTCATTTATTTTAGTAAGTATAGCATTAATCTAGTTATGACCAAGTTTTAATTTAAATATTTATAAATAAGAATTCAAATTGAAATTGTTGTGTAAATTTTTTATTAATAAAAAGTTTGTGATGAAAATTGTTGTCACCGAAATTTGACTAAATGACTCTCAATAAATGAGTCATATTTTTTTTTTTTACAAAATTGCCCCTGTCGTGTTTTGTCGATGCCTATGAAAATTCCATAATCGCGAGACACAATTTTTTTTTTTTAAAATAATTTCAAAAATAAAAATAAAAATATGCGTCTAGAGGACTTTTTATATAGCATCCGGTTTCGTCTTGTAATCTGTAATCGATAGAATAATTTCATAGGATAATTTCTTAAAAAAAAAATATGAAGAATCACTAAATATTTAAATTTATTATATTTTTCACATGGGTGAGGAAACGGCGGAATATTATTCTTATTATATATATAAAAGAAAAAGGAATTACAGAGAAGTGTCGACATTTTGTTGATCATCCTTATTCTTGTTGAATATGATTTCAATGAATCAAAACCATTTGTTCTTGCAAATGTTTAATTATGTCGACATATTTCCCCCTTACAGATCTCTTCTCTCTCTTTCATCTGTTCTTCATGAAGGAAGGGGATAGTTATCGTCATCAATTCAAGATTCATTCGATCGAACTAACCCTAGCATTTAAATCCTCACACTGTTCTTACTCAGCCAGCCATGTTCTTCATTGAGGTTTGCCACTCACAATAATAGCCAATTCATCATCATCATCATCTCTCTAATCAAATTTCTAATTCTTCAGGACCTCTTCTCGTTGCTTTACGACCCATATTTTGCTCTCTCAGGTAGGTTTTTCATTCATATCCATTTTGTTTCTTGGCTTCTTCTACTGACCTAATCCTACTTCTTCTCCTTCTTCTACAGACTCAACCCACCAGATGCTTTCCAATTCAATCTCAAATCTCGCTTGTGGAAGCGGCACCGACTTAGATATAGAATCATGTCGAGACGAATCCGCGGCATTCATTCTCAAATTGGTCGCGATCACTTCAATTTTGATTGCCGGTATAGTGGGTATATCAATACCTCTGGTAGCAGGGAGAAAGCGTAACAGTTTTCTCGGCACAGATTCTAATCTATTCGTTGTAGCAAAGGCCTTTGCAGCCGGCGTTATACTCGCAACTGGTTTTGTTCATATGCTACCGGACGGTACGTCGGCTTTAACTGATTCGTGCTTACCGGAATACCCATGGTCGAAGTTTCCATTCTCGGGTTTCATTGCTATGATGGCTGCTTTGGCTACTCTGTTAGCTGATTTCTTGGGGACTCAGTATTATGAGAGAAAACAAGAGATGCAAAGGGAAGCTCAACAAATATCGAGGGTTGAATCGATTGAGGCTGTTTCTGACTCTGATTCAGGTATAGTTGAAGTTAAGGAGAACTTGAAGGTTTCTACTGGTGGGGAAGATGAAGGGATGCATATTGTTGGGATACATGCCCATGCTGCCCATCACAGACATAACCATAACAATCCAGATGGCCATGGAATCTGTGAAGGGAACTCGAAAGATACCCACAGTCACGGTCACTCACATAAGTTTGCGCTTGGTGATTCTGAAGATGGTGGCTTGAGGCATGTTGTTGTTTCACAGGTAATCCACAAATTTCCAACATTTGAATCTAGTTTAGGAACCAAAATAAGTCTATGGCATATTTTTTGAAAAAAAATTACATTTTTTATTGATTGATGATATCCCTAGAAGATTAATTGTTATGTGAAGATTTGTTATAAGTTATCTCGAGAAGATTACTAGTTATGTCAAGATTTGTTACAAGTTATCCCGAGGAGATTCCTAGTTATGATAAGATTTGTTATAAGTTATCTCGAGAAGATTACTAGTTATGTCAAGATTTGTTACAAGTTATCCCGAGGAGATTCCTAGTTATGATAAGATTTGTTATAAGTTATCTCGAGAAGATTACTAGTTATGTCAAGATTTGTTACAAGTTATCCCGAGGAGATTCCTAGTTATGATAAGATTTGTTATAAGTTATCTCGAGAAGATTACTAGTTATGACATGATTTGTTATAAGTTATCCCGAGAATATTACTAGTTATGACATGATTCGTTATAAGTTATCCCGAATGACATCAAAACGAGATTTTGATGCAAATTGAGCAAACAAATTGAAACATTCTCATGTGATGTTTGTTTTATGTTTATTGACAGGTACTAGAACTTGGGATAGTATCACACTCGATCATTATCGGTCTATCACTCGGGGTATCACAAAGCCCATGTACCATAAGACCATTAATTGGGGCACTATCATTTCATCAATTCTTCGAAGGGTTTGCCCTAGGAGGGTGTATATCGGAAGCTCGATTTAAGAACCTGAAATCAACCATAATGGCGTGTTTTTTCGCCCTAACAACACCATCGGGGATTGCCCTTGGTCTGGGCATTGCAAAGTCTTACAACAATAACAGCCCGAGAGCGTTGATCGTTGAGGGAATCTTAGATTCTATATCGGCTGGGATTTTGGTGTACATGTCCCTTGTGGACTTGATTGCTGCCGATTTCATGAGTAAGAGAATGAGTTGTAATGTGAGACTTCAAATAGGGTCTTATTTTGCTCTTTTTCTTGGAGCTTCATTGATGTCTTCCCTTGCTTTGTGGGCTTGAATTTTATTATTCTAATAGAACTTGTATTTTATTTTATTGGTCTTTTACTTTTGCTAGTTTCTATTTGAACTTCTTTAGATTTAGATGATCATCTATTAGAGATATAATCCCAATAGCATAAAAAAAAATGGTTATTGTTGAATGAATTAGATACACTTAAATGCTCAACTTAAAAAGATAAAATTTGATGAAGTGTGTTTAGATCAATTTTATTTTAAATAATAAGAATTTACGTTAAAACATATATATACATTATAATAATTATAAATTTAATTTGAGATATAATATTAAAAAATAATTATATTAGTTTATTTATTTGAATGATTAATATATATATATATATATATTTAAAAATATAAATTTATTTTATTTTTATATAATATTTATTTTATTTTATTTTTTAAAATAGATTTTAAATTAGATTATATAACTATTTAATTAGGTTAAGAGTTATCTAAATTAGAAATTAGGAACCTCTTTTAAAATTGTAAGTTATTATTAAAATTATTTTGTTAAGTAGATAAATAAAGAAAAATGTCTTTTGACAAAAAATTGAAAAACCAAATAATTTTTTTATTGTTTGATAATGTGATAAATCACATATAAAAGGCTCAATGAATTACCATGAATAAGTTATAAAATAGTATTGTACTCCTTAAAAAAATTTATTTGAATGAGGTTGGTGGATTAAAAAAAATTAAAAATGAATAAAAAAGGAAAAGAAACATGTGTGTTAGGTGAGATCTGTTCTAGCTTTCTTGGGACCCACATAAGGTTACAATTACACATATTAAATAAAAATTGAAGTTTTTATTTTCTGAAATAAAATAGCATAAATAGTTGAATGATTGTTCAATTGTTGTTATTTTCAATTACAATTTGATATTTATTAGCATTAAAGCAATATTGCATCCAATAGTTATTGTAACAAACTAAGTGGCATGGAATTTGGTGTACCAACTCAATAATTCACTTTGTTGACTTCCTTTTACACTTTTTATTTTTTATTTTTTATTTTTTATTATTTCAACCAAAAATAAATATAAAATGACTACAAGTATTTAAATAAGCTTATTATATTTGACTAGGTTAATGAGATCAATTTTTTTATTATTATTATTTCAAAAAATATATATATAAAATGACTACAAGTACTTAAATAAGCTTGTTATATTTGACTAGGTTAATGTGATCAATTTATTTTGGTAACCCGACACAATATTGCATTCCTCAACTATGTGAAAATTGAAATTTCATTAATATAAAAACTATTATAAAAAAAATTCGTGGAAAAGTGTCATCCCCTATCATGGGGTATATATACCCTTCTCCTCTTCACAATTTATTTAATCATCATAAATTACAAATTTACAATCTAAACATGTTCGTTACAAAAAAAAAAAACCCATAAAATACTCATTTAATTCAATTACACTAAATTAATATTTGATAGTTTTTAATGCTGCAAATATATACGTTTAATTTGACTTAAAACTATATGTATATATTTATAAAAAAATCAGTATCGAAACTTAAAGCCACTGATTATGTAAATAGGTAATATATTAAAATTGCATTGTTTTTAGCAACCAAAATTAAATACACAATAACTTTATTAATACAAATTAACTTTTTAATATACACATTCTGGATTTACTCCTCCCAGATTACAGTTTGGATTTAGTTGGTGGTCTATACATATTTAAACATCTTAAAGGATGGTTTGGGTTTTTAAAAATTTTGAAGAGAATTTTTTTTTATTTTCTAATTTGTGATAATTTTGAGAAGATTAAAATTTTACTTAAATGATATTAATATATAACAATTTAAAATATATAATATTTTTATATTTTTATTAATTAATTTAATAATAAATAATGTAACATGAAAGAGGAAATAAAATAATGTTGGGTTAGTTTTGATTATAAAAAATTTATGTAAAAAAGTAATATATATATATATATATATATATATATATATATATATATATATATATATATATATATATATATTATAAAGATGTATTATATAGGTATATTTTTCATTTTTTTATATGAAATGACTTTTTTTTTTCTTGTAACTTGGGTTAAATATCATTTTAATTGTGGCTTAAAATATTTGGTAGGATCTTTTCTCTACTGTTTTATTGGTTTGTTTGATTTGCTCTACTATAAAATTTATCGTTTAAGAATTTAAATATTTTTATTTTTAAATAAACATTTAACAAATTGTATGATCGTTAAAATTTTTTTATTAAGAATTTTATTTTTGTAGATTGTTTTACAGTTTGATATCTAAACCATTCATTATTTATTTTAATTTTATAAATGTTATCTTGTTATTTACCAATTAATTTCTCTGATGTAACTCTTATTTTAATTTACTGAGAATGTCATACAAAAAATAATTAAAAATTAGACCTGTTTTGGAAACATCTAAATCTAAAGAGACGTGGAGTTAAGTTTGCTTGGAAAAATATTATTAAATTGGTTAATATCTAAATAAATTATTTAATAAAAAAATATTTTTAAAATAAATTTAAAACAAGTTTTTTTTCCAAAATCCAAATTGTGTCCTTGTGTTCATTTCTGAAAGCATTTTTGGAACTTGAATTTTAATAGCATATATTATAAAATATTATTTTATCTAAGATAATAATTTTGTAAAACTAATTATACTTAAAAAACTTAATACAAAAATCACATCCTCAATTCAACTTACTTAATCCATTCTTAATATGAATAGACACTTTTAATATCATAAACATTATTCTTAATTTATTAGACCACTAAATCTTGGCCATTTTATAGGATTACAATATTGGACACGAAAGTAAACACTATTCGAATACGAAAAAATTAGGTTAGTTTCATGCATTTTTTTTTGATCGGGTCAAAATTAGATTAATTTGTTTAACCTGATTAATAAACAGATCAAAAGTGGGTCGACCTAAAATAACTTAAATAGACCCGATAACATTTTTACAAATTTCTTTTATTGTTTTTTTGTTTTTTCTTACTCACTGTTCATTTTCCTTTGTATAATATTTTGCATGTAGATTTGTAAACTTTAAATTTGTTTGGTGACAATGTGATTTTAATTTGAAATATATATATTTATGTGAATTAATTATATGAGACTAAGTTGAGTTGAGTTAGGTAAATCGAATAATGGTCGGATAAATCACATATAAACATCTCATGTTCATGATTTTAACACAAAATACTAAACTAGTCTGGTTCAAATTATTATCGCTCAAATCTGTTATCCTATCCACCCGAACCCGAAACACTCCAAAATACCACCCTAAATTTCTTAGGAAGATATTACACAAAACTGTGAAATCATGGCTCTAATTCATGTTTGTTAAGACATTATTAACAAAAATCAAACAATAATATTTATTTGCATGTGAAAGATAATGCAGAAGATGGAAATGGAAGAAGAAGACAAGAATTCAAAATGTTGTGAGGTGAAATGAAGAGATAAGCCAAGCCTACAGTGAAAGAGGATTAGCCAAGAAGAGTGGTGTGGCCATGAAAATCTTTCACAGTTTCAAAAAATATATAAATTTTGATCCACTGAATCTCAATCTCTTCCCATTCAATTCCTTCCATTCATTCCATTTTCCCATGTTTTTCGGAAATTTTTCACAATTCAATCCCAAAGATTGGTCTTTAATGGAAAGAGGGAGATCTTCCCACGTTGCCAAACCCCTGTCTTCTTCATCTGAACCCTACTCTCTCTCTCCCTCTCCTCACCCACCACCACCAGATCCCGAAAACTGATAGATTCTCTCTCTCTCTCTCTATATATATTATTATTATATATGTATTATATCAACAACCCACCTCCACTTCACTTTCTAGGTTCAATATAAAAGAGATAAGATCACTTTGCATTGTGGCCTCTCTCTCTTCATCTCTTTCTTCTCTCCTCTGGTTCGTTCATTCTGGGTTCAACTTCGTTGTTGAATTCGGATTTCTGATTAGAAGAAATGGAACGTGCTAGACGGCTCGCGAACCGGGCACTCCTCCGCCGTCTTCTCTCAGATTCAAAGCATGGCCGTGCTTATGAATCCGTTGCTGGTGGCTCTTCTTCATCCCCTGTACTCTACTCTCCTCCGAGGTATGTTTCCTCATTATCTCCTTCTACCCTTTTCAATGGTAGAAGGAATCAATCTGGATCTTCTGATTTTGGATCTCAAACACGATCCATTTCCCTTGATGCTCTCAAACAGAGCGATACATTTCCTCGACGACATAACTCGGCTACACCTGATGATCAGTCTAAAATGGCCGAGTTCGTTGGATTTACTTCACTCGATTCGTTGATTGACGCAACTGTTCCTAAATCGATTCGTCTTGATTCCATGAAGTTTTCTATTTTTGACGAGGGATTAACCGAGTCTCAAATGATTGATCATATGAAAAAATTAGCTTCTAAAAACAAGGTCTTTAAGTCTTTCATTGGAATGGGTTACTATAATACATTCGTTCCTCCTGTTATCTTGAGGAATATCATGGAGAATCCTGGTTGGTATACGCAATACACACCTTATCAAGCTGAGATTTCTCAAGGCCGACTTGAATCTCTTCTCAATTATCAAACCATGATTACGGATCTGACTGGTCTTCCAATGTCAAACGCTTCTCTACTTGATGAAGGAACTGCTGCAGCTGAAGCCATGTCTATGTGTAACAGTATTCTCAAAGGGAAGAAGAAGACCTTCATCATCGCTTCCAACTGTCACCCTCAAACAATCGACATTTGTAAGACTAGAGCAGATGGGTTTGATCTCAAAGTTGTTGTTTCAGATGTTAAAGACATTGATTACAAATCTGGCGATGTCTGTGGAGTTCTTGTTCAGTATCCTGGAACTGAAGGTGAGATATTGGATTATGGAGAGTTTGTGAAAACTGCTCATGCAAACGGTGTTAAGGTGGTGATGGCTAGCGATTTGTTAGCTTTGACGTTGTTGAAGACGCCTGGAGAGTTTGGAGCCGACATTGTCGTTGGTTCTGCGCAGAGATTCGGTGTTCCGATGGGATATGGAGGTCCTCACGCTGCATTCCTGGCAACTTCGCAAGAATACAAGAGAATGATGCCGGGAAGAATCATCGGAGTCAGTGTTGATTCTTCTGGGAAGCAGGCTTTACGTATGGCTATGCAGACTAGAGAGCAACATATCAGGAGGGACAAAGCCACCAGCAACATTTGCACTGCCCAGGCTTTGCTAGCGAACATGGCTGCTATGTATGCCGTGTACCATGGTCCTGAAGGACTCAAGACGATAGCACAAAGGGTTCATGGTCTAGCTGCGACTCTGACAGTCGGATTATCGAAACTCGGGACAGTTGAAGTCCAACCGCTCCCCTTTTTCGACACTGTGAAGATCAAGGTTTCTGATGCTAAAGCGGTTGCTGAAGCTGCGAACAAGAAGGAGATTAATCTGCGAATTTTGGACGATAAAACAGTCAGTTTTCTTGTACTTCTTTCTTTCTTTCGTTTAAATTTGAGTGCTTAACTAGCTTTCCATTCAGGTAACTGTTGCTTTCGATGAAACAACAACCTTGGAAGATGTTGACAAGTTATTCGAAGTTTTCGCATCTGGAAAGAAGGCGAGTTTGAATCATAGTACTAAAACTCAGATTAGTTCTTCAAAATAGGAAGAAATTAAATGATTTGTTTTGTTTTGTTTTGCATTAGGTTCCATTTACTGCTGCATCTCTTGCACCCGAAGTTCAATTCGTTATTCCATCCGGGCTTGCAAGGAAAAGCCCGTACTTGACGCACCCAATCTTCAACACGTATGTATTTTGACAAATATTTATAAAAGTTTATTTTTCTGGGTTAGAAAGGCGTTGATCTGGTATTGATATATGAATTGCAGGAACCACACAGAACATGACTTGCTCAGATACCTTCACAAATTGCAATCAAAGGATCTGTCACTTTGCCACAGTATGATTCCTCTTGGTTCTTGCACAATGAAGCTGAATGCAACTACTGAGATGATGCCGGTTACATGGCCAAACTTCTCTGACATTCACCCGTTTGCACCAACCGAACAGGCAGAGGGTTATCAGGTAGCTAGCTGTAGTTTTATGCTGAGGAACTTCAAATTTTGCTAAAAAAAGGAAGTTAAAGAATATTTTTTTTCTTAACAGGAAATGTTCAGGGATTTGGGTGATTTGCTGTGTACAATAACTGGATTTGATTCGTTCTCTTTGCAACCTAATGCTGGTGCAGCTGGTGAATATGCCGGTCTTATGGTCATCCGTGCTTATCATCTGGTCCGTATGTTGATCTTCATCATTATTGTTAATTGCGGTTTCAAGAAAAAACCTAATCTCAAATTAAAAATAAAAATTGTGGTTAAAGGTGATGACGAATCTTGGTGTTTGGTTTTGTAGGCACGAGGTGACCATCATCGTGATGTGTGTATTATCCCTGTCTCTGCACATGGAACAAATCCGGCAAGTGCTGCTATGTGTGGAATGAAAATTGTTGCGGTTGGAACTGATTCTAAGGGTAACATCAACATTCCAGAACTGAAGAAGGCTGCTGAAGCCAATAAAGATAACTTGTCTGCTCTCATGGTAATGTGGATTATTATTATTATAACTTCTACAACTACTTTTAATTGAATATATATCATTTTATTGAAAACATATTAATTTAATGCAGGTTACCTATCCATCGACTCATGGAGTTTATGAAGAAGGCATCGACGAGATCTGTAAGATAATTCATGACAATGGTGGCCAAGTTTACATGGACGGAGCCAACATGAATGCACAGGTTTATTCATTCAATCAATTTGTTTCTCTCAATCATTCGGCTTGATAAAAAAACCTTGCTTTTGTAGATTTGTGTTTTGAATTTTATTTGTGTGTAGGTTGGGCTGACTAGTCCAGGTTGGATAGGGGCTGATGTATGCCATCTCAATCTGCATAAAACTTTCTGTATTCCACATGGAGGAGGTGGACCTGGAATGGGCCCTATTGGTGTAAAGAAACACTTGGCTCCCTTTTTGCCATCTCATCCTGTGGTATGTTTACCTTTTCCTTTTTACTACTAAATTTGAATTATTAAATTAAACAGAGAATTACAAGGATATGTGCTAGTAAAATGAGTTGATGCATTAAAAAGAACATCAAATCACTGATCTTAGAATACCTTGATTCCCAGCTATAAGGTCAACAATCCGAGCCCAAAAGTCCTTTTGAGTAAGATAACTGTATTTTGTGGATCAAAAGATTAAAATAGTGTTTGAGTTGCTTTTCAGTCTGGTATGAGATTCGAAAAGCTAGTCATTTGAGATGAATTATAGGGTTATGGTTGTAAATAGTAGGGGTGTGATTATAAATGTAGTACAAGATATTGTCAGATCACTTGGAAAAGGCTCAATCCTTCAATCATGAATCATGTTTTGAAAAGTTAACATAGATGACTAAGTAATAACAAAACAATCCTTAAATGTTGAAGGTGGCAACTGGAGGGATACCAGCCCCAGACAATCTTGCGCCACTGGGTACTATATCTGCTGCACCATGGGGTTCAGCGCTTATTCTACCAATATCATACACCTATATCGCCATGATGGGATCCAAGGGGCTCACTGACGCATCCAAGATAGCTATTTTAAATGCCAACTATATGGCAAAACGTTTGGAGGTTCTGGATCTCTCTCACTCACTCTTCTATTAAAGTTGGACACTTTTTTTTTCCTCTATATTGATTTCATTTATTGATGTATTTGTCTGGATAGGATCACTACCCAGTTCTCTTTAGAGGTGTCAATGGAACAGTTGCCCATGAATTCATTGTCGATCTAAGGGGATTCAAGGTTGGTCTATGTTGTTAAAAGAAGGAGCCATTTTAATATAGACTTTGTTGTTAATAGATCATTTGAGATATAGACTTTAAGTACTACTATAATTATTTTCAGACTACTGCTGGAATAGAGCCAGAAGATGTAGCCAAACGTCTTATTGATTATGGATTTCATGGACCCACTATGTCATGGCCTGTGCCTGGCACACTTATGATTGAGCCAACCGAAAGTGAGAGTAAGGTAAAAAGCGCGTATTTGTTTTTTAAAAGTTTATTGAGCTTGGAAATGACTCTTTTGTGTGTATTGCAGGCAGAGATGGACAGGTTTTGTGATGCTATGATTTCAATAAGAGAAGAAATTGCAGAAATTGAGAAAGGAAAAGCTGATGTCCACAACAATGTCTTAAAGGTAATCACTTTCTTTCTTTTATCCTTAAAGGCTTATTTTTTTTTATAAAAGAATCCTTTTAGGCTTATTATCAAACAACTAATGTCCATTTTATTATATGCATAGGGTGCTCCTCACCCACCATCATTGCTCATGGCGGACACATGGAGCAAGCCTTACTCCCGGGACTATGCAGCCTTCCCTGCTTCCTGGCTCCGATCTGCCAAATTTTGGCCCACTACAGGTGCGGTGTCTATTTTTATTTTTATTTACTTATTTCTCTACAAGTATTATATATACATTACCTTCCTATAACCTCTTACTTGTAATGTTAGTGTAGCCTTGGGTTTTTGTCTGTTGAAATGCAAGAAAATACGTTGTTTTAGCATTAGAAAACGCCCATAAGCCATTAAACTATTTTCAAATTTTGTTATCCTGTCCCAAACTTTTGAGCCCTTTTGAAATAACTCTTTTTTGACAAACACTTGATGGACTTAATTTCTTCAGATTTTTCAATTTCTTATACTCTTAAAAACTTTTTACTGTTTTTATTTGTCCATGAAGTTTAGAAAAGGGATTGTTGTAAGAAAAATAAATTTTGATTATAATGTTAAGTGTTTGTTTGTTGTCTGAAAATGATAATTGTTTTGTGTATTGTTTAAACAACCAGGCCGTGTTGACAATGTGTACGGGGATCGTAACCTCATCTGCACCCTTCCTCCGACAGAGGCTGTCGAAGAAGCCAAGGCTGCAACTGCATGAAAACCTTCTCCGTACCTCCTAGTATTGCATTGAAGCTCTTCCCCTCTTCCCCCCATGGATTCGAGGCCTTTGCTCTTCAAACTTGTAAATAGATGAAAAAAAGAGAAAAAAGAAAAAAGAGAGAAAGGAAACTCAATATCTTTGATGCATTTCTATTCATGTTGCTGCTAATGACTCTTAATCATCTTGAAATGGGATGATCAGCAGCCTCGAATCACATTTCCTTGCTTTTAATGTTGTAATTATTAATACTCATGTTTCTTAAGTTTTAATTTTATTCTCTAATAATAGTGTTTGGTTTTTATTTACTTAATGTCTCATCCTATGCCTATGGATAATAAATGTGTTATTTACATGTTCGATTCCACTAACGTGAAAGAACAATTTAGTTTTTTTTAAAATGTCAATTTTTTTTAAAAGAGCACAATATGCGATTCAAATGTATTTTTTACTCTTCAAACAAATGTCATACTAGTGAAATGGATATTTTTTTAGTTTCTTAGACATCAAACTCTTCTATGGATAACTTCTTAATAAAAAATGAGATTTTTTATGAAATTTTTATTTTTCACACATCTTTTTAAGGAAACCGGGATAGAGTCCTTTTAAATGATGCATGTTAAATATAGATAGTTTTGAAATTGGGAGAGTTAACCAATGAAAACTTGTAGTCAATCTCTATGTCAATCGAAATATGGGTAAAGAGCATCTTTATAAGGAGAATCCCTTTCCTCTCCCTTTCAATGGAAAATCGCATATTTAAAATAAATTTTCAAATAATCTGATTAGATATCAATTTTTTTATCATTGTTCACCGTAAAATTGAGAAGGTCCCATGTTTTAGTGATACGATATCATCGACTTCTACCCTTAAACTTTCTTCCAAAGAGATACATCAATTCATTATCTCGAAATTCGTACTTGATGATAATTATTTTGTTTTAGAGGCTTACATTTACATTGTTGTTGAGAAATCTCCACCATTATATGCAGATGTGTTAAAAACAATAGAACGCAAGAGAACTTAATATAGTTAAATGTGGTTTATATTTTAGGTCAATGAAAAGTACACTCCATGTGAGAATATTGTTGTTTAGTTCTTTAGTCTAATTAAACATGGGGACTGATAAAGGCTTTCCATTGCCTTTTGTTAGGACACCATCCAACTCTTTAGGCCACCTTTTCTTAGCCTTTTGTCCAACAACCATCTTAACTCTCCATTTTTTTCTCCCTTGATCCTTGTCACCATCAGTTTCTTAATCTCTTCAAATGTCAAATTATACCTAATCCAATGTTTAATACATCTGTAGACGTCATTAAATACCAGAGTTTCAAAAAAATAAGTAATTGATTAGATTGAAAACTCGATAATCTAACATTAAACATTATTATATATATCAATACTTTTGTACTAAAATAATTTAATTTTGTATATAAATTAGTTGAGAAAAAGGATTTGTTCTCAAAATGGTTATATATTAGGAAAAAATCCCAAATACAAGATTGGATGAATTTATAATAGGCATTTGAAAGTTGTAAAAGAAGAGGGATTGGTAGATCAAGAACTTGGCAAGATCTGTGAATATGATCAATTGAACATGCACATATATATGATTTGATAATTCATCTAAATTTTTCAATCACTCATCTTTCTCTCTCTATCTCTCTCTATATCTATCTTGGCACTCACTCACTCCATCCAGCTTGCCTTCTTCGCACTTAGAATCCACCCTTTTCCGACTGATTCACATCGGCACGACAACAAAAACGTTCACCGGTTTCAACGCCGGGACCCTAGCCGCCGGCCCTTTTCCCACCCTTCTGCAATGAGGAGGAGATCGTCCTCCTCCGAGCTCCGTCTCTCCTTGTCCGTTCTATTCCTTCTCATATCTCTACTACCCTTTTCTTCTTGGGCCCGCTCCCTCACTGTTTCAGATTTGGATCCATTCGATGCGCCCAATGTTACTCACTCCACCAATAGCTCTCAACATAGCCCTAAAGAACAGAGTTTTGCCGACATAATTGATCGAGCACTCGAGAAAGAGTTCACAGAGGGCGATCAGAACGAAGGTTTGTAGATCCAACCTTTTACTTCTTCACCCTCAAAATCACTACTTTTCAATTGGGATCTGAATTATACATCCACCCATGACTCAATTTTATTGTTTGATTTATCCACGGTGATGTATCTAGTTACTCATATTGTTGGATACTTTGTCTTAATTTTGCAGTAAACGAAGTTGGCGGCTTCAATAACAGTGTTACTGAGCAACAGGTTTGTAGTAGCAGATTTCTTTTACATTTTTAGGTCATATCCATGGGACATATAGCTAATTCTAGATGAACCTGGAGCTAGTCAATTAGAGTTTGACACTTTGTCAAAAACTTTTCGTTTAACTTTAAACAATACTTGATCTGACATGAGGAAAGAAACAAGAAAAACTGTATCCATTATGGACCAGTATGAGGTTTTAGTTTGTCTCTAAATGGTTCTTCCTTATATTGTTTGTTTGTCAGGCGGTTTTGGAAACCGTAGCTAGAGTAAAGCCCAAGAAAAATGACACCAAGGAGGAGACGTATATGCTTCTATCATATTTGTTTTTCTTTTCCCTAACATTCATTATTTATGATTTGATATTGTATTTGATGAACTGCTTTCTTACTTCAATATACTATTCTTTATAGGTCATTTCAACTTCATCACGTCTTCAATCTTGATAGTGACAATAGAGCAGATGACACGCCAATGTTGATTGATAGAAAGGTTGAATTGCATTTTCAGATAGTTTTTCATTTTTGTTTGGGCGATCATCAACTGATGACAACATTATTTTCAGGACAATGTCTTTATCATATCAAGTTTCAAATCAAAATACCCAGTGCTTCAGTTAGATTTGAGGTAAATAATTTATTGGCTAGATCATGCAGTTTGGAGTTGTTTTATGATATTGAAATTTCATATCCTAATTCCATTTAATTAAACAGATTGATATCCGACCTGGTGGTTGTAATTGTCTCAGCAACTTGTGGAGGAATTGCATTTGCTTGTGCAGGACAGCCGGTATATACATGTTTAGCTTTGTCTTTGCAGTAATGTAGCTTTAAATTGTCTTTGCAAAGTATCCATTCATTTGCTAATTCTTTGGCATTTCGAAACAATTTTCTATTTATAGGTTATTACTGGTTACTTGCTTGCGGGATCAATTGTTGGACCAGGAGGTTTCAATTTTGTGAGTGAAATGGTTCAGGTAATTTTGTGTTCTCACCTGATAACCCATATTATAGGTCATTTACTGATTTTTTGACATGATATATTGACAAAGCTTAACCATTAATTAACTTAGCGTACTCTTGTCAAGCCTGGGTTTATTAAATATACTACCATGTTTAAGTGCCATTAATTTCTGTAATTACGTGAGGCACATTCTATACTGTTATTCGACTTTATTCTAGTCCTTTTAATGATGGTTCCAACTACCTCTTTTGCATTTAGTTTTTTGTGAGAGTCATGTGTACTTTTTTCATCTCAAGGAGGTATGTGTGAAGATTGAGAAATATTCTCCTCATTAGACATAGATTCCAATTTCTTCATTTGTCACTCATGGAAAATTTGATATCACCCAGTTCCAGACCACTGCATTAATTATTGATAAAATACAGATTTGTTTATAAAGGCAGAGTTATGTTGTTCCCTTTTCTTCTTAAGGAATCATACCTCTAAATAAGAAATATTAGTTAACATAAAATTTGCCTTGGACTCCTCATTTTCCCCATTTGGAGGCTGTTTGTAGCTCATGTTGATATTATCGCTATTTCTTTTTCTTTTACTCTCTTAGACATATCAATATTATTTATACCTTAAATTATAATTGTATGTTTATGAATGGGAGTGCTTTAATTTGAATCTAAGAATAGTTGCTTTCTATTTGAGAAACAAATTAGAGGTTAAAACAACATAATTTTGTGATTAATCAATCACTCTAAAAATAAACAAGGCCTTAATGGCAAGGTGATTCTAGTATATTCTAGCAGAGTTGAAAGCATGCTTCTTGTTGTTGTCATGCTATAAAAATAATTTTCTTGTAGAAACTTTGGCATAAGTGCATACAATAAAATCACATGGTAGACTTGATTAAGTTATAAATGACTGTTATTAATAAAAGGTTCATCCTTTTCTCGAAGAAAGACAATCCAAACATGTCATGAATTCTATTAGATCTTACACTTATCTATTTTTCATAGGTTGAGACAGTGGCACAGTTTGGTGTCATCTTCCTTCTTTTCGCTTTGGGGTTGGAGTTCTCTGCAACTAAGGTTAGACTTTAACCAATTTCAATTGTCTAAATGTTAGTTTCATGCCTAAAAGTTCATTATTCAATTTTAGCTTCGAGCTGTCCGGGCTGTTGCTGTCTTGGGAGGCCTGCTTCAGGTTTTCCTGTTTATGTGCTTATGTGGAATTACAGCTTCAGTAAGTCCTATGAATTCCAAACTCGAACTTCTGTTTATTTTTGATAGAGTTGCATGCATATGTGATATGAAGACTGCCACATCTGATCATATGAAGTTGCACACTGTTATAGATTACCAATAAGCTGAGGAACTACCATTAAATTTCATTATAACCACCAGGTAGCTCAAGTAGAAGGAGTCTTTACGTAAGAGGCTAAGGTCTTAGTTTCGATTCTCACTAAGAACCCCCTGATTTAAGTTTGGGGGTCATGTTTGTGAGTTGTCGTGCTAGCCTCCTCCTAGGAATAAACCCTGGTCACAAAAGAATAAAATAAAATAAATTTGTATATGTGATATGGAAAGGGATTCAGCAATTTGGAAACTTGTATTTTGTGATAACCTCTGTCAAAATTACAATCCCATTACGGCAAAATTATTGAAAATGTTCTTTCTTTGTTTGGTAAAAAGATTTTTTCTAGATTATGATTCATATTATTTTATGGATCAGGATCCAAATTATTGTGTAATTTTGTTGCTTCATTTGGTTTACAAATTATTTTATAAATCATGATCAACATAGAAAAAATGGTATACCAAAACAGCCCAATAATTGTAATTATAGATGGAAATCTTGGAACGAATCCCAGGTGTAGGAAACTTTGATCTAGAGTTCATATTTAACCCTCTTTTAATATTAACATGTTTTACATCCTCTCAAAAAGAAACACAATTTGTCACATAATCTCTTTTTCCCATGTCAATAATTAATGGCATTTCTTTAGTCAATAAAGTAAGTTGTATTACCACAAAGATCCTTTCCATCATAGGATGATTCTTCTTCATTTTTCCCTTGTTGCAATAAAGCTCACCTCAAATTCTTAGATGTACCTGAATTGCAAAGCCTGTTTCAGAAGATCACGGTTTCTTTTGGGAGCAAACTCACCTAGTAAGATAAATAGGCATTGCGAGCTTTTCTTCTTCTTTCTCCAAGTTTGGTTCTTTTTGAGCTAAAGGAGGCAATCTGGCAAACCCAAAGGAATCTTCAATAGAACCTCAAGAAGAGATCAAATGATTTTGCAAAGCTGTATTATGTTATGTGAAAACCTTGATTAACTATTATAACGTAATACTTTGTTATCTAAGTCCTAGTTCAATTGAAGTCACATTATGATGTAATAATTTTAGTCCTTTTTGTACCTGGAGTTTACTTATCTTCCAGGTTTGTAACTAATCTATTGAGTTTAAAATAGCGATTTGAGTTTTCATAATAAATGCTTCAATCCCATAGTTTTTGACAGTATACGGATGTTCTTTGATGCTGTTTTGCAGCTATGTGGTGGTAAACCATCAGAAGGAGTGTTTGTTGGTGCATTCCTTTCCATGTCTTCAACCGCTGTTGTAAGTTTCCAAATGGATCAGTCACTTCTTTTCAACCGTCAATATTACCAAGCTTCTTTTTCTCTAAGTCAATTATTTTCACTTTAGGTGTTGAAGTTTTTGATGGAAAGAAACAGTATAAATGCCCTTCATGGTCAAGTAACAGTTGGTACCCTCATTCTGCAGGTACCTAGTTTCTTGTAATTCAATTAGAGAAAATTTCCTTGTCTAATGTTGGACTCTTACTGCTTGCTTGTTTAGTCCCATGGAGTAAATGGCTTTAAGTTGCTTTTTTTTTTTTACTTAATTTTAATTGTTTGCTTTGTAGGATTGTGCTGTGGGGTTGCTGTTTGCTTTGCTTCCAGTTCTGGGCGGTTCATCAGGTTTACTACAAGGAGTTATATCCATGACTAAATCGTAAGTATATCTTATTGGATTCTTCTGGTGTCTAAGTATTTCTATCTATCTCTATATGCTCAATCATGTTTCCATTTTAGTATAGTATTATTTAGTAATGATCAATATAGAGTTTATATTCCAAGGCCACCCTGAAAAGAACTGTAGATACGATCTGAGTATTAGTGGGGATATTATTAATGGAATCAATGGGGTCATTTCGTTTTTGGATGTCAGACAAATAAGTTCATTTAAAATCAAGTTCAGCCCTTCTTACAATAATACTCAACATATTGAGATTTCCATCCGAGGGTTCAGTTGTAGATGTGATGCCTTAATCTTCTATTTAGGAGGTTACAACACTACAAAAGGTGGATAAGTGGGTGGTTCTTATGGCTACGCTGATAAAAAAAAACTGATTTATCAGGAAATGTGCAAATTTCTGTGAACAGTTCTCACTACTCTCAAACTAAGACTACTTGTGTAGGATGTAACTAATATTGGCCTTAAAATCTTTCTCTGATTTACCTGAAATATGCCATTTACAGTGTTACTGCCTTTGGTTTCCGTTACAGTATACACTAGAAGTGGGGTTTCACAAAATAAGGACAATTACTAAAACATATGAGCTATACAATGAGATGCTAAAAGTGATGAGTTTTTACTCATCTAAGTAGTTAGACTGTGTCTTAATGTTCAAACTGAGTAATTGCCATTTTGTTTCTGAATAATGCTACTGTTAATCTTCCTGAACTTCTCATGGATACTGGTTAGACTTGGGCCTAGTTTGCTGTAGGGTTATTTGAAAAAAACCTTGATTGATATAAAAAGTGGGTTATATTTGGATTATTTGGGTGAAAGGACCAACATATCCAAATTATTTATTATTGTAAAATGTTATATGTAAAGTCGTGATCAGAGGCTGCAAGTGTTTTAGTTTTGAGCAGATTATTCATAGATAGACCCCAGACTTGAATGTTGCATACTGCGTTATATTAAATAGACCTCTGACTAGAATGCTGCATTGTATTAAACTCTGTTAATTGAACAGGTTGGTGCTGCTGTTAACATTTCTGGCTGTTTTATCAATATTGTCTCGGACTTGTGTACCCTGGTTCCTCAAGCTGATGATAAGCCTGTCATCACAGGTAACAAATCTCTAGTTCAAATACCAAACTCCAGTATGATATTTCACTTGCTTATTTGAGTTTACGCATGCAGACCAATGAACTATACCAGTTGGCATCAGTTGCATTCTGCCTACTTGTTGCATGGGTTAGTCTTCTTATTGCCATCTCCTTTAATTATTTCTTCCTCATTGATATCATGATTTTGTTATACTAATACTAGAGTACATTTTGTCCCAATTTAATACTTGAGATCAAAAACGATTTTTGGGGGTCCTCTTCTGAATCCATGACCACACATGTTATGATTTAAACACACTTGGTTGTATTTCTAGAATTTCCGATGCAATTTTTGCGTTGACTATAATTTAAATGAAATTTTCATTTAAAAATTTACCAAGTTCTTCATCTTGTGCATCCTACTCAGAACATGTTATGGTTGCACTCTGACCTTATGTTTATGGGAAAAAAATGGGATTTTAATTATTTTACGGGAGAAAGTTGTATGTTAGTTTTTAAAAGTTGCACTCTGACTTGTTCAATGCTTTGTTGAGTATTTAAGCTGTTGTAAACAAAACTCAAGAATTTTTGTCTGTTTTCTCCATTTGCTCAAAGTTGTAATGCTGATTTTAAAGGTCTAACATTGTATTTTTTGTTCATATCTACTTCCCATTGAGTTGTTGTTTTTTTATAAAAAAAAAATCATTTGATCATTATATAGAAAAATATACATTTGTTATGCTTGCCTAAAATCACAGATTATCATCTAGAGAATAATATGTTCATGATCCAAAAAATAATACGATCAGGATCGGGAAAAAAATTATTTATACCAAATGAAACAAAAAATTACACTATAATTGCATACCACATGAAGCAATATCTATTATCTGGATCACGACCCAAAAAATAATATAATTATGAAAAACATCTTTCACCAAAACGAATAAAAAGTTACTTTCAATTTTTAACTTGTGATTTTCCAATTAGATCGTGATTGTGACGAAATAGTAGTTTACAAATGGGATCATTGAATTCTCTTTCATGTCTAAAAACAAATTGGATAGTATTAAAATCGTATAATCAAAGTATCTGTTTAATGGACATTTTGAAATGCTAGGTATTCATGGAACTCTATGAAACAAGATCTTTTCTTATCGTGAATTATCCAATTTGGATTTGGAATATTTTCCTATACAACTGCATTGCTTAATCGTTTATGCATATGCAGTGTAGTGACAAGCTTGGTCTAAGTTTTGAACTGGGATCCTTTGCTGCTGGAGTGATGATAGCCACAACTGATCTTGGTCAACACACGCTTGAGCAAGTACGCGGATTCTCTGTTTTGTTTGTCAAAGATGGTAGTTCTATTTCATATTGCATTTTGTTTTCTCTGGTTTAAGGCTTGTCATACAGGCCTCTTATCTTGTTCAGGCTACAAACAGCATTAATTCTGTTCAAGATCAAACAAAACTAGAACTACAAAATTTCAAAGGGTTTGATTTTGTTTAGATCCAAACAACCGTATTAGTATCTCTCTTTAACTACTTTGGGTAATTTTAGAAGGATCCAAATTGATTTTTCTTATAGCATGACTTGGTAATAGTTCATTTCCATAAAACAATATATGTATCTCATAATATAATACATGATATTGTTGAAGTATCAATGGCAGTTCTCATTTGGATGTTTCTATAGCTGATGTTTGTTAGATTATGATTGGTCAGCACACCATCTATTGGTCAATTATCACTTTGAGAAAGGAAACACAATTTTGAACATGACTTGTCTGTTGGAATAAAACTACCCATTTACAGAAAATCGCCCTTGAACTACGTCAATGGGGCCGAAAATTGCATTCAATTTAATAAGTGGTTGATTTTGCACTCTATTAATGATGGGGTTATCAACTAAATCCATTATGTTACTACTTGTGCAGGTAGAACCCATAAGGAATTTCTTTGCTGCTCTTTTTCTGGCTAGTATCGGAATGCTGATCCATGTTCAATTCCTGTGGAACCATGTGGATATTCTAGTAGCATCTGTTATTTTAGTGATCATTGTAAAAACGCTCATCATTACTGTTGTTGTCAAAGGGTTTGGCTACAGCAACAAAACGGCATTTCTGGTATATGTTCTATTTCGAGTCGCTGTCTTTCTACTTACTCCAAATTTCTAGCGTTTTAGTTCTGATGGAATTCTAACTACTTAGGTTCTTGTACTTCTGTAGGTTGGAATGTCCTTGGCACAAATAGGGGAGTTTGCTTTTGTTCTTCTTAGTCGCGCTTCCAATCTTCATCTTGTTGAGGTATGTTATCATTTTTTATTGCAATTTGTTTCTTCTTCATTGCTATCTTCTATTCATTTTGCAATGCATAAAAAATACTCAAAAATCATTGCCACTACTGAACTTTGTGCTCATGTATGCATAACCATAATTTTCATAGTGAAATATTGAAGATTTTATTTGAATTTGAATTTTTAGGGCAAAGTTTATTTGCTTCTTCTTGGGACAACAGCGCTTAGTCTGGTAAGAAATCCATTTCTTTAATTCGATGGTCCTTACAAAAATATCAGTTTGTGAAATACCAGAGTATTTTTTATCTGGATGATTTGTTGTTGCAGGTGACTACACCATTGCTCTTCAAGCTAATACCTGCTGTAGTGCATCTCGGTGTGCTATTGCGGTGGTTCGCCCCTGACAGCCACATTGAGGTAGTCAAAACTGTTTTTTTTTTCAGATTTAGCCCGCTATTTGAAAATCTTGGTTTTGTTTATTTTAAAAAATTACAAATTTATGCACATCAGATGGGATATAAAGGTGATAACTTGCGATCAGAGAGCGCAAAACAGCGGCTTGCCTTGATCTCAAAAGATCTCTCAATTCATGAAGTAAACCTATCAAAATAAAGATGCCCCTCACACACTCCTACTGCTTGACTTCACAAGAATTCATCGGTTTGATCAAACACGGGTTCAAAACAGGTTCTGAAACATCAAAATCAAGTATAGCGTACTGCTAATCTAACACATGAATCTTTTTTTTTTTTTTTCTTTTTAATTTTTATTATTATTATTATTCATTTGGTGTGGTATGCACGCTATTCCTTGTTTGGCAAATGGTTTTCCCTCATGGCCACTCATTTCTTAAAATGTATAATAGTTCCATTAATGTAATGTAAATTGCGTTGTAGTTGCTGATCTTTATTTTTCCAAACATTTGTTCAAAGTGTAAGAAGGCAAGTTTTAATCAATTTGCCAAATTTGGATTACATTTTTTTAGATATTTTGAAAAAACTTTGTTTGAGGACCCGAATCGAATACAACCTTTGCTCTGAAGTGCAATTCTATATTGTCAATACAACTGGATCTAACAAGTTGTAAGTTTAGATACACCCCATTTTTCAAGCAGGGTTCATATGGATGCCACCCAGATGATAAAATTCTGTGCAAATGAAGACATTATTCCATTTGGGGTTTAAATCTGAGTTGAAAATTGGGAAATAAACAAAACAAGAATACTCAATATGATCCACCATATTGCCATTTCTTCTTTGTTGCCCTAAGGCTTAGGATCTTGTAATGCACTAATCCATATGAACAATCAAATCAGAAGTCATTTATTGCCAATCAAATGATAATATATTCACAATAAATAAACAAAACTCCAAAATAACACTAAATGAAGCGGCATATCAAAGTTACATGAAGTTGAAACTGAATTATGTAAGGAAAACAATATTCTAGAGATTAAAAATGCTCCAACAATTATCAAATAATTTTGCAAAAAAAGATGAGCTTATAGATTTTTTTTTAATAAAACTGCAAAATCAGAAAGGGTAAAAAGGTCCAGCATGTTTATAGCAAAATAAAGCAGCAACAGCTTAATATAACAAAGGGTTGTTCAACAAAAAATGATAACAGTTTAAGAAGGTAGGATAGTGAAAAGAGTCTCCAACAACATATAAAAAGACATACCAGACAGAATCATGTCGAAATCCATTAAAAACATTACATAATCTGATCATCCACTAACTACTACTATTCCAACAAAACCCCTTTTTTAACTCTTGGGGGAAGGTTTGGCCCCACCCTGAGCAGGCGGCTGTGGTGTTGCCCCACCGCCCGTGCCATCACCACCATAAGCAGGAGGCTGGGAACCTGCACCGCCATACGAACTGTTATACGCTGCCGCCGGTTGTTGCTGTCCATAACCTGCTTGGGCAGCCCCATACGCTGCTGATCCATACCCGCTTTGTGCTGCCCCATAACCAGCTTGTGGAGGATAACCTTGACCATACCCTCCTACTTGGGCAGCAGCAGCACCACTAGGGGACTGCCCGTAGCCTGATTGACCAGGAACACCCTTTTGACCTTGAGGCGGACCATAACCATAACCAGGCTGAGTTCCATAACCACCGGCAGCAGCTTGGGGTGTCGGAATTCCATAACCTCCTCCTTGGGCAGGAGCAGCAGCAGCGGCAGTAGCTGATCCTTGAGGTGCTGGATAACTAGCAGGATTGGGGTTAGGGTTAGCTGGTGGCTGAGTGCCTGCAGGCGGCGGTGCTTGGCTGGCATCCACTTGACCGCCACCTCCATTTCCGTAAGCAGGAGGAGCAGAGTTGTACCCCTGTTGCTGTTGTTCATATCCAGATTGAGTGTGATAACCACCATACCCATCGTGAGTATAAGCTTGTTGACCATAGCCAGAGGCAGCTGTAGGTGCCTGACCATAACCATAACCGGCAGAAGCATCAGCAGGGCCACCGGGTTGACCGCCTGAAACTTGCTGCTGCTGTTGAGTTTGTTGGTTGTAGTAATCGTAATTTCCTCCCTGACTACCAGCCTGATTTTGAGGGGCAGATGACTGGTCCCAACCGGCAGCGCCATAAGATGTTTGTTGAGGATATTGAGAATATGAAGCCTGAGACATGTTATATTGGGGTGATGGGCCACCAGGATATGCTCCAGGTTGTTGCATGTAACCATAACCAGGTTGTTGTTGCTGCTGTTGCATTGAAGGTGGTCCCCCCCAACTAGACTGAGGTCTGGCTTGGTAGCCACCACCTTGTTGATAACCTCCTGAATTTCTAGATCGATTCTGCAAAATAAGTTGGCCTCATGTAAACCCCAAGGCCATACAATTTGAAGCATAGAAAATGACAAACTCATATATAATATATAATGTGGAAGGCAATTGATTAAGCAGTGAGAGAGATACACATAAAATAAGGAATATAGTAAGAATCCACACACATATCACGTTGATCTTGTAGAAGGATATAGTCAAATATCATTTGTATCGAAGAGGGGATGGGTGGTGCCTACATACCGTACTGGCTTTTGTTGTACTACTCAGTTACTCCCCTGCAGAAGTCCATCATCCTCTCCCTATTCATGACGAATGGGTGCAGAAAGACAACGATGCCAAAACAAAGTAGGCTAATACAAGGTACATTTTCACATTGCAACATATTTACAATTGACTTCATAAGATGGACAACTGAAAATCCCTAATCCCCTATCAGATAATAATAAATTTATATGTTGCTAACTATTAAGTTAAGCCACTATAGAATATCAACAATTTGACTAAAAGTTCATTGCACTAAAAATATGGCTGCAAAGGAAGAGATGATACAATAAGAAAATATGTGTCTACTCTTATAAGTATGGCAGTGACAATATAAAAGACAGATTAGTCAAGGCATTAATATTTGACAGTTGATAGTTATAAGAGATCCTGATAAAAAGAAAATGATCAAAAGAGAAACCAAGACATCAAATATGACAAAAGATGGACTTGCAAAGAATAATGAGAAAGCTATATTGGGAGGAACCTAACATATTTATTGACCTAAAACAGGAACATAAGAATTTTAATAGCGTTGATGATAGAATACATAATATATTGTTAATCATCAACAAAGATTTTTTATCAGAGTATAAACTAATATACTACAAATGATAAAACAACAGGATAAATAACAAATATCAGTAAATCCCTTAGTCAACATAAGAAGGATGGGAAATATCAATTCCTTTTAGTTTATGGATGGTTGAAAGATATAAGATTAAAATGGTGTGCTTGTCATGTGCAGAAGTACAACAAAAGGATACCCATCAGAGAATTCAGAATAGGTAAAAGAATCTGATGACTAGGTGAAAATTTTTGAACGTGAATTTAGGATTAGTATTTACATGTTCATCATACTGATAAACATATACTGTGGGAAAAACTGGGAAGAGAGGCTGATCCAGCCAAATCTTAGAACTGACAGAGATAACAACGCATTAATAAATTACATTAAATATCCACATATCTTAGGATAACCCAGATCCTTACTCCCCCATTGCCTCAAGTTTCTCTCCTTGCAGTTAGTTATTATCATAGAAGATGAAGTTAGAACCATACCAGAAAGATGCCGAGGAACACCAACACTACTAAAGATCCAATGTTGGTGTCACCAATACTCACTAACCCTACAATAGTTCTCAATAGCAGGCATCAGTAATGACATGCATTAAAGAAGCGTACTCAATGCTACATCAATCTATACTCCCATGAAAATTTTGCTTAGAATTTAGCAGGAATCACTGCACAACTTGGACAAACAACATCCTCAATGATATTCAAGACTTTACACAGATCAAACAATCCTCACATTTATCAATATATAACATCTATCTGGACACACTCAATATCCAATTACCAATACATCACTAAACCCCCCAGAATCTCGTAGCTACTACCTCATTTCAGTTAATATACAAATATCAAAATCATAAAGACGGCAATAACCAGTCAATGACATAATCCTGCAGAGAATCTATGAACAAACAACTTCAACCATCAATAACAGATATATTATATCTCTGCAGAAGCATTATCATCATTAATTTTTGTATAACAAGTCTCAATATAGGTCAAACTGCCTCTTCAAACAGGAACTAGTGGTCTGTCAGCATGATATCCTTCTTAACATTTGGATAATTGAACAGGCAGAAAAAGGTTCATAACAGCTTAAAGGTAAGATACGAGATAAAATAATATGTAACTACTTTATTTGGACCATTCAGCAACAATGGAAATAGAATTCAGTTGGATAAACTGATGAATCAATAAAGTATCAAAATATTACTATATCATTCTACCAACTGAAATGATTACTGCTTCTCCATAATCATCCGGTCTATTTGGAAGGAAAGATACAGACGCATCTTTAGGAACGGAAGTGCGTCGCCACAACTGATCTGGTTCAAGGTAAGAAGTACAATGACAGTTCATAAAGAACATGTGACTTTATCTTCCTTTGTATAGCATTGTCAAATTAGTATGATAAATGTTAACTTATGGCTACACATGTCATTTACTTGTACTTACTTTTATTTGACTTTCATATTTACCATGTTTAGATGAAATTTCTGTTTTTCAAAAATGAATAAAAAAATGAAGTGTCACAATCTTAACATAACCATAACAATCAACTATCAAGAGGAACTGCAAAAGAATGTGAAATCCGGTGACAAAATACTTCTGATGGTAATTCTAGGATATGTTGGTGCCAGCAGGCAAATTGAGATTAAGGTTGAGCTAAAGTTTTGAACCAGGATCATAATATGGCTGTTTACTATGAAAATCATTTCAATGAAGAATGTAGCAAAAAAGAAAAAACCAATAAAGGATTCTCAAATCTGTAAGCAAATAACCAATCCTTAGGATCGTATCATATCTTGCTCACTTTCTCAAACAGTAAAGATAACGAGACATTAAGAATATCAATTCAACAAAATTGTAAACCTACCTCGCTGGTTACTTCAATGACTAACTGTTTAGCAGCCTCTATTTGCTCCGGTGTACCATCTATTTGTACTGTTCTTTCAGTGGATGTATCACCAGGAGGAAGGTGCAAAGGAATGACCTACATTGATTGGACATAGTTAGTAATAAATACTAAACAAAATTCAAAGGGATGCTCATAGAAAGACACTGAATACGCATGAAGCATAACACAATAAACATGGGGAGAACCTGTATACGAGCTCCCGATCTAGCCTGCATGTTTTTAATGCTCTCGCCTCCTTTGCCAATAACAAGACCAACCTGAACAAAGACAGATTAGCATTTCCAACAAATATAATCAACAGAAAATAAAAAGTTAACATTATACACTAGTGAACCTTGTTATTTGGAACTTGCATCACAAATTGATCAGCACCAGGTTGTTGAACATTTACCCTTCTAGAAACTACTCCAGAACCCCCTTTATCAGCCTGCCGAAAGTACCAAATAAATAACGAAACTTTCTACCAGAAATTATAGTAAAACATCCTACACATTTACCTCATTAATAACTTCATGAATCAACTGTTCAGCCTTAGCAATTTGGTCTGGACTACCCATCACCTCAACCACTCTGGAACCAGAGTTTGGGTCTGCATCTACATCCCTTGTTACTTGAATCTTTGCACCAGATTGCATTTGCAGATACTTGATGGTTTCCCCAGCTTTTCCAATAATTACACCAACCCTTCCATTAGGAATTTCAATCTTTTTGCTTGTCCCCTGGTAATTATTGTAAGAAGAAGCTTGTTGTGGAGGAGTCATCATTGGAACCACAGGCTTATTCCCTCCACCTGGTGTCCAAAATGAAGGTTTATTAGTAAGAATGCAAAAAGAACAATTAAACTTTTGAATGCAAAAAATATAAAAAAAACAAGGTGATTAGTAAGAATTAGCAATAATCTGAATGTTAGTATAAATAAGGTTTCATAATTCTGGAGAATCAACAGTCAGCTACTATACATACACTCTAGAACATGTCATATACAATATCAATGAGTTAGCAAAACTGAAGTTGTTACCAATGGGAGCCAGCTAGAACAACCACTCAATATTAGTTACAATGGATACACTATACAGTTGCATATTTCATATCTAGTTTGTAAGCTTGAATTGTGTAATAGCTTCTACGTCATTTCTTGATGTCCATGTTAACATGGTGTTATTGTGTGATGATCTTGAGCAGCCCAAGATCATTACAGTTGGTCAGACCTTGAACAAGAACATTACAGTTCTTGAGAAGGATCATTACAGAACATAAGTTTAATGCACAAGACATTGGAAAATAGTTTAAAGAGAAAAGCCAATAATACAACACATCTAACAAGAAAGATGCAACGGATACAAAAGTTTAACAAGAAAGCAGCATAAACACTTACCGTCCATTGAATCAAAGCCGCCGCCATTCTCAACCCTAGGACGCTTCTGGTCGACGTTGCTGTAGAGGCGATTAGCAATTTCTTGAGCCTTCTGCTTTGCGAGCTCAACGCCATCGACGATTGGGAGAACGGTGTTGTAAGAAGGCTGCAGTGGGGCTGAATCCGGCGACTGGGATGCAATAGGAGCCGAGAAACCAGTGACACGACGAGGAGGAGGTGGCGGTGACTGGTCGACTTCGTACTTCCTTTTGTTGTTAACCAATTCTCCACCGGAAGAGTACTGAATATCGTCGGCCATTTTCGTCTAGTTGGAAACTGACTGCTGTCAAACTATAAAATAAAAAAGAAGATGCAGGAAACCCTAGATAGAGAAACAGAGATAGGGAAAACAAAGAAAGGTGTGGAGAATGGAGAGAGATTAATCCATCCTTATGCTCATGTTATTTTATACTACACTCAAACCCTTAAATATTTATTCATTTTATAATTCTATTTATTTTTTATATATTTAAAAAAATATATATTATAATTTTTTATAAATATATTTTACCAATACACACCACATTATTTCTCTCTCCTATAATAATATATATATATATATATATTATACTCTTTCCTTAATAAATTAAATAAGTATATTTTTTTCTCAATTTAAATTTTTATCTCTTTTAAATAATTTAATTTTTATGTCCCATGCTCAATTCAATTTTTTTATTTTTTTTATAACTAAAGTATTACAACACCCAATACATTACCTTTTCTCTTTAATCTAATATTTTAAATAATAATATATTTGATTGTGAAATTAATGCTAATTTTTTATATTAAAAATAAGGATTTAGATGCTTATGTATTGGATTGTCAATTGAATTATTGCATAAAATAAATGTGAATTTTTATTTGAAAAAATATATATTTGGAACAATAATAAAGTTTGTAAAAAAATATATATATATATATATATATATATATATATATATATATATATAAATGTTTATCTAATATAATAGAAATGATACTATTTTAAATATAACAACAAAATAATTTAAGAAAATAAAATATTTGTTTTATCACCAAATCCACCCAAAACACAATGAGATTAAATTTAAAAATAAAAAACAAAAAATATTAAGTAACAAACAAATATATAAAAAAAAGACGAATCAAATATATAAAAAAAAGACGAATTTTCAGAACAGATTTTCCTTGTTATGAACTTGTCATAATCATAACGTTGTTGAGTAAATCAATAGACGTATCGATGGGCAACGATCACTAAAATTATACCGTTCATTTCGAACCAAACCAAATAGTTCACCGATCGACAACGATCACTAAAATTATACCGAATAATCCACCATAAAATAATCAGAATAAAATTTATCGACGACTCAATCCAACCGAGTTTACAGTTTTTGTCCAAACCTCCAACGATTAACTGAGTCACAGTCCCTGATGTCAATCCAACATTCCAGATCATACCATATTTATTCATTCTTATCCCATCAGCTCAATTCAATTTTTATTTATTTTCTATAACCAAATTATTACAACACCAAATAAATTACCATTTTCTCTTTAATCTAATATTTTAAATGATAATATATCCTTATACCTCAATCATCATGATTAAATCCAATTATTAAAATGATGTACAGATTACAACACAAATAAGCAAAGTAGAAGATAGAATTGTTCATCACCACCAACTTTACTCTTTAGCAATCAAATGACATATCAAATAAGCAAAATGATATACCCTTGGCCAAAGCTCGCCATTACCAGGCTCTTAAAATGTATTTAGTGCTCATTGGGGTAATTTGAAACAATTTAAGAAAAAAAAAATCACATTTCTATGTCCCAACAGCCAAACCAAAAACTTACCAAAATGAACTTCATTCTCCCCCTTCTTTGACATCTTCATTCTAATACTAATGTATTCTATATCTTATTATACCCATTGCAACCAAACCCACAAAAGAGAAAGAACAAAGAATGTAGGCATAAAATAGAACCCTTCTCTATCAAAGAAATTGCTTCTTAATTGCAGATACCATTTTCGGGGAAAAGAGCAAAATGAACGCTAAAACTGAACCGTAAATCATTTTAGCAGCAGAACTGACAGAATCTCTGTCAGCCTCTTGCAATTCAGTGCTCAAACTTCTCATAGCCACAGCAGAGGGCAAGGCTTCAACAACTGCATCAGCCAAATCTGTGATGAAGGAAGAAGTGATACCAAGAGCAGGAACGCGTCCCCAGTTTTCAATGCCCGACTCCAAAGCCAAGTGCTTGTATTCCATATCAATCTCTTCCAGAGTTTCAATGTGCTCGCTCACAAAACTGCAAAATACCATAGTTGTTCAGAAACCCATTCTTAGATCTAAAACAAGCTCTGAATCCAACTATGTGGAAGTACAAAATCCGACTAAAAGGAGACAAAAGTCTAAGTGCTTAGAACCATTTATAGTAGTAATTAACATGTTGATTTTACACAAAAGATAGTTAAAAATATACTATGAGTGACAATCTTGACTAGAATAAATTGATATTGTCTCTTAAAACTTAAAAGTGAAAGAATACCTCACTGGAACGGCAAGAAGACTCTTAACTCCTTTCTGGCCAAGTTCAACTAGTACTTCGTCAGTGTACGGCTTCAGCCATTGTACAGGTCCAACGCGACTCTGCAATAAGAAACCAAATTGAATATCAACTCAAACAATCTAAACCTGATTCCTACGCTTAATAATTGTGTCAAAATTCCAGCAAGAGGATTCACTGATTAATCATGAACCTGGTAAGCAAGAGTATGCTGGTTGTCAATTCCTCGTGACTTAAGCTCTTGCATTATCAGGTAAATGCATTCCTCCATCTGATCTTTGTAAGGGTCCCCAGCAACTTCAACATAGCTCACAGGTACACCATGTGCACTGAAGAATATCATGACCTATATCAAAAAGATTAATGATCAATGTGGGAGTTATATCCAATCGACAAGATAAAGTGAACGAGGACTAGTTCTGTCAAGAAAAATAATAAGATGATTCAATAAAGAAATCACCTCATCGGGATTGGAGAACGTCTGTAATTCTTTCTGCATCAAATCTGCCATAGAATTGATGTAACCCTGTCGCTGATACCAGGACTGTATTATAGAAACAGGCAGTCCAGACAAATATGGGTCATCCCTGGAAAATTATACCAAATTTAGTCATATTTATTTCGCTAGAGAAACAAAACACTCGAATTCAAACGAACTTTACCTGAACATGGTTTCAAGAACACGAATGCTTGATCCAGTAGTGGAGATCGAGTATTGAGGATAAAGTGGCAGCACCACGAGCTTGGTAATCTTATCCCTTTTGATCTGCAAATAAATATATATATGGATTCAATGCCAACTGTCAATGCATAGACATTTTAAAATCCACAAACTACAGAACCACAATACATGTTATAGCAACTCTTTGTACAATTCCATGATACACCTTGATTTCTAAGGTGCACCACTTATAGCATTCATGTTGTTCGTATGAGAGAATGGAAATTGTTCGGATATATGGAATAGCCAAATAGATCTAAAATATGTGAGTGATTCTTATTTGGCCTTATTTCTACCATAGATGATGCAACATTTTCTTGTTGCAACATTTGTGTTCAATATGGTTTGAATGATATTTTCATTTCCAAACAAGAAAGAAAAAGATATGCTAGCGATACTGAGTGCACCGAAAAAATCTACACTAATATGAAACTTAAGATGTGAAGCTCGAAAAGAATAAAACACTTGGAGCAATGTTGACATACTTCAGGTAACAACTTACTAGGAGTAATTACAAACACTTGCCTGATTAACAGCTTCCTCCGTAAACGGGTGCCAATACCGCATAGCAACATAGACATTTGCAGGAACATCCTTTGCTTCCAGCGACGTCTTAATTGCATCTGCCTGAGGAAAAGGCATACTCGGATTTCAAAACAGAAGCAAAGGTGTGAAACGTCACAATTTAAAACCATCTGATCAATTCAAATACAGTTGGTTAAGCAAGGGCTTGTTTCTTTAGGATTATAGTTCTAATCATATAATCACTTATGAGACATGATGTAGTGAAATTTAATGGTCCAAAGGCGGTCAAATACCTAGATACTAAAAAAAATACATTGTAATATATTGCACACATATCCAAAAGAGGCAAGTCCTAACACATGAATGTAGTGTGAGTAGTAGCTATAACAATCAATCAAGTATTGAGTAAGCAGTTTACCTGCTCATCTGTTATCTTCCTCAAAGGAGAACCACCTCCAATGGAAGCATACCCTTCTTTACTTTTGGGTGCACGAAGCACAGAAATCAGCTGTGCCAATGGTCGTTGGAGGAACCGAAATAGTCTGGGGAGCCTAATAATATCCTGAATACAATTAGAGAAAAAAAAACATTGCTTTAGCAATCTAAGAAAATCTTAACAGACACTTTATCCTAATTTAGTATCATCCTCACTTACAGGGTCTGCAAATAAATTGAACAAGAATGGTTGCACGTCTTGAAGTGTGTCTGGTCCTCCTAGATTAAGCAGAAGTACACCAATCTTTTCTTCCGTCGTTTGTGACATATCTTCAGAAACAGTGGTAATTGTGGGATAAGTACATGCATCTAATGAGCAAAATGGTTGAACACTTGATTTGGACATAAGTTTAGGGCTCCAAGGATCAGACAAATGGAAGCTAGCTGATACATAAGTTTTTTTCTGATTGAATGACCTGCCATAGATATCATCAACATGTTGGTTAGCTCAGTTCAATAAGAATTATACAATCTTCCTCTGTACATTTCATCAGTCTAGTCTATCAAAGGCTAAAAACGAGAGGAAACCCATTGCCCTAAAGGGCCTAAATAAACGGAATCAAATATAGAAACGTCAAACAAGCAATAGTACGTTTTAAACTCCCGGAAGGCAGTCGATATCGAATCTAAACATCAGATGCATGACTTGGATCAGCAAAACAACATCATCAAAGTAATAATAGAGAATGATATTGAGACGATAGCTTACATCGAAGGCGTGAGATTATAATCGCGAACAGACGTTTGGCGATGATTGAGGTGAGGAAGAATCCGCGACGAGGTGGCTGCTGCTTCCATGGCTCAGATCGGAAATGGTCTTCTAAGGCGGTGGCAGTTTGGCAGCTTGGGCGGTTGGTGATGATCGAGAAAAGTCAGAATGGCGTTGGTTGGAAGAAATTGTAGTAGACAACTACAATTAGGCATATATATATATTATATATTCAAATGGAAGTTTCTGGGTTAACTCTTTAAAGAAAGAGAGAGTTGAGGGCCCATCTCAAAACCAAACCCTCAAATTATTCACGTTTTATGTCATTGTAATAAACTTGTTCCAAAATTATTGAGTTTATTTGAATAAAAATATACATAAATTATTTTAATTAATATTAAGGATGTGTTAAAATTAATTTGAGTGATATATTAAGTAATATTCAACTTATTTCACACAAACAAATAGAATAATAGTTTTCTGACATTAGGATATAAATGAGTAATTAATTGGTGAGTTTGTTAGTTATAAAAATGCTTTAATTAACCGAGCTCATAGACATTTAAATTGAATTTAACTCGAATTATTTTGAATAATATATCGATACATTTGACAATATTCACATCATTAACACACAAGGACGAATCTATGTAGGGCTCGGACGGGCTGAACACTATCTCCAAAAAAAATACGGTCAAAATGTGATATTACTCCCTAATTTAAAAAAATAATCAGTAGAATTCACTATATTATTTATTTAATTATTAAAAAAATGATAAAGCTTATCTTTATTTACTCATTTTATCCAAAATTTTCTTCTTATTTATTTAAGTTCGAGTTCGTCATTGACTCTATATGTACCTTCCTTTCCTATACATTATACCTTATGTATGTGTTATACCCTAAATCATAAAGCCTAAACTAATATATTCATATAAAAATATATAATAAATTAATAATATTCATTATTCGTAAATATATATTTATATGATGAGAGAAAATAAAAAATAATTAATTAAAAAAAGAGAAATTCACTATTCGCGTGTTTAATTTCGTGTTACCTATCCTTACTCGTATTTAAAAACTAATGTTGTTAATGTAAATGTAATCAAATTTATTGACTTATTCATATATACTCACGTAACAGTGATGTGTTTGGATGCGAGGATAAAAGAACATACGATTAAGCTTAAACTGTACACAAATTTCACTGATTTAAGAAAAAAAAATATTTGTTTTCTTTATTAACATTTATTAGTTAAATACAAGTATATCAAATCAATTTATCATGTATTAAAATATTAAAAGATCTTATTAACATGGACGGATCCAGAATTCGGTGGTGGTGATATAGGCTTAAAAATAATTTAGGGTGAGTTTAAATAAATAACGAGAAAATTTTAAATAAAACGAGTAAATAAATGTAAGTTTTACCATTTTTTTAATAATTAAATAAATAAAATAGTGAATGCTATTGATTTTTTTAAAATTAAGGAGTAATGTCACATTTGAACTGTAATTTTTTATTTTTTTCGGGGTGGGTTCAGCCCACCGAACTCTTAGATAAATTCGTCCTTGCATAAAGTATAGAGTACATGTTTTAATTTTATAGTATAAAATTTATCGTTTAAAATATAGGATTTAAAAAATAAAGTATAGAGATAGGAAAGGAACGAATAAAAATATAAAATATTCTAACATAGTTTAATTTTTGTTACATATCATTATTTTAAAAATAATAATAAAATATTAAAAATAACAAATCAGTAAGAACTAAGAACTTTTGACTATAGTTTAGACAGATTATTGTCAAATCATTTAAAATAGTTATTAACATCAAGAATAATAACAATGACTTTAAATTATAATGATTTGTGTAGATATTATTTAAGAGTCAAATGATAATAAATGAAATATAACTTTGATAAGATTAGTCAAATATAAAACAAGTCCTTAGAGGGACGGCCCTACTTCATAATACATACAGAACTCCAAATAAGACCAAATGAGTTCCGTTGACTATTCAACGAAGATTTTTGAATTGATAAATCCGTTTTCCGACAACTAAGGATTCGTTTATCATATCCACTTTCTTCTTATTTTTAAATCAATCTTAATAATCTAATTAGAGGACATTATGTTATAAATTATATATAATAATCTCTATTTTATCAAAAGCTGCTAAAATTAATGTAGTTAGTTCAATTATAGCTTTATTGATCTTGAGTTCTTCTTATCAAATTCAAAAACGATTATTATTAATGAAAAATAAATAAAATTAGGTCTTGTTACTAACTTAGAAAAAAATACACATTTTTATTGAATTTTGGTACAGCGTTATATAAAGACAGTTGATTTTTTATTTTATTTTTATATTTATTTATCGGTAATTACATCAACAATTATTTCTATTAAGTGAAATGTGACTCGTATTTTATGATGCATATGTTTAAATAAAAAGTGTTATTATTTTGGACATCTTTTATGTTAATTTATGATAACTTTATTAGCTTGTATTTATATTTTAGATTAGATCCGTATGTTCTGTACTAATGCAAATCACTTAAAAAAATTTAATTAATAACTAACAAATTAAGTTAATTTTTTTCATGCTAATGGTTAATTAATGCTCTAAATTGAGTTATTTTTATTCTATGTTTGATGTTCAAACTTTAAATTTGTGACATATGAAACTTAAATTATCAAAATTTTAGTTATTTGAGGGCTTTTTTTATGGACAGAACGTTCTTAATCTTATTTTAAGGTATATTTTTGTTATTCTAATTAATTTGTTATTTTTTAAATGATATTTAGAGACGTTTTGAATGTATTTTTTTAGAATTGAGTATGGTTTTCAAGATTTACATATTTTAATTTATCAAAATTTGTTTTGGTGACTAAAAAAATGTGTAATTTTAATTTTTTTTTTGAATAAATATAAATTTTGTAGTTATTTTTTTTTTCTTTTCATTACAACATAATTTTATGTACGGTCTACCAATTTAGACGTATTTATATTTTAATATAAGTATTTTTTTTTTTTGAGATATACAAGTTTAAAATTATCGAATGTGAATCATTTATTTTCGTATTTTAAAAAGTTTTAAATGTCTAAAACTTATTTGTTAGTTGAAGTCTTATTTGATACGATTCAAACGAGTTCCATTTAATAAATAAAAAAAAAAAAAAAATTCTAGCCCAAAATTGAGTTTTTTTTTTTTTTTTATATATATATATTAACTTTACAACATTATATATTATTTAAAAAGAAAAGTTAAAAATAAAAAAAAGTTTCATAAGTTAGAGCCAGGCTGAATTTTAGTGGACCATAAAGTTTGAGTGTGAAGTTGGTATTATTGAGGGGTGAGCACCGTTGGCTATTTATTTATCACCTTAAAAACATGTTCTTGGTTAAAAGTTAAAACCGAAAGATAGACAAGATAGACAGGCAGGCATTGAGGAAGACGATGAGTTGAGAAAGTGTTGATTTTTTCTGAAACGATCCCGACCCTCCAATTGTTCCAATCACATATCATTATTATAATCCATCCCCATCAATTACTAATTAAGAATCCAGCCAAACTCACTGGTGGGTTAAGACTTAAACCTGACTAGGACACTCCCTAATCCTAATCCTAATCCCTATCTTTCTGGTGCGGCCTACACCGCCTAATAATAGATAGATAGACCCAAAATAAAGAAATTTTGAAACAGGATCAACAAATCAAATCAAAATCTCATCTTGATCCTTCTTCAGATTCAAGGTTTTACTCTAACAAGCAAACATGGTCAGTCTTTTTTCCAGATTCTCCATCTCTAGAAGTTCCCATCGTCGCACCCAAAGCGCTCTTGTAAGTTTCGCAAACACCCCCCCTTTCTTTGATCTACTTGCCTGATTATGATTTTTCGATCTAATTACAATCAATCCACTTCGTCTTTTTCATCATCTTTGATAACACCCCTGATTTGGGTTTTGTTTTTTTGCAGGACGGGAGAGAAGAAGTTGTTCCTATTTCAGAACCCACCGCCGCCGCCGCAACTGCAACCGTATTAGCTACTGGTGGTGTTGGTGTGACAACCATTACTTCCGCCGGTCATGGGCTTCAACTTGCGGTTGAGTTTAAGCCAGTGGATCATCCAACTGAACCTCTTGATCATGACATCCCCATTCAATGCCCACTTCCTGAACCTTCAATTCTCAATGTAAGTTAGTTTCAATTCACTATTAATGTAGAAATGAATTCCATATTCATGTTATGAGATTCGATAATAATATGACATGATTAGGATCTATCTAGTTTAAGACAATAACGTTACATTAAAAAATGTTTCATTTTGTAACATAACTTATGTCAATTATGTATAATGTGTTAATTAGGATGGGAGACTATGGAAGGAACGAGTATCGGTTGGAGTTAGAAGAATAACAACAGATACGCCTTCTGTTGAAGGGGGCAACACCGATGAATCTGTACCAAAACCGAAATCAAGACCACCTTCGAGGCGCTTAATTCTACCATCTAGCAGCGCACCAGAGCATAATATCTTGAAACTTCTCGAAGAATCTGGAATTTAATCTGCTTTCGAAACACAAGGTTAATTCATTGATTTACTATGCATTTGCTAGTCCATACACCAATATATGATTGTAAATCAAGAGCTTTGTAAAACAAAAAACAATTGTCTTCTATTAATATGTCTTTTTTACTTCCCCACATTACAACAAAACCTAACCATTCATTCATTCATTCAATCATATTGTTCCTACAGTTTGGAAGTTAACACATTCTTCAGTTCCCTTCGAAGAATCTTTCCAGCAGCTGACCTTGGTATCGAATTTGTGAAAACCACCCTTCTCACCTTCTTGTATGGTGCAACCTGTCATACATACATACATCCATTAGTTTCGACCAAATCACATTTAGAAAGAAAAAAGAAAAAAAAGTGTTGTAAAAGACCTGTTTGGAGACAAACTCTATAACAGTTTCCTCTGATAGCTTATTTCCATCTCTTCCAATAACGAAAGCTATTGGGATTTCGCCTGCTTCCTCGTCATAACCACTGTATAACAAAAAACATCATTCATTCATTTATGTTCCAGTACTTGCAAACAAACTAATTAATCTTAGCAAACATACTCTGTTACAGCAGCATCAACGATATCAGGGTGGGAAATCAGAACCGCCTCCAGCTCCGCAGGAGCAATCTGCAAAGAAAAATATTGTATTGAAACAAAAAAATCCTATCAATTCATCATAGAGACACGATTCTCTACCTGAAAACCCTTGTATTTGATGATCTCTTTGATGCGATCGAGTACTTGCACGTACCCTTCTTCGTCAAAGTAAACTATATCTCCTGTATGTAGCCAACCGTCTCCATCTACTGTTTTCAATGTGGCTTCTTTGTTGTTCAAGTAACCTACATTTTTTCATATTCCAATTAGAAAAACCAGATAAATTTCATTTGAATTGCCTTTCGTAAACACAATTTTTTATTTATTTAACCTTTCATAACGCCTGGACCCCTCAGCCAAAGCTCGCCACTACCTCCTGGAGGCATGAAAGAACCGGTTACCCAATCTATAACCATAGCTTCCATATTCGGAGCCAATAGCCCAACCGAAGAATATTTCTGATGCTTCTCAGTATTAAATCCCCTAGTTCCAACAGCCGCCGATTCAGTCATCCCATAACCCTGCACTTATTCAAATCACAATTAAAAACATTCCATTTCAGCAACAAACAATCAAAAGTTCCTTAAACTGTACCTGGATAAAATCAACATGGGGAAGAACCAACAAAAAATCTTCAATGTTTTTCAAGCTCAAAGGAGCAGCACCAGAAGAAACCTGTTTCAAACTCTTGGCGAAACTTACGGGCACACTCTTGGCTTTATTCGTCAATTGCCTCAACAAAGGGGGGACAATAGGGAAGTGAGTAACCTCAAATCTCTCAATCGCTCTCACCATCTCATTCGCATCGAACCTTGTCATCACCACGACTGTAGATCCGAGCGACAATAACCCCATGGTGAAAAGTGATAGCCCATATATATGAAACATGGGTAAAACAGCCAAATAAACATTCTCCGAACTTGAATACTCATACTGAGAAGCTTCAAACCTAACAAAAAGCTCAATTGCAGCTATGAAATTTCGATGCGATAACACAACACCTTTGCTTATACCAGTAGTTCCTGAAGAATACATAATGGCAGCTGTATCCTCTTGATGAATACTAGGTTTAGGAGCTAAATCAGATTTACTTGAAACAAGCTTAGAAAAATCAGATAACCCAAATCGATATGAATCAAAATCAACACTTTCCGGAACTCCGATTGCAGGAATTCCCAATGCTTCAAGTTTCTTAACATGTTCAGACGAAGTTAAAGCAATGGAAACATTAGAATCAGTAATTTGCCTCTTAATCTCCTTTAAAGAACTAAGAGGATTCATTGGAGTAACTATAGCTCCTATAGAGACAATAGCCAAGAAGATAACAGGAAACAGTATGGAATTCGGAAGAAGAATCAGAACAACGTCACCTTGTTTAACACCAAATTGATGATGTAAACCAGACGCAATGGATTTGATTAGAGGATATATTTCCGAACGAGAAATTGCAGTACCAGATGATGAATCAATGAAAGCAGCTTGGCCGCCATTGTGATTGTGTGAGAAGATGAAGGAGACGACGTCCATTAACGGGTCTGTTGGAAGAATCCGGGTCGGATGTGTGCTTTGATAAACTCCGGTTACTGGACAGTACCATTTTCCGGCGTCGGAGTTCATGGCTGATCGGAATAGAGAAACTTGAGGAAGAAGATGAAGTATTTATACGAAAATGAATTGGCGGTTGAAATTACAGTTGATAAATTCACCATTGTTGTCGTCATGCTCTTTAAAGTTCTTATTTTTGACCCAAATAACAAATCTAGGGATTTGGGGATCATTTTGAACCTCTTTATTTTGTAAGGTTCACAAAATAAACAACTATTTTAATTAGATAATAGAATGAAATTTATTAATTGAATCCCTACACTTTACTATAACATTCAAAATAAGACATAAATTGTATTTTTTTAGCAAAAGGTAAAAAGTTTTTTTCAGTCAACTTTCTACCTAAAAAATTATTAAGTGAATCATATTTTCATAATAAATATAATAAAATTAATTTTTTACCTAACATTTTTATTAGTTGAATTATATTTTCATACTAAATATAGATAAAATTAACATCACCTTTTATGTTTTTAATATTTAAAATTATGATTTAGATAAAAAAAAAATCTTCAAAAATAAATATATATTATATAATAACATTTGGATTGAATTTGATCATATGATTTTATCAATAATTTTCAAGATTTTATTAATTCAATCTCATTTGATAAACTACTTATTTGATTGTACAACTTTTTATTAAAAAAAGTTTTTTTACTTTTAAATCTTTACACCCCATTAACAAATTTAGCAATATATATCATTTAAAATCGGGATTCAAGATTTCATAATATCAAACACTATTTATTAATTGCATTTTTTAAAAGTTTTTTTGGTTCATATTGAACCATTTAAAAATATGTTTAAAATTAAAATGTATTGTATCATAGCTATGTTTAAAAATAACTTGATTCTTGGAGTTAGATGTGAGTTTAAACAAGAAATAAACTTATTTAAAAGTTAATTCAAATAAAATAATATTCTAAAATATAACTCATTTAATATTTTTTAGTTTAAACTCCTTCAAGGCTTCAACTCAATTATTTTAAACATGGGTCATTTAATAATTATATATATATATATATATATATATATATATATATATATATATATATATATATTTTTGGCCAAACATCTTGCATTTGTCAAAATATGGAGTATTTTATTTGAATTAACTTTTATTTTATTATTATTTAATTTTATCATAGTCATATGACTTGTCAACATCATTGTTAGTTTGTCACCACATAATATAAATCGTCATGTTTGAGGCTCTAGAATGTTTTGGGGGATAAAATCAAGTTTTTAACTTAAAATTCAAGCATCTTATCAACCATTAAATCAAATAATTTTATCATTTAAATACAAAAATTACCCTATAATTTTATCATCTCTTTAGGCCATCTCCAACACAAATACCTATTCTTAAACCTAAAATGCAGTAAACATCCCATCAAACAGTAATTCATATCCAACCCAAAAACCCAAACTCAAACTCAATATTATCAAAATATTATTTTTTATAATAATTTTTATTTTTTTCAATATTATCTATATATTTATCTAAAATTACAAATTAAACTCATAACTTTACATCAACTTATTAATTACTTTTAAATTCTAATTATAAATCAATTATTTATATAATATTATTTATTATTATAAATTTATAATACTTGAAAATATAAATATAAACAAATATAAATATAAATTAATCATATAAACAAATTAAAATTATCATGAATTAAACATCTAAATAAAAAAAATATAAATAAATTAAAATATAAATAAATAAAATAGGTAAACAAATTAAAATATAAATAAGTTAAGTAAATTAATTAAAAACAAACTAAAAGGACTAAAATGAATGTTTTAAAAAGTTTTAAGTACGTGAACAATGTCCCTGCAAATTTGGGTATGGAGGAGAGAGAATTTGCAGAAAAACTCAAAATATAGTTGAGTTTGCAGGTGGATTGGAGGGCTAAAACCTATTATGGAGATGGGTTTGCAGGTGGGTTGAAAATGATTTTAAACCATCATTCTCTCACCTACATCATATCATCTAAAGTCAAAGAGCAAATTAAATTTTAAAAACCAGTTTTTTACTACTTTTTATCCAACTAGGGTTTTAGATAAAACCCCAAAAAAACATTTCCTCAATGCTTGAATTAAATAATTTAATTCAAGTGAATCTAAGGCCTTGTTCTTGTAAGGTTTTTTATTTAATCTATTCTAAATCATTTTTCCAATCAATCACTTTTCACAAATCACATCACTCATTTCATTAACCAAAATACTAAAATACCATTTATTTTAAATTATTATTTTTTATTTTATTTATATATATCAATACTCTTTAAGTCATTTTACCAAAAATAATCATTATCTTCTCAAAATCATTCACCATCATTATTTTTCTCTCCCTCTAGGTTATTCTAATAACCCCAATCCGAACAAGGCCTAAAAGTCGATTTATATATATATATATATATATATATATATATATATATATATATATATATATATATATATATATATATATATATATATATAAATAAATATTATAGGATATTTTATAATTTAAATTAATATTTGAATAAAATATGAAAAATATATATTTTTTTGACTCGAAATCTAAGTTTTAAAATAAAACTGAGTATCTCAATAATTATAAAAATAGACATCATTGGATCATAAACTATTCAATATTAGTTGAAGAAATTTGAATGTGAGTTATAACTCTCTATAACTAATTATCATATGATTTTATTAATAATTTTCAAAATTTTATTAATTCAATCTCATTTGATAAACTCGTTATTTGATTGACTACAACTTTTTATAAAGAAAGTTTTTTCACTTTTAAATCTTTACACCCCATTAACAAATTTAGTAATATACATTATTTAAAATCGGAATTCAAGATTTCATAATATCAAACACTATTTATTAATTGCATTTTTTTAAGGTTTTTTTTTTCTCCTCATTTTGAACCATTTAAAAATATGTTTAAAACTAAAATGCATTGTATCATAGCTATGTTTGAAAATAACTTGATTCAGTTAGATGTGAGTTTAAACAAGAAACAAACTTATTTAAAAGTTAATTTAAATAAAATAATATTCTAAAATATAACTCATTTAATATTTTTTTAGTTTAAACTCCTTCAACTCAATTATATTTAAGTACGAGTCATTTTAATAATATATATATATATATATATATATATATATATATATATATATATATATATATATATATATATATATATATATATATATATCATGCCAAACATCTTGCATCTCATCTTTCTTTGTCATTTTTTTTTATTTTATTTTAACATAGTCATATGACTTGTCATCATCATGGTCACTACATAATATAAATCTTCATGTTTGAATTAAAATAATTTAATTCAAGTGAATCTAAAAGTCGGTTAATATATATTCTAGAATATTTTATCATTTAAATTAATATTTGAATAAAATATTAAATATTTTTTTAATCTAACTCTGAATCTAAGTTTTAAAATAAAATTGAGTATCACAATAATTATAAATTAGACATCATTCGCTATCATAAATATTGAAGAAATTTGAAGTTAATTAATAATAAAAATATTGATTTTGAGTTAACTCATAATAACTTGTTCAATTCACTAATTTTAAAATATTTAAAAACATGTTTAAAGAGCCAAAATGCATTTTTTAAAATTCATTAAATTTTAATGAAACGTGAACATTTTAATTATCTCATCTTTAGTATTATCTCTTTCTCAATTTGGTATAAATCATGTCAAACATCTATAGACTATATAGTACCTTCTTTCATATTGATTTGTCTATTTATTTTTATCATACTTATTAATTTGGTGATCACTATATACACCCATCATTATTTGATTTCCACACAAATTATGGATTCAGTTTAGATGACTTATTTAAACAATATAAAAAAATATTATCTTTTATGGGCTCGATTCTACATATTAGGCTGCACAAAACTATATTTTGGTTCAATCATTAAACTCGATTTTTTTTCAAAAAAATTGGATCATTGTTCGCCCAAATTAGGTATTATAGGCTATGCACTCGATTCTTGGCCAAACCCTAGATAGGTATATGGGGTTGAATTAATTGTTCATTGATTCTCATGGTTAAGCTTGATTTGATTCATATCTATATTTTTTTGAATATTTTGATTTTGTTTTTGATTAATTATTGATTGTCCATTTAGTTTTTGTTTGTGAGTTTTTTTAATGATAAAATTAACTTTGTTAAAAAAAAATATTTGTACTTTAAGTTACTTTCATTTATATTATTTTATATTAACCATTTAAAAAAAATTGTATTTATGATTTTTTTATTAAAAAACATAATTATTCATTTTTAAATATTATGTTTACATGTTAATAATGAAATATTTATTGATTCTTAAATGAGTGATAATCAAGCTTACAATATCATTTTTCATTCTTATATTCATTTATTTTTTTAAGTTTGAGTTTTTTTATAAACATAAATATTTTATAAATCTACTACAAATGTCATTATAAATAAGACAAGGATGCGAAATTTTTCAAAAGAATTGCAATGTTTGCAATCGAGTTAGACGATTAGTTTCACGATAACTAAATTGAATTTTGAATTCGGGTTAATCGTGAAAAAAAAAATGTCTTTGAGAATCAAAAAGATCAATTTTAGAGAATATGGCACAATATTGCCTTTGCGTCTGAATATCGACAATGTTGTTCAAAAAGTTACTTATTCCGATCTTGAGGACTCTTTTTATAGCTTATACTTGTTCTTCCAAAAATAATTGGTTTCAAGTCAGAATGATTTTGGAGCGATAAATCCCGACTCTTAAAATTGAGCCACCTTGAATTTCTTTTGCGATTATTTACACTTGTTTTTTATTATTATGTAATTTGAAAATCCAAAAAATTGAATTAAGTTATAATTATTTTTTTAACTACAATAAAAAACAATCTATTAGAGTTCAACTAATTATATACATTAGTTGTTTTTAATTGTTTTAAAATATTTAAAACACATGTAGAGTAGAGTAAAAACCATATTTAAATTTCTTCCAAAAACCAAACAATAGTATATAAGTTATCAATCATAAGGTTATGTTTACTCTACATAATAGAAATCTTTCATATTAAAATCAAAATGGTTTCATTCAAAGTGAATTCTCAAACTCTAATTGCATTTACATTAAGTATCTCCACAATTCATAAATTATTCAATAACCAAAGAAATTTGAAGGCGATCCAGCTCTATAATGATAAGCATACTGATTCTGAGTTGACTCATAATGGTACACGTCATGACTCTCTTCATCTCCGTGCTGATATCCAGTATACGACGAATGATCTTCATGTCGATAAGCGTTTTGGGTTTTAGGAGGAGAAGTCAATTCGCCTGATGAATCACTTGGCATTTGATCATGTTTTTCATCATCTGAATTCTTCAAATCTTCTTCCTTATTGGCAGCCGGGGGCTGCTGCGGCGGCGGAGGATGATCAGGCAATTCAACATCCTCAAATGAATGGAATATCGGGTGTAAGTAAGCATCGGATAAGTAAGCTTTTAAATTCGAGGTTTGTTCAGCTGATTCCTCCAAATCCATGTCCATGGCTTCCTGAATTGATCATTAGTTTTTTAAACATTGCATGTAAAGATGGAGAAATGAAGGAATGGAATTACAGTTACCTCTAGTGGATACTTTCTGAAGGCGGGTTCAAATCGGTTTTTACAATACTTGTGAAAAGATAATGTTAATATAGGTAACGCGACAAGCAAAGGGGTTGAATTTGCAGCTTCTTTCGTGCTGAGAAGACCCAACAAAAGAAGTTGAGAAATCAATAAACTTGCGATTACCCGGCTATGAACGTGTGGCCAAAACGCAGCAACGCTCTCATACTGCTGATTATAAACGTTAATCACCTGATGACGATAAACAAGAAACGCAAACGCGAAGAACACGAGTATAAACGGGAGAAGGATTGGAGTGATGACGGCATACACAGTTCCAAGTAGGAAATACAATTGGAGGGTAGGGAGTGTTTCAGGAAAATCAACACTTCCTGGATTCGTAGCGTTCTCTCTGTCTCTTTCGGTTTTAACAATGAACATGTTTTTAAGGTGATAAATAACCAACGGTTTCAACCTCAGAATCTCTCCGGCAATTCCAGCCCATCCGTCGAGCATTATATATGTAATAAAGAATGTAGCTTTCTGCGGTATTGAAACGCCAATAGTTCTTGGAATCTGTCTTGGCGATTCATTAAGAAAAGAATGGAGTTGTTGGAATGCTGTTCCTGTCACTATACTTCCGAGGAACACATTCACCAACATGAAATAGTAATACTTTGCTGCTGTTCTACGTTCTAATATCGAAACAGAAACATGTCCTTCCACTTTCGACATGATCATTAAAACCGCAGGAAGAATGTACAAGAATATCTTCAGAGCTAACCCGGGAAGAAAACCCTGTAGAAATGACTTCACAAATTTCCTGCACCAATCAAACACAGCAAGAATCAGACAGACCACAATATCAAGCTCAATTGAGTGTTTGAATTTGAATTAGACAACAATTAACTTACAGTTCGATGACAGATTTCAAGAATGGGGCGACTTTCTCGAGACCTTCCAAATTTGCAAGTGATTGTACAAAAGCAATAGGGATCATGTAAAAGAAGACCAAAAAGAAGACTGATATTGAAATGATAAGCTTCCTGAGGCTAAGAGAAACAAAGGGTATGGCTAGATTTTTCCAATAAATGTCTCGCGGTTCAGGAGCCCAGTTTGTGATCCATAGAGTCGGGTTCCTACTTTGTTGCGTTTGAGCACATACTGCAGCCCCCCATCTTGAGTTAAACGAAACAAATGCTGCAGGAATTACAGATTTTGGATCTCTTATAATTCTCTGCCTCTCCATTGCTACTGTTTTATCTAGATTATGTATCTGGTCTGTATACAACTCAATAGAATCTATTCTTTCGCCACAGAGTCCTAAGCATCCTGTCTGCACCATCACGAGACAACTCATTTTAGTAACTAGAAAATCAAAACAAAAAAATTAAACATCAGAATGAACCTTTGTAGATGGTCTCTTTTCTGGATGTCTTTCAAACTTAAGTAGATTGTAGTCCAACCAATTTTGAAGTCTGTTTCTTTTCCTCAAGTATTTAACAAACTTGTTCGCATCATAGACAGCCTAAGTTAAGCATCATATAAGAGAATTAGTTAAAAGTACGAAGAAGACAAACACGAACAAGAAGATTATTATTAATTTATTACCTGATGACAAAGATAGTGCTGAGGATGGTTCTTTTTGAAGAATATGTCAACACTATCTGAAGTTGAGCGACCAGAAACATGAGGAACATTCCTAACCAATACCTATAATTCATTTATAAAAGAAACGATTACATTTTCTTTATAAATATTCGAAAATTGAACATTCTCAACTTACAGTGAACTGTTCAGCTCGTTTGCGCTGCGCAGCCAAGAACTTCAATCTCATTGACATTACTGTATTGTATTCCTTATAAAGCATGAAACACGTCCAAAACGTAAACAAGTATTCAAGTGAAATGTGCACAAAGAACCTGAAGAATCAATCCCACAATTCAATAAAGATTTCATCAAATCATATAATCATTTTGGATTACTTAGCAATAAGAACAACTAGTTACCTAATTGATTTTGGACGAACATTTGAGATTGAAAGCTTATCAATGTCACTAATTACCAATTCTTTACTCAAAAAGAACAATGTTCCTCCCGATGCATTTACTGGTAATAGAACCAAAAGAGCCACGAGAGTAATCGGTCCGAAAATCTTCAAGCTGCATGACAAAAAAGATAGCATCGATTAACTAACATAAACAGTTAAAAAAACAAGAAGAGATTAAATTATGACAAACCCAAGAGTGTAGATTCTGAGGAAAACAGCGGAATCAAGACCGGCATGGTTGATAATCTCGGTTTCACTCATCCTTAAAGCTTGAGGCATCCAATTAAGAAAGGTAAAATAAGTCCACAAATTGAGATTAACAAATTTCCCCACGAAATTTCTTCCTCTTCTTGGACTAGTGCGAGCTCCTGTGATATACCATTTGGGAAAGTAAATTCTGTCATTGATGGGTTGAATTCTGAGAATTGCAAATGCTATCAGGAATGTGAAGGCGCCCAGTAAATTGATTAGTGCAGAAACTCCAATATCGGTTATAGTCGCCATGGGTGATCAAAATGAGAAGAGGAAGAGGAAGAAGAAGGAAAATTGGGTATAAAAGTAGGCTAGGACATTGAAACGGAGAAAAGGGAACTATTTTTTTACTAGGAAAGTGGACTTTTTTGAACCTTTTTTTGGGTAGTGGTGGATTACATAACGCAAAAGGATGTGGCGTAATCAATGGGTTTTGTTCTGTTATTGAGTGGAAGATGATGCTTCTAGGTTTTGGAGAAACGCTAAGGTTTTGTCTTTCTTATCCTTTTCTCTCTCTATCTTTCTCTCTCTACAGTTGTTTTTGCAGTGATCTTGCGGCGGCGCAGGGAAGAAGACGATGATGAATGACGACAAAGCTTGTAAGACTCGCTTGTCTTAAGTCAAAAAGATTCATTAACTATTCACATAGTTAATTTAGTCTTCAAACTTTTCTTGAATTCTAATTCATCCCTAAAATCCCTTTTACTTTTCTTTCGCCACTCAACTTATTGATTTGAAATAACTAATCCCAATTCTATACAATATAATATGAGAAATGATTGGTGGAGAAAATTTGAGAGTGATTGACGTGACGCAATCTGATTCATTGAAAAAATAACAAATTTTATTTCTCTTCACTCTTTATCATTTTTCCAATTAGTGATGTGGTGACATATCGTTCATTTCCTTATTCTTATTCTCTTTTCCTATTACTTATATAATATTAGCAAAGATATCTCAAGTCTCTCTAAGGTTCTAGGTTCGGGCCGGTTAGATTACTAGTTTTGTTCGTTGGGTTAAATTGGCTTAATATGATTACGTGATATATATTCAACTCGAAAAAATTAGTCACACCTTGTGCAACTCATCATTTTTAACTACTCTTTTATAAATATAAATAGACTCAACTTATTGAATTAATTTTGGTGAGATTTCATCAAACTATATTAATTAGGGCTCAATTGCTATAAACCGTAAATTTCAAGAGAAAAATTAAACAAAATAGAAGTTTAGGGAAGTATTTAAATATGAAGATAAGTTTGAGGGCTAGTTTGTTAGTTCACTCATTAATTTATTACACTGATTCATAACGTTTGTTTGACCGTTTCCTAGCTGGATTCAAATAAATAATGTCCGCGTGAAATTTATATCAATTGTATTAATATATAGTTTTTATAATCTAAAATATACAAATGTTTATATTCTTTAATAAATTATTTTTAATTAAGAATATATTAATAAATTTCTGTTTCTTGAGTCAGAGTTTATTCCCTTCTAAGAAGTTAACTTTGACAGTTATTAATATTAATATAAATTGAAATCCAGAACTTTGATATATTAAATAATATTATTTTCACCTAGTGAATTATTATTATATTAATAAATAAATAACTGATCAGAATGAATTTGGTAATATTATATAGATTAACAAAATTATATAAAGCTGGACTTTTATGTATGAACATCATATTATATTTATTAATATTGCTAGAAACATATCACAATAATCTCGAACAAAATCTGATATGGATATCAAAAGAAAATAGGGTAAATTTTAATTATATTACTAAATGGTAATATATTTTTTTTATAATTTATTTGAAATAATGATTAAGGAATTTCAATGTAATGGAGGGTACGTATGACCAAAAATTCAAATATTGTGAGGTTAATATGTTAAACTAAACTAGATTTTGTTATATTAATCCAAACAAGGCATTAGATGGTGGCCTCTAAAGTCTCTAACCTAACTAATATAAAACCAAACAAATCCTTAGTGGAGAATTTTGGGAATCTGTCAATTGTAGTAAAGTTGTTAATTGTATGTGAAACCAGATCATGTTATATCATGACATTGTTTTGTTTGGATTATTCTATTTTTTTTTATTAATAATTTAAGGACCAAAATCTTGTTTGATTTACAAATTTTAATTTTGATTTACCAAAACTTTGAACAGATTAGCCCGCGATCAAATTGAGTAAAAATAATAATAAAACTTCAATATTTTTGTGAATTGAATTTGTTATAATAATATACAAACTATGACAAGCTTATTTGATATTATTTCTTTAAACTCTTTTTTTAATCTAAAATTTAATATTTTCTTTCATTCCAATTCACTATTCCATCCATTATTTTATACATCCAAATATTTAAATACAATTTATTTAATATTAAAAAAAAAAAAACTAAAACCAAACAAAGACTCATAAATGGATTATGGCGTATGATTCATGTCATCATCTTTAGCATGGTAGTAGTAGGTAGGGGTGGGTGGGGGTCCATTCCCCAGCTCACCATATTCCATATTCCCCTCGTGATCTTATTTTATCTTATTATTATTAATTAAGAATCATCCACGTTCAATTATAATAAGCATTTATTTCTATTTCAAAATTATACATGAATTGCTATTCTCCTGTCTTATAGGAAAATAACAACAAAATAAAATGACATTGACAATAAGATATTAAACATTATTGCCATTAAAACCAAATCACCTTTGAAACAAGGCCTTCAACTTCAGGTATCCAGTTTGCAATGAAATCACAATAATTCAGAAATTAAACAAGAATAACATTGTAATCACGACTATCTCCGTGCTCTGAATACGAAAAAATAAACGAAAGAAGGCGCCCCACTATTCTAACGAGAAGAATAATTGCAATTATCAGATATCTTTCAATGAAAACACAAGCATGGGACTATGTTTCAACATGACACTGTTTAGATAAATAAATCAACTAAAGCCTGTATCCATGGTTAAACAAGTCTAGTAACTATATTTTTGGGTTTAGAATAAGAGGCTGAACAGAAAGACTCAGAAGGAAGAAGTTTATCAGCAGAAGTTGAGCTTCTTCATAACTTTAGCATAAGCCAATGGCACTACACCCGGTTTCCTCAAGCGGCGTTTCGCTGATTTGGACTGCAAGAGCAACAAAGATTTTGTAAAAAATGACGAGACAACAAGCCCTTGTTCGGTTTGGGGTTATTTGGGTTTAATCTCAAATCATACATTCCTTCATCAGTCACATTTTAAACCCAAATAAACAAAATCAAAGCAAACAAATATAATGAAAATAAATTACTGGGTATTTAAATAACCAAAAAACAAACACCCAAGGATTTAGGGGGTTTCATAACTCCGATTTTATGTTAAGAGGGGTTTTCCACTGTACATACATCATTCTAACACAAACAAAATCAAAGCAAACAAATATAATGAAAATAAATTACTGGGTATTTAAATAACCAAAAAACAAACCCCCAAGGATTTAGGGGGTTTCATAACTCCAATTTTATGTTAAGAGGGGTTTTCCACTGTACATACATCATTCTAACACATTCTACTTAAAGACCCTTCTTCAAACTTACCTAATTACTAGAAAGATTTGTAATTTGTTTGCATGCATTTTATCATCAATTATATGACGGGGGAGGGAGTACACACCAACACCAAGTAACCTACAGCTAACAATTGATTTCAAGTGGAGCTAACAATACAATGACAAGGGAAAGATGGAGTTAATGGCTTCACATGGAAACACCATTTCATCTAGTTTTCCCATTTGGGTGCACATCCGGTGAAGATTCAGTTTGGAAACTGGGTGTTTTTGAACTTATTCTGCTTAGATTCACATTCAGATCCAGATTTGCTTAAAAGAAGGCGTCAGTGATAGAATTGCTCTTCCAACCGGAGGTGGTGTCCGATAGGGGGAAACAACAGAAATTTATGGTAATGGGACAATTAGAATGGTGGTGGGAGACGCATGAAGGTTGAACGATTTGGGGTGTATAACAGCCAAACATAATTTTATACCAAATGTATGTGTATCTATAGGAGAAATTCATTGCGGTTTATCATACAAATCCAGATCAACATACGAAAGTGTTTTTAACTGAAGCCAATATCCCCCTCATAGTAATTCCAACACATCTTGCTTTTCTTGGATGGAGGTTATTCTAGAGTCTAGCAAAGGGTTTATTCATATCTTGAAATACTGTAGTTTAACATATTTTCAACTATCCAAAATAAAAAAATCTACAATATTGCTACCTCCATACCGTTCTATATGACAGTTGACTTCAGCACATGTTTTAAGGAGGATATTATATTTTTTTTGAGAAAAAAGAAAAGAAAGTCAACTAAATCATAGGCATGTGATGTAAAACTTATCTTCACTAAGTTCCCATATTGGGTTTCTTGAATATTAGCAGTTCAGCGGGCAGCAAGCATTATAGGTTACTATGCAACTTATTTCCAACCAACAATAACAAAAATCTAAAGCAACTTATTTCCAACCAACAATAACAAAAATGAACCTTATGATCAAATCTATACTTCCCTCTATAAATTACTACCTCCATACCGTTCTATACGACAGTTGACTTTTGCACATGCTTTAAGGAGGTTACTATCTTTTTTTTTGAGAAAAAGGAAAAGAAAAGAAGGTCAACTAAATCATAGGCATGTGATGTAAAACTCATCTTCACTAAGTTCACATATCGGGTTTATTTGAATATTAGCAGTTCGGCGGACATCAAACAATTTAGATGGAAAATCTAAAACAACTTATTTTCACAAGTTATAAACCATAAACTATTCAAGAAGTTCCTGACTACTTCAAAATCAGATTGCGGTTACATCCTAGAGGACGGCAATTCTTTCCACCAATCACCTTACCCTGTACTTTAGGTGACTAGCATGAAATCATACAAGGATGTCCCTGCAATTAGGATGATATTAAGATGGGAAAGCATGAACAAACCTTCAGATGAGCATTATGTCGTTTCCCCGCTTTCCAGCGCCTAATCGTCCCATCAGGCATTGCCTTAAAACGATCCTTAAAGGATCTGGTTGGAAAGGAAAGAATTAGCCACCTTAGATATCTGAACATATGTATAGCATCATAAAAAAACGGAAATGTGTGACATACGAATAACCCTTTAATTTGTATTTCTTGAGCTTGGAAGTGATTGGTGTCCTTGGCTTAAACTTCTTCATCTTGGCCTTCATCTCTTTCTTTGTGAGATGCCTTACTTGTACAAACTGCATGAACATAAAAGAAGCAATTATGAGTAAAAAGGGAACAAGTATGCTTTCAGAGAAATGGGAATTGAAATCACATACAAAAACAGTTATTTCACAATAAAAAAAACTTAAAACTTGTATCCCAACAGTAGTGCATCATCCATATGATATACAATCATACCACAGAGCAAAATCACTCATCCAGATCCCCACTAACGCACATGGAAGGAATCGCCAATTTTTTATTGATAAACTTAGAAACCTTTTCATTGAACATTCGAGATTTCATAGTTATGTCTCCACCTTATATTTACTGTTCTTCCTTGAACCTTTCACATTATGGTTCCACATCATGTTGAGATTCAAACTTTCAAAAATCTTACCCTGTTAATCACACAAAATTAATCTCCAATGAAAAAGTAAAGAACATTTGTCTCGAATGATGTTCATTTTCCATTGACCATTAAGCATGAACACATCACCTGTCTTTGAAAGAGCCTATTGTTGAACAAATCTCAAAGTATTTGAAAGAGCTTTGAACAAAACAAATCGAAGGACCATTGATCTAAGGCCATATCGTGCAGTTGGCGAGTATTTAGACCACTGATAAAATTCTAACTTTAAAGTTTATCTTCCTCATACATATTTCTTTTGATAATATAACGATCTCCAACACTGAAAGGAGGAGACGACTAATAGTAGGACACTTGAATGATTATGTTGGAAGCCATATGGACTTTTAGCAACAATTTGTGCCTATTGTTAGTATTCATATCTTCCTGTTTAGAAGCAATCACCTTTCAACATTTAGAACCTGGATTGCAATTTAATATTTATTTGGACCAGTATGCTATTCATTTTACAGTCTTTCCAGGACATTCACCTTATGGTAGTACCAAATGCACGATCTTACCACCATGAGCCTGAAAACTATGATACACTATGGTCAAAAGAACAAGAAAGCAAACTAGGCGGTTCAGCTGTGGTTCTAAAATCTTCTTTTTCTGAGAAGAGTTCACTTCGTGGAGGTTAGCACAAGATCTCACCACCATGACCACCACTACAATCAAGTCGGTGGGAATTGAACTTGAGATCTCAACCTCTTAAGTTAAATATTCTTACCACATGAGTCATATCGTGAGGAAACCTCCTAAGAATCCCTCTAAATCTTTGACTCTTAAAGTCTTCCACTCTTCATGATGCCATATATCTTTCCCCTAGGGCTTCCTCTTTCAATCCCTCTCCACATGTCATCGTCATACATAACCCCTCCGTTAACTTGTTTCCATTTGTAATCAAACAAGAGTGTTCATGAAACTTAGTTAACCATATATAATCAACTTCTTACAACCTTAAAGTTCAATCTCTATTTCAACTTCAAAATTAAAAAAGAAAGATATCCCAGCAATAGATGAGGAACAATGATAAATGAAGGTCTGACAATGAAGAGGTGAAGAAGTCTAGGCCGAACTCCATCAGGCACAGTCTGTAGGTGGGGTATGCGAGAGTCAAGATATGGACTCAAGAAACAGATTCAAAGAGAACCTGAACAGAATCTAACCTCCCCATTTTGACACTCATCACTTCCCATTGAGAATGTTTCAGAAAAACTAAACAAAATTAACTAGCATTAGCGCAACCTAAAAGCAGGACAAAATGTCATGTATGTTTAACACTAAAACATAGAAAGAACTTAAATTTCCATATATCTAATCCCAATATCTTTTCGTAATGAAATCAAAAGAGAGGTGTGAATCAAACCCAAAAATATAAAACTTACGGAATGAGGAAGTAAAGAAGAACCGTAGCCATACTGATTGAGTTGCAAAGTGTTAGAGCCATTAAAGGAAGACCCGAGTCTGGAAAAGAAAATGTCGGATTGAATGCGTGTGCTGGTGATAGGCTGCGGAGTGAGGTGGAGGAGACGGCGGGAAATGTGTGTAAAAGAGGTTTGATTTGGTGTCTGGATAGAATTCAGAGCGGCAAAAGACCGTAACTTAGGTAACCATCGCTGCATCATTATGATCGCCGCCGGAAAGGAGTCGCCGATCAACTCGTCTGAAGAAATGAGGGTTTCATTTCATAGAAGTTCTTTATTGGGACAATTCTTATTTTTATCCCTTATTTTTAAGTCAATTTTCAGATTCATCTTTAAAATAAATAATGTTTGATTTTACTATACAAGATATCTCCATACCTTTATAACTTATTATATATTTTCATTTAAATATTTATAATTAATTTATGAATAATTATACATTTGATGAATAATGTTAGGAGAGCCAAAGCAACCCCTAACCGCCACATGTAAAAATTAAGTCATAAAAAATAAAAATAAAATTATCAATGTAAAAAGATTTAAGAGATAAAATTAAAAATAAAAAGTCATAATATTCGGGAATATCATAAATTTCTCTTTTCAATTTTTTCTCTTTTAACTTTTAAGATGATAATTTTTTTTATACCCATAATTTATTTTTTTCTACATTGTATTGCTTCCTCAATTATTACTTTTAATTTATATTGAATTTTTTTATTTAACAGTATTTAAAAAAATAATATAATTATTTTTTTAATTAAATAATAACATAATTATTATTTTTATTTAATAGTAATATCTAACATTTTAGGTAAAAAATGTAACTTATAATATTATTACAAATTAAAAAAATAAATATTTATTAATTATTTAAAATATAGTGATAAGTATAAGCATATTAATTATTTTTGTTTTAATATTTAAATATGTATTTATTATATTTTATTTGAAATAGTTGAAGATGGAGTAAAGTTGAGTTTGAATGAATAATTTTTATTAAATTTTTTAATATATATAATTAAAATATATTTCAAAATATTTTATATAAATTAATATTTTAATAAAATATAAAAAAATATTAATAAATAAAAAAAATCAATAAGAAAAGTAAAAAAAATAAATATTAAAAATATTTAAATTAAAGAAAAAAATATATTAACTGTTAATTAATGAGATTTATATTTAAATTTTATTTTGAATAATGAGTAAAATTAGATAATATATATGTTTTGGTATAATTTGAAAATACACCCAAAGTTAAGTGTAAAAGTACCAATTATCTTTTTTAGTTTTTTTTACAATCCCTTCGTCTTTACTCCCACAATTCGACTCTCTCCCTTAACCCTTGTTCCGTTCCGGCGAACGACCCATAGAAGCTTTCCGCCGCCGCCGCCGACCGGACTAAGATATCCGACGCCGACCTCCAGACTACTGCTCCGATCTTTCAATATCTAGGCATGGCTTCTCTATTCAAGGTAGACACAATGCCCCCTTTTACTCTCCCGACACATTTTGTATCAAAGGATGTTTTAATTATTCCGTTAATAACTATGTATTAAAATACTTATTTAGTATTACCTGCATCAGCACTGCTCTATCCATTTCTATTGGCCATTACAGTTTCATAAATTTTATGCCCTGCCTTTTCAATTAGACAAAATGTATATCTGTTGGTTATTTTAGTATCTACATTACTGGTTTTAACTTCAATTTGTCTAAATATTTATTTGATTCCTTTTTCATTTCATCAGTCCAACATGCTTTAGTTTAATGTCTCAATTTATATGAGCCTTATAGTTATCTAGCTCAATAAGATAGCCCATCCTCAGTTGCATACATTGGATTGAAATGATTTAAGAAGATTTGGAATGCAAATAAAAAAGGTTGTGGTTTTCTTTTAAGGGTCCATCTGAGATTTGGCCTGCATCATTTCTCAAACTACTTCCCAACTTATGGGATATATTTTGGAAATTTAGTTTTTATTATCTTTCCATTATTGTATGTTCCACAACATTAGTATTTATTCTTTATGATTTATGAACAGTCTTTTGTATTTATTAATATAGAATGAAGAATGTTGTTGATATTGGAGGGAATTTACTTTTTGTTTCTTGATTGAATTTGTGAACTTGCCAGTCTTGTTGCATTCTATCCCCATAACTTATCACTCCCATACTATTTTAAAATATACAGCATATAGTCAATATCATTTTTATACCTTTGATTTGTCTTGTTCTTCAGCTTTGGGTCATGGTATTTCAGTTTATTCACTTGGTTCAGCTTTCTTGAGTTGATAAACATTGTGGAGATCCAAGTTGGTTACTTGTGGGATATACATCAGTTTGTTAATTGAGCTTGATTTTCAATCAAGTTTAATCTTTGAAACCTTTGTAAAGAAAAAGGATGTTGACACAATGCTTAATTGGACCTTTACCAAAGGGATAAGAAATATATTGATGCCACGCTCCAAAAAAGTAAGAGGGAGTAGCAGTCATTTGTTAAACTTCACAAGATTGAACCTTTTCAAAACCAAAGAGAAAATCTTTGGACATCAGTAATGATCTTCATTTGTTATTATAGATTGTCTTTCAATATAGAAACTCTATTTAGTATGGCAAATAAATACTAATGCTAGTAAGAAGTTTTTAACATTTATAGAATAATAAAGCTAAGCAATCTTAAATTTCACAAATTTTCAATAAGTTAAGCACTGATGTGGAATTTATGTAAGTGAAGCTTATCTTCAGAAAAGTTGTCAACATGTGTGTTTTCCAGATATGTGCTATGATCTCAAATCCATAATTTGAACTCAAACATATGCTCAAAATTGTTTGTTGTCTGATAGACTCCTAATTCAAGTTGGAAATTACAAGCGCCCTTCTTGGACAAGATTCCTTTGGATGTGCGCTCTAGTTCCAAAAGGACCAATGTCACTGATTAAGAAAAATGCTTTAGAATCACCTTGAGGACTACTTACACCATGAAGAGCTTTGAACTTGGATCCAATCTATATCAAATCATCTAGATGTAAGCTTTACACATTCTTGAATTGACCTTCCGAATTTGGTGATCATGGAAGAACACATCCATGGGTTTAGTCAGATGCATTGTGTTATTTTGAGTTTTGAAAAGAAAGTGAAGCGAATAGAGATTGACAAAGGCTGAATAGTTTTTTTTGCTATGTTGTGTTCTCTGTGTTTTTCATACTGCCTCTTTGTTTCCACTGTATTCTTAGTTGTCTATATGCTTATTGAATTTCTGATAAGGTACAACTTTTGTGGTAATAATTTCCTACTTATATTTTTGCTTGGTTAGGATCCTAACAAACTCTCGGCATATCGAGATAGGAGATTTCAAGGAACTCAAGAAGAATTTGAACACGCACTACAAACATCTTCTACTCTTTATGTTGGGAACATGTCATTTTACACCACCGAAGAGCAAGTTTATGAGTTGTTCTCCCGAGCTGGAGAAATTAAGAGGCTAACTATGGGTCTTGATAAGAACACAAAAACTCCTTGCGGTTTTTGCTTTGTCCTGTAAGTATCATTTCCATTTTATATGTTGGTATTAGATATAATCCCTTTTGAAAGCCATGTGATTTTTTATTCTCCATTTTCTGAACTAGTTGTTTTACACATTTGAATACCATGTTTGGTATGACCCAAAATTGAAAGAATTTACTCACATACATCAACATCCACAAATATGTTATGTGTATGGTGACTAACATATTTGAATAACTTATTGCTTAATTTCTTATTTTCGTGGCAAGAGCCCTTAATTGCTCATATATTCTGTGATATTTCGTTATCCCTGAGTTTATCAACTGTGTGGATTGATGTATTGAAAGTTGTCATTTGTTGATGACTAGGGCAATACTATATGAGACGGTATATCATTTTGCATTAGTTTACACTTTAGTCATTTTTGCTTATATCCTCCCAAAATCTGATATCTTCTTGCTCATCTTGGGTACTGTTCATGTACGGTACCTTTTTGTTATCCCTAGGCATGTTAAAAGATTAGAAAGTAACTGGTTGCCAATGTTTATATTTCAAAGTGACATTTGTTGGCAAGAACCAAATATCTTCTGGAAAGGTTGATGTGAACTATCCTTACTTTTTATACTATACTTTTAGGCTTGTTTTATGTTTTCCAATCAGCTTCCTTTGATTATTGTTATATGCAGAGTTGGGGAATAATTATAAAGTTTATAGAATGAAATGTCTTTCATTTAACATGGGATTATTTAACAGCCAGAGGAAAGTTCCTATTGATATTTTGCCTTTTCCTTTGATCTTCTAGTTTCAATCTTGCTGTTGAAAATATTACATCTAGATACTTGAATCAATTTGGTATTTGAAGAGATGAGGATACACAATAAGCAGGGAATTTCACCTTTCTTGACATCTATTAATACGTTTCTGTAGTTTTAGTGCTCTTTACTTAAAGTGTATTTACTTCTTTCCTGAATTCCAGATGAGATGGGTGTATCTCGAAACTATTTGATAGTTGTTGAATGTGACAATTGAGTTTTCATGACCATCTTCTGGGAGTGTCAGCAGATGTAACGCTAATTATTCCATTGACTTGTGTCATCAATCGGACCCAGGGAGAACCATTAGGACTATTCCTTGTTATGGTCCATGTGAATAACTCTTCACAATTTAGTTGTGTCTATGAGGTTAATTAGCTTTGCATAATCACTTGTAAAATGAATACGCAGGTATTATTCTAGAGAAGATGCTGAAGATGCTGTTAAATATGTAAGTGGGACAATTCTTGATGATCGTCCAATTCGTGTGGATTTTGATTGGGGGTTTGAAGAGGGAAGGCAATGGGGCCGTGGTCGAAGTGGGGGGCAGGTAATGCCCATGATTTTACTTGAATGAACTAAGATTGTGTTTGTTCTAACTCATTTTTTTCTCATTTCTAGGTTCGTGATGAGTATCGAACAGATTATGATCCTGATATCCTTAAGACGGCTTTATGATGAATTTTTCTGTTTCCAATTTATTGCCTTAAATGTCACTCATGTCATCAAGTGTAGATATGAACCTTCTTTGTTCTAACTTCCTCATGAAATTCATGATTGTTTGGATCAGGTTTATTTCATTGAATTGTTGGTCACATTACATGGTCAAAGGCAGCACCCATTATTTTTTCTTGCAACCAGGGTTTATTCCCTGGAGGAGGCTAGCACGACCCCCGCCTTAATCAGGGCATTATGAGGGGGTGAGAACTATAGTGTCATAGTTTTTTTTAAGATTCTGCTAAACCCTTAGGAGTTCTTAGTTGATTTCTTAATCAATATATGGTTGATATGTCATGGTCAAAGCTCCTTGATTTTGGAGTCTGATCAATTTCTCATACAATAGTGAATTGCAACATTGCTCTTTGTTATCATGACATGCAGTTTCTTTCACCTATACCTCTTATTATGAGTTGTTACATGTTTACTACATTAATGGCTAACAAATTATCCTTTTTTAATGGTGTCTTGCAAACTATACTGTTCTTTGTGTGTAGTAGGTACAAGGAAATATTGTTATTTGCATGTGATGGTGTGTGAGAAAATTGGAATACCTTTTTTTCTTGGTTGAACATTTTTCATTTTGTTTGCCTCCTTAACGGTCATACGCAGAGGGGGTTATGGTAAATTGGTCCAGAAAGAATTGGAAGCTCAACGAGAGCTAGTTGACTATGGTGGTGCAACATCACTAGGATCTTTCCCTCCAGTTATTCAGCCCCGATGTAAGATATCCTTTTCAAAACATGCTTGTGAAAACTGATATTTTTGATTGCTTTTCATAAGTCATTCATAGTTTATTCTCGTTGTTCTTATTCTAAATGACACCGAGTGTTATGATTATAAAATTGATGAAATCATCTCTGGAGATTCATGAAAGAAAATTTCTATAGTGGATATTCTGTTCTGGTTTAGAAGCACTAGTATTGTCAAAAGAATATCAATATCTTGGCAATTCACTATTTAATTGCTAAAGGGTGCAACGGTTAATCTTCTTTTCAGCTTCCGTTTGGCATATCTCATACAGACCCCATAAATGATCGATCTGTTTTCTTTTCTACCCTTTATCAGTATATGGTCTGATATCCAATATTTTTTTGTACCTTAAATGGGTGCTCTTATCAGTTTTTTAATGGCAATGTGATATAGCTGGACTCTGAAATACAAAATAGGTTCTGGATTGTGTAATAGATGCAACTTTTGGTGATAACATTTTGTGTCGTAGGTATAGTTCTGTAACAATGTAATATTGATACTCCAAATGGAGGATATAAATTAGGGTTTAGGGTAAGAAGGGGAGATGAGGATACAAACATTTTCGTATTCATTTCAATAGCTGATTTTAATTTAAATAGTTAATTTAATCATAGAGTTTGATTTCAGCCTCTTTGAAGGACTTTCGATTTTCGAATTTTCTTTTTATGATGATTCTTGATGTTCCAGTTTGTGATGTTTATTTGATTAACTCACGACGTTAGTTTGGAATGGCTTTGGTTTGCCAATCACAGTTGATGCGACCTTCATGTTTACTGTGGTGAAAAAGAATCTCACTTTTCAATAAACAAAATTTGTCCTGCAAGTAGAATGGAGAATCTTTCTTTGTCCTTTTGAAGGAATAAACTAGCTTGCCTATATAATAAGCACACCTTGAAATATAACATCTACAGATGGTGGTAGACATGGAGGAAATCATGGTCATGGAGGAGGCGGCTCTTATAGACAGGGTAAAGGTAAATATGACTTCGTTTACATTTGTATTTGTTTGATTACATCGTGTTAATTTCAATAATTCCTCTTCTTCTTTTTTATCTAGCTGGTTGATCTTGGATTTTTGCAAAAAAAAAAGTCTGTATGATGTAATAAGGCAATGTTATTTGGTATTTTTAGCTGATGATTTGACCACATCAAACAAACCCTTAAAATATCATTTCTGGTTATTATGTCCTGTGAATCTAGATTTCCGAAAGCGAGATCGTGATGATGACCGACGTGGGCCATTCGTCAACAAGAGAAACTCCGATCACGAGTCCAGAAGAAATCCTGATTCTGAAACTAGGCCGGTAATGTCTTTAAAATTTCATGTTAACATGGTAATGATTTGAAATCTGATAAGTTCGTTGATATTTCTCATTTATTTGATTCAAATAAGTTGAATATATTAGATAGGATAATACTATACTAAGGCATCATTCATTCGGTTTGATATTGTAGGAGAAGAATCCCCGTTTCCGTGATAAGGGCGACTCCGATGAGGAGGAGGAAGATGACCATAAGAGGCGACGTTAGTCAAGTTATTGTTTATAAATACCAGATGATTGGTCAATTGCTTCTGTACTTTTGAATTGGATTTTGTGCTGCAATCGGAACCAACATAATCTTTTCGCCTCTTTTATGTATTTTTGAATTGATCAAACACTTTTAATTTTCTTAAAAGTTTGGTATCTGAAGATTTACAGTTGATTATTGCTCATCTAAATTTATTAATTTGGTGGTATAATTTGGGTACATTCTTATCTTAATTTGATTTTTCATCTTCAACCAGGATTGTTTTATATTTTGTTTGAATATTTTTTTTTTCATCTTACCAGATGATTACTCTATTACTAATCTTTTATATATTGGAGCACAAAAAAACTGCTTTCTTTTGTTGCATCTCTTAATATATATGTATATAAATAAATTGTAGAGAAAGTTAAGCAAGATTTTTAACGATTTATACCTTTTTATTTTATAGAAATTAGTGTATATTAGGTCGATATAAACTATAATATCATAATTAATATATTCATATTAAAAAATTGTTTTAACACTATTTATTATTATTATTTTTTCAAAAAACATCACATTTACTATTATGACAATAATAAGTTGTGTACATAATTACAATTATCGTTCTCGTTTATTTCATAGCGTTATTATTATGACGATTAGAAAGATCTCTTCTGAAAAGCTGATGGAATCGGTCGGTGTACTCATTAATCTTTTAAAGATCTCCGAGCTTGTTAAAAATGAATTTTATGTTTTGGTAGTTCCGTAAACATTTTTTTTACTTATGTTTTTATTATTGCTCTCGAATAATTAATCTCATTGTGTTTGATGACAGAGTGAACACTCATTATTTGTATAAATTTTGTCATTTTTAAATAAAAAAATAGTACTTACAAAATTAGTTTTAGAAGATAAATATAGTAATTAAAAAATAAATTATAAAAATAATATTATAAATCAAGTGTTTCATATTTAATAATTAATTTATATTTCATAAAAAAAATTAATGTGAAAATAATATTTAAAATTATTTTACAAAATAAAGTAATAATAATATTTGTACAATTTAAAATTTCACTTTTTTTTTATGGACTCCATCCTGTATAACCCGCAAATTTATCATGCGAATACATCTACTCTAAAACAAAGTTAGCATAATCTGTCTGCATTGTAAGTGTTAGTTTGATTGAGATTTGTGAATAAATTATTTATTTATTTTTTAAAATAGGTTTAACATAATTTCATTAAAAAATTTTAAAAGTAGGAGAGTCAATAATCAAACTAGAGAAATCCTAAATTTGATCATAAAAACCTAATAAGTTATTATTATAGTTTGTAAAAATAAAGTTTTACAAAAAACTAAATCAAACCTCATAAATGATTTTTTTTTTCTTTTATTTATTTTTATTTATAACGATTAACATGGATTTAAAATATGTTTATTAATGATTTAGCTTATATGTGATTTTGCAAATAGTAATAATAAATAAATAAATTAGGAAGTGTAAACAATGAAGAGATAATAGGATGGAATATATTATACTAAATATATATACACTCATTTATTACCTATTTTTATAAAATGTTTATGTTCACTTTCTTAGTTAAATGAGTTATACACTTATTAACTTAAATGCTAAATAAATTTAAAATAATCAATTTAATTGTAAAATTAAGTAAGCATGTATGCAAATATTTCATTTAATTATAATTTATTTATTTTGCATACAAAAATTATTTATAATAATAATCAATGCAATAGTACATTTATAGAGCACGAATTGGGGGATTGTCGGGCTGGCATGGTATCAAACAAATGCATTGAAATTTATAAATAGGCAATGTTTCCTACAATTTAGGCAATGTTTCCTTCGTGTAGGCAATGTTTCCTGCAATTTGAGTCCCATAGACACACACCTTTGAAAGTGCTACTATAAGCTCTACAAGGTTGTAGTGACACTACTTGATTGTGTTCTTAAAAAAACATAATAAATATTGTTTAATTTACAAGTTATATAATTATTAAAACCGAAACTTATGAAAATCATATTAAATAAACTTACGAGACAGAAGTAAAATTAACACCAAAATAAAATTGAAAAGGAATTTGTTCATGTTGCTGATCCAATAATATGTTAACAAAGATCTCTCGCATGTATTTGTAAAAATATTGTAAATTTAAGTGAATTGATAAAAAATATTGGAAGAACTATTTAAAGTGATAAGTAATTCAAACCTTTTATTATATTAGATGAATAATGCGGGTAATAAATTTCCAAAATCTTATCTTAATAAATTTTCAAATTTCCAAAATCTTACTTTAAGTATCATTTTTATATAAAATTAATAATGATATATATATATATATATAAATAAGGTAAAATATATAATATATAATTATAAGAAAGAAAAATTGATAATTTAGAAAACATAAATATTTAAAAAAGAGATATGATACCTTATTTTAAATATTAATATATATAACAATAGATAAATTAATTAATTAGGAGATATAGAAATATATATATATATATAGAAATTCGTGATTTCTGATTGAACAAAATGTATTTCTCTTCAAATATGAGTCTCTTATAGACAAGATAAAAGAAAAAGGGAAGAACTCCAAAGAAGAGAAAAAACTTTTCGAAATAGGAATTAGTATCTATCAATTTAATAAATATGGAGACTAATTATCAAAATAAGATTTCTCATCTCCTTTAATTTATATTTTTAGTTGGTGACATTTCATTTTATTTTATAACCCGTTTGTATGATTCGTTTGTATGATTTGTAAGTTAACAAATTCTTTAACTCGGTCAATTTTATCTTATAAGGTAGGTCATTCACTATGGTGTGAGGACCCACTAATCTAGAGTATATATATATATATATATATCCTCCTCCATTCAATCCCGGATAATTGGTGAGCAACATTATGAAATTGCAGGGAGGAGACCATGTCCTCATCCATATCCATAGGATCCCAAGTGGCTGGATTAATTAAAAGTTCCAATCTATCTGAATTATATATATATTATATTATAGACTTACTTAAATGTTAAAAGAAAATTTAAAACTTTAATTTCAAAATTAATAAGCACGAAAAAAAATCTTTTATTATAATTTATTTATTTATTTTAATACAAAATTATTCATAATAGTAGTTAATGCGATAATACATTTATAGATCACGAATTGGGGGATTATCGGGCTTGCATGGTATCAAACAAATGCATTGAAATTTGTAATTACATTTTCCAGATATATGACCTTCGTTTAAGCAATGTTTCCAGCAATTTCGGGACAATAGACACACTCCTTTAAAAGTGCTACTATAAAGTCTACAAGGTTGTAGTGACACTACTGGACCGTGTTCTGAAAAAAAAAACATAATAAATATTATTTAATTTACTAGATTTACAATTGTTAAAATCAAAACTTATGAAAATCATATTAAATAAACTTACGAGCAAGAAGAAAAGTTAACACCAAAATAAAAGTGAAAAGTAATTTGTTCATGTTGATCTAATAATATGTTAACAAAAATTTATTTGTAAAAATAATGTATATTAAAGTGAATTAATAAAAAGATTGGAGAAACTATTTAAAGTGAATTTAGAATTAATTAGATAAGTAATTTAAATCTTATATTATTATAATTTAACTAATTACATAAGTAATTTAAATCTTTCACTATATTATTATAATTTAACTAATTACATAAATAATTCAAATCTTTCACTATATTATTATAATTTAACTAATTAGATTAATAATTCAAATCTTTCACTATATTATTATAATCTAACTATTTAATTAAACATATGTTGATATTTATAATCTATAAAAGATTTCTTGGATAATCAATTGTTATTTAAAAAGGTAAATATTAAAGTTTAAAATTTCAAATTAATTTAATTTAAAAAATAAGATATAGAATTTACATATAATATTAAAAATCAAAGTATATATATATATAAAAGGTAGTTATAAGTTTTTTTTTTTATATCAAATTACAAAGTAAATGATTTATAAGATTTCTCAAAGATGGAATTTTATTGTTTATATGGTTTAACTCCATTCAAAAAGTGAAATGATCACCATCATTTCTCATATATCTAGGATTGTAATTACGATTTATATCGAGAAAACTAACCGGAAAAACAATCAAAATACCATCACGGGTGTTTGACTGATTCAAGCTCACTTTGATGATCAATTGACTTCATGAGGTTATAAATAGTCTTCTTTGATGAATTCGAAGGCAATAGATCACCTCTCATGCCTTCAATCCGAATTTTCAAAAAATTCGTCATTGTTCAAGCTTTTTATATGTTTTCAAATTTGGTATAATACCTTAAAACTTGGATCTAGACATCCCAAAAGTTTTACTAATGTCTAAGGACTATTCTCCCATCATTGATATGCTTCCAATCACCCTTTAATTCAATATTCCAATTTAAATTGAATTTTTTATATTTCAGTTTTCATATGTTTGTATATTGTCTAATTATTGGATTTCTTGATTGAAAACGATCCTAGGATCAGTTTGATTTTGGAAAAACCAAAAATTGATTTTTCTGTTATTAAACTAATTCTCAAGATCAACAACTCAATAAGCTCCCCAACATGTTTCTAATGATGTTATATCCATATTGATAATGTTTGATCAAAATTAAAATTTTCAAACTAAATGAAAATTTTCAGTTTTGAATTGGTCAAAACGAACAAACAACGTTCATGTTTTGATACTAATCAATCGTATAAAATATAAGAAAGCTATTAACAAACTCATTACTCTTCATTATAGTTTTAAAACCAAAAACTCGATTTTATCCCCTAAGCTGTTTTGATGAAATCGAACACCATTCAGGTTGAATAAAATATTGACATGATGTTCATGATGTTCTTGAGAGCTTTGTGAAGCTACTTAGGCCCTTGGATTAAAGAATCCAAGTCTCAATTAAAATTTAAAACCTGCAATTTTGATGTTCTTGAGGACCAAGATGTCCTACCATGATCGAAAGGTCAGACCGATGATTTTTAGTCAGGACCGAGAGGTTCGACCGAAGTTTTTCAACCAAGACCGAGGACTTTTACCTTTGACCAAGAAATCAAACTTGGGACCGAGGAGTCTCACACCCGAATCAAGGACTAGTGGCTTCCGCACCACGACCGAGAATATTGACCCCGACCGAGGGTCTTGACCCCCGAACGATGAAAATGCACCTATGATCGGGGACATCGATTCTAGGACCTATTTGGTTGCATTTTTCAATTTCTAAAATACTGATATTCTTTAGGTATTTTCCTTAGTTGTCGCCATCAACACCATATATAAGTATTTATATATTATTGTTATAATTTTTAAATACACAAAAAAACATGTGCATGTCTTGTATCGAAAGAATAATTAATTAAATAAAATGTTATATAACCAATTTTAAAAAAAATAAGATTTTATAAGGTAGATACCGTTTTTTAAATGGATACGCAAGATATTGAATTCATCCCTCCTGTGCAAATCAGCCTAGACAATATACAATGGGGTCCATAAACATATAAAAATCAGTCTTGTATTGATTATTAATTATATCACTAATTTAAACGGAATTTATTAAAATCAAATAAAACAAACTTACCAGAAATAATAAGAGTTAACACAATCAAACTGGAAAGTAATTTATCCAAGTTGATATATAATGAAAAATATCTAGATTTTACTGAATTGATAAAAAAAAAATGAATGAGATGAACTATTTAAATGAATTTAGGGTGAAACTAAAAAAAAAGGACTAGATGAAGAATTCAAATATTTTCATTATGTTATTATAATCTTATGTTACAATCTATTAAATATAAAGTTTAAAGTTTAAATTTAAAGACAGTATTAAAAATTAAAGTATTGCTAAGGTAGTTATATTTTTATATTAAATTACAAATTAAAGGATGTATAATATTCACATTACAAAAAATAAATGATAAATAATATTTATAATTGTTAAAATCAATTATAATTTTAAATAAAATATTTTTGAACAATAATTAATTAGACTATTATTTTTTTCAATTTTTATATACAATTCTAGTTATAATACATTTTATTTAAAATAATTACTAAAATATTTAATAAATAAATTAAAATAAAACAATAATTTCATTTGAAAATATTTTAATCAAATTACCCATTCTAATATATGTACATATACATTTAAATATTAAATAATTAAAATTAACTAAATTTAATTATTAAACTATAATGTAGTCTATACATTTGGACGATTAATTATATAAAAATGGAGAAAAAAAATTTGGGTAAAAATGTAATAGCATTTTTAATTTTTACTCACATATATATTTAAATTAATTACAACTTTTGACGTAAATAACTTTTGACCTGGCTATCCAAACATTATTAAAATTAATATATATATATAAATAAATAAATAAATAAAGAAAGAAAGAGATTAGTTAGTTAAAAATAGAGCTTATACTTAGTAATATATATCCGTGTTTGATGTAATGCCTTTTCTCATTTAAATCAAAAAAAAATATAAACTTTTTAAAATAAATAAAAAAGAGGTTAAGTTTGACAAATTGTAACTCGAGATGTGTCAGGTTTTATAAACTTCTATTTAAAATGATTTGTTTGCTTACCAAGTCTCCCTACAAACATATTTATTAGAAACTTAAACAAATAATTTAGAACTTTAAATTTAATCTAGAATTTAAATAATTACTGTTTTGATTTCTAAAGTTGACACTGATGTCTAATTTGATGTTAGGCATTTCATCTAATGTTAAATTAAATTAATGAGTTATTTAAATGATGAGTTAAAGTAACTTCAGAATTCATCATTTGAAAAGTAAACTCTAATTATAATAAACTTTAGAAGATTCATCATTTGAAAGCATTAACAAATAAACCACTTGAATGAATCTTTTGAGTGAAATGATTGACTTTGAAGCCCAATGTTCATTAACCGAACTAGGCCCAATTCCTTTCACAATTCACTAGATCCATTGAGCTTAAGTTCATTTTAAAATTTTGAATTATTTTAGCCCAATTAAAAATTCATTTTATTTTTCCAATTTCATCTTTAAAACCCTAAAAAATATAGAAATTTAAAATTAAACCATTTAAAATCGCTAGACTTAAAATAGAGAAAAATGACTTATTTATTCTATTTAACTATTTTGAAATATACAATATGTATTAAATAATGAGAAAATTACTAATTTTATTTATGAACATAATTAAATATGTCAAATTTATCAAACAAATTACTAAACAAACGAAACTTTAATATAATAATTACTTTTTTTATATAATATATTTAACCTGTTAACTAATAATTTTATTTTTAGATAATAAATAATAAAATATGTGTTTTTTTAATAAAATTAATGATCTATTTATAATTGTTAAAATCAAGGTTTAGTCCCAAGATTTTCAATTCATCCATCATGTCCCAACCCAGATTTTTCTCCTACATCTATTATTATTAATATTAAAATTAATTTATTAAAAATAGACATTAACATTAAATAAGATGGATATTATAACTAGAATTGACTATTGATAACGATAACACAGAAATTAAGTGCTGGTTTGATTCGGGGAATTAGTTGGGATTGCGATTAGCAAATAAATTATCACAATAATTGAATAAACTTTATAAACAGATTAACAAATAAACTAAAAAATAAACTTTTTCAAATAAACTAAATCAAACATTCCCAACGTTTATCTTTTTACTTTTACTTTCCCACTTTCTTAATTATATTTATTTACCAATAAATTGACTCATTCAACTAAATTTAAAATGTATAAGATGATTAACTTATATTTGGTTTTAAAAAAAGAAGAAGCCAATAAGTGTAAGCAGGGAAGAGAACAGTGGATGGAAAAAGGAAATATACTATATATCCTAAATATGCAGACAATAATTATTATCTATTTTTATAAAAATAATATTATAAAATGCTTATTTTCACCTAATTAATAGCTAGGTTAAATGAGTTATAAACTTGACTTAAATGCTAAGAAAATTTAAAATGATCACTTTAATTTCAAAATTAAGACACCATGCATAAAATATTTATTTCATTATAATTTATTTCTTTTTTCTTTTGCATACAAAACTATTTATAACATTAAATAAGATGGATATTATAACTAGAATTGACTATTGATAACGATAACACATAAATTAAGTGCTGTGTTGATTCGGGGAATTAGTTGTGATTGCGATTAGAAAATAAATTATTGAATCACAATAATTTAATAAACTTTATAAACAGATTAACAAATAAACTAAAAAATAAACTTTTTCAAATAAACTAAATCAAACATTCCCAGCGTTTATCTTTTTACTTTTACTTTTCCTCTTTCTTAATTAGATTTATTTACGAATAAATTGACTCATTAAACTAAATTTAAAATGTATAAGATGATTACTTATATTTGGTTTTGAAAAAAAGAAGAAGCCAATAAGTGTAAGCAGGGAAGAGATCAGTGGATGGATGAAGTAAATATACTATATATCCTAAATATGCAGACAATAATTTATTATCTATTTTTATAAAAATAATATTATAAAATACTTATTTTCACTTAATTAATAGCTAGGTTAAATGAGTTATAAATTTGACTTAAATGCTATGAAAGTTTAAAATGATCACTTTAGTTTAAAATGAGTTATAAACTTGACTTAAATACTATGAAATATTTCTTTCATTATAATCTTTTTTATTCTTTTGCATACAAAACTATTTATAATAGTCATGGATACAATTGTATTTCTATAGAGTAAGAAATGGGGGATGATCGGGTTTACATGGTAACAAACATTCACATTTAAATGATATAGTACATTCTCCGTCTTGATGACCTTCGTTGAGACAATGTTTATAACAATTGAAGTTCGAGAAACAAATGCCTTTGAAAGTGCCGCTATAAGCTCTGCAAGGTGGTAAGGGTTGTGACACTACTTGATTGTTCTCTGCAAAAATTTAAAAATTAAATAATAAATAAATACTGTTTTAATTACTAATTATATAATTATTTTTAATTAAATCTTACTAGAATTATATTAAATAAACTTACGAAAAATAAAAAGAGCTAATACATATATGAAACTCAAAAATAATTTATTCATAATGATAATATGTTAATAGTGATCTATTTTTTTTTATGTATGTGATTGTAAAAATGATGTAAATTTATATAAAAAATATGAACTATTTAAAGAAAATATTTCATTATATTATTATAATCTAACATTTTTATTAAATGTGTGTCTATATTTACCATCTATAAAAGATTTATTGAATAATCAATTATAGAATTAGAAAGATAAAGATTGAAGTTTAAATTTTCAAATTAATTTGATTTAAAAAAATAATATAATGAATTTTAAAAATAATATTAAAAAATAAATAATAAATAAGTACTGTTTTAATTACTAATTATATAATTATTTTTAATTAAATCTTACTAAAATTATATTAAATAAACTTACGAAAAATAAGAAAAGCTAATACATATATAAAATTGAAAAATAATTTATTCATAGTGAGCTATAATGATAATATGTTAATAATGATCTATTTATTTTTGTATGTGATTGTAAAAATGATGTAAATTTAAATAAATTTATATAAAAAAATATGAATAATTTAAAGTGAATTTAAGTTGAAAGTAAAAGAAAATAGATAAATAATTCAAAATCTTTCATTATATTATTATAATCTAACATTTTTATTAAATATATGTAGATATTTACAATCTATAAAAGATTTATTGAATAATCAATTATAGAATTAGAAAGATAAAGATTGAAGTTTAAATTTTCAAATTAATTTGATTTAAAAAATAATATAAGGAATTTTAAAAATAATATTAAAAATTAAAGTATAGATAAGGTAGTTATATATTTGTTTTTATTAAATTATACAAATTAAAGGATATATAAGATTTACATTAAAAAAAATTTAAAGATACATAAGATTTACATTAAAAAAAATTAAAAGATACATAAGATTTTAAAAAAATATAATAACTATTCATTAAAGGAGTGTTATTATTATTTATTATAATTATTTTTGTATGTTTATTAACACTTTATTTCTTATAAGAGATTTGAATTTCAAATATTTTTTTTTTCTCTCTTTTTGACTTATTTAGAAACTATTATTTTGTCATGATAATCATTATAATCACTTTTGAAAATTAAGAAAATAAAAAATAAATGTGATTTTATTTCATATATATATATATATATATATATATATATATATATATATATATATATATATATATATATATATATATATATATATATATATAGATAGATAGATAAAAAACAAATAAAAATTTATGAAAAAAAATATATATTTTTATAAATGTTTAGATCAAGTTAATTAGATATATATTTTTTGATCAACTTGTTTTTTATAAAATAATATTTTTTTAAGCAAATAAATATATATTTGTTATAAATTTATTAGCATTTGATAATACTTTTTTTTAATTTGTGAATTTTAGTACCTTAAAAATAATTCTTTTCACTTAAGTTACTATAATGAATTATTAACATTTATAAAATGACTCATTTATTCTATTTAACTATACCTTCAAATATACATTTAAGTATTAAATAATAAATAAATTTATGAACATAATTAAATGTATCAGATTTATTAAACCAACAAATGACTAAACAAATAAAATTAAAAATAACCATGACTGTTTTATAATATATATTTAATGTTTTAACTTAATGATTTTATTTTTAAATAACAAATAATAAAATTAACGATTTTAATTTATATATATATTGTTAATATTAAAACTAACTTATTAAAAATAGACACCAATATCTAAATAGTTGAAGTTTTGGAGTGATAACACTTAATCATATTAAGTGTTGGTTTGATTGATTGAGAATTTTGATTTGCAAATTAATAAGTTATTATTGTAATTTGTCCAAATAAACTTTTATGAATCATGAGATTCAAAAACATTCTAAATTATAACTATTAACAACATCAAACTGAATTTAAAATTTGTATATTTATGATTTAGCTTATATTGATTTTTCAAAAATAATAATAAAACAAGCTAGGAAGTGTAAACAGTGAAGACATACTATTTAAAAATTATAAAATACTTATTGTCACCTTAATTAGTAAACTAGGAGATTTTGTATGAAGCAACAAATATATATATATATATATATATATATATATATATATATATATATATATATATATATATATATATATATATATATATATATATATATATATATATATATATATATATAAAAGCAAAATAATTAAAACATAAAATTATATGTTTAATTTATTTATAAAAAATATTGAATAATATATAATTACTATATTCAATAGTTTAAAAAACTTAATCAAATATAATAAGATTTTCATATTTATTAAATTTTATTATATAAAAAATGACACATTTAAATTTCATTTTTTATTTATAATTTTACACATAAATTATCAAAAAGTAATACCCATTTAAATTTTATTATATAAATTTTACTATTATATTGTGTTTCACATGTATGAATTTTATAATATAATAATTGTTAAACGTTATTTATATAAAAAATATAAGTTTGAGAAATTTTTATATTGGTTAAAGTGATTTAATCTCATATTTATTATACATTTTTTAATGTTTTTTTTTTTAAATCGAAATAAAATCTTACAAATATGCCCATTTTTATTCAAAATTTAATTTTTTCGTTTGATTAATTTAATTTTTACTTTTGTAACGTGAATTATTATATATCTCAAATTAGTGAAAATAATATTTGAACAAAATATATGTTGGTATCTTTTTCTCTATTTATACATAATTATTTAAATTTGTACTCTATCATTTCAAGATTTCTAGAAACAATTTATTATTTATCAAAAATCAAAATATTAATTAAAATATATGTGCAATGTTCAAATCTTTCACTATATTATTATAATTTAACTAATTAGATAAGTAATTCAAATCTTTCACTGTATTATTATAATCTAACTATTTAATTAAACATATGTTGATATTTATAATCTATAAAAGATTTCTTGGATAATCAATTGTTATTTTAAAAAGCTAAATATTAAAGTTTAAAGCTTAAAATTTAAAATTAATTTAATTTTTAAAATAAGATATAGAATTTACATATAATATTAAAAATTAAAGTATATATAAGGTAGTTATAAGTTTTTTTTATATTAAATTACAAAGTAAATGATTTATAAGATTTCTCAAAGATGGAATTTATCATTCTGGATTAGGGCTGCAAATGAGTCAAGCCGCTCGTGAGCCGCTGCAAGCTGCTCGGTCAAAGCTCGACTTGAGCTTGACTTTGACCGAGTTCGAGTCGAGCTCGAGCTGGCTCGTTTATTATTCGAGTCCAACTCGAGCTCATATAAAGCTTGCTCGATGGTTTGTCGAGCTTTTTCGAGCCTCAAAATAATTAAATATTTTTTATTTATTTAATATTAAAATTTTACACATCTTTTTTTATTTCCCTCTCTCTTCAAAGCCCAATATGAAGACCCATAATCCTTAAAGTAAAACCTTAATTTCTAATATATAGTTCATTCATCATATTATACAGTCACTCTTCATCTCTTCTTCTTCATCAGTTATTCTTCATCATCTTCGTCACTCTTCATCTCTTCTTCATCAGTTACTCTTCTTCTTCAAGTTACTCTTTATCTTCTTCATCAATTACTATTCTTCTTCTTCTTTAGTTATTCTTTTTCTTCTTCGATCAATAACTTTTATCTCTTCTTTTTTAGTTATTCTTCTTCTTATTTTTTAGTTATTATTCTTTTTCAATCACTCTTATCTCTTCTTCTTTAGTTTTTATATATACTTCTTATTCAGTTTTCACATTTTTTTTTACTCTTCTTTTTCTTTTTCTTTCTTCAATCTTCACACCTCATTAATTCACAACAATTGATAATTAAATTTGTTTTAACTTCTTTTATAGTTATTGATTTTGTTTTTAGATAATTTCTTCATATATTAGGAGAAACTTATGTACTTATGTTTATATAGATAGAGTTGAATAAATATAAAAAACACTGATTTTCAATTGATTGATGATAGAAAAGAAAAAGTCCGACAAACAATATTGGGGATTTATGATAAAAAAAAGAAGATTAATATATTATATATATAATAAAAGTATATTATAAATAATAATGAAAGAGATAAATAAAGATTAATATATTATATATAATAAAAATAAATATTAGGGATATAATAACTAATATGTTATATATAATATTAAAAAGATAAAAATATATATTAATATAATATATATATATATATATATAATAAAAGTAAATACCAAGAATGTAATAATGAGTATATTGTATATAATATTGAAAAAGATAAAAAAACGTTAATATATTATATATAATAAAAGTATATAATATATATAATATTAAAAAATATAAAAGAAAATTAATTTTTTATATATAATTCAATTTTGGTTCAAGCTTTCGAGTTGAGTCGAGCTTTTGGATAATATAGTCGAGTTAAACTCGAGCTCAAATTTATAAGCTCGTTCGAGCTCGAGTTCGAGTCGAGCTAATAAATAATTAATCGAGTCGAGCTCGAGCTCCAACAAGCTTGAGCTCGGCTCGGCTCATTTGCAGCCCAATTTTGGATGGTTTAACATCACCATCATTTCTCATACATCTAGGATTGTAATTACGATGTATATCGAAAACTAACCGGAAAACTAACCAAAATACCATCATGGGTGTTTGACTGATTCAAGCTCACTTTGATGATCAATTGACTTCATGAGGCTATAAATAGCCTTCTTTGATGAATTCGAAGGCAATAGATCACCTCTCATGCCTTCAATCCGAATTTTCAAAAAATCGCCATTGTTCAAGCTTTCTATATGTTTTCAAATTTTGTATAATACCTTAAAACTTGTATTTAGGCATCCCAAAAGTTTCCCTAAGGTCTAAGGAGTATTCTCCAATCATTGATATACTTCCAATCACTCTTTAATTCAATCTTCCAATTTTAATTGAAATTTTTATATTTTAATTTTTATATGTTTGTATATTGTCTAATTGTTGGATTTCTTGATTGAAAACGATCCTAGAATCAGTTTGATTTTGGAAAAATCAAAAATTGATTTTTCTGTTCTTAAACTAATTCTCAAGATTAACAACTCAATAAGCTTCCCAACATGTTTCTAATGATGTTTTATCCATCTTGATCATGTTTGATCAAAATTAAAATTTTCAAACTAAATGAAAATGTTCAATTTCGAATTGGTCAAAACGAACAGACAACGTTCATGTTTTTGATACTAATCAATCGTATAAAATATAAGTAAGCTATTAGAAAACTCATTACTCTTCATTATAGTTTAAAAACCAAAAACTCGATTTTATTCCCTAAACTGTTTTGATGAAATCGAACACCATTCAGGTTGAATAAAATCTTGACATGATGTTCATGATGTTCTTGAGAGCTTTGTGAAGCTACTTAGACCCTTGGATTAAAGAATCCAAGTCTCTATATAAATTACCAATAAATTGACTCATTCAACTAAATTTAAAATGTATATGATGATTAACTTATATTTGGTTTTAAAAAAAGAAGAAGCCAATAAGTGTAAGCAGGGAAGAGAAGGATGGAGGAAGGAAATATACTATATATCCTAAATATGTAGACAATAATTTATTATCTATTTTTATAAAAACTAGTATGTATCCCTTGCATTTGTACGAGTAATAATATAAAAAATCTTGAAAAAAAATATTACGGTAAAAATTTTATGGGCGGGTCAACCCACAATCCGACCCAAGTATTCATTTACTCTCGCATATATCCAAATTAACCACAGCTCTCGACCTGACAATCCGGACACTTTAAAAATTAAGCATCATTATATATATATATATATAGATTAGTTAGTTAAAAAGTTGAACTTATATTGTTAAAATGTCACGCTTTTATCAAATTTTGGGTTGAATTTAAAATATAATGTGTTATTTACCTAGTTGGTTAAAAGGTTGTACTTGTTTTTGTTAGGTTGCAAGTTCGAACCATACCTATATCATTTTTTATTTTATTTTTAACCTTTTTAAGTTTATGGGCGGGTCAACCCACAATCTGACCCAAGTATCCATTACTCTCACATATATCCAAATTAATCAAAACTCTCGACCCGGCAATCCGGACACTTTAAAAATTAAGCATCATTATATATATAGATTAGTTAGTTAAAAAGTTGAACTTATATTGTTAAAATGTCACGCGTTTATCAAATTTTGGGTTGAATTTAAAATATAAATTGTTATTAGTCTAGTTGGTTAAAAGGTTGTACTTGTTTTTGTTATGTTGCAAGTTCGAACCATACCTATAGCATTTTTAATTTTATTTTTAACCGTTTTAAGTTTATGGGCGGGTTAACCCACAATTCGACCCAAGTATCCATTTACTCTCACATATATCCAAATTAACCACAGCTCTCGACCCGCAATCCGGACACTTTAAAAATTAAACATCATTATATATATATATATATATATATAAATAATATTATAAAATGCTTATTTTCACCTAATTAATAGCTAGGTTAAATGAGTTATAAACTTGACTTAAATGTTAAGAAAATTTAAAATGATCACTTTAATTTCAAAATTAAGACAGCATGAATGAAATATTTATTTCATTATAATTTATTTCTTTTTTTTTTGCATACAAAACTATTTATAATAGCCATGGATACAATTGTATTTCTATATAGTAAGAAATGGGGGATGATCGGGTTTACATGGTAACAAACATTCGCATTTAAATAATAGAGTACATTGTCCGGCTTGATGACCTTCATTGAGACAATGTTTATAGCAATTGAAGTTCGAGAAACAAGCGCCTTTGAAAGTGCCGCTATAAGCTCTGCAAGGTGGTAAGGGGTGTGACACTACTTGATTGTTCTCTGCAAAAATTTTAAAAATTAAATAATAAATAATTATTGTTTTAATTACTAATTATATAATTATTTTTAACCAAATCTTACTAAAATTATATTAAATAAACTTACGAAAAATAAGAAGAGCGAGTACATATATAAAACTGAAAAATAATTTATTCATAATTATCTATAATGATAATATGTTAATAATGATTTTTTTTTATATGTGATTGTAAAAATAATGTAAATTTATATAAAAAAATATGACCTATTAAAAGTAAATTTAGGTTAAAAGTAAAAGAGAATAGATAAGTAATTCAAAATCTTTCATTATATTATTATAATCTAACATATATTTTAAATATATGTAGATATTTACAATCTATAAAAGATTTATTGAATAATCACTTAGAAAGATAAAGATTGAATTTTAAAATTTCAAATTAATTTGATTTAAAAAATAATATAAGGAATTTAAAAACAATATTAAAAATTAAATTATAGATAAGGTAGTTATATGTTTTTATATTAAATTACAAATTAATGGATATATAAGATTTTCATAAAAAATTAAAAGATACATAAGATTTACATAAAAAAAAATTAAAAGATACATAAGATTTAAAAAAATAATTTAACTATTCATTAAAGGAGTGTTATTATTATTTATTGTAATTATTTTGTATGTTTATTAACTCTTTATTTCTTATAAGAGATTTGAATTTAAAATAATTATTTTTACCTCTTTTTTACTTATTTAGAAATTATTATTTTGTCATGATAATCATCCTAATCACTTTTGAAAATGAAGAAAATAAAAAATAAAATTTATGAAAATATATTTATTTTTATAAATGTTTAGATCAAGTTAATTATATATATATATATATATATATATATATATATATATATATATATATATATATATATATATATATATATTTGATCAACTTGTTTTTTATAAAATAATATTTTTTAAGAAAATAAATATAGATTTGTTTTAAATTTATTAGCATTTGATAATATATTTTTTTTAATTTGTGAATTTTAGTATCTTAAAAATAATTCTTTTCACTTACGAAAAATAAAGACCTCGTTGACCTCAATTTTTTTTAATATCTTTACATAACTTTAAAACATTTTGTACTAACCTCTTACCCTATCTTATTAATAATTTTTGATCATTTAAAATAACGTTTTACTTATTAAATTTTTATTATAAATATATTATCATGTTATGTAAAAATAATATTTATAATAGTTAAATAAAAAATAGTTATATTTTGTATTTTATAAAGAATTAGTAAACAATTAATATCCATTCGAACATTAAAAAAAATATTGATTATTTTTTGACCACCCAAAATAAATTCAAAATTTACTAATTTTGTGACATCATTTCAAACATTTCTCAATTAACCTCATATTACTCGTTATTTCACTTCGAACATTTTGTAACGACATTTTACCCTCGCTCATTACTAATATTCGGGTTTGGTAAAATGTTAGTCAATCTATAAATTCTTATTATAAAATATCTTATCATTTTATAAAAAAATAATAATAATATAATGAGTTAAACTTTTAATTTTTAAAAAACTAATATTATATCAAAATATAATTCTACTTATTTATGACCTCACTTTAAAAGTTTAAACAATATCTAATTATCTTTCATTAGATTTCATTTCAAACATTTTGTATCGATCTCGTATTATTAATCTCCTGACTAACACTAACTCTCTCAATTCAAACCATAATTCTCTCATCCCTCAAATTTTGACTCACACGTACTATAATATCTTATCTTTAAAAAATAATATTGATAATGGTTAAATAAAAATATAGTTCAAATTTTAATTTAAAAAAAACAAATATTTTACCAAAATAAATTTCTAATCTACAAATATTTGTGACTTGGATTTAAGTATTCTTTAATTAATCTCTCATTATCTAATATATAATTATATTAAATAAAAAAGAGTTAATAACGATGAATATAAAAATATGGAGTTATGTGTATTTATATATTTAATTATGGTTAATGAATTATAGATAAAATATATAATGAATAAAAGAATATCAATTAATTGGATATATAATAAATATGAATGAAAGATATAAAAATAATATTTTAATAAATTATTTGAAAATTTGAAATTAACACTAAAGTAAAAATATTTTTAAAATTTAATATATAATTATATTAAATTAATCAAAAAAATGTTAAAATAATAGATAAAAAATATAATATTTAAATTAAAATTAATAAATTATATAAGGTATACAATTATTTAATTTTTCTTAGTTACACTGGTAAAAAAAGCTTTAATTAAATACTAAGTTAAATATTTTTATAATTAATATATTATATTAAAAAAATTAAGATAATGATGTTTATAATAAATATGGAGAGAATATAAAATATATATTTTAATCAAAATTAAAAAATTATTTTAAAATCAATTTAATAAATATGGAGATAATAATCTAAAATAAGTTCTCATCTACTTTCATTTTTTTATTTGGTGACTCTTTATATTATTTAATAACAAGTCGGTATGATTTACGAGTTAATAAATATTTTAATCCAGTCCTTTTTATCTCATAAAGTGCTCTAATTGATATCTCATCATAAACCTCCTTTTTGAACAATTTGTACAAATATTACATTTACTTTTGACTTTCACCGTCAATCACAAATTCACACCCACATTTATATAGAGACTCACATATGCCATCTTATCATTACTTTTGACTTTTTCCATCAACCACAAATTCACACACGCATTTACGTAAGGGTTCACGTATGTCATCTTACCCTTACTTTTGGCATTCTCGTCGACACAAATTCATACATACATTTATGTAGGGACTCACATATACCATTACATTAAGTATACATTCACTCTCTATACGAACCATTATTCTCCCACCCCTACATCATCACTTTTATTTTAAAATTTATAAATTTGTATAGACTCGACCTCTGATCTTAAATATGAAATGTGAATGAATTTAATTTAAAATTTTATGCATGTATAAATATTTAATCATCGTTAATTAATAATAGATAAAATATATAATTAATAAAAGAAAATTAATTAATTATATAAACAATAAATATAAAAAAAGGGTATAAATTCATTTTTTAATAAATTATTTGGAAATTTAAACTAGTAAAAATATTTTTAAAATTTAATATATAATTATATTAAATTAAAAAATGAATAAAAATAATGGTGCATATAATAAATATGGAGAGTTATATATGTATATACTATATATATTTAACTATTTTTAATAAATAATAGATAAATTATATAATAAATAAAAGAAAATTAATTAAATGTATAAATAATAAATATAAAAAGAAAGTATAAAAATAATATTTTAATTTGGATTTATATTTGAATTAAAAACAAAATTACAAATATAATTTAATATATAATTCTATTAAATCAATCAAAAAGTTAAAATAATAAAATAATAGATAAAAAATATAATGACTAAAAAATAATTAATTTTATATAAGGTATAAAATTATTTTTTTATAAGTTATTTAGAAATTTTAATTAAAGACTAGGTAAAATATTTTTATAGACTAAAGGTAAAAATAATTTTAAAATTTAATATATAATTATATTAAAATAAAAAAGAGTTAAATTAATGATGTATATTACAAATATGGAGAGAAAATAAAAAAAAATATATTTTAATTAAAATTTAAAAATTATTTTAAAATTAATTTAATAAATATGGAGATTAATAATTTAAATAAGATTTCTCATCTCCTTTAATTTATATTTATAATTGGTGACATTTCATATTATTTTATAACCCGTTTGTGTGATTCGTAAGTTAATAGATTTTTTAACCGATCCATTTTATCTTATAAAGTAGGTCGTTCACTATGGTGCGAGCACCCGCTAATCTAAAATATTTTAAACTTAAGCGTTATATATATATATATATATATATATATATATATATATATATATATATATATATATATATATATATATATATATATATATATTATAGACTTTGACTTAAATGTTAAAGAAAATTTAAAATAATAACTTTAATTTCAAAATTAAGTAAGCATGAATTTTTTTTATTATAATTTTTTTATTTATTTTCATACAAAATTATTCATAATAGTAATTAATGCAATATTACATTTATAGAGCACGAAATTATTCATAATAGTAATTAATGCAATATTACATTTATAGAGCACGAATTGGGGGATGGTCAGGTTGACATGGTATCAAACAAATGCATTGAAATTTGAAATTACATCTTCCAGCTAGATGACCTTCGTGTACGCAATGTTTCCAGCAATTTGGGTCCCATAGACACACACCTTTAAAAGTGCCACTATAAGATCTACAAGGTGGCAATGACACTACTTGATCGTGTTCTGAAAAAAAACATAATAAATATTGTTTAATTTGCTATTTATATAATTATTAAAATTGAAACTTATGAAAATATATTAAATAAACTTACGAACAAGAAGAAAAGATAACACCAAAATAAAAGTGAAAAGTAATTTGTTCATGTTGATCTAATAATATGTTAACAAATTATTTATAAAACAAATATAAATTAAAGTGAATTGATAAAAAGATTTGAAAAACTATTTAAAGTGAATTTAAGATTAATTAGATAACTAATTCAAATCTTTCACTGTATTATTATAATCTAACTAATTAGATAAGTAATTCAAATCTTTCACTGTATTATTATAATCTAACTAATTAGATAAGTAATTCAAATCTTTCACTATATTATTATAATCTAACTATTTAATTAAACATATGTTAATATTTATAATCTATAAAAGATTTCTTGAATAATCAATTGTAATTTTTTTACAAGGTAAATATTAAAGTTTAAAATTTTAAATTAATTTAATTTAAAAAATAAGATATAAAATTTACCGATAATATTAAAAATTAAAGTATATATAAGGTATTTATAAGTTTTTTTTATATTAAATAAGGAAGTAGATGATTTATAAGATTTCTCAAAGATAGAATTTCATCGTTCTAGAAGGTTTAACTCCATTCAAAAAGTGAAATGATCACCATCATTTTCCATACATCTAAGATTGTAATTATGATCTATATCGAAAACTAGTCGGAAAAACAATCAAAACACTATTATGGGTGTTTGATTAATTCAAGCCACTTTCATGATCAACTGACTTTATGATGCTATAAATAGCCTCCTTTGATGAATATGAAGGCAAAAGATCACCTCTCAAGCCTTCAATCCAAATTTTTAGAAAATCCGCCATTGCTCGAGCTTTCTAGATTTTTTCAAATTTTATATAATACCTTAAAACTTAGATTCGGGCATCCCAAAAGTTTCCCTAAGGTGTAAGAAGTATTCTCCAATCCTTGATATGTTTCCAATCACCTTTAATTCAATCTTCTAATTTGAATTGGAATTTTTATATTTCAATTTTTATATGTTTGTATATTGTCTGGTTGTTAGATTTCATGATTGAAAAACGATTATAGGATCATTTACAAACTTTATGTGAAAGCTAGAATCGATTTGATTTTCGAAAAATCAAAAATCATGTCCCAAGATTTCCAATTCATCCATCATGTCCAAATCAGCTTGTGGCAGATTTTTCTCGATCTTTAAGTTTCTAATATTTTATATATAATATATTTTTTCTATTATGCATCGCAGCGGTTTGTTGGGACAAATTTTCAATAAAGGCTTTAAGCGCATTCATTTTTGACTGCTGGCGAGTTTCTACCATTCCGAGAATCGACCAGCTCTGATACCAATATGTTAAGCTTGAAACTATAACTTAGCTTTCTGAATTCTTTAATTCAACCAACGATCCAATATGTTTCTACCATTCTTTAATTTTTATTTTATATTTTTAAGTCCATCTTAAATTATTTTAAAGCTCACCTCAACTCTAATTCCTAAATCCGTAACTAAAATTTATAATTATTGTTGACGTTTGAAAATGATAATATATAAATTAAGTTAATAATAATGTTTTTATAAGAGATGAATATTTAACTTGTAATTCAAATACTAAATTTATTTATGAACATGATTTATCAAAAAATAATAACCTTTTAACTTATTTATTTTTAATTTTTTTGTTAAAATATTAATAATTTTGATTTGATAATCTATTTATAATTGTTAAAATAAGGTTTAGTCCCAAGATATTCTATTCATCCATCATGTGCAAATCAGCCTCGTCAACCTTCCTTATGAATGCAAGTTTTCATACAATGGGGGTCCATAAACATATAAAAATCAGTCTTGTATTGATTATTAATTATATCACTAATTTAAACGGAATTTATTAAAATCAAATGAAACAAACTTACCAGAAATAATAAGAGTTAACCCAATCAAACTGGAAAGTAATTTATCCAAGTTGATATATAATGAAAAATATCTTGATTTTACTGAATTGATAAAAAAAAAAGAATGAGATGAACTATTTAAATGAATTTAGGGTGAAACTAAAAAAAGGACTAGATGAAGAATTCAAATATTTTCATTATGTTATTATAATCTTATGTTACAATCTATTAAATATAAAGTTTATAGTTTAAATTTAAAGACAGTATTAAAAATTAAAGTATTGCTAATGTAGTTATATTTTTTATATTAAATTACAAATTAAAGGATATATAATATTCACATTACAAAAAATAAAGGATAAATGAGATTTATAATTGTTAAAATCAATTATACTTTTAAATAAAATATTTTTGAGCAATAATTATATTTTTAATTTTTAATAAGACTAATTTTTTTAATGTATATACAGAATTCTAGTTATAATACATTTTATTTAAAATAATTACTAAAATATTTAATAAAAAAATAAAAAAAAATAAAACAATAATTTCATTTTAAAACGTTTTAATAAAATTACCCATTCTAATATATGTACATATGCATTTAAATATTAAATAATGAAAAAAATACTAAATTTAATTATTAATTAACATAATTAAATGTGTCAAATTTATTACACAAATATTCAGCCAAACCACCGGCCAAATGAAACTTTTATATAATAATAATCATTTTAACTAAATGATTTTATTTTAGATTATAAAATATGAATTTTTTAATAAAATTAATAATTTTGATTTGATAATCTATTTATAATGGTTAAAATCAAGGATTAGATCCAAGATTTTCAGTTCATCCATTATGTACCTCCATCCATATTTTTCTCCTATGTCTTTTTACATCTCTAGTATTTTATATATACATTTTCAATGTTAATATTAAAATTAATTTATAAGAGATAGACACCAACATTAAAATAAGATGGATATTATAAAATTTAATTAGAGTTGAGGTTTGATAACAAAACACATAAATTAAGTGCTGGTTTGAATTGATTTGCAGATAAATTACAAAAATAGTTTGGACAAATAAACATTTGCGAATAAACTAAATCAAACATGCCAATTAATATTGTTTATTTCTTCTTTTCTACTCTTTAATTATAGACAATCATTTATTCCCTATTTAAAAATTTATGAAATGTTTATTTTCATTTAATTAACAGTTTAAATAAGTTATAGACATGACATAAAAGGCTAGAAAATTTTAAAATGATCACTATAATTTCAAAATTAAGTGTATGAAAGATTATTTTAATATAATTTATTTATTTATCTTTTGCATACAAAATTATTTATATATAATAATAATTGATGCAATTGTACTCTTAGGCCTCGTTTGATCTTTGGGTTTTTGGGATAAAACCCAGGTTTTATCCCAAAACCCAACAATCCCATCATCAATCAAATCAACACTTTTATTAATTAAAATACCCATATTACCCTTACTTAAATATTTTATTTTATATTTATAAATATATATATATATATTATTTTATTACATTATAAAATTTATTTTTATATAAATTAAATTAATAAATTATTTTATTTTAAAAAATTATATTAAATATAAATAAATTTAAAATATAAATAAAATTATAACAATCTATATTATTTAATATACCATTTAAATTTTAAATAGTGTAAATAAATAATTATATTAGAAAATAAAGTGACATATATTTAAATAAAAATATTTATAACATTAAATTTATGTAAAAAATTATATTAATTATATTAAATAAAAATAAATACACAATATAAATAAAATTATAATCTATTATATTATTTTATGTAATATTTAAATTATAATAACAGTTATTTATAAGTATTTATAAAAAAATTATTTATATATTAATAAAAGTTAATATTAATATATATATATATAGTTTTTTAATATTTATTTTATTATATTTAAAATTTTATTTAATATAATATTATTTTATTATATATATATATATATAGAGGAAGAGAGAGGAAGAGAGAGGAAGAGAGAGGAAGAGAGGGAGAGAGGGAGAGAGGGAGAGAGGGAGAGAGGGAGAGAGGGAGAGAGGGAGAGAGGGAGGGATATAATAGGAATAAAATTTAAAAAACCTGGTTTTTTATCCTTTTCATCACACCAGGGTTATTTGAAAAAAACCCAGACTTTATCCAAATAACCCATACATCAAACAAGGCCTTATAGAGGAGAAGTTGGGGGATGATCAGGTTTGCATGGTATCAAACAAATACATTGAAAAGTGATACTACAGTCGCCAGCTGGATGACCTTCTAGAAGGCAATGTTTCATACAATTAGGGCCCCATAGGCATATGCCTTTGAAAGTGCTGCTCATAACTCTACAAGACGGTGACGATACTACTTGATGATTCTCTGCAAAATAATTAATTAATAATTATATTACTGTTTTAACTGAATTTATTAAAAATAAACTTACGAGAAAGGATAAGAGTTAACACGATAAAACTGAAAACTAATTTATCCATATTGATCATGAGAAATGTTAGTTTGTTTTTGGTATGTGTATAAAATGATTTAGATTTTAGTGAATTTATAATAAAATGAAAGGAATTATTTAAAATGAATTTAGGGTGAAAGTAAGAAAGAATAGATAAAGAATTCAAAAGAATTTATTATATTATTATAATTTAATTATTTAATTGAACTAGATATTTACAATCTATTAAAGATTTCTTGAATATAAAGTTGGAAGGTAAAATTTTCAAATTAATTTGATTAAAAAACAATAAAAATAATAAAAATAATATTAAAAGTAATGTATAGATAAGGTAGTTATATATTTTTATATTCAATTACAAATTTAAAAGATGAGAAATGATTATTTATCAATTAAAAAAATAACAATTTTTTGGTCGATTCTCTACCTTTATCAATTCCTTCGTTCATTCGTTCTCTTCCTTTATCACTTTATTAAAAGATAAACAAGATTTATATTAAAGAAAATTAAAAGATATAATTTAAACTATTTTTTGAATTATAGTATATAATATAAACTTTTTTTTTTGATAATTAAAGAATATAATAAATTATTTTATTTTGAATTGTTTTAACCATTTTAATTTATATATAATTATTTTTTTTATTATTTATATAATAGATATTTAATAATTATTATGATTAAAATTATGGAGAAATAATTAGGAGAGAATTTGAAAGAAAAGAAAAAAGAGTGACGAGTGGCACAATTTGATTAGATAAAAAATAATAAAATTTGTCTCTTTATACCATTTATTGTCTTATCCAATATTATTCTTTTTAATTTCCTTCCTCAATCTTTCTCTCTCTCACCCTCAAAATTATGTATATTAATATTAAAGTATTGATAAGGTGGTTATATTTTTTTTTATATTAAATTACAAACCAAAGGATATATAATATTCACATTACAAAAATAAAGGATAATTATAAGATTTATAATTGTTAAATCAATTATACTTTTAAATAAAATATTTTTGAACAATAATTATATTTTTTAATTTTTATAAGACTAAATTTTTTAATGTATATACAAATTCTAGTTATAATACATTTTATTTAAAATAATTACTAAAATATTTAATAAAAAAATAAAAATTAAGTAATAATTTCATTTTAAAATGTTTTAATCAAATTACCTATTCTAATATATGTACATATGTATTTAAATATTAAATAAAAAAATTACTAAATTTAATTATTAACATAATTAATGTGTCAAATTTATTACACAAATTCTCAACCAAATTAACCACCGGCCAAATGAAACTTTTATATAATAATAATGATAATAATAATAATTTTAACTAAATGATTTTATTTTTAGATTATAAAATATGGTTTTTTTTAAATAAAATTAATAAAATTAATAATTTTGATAATATATTTATAATGGTTAAAATCAAGGATTAATCCCAAGATTTTTAGTTCATCCATTTAAGAAATATATAAGATATATACTTTTTTTTAATAAGTAGAAGTAGCATGATACCTTAAATAAGATATATAACTATTCATTAAAGGAGTGTTATTATTATTTATCGTAATTTGTATTTTTGTATGTTTCTTCACACTTTATTTCTTATAAGAGATTTGAATTTCAAATAATTTTTTATATCTTTTTTTAGTTATTTAGAAACTATTATTTTGTCATGATAATCACTTTTAAAAATTATTAAAGTAAAAAATAAAAGAGATTTTATTTGATATATATAAAAGTTATGAATAAATTAGATAAAAAAATTATGAAAAAATGATTTTTTTATAAAGCTTTAGATCAAGTTAGAAATTTTTTGTATCAACTTTCTTTTGATAAAATATTTTTTTTAGAAAATAAACTAATATATATATATATATATATATATATATATATTTTATATATTTATTAACATTTGATAAATTTAAATTTGTTTTATTTTTAAATTTGTGACCTTATGTCTCTTAAAATTTATTTTGGTCAGTTTGAACTATCTTAATCAATGAGTTATTAAAATTTATAAAATACTCATTTAATTAATTTAACTATACCTTCAAATATACATTTAAGTATTAAATAATAAACAAAGTAATGAGCATAATTAAATGTATCAAATTTATTAAACCAACAAATCACTAAACAAATAAAACTATATAATCATGACTGTTTTATAATATATATTTAATCTTTTAACTTAATGATTTTATTTTTAAATAATAATAATAAAATATGATTTTTTAATAAAATTAATGAACAAAGTTTACTTCACAAATTTTCAAATCACCACATGCATGCCCCAAACAGTTTGGTCGCAAATTTTTCTCCAACATGCCTTTGTACATCTCTAATAATATATATATATATATATATATATATATATATATATATAATATTTTTTGTTAGTATTAAAATTAATTTATTAAAAATAGACACCAATATTATATAAACAGTGAACATTATAAATTTTATTATAATTAGAGTTTATGTTTAGGAATAATTTGATTAGAGTTTTTGATTTTGCGGATAAGTTATTAATGTAGTTTGTCCAAATAAACTTTTAAGAATAACTTAATCAAACATTCTAAATGTTTTTTTTCTTCATTCTTAATTATAATTAATAGGGATTTAAAATAAGGCAAATTATCTAGGTGACCCTCAAATTACTTCCATTACTTACTTTGTAGCCCTTAAACTATTTTTGAAATAAATTTCCCCTTAAAATTTTCGAAAAGGACACTAATGGTCGTTCCGTCAATTTTTTCATTACACATAACGGTTTTAACTAAAAGCCCTCCAACAATTATGATAGTTTACTTTTGGCCCTCCAACTATTTTAATAGTTGATTTTAACCCTTAAATTATTTCTCCCCAAAACTATCAATATTCAATCTTGAATATTTTTTATTTTGTTTTATGACCAAATTTGAAAATAATTTGTTCTATTGTAATCTATCAATGTTTTTATGACAATTACAATAGAATTTTACACAATTGCAAATTTCTATTTTATGTTTTTTGCTTTATACAATAAGATAAAAAAATGTGAATGTGATTAAACAATTGCAACATCAATATCATACAAATAATATTCATTAAAAAGTAGTAAAAACATTTATAATCATCTTTTACATACCACGGTTAAAAATATAAAAAACCTACAGTTAAAAACATAAAAAAACAGTTATATTACAATTAAGAAGACAAAATATTACAGTTAAAAAGACAAAAAATTTGCTCTGATAGTTTATAATATTCATATACTAAGCCCTAAAATATTGATTTTCCCATCATCATCATCTGCTTCATCCTCCGCCTTTAGCTAGTCACTGCAATTAAAAAGAAAAAGACTATAGTTAAAAAGAAAAAAGATCTACCATATAATGTAAATACATTCAATAAATCAAACAAATCTACTTACATATTGGTTCTCTACTTTTTTAATGCTCATCATTCCTCCTTTTACATCTTACAAGTTTTAGCATTGTGGCCTGAGTTTCCACACTTTTTACAGTGGATGACCACATATCTCCTTAGCTTTTTTCCATAGTATTTTCTCTCATCTGGTTCTTTTCTTCTTGCTTTCTTGGGTCTACCTGGCTGAACCACACAAACGGGAGGATCCAATGATGAAGTTGGCCATATATCTTACCATTGATTGGGTATAAGACATGATGGTAAATAGTGATGAATAATTCTTTTCTGTAACATTTATCAACACATTCATGCACTTTTAGGCCATGTTGCTTTAAAGCAACTATAGCATGACATCATGATAATCCTGATAGCACCCACAATCCACAACTACATATTTTTTTCCTAACATCAACAACAAACTGATGTCCATTAGGCCCCCTAACTTGGTAGCCGTCCACACCATTATAAATTGACCTCCACTTAAAGGATTCTTTTATCCTTTCTTCTATAATTTTCCTAATTAACGTTCGAACATATCATCATCATTGCAATAAAATTCTCCTTCTGAAAAGTTATCACTATTTGCATCTTCACTACTTGTATCATCGCCATTTGCATCATCACTAGTTTCCAAATCACGGTTTTCTTCATCATTCTCATCTTCCCCATTTACTTCTTCTTGTAAAGTACTATTTGAGCCTTGTGTACTATTTCTTACTGAAAAGTTTGCAATACTCCTTGAACCTTCTGCACTCTTTCTTAATGAAATTGATGTAATACACTTTGAGCCTTGTGCACCCCTTGTACTCCTTTTTACCAGAGTTGATGTAGTACGACTTTGGCCCCTTTTCGTTCTTTTAACTGGAGTTAACCATTCGGTTGACAGTTTAATTTTAATCCAACAGTAAACCTCAATCAATCTTCCCTTATTTACCCACGTACACATATTCATAACATCAACATCGTTTACAATGTTCCTTATGCTACATTTCAAAGGATCACCCGGTTCCACATACGAGAAGAACATATTATTGTTGTCATACCCTAGGTCTTTAGTCATTGCCTTAATCTCTTGGAAAGATAATATATCAACATCACAATAATTAATGTAATCAACATCACTACCAACGTATAATAACCCATCTCTTCTTCCTCTGTGATAAAGTTTAATGCTGAAAAATTCAGACTCAAGACCTGTAACCCAATATATGTACAATGAAATAGTATAGAAGTTAGAAGAATATATGAATATAGTAAACTTGATATCAATGCATAATTAGAAAATGAGGGTTTTAATTAGAGAGAAATGCTAAACATCTTATCAAGTACATTATATAAACTAGTAACTATGTATTACTTAAACAAGCAGTCTCAAGTTTAAGTGCATTTCCAACTGAAACAGTTTCAGCACAAAACTAAAGTTGTCTATAAGTTACTACAGTAATAACTAGTTCAAATAATCTTTTACCTAACTAGAAGAATCATTATATCACATAAGAAATGTACTATTTTCTTTTCTCTAGTCTCTTTTTCTTAATAAAGATAAATATATAGTAGAAATTAAGTACAAATGAGATAACTATAGATAATACATGGAGTAATATATTTAAAAATAATATATCTTAAGGAAGAAAACTAAGAACTAAGTATACAACAACAAATACTTACCGTATACTCGATTGAAACTAAAATCGCAATTTCTAGTTCTAATCATCCAAGCCATTGCTCTGATACTATGAACTTTATCTTCTGTCTCTCTTTATCCCTCTAGTAGACCTTTCTCTCGCACCGATCGCAACTTAGGACTTCTTTACTTCTCTAATAGACCTTTTTCTCTACAAATCTTTGGAAAAAAAAGACGATATTAGGTAGGTAGGTTGTCGTAGAGAAGATGTAAAGTTAAGAATGATGGTTGAAAATAAAGAGTTGTTATGATAATTGAAAATTAGGGTTTTAATTATAGATGTTATGTTGTAACGGAAAAATTGACAGAAGGGCCTTTAGTGACCCTTTCTAATAGTTTGAGGGTCATTGGTAACCTATCAGAAAGTTTAAAGGGTAATTTGTTTTAAAATAATTTGAGTGCTAAAGGTAAGCAAGGTAAGTAATTTGAGAACCACCAAGTAATTTGCCCTTTCAAATATCCATAAACCTGAAAAGTAATTTATTCATGCTGATCTACAATGATATTATATTAACAATGATTCTATGCCTTTGAAAACTTAAGTGAATTGATGAAAAAGTTATGGAGGAAGTATTTAAAGTAAATTTAGTATGAAATAAATAGGTAAGTGTTTCAAATATTTCATTATATATTATTATAATCTGACTATTTAATTAAACATATGTTGATATTTATAATCTATAAAAGATTTATTGGGTAATCAATTATAATTTTGAAATATAAAGATTAAAGTTTAAATTTCATATTATTTAATTTAAAAAATAAGACATGTAATTTACAGATAATATTAAAAATTAAAATATATATAAGATAGTTATATTTTTATATTAAATTAAAAATTAAAGGATAGATAAGATTTACATAAAAACAAAATAAAGGATTGATAAGATTTAAACTATTTCTTTAATGAATCATTAATTAATGTGGATTGTTGTTATTATTTATTGTATTTTTTTCGTAGGCGTCTTCACAGGTTTTTATTTAGAAGAGATTTGAATTTTAGGTAAATATTTTTATATCTTTTTCTAGGTTAGTTGGAAACTATCATTTTATTAACTAATCATTTTGTGATGTATTGAAGTAATTTTTTAAATAAATTTTTAGATAAGTTACATAAATTATTTTTAATCAATTATTTTAAACAAATATGATTAGTTTTGATTTTTGACAATTTTTTTAACAAATCAGCTAATTTGTTATGTATTTTTTTTAACAAATCAGCTAAGCTAATGTGATGATTATTATTATTTTTTTAAAGTCCATTTATATTTTTAAAAAATCATTTAATGACATTAAAATAACAAATAAAAAAAATAATACTTAAAAAGTTTTCGAGCTCATAAATCTTCGAGAAGAACGATTAACTCCCAAACAAACTCTACTGACTTTCCTAAACGAATCTCAGAAAACATCATAATAATAGTATTATGAATGATACACATCGGACGACTACAATCATTGAAAGTTTGACAATTTCTCTCAAACCAGATAGTCCACCAAAGAATAATTGGGATGGTAACCCAAATATGTAGGTCTACCATAGCAGCCGCATCAATCCAAACTTCTCAACAACTACCTAAAGACTCGGGCATCACACAATAAATCTCAATAATACTTACAAAAGGCTCTAAATACTAGTCACCTCTCGACAATGCAAAAATAAGTGAGTTTCCGATAACTTCTTTTTCACATATACGACTATCCAAAATACAACATTTTTCATGCACATATCATATGGTATAATTCCACCATGAATAACGCTCTATCCAAAGAACGAGATCTTGAATGGAATTTTTGACTCTCAAAGTTTTCTCAATAAAAATTATATGGAATCATCTTAGCAAACAACTTGTAGCAATTCCCCACATAAAAAATATTCATATCTTATCTACGTATAATGTCTTGTCCATATATCGAGAAGAACAATTAAATTCCCGACAAACTTTACTGATTTCCTGAACGAATCTCAGAAAGCATCATAATAATAATATTATGATTGATAGGCATCAGACGACTACGATCATTGAAAGTTTGACAATTTCTCTCCAACCAGATAGTCCACCAAAGAATAATTGGGATGTTAATTCAAATATGTAGGCATATCATATCAGCTGTATCAATCCAAACATCCCAATAACTACCTAAAGACTCAGACATCACCCAATTAATCTTAGTAATACTCCACAAAAGGATCCAAATACTAGTCACCTCTTGACAATGCAAAAGTAAGTGAGTTATTAATTCAACATCTTCTTCACACATACGATTAGCCATAATACAACATTTTTCATTCACATATCATATGTTAGAATTCCACCAAGAATAACGCTCCATCCAAAGAACGAGATCTTGGATGGAATCTTTGAGTCCTAAAGTTTTCGCAATAAAAATTATATGAAATCATCTTAGCAAACAACTTGTAGCAATGTCCCACATGAAAACTATCCATATATTGTCAACGCATAATGTCTTGTCCATATCTTGAGAAGAACGATTAAATCCTCGACAAACTATATTGACTTTCCTAAACGAATCTAAAAAAGTATCATAATAATAGTATTATGAATGATACGCATCGGACGACTACGATCATTGAAAGTTTGACGATTTCTCTCCAACCAGATAGTCCACCAAAAAATAATTATGATGGTAATCATAATATGTAGGTCTACCATATTAGTCGCATCAATCCAAACTTCCCAACAATTACCTAAAAACTCGGGTATCACCCAATGAATCTCAGTAATACTCTACAAAAGGCTCTTGACAATGCAAAAGTAAGTGAGCTGTCGATTCAACCTCTTCTTCACACATACGACTAGCCATAATACACCATTTTTCATGCACATATCATATGTTAGAATTCCATCATGAATAACGCTTCATCCAAAGAACGAGATCTTGGATGGAATATTTGACTCCCAAAGTTTTCTCAATAAAAATTATATGGAATCATCTTAACAAACAACTTGTAGCAATTCTCCACATGGAAACTATCAATATCTTGTCAATGCATAATGCCTTGTTCAGACGGTGACACTTGTTTGCGTCCTATCAAAAGTAAAACTCTATTATGGGACGAAGTCTCCAGAATGTTTAATTTTCTTCTATATTTAATTCGGCTAGCGAAACCATTAGATCAATGATCAAATATTTTCTTAACGGTAACATTTCTACATATAACAATAGAAGCAAGCTCATTATACGATGTAGCTAGACTTTTGACACTACACCAAATGTCGTTCCAAAATCTAATCGGATAACTATTCCCCACAATGAATCTAGACTGATCACTAAAACTTTTCCACATAAAATAAATTCTCTTCTAAATGATACACCCCATTGGATAATTAGACATTTTTGTGAACTAACCAGACCAATCATTACCATACTTACATCTGATTATCGATGTCCAAAAACTATTCGACTCCATTGCATATCTATTACACCATTTTGATATAAGAACTTTATTAAAAGAAATAAGATCTCGAATATCTAGACCTCCTTGATCTTTAAAACATTTAACCTTATCCCAACTAACTAGATGACAAAACGATAAGTTAGAAGATCCCCATAGAAATTTACACATTATTTTCTCAATTTTCACTACCACATTTTTGGGAAGAATGAATAACGACATCATATATGTGGACATAGATGACAACACACTCTTAATGAGGATTAACTGACCCATTTTCTAGATTATTTTACTTTTCTATCTAGACAATTTACATTCCATTAGTGATAATCAGGTCCCAAGACCTTGGATCGCAATTTAGCATCTAATGACATACCAAGATATGTTGATGGAAGATCACCAATTCTGAACCCCAACATATTTACCAACCTTATTCTTCTTCTATTCAAAACATAATTTGAAAAAAAATGTCTGATTTATTAAGATTAACTCAAAGACTAGAACATACACCAAATAACCATAAAATATCTCGAAGGTGTTTAAAATTCCTATAAATAGTCTGAACCATGCAGAGCGTGTCATCATCGAAAAGTAAATATGATATGGTAAAAGGATATCGTTTACCCACAACTCACTCCACGGACGAGTCACGAGTTTTCTACGAAAACCATCATTTTTTTGGAGACCTTTCATAACAATGACGAACAAAAAAGGAGAGAGTGAATCACCTTGTCTGATCCCTCTAGAGCTCTCGAAAAATTCCTGAGAACTTCCATTAACAATAATAGAAAACTTAACCGTTAAGAGATAAAAATCTGATTCAACTAATCCATTTCGCACTCATTCTCATTTTGTTCATTACATCAAATAAAAACTCTCAATTGACACGATCATAAGCTTTTAATACAACATCATAAATTTGACAATAGTTATTAATACGACATCATAAATTTGACGACCTTTGATGAACGTAATCGGATTACTAGATATGACCGTCTCTAATACCCTCCGCAACATGTTGGTCAAATATTTTACGACAATCTTATAGAATGACGAAACAAGACTGATATGCCTAAAATTCTTCACATCAATAGTTTCTGGAGCTTTACGAATGAGACATATCAAAGTAGAGTTCCAACTCTTATCAAATGATAAAAATCGATAAAAATGATCAATTGGTTCCATAATTTCAGTTCTAAAGAAAGACCATGCCTTCTTAAAAAAAAGTAAAAGTAAATCATTGAATCACGTCGCTTTATCACTTCCACACCCTTAATGGCCTTCTCAACCTCCTCCAACGTAAAATGAGCCTCCAACATATCCTTTTGCGTTGTACTAATTGAATCAAAAGTTATATCATTCAATTTAGGTCTGACCTCAAATGACTCCTTAAACAAACCCTTATAGAATTTGACAATACTCGTAGAGATTTTAGGTTCAATATCATAAACTTCCCCCTTGATCGAGATAGAATTTATCATATTATTTCTTGCTTGCTCGTTAGAGATCCATGGAAAAACTTGGTGTTTCGATCTCCAACTCTTAATCATGTAGCTATACTTTGTTGGCGTGTCCCTGCTTCTTCTTCCTTACACATATCGAGTAATTTTCTAATATTGTGAATTCGAGAACTAACCTCCTCAACGGAGAGTTCATGAATCTCCTCATTTCCGTCAATGACATTAATTTCACTGCACAAGTAATTGATTTTAGCAAAAAATAAAGACGACCTCCCATGAACCAACTTTTGATAAGCTTACGCAGATTCCTTAAATTCACAAAGAGATTACTCGACGAAGAACCAACCGATGACTGATTCACCCACCATGATTTCACACACGGTATAAAGACATCTTTGATCAACCATTTATTTTCGAAACTAAATGGTCGACATGTTCTTTCCATCTTTCGGCGTTCTATCAAGATCGGTCAGTGATCTGAACAACTCCATGGAATGACCTTTTGAAATATATTAGAAAATTCTCGAAAGATTAATTCACTAATTAGAAATAAGTCGATACGAGAATGAACGTGACCCTCATTGTCATTACTTCTTCTAAAATTGAATTGACCACCTTCCAAAGAAAAATCGATAAGTTCAAGTTCTTCAATTGTTTCTGAGAACTCGCGCATTAGGCTACTATGTCTATTAGCTCATTTTCTTTCAAAGGAAAATATTACTTTGTTAACGACGCCCGACGCCCGCATAAACAATTAGTAAGTCACATATATTAGCCACGTTCTTCATCTCATTAAAGAACTTTGTTTTAAATTGTGTAAGAATCGGTTCATAGAAAACAGAAATTACCATCGAGTAAATGATTTGTATTGTATTTAAATACATTTAAATATTAAATAATGAAACAAATATTAAATTTATTTATACATAATTAAATGTGTCATTTATTAAATATTTTTACAGTCAAACCACGGCCAAATAAAACTAAAGTTATTCTATTTTTAAAAAAATAAGAATTTATATAATAATAATATTTTTTAACTAAATGATTTAATTTATTTTTAGATAATAAAATATGATTTTTTAATAAAATTAATAATTCTTTTTTAAAAAATATAATCGCAATATAATATAAATGATAGTCGACAAAAATAATAAAAACACGAGTGTTCACTCTGTCAACAAACACAACGAGATTAACAATTGAGGATTGAGGATCAACAATAGAAACATAAGTAAAAAATGTTCACCCACGAACAAATATAAATATAAAATCAATTTTTAACAAGTTTGGACTGTCTCCACCAGTTTTACATAAGAAATCTTTCCGATCATCATAATAATAACGTTATATAGAAAATGTCGGTCGACTGCGGTTATTATACGTTCATGGTTTTTTTTAAACTAAATAGTCCATAAATTGTATTTTAAAATAATCACTATAATTTCAAAATTAAGTATACTGCGGTTACTATACGTTTCATGGTTTCTTTTAAACTAAATAGTCCATAAATCGTATTTTAAAATGATCACTATAATTTCAAAATTAAATTTTTTTATTTATCTTTTGCATACAAAACTATTTATAATAATAATTGATGCAACTGTACTCTTATAGAGGAGAAGTTGGGGGATGATCAGGTTTGCATGGTATCAAACAAATACATTTAAAATCGAAAGTACTACAGTCGCCAGCTTGATGACCTTCTTGAAGGCAATGTTTCATACAATTAGGGGGCCATAAGCACATGCCTTTGAAAGTGCTGCTCATAACTCTACAAGGCGGTAACGATACTACTGGATGATTCTCTGCAAAATAATTAATTAATAATTATATTACTGTTTTAACTGAATTTTATTAAAAATAAACTTACGAAAAATGATAAGAGTTAACACGATAAAACTGAAAACTAATTTATCCATATTGATCATGTTAGTTTGATTTTGGTATGTGTATAAAATGATTTAGATTTTAGTGAATTTATAATAAAATGAGAGGAATTATTTAAAATGAATTTAGGGTGAAAGTAAGAAAGAATAGATAAAGAATTCATTATATTATTATATTCTAATTATTTAATTAAACTAGATATTTAAAATCTATTAAAGAGTAAAATTTTCAAATTAATTTGATTAAAAAATAATATAAGTAATAAAAATAATATTAAAAAATTAATGTAACTTCTTTATAATATAAATATATATATATATATATAATATTTTAACTCAATAATTTTATTTAAAAAATAAGTAATAAAAAATATTTTTTTAATAATATTAATTTATATGTATAATATATTTATAATTATTAAAATAATTCTAATTTCTAAAAAAGTTGTTTTAAACAATAATTTTATTTCTAAACTTTTAGTATTATTAGTATTTTATTTATATACATAATTTAAAAGACAAATAGGGAGAGGAAAATTGGGGAAAAGAACGAGAGATAGATTGACATGACATGTTATTGGCGGATAAAAAAATATAAGGAGAGAGAATAAAGAGATAAATTTTATTATTCATATTGTATTATTTGCACATTATTCTCTTCCAAATTCCCTCTTAATCATTTCTCCATAATTTTAATCATGATAGTTATTAAAATATGTATTATATAAATGAAAAATTAAAATAATAATTATATATAAATTAAAATGGTTACAATAATTCAAAATAAAGTAATTTATTTAAAATAATTTATTATATCTTTAATTTTCAAAAAAATAGTTTATATTATATCCTATAATTCAAAAAATAATTTAAATTATATCCTTTAATTTTCTTTAATGTAAATCTTGTCTATCTTTTAATTTGTAATTTAATATAAAAATATATTACCTTATCTATAATAATTATATACAAGTTTCATTTATAAAATGAAAATTTTAATCATTTGCAACAATTTAAATAAAAAAATTAATAATTTTGTTATAAAATAAAACACGTAAAATTTTGAAATTTATTTAATTTTAAAATCTTTTAATAAATTAACCATTATAATATTTTATTTTATAAGATTAATAATTTTGATACATATATTTTATATAATAATATATTATAAATATAATTCAGAAAAAAACAAATCTTATTAAAGTTAAAATTTTATATAAATTAAAATTTATTGTATTAAATTTTAAAATATTTCAAAAAAAAAATATTTTATAATAAAACAATTAAATTAAAATATTAAATATATATTATAAAATAAAATTACAATGATAAAGTATGTTTCGGTTTATCACTTAACTACGTATATACATTTTCTTTAAATAAATATGACACATTTTTATAAAATTTGTATTGTTAAATAAGTATGATATTATTTTAAATTTAATTACATGTTTATTTGTTTGATATACAAACCATGTTAAAGACCATTATTAAATCTTCACAAAATTTAACACAAAGACCATTATTTGTTAAACTAAATAATTTAAAGAGAACCATAATCATTATAGGTAAATCTTTACAAATTTACTCACATGTTTATTGTTATATACATATAATTATGATTCTTCTTTAAAATTTGAAATAAATCGGAATAATAACTTAAATATGTGATCTTAGTATCTTAGTCGTCAGAATTCAGTAACTCTCCAAAATTTTGGACATCAGTTAGTGAATCTCAATTAAATTTCACAAAAGTCTTCTCATTATAGTTATTTTTGACTAAGTGAGTCGTCAATTCAACATATTTATGACATATATAATATTTATATTTATATTAATATATTTTCGACTAAATGTTTAATTTTTTTTATTTTACATTGTTTGACGTGTGATTGGTTTATTCTTAAAATAAAAAATAATATTATATCATTAATCAATTCTCTAATTAATAATTTTACTCAAGCAATCTACATATTTGAATATTAAATATCTTCGAGATGAAATATGTAAATAAAATAAAAAATAGTAATTAAAATATATTCACATTCCTCCTCCTCATTCGGCGGCGAATATTCCACGCTGGAAGCCTGGAACCCATGTGGCAAACCCCTCCCTTGTGGCCTTCTCTCTCACTACTTACCCACCATCCGTCCGATGGTAGTGGTGGACCCAATTTAATTTTAAATCAACCGTTTAATACAAATGTGGTCGTATGGTAGTGCGACACATGCAATGACAAGTCTATTGTTTCGATTATTGTCAACTTTCGGTTTAATTGTTTTTAACGTTAATAATAAAATAATTAATTAGAAACTAACATTTTAATTCTCATGACAATAACACATAGCTTAAGTAATATTGTTTTTTTTTTCTCTAAATAATTTTTTTTTGTAGGCCTCTCTATCTATCTATCTCTTTAAGAAGAAGGAATAAGGAGAATTCATTCTGCAGTTATTTTCTTCTGATTTTGATTGATAGAACGAAATCTGGTCGTCATTGAAGATAATTGATAATAGCTATATGAATCTATGATCAGTGTGTTGTGAATATATATGGAGAGAAGCTACAGCGCAGGAAGAGGAGGAATGAAGTATCCTTACGAAAATGCGGTTATGATGTCCAGAGATCCTAAGCCATGGCTCCGGTGGACTTCTGATCTTCACGAACGATTTGTTGATGCGGTTACTAAGTTGGGAGGCACACACAGTAAGTCTTCTTCTTCTTAATTCTTTCTTCCATTATTGAAACTGTTCATAGATATAGCCTGCCTGAGTTTGTATAGTTTGCAGAAGCAACTCCAAAGTCAGTGCTGAAAGTAATGGGGGTAAAGGGCTTGACATTGTACCACTTGAAGAGCCACTTACAGGTAGCTACTACTATTACTCTGTTTGTTTCTGTTTCAACTTTCAACTTTATCTTAAAAATGAAGTCCAAATTCAATTATATGTAATGATTTCCTTCACCAATTTGTAGAAGTTTAGGTTAGGCCAACAACAAGCCAAGAAACAGATTGCATCATTGATACATGATCAAAATCATAATGAACAACACATTGGTCAGTCACTTATTTCATCTTCTAAATCGAAATTTCATTGAATTATTGAACTTTCTTTTGTGTGTTTGTGTGTGCAGGAGATGTATATTCACCAACCTCGAGTACTAGTCACAATCTTTATTCAAGTGAATTGAGGTACCAGATTCAAGTTGAGAAAGAAATGAAGGATCAATTTGAGGTACAAAGTAAGTTACAGATGAGAATAGAGGCTCAAGGCAAGTATTTGCAATCCATATTGGACAAAGCTCACAATACCATAACCATTATGGATATCAATTGCCCAACTGCTCAATCTTCAACATCTTTGAAATGTCACTCCCTAATCAAATGAAGATCTATGGATGGAGAAGTTGTTGCGGTTAATTGGATTATAATCTAACCATTTGACATCAACAAAGACAAATCATATTTTTATTTGACTTAATATATACTAATTCAACTTTGTGTACAATATTGGTGACCAAAAATGAAATTGGTTCAGTTTATAATCTATTGCGACTTATATTTGACTTAATTAATCAATTTATACATGATCAAAACCTTAAAAAAATAAAATGTACTAAGGTAATATTATTTTTTTAATTTATTGAAAATAAATTGTAATGTACAAAATTTTAAGAAAAAAAACATTTTGGAAGATTATTTTTTATTATGACATTTGATTTGATGATATATTTACATTATAGTTTTTTTTATTAATACAGTACTTTCTAACATGTAAATATTTTTTTTATCAATTTTTTCTAACAGTGATTTAATTTCTAGCAAATACTTATTAAAAGGATTTTCATAAATTCAATATTTAGATAATAGTAATAGTGTTAAAAAAAATTTAAAAGATATATTTTTAAAAAATACTTGAACTATCTTTTTAAGAAATATTTGAACTATCTTTTTTTATAATGTACTTGCATTTACTTATATATTCTTTAAATTAAATTAGGGTTGTGCATGAACGGATAAACTAAATAATATATTATATAAATATTAAAATAAATTACATTAAATAAAAATAAAAATAATAAACATTCCAAAATAAGTTAAGCTTATCCAAAATTATTAAAATAAAATACATATTTTATTTTACTTTTCTTGTTTAATAAGTTTTACATACATTTTATTTTTAATTTTATTTTATTTTAATGTTTATATGTAATATTTATTTTAATATTTATATAATGTATTTATTTTAATATATAATATTTAAGTTAACATTTATTTTAATTATATACATATATATTATATTTATAAAATTTAATAAGTTTACAATAAATATAATTTATAAATTATGTATTTTGTATATCAACTAATTTTGATTTATATTGTAATATATTTTATTATAATTTTATTGAATTTATTTTATTTTAAAGTATAATATTTAAGTTAATTTTTTATTTTATTTCAATTGTTTAGAAGAAAAAAAAGATGACTAACTAAAGAAAGTGAAATAAAATCATGGGGAATAGTTTGGGAAAGTGAAGGTAAAAAGTGAGTAGAACATGAATAATGAAACCTTAAATGTAATTGGAAGTCTAGTTACTTTGATTTACGAATAAGTTACAATAGATTGGATAAATAAACTTTTGCAATAATATGAATCAAACATGCCAAATATTATATTCATATCATGGTTTTCAACCCTGGTAAAATGAAAGACCTTTGTGGGTGGAATGTTTCATATACTTTTGAAATTGTTTTACTTATCTCTAAAAGGTTGTGATTCTACTTGATCGTTATAGGCAAAAACAAATAGTAAATCCTGTTTTAATTATTAATTATATTACACTTCTCAACTGAATTTTATTAAAATTATATTAAATAATTTACTAGAAATTATAAAAGTTAACACGAAAACTGATGTTGATATATAATGAAATTTTTTATTTTTTTGGTATGTATATAAAAATGATTTAGATTTTAGTGAATTAGTAATAAAAATGAAATGAAGTACTATTTAAAGTGAACTTAGGGTGATACTAAGAGTGATAGATAAGGAATTCAAATTTTTAATTGATATGTAAATATTTACAATCTATTAATAAAGATTTCTTGAATAAAAAGTTTAAAAGTTTAAATTTAATGATGAGGAATTTAAAATTAAAATATAGATAAGGTAGTTATATTTTTCTTTTATTAAATGACAAATTAAAGGTTAACAAAATTAAAGGATATATACAATTTGAATAAAAAAATTATAATTCATTAACGCGTGATGACTTTGATGATATGAGTTTTGCACTCTAATTTTAGTTACAAGTACTCTCCATAATATTAACACTTTCATATAATAGTTTTTGCTTCGTGTCAAATTAAGTCTCTTTGTTTATGCTAACTTTAATTTTGGATATCTCTTTTTTTAACTTTACATTTTGAAACTGTTAAAGTTATACAAAATTATGTTTGTCTTAACAATTTCAAACTCTGTTAAATTATTATATAAATGATATTTATAAAAAAAAAATATCAATTTTGTTAACTTAACTATTTTGTGACATCATTTCAAACATTTCTCAAGTAACCTTATATTACTCGTTATTTCACTTCGATCATTTTGTAACGACATTTTACTCTCGCTCATTACTAATTTTTGGGTTCGGTAAAATGTTAGTTAATTGATACATTTTTATTATAAAATGTCTATCATTTTATAAAAAATAATAATAATAATATGATTAAATTTTATTTTATAAAAACTAATATTATATAAAATATATTTCTACTTATTTGTGATCTCACTTTAAAGTTGAAATAATCTCTAATTATCTTTCATTAGACTTCACTTTAAACATTTTGTATAGATCTCGTATTATTAATCTCATGATTAACACTCACTCTTTCAATTCGAACCATAATTTCTCATCCCTCAAATTATGACTCACACATGCTATAATGTCTTATCTTTAAAAAATAATATTGATAATGGTTAAATAAAAATAAATTCAAATTTTAATTTTAAAAAAAAACTAATATTCTACCAAAAATAAATTTTAACCTACAAATATTGTGACATCAATTTAAGCATTCTTTAATTGATTTCTCATTATCTAATATATAATTATATTAAATAAAAAAAGAATTAAAATAATGGTGAATATAATAAATATGGAGTTATGCTAGCGTGTATATATTTAATTATTGTTAATGAATTATAAATAAAATATATAATGAATAAAAAGTTAATTAATTGGATATATAATAAATATGATGGAAAAGTATAAAAAATAATTTTTTTAATAAATTAAGGAAATTTTAAATTAATACTAATGTAAAAATATTTTTAAAATTTAATATATAATTATATTAAATTAATAAAAAACAATATTAAAATAATGAAATAATAGATAAAAGATATAATAATTAAATTAAAATTAATTAATTATATAAAGTATAAAATTATTTAAAATTTTTAATTAAAGACTAAGTAAAATATTTTTAAATTTTAATATATAATTATATCAATTTAAAAATAAATAAAATAATGATGTATATAATAAATATGGAGAGAATATAAAATATATATTTTAATCAAAACTAAAAAATTATTTTAAAATCAATGGAGACTAATAATCTAAAAAAAAAGTTCTCATCTACTTTAATTTTCTTTAATTTTTTAGTTGGTGACTTTTCATATTATTTCATAACACGTTTGTATGATTCACGAGTTAACAAATATTTTAAACCATTACTTTTGACCTTCACTATCAATCACAAATTCACATACGCGCGTTTATTTAGGGCCTCACATATGCCATCTTACCATTATTTTTGGTCTTTCCCATCAACCACAAATTCACACACGTATTTACGTAAGGGCTCACATATGTCATCTTACTCTTACTTTTGACATTCTCGTCCACACAAATTCATACATACAAGTATTCATTCACTCTCAATACGAACCATCATTCTTCCATCCCTGCATCGTCACTTTTATTTTAAAATTTATAAATTTGAATCAATTGAGGCTCAAACTCTGGTCTCAAATATGAAATGTGAATATTTTAACCACTATATCATTTTGGATTGTTGAATTTAATTTAAAATTTTATGCATGTATAAATATTTAATCGTTATATTATGCATGTATTTATTAACAATAGATAAAATATATAATAAATAAAAGAATTAATTAATTATATAAATAATAAATATGCAAAAAAAATGTATAAAATTATTTTTTTAATAAAATAGTTGTAAAATAAAATTAAAACTAAAGTAAAAATATTTTAAAATTTTAATATATAATTATTTTAAATTTAAAAAATGAAAAAAAATAATGATGCATATAATAAATATGGATAGTTATATATGTATATATATTTAACCATGGTTAATAAATAGTAGATAAAATATATAATAAATAAAAGAAAATTAATTAATTGTATAAATAATAAATATGAAAAGAAAGTATAAAAATTTTATTTTAATAAATTATTTGGAATTTGAATTAAAAACTAAATTATAAATATTTTCAAAATTTAATATATTATTATATTAAATTAATCATCAAGTTAAAATAATAAAATAATAGATAAAAAATAGAATGAATAAAAGAAAATTAATTAATTATATAAGGTATAAAATTATTTTTTTAATAAATTATTTTAAATTTTAATTAAAGACTAAGGTAAAATATTTGTATAAGCTAAAGGTAAAAGTATTTTTAAATTTTAATAGATAATTATATTAAAATAAAAAAGAGTTAAAATAATAATGTATATGATAAATATGGAGAGAAATAAAAAATTTATATTTTAATCAAAATTTAAAAATTATTTTAAAATCAATTTAATAAATATGAAGAATAATAATTTAAATAAAATATCTTATCTACTTTAATTTATATTTTTAGTTGATGATATTTTATATTATTTCATAACCCGTTTGTACGATTCGTAAGTTAATAGATTCTTTAACCCGGTCCATTTTATCTTATAAAGTGGGTTGTTCACTATGGTGCGAGGATCCGTTAATCTAAAATTTCTTATAAATCTAAGCGTTATATATATATATATATATATATATATTATAGACTTTATTTAAATGTTAAAGCAAATTTAAAATAATAACTTTAATTTCAAAATTAAATAAGCATGAAAAAATGTTTTTTACTATAATTTATTTATTTTCATACAAAATTATTCATAATCGTAATTAATACAATAATACATTTATAGAGCACGAATTTTTGGGGATTGTCTACATGGTAACAAACAAATGCATTGAAATTTGAAACTACATTCTCCAGATATATGACCTTCATGTATGCAATGTTTCCAGCAATTTGGGTCAGACACACCTTTAAAAGTGCTAGTATAAGTTCAACAAGTGGTAGTAACACTACTTGATCGTGTTCCGAAAAAAAAACATAATAAATATTATTAAATTTGCTAGTTATATAATTGTTAAAATTGAAACGTATGAAAATCATATAAAATAAATTTACGAGCAAGAAGAAAAGCTAACACCAAAATAAAAGTGAAAAGTAATTTGTTCATGTTGATCTAATAATATGTTAACAAATTATTTATAAAACTAATGTAAATTAAAGTGAATTGATAAAAAGATTGAAAAAACTATTTAAAGTGAATTTATGATTAATTAGATAAGTAATTCAAATGTTTCATTATATTATTATAATCTAACTAATTAGATAAGTAATTCAAATCTTTCACTATGTTATTATAATCTAACTATTTAATTAAACATATGTTGATATTTATAATCTATAAAAGATTTCTTGGATAATCAATTGTAATTTTTTTAAAAGGTAAATATTAAAGTTTAAAATTTTAAATTAATTTAAAAAATAAGATATAGAATTTACAGATAATATTAAAAATGAAAGTATATATATATATATATATATATATATATATGTATATGTATGTGTGGTAGTTATAAGTTTTTTTATATTAAATAAGAAAGTAGATGATTTATAAGATTTCTCAAAGATAGAATTTCATCGTTCAGGATGGTTTAACCCCATTCAAAAAGTGAAATGATCACCATTATTTTTCATACATCTAATAGGGTAATTATGATCTATATCGAAAACTAGCCGGAAAAACAACCAAAACACCATCATGGGTGCTTGTTTAATTCAAGCCCACTTTCATGATCAACTAACTTCATGAGGCTATAAATAGCCTCCTTTGATGGATCCGAAGGCAAGAGATAACCTCTCAAGCCTTCAATCCGAATTTTTAGAAAATACGCCATTGCTTGAGCTTTCTAGATTTTTTCAAATTTTATATATTATGGAGAGAAAATAAAAAATTTATATTTTAATTAAAATTTAAAAATTATTTAAAAATTAATTTAATAAATATAATAATAATTTAAATAAGATTTCTTATCTACTTTAATTTATATTTTTAGTTGGTGATATTTTATATTATTTCATAACCCGTTTGTATGATTCGTAAGTTAATAGATTCTTTAACCCGGTCTATTTTATCTTATAAAGTGGGTCGTTCACTATGGTGCGAGGACCCGTTAATCTAGAGTATTTTTAAAATTTAAGCGTTATATATAAATATATATATATATATATATATATATATATATATATATATATATATATATATATATATATATATATATATATATATATATATATATATATATATATATATATATATTATAGACTTGATTTAAATGTTAAAGCAAATTTAAAATAATAACTTTAATTTCAAAATTAAATAAGCAAAAAATTTCTTTTATTATAATTTATTTATTTCCATACAAAATTATTCATAATCGTAATTAATACAATAGTACATTTATAGAGCACGAATTGGGGGATTGTCGGGCTTACATGGTAACAAACAAATGCATTGAAATTTGAAATTACATTCTCCAGATATATGACCTTCATGTATGCAATGTTTCCAGCAATTTGGGTCCCATAGACACACACCTTTAAAAGTGCTACTATAAGCTCTACAAGGTGGTAGTGACACTACTTGATCATGTTCTGAAAAAAAAAAACATAATAAATATTATTTAATTTGCTAGTTATATAATTGTTAAAATTGAAACTTATGAAAATCATATTAAATAAACTTACGAGCAAGAAGAAAAGCTAACACCAAAATAAAAGTGAAAAGTAATTTGTTCATGTTAATCTAATAATATGTTAACAAATTACTTATAAAACTAATGTAAATTAAAGTGAATTGATAAAAAGATTGAAAACACTATTTAAAGTGAATTTAGGATTAATTAGATAAGTAATTCAAATCTTTCACTATATTATTATAATCTAACTAATTAGATAAGTAATTCAAATCTTTCACTGCGTTATTATAATCTAACTATTTAATTAAACCTATGTTGATATTTATAATCTATAAAAGATTTCTTGGATAATCAATTGTAATTTTTTTACAAGGTAAATATTAAAGTTTAAAATTTTAAATTAATTTAATTTAAAAATAAGATATAGAATTTACAGATAATATTAAAAATGAAAGTATATATATATATATATATATATATATATATATATATATATATATATATATATATATATATAGGGTAGTTATAAGTTTTTTTATAATAAATAAGAAAGTAGATGATTTATAAGATTTCTGAAAGATAGAATTTCATCGTTCTAGATGGTTTAACCCCATTCAAAAAGTGAAATAATCACCATCATTTTCCATACATCTAAGATTGTAATTTTGATCTATATCGAAAACTAGCCGAAAAAACAACCAAAACACCATCATGGGTGTTTGATTAATTCAAGCCCACTTTCATGATCAACTGACTTCATGAGGCTATAAATAGCCTCCTTTGATGAATCCGAAGGCAAGAGATAACCTCTCAAGCCTACAATTTTGACCGAGAGGTCTGACCTCTTGGTCTGACCAATGCTTTTTAGCTAGGACCGAGAGATTCGATCGACGTTTTTCAACCAAGACCGAGGATTTTTACATTTGACCAAGAAACCGAACTTTGGACCGAGGAGTCTCACACCCGATCGAGAACTCCCGAACCAAGGACTAGTGGCTTTCGCACCCTAACTAAGAATATTGACCCCGACCGAGGGACTCCCGATCTAGGAACGAGGGTCTTGACCCCCGAACGATGAAAACGCACCTAGGACCGGGGACATCGCTCTTAGGGCCTAATTGGTTGCATTTTTCAATTTCCAAAATACTGATATTCTTTAGGTATTTTCCCCAGTTATTGCCAGCAACATGTACAAGTATTTATATATTATTGTTACAATTTTTAAATACACAAAAACATGTGCATGTCTAGGACCGAAAGAATAACTGGTTAAATAAAACGTTATACAACCAATTTTCAAAAGACAATTTAACAATAAAAGTTCAAATTTTTAAAATGGGTACGAAGGATAAATCGCGAAAGCTCTTTCTTGAATATAACCAAACTTCAAATTAAACGAAATTTTAGTGAAAAATACGTTTGTACACGTACACATTTTACTGATTTTAAAAAACAATTGACGATCCTATTTTAAATAAATAATCTTTTAAATTAATTAATTTTAATAATTAATTTAAATACTGATTTTAAAAAAATTATATTTTATTTTGATTTAACAAATTTAAAAATTATTTAACAAATTAGTTATTTTTATAATTAATTTCAAAACTGTCAAAAATTATTTAAAATCTTTTCAACTAAATTTTATTAAAATTGTATTAAACAATTTACTAAAAATAATAAAAGTTAACACATAATGAAAAACTGATGTTGATATATAATGAAATTTTTTAGCAATAATTATTTTTTTTTTATATATATATACAAATTATTTAAATTTTAGTGAATTAATAATAAATATGAAATGAAGTACTATTTAAAGTGAACTTGGGGTGATACTAAGAGTGATAGATAAGGAATTCAAAATTTTAATTGATATGTAAGTATTTACAATCTATTAATAAAAATTTCTTGAATAAAAAGTTTAAATTTAAAGATGAGGAATTTAAAATTAAAATATAGTTAATGTAGTTATATTTTTTTTATTAAATTACAAATTAATGGTTAAAAAAAATTAAAGGAAATATACCATCTATATATATAATGATTTTTAATTTTCAAAGTCTTCGGATAGCCGGGTCGAGAACTGTGGTTAATTTGGATATTTATGTGAGAATAAATGGATACTTGAATTGGATTGTGAGTTGACCCGCTCATAAACTTGAAACGGTTAAAGATAAAATTAAAAATGATATAGGTTTGTTTCGAACTCGCAACTTAACAAAAACAAGTACAACTCTTTAACCAACTAAACTAATAAAACTTTATATTTTTAAATTCAACACCAAATTTGATAAATGCGGGACGTTTTAACAATATAACTTCAACTTTTTAACTAACTAATCTTTATATATATAATGATGCTTAATTTTCAAAGTATCTAGATTGTCGGGTCGAGAACTGTGATTAATTTTGATATATATATGAGAGTGAATGAATATCTGGGTCGGATTGTGGGTTGACCCGCCCATAAACTTAAAACGGTTAAAAATAAAATTAAAAATGATATAAATATGTTTCAAACTTGTAAACTCACAAAACAAATACAACCCGTTAACCAACTAGGCTAATAAGACTTTATATTTTAAATTCAACACCAAATTTGAAGAACGCGAGACGTTTTAACAATATAAGTTCAACTTTTTAACTAACTAATATATATATATAATGATGCTTAATTTTCAATTTGTCTGGATTGTCGGTTCGAGAGTTGTGATTAATTTAGATATATATGTGAGAGTAAATGGATAAACTTGGGTTGGATTGTGGTTTGACCCGCCCATAAACTTCAAACGGTGAAAAATAAAATTAAAAATACTATATGCATGTTTTGAACTCACAACCTAACAAAACAAGTACAACCCTTCTATATATATATATAATGATGCTTAATTTTCAAAGTGTCTAGATCGTCGGGTCGAGAGCTGTGGTTAATTTGAATATATATGTGAGAGTAAATTGATACTTGGGTCGGATTGTGGATTGATCCGCCCATAAACTTAAAACGGTTAAAAATAAAATTAAAAATACTATATGTATGTTACGAACTCGTAACCTAACAAAAAAAAGTAAAACCCTTTAACCAACTAGGCTAATGAGACTTTATATTTTAAATTCAACATCAATTTTTATGAACGCGGAACGTTTTAACAATATAAGTTCAACTTTTTAACTAATTAATCTGTATATATATAATGATGCTTAATTTTTAAAGTGACTGAATTGTCGGGTCGAGAGTTGTGGTTAATTTGGATATTTATGTGAGAGTAAATGGATACTTGGGTCGGATTGTGGGTTGACCCGCCCATAAACTTAAAACAATTAAAAATAAAATTAAAAATGCTTTTTATTATGTTTAAAACTTGCAACTTAACAAAACAAGTACAACCATTTAACCAACTAGGCTAACAACACTTTATATTTAAGATTCAATACCAAATTTGATAAATGCGAGACATTTTAACAATAAAAGTTCAAATTTTTAACTAACTAATCTGTATATATATAATGATGCTTAATTTTTAAAGTGTCTGGATTGTCGGGTCGAGAGTTGTGGTTAATTTGGATATTTATGTGAGAGTAAATAGATATTTAGGTCGGATTGTGAGTTGATCCGCCTATAAACTTAAAACGGTTAAAAATAAAATTAAAAATTCTATTTATATGTTTCGAACTTGCAACCTAACAAAATAAATACAACCCTTTAACCAATTAAGCTAACAACACTTTATATTTAAGATTCAACATCAAATTTGATGAACGCAAGACAATTTAACAATAAAAGTTCAAATTTTTAACTAACTAATCTGTATATATATAATGATGCTTAATTTTTAAAGTGTCTGAATTTTCGGGTCGAGAGTTGTGGTTAATTTGGATATTTATGTGAGAGTAAATAGATACTTGAGTCGGATTGTGGGTTGACCCACCCATAAACTTAAAATGGTTAAAAATAAAAATAAAATTGTTATTTATATGTTTCAAACTTGCAACCTAACAAAACAAGTATAACCTTTAACAAACTAAGTTAACAACACTTTATATTTAAGATTCAACACCAAATTTGATGAACGCAAGACATTTTAACAATAAAATTTCAAATTTTTAACTAACTAATCTATATATATATAGTGATACTTAATTTTTAAAATGTTCGGATTGTCGGGTCGAGTTATGATTAATTTAGATATTTATGTGAGAGTAAATGGATACTTGAATCGGATTGTGGGTTGACCCGCCCATAAACTTAAAAGGATTAAAAATAAAATTAAAAATGCTATTTATATGTTTTGAACTTGCAACCTAACCAAACAAGTACACTCTTTAACCAACTAGGCTAACAACACTTTATAATTAAGATTCAACACCAAATTTGATGAACGCGAGACATTTTAACAATAAAAGTTCAAATTTTTAACTAACTAATCTGTATATATATAATGATACTTAATTTTTAAAGTGTTCGGATTGCCGGGTCGAGAGTTGTGGTTAATTTGGATATTTATGTGAGAGTAAATGGATACTTGGGTCAGATTATGGGTTGACCTGCCCATAAACTTAAAACGGTTAAAAATAAAATTAAAAATGCTATTTATATGTTTCAAACTTGCAACCTAACAAAACAAGTACAACCCTTTAACCAACTAAGATAACAACACTTTATATTTAAGATTCAACACCAAATTTGATGAACGCGAGAAATTTTAACAATAAAGTTCAAATTTTTAACTAACTAATCTATATATATATATATATATATAATAATGCTTAATTTTTAAAGTGTCCGGATTGTCAGGTCGAGAGTTGTGGTTAATTTGGATATTTATGTGAGAGTAAATGGATATCTGGGTCGGATTGTGGGTTGACCCGTCCATAAACTTAAAACGGTTAAAAATAAAATTAAAAATATTATTTGTATGTTTCGAACTTACAACCTAACAAAACAAGTACAACATTTAACCAAGTGTGATTGAGATATGGTTTACCGATGGATAATAAACCGGTATCATTTGAAAGTGGTTAAACAAATATAAATCAAATATTTGATTGACCAAAGTGTGAGGTCACGATGCTAATTATTAAAACATATGAATCAAATATTTGATTGACAAAGTGAAAGTGTAAAGTCACGAGATGAGAGATTCATTCAGAAAAAAATATGTAATGAAACATGTGAGAAAATATGTAGTTTTACCGAAATGAATAAAATGTGGAATGAAAGCGTTATATTTTTTATTTTAATATATAATTCATGATTTATTAAGAATTTTAAACATTGAATAGATATTATTATAATTTTTTTAATTTATTTTGTTTTTATTATTATCCGTGTGTATCGCACGGAAAGATGCTTAATTTTCAAATTGTTCGGATTGTCGGGTCGAGAGCTGTGGTTAATTTGGATATATATGTGAGAGTAAATTGATATTTGGGTTGGATTGTGGGTTGACCCTCCATAAACTTAAAACGGTTAAAAATAAAATTAAAAATGTTATATGTATGTTTCGAACTCGTAACATAACAAAAACAAGTATAACCCTTTAACTAATTAGACTAATAAGACTTTATATTTTAAATTCAACACCAAATATGATGAACGCGAGACGTTTTAATATTATAAGTTCAATTTTTAACTAACTAATTTATTTATATATATATATATATATATATATATATATATATATATATATATATATATATATATATATATATATATATATATATATATATAATGATGCTTAATTTTCAAAGTGTCCGGATTGCCGGGTTGAGAGATATGGTTAATTTATATATATGATAGTAAATTAAAAATGCTATCACATTTTTATCGTAATTTTTTTTCTCAATTTTTATATCCAAATACACGAAATACATGCTAGTTTAAATAAAAAAAAATTATAATTCATTAATGCGTAATGATTTTGATGATATGAGTTTTGCCCTCTAATTTTAGTTAAAATATCCATAATATAAATACTTTCATATATTAATAGTTTTGGCTTGGTGTGAAATTAAATCTCTTTTTCTTTTTTTCTTTTATTTTCTTTTTTATTTAGGCTAACTTAGTTTTGGATATCTTCTTTTTAACTTCACATTTAGTATTAAAGTTATACAAAATTTGTTTTAACAATTTTAAACTCCGTAAAATTATATAAATGACATTTATAAAAAAGAAGATATTATTTGGACGGTCCTCTAATTACTTCAATCGCTCACTTTCAGCTCTTCAAATTATTTTTTTAACAAATTGTCCCTTCAAATTTTAAAAAGGTCAGCAGCAGTAGACCTCCGTCAAATTTTTTATTAAACATAACGGTTTAAACTTAAAATATTATTTTTTATATATTATCTTTAATTATTATTATATATATATAATTATTAAATAGATTATATATATATAATTATTAAATCGATTATATATATATAATATTAATATATATATATATTATTATTAATTTTTATATTTATATAATTATTAAATCTTTTATATATAGATAAAATATATATATTATTTATTTTTATCAATACATATACATATGTATATGTATATTTATATTTATATAAAATAAATTTTAAAATAATTTATATATTTATATATATTATCTTTAACCATTAATTTATATATAATATTTATATAATAGATATTTTAAAAATATTTTGAGGATCTAAAGTAATTGAGTAATGGTAAAGTCACCCTCATTTTTAGCCTTCAAGTTATTTTTTAAAATATATATTATATAAATTGATATATATATATATAAATGATTAAAGATAATATATATATTTTTATAAATATAGATATAAATTTAAATAAAAATAAATAATATATATATTTTATCTATAAGAAAGAAATTTAATAATTATATTATTATATAAAAATTAATAATAATAATAATAATAATATATAAATATAAAAAATAATAATTAAAGATAATATATATTTATATATATATATATATATATATATATTAAGTTTAAACAGTTATATTTAACCTAAAAGTTGATGGAAGGGTCATTGATCACCTATATAAAACTTGAAGGGGCGATTTGTTTTAAAATTTATTTTGAGAACTAAAAGTGAGATCGGATTAATTAGAGGGCCGCCCAGGTAATTTGCCTTAAAAAATATTAATTTTATTAATTTAACTATTTTAACGAAATAAGAATTTTGAATACTGATTCTTTAAAAAAAAAAAAAAAAAAATTTATATTTATATTTATTTGTCTTATATTTTTTTTACATGGATTGATTTGTGGTTCATTTAATTTTAATTTAAGCAAAAAAATAATATTATATCATTAAACAATTCTCTAATTAATAATTTTACTCAAAGCAATCTACATATTTGATAAGCAATCTGAATAAAATAAAATTCCTCATTTCGCGGCCAATATTCCACGCTGGAAGCCTGAAACCCATGTGGCAAATCAATAATTCAATGAAATTTCGATCTAGAAGAAGAAATATATATGTGACTGACCAATGTGTTGTTGGTTATGGTTTTTGATCATGTATCATTAATGATTAATGGTGCAAGCTGTTTCTTGGCTTGTTGTTGGCCTAACCTAAACTTCTACAAATTGGCAAAGGAAATCATTATATACAATCAGGTCAGGACTTCATTTTTTAAAATAAAGTTGAAAGTTGAAACAGAAACAACAGAGTAATATATAGTAGCTACCTGTAATACTTAAACTCAAAAAACTACATAGGTTTAACTCGTTTTCATTTAGAAATTCTTATTCTAATTCAAATTCCAAATCCATTTCATTGAGCTGAAAAAGAAAACTCTTATATTTCAAAAAAGTACACAGTTTTAACTCATTTTTATTCAAAAGAGTATGATTATGATTCAAATTCCAATTCATTAAGCTGAGAAAGAGAGACATGCTATGATTCAGACAAGTTTAAACTTTTTTTTTTCATTCTAATTCAAATTTCAATTTATTACATATAACTAAATAATTATATATTAATTTGGTAATAAAGTTAAAAAAATCGAATTCAAACCAAAAATCAAATTCGAAGTCGATTCTATTTTCAAATTAATTAAAAAAAATCGAAGAACTTGAACTTATAAACTCAAATAACACTAAAATTGATCTCATGAACATCCTTAAACTCATGACCTTACAAAGGATGAGATATCTACTTTTTTTTTTTTTTTTTTGTTCCGTTAAGCTAAAAGAGAATATCATTATGTGTAGGAAACAATTTCAATTCCAATATAATGTATTCCAATTCAAATTCTAGGATTGCCTTGGACTAAATTCTAATCCATTTATTTTCTTATCACTCATTTTCTTTAATCCAAAATTATAAAACTAGTGATATATTATTTGTATCAATTTTAGTAAGAAGAACTTTAATCTCAAAATAAAGTAAACATAAAATATTTCATTTATTTAGAATTCTCGTACATAATTATTTACATGGTACCCAACAAACGCATTTGTCAAAGTTGCAAGTTCCACCTAAAGAATGACCTTCTTTCAGACAATCTTTATTACATTTCACTTCCCAAAAGAAACAGGGACCTTTGAAAGTGCCACTATAAACTTCGCACTTCGATTTCGAAACTGGAGGCCATTTTAAAGTTTGTTCACCCACGTTCTCTGCAAAAAAAAATATATTTATTAAATTTCATTTTCTTCACTTATTATATAATTGTATTTTATTTGAATCTTATTAAAGACAAGTTAAATCAATTTACGAGAAACTAGAAGAGCTAACACCAAAATAAAACTAAATAGCAATTTGTTCATGTTGAACTATGATGATGATATATTATGTTAACGTGAATTGATTTAAAAACATGAGTTACTATTTAAACTAGTGAAAGAAGGATAGAATAGTAAATTAAATATATTGTTGAAATCTTGGAATTATATCCGTCACTTTTTCTTTAATAGTAAACTATAGATTTCTGTAATATATTTCCAGCTTAAAGTCTTGTTTGTGGCGTCATTTTCATAACTTTATTTTTCACTAAATTATTTAAATAATAAATAAAATTTTATATTAATATTCTTTTGCATATATTTAATTATTAATTTATTTTAAAATTTAAATATTTTTAATTTATTATTTGAATAAATTAATGAATGAATAACGTCATGACGCAACAAATAAGACTTTATTTATTAAGATTTAAACTTTAAAATTAAAAAAAATATATATAAAAAAAAGTATATCAATATATTTTAATTTATAATTGGAATAATTTAATGAAAATAAGGATGAGACTTTAACATGTCTATCATTTCTAGAATCTGTTTCACATAATATTTAATTTGTGACCATCAATTATGAAAAATTATAAATAATATATTTTTTTATAATTTGTAGTTGGTGTGTTTAGTAAAATTTACATTAGAATTGAAATTAGGAGATTCAATTTTCTTAAATTTGTTACACCCTATAATATTAAAAATTAGAGTTTATATATTAAGGATTAAAATTGGAATTATAATTTTAATTGAATTCAATTTAGTCTATTTTTATAGTTCTCAATTCCATTCATTTTAGGTTTGATTTGAAATTTCATTTATTTTTTTATGTTTTTTCAAGTAAAATAACTTATTATTTTATCATTTAATACGCGATTAAAGTTTTAAATCAATATATTTTTTTAAATTTTAGAACCAATATATTTATTTTTTGATTCTACGAAGTTAAATGTTAAACCGATATTTTTAATTAAAATCAAAACTTTAATTAAAATAATATTTGAGCTATCTTAATTGGTTGTGTTAATCCAATATTTCAATAAAATAATAATATATATTAAAATTATTTTTATTATATATTTTTTTTCAAAAATAATATATATATAGAAAATTACATAGGCGACCCTCTAATTACTCTGATCGCTCACTTTTAGCCCTCAAATTAATTTTTAAAATAAATCGCCTTTTCATCATTTAAAAAGGTCACAAATGACCATTCCGTAAACATTTTGGTTAAACGTAACGGTTTAAAGTTTAAAATATTGTTTTTTTATATATTATCTTTAATCTTATTTTTTATATTTATATATATAATTATTAAATAGCTTATATATAATATTATATATATATTATCATTCAATTTTGTATTTATATAATTATTAAATCTCTTATATATATATATATATATATATATTATTTAATTATATATATATTTCTATATCCATAACAAAAATTAAAATAATTTATATGTATTATCTTTAATCATTAATTATATATATATATATATATATATATATATATATATATATATATATATATATATATATATATATATATATAACTTATATAATATATATTAAAAAAAATAATTTAAAGGTTAAAAGTAATGGCAATCTTTACCGTATAAAAATACTTATAACTCTCAAATTATCTTTTAAAATATATATTATATAAATATTATATATAAACTAATTAAAGTTTATATATATTTATATAATTATATATAAATATATATTTATTATATAAATTATTTTAAACTTTATTTTATATAGATATAAATATAGATAAAAATAATATATATATATTATCTATATATTATATAAAAAAATTAATAATTATATAAATATAAAATTTAATAATATATATATATATAATATAATATATAAGTGATTTAATAATTATATATATCAATATAAAAAAGAAGATTAAAGATAATATATAAAAAAATAATATTTTATGCTTAAACCGTTATGTTAAACAAAAAAATAAAGTTCATTGAAGGGCGATTAGAGATTTTCTAAAAGTTGAAGGTGCGGATTGTTTTAAAAATTAATTTGATGACTAAAAGTGAACGATTAGAGTAATTAGAGGGGCCCAAGGTTTGCTTTTATATATATATATAATGTTTAATTTGAAAGTGTTCGGACGACCTAACAAAAACAGGTACAACTTTTTAACCAACTAGGCTAATAATATTTTATATTTTTAATTCAACACTAAATTTAATGAGCATGAGACGTTTTAACAATATAAGTTCAACTTTTTAACTGAAAGTTCAACAATATAAGTCCAACTATTTATTTGGATATATAAATATATATAATGATACTTAATTTTAAAGTGTCCAGATTAACGAGTCGAAAGTTGTGATTTATTTGGATATATATATGAGAACAAATTGATATTTGGGTCGGATTGTGGTTGACCCGCCCATAAACTTAAAACAGTTAAAATAAAATTATAAATGTTATAGGTATGATTCGAATTTGCAACCTAACAAAAACAAGTACAACCCTTTAACCAACTAGACTAATAAACTTTATATTTTAAATGGAACACTAAATTTGATGAACGCGACATTTTAACAATATAAGTTCAACGTTTTAACTAACTAATATATATAATGATGCGTAATTTTAAAATGTCTGGATTGTCGGGTCGAGAGCTGTGGTTTATTAGAATATATATGTGAGAGCAATGGATACTTGGATCGAATTGTGAGTTGACCCGCCCATAAATTTAAAACGGTTAAAAATAAAATTAAAAATGATATACGTATGTTTCAAATTTGCAACCTAACAAAATAAGTACAAACTTTTAACCAATTTTGATTGAAATGTGGTTTGTCAATGGATAATAGGCCAATATCAATTGAAAGTGGTTAACAAATATGAATTAAATATTTGATTGATCAAAGTGTGTCATTATGTTAAATGTTAAAAAATATGAATCAAATATTTGATTGACCAAAGTGAGAGTGTAAGGTCACGATATATATGAGAGGTTAATTCGAAAAAAATATGTAATAAAATATATAAAAAGATAAGTTATTTTACCGAAGTAAATAAAATATGGAATGAGAGTGTTTTATTTTTTATTTTAATATGTTATTTGTGATTTATTAAAAAATTTAAACATTGAATACATATTATTATTATTAAATTTATTTTATTTTATATTTTTATCCGTGTGCATCACAAATGAATCTTTCTGAATTAGAATTTCAATATCCATTCTAATTTTAATTCTATTTCTAATTCCACTCCTCAAAACCTACCCTAAACCTTATTCCAAAAAAAAAGAAATTTATAAAAAGTCATATTATTTATATTTTTTCATAATTTATAGTCACAAATTAAATATCATGATAGACATGTTAAAGTCTCACCATTATTTTCATTAAATTATTCTAATTATAAATTAAAATATATTGATATACTTTATATATATATTTTTAATTTTAAAGTTATATTTTAATAAATAAATAAATAAAGTCTTATTTGATGCGTCATCTTTTGACGTTATTCTTTCATTAAGTTATTTAAATAATAAATTAGAAACATTTGTTAATTTTAAAATATATTAATAATTAAATATATGCATAAGAATATTAATATAAAATTTAATTTATTATTTAAATAATTTAGTGAAAAATAAAGTTAAAAAAATGACACAACAAACAAGACTTTAAGTTGAAAATATATTCACTTTTTAACATATAACTCCAAGATTTCAACAATCATACATATAATTTACTTTTCTATCCTTATTTCACTAGTTTAAATAGTAACTCATATTCTTGAATCAATTCATTCTAACATAATATATCATTGTTATAGTTCAACATGAACAAATTGCTATTCTGTTTTGTTTTGGTGTTATCTCTTCTAATTTCTCGTAAGTTGATTTAATTTGTTTTTAATAAGATTCAAATAAAATACGACTATATAATAAGTGTAAAAAGTAAAATTTAATAAATAATTTTTTTTGCAGAGAATGCAGGTGAACAAACTTTAAAATGGCCTCCAGTTTCGAAATCGAATTGCGAAGTTTATAGTGGCACTTTCAAAGGTCCCTGTTTCTTTTGGGAAGTGAAATGTAATAAAGATTGTCTGAAAGAAGGTCATTCTTTAGGCGGAACTTGCAACTTTGATAAATGCGTTTGTTGGGTACCATGTAAATAATTATGTATGAGAATGAAAAATAAATTCTAAATAAATGAAATATTTTATGTTTGCTTTATTTTGAGATTAAAGTTCTCCTTACTAAAATTGATACAAATAATATATCACTAGTTTTATAATTTTGGATTAAAAGAAAATGAGTGATAAAAAAATAAATAGATTAGAATTTAGTCTAGGGCAATCCTAGAATTTGAATTGGAATACATTCTATTGGAATTGAAATTATTTCAAGCTTACACAGATTGATATTCTCTCATGGTAACGGTAATAAAATATGTGAATACCACGGTCTATATGAGGTCATAGGTTTTGGATGTTCATCAGTTAAGTTTTCGAATTATATCTTGGTTCAAGTTTTTCGAGTTGAAACCCCGACTCGAATATTAAATTGAAAACCATATTTGAATCGTTTTAAAATTCAATTTAAAAACCGAAAATAAAATTCAAATTAATCTAATATTCAGTTAAGATCAAATATTTAACACCCTTACCGAGTCGTCATACGACTCGCCTGATAAATTAGTTAAAGTGTATGTGGGGACTTATCGCGCCAAAAAACAAAATTTCAACCATCAACTATCATGAAATAAACCTCTAAATTAACTGATGTGCCTTCAACTCCAATCGGAATAGAGGAATATTCTATATCGGTGATTTTTCAATCTCAATCGGAATAGAGAGGTATTCTATTCGGTGATTTTTCAATCTCAAAATATTTTTGTGTATTCAAATGGGGCAATTTCACGTCGAGTTCTTCGCAATTAGAGTTGAAGTAACTTCGAAACCCTAGTCTCAATAACTTTTTATTTTATAAAAATATTTAAAAAACAGATTTCAAAATTTTAATCATCAACTTAATTATTGATTTATATTTTTTCATGATAGATCCTATCATTTGCATTGTTTCTGCTTCAAGAACAAATTCTCAAACTAATTTTGATGAAGGTTAACTTATTCTAATATTTAAATTCAGTTTTTATATTTTAATTTAATTTAATTTTATTATATTTTAATTTATTATTAAATATATATATATTTAAATTATTAATTTTTATTAAAATATTTCAATTATTACTTTTATAAATTAGATTATTTATATTTTGATATATATATTTACATTATTATTTATATTTTGATATATATATATATATATATATATATTTAAATTATTATTTTTTATTAAAATATTTTAATTATTACTTTTATAAATTAGATTATTTATATTTTGATATATATATATATATATATTTTAAATTATTATTTTTATAAATTTTATAATTTTAATTTTAATATATATATATTTACATTTCAATTATTATTTATATAATATAATATAATAAATATATTCATTATACCATTCTTATAAATAATTGATAAATACTAACATATTTAAAATATTTTAACCATAACCATATATAATAATTTATAAAAATAATTACAATTATTCTTCTCTAAATTATTAACAAATTTACTCAATACATTTAACTATGATATCATATAACCTTTTTAGGCACATCTTTCAAAAATTATAGACTTTTGTGAGTTATCCATTTCAACTACACTGATTTTGACTTTAACTTCATTAGTTTTTCTTCTCTTTCAAAATTTCATTAGAAATAAAGTTATTATATTTCTCTTATGTGCTATTGAGAACGTCCATATTAATTTCTAATAAAGTTATCATAAAAGTTATCATAAAGTTATCATATTTCTCTCTCTCATTTATGTGCTATTGAGAACGTCCCATAATAATTTTCTTAATCGGTTAAGTTTGTTCGTTGATAAACATTTTTGACTTATATTTTATTATTGTTTCTAAAATATTTAAGTTTGTTCGTTGATAAACATTTTTGACTTATATTTTATTATTGTTTCTAAAATATTTGATCCCGTTATTTTCCACTCTATGTGGTGATATTTGAATTATCATTTTTTTTATAATGTTGGTTGTATTTAAATAATTCTCATTTATATAATATATTAGATTAAATTTTTTAAAATAATAATAAAATATTATATAAAATAATAATTATAATATAAATGATCAAATTTATAAAAATAATAATTTAAAATATATATATAACAAAATATAAATAATTAAGTTAATAAAAATAATAATTTAATAAAAATAATAATTTAGATATATATATATATATTTAATAATAAGTTCAAATATAAATAAATTAAAAAAAAACTGAATTTGAATAATAAAATATTAATATAGGTGAGTGTGGAATAATGAACAATTTGTTATTTTGGAAATTGGTTTCTGCTTGAACTCCAATGGCTTACAACATATGGTTTTAGCTCCTAAGCTATTCTAAAACTCAACAAGATTCATACTTCATAAACAAAATAATCAATGTATTATAAAAAAAAATTAGAATAGTTTAAACACAACTAAACTAACCATGAAATAAAAAATAAAAAAAAAATAAAATCCATGAAAATCAAAAGATTAACGAACACAAAATACAAAATTTCCTCAAGAAGAACCATGATGTCCAGCCTGATTGCAATTTGCACAGTTTCTCAAAACCCATAATAATCTTGATGCTTCTTTAAATGTTTAAGAATAAGAACATGCTCAAATCAAGCTCATCAACCAAAGAAGAGAACAAACACTTTTTTTTTATGAGGATTTAGAGAAACCAGCTCCTAGATTTCTCAAGGCATCCAAAATATATTTAGTCTGGGAAGTAACAGCCTCCTTCAAGTCAAGAACATTTACCCCTTTCTCAAAATGCCTGAAATTAGGTACCTTTTCATCTATGCCTTTATATCCACCAAGCTCTATAGCACCTCTTCTTGTTAACTTGAACACTAAATCATACCAATAAACAAGAACAGAAGAAGATTAATAATAAAATTGGGCAAAATCCTCAACAGATTTTGGTGGTGGGGATTGATTGATTTGTTACCATTATGAGGAATTCCATATACATAACTAGCCGGAAGACCTATACCAAAACCAGCTAGGGTTAAGCCAACACTAAAACCAACACCACAGCCAGCTCCAACATACCCAATAACATCAGGACCAAAACCAGGACCCCAACCAACTCCACAACCGATCCCAATCCCCATTCCCCAGAAAGCTCCGCTTGTTGGATGAACTGGATTCCATCTTTCGTATCTTCCGCATAAACCTTTAATGATCATTACAACCTACAAATCAAACAGACAAACCAAATCTATAATAGCCCTTTCTTTATCTACTGTCAATGAAAGAAGAGACGGTCTTTGCATCAAATTGAATCATAATCAATCTCTAAACTACAATTCAAAGCCAGAAAGTAAGAGAAAATACCCATTAGGTTTTCATCACAGAAACAAAGATCAAATCTAGGGTTTCAGCAAGACAAATACTAGCTATAAGGAAAAGGGTATATTGGAAAGCGATAAGAGAAGCCAATCTATAAGCATACCATGAAAATTGCGATGTTATGGATAGGAACTGAACTGAAGAGCTTGCGTTATCAAACTGTGAACGGATTGGAGAAGACGGAAACGTGACGGCTTTGTTTTAGCCTTTCCTTTTTGTCATTTTCTTCCCATTGAATACATGACTTGTTTTCAATTTTGAGCAACCAAACAGACCCAAAAGTAACCCTTCTTTTTATTTAGATAAAGCTTTAAATGAGAACCAACCAATGTTGGCGAGCACCACCGAGCAGAGTAGCCATGGAAGCCGTCTCTTTCATCAGAGTTTCCCTCTTCCCTTCTTCTCCATCCTTATCCAAACACGTTCTAATTACTCCATCAATCTACAGGGCAAAACCAATTAAGCAAATCTTTATCCAATTGACACCACTCTCAGCAACTCGTAATTCCCCAAAAGGGTTTGGTCCTTCCCGGCGAAAGAAACCCAATCGGAAAAGGAAACCCAGAAAAGACTATGAAGATGACGATGAAGATGAAGAAGAAGAGGAGGAAGAGGAAGAAGAAGAAGAAACAGGGGAAGCTGGGATTATTCCGGAGGTGGTGACGAATAGGATGATTAACAGGATTGGATTATCAGTTGGGATTCCTCTATTCGTGGGGATATTGTTCTTCCCTTTCTTCTATTACTTGAAAGTAGGGTTGAAGATTGACGTGCCGACTTGGATTCCTGTTATCGTGTCCTTTATCTTCTTTGGAACAGCTCTTTTAGGGATCAGCTATGGAATCGTCTCCGCCAGCTGGGATCCTTTGAGGGAAGGATCCCTTCTTGGTTGGAAAGAGGCTCAGAGTAATTGGCCTGTTTTCTGGCAATCTCTAAGGGGCGGCGGTGGCGGCGGCGGCCGTGGATCGAAGAACAATTAGTTGCTAAAACTTTCTCTCCCTCTTTCTTAATTGGAGTTTTGAGGGTTTTTCATATAGAGAAGTAATTCTTGATTTTATTAATGACTTCTTCATTTTGTATGCTCAATCTATTTTCATAATTATATTTTATATTAACTCATTTTAGTGTCTCACTCTTTTTAAAAAGTAAATTTAGATAAATGACTATAAATTTGGAGAATGACAGAAAATTATATAAAAGATAAAAAAAATATATATTTTTTCAAATAAATTGATTGATTATTTATATGTATAAACTAAAATCACTCTACCTCATTTCTAACATATATAAATAAGACCAATTATTATAAACAATATGATTTTGAATCTTTTGGGTACTAGGTTTTGATCTTTTCTTCTAGGTGGGCTATTATTTGTAATTGAAAATTTTATGATAAACAATAAGAAAAAAAATCAATTTGTTATATATTGGATAGTGTTTATAAATATGACTTAACAAGTTTTTAAAAAACTATTTTAAGTTGAATTCTTTTCTTCCTGATCATCTATGTTCTACATTATGCACTTTCATCTATGTTCAAGCTTAGATCTATTAATGGACTTTGTTATAGTATTTTTTAAGTTTTTTTAACTGTTTTAAAGTCTTGAATGAGTAAAAAGTTTAAACACATTAAAATTTTGTTTAAAGACCAAATCATGCCCCTCTTTAAGAAGGAGGAATGAATCTGATGAACAACCGAATCGTGACAACAAATCGTGACAACAAGGTCCTTCTATCCGATAAAAATTGTAATTCAATGCGGTCAGATCACACAAAGAAAATTAGTATAATGTGACATAAACGTGATGGGCAAACAAAGAACATGAAACTAGTAGATAAGTTTAAACACATTAAGATTTTGTTTAAAGACCAAATCGTGCCACTCTTTAAGGAGAAATGAATCTGATGAACAACCGAATCGTGACAACAAGGTCCTTCTATCCCGTCACTCGATAGAAATTGTAATTCAATGCGGTCAGATCACACAAAGAAAATTAGTATAATGTGACACCTAAACATGATGAGTAAACAGAGAACATGAAACTAGTAAATTTTGGGTCAATTTCAGTATTTTAATTTATTTGTTCAAAACCACCAGTTTGATAATAGGAGGAATTGTTGCTAATGTTTATATCATTAAGAGTTTCTGAGATAAATTATAAATTTTACTGAATTATTTTGTTATGTACTTTTAAATCATTAATAAAATCAGTTTTATTTTTAAAATAAAATAAGAAAACCTAGTGGTGAATGGACATAAACAAACAACTTTTATCATTAAAACTCTTTAAAAGCATAATCACAGCAACATTATTGTGAAAACTCAAATGAAACATATCATCAAAATTAACAATCTTTAGAAATTTCAAATGAAATAGCTCACCATTTGGATTTTTTTTTAAACCACTTATTCATATAAAATGCAGCCCATCAACCACCATATCCTCAATTTGCCCAACTTTCGTATGAACTTTCTCTTCACAAACAAACTCCCCACCGTCTCAATATAAACTCTACAATGGAGCCTCTTTTGAGAATAATTAAATTACAATTTCAATAATTGTTTATTGGTGCATATGACTTGAACCTCCTAAAAGTAAGAAGGCTATACAAGCCCTCCCAAGTCCCAACAGTTGAAAGATAAACATGAAGCAGTATAACATTATCCACAATTAAATGTAAAAAAACATATGCCTTATAACCCAATATTTAATACAACTGGGGGTAAGAAAGTAACCGAGTCGTTGAAAATACAAATCCAAGCAGAGGTATTTCAATTTGACAGATATTGCTCATTGAACACTACTACTAAGTTTATAAAATTAAACTCAATTATGATATGAAGTACATGAAGCTAACTGCTTGCTTTCCTCCGGAAAAAAAAAAGTAAAAATAGATGGTCTGAGAAATTACTAAAAGCAAATGAAAATGTGAGTACCTGCTTTAAACAAACAGAAGACCAAGGAGGGGGGAATAAAAAAACAATTGATCAGGAGGAGACAACTAAGTCGGGTGTTTCAGCCTCAACGGACAACAAGGCAGTGCGTACTTTATAAGTCCAAACGTCAAGACGGTCATGCAATGATTTTATTTGTGATAGTCCAAGAACCCTAGGCTGCACCCACGAAACATGAACCCTCCCTTCAACTTCATCCACTATGCCCTCAATAAGATGAACCTGTTTATGCATCCATAATCTTTTAATCAATACTTCTCAACACATAATAATAAATCCTGCACAAGCATGTTTGAAAGTAATAAAAGACTTACAGACAAACTTTTCATCAGAAGATGTTCAACTTCCTCGATTGAAAGTTTTGTGCAATCTGCTATGACTCTTAGAGGAATGGTTCTGTCTTCAGCAGGTCGACTGAAATCCCAATGAAACCATTAGTTAAAGTTAGTTACTCAATTATTTGCAATCATTACATTACATTAATACCTGAAGATGATTTCCATTAGACACAATATGTTAATTTTCTCAAGCAGCTTCTTCTCATTTGCCACAAGCGCAGGTTGCGCACTCAGAGGAGATTTATGCACATGGCATAATTCTTGATACCTAGTCAGATTACCCGAGTTGAAGGCTTCAAGAATATGGTAAAGCCACTCAACATTCGTTCCCACAAGAGACTTTACCTGATACAATCAATGGGGGATATTCCAACAAGTAAATAAAGGCTCAAGGACTACAGTTAAACCAAAATTATATTTTTTCTACCCAAGGAAAGAGCAGCATATGTCTAGACAACTTCCTTATATTCATCAATGAAAACTTACGATTGGATGTGCTAGTAGTTCCCCGAAATTGTATATATTTTCTCCAAGCAGTGCAGCTAGAGACAAATCAAAGGCCAAATCCTAAAGATATAGAGGGAAAAAATTTCATTAGCAACCATTGGAACAACATGAAGCTCGAGACAACAAGAAAGTGTTGAAATATAGTCAATTTAAGAAAATCCCAATTGGTCAAAACAAGAAAGTAATGACAAAATCAACCATCAAAATTAAAGCACCACAAAGTAATGCTCCATCAGAAATGGGAAATTTAAACAGTTGCATCATGAATCCTGAAATATTGATGTGGCTCGTGAACTAGATAGATTATCACTATGAACAGTAACCTTGTTGAAGGTAACTCTTTCAAAAAAGTTCTGCGTAATGAAACTAGAAAGAGAGCTAAAGGAAGTCCTTGTAGAAAAACAGAATTATACAAGGGAAGGTTCCCTGGAATGCACTTGATCAGTTAATGATTCTTTATTTGACGGGCTAAATAGCATGGAGGAATTATCAAATGATGTAAAAGACAGTAGACTTTGTGGATAAAATAACAGATTGTGTTACCAGCTTGAATGATTCTGAAAGGGACTCCACTGATGTATATGCCAAATATAGAAGAGCATTTTTGTAAAATTCAGCGAATTCCTGGTGAGATTTATGGTACTGAGATGAAACCCAATAGTAGATTGCATGAACAGACGGATCAATATCAGTCATGCTGTCAAGGGTGATCTTTCCTTCTTCAAAGAACTTCTTGCATTCTTTCTGGTTTCCCTGCTCGAGCTTAAAAGCAGCAATCTGCATTTTTATGTAAAGTACAGGCTCTTCAATGCGCAACTCTCGTGTAGCTCGAAGCTTTTCAATAACTTCCTCAAGATAACTAATAGCAGCCTCTTTCTCTGCGTACTTCCTAGAGACTATGACAGCAAAATGAGCCAACTTGAGAAGATTGATCTTGGTCTCGAAGTCGGTTATGAAATTATGGTAGAATTGTATAAGAGCGTCACCAGCCTGAAATTTTGCAATAATGTTTATTGTACAAACTTAAACAAAAACAAGTCATAATTATCAACTCAAATATAAAAATAAAATAATATAAAGCAAAGCCATTACCCAAGCTTGAAGGAAATATGTCATCATAACAGAGAAAAATAAAAGAACCCAGGAATTACAAGTAAACAATTTCACAAGAAACAATCCTGTACCAAAATCAGAATGCCTCTGATACCATGCCACTCTAAGGAAAACATACAAATTGCTCCAACATTTGATGCAAAACAATAAGACAATTTAAATGTCAGACGGTTGAGCTAAAACATTCCAGATTGATGTGTTGATTGGGATATAAAACTAAATTTTAAGCTCAAGCCTTATTAAATTCTAAGGCCGCAGGGGATCATCAAGTATTATATTCCCAAATATGAAATATCTACACTCAACTACATTCGTAAGATTTCTGAAAATTATTAGTCATATCTAGCGATGCTATGCCTCCAAGCCAAATTGACATATCCGCAATTCAGGTTTATTTCCCCATCCATGTGACAATAGAGTTAAACCATTGAAATAAAAGCTCATTCAACAACTGTTTATTTTCATTGTTTCTACAATAGTTGGTCTTATAAGGTAAAAGTTTAACTATGGTCATAAATTACTTGACATTAATACACAATCCAATTTTAACTATTGAATCGCAATAGTATTCATCCAAAGCCTGGTGAAAGCAAGCACAGGAGGCCATAAACATCCTGATCCAAATGTTGAAGCTTTGATCCAGTATCAAAAGAAAAAGATAACAAAGTGAGCCGCTCATTCTCTTTAATATTAATATAAATTCAGATTGGTTGGTCATGCTAAATTGTAGTAGTCAAACAAAGACAGATAAAATGTTAGCACAATAGGTCATTAACAACTCACTCTAAATGTTGGTGATTTGATCCCATATCAAAAGTAAGAGATTTCCAAGAGTAAATTATTTAAGCTCATTCAATTCCATAAAACTAGTTCAAAAGAGGCAGACCAAAAATTCCATGGATATACACAAGAAGATTCTGCTAATCCAAACTCCATCTACATAGACCCTATTGGAAACTTCCAAGCTCCCTGTTAAAAGTCTCAACAGTTGATTAATTTTGCCTTAAAACCTAATGTTTTGTGTCGACCTAGAACCCTACAAAGATTTTGAGAACAAAAAAATAAGGAACCCAAAAGGAAAAAACCCTAGAATTACAAATCTAGGCGGTTGAAATAATAAGAGCAACTGTTGAAATGTGTGAAAGCAGGAATCTTGGACATGCAGAATCACACACATGAACATATTTCAGCATCGAAATGGATAATTTGAAGAGAAATAGTTGAGAAAAACGGAATTAACGCAATGGGTGACCTGGAAAGCAGCGAGAGCGACGAACTGTTCGAGCTTTTGCGTGAGCTGGTGCCATAGCTTCTTCTCGTAAAGATCTGCGAGAGTATTGCACCAATCGCCGAGTTCTGGATTGGAAGTGCGCATAGAATCCAGGTACTGAAGGGCGGCCATCGCTTAGCAGAACTGTAAATCCCAAGCGGCGAGAAAGAGAGAGATAAAGAGAGACTCTTTGAGTGCGGTTGGAGTCTTGTGCTAAAAGAATTGTTTTTTATTTCTTCAAGAGTCTTTAAACATTTCGAATCTCATAAAACCCTCTTAAGGGTTTCATATTTGATTTTGCATTTTGTTAGAATAGTATTTTTTTTATTTTTTATAATTACTTAATTTTATTGATTATGTGAAAGTTATTTATAAAACAAAATGAATCATCAAGAATATTTTATTTTTTTTAAATCTAGAAGGTACTAACCTAATAATTAACATAACAAAAAAAACAAATAAATTATAGACAAATTCTTAAATCAAACCATATCAAAAAATATATATATTTGTAATTTCCAAAAAAAAAATTACAAAAATCTTGATTTTTATTGTTTTGGCCGAATTTAAAATTTGGCTTCTACTCGGGCTATCAAATCTTAAAACTTGAGGTTTCTTAGGGTTAAAGTTATAAAAAACGATGTTTTATATTAACGGTATCAACGTCGTAAACTTATTATAAATAAATAAAATATTAATTTTTCTAATTTAATTTAGCGAAATTAGAGTTTTAACTACTGATTCTCGAAAATTCGGTAGTGAAAATTATAGTGAATTTCGGTAATTAAATTAGTGACATTAATTTGTTATTTATTTATTTATAAATGTCACGTATATAATAAGTTAACAACGTTGAAATCGTTAAAATAAAACCTCGTTTTGTATAACTTTAATAATAAACCGCCTCAAATTGTGATGTTTAAAATAAAGAAGTTTAAAATCTAAATTGATCCCAATAAAAAAAAAAACTTGAATGATAATTTGATATTTTATTTTTAGAAACCTACACAAATCACATTCTTAATAAAAATGAAGGCTCAACATGTACTTTATCTTTCTTTTTTTTCCTAAGTTTGAATAAATTTACATAAAACCATAAAGATGATAAGCATAGCTAAAAAAAAGTTCTGAATTGTTGCACATAATTAAATTCATCATGTACCATTGGTAGTAGAAACTCATAATGTAGAAATATTTTACCATCATATCATGTATATATTTAAATTCATCATGATATATAATGTTAGGAATATTTAACTTCTGAATTTGGTTAATATTATTAAATTACATATTTGATGATAACATTAGTCATGTATATAAATAATGAATATCATTTAAATTTAACTTCTATTTTAAATATTATTAATACACTTGTCTATAATACAACAAAAACATTAGCTGCATCATACATTTTATTAAAGACAACAAATACTTCAATAGAAAGTACAATCTCTCGATTTCCATAACAATTTCGGTTCAATGTAAAGGGAATCGAAAAACTTGCTCAAAGAAAATGGATTTTAACCGATATGAACCGAATAAACGGCGGATGTTATCTCCTGGGCTCTGGGATCGCCACTTTCTAAACAAACTCCTCTAGGATCTTCTCCTACTAGCAATGCAAGAACATTGAGAGAACTCCATGCTTTGGAAATCTTTTCGTTTGATTTTCCCAAAGTGACCGCGAAAACAGCATCAAATCCACCAGCTCCTGGAACTCCGGCCAACAAAACTCCTTCCATTTTCATTGTCTCGTCCAGAAGTTGAGTTTGTGATTCCGGTTCAATCTGCGATCAATGATAATTTCAGAAAGATTAAAATTATGCTAAATGATTATTTCATGCAATTACACCTATTCGAGGAGGTCTCTTATTATATACATGATTGATAAAAAAAAAACTATTTATTGTAACTTATCACTATAAGGGTAATATGGTAATTAGTATAGTAAGATAGCCAGTTAATAATTTATGTTTATAAATAGTAATGTATTATGATGAATTTGAATGCAATATTGAATCGAGCTTTTCTCATCTCCAAAGACTTGGGTCATTTTCTAGGCTGGAAATATGGCAATTCGTCTTGGAAAATGTCAACATTCTTTTATTAAAAAAGAACGCAAGCAAGGTGCCTTCATGGATTACATAAACGGTAAGCAAAATGCATAAAAAATCAAATGAAGAAGATTTACTAAAAGAAACTTACCGGAACCCCTGCGATCCTACCCATCTGTTGCATGTGGTTCCTGATCTCAACCATGGCATCCCTTGATCCTAATAGCACTTTGATAATTTCTAGTTTGTTTGCATCATTGGATTGGTCCATCCACTGTTCAAATCAAATTATCAGGGGAAATAAATAGAAATCACCCTATATTCAAAGTAGAATAATAAAGTTAACTTATACAAGTCAAAAGAGATTTCCTGAAAGGCAGAGATAGGCGAGGCATGATGGCAGATGAAATCTATTTCATTATGAACAGAAAAATGCTCATTCAAAAAATTAACAAGTGGAAAAGGCATATCTTCTAAGATATTCACTAGCTATAAAGATTTGCAATGAATTTAAATGATATGTCAACTTAGTGTCTGAACAAACCTTTTCTGAGTTGTGATTGCTGCAGCTCTCAATAACCCATTGATACGAATCCCAATGGGCTTCAGCAAGTTCACTTAATAAGTTGAGTTGCTTTTCAAGTGAAGAGTTTGCTTCTGAGAGTTTTTCCCAAGTCTCTTGAGCTTTTTGAGGATCAGACTTTTGCCACTTCTTCACAGCACCAACCATTGAAACAGTGGATGATCCTCCTGCTCCTGGCTCCCCAAGTATCTGTATATGCACAAATAACATCTGTATATTAGGAACTACTAGGCTAAGAACAGACTAATGACTATGAAATGTGGCACTTCTTTGGTATAGCCACTGAAGACGGTACCTCTGTCCAATAGAGTATTTGCTCAGAAAAAAAAATGTTCAAAATGCGAATAATAAATGGAGATACATCCTACAAACTGATGGTATTTTTCATACAAGTTTCTCTGAAAAAAAAAATTAAATTCAAAGTGGATGATCAAGATAATACTGTCTGGGAAGATCAGGAAACATACAAGATTCATCAGTGGAGGCAAAGAAAAACTAGTTCTCTCATGATTCCACTTGCTGTTTAGGACATCAATAATGACATCTTCTAATGTTTTTCCACTATAAGTATCCTGCAAAGAAAGAAGTTCCTCTTAAGACGGATTTTTAGTTGTTTAGGACAATTTAAGAGAATGAAACATATACAGTGGTCCATTAGGAAACACTTATTGTTTTTGTTTCTGTACCTGTTTCCAAATACAGAAACTTCTAGTTTTCAAATGTTTTTGTATTTGGAAACGGATCAATAAACAAAAACAATAAGTGTTTCCAAATGGGGTATTTTCTAATGTAGTGAATGGAAGAGACCTGAGCAGTAGAGAGAACATCTGGAGAAAATCGGACATAACGTTGACTTCCAAAGACTGCCGAACTGACGTCAAACCCACTACCAATCTTTCCTTGTGCAATACAATGAGCTGTTTGAGCAATCATATGTATCACATCAAGATCTGCATTGCTCTCTCTTTCATGGCCATTGTCCTTAGAAGGTAGTTTAACAACTCCAAGGTAGTGAAGCAAAGCAGCAACAACTGCAGCCGTCATTGCAGCAGATGATCCCAACCCAGTTTTAGCAACTTCAGGCTTGCTATTTTCTCCATCTTTTTCAGTGTTGAAAGTTATTGATGAGAACGGAGGAAGTGCAGCCAATGATTCCGGTGTTAAAGGGAGTCCACGTGCTTCAATCTACCAAAAAAATTTAAATAATTCTCAGTCCCAATCTATACAATTTCTTTGGACAATTCAATAACTTTATAACAATACAATCCCTAAATGTTCTTATCTACTTAAAAATATTTATTTTGTATCATTCACCACAATACCAATCATTATCGTTAAAAATAATACATATTCTATCTCTCTCTACTGCCAGACATTTATTACAAGTACAAACATGATCTTTCTATTTTAGGGGTATTTTCATTTAAGATTTTTCAAACCATCATTTCCTTAAAACTCACCTAAGTACTAAAAATTCGCATAAAATAGGACGGAACAATTTGTTAATTTATTTATTGTCTAAACAATAGTTATGTCTGGGGTTATGCTAGCAGCCTAGCACACATCTAGCCGAGTAAGTGTTAGAATGCAGAGCACAGTGGATTGTTAAAAGTCGAATGGTGACTTAGAGTATATCAAAACATGGAATTTTAATGTCAAGTTTAAATCACCTCATGGTTGTTACAACAGGTCCAATAACAAATTTATACTTACTCAATCTATTAAGTAGAGTTGAAGTAACGCTTAACTCTCAACTATTGATTCAGATGAAAACATAATATATTGATAGCACTAGAATATTATATAAAAATGCTATATATGTTGAATTGTTAACTGAACAAGTGCTTTATATAATTTTTCTTTTTTGTTAAATTTTCAGTACTCAGAGTCTCAGACCACGAAACAGCTATTGAGCTTTTTTGTGTGAAATTTTGGGATACTATGAAAAAATATTCTGGAGACTTCTACAGAGTATGATGAAAATGCATTTGTAGGTCTTACTTCCTCCTCAAGTACAAACCTCTTAAGTGTCAGGTTTATAAAATATCAACAATTTCAGGCTCAATTAAGTAGGCAACATTTACAAGTTGTTGAGGAACTATCTGCAGGGTTGTGATAAGTGATACAAAGTGTGGCATAGGATTCTCAAATGCATGGGCATGCATCGGATTTTCAAATGTGTGGGTTTGACAAAAGTGGAATTTATGGAAACAAAAGTGGAATTTATGGAAACAAAAGTGGAATTTATGGAACTCCGAAAATTATTTATTTCTCATGGATGGAATCTTATTTCTTCAGTTAATTATTCCCCTGCCCCCATAATAAAGTTATTTTCCTTCCTACGAATTTTGTTGAACCTACACACTTGCTTTGTGCATGGACAAGATAGTCGAAATTTAAGGGAGAACCTTGTCAAATGACTCCTTTTAGCACAAAAAAAGGGTAGTATTCCTGACATTGTAAATTTCTATTGATTTATAGTTAGTAGAGGATTAAGACTTGCAGTTCATAAAAACTATAGAATAGATGGCATTAATGAAAAAACGAGGAAAAGATAACAGCTGAAAAAAATCATGTCAACATTCACTACACTTTTGTGAAAAGTATACCTGGTTCCGATATGAATAGAAATCATTGGAACCTAAGATAGTAATATCAAGACCTGCATGACTAATCCACTTGACATATTAGATAACGGTAGTTACTTTGCCATCAATGAGAAGCAGAAATGTGAGTCATCAACCATTACCTTGCAAAAGTAATTTCTCTAGTGAATCCTTTTTACTTTTTCCTAGTTTTGCAAAAGCTGCTGCTACAGCATATTGCACTGCATGCTCTACAAATGGGTTCCTTGAGTCACTATAATATCAGATCAAAGTTTGAGTAAGTGTTACCATATCACAAACCAATTAGACCAAAGGGTTTGCTAGGAAAGAAAAAATCCTAGGACATGATACTGAAGAACATAAAAATGATCTCCATGTACAAATAAAGGCATCAAAAATATAAGAACCATGCCTTCTAGATACACCCTGGAGGATCAAGTGTTTCATTGACAACTTGTATGCAATTTCCCTTGACATCTGTGGAGAAGTTACTTTGACATCACTCCAAGCCTGCACAAAACAAGGAATTATCAATAAAAAGTAAGAAATGGCAATTGATTGTGTTGTTCTGTCCTTTTGTTTTATTTCATTTGTGTTTCTTGTGCAAAAGTCCAAATGATTGTGGAAAACAATAATAAACAAAAAGATAAGCAAAAGATATATATATGAGAAATGCCAATGCCAAGAGAGATGGACATCAGCCTAGTAAAAAGATCATTGTTTCATTTTTTCTTTTTCTTTTTGCTAGAAATCTAACTTTCATAAGTATCCAAGAAGGTCCACCACTAGAAGCCAGTGGTAATACCAATTGGTTGGGTAATAGTTGTCTTACAAGAATGAACTATGTAATTATACTAAAAAAATTGAGATACTAATAAACAATCAGTAAGAACAAAGTGCAATGTTACAACATACCCATGCCCAGCTGTCAGGTCTTATTTCCTCGAACAATGGCTTCACAATGGCATAGAAACGTGCATTTGTACTAAGCACAATACCTGCATTAGGCCTCTCCAATACGAGATAACCACCAGTCATCAAGACCTTTCCAGGAGCAGATGCGACACTATTGTAGGAGATGAAATGAAATAAAGATAAGAAATCAGTACACCATGCATACAACAAAAGTTTATGCAGCATAAGAAGACCTACTCTAATGAATCTACTCTTCTGTCTAACCTCAAAATTTCAGATCACATTAAAACATAGAAGTGAAATGCTTCATGTTTAATATTAGTATAATCTGATTATAAAAAAAGTATCATCTCGTTTCATCAATCCCTCTCACAAAGCCCCATGTAGAAAGACTTCATAAGCTGATTGATTATAGAAACCATGCTTGTTTGGGCTATAGTCCATTTTTGAACAGAATACATTACCCACAAACCCTAAACCAGTGAGGGTCACCTTCTAGTGCAAATTTAATCATTCCCTTCTTTTACATTCATTATAACACACAATAAAAAAACTAAGAAAAAAGGCTGAAAGTTTTCAGTTAAAGCCTTACACAGCCATTTTCTCCTTTGAAATCACAGTTAAAGCCTTGGTTCAGACAATCAATCTGCAATAGAAGAGAGACACCAGTCAAGAATTAGAAAGTCTAGTCTAAATAGTATGCAACAGACTTTTAACACACCAATCAATCTGCAATAGAAAATACACAGTCAATGCTAGATCGTGTGTAGCTTGGACAAGATCTCAAGTCTCTCTCTTTTCGTTGTGGGCTTAATTTACAGAACTGATGATACAAATAAACGAACTCCAATATACAAATTTAGAGCAAAATGACTTGATCAGATGATGATGATACATACCGTCAAAGAGAGGTCAGGGTTACTCCAGCTCGGGGAAGAAGATGCCGCCGAACTGTAGATTAAAATCGGCGATGATGATGATGATCGTAGTGATTGATTTCTTCAGCTCAGATTTTAAACTAAAAGCTACAAATGGTCATTGTTCAAAGTTTAAACCCATAGTAAAAATAAATAAACAAAATCACCCTAAACCATTATTATTTTTTTAAATAAATAAAACACAATTTATTTTAATTATAACATGATTTAAATTATTTAAAATTTACACAATAAATGACAAATAAAAAAATAACATCTTGAGATCTACAAATATAAAAATAGTTGAACTGCATAAATCATGTTTTTCCCAATAAAATGTTTAACTATTATAATAAACATATAATTGACATTTTAGATCTGGAAAGTTGAATATGAAATTAACATTTTCTTAAATATGTAAAAAATAAAAAATTGGTTTCGGGTCATGAAAATTCAGATATCCGATATTATCGATTTCGGGACTGGGTACCTGAATTTTAAAAAGACCCATTTATTTTACAAATTATTTTATATATATATATATTTGAACAATAAATTAATTTTGTAATGAAATGATAACTATTAACTAAATAAATATTACGTTTTTATTATTATGTTTGATTACTAATTTACCTTACTTTAATCGTAGAAATAATTTGTTTATAACAAAATATGATGATAATATTAAAAAGAATATATTTCTTTTAAGTTATAAATATAATAATTTGTTTTATTATAATCTAATGGGGGGTAGTTCAAGGAACAAGAAACTTCATCAGACCGAAAATTTTAATTCATAATTTACCCTCATTGAGGACATACCTATCTAAGGGTTTGTGCTTGTTTTCTTATTTAATAAAATTTGGCCTTAAAATTAAAAAATTGAATCTCTAGACATTGATCTAGTATTTTGGTTTAGTGCAATGCTTTTTGTTAGTTTTTTTTAATTAGGAAACTGATTGCAGTGTTTTGTTTAGTTATACTCATAACAACGTTTCTAAATAACACTATGAACTCAGAAGATTAATCAATTTTAGTTCAATAAATACAAATAATCATTTTTCTAATCTAAAAATTGTCATTTTAATGACATTTTCTTTAAGTGATTGTGGATTGTATTATTACTGCAAGTTTATTGAGGAGGAACAACACTCTTGAGGCTTCTATGATGAGCGGTCGATCTCAACCGATCAACATCACTTTTGGCGGACTGAGCTGTTGCCAACTCTTTCATGGCCTCTTTCTCCTGCTTCTTCTTCTCTGCTTCTGCTAGTTGCGCGTTTTCTTCACGCGCCTTCTTGAACATTTTTGAAAAAACAAACAAGATTTGTGTAACTGCAGAAATAATAAGCATGTGATGGTTAATAAGACTGGATCGAGAAAAGAAGGGTTATAAAAATGGAAGATGGCATTAAACATTACCTTGCTCAAATGGGCACTTAGCAGGATCCTCCCCAAAATATTGAGACAATATATCAGCACTCCTTCCCTGTCAGAAATAAACATTTTACCTCATCATCAATCAAAAAACTTATTCGAATAATTAACTAAAATACTAAAATATCCTTAACATTATTAATACAAAGAATATCTTAATCATTAATAATCAAATTTTCCATCAAACAATGCTTTTATTTTTCAAATAATCGGAAGAGAAAAAAGTTCAAATAATGGAAGGATGGAGGATGAATTGCTCACCGCTTCTGAGTATAATGAAATAAGTGACCTTACATCAGCTTCGGCTGTATCCAGGAAATTCTTCAATGCCTGCCAAGTCAAGTTTTTACTAAATATTATTTGGAAGCTACAATACCAATGTGACAGCCCTGACTCATTACACAATAAAGCAAAGTCATTACATCACTGCCTTTGCATTTTCTCATTTTAACTGCTGAAATGGAGGCCTCTACAAATAGACCATTCATAAGAGGCAGTAAATAAAATGTCTGTCAAATTCATACAAAGAAAAGAGGTGCAATGTAATAACGTTAATCCTGGCAAGGCGGCAAGGAAAAGAGGCAGATGGAGGGCTGAGATGTAAGATGCTAATGGTCACAATCACATCTCATATGGAACATGATGGGTCCTACCGTGGAATGGAATATTAGGCTTTGTTTGATGTAGGGTTATTTGAATAACCAAGTGGTTATTTTCAAATAACTTCGTTTGATGTATGTTGTTAAAAATCAGGTTATTTGAGTAAAAAGACAAATAGGAGTATCAATATGTGATGGAGAATTTTCTTTCTTTCAAAAAAGTAGGGTATTTTAATATTTTGGTGGATGATTTGAATTTTGAATGATGTGATTAATTAGTAGATTATTGAATGGATGGGGTTTTTAGAAAATTAGATTGATCTGCATAAGTGTTATAAAACTTGCGATGAATTTGACATCTGATTGATTGACCTATAATCTAAAGGATATATTCACCTTTTGGAAGCTTGTAGATATTGCCCCATCATTCACTGAGGCAGCGAGTTCCTGCTCTACCTTTTCAAGTCCTTTGCTCACAGCTTGCACCTCCTCAGACAAAGTTTTCAATTTGATCTGACCATCATATATATGCAGGATTAAACATAGATAAATATAATATTGTAGAAACCAGGCTCAAGAATCTATAGATGAGCAAACAGGGGAAGACCCCTTTTCCAATACCTTAGAGGCTGCTTCTAAATGAGCAAGATCTTTATCAAAATCAAGTAAATCCGGCAACTTCTCAGCAAGAAGCTAGCAATGAAGAATGGAAAAAGGAAATCTGAATTAACTTCCAAAGAACAATAAATATTAAATGCACTTCACATTCAATAAACAAGGAGAAACATTTAAGATTTAATGCTCAACTGTGTTATGGCTAGCATATAAGCTTTTGTAGAGCTATATACTATCATAACTAGTGTGATATATAACTGATTTGAGATTAATCCATTAATTGATTGACATAGATCTCTAATTATGGATGGTCTTGTCTTGCGTATTTAATCATATAGATTGTACGGTTGTAATAATATTATTTCATTCATTTTGACATAAAAAAATATGTGTCTTATATATTCACTTTGCAGTATTCTTTCAAGTTTATTTGGAACCTAAATTGTTAAGATGTTATTAGTCTCTAAGCAATGTCTGAAAAGAAAGATGTTTCTCGCATGAGAGCCTTGTTTGATCTAGATTAACTGAATAACCAAGTGTTATTTCCAAATAACTTTGTTTGATGTAGTAGCTATTTAAAATTAGGTTGTTTGGGTAAAAATATGTTATGGGCATAAATATATAATGATTTTTTCTTTTAATAGGTATTTGATTATTTTGGTTGATTTGAATGACGTGATTGATGAGTAGATTGTTTATTGGATAGGGATTATATGAAATTAATCTCAAATAACCCACATCAAACCAGGCTGAGATTATAATATGAAGAACACGATGATATTTTATATAAGTGAAACTTCTCAAGTTACTACCTTGCACAGATAATGCATCAATGTCATCTTATTGTTTCTTGCACGAGTATCAGACAACTTAAGCAGGCTATCCAACTTGAATCCAACTGCAGCTCCTGTAATTAAAAGAAGACATCACATTTTAGGTTTGCACCGCCATAAAGGTCCAAACATTGTGATGCAAGACTTCAAATTTTTATAGCTTAATACCTCGAGCAGTGCCTTGGTTCAAGGCATTTCCCAAAGTAAGAATTGTCTGCATTATTTGGCGTAATTTGACAGACTCTGTTACCTACAGAAATTCATTTGTATAAAAAAATGTTAAGAATGGACTTTCAGTTGATTCAAGCAAAAAAATCTCTTGTTTAATAAAAACATCACCTCTATGGCAACACTATACATAGTGTTAAGGTTAGACCTCAAATCAGCCACCTACATAACTTTGAAGTTATAAAGAAGAAGAACAAAGTGGGAAAAAATCATATGCCAAAATAATAAAAGCTTTATACCTGGCTCGAAAAAGTAATTTTAAAAGCAAATACTCTTAACTTGGACTCAACTCGTGGGACCCTCATCAACTCTAAGAAGAACTGAAATTTCAATGAAAATGTTTGTGAGATAAAAATGCATGCAGGAAAGATGAATTACCCACATCAATGAATAAAGACTAAAGACATAAAGTACCTGCTCACACTTTCCAAGAGTCTCCTTGTCACCCGTGTAGTTCTGAAATGTGAAGCAGAAACTATAAAATAAATCTTTGAAATGATCAAGAAAGAGATAACTAACTCAAAACTCAATTAAATCATCGGAATAAACTATGGAAGTTGAATAGGGTGGTTGGGGTGATGAAGAGTAGGTAGGAAGATTTGAGGCATATGTCTTGACTGGGTTTGGGTAAAAGGCTAAAGAGATAAAAGAGGATTCAGATAGAGGTTGATTTTCTAGGAGTAAGAATTGAGATGAGAAGACCGAGAATAGGAAGTGAGAAGAATAGACTTGCTTAGTTAATAATTGCATACTTTATTATGAAAACCTACATCTATTTTATACTTTTTTTAATATAAATAAGTTCAATTTCACTAAAAGGTGCAAATGCAAGAAACAAAAATATAAAATGGCATAACAAAAACTCAAACTGGAAACTAGATAATTGTCTAAGGCTTACAATCAAATCCATAATATGTCACATGCAGAAGGTTCCAAACACTGTGATGGAAGTGAGGACACACGCTAAGGAATTGCTCTTCAAATATGATAGTGGTCTTTTCTTTCCGTAAGAGAAATATATGTTACTTTTGTTCCATAAGATCTATGAGATGATAATACGAATAGGTATCAATTCTTGTAAAAACAGGATCTTCCTACCCCAATCAGTCCAAAGCTCCCAAAAAACGGACAAATTTATTTATACTGCCAAATCCTACTACTAATCTAATTATATTACTTATCCTTTCTGCTATCCGAATAAGGTTGATCGCGAATACTTATATAACCTAACCAATTATTTTATTAAAAGATAAAACTAAACTATAATATTTAAAATTATAATCACCAATGCCGTGGTGCATGAGTTTGCGGTAGTGCGCCTTTTGAGGCATGTCCAAGGATAGGAAAAGGAGGTAAATGTATAAGTTTTTCCTTTTCTTTTAAGTTTTTTTGCTATTTATTTTGGGCTTTCATTGGGATCAATGTTTGATTCCAACAGGAAATTTATTGTTTTTTTAAATGCATTGCATCGCTTGTACCTTTGAAATCACAACCTTTGCAACAATACATTCAATACAAGCTTTATTTTTCATGAAAAAAAGAATATTACTTTTTTGTAGATTAGACAATAGTATTATTATTTTAAAGTGGAGAGAAGGCATATAAATTCATTTATAACTGTAAATACTTTCTCTATATTTTGAAAGATGACAACTTTTTTCTTGACATTTAATAGTTAAGAATGAGAGCATGATTTTGAGAAAGTTTGAGGGCATATCTCCAATAGGTGCACATAACATTGAATTTCTAGGTCAATATTTTCTATTGAAGTCTGCGTTTGAAAATATATATATCAACATTTTTAAATCAGCACTTGATGGAGTGGATTATTAAAAAAAACAAGATTGGAATTCATGCAATTTGAAGTCCCCCACATTTAGCTATTTTCCAAAATCATTATGCATCAAAATATATTTTAACGGTAGTATTTTCAAAACGCAAGCACGAGCTATAAAAGTGTACCTTTAGTATCCCCATTTCCTCTTTTGTAGGACAAAACTTTATAAGATTCTCAACTTGATCGATGTCCAGAGCAGAAGAATCCAAAGCAAGAACAGAATTCTGAAGATCAAGGGATATTAGAAGTACAGTCAGATCATTTTACATCCATGGTCTTTTACTAATGAAATAATGTTAAAAATGCATGGTGTTTGCAAGGGTAAGTGAAATATAGAAGAAGAAGAAGAAATCTGTAATTCACTAAACGCATCTTGCGTTTTACTTTCAATGAAAGTTGACATTTTTCAAAAAAAAAATATAGAAGAAGAAATACATTTGCAAGGGACTCTCCCATAACCTAGGCTGTCAATTTGGATAAATGAAACTGATTTTTTTAGCTATATACAGAATCTAACAGCAATTTGCAGACATGTACCATATTGCAACTAAATACCCAACTGAAGCAACATATTTTGTCTAACTTATTGAACAAGTTTAACAGTTCGAAGACCAAAATATTCAAACGTTGTAAGCAAGCACAAAATAATATCACTCTCATCAAGCGGTTAAAAGAAAATTAAAGATATAGAAGAGGAGACACAGATCCACAATTCATATCTTCTATTCCAGGTTTCCATTACAAACATATAAGAAATTAGTAGGAAAAAAAAGTGTTACATTAAGTAGCTTTCCGGAAAAAAATCTCCCTGTAACTGCTTCAGATAAAAATCTGTTAACCCGTGACTAGTAACAAAAATTAAATTGTATCTTCAAAGTCAAGTCATAGTAAGAGAAAGGTGTGATTTGTTGTTGGGCTAGCAGAGATGGGTATACCCAAGAAAATGCGGTTCTAATGCACTCTAATATAATTTTGGTTGGAGAAATATGAGCGAGATTAGGTGAAATGAACTTACAATCATATCCTGCAAAGGGACTTTTATCTTTACAAGCATGATTTCACAGTTCTTTGCTCTGTTCAAGTCAACCTAACAAAGATCATATGAAATATAAGTAGAACGCACAAAATAAGTAGAAGACTTCAAAGAGGAGGCAAAATGAGATGTTGTTTATCAAACTATGAAGAGGAAAAACATAACCAACTCAGTCAAACTATCTATCAACCAAAGATAAACCAGGTATAACTCATGCAACTAACCCGAAGAGTTTTTTTTTTTAAAAAAAGGAACCAATGAAGACTTATGTCCACAAATATGCATAATTCTACACTTGTCTAAAATGGTTGCATACACCTTTCCAAAATATACTAGCATTCCAAAAGTACTTTCTGGATTCAAATAAATCCACAATCACATTTTTTCCTGAATAGTTTTAACTGCCTCTAAGCTGTTGAAGGGATCAAATACACAGAAGAGTTCTAACACCGTATTTTTATACAAGTTAAACAGTTTTAGACAAGTAAACCACTTACTAATTGCACTTTCTCTGGTTTATTCACTTTGGAAATGCGGCGACCTGCCGCTTTTTCAGCACCTTCTGAAACGGATACTGCTGAAAACAGATTTTCAAGCTCTGATATATCTATCTCGGGAGCCCTGTTAAGGAAACTAATTATACAGCTATAACCATCATATTATTTGTCTCGTTAAACACGTTTTGTCATCACTCAAGCTTATAATATATTGCATAATGCATCAGCATGCCATGATTGGCCACAAGGTTACCCAAAAACTTGAAAGATGCATATGCAAAAGAAACAAGAAAATCTGAAGATTCAATTCAAGTCTAGAATTTTTCTAAGTTACAGATACTAGCATCTTAAGCTCACTGTACAAAAAAGTTTGCATACCTTGATTGTTGTTCTTGTTTTTGAGGATCAGCCCATAAACTCCCTTGCATTGCCCGTGTAACTTTCACCCAATGTAAGGGCTTCAATGAAGTCTTTTTGGGTGGAATAGACGAACCTACGCCAACTCTATTTTTTACCATGCTTGTTGATCCTACTCTCCCCCTTCCGGCGGATGGAGGTGGTGCTGAAGGTATAGTTTTTGTTGGGGGTGGGGGAGGACCTTGTCCCAAATTGCGAGTTGGAGGTGGAGGGGGGGCAGCAGGACGACCTGGTGCTAGTGGTGGGGGTGGTGGGGGAGGACCTTGTCCCAAGTTGCGAGTTGGAGGTGGAGGGGGGGCAGCAGGACGACCTGGTGCTAGTGGTGGGGGTGGTGGGGGAGGACCTTGTCCCAAATTGCGAGTTGGAGGTGGAGGGGGGGCAGCAGGACGACTTGGTGCTAGTGGTGGGGGTGGTGGGGGTACAGAAGTTTGTCGTGGTGGTCCACTAGGAGGTGGAGGTGGAGGGGGGGCAGCAGGAAGACTTGGAGCTAGTGGTGGTGGTGGTGGTACAGAAGTTTTCCGCTGTGGTTCACCAGGAGGTGGAGGTGGTGGTGGGGGTACAGAAGTTTTCCGTTGTGGTTCACCAGGAGGTGGAGGTGGGGGTGGGGGTACAGAAGTATGTCGTGGTGGTCCAGTAGGAGGTGGAGGTGGAGGTGGTGGAAGATTTGAAACAGTCCCAAGATTTTGAAGAGGAGGAAGAGGTGGTGGTATAGGTGGCCCTTTAGATCTAGAACTACTAAAAGATTGTGATAATGGTGGTGGTGGAGGAGGCGGAGGCACCAAAGAGGGTGGTTGAATAAAAGCAGACTTAAGGGAAGATGGTGGTGGAGGTTCTGGTGGGAACTTAGGAGAAGGTAGAGGAGGTGGACATGGCGGAGCCCCTCTACCTTTGATGGGAGGGGCTGGTGTAGGAGGTGGAATCATTTTATTTGTAGTGAGGGGAGAAACATGAGGAAGTGGTGGTGGTGGTGGTGGTGGTGGTGGCGGCGGTGCAAGAAGAACTAGATTAGAAGGTTGTTTTTCGGCAGAGATAGGTAGAAGAGATGGAGGAGGTGGCCCTAAAGGTGGAGCATTTCCTCTATTTAATGAAGGAAATGAAGGTGGTAATGGTGGAGGAGGTGGTGCATTTCCTTTACTGAATGTGGGAGTTGTAGATGATAAAGATGGAGAAGGAGGTGGTGGTGAGCCTTTATTTGTGGTATGTGGTGATGAATTGCCTCTTGTAACAGGAAATGGAGGAGGAGGAGGAGGTGGTGGTGGAGGAGGTGAGGCAACTTTGTTCATAGATGCAGATGGAAATGGAGGGGGGAATGGCACTCTACTCATAGCGGAGGGTGTAGATTCCGTTATGGACAATGACGAGCTTGTGCTTCTAATAGGTGGAGGAAGAGGCGGGGGTGGGGGTGGGGGTGCCAATGGGAGTCCTACATTTGTAACAGAAGACAAAGAATATGGTAGTGGTGAGGGAGGAGTGAGTGGTGGAGAAACAGTACTTTCTGAAGAGACTGAAGGAACTGTGACAGCAAATGGTGGTGGTGGTGGAGGTGGAGGAGGAGGTACTCTAGAAAAATAGGTGTCCACCTCCTTTACTGTTGATTCCCCTAACTGAGGAAGAAATGAAAGATTTTCACTAGATTTTATAGTAGAAACTGAAGGGACGGAAATTTTAGGAGAAAAAGGTGGTGGAAGTGGTGGAGGTGGAGGTGGTGTTTGAAGGGAAAGTGCATTAATAGAAAGAACCTTGTCAACCTTTTCTTGGACAACTTCTACTGGCTGTAAACGAAGCATAGGATTCTCATATGTTGTTTCAGAATTTATAGGAAGGGCAGGTATATTAGGCTCAGATGCTTCATCAGGATTGGAGTCCTGTGATGAAGGTTCATCCGGGAAATTCATCCCCATTAAACTAGAAAAATGATGGTTATTAACTTTATCTGGGTCCAGAAAATCCAGGCTATCTGCAATACTAGATGCATTATTTTCCTCTTCTGAATCAAGAGGTGATGAATACCCGCTAAATCTTTTGCGCAATAGCGACATCTCTTTAACATCATTCAACGCTGAAAGCTGTTTCAGTAACCATAAGGCAGCATCATCACCATTATCAGCCCACTCTGCACCGCTGAAAAGTTCTTGACATCTTGAAAAAGCTTCAATTGGTAGACCGCCTTTTTCTTCAAAATTTAATTTTGATGTTGGAGTTACGTGGAGAGACGCGTTTTCAACCTCGCCAAATAGGACCTGAGATTACACGGATAAAAAAATTCTATTCAAAGAAAATTGTAACTATATTATTATAAGAAGGTGGATTAGTTCTATGAAGTTCACTGCATTAAAAGGATTCACCTCTGCACGAAAGCCTTTTGGGAAGCACGCCTTTGAATCCCATAGAATATCCAGATTCTCACTGTTGAGCATTAAGATATTGGACCGAATAAAAGCAGTGTTGAACATTATTCGAAACATCATTACTTCTCTTTCAGGTTCCAAATTCTGATGAACGCATTCCAAAACAACATCCCCTTTAACCAAACACTGTATGTCAATCTTAATAAGGTCACTGTCCTTCTGCAACAAAGACTGTTATCAGACAAATAAACATGGAGAAATAATGGTTAAAAATCGTAAGGCCCCTTTACCCGTCCATAATGCCGCAGGCTTTTATTTTTATTGGGCATGGTGTACAGCATTTGGGTACTCAAACCATCTTTGCTGAGAAGATTCCTACCAAAAATACGGATAATTGGTCTGCAACCACTTTGATTATCAAAATTTGGAATATCACGGAGAATAAGACAATCCAAAGAAAGAGCTCTTTCTGGTGGAGGCCACTCAGGAGATAAATATCTTCTTGATATATATTGAAGGTAACGAAGCTGAGAAGGCAGTGGATTCAACGGAGACAGCAACTGCAACAAGCCTTTAGGAGCTTCTCGATGAAGAATCTCAAGTGTCCGCTTCTCTCCACTATGCATCTTCCTGAAAATCACAAAGCTGGCCAAAAGGAATGCCAATAGTGGCCAACCCCCTCTCTCACAATGGAGCAGAATAACATCCTGCTGATTACCCTGAGAAAGCCACTTCTCACATACACGAAGGAAATGGTGAATCAAAGACAAAGGCAGAAGGGGGCAACCCTCATATTGCCGAGGATAATCCATGACTATGACATCGTAGTCGCATAAATTTTTAGCAAACTGGCTCTGTTTCTCTCCTTCTCGAAAATTAAACGCAAGAAAAGATGATTCGTGGAACTCTTCATGTAATTCGGTCAGAATTTCGTGCAAGTAAAGTTGGTATACTCCATCAGGCAGAACTTCAGTCGAGAAACAAGAATCAAAGACTGCAAAGTGTATACAGATGCATAGAGTTTTCCCATGAGAACAAGAATTAACTAAAACAAAGTTTTCACTGGGTACAGAAGTAACATTACCATATACTCTGTCAACAAATTCGATCAATCCATCTGGAGCCTTTTTGTGAAAGAATCTACTGAGAATCGACATTACTGCAAAAGAACAGAAACCTGAAGATACAAAAGTTACTATTTGAAAAGAAACAACTTTGTTACCAATAAATTGATAAAAGTGGTAAATAAAGAAAAGCCAAATGTATCAAAATTCTTCTTTAATCCCCTATAAAAGTTACTCAAATAAATAAGCAATTACATTCCAATTATCCTTTTCCACAAAGACCTTAAAAGCAAAGAGCTGACATAGAATTTGATTAGATTGCAAAAGCCAATTGTTCTATTTTCAATTATTACAATCATATATATATACTTGTATCAGCGGAATCAGCTTGAGAAACATAGAAGCGTGGATTGAGAAACTTGTACCTCTCTCTCTTCAGCTGGCCGAGACGGAGGAGTAACTGCTGGATGATTCCAAAGCCAACGGAAGAGTATTGGAGATCTTCGCGAGTCACCGCTACGCTTTAAGAGGAGAGACGGCTCTTGGGCGGTGGATTGAGGACGACGCTGAAGAGATTTAAAGTATTGAAGAAATCGGAGATTCTCCGGCGAACAACTAGGATTTGAAGATTCAACACCGATGAGTTTTGGAAAATTCTTCAAGTAACCCCGATTGACTAGCCAGTTCCCATTATTTTGAATTTCAATTGTAAAGGGAGGGAGATAGAGGGGGGTTTTGAGTATGCGACTATTTAGCAACCATTTTCGCCTTTTGAGTTTTGAGAACGGATCATTTATTTCAATAAATTGTATTCTTCTATACTTAATTTTAAGAATATAAAATATCTATTATGTATGTTGCACCAGTTTCATTCGATTTTTTAAATGTACCCAAAAATAATATATTCATAACTCTCAAAATGAAAAATCTTTTTTTTATAAAGAAATCATTTTCATTAAATTCAAATTAAAGTTACAATATAAAATTAATTAGTAAATAATATAATATAAAATTTACAAAATCAAAATAAATAATTGATAATCTATATATTAAATTTTATAAATAATTTACAAAATCAAAATATTCAATCATTTTATAATTTGTTAAACTATAAATATTGAAGGAAAATAAATCAAATGAATTAATGAAATAGTGTTCAAACAATTTCTACCAAATATTATGAGCATCTTAAAATTATTCTTGGTTAGAATTAGTAAACATGAAAAAATACGAGGTGTTCTTGATTATTATCAACACAGTAACAAATCTAAAGAACTCTGATTGAGAATATATGAAGAGAATCGATGAAATTAGGGTTTAGAAGTAAATGATTTTACAAAGACCCTGAGGAACTGCCTCCCTTTTTATATATGCAACAATATTACAAAGTATTCTTATACTTTATTCTAATATTCAAATTACATTTAAACTATAAAATATAAATAGTCGTTTTAAATTATATTCTATAAAGTGGAAATGGATCATTTATTTATTTATTTATATATATATATATATATATATATATATATATATATATATATCCAAAATAATGATAAATAAATACAAATAATTAAAAGATAATAGTAGGAGGTATTTCGAAAGATTAATGTCATAAACTCTTTATTAAAACAATGAAAAACAATTTATGTTTCAATTATTTTGTCTCCTTTGTTATTAACATTGACTTGAAAAACACTTCTAATCTCCTTTATATTAGTTAATAAACTCATTATCTTAAAATAACTCTAACACTATTATACTCTAATTAATAAATTCATTATATTAAATATTAAATAAAAAATAATTTAAATAAATATTAATATTTTTTTAATATTTTATAATTTAATAACTTAATATATATAAATAAATAAATAGATAAATAAATGAGATACAGTGACTATATATATTTTTAATCTCTTTCATCTATTATTTTTAATTTTATAATTAATTTAGATAATTATATTTTTATTTTTATTTTTGAATGAGGTTTGAAATTAATCTTTTAAAATTAGTATTTAATAAATCTAATTATTTATGTATTAATTTGTATTTATATATTTTAAATATTATTTTAAATATATGGAGTGTTAGGAGTAGAGAATTTGAGAAGTGAAATGACGATATAGTTGAAAAAATGTAAAAAATATAAAAAATAATAGAGTGCTACGAGCAGTTCGATTAATAATTTCATCTTTCAAATTTTCTGTCGAATCATTTTCCTCTAAATATTTATTTAATTACTTAAAAATAATTAAATTTATTAAAATAATAATTTAAATATATATATATAATATTTTTTTTGTCCTATATATTTTTTTATAATATATTCGAATTGAGTAGTTTTCAAATACGTCCAAAATGGTGCAGTAAAAAGGATATTTCGGTAAAATGGTGTAATAAAAAAAAGTTAAGCAGAAAGTTCAGTTGCATCGTCGTCTGAAATAGAAGAGACCTGTGAATTGAGCACTCACTCCATCTCTCCCAAGCAAATCAACTCAGTAGAGAGAGAAGAGAGATATATATAGAGAGAGAAGAGATAGATATATAGAGAGAGAAAGAGCATTTTCACCTACTACCTTCTTCTGCAATGGCAGCAGCTAAAGAACAGCAATATCATCAAGATGAAACCGAAGAAGAAGAAGAAGAAGAAGTTGATCACTGCGAGAAGCTACTCACAACCTATATCGGCATCAGTTTCGCTGTCTTCCTCGGACTCCTTCCTAAATCCTCAATCTCATTTGTTTCAAACTATCAATCGCGTAACAGGGACCTATCACTTCATCTAGAAGAAGCGGAGGAGCAGCTACGTGAACTCTACTCGCGGCGGAAGGAGGATTCCAAAGCCAACGCTCGAGTAGTGGAGATCTTCGCCAGTCACCGTCACGCATGGCAGCAGGAGGAGAGACGTCTATTGCGTCGGATCGAAGACGATGCGGAAGAGATTTCACACTTACGCGCGAAGGTTGAGGAACTGGAGAAATCGGAAGCGGAGTTGACGCAATGCGTTGATGACCTTAGGAGAGAAGTTGGAGAAAGAGATGAGATGCTCAATTTCATGTCCCAGAGACCACCGGACTTCGCGGAGTGTCTTTCGGATGGAGGAGGAGGAGGTGGCGGCGGATGGTGTTCGGAGGCGTTGATGGAGAAGTTTGGTGGAGGGGTTAGGGTTTCTGATGGTTTATATCCCGGGGAGGAAGAAGCTTTTAGGGATAGGGAAAGGTACAACAATATGGACAAAAAGGGCTATACATTCGGGCAGAATAATGCGATTAACCCTGAATTCTTGAGTTCTGCTTCGAAATTGTGGCTTGAAAGGCCAAGTTCCTGGCAGGTTTATTATTTACACTTTCCTCATCTTTTAATGGGTTATTGAATGATTGTTATGAAATCTGTTCTGTTTGAACTCTAACAAAAGACATGCAACCCACAAATGATGAATTGCATGTGTTGCTGATATTTTAGAAACGGATCTCCCCCATTAAAGTTGAAGAGAGGATAAACAACTTGCCCTTGTCTTTCTCCTATGGCTTTTTTGTCCCCATTCACTTATCTGTAAGCTGGAATTGTCTTGATCTACTAGGTCACCACCCAAAATATGGTCCTCTAGCACTGTTTAAAACTTTCAATTAGTTAGGTATTCCATGGTTATCTATTATCTGGACCACTATGTTGGTGATTTGTCTAGTGGTCTGTTATTCTTACATCCTTTTCAACCAGCCATATATTTGCAATTCGGAGACAAAATAAAGAAGGTCTTGGCTTGGAATTGAATTAACTTCTTGATGAGGGCACCATGATTGAGTTTCCCATGTGTGGATCTGGTTCTTGAAGGCTAGTCTTAGATCTGGTTCTTTTTTGGGTTTTGTTGTCTGATTGTCTCCAACCTGTTTTGTTTCCTTATATGTATGTGCCTTTACAATGGATCCAATATTTGTTATGAACTAAGAAATGGACATTGGTTGCAGGATGTACATTATGAATCACCAGAGCCAATGTATCAAGTGAAGCATTTTGTTTCGAGGTAATTAAGACTGCCTTTCTATTGAACTTGTTATTCCTCTCTCTTGTCTATAATGATCCAAGTGTTATATACTTCAGAAGGGAGTCTCCTTGGAAGGTAGATGGTGAATCAACAGGAATTGCTTCTAAGCTGAAGTTGCTTGAGCAAGGACTTGTTAATTTGGAAAGGGTATGTAGTAGTGATTTATCAAAGGTACCTTCAATGATGAGTAAGCAAGCAAAGAGGTACCAAACTCTTGCAGGAAAGATTGATGATCTATGCAGAAGAATGGTAAGGCATTATAACACCTTTATTGTTGCCCTTTCACTCCTCTACAATCTAGTATGTTTTTTCCACTATAATTGGCATTTTAATCTAAAGATGGAGAAAGTTGAAATTGAACTATTTCCTATTTGGTATAAGATTTTTTTTTATCAAGATATAGATTATAAGTGTATTTTTTGTTGCTTCACTTGGTAGACAATTATTTTAATTGATTATGAATATGGATTAGATCTAGATGAGAAACTGCACCAAGTTATATTCCCAAATGTGACATCATCTAGATGAGATTAATGACACGAAACATGTTTCCAAAGAAATCTATTTCTCATCTAGATCCAGATCCATAAAGTGTTCCCAAATGGTTGACATAAACATTTTGTAATGTATAGACTGTTGAATAAGGATTTGTTGTTTGAACAAACAGCAGGCAAGCGATCCATGCGAGCCAACACTAGGGCTGGAGATCAGAACACAGAGGCAAAACGAGTTCTTGTTCGAGGCATTCCAGCTCCAGCAGCGTGCATCGGACGCAGGACAGAAGCTAATGGCGTTGCAGCTGGAGACTGTTAAACAATGTATGAAAGATGAGAAAGAGGAAGAGGAGGATGGTCAGGTGAAAGTAGCAACAAACAAACGGTGCCTGGACTCGATTAAGAACAACTTGAGAGAAATCCAGAGGAATCTAGAGATTTGGTTGGCAAGAATAATAGGAGATCTTAAAGGCATTCTTTCTAGGGATGGAGGTTCTAGAGGAGCAAGTGCAAGGGACTATTATATCTCAAGGTATCCATTTCCTCCTCAGTAGTAAGAAAAGACGAGTATGATATGGTTCTCATTTCCCACCCTAACTTGGTAGTATTTCTGAAATGCTGACCATCTTTCTTTCATCTTAGAGAGTAACAGATGATGAATGTGAGAAATTTCTGTTGAATGCATATATAGAGATGTAAGTAAAGTGTAACCACTTAGACTGTTGAGAAGATTATGATGGTGTATGCTTTTTTAAGTTGAGATGTTGTTGTTGTTGTATGCATCATCCATCTATTCTATTTCTAGTATTATAATATCAAGTGTGAATTTTCAGCTTGTTTTTTCTATTTGTTGTTATTATATGATTTGGAAATAAAGTTGACCCCTTCCCCTAAATCTTGATTTGACAATGAAAAACGTGGGGTGGGGGGACAACAACAGCTGGATTTAGTAGTCAGTTCTCTATCTATTGAAAACTGGCACACTGACTTGACTGACTGACTCACAACACTTGCTGCTGGCTGAGTTTTGCTCCCCCAAATAAAATCTGTCATCACAAATTTTGTCTTTTTTGAAAATGGATTGTCTGTTTCACATTAGATTCAGTGGTTATAGCTTTAATCACAATAATTGTTTAATTACATTTTGATAGCATTCAATTTATTGATGAAATATGAGAAAAGAAAGTAGTTATTAGGCCTGTTTGATTCTGTAATGACTTATTGTTCATAAAATACTGTTTGAGAGCTAGGGCCATGGACTAATAAGGTTAGAACATAAACCAACTAATTGACCTCTTTTACATGACTTGTTTTTATAAATCATTACCAAATCTGTTGAATCAACAATCATTTGGAAATATAAACATTTGGGTAGTTGGATATGAAAAAGGTAGAAAAGAGCAAACTAAAGAAACTGTTAAAAAAGAAAAAGGGCAGAATTTAAGTAACATTGGATCATAAAACAAGACAACCATAATATAATAATAATAATAACACAAGCAGTTGAATTACAATAATAATTTAAGAAAGATAAGATGGGTTGGGTGATTTATTATTATTAATAAGGAAAAGAAAGATGAAAAACTAAATTTCTTCTTCTTCCAGCATAATATCATTAAGCAGAAGCAGCAGCAGCCTCCTCCAGTAACTGTTTCACCTTTACTATGTAATCATTCATAGCTTCCTCCTTGGACTTGGCTGTTGTCATATACCCATTTGATTGATTAATTTCAAATAAACCCTAAAATATGAATATGAATCTGAATCTGGGATCTGAAATAAAGAGAGACAGACAGACCTTCAAAACTCTTCCATGAATCCCACTTTGCCTTTTCTGTCATGCTGAACATACCAGGTCGGGCTGTGGAAAATCAAACCAAACAAAACATTAGATCAACAAACATATAAAAAAGGAAGATTTGATTGATTGATGAAAACTTACTAGTGTTGACAGGTCCAACTGTAGCCTGCTTGTAAAGGCCGTAAAGGATAAGTTTGCTTTCATTTGTTGTTGATTCCGGCAATGTTTTTGCCTTGAGAGCATACTCCTCAAAATCCTCCTGTCAACAACAACAACAACACAACCCTAATAATTCAACCACCTCGAATGAATGGATGGATCCTTAATTATTAAACCAAACACAACCCCAGATCGATCGATTAGATCTCATTCGTACGTACGTACATTCAATATAGTGAAGTGAAGATCTATCTAAACACTATTGATTTCAAACGAATCAAACCATTTTATTTGGATCCAGATTTATAAAAAGAAAAAAAAAACATACATACATACCTTCAAACCCATCTTCTTCTTCTTGCTCTGGATTTATGCTCTGCTTAAAACTTACGAGTTTGAGTTTCGTTTCCTATCTATATATACAAAGAGGATAGATGGATGGATATGATCATCTTAGACAGATTTCATTATTAGGCTTTGTTTGGATGGATCTCATTTCTTTTTATTCTTTCTTAATTATTTACAAATTTATTATATTATTTGATTAAAACAAATAAATTATTCATTTATTTGTGTCAAATAATCAAACTATGAATTAAAAAAAATCATTAATAAAATAATAATTAGAAAAAGTAACTGACGATGGATATTGAAATCAAACTAGGCCTTAAAATTGGGCATATTCGATTTGGTAGTGGCGTTACAAACGAGGCTAACTCCCATTACACCTGGTCCCGTCCCCATTAATAATTTTATGACCATTTTTGGTAGGAACTTTTATATTTATTTAATTCCCATCATTATTATTATTTAATTATTTCCATTTCCATAATCTATAATTTGATTCTGTTTCATTATTTAAATAAAATAATAAAATAATTTTTTTTTATTAAAATATTTTCTATTTTAAATTATTATTTTTTATTTTATCTTTATATATTAATATATTTTAAGTTTTTTTATTTATTTTTTTTTATATCTCTTCAAAATCATCATAGTTATAATTTTAATCCAACCTCCAAACTAGTCCTATATTAGATTTTATGTTTGGTTCAATACTGTTATTAGTATTTGATACGTGATATAAATTATTATAAGGTATAAATTGTATAAAAGTATAAATTGTAACAAGGTACAAATAATATAGGGCAGTATAAATTGTATAGATTATTGATGTTTGGTATGAATTATAAGAAATTGTATAAGTGTATATAGTTTATAATTTTGTGTTTAGTATATAGTATTAGAATGTAGTATAAGTTGAAAAATGTAGTATAAATTGTATAGATATTAATTTAAAATTTTAATTATTATTATTATTTTATATTTATTTATATTATAAATAATATTGTTTATTATTATAAATTATTGTACTATTATTTAATAATTAATGTAAATTTAATTAACATATAAAAAATTTAATTATAATATAAACGATAAATTATATTTATTTAATTTAAATATTATTAAAATTTGTAATAAAATAAAATTATTATTTATAATATAAGTAAATATATAAATTAATAATTAATAAAAGTATCATTATAAAAATAAATAAATATTTTTTAATTAAAATATTGAACTATTTAAAAATATATATTAAAAATAATTAAATATAATAATAATATTAAAACTAAATAAAATATATTTAATATATTATAATATAATAAATTATATATAATATTAATAAAGATTATAATGAGAAATTAAAAATTAAGTGATATAAAAAAAATATTATACCTAAGGGGACTGGTTACAATTTTATACAGAATATGAGGTATAAATTATATAGAGACATAATTTATATTAATAGTAAAAATTCTAACAAAACACCATATTAAAATATTATTGGTATAGTTTATACTATACTAATAGTGTTATATTCCTTTCTACCGGGTAACAAACACACCCTTATAGTAGGGTTTGATTTGATTATTTTTTTAAAATAATAATTTATTATAATTTTGAGGGTTTGTTTTGATTATTTTTTTAAAATAATGATTTATTATAATTTTAAAAAAGTGTGAATTTTTTAATAAATAATGATAAAATAATAGATAATAATTTAAAATAAAGAATATTTATTTAATAAAATGAATAATATAATAGATAAGAGTAAGATTGAAATGTTTTTTATTTTTATTTTGGTAATTTAATATAACCCTGCCTAGATGTTAAATTAAATTATTTTCTGAAAATAAATTAAATAAAACAATTAAAATAATATTAAAAAATCTTTAAAACCTATTATTTTCAGTGTAACATAATTTAATTGATTTTAACTGCTTAAAGACAAAAATATTAGTTTTTTAATACAAATTTCTTAATTTACATTTTAAGACTCAAACATGTCAAAAGGAGGAATGGAGTGCTTTTTTAATGCATTGATTTATTGGATATTATATGAAGAATTAAAAAAAGGCTTTGAATTTGGTATTTCCTTCTTTTGGGCCTTGTTTGGATTTGGGTTTTCCAAATAACCTAACTAAATCAATTGTCACTACACTTCTCTCCCATCCTTCAAATCAATCAATTCATTAACTAAAATACTAAAATACGCTCTATTTTAAATTATAATTATTTATTTTATTTATATATATCAATACCTTTTAAGTCTTTTTATCAAAAAAAAATCACCATTTTCTCAAAATTATCACTAATCATTACCAATAATCATTTTTTTTCTCTCTCCAAGTTATTTAAATAACCTGGACCGAACCGGCCTTCGGTTTAATCTCAATATATTTAAAATTGTTCGAAATATATATTTATTTTTGGAACACATTGACAAATACATGACAGTGACCCTTACTGGCATATCCAACTAATTTTGTTTATTTAATATAAATTTCCTAATCAAATGATACATATTAAAATCTTATTAAAAAAATTAAGCTCTTATTTGAATATCAAATTTATTTATTTAAATCTATCATACTCTCTCTCTTTATAATCAAATTAATCAATCAAAACACTCTATTTGTTTTTTTAAAATAAAAATATTTGTTAAGTCTATTTTTATAAATAACCCCCTTTTTTTTAAATAAGAAGTTAATAAATACTTTATTGTTGGGATTTTAACTTTCATTCTTATCATTTAAACTAACCTTAGTAAAATATGACCAGCCTGTTTATAATCTTAAATTAAACAAAACTATTAAATAATTTCAAATAAATTATTTAAATAATTTAAATTAAAATAAAATCAATAATAAAAGCAATAGCTTCATATAATTATTTTGTTAGTATTTAACTTTTAAATTACAAAATATATATAATGATATACAAAGAACAAAATACATGTATTAAACATATTTTTTTTAAACAGTTTTATTGTCTCCTGTTGTGTTGAAGTTTATTGCAGATAACTATATTTCATATGGTATAACAAATTTAATAGGGATTTAGTACTGAAAACACTACGCATTAAACTTGACAAATATTTGAATCGATCACTGAGTTTCAACAGAAATACATCGAGTTAAAATTAAAAAAAAAACACTCAATTGAGTGAAAATCTCGGAAAATACTTAAAGAAAACAAAATAAAAAATAAAAAATCAAACTTTAAAGAGATAATTAAATAAATAAAAGAAAAATATAAGATAGACATTTAAATAGCTTCAATTAAATTATCCCAATAAATTAATTTATCAACTATTACTAATCCATCGTCCAACTGAATGTTAAACTATAAATTCACGTTTTGATGTAAATTTATATTAATTTAGATTAAATTTATATTTATTTACATTAAAGTCTTATTTTTATTTAAATAACAAATCACTAAATAATTTATTAACATATTCTATATTTAAAAAAAAATATTTTATATTAAATATAATTACTTTTTGAATATTTAATCACCAAATAACTTACCATTTCACTCCTACAAGTTTTTAAAAATAATTCTGTGGGTTGTTTTTTAGATATTTTTTTTCCTATTATCCATTAATTGACTTTTTTTTTTTTTAATTAAGTTCGTCAATACATTAATCAATAATTAAAATAGCTAAAAAAAATATTATTTAAAAATTTTTTTTTTATCAATATATAATTTATCTTATAATTATTTTATTTCTTTAAAAACCACTCATTCAAAATCATCAACTGTTAACATTTTTTTAAATACCTTAATTTATTTAAATAACTCAATACAAACAAACTCTAAGGTAAAAATATTTTATTTTAATTTTCTCAAGAAAGTAAATTTAACTTCAAGATGAAATTAAACTCATACATAATCATGACATTTTTATAATACAAACATAGATAGAGATAAGACTGCATGGTTGGTTTAGTTACTTATTATAATTCATAGCTCCTCTTTAGCTTCTGATCCACCGGCACCGGCACCAGCACCACCACCATCTATAGAGACAAGCTTGGTACCTCCGATTCGATCTGGAGAAAGCTTGGAAAAAGAGACAACAAGTACACCGTTCTCAAGTTTTGCCTTAACAGAATCAATATCTGCATTTTCAGGCAATCGAAACCGTCTCCAGAATTTCCCATAAGACCACCTCTCAGCTCTGTGCCAGTGATCATCATCTCCTTCCTCTTTCTCTTCTTTCTTTTTCTCGCCGCTGACTCTTAACACCCGATTCTCCTCAATCTCGATCCCTAACTCGTCTTTACTAAACCCAGGAACGTCTAGGGAAATCACGTGACCATCTTTAGTCTCCTTCCAGTCCACGGCTGCAAGAGTCACGTGATCATCTCTGTCATGAAGATCGAGAGGTAAGTGTTCAATAACACGGAAGGGATCCCAATCCCATATATTATTATTATTATTATTGTTATGATCGAGCTGTTGGAGCTGGTTTATTAATGGATTATCAAACAGGGGACTAATTAGAAATGAGCCTTTCGAAGCTGGGAAATTTCCTATTATGATTAATAGCAGGAACAAGGAAGAAAACAGGGTGCAAAATGAAGAAGAAGATGGGTTCATTTTGTTTTTTCTATGATCATAATTCAGAGAGAAAGAGAGACAATTTATAACTTTTCTTTTTTTCTTAATAGTTCAGTCCTGAGAGAAGGAGAAGGCTCTTGAAGCTTCTTCCTTTCTCCAGAGTCCAGAGCTCATGAGAACCAACCAGACATATATACATTTTATAATGTAATCTCATTAATAAAAAAAACTATATTTATTAAAAATTATTTTTCTAACATCTATTAATAACTCCTTACCATATATTATTATCTCTACTAATAATTTTTACTCTCCTACAAATTATTTTTATACAGTTTAAACATCTTCGTCCATACAAAATAAAATTTACAAAATTTGAAAATATAATTTCTTGTTAAAATTATGTTCCACCTACCAAATTTTTTTTTTTTACATTTTCATCATTATTTTTTTGATCCAAATTTATTTAGGTTAACACAATATTTCAATGCTAAGCTCAAACCAAAAAAAAATCTTATTTAAGATATTGAGGTTTAAAATTCGATTTTATATATATATTGATTTAAGTGAGAGTGACTTAAGGTTTATTGCGAAATAAATTGGGTTAAATTTTGGATAAAGTAATTAAATCCCACCATATTACACCTGCTATAGTTTATGTGTATCCAAAATTGAATTGGTTTCATAATTTATTGAAATATGTTCAATAATACCATATTCTATGCACGTCTAAACAATTTTTCTTATTAAAAAAATAAAATTAAAGTTGGAATCCTTAAAAAAAAAATTCCCAAATTAAATTAATATATTTTAATTGCGTATCAAATTAGTTCATATTTAAGAAGTGTTACGGTTAAAACTGGTTTGAATGGGTTACAGAATACTCAAAATTAACAGCTTGTAATTTTTACTCAAAAAGAAAACATTTCATTGTCACTAATTCACTTGAATCAAGGAGTTCATAGTGAGATGAAACATGATAATTCTATAAAAGGCCACTCTTTAGAACCTTTTCATGATATTTTCTAAAAAAAAAGACAATATTTTCAAATAAAAAATGATCAAACAAGTTCTAACTGAACTGAGGATAGAAAATTTAATATCCATCTTTGCTTTGGTTTGTTCTATATGGGGTTATCAATAATATCAGGAATTGAACACCTCTATCTTTTCCTTGTGATGAGATAAACAAAGTTATAAATAATAGGACATAGTTTTCACCTTCTCATCAAGGTAACAATAATAAAATAAAATAAAATAAAATAAAATAAAAAACGCGATTCCTTCTATAATTTTGATGAAAAATATCGTAAACAAATAGGAGGAGCAGAAGAGGTAGGTATTAGAGGAAACCTCAATTTTCTGGAGCTGGTAGGTAGGTAGGTCTCTCTATATGTTGTGGTTATTGGACTTGAGTAATTTCTCTTCTTCATTTGACAAGTTATTGCTCATGGCAATCTGAGAATTCGACTTTGAGTTTGTTTTATTCCATTCATTCTCTACCCGGAAAAATACCCACTGAAACCGACGAATCATTTCCAAGGCAGTGATGGTGAATAATGTTAAATAATTATGCCTTAAATGAGCAGACAACTTGTATGTCCATGTGCACCTTAGGATCAAATTACTTCCTATCACCCAGAAGAAAACCTGCCACATTCAGGAATATCTTTTTTACAAGTTTCATGTGAAAGGGTAATTTCGGTTAGAATAGGGCTTGACAAATCATTACCCATTTCCGTCCATATAGCATATGGGAGAAGATATGAGGTTTGTTGAACTTGAAAATCCTGGTGAAGCAACTGATAACAAGGCAAAAAGGGTTGAAATAATAAGAGAGACTGAATTAATTATCATTTGATATTTGAGAGTACAAAGAAAATATAGTTACGTCAAGTCCCAATCTCGGGTCACGTCCCAATAGAAAGAGTACAAAGAGTTCAGGATGCTTGAGAGAAGCCACAAAGGCCGATAAAAGCTTGTCCATTTATCAGGAATGACATGGTATTTGAGGGCCGAAAGAAATATGACTGGTACTGCAGTTGAATATTTCAGTGCTGAAACAACAAGCAAGTTACCAAGTTATGCAAGTGAAAAAATGTGATAAGTTATATAAGTTCTGCAAGATGTTCAATAGTTAAATATATTTCTTGTATTTTTTTAACTCAAACAAACTAGCTTTTCATCAAATACATTTTTTTGTTTGTGTGTGTGTGCAAGAAACCCCATATCAAACAAGCTCCTAGTGGTGATCCTCATATCAATTTTAGCATGGCTAAGTGGATAAATTTCAGATCAATTTTAAACAAATGATAACTACATGAAGACAAGGTCTCACCGTTCAGTAAAGTAGTTCTTTCCCCAGTGTCCTTGTATTGTCGAAGACATTGAAATAGACGAAAGAGATAGGGCAAAACAAGAACTATAGGAATAGCAACAGAGTGACTACCACAGACAGAATCGGCCTCAAACCAAGCAATAGTAGCAACCTGCACAGGATATAGGAATTGTCCTATGTAATACTTATAGAAAACCTTAATAGAACCCCACTCTTACAAAATTACAAATATCTTATGTAAAATTGTCGGAAATATTATCATTTATTATACTAAGATATACAAATAAGATATAATTGAAGAAAATTATTGAATTTGATTAATATATTACAATCTTAATATTCCCAATTATTATTTTTAAATGGTATCTAAGTTTTGAACCAGCCTGTACCAATGGCTGCCATAACCACTGGTAAAGTGTTATAAGTTACCCTTCTAGTTCTCATCTTTTTATTTTTAACTTCACTTTACTTCTTTTGTTGAGATTTATATCTATCAGTTAAAATCTATATAACATAGAGTTCAAGAATATTGTATAATAATGAGCCAAAACAAACTCATCTCCACTCATATGAAAGAAAGAGATGATGCAAGCTGAAGAGAATAAACTAGAGTTAACGCAAATAAGAGAATCCATCACGACAAGGCAAGCTCGAAACCTGATGATGCAATTCAATATTACAGCCTTACAGGCCTTATTTTTCAGAACTTTAACTTGCTATTATTTGGAATGTGTTGTAATTATCTATGTAGAGATATAGAATTAGTGTAGGATGGTATAGTGGTAAATAATAGTAATGAAATAATTGTAAATACTAGAGGGATAATAGCTGTAAACTTGTAAGACAAACTATTTTGACAAATTAGTTCTTTGCCCCAATCATCCTCACTATTCATAATTTTTTGTATGTAACTTCAAAATCTTTAAAATTCAATATGTATAAACATAAAAATGGAGAACCAATTCAAATGGCTTGATGTTTGAGTAGCTAATGAACAACATCCAGGTCACGTGTGTTGAACACTAAATAAGGATATTGTGAAGTTGACACTGTGATAACTGATAAGTTTATTAATACAAATTTTAACATTTAAAATAAAAGATAATAATAGTAAGTGGAGAGTTGGGTAAAATATATGTTGTTCTACAGCTAATGAACAACAAGGGTTATGACTGTTCAATGTAATGTTCATAAGTATTATTGTGAGATTAAAAAAAAAATAAAGAGCTGATGGACCAAACTGTAAGACCTAAGATACCCTGAAACATGAAATTGTTATTTCTATCTGATGTTTGTAGAAATACTGACCTGTCTGTGGACCATTCTGCAGACGGAGCGTTCCAAATCTGAGAATACCTGTATTGAAAATTGAAAAAAAAGAAAATTAACAGAATAATTCCATCAAATTCAAGTAATTCTCTTCAGTAACAGAAGATGTAAATGCAAAGATGCTCTCTTTCGACCATGATACTAAAAAAATTGGATCAATCAGTCTAGATCTTTTACATGGTCATGGGGTATAAGCTCAACAATTATAACTCTGTTAGATATGTTATTTATTCTATACTTGGTTATTTTCCATGTGCAAAAATTATTTCTCAATTTAGTGTGAAGTGAACATCTGAGGAAATTGATCAACCAATAATACATCATGGAAAATGGATAAAATGATCATTCCAGTGATACAATGCGTACCTTCGACATGGAGGTCAGAATATCAGCCAAGAAAAAATCAGCAAATGATATTGCCTGTATACAGATATATAAAAAAAACAGTACCATTATAACCACTGCAAACTCACAGAAAATAAAACAAACAGATTAATTAGCATATCCCACCAGGATCTCTAATAATATAGCAACAAGAAATAATTGCAGTTCATGGTTTGAATATATATCAGCAGAGTAATTGAGTGATCATTTAGAACAGGTCACCAAGCACTGGCAAGAAATAACAATCCACAAGTTCCACCAGAGGGTATATTTGAATGCTATTCAGTCTAGTTCAGCCTTCATTATTATTAAGTGTCTATAATGCATGATGTCCACAGTAGAGATTAGAAATGCCATACGGAAACTTTATACTTTATGGTCTTCTCATCAAGTGGATTAGGATGCGTCATACTGTAGGAATTCTATAAACTGACTACTGTCATACAGTGGTTATAATTTATAAATATAAGAAGTTACGTTTCCAGATCTCTTAAGCATTGTAGATGGCAATGTTACATCCTGGTTAATAGGAGTGTGCCATGTGCTTCTTCCTTCTACTGTCTTTTCACAATCATTAGTTTGAAGTTTTGCTGACCATCACGTAGATACAATTCTATCATTAAATACAATTTTTTAAGGTAAGAAAACAAAAAGTAGCATGCTTTAAACTATGCCTACGAAGAACCCTAAACCCTAAACCCTATGGAATCAAAATATTGATAATGTTATGCATAATTGAAGCAATGAAAGATCATATTATGTTTTACAAAGGTTTTCGGGAAGTGATAGAATTAACTGGTTATGTGATTTTTGTATATAAACAAAAATAATAAATAATATAAAACTAAAGTCCTAGGTAACATGTGCTTTTAGACCATAAAAAATCATAACAAAAGGAGCAAATATATACATCTAGGCATATAAGGAAAAATATACCTACGAACTCCTTTAACTACAACATTACCCATCCGTCTTTATGTAACTAATCACTTAGAGCTTGTTTGATGTAGGATTATTTGGAAAAAATATTGTTTGAGTATTTTTAATTGATGGTTTGAATGATTTAATTGATGATGGGATAAGGGGTTATATTTGGATTAAATCCAAATAACCATTCATCAAATAAGGACTTCATCAGAATCCAAATAAACATGTCTATAGCATTTTCAACCACTCTAACTAAGTCCAGTTGCAAGATGCTAAATGCATAATGTTACCCACTTCATATGAATACATGAAACAATCGTCAAATTGTATTAAGTAGAAGACTTTTGAAGCAATAAACTCACAGTGAATACCCAAATTTAAAAGGAAGTCTTGCCTGTAGTGGGAAGACTATCCTCCAAAAAGTCCTTAACATGAAGTAGCGTGATGACAAATAGAAAATGTCAAAAGGAAATATCAGAAGAAATGCAACAGCGGCATAGAGAAGAACCTGCAATAAATATACATGAGACTTATATCAAATTAAATACAGGAGAATATAACAAATATGAGTGATTTGTCAACAAGTAGAATGTGACACATAAGTGAAGCTGATGCTACTTTAATATAATCCCTCTATTTAGTGGATCAAGAAATCTTGCAAAGAACTGATATTGTTTCGAACATAATTTTGCTTCTTAAATCACCAACAACTGCATTTTACAAATCTGATATTGTTTCGAACATAACCTTGCAAAGAACAAAAGAGAGTCCAACATTTTCATAAAGAAAAGAAAACAAAGCAGATCAACGTTATAACCCTGCACACTTAGCAAAATAAATAACCAAAAGGAGAGAGATATCTAACCACTCAGACATTAAAAGCTTTATTGATCTTGGGTCATTTGAATTATTTCAAAAAAACCTCTATCACATCACTTATCATTTCAACCATCAAACTACTTAATTCATCAACTAAATACCAAAATACCCCTTACAATATTTTTTATAAATTTTAAATACAAAAAAATATTTTAGATTAACCCAAATAACCCTAAAATCCACTTTTTTGTCAAACAAGATCTTGATTTCATAGCCTCAAATTTTCCAAATAACCCCACTTCAAACAAGCTCTAAGGATTAACAGACAACCATTGTTTCAATGTGATAACACCTGGTGCTTGATATATACAAAAAAAACTTGTAAAGTGGTATATATAGGACCAAATGAAGCAAAAGATTTCATTTGTGAGTAAGAAAATAAGCATTTGGCAGAAATAATAGAAAGAGGTAGCCTCTATTACACTGGTAGTGAAGCAGCCAAAGATACTTCTCCATGCGAATAGAGATAAAGGTACGCCGTCATGCTAGTTGGAACAATGATTGTCATCCAAGTGGCACACTGCAAAATTGCAAATATAAATAAGCCTATGAATACCAGATTTTCATGTTCATTTGAGATGCCAACAAATATGATCAAACTGAGAGTTGAGAGAAATATTCCAGAAAGCTTAAAAAACTCTTGTGATATTTATTAGAATATAGAGGAAATTGAGCTCCATAAAATTAAATGAAATGAAAGATATGGGAATAGTAGCCTCAGAAATAAGTACCTTCCATATTTCTCTGTGAGTAAGGTGATTTTGATCTAGGTCAAACATTTTAGCATAACCAATGTTTGACTGAGCAAATACCCACAGATTTACTCCCCAAAGCCAAACCATAAGAGTCTGCAGTATTGAAACCAATCAAACAACATAAATGCAGGAAAACATGAAAAATTCAATCAAGAAATACAATCCTGAAAATTCACTAACCACAAGAAGAAGAGGATTATAATATAAAAAGGCTTCATAAAGAAATAAATCCCGCAAGTCCACACTCATTCTCATTACAGAATCCCATCCTATCTGCAGAAACAAGACACACATGGAGAAAGAACAGTGTTAAAACCCAATAATATAAATCTTATTAGGTTCAAAAATACCAGATACATTGCTGGGATTAAGCCTGGACTGACCTTTGAGCAAGAGAAGCCCCACACAATAAACAATAATATCTGGAGAGACAAAAAGAAGAATCAGAGATTCAGAAGAATAAAACAACAAATTTGTAAGCTCAAGCACTGAAAATAAACTATCTTAATGCAGACACGTAGAGTGTCAACTGTCATAGTTTCTGTGCAAAGGACACCAATGTACCAACTGATCATTCTTACAAGCATAAAGAAAGAAAGAATTCAAGTGAAAGACGAAGGCTGATAAAAAAAAAAAAAACTAACTTGAACAATGAAATCCTCCACCAATGGCTCAAACTAGTTGCAACCTAAAAGTTTAAAAATATGAAGAAATTCAAAGAGAATTTGTTTTCTTGAAGATGTGATAACTTTTATAATAGAGATCAGATATAATACATAAGTTACTAGTATTATAATAAAATTCATCACATAAGCACATAATTATGAGATATTACTCCAATATCATGTTCCAACAAAACTGAAACTATATATTGCAACATTTCCAAAATCATGAAACTGAGCCAAACACCATAGTAAAAGAAAGCAGAAGCACCTTAAATCTCCATAGTAAAACAGGAGAAGGCATTATGACAGTAGTGCTCAAAGGAGTAATGACACTCTTCATTTCACCGGTTTCTGAAAAAGCCAAAAGAACAGCTTCTTCACCGTTAGTTACTAACTCACCTACACAACAGATTAATAAATCAGGATTTTACCAAAAAAACATTCAACAGGAAAGGAGAAGAAGAATAGAGATGCATTGTGTAAACAATCAGTATATATCAATCATGGTTATACCAATAGCGGAAACGAGATGTCAGTTGCGAAGATGAGGACTGTGGACTGGACTTGTCCTAACGAACATAGAAGAATAAGTCAAACAACAAGAGATGGCGATTCGCGACGGCAATCTAAGATCGTAAAAAGTGTAATCAGAAGTGATTTTCTTGATCAATCGGAGCAATGAAGTAATGAAGATGAATGAAGCTTGAGAGTAGATCGCACTTACCAAACAAGACAAATTGATGGATCTATAATGAGAACGAACTGTGTAAAGGTAAGCCGGATCGGAGAGAGAGAGAGAGAGAAAGATGAGTAAATTGCACGTATGCTTCTTATCGTGATTAATGCCTGAATTTGCTAGGTTTGTTTGATAAATTAAACTGTTTTAACGATGGCGCCCATCTAGCCAATTGGATTTCCAATGTTGACTAACAATCAGTTGATCCAAATGGAACCGAACCGAATCGAATTAGATTATATAAATTTATTCTATTTTTTAATATAAAAAACACTTTTTATTTATTGTTAAGCCAATAAATGTGTGTGAATTTTCCATTTATATGGATTAAAACAAGTGTTTTTAATGTATATTTTAATTATTTATATTTTTTTATTTAAATAAAAAAAACTAAATTATCTTTTTAAAAAAGAAAAAAAAAAAGGTTAAACATAATATTTTATTAATTTATCCTTTTAAATTTAATAAAAGTATTCCATTTATAAAAAGTGATATATATTTATAATCATCCTTTTTATGGACCTACATTAATTGTTTAATATAAAAAAAATATATATATCAAATTATATTTATTAAGTTTATTATTTAATATAATTAACCTATAAGGTTATAATAGTTTTAATATATTTATGCAATACTGATTTTAGATATTATTAAATTAATTTAATTTTTTATTTCCAAATATTTAAATATTTACTACTTAAAATTCAGCGGTTAAAAATTCACACTGAGATTTGGATATTGGGAAAGTATTGAGTGAGTCAAAAGTATCAAAAAGAAAATTTAGAAAATTGGAAATTTATAAATTAATAAATAATTTTAAATATATATATATATATATATATATATATTAAAATATAAAAATATTTAAAGAATTTATACATCGTTATTTTTAAATTATATATATTTCAAATTACAAAAAAATGGATATAAATGATATTATTAAAAATATAATAAAATCAAATAAAAAATATTAAAATTCAATCATTTAATTTCACATATATTAATATAATTGTTTTTAGAACTATTAACCTTTCAAAATTTAAAATTAAAATATTCTTTAGACTTATATAGTTTTTATACAGTTTATTTTAAATTTTAAATAAATTTATTATATAATATATTATTTAATTAATATTATTAAGTCATTTAATAATAATAAAAATGGATGGAATGTATGCAAAAGACAGTCAATAAATATGTCTTTAACATAACCTGTAATAACAGTAGCACAAATTTGATTTCAAGGAACACAGATCACTTTAAACTGATAAATAATATCCTAAAGAAACCAATCCTATTAAATTAAAATCAAATGATACAGTCAAAATATGAAAATGATCAACAACATACCAAGCCATCTCCGATTAGGAATTGATGGACAGGTTATCGAGATGTTCTCGGATACCTTGGTTAGACGCCTTCTTCATTTCAAGGGCTCTCTTGTAAGGGGGAGCGATAGGAGGTTGTACAGGATCCAAGCTTTTGTAAGTTGTCCCGTCTGGACCCTTTGGAAGTGGATACGATCTATCAGAGTCGTATCCACTCAAATCTCCGCATGCAAGAAAAGGTATATACACCTTATTTGGACCCTCAAGCCATTCACTGCTGCAATCTATCCATTCATGGGTATGAACAAAAATTTTCAAACAGGGTTTACCAACACATAAAATAAACTCTTGCTGACTTACTAGAAAAATAAAATACATTATAAAAGATATATAAATGTTTGCAATACCTAGATCCTCAGCTCCAGACGGACTTCCAACCTTCTCAAGAAGATGATGCAAATCTTTCTCATTAAATCCTTCAGGAGGAGAATAGTTCTCGCAGACTGCAAACGCTTCTATAACAATACAAGAGATGAAAGTCAGCTCCATTCCACGTTACTTGTCATGGAGACATTATTAGTCATTTATTCAATCAAGGTGCTTTGAGTGAGAGAAGAACTTGAGATCCCATATCTCAAGTTCAATACTCATTACAGTTGAGCTACTTCGAGTGGGTTTTGTACGGAGAAAAATATAATTTTGATGTCAAATCTCATCGTTGAAAATTTGAACAAGTTTTTCAGTTTATTTTTGGTGCTTTCTCCATGCAGTCAGTACTGGGTTCTTTACTATAAGGGGGTTAATCTACACTTTACAATTTCAAACAGTATTTTTTATTTTCTGCAATTGTCTTCATCTTTATACTTTCCTCCTAGAAAATAACATAACCGAAGGGTAAATCATATGATATAATACTACTGGAACAAAATCAAATATATGAAATCAATAACTTGTAAGAAATTTTCAAGTCATCTGAAGTATGTGTAGATAAACAAGGTTAGCAGGAAAACAAAGTAAAGATGGACACAAGTTGTAATCAGAGAGCTCCTAAGCCATACTTACCTATACTTGAATTACGGCTACTTTTAGGCTTGGCAAAAGTCACATCAGTGAAGAATAGTTTTAACTGCACCAAGAAAAGCAGAACAAGTGATTCCAGAATTTAGGTATTAATAGTCATAAAAACAAGTTGAATCTAGCAACATGGGCCCATAATTTATTTTAATTTTCAGGGTTTAAGTGTTCTAATTATGTTTAATGGAAATCAATAAATATAAATTCAGGGGCCAGCAGACAATAGGCTAAAAGAGTAAAATGCAAAACATTAAAGAACAGGTAATTCAGGGGCTACATATTGATCAGGATGGATATGGAGCTAGAGCATAATATTTTTCCTAAACCAACTAGACGAAAAGCTACTCTGGTGTGTGTTCCCTGAAACCTGACTGCAGAATGCAACAAATCCTCTTTAAAATGACTAGATATAACATTTAATAAAGTTAGACAAGATCATGTGGATAATCATCTGTCGCCATTAGAATAAAGTTTCTTTCTAGAAGTTTTTTGTTTTATTTTTATTTAATTGAGACCAAGGTTTCTTTCTAGCACAACATCACCTTTCTAGAAGTTATTCCATCTTACAACAATTTTCCCTGAAATGAATGCAAGATCAGGAATTCCTGGGAACTATTGAAACTACCTGACAATAAAGGAGGCTTGTGTCCTTTCCCCTGAAAATTTTCGCAATAAATTTTCCACCTTCCTTGAGAATGTGAGTGACAATTGTTAAGCCCTGCAAAAGTTTTCACTTTTTTATATGTATAATCATGTGAAAATTTTGAAATATTGTATTTGGAAACACGTATCTGGATCTATATACAAATGAGAAACCGCCAATATGTATCTAACTAAATTATTTTATATTAAATTAGTTTTTTACATATATTGTGTATATATTTTCTTAGCAATTTATCATTCTAAATATCTTTTGGAGATATAACAGCTTTGAGGTAATTTTTCTTCAACTAAAAACCAGAGATGGCTAGGATACCTGTTTTGCATTTTACAAAGAAATTGATGGAGTGGATATCATAAACAGATGAAAAAGGCTAATGCCAGCATAAAACATTTTGTCCAGCAAAGTGACATCCAGAGACAAAAGTTAAGCTGTTTGGTTATTAAATGTCATTGAAACACGAATATAATATCTAAATACGTAAAAGAAGACTCTTAGAATCAGACATTTATATACCGATAAGGAAAACCGAAACCTAAGGGAGTTCCCGCACTTACTGCCAAAATTAGCTGGGATTGAACAAATTCATCCATGTCATGGAGTCCAGTAACTGGAAATCAAGATGAAACATTAAGATTGGTATAAAACAAAATACAACTATATTATAGGAGAAAATCCAATAGTAGTATTATGGAAAATAAACAGTATTATGCCTGACCATCAGGAGCCCCGTCACATACAACTAGATCAGCCTTGCATCCATCAAAATGTCTAATTACCTGAATCAGAAAAAAAAATTGGATCAACAAGAAGTCTGATGTTAACAATTCTATCACAAATTTATGGACCTAAATATATTTATGATTTCTAATTAATGCATGACAAAAGTACTCCACATAATGACGAGAAACAAGGATACAATAAACATGCTCACCACAAACAAAACAGTCAAGGATTAGTTTCAAAGTGGACTAGTACTATGCAATGCCAGCTTATATTTGACACTTGGAATTATGATTATTATAAATGTTTCACTCTCGGAAAATGTAAATAAGAATTTTGGATAGTCAAATTACCACTTCAGCTGTTCGAGCATTTGTAATATCTCCCTGCACTTGGATAACACCTTCTATTGGAGCCATTGGCTGCAAATCAATGGCCACAATTAGTGGAAGATCACTGTCCCTACAATTTAAGATGTCAGATGAGTAATTCAGGATTAGTGATTTGAAGCTTAACATATACCCAGCTTTGTGCACTGACTTTACAAATTCAGACTTATAGGACCACTTAGGACAAATATACATCCAACAAAGGCAAACACAATCCAGCACTCACATGGAGTTAATTCTTCCATCTACCCAATCCATTACATTTGAAGCCTAGAAAGGACTGGTGTAGAGATATGAAGACTGGTAACTAAAATTATATGGAAATCATTAAAGACTTCTACTCAAGGATTGAGAACTAAAGCTATATGGAAACTCGGGCTGTATTGTTGGAAGCAAATAGAAGAAGGAAATGAACTCTCTTTAAGTATGGTTTTGGATTATTAGTATTTTTTTTAAGGTCAACTTAAAAGTTAGAACGCAAGGGACGTTCAAAATTGCATGTAGGGGGTGGGGAGAAAAAAACAGAGCAAGAAAAATCTACAACCAAAAATTATTGCATCAGAAAACTCAAAACTGATTCTTACCCTGAGTGGATCATACTATTGGGTTTCAAGTATTCCAATCCCTTCCCACCCAATAGTCAATTTAAAGGAGGATAAAATATCTTATCATGACAGGAGACAAATACAGTAAAGGACAAAGCTTCCTATTCAGTGACAATCAACTCATATTTCCAACACTAGGTTTCATAAGTATAGGACTGAGTGTCTACAACTATAGAATGTCAACTAAGACTCAAGCCTCGAATAATTACATATTGCACAGAAACAAATATAGTGTGAGCATAAACAGGCAGGCATTATCACTAATTGCAAAAGTGGGTTGTCTCTCTATATAAAAGAACTGGATAATGGTGATTTCATCTGAGAACTCACTTTACATCAGGAGACAGCTTCACTGGGAGATATATTTTTCGACTCAAAACCTGCAAAAATCATTTATATATGTGAAAACCACACAAAAATGCACTACAACCTCTATACTGCAAATATCAAGAATTTAGATAAAAAAGTTTTATCCTTCCTCAGTCAGAGCTATCATCAAGTCCTACGTTTTAGCTCTTTAATGTAGTATCATAATAAGTAAGCATTCTCCTCCTCTTTTTACACAGTTTTATGAAGTCAACTAATCGCTACAAACAAGTACTAAAGCTTCAACTCATACTCATGTTGGAAACACTCACATTCCATTAACATGACATGTGGAAAAGTACATGTATGCATACACACACAAAGGACTAAGAGTACCTGGCTCCAACTACCTGGTGCTGCACAAAGATCCACCACATGTTTCACTCCTGCAAAGAACCAGCGTAGAAAATGCTGAGACAATATAGGAAACTTCAAAAGCAGTCAGCATATAGCAATATGTGAAAGACTACAATAAGGTAAGGATTTTATTTCATGACATGTGAGATAAGAATAATCTTCGGATCAAGAATTTGCAGGCAATTTTCTTTTGAAAACTTTGTAATCAGATAAATTCTAAAATTTTAAGAGAATACAGTAACAACGAATTAGAGAAACCAGGAAATTTACACAGTTAACATACCTTCAAAAATGTTGAACTCTTCATCAATCTGAAGGAGCTTGAAAGCACTACGTGCACGCCAGCCCTCTTCTTTTGCTTTTCGATAGTAGATATCCTGCCAAAATATATATGTCAATGAACTAATTAACTGGATCCTTGCACTGACATGAAACTGCAGAGGGCATGGAAAATAATTCAGACCCTTTTATCCCTTGATGCTTTGCCCATTGTTGAGAAGATTCAGCAAACTGGAAACACCCTACCAATAACAAGTTTTCCAACTATCTTAGACAACAACATTCATGGTAACAATGTAAAACAGCTTCATCGTAATTTGAGCAATACAATAAAACTGCATTATGGAAAGTAGCCCACCTCCCCAATTTGTACATAAAATGAGAGAAGGAAGAAAAGAAGACTACAAGCATGCACTCACAATGACTCCATTGCTCGCAATGAAGACAAAAAATAAAGTTTATTCAAACAATCCCTCCAAATTTTCAGTCTTTTGTCTCCTTGTTTTATTTATTTATTTATTTTTGCTTGTTAATTGCATCTAAGTTTTTTTAAATGGTTTGCAACAAATGCTAGTTTTGCTTCTTCAATTTGTGTAGGGCTCATTTTTGCTTTCTGAACTCATTTTCTTTTTTAAATTGAATATCGAGAACTTAACGGAGGTTAATAAAAAAACGATGACTATAAGTAGTTTTAGCCAAGTCTACCATAAGTTGATGAAGCAAACATGCTTTTGATGCTAGCCAGTGTTGGAACCCTATAACCCCACTCCAGCAATGGTCTCCTTTGTTGGTGTCCATGTATTGATCTTCTCTCATCTGGACTCAATCACTATTCAAGGGAGGCTGATTGCCGATAAGCTCAATTCATTTTGTAAGAACTTGAAACTCATATCAAAGCCACAATCGATAATGGTCTATCCCGTCACAACCTCGCTTGAAATTGCTTACAAACTCTCAAAAAGAGTTTTCAGCCTCCCCAACAATAACAATAAACATGTATTCTCTCAATCCAAACATGAAGGCTTTGCATACTGTTTTGAAATCATACTGGTATTGATTATATGCTCATCTTCTTTGGATTACCACAGGAAAGATTGAGTTCCTTTATCTCATGGTCTTATGTAAGTTTTGTTGGGATTTCAAAGGTTTAGTGTTCAATTTGTACATAATATACTCTTCAATTTTCTATTTGTATGATTTCGGTACTTAATTAACTCAACCCCAAAACTCTTATTTCTTACCTCATTCCATCTTGCATCATTTAAAAATCAGGAAACAACATGTTAACATCTAAGATTAAATAAATGCTGATAAGATCAACATCACACCATTTAATACCAACTTACTACACTGAATCAGACACACAAAATCAATTCTACATCATATCAGTTTATCTTGTAACATTTGAAACCAAACCATACAAACTTAATGAATTAAATCCATAAGACTTATATACCTGTTCCTAAAGTTGCAGGCGAGGGAGCCGGGGGGAGTTTATCGACTGCTTCTGGCAAGGAACAAGTCGAGACAACCCCTGAGCGCCGGCGGCTGTTAGTCCGCGAGAGCTTGGGAGATGGGAGTGCCGCCGCTGCAGGTTTTAGAAAAGTAATATTGTTATTCTTATTTTGGTATATTTTAAGGGGTTCTTTTATATTAAATTTAGTTATTCAAAAAAATTATAAATCAAATACTAAAATGCTTTTTAATTTCAATTTTTATAATATCTTTTATATATCAAATACTATTAGTCCTCTCATAAAATAAGATTAAATAACAATAATATCATGTTTATCTTGTTTTAAAATATTGGACTTATTATATCCTATTGAGAATCAATTACATGATATACTATAATTAGGGATGGATTCAACCATTTAAGTTGAGTAAACTTAAAATATTTTTTTGTTTTTTATTTATTTATATATATATATATTATTCTTAAAAATTAAATAAGTAAATAATTAATTAAAGGTAAAATTTTCTTTTTGGAATTTGAATGAATCCAATTCAACCCTAACTTAAATCTTAACTAATCCTAACTCTAATACACATTACTTAAAATATTAAGTAACTTTTGATACAAAATTATTTATTAATATATATAAATTACACATTTGAATCCCTCCTAAAATATGTGAGTGTGTGAACATTAATAGATAAAAAGTGAAAATGAGAATGTTGGTTTGAATAACACAAACATTGGTGAGAACCCAAAAGGTTCGTCAACGGAGAGAATGTCGGCTCGAGTAACGCAAACATTGGTGATAAGAACTTAAGAGTTTCACAAATGTAATATTGACTTGAATAATACAAACATTATTGCTAAAACTTAAAGGTTCGTTCATGGAGAGTAATTTAGGGCATAAAATTATGTTGAAATGTGTAATCGAATGTTGAGAATGTCGGTTTGAGTAAAACAAACATTAGTGAGAAACTTAAGGGTTCGTCCAGGGAGGGTGATTCAGGGTCTAAGATCGTGCCGAAATGTGTAATCGAATGTTCAAGAATGCACCCTTGAAGACTGCAAATTTTTTTCACGGAGGGTGAATCAAAGTAAAAGATCATGTCAAAATGCATAGTCAAATGCTTAAGTTTGATGATAATTGAGAATGGTTAAGGTGAAGATGATAATTGAGATGATATATATCTGTGAGAGATTTTAATAATGTATTTTTTTTAGTATTAAAATTATTAATGATATATAAATATACATCCAAAAATCCATAAGAATATAATAAATATTTATTATTTTAATTTATCATGTTCTTTTATATATATATATATATTAAAAAATATATAAATTAAAAAAAAAATATGTTCAGCTTTAAAGAAATTCTTTTTTATTTATTTATTATTATAAAAAACAAAATAAGACATTATATACTTGAAATAATATTTTAGAATTAACGAAAAAATAACAAAAAATTAATATAAATATACTATTAATTAAAAAGATTGAAATAAAAGAAATAAAAAAATGTTTGTTAAAAATCAAAATAAAACTATAAAAAATTTAAAAAAAATATATATTAAAAATGTTTAAAATATATTTAATTAAATTTATTAATAGATTTATTTAATATTTATTTATTATTATAAAAAATAAATTAAGACAATTGAAAAAAAAAATCATTTCTTTAGTATCACATTTTTTTTATTTAATTATTTATATATATATATATATTAATTTTAAATAATTTTTAATATTTTTTTAATTATATACCATAATATTTTATTACTAGAAAACAACTATATATTCTATTAACAAATTTTTTATTTACTTATTATATTAATAATTTGATTAGTAATTTGATTCAAAATTTAATAGTTGATAATTTTTTTTTATAAATGTTGTCAATTTATATGATTATTTGCATTTTTTATATATTTTTTTTAAATGTTTTATAAATTTTATATATAATTTATAAATTAAACCAATTAAAAATTAAATAATATTATTTTTACTTAAAATATTTATGTACAAATAACATTTATCTCCGAGTTTGAATTCTTAAATGAAAATGCAACGTATTAAATTTGAAAGGTAGTGATTAATCCTGAAAAAAAAATTCCTGAGTAACTTATTTTGTGAATTCTAAAAACTCGAGATCAAACATGCTTTTAAACAAGCTTTTAAGGTTAAATTTTTATTTAAACAAATATACCAGTTTTCATCAACATTTCTGATTTTTTAAAATAATAAAACACGTGACGTCATCATCTTCATGAGGAGTAGAAGTATAAAGAAGGTCCTAGAATTCTCTAAGTTCTTCTTTTTCTTCTCCTTCTTGAGTTTTCTAGAATCTTCATCAGCTTCATTATAAATCATATCGATTGCCTTCCATTGAAGATCATCAATTAAACATACAAACAAACGGAAACCAAACATCAACAGATAGGATCATCGAATTAATTAAGATAAGAAGAAGAAGAAGAAATGGACATGAGGATTATGAACTTCGATTCCCCTGCTTTCTTCCAAGCACTCCAAAACCTCGTCGATGGCGGCGCATGTGAGAAGGGCTCAGCCCCAACGCAGGATTACGTTCGCGACGCCAAGGCTATGGCATCTACCCCGGCCGATGTGAAAGAGTATCCGAACTCGTACGTATTCATAATCGACATGCCTGGTCTGAAATCCGGCGACATTAAGGTGGAGGTAATGGAGGATAATGTTTTGATCATCAGCGGTGAAAGGAAGAGAGAGGAGGAGGAGGAAAAGGATGGTTCAAAGTATGTGAGAATGGAGAGAAGGGTTGGGAAATTCATGAGGAAATTTGCCTTGCCGGAAAATGCAGATATAGAAGCAATCGCGGCTGTCTGTCAGGATGGGGTTTTAACTGTTACGGTTAAGAAACTGCCGCCGCCGGAGCCCAAGAAACCTAAAATCATTCAGGTTAAGATTGCTTGAGCACCAATGTTTTCCGGCCTTCATATGAGGACGAGTGTGTTGTTATTTTATCCTTTAATTTAATGTATTGTGTTTTTACTTTTGTCATATGCTAAAAAAAAATGCAATAGATATTTTAGTTTTTATTTTGATATAATATTATTCAAAATAGTTTAATTCAAATTGAAACTAAAATTTATTACCTAAAATCAATTTATTTTTTCCTAACCTCCATGTTACCTTCTACTAGACGATGACAATCTATTCCGAGCTAAAAAATAAATAAATTTATTTTTACTTTTTTAAGTTAAAATAATTATATTTTATATTTAAATAAATAAATATAAATATTTTATATTCTTTTTAATAAAAATATCACAATTTTGTTTATTAAATATAATTTAAAATACATAATGATAAAGGGATCTAATTTATTTGGTATTTATTGGGCATGAAAAAAAGTATTCAAGGTTATTAGCCTTGTTCGGAATAAAAATTTATTTTGTTTTTTATAAATATATAGTATATGAGAAATGATTCGGGAATTAAAAAAAAAAAAAGTGAATTAGAGAGAATTTGATGTGATTTTAGTGCTGATAAAATCAAATAATTTATCTCTTTATTTTTATACTTTTTTTTCTTTTCATAACTTGGTGATGTTATATCATTCATTTTCTCAAATTACCTCAAACTTAAAATGCAGTACTTCAAACAATAATTCATCTTCAACCTAAAAATTCATTTCTAAATTAAAAAAATATTCTTAAAATATTTATTTTTTACAATAACTTTTTAACCTTATTAATATTATTTATATATTTATCAATTTTACATATTTAACCTCAATCTTTTATTATTTATTTAATAAAATTAGAATAAAATAAATTATATATTAATAATTCATACACAACAAAATAATACATTTTAAAATTATAAATTTATAATTTATAAAATTTAAGTTATAAAATATAATATAAAAATATTAAATAAACTATAAAAATATAAATAAATTATATATAAAAAAACTTAATATATAAAATTCATACATATCAATAGTATTTTGTTTTACAATAAACAACCTAAATAAAATAAATGCAAACTAAAAAAATGCTTATACATATATCAAAGTTAAAGGACTTATTTATAATTTTGAAAAGTAAATACGTTTGTGAATAGTAAATACCCAAATATGGATATTCCAGAGAGAAAACATGGCATTTTCACCATTTTGGGTTTAGGGTTTGAGGGTGGGTTAGAGGAAAAAACGTAAAATGGGTTTGGGTTTGATGGTGGGTTGGAGGGGAAAAAACGCAAAATGGGTTTGGGTTTGAGGGTGGGTTAGAGCAACTCCAACGGGCACACAAATTCCATTATGCGTGCCCTTTTTCACTTCAACCGGACACCATTCGTAAACCTAAAATGCGTTTGAATGTCTCTCTCCTCTAACCAACCCATATTTGAGTTATCACTGTTCATTCCTCGTTTTGGCCATTTTTTTAAAATGGCCCTCAATTTATTTTTTTTTTATTTTTTTATATATAACTTTATATATCTATAATCAAAATTAAGCTTTAAACTTTTTTTTTTCTTTTTAATATAAAAGTTATAATATTTTTAAATATATAGTTAAATTATTAAATTATATTATATTTAAAATTTTATTTAAATTATTTTATAGTTACGAATAAACATATAATTTTTTTTTATTAATAATGTTTTAATATATTATGTTTGTTTTATTTAGATATATTATTTAATTATTTTTATTATGTATGAATTATTAATATATAATTAATTTTATTAAATGAATAAGAAAAGATTGGGATTAAATATGCGAAATTGATAAATATATAGATAATATTAATAAGATTAAAAAGTTAGTGTAAAAAAAGAATATTTTAAGAATATTGTTTTGGGTTTGGAAATGAGTTTTTGGGTTGAAGATAAATTACTGTTTGATGTGACGTTTACTGCATTTTGGGTTTGAGAGTGGGTTTGTGGGTTGAAGATGGTCTTAGAGATGGTCTAATATCACTCATCAATATATATAACCATATATTTGTTAAAAATCTTTTTATATATATATATATATATATAAAAGCCGACAAATCCTCTCACTCTTAGGACAACTTATTTGTTAAAAATATTAAGATATTTAGTTAAATTTATTATAATTTTAAATATAAAATCTTATAGCTCAGTGATTGAAGATAATGATTTAGAACTTTTATATGGTTATAAGTTTAAATCTTATCAATTTTTATTTTTTTTATTAATTTTTTAAAATAGACTTAACGTCTTTTTTTTTATCAGGGTTAGGGCAGTTTAAAACTCGAAACCGACTCTAATGAGGAGTGATAAGGACAAAGAAATTGGGAGAAAAAAGTGAATGATATAACATTACATCATTAAGGTTTGAAATGTTATTAATTTCACACTTGTCTTTTTAAACTTTAACATAAATAATTGATATTTGATTAGGAAGATTATAATAAATTTCTATTTTTTTACTCTTTATTTTAATATAATTAATTATATTTTTTATAAATTTTATAGTATTTAATTAATCCTCTAGTTATTATATTAGTATAATAAATTACAAAATATTGGTAAAAATCTCTACATTAAATCACCATGATAAAATGTGAATTATTTTAATAATAGAAAAGTATAATTATATATATATATATATATATATATATATATATATATTAACTTCTTCTAGTTTTTTCTTTTAATAAACAGTCTTTTATATGCAACAATTCAACATGTAAATTTCATTTTAAAATTTCCATAGATTTCATTATTTTTAATGTGAATTAGTAAAAAAATTTAATTAAGTATGAATATGGAAAAAGATTTAATTGACATTCTTGTATATTGTCATAATATTTATTATATATAAATTTCAATTATAAATTAACTTTTTGATAAAATGTTAGTACTAAAATTTAAATTATACACTACATACAAAAATAAGTTGAACCTCCCATATAAATTCACAAATTAGACTTAAATAAGACATGATCTATAAACAATTTGTGTGACTTCATTTATCTACAAACACTTATTGATAATATCAAATTTACCACGGTATATCATGACAATTATTTTGAGTTATATCTTCTTCGACTATTTGGAGTCCCACTCATTCAAAGTATTTTTGGTGTGATCAAAGTTTTTTTTTTTTTTTTTTTTTGTGAAAACCAATTTTTTATTATTTATTATTGCACTCTATATTAAATATTTTATGAAATTTATATATATATATATATATTTAATAAATATTTAGAGAATTAAATGAACTCACAAACAAATTAATATTTTATGTTAAATAAAAGATGAATAGTAGCAATCTCTACTATCTCAAGTAAGCCACACAAACACATCGACAATCTCAATTGGGCCAAGTTGAATCGAATTCAATTGTATGAAGAAGCCAAAAATGTCCTTCCAATTGAGGTATTTGAAAAGATTGATGGAATGGTTCACCATCAGAGGATTCTAGAAATCCTAAACGAGAACAAGCGGAACCTTGTTACTCTTCATAATTTTCATATAAGTAAATTGTCATTTGATTTAAATTTCGATAAAAATTGGTCAATGGAAGCAATTGATTGGGGAATGGTAAGACAACTTACCTTTAACCCATTAGATACAAATCTCTTAAGAAAACTTCCAAGTCCATAACTACCATTATTTCAAATATTTCTATGAAATATAAGAAGTATAATTTGACGTTCGAGATTTATAGCTCGTTGGGATGGAGGGAGAGAGAAAAGTTCTTCCAACCATGTCAAATTTGGGAACTGAATTTATTTCCAATTAATTAACTGATTCCAAATGCAGCCGATCGAATAAGAAACATGTTCAAATGATCATAGGATCATGGGTTGAATTAGCTACTAAGCTATAAAGATATGAAAAATATGATATGCGACGGAAGACAACTATACAGAGTCCAGGAAGTCGTCTTACGTCGCAAATCATATTTCTCGTATAATTGTAGTCTATATAACATTTTCTTAGCTTTGATAGCCAATTCGGTAGCCAATTCAACATATGACCACATAATATAATGATAGTTGAAACATGTTTCTTTTTCTGTGACTTCATTTGAGACTAGTTAATTCGAAAATAAACTAAATTCCCAAATTTAATATGGTTGAAAGAACTTTTCTCCCCTCGTTCATCCGAACGAGCTATAAATGTCGAATGTCAAACTATACTTCCTATATTTCTAAAGAATATTTGAAATAATTGTAGTTACGGGACTTGAAAGTTGTTTTAAAAGATTTGTATCTAATGAGTTAAAGGTAGGTTGTCTTACCATCCCCAATCAATTGCTTCCATCGACCAATTTTTATCGAAATTTAAATCAAATGACAATTTACTTATATGAAAATTTTGAAGAGTAACAAAACCTTTTTTCTCGTTCAGGATTTCTAGAATTCTCTTACGGTGAACTATGCCATCAATCTTTTCAAATATCTCCTTTGAAAGAACATTATTGGTTTCTTCATAAAATTGAATTCGATTAGTTTTGGCCCAATTGAGATTGTCGTGGTTGATCTCTAAAGTTCGGTAACTTCCTTGAGATGAGAGATATTGCTACTATTCATCTTCTATTATGCATAAAATATTAATTTGTTTGTGAGTTCATTTGATTCTTTAAATAATGATTGAAATTACAACGTTCAATCATATATCTTCAATTATATCATTTAAAATAGGGATAATTTTATATATATAATATCTAATATAAAGACTATAATAATAATAATTAAAAGTGGAGCTTATACTAAAAAAAAAAAAAATCTGATTTGTAGCAAATTTTTTGTAATTGTCACTAATTAATTACTTACAAGATAAACGAAGTCACTAAAAAATGATTTTAGACCATGTATAATTTAAGTTTAATTTGTGAATATATATAGGGAGGGATTTTTAGCTTATGGTATATGATGTATAATTTGAATAATAATACAATTAATAATAATTTTGTGATGCAAGTATACTAATATACATAAATCACAACATTTAATTAAAGTAAAAGTTTATAATCAACAAACATTAATGCAAAATAATGTGAAGTAATTTTCCCGACGGTGGGTCATTCTACATCCTCCATTCAAACAAAATGCAAAACATAAACTAACAAATAATTCTCCATTTAATCTAAGTGTAATTTAGAATTATTTTAATAATTGATATAATTTATAAGTAGATACCTAACAGAAAAGCAATGTACCTTATATTTTTTTGTGACGCTAGCTAAAGAAAGTTTTGATGGAGTTCTCCGATCCAATCCATGAAAGTAGAATTCAACATCGTTATTTAAGATTGATGATAATTATGACTCACTCGCTAGATAAATAAACTCACTAAAAATGTTTTCTTATAACTTATTATTTAAGTATAATTTGTGAATTTATATACGCAAAATTTTTATCTTATTTTGGTATGTAGTGATATTTAATCAAAAAATTATTTTTTATTTGAAATATAGATATAGTAAATATTGTGATAATATACCATGTCAATTTTTTTTTCTATATTCATACTTAATAATATAAAGTTTGTTTATTTTAATAACACAAGAAAAATAATGAAATTTTTAATATAAAAATAAATGAATTTTACATGTTTAAATACTACATATAGAAATAATATTTATTAACAAATAAAAAAAAATAAGAAAGTAGAGATAGTGTTATCATGAATATATTGTAACGTAATATGTTATTTAAATTTTATTATTTTTTCAAAACTTTTTTAGTTAATGAAATTATATTCTAATAATCTGGTTGTGTCAAAAACAGAAATTTATGTATGAGATATTTTACCAATATTTGATATTTATTATACTATTGTAGCAATAATAGTATAATAAATAAAATTATCGCATTTACCTGGTTAATTGTTGATTAAATTCACTCATGGTTTGAAGAACTGCATTATTATTATTATTATTATTATTATTGCTATCAATTATGCTTAAGGGTTCTTGGGATAGAGTGTCTAAATCAGTTGAGATCCTGAGATGAATTAAGACCAAAACCTTTGTCAAATGAAATGCTATATATTATGATCCTAATAAAACCATCCCTACTGCAGTTTTCTGACCTTTTTTATGCTTGTTGTTGGATTATTATACCCATTGTTCTGAATTAATGAACCATAAAACATACATAGATGATTTTAGCTAATGAAATGTATGATCATATATAACAAACACTTGGTGTGCCATCAAATGAAAACAAAATAAAAAATTCAAAGCATCTTTGAATTACATGTTTCCACCAGATGGGTTTTGTCATCTTCCTCACCTGTACAAAACCTAAATGATCAAGCTTGGAAATTTATAAACTGGGTGCAATTCAACAGACATGTATAGATATGATTATACCATCTTCTTCTCTTCTATTCTCTGTGATAGTGAATAATGTTAATATCCAGATGATGATTTCAGCTTTCAAATTCCTTTTTTCAAAAAATCTCAAAAAATCCTTTTTTTTTTTTTCAAAAGAAACACCCCATGCTTTATTTCTTTAGAATTAAGAAAATCATGATATTTTGTTGTTGAGATTTGAATTTGCAACACATTTTAAATAAAACATTCAAAATTAATTCACTAAAATACTTTAAGTGAAAATAATTTAAGAATGAACTTAAGATTAATAAATTTTATATAGTTTAATAGTCTCATATTTAAATTTTGTTTCTAATTGTTTTGGGTTTTATATAATTGATTTTCTTAATTAAGTTTTAGGCTTAATTAATAGTATATATATTAAGAAAATGAATGTTAGAGCCTTCTTTCTGTCATTTCCTGTAAATTATTTATTTTATCTTAAATTAAATTTATCAAGTTTATATATATTTTGTAAATAATTTTTTTAACAATAAATAAGAAAGAGTATAACAAACTTAAGCAAAATTCAATCATAGTTAATCACCCTTTCATTCTTGACTTATTTTTTTTTTATTATTTAATAAATACAATGTAATTCCAACTTCCACAATCATTAAAACAGTTTTAATCTCAACAAATTAACATTTATTATCATAAAAAAATAGTGTATTCTATAACATTTTCCTTTTTTTTAATTTAAGTTGTTTTTTTAAAGGGAAATCAAATTATACTCATTAATTTTATAAACTTAGAAGTAGTCCAAATCAAATAACTAAGCAATGCAGGCCTTACAATGGGTTTTAAATATTAATTTGTTTCTATGTTCTATTCTGTAATCATGTAATCGTGAATTTTGATTAAGAGAACAAAAATTTCAAATTTGATTTTTTTTTATTAAATTAAAATAAAATAAAAAATAATTTCAAATTCCATAAACAAACTTATCAAAATAAATGTGAATGACAATATTTGTGTCTACAAAATTAAAAAAACAAGTATATATTACAATCTATTCAAAACATTGCTCATTAGCATAAATTTTCAATGCCTCATCTATCGATAAACTTACTTGAGAAGGAATATCTACGCCGCGTATAGTCTCAATCATTTCTAAAAAGTTGTAGTTTTCTTCAACTCTTAACTTTTCATCGTCCATTGGCCGATAACGTCTATATCTTTTCATGATTTCCTTAACTTTGATCAAGTTATACGGAGACCAAAACATTCGCCTTCCATCGCAAATAATATTTTTCATATCATTGTAAGGTCTATATAACATTTTCTTAGCTTTTGAAGCTAATTCAACCCACGACCACATGAGATAATGTTCGTTCGAATATGTTTCTAGTTCGACAGCTTCATTTGGGACTAGATGATTATTTGGAAATAAATTCAGTTCCCAAATTTGATAGGGTGAGAAGAACTTTTCTCTTTCCCTCCATCCCAACGAGCTATAAATCTCGAACGTCAAATTATACTTCTTATATTTCAAAGGAATATTTGCAATAATTGTAGTTACGGGACTTGGAAGTTGTTTTAAGAGATTTGTATCTAATGGGTTAAAGGTAAGTTGTCTTACCATTCCCCAATCAATTGCTTCCATCGACCAATTTTTATCGAAGTTTAAATCAAATGACAATTTACTTATATGAAAATTATGAAGAGTAACAAGGTTCCGCTTGTTCTCCTTTAGGATTTCTAGAATCCTCTGATGGTGAACCATTCCATCAATCTTTTCAAATACCTCAATTGGAAGGACATTTTTGGCTTCTTCATACAATTGAATTCGAATCAATTTGGCCCAATTGAGATTGTCGATGTTGATCTCCAATGTTTGTGTGGCTTCCTTGAGATAGGAGAGATTGCTACTATTCATCTTTTATTCTGCATAAAATATTAATTTGTTTGTGAGTTCATTTGATTCTCTAAATAATTATTGAATATATTCAATCATATCTTCAATCATATTATTTAAATTATTAATTAAAATATTTATACCAATAATATATTTTTATTCAAATAACTAAAAAACAAATAAAATTATTTGAAAATAACTACATATATAATTATCTAATAAAGTTTTGCCTATAAGGCCTTCATGTAACATCACTGCATAATTTTTTTTATATCATTTTAAAATAAAATCTAAATCAAAATAATCATGATTTTTGAGATAAAATCTTGTTAATTTATTGAAAAAGTGAATTATTTGAATAAAATAATTAAAATATTATTTTGTATTTAATATATATATTAGGAATAATTTCATATTTTATTTGATAATTTAAATAATTATTGATGAAATGGTTACTATTGGATGCAATCTTACAATGATTTTTGAAAGAGGAGAAAAAGTAAAAAACTTACAGTCATATTTATGGTTAAATACAAATGTTCAAGAATTATATATATTCACATTAAATATTGAATATAACGATGATAATAATAAATAACAATTTACCTGATATTTAAATTGATGCAAGAAAAGTTGTTTGAAATACTCAAGAAGATTGAACTCAAAGTAGTTCTTTGTATTGATGATTAGAAGTCACTCTAATTGTTTTTACACAATGTATTATTTAAGTTTAATTTGTAAATTTATATAGGTAAAGATTTAAACCTTAGTTTGGTATATAATGTATAATTTGAATTTCACTATTAACATTTAATAAAAGAATTAATTATATTTGAATTTTAGATATAGTAAATACTATGACAATATACAAAAATGTCAATTTATTTTTTACTATATTCATACTTAATTCAAAATTTGTTTATTTTACTAATTATGTGAAATGATAAAATCTATGAAAAATTTTAAATGGATTTTACATGTTTATTTCTCCCATATAAAAATAAATAAAGACGGAGATAGAAATAGTGTAGCATGAATATAATTGTATAACCCTAATTTGGAAATGTAAAATTTATTATATTATTTTAATTTATTTATTGTATGTTTTGAAAAAAATTAATTATTTTGTAATGTAATTGGGTCAAACTAAAATTTATCATGGTGATTTAATGTAGAGATATTTTACTAATAATTTATTACTATTCTAGTAATACGATTATTAACATATATATGGTCTAATATATATTTATAGAAATAATATTAATATTTAATTATTTACACAATCTATTAATTAGTCACACCTGTTCATAATAGTCGCAACTTTTCAATTTGATGGACCAAAATTTTAATTTATTTTTAATTCCTTCATATTTTAAACTTATTTTTCAATTCAATCGGACATATTAGTTACACAAAAACTTGGTAAAAAAAGAAATATTAGTATAATATTATCATAACGTTGAATTAAAGATTAGTGCAAAACATCTTTCAAACAAATATTCTCTAATTAATATATTTGCATACTATTTTATTATTATTATGTGTAACTTAGGGATATTTAATAAGATGCATATACAAAATTACAAAAAAACATAATATACTAAACTTCTGAATATAAATACTTAACCAAGAGAGTAATTGAAGGTGTAAAATTGATATTAGAACAAAAAGTTGTCAAAAATTACGAGAAAAAAAACGACAATAAGAAGAAATTATGACAAAAATGATAGAAGAGAAAGATTTATCGCTAATTATGTTGTCGACAAATATAATCTCAACAAAAACATAATCAGTAATTGTGCATTGTACAACATTTTCTGAACAAATCAATGCAACGTTATTTTAATATTCTATCAACTACAATTACATTTGAAACCGAGAGTGGTACAATAATCCAACATGCGCTACTTATTCATTGAAATTTTATTCTTAAAGGCGACAACCAACCATTGTAATTAATTCTAATTGTAACGCTTCGGATAAACGTGTACAACCCGTGTAAAAGTGATAATATAAAATATAAATATATTTGGTAAAGTTATTGAATGAATGCGTTTTACAATCTAAAATATCCATTTTTTTCCAAAAGAAATACGTCATACTTTATTTATTTAAATTCAAAAATATGTGATCGATATTTTTTTATTTTAATTTTTTTTTTAAATAAAGTGAATTAGCATGACAACCCCATAATCATGTCCATCGGCTTCCATTTAAACGTTTACAGATGGAATTGAACCCGTAACCTCTTGTTCTCTTAAACCAATTTTTATCACTGAACTACATTGGTGGGTAATCCATCTTGTTTGGGAATTCAAAATATGTGGTCTCGATATTTTGTTTTGGGATTTCAATTGGTAAGACATTTTAAATAAAATATTTAAAATAAATTCACTAAAATGCTTTAAGTGAAAATAATTTAAGGACTTAAGATTACTAAATTTTATATAGTTTAATAGTCTCATAATTAAATTTTGTAACATATTTTTGTGAAATTTTATTTATTTTGGGTTTTATATAATTGATTTTCCTAATTACGTTTTAAGCTTAATAGGTTATATTGTTAATTTGTTATAATATGTTGGTTTGTCTTGTTTTTTTTAATATATATATATATTAAGAAAAATGTATGTAGAGCCCTCTTTCTATACGTTGTCATTTTCTGTAATTTATTTATTTTATTTTAAATTAAATTTGAATCTTAGTTTATATATATTTTGTAAATAATTTTTTTACAATAAATAGGATAGAGTATGAAAAATTTAAACAAAATTCAATCATAGTTAATCACCTTCATTCTTGAAATTTGTTCAATTATTTAATTATTTTATATAATCCATTTACAATAAAATAATATATTCTACTTTTAATAAATTAATATTTTCTTTAATAATGATGTTTTTACTAATAATATTTTTTAACAAATTAATTAATATAAAGAGTAAAAAAAATATTGAATCGATAATTCAATTACTTTTGCATTGTCGAGGGGTGAAGTTTTACTAGGATTCATTGGATATTGCCCGAGTCTTTAGATAGTTGTTAAAAAGTTTGGATTGATGCGATTGATATGACAAACCTACATATTTGAGTTACTATCGCAATTATTCTTTGGTGGACTATCTAGTTTGAAGAGAAATCGTCGAACTTTCAATGATCGTATAATCGTCTGATGTTTATCATTCATATTATTATTATTATTATTTTTTCTGAGATTCGTTTAGAAAAAACAGTAGAGTCTTTCGAGGAGTTAATCGTTTTTCTCGAGAATTTACGAGCTCGATAACCTTTTAAGTATTTTTTTTTATTTTTTATAATTTTATTTATTATTTTCATGTCATGTTTTGTTGTTATGGTTAAACTATTTTTTTTCATTTTTAATATATATGAACTTTTAAAAACAAAATTAATTTAAAAAACTTTATAATATAGTTTCAATTTCCAAAGTCATTATAATAGTTTTAATCTGATAAACTAATTGTTAATAAATATTTAAGTCAACAAATTAACATTTATTTTTATTTTTAATTAAAGAATAACTCATGACAACTATGATCCCTACTTAAACTCAAAAAGTTTTCAGATGGCATCGTGACTTTTTTTGGTATGTAAAGTCGACTCTTACCACTGGACTATCTTGGTAAGAACAACAAATTAACATTAATATTCATAAAATAAAAAGTATGTATTTTATATCATTTTTCTTTCTATAATTTAAGTTGTTTTTTAAAAGAGAAAAAATCAAAATGTACAAATGGGGTGTTCACAGTTCGATTTTCAGGTTATTTGAGTTTCTCAATTCAGTTTTTTCAAAATTTAATTTTTTGTAATCAATTCGAAAACCGAACCGAATTTGAATAAATTTTAATAAAATTGAACTGAATTCGAATTTGATATTTGTTTCGAATTTCGAATAATTCGAAATAAAACCGAATTTGATTTTCATTTTTTTTATTGTCAAATCTTCAATTTAAATTATTCTAATTCAAAACAAATCAAGACTTAAGAGTCATGACAAAGAAGAAACTCTAGAGATAACGAGATTAGATAGATTAAAACTTCATAGGGCAAATATAGTAAGATTAGATTTATAGTCTCATTTTTTAGGTGGACGACTGAAAGTTTATGAAGTTTTTTTATATGAGAATAGAGATGAAAAAGGAGGTTGCAATTGGAGAATTAGATTAAAGAATAGAGTTGAGGGGGCTAAAGGATTATGTTAAGAAAATAAATACGAGGGGGAATTAGATTAAAGAATAGAGTTGAGGGGCTGAAGGATTATGTTAAGAAAATAAATACGAGGGAGGATAAAGAAATTATTTAATTATATATATATATGAGGTGGAGGCAGTTATAAAATTAGGTTTAGAGAATAAAAATAAAGTTATAGACTAAGAAATTATGTTTACATAAAATTAGGTTTAGAGAATAAAAATGAAGTTATAGACTAAGAAATTATGTTTACAGAATATATATGAGATGAACGAAAATAGGTTTAGAAATTATATATAATAATATAAAATATGATATTATATATATATATTATTAAATGTTACTATTGAAATTCAAATCATACTCTACCTACCAAAATAAGCTAAATTTTAGCTATATAAATTCACAAATTAAACTTTAATAATACATTGTGTAAAAACAATTCGAGTGACTTCTAATTATCATTAAAAAAAATCGACAACTAATTGAATTTCAATCTTGTTTTCTTGTGGTAGACAATTCTATCAAAAATTCTCTTGCATCACTGTCAATGTACCTGTATCATCAGGAACATTGTTATTTATTATTATCATTAAATATTTTATGTGAATATATATATAAAACTTGAATATTTGTATTAAACCATAAATATGGCTTTGTAAGATTTTTATTATTTTTTCTCCTTCGAAACCATAGTAAGATTTTTATTCTTTTTTAAGAATGGGTCTTATTCGATGAATAATTATTTGAATTTAATCTAAATAAAATAATTTCATTCATAATTATTTAAATTATCAAATAAAATATGAAATTATCCCTATTTTATTTTAATATTTTATAAATTATATATTAAATACAAAAACATATTCAAATAATTCAATTTTTCAATAAATTAACAAAATTTTGTCCCCCAAATCATATTAACATAAAAAAAACTACACAAACAAAACCCATATTATCTATAGATTATTTTGATTTAGATTTTATCTTTAAAATGATAAAAAAAAACAAACAAACAATTATACAGAACGCAAAAACTTCATTAGATAATGTGTAGTTGTTTTCAAATAATTTTATTTGTTTTTTAGTTATTTTAATAAAATATATTATTGGTATAAAATTTTTTATTCATAAATGATATGATTGAAGATATATAATTAATGTTGTAATTTAGATAATTACTCTTAGATAACCAAATGAACTTACATTATACTCTTAATAAAGTTTGAAAAATTAACTCAATAATTTCTTTAAAAAATTAACACTTATTTAAAAAAAATTGATGAATGAACTAACAAACAAATTAATATATCATGCAAAATAGAAGATGAATAACAACAACTTCCATAATTTCAAGAAATACATCCAAACTTTGAAGTTCAACGACGACAATCTCAGTTCATATCAGGTCAAAGCGAATCGAATTAAATTATACGAAGAAGCTAAGAATGTTCTTCCTAAAGAGATATTTGAAAAAATTGATGAAATGGTTCATCATTAAAGGATTCGAGAAATCTTAAATGAGAAGAAGGGAAACCTTGTTACTCTTGACGTTTTTCATATTAGTAAGTTATCAATCAACTTAAATTTTGATAAAAACGGGCCAATGTAAACAATTGTTTGGGAAATGGTAAGACAACTTACCTTTAACCCCTTGGATACAAATATTTTATAACAACCTCTAAGTTCAGTGAATACAATTATTTCTAATATTCCTCTGAAACATAAGGGATATAATTTGACGTTTGAGATTTATAGCTCGTTTGGATGGAGGGAGAGAGAAAAATTCTTCCAACCATATTCAATTTGGGAATTGAGTTTATTTAAGAATAATCAATTAGTCTCAAACGAAGCCACCACCGAACAAAAGACATGCTCGAAAGATCATTATCTTAGGTGGTCGTGGGTTGAATTAGCTATCAAGGCTAAGGAAATATCATATAAACCTTATAAAGATATTATGAATATGATTTGCGATGAAAGACGACTATACGGAGACCTTGTCTTTCGTTGCAAATCATATTTCTCATACCATTATATAGTCTATATAATTTTTTTTAGCTTTGGTAGCCAATTTAACCTATGACCACATAAGATAATGATAGTTGGAACATGTTTTTTTTGTTCGATGACTTCGTTTGAGACTAGTTGATTATTCAAAAATAAACTAAATTCCCAAATTTAATATGATTGGAAGAACTTTTCTCCCTCCATCCAAATGTGCTATAAATAACGATGGTCAAACTATACTCCATATATTTCAAGAAATATTTGAAATAACTATAATAACAGGACTTGAAAGTTGTTTTAATTTTTGTTGATCTAATGGGTTAAAAGTAAGTATTTCCTGTCAATTGCTTCTATTGACCAAATTCTATCGAAATTTAGATTAAATGACAATATACTAATATGAAAATCTAAAAGAGTAACAAGGTCTTTCTTGTTCTCATTCCAAGTTTCTCGAATCCTCTAGCTATGTTAAACATGTCATCAATCTTTTTGAATATCTCTTTAGGAAGATCGTTCTTAATTTTTTTTGTATAATTGAATTTGATTTACTTTGACCTGATAGGTATTAGGATTGTCGTCCTTGATCTCCATTGTTCTGATTTTTTTTTTTTATATTAGAAAGGTTGTTGGTATCTATATTTTTTATTCTATATGAGATATTAATTTGTTTGTGAGTTCATCTACCATTTTTTTAAATCGGTTTAAATTTTCCGAACTTTATATCCTTTTATTAAGAATATAGGATAAATTAATTTGGTTCTCTAAATAATTATAGAAGTTATAACATTTAATCATATATTTTCGGTCACATCATTTAAATTATTGATTAGAATATGTTAGTTATATTTGTGCAAATATATCTTTATACTCAAATAACCAAAAAAATTAAATTATTTGAAAATAACTACACTATTATAATTAAACAAGGCCTCATGTAGAATTACCATATAATTTGAATAATAATAAAACTAATAATTTTTTTTGACAAAATTAATTAATAATAATTTTGTGATGCAAGTCTATACTAATATATATAAATCACATTTAATTAAAGTAAAAGTCTGATATCAACAAATATTAATGCAAAATATAATCCACTTAGAACGGTCATAATAATGTGAAATAATTGTCATGACCTGGGTCTCCTCCATTAAAAAAAACTTGCAAAACATAAAATAACAAAAAGTTCTCTATTTAATCTATTTGTATTTGAATTTTTTAAAGTGAAACTTATTGAACAGTTAAAACAAAAATTATATATACGAGATAGAAAAATGATAACAAAAATTATATAAAATAAGATAATGATTCGAAAAAAAAGATTTGTCCTCATGAATTATGTTGTCAAAATATAGTAATGTTTTGTATATTGTGCAAAATTTTGTGAATAAATTGTTGTAACATTGTCTTATTATTTTTTAAACCACAAAATTTCATTCAAAAACTGAAAAGTACATTATTTTATAATTTTATATGATTAAATTTTGGTTCAACCTCCTTGTTGGACAACTTTATTAGATTTTTGGGAGAAAAAAATGTTATTTTTGTTGAAAAAGTAAATTATTTTGTTTAGAGAAATAAAATATACTTTTGTATTTAATATTTATTAATTTGTTTTATAAAAAATAAGGTACGATAACTTGATATTTCATATAATGATTTGAATAATTACTAATAAAGTGATTATGATAGGATAATTTTATCTAAATAATTAAATATAAATAATCCTTTATCAAACATTACCAAATGTTAGAATGCAATTTTATTAGGGTTAATATCCAATTATATATGTATAAAAATAAATAAATATTCAGTTCTATATATATTTACATAAAATATTTAATATATACGGGTAATAATGAATAGCAATGTACCTTGTATTCTTTGTGATCGTTAGCTAAAGAAATTTTTTATGGAGTTCTCCGATCCAATCCAAGAAGGTAGAATTCAACATAGTTCTTTAAAAGATTGACGATGATTATGACTCACTATAGATAAATAAAGTCACTAAAATTGTTTTATTGTAATGTATTGTTTGTCTTATTTATGAATTTATATTGGTATCAATTTTATCTTATTTGGGTATGTAGTGATATTAATTTAATCAAAATTTTATTTTTATTTGTAATATAGATATAGTAAATATTGTGATAATATACCATGTCAACTTTTTTTTCTATATTCATACTTAATAATATAAAGATGGTGTATTCTAATAATGCACAAGAAAAATAATGAAATGTATAAATAAAAAAGGTTTTTTTTACATGTTTAATTACTACACATAGAAATAATATTTAAAGATAGAAACAGTGTTATAATGAATATATTGTAACGGAGTATGTTATTTAACTTTTATTACTTTTTAAAAAAAAATTAATTAATAAAATTATATTATAATCTAGTTGTGTCAAAACTGAAATTTATGAGGGTGATCTTTTATATATAGAGATATTTTACCAATATTTGATAATTTATTATACTATTGTAGCAATAAGATTTTTAATTATATATGGTCTAAGGTGGTAAATTATCGAAATTATTATTATATCGAAAATATTAATTATTTTATATACATAAAAAGATTTATCAATACCGAAATTATTGGTAAGATAAAAGGGATGAGATTTTTAAAATTTCAGTATTCAATATATACCTTTTTACGAGCTCTATAACCTTTTTAGTATTAATTTCACTTATTTTTTATTTTTTTATTTGTTATTTTCATGTCATATTTTGTTATTTTGTTTAATCAATTTTTATTTTTATTTTTAATATACATTGAACATTTTCAAAAACAAAATTAATATAAAGAACTTTAGGATATAGATCCAACTTCCAAAGCCAATAAAATATTTTTATTCTGAAAATTTAATTATTAATAAATATTTAATTCAACAAATTAACATTATTTTTTTTATTTTTTTTTAATTAAAGGAGAATTAAAATAACACCACATAATCATTGATTCTCGGCTTAAACTCAAAATGCTTTTAGATTGAATCAAACTCTTGACTTTTTGTCTCTTAAACCGGCTCTTACTTGTGGGCTACCTTGATAAAGATAATAAATTAATATTAATATTCATAAAAAAAATAATGTATTTTATATCATTTTTCTTTTTATAATTTAAGTTTTTTTAAAGAGAAAAAATCAAATTGTACAAATAGGGATGTTCATTAGTTCGGTTTTCGGATTATTTGAATTCCTCGGTTTGGTTTCTTCAAATTTTTAATTTTTTTAGCCAATTTGAAAACTGAATCGAATTCGAATAAATTATAATAAAATTGAACCGAATTCGAATTTGATATTCGTATCGAATTTCGAATATTTCAAATTCGAACCGAATTTAATTTTCATTTTTTTTTATTGTCAAATCTTGAATTTAAATTATTTTAATTCAAAACAAATCAAGTGTTTACAAAGAAGAAACTCTAGAGATATCTCTAAAGATAGTGAAATTAGATAGATTAAAATTTGAGAGGACAAATATAACAAGAATTGAAGGAGGACAAATATAACAAAAGGTGAAGATTTATGAATGTTTTTTTATATAAGAATAGAGATGAAAGAAGGAGGTGCCGACTGAAGAAATAGGTTAAGGGAGACTAAAGAGATTATTTGATTAATAAATAAATTATTTGATTTAAGTTTAGAGAATATATATGAGGTGGACGACAGTGGAATTAAGATAAAAATAAACAACTTCCAAGTGTTGTGAAAACAATTATTTCAAATATTTCTTTAAAATATAAGGAGTATAGTTTGACATTTAGCTCATTTGGATGGAGGAAGAGAGAAAAGTTCTTCCAATCAGGGGGGAGTATGTAAGTGAGGGCTGAGGTGGGCTTAAACCCACCCCAGAAATTTTGAAAATAAAAATATAAGTCTCTTCCTATGAACTAATTCCTTCCCTTATCCCTTATTTTGTATATATACCAATTCTTTCCATAAGCCACAATTGCTTTCCTTTTTATTTTATTTTAATTGGCAAGTAATATATTTTATTTTATTAATTATTATTTCACTAATCTCTTTCTCTAATTATTGTTATTTAAATTTCATGTATTTGTTTTTCTAATTCTCAAATACGTACAATCTCATCCTCTTTAATATTTTTATAATTTTCTTATACAATTTTCATCTTTTTAATTTAAATAATCATTAACTTAATTATGTATATAATGTTTATTATTGTTTTTATTTATGTTTGATTTAATGTAGAACCATGACAATGTATCATTTTATCAATACTCCATAATATTAGAAAGCTTGCAACGAAGTTTATCACGAAGATTTCAGGGATGAAGACATATCATTGCGTTGAAATATGAATTGGTATATTATAAACATGAGAGGTGATGAATAATTTGAAAGTTTTACACTTGTTGACACAACTGATCGAGAGTGAACGAACAAAAATTTATATTATGTTGACTATATTGATTTATCTTGCTTTAAAATTACTTGTTTCTACCACAACTACTGAACGAACATTTTCAGCAATAAAGAAAATGAAGACGGAACTTTGTAATAAATGAATTATGATTTTTTTATTGAATATTTGACACTCGAGATTTAGCTAAGGATAATGAAATATATTTTATTATATATTATTTTTATTTTTTAAATATCGTAAAAATCAACTTATTTAAATATTATAATATAATCTTTTTATATTTTATAAATATATATAACTTTTTATATAATATTTAAGCCCACTCCAATTCTAATTCCTAGATCCGTCCCTGATTCCAACCGTATCAAATTTGGGAATTGATTTATTTTCAAATAATCAACTAGTCACAAATGTAGCCAAATAAGACTCATTATCTTGCGTGGACATTGATTGAATTAGCTACTAAAGCTAATGAAATGTCGTATATACCATATAATATAATGATATGAGAAATATGATTCTCTATATAACAATTGATAAAAGTTAAGGATAAGAAGATATAAATGTCAACGTCCAAGGGACGACGAGAAATTAAGAGTTAAAGAAAATTATGATTTCTAAAAAGGATTAAAACTATAAACAGCGTACATATTTTTTCTCAAATAAATTCATCGATAGATGATGCATTAAAAACTTATGTTAGTAAGCAGTATTTTGAATATTGAAATGAATGTCTGTAATATATACATTTATTCCTTTATTTCTTTAGACACAAATTTATTTTGATAAGTGTGTTGTAAGATATTTGATTTTTTTTTTTTATATTATCACACTCACACGTGTTGTACACTTGAATATCTGAAGCGTTACAATTATAACAACACTCGAATATCTGAAGCGTTACAATTATAATTAATTACAAGGGTGAGTTGTCGCCTTTATAAGAATAAAATCTCAATGAATAAGTAGCGCATGTTGAACAATTGTACCACTTTCGATTTTGAATGTCATTGTGGTTTAAAGAATATTAAGATAATGTTGCATCGATTTATTCACAAGATGTTGCACAATTGCACAATCCATTACTATATTGTTTATATTTTGTTAAGATTATATGGTTGCAGACATGTTAATCATATTTTATATGAGATAAGATGAAACAAGATAATGTTGCACCGATTTATTCACAAGATGTTGCACAATTGCACAATCCATTACTATATTGTTTATATTTTGTTGAGATTATATGGTTGCAGACATGTTAATCATATTTTATATGAGATAAGATGAAACAAGACAATACAATCGACGACAAATCTTTCTCTTCGATCATTTTTGTCATAGTTTCATCTTATTTAATATGCTTGTTGTTCTTTTTTATTTCTCCTAATTTTTGACAACTTTATGTGCTAATATCAAATTCCTTCAATTACTCTATTTTTCAAGTATTTATATTCAGAAATTTAGCATATTATTTATTTTGACTCTGTATATATGAATCTTATGAAAATATCCTCACTAAGTTGCACATAATTAAAAAATAATAATAGTATGCAAATAGATTAATTGGAGATTTTTTTTATTTTGTCTCTGTTTTGCACTAATATTTGTTGACAGATATTACTTTTTTACTTAAGTTAAATGTTACTATAATATTATACTCATATTTACTTTTTGACAAAGGTAGTCTCTAATTAAGATGACCGGTGAAATGTAAATAAGTTTAAAATATTAAAGAATTAAATGTAAATAATCCTTCATCAAATTGAAAGGTCGTGACTTTTATGAACAGGTGTGACTAATTAATAGGTTATGTAAATAATTAAATATTAATAGTATTTCTATAAATATATATTAGACCATATATATGTTAAAATTATATTGCTAGTATAATAAATTACAAATATTGATAAAATATCTCTACATTAAATAACCATCATAAATTTTAGTTTGACCCAATCAAATTAAAAAATAATTTCACTAAAAAAAGTATTATTAAAAGTTTTAAAAAATTAAAAATATGAAATATTATAACAAGTCTCCATTTTCAAATTTGGCTTAGACCATTATATTCATGCTACAATATTTCTATCTTCTTCTTTTAATAAACACTCTTTTTATATGTGAGAATTAAACATGTAAAATATATTTAAAATTTTCCATAGATTTCATTATTTTTCATGTGAATTTGGTAAAATAAACAAATTTTGAATTAAGTATGAATATAGAAAAAAAAATGACATCATTGTATATTCTCATAGGTATTTACTATATCTAAATTTCAAATATAATTAATTTTTTTTTATTAGATGTTACTATTGAAATTCAAATTATACACAACATACCAAAATAAGCTAAATTTTACTTATATAAATTCACAAATTAAACTTAAATAATACATTGTGTGAAAACAATTCTAGTGACTTCCAATAATCGGCAGAAAAATCAAGAACTATTTGAGTTTAATCTTGTTATTCGAGTGTGTCGGACAACTCGGACAACTCTATCAAAGTTTCTCTTGTATCACAATCAATATCAGGTACATTGTTATTTATTATTATCCTCTTTATATTAAATATTTTATGTGAATATGTATAAATTTTGAATGTTTGTATTAAACCATAAATATAACTTTGTAAGTTTTATATTTTTTTTCTCCTTCAAAACCGTAGTAAGATTGCATGTCAGTTAAGAATGGGTCTTCAATGAATAATTGTTTGAATTTAATCTAAATAAAATCATTTCATCCATAATTATTTAAATTATCAAATAAAATATGAAATTATCCCTATTTTATTTTCATATTTTATAAAATATATGTTAAATACAAAAATATATTCAAATAATTCGATTTTCAATAAATTAACAAGATTTAATTTGTCCCCAAAATCATATTATCTATAGATTATTTTGATTTAGATTTTATCTTTAAAATGATATAAAAAACAATTATACAGTACGCAAAAACTTCATTAGATAATCATGTAGTTGTTTTCAAATAATTTTATTTGTTTTTTTAGTTATTTTAATAAAAATATATTATTGGTATAAATATTTTTATTAATAAATGATATGATTGAAGATATATAATTAATGTTGTAATTTAGATAATTATTTAGATAACCAGATGCTTGCATTATACTCTTAATAAAGTTTGAAAAATTAACTCAATTTCTTAAAAAAATTAACACCTTTTTAAAAAAAAATGGTAAATGAACTAACAAACAAATTAATATATAATGCAGAATAGAAGATGGATAACAACAACCTCTATAATCTCAAGAAATACATCCAAACTTTGAAGATCAAAGACGACAATCTCAGTTCATATCAGGTTAAAGCGAATCGAATTAAATTATACGAAGAAGTTAAGAATATTCTTCCTAAAGAGATATTTGAAAAAATTGATGACATGGTTCATCATCAAAGGATAGGAGAAATCTTAAATGAGAACAAGGGAAACCTTGTTGCTCTTTATGATTTTCATATTAGTAAGTTGTCAATAGACTTAAATTTTGATAAAAACTGGTCAATGGAAACAATTGACTGGGGAATGGTAAGGCAGCTTACCTTTAACCCCTTAGATATAAATATTTTAAAACATCTTCCAAGTCCAGTGAATACAATTATTTCCAATATTCCTTTGAAACATAGGGGATATAATTTAACGTTTGAGATTTATAGCTCGTTTGGATGGAGGGAGAGAGAAAAGTTCTTCCAACCTTATCAGATTTGGGAGTTGGGTTTATTTAAGAATAATCATCTAGTCTTAAACGAAGCCACCACCGAAAAAAAGACATGCTCGAACGATCATTATCTTAGGTGGTCGTGGGTTGAATTAGCTATCAAGGCTAAGGAAATGTCGTATAAACCTTATAATGATATTAGGAATATGATATGCGACGGAAGACGACTTTTTTGGTCTCCGTATAACTTGATAAAAGTTAAAGACATTATGAGAAGATACAAATGTCAACGGCCAAGGAACGACGAGAAGTTGAGAGTTAAAGAAAATTATGATTTTCTAGAAAGGATTGAGACTATAAGCGGCGTAGATATTCCTTCTCAAATAAGTTTATCAATCGATGATGCATTGAAAACTTATGCTAATGAGCAGGGTTTTGAATATTGAAATGAATGTTTGTAATATATACATTTATTCATTTAATTCTTTAGAGACAAATATTATTAGTCTCATCTATTTTTGATAAGTTTGTTGTAAGGAATTTCAGATTCTTTTTTATTTTAAATTAATAATAACAAATACCACTACCAAACATATGACTCATTTCCACTCAAAAAAATCCAAATAAAAATTAAATCTAAAATTTTTATTCCCTTATTCAAAATTAACTATTACAAATTGATTAGAGGAATAGAATATATAAACATTAATATTGAAAGCCCATTATAAGGCCTCTATTGTCATTTGATTTAAATTTAGATAAAAATTGATCAATTAAAGTCATTGATTGGGGAATTGTAAGACAACTTACCTTTAATTCATTAGATAAAAAACATTTAAAACAATTTTTAAGTGTTATGAAAACAAATATTTCAAATATTCATTTGAAATGTAAGGAGTATAGTTTGAGATTCGAGATTTATTGGATGGAGGGGGGAGAAGTTCTTCCAATCATATTAAATTTGGGAATTGAAATTATTTTCAAATAATCAACTGGTTGCAAATGTAGTCAACCAAACAAGAAACATGTTTCAACTATCATTATTTTTATAGACCTATAATGACATGAGAAATATGATTTGCAACGAAAAATGATTTTTCTGGTCTTCGACTAACTTGATAAAAGTTAAGGACTTAGTGAGAAGATACAAATGTCAACAGCTAATGGACGGAAAAGGTTAAGAGTTAAAGAAAATTATGATTTTTTATAAATGACTGGCTTTTGAATATTGAAATAATTGTTTGTAATATATACATTTATTTCTTTAATTTTTTAGAAAAAAAAATGTTGTCATTTTCTTTTATTTTGATAAGTTTGTTTTAAGAAATTTGAGATTATCTTTAATTTAAATTAAAAGAAACAAATACCACCACGCAGTAAAAAATATGACTCCAATTCAACTTAAAATGTAAATAATAAAAATGGAATCTAAAATTTTGTTCTCATGTTCAAAATTCAACGGATAGAAATTGATTAAAGTAATTGAACCTAAAAACAAATTAATATTCAAAGCCCACTATAAGGCCTGCATTGCTAGCTATGTGATTTGGACTGCTTCTAAGTTTACTAAATAACTATATATATTTTATATAAAGAGTACTCAATAATTCTTTAATTTATTTTATGTACATGGTTATTTAATAATCCTTGAAATTATTTAAATACTATGAGAATGATTGATGTTTTGTTTGAGATTATTTGAAAAATCACAACCTAACAAACCAGGTTTAGTTTAAAATTATTATACCTGAAATGATTGTAGAGTAGTTGAAAAGAAAAAGAATTTGAAAGTTGCAATCATCATCTAGATATTTACATTATTCACAATCACAGAGAATGAATGTTCATATATATTTATACATACATGTCTGTTGAATTGTACCCAGTTTATAAATTTCCAAGCTTGATCATTTAGGTTTTGTACAGGTGAGGAAGATGACAAAACCCATCTGCTTGGCATCTGGTGGAAACTTGTAATTCAAAGATGCCATGAATTTTATTTTATTTTGTTTTCTTTTTATGGCCCACCAAGTGTTTGTTAAAATGTCAAAGAAGGATATTTAAAAATTTAGTTTGGTTGGGAGAAATAGGAAGAAACATGTCTTGACCATGTCTTGTTCATATTCATAATTCATAGTTTTTATTTTAATTATTATTTGTCGGAAAGCTTTTGCCGTGCTTAATGAGTAAATTGATATGTTTTTGCTGCCTGCAATAATAATTCAACTTGTCTCTTCTACTTATGAAGCAACAAAGTCTCACCCACCATTTCTACACTTGAACAAGCTTGACTTGAAGTCTGGAAGGATATCTCTATTTGGTTTTGTGTTGTATGCAGTATCTAAAGTGAAGTGTTTTTAAGGAAAAGAAATTGCTTTTTTCTGGGTTGAAATCCTCCATCAGAGGATTGATTGAGGCTGGGAATGGAAATGGAAGGAAGGAGCTACTCTGAATTGTATCGCAACACAAGCGAAGACATGTTCTTTAAGTCTTTGATGGAGACAGTACCATCCATGGAAATCCTGGGTTTTAAGAATCTTTCTCAAAGTTTCAGAACTGACAGTGAAGAACTTTTCAAGAACTGGCTCACTGATGGAGAGGCAAGCAATTGATTTTCTCATCATCAGATGTTAAGATTTTTCAATCGATAATTCAATCTCTTCATTTTAGGATCATACATTTCATTAGCTAAAATCATCCGTGTATGTGTTATGGTTCATCATTAATTGATGACTTTCTCTTCTTTTCAGAACCATGGGTATAATCCAACAACAAGCATTGCACATCGAACTAGACAAGCATCAAAAAGGTCAGAAAACTGCAGTAGAGATGGTTTTATTAGGATCATAATAGCACTTCATTTGACAAAGGTTTTGGTCTTAATTCATCTCAGGATCTCAACTGATTTAGCCACTCTATCCCAAGAACCCTTAAGCATAATTGAGAAGAAAAGAAACAATGATAGCAATAATAATAATAATAATAATAATGCAGTTCTTCAAAATATTCCCGCAGCAGATGGAACCATGAGTGAATTTAATCAACAATTAACCAGGTAAATGAGTGAAACTAAATTTTCCCTTTTCATTTCTTTCCATTTTGATTGTGTTCTATAATTTTGTTTTGGGGGTTCTGTCAGAAACACAGTTGAAAAGGATTTACTACAACCCAACAATCTTCATTTGGCTAAGGTCTGTAGATTCAAGGCCGTTAATGAGACATCATAAATCTTAATGTCTCTAACATCATAATTTATTATATCCAGGCATGGTTTCACAGTTCTCAGCCTATGACAAGAAGCCGATCATCTGAGCTGAGGTATATCCATAGAAAAGTATCTTGACAATGACAATATATCCAGTTCTCCAAGATCTTGTTAAGAAAGTATCTAAGTTAGACTAAGTAAGTACATATACACTCTGTTTCCTCAGGAAAAGGTATGCTGCAATGCAGATTTCTCAATCATCACTTGGTCTTGAAGCCACAAACAACACTATGTCAAGATATAGCATGAACAGTTCGAAGCAGGAATTCGCTAACCCAGAAGGTCTAGCCGAAGCTCAGACTCCAAACATTCCTAACCAGTTCAACATGTTTATATCTATGTCAAATTCTTCATCTTCTGCTTTCAACAACCCACCAATAGATGAAGAAGATGAAGAAGAACCTGATAAAATTTCATCAGTTGTAAGCATGCTTAAGGGCACAATAGAGCGCAAGAAGCTTAATAACTCCTCTGGATTCAATGAGACTGGCTTAAATGAAGGGCGAGAAACTGAATTTCAAGGGGCCCTCAGAACTTTTGAAGTTGAAAATGATTTTGGTACATCACAAACATGTTTGGATGATGGGTTTATTATGACTCACACGAATCCCATTATGTGTGTAATGTCTGGTGAGCCTTCTCAAAGTGAATCTTCAGTGGCAGCACCTTTAGTCTCCAATGGTTTTGATGCTTATGATGGTCCAAGCAACTGTGGACAAACTTTGAGTTTCTCAAAGGCTAACAAGAAACCAATTGTGGGTAATGGATCTAAAATGAAAGGTTATTATTACTTTGTCTCTTCAGTTCTAAATTCCAATTGAAGAAATGATGATAGACTACTTGAATAATATTTTTTCTTCAATAACAGATCAATGCAAAAGGATCTATGATAACATAAAAGATGATAAGAAGGTAATACGCTATTGTGGTGACAATCTATATACACAAACATGTTGGATCGTCGTGTGCTGATTTCCTTTTTTTTTCCTTATTGTGTTGTCTTATGCAGAAGGGAAGTTTAATTCGACATGGATCTGTAACTTCTACATATTCAGGTGTTTTTCCCCCTTCAATCATCATCAAGTCACATAATAAGGAGAAAAATAGGATTCTCTAGGGTTGAGTTTTTTTATCCCCTACCCTGTGCTTTATTTATTTATGAAATTAGCCTTATTTCAATTCTCATTTTCCATGCTTATTATGTGACATTCATAAATTGTCATCCCCATTATTTGATTTCACATATGTCAATATTGATTAACTGGGATAATTTACTTGTTTCTAATGAAAAGAATTGTTTCAGTGGACAAAAGTGATCCTACAAAGAAGCGAAGGGTCGAGAGATCAAGAAAGTATGTGTACTATATACTAAATTCAGATTCAGATCCAAATGATAAACACCAATAATTTTTAAATTTCTATCTGGCTTAACGTGAGACACGTCTGAATCCACTTGTTGATGCAGAATGGCAGAAGCTAAAGAGAGAAACCTGACTCCATCGCTTCCATCAGATATGCAGTCAATTCTGAAGAGATGTGAGAATCTTGAGAAGGAAGTTCGATCTCTCAAACTGAACTTGTCCTTCATGAATAGGTATGAAGAATGAACACCATTTTTTTTTTAAAAAAGCACCCACAATGAAACTAAAATGGAACTCTTTGTTTTATGTATTTTGGAATTTACAGAAAGGACTCGGAGCAAACCAAACACATAGAAGAGCTTCAGAAACAAAATGACGAGTTAACTGATGAAAAAGAACGCCTCCTAGAAGAGATTGAGAGGATTATTTCGGAAACAGGAAACATATGAAACCATATTAAAACTCTTTTTCTTCTTTGTTGTAACATTTGGTCTCAAATATTTCTGGGTTAAAATTGTTATGGAACAATGAGCAATATCCATCAATTGAAAACCCAAGTTTGAAAATAAAAATACAAACAGAACCTCTACAGGAATCATCATCTTTGTTGTATAGACTGATTTCGTTTCATACAAACATCAAATAATCTAACCACTATCTGTTTATTCTACTCCATAAACTATCTATACACATTAACATTCACTCCCCAACCAACAATCTACAGAAAAAAAAGGAAAAAAAAGGGTGTTAGGATAATTATAGGACTCGGTCTAATACATTTGGAAAGCCGAGCATTTTCAAATACTGAATGAGCAACCACCCTGCTAAGGAAAAATATGCAACAAACAGAAAAGCTCGTTTCGATTGGGCTGCAAAAAAATCTCTGGGGCGCAACCCAAGTTTAGAAAGCCGAGCCTTCAATAAGGGGACAATGCCTATCAAGCCAACTGATATCAAGGAAGTTAAGAAACCAGTTAATGCACCAGCTATTACTTCCCATTTCCAATATTCACTCCTTCCCCTCCCAGAAAACCAGGATAACAAGATTTGCATTGACCTGTCATGCCATAGAAAGAAGAAAAATTCAAATTCTCAATTCATGAAAACTACAACTTAGATAATACATTGCAGATATATATTTTTCAGTAACAGTTTAAAAAAAAAGGCTAAGAAATGAAAATTAGATATATAGACATGCAGTTCTTTCTAAAGAATAAACAGCTATGTTCTTCGCCAATAGAGTACAGAATCTTGTATAATTTATACTCACAGTATGGAATATCGTTTGAGCATCTCAAATATGGATGGACCTTCAGCTTGGCAGTTAAAGAAATTGTCGGCATTAAGATTCACATTAGAAATACCAATGGTGTACCAACAGTCATAAGTCTTGTTCACCTAGAGAATAAGACAACATGTAGATCATTATTTTATAATCAAATACAAATTGTACACAAACAATAAACAAATTCAATAAGTTGGGAACCTCAAATATATCTCTGGTTGTCCATGCAGCTTCAAAGTTAGGCCTACAGTCAACTGGAAGGGCTTCGTTTGGAGCCTCGGCAAGTGCAAACCGGGTTTCGCCAGAATGATCACTATATGCAACCTACAATTTTTCATACACTAATTCATTAATTTTTTTAACTAAAGAAACTCAATATTAAAGCTGATTGATACTCTCAGGTGATGCCTTTAATACATATTAAAATCAACATTTCAAGAAGAAAATGTGAATATTGGCCTCTGGTTTAGATAAACAGACTGTTCCTAAGGTAACCAGGTTACAATCAGTAAGTTAGTTTGTAAATATCATTAAACTTGCAGACATGCACACTTATGCTTCACATCCAAAAGAGGAGCACAAGGAGTAATATGATGCACCACACTACAAGGTTTCTGGCCACATTTGGAAACACTGTTTATTTATGTTATTGTATCTTAGTCCTAACATTTAGAAAGTAAATGTGATCAGAGGCAGTAATTATTAGACGCTTCTCATCTGAAACTGGATCCCAATAAGGAAACAGAAATAAAAAAAATGTTCCTAAATGGGACCATTCACTGTCTCCAATAAAAGCAAACTGAAACAGTTGTACAGGACAAAAAATTGAAAATAACTAATATCTTGGAGGATGCTGCTAAATTCAAGCTTCCATAATGTTGTTCTACTTTAAAAATTAAATTCTGGATCTTTCAAACAAATCAAAACCAAAGAAGATATGTAGTAGTAAAATATCTATAAAGAATAGTCAAATAAAGAAAGACACAGAGAAAACAGAAACAAGAAGAGTCCTAACATAAAGAAAGCACATTTTTTACTCATAAAGTTTACACCATTAATGAATTATATTATACCAGTATGTGAATGAAACCCGGAAAATACCCATAAAATGTAGTGAAGTTATTAACAGGGTTAATGGCAATGCAAAATTGAGCAAAACATTTAAATTCAGTGTCTATGATGGGTGTGTTTATATAGCTCGGTGTCATATTTGAGGACCCATGCCAAGTATATGGGGGAAAAGGTTTTTTATCCAAAGATTTACATGTTTGGAAGACCACAAATAATAAATAATACCATCATATTTAAGTGGGAGAAAATATCACAATCTCATACATCTAACTCCAGCATGTCTTTATGGTTTCATAGGCAGAAAAAACACAGGTCTACATACTCTAAAAGAAGAAAGAAATAGTGTAAAGTTATAGCACAGAATGAGAAGCAATACTTTGAAAACAGAAGCCCAGTAGTAATCATAGCGACAGCGGAATTTCTTTCTTTCAAATGGGTAAAGCACATAGTTTGCTTTGTAATTCAATAATCCAAGTTTGCAGACCTTTGAGGACCTAAGATCAACACCTGCAAAAAGGCAGCAACACCTGGGTAAAAAACAGAAGGAATCATTGTAAAGCTATAATTGAAATATTTTGGTGCCCCAACCAGAACATGCAATATATCTAACATGAATTTACATTCTCCTAAACGCTAGTTTCATTTTCTAAATTTTCTTTGTTAAACAAAATTGAAATAATTAAGCTAACACAAACTTTATCATGATGCATCAAACTAGTTTGAGGAGAAGAAAACTAAAACTACATGGCTCAGACAGTTACAAAAATTTTAATCATTCCTCTCGAATCACCACAATGCAACATATTCAAGTTCATTTTCAATATCCTGTTGTTTATACTAGTTTGGAATAATAAAGAAAGAGTTGCTCCACCCTTCAGAAAGCAAAGGTCAACTCTTGATCTCAATCACCACCATCCTTTCTCGCCAACAGTTTTTAGTTACAATAATACTGCTTCTAATGATTTGTTAGCAAAAACTACTAAAGTCATCCTTCGTGTTCAGTTGCATTATTCAATGTCTCTTATAGATTTAACTTACTGCACTTATTACTAGAATCTTCCCATCCCATCCATCTGGAAGAAACATTAAGCAAAATGTCCATTGCTTCACAAAAAAGTCCAACTCCAAACTAGCTTGCAATTCTGACTCATCTAAAGATATAACTGTCATCTTATATGATTCTAATCCGAAACTATGGCAAAACAGTCATTTGCATTCCATAACTATTATGAGATCATAGTATGTCTAATGAAAACATCTAGACCTGCATTTGTTCAGAAATTTCCAACTTCAAACAAAGCATTCCCCCTTCATATGAAAGAAGCCTATGTTCCCAATTCCCATGGCCGGGTTAGATGTTATTCCATTAAACTAGCTGCATAGCATAGACCAGCTAAGACAATATAAAACAAGGAACTAGATACATAGACACATGTTCAATGATCAAATTTCAACTCAGAAAAAATGGAAAACACATTTATTAGATCAAACATGTAAATCAACAAGGTTTCTCAAATAGGAAGTAAATCCCCCAACTTATTTTCATATGAAACCAAAAGAGATAAAAAAAACTTACTGCTGGAAATGATCTTGCATTGAGAAGGAACAGAGATTGGATTAACGATCCACAAGTTCTGAAACGAAACGGAAACAAAGCCGACGAGGCAGGGAAAGGAGAAGAAGGAGATGAAAGCTAAAGAGAGGAACAAAAGCGAGCGACGGAAACAACAGGTGTCGCGGCGCGGGACCAGCTGATGGTTGGGTTCAGCCGCCGTCGAGTCCATGGCGGCCTGTATGAGTTTGTAGGGTGAGTAAATCAAGGATCGGAGGTCTTTCGCGGAAATCTGATCCCGCCACCGGACGAATCAACGGCAGTCGGAAATCCTCTGCCGGCAAAACATGGTCCGATAATTATTCGCATTTTCCTTCCTGGATGATGATGAGAAATTTAAGAAAGAAAATGTACTGACCGGTGAAATCTTTTTTTTACAGACAGACAACAAGGTCAATGAAACTTTGGCTTCTTCTTCTGGTCCAACTACCAGCACAGCTAGCGCTAAATTCATAAATGTGAATCAAAGGTACCCGATTTATTATATAATAGATATTTTATTTTTTAATTGTTAATTTTTGTATTAATAATAAAATAAATTTGTATATGTACATGTCATTTCTTTTTAATTACAATTATGGGTGAAAAAATTAAAAAATATTGAAATAATATCGATTTTTTTTTAAATTCATTAAATCGGTTATTTACGAAAATAATATTTATAATTTAATAAATATAATACTTATAAATAAATAATGACTAATGGAATTATAAATAATTAAAAAATTGTTTTTATTTCAAAAATTAGATTAGTCGCCATTATAAATTTGTTAACAAGATTAAACAGAGATCGATTAATCTTAATAAATTTATTTTTTTCTCTTGTTAAGGCTCAAATCTTAAATTATTTGTTATGTCTCTTTAATTTTAACATATTTTTTTTAAACAAATTTGATGTTAATTTATTTGTATAAATTTAATTATTAAAAATAAACAGTAATATTATATATATATATATATATATATGTATAGGTAATTCATAATTATTTTATTTTACTAGATATAAAATTAATTTTATTTTATTTAAAAATTTGTTTTTTTTTTTAGAATAAATCAATAAAATCTAATATGATGCTTAGTTAGTCTCTAAAAATGTTGATTATTAAAAAAAAAATTATTTTACGATAAAAGCCTTTAATTTTTTTATTTTTTTTAACGATTTGGTTAACTTATGAAATATCGATATACATAAATATTGCATACATAGATATATTACTCAACAATTAAGTAGCTCATCTTTCTCGAGAAATATAATATTAATTTTCAAAACAAGTCATTAGACTAAGATATTAAATAATTCAATAAGTGTGATTTTATTTATTTATTTACAATACTATTTAATGTCAGTACTTAACACAAACAAGAAAAAATAAGTCGTATGAGCCACATTTTATAAATGACCATTTTGATAAAAGAAAAACATTTAAAGCATAGTAATTTTATAATAATATATATTTTTTTTCATTTAAGTTAAAAAAAATTCATGGTACTACTTTAAAATAAAATAAAAAACAATTCATATTTACTCCAATTTCCTTGTTATATCATTGGTGAGGCAATCAAATATTTTTTTAGCAAAATAAAATAAAAATAATTTCCAGTTTCCAGTTATCATAGGTTTCACGTGAAATTAGTTGCAACAATCAATATTAGCTATGTTGCAATAAATATTTGATATAATATTTACAAAAATCTTCAATAGTGTAAGACTGTTTGGAAGCAAATATTTTTATATTCACGTTTTTATTTAATTTTTGCTAAGAATGTTCATATTTTACTTTCTCATATCAATTTATTTATTTTTGCTCAGAATATCAAAATTATATATTTTCATTTTACTTTCTCATATCAATTTATTTATTTTTGCTCAGAATATCAAAATTATATATTTTCATACATGTTAGGATTTTGTAGTTAGGGCCAATTCTTCACATTCTTTTGGGTATATTATATATCTATAATTAATTAATTAAACATATATTCTTAAAATTATAAATTATTATCTTAAATAAACCAGTACCATATGTCTCAAACACTTAATAAATACAGATATTTATAGTAAGAATTAAATATAAAATCATGATTATATTAAACTTCATTCTTTCATTTATTTAATAATACATCTTTAAACACAAACATCAAATTATTATTATTATTATTATTATTATTAATAATTTTAAGAAGCTAATATGACACTAGATTTTAAAATATTTTTAATATAAAATAAATATTAAATATTGAAAATACAAAATAATATTTATGGTAGAAAATATTATCATAATATTTGTAATTCATAATAATGCTGGCAATATTATCATAATCTCTGCAATATATATTATTGCTTTTAAAATCAATTGATACTCAAATTCTTTGATTTTGACAACTATCACTTTAAATATCTAATTTGAGAACATTTTCTATTATATGAATTTAAATTTAAATAAAAAAGAAACATATTTTAAAAATGATTCATATCCATAATCCATATTATCTTAGTTAATAATTAACTGCATAACATAACAATGGTTTAAGTTAGGAAATGATAAATTAATATAAATTATTTTATTTTTGGATAGATATGGGAAATATTTTTGATATTTGAAATTGAAACGGACATTTCACTTTTAATTTGAACTTTTGATTCGATTATGAGAGAGACGGATTCAGAATCAGACAGAGGAGGAGAGAGAGAGAGAGAGAGAAGAGAGAGAGCTGAAGCGTATTCTTGCACAACTCGTCGCAAGGCTTATTCTTTGCTTGCCATTATTGTTTATATCGTCATCACACGCATCTGATTACTGCCAGATGGATTTTAGGGTACTTTAACTTCATACCCAGAAGCCAATATACTCTGTAACCGAAATCTATGCACTAGGGCTTCATTCATCTGAATCGGCTGTTCATTTTGATTAAGGTTAGCTTCAAATCCGTCAATTCTGTGTTTTTTAACGTCATTTCAAGTGGGTTTGTGCATATTTCAAGGGGGTTTGTGTTTTTTTGTTGAATCTTCATTGCTAGCATGAAAACAAGTTTTGACTTTCTGGTGACTGTTTTTGATTTGATTTGATTGATTGCTACACCTTGATTGTTTATGTTTATATATTTCCATTTCATTTGACTAGATGCTATCGTCAAAGACCGAAGCCAGGAAGAGACTTAGTGAGGATTCAGGGAGTAGTAGGAAGCTGAAACATGAGATTGACACTATAAGCAAAGCCCTTTACCTTGATAAATCCAGGTCAAAGAGTTCTGTTTCTACTGCATTTGGTTCCAGATCCAAACCTGTGGGGAAACCGAACTTGCCCGAGTCAAAAACGAAGAAGATTAACGAGGGGAATGAAGACAACACCATTGCTAAGGACAAGAAGTCCATTTGGAATTGGAAGCCATTGAAGGCGTTTACCAATGTGCGGAATCGTAGGTTCAATTGCAATTTCACGCTTGAAGTCCATTCCATTGAAGGCTTGCCTTCTTATTTTGAAGGGTTGAATCTCCGTGTCCATTGGAAGAGGCGAGATGGTGAGTTGGAGACTCGTCCTGCCAGGGTTACTCGAGGAATTGCTGATTTTGGGGATCAACTGAAGCATGTATGCTCAGTCTATGGTAGTAGGAATGGTCCTCACCATTCAGCCAAGTATGAGGCAAAACATTTCTTATTGTATGCTGCAGTGTCTCGTGGTCCAGAACTTGACCTAGGAAAGCATCGGGTTGACCTTACAAGGCTACTTCCTCTTACTCTGGAAGAATTAGAGGACGAAAAGAGCACTGGAAAGTGGACAACTAGTTACAGATTGTCGGGCAAGGCTAAAGGTGCCACACTGAATGTTAGCTTTGGATATTCTGTAATTGGCGACAATTCTGTTGCACCTCAAGTTTCCTCTGTTAAGGATGCTTCTGAAATGCTCAATTTCAGGAGGCATAATACAAGTGAATTGAAAATACGCCGAGCTGGAAGCCTTCCTTCTCTTTCTGTAGAGGACATTAAAGATCTTCACGAGGTTATACCCCTTTCTAGATCAGAACTTTCAACTTCAATAGATCTTCTATATCAGAAACTCGATGAAGAGTCTTTGCAAATGGAAATTGCTTCTGAAGCCAAGGTTATCGATTTATCGGAATCCACCGCGTGCCTTGAACCAAATGCTCATGTATCTGATTTCATCAAGGAAAATGCTGGGAAAGCAGCTGAAGATGGTGAGTTCTCTGTTACAGAGTATGGGATAGAGTGGAGTTCAAGAGAACCAGATATGTCTGGACAAATATATACTGACAATTGTTCTGCTTTGGACATTCAACTTCAAGATGATGCTATTGAGAAACCTGTCAACACTACAAATGCATTGATCATGGAGGTTGGAGGTATTACTAATTCAGAATGTGATCTTGCTGCTTTGGACATTCCACTTCAAAATGATTCTAAAGCTACTTCCCTGGATGAGAAACCTGATAACACTACAGATGGATTTGTAGCAAGTGATAAAATAACCGAAGTGGAGAAGTTGTGTTCCAAAGAAATGCTAATGAAGGACCTAGAAATAGCTTTGAGTAATATGTCAGATTTGACATTAGGAATGGATTCTCCAAGTGGACTCCAAGATGCAGAAGATTTCTTGGATGTTAAATCAAACAACGAGATTTCTAGGACGGTTAGATCGCTAAGCTTTGACGACACTACCGATTGTATAGCTGGTGAGTTTCTTGACATGCTTGGAATCGAGCACAGTCCCTTACGCTTGAGTTCTGAAAGTGAACCCGAGTCACCAAGAGAGCGCTTATTGAGACAATTTGAGAAAGACATCTTAGATTCTGGGTGTTCGTTATTTGATTTTGATGGTTATGCGGATGACATTGTTGGATCTGAAGAACATGATGATTTCTATGAGGAGGACATGGATCTACTATCAGAAATTGAACTGGCAATTGACAACTCAGAACCCATGATTCAGAAAACAAGAGCATCGATACTGGAAGACTTGGAGACTGAAGAACTAATGCGTGAGTGGGGTTTGAATGACGATGTTTTCAAGGGTTCCCCACCTGATAATTTGGGCGGGTTTGGGAGTCCCATTAAACTTCCTCCTCAAGAGCTTCAGCAGTTACCTCCACTAGAAGAAGGGTTAGGTCCTTTCGTTCAGACAAAAGATGGAGGGTTTCTACGGTCTATGAATCCTGCAATCTTTAGGAATGCTAAAAGCAATGGTCGTTTGGTCATGCAAGTTTCCAATCCAGTTGTGGTGCCTGCTCAAATGGGTTCAACTATAAACGACGTATTGCAGCATATGGCTTCAGTTGGGATCGAGAAGCTCTCGATGCAGGCAAATACATTAATGCCCTTAGAAGATATTACTGGGATGACAATGCAACAAATAGCTTGGGAAGAAAACACATCCACGCTTGAGCCAACTGACAGGTTCTTAATTTTTCTATATTTTGGTTTTTGAAGATTCATGTTGTTTAAGCTAAAATTAAATAATTCAAGTTGTTGCTCTCTTATTGCAGACAAACACCATTGCAGCAAGAAAATGAATGTTTTAGAGAAAGCAGAGCGGAAGATAGGTCTAGGTCATGTAAGATGGATTATAGAGGAAAAGAGATGGACTCGGAATATGTATCACTAGAAGATCTTGCTCCTCTCGCAATGGATAAAATCGAGGCCCTCTCGATCGAGGGTTTGAGAATACAATCCGGTATGTCAGACGAGGAAGGATCAGCAAATATCAGTTCACAATCTATAGGTCAAATTTCAACCCTAGAAGGGAAGAGAGGAATAGAAGGTTCTGGAGGGCTTCAGCTACTGGATATTAAGGACAGCAACGATGATATTGATGGATTAATGGGTTTATCACTTACACTTGATGAATGGATGCGGCTCGATTCTGGCGATGTTTATGATGAAGATCAAATCAGTGAGCGGACTTCTAAAATCCTGGCCGCCCATCAGGCTTCCAGCTTGGAATTGATACGTGGAAGGTCAAGGGGAGAGAAAAGACGTGGAAAAAGTAGCAGGTGTGGTATTATGGGGAATAACTTCACAGTGGCGTTAATGGTACAGCTTCGTGACCCTTCAAGGAATTATGAACCAGTAGGGACACCAATGCTGGCTTTAATTCAGGTCGAGAGAGTTTTTGTACCACCGAAAATGAAAATATTCAACACTGTCGTAGAACTGAAGGAAAGAAACAAGTCAAGACCTACAAAAGTGGGAGAAGTAAAAGAAGAGCCAAAACAGGAGGAAGAGAATCACGAAGAGGAAACTATCCCTAAGTTCAAGATCGCTGAAGTTCATGTTGCAGGTCTGAAAATTGATCAGGGAAAAAAGAAACTTTGGGGTTCATCCAGTCAGCAACAGTCTGGTTCAAGATGGTTACTTGCTAATGGAATGGGCAAGGGAAATAAGCAGACGTTTATGAAGTCCAAACCTCCTATGTCAGTGGCTAAGACTGGTGATACTTTATGGAGCTTCTCTAGTCGTTTCAAGGCTAAAAATTGAAAGGCTTAACATATCAGATTATGGCAAGAAATATACAGGTTCTGTAAACATTGTGACACAATATAGGTTTGATCAACTGTCATATGCTTATGTAATGCTCTAGAATGATGTCTTTTTCTCTTGTCACATTGTGAATGAAAGATTAAATGCCATATAGAGATTTGTTGGCCTTGTTCCTCATAAGTTTATATATATATATCAATAGATAATCTTTCAATTTTGAATAGAAGTGTTAAACATTAGAGGCATAATTTGAAATCTTGTGAAATATGAAGGATATGTCTCAAATAATAAAAAGGGTTTTTAATAGGTCTGCATAATAAAACTAGTTTTTTCTAAAGCCGACAAGAAGAGTTGGCGTGGGAAAAAGGGAGCCTCTCTGTCTATGTCTCTCATTGTTTGTTTTTGCCAAAATTCATTGTCATGATTTCTTGATTTTAATAGTAACAATTTGTCTCGAGAATTGAGGGGAGAGCTGACATTAATTATTATCCTTAGAAGCGGCTCTGGGTAAATTTTCTTGAGAGAGAGAAAGAAGAGATTTTTCCATGGAAGACAATACCACGAGAAGCAAGTTTAGTAAAGTCTGTGTCTTTTGTGGAAGCAACTTTGGCCATAGGAAGGTCTTCAGTGACGCAGCAGTGGAACTGGGGAGTGAATTGGTTGGCATTTAATCCATTAGACTCGTCTACATTTTATTTCTTACTCTTTTATCTGAGCTTATTCTGTGTACACTTCTTCTAGCTGTTTCAGATTGCATGTTAAGTGTTCGATGATATACCTGGTTTGTTTTTCATTTTTATTTGCCATGACTTGAGCTTATGTTCTTTCCCTTGTTTTTGGCTATCAGTTATGAGTTCATTAGGCTGATGATTATGCTTCTTTTTTCTTCTTCCTTAATATGGGTATTTTGATGATGTTCAGATGTTGGATATTTAAGGTTTATTTGGAAAGGATGATTTATCCAAGTTTTTGTTTGTATCTAGATCTAATTTAGATTTTCGATTTATTTTTAGAAACTTATTGTTTTTCGATTGGTGAAAGAAGTGTAGTTGGATTAGATGACAATTCATTTGAACAATGGGCTTTTGCCAAGACTTTTGATCTACAAACTTTTATTCGAAATTATCCAATTTACTTTCGTTTAGTTTGATTGTCTATAAATTGTAACATCTTTTGTGTTAGGTATGACACATATATACATAGGATTATGGGTTATTATTAGTGGATTAGGGGGAAAGGGTATTTTAGTTTTGTGACTTGATGTACTCTTACAAGTAGAGACATTGTGACATAAGATTACAGGAACCATTATTCAATAAAAACCTATAGAATGGGCGATTCCCCAAGGACGTAAGCACGGTTAGAAAAAAATCTCGTTAAATCTTGTGTTCAATCTCTATCGTTTTGGATGATTTATATTATGTGAATTCTAACACTTTGTAACAGTAGGTCAATCCAATATATGAAGAAACACTTATTACCTTCAAAGTTCTTCATGGTATGATAGTTTTAGGTCTATCGATAGTCTTCTGCTGCATTCGCCAATGGCAAGAGCAACCATTGGTGGAGGGTTCCAAAATATTATCACTACTCACTATATCTCTATTCTACCTTTTTTTATACTACTGTTCTTTTTCTATACCATGATGCAACCAAACAGCGCTAGCATGTCTTGTCACAAATCAACAAGCACAAAGTCTTGTGTCGTGCTCTTGTTATGTCGTCAGATCAGGAGCGTTGGATGCTTGGCTTGCTGGTTGTGGTGTCTAGGTTGCTAAGGCAAGTCTGTTTCCTTTTATGGCTCTGTAAGTTTTCTAGGTTCCAGATTTTCAGTTATAAAAGAAAATATCAGAAGGCTTGTTTAGCTCAGTGGTAGAGCACAAGGTTCGTGGCCATAACGCCGTGGCACCTATGAAAGAAATTTGTGCGCAGACTGTGTCAATTCAAGGCTCATCATTCTGCGGACACTCCATGACTCTTCTGTGCACGAGAAGCTTGACATAGACCATTTGTTCGGATTTATGTCCAAAGCCACTGTTTTTTGTGTTGAATTAAGATCTTTCGAGTCTCCCCATTTATGTTGAGGGGCGAGTGTGGTAATATCAAACTTGGCCTATTCCAAAGCACATCTTTACCTGTCCAATAGTACATTAACTCCAAATAGTTGTGTCTTCTCAAGAAAAACTCATTTATATTTATCTAGGAAGTTGTTCTTTATTTAACTAGCTTCCTTTTATTTGTCTATAAATTATAGCATTTAATAGTAGACAATCCAATATATTAAGAAAAGTTTAAAATGTAGTTGAATTTTAGTTTGGATGACAAACAAAATTTGAGTTGTACAAGACACAAATAATTTTTCATCTTATAAAAACCGCATATGTGTAGAGTGTTTTGAGTAATGAATGTGGATTGCAGGTTGAGAAGAATATTGGATTGGTATATGGAGGAGGAAGTGTTGGTCTGATGGGTTTGATTTCCCAGAAGGTACATGATGGTGGTTGCCATGTTATTGGGTTAGTAAGAAATGGAACTGAACAACTAATATCTTCCTCCTGATTTTCTAATCAAATAAATTTTGATCCTTTCTATCTTCAAATTGTGATATATGCAGTGTAATCCCCAAAGCTCTTGTGCCTCTTGAGGTATCTATTCTGTTCTTGTATCAACTAGTGATAATCTTTCTGTCAATAGTAGACATTGATCACTGGCTTAGTTTATCATAATAGATATCTGGTGAAACTGTTGAAGAAGTTAGGATTGTCTCAGACATGCATGAGCGCAAAGCTTTAATGGCTAGAGAGTCTGATGCTTTCATTGCTCTTCCTGGTAAGAACATAACTCATAATACAATCTATATATTGACCTCTCTAATGGCGGTTTTATCTGTTTTAGGCGGATATGGAACCATGGAAGAACTATTGGAGATGATAACATGGTCCGATCTTGGAATTCATAAAAAGCCGGTAAAACTATCCAACTTTTTTCCCTTGTTGAAGATATATTTGATGGTTAATGTTCTATTTTGTATTGTGTTTCCTAGATTGGTCTACTAAATGTTGATGGGTATTATAACAAATTGCTGGCATTGTTTGATAATGGTGTTGAAGAGGGTTTCATTAAGCCAGATGCTCGTCGAATTGTCCTCTCTGCTCCAACCGCTAAAGAGCTTCTAATGCAGATGGAGGTAATGATAAAATCATACATTTTCATTTTATCTCATTCAAACTAGTAACAAAGAAAGTCAGTCATTTGCTATTCTTCTTTGTCTATACATTTTTACTCAAAAAAACCAACAGAAGTTTCTAATCAAGCTTATTTGAAGAGGCATTAAAATGAAATGTTTGATCTCGAGCAAAATTGCTTATATCCCTTTAACCAGGAATGACTAGCACGACACCCTGATTTCTTGATTAGAGTGTTTTTAGTGAGAATCAAATATGGATATACTGTTATTGTTAATGCACCCTTAATGAAAATGATGCATAACCAAGCAAATTGACAACTTTCTCAATTACTAAGTCTATTACTCATTGTCCTTCTTCTACAAAATTTGGAGTTTCTTAGTCGTATCAAATGTTGATTTTGCTTTCAAGTTTGGATCTATTTTGTCAATTCAAATAGGAATTCATATATAATCACAAATAATGGTTGCCTAATTATCCTCCTTCCATAACAAAAATGACAGCAATATATGCCTTTTAAAGATCATGTGGCTCCTCATGAGAGCTGGCAGATGGAGCCATTATCAGACTTCAATCTCAATCGACTTGAACCCCAGGAACATTAATAATAATAATTCCTGAATTATTGAATTTTGTTTTAGAAGAAGATTGAAGACGGCTCTATTTGTTTTTATCGATCAGGGATTATTTTACAAAATTTGTTATTCTTTGCGTGGTTTATTCTTAGACGTATAATATTCGGCAGAGTTGTAAAACCTTACTCTTCTTGTCTTTCAAATTCATGTATTGTTTGCTAAATCTTTTAAAATTTGAAAAAAATATATATCAAACCAATTCAAATATACGATTTGGTATGGTATGCAACTTTTATTTTTTAAACAAGAAATGTATTATATTTTAATGTTAAACTTAATAAAATTATTAGTGTTAGTTAATATAGTAGAAAAAAAACTTCAAATTTTTATAAAACAATTTTTTTTGTTTATTTATTTATGTAGCACTATTTTTATAAAATAATATATAGAAAATTTTGTTTTAATTTATCATTTTATTTTTCTCTTTTAATCATGTTATTTAATTCATTAATTAAAATATTTTATTTTTTAAAATTTATTTTATTATTATATATTATTATCTTGCCAGTCGTTAACCAAACAAAAATTAATTATTTTTTTAAATTTGTACCAAACAAATAATTGAAATAATCCCCCAAATTATAACTCCTGTTTTTTTTTTTTCATCTTTCTTCCGGACAAAACAACAAGTTATTTGTTAAATGTGGTCTTTATTTTTTATTGAAAAAATTAAAAGAAGACAACAAAGTAGAAAATAGAGAGATAATAGTAAAAAATTTGTAATGCTGACTTTATGGGTCTGGCCTAAAATAATTTGTAGATCCCTTAAAATTGAAATTTAAATGAAAATTGGAACTATATGCCCTAAGCCTATTATTGGCTTATCCCATATATATATATATATTTGTTTATTCTTTTCATTTTCAAACCAACGAGTGATGTACACGTTATATGTCCAAGAAAACAGCAGAAAAAGAAAAACAAATCTCCAAGAAAAAAGAAAAGAAAAGAAAAGAAAAGATAGAAAGAATAAAAGGAGATGTGGCTGGGGAAGTTTTGGAATGCGAATTATTCAAAGTGCTACGTGGCAACAACCCAATTCACGAAAGTTTGTAATAGATTATCATGAGTGATTGTTTGCCGAAAGTGATGATGATGAGAAAGCTTGAAGAAGATCAATCAATAATTGACTAATTCTTTTTTAAATAAATATAATATATATATATCCACTGCTACATGATCACAATTCACATGTGGGCGCCCATGCCTCCTCCTCCTCCTCTTCTTGCTAGTGGAAGTTTTGGGAATCTTTTTATATTTTTTATACTCTTTTGGATTATATATTATTATATTATATATATATTCAAGTGATCTCATCTTGTTCCGTTATGAACATGGACAAGTTGGTTGATGATCACTAACCTAGCTAGATCCCTTCAAAACTAATAATAACAAATGTTATAAAGATTTTGTTAAAATTTGAAATCTACCCAGGTAGGCTATATATATATAGGTAGATCTGCCTTTGTATCCAGTTAGGTAGCTAATGTCTATGTGTTTTTGTAGGAGAAGCATATCATTTTAGCTAAGATCATGCTATTGAAATTAAGAAGTAGATTACTTATGAAAGATTAAATCAATTATAGGATTGATCTTCTAGGTTAGAAATAAAAGTGGAGTTCGATTCAGTCATGTGTCAAATTTCGCTCCCCGGATTAATTAGCTAAGTGTTTTGCGGGCTATAGGCTAACTCGCGGGTATCAGTCGTATTCCGAACAAATGGAACCCAAATTCTTATTAGTAGAATTGAAGTTTATTAAAATTGTAAAAGTTTAATTTTAAAAAATATTAGTTATGTCTAATTATATAATTTTAAATATTGATAATTTAATCAAAAAAACACAAATATATTTAAGTATAATTAATTAAAAGATATTATTAAAATATATTTATTTAAATAAATAATAACTTTTTTTTATTAATTTGTAAATGTTATTTTATTTTTTAATAAAATTAAACAAAATCAAAATTATTTATAGATTGGTAAAATTTTAATCTTGTAAATTTAAAAGAAATCATATAAACTTAATTTGAATTTCATTTTCAATAAGATCATTTTGTTTCTTGATTAATTTTTTTTTATTATAAAATTAAGTAGCCAATGAGAATAGGAGAGAGGAGGCATTTCTCATCCTCCACTCCCAAAAGAGAAAGTTCCCACTTGATAAAACAAATGACCCATACCCAAAAGGGAAACCCCTTTGTTATCATTCTTAACTTGAATTCTTGTAAGATCTAGCTACCAGTTAATTTTTATTCATTTATTTATTTATTTTTAAGATAACAGTTTTTGTACAACACAAATATAATAAATAATTGTCACAACACAATTAAATATTACATTCAAGAAACCTCACAGTTAAATCATTTGACCAACTTGTTCTGGTCATCACATGTTTAGTGTTCTTTTTCTTTTTTATTGTTTATTTTTTTTAAAGCTTATATATTAAATTATAACTCATTACTTAATTACACTCAGTGTTATGGCCTCATTTTGAAATGATATTTTTTTCATATTGGAAATTGTTAAGTAATTTATTTTATTCAAGCTGGTGAAATTTTTATATGGGGAAGAAGTTAATTATGAAGTTTTACATGTGATTACAACGGTAATTCGTTTTTGTGGTTTTAATCCAAATTTTTCCGCTAACAGTTTTTTCTTAGTTTAATCGGTAGTTAACCGAGGATGAAACATGAATGATATTTGTATTCTCGCCCCGATGACGCTCGATTATACTCCAAACACTAACTAAACACAGTAGAATATATAATATCATTAATAGATTCATTTATTTTTCGTATTTTACCGTACATTATTTAATTTGAATATCATTTTTTTTATTGGGTCATTCATAAAAACAAGTTTAACTAGACATGATAATATATATATATATATATATATATATATATATATATATATATATATATATATATATATATATATATATATATATATATATATTTCAAAAAAAGTATTCTCAAATGGGTTGTATTATGGTATAATTGCTCTTTCAAGCTTTTACTCTTTCTTATTATTATTGTAGTGAAACTCTAATTACTTATTTATTTAAAAAAAACTAAAGAGACAATTTATGTATTAATTAAAACCAATATTCACTCGGTCAAATTAATATACCCTCATATTCTTTTCAAGTATTTTTTGTTTTTGTGATGGATGAAAAAGCATGATCACGTACTTATTCTCTTTAAGCATATGATACCGTATGTTATTTTAATAAATTATTCTCTGTATAACATTCATGGCTAGCTATTGGTTGATTACAATATATTATATATGTATATAATGGAATCGAAAAGCATATTTACTTTTATGTGATTTAATTAATCTCAAAGGCATATATACTTGTAACTAAATCGGCTTTTGCGCCGTATAAAGATCTTGGCGTGGGTTCTCATACATAGTATTTGTTGATTTCCTATTGGTCTTGGCTTCATCATATATATAACAATTCTGATTATTTATTTAGTTAAAGTAAATTCCTTTTAAATCTTTTTCATAGGTGTCACGCCATTATTAGTGTTAGAGGCAAGGGAAATATAAAGTAATTAAATTATATATAATTAACGATTGAGAGAAAGTTGTTGAATATTATGTGCAAGTACTTAGTTTGAATTAATACTAATATGTATGGTTAATTAAAAGCCTCTTAATTTATTAACCTTATTTGCTATAATATTTTTTTTTATTTATCAAAAAATAAAATTATAATCTAAAAAAATTTCTAGCTTAATCTAAATACTTATAAAAAAATTTAGTGTTAATCACATTTTTCATATCAATGTCAATAAAATCAAATTTACTTTTTATCTTAATAATTTTTAAAAAGTAACTATAACCGTGATTATCACAAAATACTAATTTTTAAATAATTATATTAAGAAGATAAATAATAATTTATAGGATGATAACACAAGACAAATAATGGTAGAGAAATATAAATATTTATGCAAGTTTTGAAGATTTTATTTTAAACTTAATTTATCGTTTTTTTAGAATGTTAGAGTGTCATTCTTGTGCTCACAAACACACATAACAAATTTAACCACAGGATCTGTGTAGGCCCGAAGTTTTGGGCTCTTTACTTTTTATTTAACTTTTGTGTTATATTGAAACATTATTTAAATTATTAGAAGTAATTTAGTCTCATTGGTTAAATTTATAATATCACTTCTAAGGTCGTATTATTATTTTTTATTTTTTTTGGTACGAGGTCTGAGTATGGTGGGCCGTGGGCGGTGGGCGGTGGGCAGCCCTTGGGCAGTTGGCTAGCTCGCTCCACTCCACCCTAGGGCTGACAGTTTGACAGATAGGCTCGAATCCAATATCTAAACACATGTGATGGGCTCGAATCCAAGTTCCAAACGAAGTTGAATATTTAAATTTTGTTGGTGTAGGGTAGAAGTTGGGATAAATAGTGGTTGTATTGATTATGATATTTTGAGAATTACAAATATTTTCACTTGCCTCAAGATTATATTAATTATGAATTAATAACAATAAAAAAGTATTGGTGCAGAGATATGCATGCAGAAGAGAGATGAAACATGAAAATAAAGACGACAGCTAGCTGATAGGTAAGGCAATGGGCGGGGCAAGCAGCGACGGTCAATCTGATCATCGATCGATCTTAAAGGATAAGGATCCAATGAGAAGAAAGTCTCTCTGTTTTTTTGTCTTTTGTCTCTTGTCTCTGAGAGAGACCATTATCTCATTAATGTAAAATTGATTCAATCGTTTAGATTTAAAAGAAAAAAAAAACATTGGTCACAACAGTTTAGTAATTAATGCCCCACAACTACAAATATAAATTTAATTAATTAAACTTGATAAATTTATCAAATAAGAAATTAAAAAATATGTCTCTCTTGTATTTAATTGAATCTGAACTATATGGATATGAGAAGAGTACCACACAAATTAAATATCATTTTTATGGGATAATATTATTTATTTCTTTTAATATTTAGAAATCTCAAATATATAATTTTAATTATTAATAGTTTATAAAAGATATTTAATATATGAAAAATGTTTGGGAGCACGACTTTGGGGACTACTCGTACAACGAAAGTGATATCGCTGTTATACGAAAGTGACCTTGTTATTATATAAAAGAGACCTCGTTGTTATACGAAAGGGACGATGTCTCTTTTGTATATCAGCGATGTCACTTTCGCGGTACGAGTCGCTCCCCAAAGTCATGCTCCCTATAGATCCTCTTAATATATATATAAATATATATATATATATAAATATATAAATATATATATATAAAGCCGCTATAATAAATTTCAATTAATTCACATTGTACATTAAATACTTTTGCAGATGTCTGATCAAGTGTGATATATACTTATTTTATATTAATTATAATTTAACATATTAATTTCTCATGTACTTTATTTATAAAACATTGTTTAATTAATTATTGACATATTTAACAATTAAACTGCATGTTAATTTCATTTAAGTTTTTTTTTTTACAAAACTAAACAAGAACTATGTTGTTTTGGGGAGATTTTATACCGTTTTTATTTTTTTTTAAATATCTTTCATATTACCATATTTCTATATTCTAACTAGCTATCAAATCATAATATTTTGGTTTATCAAATCATTTATTTCATTAATTAAAATACTAAAATATTTATACTTTATTTTTATTAAATTTAAAATATAAAAAAATATTTTAATAATTCAATAAAGAATATTTTAAATAACTATTATTTTTATCAAACATTTTATAAAAATTTAAGAAATGAGAATTTTGCGGGTTGGATTGGGCCGGTTGAGGGCGAAGATTGACCGATTGTCATTGATTTATCGGTCAAAAACGAGTCGTAACTCGTGATTGATCTTCTCGGTCGAAAATATCAAACCATAGATAAATTAAAACTAACGATTAGATGCGAGGCTAGCGAAAACTCTTGGTCGATTGTCAACACATAGGTAAAAAGTACGGTCAGATAACTGACAAACATGACAGACTTTTACGGTCGTTCAGTTGCTCCTTCTTTATTCTCTGTTCCCTCACATGGAGAGGGCAAAATAGTAATATTTTAATATATATATTACTGTTTTGCCCTCCATAGAAGAGGAAAGAAATCCGTAATAGAGGATCGATCTTGGATATATATTTTGCGATTTTAGTCGGAAAAAATACATTTTTATTTATTATTAACATAGTTATATTTTTTAAAGAACATTAATAATATTGTATTAAAATAATATAAATAATTTAGTTTAGTTTGTTAAATTATTTATATATTATAATAATTCTAACTAGGCTTCAGATACCAATATTAATAGATCAATAATTTAAAATAAAAATATAAAATAAGAAAGTAAGCAAATAAATAAATTTCTCCTAAAATTTGAAATATTATTTTATAATTATTAAATAAAAAATTAATGTTAATTTAATTTGATTAAATTTAATATTAAATTATTATATTTCTTTATATTATAAAAAAATATAAAAATAGATAAATTCTATAATATCCAACATTATGCATGCCCTTATAAATCTCAAATGTAATTAGATTTTTTTTTGCATGTGATATATAAAATTATAATAATAATAAACTTTGGCACATGATATTGATAATTAATAAAAGAAAAAGATTGTGTTAAAAAGCATCATTAAGTGAGCCAATAAGAGGGCGGCAGATACATATGATGGAGTGGGATGAGATATAGATATAGAGAGAGAGAGACACATGCAAGCAGAAAAACAATATATATTATAAGGAGGATAAGCCCGCCCAGATTAATAAGTAAAAAGAGATAACCCGGCCCACATTTATTCTATTAGCTAGCACCCATCAGCTTCCTCCTCCTATATAAAGCATAGGAACCCTCATAACCTAATTCCACACCCATCAAACACTTAATGAATATATCATATATATATATACTATATATTTTTTGAAAGATCCATCCTCCGTCCATGAAAACCATCCCAAAACAAACAAAACCGGCGCCGGTGGCGGCGCCGGACGGGTAAAGGAGGTGACAGAAGAGAGTGAGCACACATGGCCTTTCATGCATCTATGTAGCTTCATCTTTCTTATGCTTGAAGCTATGTGTGCTCACCCTCTTTCTGTCACCCCACCACTCTCTCTATCTCTCTCTCTTCTTGATAGCTTATTGCATGTCTATTTTTTTATTGTTTTTTTATATGGAAGCTCCTGTTGTAGGTGGTTAACATTCAATGGATGGTGGATGACAAATTAGGTTGATAAAAATTGGGCTCAATGATGTTGGTGCATGCAACTATAGAAATCACAATCTTCATATCATACTTTAGTGGAGATTTAGAGTTGGGTTTCATTAAAGATACTTTTAAAGGATTTCAATTTTCAACTCATAAAACATTCTTCAATGAAAAGTTTCTCTTTCTTTACAAGATAAATTAAAGAAAAAGCACTCATGTTATGATGTACTCACTTCATTAGTTTTTGTTTCTCTTTCTTTAATTTATTGTTGTTTAATTTGGATGATTTGATGTAAGTATTTATTACCATTATTGTCAAAACTTGATTTTATTTGGATTGTATTTCATCTTTAGATGTTTATATATTGTCTTAATAAGAGTAATGAAAAATGTTTCGTTTTTCAAAAGAAACAAGAAATTAAGCACCGATTTTGTAAAGAGTGAAACTATTTCATAATTAAATCATCCTGTGGTGTGGTGTGATGAAGAACGTTGTGACTTATTGTGAAAGAAAGTTTGGAGAATAAATATCTTGTAAGAAGGAAAAAAACACAATGAAAAATAATATTAATAGATCGATAATGGGTCATTAGAGTTGTTGAGTTGATCTTTAAGCGTTTATGATGATGTCACAGGCTATAGTTGTCACATTTTATTAGGCAATACCTTACTGGCACACAGAATTGCACTATCGACATGGATAAAGTCCCTAGTAGAAATGAAAGCATATTAATTCACACCCGGAATATTGTTTGTGACCGAAATGCGCTAGCAATGAAACTTGGAAAGCTCTTAACAATGGGTATATATAGTGTGATATTATAAATTAAATTTAATGTTTTGATTGTGTTTCACCAATTCACAAATACACTTATTAAAATTATTTATCCATCCAAAAAACCAAAGTTATACATGAATAAAGTGATTATTTGTTTACTTAACAATTTTGCAAAACTCATCATTAATTATTCTTCTAAGCAACGGAAACTTTTTAACCCACTAAGTTAACTCAAGTGTGATTTTTAAGAGACCAAATATCACAGATTCAATTCTCATTTAAAACGTTTTATGTTGAAGTGGATGTCGTTGCTACGTACGAGAGGACTGAGTCATACTAGCATCCTCCATTTACGAAAAATCTTAGTGCTCTTTTAATGTGAAAACTTTATACGGTTATTGGATCAACGAAGGACATTTTTTGTACTATGATTATTTATGATAATAACTTTTACTTGATGAACTATTTTGTTGAGTTTTATTATTATAAATTGCAATCTTCACAAAAACATAGATTAATAAAATTATTTTACACTTTCAATATAAAATATCGATGGAACTTCATGTGGGTGACGAATATCATCAAATATGGGTGATCATTAAAGTTCCACCAACATGACACAAATTAACCTATAAGGCGGCCTTTTGTCGTTAATCATTATTACTAGAACATAACAGATCGAAATGTATAGCTATATGAATATTAATTATATATTATATAGTGAGAAATTGTGATATATAATGCAAATTCAATGAATCTAAACTATGGGTGATAGAAAGTGCAAGGGACTGTTTGGGAGTTGACTATTTGGTTAAATATGGTTATTTTGATTGTGCTTCCATCTATCACTAATCATGTCAATGTCATGGAAAGAAATTCAATGTGATTTGTCAAACCCAAACAACACTCATTAGGCAACGGAAACTTTTTGTACCTCTTTCTTTTCATTATGGATTCATAATGGACATGCTTTATTTAGAACTTTTCAAATTTGTCAAATATGATCAGTCAAAAATGTCAAGCTCAATATAGTTCATTTTTGTATATGTATGGCCAACTTAGAACAACCAAATTTGATTTGATCAAGTCTCTTTTGAACTCCCCATTACCTTTTTCAAAAATTACTTTATAATTAAATGCAAATATTATTTACATTGAGAGTAGAAATGATGAAGTGACCAACTTATATCCAAGATAAAATTATTTACTATATTGTTGATTAGGAAGAAAATAAATAGTTACATAAAAACTTACACATGTAGCTTGTTCTGTCTTTCGTATGATACTTTTCTACAAATGGAACATATGTCAAACTCGTGCAAATGTGTCGACATTCCGTGACTTGACAAAGAATCGATTCAAGCGAACTAAATAAAGTAAAGAATATTTTATATCGGCTTTTTGTATTGTATACGCGAAAAAGAGAGTTTTTAGCTAAGTTTTTCAATTTAGGGTTTTTATTAGTTTTTTTTTTTACTTTCTCTCATTTTATATCAACATTGTTTAGAATTTTTTTTAAATGGATAAAACTTTCTATTTATGGTGAATGAATTAAATATTTTTCATTTTCTAGAAAAGGTATTGCCTATGCAAAGCTACAAACTTCAAAATCAAATCATGTTGTAAATGAAGATATTGAGAATAACCTTCCAAAACCAAGTTGTGTACCATCCGGTTTACAACCCACAAGTGCCCTATCTCTTTATACCCTCTTTTAGTTTATTTACATTCCAGGAAATGGAAGAGGGTTTGAATGTGTCATTTAGTGAAATTTATTATTTTATTATCATAAATAAATTCAATTGAATAAGACCTTAAGAATTATTTTTATTTTTACAAGTTGATACAGCTCTGCACAATTATGGGACGGATCGGGCAGATAATGTGTTTACCATCCCGTCCCATTTTACTTCCCCATGGCACTATTATATTATTTTCTTAAACAAAAATTATATCATTTTCTTAAAAAAATAATTATTTTTTTAATATGAAAAATAAATAAATATATTAGTAATGTTATATATTTAATTTCGTTTATAATGTTCGAAAAAAAATCGGAGTGTGATCGGAGCAGATGACACAAATACAATCCTGATCAACTACCGGTCAAACCAATGAAAAATTGCAAAAAAAATCGAGTCAAAACTGCGGGGTGTGAACAGTTTATAATTGTCATCACTGATTATGTTATCCCTTAAACCTAAAGAGTTTGTACGTGAGAATAATTGAATACATACTTTAATTTTTATATAAAATTAAAATAATTCTAAAAAAAATAAAAGAAATAATAATTACATTAATTAATTTATTTGAATAATTAATTACTTATTTTGAATTTATAAATATTAATTTACTTTATTTTTAAATCGTATCAAATAATAAAATTAAAATAATTTATAAACTTAAAAAAAATATTCAAATCATAAATTTAAAATGATAAAAATTTAACATGTTAAAAGTTTATAGTTAAATTTTACTCATTAATTATAAAATAATAAGATTTTAAAAATAAAGTCAAAATTTTAATTATCTTGTCAACTTAAATAAGATTAAGAGTTCTGGTCCTAAGACTCAATTTTATTTTTATTTTTAATTTTGGAACAGTAACGTGAAACGAATTATTGAATATCAATATATATTATAATTATCCATGGACCTTATTTTACTCTATATAACAAATTCATTTTTGGACAGTTTCAAATCTCCAACAGAGGGTCCTTGCACTTTTGGATGTCATCTTACATAAATGAATTCCATTTTTTTTATAGGATTGATCGATTTCTTACACTCATTTCCCTTGCATTCGCAGGAATGCAGACGATGCCAAAGCTTTCACAAGCCAAAGCCGAGATGATAATTGCATTTATGTGTGAATCTAATATGCCTTATACAGTCGCTAAAAGTTCAAACGATTACTTTTAAGCCAAATGAATCACTAAAATCCATTAAGATGAAGGCTCATTGCTTTTCCAGACCCACATCTCTAGTAGGCTCAGATCAATCATCTCAATATCGAGTCTGAAATTTGCTCGGAATTTGGTTTTGACTTAAATGATTTGCACAAAAGATTAGTTATCATTATTAGTGCCAACAATCTACATAATTGGACAGGTAAAACATCATATTGCACAATATAACAATGTTAGGTAAGTGGTAACACAATTAGACTGATAAAAAGCCATTCTTGATTTCATTTCAAATCAACAGATCAAGTAAAACTCATTAATCTATTTCAATGGTTCCAAATCATTATAAACCCTAAACTGTAACAAGTTGTCTAGCAATGAAATGATCAAGATAGAGATATTACATACCATGTAAAGGGTTGTCTGGTTTATTTCATCTTTGCCTCAGTAAACAAGACATGACGATTAACCCGAGGATCATACTTCCTGAATTCAAGTTTAGAATTCTGTGGAAAGTTTTTAGGGTTCTTCTTCTTCACATAAAAGAATCCAGTCCCAGCAGCAGAAACAAGTCTGATGAACATGGATGCAGTCTTCTTCTTCTGCCCCATTTCTTAACAACATTTAAGGAATTAACATACCCATTTCCAGATATCAGATAACAGATCAATTGGGTAATTCTAATATATGCTTTAAAGTTTAAACCAACATTCTTAAACTGAATCTAAATCATCCAAATGAACAACAATAAACCAGATATTTCAATGGTTAACAAACTGAAATTAACGAATTCGATTAAGTAATATCGTACCTATGATTTCTGAGAATCGGATTACCAACGGATTAGCGAATCCTTTCCTTCTTTTCCCGACGCCGCGCCCTCACTTTCTTCAGATTTTTCTGATCTTTAATTCATCAGACCGGTTTTTTTTCTGGGTTCTTACAGCAAATGGATCGGACATGTTTGTGGCTGTTCCCATGGGCTGGGTTTGAATTGAAAAGTGGCCCAATTGAAAAACAATTAGCAATATGGATTAAAGCCTATTATACAAATATCGAGTTATCTCTTAAAATTTTAAGATTTTATTTTTTTATTTTAAGTAAAATTTTAAATAGGTAAACTCTTACGATTTTAAATTTAAGATAAAAAGATTTTACGATTTTATAAATAATTTCGATTTTAGATTTTATACGATTTTAAGTTTAAAAAATAAATTTATATTTAAAAAATAAAAAATAAAGTTATTATTTATTCAAATAAATAAATTAATATAATTAATTTGGTAAGTATAATTTTTTATATTATTATTTACCTATTATTATTTTTTAATTAATTTTATATTTAAATATATAAATTTTTAAAATTGTCTAAGGATAAAATACTTAATTATATATATAAATGATAATAATATATATATTATTTTTTAAAATTAAAATTTTCAAGTAAATTTTAAATTTTACGAGTTTATAATTAGTTAACGATTTTACGTAAACTCTCGATTTTGACAATCTTGCCTGTGAAGATTAATCTTACTCGGAACTAAAGTTCTTAAAAAAATATATATATATATATATATATATCAAGTTTAATGATGTAATTTTTTTTTTAACTCTTTGGTTAGAAAATCAATGACAATATATAATTAATCAAGTTTTTGAGTTCAATATTTGAGTTGTTTGACTTTTTTTTATAATCAAGTTGCATTACTTATTTTATTGTCATTTCAATTATATATATATATATATATATATATGGAAAATCAAAGTCAGAATTTTTTTTAGTCAATATGATATTTGATATGTTTATATTTGATTGATGCCTATTAAAGTATGAATTGATTAAAAAGAATTGAGAGTTGTCTCTCTATTCTCCATACAAACCATTCAACCAAAAATTGTTATATTTTTTAAAAATATCACAATATACTGTATATATTTATTCAACTAATGTTATTGAACTTCTAGTATCATATCAAATTTTTATTTAACTTTTTTATATTTTTAATTTAAAAAATTAACACGATATTATTGTAATTTAAAGTGTTATATATATGTTTTTTTTTTTAATGATAGTATAAGATGAAGAAATGAATCAATGCATTTCTTTTTATACATGAATCAATATTTTGATTGTTTCGTTACAATGAAATGTTCATAATTTTTATAAATTAAAAAAAAGGTATGTATTGTAATGGTTAAAAATTATGTTGATTAAAATTAGTTAAATTGTATTTTATATTATGTTAAATAAACTAATAGATTATCTTTTGGGGTCATTTCCTAAATAATTTATATTTATTTTTAAAATTTCAAGAGCTGTTTTTATTCACTTTTGTCAAAATACAAATTTCTTAACCTCAAAGAATCACAGATTCTCATAATTTATCTTAGTTTTTTAATTTATTTTATTATTTTCAGCCTAAAAGTCAAACTAAACTGGTCTAAAGTTTTATGCTTTTAATAAAGAATTATAACGGCCTCATATAATAATATATATTTTTATATTTAGATTTGAATTCAAATACAAAATATTTTAAATTTAAATTTTGTTAAAAGATAAATTAAAATTGTATTTTTATGTTACTGATTAAAAAGTATTTTCATATGTAACCACGGTTACACATGTTAATTTGCTGGTAGACGTGTATAATTATTTTTTTAATTTTTTTTTTAAATAAATTTATTTATAAACATAATTCACTCAAATATCTGAAATGACAAAAATAATTTTTAAGAAATAAAACATCACCGTTTCAGTTTTCACTTAAAACGCGATGAAAATTGCATCTATGAAAATCATGATAGTTTCCTCCTTTAAAAAAAGTATTTATAAAAATAATTAGTTAATAAAATTGAGAATTTGAACCGCTAAATAGTAATATGAGTTGAATTGAAAAATATATATATAATCATTAAATTATAATATGAGGTTTATTTAAATAACCGGACAAATCTAATTTGCACTAAAAATAATTGATACTAACTTATATTTTCGTCTTTATTTAAAATTATTTACATTTTGTGTTTGTAACTAATTTGTTAATATCAAAGTTAATTAAAATTAGTTTAGAAAATTGTGCCTTTTGAATAGGAGTGAAACTATATATACATTACTAGATGTATAAAATTGAATATTCATAAAAATATTAAATCAACCAAATATCTTATACATCCAATCTACTAAATATAGGGTTTTTGATAGAAGATAACTGCAATATAATCGAATTTAAAATTATTAGATAGCCGACAAAATAAGATCAACGTGATACACTTCAAAATAAAATCAAATTAAATAGACCAAAATTAAAAAATATTCTAAAAAGCATCACATGAGTATAAATGAATGTAAATATATAAAGATCTAAGTTCAAGAAATCGAAACATCTAATAAAATGGTTGATTAATTTGAAGGCTTAATATATTCTATGACAATAAAATAGATTTTTTACATTTCTTGTGCGATTTTCTAGACATTACATTTGTTAATAAATCAATTAGATTTCCTAATCTCCTTAATAGGATCATAAGATCCAATTAGTAATTTCTTAATTAAATTTAAATGTATTAAAAAAAAATAATTCTTCTGTACAGTAAGTCCTTTTTTAGAATATTATTTATTGATTCAAACAACTATAATTTATATCATATTTGATAATTATTTTAAAAAATAGTTTTTATTTTTTAATAATAGTATAAAATTTAATAATATATAATAAACTCTGCATTTGCACGAGTAATAATATAAAAAACCGTAAAAAAATATTATGGTAAATTTTTATGAGCGGATCAACCCTCAATCCGACCAAAATATCCATTACTCTCACATATATATCCAAATTAACTACAGCTCTCGACCCAGCAATCCGGACACTTTAAAAATTAAGCATAATTATATATATATATAGAGATTAGTCTATTTACAAAAGAAAAATGAAAAAAAAAACAAATAAGAGCTAACTTAGATATTACAAATTTGAAGCCTTATATTTATATTTGTAACAAAAAAATATTACAAGCAAGACCCTTCTTCTTAATGTCATTTATCAATAATATTATAATATTTTGACACAAATTTATATATATAACTAATTTTAAAGTCAACCTCAAAGGTTTGTTTGTTGCTTATTTCTTAAGGCTATAGCTTTTTATAGGGATATATTATTATTTTCTTATTGAACGAAAAAACAAATCAAATAATAGCTTTAATTTGTTTAATGTAGGGTCAGTTTGATTGTTGCTAGTTTATACTCTTAAACAAATATAATAATATATACTCTATAATATATAAGATTACAACCATTTATTTTCATGTTTATTTTCAGTATTAATTATTACCAAAATCTCTTATTATAAAATTTTTACCTAAAAATTATCAATAAATCTTTTACCTTCAATATCAAGATTTTTCTTTCCCACTTAGATCATTTTTTTTAATATTTGTAGTCTTTCACATCATAATATTTTTTTTTTATGTAAAAAATAGTTAGAATTCTTAAATTTTAGCTTATTTACATGTTCATGTATTAACAGTTTCAAATGCCGTTAATTTATTATTTACATAATATTCATAAATAAATAAATAAATACAATGAATTAGAATTTTTATTACTAATTCTCTAAAAATTCGTTAAAATCCTCGATTTGTTAAAATTCGATAATTAAATTAGTGACATAAATATTTACTTATTTATTTATAAATTTCACGTAAATAATAAGTATTATAAAAATGATTCATACAAAATGATATAAATGAGTGTCGTTTAAGATCAACGACAAAAACATTACAAAAACTAAAAAATAACATTAAAAAAAACACAACACAAAATAGTTCACCAATGATCAAACAAAAAGAATAAATTTTAACGAGTACGAAAATCTTTTAAAAGATTAATGAGTTTCTTAACTGTTTCAAATGGTTTATCCAATGAAACCTTCATAATTATTATAATAATAGAATTATGAATTAAACACATAGATTGATAACGACCATTGAACATTGAACATTCTACGGCTTCTTTCAAGCCAATTGGTCCATATCAGAAGATAAACGAGATACGAGCCAAACGACTCAGACCAACAAAATTCATTGTCTCCATTCACATTTCCCAACAACTAATGATGATTTTCGGCATAACCCATTGAATAATAGTCAAGTTTCATAATAAGCTCAAAATCACATAAGAACAAGTGATACGCTGTCTCCACATCTATACAACACATCCAACAATAATCTGTCATAATACATTATTTTTTCATGTATTTATTATCGGTCAAAATCATTCAAATACATGACACTTCATCCAAGAACGAGATCAATTAAATAATAAATTAATCACATTTAAAACGGGATAAAAACAAAATCTCGTTTTTGTTAAGTATAACTTTAACCCTGAATATTCTAAAATGATGAAATTTAAAGAAAAATATCCAAAACATGGGAGTTAAAGTAAAGTAATATAAATAATAAAAAAATATAAAACTAATTAATTTAAGAAACGAGAAGCGCGTAAAATGTAAAAGTCGTCTTCTTTATCATAATGATGATGATCATCATCTATCTGACCTGGAAATGGAAGTTTCTTCAGAGAGGAACGCGTTCACACCTATTCAGTATTCACACGTCTCTTATTTTTTTCTCTTTCTCTCTCCTCAATTTCCTCTTTCACGCCTTTTCGTCTGCAAAATCCAATCCATCTTGTTTCCGTTCTCATTATCAATATCCAATCCCTAATTGTCGTCATTTCCAATACCCTTTTCACACTATAACCCATTAACCCATTAGGGCTACCTCATATATGAAACCCATCTCTCACCCTGTAGATTCTACTAATTCCAAACCATGGCTCAATTGAACGACACTGTTTCCATTACCAGTAGCAGGCGGAGAAAACGGACAAAGGACGGCAACGACATCAACCACGGAGATCCGGATTGCGACCCGGAGAACAACAAACACGATGAAGAAGAAGAAGAAGGTGGGGGGCAGAAGGAGTTCAAAGAGATAATCACTTCTCTAATATTGCTTGAAGAGCAAGAAAAATCCGATTTTGATGAATTGAAGAAATCTCGATATGAAGAGAAGCAAATGTTCGAGGAGAATCACAAAAAGAGGACTGTCGCCATGCTCGATTACTACGATAAATTACAGGGTTGCTATGAAAATCAGAACGAATCGGAGAAAGTTAAACAGAGAAAGTCTCGTGCTGGAACCGCCATCGCGGTTGTTACTGCTGCGACTGCTACGGCCGCGGCTATCGTTGACTCCGAACAGACCGCTAGTAGCGGCGGTGCGGGAACCGCGACGGCTGGAGGAGGACAGCAGAGGAGGTTGTGGGTTAAGAGTAGGTCACAAGCTTGGTGGGATGAATGTAACAGTCCTGAATTTCCAGAGGAGGATTTCAAGAAAGCATTTCGTATGGGTAAGGAGACATTTGATTTGATATGTAATGAGTTGAGTTCTGTTGTCGCGAAGGAGAATACGACTCTTAGAGATGCTGTCCCTGTTCGACAGCGTGTTGCTGTTTGCATATGGAGATTAGCTACCGGGGAGCCTCTTCGATTGGTATCCAAAAGATTCGGACTTGGAATCTCTACCTGTCATAAGCTTGTTCTTGAGGTATGTAAAGCAATTCGTGAGATTCTAATGCCCAGATACCTCCAATGGCCTGATGAGGAATCAATTAACAAGATAAAGGAGAATTTCGAAGCGATTTCGGGTATATCAAACGTTGTTGGATCAATGTACACAACCCACATACCCATAATCGCTCCGAAGATAAGCGTGGCTGCTTATTTCAACAAACGACATACTGAAAGAAACCAGAAGACTTCATATTCAATTACAGTTCAGGGTGTTGTTGATCCAAGAGGGGTGTTTTCAGATGTCTGCATTGGCTGGCCAGGATCAATGCCAGATGATCAGGTTTTGGAGAAATCAGCTCTTTATCAGAGAGCAAACGCAGGCCTTCTGAAAGACATGTGGATTGTTGGGAGTAGCGGTTATCCTTTAATGGATTGGGTTTTAGTACCATACACTCAGCAACACTTAACATGGACTCAACATGCTTTGAATGAGAAGACCGGTGAGATTCAAAGGATTTCGAAAGATGCATTCGCTAGGTTGAAAGGAAGATGGTCATGTTTACAGAAGAGAACAGAGGTGAAACTTCAGGACTTGCCAATGGTTCTAGGGGCATGCTGTGTATTGCATAACATATGTGAAATGAGAAACGAGACTATGGATCCGGAGCTGAAGATTGATCTGATAGACGACGAGATGGTACCAGAGAATGGAATTAGATCGACGGCTGCAATGAAGACACGCGATTCCATCGCACATAATCTCTTGCATCATAACCGTGCAGGAACCTCTTTCTAATTGAGGTGCATTTCTATATCATCCAACTTGATTTTTTTTTATACAAATTATTAAGTAAATGTGGTTTGAAACCAAATGGAATTATTCTTACTTGTAGTCTTGTAGATTGCATGCATACAAAACAATGTAAAACCTAAACCCTAAATGGATTGGAAACTTATATTGTATTTTGAACAACTATTTTAGAATGAAAATGTTTCTTCTCATCATCAAGATAGTTAGTTAAGATTTGAAATGTATTTATGAATTGCAGAGGATTGATTTAGTAAAATTTGATTGATTTAATAGAAACTGTTAATAATTTGACAGTATAGTTAGCTGCAGATGTTTGGGATTTGAGAGTAGAAGTCTTGGTCATGAATAGGTCATGATCCATTAGAATTGGGGGAGACAATTTGTCTGTTATTGCAGCAATAATGGATGAGGAAAATGGAATTAATAATAGAGGATGAGGATAAACCAACCAACCATTTGCCAATCCCATTATATTATATTATATTATATTACATTACATTACTAGTGTATATAATAACCACTACTATACACATAATACATGTCCTCCAATCTCAATCATACAAATACAATGGTCATCTTTTGATTGCCCATCCTATTTCATTACTAGCCCTATCCGATTCGATCCATTCTCTTGCGTGTCACTTGTGACTAGGTATGGTGATCATCGCAGTCTCATGACCGTTGAATTTGGTCACTTGAATTTGATCCATTCTCTCTGTGAGTTGATGTTGAAGCTGAAAGAAAAGGGGTCAAGGATGAAATCTTTTGTCACTTAAATTAAACGATTTAATTCTTTGGTCACTTAAATTAAACGAATTAATGGTTAAAATGTCAGTAATGTTATATTTTTTAAAAGTTGAGGATCAGGAATAGACCTTCCAACTCTGCCTCATAACATTTTCTATCATTTTCGCCCTGTTTGGGTTTTGGAATCCTGCTGGGATGGAACATAACGCTCAAATTTACTAATACTTTAAGGGACCATTAAGCCAAATTCAATATATATATATTTTTTAATTTGATTATGAAAACTAATTTATATATTAAAGTGAAGAAAATTTATGAAATTAATATAATTAGGATAGTTCAAATGTCAAGACCGTCAACCAAGCATAAACCTGAAAAAAAATGATACTAGAACACAAATGATACCAGAACACAAATAATATATCATGGTCGCCCGACTAATCCTGCAAACAAAAGATACCCATAACACAAATATCATCGCCGCGTCAAACTGAGTAATTTTTTAAGTGGCTGAATGCAGAAAAAAAGATGTTTGTGTTGTCTAGCATAGGTCGGCCAACCGACCCTGAAAACAAATGATATCCCCTAACACAAATATCATCTCGTCCAAACTAAGTAAATTTGAATTGGCTGTATTCAGAAAAAAGATGTATATGTTGTCTAGCATAGGAACAAACATAATTATAGCAAAAATTGATGTAATTTGGGAGTGAGCATTATATATTTGCTGGAACAATTCATGTTACAGAAATGACCATCTCTAGTCCAGTTTATAGGAATTTGTGCATTATATTATTAATAGTATTTGTTTGGAAGCAGTTAAATCCAAGCTGCTAAATGGGGAGTTGAACTCACTCATGTTTGGAAACTCTTTTTAATTACAACATGTAGCCAGCTCAGATGGGACCGACCAGCTCTGGTTATACACAACATGTTGATTTGTACAAAAACAAAATACTCATACATGACTAGTCTGGTCCATTGCACTTTTTCAATTTTCCTACCTTAATATTTCTGCCCTATATTTTTTTAAAAGGTCACAAGAATAAGACATCAAATAATAATAATTAACTTTATATGTTTAAAATAAAATAAAATAAAATAAAATAAAAGAGTATATCATTACATAAATGATAATTTTTTATTTATTTATTTATAAAAAACAGTTTTCAGTCCACTTGTTTATTTATACTAAATGTAACCAACATCCAACAATTATTTATTGATTTCTCAACCAGTGCGTTTTTAAACCTACATGATTTTTACTTAAAACGTCTTAAGTTAAAGTTGATGATAGCGTCATACAAAACTTAGAAAAAAAAGTTGAATAAAATATGATTAAAATTATTATTAAGAATTTTAATTTTCTTTTTTTATGAATTTTTTTAACTATCTAATTATTCAATTTATTAATTAAAATATTTTTTATAAAATTTAAATATTATATAAACAAGACATTATAATACTAATAAAAAATTAAAACAATTTATCTTTTCATCGAATAAGACATTAGTAGACTTGTTTTATTCTAAAACCTAACAATCACATCATCAATTTAATTTATTTATTAAAATACTAAAATTATCTCATTAATTATTAAATAAAAATCTAAAAAGATAAAAATATAATTTGATAAATAAAACCAATATTTTTATACTTTTAAACAAACAATATTTTTTTTTTTGAAAAAAACTCGAACAAAACCCATAAAAATCAATCACTCAAACAAGCCCTAAAAGGCTTTATATCTTGTCTATTTGGGTTCTCCAAAATTTTGGTAATATGATGTAATATGCTATTTGAACTTGAACAGTTTCCCAAACTATTAGTTTGGCGTTCACTTTCCCAAACTAACCTAGTTTGTTCATTTATTTCCAAACTAACCTAGTTTACTATTCAAACTCAGTTTTTTTTTTATTTTTTTAACATTTCAAATTTATTTTATATATATAGATATATATATTTAAATTATTATTTATATAAACTAAATTATTTATATTTTGATATATATTTTAAATTATTATTTTTATAAATTTGATTATTTATATTTTGATATATAATTTAAATTATTTTTTTATAAATTTAATTATTTATATTTTAATATATATATATATTTACATTTCAAATTTATTATATATATATATTTACATATATATGTGGGAGTATGATTTTCATCCCCATAAATTTATTTTTTTTACTATTCAAATTATTATTTATATTTATTGGGTTGTCTTTTATTAAAATAATTTTGACAACTTTTCATTCAAATTATTATTTATATTTATTGGGTTGTCTTTTATTAAAATAATTTTGACAACTTTTTATTCAAATTATTATTTATATTTATTGGGTTGTCTTTTATTAAAATAATTTTGACAACTTTTCATTATGATATAATTTCACAATAAAAATTTTATCAATTTTTATTGTGTTGTCTACCTAAAAATATGTCTTAAGTTAATGAACTATTAAATATTTATATTAAAATATAAATAATTAAATTTATAAAAAAATAATTTAAATTATATATCAAAATATAAATAGTTAAATTTATAAAATTAATAATTTAAAATATATATCGAAATATAAATAATTTAGTTTATATAAATAATAATTATATATATATATATATATATATATATATAATAAATTTGAAATTAAAAAAAAAAAAAAAAAAAATGAGTTTGAATAGTAAACTATGTTAGTTTGGGAATAAATGAACAAACTAGGTTAGTTTGGGAAAGTGAACGCCAAACAAGGTTAGTTTGGGAAACTGTTCTTTGAACTTATCCAAAAAAAATAGAAAAAAAATAAAGTTAGCCTTTACCCGAAGAAAAAATTATATGTCCATTTTTTATTACCTGGAATTTATTTTTCTTATTAATTGTGTTACCATTTTTTATTTATTTATGCATTAGTTATAATTTATAATTTAAATTTTATTACAAATTAATCAAATTTGATACTAGTTATACATATTAATTACTCAATCCATATCTCATTAAATGATATATTATTAGTATTATTAATTTTTGTAAGTAAGTATCAAAATAAGTTGGTGTCTTGAATTAACAACATAATTTACAAATTATCTAGTCTATTCCTGTATTTTTTTTAAAAAAAGAGGTTAGAGATAATAGGATTTTATAATTGAAATATGTTTTAATAATAATTTTCTATTTTTTATTTTACAAAGTAAAAATAATAAATATATTGTTTATATAATTACTCAAAAGCCAAAATCGGTGACCCATATTTTTTTAATAGTAAATCAAATTGAAGATTACAATAATATGACATAATAAAATAAATTATTATTATTATATTTTTTTTTTATTAAAGATTCTCTTAAAAGAGAATCCAACCAAACAAAGGGTAAAAGAAGAAAAAACAATAGTGAGAAAATGTCGTCCTAGTCACGTTTGGCTTACGTGTCGATCGAGAATTGGATGGTTGATAGTTTTATAATGGGGGCTCAAAAACAGAGGATTACAGCCTTTTTCTACATTGGCTGGATCTGATGATGAGGTGGGAGGGGGGGGACAGACGCCAGTGAGGATTGCTTAGGTTCGGCTTTCCATCTCCTCGTTGTCGCAATTAATATAAAAGCTGCTGTCTTTTTTTTTAGAGAGAGAAACCACAGTTCCCATTTCATTCATATACAGTTCAGAGCAAAAGCAAAGGAAAGCAAAGCAAGCAGAGAAGAAATCTCAGGGGAAAAGAAAGAATGGATTCGGAGGATTATAGCAAAGGGGAAAGCGAAGTTCTTGGCTCCAGCTTGACGATGGAGAAAGTAGCTGCGGCTAAGCAGTTTATAGAGAATCATTACAGAGCTCATATGAAGAATATACAAGAGCGAAAAGAGAGGTAATTTCTTCCCCCAACTCTTCAAATTCAGTTTTGATCGTTTTGGATTGAGCTTTTTTACTGTTAAGATCTAGCTCTATTAATTTGATTTGCTGAGAAAATGTTGTGGGTCGGGGTGGGGGAAGAAAATGGTACTCACATTGTGAATCCTCAATTAAGCTAAGAGCAACAGTAATGAGTGTTGATTCAATTGTGTTTTCCACACTGGAATCACCCTTGAAGATACTCAGATTGTTAGAAGGATGATGGGTTGGTTATTTGGCGATTTTCTTTATTTTCTGATGAAAAGTTTAGTAGTTTTGTTGGGTATATCTTGGATTTTACTATGGTAATGTAATGGATGTCTTTCAGTTCTATCATTGGGTAAGGCAACACATGATCTAGAGAAGATACTATGTCATTTATGTGGTGTATGTAATGCAGGATAAGGGTTCAATCTGCAAATGATTTTTTATTTTATTTTTATAATTAGAAATTATAGATTGAAAGGTCTTCATACTTTTCCTTCTTGAATCTAATTGAAGTTAGTTTGCCTTGGGTTGAATTTTATATACACTTTTGGCCATGATCAAGTAGTAACATTTCACTGATCATGGAAAGTTTAACATCACTTTAAGGAGACAAAAATGGCAGGTTTCTATGTGTATAATAATGAATACTCGGTTGCATATATGGAAGTTCATTCCCAAATTAGAATCTGACTATGGTAGATTTTGTGGCAAGGTTACTTTCACTCTGTTCTTTCGTATTATCCTCAGGTGTTTCATTATTCAGCTTGTTCCAGAGAACTGAATCAGCACTGGCTGGTGTAGAAACTTTAAGCTAATGATTTAAAATAATTCTTGTCAATATTTAAGGTAGGGGGAAATAAAAAATATACTAAGTTCGAGGGAGAGAATACAGATTTTTTCTCTCTATTTATCACCATCACCATAGGCTAGGCATATTTTTGCTGTCAGGAGTAATATACTGCTTTCTACTTATTTCAATTTCTGTTTTGGTGTACATATGTGATGTTGAAATACTATGGTTTAGGATAAGAATTTTTAAGAGCATAATTTTGTTGTTTTCTAATAAGAGGAACATTTGTCACAAGGTGGTGCTTGAAGAATTTGAACATGACGATGTTGGGAAGTCATTGTTGTCCCCTATTAAATATTATGTTGCAATGTGTAACGTCTAAAAATCATTTTTAAGTTTCGAATGTAGCCTTTTTCTCGAGTCTTATTTCACTATTATGTAACCATGATCATATTTTACAGTAAAGATGAAATGGGTAATAGTGCTTTAGAAATTTGATGATTCACTTAGCTTACTGCATCGGCATGATGATTTTTGTGGCTGCAGAAGATGGGTACTGGAGAGGAAGTTAGCTACATCGGATGTGCCAAAGGAAGAACAATTTAATCTAATCAAAGACTTAGAGCGGAAGGAGACAGAATACATGCGACTTAAAAGACATAAGATATGTGTTGATGACTTTGAACTTTTGACTATCATTGGGAGAGGTGCATATGGAGAGGTTAGTTCTATTTGTAGATTTTTACCCTATACAGCTTCGAATAGCTTCTTAGTTCACGCTTATACCTACTGGCTACTACCATATGGTAGCCTTTTCTCTTTCATCATTTGAACTTTGCATTTTATGTAGTCAAGTTATGTGTTATGAGGTTTTAAGAAACATAATACCCTGAATGTCATAGTATTGATAGTATTTCACATACTTAAACTTATTATTAGAATCTTGAACTTAAGAAGGCTGGGTTCTCAAGTTGTGGTTTCAGTTGCAGGAGGTTATTGCTTCCATGGACCATTCTATGGTTTCTATATAAACCTATTGTTTCCATCCTTTGTATTGTGGATTTGGTTATTAGCTAATTGTTGAGGATTAGTTTTGGAGCATTGTTTCATCCCTTTGTGCGTGCATCTCTTGGCATGTTTATATTGTTGTACATGGCTGGCTGTGGCTGTGCCTTCCTCTTATTATAAGTGGTGTGACCCCTTTCTGCTTTCGACATACTAAACTTTTTACTTTGTTGAAATGTGATTTAAAACATTAACTCAGGAAGTTTGTTCAACTCAAGTTGGAGATGTGGCTCTTATTAATATAATATGCCAACTGGATCTCAAATGAGGAAAATAGTAAGAATTCCATATGCCAACCATATGTTTGTTCATAATGGTGCAAGTTTTTTTCATTGAAGCTTGGCTGTGGTTGTCATCTTCTGTTGAATTGTCTTCCCAGCAATTTTGTTTGTAAACATTTGCAGTCATAATTCTATGTGCATCCTACACTGATTTCTTTTTGGTTCATCCATAAACATGCAACTGTTTTCCTTTTGTCAAACAGGTCCGTCTGTGCAAGGAGAAGAAGTCTGGAAATATTTATGCGATGAAAAAACTGAAGAAATCTGATATGCTCAGCAAAGGACAGGTGAGATATATAAAGATCTTAAAGTTACATCATTTTTCGTTTTTGTTTCTTAAATCTGGTGTAATTCGCAAAATGTTTGTTTGATTGTAGGTTGAACATGTTAGAGCTGAGAGAAATTTGCTTGCAGAAGTGGCGAGTCACTGCATTGTGAAACTATACTATTCGTTCCAAGATGATGAGTACTTATACTTGATTATGGAATATCTTCCTGGCGGTGACATGATGACACTCCTAATGAGGGAAGATATTTTAACTGAAGATGTAGCTAAATTTTATATTGCTCAGAGTGTTCTTGCTATTGAATCCGTTCACAAACATAACTATATCCACAGGTTTGTAGAAATTGTTTGTTTTTTATTTCTGCAATTTGCCATTTTTATGCTTGTGTACTAGTAATTGTAACTTAATTATGTCTTATCAGAGATATTAAACCGGACAATCTCCTGTTGGATAAAAATGGTCACATGAAGCTCTCTGATTTTGGTCTTTGCAAGCCTCTTGACTGTAGAACTTTGTCTACACTCAAAGAAGATGAACCCATGGAGGATGAAAATGTGAAGGAACCTATGGATATTGATGGAAGTAATCATGATTCTGATAATAGGAGTATTGGGAGAACTCGTAGTGAACAACTTCAGCATTGGCAGATGAACAGGAGGAAGTTGGTAAGTACTAATTCCCGATATTGATACTTGATGTTAGGTTTCAAGCACAATTTTTCTTGTGGTGAGAAGTTAAATTCATTTTTGTCCAAAGTATTGCTTAACTTTTTTCTTGTCTTGATTTGGAAGGCATTTTCTACGGTGGGAACACCCGATTATATTGCACCTGAGGTGTTATTGAAGAAGGGATATGGCATGGAGTGTGACTGGTTAGGAAAACAGCTTTTCAGACATTTTTTTTTTCTTAAGCTATTCATTTTTAATTATGAGTAATCATATATTTGTTGTATTTGCTGCAGGTGGTCATTAGGTGCTATTTTGTATGAGATGCTTGTGGGATATCCTCCATTTTACTCTGATGATCCTATAACAACTTGCCGAAAGGTAATATTTATTTTTTCAAAAAAATCTAAATCATCTGCTTTAATGAAATGTGTGGCCGAAAATCCTGCTAAATGTTATTGTTAAAATTCAATATTGCATCTTAAGACTATTCTATTAGATTTTTATCCGACAGAATCAGGCGGTTTCATACTGATAAGGTGTGTAGAAAATATTACAGACATCAGTTTCATATTCTCATAAATTCTATCATTTGGGAAACCTCGAGGACATTAAGAATTTATGCTATCAACCCTTTTGAAACTTTTCTGTTCAAACTCTATCATTTATTTTAGGGTCTGGTCAACAAAAAATGTCATGTATTTTGTTAGTTTGAACAAAAAATGATTTTAAAGGCGAATTTCAAATTTAACGAATACTTTGAGGGATTATTTATTGATGTACTGTTTCACTAAAAAAAGGTGCAGCTTCTTGATCATATCCATTAGCTTGCTTGTACAACTGTTCCATTATGTTAAATCACTTTTCAAATTTGACGAATACTTTAAGGGATTATTTGAATGAATGATAGATTGTCCACTGGAGAAATCAATTGAAATTCCCAGAGGATGCAAAGTTGTCAATTGAGGCGAAGGATCTCATTTGCAGGTTACTCTGTGATGTTGAACACAGACTGGGGACTGGAGGAGCTTACCAACTTAAGGTATAATTCTAAATGAATGATATATATAATTACATTTTCTTCCAGAATGATGTGTTAGATTTGTTCCTGATTTCTGGTTTCCTACTGTCATCGACAGGCTCATCCTTGGTTTAATGATATTATATGGGATAAGCTGTATGAGATAGATGCAGCATTTAAACCAGAAGTCAACGGAGAGTTAGACACCCGAAATTTTATGATGTTTGATGAAGTAATTCCTATAAATTCCCCCTTACTCTTGTTTCAAATGTAGCAAATATCATTCATTCCGCAAGTACTTCTCATGATGGTTTGTCAAAGTCTTGTAACTGATGGAATCATTTTGTTATTTGGGCTTTTTAACAGCTAGGTCCACCGACATCTGCAAAATCTGGCTCTGGATCCTCGAGAAAGGTTTGTTTGTTTGTTTCTCTACCGTGTTTTCACAAAAATGTATACGATTTGAGGTCTTAACCTTCTTGATGTCTTAATCCAGCACCAATATAATTGATTTTTTGTTGCATAAATGACAAATCTTCTTTGGATTGTGTATAGTTGCATTTGACTCCGAAAGATTTGAACTTTGTGGGGTATACATACAAGAATTTCGATGCTGTCAAGGCAGCACTCCGTAATTCATCTGGTATGTGATCAGTTCTTAGTTTTGTTACTTAGATTTGACCTTTTTTAAATAGAGTTTGTGTTGAGTTGAGTGAACTGATATTAGAATGATTTCAGGTGTATTAAAAAATGGTAAAAATGGGAGAGGTGAGGAAGCAGATGTACAAATGTATGCAGCAGCATCAACTGGTGATGATGCTATGTCACCATAATAAGCTGATGTTTTTGTTTTTGTTTTTTCTCATTTGAAAACTTCCATGGAAGCCGATGATGATGATGATGCATAGGTTCTAGGGTTTCATAAGGAAGTAAGGGATTAGAGTTTTGTGATTGTGTAAAAGAGAAGAATAGTTTTTGTGTGTGTAGTAGGATCTTTGAAGAAGATGGCAGAACTACCCAGGTTGGCAGGATAAAGCTTGTCTTCACTTGAGGCAGTTTCTGATTTTTATCTTTTTTTTTGAAAAATTAATTTTTGTAAGTTGGTGAACAACAACCATCATAACAACTCTGTAGTTTCTCTATTTAACCTCCCAAATTTCGATAAACAAATATTATTATTATTACAATTTGTCTTTTTTATAATTGTGTGAACAACACTGTTATTGAATTACTTGTGGGAAGGTTTTGCTATTTCATGCATCATATGGCTAGTTGTTGTATGCTGACTAATTTTAAAAAATAAACATATATATCACTACCTATTAAATTACTTAATTAAGCAATTAAAATACCATAAATTTATTTTTATTAAATTTAAATATAAAATATATTTTTGTTAATTCATCCTCAGAGTCAAATATCTTATTTTCTGAGTTCTAAAAAACTCAAGATCAAACATGTTTTTAAGTTTAAAATTGAAATTTTAAAATATTAGTTATTTAATCAACTTTTTAAATAAAACAATTTACTTTCATCATCTTCATCAGGAGTTCTAGAAGTATAAAGAAGGTCCCAGATTTTCTGTTCTACTTCTTCTTCTTCTTGACTTGTCTAGAATCTTCATTGGCTACATTATAAATCATATCGATCGCCTTCCATTCCAATGAAATGAAGACCAACAATTAAACAAACAAACAAACAGAAACCCAACATCATATCAGATAGGATCAAGTGATCAACGAATTAATTAAGATAAGAAGAAGAGAAGAAATGGACATGAGGATTATGAACTTCGATTCCCCTGCTTTTTTCCAAGCTCTCCAAAACCTCGTCGATGGCGGAGCAGGTGAGAAGGGCTCAGCCCCAACGCAGGATTACGTTCGAGACGCCAAGGCGATGGCATCTACGCCGGCGGATGTGAAAGAGTATCCGAACTCGTACGTGTTCATAATCGACATGCCTGGTCTGAAATCGGGCGACATTAAGGTGGAGGTAATGGAGGAGAATGTTCTGATCATCAGCGGCGAAAGGAAGAGAGGGGAGGAGGAGGAAAAGGATGGCGGCGCAAAGTACGTAAGAATGGAGAGAAGGGTTGGGAAATTCATGAGGAAATTTGCCTTGCCGGAAAATGCAGATACGGAAGCAATCGCGGCTGTCTGTCAGGATGGGGTTTTAACTGTTACGGTTAAGAAACTGCCGCCGCCGGAGCCCAAGAAACCTAAAATCATTCAGGTGAAGATTGCTTGAGCCCCCAATGTTTCCCGGCGTTCATATGGGGAAATTGGACAAAATGACCCTGAAGAAAGGGCTATTTGCCTCCGTGGTCACCAGATAATTGAAATTGATCTGATGACCACTTTATTTTTTTTGGACAAAAATATCATTTTCGCGTAACGCGAAGGGACTTCGCGTTTCGCGAAGGGAGTTTTTTTTTATATAAATACTTAAAAAATTTTATTTCGGCATTTTCTTTCTCTCTCTTCCCTCTCTTTCCTCTCTTCTCTTGACGGCGTCGGCACGGCGTCGGCACGGCGAAACCCTAAACCAAAACCTAAACGAACACATTATACAGATCGACGACGAAAACTCGTTCTAATATCAGGTGATTGGATCGATTTATGTTATTATTTCCATTGTGTTCATCTTTAAACCCTAAATCATGAGATTTTTTTATTGTTTATCTTATTGTTCATCTTGGTTGTTCATCTTGTCGATGATATGTTTGCAGTTAATGATGCTCTGATTCGGTTTCGTTTCAGGAAACATTAATTTAATTTTCACGACTTCACGTTTCGCGAAGGCCTTCACGTTTCGCGAAGGGCTTCACGTTTCGTGAAGGACTTCACGTTTCGCGATGGCTTCACATTTTAGTCTTTGTATAATGTTATCTTCACTTCAGTACCAGTTTTAGTTCTTGGACTTTTTGACAAGGTATATCTTTGCCTCTGTCTGATTCTATTTATTTTGGATAATCGTGAACCGGAAAAGTAAATTGTTTGTGTTTTATAATAGGATGTGAGTGCATCTCTTTCAAAGCAGTACCCTCAATTGTACAAGGAAGGAATAAGAAATACTTCTTCAAATGGAGAGTTGTAGTGGCCTTGGCTGTGTTTTAAGTTTACCAATCATTGGTGATCTATAAATTTGTAGCCATTTCCAGTTATACAAGTGTTGACTCAACTGTCAGGATGTTTGGCCTTCCCTTATGATCACCAGATGGTTCAGGAAATGCATGCAAATGAAATAGATATTAGTAGCAGTATAGGGTTGGTGGAGGTTGGTACTACCAGCTCAATCCAGAGGAATCGAGGAGATTTGCAATGGCATGGCTTCCTCAAGAGGGATCTAAACATACATGTTTTGCATTTGATTCACCCGGTTACGAATCCTTCTTTGCATCTCAAGCCGGTGAGCTTGCACCTCTCAAGGCATGGGATGTTGCTAGAAGAGCCAGCATGAGAGGAAGGAAACAACTTCTTTTGTATATTAGTTTCATTCTTTTAGGAGTACAGTCTTCAAGAAAAAGATGTATACTCTTACAGATATACAGTCTTCAGGAAAAAGATGTATACTCTTACAGATATAGTATGTTCCAATAACTTACAAAATCATTGTTGAAATTTTAGACAATTTTCTTATTGAATTGTGATTTTTGTTAAAGATGCATGTAACAAATATCAGTTTCAAATAAAGCATTGTGGTGGGTTCCTATAGATTTTGATTTATATATATTATTTAGATGGTCGATGAAATGAATAGTCGTTTAAATGCGACAAATAAACCATTATGAAAGAAAATAAAATAAACATATTAAAAAGTGTGAAGATCTTCCGAAATGGAAATGAGATCCTAATCGAATCTGTCGGATTTCAAGATTGAATTTCATATAATATCAAAATATAGCATTATCTACATTTTTCATATAATGTCAAATGACAGCCTAAATTTGTTGAAAAATAACGCCCATCACAAACTCGCAAATCTAAGTCTCAAAATATTTATTTTCCAACTAAGGCATGGATTGCCAGAAGACGAAGGCACCCACTGTCATTCCAAAGAAGGTAGATACTTTCACCATCTTCTTCCTCTTGCAAGCCCTAATTGACTTTGTTTCTTCTGCTTTTGCCAAAGAGAGACCAACAAAACACATTACAAAGGAGATTAGGTTATGATCTAGATCGAATACAAATAGAATTCTTCAATAATCAACTAGATCCTAGTACAGAAATACTAGCCCTAACTAGCAATGCACGGGATTGAAGCTGCAAGTAAGAAGACATTATGATAAGACAAATTAATCCGAAAATAACCTAGGCGAGATCAAAGATGAATCATTAGAAGAAGAAGATTCAATAAGCATTCACATGATTCTTAATTCGGATCGAGGGAGGGAGAGAGAGACCGACCTGAAGAAGTTCTTGACTTACAAATTAGGGCTCATCGACCGTCTGGGCCTTCGCGAAACGTGAAGTCCTTCGCGAAACGTGAAGCCTTCGCGAAACGTGAAGGCCTTCGCGAAACGTAAAGTCATGAAAATTAAATTAACGTTTAGGTTTTGGTTTAGGGTTTTGCCGTGCCGACGCCGTGCCACCGCCGTCAAGAGAAGAGAGGAAAGAGAGGGAAGAGAGAAGTGAGAGAAAGAAAATGTCGAAATAAAAATTTTTAAGTATTTATATAAAAAAAACTACCTTCGCGAAACGCGAAGTCCCTTCGCGTTACGCGAAAAGGGTATTTTTGTCCAAAAAAAATAAAGTAGTCATCAGATCAATTTCAATTATCTGGTGACCACGGAGGCAAATAACCCTTTCTTCAGGGTCATTTCGTCCAATTTCCCTTCATATGAGGAGAGCTGTTTTATTATCCTTTAATTTAATGTATTGTGTTTTACTTACTTATCTTATGCTTGTAATCGAAACTAAAAATTATTACTTTATTTTAATATTTTATAAAATTTATATATTAAATACAAAAGTATATTTTAGTCATCTTATCGCCACCAAACAAACCTATTATATGAGTCTGTTTTAGATTTTATGTATGAGTCTGTTTTAGATTTTATGTTTGAAATGTTATAAAAAACTTCTATATATGAGTCTATTTTAGATTTTATGTAGTAGCGTTACTAGCGTAGTTATTTTCAAATAATGTGTTACGACTTGTTTCGTAAAGTGTTTATGGGTTCTTGATTTCAAAAATCAAGTTCTTGATCTTTAGGGTATGGGTTCTTGATTTCAAGAATCAAGTTCTTGATCTTTAGGACCAGGTGAAAATTCAAGTTCAAGAATCAAAGTGCAGCGAAAGGTTTTTAATAGAGAATTTAGGATGAAGGGATAGAAAAATCAACCTTATATAGTTGATGTCTTGCCCCAAAATATTCGGTTACAACTACTTAAAAAATAACAGAATTCGGTTTGTAAAATAAAAAAGAAAAGCAAAACAAAATATTAAAACAACAAATAGAAATCTGACTCATGTGCACAATAGGACCGAGAAAGGGTGCCGAAAAAGGTTGCTGGAATTATTTTAGGACCGAGGCCTTAATTTGGAGACCCTAACATAATGTTATTTTTTTTTTTTGAATTATTTGAATAAAAAGATATATTGGTACAAATATAATTAAAATATCTTAATTTATAATTTAAATAATGACATTGAAGATATATGATTAAATGTTGTAATTTAAATAATTATATAGAGAATCAAATGAATTTGTATTATATTCTTAATAAATTTAATGAAATTTACACTAATTTAATAAAAATAGATGGATGAACTAACAAACAAATTAATATTTAAAACAGAATAGAAGAGGGATAACAACTGTACTATAAAATCTGAAAGAATTCGAGAAATTCAGAATGGAACAAAGGAAGTTTTGTTACTCTTGGCGATTTTATATTATTAAATTGTCTCAACATTTAAAACAACTTTCAAGTGATTTGAAAATATTCCTTTGAAACATAAAGAGTATAGTTAGACATTCGAGATTTATAGTTAAGTTGGATTGAGGGAGATAAAGTTTGTAATATCACTCGGTTGGTAACAAATTGTCATTTCACATTGACAATCTTTGTGCATAAGTGTAAAAGTATCAATCACAGTCGTATATTTTTTTTTTATAATTCTTTGCAAGTAAGGTTTAAAGATATGATACAACAATGTCTCTTATAAGGTGTTATATCTTTTAAGATAAGTTTATTGAGTGTGAAAATATAATACAAACATTTTAAAAGTCAAATTTATGTTTTCGAGTTAAACATTTAATCCACAGTCATCAAAAAGTTGTAACTCCTGGAAAAATCACTTTTGCATCTAGTCCCGTAGAAAGCTCAAGATTTGAGAATTCAACATCGGGTTGCGTCTCAAGATTTTTCTTTTAAAATAAAACATTATTTTTAAAAGATGTCGCTGATTCCTGACAAAATTTTGAAACTAATTAAAAATAATTAATTTTGGGGTTCAATTTTAAATAATCCGGTGATTTACGGTAACCAAATCACAGTTTATTTTTTTTAGAAAATTCTTCAGTTTAAATTGATTAAACAAAATTAATTTAAAATATTATTTAATTTTAAACAAAGTCGTCAATTGATTTTTGAAAATCAATAAAAGTTGACATACGTATACAAACACATCGGCCATAGTTTTCTTTCAGTTCTTAGTTTGATGATACTCGGGAAAGGACTTCTGCGCTTCATCCTTCATACCCGTTTTAAAAAATTGTCTCTACTTATAAAGTTGACTTTTGCAAATTGATTGTATAATGTTTGAGTTTTAACTATTTATTTTTCAAGTGATAGTCATGCTTCTAGGTTTATCGTTATTTAAAGTATTGAAACATCAATATTTAAATGCTGATACCTGTTGTGGATGATAAATATGAAAGAAATACATGAAGAATATCAATCATTTTTAAATATATTAGGGTTTAGAAATAAACATCAAACAAGCCTTTGTTGAAATATTTTTGTGGAAATATTCCAAAATATATAAAATGTATTTTCTAATTATTCGGGATTTTTAGAAAATGATTTGGAGTCCCAAAATTATAAAAATAATTTTGAATTTTGAAAAGTGAAAACGAAACAGGCTTTAGGACCAGAGTCCTAAGCTTCGGGTTCGTTTTTATCGATCGAGGTCAAAAGACTCTCGGTCCGAGTTCGGGGAGCTCTCGTTCAAGGCTCGGGATCTTCGGTCTAAGTTCCAAAGTCCCTCGGTCTGGAAGCTAATGGACTCTCGGTCCTTGGCTGATCTTACCGGTCTAGTGTATAAATTTATCGGTCTTGGGTTAGCCTGGGGCTAAGTTCTTCGGTCGAGGTGTATAAACCTCTCGGTCTTGGGCTAGCTTTGGGCTAAGTCACTCAGTCCTGGGTTTAGGATTTCTCAGTCTTAGGGTTTGGGAGTTTTGGTCCCAAGGTCGGACCTCTCGGTCCTAGCTCAAGAACATCGGTCGGACCTCTTAGTCCTAGTTCAAGAATATCAATCGGATCTCTCGGTCATAGGTCGATTTTCTCGGTCCTAGATTTCGATCATAGGCTAACAAGTCTCAGTCCTTAAGAACACAAAAGTGCATGTTTTTTAATTCGTTTTTTTAACTTGGATTCTTTGATCCAAGGGTTTAGATAACTTCACAAATCTCTCAGGAAAATGTTGATCATTATCTCAAGGTATGGAACGAAATTGATGATGATCAATTTGTTCAAAACAGTTTGTGATAAAAAATTGGGTTTATGATTTTAAAGTTGTTTTGAAGTGTAAAGAGCTGTCCAATAGCTTCTTTATATTACATATACTTGATTGGTACCAAAACAAGAACACTTACGGTTCGTTTTGACCAAATCAATAACTCAAAATTTTCATTTTATTTTGAAAATTTTGATTTTGATCAAACATGACCGGGATGGATCAAACATGATCCAAACAGTTGCCCAACATCATTACAATCATGTTGAGAAGTTTTCTAGGTTGTGATTCAACAACCCAAGAACATCAAACCCATTTTTTTTGATTTTGAAAATTCAAATTTGGGTTTTTGTTATTTGGATCGATTGATCGGTTATATCTTATCCAGATAGTTTTAAATGATCCTAAGATCGGTTTCCAATCATAAAACACCATAAACAACAAGTTTACAAATTTATGCAATTTGAAATATAAAAATTTAAAATTTAAATTTTAAATATGAATTAAAGGGTGATTGAAACCTTACCAAAGATTGAAAAACACTCCTTGATCCTTATGGAAGTTTTTGAGTTGCACAAATCCAAGCTTAAGACCTCCAACATTTTTTTTAAATCTAGAAATTTTGAGCTTAAATGACGGATTTCTATAAAAACGTGATTTGAGAGGGGAGATTGAATTATCTTCCTTGGGATAGACTTAGAGGATCTATTTATAGTTATCCTAAGTCGGTGGAGGCTTCTAGTGGCTTGAATCGGTCAAAAGTCATTAATGACTTTTGACTGTTCTTGGTTGAAGTCGTCGGAATAGGGATGATTCATCCCTATTTTGATAGGTAGAAATGATCATAATCGTAAGGTGATCATTCTGACTTTAAATGAGCCGAAATGGTCAACTAACGATTGAGTTCCAAGTTGGAGAAATCATTCACGGTACTTCATTCTTTTCCAGACGGCGTTGCGATGAACAAAAAAAGGTGGCGCTCAAAAAGACGTTGTTTTGAGCGCGTTAGAGCATTCTGTTGGTATTCCGTCCATGCGTCGTTGCGTTTGGGGCACTCTGTTAGCGTCCTAGATGTCGAGGCGTTAGCTGTTCTGTTGTGGTCCGGGTGTGCGTTGCTTTGTCTACAACCAACTACACGACTCTCTCCTATGCGCTAGATGAAATTCAACGTTCATCCGTCGTTGGTCTTGGGGTGCGCTACAACTAATTCCTGTAGTTTAATTCATTAAAATTATTTATTTTTGTCCTTAATTTTTCTAAAATTATTTTTAAATATTATGGGTACAACATTTATCCCAAATAATTTTATTTTGATTTTGGCCCCGATCGACGATCTTTAATTAATTGTTTTAAATAGGTTTTTGACATATTAATTATCTTACTCTTTTTAAAAATAATTTAAAATAATTATTTTAATATTATAAATTAGAATATTATTTTTTGAGGAATGATAAAGAGCGCGACTCTGAGACAGCGACTCTGAGACAGCGACTCGGAGCGCGATGGTCTACGTGGCCGACAGGTGGATTAATAAATAAATAAAAAAATAATAATAATTAAAACACGATTGTATAATATTCTCTCTCCTCTTATTAATTAATTTCTCTCCTCTTATTAAATAATTTTTCTCTCTATCTCTACAAATTAAATTATCTCATTTATCCATATTCTCACGATTAATATTTTTTTTGATATTTATTATAATTTTTCTCTCTATCTCTACAAATTAAATTATCTCATTTATCCATATCCTCACGATTAACTCAATAATTTATAACAAACTCTCACATTAAATATTTTAATAATATGTTTAAATAAATTCTAAACCTAAAATCTTAAACCCTAAACTTTAAACTCTAAATCCTAAACCCTAAATTCTAAACCCTAATTCATAAACCCTAAACCCTAATTAATATTACTGATTAGTTGAATTAGAAAATAATTAATAATAGGAGAGATAATATTCTACCTGTCAACCCACGTAGGCATCGCTCTCCCAGTCGCTGTCTCAAGTCGCGCTCTCTATCATTTTTCTTATTTTTTAGTGTTTAATCCTATTAAATTTGAAAGGTTGTGACTGATATTAATCCTCACAAAAACTCGTAAGTTCTAAAAACTCGAGATCAAACATGCTTTTAAGTTTAAAATTAATATTTTAAAATATTAGTTATTTAATCAAATATACCACTTTTCATCAACATTTCTGATTTTTTTTTTAAATAAAATAAAAAACTTGACGTCATCATCTTCATCAGGAGGAGTAGAAGTATAAAGAAGGTCCCAGAATTCTCTTTTATTCTTCTTCTTCTTCTTGACTTTTCTAGAATCTTCATCAGCTTCATTATAAATCATATCGATTCCCTTCCATTGAAGATCACCAATTAAACAAACAAACAGAAACCCAACATCATATCAGATCGGATCATCGAATTAATTAAGATAAGAAGAAGAAGAAGAAATGGACATGAGGATTATGAACTTCGATTCCCCTGCTTTCTTCCAAGCTCTCCATAACCTCGTCGATGGCGGCGCAGGTGAGAAGAGCTCAGCCCCAACGCAGGATTACGTTCGCGACGCCAAGGCGATGGCATCTACGCCGGCGGATGTGAAAGAGTATCCGAACTCGTACGTGTTCATAATCGACATGCCGGGTCTGAAATCGGGCGACATTAAGGTGGAGGTAATGGAGGATAATGTTTTGATCATCAGCGGTGAAAGGAAGAGAGAGGAGGAGGAAAAGGATGGCGGCGGCGCAAAGTACGTAAGAATGGAGAGAAGGGTTGGCAAATTCATGAGGAAATTTGCCTTGCCCGAAAATGCAGATACGGAAGCAATCACGGCTATCTGTCAGGATGGGGTTTTAACTGTCACGGTTAAGAAACTGCCGCCGCCGGAGCCCAAGAAACCTAAAATCATTCAGGTGAAGATTGCTTGAGCCCCCAATGTTTTCCGGCCTTCATATGATCAGTTGTCTTTTAAAATGTATTGTGTTTTACTTTTATCCTATGCTAAATAAAAATTCAATAAATCTTTTAGTTTTTATTTTGATATAATATTATTCAAAATAGTTTAATTCCTAATTATTATTATCTAAAAACATTTTTTTTACTCTTTCCTAACCTTTATGTTAATCCACCTATGGTGTTTCACTTACACCATCTTCACACATATAGGTTGACTTTACATTCTATAAAATAAATAATAATTTTTTATTTTAATGTAAAGTGAAGCACCAAATCTAGTACAGCAGTACATGTTAACCTTCCACACTCAGTTAGTTTCTCGCGATGTCAAGATGTCAATTAAAACAGGAAGAATGCCAATTTTATCGAACATCCAATCCCGTTAAGTTTTTCATGATTAATATGTCATTTTTTAAAAATTAATATATATTATAATTTATTTTTATTCACTTAATTATATTATAATAAAATTTAATTTACATTTTTAAAAACATTAATTAAATAAATTATACATTTTGATCTCAAGCATTAATAATAATTCACTCTTTTTAATTAATATATTTTTAACATTTATTTTTATAAATATTAAAAATATATTAATTAAAAAAAAATGAATTAGTATTAGTGTTTCTCAAAATGCTTTGATTATTTGGTTAATGTCTCTGAAATATAAAATTTTATTATTTAGAAATTATGAATAAAAATAAAAATAAAAATAAAATATATAAAAAATGACATATCAATGACATGTGTCAATCATTTAACGAAAAACATAATGGACTTGGATGTTTTTGTTAACTAGTGATATAGATGAATTAAGTTTAACTAAAGGGATATAAATAATGAACAAAATTTAGTTTAATGATATAAGTGAATATTCCGTTATAGTTCGGTGATAAAATTGACATTATTCCCCTTAGGTGGGATTTTAATCGAGCAAATCAAAATAAGTGATTGATCATTATATTGTCTCAATTTCTCCTTCCTATAACTTCTCACTTTACTCTCAAATCTTCAGCTATTAAAAATATATCTCTATTTTATATTTGTTTAAATACTGGTGAACCCGGCTAAATAGACTGAACTTATTTGAACCAAACCAACTTCTACTTGGTGGCTAAATAGACTGAACTTATTTGAACCAAACCAACTTGCTTGGTGGAAATTTCAATAGCTGACTATAGGAGTGGACAAATCTATCAATCGGATCCGATATTCGCCTCTAACCCGGTATTCGATCACTATCAAATCCGAAAACATCGGAATCAGATCGGTCAGCTGGATACCCGTCGATCCAATTTTTTTTATATTTCTAATTTTTTGTTTGATAATTAATTATTTAATAATATTTTTGTTTCGGTAAACAAATAATTATTTTAATTAACGGTAAATATCGGATATCCGATCCATCATATTCAAATTTTTTCGAATCTAATTTTTGTCTACCCATAACTGACTAGCCAACAAAATAATGGGAGAGCTTGGGAATCATTTGAGTGTTTGGGCTTGTGACTTAAGTCCACAGATTCTCCTCACTATTTCTATGGGTTAAAGCATGGAGTCTAAAAATCATGGTTAGGGGTTACTGAACTTACTGATGAAGAAATAATTAAATTTAATCTGCTTTATTCTATTTATAATAAATCCTAATTATATTTATTCAATTAATAAATTAAAATTCAAACCATCACAGATTAATAAATTTTATTAAATTAAATCTAATTTAAATAATCTAATTTAACAATTTTTTTTATCTCATTACTTAATATTTTTACTTTTAGATTCCTTTTATTTTGTTAATTTAATTTTCAGTACACCTTTTATTATAATTCATTCATGAACTTATTTTATAAACCATTTAATTTTAAAATAAAAAGATATTATTAAATTTAAATTTTGTAATAATTATTTTTGTAACTATAAGTATATCTGATATGTCCATTAGCAATTTTAAATTTGCTTTTGTTAAAAAAGTCTCTAATTTGTGAAGTAAATTTTTAAATCAAATTTTTTTAATTGATTAAATAGAAATTTGATGGTTAATTTAAAATTTTAAAATAAAAATTGTAGCTTAGTGATGAGAAAAAAAAATAGAGAAAAACAATATATTTTGGTGAAATACAGTAATAGTAAAACAAAATTTTGAAAAATATAATTTTGATTTGTATCTATTTGAAATTCAGAATTATCCATTAAATGTCCGGGCCCAAATAATAAGTAGCTATCAGCACTTTACAATAATAGGATTGTTAGAAAAATAAATAATAATAAATTCAGTTATGTGGAAAATTTGATGACCCTCGTAAGAGTAAACGAGTCTTTTTTACGAAATTGCCCTGTTCAGGCATTTGCGGGATGTAATATTTTTGTTTTTGAAAATTTTTTGTTTGAAATTTCTTTTTAAAAAATTTTGCATATCGCGATTTTCGATTGCGTCTCGCTAATGTTCGGTTCGCGACAAAGACAATTTCATTAAAAAAATTATGAAGTGGTCACCAACCCATTTAAATTTAACATTATAAAGTGGTTGGCTAATTTTAATCCGGTCATATTTATCGAATTTCCCCAAATTAATATCCATTTGTTATTTGTACATTATTATTGATTTAGTTTGTAGGTATATATATTTTTTACCAAATTAATTTATATTTTAATTCTTTAACCCTGCCCTGTCCCATTGCTAGACTAAAAACAACAAACAATTAAATAAAAATGAAAAAGGATTTTAAAAATCTAAATTACACAACTGTTTTTATTTTTAGTTAAATGAAAATGAACTAAAAATTAACTTCAAAAACATTAAAAAAAAAAAAAAAAACAGAAAGTGAAGATCGAGAAGGATGTAGAAGGTAAAGAAGTGTGAAGAATCTCCTAGAATTATCATATCTCTCTCCCCCTTCTTCTTCAGTTGTCTAGAATCTTCATAACTCCCAATTATATATATAACACTAATGGCGCGCCTTCGATTCCCAACATCAACAAACGCAATCAATCAATAGAAGAAGAAGAAGAAAGAGATCACAAAAATGGATTTGAGAATGGTAGGCTTCGATTCTCCACTCTTCCACGCTCTCCAACACCTCGTCGACGCTTCCGACGAACCACTATCCGCCGCCGGCGACAACAACAACCACAACAAGTCCTCCGGTCCAACACGAACCTATGTTCGCGACGCCAAGGCAATGGCATCCACCCCTGCCGACGTTAAAGAATACCCAAACTCCTACGTCTTCATTATCGACATGCCCGGTCTCAAATCCGGCGACATCCAAGTCCAGGTAGAAGACGACAATGTCCTTCTCATCAGCGGTGAAAGGAAAAGAGAAGAAGAAAAAGACGGCGCTAAATATGTCAGGATGGAGAGAAGGGTTGGCAAATTCATGAGGAAGTTTGTCCTGCCGGAAAATGCTGACACAGACGGAATCACTGCCGTCTGTCACGACGGTGTGCTCACCGTCACGGTGAAGAAACTTCCACCGCCGGTTCCCAAAAAACCCAAAACCATCCAAGTCAATGTTGCTTAATCTTTTCAGGCTTTCAGAATGGAGAGAAGGGTTGGTTTTCGAATGTTTTCACTGTTGTTGTACTATTTTGCGTGTTATGCAATAAATCAGTTTTTCTTTAAATGGGTTTTTGTTTCTGAATCATAATTTCAAATTATCCAAATAACAGTTTCCAACTAGTTTTACATAAATAAATAAGATCCATAAATAACAAGAAAAAGAGCTAGTACCTCTTATCTGTTGCTTCTTCTTCTTCTGGAGATCCAAAATTGAGGATAAACCAAAGTTTTAGGCAGTTGAACAAATGGGCAATGAAATCTTCCAATGCGAGAAGGCTTATTATAATTCACAGTTGAGGACTTGTCTTCTTTGTCTTCTTCGGTTGTGATATTACTATAGCCTTCCCTAACAAAAAGAGCAACGAAAAACCCTTCCTTATCCTCAACTGGGTCAATTCGAAGAAGGTGTTCAGCTGAAAACAAAGACATGAAATTAGATTCTTTTATATATGTCATATTTCAAGAATTTTGAAAGTTAGGTAGGACAGACTATTAATTAACTTACATCCTTCAACAACTGGAAGTCCACGGCGAGGCCATTGAGGAAAGACAGTTGCTAATTGGAAACCATGAGAAACAGCTAGAGGTAAAAGGGATGAAATAACATCTTCATTCTCAATTTGATGAATGGAGCATGTGCTGTAAACCACTCTCTCAGCACCAGGAACTGCAAAATATTGGGCAGTTATCATCAGCTTTCTATTCGGAGAGTTAAGTATATAGATGACTTAGAAATTTTGAATTCTTGTGTAAATCAGATGACCGACTTACAAGATAATGCATGTGCAAGAACCTTTTTCTGGAAAGATTGGAGTTTTCTCACCCGATCAATATCATCTGCATCCATTTTACCTGTATTGTTACAAGTTGTAAACTAATTAAATTTTGTACAAGGAGAACACCTATTCTTTGAGACCCATATCAAATGATCTTGTAAAAGTTTCTCAAAATAATTGACACTTTCTTAATAAGATCATTACAAGAAGCTAAAGTGTCACCTGAATTATATGATGGTAGTAGATGGTCCAATCTCACATTAGTAGTCCCCGATCCAGAGCATGAAGGATCAACTAGAATAGCACGGATCTACACAAAAATGTATAGATAAATGTAAATTAACATGGATTTCATGATAAATACTCGTCATGTGCATATCAGAATATTCATTTGAGAGGCAAAAAGGGTATTATCCATTTTAAATGAGATCTATAAATATTTAAGTTAGAAAATCTCACAATAAGTAACCAACAGCTTTCTGGATTTTCAAGTTGTCACAATAAGGGATTTGTGTCCAACTAAAAACTCAAAAGTAAAGCATTCAATCAAAAGATGAATCATGTCATGATGTTTATCTGTTAAGTGGGAGTGAATAAACAAACATGAATTGAAGAATAAGGAAAGACGATTTTTTTCTCGGAATAGCAAATAAGTGTTGCCCATGAGAACACTAACTAGTCAATTTAACTGGACTCAAGTTGCTTCATGAAGTCTATAGCAACAGATAATTTCATTGCAGGGAAAACTCTACAATTATCAATCTCAATTTTGCATGGACTTTAGAACATTACAAGTGTGAGCCAAAGGTAAAACTGTCTATATATTGGCCCTCCACTTTTTCCTAAATAGGCTGCAAAATTATTTTTTCTTTTCCTAGATATAACATGTAGTCTTGAAAGCTATTTTTTTTTTGTAATTTAGGAAGTTAGCTCGACTCTCTAATCATGGCTCCCCACTTCAACTTAGGCGTTCTTTAGTAGAATCGAACCTAAAACCTTTGTTCTCTTGGTAAGTTTCTCCACTTGAGCTATTCTAGTGAGTTAGTCTTGAAATCATTTTAATTGAATACCTTAGAGAATATTTGGCCTCACTAAATTTTGTGCAGAGCTCTAATAAAAAAGTGAATAAATCTCATAACAAAAGCCATTCCCAGGTCAGCCATTTATATTGCATAAATTTTACATGATTGTGGTGTTTTCTAGAAACTTAGGCAATCATTAATAGAAGATCATATACCTTTGCATGTACAGGATCATCTGGATTCAAGCTCAAGAAATCTGTGTGCATAACATCCACATCTATTAACAAGGTTAAGTTAAGATGCTAATGATCCAAGTGGTATGTTCCATGTACCAAAAGTAGTGTAACAGATCATAAGCCAGAAAATACACTTTAAGAGGTTATTTTAACAAATGTGAAGTTAATATAGTTTTACACATGCATCTATTAAGCAAACGACAAGAGAATAAGATACGCAGGAATAACTTCAGAAAGGATACTTGTGGCACCAGCTAATGCAACAGTGTTCCTTAACAGCTCAACTCTTTCCTTGTTACGTTCACAAGCTATAATTTTCCCCTTTCCTTTCATTATTGCAGCAAGGTATACTGTTTTATTCCCTGGAGCAGCACATGCATCAAGTACCTTACAGTTCATCAAAGAATTGGTTTAAATTATGACAAAAACAAGCTAGTCAAGTCTTATAAGTAAGAAATAACACTAGCTAATCTAACCTCCCATCCTGGCTCAGGTTGAAGGGCTGCAGCAGAGATGCAACTTGCTTTTCCCTTGCAATAGTGTCAATTTATAGATCATCAAATAAGAGAAAAAGAAACACACAAGAAATTAAGCTGGCTCTACCAATCTGTGGCCTAAACCAGGTCTAGAGTATAATTGTAGGAACGTACTTGTAGAAAGATACTGCCATTAGTCACCAAAGGATGATCATGCAAATCAGCACCAGGAGGCAATACTAACAAGTCCTCAATCATGTCATCCTTATGAACCTGTGAATGAGCCAAAATATAACAGTCACAATCTTCACTAAAACCCATGCTATGGATAACAAGAGTCGGTTTCTTTTAGTCCTTTCTTCCTCAGTAGCTCAATAGTAGAGTGGTCGTCTGTTTGGTCGTGTCAACTTAAAAAAATAGTGGCATTATAATTATCCTGAACTTTTTTCTATATGTAAACACGGTTACTTTCTCATCACACTTCCTTCTCATATAGAGAATATATTATTTCAACTAAGTATGAGTTGGAGAAGAAAATTTGGTCATCCAAATAATTGAAGACTACCAATGTATAAATCTTATTATTTTTAAGAGCATAAAACTTTTTTGAACGATGAGAAAACAAGTTTAAAAGGTTGAGAAACCAAAAAAAAAGACATGGACGAGGAACAAGAGTACTAAAGTTGCCTATTTTAGGGTGCTAGGGTGGTGATAATAATGGAAAATGGTATATGTGCCGCATAAGATTGGACCTACTGATTACTTAGGCTCCAGACAAACCAATTGGTCTCGCTAACTCTCAGCTTGAGCCAAGCCAGAGGGAACACCCTAGACTTTGTGAATATTTTTAACTTTTGAGAGAGTCTGTTATCTTATCTTATGTCGCGATGAAGCCATACTTGATTTGCTAATTTTATCCCTTGAATTCATGACTACACATTGTTAATTATTAGTCCAATTTATATCATAGTCAGCGACTTTCAGGTATCCTATGGTTTGAATGAAATTTATTTTCATAAAAAACTTAAGCTAAGACATACTGATAAAAATTAAGTGAGGAGAGCAACTGGTACATAGACTCTAGTTTGACAATATGATCATTGGATTCTTAAAATGACTTCGCACATAGTATTACAAAGGAATAACTTTGAAGATTCCAAATTACCGTATGTAGCTTTCCTAATTCATGGATGACTGTCTTCACATCTGACTTTAGAGTATTTACACGAACATATCGAGGTTTCTGGATATCTGCATAGAATCAGCAACCAAGGATAAGCTACGATTTTTGCAGCATTAATCTGACACAGCAAGTTATCAGTATATGCTTGAAAAATTACAAAAACTCATTACAAATAAAGCTTAAATATGACTTATGAAACGCATACAAGTGTAGCGAAACAAGGAAATAAAAACACAAAAATCCTGCACTGGAAATTGTTATAGAATTTAAGGGCAATGCAAAGTATGTGTACGAACCAGAAGTTTCAGAAATCTCCATCAGCTGTTTGACATTTTTTACCCCCTTCCTCTTTAATAGCTGAGCTAAAGCTAACTGTAACGCATCTTTGCGGAGGATGAGAAACTTTTCCGCATCACCCATGAATGACTCTGCCTATGAGAGCTTTGTGTCAATGAAATACAAGGAGAATAATATAAAATACTAGCTACTCAAGATGAAGGAAATATCTATAACAATATTAGGGGAATAGAAGGGTAGTAGAAGGAGCTAGGATGTTCCTATAAAACTATACTAGGCTACTTCCAAGAAGTTGAAATGAGGCATCTTATTTCGGATAAAGTCTTTAGGACTATAAAGTAAAAGGAGAGTGAAAAAACACGTACATACATACATTAGCAATACAAAATTGGCAGGACTTAATATTATATCAAAACCATCAGCCAAGTACAAGAAATGCCATTTTGCCCATCAGTAGCAAGACTTTTTTCTATTAATTAAGCATTTATGGGTTCTCTGATTTCTAAGCTTACGCTTCCTGGCTGATGAAATGAAGTATACTATCATAACTAATTCAAGATATATGTTGCCTCTTTTTGTGTTAAATAATTGTGATCAAACTGTTTCACTAAAAATAATATTTCCATGTCCCCCTCACTGCCCTCCTACATGAAAAATAAAATAATGTGATCGTGACCTTGGAACCTCTTAGTATCGGGGAGCCATAAACACTAGTTTATAGAAACTTTCTTGATGAAGACTCAAATGTAAATCTAATAATGTACATAAAGGGAAAGATAAACAACCTGTCCAAAGAGAATATCATAGGTGATAATGCACATCAATTCCCATTGTCTCTGCAACCAAAAACAACATATAGCTTTGATCAACTGGCAGAGTCATCTATGGTCTGAAGTACATCTACTATGTAAGGGAGGAAGAACAAAAATTCCTTTCATGGTAAGTGCCTTTAAAGGGAGCGGATCATAAACATTCTTTACCTTCCACTTGCTGTTCAGTATATTGGGGGTTTCCAACACTTCCTTAATAAAAGAAAAATCTGCAAAAACATAATCAATGGGATATCATTAGCAAAACCTCACAAAGGATATAAGGAAACATGTAGCGAATTTCATATGGTTGGCTAATTAGAGACTTGAAACATCTCGAAACACAAATTGATTAGGATATTTTGAACAGGGAAAATCATATAATAGAAGAAAGAGTGGTCAAGGTTACGTTTCAGAGTCTGGCAAACGAGAGCAAGCGTTCCTCTTTTGTTCCGCACTGATGGACTATAAACAAGCGACTTGATAGAAGCGACTGCTTGCCGGCGAGCGTCGCCTTGTAGAACGGTTCGAAGCACATTCGCGGCTTCCCTCCTAGCAAAATATGCGGACCGACTTGCATTTTCTTGCCGCCGGTTGGTCGCCGGTTTTCCATCCGCCGTCTTTCCAGTCGCCGGCTTTCCGGTCGCCGGTTTGGTAGCAACAACAGAGGTCTTCAAACGGCGCATGAGTATAAACTGAGTACGCAATGGAGGAGGCGGGAGCTCGATTTTAACAAAGAAAACGGTAGGGTAATTTTTCAGGGCAGAGATATATATGAGAAAAGTTAATGGAACCTTTTTTACAACAAATGTTTTTTAAAGGATACATTTGTTATTTTGTAAATTTGTCATTAATTTTTTTTTAAGACTTGTTATATCTGATTTTTATTATTCGTTATTTAATAAATTATATATTTGATCCTAATAAATTAATTTTTATTATATCAAAACATTATCACTTGCGTTTCTTTTATATTGTAGGTACTATAAATATAATCATATTAGAATTTTAAAATTATTAATTTATATATACAATTCAAAATAAAATACTCAAATCACATTAAAAATAAATATAATCCTAACCTATTATAAAAATAAAATAAAACAAATAATTAAACAAATATTCCAATTAACATATTATGTTATCAAACAAATATTAAAAAATAAACTTAAGATTCCAAAAATAACTAAGATCAAACAAGCTACAAAATAATTTTAAACAAAATCATTTATCTATAAAAATATAAAATATTAGGGTAGGCCTGAGATAAGCCCATGGACTGGTAAGTGGTAACCCACCCAATGACATCCCAAGAAACCCTAAAATGCACTAAAAGTCCTTATTAATATATATTTTTTTTAGACCGAAAAGAGTATTATATTTATTTATAAACTAAAAAAAGTATAATTTATACATATTAAAGTCATTATATATGTTCGATTTGTGGGATACTTGTTTTACAAAAATAAATCTATTAGGACAGTAAATTTCTAAAAATAAAAGTATTATATACATAGAAATATAATTACTTATTCAAAAATAAATTTCTCTTAGGAAATTTATTGATATATATATATATATATATATATATATATATATATATATATATATATATATATATATATATATTAGACTCAGATTTAGCATGGATCATTTATAAAAAAAAGACTAGATTCAACTATAATGTTTTGTTTTTTATGTTTAGATAATTTAAATCATTATAATAAATATAAATAATAATTTGATGTGAATAAAGATCCTATTTACAATAATATACATATATAAAAAAAATTGTTAATTAGAAACATATTGAAAGTTTGTCGTTTGTTTTTGATTTGAATCTAAATGTAAATAAAAATAAAACAAGTGTCACATATTAAAAGAAACAAAACAACTAAAATAAATGTTTTTTTTTTTTAGTACAGTCGTATTAGATGATGATGATGATCCTAGCCCTTAAAAGGGAAAATGATCACAAAGCGGTGATAGCCACGTGTCCATCTTCCCGCTTTTATCTACAAAACCCTCACTGAATGAAATCATCAACTTCTCGCCGTCGCCTCCTTCCTTCCTTCCTTCATCGGTATTCATTCTTCTCACGGCGGCGCATTCCAATCCACGAACACTCTCTAAATCCGTCGTTAGGATGATCACCGCACGATGGTTAACCTCTTCTCACAGTCACTGGTAAGTTTCTCTGGTGGATTCATCGCTATTCACTCTGAAATGCTTGATCCTTTCATCCTCGCTCATTTCCGTTCTCTAATCTCTCTTCGCAAACGAAAAAAGTTGAATAGTTTGCCAAACTTATTCGGTTAACTGCATTTCTATTTTACATCTCTTAATCACGTAGTACAGTATATATATATACTTGTATTCTTCTTAGTATTTTCATTTTCTTGAGTTGAGTTGAGTTGGGTTCTACTACAAATCAGAAAGTGGCGAAGATGAGTCTAGGTGCGGCAGAGGACGATTCGGCATCGGAAATCCATCTTCCAGCCGATATTGATTGGGAGATGCTGGACAAATCCAGGTTCTTCTTCCTCGGTGCCGCCTTATTCTCTGGTGTATCAGCTGCTCTATACCCAATGGTTGTTCTCAAGACCCGTCAGCAGGTCTCTCTTGGCCAGATTTCATGTTTAAAGACCGCATTTTCTATCCTCAGGCACGAAGGACCAAGGGGATTCTACAGCGGTTTCGGGACTTCATTAATGGGTACAATCCCAGCCCGAGCACTGTACATGGCTGCCTTAGAAGTTACGAAAAGCAGTGTTGGAACCCTCTCTGTAAAGATAGGTTTCTCTGAGACTACTTCCACCACTGTTGCAAACGCTGCAGCTGGGTTGAGTGCAGCCATGGCTGCTCAAATGGTTTGGACACCGATTGATGTTGTGAGTCAAAGGTTAATGGTTCAAGGTGGGTATAAAAATCCACCTGTTAAAGAGGTTCAAAATACGTATAGATATAAAGGCGGAATTGATGCGTTTCGTAAGATTATACATTCTGATGGCTTTAGAGGACTATACAGAGGGTTTGGGATTTCCATTTTGACATATGCACCGTGTAATGCAGTTTGGTGGGCAAGTTACTCAATGACTCATAGGCATATATGGGGCGGTATTGGGTGTTATTGTTGCACGAAAGATGAAATAAATGGCGGGTCTAAACCAGATTCAAGGGCGGTTGTGGTAGTTCAGGGTGTTAGTGCTTCCATTGCTAGTGGATTCTCAGCTTTGCTGACAATGCCACTCGACACTATCAAGACGCGATTACAGGTTCTCGAAGGTGGTGTGGAAGGAAATGGACGTGGGTCGCCTAGTTTGGGCGAAACGGTGAAGAATTTGGTTAAAGAAGGCGGTCTCAGGGCTTGTTACAGAGGGCTTGGTCCTAGATGGGCTTCAATGTCCATGTCTGCAACAACCATGATTACTACTTATGAATTCCTCAAGAGGCTTTCTGCTAAGAGCAATCAAGACTGCTTATGCCCATCATAGAGGATCACTTTGTTCCATTCTACAGGTATGATTAAGTTAAAATTTCTGCTTAATTAGTGAGTGAGTAATGCATATGGTTATTGTAGATCTTGTAAATAGTAACAAGACTGGTTTCATTATTGTTTTCACTATTCCCACTTTGGGTTTTCATGTCAGATTGCTTGTATCTTTGTATTTTCTCAAGATCTGGTCTCATCCATTGCTCTTAAAGTAAGTAATATTTAAATAGATGTAGTACTCATAAGCACTTGGTTATGATTAGGATTTGCTTTACAATAATAATATACTAATGAACTCTGCATGTATTTGCGTGACTAGATCTGGAATGGATACTGCCCTATTTATTTATTGGTCTGAGTTGTTATTATATTATAATAACTGTGGATCTATTGCAGAGTTATGCTAATTTTAAGCATTAATTCCATTTAGTAAATGATAAACTTTGGGAAGATGACCAAATTAATGTTTCTGGCCCGGAGTTGGTGGACAATAGGAGGTTTTTTTTAAGGGATACCCTAGGGGAGTCCAACTTAGAGTTTTTTTTTTTGGATGTTGATTGAGTTTAGGATTTTTATTACAACTCATTATATTCACATTTATTGAAAGTTTAGATCAGTTTTTAGAGTCCTAATGGGTGATGAGATTAGAACATGTAATAGAATGATCGGAGAGGTGATGACAATGGATACTCGTAAATCTACTCGTAAATCTACTCGTAAATCTATTAGCGACCTGGGCATTTGGGATACTCTAAGCGACTTTAGTTGTAAGTTTTCTTTTTTTATATACTTTTGTGTATTTTAAGAAACATTTGAAATATCTAATATTATAATATTAGAAATTATTAAAAATTAGTACAAATGTATTTGGTTTCTCTCTAATTAAATAATTCTAGGCCCCAATGCAAATTTCTAGTTGGTCTCATCATAATGCAGACCCTGTCTAAACCCTATATCAAATTTAGTACAAATTTGGGATGGGTAACTGTCTAAACCACTCCTAAACTTATATAAAAAATTATCCAATTTAGATCTATTTTTACTTTGTACATTATGATGGGGGCTGAAAGTGAGGCTAATATTCCACTCGATCAATTATTTATTAACTCGAGTTCGAACGAGTTTATAAAATTGAGCTCAATTCAATTATTTATATACAAGTTCGACTTGAGTTTATAAAATTGAGCTCAATTCAACTATTTATATACAAGTTCGACTTGAAAGACATGAAATAATATTATATTTTTTAATATTTATAAAATAATTATTTATTTTAAATTTTAAATTGTAACATTAAAATAAATAATAAAAAATTATTTATTATTAGGCTCAAGAAGGCATGAGGCATGAATTTGGTTATGCTCAAGTCGAGTGGTTTACGAGCTCATTTATAACATATTATTGATTCATTTATATTTATATTTATATATATATATATATATATATATATATATATATTTATTTATTTTACACATTAGGTATATATTTTTCTTTTACACATTAGGTATATATTTTGATTCAGTAAAAAATAAATTGTAATATTAAACTTTTTTTTATATATACATTATAATATAAAATTATTATATTCTTATATAACATAAAAAGTTAAATAAAAATAAATAACAAATTGTTTTTACTCGGGACTTTGGGTCTATAACTGTAATGGACAGTTGGGCCACTGTGATAACCTAAATATTTAGTGCGACACTAAAGAACTGTACTTATTTATTTTATATTTTCACCTTTTGTGTTTTATTTATTTTAATTAGCCTTAGTTTATAGTGAACTCCACGTTAGTAACAATTATGCCAAATAATTCCAAGGTTTCCTCAAGTTTTATGAATATAGTTAATGTACCGTTTATCTCTCTTAATAACGAAATGCAGACTAGTTCAGGAGTAAAAGTCTCAATAAGAGGTAAAAGACAAATTTACATTCTCAATAAGAGGTAAAAGACAAATTTACATTGGAGATTATAATGGGTACTCGATATTCATGTGTAATGGATAGTTTTTTTGAGTATTTTAAATTGGATTCGGGTTGAACATGAGAAGGGTTGAATTGGAGAAGAGGTACAGAGCCCCGAGGTTTGGGCTGCCTCAACCCTAATAGAAAAAAAGTCTTTATATTTTTTTGTTAACTTAGGTCAAGTTTAAAAAATTGATAAAAAAAATGTTTTTAGTGAGGTTTAACCCATAACCATATAAAATTTAAATTTGTATGTTAAACCACTAAGTTACACCATTTTACATTTAGAATTACAATAGATTTTAGTAAATACCTTAATATTTTTAACAAGTGGGCTGCCCCGAGGAGTGGACTGCCTTAGCCCGAGGGTTTACCGGGCTTACTCCAGGGCTGGCCCTAAAGAGATATCCTTGGGGGGTGAAGATTTCGAAACTTGATACCTAGTTATATTAAAATTGAAAACAAAATGATTTTTATTAAAGTTTAAAGTGACATTTCAAATGTCAATCATAACCAACATCACAATAAATATCTCATTTATTTTATTCTTTCATAAAATTATTTTTCTCTTGAATCATGGACTAAAATGAAAGTAAAACCTCCTACATTTTAGATCCCCTCGTCGACACTAATGAATTTAAGTCATTATTGTCTTTATTTTTATTTTCTAATTACAAAATATTATTTCTCTATTCTCCCTCTTTATATTTTATTTTTCTTCCATATTTGTTATCCTGTAGGTAATAATTATAAGTTGGAACGGCTAATGAATTAATATGTAGGCAATGGTGGATGAATGAATATAGGTCAGGTGATATTGAACATTCAAAGCTTATTATTGTAAGTATTTTTCATTTTGATATTCATTGATATTATAAATAAATAAATAATAACCTCGATCTCCAGAATAATATCTGTATATCTGACACTGTATCCCCAGACCAGAACAGAACAGAACAATGGATGCATGCACGTGGACCAATTATATAATTTATTGATCAGAAAATTAAATAAAAATGGATCAAGCACGTGACTGAAGGAGACCTCAAAAGCACACAAACCGTGAACCCATATTTATTTACTTGTCATTGATTCATTGCCTTTTTCTGTCGATATATAACACATCCATACCGACCCGACCCGATCATTTCCCAAGTAAAGTAAAGTAAATATGCTTGCTAGAGCCTAGAATAATCATGATATCATGACCACCTAAGGGAATATAATATAATAGACTTTGTTTGGAATATATACAATTTCCAACCACAATCTTATTTGGTATTATAAGTAATATTTAAGAATTTAATTGTCCTTCAATCATTTTTTTAACTAATAAAAGAAAATTACATATATAGTAGAAAAGAGCTTGATCATGTTCCCATTAGTTTATTTTAAATAAACTATCATTAAGAATAATACTCTCTTTTTTCTTCTATAAATCAATCTAAATTGATAGCTAACAGTTTGGAAATTGTGCTTCAAGAATTATTATGAAAATATCTTTGTTTGGTATTATTCAAATAATATTTGGGCATTTTATAGTATTTCCATAATAAAACTAGACTAAAACAAAATAAAAACAATCATTATTTACAAATAAAACTATATTTGGTAGACATTAAACTATTATAAAATAAACATATCTCAAATACATTGTAACACATAAATAAGATAGAATACATAATTAAACAATAAAAATTATATGAAGACATCCGAATAAGATAATTAAATATTTGAAAAGCTCTCAATTCTCATCAGAATTATTAAGCCTATAAAATCCGTCATAATCATTTCAAATTGATTCATTCTAAATTCTAGATCATCTCTATTAATGGAATAAAAATGATATATGGATAGATTAGAAGATCATTTCAATTCAGTAGAAACTCAAATAATCTCACACACAATTCTTTTTACTTATTTGAATGCAATTTTTTTTTTTTTTTTTTTGTTGGGAACTTTGATTAGGGCATCAATAAAAAACAATTAATGGATAACTGATACATAGAAGCAAAACAAATTTAAAACTTTTGATCCTCAAATCACTTTCATGAAAGCTCGAATATGATTTTGATACTTCATTAAGTATTTACTCGTCAGCGTATTCTAAAAGTGTTTTGAACGCGTTTATACTAATTCTTTTATATAACCGACTTCTTTCAAATCAAAAGGTAGACTCTAAAATATGTGATTGAAAGTTATTTATGGAGAATTGAATAATTTAAAGGCTCCGCAGCTACCTCTTACCATTTAATTGTGCTTGTCCCACCCATTTAACATTTGCCTACATTCCTTTTTTTCTTTCTATATTTTCGGTTTTGGCTTCTTTGAAAGCAACCTTACTATGAATATTCTTTCATAATTTACATCACGTTGACTTAGTTTATTTGTCGTTCGCCGACGTACCAAACAAATAATTATACATCCCATTTTATCGAATAATTTTTTTTGTCTTACGAAGTGTTATAAATCACTAATCTATTTATATATATCACTTTTAAGTTTAGAATTAGAAAAATATTTTTGTTTCTTTAAACAATTTATAAAGTTACTACATTTATCTTGATTTTTCTTCCTCGATTATTATTATTATGTTAATTATAAGAAACTATAATTTAAAATTTCGAAAAAAGTTAGCACGTACTGTTCTCATGATCGACATTTCAATTAAATGAGAATATGAAAAATAAAATAAAAAAATGATCTTTGTAAAAGCATATAAAATTAGTATTTTTCTATTCTTTCAAATAATTGGATTAATGATCTCCATAAAACATGTGAGATCTGAAGGAAGGCCTACAAATCAACACACAATATCACAAAGCTTCAAAAGTCTATATATAAACATATAGAAATAATCAACAATTAATACTTTTAACTTTAGCAAATATTAATAAGAAGAATCAGGGATTGATCTTTTTTTGTTTCCTAAATAAATACTTTTTTTTCTTTAAATTTATTATATTTTTAAATGTTATACAAAATAATAATAATTGAGAATTTAAATAATTTGATAAAAATAGTAATTAATGATTGACTGCCAATTTATGTGAATTAATTTCAATTTTTTTGTTTCCTAAAACAATTCTAACAATTTCATCATGCTTAATGAGCCAACTACCCCCAAAACCAAACAAGTTCCCCTGACTAGGGCAGTCCCAACCCTAGGGCAACCCAACCAATCACTCATTTACTATACTTTTTGTTTTTTTCCCTTTTCAAAAAATTAATGCTTATAACTAGTGTTTGTTTTCTAAGCAGTAAACACATCTTTTATTATATAATATATTTGTTGTCATTTAGACCGACAAAAACTTTGATCGAATTTGGCACCTTCGAGAAACATGTTTGATTTGTGTTTATGAATTATTTGAGACTATTTTTGAATAATTTAGACAAAATTATATAATTAATTTTATATCACTTAATAATATAATGATTTTTAATTTATTATATGAATAATTGTAAGAGGTATACATTAATTTAATAATTATTTTAGATATTAAAGATAACAATAAGTGGACTTCAACTTATCTCACAAATCATAAAATTAAAGAAGGAGATGATACTCCTAATACAAGGTACACAAACATTTTTTTAGATGAGTGAATTAGAATCCTTAATTATAAATGTCATTAATTAACGATTTTTACGTAATATAGTTGTAAGATATAGGTGTGGACAAAAAATGTCAACAAATCTATAAATACGTTAATTTATTTCAAAACTTTTCCTATCGATATTTAAAGATAGTCCAAACTAACTCATTTGAAGCTTCTTCGTAAAGTGTTTTCAAATTGAGTGTTTTAACATTTACATGGCATAACAAAAAGAAATAAAAATCAAACAAAAAGTGAAGTATATATAGTCCAAATTAGGGTTTACATCCTCACATTTTCTCTGGACTCAAATAATGACATTCAAGTTATGATTCTCAATACGATTTTCATGTTAACAATGGATTGATGTAAATATTTTCGATTAATTAAACATTAAAAAGGAGCATTTATTCAACATGAATCCAAAGTGCACATAGTCCTCCAAATGATGGATCTCTTGAGATTCACTTAAAGGTAAAAAATCCAAATTCACTTTGGTGCATGGCTTCCTTCATGAAGAATCAAGATCACATCCAAAGTTAGTCTCTTTTACTTTTTATTTTTCTCCATGGATCTAAATATAATACTAAATTAACTTAACTAAATGAATTTGGAACTTATACTTTTGAATATATTGGGTTAATTTAATTTTGGATTGAATTGAGTTAATGGGGGAATATATTCAAAGTGATCGATCGATCAATCCTGATCTATACAGCAAGCTAAAAGATGCAACTACATGAAGTGATCATGATGGTCCCAATTTATACACCCTCTCTCTAGTTAAAGAAAGTATTTTTGTATAAATATATAGGTTCCTTTATGTCGAAAGTAGATACAGCTACAACCAATATATAGCTAGTTGTAAGTTAAGAAGAAAGAAAGAACAATGGGGCCAAAAAATGAGGAATTATAAATATATTATATATAGAGAGAGAGATCAGATGGCAGATCAATGGACAGCCATTAAGAAGACAGGAGCAAGGAAGTGACACATCTTTTGTCTTCAAAACCATAAGCATCAACAAACCAAAAGAATAAAGCATCTGATCATCCTAAATATTAATGTTTTATTTTTATATATAACAAATTATCCAGTTACTTCAACCTACAAATCTTGTTTAAGAGATCTTATTTTGGCTAAAAACTGTATGAATGAATGTATTTGATTAAGTCGGAAAAAAACATTATAATCAATCAATTTTAGGTTAAAAACAAAATTTATTCTAAGTTTATAATTTAAGTCATTAAATTACTATCCTGTTACTTTTTTTTTTTCTTATTTATTATTCTCTCCCCTTCTCTTTTTATATTTTTTATTTTTCTTTCTTATTATTTTTATATAATTTTATTTAATTATTAAATAATTATAATAATAATAAAACATAAATGCATCTTTTTTCTCTTTCACATTATTATAATTTTAAATATTAAATTTATCAATTAATAAATTAAAATACTATTTTATTTTTATTAATAAAATACAAATATATTTTTAAATACAAATAACATAAACAATTTTTTAGATGTAATTTTTTAAATTTTATTTAATGATTTTTAAATATATTTTTTTGTTTAATAAAATTTATTTATTTATTTATTTTAATTAAAAAATAAAATTATATATTCATATAATTTATTTTAAAATATATTTATTTTTAATTTAATAATATTTAAAATTAAGTTAATAAAAATATATATTTAAATATATAACATCAAATGTACCCATAATATCATCTTAATTACCAAAGTAATATCAGACAAACAATCCATTTACACTATATATTGTCCATAAAATAAAAAAGAACTACAAATTAATATTCACAATAGATTGAATGTATTAGACAAGAATATAAAGATAATCCATATTCTTTTTGTTAAAATATTTTATAAAATATACTGTATTAATCCCAAATTGGATTGAGTGGTTTTTGAATAAATATAAATTTGATTATATTATATATCTCGGTAATTATCTATCATGAGTCATGACCCATATTTGACTTTATATATATGGAAGGATTTGATTTATCATACAATGAGACAATTTGATAATATATAATGGATAATTTAAAAACTAATTATAATCAAAATATTTATTAATTAAATAAAAAAAATCAACCTAATAATAATTTCAAACAAATTTTTTTATTAAACAAAGACAAAAAATCAAATTGATATTTTTCTTAAAAACAATTGTTTATAGTAACTTATAGTTCATATATTTCGAGTGTGGATTAATGATGAATCGAATTGTTAAGTTATTTTAATAAATTATATATTCGACTTTACGATTAATATTTTTTGATTCAAATTGGGTCGACATATATTTCGCTATTTTGGGTCAATTTGAATACTCAAAATTATATAACATTCCTTAAATAAAACATTTTGTAATTAGCTCTAAAGACACCAACCATTTACACCCTATACAAATTAACATACCAAAAATATAATTTAAAATATATATAACTGAAAAAAAGTCATATATATATATATATATATATCATTGTTATTAATTTCTAGTTATATATTCAAAACAATAATTATAATTTTAGAATAATAAACCTTGGATCTCTATGCAACATTAGAAGGCTTCAAATTCGAATTTGAAACGGTAATTAAAGTAAAGAAAAGGAAAGATTTTCTCGAAAGAAAAAATTAAAGGAAAGGTGACGTGTCAATATTTATATTCCAAAATAAAAAAATCCAATATAAAATAAAAAAAGGTATGATATTAAATATTCTTTTTTTGGGGATGGCTGAAATCGCGAGATTGATAAAAATAATTAACGCAGCGATTAGCGATCTAACAGTCAAATCGTGCGATATACCTCCTCCTTCCTTTATATACTCCTTCTTCTCTCTTCATTCTCTGTCCTGTCTCCTCTTTCTCTCTCTACCTTCCTTCATCTTCCATTTAAGCATCATCTTTACACAGACAAAAAAAACAGAGGATGGATAATTGGGAGCAATCGCTTCCAAGCTACAAAACCAGAAGAAATCCACAAAACATATCATTTTCCTCCACCCTTCTCGATGAAATTTACCGATCAATTGACGGCGCCGACGAATTTAAGCTTCACAGAAGCAGACCATCAACTGAAAGGAGCAAAAATGGAGTTACCTCACTTAAGCCCAACAAACCCAGCAAGACCGTTAAAGAAGAAGAAGAAATCAATGTTCATAGTTTCCGCCGGGAGAAACTAAAGGTGCCGCCTTGCCGGCGTCGTTCACTACCGGAGTTATACAGAGCATCCCGTGAAATCGATTTTGACCCTGTACCATTCAGTTCATCTTCAAGCTCATCTGATTCAAGCTCCGGCGGACTTTCCTCATCCGACGTTGAATTCATCGGCGTCGCCAAATCTCGCGTTTCTCGCGTTTCCTGTTTCACAGTCTTAAGGCCAAAGTCAGTTAAGACTGTTGTCCCATCGAAAACAGAGAAACCGGCGAAGGTTTCCGATTATCAATCCGACGGTGGCCACCGTCCCTTCGATGATACTGATGGTTTGATAAAATCAAAATTAAGGGCATTAAAGATTTACAACAATGTGAAGAAATCAAAGCAGCAACCCACATCCCCTGGTAGCGGTCGTCTTACAAATTTTCTAAACTCTCTGTTTTCCAACAATGGTGGAAATCCAAAGAAGACGAAGAATCAAAACATCGTCAGTGCAGAAACAACTCAACCCTCTTCAACATGTTCTTCGACAGCATCTTATTACAGGTCGTGTTTGATTAACAAGGAGAAAACTAATGGTGAGAAGAAGACGAAAGTCCGGTTCGATACTGTGAATGTGATTGTGAACCGGGATGATGCTGACTTGGACGATGAGAGTGATTCGAGTTCTGATTTGTTCGAGCTTGATCATTTGGCTATGGATAAATATGGAGAAGAACTGCCCGTTTATGAAACAACTCATGTTCATCTTGGTCTAAATCGAATTAATGTTCGTTAATTATAAGATATATTTATATTATATTATTAGCTAGCTAGGCAGTTGGGGTTTAATTGGTATAATTAATAATTAATTGGTTGGGAATGGGGGTTTTAATTGATTATATATTATTATTATGTGTGCTTTTAATGTATTGTGGTATAATCTTTTATGGGTTTTAATTTAATCCTTTAAATTCGTGTGTTATGAATTATAATCCTCTAAACAAATATATCAATAATATTTAAAAAGAAAAGACGACAAATTGTCAAAAAAAAAAGAGTGAGTGGGGGGAGGATCCCGAAATAGGAATGTTTGTTTGTGTGGATAATGAATGGAACAGAAGAAAAGAGTGACGATGAAGGAAAATGAAGATTCGAGATCGGAATGAGAAGCAAAATAAAGAGGAAAAAGGGAGAAAACAAAAACAAAGATCGATCTTTTGCTTTTTTTTTTCTTGGGTTGGTCATGGTGGTGGGGATGGTGTTTGGATCAAGAAATCGCCATGGCCAAGAAAAGTAAGAATCTTGGGCTAGTAAGAGAGATTTGTTAGCTGTTTTTCTCGAAAAAGAATAGATTGTTGTCTTTTTCTCTCTCACCCACACACATACACACATCAAAAAAACACATTCTTCTGGTCTGGTTTGGTTTGGAGAAATGATAAAATGTCATATTCGATTACTTTTTTATTTGAGCTTTGTTGAGATCATCATCAAGATCAGATCTGATCATATCTTAGTAAACAAAAACATTACGAGAGGAAGTGAGGGAGAATCTAATTTTTGGGGATCAGTTCTTTTTTATGCTTTAAGAATAAACTATTATATTTTATATATGAGGTGGAACAATGAAAGGAATTACTATAGGAACTAGGAAGGAATGAAGACCATTCCACCCAAAAAGCTTCACTAGATATCACTTCCCAAATCCCACATTTACTTCATAATATAACTTTTATTACACAAAACTAATTTACTTTAATAAAGATATTCTTTTTTAATTAATTTAGTATAGTATAAGTAATTAGTTATCTACTTTATTAAATATCTATAAAACAGTTTTAAGTTTTAAGGGTGATTTCTAAGAAATTAGAAGTTATAAGTTTATTTCCCATTTAAAAACGCTTTATGTTAGAATGAAGTTAGCATGGGTTATACTAATTACTTTCAATGTTAAAATAATAAATTATTCACAATGGAGTCATAATAAACATTTGAATTAAGTATGAATTAATCTCAAATCTTTTATCTCTCATACAAGATTATTTTCTTATAAATTCATTAGAAAATAACTAATATGATTTTTTTTTTCTTTTTTGTAAAGGTAAGATTATTTTTCATAAATTAATGTCACCAAAAAGTAGCCTACACCATTAAAAATAAATTAAATCAGTACAATGAGTTATGACTTGTAACATTATCATAAAAAATTAACAAAACCAACAAAATAAAAAACAAATCCACTAGGAACATAGTTATAACTTAAAATATGAAAAACAAAACACCCGACATAACTCAAGGCATCCATCCCACTTGTGTTGGTTATGTAGATTTTGAAAGTTTTTCCTTTGTCCATTTTTTTTCTCTTATCATTCTCAACAAAATTTTCAATCTTTGCCTGTTTTTGTCCATGTCTTTAATTAATATAGACTTTAATTTATCACTTAACATTGTGACCGTATTGTTTAGCCAACCCCATTACTTATTAATCATGTGACTATCACCCAATTGGTTCCACAAAAGACTACAAAAAGATATTGAAGGTTATAAGAAGCTGAACAAAGGCAAAATGGGTACTCGTGTACTTGCTAACTCCAACTTTTTCTTAAAAATAATTTAATGTTTTTGTTATAAATTAGAAATGAATTACAAATTTGAAATATGAAAACAAATGGGTCAAATATTATACACTATGTACGTCAGAATGTGTCATGGTGATCTTAGTGGGAAGGTAAGGTCCTTGTCCATGTCCCCATGGATGCACCCTTTAAAGCAACCTTCTTCTTCTTGTTCTTGGTTTGGTGTTGATCCCAAGGAGTATATATAGAAGTAAGAGTTAATTAATAGACCTGATCGATCAGTACTTGTCTTCTTCTTCTTCTTCGATCTACAGCCTCAGTCCATGCATGGGATTGTGGCAGCTTTAGTTTTTATAATTTAGCTTTAGCTCCTTCCAAAGCATAAAACAAAAGTAAAGGTCCCAAAGCAAAGCAAAACAAAGCAAAGCAAAGCTTGAGGAAGGAGGGTGCATGCCTTTTCTTCTTTTTCTTTCTTTTTTTTTTTTTTTGATTAAATCTTATCTACATCATCTAGCTAGTCTAGTACTCTAGTCTGGCTACAAACAAACAAAAAGTAATTTTGTCTACTATTCATGTGCAATGCATGCATATGTGATGTGTTGTATATCGATCATGCACATCATGATCGATCTACCACTTTTATTTTTGTACTTATTTCGATGTCTCTCTACTTTTAACCAAAGATAGCTAGATCGATCAATATTTTCATTCATCAACAATATCATACATGGACCACGGTCACAAGGCTATTCAAAAAAGATGCCTATGCTCCTAAGTCCTAATCTACCCTCCCTCGTGTGTGTGGATATAAGATTTGAAATCTAACTGAGCTAAAACAAAATCTCACAAAATTTACTAAACTACAATGATAATATAATAATATCAAAATTAACAAAAATCTATATCTAGATTACTTAGTTATATATATAATAATATTTTGGGTCACACAAAATACAACTAAGATAACTCAAAAGGTATAATTATGCATTTATCTGCTCACTCTTAATTAAAAAGACATTCACCTCCTCAAAATTTGAATATGATAATGAAAATTTATTCAAATTTCTATATTATATTCAACTATGGAAAAGTTATGGTTTATGTGTGGTAGTTCAAAAAGTTGGAGCTATTTTTAAAAAACATTATCATATATAAATTATGTTTATGTTAAAATTAATAAAAATAATTTAATTTAGTTAATTAATTATCTTCTTATAAACTCAATTAGTGTTCTATATTAATTGGTTTGATAACGTCTTACTCATTTTCTTTCTCGGGGAGTCACAATCATATGATTCTCCCTTACAAAAAAAAAACTATTAAACCTCGATTTCTAAAAGATGATGTATTGTTATACATCCCTTCCAAATTATATTTGTAGTCCTTAACATTGACATAAATACACAAGCAATATTTACAAGCACCCATTTAAAATGAAACGAGAATGTGAAAGAGGTAAGCATTCAAGAGATTAATTCTCGATAAATTAATTAAAATATTTTTTTTATTAATGTAAAAACTAAAATAATTTTTTAATTATGACATTTACTTCAACTTAAGACGTTTTAATTAAAAATAAACTTAAAAATAAAATAAACAAAAACTCAAATTTAGAAATCAAAGCTCAATTTGATGTCGAAAATTGAACCTTCCAATTAATCCATGGTTAGTTAATATATTTCTACCTTTATTGTCCAAATTTTAACATTATAAAATAATTAATTTGGATGAGTTGTTTAACTAATAAACTTGTAACTAAGAACTCTAATAAAATCTTATAATTAATCTCCTAAAATGGAACGGACAGATAAAAGTAACTATGAATGAAATATTATTATTTAAAAGTTAGTAAGTTGTTGTTAATGCATAAGAAATACCGTTTCTTCCTCAATTTATCCGCCCATTAAATCAACAATATCTATTAACTAATATCATTCCCCTGTTTATTAATCAACAATATCAATTTTCATCGATCTTGCACTCATAACATGAACCCTTTCTCGAGAAATAAGAAGAACAGTGGCGGCGGCGGCAGCATTACTCCTGCCCGGAAGTCTCCACCGTTCGAAAGGGGAGGATGCTGCCGGGGATTTCCTGACTGTCTGGTCATCGGTTCCATCATTTCTTATGGAAAAACCAGAACAAACCAACCTCCTTCTACCTCCAAATTTGATCTCAAGGCATGTAATGATTTTATTTATCATTTGGTTCATTGATTAATGATTTGGGTTAATTATATATAGGTGGAAGAATTGGAGAAAGAAGTTCAAAAACAGAGAGAATTGAAGACTGTTTACAAGGCGAGGTTAGCCAGGGCACAAGAGTACATGAAATATTATCTTCAAGTGGCTAAAGAGAATGGTTTTTTACAACTTATCCTTCCAGCCACCGGAAGCAGCATTAAACATGAAGATGTTGTTGATAATCATGATCAAAATCACAATATTATTGTCAACAGACAAACAGAGACAGTTATCTATCGCGATCTTGAATCTGTGATTCGACTAGCGAAAGCTAATGGATGGCACATCGACCCTAGTGAGGTATTCATTCAAGGGGTAATCAATTTTTAGTTGTTTTCATTGAGTTGTGTTTATTCATTACAGATTGAGCTTCATAGTAAAGTGGCAAGAGGAAGCACATCAGACATATACAAAGGGACATGGAGAGGAATAGAGGTAGCAGTTAAGTGGATAAACTCGGATTTCTTCTACTCAAATGAGGAATTAGAAGATGGAATTGGCTTCTTTGCTCAAGAAGTTGAAATTCTTTCGAGACAACGCCATCAAAATGTGCTCCAACTCATGGGTGCGTGTCTTGATCCTCCTAACCACGCTTGGATCGTGACTGATTTCCTCCCCATGGCTCTACAAGAATGGCTGCATGGGCTCGACGATGATAGGAGCCGAAAGAGCAAGAAAAAGGAGAGGACCTCTCCACTTCCGCCTCTTCACGAAAGGCTAGTTAAGGCTCTAGAGATTTCAAAGGCAATGCAATATCTTCATGGGCAAAAGCCGGTTAAGGTTATTCATCGTGATTTGAAGCCGAGCAATATTTTTCTAGACCATGGCATGCACGTGAGAGTAGCTGATTTTGGCCATGCACGTTTCTTGGGTGATAATGAGAAAGCCCTCACCGGAGAAACGGGTAAGTATGATGTGTTCATCTAACCAAAATATCATGTTTTCAAATAAATTTATTGACTTATATGGTTATGGTCCGTGTAGGAACCTACGTATATATGGCACCGGAGGTGATCAAGTGTGAGCCTTATGATGAAAAATGCGACGTTTATAGTTTTGGCATCATACTTAATGAACTCGTTACGGGTCAACATCCTTACATAGAAACTGATTATAGTCCTTCCAAGGTAAATTATAATGATTTTGTATTTTTTTTGTTTTGTTTTTGTAGTTGTTTTAATTTTATTATGATTTATAGATAGCTTTACAAGTTTCGGAGGGGACACTAAGGCCTACACTTCCAGAAAACGAAGACCAAGAACTCATTGAGCTCATTCGCATGTCGTGGGACAATGCTTCTACAAAGAGGCCCGCTTTTTCGACAATCACGATCACCTTAACAACCATAATAGAGAAACAAATGGTTACTAAATAAAATGACAATTTATTCTTATTGATTAATTATTCATATCATTGATGCAGCTTGTATCTCCAAATATTTGGATGCACATTTTATGTCATTTTCTCTTTGTTCATTATCTGTCCCATATTCATATTCAATGGATTTTGCTGCTCATTTTATATCATTTTTTTTATATTTGAATCTATAAATATATTACAATTATAAAAGTTATCTATTTTCAAATCCGGTGGGCTTAAGGTATGTCATATATATTACAATTATATGATAAGACCAGCTAAGCAGCCACCTAGGGCCCTCTTCCACGTAGGCATCCAAAATCAATGCATGGCCGGTCTTAAGGTAAAGCCATCTAGGTGATCAGCTGCCAGTGCGGAGTCAGCATTAGGGTAGGGCCAACTAATTGGTCGCCTTATCTAGATTAAGAGATGTTCAAAGTTTACCGGACTCTGAAATATTTTTACAAAAACTAATATAAGACGATATTTTTTTAAATAGTTTATGATATATTAAAAAATATGAATAGTTTGAGCATAGCATGACATTAGTAAAATAACATAATGCTGAAGAGAAAAAAAGGAGATTTCTATCTGAGATATTATTTCAAAGTTCTCAACCATTAAATATATTAAATACTAAGAAAATTATTATCGAAATATAAATAATGTAAAAATGATTCACATAAACACAAATTACTATAAAATTGAAATTATACCAATCTTGTGAGAGAATGAATTTCAATATAAAAAATTATGATTAATTTATTAGAGGCAATCATCTGACGAATTAATTCAAACCCACTCCAAATTAAAAAAATTTGATTAACAGTTTGGATTAAATTAGCATTTGATTAAATTTAAATTTAGTTTAATTATGATTGAATTTGAATAATTTAATTAATTCAAAATAATTTGAAGTAAAATATATAATATACTTAATTCACTCTTTCAATTTTAATTAAATACAAAGAAAAAATAATTAATTATAAAAAATAATATTATTGAATAATTTCAAGTTGACACTAAAAAAACATATATAAATATATTTTTAGTTTGGATCACTGGTAGAAAAAGAGGTATCAGTAATGGCGAAAATCGTTAATGAAATCATCAAAAGCCGTTACTGAAACATATCTGTAACGGTAAATAAAATCGTTACCATCCGTTACAAAAACGTACGTTACTGAAACTTCTGAAACTTCTCATGCAGGCATCGATAATAGCTTGAATAATCTAATGGTCCAAACTATAATGAAACTTCTCAGCCATGGATGGTCCAAACTATATAATAATCTAATCCATCTTATATGTATTAATTAATAAAATAGTTTGAATTATAGATAAAATAAATTTAGTTTGAATTTAATAATTGTACCAAACAAATGAATTTTACTCGTTTGCTCATACTATTAAAAAGTGGTAGATTATATATTATTGAGTGAATTATTTATTTAAAAATGAAAAAATTAGAAAGTTATTTACTTATGAATAAATCTATTATTATATAATATATTAGGATGATATAATTAATATAAAAATCCTATATTGATTTATTTGTACAATTATTATGTTTTATTTAAATTAGACTAAAATTTAATTATAAAATTGATAAAGTAGAATGTGTTTATAATAGGTAATAATATAAATATAAAATATTTAAAAAACACATTATGCTATTTATTATTAAAATAATTCCACATATCAAAATTAAGAAGATTTTACAAAGTATATTTTTTATATATTTTAAATTTAAAGAAAATAATTCAATCAATAATATTATTAATATATATATATTTAAAATATTAATTTTAGAAATATAATATTGTTCATTAATAAAAAATTATAGTATATAAATAAAATTTTATTATAATTAATCAAATTAAATATCATTTTATTTAAAATAAATTTCATGATATATAAATATTATTAATATAATTACTGATATTTATATAATAACTTTTTGATTATATTAATTAAAAATGATTAAATAATATTCAAATTTATTTTATATTAATTAAAAATGATTAAATAATATTCAAACAATAATAATAAATAAGAATAGTATGAAAATGATAATTATATTTTTAAATTTTATCATGAGAAAGTTTCAAATTTTAATAAGAAAATTTACATATATTTAGAAAATAAAATTCCTATACATAAATATTAAAATATAATATTATTTTTATTCAAAACCAACCATCAATAATACTAAGTTGTTTGGTTATCTTTAAATATAAAATAATTATTATAAATAATAAAGTTTTAAAAATAATTTTTATAAATAAATTTTGAATTTAAGTTTTTTAATATTTTTTTTAATTTATCAATTATATTTACAAATTATTTTTAATAAATTAATAATAATTAATTTATTTAAATAAGATTTAATTTTAATTAAATTTATATTTTATTAATAAATCTAGATTTTAATTTAGATTAATATTTAATAATTTTATTAATTTTATTAATTTTTTTTTATCAAATTATTAAAATTTAAATGTATTTATTTTATTAAAAATTTAAATATATAAAATAATAACATATTATTTTATTTATAAAATAATTAATATATATAATAAAAATAGAGAATATAATATAAAAAAAATACATCAATTAGTTACTGTAATATAATTTAAAATTAAAATTTAAAATAAATATAAATTAATTTAATTTTGTAATTCTGGTTTATTTAAAAAACATTATTTTAAAATAAAACAAATTTATAATATTTGAAAATAATAAGTGATATTATTTTATAATTTCAATTTTAAAAAATATTTATTTTATAATATTTCAAAATAATAAATAATAAGTGATATTTTTTTTATCAATTTTAAATATATATATATATATAAATTATAAGTTATAAATATTAGTTTGATAATTATAAAATCATATATTAATTATTTTATAAAAAAAAATTATAATATATTTTTTTTTGAAAAAATATTAAATTTATTATTGAAGTAAAAGTTTCATAAATTTATTAAAATAAATACGAATTGAAGTTTTAAGAAAAATAGGAGTTTTAAGAAATATATACAAAACAAATTGAAGTTTTAAGAAAAATAGGAGTTTTAAGAAATAGATACAAAACAAGAAAGAAAATTAGGAATTTTAAGAAATATATACAAAACAAGAAAGAAAAATAGGAGTTTTAAGAAATAGATACAAAACAAAAAACATATGATTGTTATTTTAGGTGAAATTATTCATTTATATTAATTAAAAAAAATTAAAATACATATATCTTTAATATTTTGTCTTTTATTTTAAATAAAGATATATGTATCTTTAAAATCTAAAATTTTAAAATCTAAATTTTTTTAAATATACTGATCTAATATCTTTTGTTACTGTATTTGAAGAAATTTAGGGAAATCCCTCCCTCTTAAATATTTCTTCTGTTTTTTTGAAAAAAATAAATTATTAGCATCTCTAGTCTAGTTTACAGGAATTTAAATATATAAAATAATAACATATTATTTTATTTATAAAAATAATTAATATATATATAATGAAAAATATAGAGAATATAATATGAAAAAAAATAAGGAATATTAATTATTTAAAAATATTATTTTAAAATAAAACAAAATAATAAGTGATATTATTTTATAATTTCAATTTAAAAAAATATTTATTTCATGATATTTCAAAATAATAAGTGATATTTTTTTAATTTTAAATATATATAAAAATTAAAAAGTTATAAATATTAATTTGATAATTATTTTTTAATTTTAATTATAAAATTATATATTAATTATTTTAATTATTTTATTAAAAAATATTTATAATATAAATTTATTTATTTTATTTTTTTGAAAAAATACTAAAATTTATTATTGAGGTAAAAGTTTCATAAATTTATTAAAGAAAAAACGAATTACCTTAAAAATAAAATAAATCCCTAAATGTATCTCTAAATTTATTTTTGTTTTTGTTTTAATTTGGTTGGAGGGTATTATTTTAAATAACTAATCTCGACTACTACGAATCAATCAGACCAAAACAAACAAAGCTTATATATATTTTCCACTCTAAAACGTTCAATACGTTATAAACATGGTTGCATTTTTTATAGTAATCTTTATTACATTTCATATAGTCTAGAAAAACCTAACCAGATAAACATAAGTTTTTTTTCATACCCTTTGAGGTTTTGTTATGAATCCACCAATGGCCAATATTAAAACTTTGATATCTTACATTCTTATAATGGACCTTTCAATTATGTGAGTCTAAGTGTTTCCTTCTTCAATATTCTCATTTTCTAAAACTTTTCATTCTTGCACCAGTTGTGAGCTAAAATATAAGCATCTTGATTCTCAACTGGGCTGTTGAATTGAAGGCCCGATCATGATTACGAAAAAAAACAAATTCGAAAGTTACTGGCCCACTAGGCCCACTACGTAAGCAATATATATAGGACTAGAACAAAAATAAAACGATCTACTGTCAGTTGCACACCGCGCCATTGAATCTCTTCTTTTTCTTGTTCCAGTCGCTTTTGTAGAAGACAACGACGTGTAGAGATCGATCGAATCTAGTTTCAATCTTCATCAACGTGAACTCGAAGTTCCGATCTGTAACGGTAACTGTTCTTCTTCTCCTTCTTCTTCTATTCAAATATCGTTGATATTCTCGTCTGTTTGATTTCGTTTGGCCACAATGAAGTAGAAAACAGCGATCCGATGACATTTATTTGTTGATTACTTAGCTCAGATCCTCTGGCTATTTTTTGTGTTCATCTTTGTGTGTTAACTGTATTATTTAATTGCGTCACTTTTCACGATCTTAAGATTAGTTGTTTTAGAGAGAAAATTCTAGAGATTATTGATCAAATTAGTGAAAATCCGAAATAGAAGATTGAGATTGAGATTAAGTTTTGAGACAACATTACTGGCATTTCAATATCGAAAGTAACACGCACTAATTAAAAGTTACAGTTGTGATTGCGAGATAGATTGACTAAGTTTCATTCAATCGTTCGTTCATTCATTCATTGTTCATTCTGTCTCTCTGGAAATCATATATAATTCTATAAATTTAGAATGGATGAGCCGCGTGTAGCAACGCCATGGCCAGGAATGAATCTTGCATCTTCTTCTGTGTAGACATGAGTTTCTTTCTCCAGACTGTGAATAGGAATTAGGATTATGAAGAGGAGTATTAGATATTGAGGAAATTGTAATAGTAATAGTATTAATTGATTGAACTCACGTCAAGGAGACACTCTTGTTAAGAATGGTGGCTGAAAGGAGAGATGCTCCATTGAGATACAAGAGTTCTCCTTCCATCCTCTCCTCAATTCTCTTGTCTATCTCTCCTGCATCTATAATGATTGGCTCGTCCGAAGCCTGCATGCATCCCCCATCATTCCATCAGTATATATTTCCTCTTAAGCTATAGACATAATATAATATATATGTATTTGTATAACTAATTACCATAACCCATCCCCATGTGTCTGCAAATGATGGAACATGAGCTGTGTAGGCAACCACATCTGCTCAACCACATTAACATGTTAAGTTTTGTGGGAAATTATCATTATTGTTGAAATTGAATAGAGATTGATGACAGACTCACATTTGAAGACCTGTTTAAGTGTGTTATGAATAGATGAAAAGACCTCTGTGTGGGTGAAGATTCCTGCTGGTCCAGCCTTAACCAAACCAAACCAAACCAAACCAAACCAAACCAAAATCAGGAAAATCAAGTTATTCTAATTAATTAGTAACGAGTCTAATGACCTTAGTTTGTAGTAGTACCTGAGTAACAAAGATACCATCATGGGCGAGGTTGGATTTGAGGATTTGGGCATAGAAGGATTTTGAGTAAAGCTGATAACAAGGCCCTCCTTCAACTGGGTCAGCTAAGTCTCCCACTATTATGTCATATTTATCCTTCCTCTCCTCCAGCTCAGCCCTGTTATAATTATATGTTTATTTTTTTAGATATCTATCTATCTATCTATATATAGGTAAAATAAGATAATATAGATGAAACACTGACTTTGCATCATTGATAACCAAATGAAGCCTGTTGCTGGAGAAGGCCTGGTGGTTTGCTGTCAAATGTTTGCGGCAGAAATCAACTACCTCCTACACCCCCCAAACCCAATATATACATTTAGGAAGCAAAATAACAATTAGGAAGCTAGTCATAAACTCTGTTTCAACTTAAAGAGTTCTAAGTGAGAATCGAATACATGACATTTGTCTCTTCATTTAATAACGATATTATTCTTAATCATCAACTATATATAATATATATTAATTACCTGATCGATGTCACACATGACCACCTTCTCAACCGTGTTGTGCTTGAGCACTTCCCTGGCGGCAGATCCTTCCCCTCCGCCCATTATGAACACCTTCTTTGCCCTAATTAGTTATTTTACATATATATATATATATTTCTTAGTTATATAATTAGACAGACATAGACATGATGAGAAGAATAAGAAGAAGTAGATATATACTTGGGATGAGATAGGAGGGCAGGATGAATCAAACATTCATGATAAATGAACTCATCCACTTCTGCACTTTGCATCTTTCCATCAAGTACTAACACCTATTAATCAAACCAATAATCAATATTAACAACTTCTTTTATGATCAAGTGATAAAAGTCTTATAAAATAATAAACCTTTCCAAAACGCTTTGTGTCCAAGAGGACGATGTCCTGGTATTCACTTGTCCCTTTGTAAAGCACTCTAGAGAGAAAGAAAGGGTAAGTACCTTTAGAGAAACATAGATTAATCAATTAATTTAGTTAAACATGCAATGGGTAGGTTACTTACCTGTTAACAGCAAAGGACCATTTGAGATCAACATCTATCTCTTCCTCGAACCATGATCCCTTCTGATCATCTTCCTCCATTGATGATCTCATCTCAAATTCATGACGGTTTGGAACTATCATTAAACCATTAGGAGGATAAATCATCTTAATAGCTTCAGTACCCATATTCTGATATCTAGTTTCAAAGAAAGGAGAAGTAGTAATAGTAGTGAATGGATAGATAGATAGATAGATATGCTTAGTTTCTGTAAAATGTGAAGCTACAACATTCCCTATTTATATTGGGGGTTGAGTTGGTGATATATCCCACGTACATACAAATACAATATATATAATAATAATAATAATAATAATAATAATAATAATAATTAAGAGTGGTAGTAGAGAAGAGAAAGGGAATCATCAATATCCATGTGCCAGTTAATCAAATCCCATTTTCTAAATTTATTTAGCTACCAACTAATAATAAAACATCATAACTAATTTGCATGCCGACTACAAGTTGACTCCTCTTTTTTCTATTATTATTATTATTATTATTATTAAGAAACATAATTAATTATCATGTCAATTCTAAACCAAAAAAAAAGATGAATTGAAATTAATATTGTTTTGATATAATTAGGTATACGTATAGAGATAGAAATGGATATTTTAGTTAGCTTTCATCAGTACGTAATTTTTGTTGTCAACTAGTCCAGAATAGTGTTCTTGTTCAGTATTAACATGTCAGCATGGCGCATGCTAGCATATTCTAGAGAGAGAGAGGAAGAAGCATGCATATGCATTATGCGTTATTATGCATATTAGGGTAAGCATGCGTGGAAGGGTGGTAATAAGCATACAAAAAAAAAACAATTATAATTTCCTCAGGGCACCGGATAGAGGGAAGCTGTAAGCGCATGCTTTGTGGTGGGCCCCTCATCCCCTTCCCTCGGGGATAATAATAATAATAATAATAATAATAAGTAAATTAAATAATATTAATATAGGTCCTACTCTATCTCTTCCATTCGTATGTAAAAGTTATTTCTTGTATTTTCTATTTGCAATCTACTTCTCTTCCCCCATATTATATTAAGTCATTTTCTGTTCATTACAATTAATTAAATTAAACCTATACTAATTGGAGACTATTCAAACCATCAAATTGATATACCTACCTGGATTAATATGAACTGTACACTATTTTATTGATCTCATACATTTTATTATGTAAACCTAATATTAGGATAGAAATTATATATATATATATATATTAAATTTGTTTTTTTTGTTTTGTTTTAAAATATTATTATATTAGTGTTTTTTTAATTGATTTTGTTTCATTGAATGAATATCTAAAAGAAATATTAAATTGATTTAATATCTAATTCATTCAATTTTGATTATCCTTTATTATCCTTGTATATATATATATATATATTTTTTTTTTTTTTTTTTTTGGTGAGATATGGGGTCTAAATAATATAAAGATTATTTTTTTTTAGTAAGAATTGAAGTGAAACTTTGATGAGAATAGTATGTTGATAATTTAGGATTTAAGATTTTTGAATTCAAATTTTATTTAATTATTAAACTAAGATTGTTTAATTACGCTGTTCACCAAAAAGATTTTATTACATGATGAGCAGGCAGGGGCATGTACGTACCCAACACTCTCTCTCCCTTGGCGTGCTAATTCTCCACTTGTTTATTGTGCTCCATAAAATAATAACTATTTATTTTATTTGTAATCATTTTAAAAAGTTTTAAGCTCTAACTATTTTATTAAGCGAACATAAAAAATAAATAGTTAATATATCTAACACAATTTTGTGGGTAACAATCAGCCAAAATCTCAGTTACAAATAAATGAACTGTGATATTATTTACTATACTTTTTTGTCATTCTATTTCTAAAAATGAATCCATACTTGTAGCAATAAACTTGTATCAAATTTTAATTTTTATATCAGTTGAAGTTTATATCAAACTAATAAATAAATGAATTTTACATATATTATTACCAGTTGGCAATTCTCAACTTTTACTCAATGTATAAAAAAAAGGAAACTTAGTTCTTTAATGCATGTATGTAGGTTTCATCCTGATCATGACTCTTTTGTTTGTTTTAGTTTTATATATATAATAAATAAACCAAGTAAGTCATTATAAGATACCTTTATTAGCATTTCCTAACTTTATGTGCAATTTTACCTTTTTTTTTAACTTTGGCTCAAAATATGGGTTATACCTATAACTAAGAATCAAATGTCCTCAAATTGGATATGTTGCACGCGCATAAGTGTCGAACCCACTCGAAACACGAGTCAAGCATATTCTCCCATAGATTTGCTATGTCACATCCATAATCTAGCACTAATCCAACAAATGAGCTAGGCCAAATGATCCATGTGATGAGTCTAGAGCCAATGGATGACCGCCACATGGACACGAGTTCATCGTATCAATTGTGCATATATCTTCTATCCATACTATGTATCTTCTACTTCTTCGATCCTCAAAACCAAATTTATAAGCTTCTTAAACAACCATAGAATACTCTTGAATAATAACAATTTGAAATCATTTTCCAAGTAATTGGCAAGAAAGGAGACTCACTTTGATAAAATACAAACATCACCTTCTTGCATTGCCGAAATCCTATTTGATTTGATTAACAATGGAATGCAACATTTTTTTTGTTATTTCTTCCTCTTGTAATCCGTATCCCTTTACAATTTGCACATTTTCTCATCTTCTATCACTTTTTTACATTCCTTTGTTTGCTCATCAAAATTTTATACCCTAAGAATTCTTACTATGATTTGATAGGGATTGATTCGATTGTGATAATTTTTATGTTATGTTCAACTCTGTCCTCTTAGGGGTTTCCAATGTTCCAAGTAAAAAAAATCAGGAATAATTGCAAGTGAAATGTGTGAAGAGGTTCAATCTCACTGACGGAATGATCTAACCTAAGCTAATTTGCAACCACCACGGATAAGAAGTTAGGAGCCAATTGAGGGGTTTATAAGCTTTCCTTTTTTTTTTCTCCTTTTTTTCTGATAGGATACCTCAAGAATCAATTGTGGACTAGGACCCAATTCTTTTCATTATTCATTTTCTTGGGAACCATTGAAATTTGAATTACCATGCCCCGAGTAGTAAAAAATCTCCGACCTCTTAATAATGAGTAAGATCCTCATGTTTCATTCGAACCAAACAATCCACCAATATAGTTTTGAGTATATATATATATCTATAATACCTTCAATTGGCATGCATATATTCTGAGCACTTTCTAACATTATTGTTGACATGTTTTGTGGGTGTTAGTGGTGATAGTGATGCATGTTGCTGTTGGAATTCATTCATCTAAAAGAAAAGAAAAATAGATATTTGTAATAAGTAGTAGTAGTACTCATGTAGCTAGGAGACAAACTCATTGCTCAGCCCATTTTGTTCACCTTTTCCTCAGCACCCTCTTCCCTACTTTTACTACAACTAACTTCGATTTATATTATATTATTCTAGTGGTGCTCTGATATTAATCTAATGGATAGAAAATAAATAAAATATCCCCAACTTTTGGGTTTAAGCTAGACATTTAACAAGTCTTTAATGTATCTTTAATTATTCAAAAAAGATATCTTACTATTAAATTATAGTTACTATTAAATCTTATAGATTGTCTTAAAGAGAAATGATCAATGAGATTTTGATTTAAAGAAAACACAAGAGATAATGTCATCCAAAACACACATCAAAAGTAAGTTGAAAGCTCTCAAAGTCGAGACAAAATCTATCTCGAAAAGAGAAACTTTCAAAGTGTCAAAGTAGAAGAAACAATATATATGAAGAAATATGGTTAATTTATCACATGTTTCAATCTCGAATATCGTTTAGGGTTTTTTCCTTTGCAGCTCTATTATACGGTATCGTGTGATCTAGCTAGTCGCACCGGATACATACTTAGCTACTCTAATGTGTTAGACAACTCCCAACCATGACCCTAACAAGTGAGTTTTGGTCTCTTAAGGACAATTCTTATTACTTAGCTACTCTAATGTGTTAGACATGATTCATTTACTAATGAACACCAAGGCAAAATGACCACAAAGAATAGTTTGGCCTTGCTTTATCATGCGCCTTGGTGCTTACTTTTATAATGAACAAATGTAGTTAGCTAGTTTGGTTTAGTTTGTAAAGATTCAAATTGGAGAACAATATTATGCGACATATATCATCATTATTTGAAACCTTCTTTCGGGGGGTCGCACATGCTTTGTGTGCATCAATTGCAATTAGCTAGCTAGATAGTGTTGGAAATATTGGAATGTGACAAAATGCACGAACCCACTCCGGATGTTATGTCAAACTTGATGACCTACCTATCTATATTCTCCATAAAGTTTCTCCAAAAGGTAAACTATTCTTATATTCTCAAAACCACCCACCTATATTTTGTTTACATTTTTTTTATAAGTTTGGTAATCTAAAGTGGGAGGATACTTGATTTCCTAAGAGAGACCCAAATGAACAGCTAAATTCTTCCCCACAACATTATTCCCATTTTGATATGCCTGAGCTGCCCACCACACTACTACAACTACTGTTACTGCAAATCTTATCTGGTAGCAGCATGCTATTGCTTTCTGAAAAACTATGACAATTACATTTCTTTTCTATCCCACTAACTTTATTCAAAAAGGACTTCTTAATTTTTTGTCTATACATGATTTTAATAAGGCTCTTGTCTCTTCAAATGGCTTTAGAAAATTCTGATTATTTCCAAACGGATAAGCATCACTATTTATGCACTATTTTATTAACCCTAACAACAACTAGCCAATCAAAGCAATATATAACTCTCAACACAAGCCTGGTATGATATTTCAGGATCAAAGAGAAAATAAAGTCCTTAACCTAGATAGGTTTTTTCATCAGATACTTAAGGCCTCTAATATGCACGTCTTAGCATTGATCATAAAGGTGGTTTATGTTATTCCATTGCATAATGATAAAAGAAATAGTAGTTCTAATGTACATAATAAAGCCTGTTTCAAATAGGAACAAACGGATGTTACCTGATGGACAACTGATGCTGGGAGAATCATCTTTAAATCTGTAACAACAGCACAACTTATTTTTTATGGTATTCCATGGTCCATCCTGCAATAATAGCGAAAGTGTAGATCCCTGTCGTGATAGAAACATGGACCACATAGGAAAACAACCAATTTTCTAAGATACATTATTGCAACAATTAAATATTGGAGCACAATTTAGCAAAAAACAAAATTTTAAATTGTGCACAAAGCCCATAAGCTGCACTAAAAACATAAGGCTTACATTTGCTTTTAAAGAAGTTGAAAGGCAACAAATCACTGACCAAAAGTTAACACAATAACAGGGTGAAAAAAAAGGGAAAGAATATACAATGCATTAAGCATACATTAACACTGAGTAGTTTGTGCAGAATAATGACTCTGGCCAGAGACGCAATTGCGATTGAGGAGTTCCCAGATTTCATAATAATTAAAATGAATGGATTGGACACAGATGATCCAATAACAATGTATCATAGACACTCACTAAATATCCTACACCAGATATTCAAACTTGAATTCTAATTTACAAGTTAGACTTGTCCACTGGAATACATTTTAACTCTATTCTCTTTTCATGTGTATTTCAAGGGCAATTTGGGTGAAGTTCTGCTTACTTGTGTTCTATTAATTTACCACTCAAACCTGGAGAGTAGGCTATATTGTATTTTTCTTCTTAATCAAAGAAAAGCTTATGCTTTCATAATCTGTATCACATAATGTAAATAGTTTGGTAAAGGCCATAGTGGTAATTTATTTTTTACCCCCAAAGGAAGATGAGATGGTTTTTATACATGTTATTTTTCAGAACTGAGGTGTCCAAGCCAGTAAAAGATGAGATCTATACATATTGTATTAGAAACAGACAATTCAAGAAGGGAGCTATGATTCATCTTCAGAAATGGCAATATATATTACAGATGAACAAGGCTACACAATAACAGTTACTTACAGGTTTCCATCAGTTTGCAAGTGTAAATTACCCCCATGTGAAGCTTTTGAAGAGTGCGATTTACTTATTTCCACCGGCCTAGGTCCAAGAATTGTTAAATCAATGGAAGCACCATATTCTATAGATGATTGAATGATTGCATCATAAGCCTTTGAAGAGAGAACTAGACCCTCGTTTTGAGCCCTCAAGTACTCTTCATACGCAAGCCGTGGTTTTCCATCTATTGCCAGAGCTAGAATGAGCATTTCATATGTAACCTCATTCGGGGAGATGTTTTGAGCCTTCATTCTCTGAAACCATTCATAAGCAGAAGCGCCCATATTATTATGTGCACATCCACTTATAATGGCATTAAACGTGACAACAGTTGGTTCAATTCCAGATGAAATCATCTCCCTTATTATAGATTCCACAATGTTGAATTTTCCCTGAGCAGTATATATTGAAGCCATAATTGTATAAGCATACAGATTTGGCTCCATTCCCACTTTAATCATGTGCTGCCACACTTCATACGCTTCATCATAAAGTTTCCCCTTCTCAAGTGCGCTCAGCAATGCACCATACGAGATTATCGTCGGTTTATCACCATTTTCCACCATTCTATTGAATATCTGCACTGCAGCCGACGTTTCTGAAGCCTTCGAACATGCAATGAGAACTGCATTCCACTCCCTACTTCCAGGTTTCAATCCTTTATCCACCATCTTGTTCAGTAAACTAATTCCCCATCTCCAAATCCCTCTTCTCCTAGCTGCAGACAATAGTATATTGAAATGAGAAACTACAAGCTCGTATGACATATTATTCGGTTTCGGACCTTTGTCCAATAAATCCTCGTAAACTTCTAGAGCAGCCCACCATTTTTTTGCCTTACCCATCAACCAGATCACATGGTTGCAAACAGACAAGCTTATTTCAGATTCCCCACACCTTATCCTTCTATAAAGTTCTTTTACCACAATATAATGCTCTTCACGAGTGCATGCCCAAACGAGACGCTCATATTCTCTCTGGCTTGTCTGAAGCCCGGCCTGGTCCATTTCCACTAGAAGTTTCATCACATTTCTGCTCAAGTTCTCGTTCTTCACAAGCCACTGCCGAATTACTTGGTAGCAAATTCTTACTGTGAAATTCTCAAGCTTTGAGAACTCAACTTCCCAGTTTTCATCTTTTGCTAAACTGCCATTAAGGTATTTAGCCTTAATGTCCATATAAAGATCCAGAGCCCCGAACCCATCTTCTAGCCTTCTGTAAGCTAACAAAGCTGTGGAATAAGATGCAGGAGACGGAGACAAACCGTCTGTTTCTATCTCTTGAAAAAGATTAAGAGCTTCAAATTCTCTCCCCTGCTCTAAATAGATTCCCATCAAAGTGTTGTAGGTTACCACATTAGGTTGTATACCTTCCTTGGACATATCTTTCATGACTTTCTCCACTTGTTCAAATTTTTCAGACTGTTTCACTGCTCCCAAAAGGCTATTGTATATAAAGAGATTAGGCCTAAATAATAAACCCTCGGAGGATTCCCTCGACCTTTTATTTAGCCAGCGAACAATAGCCAATGCAGGATCTAGCATCTTTTCCTTGCCAAAACCTCTGATCATAGAAGAATATACTTGGAGAGGGAGGTCTCCTTTATCCTTTAGGATGGCTTCTACATCTTCTACTGTTTTAGCAGACTCTAAGCTTCTAGCAAGCAAACGTACGTCAACTTTCCCATTGGTCTTAACACCGCCACTTTCTTCTTGTTTGCTACTCTTCTTATCTAATTGATCAGTTGAATTTGAACTATCATGAACAAATTCACCTGTCATAGAATGTTGTTCTGGTGTCAACTCCAAAGCAACAGATGCTCTAGGATGCAATCTAAAGTTTGTGCATCTAGAGAATGGATAGTCATGTTTATGGAAATAAGTCTGCCACTTAATATTCATGGCACTAGTTGATGATGCCAACATAAGACCACACTTCCCAAAATGACAAAACGAACCATCAAAAGCCCATCTAGATCTTCTCAAAATTGGATTTTGATATAAGCTCACTTGGGATACAACCCAGAAAGTATCGGTTGAAGGCCAGATACTCAGAGCTTGCATGTTTTTTTTTCTCAGCAAAGGTTGTTTTCAAGACATATTAGTGTTTGTTGTCCTAGACACCAAAAGAAGTTCCATTAAAAGCTTTGAATTGCACAAATGATAACCAAAATGTGAGAAATATACATATAAACAAGGCAAAGACATTCATATTTGTTTCGAAATCGAGAGAGAAGAGATGAGTACTGACTTGTTATCTAGAAAGGAGAATTGGATGCTCGGTCGATTGGTCTTCTTCTTCAGTAGAGAGAGAGAGAGAGAGAGAAAAGAAGATGGAGATTTGAAATCCAGAAAGCCAAAAACAGAGAGTCGTACGGAGCACCACACCAGAGTCAAGCAGATCCTCTCAACTCTGCTCCATCATCTACAATCCACGTATACAATACCATCAACACTTTGTTTTTCAGAAAAAAAATTCTAAAATAGCAAAAAAGACTCATTTTCATTTTTACAATAAAAAAAAATGACAGGGAACGAAGGACAACGGAACGAAAACAAAAGTAAAAGCACGAATTCGATTTAGCCGGTCACATTGACTATCGACTATTTAAAAAAAATAGATAGTATATATTTTTAATATTTTCACCCTCTTTTTTTTTAGCTCGCGTATCTTCTGATCATACGATTCAACTTCGTATTCTTTATTCTTCAACAATTTAGTGTCTTCCTTCTTCTTCAACTTAAAAGTTTGAAATGGTAAGTCTTCGTTTATATTATCGTCTGTCTGCTCTTCATTTTCGTTTCTAAACATATGTCTCTTCGTTTTCGTTTCGTTTCAGGAGAAGCTTCCTAGAACTGCATCCACCAAGTCTATCGTAAAAACTCGAGAGTAAAATCCCGAATATTCATACTTGCATAATTTGCTCTTATTGAGATTTGTTTCAAAAATGTCTATCTTCGGAACATTTTTATTTAGCGATAAGCGTTTTGCGATTAGGATTTTACAATTAACTTTTTTAATAAATAAATTTTTGATTGGAATTGGTTAAAATGTGCATATATTTTGGGATTAAAATGTCCTAAAAATTTTCATATTCGGGACGTCCAGAAAATGTTCAAGTTCGGGTCGTTTACCAAAAGATAAAAGTATTTTGTTAATATATACTTAAAAAATCAATTTTTGTTCAAATCATATCAAACTGAATTGAAAAAAATAAACATTTTTATCCCAAAATGCCCATATCAGAGAAGCTCTAACATATATTTAAATTTTACTGAACTGAAAGAAATTGTATTGAGAAATAATTATATGAACTTATGAGAGTGTATATTTGTGTAAAGGATCCCTAATATATAACTTTCGGAATATATAACTTCACAATATATCACGACTTATTTGAAAATTATTGATAATACATAATATAGAGCTAGTTTGACGGAATAGTGATTTTTTTTAATCCATTCGGTTTGGTTGTTTAAATAATTCAACATAATTAAATATTATTTCACTCATTATCTCATCTATCACGTCACTTAATTAGTTAACTAAAATATTCAATTATACACCAAAATCATATTCTTTGCCACGAAAGATTATTCTGAACAAAATATTTAATGTTATTATCCAATTCTTAGTGATAATGATTTTTTTTTTATCTGGAATTTATGTCAAAACTATAAATTAAATATTAAAAAACATAAAATTAATACTTTTTTAAGAATTTTGATAATATTTATTCAAATTAGTCCATAATCTTTCATTCTTAATTTTATGTTTTTTAATATCAGAATTTATGTTTTTGTCTTTATTCCAGATGAAAAACCCAATATCACTTGATTAAATGAATCCGTATAAAGAGAATTTGGATAATAAAGTCAGAAATATTTTGCTGAGAAAAATTCTTCTTCGCTGAAAAAATGTTTTTGGTGTAGTTTGGACGCTCTTATAGTGGAATTTGAACCTCGAGTCTTTATAGAATAGAGTTTTACAAATTACCAAAAATCTTAGGCAAGGTATAATTCGAATTAGAGTTAGATAATTGGAAACACGCCGCCGCATTGCTGTGAAACTAACATCTGGGCTGGTTCAAACTCTAGTAGCAGGGCCTCGGAAGCCTGGGCCAGAGGCTTGATGTCAACAATAATAATATGAAAAAAAAGAAAAGGAATATTTGTGATGTAATTGCCTAGAATTTGCATGCTAAAAAGACTACTTCTCTGCAAGCATCTAGAAAGTAGTTAATAAACAAGCTTAGTATTTTCACGAAGGAGTAGTGAACTTGTCTGGTTGTTTTTTTAGTTAAGACCATGTGTTGTTTTGTATTTAATGTGTGTTTTTTAATTAAAGAGAACTATCATTATCCTCACAACTATGCCACACTTTAACACAAATGATATCCTGTGTGTTATATTTCCATACAACTCAAAACAAAGATTTATTCATGTGGTGAATGCACTTCGGTTCTATTTCACTTGTATCGAAAACTTTCATTTCTCCCGAATTAAAAGTCTGAATTGAAACTGCCTTTCATCTAGTGCCCCTCTCCCACAGCCTCATGGTTTTCATCACCTTGAGCACTCAAATTACAGAAACTCAACCTTGAATTTGCACAATTTATTATCTCTTATATATATATATATATATATATATATGGTATATAGCAATCTTTTACCCGTTCAAATTTTTATCCTTCTTGACCACCATGAGAAGGACGTCCTCGAGGAGTGTTTGATAGATGGCGGCGATAGCCATTCTATCATTTCGTTCGTTGACCTCGTCGAGCATCATGACCTCCCATACTCCTTGTGCTTGTAAGTTTATCCGCATCTTCAATGCCCACACCGAGTAGTTACTTTTCGTGAGTAATGGATAGGAGAGCGACAAGCTCTCTTCTTTTGTGATCTTCATTATTGTTGCATCTCTAGTTGATCTTGTTGGCGACATGTTCTTCAGATACACTGATACCAAATGTTGGTTCCAATTATTAAATCTTATAAAAACAATGATGAATAAATGAAATTTAAGAAAAAAACTATAGATGACAATAATATTTGTTGAAAAGGAAAATTTTTAAAGTTTTAAGTGGTGTATATCAACATTTACAAACAAACCTTTTCAAGAAGTAGATTAACCTAGAAACCTTAGACTATTTATACATACAAACTCAAACTCATTAATAATTAAATAAATCACAATTGCATTAAAGACAATAAATATCAACAACTTTCAATTTACTGACAATCAATATTGTTTAGACTTACATTGAAAGCGACGTTTGACGTCTTCCACTTCTACCTCCACTTCTAAATACCCAACAAAGGTCAGATGACGAGGAGCCTGAGATATAATGAGATAGGGGAATACGAGAGGGTGTCTCAACATGATAGTGAAAACCACTAAAAATGCAGCGCCTCAGAATGCATCGCATAGAAGGCAGTGCAACATATCGCAGAGGATGAGGTTGAGACATGGCCAGGGCAGCTTGTTAGTCATGTATTCATGTTGATTGCTACATCTACACAGAATATTTCCAAAGTCACACGAGTGTTGGAAGGTGTAAGCATTCCGACATAAAAAATGGGACCTAAGGCCTATGTATGATTCCTCCATCTAAGTCTTATACATTACGAAAAAAAGTAAGCAATCGAGCCGAGGGAAATTTCTTCTCTCGTGTTGCCGCTCCTATAAAAGCTTTTTTAATAGTCGTCAAGGCTAAGGAGTAAAACAGTCAGTCCAGCACTATAGTTATTCACTCACCAATAAGAGCGACAAGAGTTTGAGCTTCTACGGTCGTACCAATTACGATCACAAGGAATATTTCAACTTGCTAACCGTGAGTTTCCAGTTTATGTTTTTTTGTGATCGCAACATCAAAATGAAAGTCTGAATTTTTCACGAAAGTCGTCTCAAAATATTGCGCAAAGACGAATATCTTAGGGATGCCCTCCATAAATTCTTCACAAATAATATGAAGTGGTGGTTGAACCCAAAAAACTTGAAAGAACACCCGAAGTGGTGATTGAAGTCGTAGTGGAGGTCGGAGAAACGGGACCCTAAGAGGAGGTTGTAGTACAAAATCCTCTGCAAATGGTGGTATTTCATGGTGAAGAAAAAGAAGAACAAAGAGCAAAAATAAGGTCAAGGCCAGGGCCAAGCAAAAAAAATCTTATGAGAAAGATGAAACTTCCAAATAACCTTAAATCTCCATATATGACAACCAGACAAAAAAAAATATTTAACTTACCTTGACAATGTCAACCTAGAAGATCTAGATAAAATTATAGTGGAATTCATTTTTTCAAATGAATCGAAAAAGTATAAAATTTAACTATACGGTTGGACGGAACCGATAGGTAAGTATTCGACAAATATAGACGTCCGATAAGGTCAATTCACAATGTTATTATGGTGAAATTCAGTAAGAACCAACTCCACGGATGATCTCATTGCTCTATTGTAAGATCTTCGTACTCAGTAATTTTGCATTTTTATTTTTCTCGTTTTGTTTTTCAATTACTTCTACATTTTGATGGAACATTTAAAAAAAAAGTATAATATTTGAATAATACAATCTTATGAATTGTTTAAATTATCCATTAAGTTAATAGTAAAATCATTTCCGTTTTAAATTGGGTTTAAATTTTAATTAATTTTTGAATCAAACAAAGACTCTCCCTAGTTGACAGGGAAATTTGATGGAATAACCCTCGTAAGAGGGGAATTTTCACTTTTAACAGGTGATTAATAAGTTTTTCATTTTTGACCTTTTGCCAAGGCAAAAGGTCAGTTTTACCCTTTATTAAAAAAAAAAAAAAAATTTGATTTTCATTCTCCCCCGTCTTCCTTTCCCCAGTTCTCTTTTCACTCCCTCTCTCTCGTTTCCAACTTCCCGAAGACGACTGATCAACCCCGAAGACGACGACGACGCCGAAGAGCCCCCGAAACATCGACGACGTCCTCTCCCTCGAACCCTTCCTCGAACCCCGACGAGCTCCGACGACAAACAAGAGCCCCCGACGAGAATCTCAACTCAAATACGTCGAATGTGAGTTTATCTTCCCCGTTTCTATCCTAGTTCTCCGTTTTATATCCATGCATGCTATAATGGAGGAATGGTTTAGGGTATTGTTTAGGTTTAGGTATGTGTTTAGGTTTAGGTAGTTTTTATTGTTTAGGTTTATTGTTTAGGTTTAGTTTTGGGTTTAAAATGCTTCTGTCGAAGGCTGTTGCAGGGTTTTGGGTTTATTGTCGATGGCGACGATGCATTTTCGCAGGCGACAGTGCATCTGTCGCAGACGACAGATGCACTGTCGTCTGCGAAAAATGTCATATTTCCTTTAAATTAGTGGTATTTACTTTCATTATTCTGACTTATTGATTTTTTGCAGATGGCACCAACCAAATGCAAAAACAAAACTGTAATTGAGAACTTTCCTGGACGTGTTTCATGAAAATCTACTTGCACCTGCTTGTTAAAGACCAAGGACAAGTTTAATCACTTTGGTCTTATGGAAAGGGCTATGAAGAGTCAATTTCAGTATCTATTGAAAGCCCCGACTGTCATTTTCTCAGGAACAATAATCCACCAGATGTTGATCAGGAAAAGCAGCTCCAATTCGAAGGGAATAAGTTTCTTAGTCAATGGTCAGCAGCTTTACTGGGGCATGAAGGAATATGCCTTGGTAACAGGCCTAAATTTTGGAAGATTTCCTGTCATTGAAAACTGGAACGCTGAAGAAATTCCACCTCTAGTCCATAAATACTTTGGTGGCAAAACAGTTGTTAAAGTGACAGATGTTCAAAGTATTTTCCTCAACTGCTCTGAGAAGGAAGATGCATGGAAGCTTGGGCTCATCAACCTTATCTACCAGTGTCTCTTTGGATCTGATAATAGGAAGAGGGTATGTTTGAAGATCTTCAGCATGGTGGAGGATATGGAAATGTTTCTTCAATTTCCATGGGGAAAGGTGTCATTCAATTCAACTTTGAAGGGTATTGACAAGGACATGAAACATCTTCGGCAGCTATATGTGGAGAAGAAGGAAACTTGCAAGGGGAACTGTGATGTTGCTTATACTATTAGTGGCTTCGCCATAGCCTTCCAAGTTTGGACATATTTGGTTATGAAGACATTTGTCCCCAAATTTGCGGATATGATCGAGGAAAAAACATACATGCCCAAGGATATTACTTTTTACAGCCTCCAGAAGCAACACCAACACTAGCCAAGAGGTATCCAATGCCCTTTTCAAATGCAATGTCTTTAACAAGATTCATGAGTCTGAGGAAGAGAAGAGGAACTACTGTGGGGATGACTTTGAAGAAATAGGAGATTACATTTATGATGATTTATTTGAGGTGGATGGTAGGAAGAGAAAGAATGAAGATGGTACTCCCCAAACAAACGCCCAAGAGGAGAACAATTAAAAGGACATCAATTAAGATGATCGAGTCTAGTGATGAATCTAGCGAAGACAGCTCTCGGTCTACTACTCGTGAATCAACCCATGTCCCTTCAGCAACGAGTCCTCAAAAGAAAGAAGACAGTTCTCCTACTAGGCAAGACAAGTTTGACAATCCGGTGACTAAAGCCCAGAATGATGACAAGTTTGATGAGCTTACAAAGGATGTGAAGGAGTTGACAAGGGATGTGAAGGAGCTGAAAACTGAAATGAAGGTAATGAAAGAGGATCAACGGGTTATGTTCAAACACATAATCCAATTATTGGATGAAATAAAACAACAAAAGAATGATGTTTCTACTGCTGATATGAATGATGTTGGGTTGGAGGATGCTGTTGCTGCTACTGATATGAATGATGTGGAGAAGGATTTGGAAATCAACAAAGATGTTGCTGATGAGAATGATGATGTTGATGATCTGCCGAATGAAAAAGAAGATGTTGCTGATATGAATGATGTTGGGTTGGAGGATGCTGTTGTTGATGGTTTGGAGATGATAACCAATGATGATGTTGGGTTGGAGGATGCTGTTGTTGATGGTTTGGAGATGATAACCAATGATGATGTTGGGTTGGAGGATGCTGTTGTTGATGGTTTGGAGATGATAAACAATGCTGCTGTTGTTGATGATGACAAAGATTCTTCTGCTGTTGATGGTTTGGAGATCAACAAAGAAGCTGTTGTTGATGATGATCAAAACAAGGATGCTTCTGATGTTGATGGTTTAGAGATGAACAAAGAAGCTGTTGAAACTGTTGAAACTGCTGTTGTTGAAATTGATGATGAAGAGGCTGTTGATGAAGAGGTTGTTGATGGTTTGGAGATCAACAATGAAGCCGAGCAGAATGAAAACAAAGTTGAAGAGGCTGAAAACAAAGTTGAAGAGGCTGTTGATGAAGAGGCTGTTGATGGTTTGGAGATCAACAATGAAGCCGAGCAGAATGAAAACAAAGTTGAAGAGGCTGAAAACAAAGTTGAAGAGGCTGTTGATGAAGAGGTTGTTGATGGTTTGGAGATCAACAAAGAAGCCGAGCAGAATGTAAACAAAGATGAAGAGGCTGCAGCTGTTGTTGATAAGAATGCTGAGTTGGGAAAGAAAGAATTGGCCACGAAGAAGAAGAGGAAGGTAGTTTTGGCCAAAAATAGGTTGGGCAAGAAAAGGAAGATGAATGAAGAGGCTGACATGGGAAAGAAGAATGATGAAGAGGATGACATGGGAAAGAAGACTGATGAAGAGGCTGAGTTGGGAAAGAAGAAGGATGATGATGTATTGGTATTGACTCCAACAAGATTTCAGGGACAGAGTTTTCGGAGAAAGAAGAGGTCCACACAATTGGGGAACTATACAGATCCTAATGGAAAATCCTTTAAACTCATTGATCCAGTAACTGTAAATTCTCTTTTAGATTATGATAGTGAACTGTTGGATGATTTGAAACAATGGATGAAGCTGGAGGATGATGACAAGATAAATCTGGTTCTTTTCCATGCTGGTCGAGAATTGTTTAACAGAATGTTGAGGCCTCAGAATTGGCTACATGATCAGGTAAGTTTTTGTTGTTGAAACTGTTTTTTGGGTATTGTATTAACAGGAGGTTAAAGAGAAATAGCAGGAAGTGCATCTGTCGCAGGCGACAGTGCATCTGTCGCAGGCGGGAAATGCATCTGGCGCATGCGACAGATGCATCGTCGTCTGCGACAGATGCATTTCCTGCTATTTCTCTTCATGTTCTGTGCTTAATTCATTCGATGCTCTGTGCTTACTTCATTTTCTCGAATCTGTCGCAGGAGATAGATGCAGCATGTTACATTCTTAAAAAAAGAGTTGCCAATTTTCCCAAGACTTATCAACCGATGGATTTCTCAATATGTGACTGTAATGTCTCTACGAGGTTGTCGTTACGTTATTCAAAGTTCTCCAAAAATCCACAAACATACACATTCGACGATGACTTGATTGAATATTTCAGGGGTGATGAAGAAAAATTGATGACTTCTTGGATGATTGTAGATAAGATATATTTCCCTATGAATCTTAATATGAAGCATTGGGTCCTTTGTGAGGTGCAACTACAAGATTGGTGCATCAATGTTTATGACTGCGAACAAGGATTTATCAAAAAGAATCACTATGACAAGTTCATGAAACCACTATGTGAAATGATTCCATATCTCTTTCTATTTGGAACGACCGAGTTTGACAGGATCAAGTATCCTAAGTTCAGTTTGGAAGGAATGTCATATGTTGTAATACCACACCCAAGAGTCCCCAAGTGCACGAAGAGTGGAGACTGTGGTCTTTTTACAATCATGTATTTGGAGTACCTTACTGCAAAATTGGATATATCAGCTGTGACATCAGAGAACATTGTTTTTTGGAGACAAAAATGGGCAGTTAGGTTGTTCCACCATATAATAGACCCATAGAAAATGGACATAATTTAGCTATGTATATTTTTGAATGTAAACCTTATGTATTTATTTTTGAATGTAATTTAGTTTGCTATTTTGAATTCAAATATAATATAGTATATATATATATATATATAATTAAGCACAAAAACATAAATGAAATGCATCTGTCGCATGCGCCAGATGCATTTCCCGCCTGCGACAGTGCATCCCCATCAAAGAGTAGAAAAACACCAACATTCATGTGATCTGCAATTGAAAAAAATTCAACGAAGTCAGTGACAGTGACCAGTCAGTGATAATTGCAAGGAGGAAAATGCAGGGAGGAAAATGCAAGGAGGAAAATGCATCTGTCGCAGGCGACAGTGCATCTGTCGCAGGCGGGAAATGCATCTGTCGCAGGCGGGAAATGCACTGTCGTCTGCGACAGATGCACTGTCGCCTTCGTCACCTTCGTCGGATGTATATTTCACTGTAAAACAAATCAGCCAAGCTCTAAAACCATTATTCCATGACCTAACCTACATCCTAGACTCTAAACAACAAAACCTTAAAACGACGAACGTCTAACCTGAATGTTGAAGACGATCGTCGATGATGAAGGAATGATCCGTTGATGATGAAGGAAGCTTGATGATGAAGGAAGCTTGATGATGAAGAACCTTGATGAAGGAAGCTTGATGATGAAGAACTTTGATGAAGGAAGGACGGGGAAAGGACGGTTGGTGGAGAGGAGGGAAATGGGTGAAGATAGTGACATTTCAGTAACTGAAATGCGCACTACTGAATTAAATTTTTATTTTTTTTTATTTTTTTTTTTTTTAATAAAGGGTAAAACTGACCTTTTGCCTTGGCAAAAGGTCAAAAATGATAAACTTATTAAACACATGTTAAAAGTGGAAATTCCCCTCTTATGAGGGTTATTCCATCAAATTTCCCAGTTGACAAGCTCTAACATTTAGAAACTAAACATAGTTAATGATATAAGAAATTGTCTAGAAATTCAATCTTAACAAATAGTAAAAGTCTCATTGGATATGTAGATATTGAAAAATCGGTTACGATTGAATTAGATGTGACTTGAATAGATTAGGTATTTGATCAAGTGATTGATTAAGGAAGGAATTGTTCAACCAAATAAAATGATTGAATTGAGGACTATACTTTAAAGTAAAAATAAAATAAAATAAAATAAAATGTTTGGACAAGGGGACCATGGGCATTTGACCAATGGAAGAACGACAAGTGTTCATTGATGGGAGAACATTTGATGACAATAATATGACCAATAATAAGTAGAAGTGCATGTCCAGGATAATGCAATAAGGGCGTGTGCAGTAGATCATTACACCGTAGAAATGGATTCCAGGATGGGATGGATGGATGGGGGGACCAAACCAAACTAGCTACTATAACTGGGCTCAATTAAGTTTCCAAAGTGCCTCAACCAGCAACCAACAGATATATATAAATAAGGAACAAACCATTTTTTTAATTTAAAAAGTTCAATTCAAAGTGTTTTTAACAAAAACAAACTAAAAACTTTTGATTTAGTAGATATATATATACAACTTGAAATTAATAAATAAAATAAATTTTGATTCCAACAAAAATTGATGTGTTTATTAGAATGTTCGAGCTTGAGCAACTGAGCTTGTTTAGATCATAATAAGCTTAATACAAAACATGATCATACTAACAATAATCGAGTTGGGGCTTACTAAATATTCACGAGTTTTGTGTATAATCGCGATAATCAAAAGCAAACTTTATTTTTTATTTATTTTAAATGAGTTATACTAAGTTCTTACTTTAGTAGTCAAGAAAACATGCACATTGACAATCAATATAATCTAATTTATTTGTTGCAAATATTCTTATTTATATTGAACAATTATGATAAAAAAATCAACCATGAGTGTGAAGCACATAAATAATTAATGTGTTATAAGATATTGGATTATTTATATAAGTTTTAATTTTAATAATTATGGTGAAACAATAGTATGTTTTTCTATATTTCTTACACTTTTTAGAATTTTGTTTATTGATCGATGCGACTAATATCCGCACTTAACCATGGTTCGCCACAAAACTGCAAATAGGATATTCATCTCTCGAAGAAAGATATTCATATCTTATTGTCGCTAATATAGAAAATACAATAACTTTATAAAAATAAAATTTTGATGTAAAAAATTTGAATTTTGTGAAAAAATAAACTTTCCCCCACTCACGAGCAGATTCGCTATTTAAACTCAAACCCATAACTTGAAATCAGCCCTTTGCTCACTTCCAGCTAATAAAAATAAAAATAACCCAAGATTTGAAGAGAGAGAAAATCAAGAATCCAATTATAGAGAGAGAAGCCACAAGATTTCCTCTGTCCCTTCTTCTTCTTCTTCAGAAAAAAAAAACCAGAAACAGAGAGAGAGATGGTAGCCTTCGCAGAGCATAATAAATACATCAATGAAACTAATAATAACCCAGAAACCATGGAAGAAGACGATGAAGCTCACGATGACGTCATCCCCATATACAACAATTTCGACCTTCAATTGAAAGGAACCATCGATTACAGCCCCTGTTGTTTAGATTCACGCGATTTCGGCGGATTCAAGACTGCAAAGGCTTTAGCTTTAATCAGACCGGCCGGTTCACAAGATATATCAGAGGTAATTCGAAAAGCTTATTGTTCCCCAAATCTGACCGTCGCCGCCGTAGGCAACGGTCATTCAATCAACGGTCAGGCCATGGCCGACGGCGGTTTAATCTTAAACATGCGATCTTTAGATCATAACAACGATGATATTAGAATCGTTAAAATTGACGGAACCGCTTACGCCGACGTATCCGGCGGCGCATTGTGGGAAACGGTTTTGAAATACTGCGTGTCAAAACATGGTTTGGCGCCGAGATCTTGGACGGATTATTTGGGTTTAACGGTTGGAGGAACTCTGTCTAATGCCGGCGTTAGTGGTCAGACTTTTAAGTATGGCCCACAAACGTCAAACGTAACGGAGATGGAAGTTGTTACCGGTCGGGGTGAGGCCGTTATTTGTACGGACGGTCGGAATTCTGAGCTTTTCTTCGCCGTTCTCGGCGGCCTTGGTCAATTTGGCGTCATCACTAGAGCTAGAATTCTCCTACAACCGGCTCCACAAATGGTAATTCCTTACTTTCAATCTCAACCGTCGGTTGTCTCTTAATAAATATTTTTTTATAATTAAATAAATATATAGGTAAGGTGGATAAGATTGGTATACGCTGATTTCGACGAGTTCACTCGTGACGCCGAGTCACTGGTAAATGACGTCACTTTCGATTATTTGGAAGGTTTCGCCGTCGTGAACAGTGACGACCCCGTTAACGGTTGGCCGTCTGTGCCGTTAATTCCCCGCCGTCATTCTTTCGATTCCGACCGGATTCCGCCGACCGCCGGACCTCTTCTCTATTGTCTTGAACTTGCTTTACATTCCAACAAATTGTCGTCACTTGATAAGGTCATCTTTTCTCTCTCCATCTCCACTTGTCTATTTCTATTAGATTTCAAAATCAATGTAATGTAGACACTTTTTTTTTTTTTTTTTTTATAATTAAAATAAGAAAAGAATCTTATTTTTATACTTTAAAAATTGTTACCATGCTCATATTTTAACTTTGATAAAATAAAAAGGATAATAGATAATGTGAGTTATATTCTTGAATTTCCACATAATAAATATATATATATACTATAAATGAATACTATATATGGAATACATCTTTTACTTTTTACCAACTCTTTAAGGTGTAACATAAGGTATATGGAGGACCCCACACGCCATTATTGAGGTCTTGTTTGGTGTTGATTTCATGAAGAATCTCTAGGCAATCAACCTAGAGAGATATGTATATTTGATTTTATGTTATTTTTAATTAACTTTATTCATTGATGTATAAAGATTAATATTAGTTTTGATTAGTTGATAATTAGAATGTTTTTGGAACATGTTAATATAGATCATGGAAAAGGGGACTAAAGGATTGAAAAACATCGAGGGATTGAGATTCGAGTTAGAATTAGATTACTCGGAATTTCTACTAAGAGTAAAGAAGGCGGAAGAACATGCAATTAAAAACGGCACATGGAACTCACCTCATCCGTGGCTAAACCTATTTATCGCCCGCAAGGACATATCTCATTTCAACCGAACCGTGTTCAACACAATCCTTACACATGGCGTAGGCGGACCTATGCTCGTTTACCCTGTTCGTCGCTCCAAGTAATTTCTCATTTCTATCTTTGGTAAAAAATATTTAAACATGTGTCATTAAATAATAATACCATATTTTTATAAAACAACATCATTTTTCAATTCAAATAAAATTATTTAAATAACTTTTCAATTATATTTGAGTGAGTTATTTAAATAGCCTTTATCCTAACAAGACCTTATGAAAAAATATATATTATTAAAATTAATTATATGATAACATCATGACCCTATCATATCTTCTCAGTTGGATTTGATATCATCATCATACAATTTAATATCTATAATAAGACAAAGTTTAATAATAGAAAAAAAGAGAGATTGTTTTTCATTAATTAATAATAAATTCGGATATGTGGTTTATTATTATCATGCATTTTAGGACATACATGAATTATCTATTCATATAGGATATGTGGTTTATAGTTTTCTTAATATATATATATAGACCTAATTTAAAAAATAATTATTGTTTTTTTTGTTATATATTTAGAGTTATAAATATTAATAGTTTATTTAACTAGCTAGCTAGATCTCATGAATTTAGAAACAAAAATAAATAAGTAACTCCATGTGTACAAATCTATACTAGTTTTCAATTTCATATAAAATTTCAATTTTATTTCAAATTTTAAATAGATAATAATAATAATAATAAAACATTAGGGCATAAATAAAAATAAATCTAGTATGAGGAATTATTTGAAAATGAAAAATAGTCTTAAAGGATTTATTTAAAGTTGGGTAGCCACGTGTCAGCATTTCAACTAGGGCGTGACTTGTACAGCATAGTTTGAATCGACATCTGGTGGCCACGTGGGCATGGGCCCAGCACACAATGACTATTACTATTTGTGTCCTCAATTTAGCTATAGTAAAGTAGAAAATGACATGTTTGTTTTTTTTATTTATAATTGTGGAAATTAAATGAAATCATATTAAATTAAATTGGAATTAATAGGTGGGATGATCGAACGTCTGTGGTGATTCCTTCCGACGATGACGACGAGATATTCTACTTGGTTGCGTTGTTACGGTTCAGTCAACCGTATCCAGAAGGACCTCGATTGGAAGAAGTGTTGGATGAAAACCGCGAAATAGTAAATTGTTGCATTGAGAATGGCTACGATTTCAAGCAGTATCTTCCTCACTACGAGTCGGAAATGGAATGGAAACGACATTTTGGGATTAATGGTTGGGAAAGATTTGTGAAGCTTAAGGAAAAATTCGATCCTAAGGCTATTCTTGCACCGGGACAAAAGATCTTTACTAGGAGTTAATTAATTAATTCGATCATTTTTAATTACTTCACATTCTTATATATTATATTTGTCATTTCTTATTTCATCATCAATATCCATTATTATATTGTTCTTAACCTATTTTGCATAATTTGATAAACAATACCCAAAAATCATTACAAACTATATAATATATATAAATATATAATATAATCAAAATGATGAAAAACTTGTACAAAATTATATGTAGGATGAAGCATTTATATGAAAATCCAATTTCAATTAATATTTGCTGAATATATAAAAAAAAAACCAAATTTATTTCCTCATCTATTTTATTACTAAAAAAAGAACATATACATACTCGAGAAATATACAAACACAATCGAAATATATGATAATAAAATGAAACGCCAAAGATTTGAGAGTATTATTTTATGATAACAAATCTGATCTGACTAAACGTAAACCTATCTCAAATTTGAGTAATAAAAGAGAAACGAGACACTTTTTAGATACTTTAAAATTGTTATAAAGCCAAATGACCAGGATACTTTTCAATTTAATTCGATAGAGATTTATTTTATAGAAGGAAGAAGTTATAAGTAAGAAGAAGAAAAATAAATCATAATTAGGTTTTCATTTCTTTCTCTCTAAATTTGGGTAATTAGCCAATGATGAAATTATTATTTGAGATTCTAATTAACTTTACCAATAGGGGCTTAAAATCTCATGTGGCTAAAAATATATTAAAGTTTGTGAGTAATTATAGTAATGAAATAGTAATTGGGTGAATAGTAATTAATTATATAATTATGAATTGTAATAAAGAAATTAATTAAGATCAGGTGTGGGCAGGGAAGAAGAAGGTCAAAAAGGTTAAAAAAATAAAATAGTATCAGATTCTCCAATCACTTTACTTTCACTTCAGTTCATGTAAAGATCGAAAACCGAAGATATCTACTCGGTTATTTCCCCATTTCACTTTTTTTTTACTTTTATTATATAATTATAATTATATCTTCTTTTAATTATCTTTCTCTCTCTCCACCCCCATGAAAAGGAGAGAGAAAGATTGGTAAATGTGTAATTCAATCTTCATGCATGCACACGTACTTTTCCCCTTTGTCTCATGATATGTACTGTTAACTAATTCTTAATTATCTATGCCTTCTTCATAACTCAATATTGTAATATATTGTGAAATAGAACTGAAAATAATGGGAAAGAATTATATTTAAGATCAAATATCTCGACTTGAATATATTTCAATCGCCGTCGATAGTGGGTGCGGTGGTTGATTAATAAGACAAATAATGTCAGGCCTAACAAAAATACCATATTTAACGTTAATTTATTACAAATAGAAACGAGTCACTAACCGATATTTTAGAGATTATGAAAATACATACGTTGCTAGTTGGGTGATGTATAATAATAAACAAATTAATAGACAAATGTTGAATGCGATGGTACGTAATATTGGACCTTTTGTTTTCTTTAAGATTGTCAATTTGAATTATAATTGTGGAGAGCCTAACTTCATAGTTATTGACTTATAATGGCCGTTAAGTGTGACTTTAATCGATAACTGGACCATGTATGTTCATTTGAATAAAAAAAAATAGTTAAAATTTTGTATTTTAGCTTGGTATTAATTGATTTAATGACTTGTATGTATTTTGTTGGAATTTCATAGTTTGGAGATGAATTTGTATATAATTTATTTGTGAGGAGCCAATTTGTATATAATTTTGAGATTTGAGACAAGAAATATACAGCTGACAAGTGTTGAGTAAGATATTAGCTGTTTCCATGAATGGGACTTTACAGTTGGCAATTATCAATTAATTTAATTTGCAAGTGCCCCCAAAAGCTCACCAAAAGCTATGATTTTTAACCCTTTAAATTTCTCAAACACTTTTTTTTTCTTTTCATTTTTGTTATGATTGGATGATCGATTTAACGTTTATGTGTCACACTTTGTCTCATAGCTAGGGTTAGGGTTTAATCGTTTTTGTATCGCTGCATTTTCATGATATAATAAGTATGCATTAAGAATAAATTAGAACGAACTAATAGTCATCACTTTCATATAAAAAGAAATTGAACTGTTAATACACAATAAAAATAAGTATAGTGAAAAGAGTCGACTTAAGATCAAAACATCACGAATTCAATTACGTTCTTTGGGTTTAAGCTAGCGAGAGATCCATTTATGACTATGGGTGTCATAAGTATGGTGAATTTTAGTAATAATTTGGAGAATGACTATTTATTTATAGGTTATCTAATAATTGAAGTTATTTATAAAAAAAAAATGAAAATAAATAATAATTGGTCCAAAGGAACAAACCCTAGAAATGGGACCACCCTACTAGTCTATGAATAGTTTTATAGATGAAGACAACAAACGAAATCTGGCACACCAAAATGAGCTTGTCAAATGTGTTCTTGTCAACAGGTAGCTTTACATTCCAATCATTTTATTGTCCAAAAATTAAATAATAAACTTTATATTATTAGGAACCAAACAATCCAACTAAGGTCTTGTTTGATTCTTTTTAGTGGTTTCTTTCCTGTTAACAGAATGATAGAATCTCGGGCTCTACGTTTTGAATCACAATCGAGAAGTTCATACATAGATATATAGAATGATGGAAGGTTTTACAGGATCATGACAATATAGATTCCAATTGTTGTATCTCGGGGTCCATTTTTTCAGGTGCCATTGTATTTGTATATGTATCTTCATCATCCGAGGACATATATGCATCGGCTATAGCCTTCCCTTTTTCCAGCACGCCGGGAGGAACAGTTTGAATAAGGCTGTAAGTGTAAGGAAAGTTTACAATTCACCCACATATAAATATGTTTGCAATTTAGAAATCTATTAATACAAACTTTACCTTTCCAAAGCATCAACAGCTTTGTTAATATTTACTTTCATTGATTCTGTTGAGGCTCCTCGATCGTTCCTCGAAGCGCGGAGAAAGAGGTTGTCGAGTTCCTCCAAGGCTCTTCAGCAGGGAATAAGTATTACAGTTTTACTTGTCATTACTTACAAGGGCATGCTCAATTTACAATAAGCATATTGAGAGGATACTTTCATTTTGTTAATTTTTTATATTGCTTAACATTCAATTCTTGGGGGTGGCATAAATTCAATAATCTCTTAAACTGTAAATGTTATTAATACTTGTTTAAAATAACTTACATAAACCTAAGTATGTAATATCAGCAAGTGAACTACCTTATATGGATTATAGCTTTAATAGGATCTTTTCAGTCATATTCTTGCATTTCTAGCAGTGTCTATAACATGTGGTTAGTTAAGGGTTAGGTTTGCTTTGTTTAGGATACCACTAGGGGGTGTCACATCAATACCTTCAATAAGCATTTAAGCATATTGTGGCCCAACTTGATCAAGACTTTTTAAACCTATACCCATATTTAAAAAAAAGATAAAATTATTATTCACACAAAAACAAAAGAGCGAAAAAAGGCTACTATCATGCCATCATCAAGCAAAACAAACAACTAAAACAAACAAAAAAGAAGAAAAAATAAGAAGAGGGGAAAACCTCTTGACAATCTAGATGCCATTCTCGAGTGCCAAAGGCAGAACATACAACCGACAAAGGCTATCAATTAATCATCACGTTGACAATATTATATTGAAAATCTATAGACTTTTCCTCCTTGAAAAAGAATAGCAATTAGCCAGCTTGTGTGGCCCAAATCATGTTATGAGGAGTTCAATTTTATGTAACCGTGTTTGGTTGAAGAGGGTAGGAGGTTGCAAATTAAAGTATCTAACTTAGATTAAAATAAAATCTACCTAAAGGAGGCAAACAAGTAAATGAATATATTGAAAGAAGATTGATTTTATATATGCTTAACCAACTCCTAATCTTCAAGAATAGTTTGGAGTTTGTTTGATGTGGGCTATTTGGGATTATCTTCAAATAACTCACTATCCAATCAACAATCTAATGATGAATCACATCATTCAAATCTATGTTTAAAAAAAATATATTCATTATATTTTTATACCCTTAATGTCTTTTAACTCAAATAACCTGGTTTTCATAGCCTACAGCAAACAGGATTATTTGAAAATAACCACTTGGTTATTCAACTAACCCCAGATCAAACAAGGCCTATGTATTACATATTCATCAATCTTATTGCAACTATGTGCTTCACAATGTTGTTATTGATTTAGAGACGATCATACCTGAGGCACTCCTCAACATTGTTGAAAGCATTTTTAGTGTTTCCAGACTCAGAAGCATATTGTGCTACCTGTGTAATTCAGAATATCTTATTCCTAAAAAAGACGCAGTGTGATTAATAGATATATCTTATAATCACAAGCCCATAATTGAGTTATAAAGGCATGCCAGATGCAAAATAAAACCTCAAAGTTAGGACAACAGGTATATCTAGATCATTCGAATTCAGTCACATACAATTTCTGGTGACAAATATATGACTTATGGATAATATTATTTGGTCTATCAGTTCCTCTTGCAGCTATCTTTTTACCATGGGTTTTCCATAGTGCTCTTTTATTTACTTATGAGATACCCAATGTAGTAGCAATCTGCTCAAATCCAATCACATAGAATTCTCCTCAATATTATCATATTAGATTGGTGATTTGGTGGACTGTTTTGGTGTACATTTTCTTTTTCATTTGGACGATGATTCGAAAAAATCTACATTTAGTTATATTTGTCAAAAATAACACTTATCTATAAAATAATACGGAATATGGATGATGATCCAAAAAGTATAATTGTTTACTAAATGAAGTGAAATTCAATACTATAATGCAGATCATGATACAAAAAAAAATTCTTTATATACAATATGAAGCCAAAAATAATCTTATACAAACAGGAAAGAACAAAACTTTCAATTTTAACTTGGTGATTTTCCAATGAGATCGATTGCGACAGATATATTGTAACAAAATACCAGTTTCCAAATAGGCTCATTATGGGATATCAATATAATCCCATAAATCTAGGAGTATATGATATGTGTATACATGTTTTGTATAGGTTAAGATATTCGAATAGCATAAGATCAAAATGCCTTAAAAACCAAGCAATCAATTATGTCCCAGCTTTTTTCCTATATAGTTACAATACTTGCAGGTAGTTGCAGCCCCAATTGATCAATACAAAAGGCTTTAATTCGCAACAATATATAGAAACACAATGTTATCTAAATTGGACCACATATCCAAGAAGCAATATGTGAGAATTGAGAAACCTAACATCTCACCCTGAAAAGGCAATTTAATATGAAGATTCTTTCTAATTCTTGCAAAGCTATCTTCCATTCTTTTCTATTGCCCAACAATTGAGGATATTTGCGCTCAAGTTAATGAAGATAAAAAACTTACGGCTACCAAAGATTGGAAGTCCTAGATTCCTTTAAAAACCTCTAAATAAACTAGTGTATTCACAATGACCATCCAAACACAAATTCTTCTTCAATTTGTAAAATAAGTAGATTGTAATTGGAGGGTAAAAACTATAAAACTTACTGCACGAATATTCACACGAAGAGATGCTGCAGGACCAGAACGTAGTACGTTCCGACAAGTGGAATATTCAGGCTTACTAGCTTCCAAAGATTTCCCTGAAGTAAAATAATCACGACGTTAATTTAACTCTTGCTGTTCAGAAGGATTTTTGAAAAATATGAACTTTGTCAATACCATACTCTGCCTAGCCTAGAACCAAGTGAAAAGAAAAATGAAGAAATAACATGAAAATACCGACGAGAACTGATCATTATACAGCTTAAGGAAACACTGAAACAAGCATCATTTTCATAACAAATGAATGTACCACTTATATCTTCAACAAGGGAATAAATGTTTTTAGCTATCACTTTAAGCAAAATCCTTGTTAAGATTCTCAACCAGACATTTAATTAGTTAAACATTGAAGTGCTACCTTATCACAACATTGAAAATATCAACAAATATTATAGTTGATAATTAGCTTGTTTGAAATCAGCAATTTTTGGCATTCACCTCCTGTTGGTTCTATTTTTTATCTGACATAAAGTTTACACATTTGTCAATATTGAAAAATAGACAGAATAACAGTCAGTTCTATGATTGTTGCTTCCAAAACAGACTAAATATCTCTTCTAGACTAAGAAAATTCATGAGAAAGAGATTAAATCGAAGAATGGGATTTACCTAATTCTTTAATCTGGATCTGAGTCAATATAACAGCAGGAACATAAGTCTCTAGCGGGTCAAGCTTTTTTCTAAGAAAATCTCAGATAGATCAGATCAGAAAAATAAAGCTAAATGGTTGTGGATCCTAACAAAGCTTCACAAAGAACACGGTCAGGATTAAGCATAAAATTTTGATCCCCACAACCTCCACAATTTTAAACTACTTATTACGAGTCATAATAGTTAAACAAATATGGATTTATTTAGACAAAAGCAATTTCAACCTCTACATCCATTGAAAACTCCATCTTTATCGCCTTGTTCCTGTTTCCACATACAGTAAAATTGAGAAAAGAACTCACAAAGTTATGATCGCGAAATTACCTCTTAAGATACTTGTCTAAAATGGTGCCAGCCATTACATCTGCAAGAGAAATGATGATATATTACTCTTGTCAACTCTTCATCCAATCATCTTAACCCACTGAGATAGATCTAGGACAAAATCATCACCATCATAGCTAATGATTCCATGCAAAATCACTATCAAAATCTTAATCTACATAATAATACTCCAAGTTTCTTTCCAATTGCTTTTTCCACAAATTATAGGTAACCCAAAACATATGAAGGATAAGTATTAAGAACCACATTCATCATTTCAAAACTACAGTACTTTCCTACTAGCATAACTTAGAAGAGTTGGAAATGTAAATGTAATAAACCAATACTTCTGGACAACACTTTCCTTCTTATATGTTCTCCTATGAGAACAATCAACTCTACCCTATTAGTTATTACTTCTATCAAATGTCCCAAGCAAAGAAACCCAAAAAAAAAATGCATAAAGTATTCTAATTGCAGAGATGGGTAGGGAGGAATTGAAAGCATACGATGCGGGGCAGAAGAGATGAAATGAAGGAAGACGATAGAGATGGAGAACAAACGTCGACTCTCCCCCTTCTTTTCTTGGTTTGACATCGTGCAGCTCAGTCTCAGTCTCACTATGGAAGGTTGGGTTGTCTGCTTTCTCCATTCTCGTCGGCCCAATTTGATCACTTGAGAACATCGCTGCAAAGTTGCATTGGAAGGACCTGCTCCAAGTTGTGCGCACATAGCCGACATTTCGACTTAACACAAAGACTTCTTCTTTCTTGTGGGAAAAAAAAGAGAGAGTGTAAATTGCTGTCGTCGTCGTCTTCTCGTCTTATCCATTTCCTCTTCTCCCCACCATGTCTCAACGATGCCCGCAATGACCTGAAAAAAATAAAATAAATTATTTTACAAATATATTATATATATTTTTTATTTTTCTATAAATCCATACATAAAATAAAAACATTGTTTTAATTAACTAAATATAAAAATAAACTTTTTTTATAAGAAATTCTTCCAAAATAACAATTAAATTAAAACAAAAAATTAAAGTGAAATAAAAATATTTACAAAATAGAAATATAAGGAAAATTAAACAGATTTTTTTTTTAAAAATAATATATACTTAATGTAACTCTATTTTTAAAAAATAGTTAATCTAAATAATCCATTTTTGTTTGAAGGGGCAAAATTGAAGTGAAGAAATTTTGAATTTATGCCACAAAAATTTATATGAAAAATTGTTTTGTTGAAATTAATTTATTCTCTTTTATAATATTTTTCATTTTAATAAAAATATTTAAAATATATAATATACATAAATAATTTATGGCTTATTTGTCAAATTTGGACTCTTTATTTGATTGAGATTTAAAAAAAAAAATTCAAACCTCATCATTTGGGACTACATTAAAATTATAAAAAATAAAATTTTATTGTTAAACAGAAGAATGGATAGTTATTTAATTTATTTATCTATAAATAATAAATTAATCAGTTTGAAATAAAATATCTTCAGTCATAAATTGTATATTTGAAAGAATCCCAATTGACACAAATAAGTAAAATCCAAATTAACAATTTGACTAATAATTTAGGGGAATTTGACGAAATGACACTAAAAATTGTCTTATTTGACATAAGTGTCAAGGCATAAAATTAAATGCGTTGGTAACACTATTTTTTTTTATTTTTGAGACGATTTTGTCTCTGTCACAATACGTCTACAATCGCGAGACGCAACCGGCAATCGCGAGACGCAATTTTTTTTTTTTTTCGTCTCGCGATTGCCGATTGCGTCTCGCGAATGCCAGTTATGTCTCGCGATTGTGAACGTCTCACAGGGGCAAAATCGTCTCAAAAATTAAAAAAGTGTCATCAGCGCATTTAATTTTATGCGATTGACACTTATATCAAATAAGTCAATCTTTTGTGTCATTCTGTCAAATTTCCCAATAATTTAATAAGTTTAAAGATAAATTGTATATTTTTAAACATATTTTTTTTTAGTTATAATGTAAATTTTAATATTTTCCTATTTTAAGTTGAAGTAATGAATTTGAGATAACTAAAATGAGAACAGCCGCGAAGGAAGAGAATAGAAAGATGAATGATAGTTATTGAAATAATTTTTTAAAAAAAAGGTAGATTTTGATATAAGTCAGTGGTTTCTTTCTTCACAGTTGGTCCTTCCCTATTATCATCGCTCCTCTCTCTTTCTCTCGTGTGCAGCAGTTGCTACTTGCTCTACAATGGCGATGACTACGTGGATTCTTCTCGTCCCTATCATCCTCTCCGCTGCTTTACAGAGTGAGTCACTTCACTACTTTCTCTCTTCTCTTCTCTCGCAGATTTTACTTTTAATTTACAGCATTGACCTGCTTCTTCGCTAGCTAGCTAGCTACCTAATTTATCAATCAATCAATCAATCTGATTCAACAATACCTAATCTCCTCCTAAACAATGAATCTTAGTTAGATGTTGTAGCCAATGTATCTACCAGATCTCTGCTCAACTGCATTTCTTCTATTTCATCGATCTAACGGAACTTCAAATCTCTATATATTACTTACTTCAATGGCCGTAGTTAACCAATTCAACTCTCGGATCGATCTCTTCCTCCAGGACCTTAAGATGTATCCGCTTTGGTAGATCCACACAATCTACATACTCTTACGGTTACGGATTACTCTCATGCATGCCGAACCTTAATTAATTGAGATCTTCATTATGTAGATGTGTGCAAATTCAATTCGCTGCTTTGTTGCTATAAATTTGGACTTAGCACACCAGAATTTCTTTATTGTTCTTGCCATTTTAGAGATGCGTTCTGCGCAGTTAGGCATTTGTATCACTTAAAGCATAGAATAATGCATATTCTTATAAAATCTTTGGTCGATTGAGGAAGAAGAACAAGCTAGCTAAATTATGCAGAGATTCATTAACAATGGCATCTATACTTGATCTGTCATGCTTACCTGTTTCCATTTGTTTTACCTATTATGAACAATCAGTTGACCATATTAAGAATTTTGATTATTGCTCTTTGTCCTTTTCAATCTTCTTGACTTGTTTGTGTGTGTGTGTGTCTTTGATGATGCTATTCAAAAGCAGCTAGAGGAAAAGTGACAGATAATCCAGCAGATCAGCTCGTAGATGTATTGAACAGTAACAGGACAAACCATAAACAAGCAGCATTATACGATAATCCGGGTTTGGCTTGCTTAGCTCTGCAGTACATTAAAGCGTACGAAGGAAACTGCGACGAAGTAGGAGGGTCTAACGCTAAGAGACCCCAAGATTCTGCATTTGCCGATACTTTTGCACCAAACTGTGGTGTACAGGTCTCGACCCTTTCTCAAATTACTGGTCGGTTGCTTGGATGTCAGACCAAATATGTTGTTCCTTCTCAAGCTTTCAATGATATTCTGATGAAGAACAACAAGAGCTTGGAGATTCTCTATGATAAGAACCACACTCAGGTGGGTGCAGCTGTTAGTGGATCGAACCCCAGTTCTCCCTATTTCTGGTGCATTTTATTCAGCAATGGACAAACCAACAGCAGCTTTGCTTTGGAAGGTGGTGTGGTGAAGGTCACTAGACCTGGATGCTTCAGCGGTGCTAATGATGTTTGTAGTGGCGCTTATCGGTTTGGTCGTTTCCTCTGGCCTATAGGAGTCGTTATTGCAATGATTTTTAGCGTTGGTGTAATGTAATTGGATGTCGAGAAGTGATCGATTTCCTGTTGATAGTTGAGTTTGCACTTTGTACCACGTTCTCTAATTGGTAACTTGTTTTGTTACCAATTATTTTTTTCATGATGATCATAATATGCTACCTTTGTTATTTGTTTGTAAAAGGAAAAAAATTCAAATTTTAAAAGTAATTTGATATAAATAAAAATGGCAAAATTGTCCATTTATTTTTTCTTTTCAAATTCACAATTTGGAGTTCTATATTGTAAACGGGATTTTGCATATTCATATCCAGTTAACTTATTATTACTTGATATTTATAAATAAATAAAATATTTATATCGAATTTTAGTGAATTAAAGGTTTCTATGAAATTCGAGTAATTAAATTAGTGAAATTGATATATTATTTATTTATAAATGTCACCTCGATAATAAATTAAGATTTTGTACCGAAATTGTGAAGTTTGAAAAAATAGATTTGATCTCAATTCGACAATTTAGATAAAGCAAAATAATAATAATTTGTGGCCTAAGAATCCTAAATGAAAAAGTATGTATCACTCAATTAATTATCTAAAAAGAGAAGATTTAAATAGTGTAGGAAAGTACCCGTTTTACAAATAGACTCAATTATATATATAAACTGATAGAGATATTCAATCATCATCATCATCATCACCTGGTTCCAGCTTCATGACCACCATTGGAGCTCGTTCGATGCATCCTCTTTAACCACTTCTCCTGTGACGAAGTAATAGCTTTCGGCAATGAAATTTGCGGTTGAGCTGTTATCGTTGAAGAAATCGTACTAGTAGCAGTAGTAGAAGGGAGTTCGGCAGGCAATGCAGATGCAGTGCTTGTTAAAGCATTGAGAACAAGAAATGCCAAAATAGGAGAAAGATCCAATGTCCCTCCAAGTGGTGGAATAATACCACGAAATATATTCAAGTATGGATCACACAGCGTGCTGTTCATCATATAAAAAACAATGTTCATACCAAAATCCAGTTCAATTGATCAAATATGAACGTACATACATACCTGAGAGGAGAAACAATGGCTGGAGGAGTATTAGGAAACCAAGTTAAAACGAGTCTAACAACTAGAAGAGTGTTGTAAATGTTGAGAAAATTCATAACTCCATTAGAAACAACCAGTCCAGCGACCGAATCCCCTGGCAAAATCGCCGCGAAATTGTGATTCGAAGACAGCAAACTCCTTCTGCGGTAGTTCTTCTGTTTACAGATCTGTGATATTACACATTATATATAATCAATTGAATTGATGATGATGAGGATGATAGATTAGTAGCGATCTGTATGTATACCTGGAGGAAATTGCGGAAATTGGAAGGTAAGGAGAAGAGGTTTATGAGTAAAGGATTGTTAGGGGAAGCGAATTCGGATAACATGTGGAAGCATCGTTCGGCGGCAACGGAGAGGATTGTGGTGGCGTTTAGGTTTAGGTTTAGGTTAACAGGTTTGGATGGATGGATTGTAAGAAGAAATGGATTTGGTTGAAAGGTGAAGAAATTAGGGAATAGTCTCGCTAAGCCGTTGGGGATGGGATTGCTAGCCACCGACACCGCCGTCGACGGCGCCGCATGTTTGTTGTTGTTCTTCCTCCACACTTCCACCGCAGAAGGAGACTCCATTGACAGTGTGTGTGTGTGTGTGTGAAAGAGAGAGAAGCTTTTCAGAGCTCAAATGGAACAGATAAGGATTCGTATCTCCTCCTCCTTCGCCTTATGCAGATTTCCTTTTTCTATTTATTTTTTTTCATCTAATTTCATTTTCATTAATTAAAAAAAATAAATAAAAATATGCAATTACAAATATCTGTCCACCTATCTCTATTTTTTTAACTAATATATAGTGATATATTTTTTTCAAAACAAATTTGTGTGTACAATTCTATTATTTAATAATAATTATTGGCAAATGAATGAAACCGATCGAACTAAACTAATGTACATAACCAATATTCTAACCAACCAATGAATCCAAATTAACAATTTGATATTTTATCGTACCGACTTCAATAGTTTTATAGTGTATTTCGATTACAAATCGAACTAACTAAATTTTTTATCCACCTAATCTAAATAGATTAAAAAAAATAAAGTATTCAAAACTATTACGTACCATATCAACAAAAACACAAGAACAATAAATATCGTCACAAAAGTATTGTACATACTGTAATCCAAAAAAAACATTAGAATAATAACTAAAAAACTAGATACGATAAGCTCAAAGAATGTCGTAAAAGTCACGTTGACAGCGAAATCAAAGAATGTTAATCAAATATAAAAGTCATGAAAATTCTATTTTTATTTAATAATCTTTCAAAAAAAAAACATTATACAAATTAATGACAATGATCTATAAATATAGTGTCCATGGGCCTAATTATTTTCTAATATTAAAAACCACGTAACCCCTAAAAAAAAGCTCAATAGTAACTATCTTCCTATATTACACTATGATAACAACATTGAAAGAGCACTCATTCTACAATATCATGCATATACATTTTAATGATTAAACCTAATTAATTTCTAGCCTCTAAATTTTAAGTAATAAATCAAGAACCGGCAAGCTTAGCAAGAACTCCAATAGCAAGTGTATTAGTATAAGTAGTAGGTTCGGTCATGGAAGAATCGGATCGCTTATCATTAAATTGATCATTCTTGTCCGGTCCGCCAACGATAGCCCCGGTTAACTCATTAGGGTTAGGACCATCGACATTATACCATTTTGTGAAACTCATGCCACAATTAACGACCTCTTGTGTAGACATTTTCGGAACCGATGCACCTCTGTGATGAGCTTGTAAAGGCGGATTCTCGCCAAACCCCACCATGTATGATCTTTTTAATGGGTTATCCCCTAGTATGTAATCCATCTGAAGTTCATATACACATTTAATTAGTTACATTTATTCAAATTAAATAATTCATTCATTAATTCATTAGTTATAAACCTGTTTCTTTGCAAAGGCCATGACACTGGCTGAGTTGAATGTGGTGGCGCCACAAGTGACTTTCTGGTTGTGTTGCGCTAGAACGTCGCTGTATACGCTGAACAAGAAAGCGGTTCCTGTAACGTATTGCAAATTCGCTCCATCTCTCAAATGGATTAAACCGCCTGTAAAATAAAATTGTAAAAAAATGATTAACCACATTATAACTAGATAAAATGTCACAAAAAAAACAATTACCAGCAGTCATGAATACTTGGTGGTATGGACTATCAGGATGAACAGAGCATATATAACTGTCAGCCTGATCCTTGAATGAGTCTAAACTCTTCTCACCTTGATCTAAAAATATCTGAAATAAATGGAATTAGGTTTATGGCCGCGTCAAATTATTAGATATTGGGTTGGTTTGAAAATTTTAAAACAATTAATCAAACAAAATTGAAGAATATGTCAAATTTTCTTCATACATTATAACATCAAACTGATCCAAAACCCTATATTGGACCATATATTCGACAAATGGATGTTTTTAAGTTCGAATTGGGTTGATATATTCAAACATTTCACGAATACATAAACAAAACGAAAGAAGAATTACTTTAGCGAGGAGAATTTGGGCGCCTGCATATTTAAGATCCCAACTAAATTCTTGAACTTGTGCAGTTAGTGAATCCTCTTGTACATATTGCAAATATGGTGCTTTCTTTGTAGCTATGTATAACCATGTTGCAGCCCACAACAATTCGTCCTGTCATTTCATTTCATTTAATTTTAACCAAAACAAAATTTGAAAAAAAATGAACTTACATTATAACCAGAATAAGAGCAATAAAATGGACATTCTCCATCATAAGTTCCTTTCTTACTATTAGCAAATTCAAACACCTACAAAACCCATATCATCAAATTATTATTATTATTACCCAATATTCAAATTCAAATATTACAACTAAAAAAAGTATGTACAAACCAATTTAGCCTTATTAAGAAGACTATGAGAATAAGCTCGGTCTATTCTTTTAAAAACAACAGAAGCAGCAGCCAAAGCAGCTGCAGTCTCCCCTGCAATCTCTGTTCCAGGATGACTCTCATCAATCTGCAATACGGTTCGCGGTGTTTGCATATTCTCCGGTCCAACCCAACATTGATGATCCTTATCGGGGTCACCCACTTGAACAAACAAACGATTACGCTTAGAACTTGCTTTAAGAAGATAATCTGTCCCCCATCTAATGGCATCCAAGGCATTATTAAGTTCTCCTGCAGACTTAAATTGAGCCTCATAAGCATAAACTCCCCATGCCAATGTAGTGACCGTGAATGCTAATGGCAAACCATATTTCACATTGTCTCCTGCATCATAATACCCTCCAGCAAGATCTGCCTGAATTTCATTTGTTCAATTTTCATTCATTGTAAAGAAAAAAGGAAGAATGTTAATATGTTTACATGGGCTAGTTTTCCATCATCAAGAGCTGAATCGCCTCTCCAAGAAGGTCTATGATTTGGTGGAAGTTTTCCAGATCTTTGAGCTTCAAGAAAGATTAATGATTTGGTGAGGGCATCTTTGTAATTGAAATTTCCTTCAACATCTATGATCAAGCAGCTGATCAAGATGATCATGGCTGTTGTCTTTGTCCATAATCTCTTGCAAAATATTCCCATATATTATTTTTATTTTTTTTTAAGTATTATTAGTAGTACTATAATCTATTCAACTTGCAGCATAATTCAATCTTCTAAGTTCAAGAGATAGAGATATTTTAGGTATATATGAATATGAATGGAGGGAGGGAAAGAAGTTATATTTTGGAATTTAATTGGATGGAGAGGAGAATAAGCTGCCCCAAAGGAGTCAATGATTCTGATTACTTCCATTATTTGGTTGGTATTGCAATTTCCACACCAACAGTTCTAATTTTTTTATATTATATATTTTATTTAGGTTATCAGATCATTCATATATATGGATTATATTACTAATTTACTAGCCTACCTATAACTAGGAAAATTGTAATATGTATTGTAAAAGATATAAATAAATATTGAGCATCTTTAAAAACATATTCATGAATTGAACTAAAAAATATTATTAAATAATTAATATATATATATATATATATATATATATATAATTAAGATATATTTTAGAATATCATTTTATTTAAATTAATATTAAAATGAGATATTAAAAAAAAAATTTAAAAAATATAAGTTCAAATCCAGATTCAGATTCGTATTTCCAAACAAATCAAATTTATTATGTTACATCTTGAGGTGTGGGGGACAAATTTAACTTATTATTTTATTTTAATAGACATGAGAGATCCAAGAATTAAGTTAAAGAACAATTAATATAATAATAATTATTTTTAAAATGTTAAGATATATATAAATCACAATAAATAGTTTTTTAGTTTAGTGGGATATCTTAGACTTATCATCTCAACTTTCTTCTATTATCAAGAAAGATTTTACTACCCCTTTATAATATAGTATATATATAAATATAATGTATTAAAAATACATTATTATTACAAAAATAAATCTAAAACTCTTATAATATAAATGGTCAATAATGAAGATGTTATATATTTTTATTATTTTAATGTTTCAAAAGAGTAAATATTATATATATATATATATATATATATATATATTATATTCTAGGTCAACTACATGTTAAACATGAAAAAAAAATGACCTTAAGGATATATTTGCATCCTCATTAGCAAAGTTTTGGGTTTTCTTAAGTCCCTGTTTATTTTTTATTTTTTTGTCAATAGAGCTGATTTGTTTTTATTTGTTTATATTGGTTTCATGATTTTTCCTTGAATAGGTTGTTTGTTGGTGGTTAGTATATTTGTTTATTTTGTATTGATTGAGTTTCTTTGACAAGTTCATAAGTTTATAGTCGTCGAGCATTATGCCAATAAATATCGATAACGTAAATAATAAAAAAATACATAAATTTAACGTGGTTCACCAATATAAAATTCGGCGACATCCACCCAGAAGAGAGAAACTATTATTGAGAAGATTATTACATAGATAATAGCATAACAAACTAGGGTTATAACACGAGTTTATATAACACTCAGATCCCATAAAATCCTAATACAGAAATCCTAACAAATAGAGAATTTGGGTTGGCCCATTAAGAAAGTCTCAATGATTGAATTCTCTTAGATGTCTTAGGTGCATTAGTCAATGTCCAGTTGTCTCAAATACATTCGTTGATGTTAGATGGTCTAGATTCATTCATCAATGTCGGATGGTCCAAATGCACTCGTCGGTGTCGGATGAACCAGATGCACTCACCGGTACCTGATGACTTAGATGCATTCGTCAATAATAGATGACCCAAATGCACTCGCCGGTGCAAGATAACCCATATGCACACGTCAATGCCAGATGACCCAAACGTCGGTAGGGGTGGCCAAACTTACGGATCGGATATGATCCGGTATTTCGAATCGGATATCCGCTTTTATTTTTTTCAAAAATTGCGATCCGTATCCGATCCGGTATCCGACCACTATCCGATCCGAAAATACCGGATCGGATCGGCCAGCCGGATACCCGCTGATCCGATTTTTTTTCATATTTTAATTTTTTTCATATGCTAGAAAATTGAAATTGTTCTATTATGGATTTCAATTATGAATAATGACGATTTGAGAACCGATCTAAAGGAAAATGGGAAGAAAAACAAATGAAAGAGACATATTTTTGTTTGGGTTTGTAAAGAAAAATGGAAGAAAACATAAGAAAGAGAGAGATTTTGTATTTTTGTTTGGGTTTGTAAAGAGAAGAAAGGAATAGATAGATTTTTGTTTAGTTTGTAATTGTTTAATAATATTTTTATTTGGGTTTGTAAAGAGAAACATGAAGGAAAATATAGGAAGAGAGAGATTTTTGGTTGGATTTGTATTTATTTAATTATATTTTTGTTTGGGTTTATTTATTTAATAAATTTTAAAAATGACCGGATCGGCTTCGGATATCCGAAATCTTTTTTGCCCGATCCGTATCCGATCCGGAAATCCGGTAAAAATATCGGATCGGATCGATATCCGAATCCGATTCATCGGATACGGATTTTTTCGAATCGGATCGGCCGGATCAACGGATCGGGTCTTTCGGATCGGATTTTTTGGCCACCCCTAAACGTCGGTGCTGGATGGCCCAGATGCACTCGCCGGTGCCGGACGGCCCATATGCACTCGCTAGTGTCGGATGATCCATGTGCATTCACCGATGTCGAATGGCCTAGATGCACTCGCCGATGTCAAATGACCCAGATTCATTAGTCAATGCTCACATGACCCAGATGCATTAGTCAATGCCCAAATGTTCTATCTTCTCCATCTCTCTTCTAAAGTTGCCCATAGGGCAACTTAACAGTTTCTAACATTAAACAAGTCCAAACAATGTGGAACTTTCTATGAGGAACCGGCTTGGTGAACATATCAGTGGGATTGTCACTAGTTACTACATTTTTCACCTTTATCTTCTTCTCAATAACCTGTAGTGCATAACCAACCATATCTTCATAATCGTATCTCTAAGGTAGTCTAACTCCAATCCTTCTTAACCGACCTTCAGCTACACTCTCATGAATAACTTCAAACAATTGAGAATCTAATTGTTCAGGCTCTGACAACTGACCCTCAACGTGGAATTCTTTCTCATTTTGTAAAGTAGATAACTTCACTTGTTTGTTAGCACTATTATTTTATGCTACAGACAACTCAATAGAGTTAAGTATAGAATTCTCATTAAAGATGATGTTTCTTCTCAAAATAACTTTTTTCTTAGATGAAGACCATACTTTGTATTCTTTGACACCATCTCCGTAACCAAATACTTCTTTCTTCGCTCTTGGATCTAGTTTACCCTCACTAGAATTATAATAAACCATGCAACCAAAATTTTTAGACCCGAGTAATCAATAGATTTTCCAAACCATACCTCGTAAGGTGTTTTGCAGTTAATCGATGTGAGGTCCACGATTTATCAAATGGCATGATATAGTCATCGTTACTTCCCAAAAACTCTTATCATGTTTTACATTAGAGAGCATGCACCTCACTCTCTCTAGTCATGTCTGATTCAATTTTTCAACTATACCGTTTTTCTATGGCGTATGTCTTACCGTGTGATGTCGAGCAATCGCTGCATCTTTGTAGAACTAATCAAAATCAGACGAACAAAACTCTAGACCATTGTCAGATCACAACCTCTTGATCTTCTTCCTGGTTTGATTTTCTACCAACGTTTTCCACTCTTTGAAATATCTGAAGGCTTCTCCTTTATTTTTCATGACAAATAACAAGTCATCCTTAAAAAATTATCAATAGTTGTCAAGAAATATCTCTAACATTCAAGAGATTCAACACTAACCGGACCCAACAATTCGAATGGATATAATCAAGTGTGTCTTTTTTCCTATGACTAACCTTTGGAAACTTGTTGCGACATAGTTTCCCAAAAACACAATGCTCACAAAAGTCAAGACTCGTGATCTTGTGACCACCAAGAAGATTCCTTTTTTTTCTAGAATTTGCATCCCCTTTCACTCATATGACCAAGCCTCATATGCCAAAGTTTAGTCATATCATCCTTGTGAATCTTTGAGGATGCAACAAAAATAGAACTTGAGATGGTAGAACCCAATAAGAAATACAGAGTGTCATTTTGACACCTTTCAGGATAACAGTAGAACCCTTACAGACATTCAGAACTCCATTTTTAACATTGAACCAAAATTCTTTACTATCTAGCATACTCAGAGATATCAAAATTCTTAGTAATAAGTGGAACATGTATGACCTCATTTAGTGTACAGAATCTACCCTCGTGTGTTCTGATCTTGATTGAGTCAATTTCAACTGCCTTACAAACATAATTATTGGCCATAAAAACACTACCACCATCTACTTGTTTGTAAGATTTCGAACCACTCACTTCGAGAATAAATATGATACGAAACTCTAGAATCAAGAACCCATGCATCAACTCGATGGGTGTTTCCATCTAACACTAGAGAAATATCATCATCAGATAATGTATTATCTTTTAGAACAGCTGCAGAACCATAACTATTTTCTTTACGTGACATTTATTCTTCCAATGTCTTTTTTTTTGTAATAATTACATATATCAGTCGGCTGTCGCGTTTCTTCTCTTTCCCTCGCCCATTACATCCGCTGGTAAACAACTCTAAAGCTTAACAATCTGTAATTGTACCTGCTGTCATATGACGCAGATCCTTTGAATGAAGGGCAGACCTGACATTTTTCAGACTTATTGTATATTTCTCAACAATGAAAGACTTGACAAAGTTTTCATATGATGGAGGCAAAGATACTAACAAAATTAAATCAACATCTTCATCATCAACCTTAACATCAATATTTCTTAATTCTAACATAATAAAATTTAATTGATATAGGTGTTTTCTAATTTACATATCTTTCAGCATCTATAGGGTAAACAAAGGTTGCTTCAAAAACAACTTATTGGTGAGCGACTTAATCATATAGAGACTCTCTAACTTCAACCAGCTAACCCGTTTATCATTTTTTTTTAGAATTTTTGTTTGATATTTCCATGTAGGTTTATTGTTCTTTTTTTTGGTTGCCAAAATTACAAACATGCAGATCAGGTGTATATATCCAAATTACTAAACACTAGCATTTAGCCGTGTATTTGCACGAGTAATAATATAAAAAATCGTGAAAAAATTACGGATAACATTTTTAATTTTTTTTTTAACCGTTTTAAGTTTATAAGTGGGTCAACACATAATTCGACCCAAATATCCATTTACTCAACATTATTATATAATTAGTTAGTTAAAAAGTTGAACTTATATTAATATTAAAACGTCCCGCATTTATCAAATTTGGTGTTTGAATTTAAAATATAAAGTCTTTGTAGCCTAGTTGGTTAAAGAGTTGTACTTGTTTTGTTAGGTTGCAAGTTCGAAACATACCTCTAGCATTTTTAATTTTATTTTTAACCGTTTTAAATTTAAAAACGGATAAACCCACAATCCGACCCAAGTATCCAAATTAACCACAGCTCTCGACCCGGCAATCCGGATACTTTAAAAATTAAGCATCATTATATATATAGATGTGGTGTTCAAATTAATATCGTTCACCTTTGCCTACCTATAACCCTAAACCCAAATTCGAAATGAAACTCACCCTAAGTTAGAAATGATTAAAAATGTTAACATAATTAAAAAATAAATTAAACAGAAAAAAGATGTAAATAATGAAATGAGAGAGATTGCATAATTGTCTCTTGTTGTATTTACTAGTACCCACAAGGTTTCCCTCTATTTCGTGATGACGAACTCCTCTTTTCATGGCGATCTTCTCTTCTTCCTCCACCATCTATTTTCTCTGGTTTTTCTTACACGATGACTCAACTCCCATCTTTCCTCTCTCTCCTTCCTTTCTCTCCATCTCTTCATTCAATCAATCAAAACTACATTTCTTCTCAATTTTAATCACTTCTTTCAATGGAGGATGACAAAGATAATCTGGATTCCACCACCGGCGACACCCTCATAAATACAAATGCCGCCGCCGCCGTCGCCGACGATACAATTCTCAAAACTGACGACGATAATCTCCCTGAGACCAAATCAGATTCAAATACCCTACTCGATATCATAAACGACAATGAACCTTCACCTACCACCCCCTCCACATCCGCCGCCGCCGCCGCTGAAGAACCAAGAGAGGAATCATCCAAGAACACAACGGAGACGGCGATCGAAGAGATAGGCGAACTAGAGACAACAATCGAAGAAACAACACCAGCTGATTCACCACCCCCAGATTTCGAAACAGTGTGTGAAGAAATCGATCAATTTATCATATCATTGAATAAATCAGCCTCAGAAAGATCCTCCCCGCCGGAAAATCTCAACACGGTGACACAGTTTTCCGATCTCATCGATGATAAGATTCCATCCCAAGATTCTTCAAGCGAAGGAAAATGGAACCCATTATTAGAAACCGACCATTTATCTTTAATAGATAACGTCGATCGTGTTCACAGTCTATTAATGGCACTCAGGGAATTCTCGTCGGATTCGAATTTCGCCGATTCAATAAATCGAATCGATGGTATTCTCCAACGAGCTATGATGTATCTAGAAGATGAATTCAGAACAATTTTGGAAGAAACTAAACCGCCTCCTCTGCCGACACCCAAGGAGGAACAAGATCCGCCGCCCGATCAACATTCCGGCGACCAACAAGATCAAACGCCGGCTGAATGTGAACCAGTACCTGAAGAAGACAATTTCAAAGGGTACTTAGAAGAATCCGTTTCAAATTTACACAGAATCTGTAGAGCGATGATAAAAGCAGGGTATGAAGCAGAATGTTCTCAAATTTACATAATCACAAGAAGAAATGTATTGGAGGAATCATTACATGAATTAGGGTTCGAGAAATCAAGCATCGATGATATTCAGAAAATGCAATGGGAATCATTGGAAAGAGGAATTGGTTCATGGACAAACACGTTTAAACATTTCATTAAAGTTCAACTTCCCGGCGAACGTAAACAAGCCGAGACAATCTTCTGCGACGACACCGCCGCCGCCGATGACAAACAAAACAATTCATCAAAATTCGCTGTCGAAATCTTCTCAACAATATCACGAGCAGTCATGCTAAGTCTCCTTAGCTTCGCCGAATCCGTCGCCATGTCAAAACGTTCATCGGAAAAACTGTTTAAATTCCTCGACGTCTATGAAACTCTCCGGGACACAACCCCCGCATTCGACGACATATTCCCTGAACAACACGCAAACGAACTCAAAACCGACATAATCATAACCAAAGCTCGTCTAGGCGAATCAATGGTTTGTATTTTCTGTAGTCTTGAGAACTCCATTAAAGCCGATACCGGAAAAACTCCAGTCCCCGGCGGCGCAATCCACCCATTAACACGTTACACAATGAACTATCTAAAATACGCATGCGTCTACACAGAAACACTCGAACAGATCTTCAAAGAACATCTGAAAATCGAACGGAAAGATTCTACTTCCAGTTTAGAATACGATAGCAATCAAAAACAACAGCAAAATCAGAATCAACAGTCAAAGCTTTCACCTTTCGCAACCCAATTAACCAAACTCATGGATCTATTAGATTCCAATCTGGACACTAAAGCAAAATTATACAGAGACACAGCATTAAGTTTGATATTCCTGATGAACAATGGAAGATACATACTTCAAAAGATCAAAGGTTGCGTTGAGATTCATGAGTTAATGGGTGATACTTGGTCGAGGAAAAGATCATCGGAGGTAAGACAGTATCATAAAAGTTACCAGAGAGAAACATGGGGGAAGCTTCTAAATTGTTTAAGCCACGAGGGTTTGAACGTGAACGGGAAAGTGGTGAAACCGGTTCTTAAAGAAAGATTCAAGAGTTTTACGGCGATGTTCGATGAGATTCACCGGAGCCAGAGTACGTGGGTTGTTAGCGACGAACAGTTGCAGTCGGAGCTTCGTATATCGATAACGGCGGTGGTTATTCCGGCGTATCGGTCTTTTCTGGCGAGGTTTGGATCGACTCTTACGCCGGGGAGACAAACGGAGAAGTATGTGAAATTACAGCCTGAAGATTTAGAAACGCAAATTGAAGAGCTTTTTGATGGGAATGCAAACGTTGGTGGAGGAAAGAAGAGATAAGGGTTTTATTTAATTTTAAAGGTTTAATTTTTTTCTCTCTTTTTTTTTTTTTAATACTTTTATACATATAAAAAAAATGGCAATTAATTATATAAATATGATTATTTTCTGTATCAAAATAATGGAGGTGATGGTGATAAATACATTCCTTCAAATTAAGCAAGAACTTGTAGTATTTGATTGTTGTTTATTTCTTCTCCCATGCACATTTACTCAATTTGTTTACATGATACTAATTAATTTCCTATTTTCTTTGTATAATTTTAATGTTACTTATTTTAATTCATATTTTATTAAGATCTTTTATATATAGTATTAATAAAAAAATTAATTTAATTATAGTTTACTCTTTATTAAAACTATCACAATTCCATTATATATATTATAAAAAATATTTTTAGTTTGAATTTTTAATTTATTTAAGTATACAAGTAATTTAAAAAACATAAGTAAATGCAAACAAAATTAGGGAAAAAATGAAAAAAAAGATTTAAGTATTGTTTGAAAATAAAGACGACTATAGTAGTCACGGTTCAATTCTTACCCATAACACCTTAAATAAAAGTGTAAGTCATGACTCTGCCTCATAATTTTTGGGGTGATTTTCTCCTGGTTTGATTGGTAATTAATCAGGAATGGGATAAAGATGATATTTGTGTCCCTTAGCCTAGAGACGGGTCTAAAAATCCGAGTTGGGGTGGACTTAAAAAAATACTAAAAAAATTATGTATAAAACTAGAGTGAATAAATGTAAGTTTTATCTTTTTTTAGTTTAGATAAAAAAAATAATGTATTAAATTAAAAAATTTAAGAAATTAAGGGTAATGTCACGTTTGTACAGTAAATTATTTTATTTTTTTTGCCAATTGCGCCGCCACGTCATTCTCTCACCCATTCATTATTCCAACTTTCTTCTCCCAACCATTTCTCTTTTTTAAAATTTAAAATTATATTTTTTTAATTTAATTAAATAGTTGCTTCTCTAATTTATAAAAAAAAAAATGTGACATAACTCACTCAATCTATTTAGAAAAAAAAGCTCTTTGACTTAGACATATGTACTTGTACAAATAACTGTTTAGATGTATATATTAATAAAAGACCATTTAAACATATGTATTATAAAAAAATTGGCTCATTTAGCCTATAATAGTAAACCATAATTATTTTTTATTTTTTTATTTATATATTTATTAATTAAATATTAATATATTTGTTCTCTCTTTCTTTTTCATTAATTAAATCATTTAAATTTATTTCATTCTAATTTTTTTTTATTAGTTTTTTTTTCATCTATTTTTTTATTAGTTTTTATTTCTCTTAATCATTAAATTCTCATTTTTGACAAATTTTAGCAACTTATTTATAAATTTTGTTCTACTGCTAAAATTAATTTTTGTGAGGTTTATTTCTTATTTAATTTTTGATTCATAACTTATAGTAATATAGTAATAGTAAGAAATATTGTTTTGTCTAATATTTAATTATTACTTTTTTTGTTGTTTGATAAATAAGTTGATATATCAAATTATTGATTATTAATTAATTTATTTTTGTATTAAAGAATTTTTACAGTTAAAATGATAAGTCATCGTTGTAACTATTTGGACCAAACAATTTTAAAATATTTAATAATCAATGTTAATATAATATATATATATATATAAAAGATAAAATTAAAATAATTAATAAAAAATAATAATAATAAGAAATTTATAAAAAAAATATAAATAATTCATTAATTAATAAAAAAAGTAGGAGAGAGAAAATATATAAATAAAAAAAATTAATTATAATTTACTAATAGAGTAGAAATGAGTCAATTTTTAATATTACTATATTTTATTAGTACATACGTTTTAGATAAATTCTATATATATTTAGATATATTCTATATATATATATAAATGAACTTTTTTTCTTGTATTTATTATTATTTTTTAAACTCATTTCAACTCGAATTATTGGATCTGTTTCTGTCATAATATAAACTGTTTTCACGAGATTCCTTAAAATAAAAACGGGATAATTGTAAAAGAATCCTAAAATAGGGAAATTAGGTGTCATGTTTTAAGTGGATAAGTGGATTGAAAATTTAACAATTCTCTCTTCTATTAAATTTTCAATCCAATTAAAACATGTTACCTCATCTCCTTACAAATTATTGTCATATATTTTGTCCTTGTCCGCTCTCTATCATTTCTTTAAAATAAATTAATAAAATAATAATTGTAATTGTGTTTGAATAATTTATTTTTTAATATTCTATTCAAATTTTAATCTTTATTTATGAGATAATATTTTAATTATATATATATATATATATTAATAAATTAATTAAAGGTTTATTAATAATACAAATAAAATCTGATAAATTTTGTATTGAATAATTTGAAAAGCAAATCGAACCACATAAAAAGGTTGGAACTTGGATGATGTTCATTGACCCGTCAAATTAAACCGACCTGCAACACAGCCAACCCTGTTTAGATCGGATCGTCGTCAACGATGGCTTTTGCAGGTGCGATTTCATCATCAATTCCGTCATTCCTCCTCGGCAACACCAGAACTCCAACTTCATCGCCGCTTCTATCTTTATCCTCCACCACCGCCGCCGCCTCTTCATCTTCTCCAGCTAGAAGAAAAAGAAACGACTCTTTTCTCCGTTTTAACATTTCTGTCTCTCCGATAATTAGCAGCAGGAGGACAAGCCTCATACGATCTGGTACATCCATTTCCTCTGTTTATGCCTGATTCTTTCAATTGATAAGTGGGATAAATCATGGATTAGGGCTCACTTTAGAAATTTGTGTATGAAACGCCAACTTAGGTAAATAGTTGGCAAAAGAGATATGAATCATAACGTCTTGATTGTAATTGGGTTTTGGAATCCAAATGGTTTCTTGTTATCCTATTTTGTGTAGAATTAACAAGTGATGGTGAGCTGAACTTAACCTAGAATCAATGGACTTGTTTTACTCTTTAATGTTTTATCTCTTAATATGTTCTGCTGGATTTCCTGGTAATGTAAATAGAGCAAGAAGTGCTAATTTCTTCTTCATCTTTTCCATGATTGAGACTGTATGCAAATTTATCTCCCAAAGGCAGCCCTAGGTAAATTGTCTACTATGCAACCCATATTGAATACCAAATTTCTTTGAATATTGACTTTTAAACCTTAGCAAGCTTACAAAAATACTGTTTTCATCTGCAAATAGAAGATGCGATGCATGAAACATGATTCCATCTCCACTCCATTATATTTATGTACTCGAACTCAGATGAAAAAACACCATTAAAACTCTTTGGTGTTATGTTATATTCAGTTTCCAACACATCTGAATGGGAATTTGACAGCAAATGTGTTTTGAATGAGGGTAGGATCATCTTGTACAAATCTTTTGAAGGCTATTGTAAGAAGCCCTCGATGGGGAGATATGGTCTATTTGAAAACACTTTTATATATAATTTTGTCATTAGGATTCATTGTTAGTTTGTGCTTGCTTTATATTGCTAAAACTTAAAAGCATGTGTATATATGTTGATGATTCATGAACTTGCAGCAATATCTCCTGAGCTGAAGACTACCTTAGATAAAGTTGTTACATCACAAAAGGTGATACTTTTCATGAAAGGGACTAAGGATTTCCCACAATGTGGCTTTTCACACACTGTTGTCCAGATATTGAAGACCCTCAATGTCCCATTTGAAACAGTTAACATTCTCGAAAATGAATTGTTGCGACAAGGTCTGAAAGAGTACTCCAGCTGGCCTACATTTCCTCAACTATACATTGATGGTGAATTTTTTGGTGGCTGTGACATCACTGTGGGTAAGTTATTTATTATTCTCTTGAGTTGCATTTACATTTTGAAGAAATTCATGAAAATGTTGTTCAAGAAATATATTTTGTAACTTAAATAAACCCTGCATTTTCTACCCTATCATAAAATGTAGCGATATTACTTTCTCACATGTTATTTTGGTTAACAGAGGCATATAAGAGCGGAGAATTACAAGAGCAAGTGGAGAAGGCACTCTGCTCCTAGTAGTTCTTGAATAATGCTGTTCAGGTGATGTTCAAAAAAATTATATGTTTTCAGGTTTAATTTGGTCTTTTCTTAACTTTATATAGTGAACAATATTTGGTGTTTTATTTGATAATTGGAAAAGGGAGGCAATAATGTTCAAATTTGACCTTCAATCTTTTCTATGTCTATTTGGGAAGTGATGTTCTGTCACAATGGCAATGGCATTGCAAATTTGACATTATTAAAATCTCAAATTTATACATTGTTGAAGTATGATATTGTGTTACCTTTCTAAATTTAAAATGAAAAACTATTTGTTTTCGAAAATGATAATTTTTTTATTTCTAAAATATCAGGTGTAAAAGTAGTCTAGAAATTTGATTATTATTTTCATAAATATTTAAGATCTTATGTTATAATTTAATATATTTATTATAGTTTAAATTGTTTAATGGAAGAGATTGATAATTGTATTTATAGTTTATTTGGTGCATAGTGCAAAGTCCGGTTTTAGAATTTAATCAAACACAGGCGTCCTATAACTTGGCATGAATATGGGCATATTAGAAAAGAAAATTAAACATCTTATTATTAAAAAAATAACTAAAGGAAATCAAGAGTTAGATAAAAAAAAAACATGAAGAAAGGATTATTCAGTTTATTTTTAAACTAATAATATCTCGTTGATTAGATCCTTTTGTCTCTAATTGTTCTTTATTTGTCAAATAAATGTGTATCGTGCAATTGTTTTCAAATTAAAAACTCACAAATAATTTTATTTCAATTAATATATGCAAATAGCTTATACATTTTCTTTTCTCATTCAATGATATTTCAATTACAAGTCTCAAATTACTTAGTCAAATCATTTTATTTTTGAAACCTTAACAAATTTGAGATTTTAATATCTTAAAATAAATAATTTTATCTGAGATCATATTAAACTCACCCCTGCTTTCAAAGTGTGGAATCTAGAGTGAGCAATTGCGTACCAACTTCAATTTTATTTGTAGTTGGACAGTTTTATCAAATTTAAGACTCCTATTTTTTTTTCTTTCAAATTTAAGACTAAATTATTTAGTTATATTTAGAATTTAAACTAACTCTATAAACTTATTTAACGTTATTATTATATTTAATATTTATTTCTTTCTTTATTATATTTTTTTTGTTAACAAACGTAACCTAAATTTATTTATTTATTACTATTAATTAAACAACAGAACTTAGCACGTTAGCTCCACCCTCCTTTCGTTGGAATTGAATTTCTTCGATGAAATTTTAATGTCGTCCCTCTCCACATCATCCTTGTAGCTAGCGTCAATCTGTAAGAAAATAATTGAATTGAATTATTTAAAGATTGGACCTGATGATGAGGGTCAATCCTAGTTATTGAAATTGATTGGACAGTGAATGTATACCATCGCTGTTGTCGTCTCCTTCTTCGCTTCGGTACCTGTAGCGGTGATGTGCTTTCAATGTGGGTCAGCAACAGTGTGTAGAGGCTGCAAAAACAAATAAACCGACTCGATGATCTGTAGCGTTACTTCACTTCTTTAATGCAATACTACCTTGACCGACCTAAAAATAATGCAAGTAATTGTCTACTCACAAAGAATACAATTTTAACCCTAGGATTCTGATCAAACTAAGAAAGATTCAACTATCTGAATGCAGATATACATACATTTGGTTTGGTTGGATCCTCCTGGAAATAAATCCTAGTTTTAAAAGAAGATGAAAATTGCATGATATTCATATTCAAATGTTTAAACTACATAAAATATATATACCTATGATCCAATAGTGATCCCATAATGATCTGAATCAACATCAACACACAGAACTTGATGAGAAATGTGTTTACAAATGATGAAGCTAAATCATTTCTTAAACAAAGATTGGTTGGTTGGCTTGTTTCAGTCAAAATTGAAATCAAGCCATTAATCACAGATAATGACACCATTATAAACAAATCAATTCATCATAAGGAAGGGTGGAGACCTCCATGGTTGAATGTTACGATAAAAGCAGCAGTCGATGGAGGAGGCCAACGAAGAAACCAAGGCAGAGAAGAGGTGGTTTTCTCTATAAAAAGTTTTAAACTAGTTATACTCATGATCATCGTAGTTAGCGTCCTTGGAATCAACCTCCTCATCAACATCTTCATGGATCCCGTGTTCCACCGACGAATAACCGTCGCCGGATCAGGTGAACTTGCCGCCGGTCGTGACCGCCCTTCTTTGGTGTACCATTTATCTTTGTCCCCGACTTCCTCCGGCTTGGAGTCTGATTGATCGAATATGAACCCTGGAAAACGGCTATGTATGGTGATGTGGAAGTAGAGGAGATTAAATTTCGTTGAACATTTGGGTTCAGTGTGAAAAGAGGATCGGTTAAATTGTTTGTTTAACAATAATAAATAAATAAATTTAGGTTTAGTTTGATTGATGTTAAAATATTATAATAAAGAAATAAATAACATTAACTAAGTTAACAGAGTTAGTGAGAGTTCTAAATATAACTAAATAATTCAAAGAGAATTCTTTAAATGATAAAAAATTAGAAGTCCTAAATTTGACAAAACTCTTCGACTAGAGTCTCAAATTTATCGTTTATCCCAATAAAATGATACTCTAACTATTTAATATGTTAATTTTATATATGTTAATTTTTTATATAATTAATTTATATGTTTATTTTTTTATTTTTTATTTTTTATTAATATTTTTTTACTTATCATAAATTTATAATAATGAACATTAGTGATTAAAAAAATAAAAATACAAGTTTTAATGTAATTTTTTAGAAGAATGATAAACTCAACAAAAAAATCAGCGAAAGCAAGTCTACGAATCCGACTTGACTTGCCATGTTGCTCCCACGTCCCGAAACGGTTATTTCGGGACTCAAAATGACCGTTTTGAGACATTTTTATTTTTTTCTCTTCTACCACGTGCGTTTCGGGACCCGAAATTAACGTTTCGGGATATTTTTAATTTTCTCTCATACCCACATCTCAGGAAATTTTTAAAATTTTCTATCTTCTACGGTTCTACCTACATGGCATGACACGTCGATTCGTGGACTTGTTTTCTTTAAAAATTTCATTGGATTTATCATTTATCATTTGTTTATTTGTGTAGTGTAATTTGTGTTTATTTAATGATGTTTAATTTATTTTTATGTGTATAATTTATTTTCTCTAATTGAGTGTAAAGATTTGTGCTTTAATTTGCTTTAATTCGTTAAAGTTGATAAATAAATAAATAAATAAATAAATATATATATATATATATATAATATTGAAAAAGTTATAAAATTAGTGTAAATTTTTTTTTAGTTTAAGAATTAAATTTTAAGTTGGAGATGAATATAATCATCATTGACATTTTAAGTTTAAAAATGATTTTGTGAGATTGAGATGGCTTAACCATCAAATATATATATCACATAACTGAATAAATTATTTGAGTTTTATTTAAATGGAAATAAATAGAGATTTTTATATTTTCAATTAGTTTATAATATATATTTTTTAATTTTAATTTAATATTAATAAAAGTTAAAAATCTAACTTGTTACTTAAGTAAAAAATGATTTATAAGATAACAAAGATTATAAGTTTCATTCTATTCCTAACGTCTTAAATTAAATGATTTAAATCAACTTAATTTGAATTTTGATTATAACAAAAGTTATTTAAAATGTAAAAGTTAATTCTTAGAGAAGATATAAATTTTTTAAAGTAAAAAGTCTTAAAATAATAATAATATAAAAATATGATATTTTAATATTTAAGTGAATGAATCAAGGAGGTTATAAATAAAAGGGTAAATTAACTTGGGCCCTTTAACTATTCTCATCGCTTTTTATATATTATATATCATCTTTAATCTTATATTTTATATATATATATAATTAATAAATCGCTTATATATATATATTATTATTAAATTTTATATTTATATAATTATTAAATTTTTTATATAATATATAGATAATATATATAGATAATATATATATATATATATAATTAATGATTATAAATAATACATATAATTTATTTTTAAATTTTGTTATATATATATATAATTTATTTTTAAACTTTATTATATATATATATATAAATAAATAAAGTAAATAATATATATGTAAGAGATTTAATAATTATATAAATATAAAAATTAATAATAAAAGATATATATATATAATATTATATATAAGCTTTTAATAATTATATATATAAATATAAAAAATAAAATTAAAGATAATATATAAAATAATATATTTTAAGCTTAAATAATTATTTAACTAAAAAAAAAAATTGATCAAAAGGTTATTTATTTGTGAACTTTCTAAAAGTTGAAATAACAATTTGTTAAAAAAATTAATTTAAGAGTTAAAAGTGAATTATCAAAATAATAATTTTTTCAAAATAAAAACTTAATTAGATTGTTTTTATAAAAAAATATTTATTAAAATAGTGATTCTTGGATCTAAATAACTTAAATAAAATTTTAAATTTGAGTCCATAATATTTATTTAATTTGATGGGCTTGATATTTAATAAAAACAATTATTAGCCTGCTAAAATTTGAGAATATAGTTAATAATAAATAATATAACACCGACTCAAGAGAAAGGTGTCCCGTGACCGTCGTCTCCGATTAGAAGCAAAGCAAAGCAACCATTTTTGAAGAAGAAAGAAGAAGAAGATACGGGAAACAATGACACGCCTTTTCGTTTTTGTTTCTCTCTCTAAATCTGCACGGTGTGATGTGTAAACCTACCTATACATTGACAGGTGGTTTCTCTCTTTCTCACATCTGTTCTTCTAACCCTCTGTAAAACCCTCACACCCAATTTATAGATCTGACGACCTCCAAATCTATTTTCACACTCTGGGTCTTCCACAAAGATGAATTTTTCCATCTCTTAGGGTTTTCGTATCAAGAATGTAACAATGGAAGGAACTCAAGGCTTGAATGGTTTAGAAATTGGCTGTTCCAGTGACGGACGCCCTCCAAATCCAACCACAGCTTCTTCGGCTTACAAGCATTGTTTCGGCACCAACCAATTCCTCTCTCCTTCTCCTTCTCCTTCTCCTTCTTCAATTCGGCGCAAGAAATCATTGATTCGTCATGCTTCTATGGTTAGTTTGTCTTTTCAATTCCCTTCATTTATTTCAATTCCCTTCATTTTTGAGAAAGGGGGGTGTTTGTTCTTCTTCATGTCTAGTGGGTCGAATTTCATTAGTTGATTTATGGAAATTGACCCAATTTTGGGAAGGAGCCTACACCCCCTCTAGGCTGCTTTTACTATCTGGTTTTCATATATGGAATGTGGAAATATACATGACTGAAAGATGTAATCGACCTTTTCAAAAAGGTAGGTCTATTTATTGTCTTTCAAAAACTGGAACCACACAAAATTGACTAGGTATTAATTAGTTGTAACCTCATTTGGAAAATTTATTTCTCATCCGGGTGTAGATTCAGATATTTTCCTGTTTGGAATCGAAGTAAATCATACTTGAGCCCAGCTCATATCTAGATCCAGATCCAGATCTCACGATAGAATTGCTTCTCCTGTAGGAGATGATGTCCAATTGAGCTTGGTGAGGGCTAAAATATCCATATGTATTGTTTACAAACTATTCAAATTTCTTGGTAATCCGACAGTTAGATCATTGAAATTAGATGTTTGAATGTGGTCAGCCTTACCTTTTATATCCCACACGTATTTGAATTTGTATTCCATGAAATTTATTGGCGGTTTCTTAGCCAGCTCCAAACACACAAGTGTTTCCAAGTGAAGCCTTTAGTGTCATTGTAAGAATGCCACCCTTTGATATGTAGATTAGATAAGACTAAGAGTCAAATAGATCCACTTTAGCTATTTTAAATGCAAAAAGTAGTAGCCAGTTTTTTGTTTGTTTTGAAAACCATAGTTTATGCCCTGGAGGAAGGCAGCACGGCCCTCATTGTCATGGCCTCCCACTTCATTCAGTGGGATATTAGTTGAATCGAACTTGAGACCTTTGGTATCTTAAGGCAAGACTATTTGTACTTGAGCTACCTTGGTAGTAGCCAAAAATCTTAATGTTAGTTATTTAACTTATTTTGATATTTCTTCCATATTTCAAAGATATGATTAATGTTTTATTTCATATGAAAATACATGTTTTATTGCTTCAATCTTATCCAAATCCATCTTTAGAGAATCCTTAGGCAAGTTCTTTTGAGCCAGAAATGGCATTCATCTGTAAACCATATTCTAAAATAGAATTTAACATATCTGTCTAAACAGATCTTTTCGGCGCTGCTTATGTTTATTTTGCCTGGTCATAAATCATCAAAGCATTTTGTGGAATACAATTTTGACTTTAGCTTTTGCAGGTGAAGGCACGCGCAGGTAGTATCCCAATTGATGACAGTGCAAAAGAGTTTGTTCCAGTTCTTCGTTCTGGAGCATGGGAAGACATTGGGTTTCGCTCGACCATGGAGGATGTGCAAATTTGTGTGGACAACTTTATGCGTGATTATGGGACTAGGAATGTTGCTGAAGAACAGCCAAATGCATTCTATGGGGTAAAAGTCATACTCTTTCTCTTTGAATATAGTTTCAAAATTTTATGTTGCATTTTTTGCTTAGAATTTATGTGTCATATATCTCAGAACTCTTGACTTTTCTCTTCTCTGCTATTACATTTCACATCAAAAGGTCTATTTTATGAAAGAATTGAACCATCTAAAGGTGGGTTGATTCTCATTGCCTAATTGAAACTGTGGTCTTTGTATAATCTCTTGTACGATAACAAACTCTCATTGCCTAATAATTAGGTTTATTTGCCTAATTGGATAGAAGATCATTTACTTTCCCAACTTGCATCAAAGGCTTGTATTGTTTCCTCGGTTTCCTACTTTTAAAAATGACTCAAAGTACTCCATGTTGTTAGTTATTGGTTAACTCTGTTATGTTCTTAAATAATCTCAATCAGCTAAAATATGAAAATGCATTTGCCATAATAATAACTGAGTTAACCAATGAAATGACCTATATTTAAAAGTTCATGAAGCAAAACGAGCTTTTGATCCATCTTCAGGAAGCAAAATGAGCTTTTACCCAATAATATTATGATCATAGATATTTCAGACAACGGATTTGTCCAAAGTTACCATGTATCAAATTTCTAATTAGAAATTCTGTAGACAGGATATATGCATCCAAAAGAAGGATGCAGTTTAGTGAAGTTGAGTGAACTTTTCAAACCGAAAGAAACTTATAATCTTTTTATTTTTACTTTTTATGTTCTTGTTGTATGTGTTTTCCTGAACACTAGCAGCATGTGTCTGATTTGTTGTGCTAGGTTTTTGATGGACATGGGGGAAAGCATGCTGCTGATTTTGCATGCCACCATTTGCCTAGGCTCATTGTTGAGGATGAAGACTTCCCACATGAAATTGAGAGGGCAGTTGCCGCAGCTTTTCTTCAGACAGACAATGCTTTCTCCGAAGCTTGCTTGTTAAATTCCGCTCTCGCTTCTGGAACAACCGCATTGGCTGCTATTGTTTTTGGAAGGTAGGGTTTACTTTATCTAAATCATGGAACAATAATAATAATAATAATAATAATAATAATATTGATCTCTCATGATTTGATGACGTCAGCTCATTGACCGTGGCCAATGCTGGAGATTGTCGGGCAGTTCTTTGCCGACGTGGCAAAGCAATTGCGATGTCGAGGGATCACAAGCCCTGTTGTTCCCAAGAGAGGAAACGAATAGAAGCGTCCGGGGGCTATATTTATGATGGATATCTGAACGGACAGCTTAATGTGGCTAGGGCATTGGGAGACTGGCATATGGATGGACTAAAGTCTCGGGCTGGTGGGCCCCTTAGTGGAGAACCGGAGTTCATGAGTAGGATTCTGACGGAGGAGGATGAGTTCCTCATAATAGGTTGCGACGGAATATGGGATGTTTTCATGAGCCAAAATGCGGTTGATTTTGCTAGGAGGAGGCTTCAGGAGCATAATGATCCTGCTTTGTGTAGCAAGGATATAGTAGAAGAGGCTATGAAGAGGAAGAGTGGAGACAATCTGGCTGTTGTGGTTGTTTGTTTCCAAACGCATCCTCCGCCTAATCTGGTGGAACCCAGATCCAAGGTGCAACTTCATCGAAGCATTTCCGCCGAAGGATTTAAAGAGTTGCAGGGCTTCTTGGATACTTTCGAGACAAGATGATGATGATCAAGATTTTTCCTTTTCTTTGAGTGTGTTTCCTAGGTTTCATTTTGTTGGTTTTAGATTTTCGGAGAGGTTTTGTTTGTTTCTAACTGTAAAATATACTGCGGAAGTTAGAACATCCTGATTTTGTTTTTCAGAATAACGATACAGGCTTAGAATTTTATTTTCTTTCAATGAGGGTGTTTGAGCCGATTTTTAGATTTCACATATATATCCAGTACTGATTTCTTATACTACAAATCCAACAGAACAATAAACTGAAATAACAACTTAAAAGTTACAATTGACCTAGCAAACATTTATAATTTGGTTTATGTTACAGTCACAAAGTTTAGTTTTTTATACATAGAATGGTACTAGAGTTATCTTTTTTGGAAATTGAAAGCTTTAATAGCAAAGGCAAATATGACAGCAAACATGATACTAAATCCAAAGACAATAGAAGCAACAATGGGAAGATAATCTTGTCTATATCCCAAGTAAATCTCCAACAATTGTTTCACATGAATACCGTCCTCCAAAATACCATCTTTATCGTATTGTGTTATGACAAGTCCGTATACTGTCCACGCCACGGGGCATATGTAATAGTACCACCTCCACCATATTGGGATCCTCTGTCGAAGTAGCAAAAACATTATAAACTTCAATCCGTTTTTTTCTTTCTTAGAAAACAACAATGACTTACGGATTTAGGAACGATGAAGCCAGAGAAGGCATTCCATAGGAAGAAGAATCCAGACGCAATAATGGCCGCGATGTTATGGTTAGGAGTGATTGCAACAGTCATCATCCCGTAGAATGTGAAGTATAGTAAGGTGAAGTAAATCAAGAATATATACCAAAAGAACTTCCCAACAGTCCATTCCAATCCCATCAAGGGGTAAATTATCGATGTATATACTATGGCTTGAAATAGAATGTGAGGAAGTTCAATGACAACCTGCATGTGTTTCAAAATAACCATTAGAGATTTTGTACATTTTTTTTGTTTCTCAATTTTCGTTACCTGTCCAAAGGCATAAGGAAAAGCTGAATACATTCCAGCAGCTCTTTCTCTATAAAAGACGGTTCTTTCTGTGTCGACGACTGGCTGCACTAACGTGGCGTTACTCGTGCCAAGAAATACAACAGCGACGTAGATTGAACCGGTTGAATTAAGGATATCTTGTATCCTGTCCCTGAAAAATTCATTCAAACATAGTATAAATTCATAGTACTTGACCAATATAAAAACACTTTTTGGATCACCCTTGACCAAGATTCATGAATATTTTCAAATGGACCTACATGTGTTATAAGTACCTTTTAGATCCCATGTTATAGCTCAATGTTCCCAAAATAACTGCCATCATAGCAGTTATGTATACACGCATCGCGGTATATGTCGGGTTTCGCCAATACGACAAATGTTGTTTCCATAGACAAGCTATGCATTGCGTAAAGAACGATTGTGAATATTTGGACCCGAAATGTAGGTCTTTTGATCCCGGAGCCGGCCTACTTAGTTCCTCTATAACTGCTTTATTTTTCCTTCAACATGTGAATTCATATATTTTTAGTAATAAAAAACAAAAAACTATAATAAAAAAATCAACATAACATTTTCTTAGACCAAGTTTATTAAGGGCTAGCATAAACATTACATTTTAATTAGAATGTGTTTAATGAAAAAATGGAAACCTATTTCTCACCCTCTTACCACCTTTATTTTGGTGATCAATTTTTAATTTTTTAAACATACCATCCATCCACTTTAATTATTAATAATAATTGAAATTGAAACCTAAGTCTCTTATAATTAGTTCTTTTTTTTTACACTTTATACTACATTTTTGTGGGTGACTATTATTGCTTGATCTATCATAAGTAGAAATGAATATACATACTTGTATAATTCCGAGTTCTTGTATAAATCGGCAAAATTAATCCCGAGAGTAGCTTCTTGCGTCGTGGTAGTCACTTCTAGCATCCAAGTCGCGGGATTGTAACCTTCTTGAATTTTTCCAACTCCATCAATTCCCTCGAAGTAGTTGATCAAATCTCGCGAATGACAACCTAACGGACCAAAATATATCTCTTCTCCGCCTAATTTCAATAAAAACAACTGCAACATACAAAATAATAGTAGCTATTATTAGCAACAAATTTTCAACAATAACCCGCAGTTAAAATATGATAATTTTTTCTTTTTTTACCTCATCGAAAGTATCAAAGACATCGACACTTGGCTGGTGGATGGTGCAAACCACGGTCCGTCCCGTATCCACAGTGTTCCTTACGGTTCTCATAACAATTGCAGCCGCCCTTGCATCAAGCCCCGTGGTTGGCTCATCCATGAATATAATGGAAGGGTTAGCCACAAGCTCGACCGCAATGGTAAGCCTTTTTCGTTGCTCAATCGAAAGACCACTAACACCGGGTAGCCCCACGAGCCCATTTTTTAGTTGTTTTAGCTCTACAAGCTCCATAATCTCATCTACAAACATCTTTAAATAATAAAAATGACCAAAACATTTATTATTAGTACTTTTTCAAAAAAACTAAAGAAAGTGTTTTGAACAACTAATATACCTTTCGGGTCTCCGGGTCGACTTCGGAAGGTAACCGAAGCCATGAGGAATAGAGTAAGGACTCGTAAACCGTCACTTGAGGCGAATGAATATCGGTTTGCTCACAATATCCCGCAACTCGAGCAAATGTTTCTTGATTTTTTGGGTGACCCGATATCGTTATATTTCCCTTTACATAACCCGCGGTTTTTCTACCCGCTAAAACATCCATAAGGGTTGTTTTCCCAGCTCCCGTTACGCCCATAACTGCCACAAGGACTCCCGGCCTAAATACACCACTTACTCCTCTCAAAATTTCCAACCGTTCTTGCGACATTCCGTGCGCTTTCATTTCCTACACGAATCCGATAATTTAAATAACATAAACAAACACATCTTATCATAAGTACTGCCCAAATGAACTTATTTAACTACGTACCTGCGGCATATTGACAGAATAACTTATATTCTCAAATGTCATGTGAACTTGTTGAAACGGGAGAATCATTCCTCGTTCCCTTTTCTGGTTAAAACCGCGGTTGCTATGCGACTTGGCGTCCTTTCTAATTGTCGATAACTCAAGGAGACGTCCTTGAACGTTAGCATTTCTCTCGTCGAATGTCCCTTGAGATAAATTTGTCTGCTTACCATAAGCTGCATGCATGCAATTAAATTATATTTATCAAATGAGACCCTTTGTACTTTGAAGTAACACACCATGCATATATAATCATTACAAATTAAATTTATTTATTTTTACTCACGATTAAGGTAAGTTAGAGCCAATGTGCAAAGAACATTGAAAAGAATTGCGTATGCAAATGTAACTCCGACCCCAATCCAATACCAGTAGGGTTGCGGAAATATCCCGCGAATCTTCAACACTTCAATCCCCAAAGTTTCCGAAGAAATAGGCGAAATCTGGTGAAAATATAACAAAATTGAGATAATTTAGAAATTAACCACTATTTTCTTTAATAAAAGAACTTAATTAATCAATAATTTACTTTGCTCCAGCTCTTGCCAAGGAACTCATTTACAGCTATAGCATTTTGACCATACATCATAGGTGATAACCAATAAGCCCATGTCCACCAGCTTGGAATGTCAACTACAAAATCAAATGTACAACAATTTTTAAGAAAATTTTTTGTTAACAAATTTTAAAAAAAAAACATTAATAATTTTAATATTGTTTCTTACCTCGTGACACCACGAAACCTCCTAAGGCGATTACCAAAAGTAACGTAAACGTCCCGATCATGTTTACAATGATCATCGTCCTTCCAACCGCGGCCAAGAACATGAACATTCCACATGCCGCCTGATTAATACATACAAGAAGCAAGTATTGTTTGAAGAACCTACATTTACAACATCCATAATAAAATTAGTAAATGAATTCAACTAATTTTAACCTAAGAAAAATGAATACAATTGGTGCTACCTTCTGATATCGGGGTCCATTCCAATAGGATAATAAGTAAAGGTAACCCAAATGGCGACTTCTACAAAACTGACTATAAATTTGACAATCCATATTGGTAATGTGTAAGCCCAAGCCGGGAAGAACAATGAGTTCCTTTGTTTGAAGAACACCGAAAGCTTCAAAACGCTTAACGCGAGTTCAATGTAACCGTTAAACATCATTACCATAATGGTTAAGAATAGAGAACTCAAGAAGATACCGCCATCTAGTGTAGTTTCCTTTGGCATGCGTGTTCGTAGAAACGTTGACATAGCTATTAATGCTAAAATGATAAGCTGGAGAAAATACCAAGATAATTTAATAACAATTTAAATAATAACTATTATATTTTTCAATATATAACAATTTTGTTCTTATAGACTGCCCTGTTATTAACATGTACATAAATAATTTCAGAAGAACAATTCTAAAATAATTCAATTAAAATAAAAATACTATCATTGGCCATCAATGTAATGAATTTTACTTTTGTTTTCAAGATTTTTTATTTTTATTTTTAAAAAGACTATCTCAAGGTGACATAATTACACTCAATTAAATTAGAGTGATTTTAGTGTTATCTTGAGTAACCACTGGATTAGTTAAATTGGAAATAACATTCCTTATAAAATCAAATATAGTTAAATTATTAAGTGGAAGGTTATTATTATATGGAAATTTGACATAATTACTTAAAAGAAAATTAAAAAGAGAAATAGAAATATTACTCACTTGAACCATCTTGAATATGTAAATGATTGAGTTTCTCTTCATGAGTAAATATTCTCTTGATGCAAGAACTTTGAAGAGTTCCTTATTACTAATTCCATACTTTTTCTTTGTTAAAGTGTTTGGATGACTCTTGGCCTTATCGAACCCAAGACCGAGCTCATCCTTTAGTCCCCGACCAACATGAAACAATTGAAACGCGTCTGCGAATTCTTTTGCCGTGACAAATCTATATGGATCATTCTCACTCGCCCAATACGCCACTTGGTCTTTTCGTGATGTTACCTCTTGTAAGAAGTCTGCGATATCTTTTCTTTCGGGACATTTGAATCCCTTGTATTCAAAAAACTCGAGGACATTCTCGCAAGGACCTTGGTAAACGATTTGACCGTCGGAGAGAAGTATTATGTCGTCAAACAAGGCATACGTTTCCGGTGCTGGTTGGAGAAGAGAAACGAGGGCAGTCCCTTTGAAGGCCTCGATAGACTTTTTTATCGAGTTGATGATTTGATAAGTCGTGGAACTATCTAACCCCGTCGATATTCCATCCATCAAAAATGCTCGAGCTGGCCCTACTAGCATCTCACCTGTGAATCATCCAGAAACCAAGTAATCATAATTCTAATCTATTTTGAATAGCCAACAAAACTATATTCAATTCAATTCAAATTAAAAAATATTTTCTCTCTAAAATATAGAACAAATTATGAAATTTTAATATATAATATAGACAAATTATTATGATCTAATGTAAAGTTTATTCAAATAATCAAAGTTAATCATTCAAAATATATTAATTAATTTTAAGACTTACCAATTTGTTTTAGTAAATCTACCAAACAAACAATAGTTGTTAAATATTAATTTTATTATTATATAAAATAAATTGTTTTAAATAAGAGAAGAAGAATGTATATGAATAGAAAAAGTTAAAATATTTTAACTATATATTTGTTAATTAATTTAATTATTTTTATTCAATTAAAAGACTTCATTTTTTAGTTATTATTTATCTATTCCATATTTATTTAGTTAGAAAAACTTATTTAAAAACTATTATTATTTATTACTATTACTTAATGGTTTGATAATTAATTATTTGTTTAATAAGATATATATATATTTTTTTAAATTATAATTATTTTAAAATTAATTTACAAATATACATTATAATTTAAATTTATCCAAAATAAATAAATAAAACAAACCATCTAAATTGTTTATTTATATAAGTTTACCTAAAGTAAGTCTTTTCTTTTGGCCACCGGAAATACCTCGTCTCATAGCATCACCTACCAACATATCAGCACATATCTCCAGTCCTAAAATCTGGATTTTTACAAATTAATTAATCATTTTAAGATTATAATAAATCAAAATATAAGTCATATGTCTAAAATAAAATTTAAGTTTCCACCTTCATAATATAATCAGTAATCATATCGGCATCATCTTTATCGGGTGAAGCCTGTAATTATCAATATCATAGGTTAAGATTGTAAATAAACTTTAATTCAATCTTATTATTTAAATTATCTTAGTAATTTTACCTAAAAAAAATTTAGTAGGAATAGAGAATTCATTTTTAGGCACTCCCTTTTGTCATTTAAGTTATAATTTGTTGGATTCTTTCTAACAAAATTTAATGCATACTTAGTTACAAATTAAGTTTGATTATAAAATCATTAGTTACAACAATAATATATTGCAAGTTTAGTTGCTAAATTTTGTTACAAAATTAATTACACTTTTAGTTACAATATCTTAAACAAAAATGTAACAAAATAATTAGAAATAAGTTCATTAATGGAAAAAGTTACAATGATAGTGACTTGAAATAATAATTGTTACAAAACAGTTGGACAAAATTGTACAATTGTGACATTCAAAACTTTAGTGTGGCTTCTTAAAAAACATCAAACAGTGTTGCATTCAAATGAGCTACAGTACTAACCTTGGTGTAATTATCAATATTTGGATCATTTGTGATATCAGCTTCTTTCTCTTTTCTCAACAATTCCATCAATATATCTAACAAAAAGCGCAAATTATTATATCGAAGTAAGTCTTTGTTAGCGTAATTTTTATGTGAAAGTATACTGACCATGTCTAATTCCCGGGCCTTGACATTTTGCAGCAAAAGTGAGAGTCTCCCGAACCGTCATTTCTCCAAAATGAATGTCGTATTCGCTTACATAAGCTGTAGTTCTCTGCGGAATACACTCGTCTAATCCGTAACCATTGTATGTAACTCGTCCCGAAACCTGAAAAAAAAATTAAAATGACGAATTCTTAACTAGTTTTCTTTTGTTTATTATAAATATAGTGTTATAGGAAATGATTCTCATTATCTTACATTTAAGTCTGGATCAAGTTTTCCAGCCAAAGCTTGAAGTAATATGGTCTTCCCTGAGCTAGGGGGACCCAACAATAATGTCAATCTGCTAAATAATTATTAATTAAAATCTAGAAAATGAGTTTTGCACTGGTAAAATAAATAAGGATTAAATTATATATAGACATGATTAATGTACTATTTTTTTACCTTCCTGGCTTGATGATTCCACTGACATCATGAAGTATGGTAAATTTTTTCTTTCTACTCGGAGTAATTCGGAGATAATTCAAGAACCCCTAAAGAATTGTAAGAAATAAACAAATTTACAATATAGACTTAAACTTGAAAAGTTACTTTTTTTATTTTTTATTTTTACTGAGGTGTGTATAAATAAGTAAATAAATAATTAACCTACCAGCAATAAATTGATAGTAAAATTAGGTAGAGTGGGCAGGCCACTACTCCCAACATAAGCCTCCCCATCAACACTTAAATGCTCAAATCTGAGTTCCACACTTGGTATTTCAATCCCAAATCTACATCAATAAATTCATCATAATTCAATTATTATTTCTTAATATTAAAATATTATTTTATTTTGTACACCATATTGTCTAGGTATAGTACTTTACATTTATTGTTATAGCCATCCACATTTAAAAAGCCTATTGAACTATTTAAATTATTTATTTTAGTTATAAATTATAAAAAGTTAAGTTAGGTTGAAAATGTTTAAAAATATATTAATATTTAATAAAACAATACATTTTTAAAATAAATAAAGTAAATTAGTTTTTAGTAGAAATCCTTAACATATAAATAAGCTCCAAAGGTAGTAAAATATTATGATATTTTAATTTCTTTTAACAATCAAATATCTTAGTTAATATATATATTTATATATTTTAAATATATATGGACTATTTTAAAAAATTAACAAAGTCATTTAATTTATTAATTAAAATTTTTTATTTTAATAAAAAAAATTAAATATTTTAAAATTTCATCCTAAAAATCAAATAATCAATTTTTTTTGTGACAAATAATGTTTTTTTCAAAATAACTCTGTAAAAATCTTTAAAAAAACTAAGATCAATCCAACTCTAGGAGCTTGATCTTTGAGTTTTAGGGTTATTAATATAAGGTTTTTTTACCTAAAATTTATTTAGTAATTTGTTTTCTATTAAAAATATATTTTATTAACCCAAAAAAAGAAATGAGAGAAAAATGGCTATATTGATATTTTAAACCCAAAATATAATTTTTTTTTAACAAAGAATTTTTAGAAAAATACATTCTACAAATTTGAATCGAAATAACTCAGGTTGGCTTACAATATCTAACTAGCTATGGGCACCATGCATGTTTGGAGAGATATACATGAATTTATTTAGGTTTCATTAATTCATCATTGAATAATGAAATGTTATATTTATCCTAGTTGATTTATTTATTCAATTTGATTTTATCTATCAAACTCAACCTTCATTGATTTTGATATTCATAATCAACCGATATTAATTTCTTACCAGAGGCTGATCTACTGCTCATTTGGTTCAACCTCCCTATTTTCGTAATATTTTTAAATTTAATTCACTATTTGTTCCTTTAATTTTTAAAAAAATATATAGCAAAAACTCATATTCTTCATTCGTTTTATCCATAACTTTTTCTCAACCCAATTTTTTTTTTCAAATTTTGAATCCTTCATTGTTTCTTAAGTTATGTGATGGTAACAAAAAACTAATTTCTAAAATGCAGTACTAATAAAATCAAAACATAAAAAGGTAAAAGAAATACCCAAGGTAAGTTCACAACATGGAATGTGATAGGGACTAGATAGTAGTCCAAACTAACAAAAACTCCTTTCATGTTGGTTTTTTTTAAAGTAAATACGGTGTAGTCTCGATGAGTTGTTAATCACGATCTAGTCTTGAAGCCATAATCATTGGTCTAAGAAACATGAATAAATTAGTAATAAAGGATATTGGTGGATAGATCTATAGTTTATAGAACATATCATTTTCAAATATTGTGTTTATTACACAATTAATTTATAAACTTTGTGTTTGGTAAGTGAACTAGAAAGGAGGGATGAATTAAATTAAAAGTTGGAGGGAAAATGAGAGATTTCCTAGATTTAATTACTATACATATAATTAATTACCTTTCTATACGTTGCTTGAGGTTAATAAAGAACTTGTCATTTTCTTTTCCAATATCGCAACTTGCAGATATCTCGTTCTGCATCACTTCCTCTTCTTCTTCTTCACCACCTCTCTCTCTCTCTTTATTATGATGTTTAGAAGCTAAATAAATATCTATGGATCTTGATGAGGAAAATGAAGGGTTTATATAACACGTGAGATGATGAACAAAGTCCTATTAATGATTTGTTTATACAATAATTTCCTTGCTACAAATTTCCTTATATAATTTAAGGCCAGTCATGGGTCTAGGGACGGATATATGGGAGTCGGGTGGTGGGCCTGTTTAAATTTGACTATACCTACTAATTTTTTAAAAAAAAATTAAATTTTTTGATAATTGTTTAACTAATTATTAAAAAAATAGTAAAATTTACCTTTATTCAAAATTTTATAGATATCTTTTTAAATCCACCCCAAATTTTTTTAAACTCATCGTAACCTTATTTCCTAAGTTCGTTCCTCGGTCTAAAAACTATGAATTAATAACCGATCAGAATTGTGTCCATCTTTTTGATAAATTTAAATTAATTTTATTACGTTGGTTATTCTTTGTTAAGATTCTAGACTTTATATTTAATGGATTGAATGTATCAAATATTAAGTTTATTCTCATAGATATGTTTAAACTAACTAAAACAATTTATTAAATATCAAGTAAAAAACATTAATATGATAACAATTTTAAACAATTTTTTTGTTAAATAAAAACGTAAAATTCAAGTTGGCATACATTAAAAATTTATTTGTTAATCGTAATATTAATTAATATATTTTGAGTGTGGATTAAATGATTTGAATAGATATTAATAAATTGATTTTTTTTTTTTATATCAAAACACTATATCCGATTCTATAACCTATATATGAGATATTTTTCGATTTCAGCATAACAGTTCAACTATTTAAATCAATTTAAATACTCATTTTAAATTAGGTTAAACCCAAATTGACATAATTAAAAAAATGAGTAAATGGTAAATATAGTAAAAGGCTAATAGTTGATATACTTAGATTTTACTATATTTTTTTATTCTCTCTTCTTCTATATTCTCTCTTCTTCTAAATAGGATTGTTATTAAATGCAAGGGATTCACTTTAAAATTGAGATATTTATATTTTATTTAGTTAGGGAGAATTATCATGTAATTATTTACAGAAAAATAATATATACAACATTTTTATACAACACTTACCTGATTTAGTAAGAAAGAGAAAATATTTTTCTCTTTTTTATATTTTTTAAAAGATATATTTTATCTTTCTTACCAAATCAAGTAGGTGATTATGAAAGTGCTTTATAAAGACGTATAATTGTGTTGTATATATCATTTCTCTTATTTAAATAAGAATCATAAAATTAAAAGTCAAATAAAAATGTTATCTAACCCAAAACACCACATGAAAATAATCAAAATCTCCACTAATAGAACCCGATAAGTTCCTTCAAAAGATTCAAAATACCACAAATAAGAAAAAACTAAAAATTTAGACCACACTTTTAGGTACATTTTATATTGGTTTATTTTTCAATTAAATTGAAATAAAAAATTAAAATAAAAACTAGAGGAAGTTGTCCTCTTGTCTATAATCAAATCCAAATATTAACAAACATAATCACTCAAAAGTCAAATCATACTAAAATAAGTCATTATTCTAAACAAAAATAAATTAAGTTCAATGTGATATGAGCACTCATATTGTTAAATGGAATACTTTTTCAGATTAATTACTTAATTATTCAATATATTAGAACATGCCATAAAAATAATTATATTAAATGCTGGATGCCTACTTTTTTTTTTTTGGAACATTTCCAATTTGTGATAGACAAGAAACAAGTAATGGTTAGAGTTGGAAATTCTTTTTCGATTTTTCTACTCTTTGATATTATTTTTATTTCTAATTTTACACTCACATGTGAGTTTGTTTGATATTTTTTTCCTTATATAAAATTACATATTATATATTTTTTTAATTATTCAATTCATCAATTAATATATTAAAATAAATATATATATATATATATTAAAAATTTTAAATATAATAAACATATAGTAATTTAACTCATTAAAATCGATAACATATATATTTTTTCATAATAAAACCTCTCAAATAACTCAATATCAAACAAGCTCACTCAATTATAGTTTCTGGACAAAATTTTCTTCTTTTAACCAACCTAATTTTATTGATTATGGTCGGCATTACGGAATTTAATGAGATTCATGTGAAGTTTGGTTTTGATTGTGGAATTTTGACGACTTTTTTGCAATGTTTATATAAGCTAGCTTATCCACACGACACTTGGACCATCCTTAATAAATACCATCATTTCAAATTTTAATAAATTTTACTTGGTTTCATGATATATTGATTACCTATTTAATCAGCAACTACATTTGTAAATGTGTATGAGTGTTCTGAATCAAATTTTCGATTGAATTTCATTTTCGGTTTTCGAATAGAATTTTAAATTAATTTGAATTCAAATACAGTTTCGATTTGATTTTCGATTTAGGTTTCAACTCGAAAAATAAATCGAATATCGAATTCATTTTAATTATATATTATATAATTTATTATCTATAAATAAATAATTTATTATATAGTATATAAAAAAATTGAATTCGAATTATTAGAAATCGAACCGAAAATCAAATTCGAATTCAGTTCGATTTTATTATAATTTCATCGAATTTGATTCAATTTTCAAACATGTTAGATTTGGAATAAAAGTAGTATTAGTGACAACATGTTGTTAATGCTTATTTCTCTTTTATATATATATAAATAAAGTTGTAGTATGTGAATATAAACTTAGATATTTGTTTGGTTTTGAGTCAAATCTCTTTAAAAAATAATTTTTTTAAACTAAAACTAAAACAACAATAACAAAAATTAGAGTAAATTGATTTTGGATAAGTTATAATATATCTTTTAAAATGCTTTTATTTTATTTTTATAAAATTTAAATATATATGATATAATAATTTAATCTATTTTTCATCAAATAAAATGTTAAAAAAATTAATAAAAATCCCAAATAATCCAACATCACACAAGTTTTGATCTTGTTTTTAAAAAAAAAAAAAATCTTGTTTGACCAAAAAAAAATGTTATTTTAGATTTTTATAGAATGAATTATCATAATATCATTTTATATTTAAAATTTAAGTTGAATAAAATTAATATAAAAGTAATATAATATTTTAATTAATAAATTGTGTGATTTTACATTTAAAATATAGGAGTGATAGATTTTTTTTTTTAATCTAAAAGTACTTTAAACTCAATTCAATGTCAAACGAGCTTTAATCATTCAAAAATAGTATGTTAGACATTCAGAATAAATATGTTATACTAACCAGTTTCTTAGTTGCGTTTATTTATAAAATACCAATTAATATATCTTCTCCCTCTACCAAAATTAAATTTGTGAATTTATTTGGTTTAAAAATTTTAAATAATTTTTTTCTAATAAAATATTATTTTACTCCTTATCTCATTTATCACATATTATTATTTTTAATTAAAATATTAAAATTGTGTACGTACATACAATGTCTTTTACTACTTCTGAAGATATTAGGTATACGAGCCCATCAATTAGGTCAGCAGCATTGAATTCAACTGGACTTTTGTTTGTATTCCTTAATTCAATACTCAATAACAAAATTTAATCAAAATTAATATATATTTATAATAATTTTTTTATGTATCCAAAGTGATATATAGCCTCCACTTTCATTATTCCCATATTCTCAAGTGGGTTGAAAATTAATATTCCATTTAAAACACTAAAATTGATATCCATTACTAAAACTATTCTAGATTGCTTTGGAAAATCAAAATGTACATTTTTCCATTCATGACTCACTTGTATTACTTCAATTTTTTGTTATATAAATAGTAAAAGAAGAAATAGTTAATGATATAACAACTTAATTAAGTTACAACTGAATTACAGAATCTTTAGGGTTCATACTAATCAAGTGAATGGTAGTATTGTTATTTTTTTTGGAAATTGAAAGCTTTAATAGCAAAGGCAAATATGACAGCAAACATGATACTAAATCCAAAGACAATAGAAGCAACAATGGGAAGATAATCTTGTCTATATCCCAAGTAAATCTCCAACAATTGTTTCACATGAATACCGTCCTCCAAAATACCATCTTTATCGTATTGCGTTATGACAAGTCCGTATTCGGTCCACGCCACGGGGCATATGTAATAGTACCACCTCCACCATATTGGAATCCTCTGTCGACGCCATAACAAAAACATTATAAACTTCAAACCTTATTTTTCTTTCTTAAAATTTAATAAAATACAATGTCTTACGGATTTAGGAACGATGAAGCCAGAGAAGACATTCCATAGGAAGAAGAATCCAGACGCAATAATGGCCGCGATGTTATGGTTAGGAGTGATTGCAACGGTCATCATCCCGTAGAATGTGAATGAAAGTAAGTTAAAGTAAATCAAGAATATATACCAAAAGAACTTCCAAACAGTCCATTCGAACCCCATCAACGGGTAAATTATCGATATATATACTATAGTTTGAAATAGAATGTGAGGAAGTTCAATGACAACCTGCATGTATTTCAAAATATATAACCATTAGAGATTTTGTAAAAATAAAAAAAAAAATTGTTTATCGATTTTCTTTACCTGTCCAAAGGCATAAGGAAAAGCTGAATACATTCCAGCTGCTCTTTCTCTATAAAAGACGGTTCTTTCGGTGTCGACGACGGGCTGCACTAACGTGGCATTACTCGTGCCAAGAAATATAACAGCGACGTAGATTGAACCGGTTGAATTAAAGATATCTTGTATCCTGTCTCTGAAAAATTCATCCAAACATCTTAACAAAAACAAGAACATATTACTTAACCAATTTAAAATACTTTTTGGATCAACCTTAATAAGTACCTTTTTCATAGACTACGATTTTTATTAATCATTTTCAAATGGATCTACATGTGTTTTAACTTATAAGTACCTTTTAGTTCCCAAGTTATAGCTCAATGTTCCCAAAATAACTGCCATCACAGCAGTTATGTATAGACGCATCGCGGTATATGTCGGGTTTCGCCAATACGATAAATGTTGCTTCCATAGGCAAGCTATGCATTGCGTAAACAACGATTGTGAATATTTGGACCCGAAATGTAGGTCTTTTGATCCCGGAGCTGGCCTACTTAGTTCCTCTATAACTGCTTTGTTTTTCCTTCAAAATGTGAATTCATATAACTTTAGCAGTTAAAAATGAAAAAACAATAATAAAAAATCAACCTTAATCGTAAACATTTTTTTAGACCAAGTCTATTAAGTGATCATAGCATACCATCCACCTTACATTACATTTTAATTAGAATGTCTTTAGTGAAAAATGAAAACCATTTATCTCAGCCACTTAATTACTACATCTATTTTGGCGATCAAATTTTTTTAAAAAAATATACAATTCATCTCCACATTGAACTGCACTTAAATTAATATATTTCTTAGAAATAATTGAAATTTAAATTAAAATTGAAGTCTAAGTCTCGTTAGTTAATTTTTTTTTTCACTTAGTACTATATTTTTGTGGGCAAAATCTGTCATAAATAGAAATTAATATGTTTTGTTTGTTACATACTTGTATAATTCCGAGTTCTTGTATAAATCCTCAAAATTAATCCCGAGTGCATCTTCTTGCGTCGTGGTAGTCACTTCTAGCATCCAAGTTGCGGGATTGTACCCTTCTTGAATTTTTCCAACTCCATCAATCCCCTCGAAGTAGTTGATCAATTCTCGTGAATGACAACCTAGCGGACCAAAATATATCTCTTCTCCGCCTAATTTCAATAAAAACAACTGCCAAATACAAAATAATCATAGCTATTATTATAAACGAATTTTCAACAAAAACTCGCAGTTAAAGTATGATAATTTATTCTTTTTTTACCTCATCGAAAGTATCAAAGACATCAACGCTTGGCTGGTGAATGGTGCAAACCACGGTTCGTCCCGTATCCACAGTGTTCCTTACGGTTCTCATAACAATTGCAGCCGCCCTAGCATCAAGCCCCGTGGTTGGCTCATCCATGAATATAATGGAAGGGTTCGCCACAAGCTCGACCGCAATGGTAAGCCTTTTCCGTTGCTCAATCGAAAGACCACTTACACCGGGTAACCCCACGAGCCCGTTTCTTAGTTGTCTTAGCTCTACAAGCTCCATAATCTCGTCTACAAACATCTATAATAATAAAAATGATCAAAATTGTTAGTCCTTTTTCAAAAAAAAAAAACTAAAGAAAGTGTTTTGAATAACTAAAATACCTTTCGGGTCTCCGGGTCGACTTCGGAAGGTAACCGAAGCCATGAGGAATAGAGTAAGGACTCGTAAACCGTCACTTGAGGCGAATGAATATCGGTTTGCTCACAATATCCCGCAACTCGAGCAAAGGTTTCTTGCTTTTTTGGGTAACCCGATATCGTTATATTTCCCTTGACATAACCCGCTGTTTTTCTACCCGCTAAAACATCCATAAGGGTAGTTTTCCCGGCTCCCGTTACGCCCATAACCGCCACAAGGACTCCCGGCCTAAATACACCACTTACTCCTCTCAAAATTTCCAACCGTTCTTCCGACATTCCGCGCGCTTTCATTTCCTACACGAATCCAAAGTTTTAATTAGATAACATTAACAAACACATCTATATATCATAACTACCTGAATGAACTTGTTTATAAACTACCTGCGGCATATCAACAGAATAACTTATATTATCGAATGTCATGTGAACTTGTTGAAATGGGAGAATCATTCCTCGTTCTTTTTTCTGGTTAAAACCGAGGTTGCTACATATCTTGACGTCCTTTCTAACGGACGATAACTCAAGGAGACGTCCTCCTCGAACGTTAGCGTTTCTTTCGTCGAATGTCCCTTGAGATAAATTTGTCTGCTTACCATAAGCTGGATGCATTTCATAAATTATATTTATGATCAAATGAGACCCTCTCGACTAGTTTGAAGTAACACACCATGCAATAATCATTATTTATTTGTTTAATTTTACTCACGATTCAAGTAAGTTAGAGCCAAAGTGCAAAGAACATTGAATAGAATTGCGTATCCAAATGTAGCTCCTACGCCGATCCAATACCAGTAGGGTTGGGGAAATAACCCGCGAATCTTTAACAATTCAACCCCCAACGTTTCCGAAGAAATAGGAGAAATCTGGTGATGAATATATATAACAAAATTTAGTTAATTTATAACATGAATTCTTCAGATTATTATTGACAATTATTAGCTATTTTTATTATTTTCATTTGTTATGACAATTATTTTTTGGATCATAAGTTATATTTTCATTTCATATAATATAAAAGATTATCTGAATTACTTTGTTTGAAAACATTTGATGCTTGAGGTGAATTGGATCTATATTTTAAAATATTTTTATTTAAATCAATATTTTAATAAAAAAATGTTTTTTTTAAATATAATTTTGTTTTTGTTCAAACCCTTTATTATAAAAAAAATGCTATAATAAAAGAACTTAATTAATTAATTAATAATTTACTTTGCTCCAGCTCTTGCCAAGGAACTCATTTACTGCTATGGCATTTTGACCATACATCATAGGTGATAACCAATAAGCCCATGTCCACCACCTTGGAATGTCAACTACAAAATCAAATTTACAACATTTTTCAGCATTTTTTTTATTAAAAAAAAAAATAATAATTTTAATATTGTTTCGTACCTCGTGACACCACGAAACCTCCTAGGGCGATTACCAAAAGCAACGTAAATGTTCCGATCATGTTTACAATGATCATCGTCCTTCCAACCGCGGCCAAGAACATGAACATTCCACATGCCGCCTGATTAATACATACAAGAAGCAAGTACTGCTTGAAGAACCTACAATTTACAACATCCATTGTAAAATTATTAAATTAAATCAATTAATTTTAACCTCGAAAAAAAAAAGAATACAATTGGTGTTACCTTCTGATATCTGGATCCATTCCAATAGGATAATAAGTCAAGGCAACCCAAATGGCGACTTCTACGAAACTGGCTATAAATTTGACAATCCATATCGGTAATGAGTAAGCCCAAGCCGGGAAGAATAACGAGTTCCTTTGTTTGAAGAACACCGGAAGCTTCAAAACGCTTAACGCGAGTTCAATGTAACCATTAAACATCATTATCATTATGGTCAAGAATAGAGCACTCAAGAAGATACCACCATCTAGTATAGTTTCCTTTGGCATATGAGTTCGTAGAAACATTGTCATGACGATCAATGCTATAATGATAAGCTGAAAAAAAAAAAAAAACAAAGACATCTTAATAAAAAATTATAGTAAGAAAAAAAAGATTTCAAAAAAACAATAGAATTTTGGGAAAAAACAATAATCATTAGAGTTCCACTATGTTATTATTATTTTTAAATATTTTACATAGATCTGTCCATGTTATATAAGTTTTATTTTCAAATTCATATGTTTTTTTTTGTTTGTTTATAAATGGTTTTATTGTTGGAAAAAAAAATACATTAATTAACATGTAAATAAACAATTTCAGAAGAATTATAATTTCAAAATAATTTAGTTCAAAAAACAAAAGACTATCATGGACATCAATGAAATAATTAATGAGTATTACACTAAACTAAATTAAAATAACCGTATAATTAAACTAGAAATATTATAAATAGATTACTATAAGTTATTTCCACTATTAATCTGTAAATGTGTAAGAAATAGAAATATTATTGAAGAATGATTTATTCACCTGAACCATCTTGAATATGTAAATGAGCGAGTTTCTCTTCATGACTAAGTATTCTCTTGATGCAAGAACTTTGAAGAGTTCCTTGTTACTAATTCCATATTTTTTCTTTGTTAGAGTGTTTGGGTGACTCTTGGCCTTATCGAACCCAAGCTCAAGCTCATCCTTTAGTCTCCGACCAACGTGAAACAATTGAAACGCGTCTGCAAATTCTTTTGCCGTGACAAATCTATATGGATCATTCTTACTCGCCCAATACGATGGTTGGTCTTTTCGCGATGTTATCTCTTGTAAGAAGTCTGCGATATCTTTTCTTTTGGGACATTTGAACCCCATGTATTCAAAAAACTCGAGGACATTCTCGCAAGGACCCTGATAAACAATTTGACCGTCGGAGAGAAGTATTATGTCGTCAAACAAGGCATAAGTTTCCGGTGCTGGTTGGAGAAGAGAAAGAAGGGCAGTCCCTTTGAAGGTCTCTACGGATTTTTTTATAGAATTGATGATTTGATAAGTTGTGGAAGTATCTAATCCGGTCGAGATTCCATCCATCAAAAATGCTTGAGCTGGACCAACTAGCATCTCACCTATAAAGAATGTTTTCTAACATTGTTTTAATTAGATATTATAATTCAAAACTAGTTGGAATAACCAACAAAAACTATATATATTCTAGTTCAATAAAAAATATTTTGTCCATTACAAAATATAAAATTTTAATATATATAATAATGACAAATTAGTATGATAGAATGTAAAACAAAGTAATTTAATCAAAATATATTAATTGGATTGATTTTACCTAAAGTAAGTCTTTTCTTTTGGCCACTGGAAATTCCTCTTCTCATAACATCACCTACCAACATATCAGCACATATCTCCAGTCCCAAAATCTGAATTTTTACAAATTAGTTAATTAATCATTTTAAGATCAAAATAAACCAAATTATTAATTATTTCTCCAAAAATATATATATAAGTGAGTCTAAAATAAAATTCAAGTTTCCACCTTCATAATATAATCAGCAATCATATCGGCCTCTTTATTAACCGGTGAAGCCTGCATGCACTAAATCAACATCCCAAGTTAAGATTTTAAATAAAATTTTAATTCATATTTTTTACTGAGTTTAAAAAGTTGACAATTTAAGATTTTTGATCTATTAATTAATTGCACTTTTAGTTACAATATCTTAAACAAAAATGTAACAAAATAATTAAAAATAAATTGTTCAGTTCTTTAATGGAAAAAGTTGCAATGATAGAGACTTAAAATAATAATTGTTACAAAACAGTTGGACAAAACTATACAATAGTGACATTCAAAACTTCCTAAAAACTTCATATGTTGTTGCATTCAAATGGGATACATATATACACTAGTTACCTTGGTGTAAAGATCAATATTTGGATTAGTTGTAATGTTATCTTCCTTCTCCCTTAGCAACAGTTCCGCTAATATCTCTGTCAACCATTCAAAATTTAAACAAATAATAGCAAACATGCACATTATATCTTTGTTAGATTATTTTTTACCGTGTCTAATTCCGGGGCCTTGACATTTTGCTGCAAAAACGAGAGTTTCTCGAACCGTCATTTCTCCAAAATGAACATCGTATTCACTTACATACGCTGTAGTTCTTTGCGGAATACATTCGTCTAATCTGTGACCATTGTATGTAATTCTCCCCGAAATCTAAACAAATTAGAATTATGTTTAATTTTTTATGAATTCATGGCTATTTCTTTTGTTTATTGTAAATATAGGATGGTAGAAATGTTTCTTCTTATCTTACATTCAAGTCTTGATCAAGTCTTCCAGCCAAAGCTTGAAGCAATGTGGTCTTACCTGAGCTAGGGGGACCCAACAGTAATGTCAATCTGCCAAATAAATATTAATTAAAAACAATAACTTTATTAATATTCATTTAGGAGCTTGTTAATTTGATGTTGATTTCTTTAGGATTTTTAGTGAGTTTTATTAAAAATTATAAATATTTAAACTTTTAATTATTTGTATTATTATAAAGTCATTTTATATTTTAAATTTAAATTATATAAAAAAATAAAATAACTCCATGCTAATAAATTTAGTGATTTAATAATAAAAGATATAAGATTGGATTGTTGTGTTTTAGAAAGAAAAAAAAATCGCAACAAAAACAGATCTGGTTTGATATAGTTTTTTTCAGAAATTTAAAAGTTTTTTATAAAACAAATTCTTTATCATGTTATTATTATTTTAAACATTAAACCCTTGGTTCATTAATTAAAATATTCTTACATTATTTTTATTAAATTAAAATTTTAAATATATAAAGATATTTTAATAATTAAATAAATTAAAAATTTAAATAACTTAGTTTTTTATCAAATAAAGTTTTTTAGAGAAAAAAAACAACCAAAAAAAACTAAGATCAAACAAATTTACTAATAAATATAAATTTACATGGGTGTATACATAATTTACCTTCCTGGCTTGATGATTCCACTAACATCGTGAAGTATGGTAAATTTTTTCTTTCTAATCGGAGTAATTCGGAGATAATTCAAGAATCCCTAAAGAATTGATACATGAAATAAACAAATTTACATTATAGACATAAACTTGAAAAGTAACTTTTTATTTTTATTTTTATTTTTACTGAGGTGTGTATAATAATTAATTAACCTACCAGCAATAAATTGATAGTAAAATTGGGTAGAGTGGGCAGGCCACTGCTCCCAACATAAGCCTTCCCATCAACACTTAAATGCTCAAATCGGAGTTCCACACTTGGTATTTCAATCCCAAATCTGCATCAATCAATTCATTATTATTTCTTTATATTAAATATTATTTTATACACCATGTGTTGTCATATTTATTGGTATAGCTACCCACATTTAAATAAACATTTAATTTATTTTGATATATCAAGTTGTCAGATTGTTAGGTGTGGATTATTTAAAAATAAAGAGAAAAAAAAAATATTCGAGTTTAATTTTATTTGAAATAACGACAGTGAGATATTATTCTAGTTCTTCTTAATTAAAAAAAATATATAAAAAAGATATATATATTTTGATATGGAATGATTTTGAAAAGGTAATGATTTCTTTAATAAAAATATTTAAAGGATATTAATATATATATAAATAAAATAAAAAATAATAATTTAAAATATATATAGTGTATTTTAATTAATAAATTGAATAATTTGATAAATAAAAAGAGTAAAATAATATTTGATTTATTTGAGTTATTAAAATAATTCAAATTGAACAATTCATATAAAAAGTTAGGTACTTATTTAAAGAATTTTTTTTTTCGGGATTTAATGAATGAATGTAATGAATTTTATCTCTTTACAAATATTTAATTTTTAAATATTTTTTTAAGTTTGTTTTCAGATTCAAATATATGATTTTTCTAATAAAAACGGTCCTTTTGTTTCTGAAATTTTAAATCAAATTATTTTATATATATTATTGAATTTTGTTTTAAAAATATAATTTATTTTTAAATTGAGCTACAAATTAAATATTTGTTAAGAGTAGTGATAGTGAGAGAGAATTGGGAAAGGAAAAATGTGTCACCACATCACATACTTGAAAAATGATAAAGTGTGAGGAGATAGAAAATAGATAAAATTTGTTATTTTTTTAACGAATCAAATTGCGACACTACATTTTTTCTCAAATTCTCTCTCCAAAATTTTATTTAATCATTTCTTACCATTCACACGAACCTGACATTTATATTTGTGAGCTATGAAATTCTAGACAAATCACGACGATCTATATATATATATATATATCTATATATATATATATATATATAAATAAGAGTTTTATATAAAATACAATATATATATATATTACCTACTAATTTTTATTTAATTTTGTATGTATCATAATTTTGTAAAAATAATAGTATTATTAGATTGTCTAGTAATTACTAAAAATGATAATTATATTTTGTCTCCACTTATTTTATTTGAATTGTCTTTTTGGTCAAGTTTGTTTCCTTCTATTTAACTGGTAATTGATCGAGAATTTTTCGATAATATTTGTGTTCTCGATCCGAATCTGTCATGTTTTTATTCCAAACGTTAATGAATACAATTAAATATATAACATTAACAATATATTTATTTATTAAACATATTTTATAAGAGTTAAGTTTATTATTTTATAATAATATTAATTTTTAATATATTAAATAAAATAATTTTTATAATAAAATTTATTTATTTATTTAAAAAAATATAGTATAAAGCATATTTCGGAATTTTTCGAAACTGAAGAAAATGAAGAACATAATAATAGTAAAAAAAGAATTCCAAAATAAAACGGACTGAATGGTAAATGTTTATAGCTCCTCAGATTCACCTATTTTTTTCTTTTAATCAGTAAAATATATTATATTATAGGTTCATGTTAACTCTAATTTGTTTAAAAAAATGATTGTGGGGTTTGATTTTGAGGAAAAATAATAATAATAAGTTTTAACAATATTAATATATAATTATAAAATATTTTTTTATAAAATTATAAAATATTTAAATTAATAAATTAAATAATTTGATTGATAAAATTATAATCATTAGCTTTATCTGTCATTTTTTTTTTGTCTTAATTTTTTTTTTTTTTATAATAGGTCCATAATTAAATTATATAATATCTAGCTTTTAGATATTCTAGCAGTTTTGTTTTTAGGTTCTAATATATGAAATTTTCTAATCAAAGAAAAACCCTACTATTTTTATTTATCAAAATTAAATTAAACTTTGTATATATGTTATTGATGTTTAACTGATGTAGAAAAACAATTTATTTGTAAATGTAAATTACTAATGGACTAGCTACAAATTAAATAAATTGTTAAATAGGCAATCTCACCAAGATTTTACCATAGAGTTATAGAGGTTTGATTTGAGGTTATTTATAAGAAATTAGGATTATCAAATAAATCAAAATATTGTTTGATGAAATTTTGATTAATATTAAAATATTATTTTGTATTTAATATTTAAATTTTATAAAAACAAAATATATATAACTTAATATTTTTATTAATAATTTAATCAGTGATTAGATAAGACTTAAGTTTAAAAATCCAAATAACCACATCAATAACCAATTAAAATAAAATATAAATAAAAACACTTGAAATAAAAACTGAATGATAATTAATATATAGGACTAATAAAGCTTCTTTGATATTGATTATTTGAGATTTTTTCGATTAAATATTGTTTATGAATGAGAACTTAAGTTATTTAAGTTTTTAATTAGTTATATTATTATAATATTTTGTTTATATTTAAGATTTAAATTTTATAAAATAAAAGAATAATATTTTAGTCATAAATTTAATGATAGAATGATTTAAAAGAAATAAGATTTGATAAATGAGTTTTTTGTAAGTAAAAATGTAACATATAATATCTAGGAGCTAGTCTGGTGAAGGTTATTTTAATATTTTATTTTTTTTTAATAAATAATTTATTATATTATTATTTTAACAATAAAATATTTTAATTTAACTAAAATATTAAAATGTATTTGTTTTATTTTTATTAAACTTAAAATTTAAATAATAAAAAGAAACATTTTAGTAATTCATCTTTAAAAAACAAGTAATCAATTTGTTTTTATCAAATAATTTGTTTATCAAAATAACTCATAAAAATCTATAAAACCAAAATCAAACAAGCTCTAGATCTAGCTAGTTGGCTTACCATATTTAGCTATGGACCATGATTTATTTGATTGTCTTTATGTATTTTTTCTATCCCTTTATTTGGAGTCTCCTTAATTAATCATTCAATAATGAAATGTTTATAATTAATCTTATGATTGTCCTTAATCAAGTAGTTACCACAATTAATGAAATGTTTACACTTTTCTATTTATTTATTCAATTTGATTTTGTCTATCAAACTCAACATTCATGGATTTTGCTCATTTTTAACTAAGATTACCTTTGTTATGTTAATTTCTATCGACTAATTAAGAGAACAAAATTAAATAACTTCTAAAATTGCAGTACTAATAAAATCAAAACATTTAAAAGAATTAAAAAAAATATACTACAATTTTGAAAATTTTCTCATTTTTATTAATTAATCAACTAGTCTTGACTAAGAAAATACATTTGTTAATCATGTTATAATCTTGTTGATAGATCCATCTAAGAAACATGAATCAAGGGCAATTAGATCGATATAGTTTATAGAACATATCATTTTTTAAGAAAAAATATAATAATAAAAAATGTGTCTACGGGCATAAACACATAATCCACAAACAAACTTAAACATTTCACCAGGATAACCAGGTGCATAATTTGTCGCATGATTGCTCAAAACCCAGGATCTCCTTAGGCTGGGATATCATTTTTTTAAAATTTTTTCCAAAAGAAACATATCATTTTTTAATATTGTGGTTATTAAAAAAATTCATTTATAAACTTTGTGTTTGCTAAGTGAGATAAAGAGGAGGGATTATTGACAATGTTTTATTTTAATGAGTGAAAATGAGAGCTAGATTTGATAGATTTAATTAATTAATATACATATATAATTACCTTTCTATCCGTTGCTTGAGGTTAATAAAGAACTTGTCATTTTCTCTTCCAATATTGCAACTTGCAGATTTCTCGTTCTTCATGACTTCTTCTTCACCAACTCTCTCTCTCTCTCTCAATATATGATGTTTGGAAGCTAAATATTTATGGATCTTGATGTAGTGTTTATATAACCCTGCTCTGAAGTAAGTCCTCCACGTTTGTTCTAGGGTTAGGACAATTTATTTGTTAAAAATATTAAGATATTTAGTTAAATTTATTGTAATATTAAATATAAAATAGTGTAGTTTAATAATTAAAAAAATTAATTTTTTTTATTAAATTTAAAAACTAAACTTAGGACAATAAAAATATATAAAAAAATTTCTACAGGGACTGGACAACCCCAAAACTCGGGCTCTGTATAACACACGTGATGAACAAAGTCACTGTTTATACAATAATTTCCTTGGTACAAATTTTCCTATTTAATTTAATTTAAGGTGTTAGGTCTACTAAATATATATGATATACAGCGGATAAAGTTGACTCATTTTTTTTTTATAAATTTAAATTCATTTTACTATGTCGGTTATTTTTAATTAAGATCATATACAAAACCCTATCTTTTGTGGATTTGATTTATCAAATATTATGTTGGTTTAATAAACAATAAGTTCAGTCTTCACTATAGTATTCTGTAATATTGTTGTCTAGAAATGAAACAAGGTATATAGTTTATTATAAGAATGAAGTTAAGAAAGTCATTTTCTCAGTGAAAAGTTTGTAGGTAAATGAATTTAGAAAAATAAAAAATATAATATATATATTTAACCTTAATAAATTGATTTTTTATATCAAAACTCTATATCTGACTATACAGAGATAGAAGGTTTTTTGGTTCGATACAACAGTTTAACGATTCAGTTCAGATCAATTTAAATACTGATTTTAAATACTTAATACTCTTAATACAAGCTACAAATTAACAAACAGTATAAATAGTTCTTTTAAAAAAAAATGAATAAATGGTAAAGTTAGTACAAGACTGATAATGGATATACTTAGATTTTCCACTCTCTTCTTTTTTTCTAAAGATGCTTGTTAATAAATGAAAAACATGGGATCTAAAATTGGGATATTTATATTTTATTTTGATTGGTAGGGTGTTATAATAATTTAAATAACAACCACAAAAAGGGTAACAATACATGAATGCTATATGTACATTATTTTTATTTATTTTTATTTTTTTAAATGATTCCTTATACATTTTATTTTATTTAAAATATTTAGACTCTTTTCAACTATACAAAATGAAGAACCTAATTTCAAATATTAACAACTCTTATTTGAACCTTCTTAATAATTAATTTAAAATCAGCAATCGTCTAAGGTTTTGTTTCTTAGATTTATTTAGAGTTTATTTAAACTAAAAACTCAAATTATTTTAAATCAAATTACATTTATTATTCCTAGGGATAATCACTTTATATATATACTTTTTTATATATATATATATATATATATATATATATATATATATATATATATATATATATATATAAAAGTATATATATAAAAGTCATATTTGGCCCAACCGATTCAAGGCATATTGCGAATTTTGTATTACGGTATCATATTCTATATTTTGTATATCAAACAGTTTTCTCTCATTCGACTTCAATGTTTTTTATTTTTAGATATAATTTTGGGAACACAACACAAACACATAATATGTAAATATATAAGACGAATGAACAACAACCTCATCGTCTTAGTCTGCAATATTGTTGACCAAAAACAGAACGAAGGAGATGTCGTTGTGCGCAATTAGGTTAAAGAAGTCACCTGAAGATGAAGATGAAGATGAAGATGAAGATGAAGATGAAGATGAAGATGAAGATGAAGATGAAGATGAAGATGAAAGTTAAATAAATAAAATATAACACATATATGAGAAATTTGTATCTGTTTTCAACATAAATTAAGAGTGTTATAACATTTAAATGATTTTAGAAGTTTATGATGTAAATTCAAACAAAAATAAATGTAAAAAATAATTTCAAATAAAAATAAATATAAAAAAAATAAATGTGTAACGAACAATTTAAAAAAAATATACATAAAATAATTTCAAACAAAATAATATACAGTGAGATATTTCAAACTTAGTTAAATATAGATTAAATATTATAAGTATCCCTCACACAAAATATATATATCATTCACTCAAAATTTTCAAAGATAAATATGAATTACGTACTCCTCTTAAAATGTTTAAAATAAAAATAAAAATTATATTTATAAGGTGCTAAAATCTAGAAAACATAGGTGGTTCACTTATTTGGGGTTCTCATTTTTTATTATTTGATTTAGGATAACGTTTTTTAATTTCATTGCAATTTTTTTCTATCTATATTTTTAGGTACATTTTGTATTGGTTTATTTTTTAAATAATTGAAATAAAAATTAAAGGAGGTTGTCCTCTAGTCTATAATCAAATCCAAATAATAACAAATTAAACATAATTAATGAAAAGTAATAAATGTAATATATTTAATATGTTGGAGATAACAGTAAATAATATTAAATATTAAATATATTACATTTATTAAAAAGTTAAATTATACTAAAATAAGTCTTTATTCTAAACAAAATCTTATTCAGTATATTAAAAATCATTATTGATCATTTCTTAACCTGCCATAAAAATAATTATATTAAATGTTGGAGGCCTACTTTTTATATAAAAAAAAAATCCAATTTGGGGTAGACAAGAACAAGTAATGGTTTTCCTTTTTTATTTTCTAATGACTGACATTATTTTTGTTTCTAATTTTACACATCCAATAAGAGTACGTTATGATTTTATTTTATTTTTTTATCAACTTATATATCATGTCTTTTTTTTTTCAACCATTCAATTATTTAACTATCATATTAAAATACTTCAATTTTATTTTCATTTTTTAAAGTAATTTAACTCATTAAAACTCGTTAACGTAATAAAACTCTCAAATAACTCAATATCAAACAAACTCTAAAACTCAATTTTTGTGTTTATGGACAATATTGTTTTCTCATACTCATAAAAATGTCTAGGTCGAGTTGAAAAGTTTTAAAAAACCCTGATATTTAAAAAGTAGTTATTTGTGATAATTTTGAAAATGTGTGAATTTTTTTTGATGAAAATATTTTAAAAGTATAAATATATAATAATAATTTAAAATATAATATATTTCAATATTTTAATTAAAATGTGATATGATAAATTAATAAAATGGGAAGTGATATAATATTTTTTGAGTTAATTTATTTAAATAACTCAAACCGAATCCACCAAGCCTAATTTTATTGTTTACTGTCGGCAATATGGAATTTATTGAGTTTCAATGAAGTTTGGTTTTGATTGAAAATTTTCACCTACTTCTTAGTAATGTTATATTGCTTATCCTCACAATACTTGGACCATTTTCAATAAATACCATCATTTTAAATTTCAATAATTTTTACTTGGTTTCCATAATATATTGATTATTTTATTTATTTAGCAACTACTTTTGTAGCTGCGTTCGGTATTTTTTTCTTTTAATTAGGTGTGTGTTTCGAAATAAAATTAAACTATAGTATTAGCCACAGAATTCGTTGAAGCTTATTTCTGGTATTACTGTTAAGAACCCGAAAGTAAGCAATTGTAGACGTATTTAAATAGCCTAAATCGAACAAAGTCTTACTTATTTTATGTTAACAAATCTTAAGTTATTTTGTGTAAGGACGATGCTAGTAGAGCTGGCTAGCATGCCTATACAGGGTCAGTGACTTATATTCTTTATTAAAATACTTAAATTTGGATTGATCTAGATGTTATTAAATTTATTAATATATACATAATTAAAGTATATTTTAAAACATTATTTAATATAAATTAACTTCTAAGACATTGTAAAAATTATAATTTTAAGTAAATTAAAAAAAAATATCTTCCAAACCCACCCAACTCCGGAGTTGGACGTTTTCAAATAGAGCAATTATGCCAACAGTTTTTATTAACTTTTTATATATATATTTTTTTCAAAATATTATTTGGATACTTGAGTTGATTTTTGATAAATTATGTTATATATATTGTAAAATACTTAATTATATTTACAAAGTTTAAATTTTATAAAGAGAACTATGATGTAGTAATTCAATTTATTTTTCATTAAATAAAAAGTTTCAAAAAATAATAATAATAATATCCCAAATAATCTAACATCAAATAAACTTTGATCTTTGGTTTTTTAAAATAATCTTGTTTGAAAAAAAAAAGATTTTTATAGTATAAATTATCAAAATATCATTTTGTATTTAAAATTTAGTAAAAATGTAATAAGTATTATGGTATTTAAATGTTAAACGATATGATGAGATAAGAATTTAAAAACAAAATTAAAATTTCAAATAACCTTAAAAATTCAATATCAAACTAGCTCACATGTAAAAATGTTTATTAGTAGGTTAGATATTGAGATTTAATATGTTACATTAACTCTCCTCCCAAAAATCATTTAGGTGGTTGGGTTAATTTTTTAAAATAATTTTAACATAATTATATAGTGTTTCACTTGTTTATCATTTATACTATTTTATTCATTTTATGTTTTAAAATTTTATTTTATCGATCTTTTCTACGGACAAAAACTAAGTTTAGAAGTTTTTAAGAAACAAAATTATATATATTAAAATATTGATAGACATATTTACTACTTTAGAAGATAGTGGGTATATTGGTTCATCATGAATTGGCTCACAACATTGAATTCAACCACTTTTGGTTGAATTCCTAATTAATATATATATATATATATATATATATATATATATATATATATATATATATATATATATATATATATATATATATATATATATATATATCATGAATTCTCAAAGCATTGAATTCAACCACTTTTGTTTGTATTCCTAATCTATCCATATATCTATATATGGATAGGAAAACAAAACAAAAGTCCTAATATAGTGAATTGGCTCACATGAATTGGCTCACAACATTGAATTCAACCACTTTTGTTTGAATTCCTAATATATATATATCATGAATTGTCACATTATTGAATTTGGTTTGTATTCTCAATCTATCCATTATGGATAGATTAGGAATAAAAGTGCTTGAATTCAATGCTACAAGTCAATTCATGATGGATATATATACCAATTGTCTTCTATAATGATGTTTAATTTTTAAAGTATCCGGATTACTGGGTCGAAAATTGTGGTTAATTTTGATATATATATGAGAGGAAATGAATATTTGGATCGGATTGTAGATTGACTCGTTCATAAACTTAAAATGGTTAAAAATAAAAATGTTATAAGTATGTTTCGAACTTGAAAACTAACAAAAAAAAAAAAAAAATAAGTACAACATTTTAACCAATTAGGCTAATAACACTTTATAATTTAAATTCAACACCAAATTAGATGAATGTAGGACATTTTAACAATATAAATTTAACTTTGTAACTAACTAATTTATATATATATATATATATATATATATAAATTTATATATATATAATGATGCTTAAACTTTGAAGTGTCTGAATTGCCGGGTCGAGAGTTGTGGTTAATTTAAATATATATGTGAGAGTAAATGGATATTTGGGTCGGATTGTGGGTTGACCCGTCCATAAACTTAAAACTGTTAAAAATAAAATTAAAAATTTTATATGTATGTTTCGAACTTGCAACCTAACAAAACAAGTACAACCATCTAACTAAGTGTGATTGGGATGTGGTTTGCCGATGGATAATAGGTCGGTATCCATTGAAAGTGGTTAAAAAATATGAATCAAATATTTGATTTACCAAAGTGTGAGGTTACGATGTTAAATATTAAAAAATATGAATCAAATATTTGATTGACCAGAGTGAAAGTGTAAGGTCACGAGATGAGAGGTTCATTCGGAAAAAATATATAATGAGATATGTGAGAAGATATGTTGTTTTACCGAAGTGAATAAAACGTGGAATAAGAACGTTCTATTTTTTATTTTAATATATTATTCGTGATTTATTAAAAAATTTAAACATTGAATAAATATTATTATTTTTTTATCAAATTTATTTTATTTATATTTTTATCCGTATTAATCGCACAAAAATCTTATTAGTTCATAATTAGTAACAATATTTAATGAAAATTAGTGTTCCATTTAAAACATTATAAAAATCTATGTCCATTGTTAAAATTTATTATTATTACTTCCATTAGTTTTTCATACAACTTGTATTGCTTATAAGTTTTCTTATACAATGTCATATTTTGATAAAAAAAAAAAATAATAATAATAAATGTTTATCAACTCAATTCAATGAGGAAATAAATTATGCAGATAATTGGGTACGGGTGAACATATTATATGTTGTCATTCTACTTAGTAGATTTTTTATTAATATCATATTTGCGTTGTTCGGTTTGAAAGACATTGTTGAAATATCGTTTATATATATTATATTAAAATTCCTACTATTATTAATTTTTATCTCTCTCAATTGTATACTGATTAAGTTCAGTTTGATTCTAAAATCTAGTGATCCAGTCAACAATAACAAAAATAAAAAGTATCCTCCAAGCTTAATTTTTTAAAAATATTATTTTAAAACATAAGTTTAGATATAACTATTAGCTCAGATATTTTTACATAAAATTAACTTAAAACGGTATAAATTGAAGTTGGAAATATTAACCTGAGAATTATGCTAATTATCTAAAAAATAAATAAACTTTTCTTTAAAAAATATATTTTAAATTAGTTATTATCTCTACAAATCTTAAAAACTTTGAGATCAGGATAATTTTGTGTTGTTCAATACTTTGGTGAATTTAATCATAAATTAATTTATTAAAAATATATTTAAAAAAATATGTATTCTTATCCAAATTTAATTTATTATTGTAAATATATGTAAAAATGAAATAAAAAACAATCACTTCAAATAGGCCAATTGTATTTTTTTAATTGAAAACTTTATTTATTCAAACAATGATAATTACATGAAATTAGGTAACAATTCTTACCCGATCAGAAGATGAGTAAACGAGAAACTATACATTAAATAAAACATGTTGGATTCTAACATTATAATTCCAATAAAAATTAATTAATCAACTTTATAAATTTGGTAGTAATAGAGTAATTTGAATATTGATTAATAAATCAAATTTTTAAATTTTAATATTTATTAAAAAAAAATTAAAAAAATTCATGTTTGATTCTCATATCTTAAACTAAACTGAGAGCCCCTATTAAAATGGATGGTCATTTAAAACCCTAATTTGGAGAAATTATATAAGATGGATAATTTTATTATTATTATTATTTTTTATTTTTTTTGGTATAAAATGTAAATATCTAGCATAAAATTGTGGGAATTACTTTCACTTTGGTGTTTTAAATGAAAATTCAAATAATTTATTTAACATTGTATCTTTTATTTTTATTGTTAAACATTTGAAGCTAGCATTACACCTTTTATTTAAGAAAATTATTGTGATATTTAGTCTCTTAAAAAACACTTTTATCACTCCAACTAACTTAGTATGTTTTTTTTTTCTAGCACACATTTAAATAAATTACCTTTTAACAAAAATATAAAAAGATTTAGAAATTCTCCTTTGGTAAGTATAAATTTCAATGTTCTTTTTAAAAACAAAAAGAGTGAATTTTCCAGAAAATTAAAACACCAAAATAAATTTTATGAAGTTATTGGAGCTCAGATGTTATTTTTTTTATATTATCTAAATACCCTTATCTTGTTTAATAATAAAATATATAAATAAGAATAATTTGATATTTTATTTAATGAATATAATGATTTAATTAATAAAAAAATAATAGTTCGATTATAAAATCCCCTAATATAACCCATATTAAAACAAGTTACTGGAGTCACCCAGGTCTAAATAAGTTAATAATAAATTGCAAGTTACACAACCGTCTTGTTAAAAAAAAATTGTATTGATATTTATTTAGATGAAATAATGTATTAAAATATAACTTAATTAAATAAATATCAATAAATATCTAAAAAAAAATATATTTTAATATTCAGCTTAGAGCTGATGCCAATTTTGCTAGCTCTAGCACGTTAGGCATTTCAGGCCCAGCCCATTAGTAATTAATAGTATTTGGAAAAAAAAATTAAACACATACAAATTTTATGTACGGTGTAATTTGAAGTATAAGAAATAATAATAAATATTTTATAATTTTGTAGTTAATATATAGGAAAAAAGCTCACTTAGACGTATGTACGATTAGCTCACTTAGACGTATGTACTAATAAAAGGTCATTTAAACATATATACTATCAAAAATTGTCTCATTTAGCCTCTTTTAATAACCCTGGTTAATTTTTATTTTTAAATTTATATATTTATTAATTAAATATTAATATATTTTCTCTTTTTCCTTCTTTTTCATTAATTAAACTAGGTAATTTATTTTATTTTTAAATTTTTTATTATTTTAATATTAATTTCTCTTTTATATTTCATCTTTTTTTTTATTAATTTTTATTTCTCATATTTTTTAAATTCTTATTTTTTTTTAAAAATTTAACTAACTTTTTTATAAATTTTATATTTTACTGTAATATTTTGTTGAAGGGTTTTTCTTATTTAATTTAATATAATATAAATGAAAAAGAGTTTTTTCTTATTTAGTTTAATATAAATAAAAATGAAATTAATAATTTTTTATTTAATTTTTATTCACGACTTATATCAGTAGTAAAGAAATTGTTTTGTCTAATATTTGATTATTACTCTTTTAGTGTTTGATGAATGAGTTTTTATTATTATTTAATTCTTAATTCTTAATTAATTTATTTTTTGTGTTAAAGGATTTTTATTGTTGAAAAAATTTTCATTGTTATATTCAATTATTGGGATAAACAATTTTAAAATAATTAATAATTAATGTGAATATAAAAAATATATATAAAAAAAAGAAGAAATATAGAGTTAAAATAATTAATGATGAATGCTGATAGGTGTAAAATAAAATTAAAATAATCAATCATAAATACTCATATAAAAATAATAAAAAATTATAAAAAAAAAGATAAAAATAAAGGGTTCATTTATTAGTAATAAATAAAATAATAAATGAAAAGAAAAGAGAGAGAAAATATATTAATATTTAATTAATAAATATATAAATTTAAAAATAAAAGTTAACAATGGTTAAATGAGCCATTTTTTGATAATATATTTAAATGACATTTTATTAATATATACATTTAAGTGAGCTAGTTGTACAAGTACATACATATAAGTGAGCTTTTTTCCTAATACATAGGAATAATGTATAAGAATAAAAGGATAGCGATCTTTTTTTTAAATTCTAGTGAAGACATGAGCTTAATTTGTTTTGTATGTATATAACAAATTTAACTATTTAATTATTATTATTAAAATTGTTTGTCTCATTATTATTTAATATTTTTAATTATTATATTAATAACTAATAAGATTTTAATTTAGTATATAAAATTAACTATAATATAAAATTTTAATTGAATTATATTTATTTAATTTAAATGTTATTAATTGATTGCATAGAAATAAATATAAAAGAAAATTAATATTATAAATAAATAAATCATATTTTATGATTTAATTAAATTATAGAAAAAAACTAAAATTAATTAATAAAAATATAATTATTTTTATAAGTTTATTTGTTTTAATAATGAAAATATAATATTAAATTATTTATATTTAATTATATTAAAGTAATATATAATTATATATAATAAAAATATTAAAAAATAATAAATATTTATTAATCTATATATAATTGAAGGTATAATTAGAAAATAAAAATAAAAAACATATATAAACAAATATTATAGTTAGGAAATTAGTTACAATTTTATATCATATAAATTATAAAAATGTATAAATTTGTATCTAACAGCTCTTATTAAAAATTTAAATTATTATTGGATAAATATATTATTTTAACAATTTTCTTATAAGGTACAAATTATACCCCGTACAAATTATATAGGATATAGATTATATAAATGTATAAATTGTAACGAAATATAAATAATATAGATTAGTATAAATTGTATAGGTCATTTATGTTTGATATGAATTATAAAAAATGGTATAAATTGTACATAGGTTATAATTTTGTGTTTGATATATAATATAAGAATGTAGTATAAGTTGTATAAATATTAATTTAAAATTTTAATTATTATTATTATTTTATATTTATTTATATTATAAATAATATTGTTTATTATTATAAATTATTGTACTATTATTTAATAATTAATGTAAATTTAATTAATATGTAAAAAATTAATTATAATATAAATGATAAATTATGTTTATTTAATTTAAATATTATTAATAATTGTAATAAAATAAATATATAAATTAATAATTAATAAAATTATCATTATAAAAATAAATAAATATTTTTTAATTAAAATATTAAAATATTTAAAAATATATATATTAAAAATAATAATAATATTAAAACTAAATAAAATATATTTAATATATTATATAATAACAAGTTATATATATTATTAATAAAAATTATAATGAAAAATTAAAAATTAAGTGATATAAGAAAAATGTTGTACCTAGGGGGACTAGTTACAATTTTATACCATATGAGTTATAAATTATACCAATGGTAAAATCTTAACCTATATTATACTATACCAATAGTGTTATACTCTCTAATCAATTATGTTCTTCACTATAATTCCTCAAAATACTATGCTTTGTTTGATTGAAATTATCTTATATTATTTTTTATTTTATTTTAATTTTTTAGAATTAGGATGAACATTATTGTTTTAATGAAATAGATAAATAACAATTATTTAGAACATATCAAATAAAATCAAACTATTTATATTAGTAATTATCATTTTTGTTTCAACATTTATTCAGCATATTTATCATTTTCACAACATTAATATCTCATTCCTACATAGTAACACATTCTCATAAGTGTATGAGATTATCTTTATTTTAAGAGTTTAATTCTTCAATAAAACTTAAAATTCAATCAAACAAGCTCTAATATTCATAATTTTCTCTATTGGGCGGAGCCAGTTGTTGAAGCGATTGAAAACACGTGAAAATGATTTGTTACCTTCTCGTGTTTATATAGCCAATACAAAATAAACTTGAGATACATTAAAAATGATTTAAATTCGTGGTTTTCTCGTTTATACATAGCCAATTAGAAATTTCATATACGATACAAAATATTTGTTACATTCATGATTTCCTCGTTTTGGCATAGCCAATCAATAACTTCAAATACGTTAAAATTGATTTGTCACATTCACGGTTTTCTCGTTTGATAGTGAACATTATTTGAGATCATACTTTTCAAGGGTTCATGTCTATAAGGGTCGACGAGTAATAAGATAATCTTTATCTAGACAATTTTATTTTTAACGTATTCAAAAGATAAAATTTCATTCAATGGGTTATTGTTTAATAATAAATTGATTATATTTTTGGTTTAAATTTTTTTTACATAAAAAAAAATTATTTGAAATTAATTTATTAATCAAACAAGACCTTAGAATTAGAATCAGCCGTCCCTTTATAATATATATATATATACATACAAGGTACCAGGTTATTGAATCACAATCATCCCATTTCTTGAATTTCATTTCTCTAGATAAAAGATGAATAGGCCCGGTGACTGGAACTGCAGGTCATGCCAATACCTCAATTTCCAGAGAAGGGACTTATGCCAGTAGTGTTGTTCATGAGATTTTTTAGGCCTTAGACGAAAGCACGAAATTGGGGCCCTAAGCATAAACTTCACTTGTGTTTCACCGTTGATATTCAATAACCTTCCAACATCTACAAAGATGCAATATAAATTGTCAATGAAAGTGACTTCTTCTTGCATTTTTAGATGCAAAATCATTAATAATTGTATCGTAATTAATATATTCTAAAAAATCTTTTTCAATACATAAAATAGCAAGTTCATTCAATCTATCTTGAGACATCGAAAATCTTAGATAATTTTTCAATAATTTTAACTTAGAAAAATTTCTTTCAGCAGAAGCTACCGTAACCGACAATGTTAGTAAAATTTGATATACAACAGAGACATTAGGGTTTTCAAATTTTTGTTCGGATAGTGTTGGTTTGTTTCTCTATTTGGGCTATAGAGCCATGGGTCAAAAAATCTAACATAATAAAAAAAAATTTAAGAATAAGAAAAGAAAAATCCTTACTAATATCTAGCCAATATAAAAAAAATGGCCCCTTTTTTTTTTGTCCTAGGCCTAGGCTGCCTACCCCTCCGGGCCGGCATGCCAGCGATGCGGCGACCTGAGGCCTACTGCTGACTCACCTGGAGTTTTCGGCGACAGGGCCGGCGGCGGTTCTGCACAATTCGGATTCTCTAGGATGAACGTGAGGATCAGTGATTGGTACTGCATGGTCAGGAACTGCGGCGCCCATAACTTCGCCAGCCGCTCTTTTTGCTTCCATTGCGGTGCTTTAAAGGATTTTGAATCCTCCTCCCCCAACGCTGCCGCCGCCCACTTTGATGGAGAAGCATACCGCAATAGAGTCTCCGGCTTGGGACTCGGCGGCGGCGGCGTCAGCATCAATGGCACCAATTGAAAATCCGGTGATTGGATATGCACCATGTACTGATCATTAATAGATAATAAGAATAAAAAGATACAAGCTTTTTTAGTGGTATTGTGTAAAAAGTAAAAATGTGAAAGTAATTTTTATATTTTTTTTCTTATTTGGTTCTCAAAAGTGGGATTTATTTATTTATTGACAGGATGGGGTGTAACATGCACAACTTTGCTAGTCGAAAAGAATGTTTTGGATGCAATGCACCAAGGGACTCATCAAGTTTAGGTAATTGTAAGATAAGTTGGTCATTAACTATATATATATAGATAGATCAAACCCATAATTCTCATGATTCAATTATTTAATTATAATAATGATATTATATATTTATATATAGCAAGATCTTTTATGACCCTTTTTTACTTTTGACAGCATAAAGCTCCATAAATGCAGTCTTCATGGAGAGGAGGAGATCATTAATGATTGGTTGTCTTTTATAATAAGCCAACAAACCTAAACTAGTTACTTCTTTAAGTTGTTGTTCTTGTGATCAATGATTATATCTATGTTAATTTCTTTGTTAAATAAAGAGTATTATTATCAGAAATGCCAATTAATGTTATTTATAAGTTATCTTTTGATTTACTGGAAGTTATATTAATTTGTAGGTGCTAAAATTTATTAAACATGAAGTAAAAATAGAAAAAGAAATGGAGATGCGGGGTATCGATCCTCGTACCTCTCGCATGCTAAGCGAGCGCTCTACCATCTGAGCTACATCCCCATATGTTTTATGTCATTTTGTTTGCTAATCAATATCCCAATTAAGGCAATTTTACTGCATATGTTTGTTGCTTTGAAAAACAACTTAGTGAAAATTAAAGTACCATTTAAGTATAATTCAAAAGTTTTTAATTTGATAAAATTGAAAGAATACATAAAAGATTTATGTGATCTCTCATCAAGGATGATAAGCTTCAGAAATTGTTACAAAAATATAAGTTAGAATTTTGTATGTAAATGTATCATTTTCATAGAGTATTCTTTGTAACTATACATGCTCAAATTCTTAGAAATTATCTCACAGATAATTGAAATCAGATAAAGCCTCTTTTTTTTTAAATCAACCATTAATTTGAATGGAAAGAAACAAATGTATCATATAAATCATATAATGGGCACATTTGGAGAAAATTACTTGCTTTAATCTATTAAGGTAAGTTTAGAGTCGTTCAATTAAGCATGACATAACGACAAAAACATTATAAAATTAGGAGTGTTTACTTTGTTACCAATCACACTCGACATACTACGAGATTAACTATTTTAAAAGTAATAGTGAAAATATTAGGAAAAAATATTTATTACCGAACCAACAAACAAACATTACAAAAAAATTTAGAATTAAGAAACTCAAAAATCTTTAAAAAAAAATTAATGATTTCACCATCTCGGTTAATTTTCTAAAAACCTTTATTATAATATGTAATATATGAGAATTATTGTAACTATGGGTAAGCTATCAAGTGAATTTGAAGATGGTCTCTCATATAGCATATATATCAAGTGAATTATTGTAACTATGCAAGATATATAGTATTTATCTGTAACCCAATTTATGTTTTTCTTTAAAGGAAACATTGATATTATTCAATCACACACACACACACATATATATATATATATATATATATATATATATATATATATATATATATATATATATATATATATATATATATATATATATATATAGTTATTGGTATCACATTCACAACTCCATTCAATTTCTCCAATGTAATTATGACTCAATTTTAACATTGTGTAGTGGTCTATATATATCTCTTGCATATTTGTTCTCTAGGTTTTTTTTTTGGCTTGTGGAGAAACATCGCTCTTTATATTTAAATCTAATATTTTATTTTAAATTACGAAAATCATTGATAATTTCTTGACATAGGATTCCGAACTTTTGTAAGCCAACTTCTTCTATGTTGTATGAGTTTCCTTATTCTTATGGCATTGACTTTTTGAATGAAAATGACATGCTTATCTTAAGGTTTATAGTGGTCAAAAGTGATCAAACATTCACTAATGTTCTCCTACAGCACTCCATTGATTAGGTTAGCTTTTGGTTAGATTCGTGTTCCCTTTAAGCTAGCTTTATGTTACTTCATCATCATGTGCCCAAGTACATTTTATGGGTCAGCAAAATTTGTCTCTACCAAAACCATTCATTCAATCCTCTCCTCTTATGTTCTCCATAGTGTCATCCAATAACTTATGCCCTTTTCTTCTATGTAGGGAAGGATATAGGTTAGGACCATAAGAGGGCTCAAGCCCATCTCAGGATTTTTCCTTTTGTTTTTTAGGATAACATGGTGACATGACCCCTAATTTCATAAAAAAAAAAAAAATTATTATTTGTTTATCTAATTCTGATTAAGAAAACAAAATATATATTTTTTCGTCAATCTTGAAATCCACCCCCAATTTATTTTTAATTTTAAGCCCAATTCAACTCTACTCCCTAGATTCGTCCCTACTTTAATATATATATATATATATATATATATATATATATATATATATATATATATATTAATTTACTGGGTTATATGATAAAATTACAAATTAAAAGGGGATAATGTTAAGTCTTTGTATAAAAAACATCATTTCAAAGTTAGGTCAAACAAGGTTTTAAACCATTAGATTGAAGGTCGCATATGAGAACGCGTTAATTTAAATTGAAGAGTCATTACAAATATAATATTATGTTATACACTTATATGATGAATAAATATTGATAAAACATATAATTATGAATTATCTTTATGGCATGATTTAATAGGTTTGATAACTCATTGAAATCACAATGTTTAGACATTTTAGACTTTTGGTTATTAGTTAATTAGACTTTTTGTAACTACTTTCTGACATTTGGTACTAGAAATTATTTCCGCCCATTTTATTGAAATAAGTAAAAACGTATTTTATCATAACTTATTCCTGTTAAAAAAAATGCATGCAGCACCAATAAATTCATGTAAGATTATCTGTAAAATGACTCCATTAAATTCGTATCGATTATAGAACCACTTATAATTATGAAAGATATTATCACATAAATACATTATTTAGTGAGTTAAAATATTGAATAAATTAATAAAGAATAGTACTTTTAGACTCAAAACCAACACTAACTTTATACAAATTATTATTATTGCTTTTTACTTAAATTGAGAGTTGAGACTTTGTTCTCAAATATAAAACTTGTACTCAACTTTTTAAATGAAGAAAAATGTTAACTTGTTTCCCAAATCAAACAAAATAATTTCGCTTATTCTGAGTGAAACTCAACAACAATTTTAAATTATATATATATATATATATATATATATATATATATATATATATATATATATATATATATATATATATATATATATATATATTAACCCATATTACACAATAATTTAATCAATATAACTGTATAGACCATTTTAAAAATTAGCTCATTGTACAAAATAATTAAATCAATATAATTGTATAAACCATTTAAAAAAAATAATACTTTCATTTTGTACTAGTACTTTTGTTTCATTATTTTCTTTGTTGATCAACATTATTATTTTATATTTTATACTTTTTATAGTTTGTTGCGTTAACAATATCTTTGAAATTCATTGAATAAGTTATTTAAGTATTTATACAAGAATAAGAAGCTTGGAAGAGGCATTGAGATTTTTCAAGAACTTTCAATTTTTTAAAAAAAGTTTGTATTTGTTATTTAATTCTAGTTAATATTATCAATTAATTTGTGCTATTTTATTTTTACTCTTAAATATTGACTGTTTAACTTTTAATCTTTATTTTCTAACATTTATTTATCTTTTACCATTTTCTAACAACTATTTCATCAATTTTCAAAATAAAAAAAATAATAACTGAATAAAAATTTTAAAACTATTTATTGAGTTAATATTAAAATTACTTCAAATTTAATTACATAATTTATGTAAGGCCATTTAAATGTGAACATTATAAATGGATGTTAGTGGAATGACAATTTTTTTATTTATCTTAAAGCTTTTTTTTTTTGTTGGCAAATTGTTCATAAAATGAATTTATTTTAATAAATAATCTTTTTTCAATGTTAATTATAATAACAATGTTAAACACCATAATCAAAATTATTTCACAAACAACAAATGTGTTCTTTTCTTTCTATATTTTGTCTATATTATAATTATCACGAAATTTTCGTTCGATATTTTATTCCAGGTTGTATTATACAAATACGACTAAAATATAGTTAAAAATCGCCTCTATAAATCATTTTTAAGTGAAGAGAAAACTTATTTTTTGTTGAAGAGTTCATTTCTTAACTCAAATGTATCTTATTATATAAGTTTTTACAATTAAGTGGTTTATATAATTTTAAATTTTATATTTTTACAAATTCATAAATTATTTTAATTTTAAAATTTTATAAAGTTATATGAAATTAGCTAAATTATATTATTTTTTAAAATATTACTTATTTAAATAGATAAACTCTTTTCATTTGTTTATTATTATTTTTTAGATTAAATTTATATTTAATTATATATATAAATAATAATATATAACTAATATTATTTTTAAATAAACTTTCGAAATTGTACTTAATTTAGAAATAATTAATAATTTGGAATAATATTTTTAATTTAAAACCAATATAATAAAATATGCTAGGCCTGTTTACTGACAGTTTACAATTAAATCACACGTTTATAAAGCCCAAATAAAATTGAGGCGTCAAGGCCTCAACATACATTTTGAATTTAGACCGGCCCAAATAAATTTCAAGATAACTATATAAGTCCAAATATTTGTTTTGTTCATTAATCAAATTTAGATCACTATATAATATAGTGGTACTTCATAATTCGTACTATTCACTCAAATATTCATAACTTCAGTTGTGGTTAATAAATTTGAGTAATTCAACTTGGGTTAGAAAGTTGATATATCCATCTTTCAAATGGAGACAGTCTTGAGCCATGGTTCGACATTTAGAGAATCCTCATTCTCCTCAATCATGATTATTCTCTCTTGGGAAACGTGCATCATCATCTTCTTTGCTTTAACCTTGTCTATGTCTCATGATTATGATTAGTTCCTTTTGTAAAATGGTTAATTTTTTCACAAAAACAAAAGAGTTCTGAACTCAAAACAAAAACGTAACAATTCTTCAAATATCAACTGGTCAATTACTTAGGGTTAGAGTTTGTCTATGAAGACATGAGTATGGGACATAACGTCATTGGCTCTTTCCTAATACGTAAACAAACACCGGACTCTTAAAACGAACCTCTGGTTTTCTTTTCTTTAGTTTATTTCAGAAGAAAATTAAAGTTGCGACTCTAAAGTCAATTAAATCGATACATCCGCTAGTGAATCGATTTGAAACATGTACGGGTTAATTCAAAAATCCTATTTTAGAGAACTCTATTTTTGGTTCCTCACCTCTTTCCATTTTTTTACGAGATATATAGTAATGTAAGTCAATGGTTCTCTAACACAGCTTGCCTTAACACACGAAAATTGTTTTCTCATAAAAAACAGTGCACGAGTCGAACGTAATATAAAAATCTTTTGTCTCCTACCGCGGGAGCACTTGAGAAAGGTAAGACATTGGATCAATAATTTTTGGATCGCACATACCACCCTTAAAGACCATGTAATTATTTTAGGTTAAACAAAACGAAGGAAAAAAATGTGTACAAAAGTAGAGATTAATAACTCTTCTAATCTATATTTTATTATTTAAAAAAAGGAAAAAAAAAATAAGTTAGATAATTTTCATAAGTATTTTTTAAAAAAGTTCTATATTAAAAATAAATAAATAAAATTATTATATGATTTTTACTAATAAGTTTTTATTTACATAATTTTAAATTTATCATTTTATAAGTTTATAAATTATTTTAATTTTAAAATTTTATACAGTTTTATAAAATTAACTAAATTATATTTATTTTTAAATATTAATTTTTTAAATAGATAATTCTTGTTATTTATTTATTATTATTTTTTAGATTAATTTTATATTTAATTATATATAAAAATAATAATATATAATATATAACTAAAACTTATTTTCAAATAAACTTTCCAAATTTTACTTAATTTATAATTTTTTAATTTAACACCGTTATTATAATAAAATGTGATAGGCCTTCAGCATACATTTTGAAATTGGACCGGCCCAAACAAACAAAATAACTATAAGTCCAATTGACTGTAAATATTTATTTATTTTTGTTCATTAATCAAATTTAGGCCTCCACAATATTTACAGTATAATATAATGGTACTTCATAGTTCATACTATATGTCTTCTTTTCCTTTTTAATTGAGAGTTAAATTGAATATAAATATTAGGTAATTTTTCATATTTTGTAAATAATTATATTTGTTTTGATAGGAAATAATGATAATGAAATGGTCTTTGCTAAAATGAATTTAAATTGTCAAAAAATGATATTTGTTTAGCTAGGAAATAATGTTTTTATTTTTAAAACGGTTAATACTATTTTATTAAAAATTTCAAAAGTGAGAAGGTCAAGAATCAAATCTAGACAAATCCTAGTCAGGTTAAAATATGGCAATCAAAAAAACTCTAAAGAAACATATAAATAGTATTCTTAAAAACAAACAACAAAGATTACAAACGAAAAGAATACAATTAAAAATATATCATAATTACCTCAATCATGGTCTTTATTTTTATATAAACCAGTTGTATCATAAGACTTTCTTCCCCTTCCCCCTTTCTCTTGCGATGTAAGCAGATTAAATTCAAGAAGATGATGAGCCTTGCTTATTCACATTGTGTAATCTTTCTTTGTACGAACCCCGTGCTAATCTGATAGAAATGATTTTTTTTCCAAGATTTCAAGGTTCTTATCTCTGTTGTCCTCTACTTAAATTTTAGAATTCTTGCCTTTGTTTCTTTCAGCATCAGTTTTGGTATCCTTTGCATCAGCATTGGTATCATCTACTTCAACTTGATTAGTTTAAGTATCTTTCTCTCTGATTTCTTTTACTACAGTTTGACTTGTTTGATAATCAACTTCATTTCTTTTTTCTCAACCTTTGTTTCATTAAAATATTTATCATCTTCTTAATTAGAGTCTCCTTTACCTTTTTTTACTTCAATCACATTGCTTTCTTTCTTTTCAGAGTCCTTATTGACTTCAACTTACTGTTTTTTCTCCACATTTTACTCTTTGGTGTTAGACTCTTTTGTTTTATTTTCCTACTTTTTTTTTCCTGCATGTCTTTTCAGTATTCTCTGCTCTTCTTCCTTAGCCTGAACACATTTCATGTTGGCATATTGGAAACTATTGCAAAATGAACACATGTGTGACCTCCGCTCATAAGTGATTTCCATGACAGTATATTTTTCTTTCTTGTCAATCACTGTCATTTTATCTAGAAATGTGCTTCGATGATGCACCTCCATGCTAATTCTAAAAAAAATACTCGTTTCCTTCAATAATTTGGTCCATATATAATGGTCTACCCAATAAACTTACAAAATATTTTAGAGCTTCTACATTATACATGTGTGCAAGAATATTCCAAAGTTTGAACCATATCTATGTTGTTTTCTTAGGTTTGCTTAATATGTTCAAATCTTTAGTCCATCTTTCCAACTTCATGTAGTTGGATTCAATATATATATATATATGTCTATTTTTTCAGAATTTCTCTAGATTTGATCATTCTTGAATTTCAGAAAGTAGAGATCATATACATTTGTTCAAAAAAATTTCAGTTTCTTTCTCTCCTATTGCTTCATAAGTGTCTCTTTAGTGACTAGGAAGGAGACTCTATTATTTCCTTGTAGTTCCCCACCACTACATTTTCTCATTCTTTAACATAATTTTCTTCTATTACAACAGGCAATTTAAATTCAAAAGAAGAATTCAGTATCTCCATTTTTGTTTGTACATTGCCCAAGTAAAAAATTTCTTTTTATGCATGATCTTTAGCCTTTTTCCAAATGTTGTTCTTTCACACCTCATTGATTTTCCATGTATAATTACTTATGATAGTGTATGTCTTCGATTTAGGAGCCTTCATTAATTTCCTCATTGTTGCAACAAACCATTTCACTATCACTTCATATTCATCATTCTTGAGTAATTTTCAGTTTTGGAGATAGCGAATGTTAAGCTAGAATGTTGTGTTTTTCATTTTTTTCTCCTTGTTAAGTACCGTCTCTCCTTTTTAGAATGCATCAGGAGTTTAGTGATTTGATTTTTAAGTCCAAATAAATTGACTCTTTTATTATACTCTATCATCCAAACTCATTCCTTCTTATCCTTGATCTCTACATTATTTTCCAAAAACTTTTTTAGCAGCAATTGAGTCTTTGTTGCTTTCTTGCACTTTTTCATTAATTATTTTTTTAGCTATTCTGTTAATTTTCTTCTCTGCAGTTTCTTTGATTCTTTAATAACAAAGTCTTGCACTTCTTTCGCCTTGTTGTTGCACTTCTTTCGCCTTGTTATTTTTTTTTTTACCCATATTCCAATAAGACTTCAGAACAAGGGTTTAAAGTCAAGGCAACAATCTTAAACAACGAACTTGTTCAAATCATAATCAATGTTTATTGATTTCGCAACTTATAACCCTATAAGATTTTTCTCCGATGTGTCGAACGTGCCATACGTGTTGATCTTTACTCCAACCACGTTTCCCGTAATCGACCACCAAATCAACTGAATCGTGTGATCGTGCTAACTGTGTCGAACGTGTCGATCGTGCTAATTGTGTCGAATGTGTTAGACGTGCCGATAATATTGATTCCGACGCAATTCTTGTGGAATATAAGAATGTACACGTTTTTTAGGGGAGAAAATTTAAGATTCCATTGTTAGAAAATTTTTGCCGAAAATCTCCAAAATATTTATCCCTCTAAGGTTCATGCTTTTTGTAAGACATTCTAGGAAATAATGTTGTTGTAGTGTTCTTTGGCTAAAATGAATTTAAACCACTTAAAAAAAAATGTTTTTTAATCTCCTAATTAATTGATATAGGTTTTGGGTTTAGAACGTCTAATTTGTCACCAAGAACAACTGTGAGGCACCATCTTTTAAATCCTAATCTCTATTTCCCAATATGCATTTTAGTGAATACATAAATATAAAAAGTATCAAATATATTATTTTAAAATTAATATTTTCATTTTTTAATAAAAAAAAAAATCTAAAAAGAGAAATATCCTTTTAGAACTTTGTTTATTAGAAAATGAAATTTTGTTATTGTCATTGCTTAAATAGTGAGCTTTTATTTGTAGTATCCTTACAAGATTAAAGATTTTTATCCATATATTCAAATTTCACTGCTTAACTAAAGAACTATGATTATCATTAGCACAATCATAAGTTATATTACATTTTATTTTTCTTTCTAAAATGTCATTTTTTTAAAAGGGTGGAAAGTGTCAATGTAAATTGTTTATATTTGATATTTATTTAGAAATAAACACTTTAACCGTCGTCGCAGTCGTCATAATCATGGTCAAAGTCGTAGTTATAGTCCTAGACACCTGTTTAAAAATGTCAATTTTAATTATAAAAAACAATAGTTCTACTTGTAAAAAAACATATATATCATTTCAAACAAGCCTTTACAACCTATTTTTTCAAGGAAAAGTATGAACTTTGTAATCTTGCACTAGATTTCACAAGGTTTAATCTATTTTCATTTTAAATCAACTGAAACCTAAGCAATCTCCATTGTGTATCGGCGATCGATTTTGCTTATCTTCTTCCCTACGATCTTTCGCTTCCCCTTTCATATTCATATAATCGTGAGATTCTCGGCACTTGTTGTTAGTTTTTTGGTAAGATTACTCTATTCGAGTTTCTTTGAGTTTGATTATATCTTATACATTCTCCTTCATGTATGTAGTTGAATCAATTTTACTTTTTTTCTCGATTCTATATTTGATTCGATGATCAGATCTTTATCGTGATTTGTATCTATTAAGGTTAACTATGATTTGATTATTTCGTATTTTTTTCTCGTTTATTTAGGTGGTTGATCGTTTCATTGCTCATTCAAGGTACGCAATTATTCATCGTCGTATCATTGAGTAGACATTGTTCCAAAATTTTGTCCAATTTCATTGTTCTCGTATTTGTTAACTACTCTGTGAATTGCTAAATTTCTTTATTTGTTAAGGCTTCGATTAGTTACCTTGTTGTCTATTAAAATGCAAATCAACAACCGAGTCATAACCGTCCTTGTCAAATACTAATATATAGCAACATCAATTTCATATATAGTTTTGGTATAACCATGTAATTATATTTCTATTTTGATTTGGTTAAAAACACTTCTTCTTAATTTACAATCACTTGGGTAGGTACATTATGTATTCTTATTGATTTCATCTATTTTCCCACTATGTTATGTACTAAAAGGTTAATTGTATCTTGGTTATTGATATTTGTTGTTTTATAGTTTGTTTATCCATGGTTGATTATTGTGTGACTATACATATTTGTTTGAAGATAACTTATCTGTTCATTGCATTTTAAATGTCATGTCAGATTTTTTATGTCTTTGTCAACATAATTAAGTTATGAATTTTTAATAATTTTTTATATATTGAAACTCATTAGAATAGTTTAAGTGACATAATTTTTTTTAAAAAGATCAAACATGACAATCTTAAATGGAATGAAAATTAGGACAGTACATGTTAACTTTCTACCATGTACCAAACAAAACAAAGTTTTCTATACATAATTTGTTAACATATTTATTTTAACTACATAGTTTTGTACCTACAACATTATTCATTTCCCCTTCGTATGATTTTTGTTTCTTATATAATTTTCAGGCCTACCATTACCCTGTTCATTCTGATTTAGTAATGCTATGAATTTTATTATAATTATTTCAGCAAATTTTATCACATTTATCAATTAAATAGTCATTGCAAAACATTTTTATTAACTTTTTTTCCTGCTTGGGATATTAACTTTGATTACACCATTTCATCTTCTAAACTAATTAACTTATTTTCATTTATTTTTAGGTCTCCCCTCTTCTAGAAGGATGCCAATATCTCCAACCTTAACTTCCATAGGTATGTTTATACACTTTTCAATTTCAATATTATGTATTTGATCAATAATGCATTCGAATTCTATACATTTAGAAGGTAACCGTCTGAAAAATGTGTTACATTTAACAAATTTTTTAGTTCATTTTAATATATTTTTTAAAAACAATTTAAAATATATAATATTATAACATTTTTATAGACATAAATAAATTTCAGGTGGTTTCACTAATTTATTCCAAAGTTTTGGATCTTAGCTTCAAATTATATAAATATTTATTTCTATCTGTCTTTTTATAGGTCCTCCAAAAGGGGTGACCTTAGATAGAAGAGTTTTATTATATATTCAAAATTTCATAAAATATTTACTTTTAAAAAAAAATCTAAAATTTAGTATGTTTCAAATAACTTTGAAATTATATTTGTATACATCTCCTCGTTTGGTTTGAGGAGGTGGTTATTGAAATTTTTCTTGACATGTTTGATTCATTTTTTTAACTAGTTTTTTACGATTAAATGTTAAAAATATTATTTTTTAAAAAAAATAAATTAGTTTTTAGGGTTAAAAGTCAAAAATATTATTTTAAAAAAAAATAATTAATTTTATATGATTAAATTAAGAGTATTTTTTTATTTTATATAAATGAATGATTAGATTGTTGAAATGATGACAATTTTGAAATAAAATACGCAAGAAAGCAAAAAAATGTCATTTATTTGAAATGTTTTACCCAAAAACTCAAATATCACATTAATTTTAATAGATCAAATCATTATATTTATTAATCAAAATATTAAATTACTCATTATTTAAATATTTGCATAATTTTATTATTAAATAAAATAAAAATATTTAAGTAATACATACTTCCAAATCTTTTTTTTTTTTCAAATCATATCAAAACTTAATTTTTTTTTCTCATTTTCCTTGGAGGCTAATATGTCTGGTGAAAATAAATAAATATTTTTTATCATTATTTTTTAAAAAAAAATTGAAAATCAAAATTTTCCCAGAATTAACAACCAGAGTCCAGCCGGCAAGAGCTTTCCGACATTTTTTTTTTCCAAAAAAAAATATCGGACTCCAAACCTATATATATTCGGCTTTGACTCAAAAAAAAAAAAAAAAAAACCTATCTTTCTTACAAACATATATAAGATAACAAGGGGGGGAAACAAAGCGTAGTGACTACGCCTTCTTCAGCCCAGTTTACTCTTTCTCTTTCATTTTCCGGTCGCCGCCACTCTCCTCCGCCTTCTTCCCCATCAGATGTCTTTTGATCTCGGTGAAAGGCATCATTGGTTACGTCACTTCGCCTTTTGTTTCATGAATCGCGGTCGTTTTTGTTGTTCACGGAAGAATTTGTTTCGTCACTGGACTTGATCAAAGGGTTTTCTTTGTTCAAGTCAAATACCCATTTGATTTCCTTTTCCCCCTCTTTATCTTTATCTTTCTTTTAGAATATTCTTCAATTTTGTCTCTATCGCACTCAATTTTACTTGTTGACTGTAAAGGATCTTCCCGGGGTGTGGGACGTTCTGATTCGACTGTACCAATGGTGAAGAAGACGTCCCGTTTTCCTGGAATGAGATTCTATCCCACTGATGTTGAACTTATTAAGTTCTATCTGAAAAGAAAGATTATGGGGAAACGCCTTCCTGAAGTTATAGCTGAAGTTAATATTTACAAGTTTTCTCCATGGGATCTTCCAGGTATATATATCTGTTTATCATTTGAATTGTCTGATACTGAACTTTAGCTTTCTCAATTGCTTACTATATTATATCTCTTGTGTCTTTAGATAAAGCTCTTTTAAAAACTGGGGATCTTGAATGGCTTTTCTTCTGCCCTAAAGAGATGAAATATGGTACTGGAATTAGGTTTAATCGTGCTGTAGAAGGTGGATACTGGAAATCCACTGGAAGGGATAGGCCTGTTAGGCAAGATGAAGCCGCTGTGGGGATGATAAAGACTCTGGTTTTTCATATAGGACAAGCCCCAAAAGGTGATAGAACTAACTGGGTCATCCACGAATATAGGATTGTAGACCCATTATTGGCTGAAGCTGGGTTTATCCAGGTACTGTTTGAAACTAAACATTTGTATATTATGATGTTTCCTTGTTTGATTATGGTTTTCCTTGAATGCAGGATGCATATGTTTTATGCAAATTGTTTCAGAAAAGTGGGTCTGGCCCCAAAAATGGTGAACAACATGGAGCACCATTCAAAGAGGAAGAATGGGACAGCGATGATGAAGGAGATGATCCCCTTTTGGCATATTACAAAATTTCAGAAAAAGTTCTTCCTGAAGTTCAACGGGGAGAATGCAGTGGTTATGCTACAACTGAGGTTCCTTTACCTGAACCTGCTGTTCAAACCTTTGTTGAGGATGACAGTCTTACTGTCATGATGGGAAATTTTACTGCTGAGGTACAATGAAATATATATAGTTTTGATTCACAAATCATGATTTTATTTGTTGTGAAAGCTTTAACCATTTTTTCTTCTATTTGGGATTTGTTTCTTGATAGATGCCTGGAGGTAATGAAACTAGTGGTGGCGTAGTTCTGGAGGGACCTGTTCTTGAAGATGGCAATGACATCTTTTCCGGGCTAGCCGATTTGGGTGATTGGAGGGGTTTTGATGAAGTAAGCCCATCACCCTTAACCGTGGCCTATGATCATGGTCTTTGTTTAGGTTTGGACGACCTAAAATACCCATTGGAGGATAGTTCTGCACCTTCCCATTAGAGTTCTTCTTTCCTTTTTTTTTTCTTTTCTGAAACAATTATCCATTTGATCTCCCATCTCATCTCATTTATAAATATGCAAATAAATCTTTGAACTGATTCATATGTGTTTTTGAACTCTGTATATTGATGCTCAACATTGACTATTTTTATCATTTTTAATGCTTTTTGGTCATTTTTTAAGTTTTGTCATAATCTTTGAATTTGCTCTATTGTGCTTGAACTTATTACAATATTTACAATTGTGTTAGTAATAGAGATATTTTACTCAAATTTCAGTAAAATTTGATTGATTTTTTTTGTAAAACAGTTATATAATTTTTTTTTATTATTTTTTTTAACTTGTCGTTATGTTACGGACTATTTTAAAATATTTTAAGTTAAAACAATTAATTTACTAAAAATTCAAACAAATAGTAAAAACATATAGATAAAACAATAATTGAAATAAATATAAACGGATGGTAATAATTAAGAAAAACAATAGTTTGAACTTTAAAGGATAAAAATCACTAGACTGGAATAAAATTGGGGGCTAAATTTGAAAAAAGTGAGTCCTAAATGGATGGTCGGAGAGTTGCCACGTCATGTCTTACGGCTCCTGTCCGTTCATCGACGTGGTTATGTCAGTCCCTCACATTTCCACTTTATGCACTTTCCGGTCCCTTTTCTGGTTTTCATTGCCGGTTCAATAGAGATCATCTCTGTAGAAGCTTCTTGCTGTAAATTGAAGACAGGAGATCTCGCTAACAACCAGGATTATGCGAAAAATCCATAAGATCACGTCTCTTCTTTCACTAGGGTTCGCTCGCCGAGCTACTACGTTGCAGAACAATGTCTGTCGTTCATTCTGTGATCAGTCCCATTCAACTTCTCCTAGACGCCCAGGTTATTTCCATTTCTCTTGATATGACTACTGTTTGACGATATCTTCATGTCTCAAACATAATTTAGTTGCTTTAAGGTTTCACAAGCTTTTCCTGTAGTTTAGCAGGCTGTTAGACACATTTAGTTAATGAGCATTGTCAATGTGAAGAAGTTTTCAGCTTGGTTGCTTTGGTTGAGTTGTCATCAAAATAGCGGCCATTTGGTTGATATACAAGTTGAAAGATATATACCATAATGGGTCAACATTAGGGACATATCAAAATGATCAGAAAAATTATGAACATATATCTATTTTCTCAATAAAGAGCTTTCAAATGTGATAATATCTCTCTTAAAGAGGTTGATCTGAACAACTTAAGTATCATAAAATAAAAATACTCAACAATTAGCATGTAATACTGTTAAATAGCAATGTATTTGTAAAGGCAGCTTGACTCTGATGGATATATATGTTATTCGCAAGTTATGATGCTTTGACTTGTTTGTGGTTGGTAGTGGTAAGTGTGTTCAACGGTTTCGTTTTCATTTCAGGACCCTTAATCCAGTACAGGCAACTTGTAGATCAAGGGAAGTTACAGCATGACCCGTATCAGGAAAACGTAGCTATTGATTTGGAAAATCTTCTTGGAAGATTGGAGCAGTATGGGAAGGATATGGAAGAGTATCATGTGTGGTTGAATTTATCTTAATTAAATATTTTACTTGGGGAAAAAATTAATTGGATATGTATTTTATTATTATATTTTGCAAATGTCCAACATGACAGGCTAAATTAGAAAAATGGGAGGAGGCAAGGGAGAATGAGAGGCGCAGGCTATTGATGGAGGAGGCTAAAGTTAAACAACAAGAGGGAATATGGGCATCAATAAAGAAGAATCGGGGTAGACTTATAGATAGATTGGTCTCAAGGTAATGTGTTTTTGTCATTGTACTTTCTCTGAGAATTCTTGCTAGGATGCAACTTAATTTCCTTGTTTGTTTTGAGTTGCTTATGTAAGAATGTTTGTGCAATGAAAAGCTATTAAATATAACTAAAAAAACATCAATGATGACTTAACTAGCTGCTAGCAACATAATGAATGGAAGTGGTACTGAAAATGGATCTAAAAATATAGTGATTATTCCAAGAAGCAGACTAAAAAGACAGAAGGCTCAAAACAAATAAGTCCTGAATGTTTGTAATAGTGTTTTTTATAGGATAGAACCATTTCATTACTCCATATTTTTGCAAAATATGTTTGCAATTGTTACTGTTTGCAAAATATGTTTGCAATCTCCATAATGTTTTTTGCTAAATATTATGGGATCAGATATTCTAAACCTTTGGACATTTGGACTTTATCTTAACCTTTACCCACTTGTATTTGCAATTGATAGTAGTTACATCTACTCAGGGGGAAATCATTCGGTATAGAACCTGGAGTAGGTAGATGGGTATCATATATTATTCGAGAGAAGAAGCTGGATTCACTACTAGGCCGGCGTCCAACTGCTCCTCCAGCCCCCAAGGGACTTTACCTGTATGGAAGTGTTGGAAGTGGTATGTTGCAATATATGTATATGCTTCAGACTATCTGATTTACTTACAGAATACATGGTATGTCCAGAACCAAATTACAAGCTTTGGTGAAAATCTAAAACTTCAATTAAGTTTTAATATATTCACCTTTACATGGATATGGTGGTCCATTGACACTTAGCTATCCTTTGATGGCCAGATATAATTAAAAAAATGTTTCCTGAACTAGTTTTTCTTGGGTAAAGCTTCAAAGAATTATCCCTGTTTGAATCCACCCTGGTCGGGTCTATATATCTCAACATGTGATTTGTATGAGTTGTCATTTCCTTTTGCAGAACGGTCAGGCTCTACTTCCCTGGGTTTCTTGTTTTAAGTTTCTTCACCATTAAGAGAGGGCAAAATATTAATGGAAATTATTTCCGGAACTAGGAATCGATCAGAGATATATACATTCCTTATTATTTCGTTTATGAGATTGATTTATCTTGGTTATGTTTTCTTGTGAGATTCTCCCTTGGTGTTCCTTGTAGCTGTTCCTCATTCTTTTCTGCATTTTCTTCTCTGCTTGGTCATGTTATTGTTCATTAACTGACAGCATTTCTTACTTTATAGGCAAGACGATGCTTATGGATATGTTTTATGGTGCCACCGAAGGAATTATTAAACATAGAAGAAGGTTTCATTTCCATGAGGTGAGATTTTCTTGCATCTACTTGTGACGTCATTACAAGAAATTTGTGTTTCATTGAATGTAGTCTTCTCTTAGATGGATTGTGTTGTCTGATAGTTATGGATTTTTTTTGTCCTATCCAAACTCTGTCACCTTTTGTGTCAAGCATTTGATGAACGTCATCCTTAATTCGAATTTAGAAGTGGTATTGATTCTGCATTTGTTGACTATATAGCTTGCTTATAATTTATTGGTGGTGATGTAGGAGCAACCAAAATAGAGAGAAATTCTATTGGCAGAACATTTATGCATGGGCCTCATATACCTTATAACCTGTGCCATATGCTTTTGAAAATGATCTAACGATCCAAAAACATTTGACTAACTGAATATCTGATAGCCTATTATCATTATTAGTTATTTGGAACTCGATGCCTGTATGATCTGCACAGATTTCAGACCAGACTTTTGTATTACAATTGTTCAGTTATTAACGCCATAGAGACCTAATGAGATCATTGATAAATCTGTTAACATGATTTAAGTGATGTTAGAAATTATGATGATTCTTGATGCTAAGTGTTCCAATGTGCCCGCTCCAGTGGTTTGATTTTAACCAATATACATATGATGGCGAAACCCCCATAGCATGAATAGTACATATCACTTGAAGCTAGTTGAAGAAATTGATGTTGGGCCATTTGGAAAAATAGATTGTTGAAGAAACTCACTATCTAAGTTCTGATGTAATATGTAATTAGGATCTTCTTGTGGACTACACATTTTTTATTCTACTTGGAAGTGGGTGGTGAGAGACAAAGAGTTCAGTTCATAACTCCATATCATTATGTGAATGGGATTTAGGATGGAAAATTTAACAGATAAAGAACAACTATGCTCCAATCAAAATAGTTTTATGTCAAATGTGCTCTCTTTTCCTTTGTTAATGTGTTAACATAATTTTGCAGCCACAAAATTTAACATTTCTTTGTTACAGGCTATGCTGTCAATACATGAACATATGCATAAGATATGGGAGAATCAAATGGAGGAGAAGACTCAGAAATCAGGGATTTCTAGTTGGATCATGAATCTTCCCTTTGATGCAAAAGTTAAGGAGTGGATGGTTGCTGAAGAAAAATATAAAGAAGCAACTCAGATGAAAAATATACTTCCAGAAGTTGCTGATAAATTTCTCATTGATCATCAAGTACACAAAGGAGGTGCCAGCATCTTATGTTTCGATGAGATTCAGGTAAGATTAACAGGGTGATGGTTCATCCATGTCCTGTTATATTCCAGTTGTTCAGTGGCTTGTCCATAAAATCATGTCATTATGCTTGATGCATGTATCATACATGGAACTGGCTGTTTATGATAATCCATATTGAGACGTTTCACAATGAAACTTCTTGATATTCCAAAGTTTTCTATTTGTTCCTTTTTAGATTGTTTTATCATTGGATATAAGGTGTTGACACAGTTACATGATTTGATTATTTTATTTGAGATTGAATTCGTTGATGCTTGCCTAATATTTGTATATTTCAACAAGTTGCTCTAGACCATCTTTTTCTTTTTTTGAAAAATTAATGCCTTGTATTATAAATAAGATATTATGAAGACCACCTCCTCATTCTTGAATTAGTTTAACAGTATAAATATTCTTGGTTTGTATTACAGACAGTTGATGTGTTTGCTATTGTGGCCTTGTCTGGAATTGTAAGCAGATTGTTGAGCACTGGAACTGTTCTTGTGGCAACCAGTAATCGTGCACCTAGTGACTTAAATCAGGTATTTCTGTAATGAAACTTTGTACATCTTTTTTCTGGTATTGTTTCTAGTTTGTTGAGGTGCCAAGTTAAAGAAGGGGAAATGGAGTAGATTGACAATTGACACTCAATCTAAAATATTCATCTAGTTCCTGCAAGTATTATAATGACATGTTTTTTTCAGGATGGTATGCATTGGGAAATCTTTTTCAAGCTTGTTTCCAAATTGGAGGAACATTGTGAAACTGTGCTGATAGGAAGTGAGATTGATTATCGTCGCCATATAGCAAAAACATCTGGTGAAAAAGTGAGAACTTGAACAACTATGTCTTCTGAATTCAGTGCCTTGTATATTGCACTCATTCAACAATTTTCTTGCATGAACGTTATGTGTTTTATCCTTAGATCTATTTCTAGAGAAATGAATGTACAATCATAGGACCCAATGATGACAGGTTTAATGACCCTATTGAATTTCAGAAACCACAGTTATTACCCTTTAACGGGCAAATCCTCATTGTGTCACAATTCTTTCAAGGCCTCATACTATTGTTTAAACACAAGACAATCTATTCTGTCAAATGCGAATACTTTAAAGAAAGATAATCTTGATTACTGGTTGTTATTGTGGTCACAATGAAAATGTGTTTCGAGCCTAAGCAACCTCTTGGGCACCAGCTTCTGCCTGCGCCCTGCGGAAGTGTAGTTTCCAAAACTTTATTGCTGTTAAAAGATTGGTATATATATATCTTATTGGTCCTGAAAAAAGATGCTGTAGAACTATCTTACTTGATTTCAACAAATCTATTCTCTTAATAAAATTGGTATATATATATATATATCTTATGGTGATCTCTTTTATACCAGTTGAATTTGACGAGTAATATGAGAGTCTGATAAATAGGTTCAGCCTTTCAGGATGGAGTAAATGAATGTTCATTAATGACTGCATTTGTAATTTAATTATCAACCAGTTACCATGTGTGTTGAGATGCCAGTTACTTAGAATTACTACTATGTAGCTTATATATGTTCTTGAGTTTATGTATTATTGTAGGTTCGTTACTTTTGGCCACTTGATAGCATTGCTGTAAAGGAGTTTGAGAATGCCTGGAATGAGGTTGTCATGCAATCTGGAGGAGTTATTACCAGGGAAACTATTCCGGTGATGTTTGGCAGGTACTTCTATTCTGAAAGTAAAACTGTAACTGAATGTAACCATTATGAATTAGATCTGATTTTTGCTATCAGAACTCTGGAAGTTCCACAAAGCTGTAATGGAGTAGCAAGGTTCTCATTCGAGTATTTATGTGGAAGACCGGTATGCATGGCTAATGAGTTCTAGTGAAATATTTGGATTGTTGAAATCGAGATGAATAATTTTGTAAATCAATTCTCACACGGGTTAAATTAATGTGTTTAGAATACTAAGAATCTAGTCATTTACTATCTTGAACCTTCAGGTTGGAGCAGCAGATTACATTGCCATATCAAAAAATTACCACACAGTATTTATCACCGACATTCCTATTATGAGCATGCGAATTCGCGATAAGGTGCCATTCTTTTTCTTATTTTTAACTATCTTTAATTTATTTATTTTCCTTTCCCTTCGGGTTCTAATTTTCTTCTCTCATCTGCTCAAAGGTAAAGTGATCAAGTTGTTTGTTTATCATCTGTGATTAAATGACATGAATATTGACAAAGAGTTTTAGAGAATGTTAACTAGTTCTACTATGCATTTCTTTTATATGGAAAAATGAACATTTTGAGAAGACTTAGGACACTGTAGAGTGTATAGGATAGGATAAGAGGAAGAGGGTGAGATTTTAGAGAAATAGGAAAGACTTATATTGATATAGGAGAGAAGATAAACATCACACTATTCATTTCATACCAATAAATGGAGAGTACATGATTTTGCTGAAGACTCAAAGGAAATCCAAGTTTATCTGTGTGGAATTTTTTGAATGGAGAGAGCAAAGAAGTGTTTTTGATATATTATACAAGTGGGAAAGTAATTATCCTTAATTAGGATAAATCAGAATTCTTAAAGTATAGCAACTAATATATTCTAATTTCATCTATTAAGGTAAATCAGAATCCTTATAATATTTCAACTAATTTATTTTAATATATTTAAAAATTAATTAGAGAAAAAAATTAAATCCTTCTGAACTTTTTATTATTATTGTATAAAGATTGTAAAAAGGTGATTCCTTGACAGGCACGAAGATTCATCACACTCATTGATGAGCTATACAATCATCATTGTTCCCTTTACTGTTCTGCAGCTGCGTCTATTGATGAACTATTCCAGGGAACTGAAGAGGGAGCACTTTTTGATCCGGAAAGGTGTGTACTTTAATCTGGTCTATTCATTTAATGACTTTGGTTCATACCTAATGGTTGCTAGTGTGAGTCTTTTATACCATTTATGCATGTAGTTTAGAAAAAATGCACTGCCTTATAAAAACATTGACAAAGACTGAACGATACAAATAGTGATTCTATTGGTAGCGAACTTTGTACTCTGATAGACCAATACATGCCTTTGTATAGGTTATGATAGAGGCATATATGATAAAATCTCTTAGGCTATGATTGGTTCAGGCAAAATTGGAATTGTATTGGGGTCCAATTCCAAATCCTCTTTGTTTGTTTGATGACTTAAAATAAGGAATTGAATGAATATGATTTCTTACGTTTCAATTCCATCATTTCTACTTTAAATTGCAATTCTTTCTCCTTATTGTTCGTTCCAACTATACACATCCATTGTATAAGGAAGTTTATAAAACACTGAACATAATAAATACTAGACTGAAATTAAATAAAGTTGATAAAACCAGACATACTAAACCTAAAATCTGTAGTTATTATTGTCATAAGTAGCTGCTTCTATCAAACTGATGATTTCTTTTTTCTGCTCAACCAGTTTCCAGTTTGAGACCGAGACAGAAGGTGGAAAGCTTCGTAGAGATGTTTTAGCAGTAGGTAACGTGAGTTCAAGTGGTGCACCTGCTGGTATTATCTCTATGCTCTCAGGTCAAGAAGAGATGTTTGCTTTCCGTAGAGCTGTAAGCAGTTTCTTTTCTCCGTGTACTTTTTCAAGCTAGTTATTTTCAATCTTTTATAAGTTCTGTGTTGTTCATATATCATTGTTATCTTAGTTTTCTCTAGATGCTTGGCTTTCTACAAAGAAAAAACTTGAGTAGATTTCATGCATTATCGTTTATGCAGGTCTCTCGCTTGATTGAGATGCAAACACAATTGTATATCGAAGGTGTCAAATGTCTTCATCCCCATTTTAATACAAGGAATTATTCTCATACATTAGCATCATGGTCTCCGCAGACTGTAATTTCAGCCAAGTAACTGTTCTGGTTTAACTGTTGTATTAAAAAAACTCTTTGTATAAATGGGCTTTTGGAAGCACTTCTATATTTGGATTTGAATAATAAAACAACAATAAAGTGGTGTCAAGCTAAGTTGAATTTTCCAGTGGTCAATGTTTCAATTGGCAATTGCCATCCCTTGTTTATTAATTACATGCCTTCATACTTTGATGGAAATCCTTTTAAAAATATATAGATATATTTAGCATAAGGATTCCAAATTTCTTTTTATGTTTTTCTAGAACGCTGAGTTCCGCTTCTCCTTTAGAATGCGATTAATCCCCGCGGGTTAAGTAGGCTAGAAGAGGGGATTCAAAAAACTTGTATGTGCTAAAAAAAATAAAGAGGTAAAACAAGCTGGAGCTAGTAGCGATGAACTGACCTATATGTTATTTACTTGTATAGATTGGGTATCATTTACAGGACTTGTTATACATGCAAGAAATAATTGCAGCATTTTCAGATACAAATGTGCATGGGATAATACCATATATGATCATTTCACCTTTTAGACTAGACCAGAAGGTTTATTCAAACCCTAAATTCTGGAATTACTCCATCACCCTGATGCAGTCCATTGTTAGACAGGTCCTCTAAACCTCTTATCTCCCTTTGCAATCGTGTTGCATTCAGGATTGCATGATCGAGGACTAGAGGATCATCAGGAACATTCTGCAGAAGTTCAAGTAAGACACGTCTATAAACCTGAGCCAACATGACCTCTGGCCTATTAGCAGTTTGATGGTCTTTACAAATGATTGCCACCTTGATTAAGTGTTTACAGACATTCCCCAGCCGAGCCCAGTCACAGTCACAAAGTGAGAATTCTGAACCTGGGTTCAAAATATTATAAGTCACATCCTTGTTTGTCTGAGAAACCACTTTAGCAAAATGGGCATTTGTGTCATTTTCTAAAAGCACATCAGTATCTGGAATTTGCACAGCCTGATACCAAGAGTTGGTGGAAAGGGAAAGGGATGAATTGCCTGGATTTTCTGTCTCCATTTTGTACTGATCAAGCCAGTACAGTGAATGAATTTCTGTTGTCATAATGTGAATCAACCAATCAATTCTCTGCCGATGGCTGGAGATTTTGAATTTTAGTTTTTGATGATAAGCCTCTATTGCAGCATAGAAATCTTGACTTGCTACAGGAAAAACCCTAATGCTATTCATCCATAGTTCTGAAAACCAAATCAAGAACAAAGTATCAGTAAGAATAATACCACCTAAAAGCATGCAACTCAAGGAGAATCAAATAATCCATTTTTTTCATCAAATGAAAACTAAAAGACAGTAGCAATACCTATCCTATTTAACCACTTGGTTCGAAAATAATCCATGAATGCAGACTGATCAACAAATACATGGACGAACTCTTCAACTGAATCAAATGAGTTTTCCCCATTTCTAGTGCAATACAAAACTTGGCCCAAATGTTTAAACATCTCCCTTTGTAGATCAACGTTAGAGCAGCTCTTCAATATGTGTTTTAAACATGCACGTCGGACATGCCAAAGGCAAATTAGAACACAGCATTGGAAAGAATCCCTGAAAATGTGATATCAGAATCTATATAAGTTCATTAAAACTCAATGTGTTACTGGAAAAGAAAGTTGGTCATGAATATCATACCGAACAATGGATACATCAAAAGAAGGATCGTCTACAAAAAATGCATTAGGTCTCCATCTAGAATCCTTTGCCCGGATTCTCTCAACAAGTGGCACCATCCATTTCTGCACACAATGAAGTGCATGATGGGGAGCAACAATCCACGCAACAGGAATTGGATTTCTTGTTGAGTCAAATGTAAGCAAAGAACATATAGGATACTGTTACAAGGTAGATAAATTAGTTATATAGAGTTTATAAACACAATCATGACCCCATTTATAGAAAGTAGAAAATATATATGACCCCATTTTTATTTTCATTTAGATCAGTGTTTTCTTTTCCGGAAGGAGGTTGCACAATCAACATTATTCGGACTGATCTGAGGCATGTCACATGATGAGTATATTAAATGCCCATGATGAGGAGACAAATATAACTCTATTTTTCAATTGTCCAGGTATAAATTCTCCAAGAATGTAGTAGCTTAATTTTGATATGTGAAATAGATGCAAAGTTCTCTACTGGGGTTTGAAACTGGAATTTAAAAACACGCACGAAAAAAAGGTACCTTAAGTTGTTGTTTCAAGCCAAAACCAGAGTGAGAAGCTATGACATTATTACGTCCATAGCGTATCATCTGCTGCAACTGCCAATCAGATTGGATCCCAAGAATAAATGGTTCTGATTCAGACTCCTCTTGAAAAACAAACACATTCTTTTGGTTCCGTTGCACCCACATCTTAATGCTGGATTCATCATTCACATCCAGTTCATGAGATGCACCTTGAGTAAGCCTTTCCATGTTGCGAACATCATTTCTAGTTAGGAAATCATCTCTGTTAATAGGACCACCATGTTTCTGCACCTCCTCCATATGGTGTTGCATAATATTGTCCAAAGACATTCCAACATAAAGCATAGACATCACTTTCATGCGCAATTCCTCTGAAATCCGAGGAGCATACATAGCTCTAGTTCCCACAGCATCCTGGTCCAATAAACCATGGCATGGAGCCCCGGTTTTATCTACATGATCTCTCTGGTTGAAGATGATTAAGGCAATGAGCGGACGATTATACAATTGTTTAACTGTAAAATGGCACATGCATCCTCTCAACATGTGACGCCTCCCTGGACGACTCCCTTTGCCAGATGGAGGCTTGATGTTTGTAACATCAGCAATTCCAGATTCGCTATTGCGGTAGTCTTCTGGCCCATAAGAACACCAATAGCTAGAAGAATTTAGAAAACAAAAAGACAACAATGTCATATCTTCTTCAAAACAACACAGAAAACCTTAAGAAACGAGTAATTAAGGCATATATTACAGTGTATATTCAAGGCAACAATCAACTCTGGGTTTGCTAATGCTCCCTTTAGATCTTTTCCTCTTGGATTCAACCCGAAAACTAGCTGGACACTCTGCATTAACAGATTCTCCTTTTACAAAATCTGCAACTCTAGCGTATGGAATCAGAGCAATATCATCCACTCCCTGTCGACCTCCATCTACTTTAACCCAATCTAAATCAGCTGCTGAAAACTCTTCACTAGTAGGATCTTGTACAGGAAGGTTTAGAATGTCTTCCATCCTAGCAACCTGTTAAAGAAGCGAAATTCAATAACAAGCATAACAGTCGTTTGTGTTGTATTGTATACCTTTGCTTCGGGACCCTTCATTGTTACAGTTCACCGCAGCTTTGCCTAAGAAAAAAGATGATGATGATAGAGGAAAGTGAGGGGAATTAGGGTTGAGTTGAGAAGAAATGAGAATTCAATCTTTATCGATGACAATTGAAGCTATATGATCAACTAATTGATCAATCAGTGATTCATATATGCAATGTTTAATCTTAACTTGTTGTAATAAATACAAGTGATCTTACAGAATTGGATTGATTCTGCCTGTTATTCTGACTCCGATTGAAGTCTGACAACACAAGTATTGAAGATTCCGGCGACCAAACAATTAATTGTTTGATATGTTTTTGTTTTCAAATATCTTTTTATTTATCAATAAAATTATTCTTTTTAATGATATTACTAATTTCATATATTTGTAGGAAGTTAAAGCTCGACTTGAGTTTGATTTTACCAAATTCGAGTCGAGTTCGAACCGGTCCGTTTAATATTCGTCTCGAACTCATATAATACTTGTTCGATATCTTATCAAGATTTTTCGAGTCTAATAATAAATAATATATTTTTTATTATTTAATATTAAAACATAAAATTTTAAAAAAAAATATTTTTTCTTCACAAATATTTACAAATTTAGTTTTAGTTCAAATTTTTTGAGCTTAAAGATAAATAGTTAAGTCGAGCTCGAACTTAAATTTATAAACTCCTTCAAATTCGAGTTCGAGTCGAATTAATAAATATTTAATCAAATCGAGCTCAAATTAAATCATAACTTTTTTTCATACATTACATTAATACGTGTAATATATGAGCCAGTTTGAAAATACAAAAATAGAAATAAAAATTCTGAACATTATTTTATTTAAATTAATCTCAATAATATGTTAAACTAAATAGGTTGTAAAATAAATTAAAAATAAAAAAAATGTCTAAACCCAACTGAGAGTTAGGAGTTTTCAATAAAATGATTAATGTAAATTTATTAATAATTAAATTGTAATATTAAAATAAAATGATATTGTGTCCTTATTCCCTTTTTAATAAAGGATTTAGCTTTAGATGATGCTTGTGATAATGATTTAATAGATGCAATGTCACCATTTAGCTCATATTAATGCACTTTTAAGGTTCATTTAATATAATAAATGCAATTTTCATGTTTTGGTTCATTTCAATGTTAAGTACAATTTTTCTTTATGTAACCTACTTTATAGTTTCCAAGCTTAGAAACAAAATTAATATAAATAAAATAAATATAAGGACCAAAATTGAGTTTTTTTTTGTGTACACAAACACTTCTACATGTTTAAACCATTTTCTTCTTTAAGTTTGGGTATTTAAAAAATTAATAGATAATTGGGGGTTAGAAAGTCTTAACAAAATTGAATTAGCTTATTCCATTTTTAAAAATAATAAAACTATTAATATTTTAATAATTGATTCATAAATATAGAGCTCCAAAAGTTGGATATTTATTCATGTATAATAATTTAATATTAAAATTCAAAAAAAAATAATTAATTAAGCAATTTTTTTAGTTGGTCAGTTATTATATTTTATAAGTTAATTGAGAATAAGTTAAAATTCAAAATTGGGGAAAATATTTTTTTACATGACCCTCCTATTATTGAAATGAGATCCTCAAATCCCACATGTTTCGGTGTTCTTTCTCAGAGTTATGAATATTAAAAAAAAGTTTGTACTGATTTGTCCGCTTTCCCCAGAAGAATAGGGGAATATGAAAAATTAGCCGGAGAGGATCTTCCTACAGTTATTATTGGGTCGAAATGATATTTGTGTTCCCGTCCCAATTTCATCTTAATTATGCTCCGAAAATTAATAAAGATAATTAAATATATAACATCAATCAGTATATTTATTTATTATAATTTTATAAATATTTTAAATTTATTTCTTTATAATATTATTTCTTTATTTTATATATTATCGAAATTCCTCAAACCTAACCAGACAAAAATGGTAGTAAAATAATCTTCGAGTAGAATAGGGCAGAATGGTAAACGCATTTCTCGTTCCGATTTGTAATCCCTAATTTTATAACATATATGATATAACCCAAAAAAAATATTTTGAAATTAGTAATTGTGGAGTATCTTACAATTTTCTCTACATCTGAACAAAAATAAAAATTTTACCTAACCAAAGCAACTTAAAGTAAGAAATTTATAACTACAAACCATATTGTTTATTTTTCATTAAAAATATAAAGGATAGAAAAACTATACATAGATTTGATTTGAAAAGAAAAATGCTGTCAATTTTGTGATTGAGATTCCTTCCTAATATAAACCAGATTAAGAAACACACATAGTTTTAAAAAACAAGTTTATAAAATAAGAATGGTAGTTATCACAAGGCACAAGTTGGGTTGGGTGGTGGGTGGGGACTATGGAAAGAATAGGAGCATTGAATTGAACATCATCATATAACGTATTTTGAGAAAATGAATCTTCTAAGATTTAGGTTCATTGCATGTAAGACTCCTTTTCTTCTTTCTCTCGCTTTCCCATTTCAATAATCAAACCCAATCTGTCCCTACCACCACCACCACTAACACTTGACAATTATCAAAACCAAAAAAGCAAGCTGGCCTCGTTTTCCATATACCATATATCTTCTATAATCTATCTTTCTACCTTCCATCTTCATTCACCTCCTTCTCTCTCTCTTTCTCTATCCGTCTTTTTTTTGCCCTATCTCTTAGGGTTGCAGATGCTCTCATCACCTCTTCAAGCTATCTACGCTTTGTTGTTCTTCGTGATTCTTCTCTTTTTTACTCTCCATAGAGGGTTTTCTGTGTTTGATCAGTTCCTTTGTGGTTTCCAGCTGAACCCATGTCGAAGATCTTTGATTTCAACGGTAAGATGCCTTCTTTTTTATTTAGTATAATCAATTGTATACTTGAAGATCTGGGTTTTACTTTTTAGGCCTTTTTTAGTTGACAGATCTGTTTATTCGATCTTAGATCGTAGATCGTCTATTCACATGATCTAGAGGATGGGTTTTTCTTTGTATGTAATTAGTTGACTGAATTGTTTGATTTCTTCTTCCTTTCAGGAGGAGATGATCTTTTTTGTTCTTGGGGTTCTTCAACATACGCAAAAACTAAGGAATCCACTATCTATTTTCCTCCTCTCAAGAGATCTCGCGTCAACGCCCCTTTCATATTCGAGATCTCGAAGAAAGCTGAATCTTCTATAGATGTACTTCCTGATGCGTGTCTCTTTGAGATCTTCAGACGTCTGCCTGGCCCACAAGAGAGGAGTGTATGCGCATCCATTTCTAAGCGATGGTTAATGATTTTGAGCGAAATCTGCGCCACTAAAACGACACAATCGGCCGAGACTAAGAGAACCTCGATCATCTCTCCATGTTTGAAGGACGAGATACTTAAGTGTGATGATAAGACTGGAGTTGTTTACTCCTGTGGAAAAGAAACAGAGGTTTTCGTTAAAGGAGACGACTATTGTGAGATCGATGGTTACCTTACTCGGAATCTACAAGGGAAGAAAGCTACAGATTTAAGACTTGCTGCTATTGCTGTTGGAGCTACCGGCCATGGAGGGTTGGGGAAGCTTTCTGTTCGTGGAAGCAATGGAGTGACGAATGTCGGCCTTAAGGCAATCGCAATGGGATGTCCTTCTTTGAGGGTTCTTTCCCTGTGGAATTTATCCTCTATTGGAGACCAGGGAATCATCGAGATTGCTCGTGGATGCCCCCAATTGGAGAAGCTGGATCTCTCTCATTGTGCGTCGCTTTCAGACGATTCTCTACTCGCTATAGCGAATAGCTGCCCAAATCTGGTCTCTTTAACTATCGAGTCTTGTCCCAATATAGGTAATGCCGGTTTGCAGGCTATTGGGAATAGCTGTCCCAAACTATCGTCGATTGAGATAAAAAACTGTCCGCTTGTTGGAGATCAAGGAATCACGAGTCTGTTATCATCCTCGTCTGGAAATTTGTTGACGAAGCTGAAACTGCAAGGTTTGAATGTGAGTGACATTTCTCTTGCTGTTATTGGACATTATGGTAAAGCAGTTACTGAATTAGCGCTAGTTGGTCTTCAAAATGTTACCGAAAAGGGTTTCTGGGTAATGGGTAAAGGTCGTGGCTTGGAGAAGCTTAGGTCACTTACGATATCCTCTTGTTCAGGAGTTACTGATTTAGGAATTGAGTCAATGGCCAAAGGCTGCCCGGATTTGAAGCAGTTTTGCCTTAAGAAATCTACACTCTTCTCAGACAATGGATTGGTGTCTTTTGGATCACTCGAGAGTCTGCAACTGGAGGAATGTCACGGGATTAGCCAATATGGGTTTCTCGGACTCCTTTTCAAATGTGCTGAGAAATTGAAGTCTGTCAGTTTCTCAAACTGTTTAGGGTACAAGGATTTTGGAATCGTCCCTCCCATGGCTAAATGGTCGTCCTCCCTTCGTTCTTTGTCCGTTCGTAACTGCCCTGGATTTGGCGATTCTAGCTTGGCTATGTTGGGTAGGACTTGCCCGCAACTCCAAAACGTTTCGATCTCGGGTCTTCATGGGATAACCGACGAGGGTCTTGTCACGGTTCTTGAAAACAATGAAATCGGTCTCAAGAAAGTCGATCTAAGCGGTTGTGTGAATCTGACTGACAAATCGGTCTCTCTATTGACGAAGTTGCATGGTTCCACCCTCGAGGTTCTTAACCTCGACGGTTGCAGGCTTGTGGGTGATTCTGGTTTGGAAGCGGTTGCTGAACATTGTTCGGTTCTTAGCGAACTTGATGTCTCAAAATGTTCCATAACTGACTCCGGAGTGTTGGCTTTGGCTAGGGCAGTTCATTTGAGCTTCAGGATCCTATCTATCTTCGGTTGTTCAATGGTGTCTGAGAAGAGCGTTGGTCCTTTGTTGACGCTGGGCGAGAATCTCATGGGATTAAATGTTAAGCAATGCCGTGGAATAAGTGGAAGTGGGATTGACGCTATTCTGGAGCGTCTATGGAAATGCGACGTTCTCTACTAAATGCGATAATGTCTAGTTAAGTCACGTTAGCTATAGTTTGCAAGTTTACGGTTTGGTTCTTTCTACTTTAGGGAAAAGAAAAAAAGAGTAGTCTTTGCATCCGGTTACCTATATTTTTTCCCAGGAGGAGATATGGCCTGATTTGTTGCGGTTTCTTCGTAAGAGAAGCTGTTTGGAGAATTTTTGCTTGCCCTTTGGAGGGTTTGCTGCATTCTTCTTCATTGGCCAATTTGAGACCTGTGGTTATGACATTAATGGGTAAATGGTTATGGAGTTCTCTCTTTTTCTCTTCTTATATTTAAATTATAATGTCTGGTTATTGATGTTTTTTAGCATAGCCTTGCAATGACTAGTATCATGCTTGGTTAAGTTTTAAAGTTTTCAGTTGCTTCATGCAGCAGCTGTTTCCTAAGTCTTTTCGGTTTGTTTTAGAGTCTTTGTCGGCCATGGTTGCTTCTCATTGTTCAAGCTTGTCTCGGGTTTTCTTGGCTTTGGTTGTGGGGGTCAGCTTCTTTATGTAGTCTGCCCCCTTCCGACTCCTTTTAGGGGTTGTTTTTATGGTGACCAAAGTTTAGGTTTTGCCTGCGTTGTTTCCTTGTCCATGAACTGTAATTACAATGGCCTTGTAATTTATTTTACTACCTGCTTTGTACTCGAACTCTGCTGTTTGTGTAATAATGCAAATGAATAAAATGTGTGTTGTTTGGGTCTTGGCCCTTTGTTAGTGATTAAACTGTTTGTTTTGTTGGATTATGCACTTCATATTGGTCTTTCTTATACTTGTAAGAAATTGGATTATGCACATTATTCTCGTGTGAAGCTAATTCGACGATTAATAGTGTTATATTAGGCCAATTTCTTCTTCTTCGAGCAAATCGCGCCGAATTGGGAATGTTATATTGATATGAAACTATATTACAACAATAAAGGCACAATTCTTTATAGAGTTTCACAAAAATGTTTTCCACTTGGCACCTGAATCCACAAGCTTGATATATGCTTTCTTAAAATCCTCAAAGAACAACTCCTCATTATCAGCATATTTGGAAATCCACCTACAAATATTTCCATTTAAGGTCATTTTAATTCAAATGCTGCTACAAAACCATCATCTTATTACAGCTTTTTTTCCGACTATATATGAAAGGAAAAGCCATGAAAAACATGCCAAATTATCGGCAAACAGCAGTAAAGGAAAAAATACCTTAAACATTCCTTATCATCAACAAGCGATCTATCTGAAGGAAGCCCAATCATGCTTCCCATTCCACCTGCAAAATCGGAAAAAACAAACTATCAGTTGTGTTTCCTGAAAATTTCCGTACAAGAGATAATTTGTTCACCTGAAGATGTCGACCATAGCTTCTGTTGAAGAATTTTAAAATATGAATTATCAAATGTATTTGGGTTTCCAAAACCTTTGCTTCCAAGAGTATGAGCACCAGACAGCACAACAAGTTCTTGAGTACTGCCAAAAGGAATACATACTTGTGGTAAACAAAAAAAAAGAAAAACATCTCAAGAGAAGAAACAAATGAATCGCTGAAACTTACTTGAATCCTTTCTTCTGAAAACTCTGTTTCAGTTCAATGGCATTCAATGATTCTGAAGGAAGTTTATCTTCCTGATCAGGCACCCTATAAAAAAGCATATAAAAGGTGTCTAAAGGTAAAACACTTGAGTCATTTTCTTCGTTGACAACAATTAGTAACTTACAATGCATCTATTCGACCTAATCTAACTGGGATTTTCGGACCACCACACAAGGAAACAGCTTCAGCTCCTGCCACAGCAATCATATCTGCCCACGACACTAAAGGAAAAACACACCACACAAAAAAAATTAAGAAGAAATGTCAAATGGAAGCCTCTATTTGTCCATCATTTTTGTAAGAACTCACCTGGTTTCATCATATCCACTTGTTCTTTAGCTTTCTCTAAAATCTAAACAAAGATGCATCCACTGATGAGAAGTGGTACAAAAGTTGATCAGTCTGGATTATGTTCATGCACAAAATATAAGAACTCGAAAATAGGCACACTTGTCGGACTTAAATATATTATACACGGAAAGGGATTTCATTCAAATGAAAACGTAAAAGTGAGCAAACTTGCCTTGACAGACTTCTTAAGTCCTTTATTTTCTGGTCTGTCTAGTTCATATATTATGGAACCATTCATACCTCCTATAGAAAAAATAAACAAATATCAGATGGTGTATCATTCTTGACAGACAAAGAGTGAAAATTAACACAAAAATCTTTTGAAGATTTCATAATGTAGACCTGTATTTGAATCAATTTCGAAAGTTCCTGCATCATGAAAAACTAAACGAAGTATACCAGCTGCCTTTCCTTTGGTCAGAATCTTCTTTATTTCCTCCACTAGAAAACTATCTCTGAAACTCATATTACCAACCCACAATCAGATTCCAATTAACAAGAACACCATCTTAAACTATGACTAGTTACAAATTCCTAGTTCAGTGAATCTTCAGTTAATAATATATCCAAGTTGAAAAAATAACATGGGAGAAAACCCTAATAATAAAGTTGAAATATTCTGAAAGAATTATTCACGTACTCATCGGCATTAGCAACTGTTCCCATGAACGAATCGTTAAGATGAAGAAAAACTGGAATTATCCCCATTGACATAACCAATCTCCTCCTTTTATGGTCATTTTCTTCTGCAGGTAAAACCGGCAACATTATAAATCGAAAGAAAAACACGGCACGAGATTGCAAAAGAATATGGATATCTAACCAGGAGGAGGAATAGAGGATGCGCAAGAAATCGCCGGAGCAGGTTTTCGAGAAAATTTCAACTTTGATCTGGAATTGGATATGAACGGGAAAAGGTAGAGCTTTAGCTCAGTTGAAGAGAGAAGCAGAGAAGCGTTGTAGATTCCGCCGGTATTCATGGCCAAGGCAGTCAGTCCACTGGTAAGGGATGACAAGTTTCCACTTTTACTTTCTTTCTTTCTTTCTTTCTTTTTTTGGTTTAATAGAAAATGGGATGAAATTAAATCATTTAAATTTGAAATAATTTTATTATTTTATTCTTATAGTCCCAATTTATTTAACTAGGGTGCCAGCTTTTAAAAATTCTTTGAAGATTAACCCAATTCCTAACATATCCTCTTACATCATCCCAATTATTTAATATAATTCTCAAGTTTTTCTTCAATTATTATTAGAAAAAGTATAATTACAATAATTATTATACAACAACAATATGGTGATAATCATAGACTACATAAAATGTTTGGAATAGTCAAAGTAAACACATGTGGTAAAGATTCAACTAAAATCTTCTCCGGATAAGATTTTTTTAGGTCATCACTCTTTTTTACAAGTAGTTAATTTTATTTAGGTCATCACTCCATTTCCCATAAGTCATTGGCAAGATTTACTTAAGTTATCACTCATTTCCATAAATGGTTATTAGAGATTATTCATATTTGGTAGCGGAGATCTTCGCACACACTTTTTTAATATATTTTATAAGAAATTTCTACACAAGTGTTATGTTTTTATCGTTGTGCTTAAACGACTATCTATTTCATAATTTCGTTCCAACGATAATTTTAAAAAAAATGAAAAGTTGTTAGCTTATCTGGAAAAAAAAACACTGGTATATCCATTGAAAAACTAAGAATATAACAAGCCCCATTTTATATCATCAAGGATTAAAACAACCCTGACTATATATAACAACAGATTTACTATCATGATCTGTCCCAAAATTTCACCTCAGAAATATCAAATCTGATATTTTGTTTGTTACTATAGTAAAAAAAAAAGGAGCCCAGTTTTCAGGCCGGGACTTGTATTAGAGAGCTAGTTATACTGTAGTAGCAGAGCATGTTATATAATCAACATTTACACTACTATTAGAAACTTTTTATAAGAAAGTTGAGTCACCAAAGTTACAAAGATAAATTAAGCATATCTAAATGCCTGTATCCCGTATTCCCCCACATCGCCTGCTGTAATAACGTTGATGAAATAGAGCAAACTCTATCCTCTAAAAAGTAAGCTAGAAGAGTTTTTCGAACAGTTCCAGAAGCAAGATAGGAAGTTCATCATACCAGCCTCTGTGGGATGCCCAATATCTCTTACCCTTTTATGTAGAACTCTTAACAGTTCAGTGGAGCTTAAACTTCCATCACGGTTTGTATCAAATATGTGAAAAATTATATCAACCACATTGTCTGTCAAGGAGATGCCGCATACCTGTAAACAACAAACAATTCAGATTGAATTATAAAGGAGGAGGTAGCACAACATCCCAACGCCATGAACCCAATATTTCAATCAAGGGGCTTTCAGTAAGAGTCTAACTTGAGACCTCAAGCACTTAAGTCCAAACTCTTTACACTTAGACTACAGTGGGTGAGTGAGCTTCTTTCCAATTTAAATGTTAAGAAAGTTAAGATGTTTAACCTGGGAAGCAGCCCGCTGGAAATCCTCTCTTGTGAGTAAACCATTTGATTTCCCAAAAGTAAAAAGGGCTAGAGAAAATGACTCCAGGTGTTTTCGTAGATCAGCAAAGCTCTTGAATTCTTCAAATGAAATGCGTATTTTACCAAATTCTGAATCATTGCTCATTTCTTCAACTCGATCAAGCAGCTTGCTTAAATGCTTCATATCAGCCGAAGCAACAATGGATAATGCAAAGTCCTTGGCTGACATAGTCCCGCGTGACTTGTAGTCATAGTGAGCAAATTCTAGCTTCACCATCTTCATCAACATAGAATAGAGAATAAAACAACTTAAGATAACACAAGGCACACACACAAAAAAATAATTGAATTAGGACAATGAAACTATATTTTATTTTTTGTTTTTGCAAAACCAGGTTTTTTTTTTCCTGGAAGAGGCTAGCAAAATAATGTTGGTTAATAATGTTTGGGTATTATAATACCTATGGAATATGCAATCTAATCACTCAAGGGATAAAACAATTCAATATATAATGCACACCTTAAAGAAGAAAACAACAAAGTAGTGCAGAAATTAGTCACTGTCGCATGATGTCCTATATCACTAAAATAGTATGATTTATGTTTCATATCCAAATAGTCATTTTTCTTCATATTTTTTCTTGGTTAAAGTGTAATTATACCTCATCATGAAGAGACTTCAAGAATTGGACAAATTTTCCATATTCGAGATGCTGCTTTCCGTCTTCACCAAAGAAGTACTCAACCAAACCTCCTTCTTCTACTGCTCCGCCAACTTTCATCCCAGGTCGACGCCCATTACTATGGAAAGCCCCTTGTCTATTGTGAGCGCGCATCAATGTCATAATACGCTTGAATTCCTCTCGGTCTATCTCTCTATTGGTGAAGGGAAATAATGAAATCACCAACATGCAGGAGTTGAATACACAAATGAAACAGAGATACAAAATGGAAGAAGGAGCAAGTAAACTCACTTACAGAAGAATAATCTTGAGAAAGTAATGAATACTAGCGATATAAACGTTTTTTTTTTTCCAAACACTCACCCGTTGCAGTCACTGTCGAACATTTTAAAAGCTACGGTAAAGCTTGTCTCTGGGATGCTTAACATTGTAACGAAGAAAATGTACCTGTTACACAAAATTATAAAATATGAGACTAGAAATGAAAATGTCATGGGAGGAAAAGGAAACTTGGGAGAAAGAACTGCTTGAAATCAATTATGCTATGTCCACAACATAACTTACTCTTTAAAGGAAATAAGGCCATCACCGTTCATGTCAAAAAGCATAAATAACTCTGAAGGAGTACAACGTAGGTGTCCAGGACTCCTCTCTCCTCTAAGATATCCATCTCTCACCAGGTTTGATTCAGATGGTGGAAAAACTGGAACAATGGCTCGCATTAGATCATCCGGTGTCATGAAAATATCTCCTTCTGGGGTACGATAAGATGCAAAGTACTCAAAAACCTTCATAAATAAATAAATGTATGAGACATCCATTAAAAGAATATGATGCATAACATATATATTGAAGGCTTTGTCATCGTAGATAAAACAATATTCATGGATATAAAATTAAAATAAAGCATTAAAGTTGCACTTTAATCTCAATATATGCACCTTTTCCGGGGAACTTCTCATCCTTATACGCTTCTCATAGTTGAAGAAAATTTTTCTCCTGTATGTCTCTGCAATGGTGATAAATGATTCATCAAATAGACAATATTGACGAACCAGTTACATAAAATCCTAATGTTTATCAAGTGTGGTCTCAAAGTAAAGGTCATTACAATTACAGTGCTGCGTGTGCCTTTGTCTGCTCACTTTACACAACACAAAAATTCAGATTAAGTAGAAAATATAATCTTTGGAACATAGAATAAGTGTCTCAAGATATTAATACTGTAACTGAAAAGGGACAAAATTTGAAGTTCAACAATAAAATAAATCATTTTTTGGAATTCCCTAACGTCTCTGCCTCAATTAAGCAGAAAACCTTATCTTTGAAAATTTTGATGCAACAGCTATGTTACTACAGGCAACTCTTAAGAACCAACTCGTTACAGTATAAGATAAGATACCAATGAAAGGTTAGGGTTTTACCATTATGGCCATTGTTCATATATATAATTGACAAAGGTATATTGTAGCTCTAAAAAAAGTATACGACTTGAATCTCACTGAAAGTATGAGATTCTAATGTGATGTTTAATAACCCTTAGTTTTCCCAAGTGTTAGAACTTGGCCATTGCATCTCGCAAATGGAACTAGGTGATGATTCTGGAATTGCAGTGTTCACACAGGGAAGGATGATTGTGCATAGCTAACATGCATAAATGTCAATCCAGGTAAGTGGTCAGGGTATTGGACTTAGATCCCTTATCAGAAGATGTATTCAATTTTAATGTGGGGCTTAATAAACGATTAGGGTTTAATAGCTAAGTTTTGACTGTGACGTGGTTCTTCTAAACATTATTACTGCAACGTGATCATGTACCAAGATATCAAATTAGTGTGCACATCATTTACATTTACATTTACATATTGACACCGTAAAAATGCACATTCGACGCCCTAACATTGATCCGTGACTTAACATACATAAATTTCACAAGATCCTAAACCAATTTTCTAAAGAACGAAACATTCTGCATACAGTAACGCCCAAAAAACACAATGAATGTAATTATCACCGCCGCCTATATGAACCAAATTGTATATTATCTAGATTCTAGACCAAAATGACGATAATTCACTGGAGAAACTAGTAAACGTAATACCTGCGAACAGAAATCTGGTATTGGAAGGCTGATCATGATCCAAGCAGGACTCGGCAGTTGAAGTGGCATGCGTTGACCGATTCGCAAGAGGCGAAAATGATTTATCCGATGAAGATGATGCGTATTGATAAGAATAATAACCGATCGTTCCAATGCTGGCGCCTAAGGCAATCTTTGAGAATAATTTATAGAAAGATCTAGATTCTTCTTGAGGAGACTTAAAGTCTACGCCGGAAGCAAGTTCTGGTGGCGGTGAAGCACAGAATGATCGGAATTGAAGCGTTCTGATTGCTGGAATGGATTGAGGAGATCGCCTGATGTTCATCCAAAGAGACATAATGAGTTGTTGAGAGAGAGATCGGATAGAGGGAGCGGGGAGATAATCAAGTCTTCTCTTTTACATGGTTGAGTCGCCGCGCCTTCTTCAGTCAGAGACTACAAAATCTTATCACTAACCACGTTGCGTACAATTTAGGCAATATTTACTTTATAACACTAATATTTCCGCGTCATTATTTTTTTAATAATAAATTATAATTTATTTATTTTTAAAATATTTTAATTAACTTACTCAAATTACCTAAACAATTCAGACTTCTTTTTTTTTTTTTTTATCAAATAATTTTAAAAAATAATAGATGAAACCAGTCAGGCACTATATTTAATAATCATTTTGTAGGTAATCAATTTATTTGATCTTGGATTATTTTTGAGAAATATGGATTATTTTAGGAAAAATTATGTTTAATATTTAGTTTCACATAAGCATATTATTAAAGGTAATTTTATTATTATTATTTATGTACATCATTGGATGTATATGTTTCCTAGAGGATTCGGGGTACCTAAGCCACGGCTGAAACAAAATTCATTTTTTTATTTAATTTAAAAAATAAAGATAAATATATATATAGTATATAAATTCATTATTAGTTAGAAATATTTAAATAATTCAAATTAATCAAAAATTATTTAACTTTCATTTTTATTTATTATATTTCTCATTTCATTAATTAAAATATTAATTTACTTTTTATTTTAAATTATTATTTTTATTTTATCATTATATATTAATATTTTTATTTTAAAAATTACTCAAAAAAATATTTATTTTCTCAAATTTATATATATATATATATATATATATATATATATATATAATCTTATAAACACTTAAATTTTACACTATTCAATTTAAATAAATAAAATACATTAATATTAATTCTAAATTATTTTGAAGAAATATATAATAATAATAATAATAATAATAATAATAAAAGCCTAAGCCATTTGATCCAAACCAAAAAGATTTAGCCAAATGACTAGACCTAAGCTTAAACCCATGCATGTATTAAAACTAGGCACTCCAGGTCCAATGCCAGAATAAAAAGCCCATATGTCCGGTCTGAGATTAAAATAAAATAGTAAGCATCTTTGCAACAACATAAATAAATGGGGAGTCTTCTTGCCAACCTCTCATACAGATTAAATTTTCGATTTCTTTTTCTAAAAAATCGATATATACAAATATATAAATTCTTTTATTTTTATTTGAAACAGAAATTTAAAATTTAGATTTGTGATTTTCTAAAATTAGGAATATACAATAAGTCTCTTCTCTGATACTAGAAAATATGAACTTATATCACAAAACAAAATGAAACAAATTTATAGTTTCAATTTTTTTTTCAAATAAAAAAAATACAGATTTACATATATCTGTTTTTCAGAAAAAGTATTCAAATATTTAAACATGTATGTTCTTCTTTATTTTTTTCGTTATTCCTCCGGGGAAATTGGAGCAAATGACATTAAAGATCCTCTTATTTGCAATCGTGGTCATCATATGATTTTTATTGCGCTGATTACTACTTTATATTTTTTTGACAAAAATACTTTTATCTCATAACGCGATGGGCCTTCACGTTTCGCAAAGGAAAAAAGTTATTTATATAAATACTCAAAAAAAAAATTATTTCGTTATTTTCTTTTCTCTCTTCTCTCTCTACTCCGTCGGATCTCTCTCGCGACGGCGATAGAACTCTAAACGAACACATATACAGATCGACGACTAAAACCCGTTCTAATATCATGTGTTCATCTTATTGTTCATCATACGTATCGATTTATGTTCTTATTTCCACTATTTTCATCTTCAAACCCTAAACCATTAGGTTGTTCTTATTATTATTCATCTTATTGTTCATATTGGTTGTTCATCTTTTCGATGATGATATTTATAGATGGTGCTCTAAATTGGTTCCGTTTCAGGGAAGATTCGTATGATCTCGCGAAGCAGTACCTTCATCACGTGAAGCGGCACGGTGGTCACGCGAAGCGGCACGGGCGTCACGCGAAGGTCCATCGCGTTACGCGAAACGACACGATCGTCACGCATCATGCGTACGTTCTATGGCGGAGTAGTACTTAGATTTGTGTAAAACACCAAATTCGATTTCTATTATTTTTCAGCTTAATGAAGAATGGTTTTCTTTGCTTTGTTTGATTAAAGAATCTGTCATCTGCTCATATTCAGTCCTATTTGTCTGTCTTTCCTTATCAGTTAAGTTCTTAACTATGGTTGAGACTTTTGCTAGGTTTACTTAGTATTTAAGGGATTTAATTTGGATAGATTTAGGTTATACTGAATATTATGAACAAACATTGTATCCTCAACTTCATCAATCTTTTCTTTACTATGTTTTCGTCTCAGTCTATAGGTGTAAATCTCAATCGATTTGAGATTAATTTCAAATAAACTCATTTTCGAATTAAGAATCTATAACTTACAATAATTAAGATTATTTGAAACAATAATTAAGAATCTATAACTTACAATAATTAAGATTATTTGAAACAATAAGGCCTTATAAATTGCTAAAAAAACAATTATCACAAATAACCAAATTTAAGATAATCCAACAATTGGATAACCATCCACTAAACCAGTGAAAAAGATACAACTGAAACAAGTGTATTATTAATCACTTTAAACAGTTGTCTTTATAGGCAATCTTATAACATCAAAAGATACAAAAAAACATTGAACAACGAAAACTTCCAACAAAATCAGAGTCAGAAGGTAAATAAAACGCTCAAGGGATGGCCCTTCGCGTGACGATCGTGCCACTTCGTGTAACGCGACGGCCCTTCGTATGACGATTGTACCACTTCGTGTAATGCGATGGGCCTTCACGTGACGATTGTGCCACTTCACGTAACGCGATGGGCTTTCGCGTGACGATTGTGCTGCTTCGCGTGATCACTATGCCGCTTCGCATAACGCGATAGGCCTTCGCGTGACCACCGTGCTGCTTTGCGTAACACGATAGGCCTTCGCGTGACGACCGTGCCACTTCGCGTGACCATCATTCCGCTTCACGAGATCACACGAATTTTCCATTAAACGGAACCGATTCAGAGCATTATTTCTAAATATGATTATCGAAAAGATGAACAACCAATATGAACAATAAGAACACCCTCATGGTTTAGGGTTTGAAGATGAACATAATGGAAATAAGAACATAAATCGATACGTATGATGAATAATAAGATGAACACATGATATTAAAACGGGTTTTGGTCGTCGATTTGTATATGTGTTCGTGTAGGGTTCCATCGTCGTCGCGAAAGAGAGATCCGACAGAGTAGAGAGAGAAAGGAAAATAACGAAATGAAATTTTTTTTTAGTATTTATATAAAGATTTTTAGTATTTATATAAAGAACTTATTCTCTTCACGAAACGTGAAGGCCCATCGCATTACGCGATGGAGGTATTTTCGTCAAAAAATGCGATGGGGGTATTTTCGTCAAAAAAAATATAAAATGATCACTAGCGCAATAAAAATTATGCGGTGACCACATATGCAAATAAGGGAATCTTTAGGGTCATTTGCTCCAATTTCCCATTCGTCTGCCATACTTTTTTTTCGTTCTCAGTCTGAAAATTATTTTATAGGCGGACGAACCAACATCTTTGATTGAAGTCAACCATCTCGGCTGACCGTTCAGATCAAGGGTTGAGATCCGTCTTTTCCGGTCTTCTTTTTCGACTGAAGTTTATCTCTGATTCTATCTTCTCCGCTGAAGTGAAGAAAAGACGAGGAAGGCGACTATAGAGTATTCGTTGATGTTATCGAAAATGAAAAAGATCAGATTTATCATTTTGTGGAAGATGAGAGGAGGGTGGTCGTCGTTCTTCGTCATCGGATGGGACGTCGACAAGAAGAAAAGAGGGAAAGTGAAAGGGGACTAGGATTTCTAGGAGAAATGAGGAGTCTCTAGGCTGGCTGTTTTATTTTAATTCCAGACCGGACATATGGGCTTTTTATTTTGGCGTTGGGCCTGGAGTGTCGAGTGAAGATCTGTTGTCCCAAGAGACTGTCTCACTTGCTGTCTCAAAGATCAAAACGATGTCATTTTGATAAATGAGACAAATAAAAAATTATATATATGACATAAACCCTAACGGGAAGAATGTCAATTTTACACATCAACTTGTAAGAATGTGTCAAATTTATTTATTAAGTATCAAAATTCTATTTATATATACTAACTTGTTAAAAAGTGTCAATTTTATTTAAAATAACGAAAATGTTAAACACCGTCAATTTTTTCGCCACATGTAATATCCATTTTTTTTTTTAAATTGACATTACTTTAATTATTTTTCAATTTAAATAAAACATTAAATCTTTCTTTATTCATTTTTTCTCTCTCTTTATCTCACAATTATTCATTTTCTTTGAACTTTTCTCTTTCCATTTTCATCTCCATAGGAATGGATTGATTATTTTTCCTAAAATGAAACTAATTAATGAAATTGAGGTTTATTGACCTCTATCTCTCTATACATCATATTATCGTATATTATTTTATCCACTTTTAATTGGAAAGAGAGATAAACACAATCTCTTTATATTATAAACCAAAAATAAATTATATTAAGTTGAGTCTTTATATCTAACCAAACCAAAAAATATATAAAATTAAGAATTGAACTACAATAGGTTCAACTAAAAGGAAATTACATGATTCAAAATTAATAGATTATATTAAATTCACAGTAATTTTTTGTCACACATAATTTATTTTGAATCATGTAATGTCATTTTAGTTGAACTTGTTGTAGTTCAATTATTAATTTTACAGTTTTTTAGATAGTTATAAAGACTCAATTTAATATAGATTATTTTTGATTTATAATATAAAGAGATTATGTTTATATCTCCATTTGAATTAAATTAGGGATAGATGTTGAATGATCTTATTACAAAGATATGGCCTCAATTTCATTTTAGGAAGGGACTTATTTATGCACTCCCTATGCATATTAGAGAGGAGATGAAGAAGGAAATTAAGAAAAAAAATGGATAATTGTGGGATAAGAGAGAAAGAATGGATAAGGACAATTTTTAATGTTTTGTTTAAATGAAAAAATAATCAAAGTAATGACAATATAAAAATAAATAAAAAATATGTGGATATTACATGTGGCAAAAATTTTGACGGTGTTTAATATTTCCGTTATTTCAAATAAATTTGACACTTTTTTACAAGTTAATAGGTATAAATAGAATTTTGATACTTAATAAGTAAATTTGACACCTTCTTACAACTTGGTGTGTAAAATTGGCATTCTTTCCCAAACCCTAACCCCTAAATTCTAAACCTTAAACCTTAAACTCTAAATTTTAAAAAATTATATATATAACATTTTATTTAATATTTAATTTTCTCTTTCCTCTCTCCACTCTCCTATGAGACATCAATTGGGATAGTCTATAGGGAAACCAGATCCGAATTCTTGGAATGCCTAGTAGGCATGGTTTGATCCCAAAATTTATACAATAAAATGGGTAGATTAGTAATATAGTTATCCACAATTATGTTATTTAATTTAATGGAAAAATTTTACTCTAATAATATAGAAAAAAATCATTGGGATCAATATAAATATAAAGAATAAGTACGATTTAAATTTTTTTTCTTATGTATAACTATAAAGTAACAAAACTGCTGTGTAGATCATTTGTCAATCATTCGTTCTTGGTTTGGGACTTTCGCCCCTATCAATCTTATTCGTAGTTGGGAAGGGGAAGGAGTCTAAATCAATGGACATTAATGAACCATCATTGATGGCCGTTGCACATGACATGATCAATTCAACTCAAGGCCCGACGCTAATATAAGTTGCTTACTTGAACTTTAGCGAAGGAAAAAGGCTTCAACTACCGGATAGTTTAAATACTTGAGTTTATGCTTAGGTCTAGCCATTAGGTCTAAGCTTATTTGGTTTGGGTCAAATAGTTTATACTTTGTTTTTTTTATTATATATTTTTCAAAAATAACTTAGAATTAATATAATTTTATTTTTATTTATTTAAATTAGGTAGTCTAAATTTTAATTTGAAGAATTAGATTCATGCAACTATTATACACTTTTTAGCAAAATTATAGTCATCACTAAACCAACAAATTTTAATAATTTTTTTTTTCTGAATAAATTTGAAGTTGAACTCCATGAGTATTTATTTTTTCTATATAATCTTAATGGATTTATTTTCTTTATAAATATATTTGATGTTAATTTAATTATAAAATTTTAATTTTAAAAAAATCAAATCAATTGAATTTTAATATTGTTCAGTATAAACAGTATAATACCGATAACGAAATTGTGGTATACCGTCAATATTCATTATTATCGGTATGTTGCTGTACCGATTCCGATATTTCGGTAAAGAACAATAAGATAATGATAATGATATGACTTTTGTATACTGAAATTTTACTGTATATATAAATAGTTATTGTATATCCCTAATTATACAATCTTTATGTCAGATGCGCGGAAAATTTATTTTTATAACTAACATTAAATTGTCAAGTAATATTTTTAGGCTCCATTTTTTACCATCAAAGTGAGACATTATAGAAACAAAGTTTATGATAAAAAGAGATGACACTGTTAATTTGAAGACCAATTGAACATTATCTCCTTAAAATATGCACAAATTTCAAAATTTGAAATATATATATATATATATATATATATAAATATATATATTAAAGTTGAAGTGTCATAATATTAAAAAAATGATTAGAGGGAATCTAAATTAAAATATCACAAAAAAAATACGGAGAGAAAAGATGACTGAAACCAACGGTGCGGATGAAATCTGAGGCGACTTGTAAGTAGGAAAACCCTAATGTGAGAGGTTTCCATGACACGTTGGACCAAGCGGGGCCCATATTAATGAGAGAGAAAGTTAGATGGTATGTCTGTGACGCAACTGTTTAAAGTTTTTAAAAATAAATAAAAAAATAAAAATAAATAAAAGGATAGAAATTAAAGCTCCTCTTCATGCATTCTTTTCTTTGTTATTATTGTCAAGGTTTCTTTCTTCTTCTCTCTTCACTATCCTCTCCGCCCATCCCTGTACTACATTCTCTCTCTATACTCTCTCTCTTGTAAATTGGCGGTTTCCAGTTCTATCCAGAGGAAGAAGATGATGCCTGCTGCTGATGTTTGGGTGACATCGGCGATGAGTGATGATTCGGCGGTGGTGGAGCTACTTTTGCGGTTAAAACAATCGTCTGAGGCCTTCAAAATCCAGCTATCACTTCTTCCACCGACGAGATGGGGTAACCGTAAGCTTCGATCAACTACGGCGAGGAAGGAGCAAACGGAATCGACTAGGCGCAGTCCGACGACGCCGCTTTCGTGGAGCGGCGGCGGAGCATTAGCTAGCGACTCGTACGACGAGTACGAATCTTCTGATGTTTATTCCGTGAGCAGATCTAAGGTATCTACGTCTTCTTATATATATATATATATACTCTGCTTTCACCTTGTCTTCTAAGTTCTACCTCATCTACTAATCGTCTGATCTATTTCTGCTCGAAGATTATCGATCTCAAACTCCTGAAATTCATCATGATTCATCCTGTCAATGTTCTTATGAATCGATTAGCGAAGATCTAGACGAACGTGTGTTTCGCCTATTATTTCAGTTAGCGATTTGTTCTGCTCCTTCTTTCAACGTGATATATTCTCGTCTTCACTTCAGGCGGCAAATAACTGTTCGGATTGCCGATTCCTCTCTTCCTTTAGCTAATCGAGTTACTCTTCTGAAATCTAAACTCCATCTCATTGATTGAAAATCTCGATTATCGTGGATCTCGAGTTCTACGTCGGCAAAAGCGGTTTCGGCAAAAGCGGTTTCAGGCTGATTGTTTGCCTTTATCGTTTTATTTTACGGTTATGTCCTTTGAGATGATGAGCCAATCCAAATCACGTGGATACTTTGTCCTTGACGGTTGCCGATCTGGCGATTTGTTTCCTTATTAACCGCGCGTTATATAAATTTTGTTTGCTCGTGGATTCTCTCTAGAGCAATTATTTTTCTCATATATTATCAAATAAAATAATTTAAGCTTAGTTTATTTAAAGTTTAAATACTTTATTTTATAAATAATTAAATCATGGTTACAGGATAGGATCTTGTTATACTTTGATATTATATGGTTATTTGGGTTTATATGAAAATAAGAAAAATAAGTATAGATATTTTGATATTTTAAAAATGTTTAAAATGTGTATTTGGGTATTTTATTACATATAGTTTGTTAGAAGATCAATCAAACAAGCCCTAATTATGTTGTCTACGTTCAGACTTCAGATTCAGAAAATTGTTGACTTATTGTACATATATATTCTATTTTGCCATTTAGTTATTATATGTTTTATATTTATATACTTGTTTATTAATTTGTACTTGATAATATTATGAATTATAATTATAATTATAATTTAATTAAAATAATTCTTAACCAAAACTTGATATGGGAAAAGTTTTAGCTACTTTTGAAAATAAAATTTAATTTTGGATGAAGTTGTAGATGAAGCTTTTTAATTAATTTTTTTTTGTCAAATAATATTGGTTATGGAGCTCATGACAGCAAGTGGGTTATTAATCAGCCCATTGACAAAGCACAATGTATTTTTTAACTTTATTTTCTTTCTATTTTGATTTGGTTAAAAAAAAACTTTTTATCCAAAATTAATCTAATCTATTTAAATAATATTGTGGATTATAATATATAAATAATTAATTAAAACAATCCCTAAACCAAACAGCTCACACTTTACTAACACCTTTTTCTTTGTCCGGGAAGAATCTCCTGAATAGTTTATTTTATTTGACGGAAATGCCCTTGTAGAGCAAAATGGGGGCATTTAGTCCATAAAAAGCTTAGGGGTTGTTTGATTTAATTTATTTGGACAAATTGTTTATAAATTATACTCAATATTAATTTCTAACATTCTTTTAAGTTAGTATATAGGTTAATATATTAAAGTTCACTAATATTGTAAAATTATATTATAATTACTTTATCTATCAATTACTCTGAAAAGGGAATTTCAATTGGTCTATTCTTGATTCAATTGGCATCATATGTTCTTACTAACTTTGATGGGATATTTGTTGTTCTCAGGGCGCTTTACACAATGACATTGCTTCTATTTCCTCAAGCAGCAAGAGATCAAGAAAAAATAAGGTAAATCACCTTCTTGTGATGTGAAGGGTAATTGCTAACATAGTTTGTACTCTTTTTGTAATTGATTGTTTTTTTATCTTTGATTTGTGAATTAAACTCGTGATATTAGACTTTTGGCGAGCTTCAGGAAGAGGAGAACTTGCAGTTGAAGGAAAGTATACATTTAAATAAGGTAATAAAAATTAGAGGCTTATTTAAATTACTTGAAAGAATTGAAGCTAAGGGACATATATTGTTTATAAAGGAATTAGAGAACTTGCGGATAAACCTTGAGGAACAGAAAGCCAGAAATGAGAGTTTGAAGAGAATTAAGGTTAACCAATTTCTAATAAATGGTTGATACAAATATTTGAATGTGGTTTGAATGATTATTGTAGTGAAAACATTGCCAATTTTTTCAAGCTTTTCAGAAGACAAAATTGTAACTCATTTCGCAGTTGTATATCTAAGCTATTTTATTTCTTTGTAGAATGACATCTTGTTACAATCAGCCGATAAGACGGAAACAAGAACAGTTGAGGCTTTTGCATTTGAACGTGGAATTGGTGGTAGCCGGACACCACCTTGTTTAGTGAGAAACGAAAACAAGAACACGGATCGGAGGAACTTTATTCTACCTGATCTAAACATGGAGCCTGCTGAAGAGGATGAAGATTAATCAATCTGATGATTTGGTAGTGATTCATGAACTGGAATGAATGTAGCCAATGTGAAAGTAAAGAAATTTATCATGGTTATATATGGCATAAAAAATGTGCATTTTTTTATATGATCAGTTTTTTTGTTGGGTAAAATGAAGCAGAGAGTTTCTCTAATGGTAGTAAGCATAAATTTGCTTACAAATTAATGATATGATATATAATAAACCTATAGAAATCATTTCCTTTTGGTTGCTTCAATATTTTCTAGTAAATTTAAGATTTTGCTAGTGGCTAAACCTAAAGCCTTTTCTTTTAAATTAAGTTAGCAAGAAATATAATATTTTTATTTTAAGTTAAATTAAGATATTATAAATTATCAGAACCGGTGTAAACTGTCAAATTCGCGCCGGTTTTCATTTCTCTTGATCTGGCCGCGCTCTTTCTCTTTCTCTTCTGCGTTTTTCTTCGTCTTCTTCGTGAAGATCTTCTTCTAGCTAGCTGCGCGCGGCATTCTAATGTCTTCTTCTCTGTTGCCTCTTCTTCTGGCCGACTGGACGAGGAGGCGATTAGGTTTTGGCGAGGAGTCATTCGGCTAGGGTTTTGCTGACTGGAGTAGTTCTTCTCCCGCATTAGACCAGCGCCGGCTCGTTTTCCTTCCTTCCAGGTTTCGATATTCTTCTCTCGCATTCCTTCCTTCCAGTTTTTGTTTGTTTCATTGAAACTTGAATGTTGACATGATTGCTAATAATTTTAATTTCTGGATTAGATTACCTTAGATTTATTTTCGTTTTTCAATGTAATTAGTTATCCTTATGAGAATGGACGATGTATTGTTCTAACTAATTTAGGATTGATTGAAATGCATTTGGTTGAGTAGAAGCTGGATTTCCTTTCCGAAATGGATGCCGATAGGTTCTGCCAAATCCTGTTTGCTCACCTGTTGTAGTTCTTAATGTGTGATTATTTGATATCAATCTTTATTTCTAATGCTTCTCCCTTTCTCATCTTTAGTTCTTACTTTGCTCTTAGCATGTTAACTTGTTAAGTGCTCTTCTCTCCTATCCTTGTCTCAAACTCTATTTTCTTTCATTTCAATCATTCACAGCATCAGATTGTAATACTCTATCAAGTTTGTAATCTTCTAATTCAAGGTTTTCAGCCGAAATCAGAGTAGGAAGTGATTAGAGAAAGAGAGGATAAATGACTTCTAACACATTTTCTTCAATGGAAAATTAGGAATAACATCAGATTGTAATACTCTATCAACTTTTTCTCTTTGTTATTGTCTTTTCATTGTTTGTATTTCTGTATGAAGTGTAAAAATATCGCATCTCGTGTTCATAAACTAATAATAATAATAATGCAGTTAGCCTCTTGAGTTTCTGTTTCAGAGTGGTATGAGTTAATTAATGGAAAAGAAGGATTGGCATGTGTATGAGAAAAGAGGACTTGCAGAAGAGGAATTGTTCTCATTAATTTATATAGAGTTCATGATCAGCTATATATAATAATAATAATAATAATAATAATAATAATAATAAAGTCATGAAATAGAGAAATTAATCTAGTATTGGAATTTATTGCTATTTCTATATATGGAAATTACTTGATCAAACAAGGTACGTACTTTTATCTACTCTCATAACTTGATGTTATTCGTAATATAGGAAAAAATCCTACTTCTCTTGTCTTCTTCAATATTCTTTCTTTGTCAGAAGGATAGTGAGCTGGGAAACCATTAATTAAAAAGTGAGGGTGTAACCGGCAAAGAAGGTGGTGGTGGTGGTGATTGTTTTTCTGGAGTAGGTAGAGGATCAACGCAGACAATGGGTGGTGGTGGTGGTGGTGGTGGTGGTAGGTTTGCAGATGGTGGTGGAAGATTTTCAGATGGCGGTGGTAGGTTTCCAGATGGTGGTGGAAGATTTTCAGATGGCGGTGGTAGGTTTCCAGATGGTGGTGGAAGATTTTCAGATGGTGGTGGTTGGTTTTCAGATGGTGGTGGAAGATTTTCAGATGGTGGTGGTAGGTTTTCAGATGGCGATGGAGATGGTGGTAAAAGGTTTTCAGATGGTGGTGGAAGATTTTCAGATGGTGGTGGAAGGTTTTCAGATGGTGGTGGAAGATTTTCAGATGGTGGTGGAAGGTTTTCAGATGGTGGTGGAAGGTTTTCAGATGGTGGTGGAAGGTTTTCAGATGGTGGTGGAAGGTTTTCAGATGGTGGTGGAAGATTTTCAGATGGTGGTGGTAGGTTTTCAGATGGTGATGGAGATGGTGGTGGTGGAAGGTTTCCAGATGGTGGTGGAGATGATGGAAGATTTTCAGATGGTGGTGGTGATGATGGTGAAAGATTTGCTGATGGGGGTGGTTGTTGGTTTCCAGATGGTGGTGGAGATGATGGAAGATTTTCAGATGGTGGTGGTGATGATGGTGAAAGATTTGCTGATGGGGGTGGTGATGATGGTGGAAGATTTTCTGATGGTGGTGATGAGTGTGGGCTGTTAATGAGTGGCAAAGGGGATAACAATGGAGATGAGACTGGTGTTGCAGGTTGTGGAGAATTAGGAGTAGGTGATATTGATGGTGGCGGATAAGATTCATGTATTGGACTGATTGATGGTAATGGAGGTTGGATTACTGCTGTTGGAGGAGGAAAGGATGAAGGTGGAGGCGATTCATGATCAGGTGGTGAAACTGTTGTTGGCGGTTGCGATGGCGGAGTTATTGGTGAAGATGAAGAAGAATAAGGAGAGGAAGAAGGTTGCTCATTTGAAGGTGTTGGCGATTGCGATATTGGTGATTGTGGTGAATTTATTGGCGATGATGAAGAAGAAGGTGTGATGGGTGATGATGATGATGATGATGATGGCGACTGAGAAGGAGATAGGGTTGTTGTTGAGGGTGAAGGTGAAGGTGGCAGTCTTTCAGGTGATATTATTGCTGTTGGTGAGGGGGATGGAGAAGAAGAAGAAGATTGCCCTGAGGGACTTAATTGCGATGGTAATGGAGGAACTGATGATGGCGATGGTGAGATCGGTGAAAAAGGACTAGGCGTTACCACTGGCGGCGATGGCTGACTAGTCGGCGGTGTTACTGGCGTTACCACTGGCGGCGATGGCTGACTAGTCGGCGGCGTTACTGGCGTTACCACTGGCGGCGATGATTGACTAGGCGGGATTACAGGCAACACCGGTGATGATGGTGATGGTGGTGTTAATGTGGGTGCACCATTACACTTACAAACAGTAGGCGGTAGTGAATAAAACCCATCACATTGTCTCCTTGATCTCTGAAAAGGCCTTCCAGAAAAACAATTCCTCCGATCATCAAAATCCGCCGAACTCAAACAAATGGTTGATTCATCCTTAAAATAATTACCATCATAAGTAATATTCTCCAACCTGGGAAGATCACACAACTCATCACCAATCTCTCCAGAAAACATATTCCGACCCAAATTCAACACTTCCAAACTCCTCATCTCCTTCATACTCCCCGGCAAATTCCCAACCAACTGATTAAAACTCAAATCCAACACAGTCAGATTCTTCAACTCCCCCAATTCCTCCGGCAAGCACGACTGAAACCCATTCCTCGACAGTATAATCTGCTTCAATGTCGCCGACATATTCCCCAAGCTCTTAGGAATACAACCCCTCAACTCATTATTCGCAAGCACAATAACAGAAGCCGTCGATTTCCCAAAATTCTCAGGCAATTTCGACGAGAATCTATTATTGTTCAAGAAAATAGCGTCCAGTTCTTTCTCAAACAGCTCCTCCGGCAGCTTCCCCTCGAATTCATTAAACCGAATATCCAAATACTTAAGCTCCGGCAAGCGCAAGACGTGAGTAGGAAACCTACCGGAGAATCGGTTATTGCTGAGATCCAATTCAAATAGGAGTTTCAGGTTTACAAAAGTGTAAGGAACCGTTCCGCAGAAGCGGTTGGAGTTGCCATGGAACAAAGCTAGATCAAATAGTAGGCCTAATTCCTCAGGGAGGTGTCCGGCAATGTTCTGTTGATTGACGTCGATTCCGGCGACAGTTAGTTCGCGTGGGCAGTCGGGTGCAGGTGCACAGAAGATGCCGTTGTAGTTGCATACATTGGATCCAACCCAATTTCTAGTTACGCCATATGGGTCGGATAGGATGACACGCTTCCAAGCTTGCAAGGCAATGTAAGCAAGCTTGAGTTTTGAATTGTCGAATATTAGAGACGGGTCGATCGCGAGTTCATCTTCTTCTCCTGATCGGCCATGGTTATGGGACAAGAGTTGTCTATATAATTTGACTGATTCTACTTCTTTAGTTAGGAAAGATCTGGTAGAGGCTGTTGTTGTTGTTACCATAATAATAATAATAAGAATACATGGTAATAAAAATGAGAAGGAATGGTTTCTAAATTTCATTGCTTTAAAAGAATAGAAAGAGATGGATGTTTGTAGAGTTTGTGTGTGTTGGGGGGTGACATTTATCCTGTTTAGGGAGGAATTTACGTTGGACTAAATTTATTATGTTCTTTAATTTTCACTTTGGTTTGTCAGTTATTCTAAGACAGTAATTAATATGCGTTTCATGGAGTAATGTTCATGAGTTAGTTCTTAATTGATCAAGTGAGGACTTTATTCAATTTTTATTGTCAACTTACGGGCTTGTTTGGTTTAGTTTAAAGACTAAAATATACTCAATTCACATGCTATGCTATTGAAAAGAAGTTAAATTGTGTATATATATATATATATATATATATATATTTATTTGTAGCAAATAGTTCAGAAAAAGCTTACCAATGTGATTAATTCCGTATCCAAACCGATCCAAATAGCTATTTCGGTGGATTGTACTCACTAATCATCAATAACTATCAGATTTTAAATAAATTTATAGTTATTATTAGACAAATAAAAAATTGATTTATTCACTACATTATCTTATCATTATTATAAATATAAAAAAAAATTAACTATAAAAATTATAAAAAAAAGTGAGAAACATTAATTAGAAAAAACATATTAAGAAATAAAGAAAAATGTAAATTGAATTATCTAGATAGGTTTTATAACTGAATCGATTTTATCTCTTTACTCACCTCTGAAACATAACAAATTGCGCAACCAACCAAAAGTTGTATTGAATATAAAAGAGTATAGAGCAGCAGTAATGCATATAAAATATAGTTTACATGAAACAGCTAAAGTAATATGGAAAAAAACATGTAGGATTGTTGCATAAAAAGGGAAAACTATAGTGTAATGAAAATATATATCAACCACCTTCATATTCTTATTCACCCCTAGTTATCCTTGTATTGTAAGACTTGCATTTAGAACATTTCTGAGCAACAATATGATACTTCACCTCTCCACTACATCCACAATCATTGCACAATATCCATACCTGATCATAATAATAATAAATATATCATATTATTGTTTATTTAGTAAAAGTAAGAAAGATATATAATAGTATATATATACCACTTTGTGTGTGTAAGGCGCTGGCATTGGACTTGAAGCAATTTCCAAATCAAATTTCTCCCACACCTTTGACATATCGCAAACCGACTTAGAACAAAGAGGACATGCATACTGATAATGTTCTCGCATCTCCTTCAGACAGTTCTTGTGAATTGTGTGCCCACATGGCATCACGGTTACGTCGTTTCTAGATTCGAATAGATACTGCATATCTTTTGTGTTATTTTATTGATTGGAAATCATCTACAATAGGAAAAAACATTATATACCTCAAAGCAAACCGGGCAATTGTGATGCATTGCTCCTTCAACACAAGGATGACTATTCTTCAAAACAACTGAATAACAGCATCCTGCACTCAATTATTTTTATTTTATTACCAACAAACAACAACCATTTCTATTCAACTCAAATATAGTGTTTGTCTTTTAATCAATTACCGCATTTATAGCAATGAAAGAAATTTTCTCGACCTCCAATCCTGCAACATAAATTATATATCATTTAGTTTATTTAGATATTTTACAACAAAAAACAAATCATAATAAATCACAATTGGGCATTTGGTCTAGTGGTATGATTCTCGCTTAGGGTGCGAGAGGTCCCGAGTTCAATTCTCGGAATGCCCCCAATGTTTTTTTTTCTTTTTTTTTTCAAATAACCCAAGATGGATTATAATGTGTTATATAGAGTATTATTACCTGCATATACCACATCCGGTACAATGATACTGCCTTTTTGATACCTGTAAAAGTGAAGTTAATACAAAGAGAAAACGTTATAAAGTGATGTGATATACTTCAATTGACTCGAGTAAAGCTTAAACATTCAATTTGTTTGCATAAAAACGGAAGAATCTAACTTACGTCGTCATCAAACAGCTTGCATGTTTCGCAGAAGTATCTTCCCATGCACACTCCACAATTAACACAAACTTGACCAACCTGGCAAAAACAGATAACATAATATAAAGTAAGATCTTCGTCAAAACCGGTTTTTATTATAGCTTAAAACATTATGTACTTACATCTTGTTCAGTGTCACAGAGTAAGCATATAACCTGCAAACAAGTCATAATCAAACTCGACAAACCGTTACAGGAGAAGAAGAGCATATACAAACAGAACTATTCACAAAACCTTTTCAACATGGTGCCGTTGAATGTCATGTCTATGCTTCCAGTTAATAGAAATAATGTTCTGCAAAAAGGTAAATGTTTATCCAATATTATTGACAGACAAAGCAAATATTCAGTTGGGATGGATATGAAAAGCACCTTAGCCTCATTATGACAATGATGACAGCCAAAAATTTCGTTGCAGCATGGAGCTCTAATACGACACCTATGGCGATAATGTGGACACCTAGTATAAGCAATCACACAAATTAGAAAAAGAAGAAGAATAGGGTTATCATGTAAAGTAGTTGACAAAGGCAAAACTGTACCCGAATTCCATGCATCCTTTATCAAGAACAACGTTTGCATCTGTATCACATACTGGTTCTTCAATTGGAACAAGCACTCCAGGAGGAAGATCCAAAGAGTTTAGTGAGCCAGAATGATGAAGAGCTGTCTCCGCCATTTAGTATTTAAAATGGAATTCAAGGCCAACTAAGCTCTGGGAATGAGCTCAAAATACCTGCATTTAGCAAGAAGTTAAGGGAAAAGCACAAATCCTACAAAGGCATATTATTTTCCCATCAAACCAGGCTAAAATCCATGAGAATGTTGTTTCTCGCAGGTGGCAGACCAGTTGAACCCAGCAACTACAAAATCTCCAACCAGCAAGACTCCAACAGATCGACTCATCAAACAAATATTTCTACAAGAACCCATAATAACGACTAAAATGAAGCCATTGAGCAACTGCAAGTTCCCAATCTGTGTGGATAGTAACCATTTCATAATCACTTGATTCTACTTGATTCTTGAAGAAGAAGACGAAGAAGAAGAAGTCAGTCCATGTCCATCTACACACAGGACATCACTTTATCTTTACCTATGGTGAAAGCAAATAGATCACAAAATCAAATTTCTTCTAAATGTGATAAAGGGAATGAGAACAGGAAATTTCAGAGACCAGTTGAGTTGATTGTCCATCAAGAACAAGCCTACCTTAATCTGCAGTCTTGAATATGTGCCACCTTCACATCATGAACTTAAAACGAGGAGAAAAGAAAAGAAAACCTATGACCAATAAACTATATGTGCTTCCCATTGGATCTGATATCAGCAAGGTCATTTCGTTTGTGAGTGCTAATTGGACCTAGCATTCACATGCACTTTTAAGTTCCAATTAAGCTTTAACATTGCTTCTGTCAGCCATGATATTGACATGTACAAAGAATGAAGGGGAATTTAACTGAAGATGATCTCTCTGGCAATCTGGCGCTTCTGGAAAGATTGGACTCTCTTTGCAAATGGGAAGAAAGCAACTCCAGACAGAAATCTAGGTGTTGAAGAAGGATAATAGCAAATAAAGCCAAAGAACAAAAAGGATATTAGCAATGAAAGCCATCACGATTCACAATAGTCTCAATAAGGTATTTGGATGGAAGTTGAAGAAATTTGTCTAGTTAGGATAGCACAATTCTGAGTTGTTATTATTATTATTAGTTCTTCCTACAAGAAAGAATCCTATAAAAAGACTTAATCAATTTCACCTGTTAGTGAAGCTGCTATTATTCAACCAATATCAATCACTTAAACATTAGCTTGATGTGTAGAATCCTTAATGCTTAATAGTTCGGCTCTTAATTCACTTTATCTTGATCTCAATTATGCACTTAGTCAAAACTGCAGCTAAGTAATATACTCCAATCCGGTCATCATATAGAATACAAAGAACGATCAAAAACACATCAACAAGCAGTTATTAGTTAAGCAAATCTGAACGAAATATCAGGATTCGTCTGCAATCGCGATCAATTAGACGATAAGGAAATGGAATTCACGTCACAGAACGATTCAATTGCCTTTTGCATACATTATTTCAGAACTTCCAACTTTAGCAAGCAAATAGTAATCAAATCGCAAACAATAAGCATTCTCAGAACTGGAAAGTACAGTTTTATGAGAAAACACAGTTCAATCACGGCATAAGCAGATCAAAGAAGAATAAGAAACGTTTTCTTATAAAAACGAACTTTCGCTAAGAAAACAGACGGATGCTTGATGATTCCGGTGGAATTTTCCGACGACTACAAGCTTCCGTGATGATCTCCAGCGGAGTATATTTGAGATAATTACAGCAACCGTTTATGAGAGAGAAAAGTGGATATTGAAAGTAATGTGACCGAGCTTTTCTTTTATACGGCCACTTAAACTGACTATGACTATGTGGCTTCGAGAAATTGCGCCAAATGTTTGTCCATTTACAAAATTACCCCTTTAAATTAGGATGAGTTGGATTTTGGATAAATATTAAAATACATCCCTTAACTCTTCAAACACTTTAATTTTTCCTTAAACTTTACATTTTATAGATATTTAAGAAAATAAAATTTGTGCTGAGATTCATATATTAGGAAATCGATAATCAAACCTTTTTAAGCACAACAAATCTCAAATATGACAGGACAATAACCCATAATAAAATAAAAATCTAATTATAAAAAAATATTAACTTTTAAATAAATTAAAACAAAACTAGATATATAATTAGACATATCGAAATGATAGGTAGGAAAAAAAGAAAACAAATTGAAATACTCTTTCAAAGTAAGATAAGAGTTGTTCGGGTGGGAAAAGCAATAAAATATTGTAGCCGCTAAAACTTTTTAATTCTATCTATTTCAGTTGAGACTAATTTGATTTTGATTTATTTTAGTTATTTTTTAATTTCTTTTATGAATTTAAAAAAAAAAATCAACTCTATTAAATCAATATATTGTAAATTTATAATCATCATATTATTTAATTATCAACTAAAATACAAAAAAAAAAATATTTTTATTAAATATTTTTTATAATTTATCTTAAGAAAATATCAAAAACTCATTTTCTACTAATAATTTTTTTTTTTCACAACAACTCATAAAAGATTTTAAAAACAAGGTCAAACAAGTCTTGATGTATTTTTAAGACATAAATATAATTTCTACATGTAGCATGATGTTGGGCTAATTAGAAGTTTTATTGGATTTTTTTTGAAAATTAAGTTTTGTTATATTTAAAAATATATATATTTGATAAAAAAAAGGTTATTTAAAATATTAATTGGTTGAATGCTATAATGATATTTTGTATTTAAATTTATAAAATATATAAAAATATTTAGCTAATAATTTGAGTGATTAAATTGCTGAAAATTATTAAAAACTGTTTTTAATAAATTAAAAACCTAAAAAAATCAAATATGTAACAGTTTATGATGAGCTTCATAACATAACTAATTATATATTTTTTTAAATCAACAAAAATTGCTCTGAGCAAATTTATTTATTTTAAATAATGTTTATTTTTATATAAAAAAAAGTCAATATTTTCACCAACAAAATTTAAAAAACACACCACTAAATGGCCCAGTGTAGGATCGGAAATTTTGAACCCGGCACTAAAATACGAACCGAATCGAACACGAAAAAATTATGTTAAGGGCATTTTTTTAATGTCAAAATTGGGTCGATCAGAAATGATCTAAAGTAGACTCGATAACCCGTTTACAAGTTTGGTTGAATTTCGTGTTATTTTTTTATACTCACTTACTCACTCATTTTATCTTATATGAATTTATTTATGATTTAGCTTAATTTTTGTTGTGCTGATGCCATTTTAATTTTAAACAAATATGTGAATTAATTACATCGGTTTGAATTCGAGTTGAATTAGGTAAATTGTGTCAATCAGGACTGGTTTGGGTCAATCACAAATAAACATGTCAAGTTGTTAAAGATTTTGACCCGAATTATTAAATATGTCAATTTTATGTTAGTATTGCTCAATCCGTTAACCTGAAACTGTCTTGAATTGTCACATTGAATCCAATGTAAGAATTGTCACATTTAATCCAATGTAAGAGACCAAAATATTACAAATTTACCGAACATACTTTAAAGTATCACGTTAATTCTGCTTAATTAATTAAAAAATAAGAAGAAAAAATATAAAAGATTGGCATGAGTGAAGTAAGTGATTTCAATCTCAAGAAGGGCCTTTGCCTTACCTTTAATCAAGTAAGCATAATTTAAAAAAGATTAATAGTTTATTAAAATTATTTTTTATAATAAATAAAGACATTGTTAATATACTTAATACATATGGTTTCTATTCCTATTTTTAATAGTAAATAATAAAAGTATTTCTAATACATTTCAATTCCATTTAATATTTGTCTTGTCTAACATCATGAACATATATTATCTTAGCAACTATTTTTTATTTTTCAAATTCAATATTTTTTTTGCTAATGGCAGTGGTAAAAAAATTGTGGGAGGGAAGAAGTAAGAACTTGTACTCTATCTCTCTCTCTATATATATATATAAGCGGTGGCTTCTCAGTTAAGATCGAGAGGAAAAGAGAAGCAGATGACTGTGGTGGCTTATCGGCGGTGCTTATCGGCCGGAACAATGTATATTTTGTCCGGTCACCGTCGATTAAGTTTGATTCCGGCGAGAGACTATTCTCAGTCTGCGATTCGACGTTATAGCATTACATCAACATCATCATTGAGGTCGTCGTCGTCTTCGTCTAGCTCATTGCTATCGAGGTTACTTCGAGAGCCGGATTCACAGGTGAAATCCGTTCTCGATCTCGAGGTTAGCAATAACGCCTCTCTCAAAACCCTAGGTTTTTCACTGGACTGCCTACTCGACTCCTTGAATAATTTCTCCCGCCGCAAAGCTCAACTGGTAATTCCTATTCATTCTTTATATGAAAGATTGATCTGCTCATTACTAGATCGGAGAAGCTTTCATTTCCTTACATCAAAATTTCAATAACTGTTCTGTTTTACATATGCCTCTTTCACATTACAGGTTCTGGAATGGAGATTAGAGAAAATGTTAAATTCCAACGAGAAAGATTACGAACGTTACTCAGAACTGTTACACATGTGTGGAAGAATAAAAAACGTTCCATTTGCTCTACAAGCATTTTCTTCAATGGAAATCCAAGGAATCAAACCAACTTCCGCCAGTTTCAATGCACTCATATCCGCTTGTTTAGCCTCTGGCAATTCACTAACTGCACAAAGCTTGTTCGAGATAATGGAGAGTTCAGATTACTACAAACCTAATTCAGAAACTTTCAACATCTTCGTAGCTGTGTATGCACACTCTGAAAATGAACAACTCATGCTAACATGGCAATCGGCAAGAATAGCTGCAGGATTATCTAACAACACCGAAACATACGAATCTCTCATTTCTGGCTATGTCAAGTCCAAGAATCTAACTGCTGCAGACAGATCCTACGAGGAAATGTTCCTATCGAATGTTGCACCTAACATATCGATATTGGAAAACATGTTTTCGGTTTTCTACTGTCAGAGGAATTTGGTGAAGGCTAAAGAGCATTTGAAATATGTTATGAGTAATGGATGGAAGTTGACACCATTTATGGCTGAGAAACTTGTGAGTCTATATGAAGAAGTTGGAAGAGTGGAGGATATAGAAGAACTGTTAACTACTACTTTGGCGAAATCCTGTGAAGATAGAAATGTTTTAATGACAGTTCAGTTTGGTGTTATAAGGATGTATGCGAAGATGGATAGATTGGATGACCTAGAATGTTCGGTTAACAAGATGTTGAGCCAAGGAATATCGTTCGCGTCTGATGAAGATGTTAACAAAGTTATTAAAGCGTATTTCAGAAGGGCTGCTTTTGATAGACTTGATTTGTTTTTGGATTGTATTAAGCCTTCTTATAAGCTTACTAGATCAACATATGAAGTTTTGAATGCTGGCTACAAAAGAGTGGGTTTAGTTTGTAAGATCGATTGATCGTTTATGCATGATTTGAAACCAACCAACAACAATTTAGTCACAAAATTCAAATTTGAGTGATCTCATTTCAAACAGAAAAAGAGAAAATCTTCCTCAATTGTTTTTCTTCCCTTAACATACATGTCAATAAAACCCGACTACAATAAACTGAACCACTTCTTCCATTTAGCATCCTTTTGTTGCTCGACCCACGAGAGAAAACAGCTATCCAACAAGCAGAAGAAGTTTACATAAAGAAGTTGATATCTCACAGGAACATATCTGAAGTTAGCCACCTGAAGAATAGGCCAGATTCCGCCCTCGATAGCGAGTGCAGGTAGAAAATCTCTCTTGACATCCTCTTTTACTTGACGAAAATCCTTCCCAGATGAAAAACCCATGTAGGTGAAGAAGACAAACAAATCCAATGGCCCAAATATAATACCATCAAGCAAAACTTTATAAGCAACGAATTTAAGAGACTTTGGTTGAAGTTGAACCCTCTTCCTCATAAACATGTCCAGACCTTCATACCTGCAATAAAGAAGATGATAAATGGGCAATTCATTGAACTAAAGAATGGAACTTTTCGATACTAACCAGAAATGACCCACTGGTCCAACAAATCCAAAACCAAACAAGCTTGTGCTAGCTACTCTTCTCCAATTGATCTTGAAATCACCATCTTTTTCCTGTAATCGATCAATAACAGTTCATAATACATGTTTCCCACTTGATCTAATCTGGGTTATCTTTAGTCAATCAAAGGTTACAGTTCATTCTTCATCAAGTCAACGAGTTCAAACATTGATGATCGGGGAAGACTTACAGTGGATTCCTTCTTCTGTCGTAAGGATGCAGAATGAGTAATGGCTTGAGCAGCGATATCGCCGAATCCCCAAATCACGCCGGAGCTAACCATCTGAGTCTTAACTGGATGAACTTGTAAACAGTTCTGGTAACATTTCAACAATCTCATCATCATTCAATCGGCCTCTTTACAAAAGAAATGACGCTTCGTTGTTGTTGTTGTTCGCGACGGAGAGTGACTTATGGTCGTTCTTCCATGAAGTGAATATGGAGGAATTTGTTGAATATGTTCATCCGATTAGGAAATGGAGTAACTTTCTTCGATACGGCTCGACATCATAAGGAACAGGAGATGAGACACGTTTAGGTCGGAATGGGCGGATGATGATGAAGAAGACGATGATGGACTCAAAAGATTTAGCACTACAATACTAGTCACGGCCCACCGGACATTCTAATTATTAATATATATATTTTGTAAGGAATAATAATTTAGATTTTTCCCAAATAAATAGTGTAATAATACTAACCAATAAATGTAAATTATCAAAATAAAAATAATTAATATATTTAACTATATTTTAAAATAAAATACTTGTCTTTTTATATTATTGTCTTAAAATTATTGTTTTTTTTATAAATATATATAAAATTAATTTATACACGATTAATTTTAGTAAAGGTTTAATAAATTTTAGATAAATCATTCTTTTATTAAATAATCTTGTAAAACATGAGAAATTTCATTATAAAATTACGAGAAAAAAAGTATAATTATTTTATTTTTATTTTTATTTATTTTTTTTTTTTTGTTAGAGTTCGTTTTTTAATGACACTTCAAAAAAAAGATTTTTGTGCTCTTACTCCGCAACATCTTGATTATAGTTAGATAATTGAATTTTACATTCATCCAATTATTTTTTCTAAATTTTAAATATATTTCAAGTATAATTTTTTAATTTTAATTTTAAAATAATAAAATAACGTTTCATACTTAATGTCGAAATTGATAGAAAAGAATCTAAAAAAATATTAGTTAAAGAAGTTATATTTAAAAATAAATTTAAATAAGTCTTTAATAAAATATATATTTTTAATTATTTTAAAGATATTTTATATATTTTTTAATTTTTTTAACAATAATTTAGAGTCTTTAAATATAAAAAAAATATAAGAAAAATAAAAGAAAACATGTCCCAGGATGGGCTGGACCGGACTCGAAATGGATCGTCCCTTCTTGAACGCGGTTCGGGAGTGGCTTGGGCGCGATTTAGACTTGGTTTGGCCGAGATTAAGGTGGTTTAGGCCTTGGTCAATGCAGAGCGTGCATATGAACCAAACATAACACGAAGATGACTCAAGCGTAGGGGGTCGAGTTTGGATCGAATTGGGCTTCGTCTTCAACCTTGCCAAAAACAAAACTGTATATTTTGGTTTTTGGCTAGAGGCTCCAACCGCAAAACCAACTACATGTAGAACTTCATCTCACTATTCAGATAATGTCTATAATGTTCAATAGTCCCATTCAATTGTCCGAGGCCTCACTAAAAATGAAAGCTTCATTTTGAAAATTTGATTTTGTGATTTCTGAGTTTTAATTTAAATTATGAGCTTCTAGAAGTTTCATCATACTCATTAGAATTAAAAGATTAATTTTTATTACGTTCACTTTTAGATCAATTTTAAAATCAAAATTCAAAACTTTTTAGAAAAATTTTGAATTTGGGCAAACATGCCTCAAATGGCTCGAGATTGATTTTAAAAACACATAACATTATTTACAAATAATTGTGGTGATTATTGAACTGTCTTTTTTCCGATAGAGCTTAAGAACGACAACTCGATTTTATAAAATTTTAAAGTCGATTGATTCAAATTCATTTCGATTAAAAGTTTGAAAATGATCTCATGAACAAATTCAAACCAATAAATTGAATAATAATGCAGTATAAGAATACAAACTAAAATAAATAATTTTCAATTTTAGTTCATAATATAAATTACAATATGAATGATAACTTACCGTGAGTTGAAGAACATAGACACTTGTTGAAATTTTAGGATGAACAAGAATCGAACTTAAAAGCTCTCTATACAAAATTTTCTAAAACCTTAAAAAAACATAATGGCGAATATTGATGGATGATGATTTATGGCGTGAGACTAGACTTCTTGACTTTGTCTTCACAGTGGATTCTATTTATAGGAGGCCCGAGTCATCAAGTGACTTGAGTCGGTTGAATTTCTAATAAATTATTATTGTTCCTTCAACTTGTTCAACCGAATTCTATCTTCTTGACGAGTAAGACGAACTAAGAATATAGTGACCCCCTTTTGAATCTTCTCTTTTGGTCGAAAAATTATCCAGATGAGTATTCACCAATTTTCAAACATGACGATGTTCTTATTATCTAGACGCGAGGAAGAAGACAAAGGCATGTCTCAAACATGCATTGGGTGTGATCGGTAACGTCTATTTTGGGTGATTCGTGCTTTAAACATTAGTTTTTTTTTTTGTTGGTTATGCGTAAAGTCGACCCAGAGTTTTGGGTTGCCCTGACCCCAAATAAAAAAATATTTTTTGGTGGGATTTGAACCTTTATCCAAATAAAAATTCATTTTCATTTTGAACCACCATGATAAATCTATTTATATTAAAAAAAATTAATAAATTTAACTAAGTTTATTGTTTTTTATTAAATGAGTTGGGCTTACCCTAAGACCTGGATTTTTTTTTTTCTATTTTATTTATTTTATAATATTTTTAAATAAGTATTTTATTTAAACCCTAAATTTTAATTATTTTTATTTGAAATTATGAATACAATATTTATCTAAAATAATTATTTATTTTATTTTTAATTTTCATTTTAATTATTAATATTTTTTAAATAATTATTAATTTTAATATTTATTCTAATTATCTTGAATGAGTGTAATATTTATTCAAGATAATTATTTTATTTTCCTTCTATTCCCGAATAAATCTTCTAGTTTAAAATAAAATAAAATTTAATGACATATAAATTATTGTCAAATTGATGACCTCGTAAACATAGCATTTTTAATATTCCAATTTCTTTGCTAGAAAGTATGTAAGAAAAAGAAAATGAAAATGAAAAAGAAACTTCTAATCGTTTGAATTTTTTTTTTCTGGATTGGCAATAGGGTTTGCTTACGTTTCCTCTTCTCCCACTCAGCATTTGATTTTCAAAATAAAACAAGACCGTTTTACTCATCTATCTACTCTCTCTCTACACACTGATTCAAGCTCCCACCGCCGGACCGATCTACATTTCCGTTTTTTGATGTTTTCCAACGGACCAATCACTTAGGAATCACCGACCAGCTATTATCGTCTCAGATCGCATGTATCGAGGGTAAGTTTGGTTCATTTATCAACATCTTAACACTTTACCAGATATCATTTCTAGTTGATTTCTTTGATATATTCAAATCTGATTCTTTATTGAGCAGCTTCGTTTCATCTGGGCAATTGATTATATTTGATTTTTTTGGGGTAAGTGATTCTAATCCTGAACTAAAGCCCTAGCTCATTTCTGCAGTTTGATGGATTCAATTTGTAGCTTTGCCGCAACTTCGTAGCTTAATTGTGTGTCGTTAACTGTGTTTGTTGATTCAATTTGTCAATTTTGGTTTTAGCTGAGAATCTTATTCATTTTGTAAAGAACTTTGGGTATTAAGCATTTACAGCTGATGGATCTACTTGAGGTAGTTAAGCGGATATAAATCAATACACTGTAAGTCTGTAAACATGATAATTGATTCTTAATACTTACTATACCTTTAAGAGGTCTAGATCTGATGCAATACATTTTTCTGAACTTGATGCTTTTTCTCAGATTTCTTATATAGGTTTTCCCTAATTTATGTTAATAACTGTGATGTTTGAATTAAACTTTCTGGGATCTCAAGAATTTGGCATATCTCAAGCAGCTTGCTTGTGGTGCTGCTTCAGGGAGGTATTGCTTGTGTTTCACAGTTTTACGGCACAAACCTTTCTCCACCATAAACTTTCATAACTTTTATATGAAATCAGTAATTTCTAACCATTTTCTTTAAATTTGGAACTTTAAATTTATTACGTTGTTTTTTCATTGATTTTTTGTGTGTTGGAAACCATAGTGTTTTTCCATAGAAAATAATTGGTATTGTTCCCTTCTGAATTTGCGTGGACTGTAATTTGTGCCACATTCTGATTTTTTTTCCTGTTATATGAAAAGATACTGATATGAACTCGAAAGCGCACGCGGAAAAACCTTGATGTCAAGAGAGTTCAGGTTATGCAGGTTTGTCTCTCCATCCAACAACTATGGGAAGTGACAAGTCAAATGTTACTCCATCTGAAGGCGTCAACAGTGGCCCTTCAAGAGTGCGGCCACTGCATGGGTATAGTGCACAATGAATAAAATGATTTTGTTTCTGTTCTTTTGGATTGTCATTGCATGTTTTACCACAACACTGGCACTTATTCCTTGAATGCTTGAACTAACTACTCAATTTGACTTAATCTCCTCGGAGTGTGATTTTCTTGAGTCCCAAGATAATGCAAATAGAATGTCTTCTTATTGAATTAAGTCAAGGTTTTGGTTTTGAGTGCCAAGATAATCCTGTACTATGCTCAGTAATTAAGTCAAGTTTAATTAAAATGTCTTCTTATTAAATTATGTAATCATCTACTATTAAGTGCATTCCATGGGTCTTACTTTCTATAACTTTATACAAGAAACTTGTGTTTTCTAAAAGATGTCATACATTAGCTTTCTTCCTTGGTATATTTGTCTTCTGTGAGAAAATGGGTAGAGGAACAAAAATTTATTCTTTTGAGCTGGTTCTTTAAGATCCTCATCTAACTGTACAAGAACATCTAATTGATTCTTCATTCCATGATTATTGTTAAATTAGTGTATTTTTTTTTCTTAGGAGGACTAGTGGTCCTGCAAGGCGTTCGACTAAGGGACAATGGACATCAGAGGAGGTAAATCATGATGGCTTATAAAATTTAGATAAGGAATTTACGGGTTGAATACTTTTCTCTTGCTCAATGATGTTTCTTTCATCAGCTGCCTATTCTGTACTTGGTAGATATTATGCATACGTAGTTTATCTTTCCTTTCCATTAATTAGACATTCCTTTTGGACATAATGTTCTTGGCCTGAAAGTCCTTATGAGTCCAAAACATGATGTTGACTACAGACTTAACCGGAACCAGTTGGAGTACATAGGTCTCGTGGTTAGTTACACAGCAAGAAAGAACAATTGGAAAATTTATCTTCTATCCAAATCCTATGGTATCCTTGAAAAGGTCCTAAATATATTAAAGAAAAACTGTAGTTCCATAGGATCCTGACCTCACCTATTTCAGGTTTCACAGTGTATCTTGCATCATTAAGAATTCATGATAATATGCTTTGGCTTGCTAGCATTTGGTATAGTGTTGATGATGAAGACTTATATGGCAGTGGGTAATGACTTGTCTCTGAGCAATAGAGTATATACACTCTCAGTGTAATTTAATACTTCTTGATTCTCTCTATTTGTCCTTCGGTATATTTATTTATCATGGATACTGTAAATTCATATGTCCAGTTCATTCTATTGTAGTTGATGTGTCTATCAGTTATAGAAGGTTAATTAGCAGGATACTCAGTTGTACTTGTGTATCTTCTTGAAAAACTTTGAAGCTTATTTCATCTGCTAATATGTTTAAAGCTTTTGTTTATTTGTTTATTGAAATGGCATGGTAAATTTCACACAACGGATGTTTACTTACCTTGTATTGTAATTTGTTTTTTTATTGAAATTCCTAACAAGATGAATATATATTTTCATTCAGGATGAAGTTCTCAAGAATGCTGTTCAGCGATTTAAGGGGAAAAATTGGAAAAAGATAGGTAAATTTTTCTGATCAAGATATCTAAGAGGAAAAGGATAAGGAAACCTTAGAGGAGGCAACATGTTCCTCCATGTTTAATTTGTGCAAGATTTGCATCTAGTTCTTTATTATTATCGATATGAGGTAGGCATGTTATGTTGCAGTTTCTTGAGTAAATGTGGCTTGCTATAAAATGAAGGGCTTGTAGTTTAAATTCTGGTGGCATGTATATTAGGACTTGTAGAAACACTTATTTATTTAATTATTTATTCTTTCTATAGCTGAGTGTTTCAAGGATCGGACCGATGTTCAATGTCTGCATAGATGGCAAAAAGTCCTGAACCCAGAGCTAGTTAAAGGTCCTTGGTCCAAAGAGGTTTGTTGTTATATTCCCTTTATCCCACTTTACGTCCATAGTTAGCAAAAAAATTCCTATATTTTTTTTGAATGCATGAAACTAGCATTACCCCCACAGCCATGACCTCCACTTCAAGGCGTTCACAAATTTTTTCAAGAACATTTAAGTTAATCATACCCTTAGCTCAAGTGGATAGAGTTAGGACTGTATCAAGGTAAAAAACACCTTGATTTGTGTGGGAGACCATGGCGGTGGGATACTTGGCCAAGGACAGGGAATAAAGAATAAACCTTGGTCTGAAAAAAAAAACAAAAAAACATATAAGCAACTCATGCTTATAAACTTATAAAATTCCTAAACTTCAAATGAAATGACAACTAAGAAAATATTTGCCCGACCTTGGCAAGGGAACGGCTGAAGATAGTTGGTGCTTGTATTCACCCAAAAATGGTACAAAATGAGTAGGTTTGGTGTACTATTTAAATTAAAATTTGGGTACATTATTATTCTGCCAACAAATTCATAGGAAGATGAGATTATTGTCGCGATGGTGGACCTTCACGGACCAAAAAAATGGTCCACAATTGCACAAAGTTTACCTGGGCGTATTGGGAAGCAATGCCGAGAAAGGTACGATTAGGGAAAAGTTCAATATGTGTTGCCTTGAAGATTTCTTCTACACTTTGTCTTCGACATCGTCCTTTGCTTATAATGATTTGTCCTTGTATTTTTTTTCTTTCTTTCTTCACCCTCTCTTGTTTTCTGCAAATTGTTTAGGAACGTTTCTTGCGTTCCACTCTCGATTTCAATAAAAAGTTGACCTTTTTTCAAAAAATATTGTCCTTGGATTTGTATTAGAAGTCAACTTGCATAATATATCCACATGGGTGGTATTTGGTGAACATATATTACCTTCTAGCTATTGTTGATATACGAAGTATACATACAAATGATGCTAATAAGTAAGAATATTGATGTCAGTGAAATTAACTTGGAGGCCAAAGTTAGTTTGCAACTAAGACTGAGAATGGGGAGGAATTGGGTTGCTTTGAGCATTAGTTTGACAGTCAACTCATAAGTAGTCAATCATATTTTGGCATTATTTAAACTCTTTGCCAAATATGCATCATTTTGTTTCCTGTTGTCTAAGTAAACCATCCGGTTAAATGTTAATGGAATAGGACTACTTTTGACTAACAGAGCAGTGTTGAACAGTTTTCTTTTTAATACATTTCACTGTTATGTGTATTTTCCATATATTCACAACAAATAACTTCTGTATAGGGCATAATCAACTCAATCCAAGTATTAACAAGGAGACATGGACTCAAACAGAAGAATTATATGCCTTCTAGCTATTGTTGATATATGAAGTATACATACAAATGATACTAAGAAGTTAGAATATTTGCCGCCAGTGAAAATTAACTTGGTGGCCAAAGTTAGTTTGCAACTAAGATTGAGAATGAGGAGGAATTGGGTTGCTTTGAGTAGCAGTTTTACAGTCAACTCATAAGTAGTCAGTCATATTTTGGTATTATTTAAACTTTTTGCCTATTGTGCATCATTTTTTGTCCTTTTGTCTAAGTAAACCTTCTGGTTTAGTGTTTATGGAATAGGACTATTTTTTACTAGCAGAGCAGTGATGAACAGTTTTCTTCTTAGTACATATCTCTGTTATGTGAAATTCTCCCTGTTTTTATACATGTGTTCCATATATATTCACAACAAATAACTTCTGTATAGGTGGCATAATCATCTCAATCCAAGTATTAACAAGGAGGCATGGACTCAAGAAGAAGAATTGAGCCTAATTCAAGCACACCAAATTTATGGGAATAAGTGGGCTGAGCTGACAAAGCATTTACCAGGAAGGTATGCTTACAATTTTACAAATAAGTTTATGTAACATTTTCTGATGTTTCAACAATGTAGAGCTATGCATACTTGCAGTACCTCTTTCTCTTTGTTCTAGCTTGCTTTAACATTTTCTTATGTTTCAAAAAAATATTTCTATTCTAAATGGTCATCTTTCTTTATTGTTTCATGTTGAAATTTCTTCTTCTTCACTATTATCATGGTTTCTACTACTTGGCTTGTATTTGTAGGACGGACAACGCAATTAAAAATCATTGGAATAGTTCTGTTAAAAAGAAGCTGGACACATATATGGCCTCAGGCTTACTTGCACAATTTCAAGGCTTGCCTCATGTCACTAACCCCAACCGCCCAATACCTTCATCTTCTTCAACTATGCAACAAAGCAGTGGAGATGATACTGTTCATAGAGATGTAATAGAAGGAGATGAAATCTCAGAATGTAGTCAAGGATCTACTATTGTTGGTTCTTCTCATCCTGAAAGTGCTATGTCCAATGCGCTGTTGCTTAAAAGGGATGAATACCAATTGAAAGAAGAGATGGTCCATTCCAATGACCCAAACCAAAGCACAGCATCATTTTCTGAGCAATACCAACCATCACTTCATGAAGTTGCTCTTATCATGGAAGCAGTAGATTGGGAAACTTGCGAAAATAAAGACTGGCAGATTGATTTAGATGAGTTGCCAAATATATCTTCATTGAACTTAGGGCAAGCTTCATCATCTGCATTATTGATGCATCCAACAGCTGAAAATAGGACCAATGACTTGCCTTTTCCATTAGAAACTTGTGTTGGTACAGATACAATGCCTTCTGTGGGACATGAAAATTCTGAGCACTTGTTGAGATGTGAAGATGGCGGCTGCCTCTCGGTATCTTTCCCTGAGACGAAGATGCAAACAAACATTTCCTCCATAGATACCCATCCTAATGCATCTTCAGATGTAATGCTATATCAGCAACTTAACTGTCAGAACCCTCAAATTGTAGGATCTATGCCTTCTGCATCTTCTTGTCCATCTAGCTCTGAATCTTTCGGTGTGCCTTTGTTAGTTCCTTGTTTTGATGATGCCCCTTTCTTTGATGGAGGACTTCAGCAGTTTGATGGCCTTTCACATGGAAATCATGGGGAAGAAATCATGTCATGTCCAACTGGTAGTTTAGTCTACACCAATGATTCCATCAATTCTCCTGCTAATGGTGCAGGCAATTCATCTGTTCAAGATTTTTCATATCATCAGAACGGCTCATTCAGACTAGTTCCTGACAGTGATTATACTTTAACACCCGCTGATGCATCTTCTTTGTCAGAATACCCAACCATGAAAATGGAGCAACAAGGTGCAGGAGGCAATTACATGAAGAGCCTCCAGCCAGATAAAGGAGGTTTATTTTATGAACCTCCTCGTTTTCCAAGTTTGGACATTCCTTTTGTGAGTTGCGATCTTATACAGACTGGTATTGATTCACTGCAAGAGTATAGCCCACTTGGCATCAGACAACTGATGATGTCATCCATGAACTGCCTTACACCATTTAGATTGTGGGATTCACCATCCAGAGATGATAGTCCAGATGCTGTTCTTAAAAGTGCAGCCAAAACTTTCTCTTGCACACCATCTATACTGAAAAAACGAACGCGTGATTTGATATCACCTATATCAGAAAATAGATGCGAGAAAAAACTCGAAAGTTTCCTGAATCATGAGTCACTTTCAAGCATAGCCAGAGACCTCTCTCGTTTAGATGTTATTATTGACTCATCAGGGAATTATAGGCCGTTGGTTTTGTCTCCATCAATAAACAAGAGAGGACAGTCGAAGGATACTACTGAAAACAAAGAAAATCTCCATCATGCTCCTCAAATGGGTAAAGAAGAGATTGAAGCTACTGGTGTGACTGCAGAGAAGAAGGTAAACAAAATGCATGTGATTATCCAATTTTATGTATTACATATCTTCCAGTTCTTTCCGTACTTTTTTTTTTCCTTTTCTGTGTAATATCTAGTTGTTTTTTGTATGTGGTGCTTAATCTTCAAGTATCTACTTGTATCATGTTTCGGTGTCCAATTTTTACCAATGAAATTGAATTAATGGAACTAAGGAAACTTCTTACTTTATCAGATGCAACTGCCAGCTGGTGTCCTGACTGAGCAGCATACAAACAATAAAGCTTCCAAAGAAGGTGAACCAATTACTGACGCAGAGGATACTCCACACATCATTGCTTCTTTGAACGAATTACATGATGCTCCCAAAAGCTCCCTAAGGATTACAGCAAACGAAGATAAGAACATGTAAGAGTCAGAAAATTCAATTTACTTGTCATTTAAATGCGGTGTTTCTTGATATTTACTTCAAGAAGAAAAATCCTCCCAATTAATTAAAACTGTTAGGAGTCTAATAATGGATTCCATGTTATTTAAGTTGGGCTTGTTTTATTTGTGAAGATAGTTTTACTTTTGTTGCATGACTTCATTACCTGAAAATCATTGATGAAAACAGGTAATAAAATGCCCTATCATTTTGATATAAAATGTAAATTTGAAGAGTCTTTCACATTTCAAAGTTACTACTAGTCTTCTCATCATACCTATGGCTCTCAATGCTTTGAACTGTCATATCTGATTAAACTGGATGATTTTCTTATTGCTTTGACAACAGATTTAGTGAAACACCTTTCAAATTAAGTATTGATTCTCCATCTGCTTGGAAATCTCCTTGGTTCATTAACACTTTTGTGCCAGGCCCAAGAGTTGACACAGATATTACAATTGAGGTATCGCATTTTTTTGTGCGTTTAATCAGAATATAGTTTTTCTTTTTATATATTTATATGAATCTTCTTTTGCTTTTCTTTCTCCCTGGTCATAATTATTCTACAGGATATAGGATATTTTGTGAGCCCTGGGGAGAGGAGTTATGATGCCATTGGACTAATGAAACAACTGAGTGAGCATACTGCATCCGCATTTGCTGATGCCCAAGAAGTCCTTGGAGATGAGACTCCTGAATCAATTTTGAAGGAGAGGATGTCTATTGACTCAGATCGTGAGAATAATTGCATGGTATGTATGAATCAGTAATTTTACATATGTTCAAGAATGTAGGATTGATTATAGGAAAGAAGCTTATTTTGCTTACTTAAATTGTTTTGTTTCTTCATCTTGTGTCGGGCTCAATTTCTTCCTTAACTTCCAAAAATAGCTTAAATTACACCTAGTTGTAATATATTTTTTGTTAAGTTCTTGCTATACACTACAGGAGAAAAAAAATGATTTTGTCTAGAGATGATTTATAAACTTAATGAACTAACAAAAAAACGAGCTGACTGGGGACTGGGGAGTGATATCAGCTAATTTATAAAATTGAGCAAGCAAAACGAGCTGAGGTTAAGTTCAGGAAACAAAATGAGTCTGTTGTGCAAGTTTAGTAAGCAAAACGAGCTTGTTTCCTTGATTAACATGAAGAAAAAGAAGAGTACCATGCCTTACATTTCAAAAGCAATATAATTTTTTTTTTGTATAATTGTCTTTCTCTTATAGTTTGACAAATCTATTCTTAATTTTAGTCCTATAATCAATCATCTGTCAACTGCATCCACTACAGATCAATTAGCTTATTTTGAATCATTTTAGGGTATATCTTCAAGTGTTCAATGTTTAGGCCTTAGTATATCTTAATTTTAGTTCTAGAACTGCCTATAAGGAGGAAAATTACAAATCAATCTCCTTAATAATCTACCGAATGATATTTGTTATTTTGTGGTCTTAGATAATTTCATTGTATTGTGATTGAATTTTTGTCTTACAATTAGCTCTTATTTCTAAAACATTTGCAGTTGGAAAGACGTGTACTGGATTTTAGTGAATGTGGGACGCCTGGAAAGCGAAAAGAAAGCCAACGACGTGTACTACATCCATCTTCTGCTGCTTCTACAAGCTTCTCTTGTAGTCCAACTTCTTACCTCCTCAAGTCTTACAGGTAGCTCTTTTTGGTTCTTAAAAGGAACGGTTCACTCTCCTACTGCCTGCCTGTCTGTCTGAATCCATCCCCTTGTAAAATTTCAAATACCAAAAGGGGATGATGATCTGTTTTATCCTAAATTTATCCTATAATACTTACTTGCCTACCCTACAAAGAAAAGACCTAGCTGCCGTATGAATCATGATGATTCATTATTATTGTGTGTATATTTTGCCGACATCTGATATATATTATATGTATTGTATAAGAAGAGTTGAATGTAGACTATCTTTGGTTTGGGACATGTATATTTATTTTGTTTTGTACAAGGAAACTTGAATTGTAAACCTTGTGAGAAAGATACTAAAAGATGTATGGTTTTTAGCTGAAGTTCAGGTCTGGGTTATCATTTATGGGGGCGCGTCTGGATGAAAAACGTTTTGTGCTTATTTGGAGGTGGAATTTATAAGACTGGTTACGGAATTAAACCCTCTTTAATAGTTCTCCTGATCAATATTCATTGAAATTTTGAGAGTAGTTACAAATGCTATCTCATCAATTAGGATACTTTTTGTATTGGAGTGCTGGATCTATTGGAAAACTCTGCTGCATGTCGTCGTGAAACAAATATGAAACTTCCCAAATAATGTCGATGGATTGAAAGAAGAATCGGACGAAGATACTCCTTTCTTCCATTATGGTTTTTATTTGAACACTCTTTTAAACCTATTTGAACTTTGTAATGGCTCTAATTTATCTTATTCAACAAACATTTTGAAAACATATGTTTGGATGACATACATCTATTGCATTAAAGTGGTCATCCAATTATTCTAATCAGTTGATAAAACAACTGAATTATTTTGTTACTTTTTGGAAAACAGGAAATCACAAGGAAATAATGATCAACATACAGGTAATATTTTAATTTATTTTAATCATATCATTAACTCGCTATTTCTTTTTTTTTTTTTATCATCATCATAAATGGAGTTTTGTTTGCTCGAGTGTCACCTCTAGAGTTTATTAATTTTTATTTGATTATGGTTCAAATTTCAACAAAAAAACAATCTTTTTAATTAAAAAAAATTATTTTTTAACTAAAATTATGGTCGCCCAATTTTTGGAGCCTAACTAACAATTAATGTCGTATATATGAACTTATTTGTACAAAGGATTAAAGAAATATTCTTTTGATTTTATTACCTAACTTTATCAGAGTCTCTTATGTAACACTTTATTGGATGGTTTTTAATAAATTGTTACTTTTTATGAGTAAAAAATAAAGTATTTGATTATTATATATTAATTAATAATGACACCAAAATATATAATTAATAATATTGATGGATTAATCAAATCATATTATATATCAATTCTCTTCCAATTGTGTGAGATCAATAATGGGTCTTGAATTGTAATCCAAGAAAGATTGATGAATATCTATTGGATTCGACACTTCGTAACAAATCATACCATCGGCTCCCACAGTCCACAGAATGATCGCAAGCACGACAATGGCGCTCTACAAGAGAAACACCCGAAAACAAAAAAAAAGTTTGATAATCAGTTAAATGGTTAAATCTATCATTTTATTTGCGATCAAAATATATACCTGAGCTGCTAAGACGAAGATAGTCATGTATCGACAAATTGTTAAATGAAAGAAAATGAATATCTTGAATTGCTTGTGTTGATCATCTATGTACTCCACTATTTTCTACAACAAATTGAAAATATTGATATTTAATTAGTATTAGTATAAATATTAAGAAATTTAAAGTATTATTAATATTTAATTATACCATTTCCCAATTAATCTTGAAATATATAGTGACAATGATGGCAGCTTGGATTGAGAGAAGACAAACCATCAATAAAATGTACTTCAAAACAAAAACAAAAATAAAAATTGTTAAAGAGAATTCATTTAATCAAAATATAATATAATTGGTTAAAGAAAGAGTATTTGTTGAAGGATGATACAATGGCAAGAATGTACTTGGTCAAGTAGTGAGCAACTATGTAGCCTGAGAGAGTAATCAAGCACACTGATATTCCAACTCCTAGACAAACCAGGATGAACCTTAAACAAACAAACCCAGATCAAGAAACAAACCCAGATCAAGAATTCAAGTTAAACCCATATCAAGAATTCAGTTTAAAGTTAAACCCAGATCAAGAATTCAGTTTAAAGTTAAACCCAGATCAGGAATTCAAGTTTAGAGAGTAGTTATGGGGATTTACCAGGGCTTTGGAAGAGATGAAGGCGAAGGGATATGAAGAAGAAAATTGAACCAAATCTTGAGCAGCCAAAGAGAATAGATGATCATTATAGCTCCAAACACGTTTACTAATACATTTACACTTCTCATAGTATTGTATATGTACCATTTGTTGATACAATAACCCATCTTTCTTATTGATCGTGATCAAATTAATCGCAATTCTTCTTGATGTTTAATTTCTATTCCTCTAAATATACCCACTTGAGTGAAGAAAGAAAGAAAGAAGGGTAAGTTGGCATCACATTTCTTTGAATGTTAGGTTTAAATATAATTCATTATCATCAACAACAGCCGTACCTACTTATTAGCCACGCAATATTAAATTCCAAAGAACATGTATCTATCCATTTATAAAACATGTCAACACTACTAATGACTAATCAAATTAAATAAATATATAATATTGACCACGGAATGAAAAGTCATTTTCTCATTATTTTCTATATTTTAAAAAATATTTTGATTCAATTTATTATATCTTTGTAATTTTCTTCTTCAATTATATGATTTTTTTAATTATTTGAGTTGTTGATGTGAATTGTTATGTGCTTCAACTTTTATAATCTCAATTATTTATATTCATTTTGTATATTGATGATCCTTTTTAGAGTAATTATTAGAATGGATTTTTATTTGAAAACAGCTTATCTTCCAACAATTTATATGACTATCTTGGTTTATTTATAAATTATTTAACATCTAAATTTTAATTTAATTTTTTAAAATTATTTTATAATATATACAAATGAATTTTGTAGATTAAAATTTTTAAGAATAAACACATTAAAATGAATAAATTTTAATATAAAATTTTAATTAAATATTTAATAAAAATATTTGATAACATTTGAGTAGTAATGTTTTTATATTTTTTATTTTAAAAATCATATAGAAAGATAATTTATCATATTAATATTTTTTAAATATAATAAAAACAATACCCTCACGGATGTTAGAAATATATTGACATTCTCAATCACTACGTTGTATAAGTATTTATTTAAACATAATAGACATATATAATCTTAAATTAAGAGCATATTAATTAATAATGTTTATAAAAAAAATGGTCTGCCCTCAGATCTAGAGAAAGATAAATAAAAATCCAATATATGTTTGATATCCAAAAATAATAAAAATAACAACCAACTGATTCTTCAATAAAACCAAGAAAGATGTATCAGTATAAGAACTTCTCACAAAGCAAGGATCAACTACCTTTACCCATATCAGAATATCAATCCAGCTTTATTCTGTCCAAATCCGTCATTACACCCTCAAGCTGCCATCCAAAAATCAAAGTTATATATAATTTAATCGCTATTATGAAAACAACCAAATTTAGTTTCGAATTATTCACATGCCTTTACTATCTGCCTCAAAAAGTAGTCCCCGTATCGCTTAGCTGGTCTTGACTCGATAACATGAACCATGTCCTGCAAGGATGCACATGTATCATCATTATTAACAACAACTGTATCATAAACAAACAAAAAAACAAAAAAACAAAAAATTCCAACTTACATCAACAATGTAGAAATCAATGTCAGCATTCGAAATGATTTTCCCATCAGTGTTTACAGCATGGGTCTTGTGTTTATAGGTCATTAAAATTGTCCTGTAAATTTAAAATTACGTTAAAATTTTCCTTCTAAATTACTCTCGTCATAGTGAAATCAATCAATATATTCGAACCTTAGGGATGATTCATCCACTTCCAGGTATGTGGCAAGCTTTCCCAGGGAGATCGACGAGTAAACTTTCAAAAAGGTCCTTAATCCTGATAACAATTGCTGTTGCTTCACTTCATAAAGGAATAGCTTCAACTGAAGCCTGTAAGCATCCTGCGAGAAAAAGATATAATGTGTTAACAGACCAATATAAAATGAAACGAACCAAATTCAATCCTCTCATATACCTGGTTGTAATTCACAAGTGGCTCTTCAAAGCTAGGTGTGGATGGAGTAATAAATTTGGGGCATGCATAAGAGAAGAGTTCGTCGTAAAGAGCAAATGCTTCTTCATCGTATCTCTGCATTCTCAACATTTTTTCCCCATACTTCTCTCGCAATTGAGAGTTCACAGTCTCGTCTACAAGCTTCACTTGAGGACAAAGGGAGAGACTAACAGTGAGCAATGCATACATCTGCTCGTTCTTTTTCAGTATCTGCTCATACTGGGATGATTTTTGGTGGTACTGTTTTGTCTTGTAGATGTACAAAAGGATCTTGCTGAATTCACGGATTGAATCTACATACCTACAATAGTGCACAGAAAAAGGAAATTCATTGCTGATATCAATTCATGAACTGAACAAATTACCTGAATCAGCTTGAATAAATGTACCTTCGCAACATAAGATTGGCAAATCCATAATGATATATGGTGGTGATATGGCTTCCAATAACACTGGTGTAGACACCTTGTTGACTGATGTCAATTGGCATTAAGCATTTAAGACCGGTGTAATAGTCACCCAGCAAACAATGGACTCGTAACAAACCTATCATACTGAAATATCCCAACACTTTCAGCACATTGCTTCCGCCACTATAATCATATCCATCAGTAGCAGTGAATTGTTCTTGGCCTTCTTCCTTCTCCTGCTCTAGAATTTGAATGATCGAGGATTTTTCCACAAGTGCTTGCAAGTAATTGAGCACACCATACACATTCCAAGCCTGGTGAAATGTCAAAGGCCATAGGAGTGAGTAATTGCCATTAATTCTTATATCAAATCATTCAAGTGAAATACCAGAATCCCCCTAGTTTGATGCTTATTAACATTCTTAAAATATCAGATAAAGAGCATTTTGGTCAATATGAATACTTCCATAAAAAAATTGTCCTAAATTAGAATAGCACAATGGTTTTGTTTGCTTGCCAAATAAAAACTTCTTTAGAATGAACAAAGTTATTCATTTAACTAATTTGTGTAACGTTTCTTTTAAGCCAAATTTTCAGATATCTTATAGAAGACCATATTTAATAACAAAATCTGTTCATTTTCTTGTTCAATAACACAGGGTGGAAGAATCCATCCATTGCCAAGATTATAGTTATTAAGAGTGTTATATAGAAAATATGTCAATTCAATCACCAAAATCTTCTAACCCTTTTTAAACATAAATGGGTTCATAGCCACAATAATCATCTTCTCAGTCCAAAATACCCAGCAAATTGATGAAGAAATCAGATGGTGCTTCAGATGCAACATTCTGATATACCTTGAACTAGATTTATGTACAAATCTTGAAATTACATGAATAAGAGAGCTAGAATTTGAGAACGAAGATAAGATAAGAGCTCTTAGCAAGCTAAGGAGCAATTGAATTAATGGAGGAAGATAGAACCCTAACTGCTAGGGAGAATACAGTCAGGAAGAAGAGAGTGAAACTTTAATAAGAGTATTAACCAAATTTATTTCGTAACAAATAATATTCTATTTATATACTGTTACTGTATTAATAACCCCACTTTATTCGCGCCATTTATCCTAACCGATAGGCTTATTAACCCCGCGTACTTCAACTATACCATCTATACCATTAGGTTTCCCAACCGTCTACTTCCGCCATAGGGAATTAGCCCTAAAACCCTTTCCCCTTGTATAACATACAGTATGCACAAAATATTTCAACATATAACAGTACTCTAGATGCAGAATGCATCCTGTGATTTGTATCCGCATATACACAAATACTGATCAGGTCAATTCATGTGAAACTTGATAGTTTCAAATAATGCATTTACACAAATTAGGTCCATTACCTGATCATGCTGCTTCAGAAGCGTAATCTCCTGCTCAGTCTTGCTCTTCATCTTAGCCCGATACTGACAGAATGACTGGAACTGGTAAACAAATTCGTCCACCATATCCCATAGCCACTGGTTTGGCAACTGCATATTCACAACTCCATGCAAAACAACCTAATTTTCCCCCAAAACAAACACAAATTATAATTCAGAACATCAGAAACATAAGAAACATCACGTTTAAAGAATCAAACAAAGGAAACCTGGAATAGACTGCAGTAATTGTCCCAGGAATCAATCCTCTGCTTAAGAGTTGGCGACAATCTAGCATAGAGATGACGGAACCACATTTCACGGTAAAGTAAGCAGAAAACGTGGTCATTGTCGACATAGGGAGCCACAGCTTCGACAGATGGCCAAGGAGTCTCCTTGAACATTCGATCACTGAGTGTTTGGAACGAGGTTTCGTACATTTGATGAATCTCGTACACATTCTTCTCTCTGATGTGCCGATAGAGGTGAACAACGAATGACTTCACGGAATCAGGAACAAAGTTTGGGTCGTATCCCAACGTATCCGCCTGAGGCTGTTGCTGATAACCTCCTGCACCGGCAGCATCATCGTAGTCATAGGAAGCCGCCATGTTGATTATCTCAGAAATCAGTTCTTCTGATGCAGAAGAGCCAGAGAGAAAGAAAGATTGATGTGCTTAGTGATTAGGGTTTATCCAGTCTCATTTCAACGAATATGGGCCGGACCGAATCGCGCAAAGAAAATCTTATAAAAATTTTATTTTATCAAATATAATATACTTCTATTTCAATTTTACCAAAAAAAAACATTAAATTTATAATTTATTATAAATTTAAAAATAAATAATATTTGATATAATAATTTTTATTTTTATTTATAGAATAAATTAATTTTTATTAAATTCAAATAAGGTTTTATATATTTTAAATTAAATTATAAAATAATATAAAAAAAATTAAAATAATTAAAATAATTGTGTGTTAAATGATATGACTATTTATAATAATTAAAATTTTATTGAAAAAAATTTGAAACAATCTTGTAATTTTTTTTAATATAACTGAAAATATGTTTAATATGAGTAGTCGTGTAAATATCCGATCAAATTTGAATAAACTAAATTCGAATTTTATTTTCGGTTTTTAATCGAATTTTAAACTAATTTAAATTCAAATACGGTTTTAAATTTTTTTTAGTCAAAAACAGAATTATTTTTTATTATTTATTTAATTAAATATTTTATTATATATTATAATTTAGTACAGTGATGAGTGATGCGACGTGAAAGGTTAGTTCTTAATTTGAAATAATAATAATAATAATAATAATAATAATAATTTATATAATATATTATATAATTAAAAAATTGAATTATTTGAATTCGGTTCGGATTTATTATAATTTATTCGAATTTGATTCGATTTTTAAATTGGTTAAAAAAATAATTCAAAGAACTCGAACCAGAAACTCTGGTTAAAAATAATAATTCAAATAACTCGAACTGGGAACTCGAATAATCCAAAAATTGAACCGATGCACACCTCAAATCATGAGTGATGAAGTAGAACAAGTCAAACAAAAGAATTAAACATTGTCGAAAAATCCTTACAAAATATTCTGATGAACAAATAAAATGACCGAAGTGCAGTAAAAATCGAAAAAATGTTCATGTTTACTTAAATGATAAAAAAAAATAATGAAAATAATAATTATGAGAGGGTCTCTAACTAAATATATGTTTTAATAGTTCTTTATTAAAAAAAAATCATATATATATTAAAAAAATACCCAACTTTGATGATAATATATATATATATATATAAATAAACATCCAACTTATACTTATAGTAATAATTTCATGAACTTAAAGACCTTTTATTTTTAATGTTATAAAATTAAGACTTATTTTTTTTATTAAGCTAGCACAAATAAAGAGTCATATCTCTTACTTAAATAACTTTAGAAAATTCTGTTTTTCAAGTTTTAAGTATGATAAAATATGAGATTTAGATAAAAAAAAAATATATATTTGAGTAACCTATTGAATTATAAACTTATAATTTCTTTATATATAATTTAAAAAAAAAAAAACTCCTTATCTAATTATAAAAACACAATCAACCTCAAAACCATTACTTTTTGGTTTGTTTAAACATAATGGTACAAAACCGACACAAATTCGAGTTGACTAAGAATCTTAATTGTTCTATAATTTGTAATATAATATAACATGGATAATGAGAAGAAAGAAATGAGTATGATTAAATTGAATGATAAAAGTACATGAGCAAAACAAAGCAAAGCATTAAAAGACAACTTCTTCCCCATCTTCATAATTAGGAAAAGCAACACATTTGAAAACTTTGCAGTTTGAGCAAAGAACATATCCCATCTGCACCATAATAAACATTGAAATTGAAAGTGGATTCTTCAAATGGGAAATTGGACAAAATGATCCTAAAAATAGTTTTAAATTCTCTGATGCGCAAACGACCATTTTAAAATATTATGACGAAATTACCTCGTTTTAAAATATTCTGACGAAATTATTCCGCCGCGTAATGCAAAGGGTAGGATCATCTCACGAAGGAAAAGCAGGTGAAAAGTTCAAAATACTTTCGCAGGATCGTCACGTGAAGGCACGGTCGTTCTGGACTTTTAACCGACTTTCTTTCGCGAGACGATCCTGCTCTTTACGTAACGCGGTAATTTCGTTATAATATTTTGAAGTGGTCATTTGCACAATTATATTTCCTGTGCATCTAAGGGCAAAGTAATTTAGTCAAATTTCCCCTTCTATTTACAAATTTAAGGTTATTTAGATGAAGAAGAACAACTTACAGCTCTGCAAGTAGGGCATCGTCTATATATTCGATTGGTTGCAGATTTGACATTCGTCTTCTTACCTTCACAGAACTCACAAAGAAGCCAACCTGTTCCTTTACAAGGTTCACACGCAATTCCTGCTTCCATCTTTTCAATTTCAAACAACAAAGCAAAGCAAAGCAAAGCAAAAGCATCATCCAATCATGAATGGTGAAATCCTTCATTATTAGTAATAAACGATTTACAGATCAAGTACCTGCGGAAGAACTAGCCGGAAAGGTGTGCAGCGCACAATCTGAAGTAAACGGCCGCCGCTGCTGACAGGTATTAATGAATCAATCGATCGAATTCTCGGTGAATTCACCTTCATCATTGTCATTGTGGTTGAAAAAGCGGCATCCATCATTTCAAACTCTTTCGCACCAATTTCTTCTTCTTCTTCCTCACGCCTCTAGTCTGCAACCATACTTATTTCTTACTTCTGCAACCATACTTATTTCTTACTTCTCTCCACGCCACTCAATTCCTTCTCTATCTCATGAATTATTTTTTTTATCTTGTTATAAAATATATATTTTAAATAAATTTATATAAAAAAAATTGCTCAAACAAATATATGAAATTAAGACTCATTTACCAAAAAAAAACAACAACAATAAGTCTAAACATCTCAAATAATCGATGAATACACTATATAAACAAAGATAAAAACAATAAAACTAAAACTCAATTACAAAAAACGAAAAGAAATATTAATTAGATCCTAATTTTCCGAGATTATTGAGGAAACAAACAATAAGCTAACATCTCAAATAAGTGATAAATAACATATCATTTCACATAAAAACATCAAAATTAAGACTCAATTACCAAAAAAAAATATATATGTTAGATCTTAATTTTCCGAGGTGATATATGAAACGAACAATAAGCCAACATCTCAAATAATTGATAAATAACATATCGTTTCACTTCAATATGGTATAAACAAAGATAAAAACATGCGAATAAAAAATTAGTTAAGCCAACATCTCAAACAAATCGATAAATTTCATGGATCATGAAACCTAATATAATAACATATCACTTGTTGAATATGGTACTTTGAGAACATCCTATCAAAGTTTGTATTAGAGGAAGTTATTAGATTAATTGTATGATTCAATTCCAATTCCAATCATTCATAAATTCTTAAATAGTTTACAAGTAAGTATCCAATAATTTAAGAAAAACTCAAACTTTACAATATTGAATGAAACGAAAGAAAACTAATAAAGTGATACTCAAACTTTACAATATTGAATGAAACGAAAGAAAACTAATAAAGTGATACTCAAACTTTACAATATTGAATGAAACGAAAGAAAACTCGTCAAGTGATACTCAAACTTTATACAACAGCAGCAGCAGCTCTTTATCTCTTCACAAGATCAAGAAGATGATGCTTCCTCCACAACCCTACAATCAGTCATTTGCTGTCTCAAACAAAGAACAGTCTTTCTTCTAATTAACCAGTTCAAGAAGAAGAAGAAGAAGAAGAAGTCATCCTGCAACAAAATCATCATCTTTAAGCATACAATTTTAACATGAAGATTTCAGTTCATAAACTAGATATATATATATATATATATATATATATATATATATATATATATATATATATATATATATATATATATATATATATATATATATATGGATTTCAGTTGAAGGGTGCTGTTGATTCAAATGATACTGAAAATTCTCAATTCTCATATTTCTCCATTATAGAATCAATCTATACAAAATAGATATTGGTGAGAATGAAGGTGATTTAATTACTTACCCGTGAGAGGAAGTGGAATCTAGGGCTGCGTCCATGCGGTTGTAAATATCAGAGAATCGTCCAGTCTTTAAAGGTCTTGGCTTTATAGGTTTCTTCCGCAACCCAAAAATCTCTTGAACTAGAGGGACATGAACCAGTACAAGTTTCCAAGCCAAATACCAACCTAAAAATAAAGCCACACACCATAATCAATCAGAATCAGAATCAGATAGATGAGATAAATTGATTGCTTATTTACAAAGAGAAGAATTACCCAGAAGGATTAGTGAAAGAACAAATGAGATGGCAGTCATGGGGCGAATGAGAAATAGGTTAAGATAGTCCAAGGAAGAAGATACAGACGCCATTCAATTGAAGCAAGTGTGTTTGCTCTTTCTTTGTCACCTGCAAACTGACAACGGCGGCAGTAGAAGATGAAAAGCGTAGCTGCTCCGGTCAAGTCGGTTTCCGATGAGTCCGGATGAAGAAGATCACCGCCCTTCTAGGGATTTCAGCGTATTTGCCCTATTAGGAAGAAGAAGAAGAAGGGCTTTTCAAAAGAAAATAAAAAATAGAAAAGAAGAATGTGATTAATTTTAAATTAACCTCAATTTTGAAGAGATTTCATTTTATCCCCCCTCAATCTTTATAAATATATGTCTAATTAAATTATATTCTCGTCTAAACTCATATTTAATATTTTCAAAAAAATAATAAAATTTTGTTTATTGGTTGGATTTTCTTTATTCAAGTTCATCAATTAAAATATTTGAATTTTATTATTTTTTAAGTAAATTCAAAATCTATCCGAATTTGATTTTTTTTAAAATTTTATTGTCAAATCAATATTAAATTCTATTAATTTAATATATAAAAAATATATAATTGTTTAATTATATTTAATAAAATATATAATAGAAAATTAATTAATTTAATTTGTAGTTTCATTTTAAAGTTAATATCAACTTAAAATAAAATTGAAAAGCTTATTAAATTCAAATTCATTTAAAATTTGATTCAAAACTGAAAATAAAATTAATTAAGACCAAATATTGAATGTTTATAAATGGATTACTTTATTTATAATAAAAAAAAAATATTTATCAATTAATGATTATTTATATAACTTAAAAGCTATGTTTATATTAAACCTAACTTAATATTAATCCTTATTAAAATGCAATTAAAAACAACTTTAGAATTACAGACTTTCATCTTTTATTAGAATAACCAAGACTAGTACAACCAAACTTACAAACTTGGAGAAAACTTATTTTATTGTAGGCAGAAGCTTAAGAAGTTGAACACAAAGAGATGCAAAATGCATAATAATAATAATAATAAATAATAATAAAAGATTACTTGAACAATGCACAACACAATACAAACCCTAAATCATTAATTTTTCATCTTCTTCACTCCACATTTTCTTCTTTCTCACTTAAGGTATTTATCAAACCAGTCACTTGCTTCTTTCACCATAAAACAAGTCATTTGATGTCCAATTTCAGGCTCAGCTACCACCTTCATTTTTTATACAATCAAATCAATCAAATATTTCTACCCAAGCAACTGTATTGAGTGTTAAAGTTCATATACCAATTATAATAAATAAATAAAAAAAAGCAGTCTTAATACCAAGTCTTGAACATAAGAGGATAATCATAAAACTATGTTAAATTGGTGTTGTTTTGAATTAAGTGTGGATTTTCATAACAAGTGAAAAGTAGGATACCTTGAATCTGTCAGGACAAGAAAATTCCTTGTAAACCTCCTTAGCTCTTTCGCATGGAATTTCAACTCCTTTTAATGGGCATCTAGGATCTTCTTTACCTTCATTGTCACAATTAATTCAAATTTATGTTTTCAATATAATTACCTTCATAGTTTTACCAGTATACATTTTACATTACATTTCAAAAGAGTTGGTCTTACCTTTCAAAATCAGCAGAGGGCGTGGGGCAATTATAGGAACTGTATGAGGTGCATCAAACTGAGAAGCCAACCCAGGAGCAATTCTATCCCATACCTTCATGGACAATAGAAACAAAGTAAAATTAAGCATGTTTGTATTACATAGAGGAAATGCAAAGAACTCGCACTTGTAACATGTTTTATGATGGTAGAATTCTAGTTTATCTGCGAGAAATAAAAGATGAACAAGGGACTAGTGAAGAGAACTTGCCTTTTTCACCACTTCCTTATCAATTTCGCTCTTTCCCAAGTCAATTCGAGCAGCTGAATCCCAAGTACAAAACATTTTAGTGTGTTCAGGTTACAGATACTCTCCTAGTTAGAGCTGGTTTCATCATGGGTTATTTCCAAATAATCATCATCATGCCACAAATCATTTCAATAATCAACTCACTCAGTACATCAATCAAAATACCAAAATATCTGTACTTTAATTTTTAAATGCAAAAGGATATTTCAGTAATTTAACCCAAATACCCAAGATCAAACAAGCTCTTAAAGGAAAAGAGGAAAAAAAAATATATATATATATGGATTAATAAGATTTCTTCTTCCTGACCTTCAAATAATGGCTTGATACTGCTTACCCGAGCATGCCAGCTATCGTTATCTATGGCCCATTGGAACCCCTGAGTGTGTACACAAAACAGTTAGGTACTTCACCACACAATCAAATTTCAATCATTCCGAACTAATTTACTCTTATGTCAAGGATATATTAAACAACAAAAACCTGAACACCAATAATAGGGACAACAACTGAATAGCGGTTATCAGCAACAGCAGCAAACCAAGCATGCATTCCTGCAGTTAAGAAAAATGCTCATATGAATCTCTCTGAAGAGAAATGAAACAATGATTTTATCAGCCTGACCTCCCAGTGATTCACCGGTGATTCCTATCCTAAAGGGATCTATATCATCCCTTCCTGTAAGATAGTCAGCTAATTTTACCAAATCCCAGGCCTGCATCACTCAAAATGTAATATGAGTAGAGAAGAAAACCTGAATGAGTAATAAATCAATTAAGAGAAGATGAGGAAAGGATTACCGTATCATAGATGAAGGGCATTGTATCGCCATTTTTCCATGCTGATACAAGGGCCTATAAGAGAACAAAATAATCAATTGGGAACATAATTGTGCTATTACATAGGATCTTTCCATATTTCATTACACTATGACTATCAAAAGGTGATAAATTTTTTAATCCAAAATTATCTTGGCCTAATAAAATTTTATTTGTGAAAAGATTCACTTAGTCGTGCTCATCTAACCACTGGGTCTGCAACAAAAAGATTAGTGATGGGAAAACATTACTATTGTTGGATAATCAGCTCATAGACCATTAACAAAAATAAAATTAAATAAAAATTGTTTTTAAGTAGAACAACTAAATGAGCAGTCAAAGCATACATCTCTATAAGTAGTCAAACTATCAGCCCGTTCCCCATGGTAGCGAGAATCAATGGCAACAGCTACATATCCACGTGAAGCATAGGCCTGGAACAATTTAAAAACTGAGAAACTCATATAAATGTTGAGTTTAAAGGCGGTAGAAAAACACTCATGCATGAAACAACTACCTCAAGCAATGGCCTTAGCCACTCTTTGCACTTGTGAGTGCTGTGCAGAAAAACAATAGCTGGCCTTCGTTGCTGAGAGCTTTCTTTCATACTTATGAGGAGCACTGGGAGGCGTCCTTGCGTTCCCTCCTAGTTGAATAGAAGATAGAAATAGTCAGTAAGATACATCAGCAGCATAAGAGAAGCTATAATTGATCAGAAAATTCTATCAGTTAAGAGTGAATCATTTCAGTACCCTTGATTAACTATGATAAATAGACTAGATTTGTCCACTCAGGCACAAATAAGAATCAACAGAAACCTTTTTTCCTTGATTAAATTCCTCTGTTTGAATTCTATGGAACAAACCAACAATGTATAGTATGAAGCAGGAAACCAGGTAGAGTTCCTCACCTCCGTTAACAAGTAAAAGTTTTCCTCTTTAAGTACATCTTTAAGATTTGAGATTTCTGCTTTTAGGCAGGACTCCATTGCCTGGTTCATGTTCAATGAGTTAAATGAGATTGGAGATGGCAACTTATACCGATTTTCAAATAATTATCCAAAAGATGTCGTTCTTTACCTCACTTCTAGTTGGTTTTGGATTCTCTTGGTACATAGGATCCACCACTGGTTTGCCCAATTCTATAGTCAGCGGTACTGAAGTATTCCACCAAATAGAAGATGTCCAGATAAAGAAGAAGCAATGAAATTCATCATTCAGACACAAAAGCGAAAACTACCACACCACAATTATACAGTTTTTAACGAGGGACAGAACTCGAATATCTACCATAAACAGATAAAATCACCATATAAGAATGAGTTATAGCATAATGATGAATGGAGCAAAAACTACACTATAACTAAAACGACTACCCTGTTTTAAATCAGCAATCTATGAAGGCAATACAATTTGTTATCATTCAAACCAATATCCTTACAAATGAGTTTAACAACATCATTATAAAAGTTAGAAAAAAAGCCTTGAAGTTAAATCATAACATGCCGATTCAATGCAATTGTATGCACAATTCAGATTTGATACAAGCATTCTCTTGAGATCATTGCAAGGAAAATGAATCTTCCAATCATAGAGAATCAAAACCTATACTAAACAGTCTCAATTGCTTCGTTCAATGAGCGGTTATTCATCGTTACTAAAATTACAAAACATATTTAAAGTAACTTTGAGTTTGAGTTTTGACATATATGAGTTATTATCAACCTATATTTTACCAACGAGACTTAGAAATCTTCAAATCTAAAATTCTCGGATTCATTCAGAAATGGATACATTGAAAGACTGGACTGAGAGTGAGAGTGTGTTTGACCTTCGGCAGTTCGTCGACTGCGTAGGACCTGGAGGAAATCGGAACGGAGCTTGGCGGCATCTTTCAAGGACTCCATCTTCAAGCTGTTCTTCGGTAATCTGCTGAAATTGAGGATCATGGACAAAGAAGAAGAAGAAGAAGAAGAGCAGGTGAATTTATAATTGAGTTGTACGTTTGAAGGAAAATGCGAATAGAATAAAGAAACCATGTCAACGAAGAAGATAGGAAATTACGTAATCGTAACCAAATGAAGAAGAAGAAGGTGACGACGATTATGATTGATTAAGAAATCGATACTCTTTCTTTACTCTCTTTCCTTTCGCTTTCTCTCACTTGGATTTTTCTTTCTCTCACCTACTTTCATTTTTTTTTTTACCTGCTGCAGGGCACCGTTTGTTTTACAAGGCCAAGGCGCCGTCGTCCACCGCCCATTAATAGGATATAGGGTCCTATATCGCAGCCTCGTCCGATTGCTTCCAAACGTGTCCTTAATTGGATTGATTTTATAAAATTATAAGTGGTTAAGAATTGAGGCCTTTATTAGCCAGCTTGTTCATCAATGCTCATCAATGTGTTTTTTTTTAACAAATAAATATATAAGAAACAGTTTTGTTTTTTAAAATAATTTATTTTCTTTAAAATACCAACAATTATTATACCTACACTTCAATTTAAAATATAATAAAACATAAAATATTTTATCACTTAGGCCTGGTTCTCTTTGGGTTTTTTAAAAAACCTATCCCAAAACAATTTTCCAATCAATCACTTCTCAACAATCACATCACTCATTTCATTAACCAAAATACTAAAATACCCTCTATTTTAAATTATTATTTTTTATTTTATTCATATATATCAATACCCTTTAAATATTTTTACCAAAAATAATCATCACTTCCTCAAAATCATCACCAATCATTACTTTTTTCCCTCTATAGGTTTTTTCAAAAACCCCAATCCGAACAAGGCCTTAAATTAGATTTATTATAATACAAATATAAATTTAGATTTTAAATAAATAAATAATTTAATTTAATATATTATAACTTAATTAGTTTAACTGATAGCAAAGGAAAAGATCCCACTTTTAAAATTAAAAGTTTTCGATTTGAGTTATTACCTTTATATAATAAACTTGAATATTGAGTTCGTGTAAAATAGTTAAATTGTACAAAATTAATGTGATGATAGTGACTATGTTGAATTGTTAATAGCTACTATGGACCAGTGTAAACCTCTTTCAAGAGAATAAATTATTTGTAAAATATTTTCATGTATTTAATATAAAATAGTATCTTTTAAGTCTGAGCAAATTTAATTCAAGTCACAAATCAAGAGAATTTTCTATTGTAAAATATAAACATATTTTTTTCTTAAATCGACCATATAATAATTAAATTTAACTTGTATATAATTCAAAGTGTCAATTATCAAACAAAAATTGATCCAAATTTTTTCATTTTTTGAAAAAATTAAAATCAAAGAAAAAAACATTTTTTCAAAACAATATTAATAATAAAAATCTATATAGCATTTATCTAAAAATTTGTTTCAAAATATATTTTTTACTTTAAAAAAATTAATAAATTCAATCAAATTTTCTTATCACATAAAAATTATATTAAATTGTTTTTTATTTTAACAAATTTTAAAAATAATTATAAATTTAATTATGGCAAAATAAGATTTTCTAAAAACACTCCCTATTTTATTTTTGTACGGGTGAAATCATTCAACTGGTGGTTACAACCTCAACTTCAACCACCACCCGGGACGAATTTAGCCTAGGGCCGAGGCAGGCTTAAGCCCTCCTGAAAAAAAAAAAATACTCCTTAATCTTTAATTTGTTTTAAAATGAAAAATATACTTAATATAATATAATATATATATATAATAAAATAAAATATAACATTTCTATGTATATATATACCTTAATCTTTTTTTTGATTATAATATAAGATAATATACTATTCTAATAAAAAAAAAAAATTGAATAAATAAAAGAAATATTATATTGAATTAATATAATATAATAAAAGAAATATTATAAGGAAATTAATATAATATAATAATGATATAATATAATATAATATACTAATGATATTATCACAATTTGTATAGTATTATAATAATATCTTACATATATTTTATCTTATATTTTAACACTTTTCATATATCTTCTTTATCTTAGATTTTATTCTACTAATTCTCTATTCTCTAATTATTTCATCAAAATTCTCATATTTTTTTTTTTAAATTTCAGAATAGGTAAAAAAAATTTCTTTTTAATTGTATTCTTTTAATTCTCTTCATAATTTTCATGTTCTTAATTGATATAATCGTTAATTTAATTATGTATATAAAATTATAACTATTTTATGTATGTTTGATAATGCAGAATTTGGAGAACTTATCAGGTTATAATTATTTAATTTTTTCTTACACTTTTTCATCATCATACTTTAATTTTTCGATTGAATGTTACTTAAGTTTTTTTTAATGTTTTTTCAACCTTATATTCAATTGTTCAATAAAATATACTTATTTATGTATATAAAAAATAGAACACCAATATGCTGCAAAAAAAATAGAAAGACATTGATATCTTAATTTTTTAAAAAAGATAGATCGCCAAATTAGTAAAGGTTCTCCAACTACATCTACGGTCTCTACAATCCAAAATTCATCTCCTAGTAAATCTTTAAACCCAAAAAAATCATCGACTCATTTAATAGTCATGATATTTGTAAGTTTGCAATGAAATTTTACCTTGAAGATTTTACCGATCAAAATATTATTAACTTTGAAATGTGAATTGGTACATCATAAACTTGATGTGATGTCAAATTTGAAGGTTTTTACACTTGTTGAGTTGTATTAACAATTGACCGAGAGTGGGTGATCACAAGTTGATGTTATGTTGACTAAATTGATTATTGTTTTAACATTGCATGTTTTTACCACTATTATTGAGCGAACATTTTCAACAAATGAAGAATGTGAAGACGGAACTTCGCAATAAAATGAATATGATTTTCTTACTCAACTTATTTAAACATTTTAATATTTTTAATATATATATATATATATATAATTTATTAAATTAAACTCTAGCCCACCTAACTTAAAATCCTGAATCCGTCCCCGACCACCACCTTTAAAAACATAAATGGATGTTATGCATTAGTATTCAACTGTAACGACTTCTTTTATGGGTTTTATACAAAAATTTCCATTAAATAACAAATGTGACAAAGTTGTGTCTACACTTTCGAAGCCTAACAATAACTACGGTTGTTTAACTTTATCCTCAAACTTCTTTTTAGACTCTAAGTGTTGCCATAATGATTTAAGTATCGTTTTAATATTATATTACAATGTTTGTACTTGTATTTATCATTACATTTTATGTCTTCAATTTCAATTATATTTGACTATACTTATATCTTTTATGTCTCTTAGGTATATGTAATAAATTATCATTCTCTATTAAGTAACCTATTTAAATAATTGGGATCTCATTTGAATCTAAAGAAACTTGAACATTAACAGAATTTGCTGCAAAACTATAATCAACCCTACTTAAAACAAGAACATGATATACTAGTGAAAATATAAACATATTCTAAAAACAATTATACATATATATATGGTATTTTTGACAAACAAAATTTAAATCTAGCACTAAAATACCTAGATTGAAATCAACAATATCTAAAATAAAAAGGGAAAATAATGAACATGGTATCATAATGAATATATATAAATATATGCTAAAACATTTATGATGAAAAAGAACATGATATGATAATAAATATATACTAAAAATAGAAGAAAAAAAATTACCATGTGAAGTGAAAACCAACTAAGATGATAACAAGATAACAAAGGTAAGGAGGGGGAGAGTGGGGAATAGTGTTAGAGTTTATTTATTTATTATTGATCTCCAATGGTTAAGTTTGGTGTGTTTTATACTCTTGTTTTATATTATTTATTATTACTTGTTTTGAAACAATTATCAATTAAAAAAAAGTTAGAAAAAGAATAATAGAAAAGAGAAAAAAAAGAGAAAACATTAAAAATAATATGAAAATAAAGAAATGTATGGTGGGACTGAGGATTAGGGTTAAAGCAAGGAATATGAAAACTAGGAAAAAAGCCACAAGAAAAACAATGTTTACAAAGAGGAGGGGATCAAGATTAGAGAATAGGTAGGCAGCTTATGTTTTAATTTTAGGGTTTGAAATATAAGTTCACGAAAGCTAGATTCGATAATTTCGAACTCGAATCAAATATATATCACTGAGTAACCCATTCATTTGCATTTCTACCTACAATTATGATATTCACTTTAATTAAAATAATTTTAACCAAAAATTAAATCTTACATTTAGTCTTATAAATAACATTTAAAAATTAAATCTTACATTTAGTCTTATAAATAACATTTAACTATCAAAGTATATGTATTAATAAATAAATAATTAATTAAAAAAAATGGAACAACTTGGATGAATCCATAAACTAAGAATCCCTTCTTATTATACCCTAACACAAAAATACTTATTTTCAGCCTTAATGAGATTCTGTGTTTGAGTTCATTAGACGACAAATTATGCGTCTAATTAAATTGTTAAGTGTATTTGTAGACATAATTAATCCATTGTTACATTTTTTTTTTAAAACAAATATGATAGTAGGAATGTTTTATACCAATAATGACTCTATAAATTGCAAGAAATTAAAAATTAAGTTGAAAGAGAGTTACAAATAAGCCCCAAGACCTGGTGAGTGCTGAGATAAAGGCTAAAGCCCTAGCGAGTTCGATCTCGTTTTGGGAACCAGACAATCAAAGATTTATAGATTTTGATAGCATTTTCGGCTGAAATGGAATTGAAATCGGAATCTTATACATTTCAGTTTGGATGGTGCTGGACTGTTTGCGATGGGAGTTGTTAAACCCTTTGTTCCCTCTTTCTCTCTCTCTTTCTCCCTCCCCTAAAGCCAGTTTTTCTCACATATAACCACAGATATAGATACATTAATGAGATGGATTGTTAGTGCAGGATGAACAAAGGCGACGATGTTGATTGGTGTTCTATGCAATGATTCTTTGTTATTTCGGCATGGAAAGCTTTTATAATGTTGGGCGGAAGTGATTCAGGAACAGTTCATTCTACTCCCATGTCCAAGTCACCCGAATCATTAGTCAGGATTGATGCTATATCTATAGACCTTACCGGTTCTATGGATAAGTGCGACGCCCCTGTGAAATGCACTCATTTCTCGATACGGTAAGCCTCTTATTATTAAAGGGTTTTGATTTCAATCGTTTTTTACAAGCTTAGTTAGCTTTCAGTAGAAAATAAATGTTCTTCCTGTATAATTTAGCATATAGTGTAGATTGCTATAGTTTTAGCTTTTGTCAAAGTCCTATTATTTTGATTCAATAAGTCTCATGTTGTTTAGACAGTGATTAACATACATATTTCTGGTTTTCTTTATGAAAATTCTCTATTTATGACCCAGAGGATATGTTGCTGAAATGCGGAAAAAGGATGTCAAGACTTGTTTTCCATTTCCCGTGGATTGTAATCATGATAAGCTGAACGAGTTGGCAAACAAAATCCTTCCTCCATTACATGCTCCCAAGTTCAGGTGGTGGCGCTGCCAAAACTGTTTGCAAGGGATCGGTGCAAAGGGTACTGCAGAAGAGACTGGATTGGTTGCTGAATGTTGCAAAAGAGGATACGTGATCAGTAATTCTAATGTAGATGGTTCTACCGCAGTTAAGAAAAATGTTTCGCAGATTGGTAAGTCGGAAAGAAGTAAAGCTGATGTCAGTGCTTCTGAGAAGGTTAATGGCCTCCAAAATCACATATTTTTGCCTAGTCTTACCAAGCAAAAGAAGCATGCTGTTGAATCTGCCACGACTATGGGTATACATCATTCCTATCTATGTTAACGTCTAGTATTTCCTAAACATTTTCACAGATTTACTGAAATTATTTATGTTTTGACTATAATTCTCTTATGCTTACTATAGCTACATTTTCCATACTCATTATTTACAAGTTGCAATTATATTATTGTTGTTTCAGTTTATGGAACTTCCTTCAAAGGGGCAAAATCTGGTAGCTTGATTGAATTTTGTGAGCCAAGCCACAGAAATCGTGACACTGGTGATGGTAGGATCCCCGAATTCTTGCAATCCAGTTCTCCTGTAATTTGTCAGACAGGAAATCTTAACTTTGCCAAAAGTAAGCAGTTATGTGATCCAGTAAATCATCAGGCACATGAAATAGATGGTGTGACTAATGAGGGTTCTGATATTTGGAGGGGAAGGGTAACTGGTATTCCTGCTGGAGTGATGGAAGAGCTTGATAATTCATCATCTGAAACTAATGCAGTCTTAGAAGGAACTAAAAAAAGGTATGGTCCGAATCATGATAGTTCAAACGTCTCTAAACGTCAAAGGGCTCGAAAAGTGAGGCTTTTGACTGAATTGCTGGGTTCAAAAGAGAATGAAGAAGATGGTCAAAAAGCAAGAAATGTATCTTGTAGATTGTTGGCGGATGCATCTGTAGCAACAGGTTCAGTTCCCACAACACAACATAAAGTTACTTCAGATGGACATCCTAATAAAGTTTTGGGCAATCCTAAAGGAAAAAGGAAAATGCCTAAAGAGAAAGATCGAAAAACCATAGAGTTGACAGACAAAGTTACTAAAAAGGTCAGAGTATCCAAAGAAGATGCCGAAAGTCTTACAATGAGCATTGAAAATGAAACAACTGAATCTGTTTCCGAAGGAGATGATTCTGCCGGTGCCAGCATGCAACCTACTGTGAATCACCTGTTTACACAGCATAAAAGTTATAGATCTCCTATTCTAAGTAAAAAGAACATAAAGCCACCTCAGCTTGATGATTCGGTTTCCTCGATGTCTTATAGTAAACAGGTTATAGACAAATGTTATCAAGGGAAATCAAGAGATTCAGAGAGATACCATGTCGATTCTCTTAGTGGTTTTTCCAAATTAGCAAATGATGCTCCAACGTGTTCCAACAGAAAGCCATATGTAACTAAGAAGAAAAATAAACTGCAACAAGCTGGATCTGGCCAGGTTTTCTCAGTGCTGGAGAGAAATTGCAATTTTTTAGATGGTCCGGATGTGAGACAAGGTATCAAGGTCTTGGGAAATGTTCCTAAACCATTAAAGCTTCAGTCTTCTAATGATTTGACAATGAGAAGACATCTAGGCATTCCTCCTGAAAACTGTATGACTAGGAAACAGCAAGATGGATGTTTTACTGTTCAAAGCAGAGATGGTGGGGATAATCTTTTGCCTCGGCCTTCAAGAGAAGATCAGAGAGGCAAAAGTGCTATGTATATTGGAGAGTCAAGTGTTTCAAGTAAATCTATAGTGGAATCCAGGAAACAATTACTTTGTGAGCTCAATGAGCAATCTGCGAAAAATACAAGATTCCATCTTCATGAGATGCAAAATTCTGTAGCTCATGCTGATATTGGTGGCCCGCCTCAACATTTATATTTGGTAAGAGCTTCTTATCGTAGATGCTACTATTGAGTCTCATAATTTATTAAGAACTGTTATGCATGACACATTCTGGCAAGCGAAGACCCATAATGAACTTTCAACAACTTTAAACTTAGTTTTGTTATAAATGAACTTAGAATTTGTGCAATAAATTGAAACTAACCCTTAATTTTAACAATAAAATATAAATCAACCTTTTTAACGGTTTGAAACTAATTCCTTTAACTTTCTTTTGAATGACCAGATTTTCCATCGTTAATGTTAGGAAGACCAATGGAAGTTTACTTTGTTAATAAAAGTTTATTTTGAAAACTCAATGATTATTTTGAAGTGAAATTGAGTTTAGAATTCAAAATTTATATCTTGCGCAAGTTCATGGTTCAGTTTGGGTTTTTGGCTCGAGTTTGACATTGGTTCAATGATAGTTCCCTTCAAATGTTTTTCAATTATCACCCATTCGACATCTTATATGTTTCTCTTTTCAAAATTTTGTTTCATTTTTTCCTGCTTTTTTTTTTTTAATTAAAGGAGAACTAACATGACACCCCACAGTCATGGTTCCCCGCTTAAACTCAAAGACCCGTGACTTTTTAGTCTCATAAGCCGACTCTTACCACTGGGCTACTTTGGTGGGATGGATATTTTTTTTCCTGTTTTTTCTTCTTTGCTTTTTAGATCAAAGAGTTGAATAGTTTCCAAAATTTTCTCTGACTATTCATATTCTTATATATTTTTCCGGGTTGAGGAGTATGTGGATACAAATACATGAAACTTTTGTAGTCGAATTCTTTTAATTTAGTTTCATAGATTCATGTAGCACTTCTTGTGCTTTGGGTCTACGTGAGATCTAATTTGCTGATTCTTCTTTTGTAGTTTGTTGGATTTCAATGTTATGCTTTGGTTCTTGAATCTATTTCCGTTAGAATATTAAAGTGAAATTATTTGGTGTTCTTAGCAGGGAAATAAAAAGTTAACTCGAGCTCACCTACAGTTCATACTAATAATTGAAACAATTATAAGACTCCTAATCTGAGATCAAAAGACAAATCATCTGACCCATACTTCCAATATCGTTCCGAGGATCCGTGTTTCATACATTAACCATTTTTCTTGATTTGGTTACCACCTAAATTAGATATTGGTGGGATTTAGATAGTTGTTTTTAGGTGTAGCACCGCCACTTTCTAGAGGTATGAATGAAGATCATCATAGCTCAATTAGCCTGCATTAAATTGTTGATTTTTCTAATTATTGGAATTCGGGTTTTCTTCTTGCTTTAATGGCTCTACACCTTTTGCATTTTTTTGTTGTTAAATAACATGTTTACAATGATCTTGCAGGACTTTTCTGGTCCTAGAGTACACGAGGAATCCACCAGAAAGATGCAGGAACAAGGAAACGATGACATTCCCATGGAGATAGTTGAGCTTCTCGCAAGAAAACAGTATGAAAGGCGTTGTCATGAGGCCGAAAGAAACCACGTGTTGACAGAGAGAATGAATCACATGAGAAATTCAGAACAAATGTATTATCCCAGAGCACATATCAATGGAGGGTTGGAATCTTCACAAGAGGATAATAACAATCCCTTAATGGTAAAACCTCCTCCATATGGAATGGACCAAAACATGAGTAGACTTGTTCAACAAAATGATAATAACAGTCTCTATGAGCAGCAAAATAGGAGCTTGTTAAATCCAAGGCAAATGAATGGAAACATGGAGTTTTCTGTTTACGGTGGTTCTTCATCAAAAGCCAAAGAGAAGATATCTGATCCCCGATCAGTTGTAAAATGGAGTGGTGATATGTCTAGTTTGGAATCTCACTACCAACACCATAACGGTAATTGGCCCAATCCAAACTGTCTGCCTTCCGGTTACAGAATACCCCAAAAATATCCAACTCAGTCGGACAATTTTGATCGTAAAGGAAAAAAGGCTCGAAATCTAGACCTGAATTTCTCAAACCTAGAACCCCAGATAATGGATTTCCATTATCAATCCTTCAGAAACACATCATCGGCCATTGATCTGAACAAAAACGCAGGAGGCTCTCTAGATCTACATGCAAACGAAACCATACCTGCCATGCAATTACTCAGCCTCATGGATGCAAGAACAAGGTCAAGCATGGATCATCATCAAAAGTCCAACCTTCAATCTCGACCGTTGTTTCCTTGCAATCTGCATCCGGCCGCGCACGATCATCTGTTCCCGTACGATCACGATCCTGTATGTCCTGGGAAATTTTGCGCTTGCTCCTCTAATGCTGCCATTCTTCAAAATGGCGGGTCTCAAAGGGGGGGAAATCATTATAGCGGTCAAGTTTCATTTGGCTCTCAAGAACGTCGCAACCCTAAGCCGCCACTCTTATCTGTAAATCCTGTTCGGGCCAAGCTGAAAGGACCTGTAGTGGATTCAGATATTATGACATCATCATTGCCAATACAGCACCATACTAATTTAGATGATCACAACACAAGTTCTTCTATTCCGCGTATTAGAAGTAACTACGAAAATCGTAACCTCTGCACTGTTAATCGCAACCCTGCCGACTTCACTTCACCAGGACCGGGAAATATGTATATGATAAGTGGCAAGGATCTCAAAATAGGACACAACAACAACAACAAGAAGCCACAAAGGGTGCCGAAAACGATCTACTACTCAAAAGAACACTCTCATCACCAAAGGTAACTAACTCTTTTCTAAACAAACTGACATGATTGCATTTTGGGTCTTATTATTATGTTAAAATTTTGAGCAGCTAAATGAGCCATACAAAGACAGACAGACAGAAGAACTCACAACCAACAGAATACAGCTCCAAATTCATGAACCATTGCTCAGAAAATTGAAAGCAGCAGCCTTTGTGTCTGAAAATTTTAGCTGTATATATATTTCATATATGCTTGTGTGATTTCATATATGTTTTTCATCCAGACTCTGGAATGAGCTGAAAGAAATAAAGGGAGTTGAAAGTTACAAGATAATTTAAGATTGAATTAATTAATTAATGAATGAATGGTGTTATGTAATCATAGATAGAGATCTTTGGAGGCAACTTAATTCCTTATATAAAAATAAATTAAACTCTTTTGGATTTTCATTTTATGAGTCATTTTTATGTGTAATCAATCTATAATCTTTATAGATCATTTTATCCATCTAAATTTATTACTTATTCAATTTGTTTTGATTCCATAAATATATGACTATTGTTTTAGAAAGTTATCATGATCTCATGTTTAAGGTTTTTATTTCAATTTAAGTTCTAAATTATGTTTATATTTCATGATAATTCAAATGTCATGAGTTCGATTTCTTCAAGAAACAAATTAAGCTAGTTCTCGTAATTAATAATAATAAAAAATTATATTAATAATAATAAATAAATAAATTGTGAGGAAATTGATGTTTGAAAAATGCCAAAAATATGAATGGAGTAAAATGAGAAAAAAACAAGAGGGTCTGTGTACTATTGCCTCCTCCATTATCATGTCTATCCATGGTGGGGTGCTGTCAGTTATCACTGCTCTGCGCACTTTCAATGACAAATTTTGTATTTTTCCCTTATTTTTTTTTATATATAATGAAACTAATTATTTATTTCTAATATAAAAAGAAAAGAAATTTTAAATAAATAATAAATAAAATAAAAATACAAGCACCCAACAGTTGGCGTACTGTAGTTATTACTACTGTTGACCAAACCACTTTTGACTAAACAAAACATACATGAAAATGACACAACCATGTCCGTTGAATCACAGCCGTTGATTCATTTCTACTGCTCAACCTGCACAACCAAATCAGGCCGTCCAATCTCCTCAAGTGTTTTCAATAACTGTGCACCTTTCCTCCTCCCTCTAGCAGTACAATCGCCGCTTTGAAGCGCTAACTCCACCGCCTTCGCCACCCACTCCGGCGCCTCCGCCGGTTCATCTCCACCGCCACCGCCGCCGTCGTTGGCGCAGAAAATGACGGCGAGAACGCTAATCGCGTATTCTTTACCTCTGGCTGTTGTTATTTTTCCCATTACATCTACCATTATAGGCACTGCTAAAGCGTGGGCTCTAACTTCTGCAGCTCCTTCTGCTACCGTACAGAGAAGTTCTAACGCCGCTAAAGCTCTCTCCGCCGCCGGAATCTCCATCGCCGATAGCGATTCTATTATACTTGCTGCCGCTCCACTCTCGACTGCCACACTCCGATTCCCCTCCGCCAAACAAAGTGCTAAAAGTACCTGGAAACCAATTTTTTTAATTTACATTTTTTTTTTAAATTGATGATTTCTCATTATTTTCAATTAAAATAAATACATTAATTATAATTATTTAGTACATTTTTTTAATAAATAATAATAATAAAATAGAGGACATCCTAATTGAACAAAATATCTTAAATCAGGGTGGCTTAAAACTTTTTTTTGGGTGGGAATAAACATAAATTTTGTTGTTTTTTTTATAAATTAGAGAAATAAATAATAAATTAATTAAAAAAAAAATTATATCATGTTTTTACTATAAATATAATAACAATAATTTCAGTTTGGACTTCAGCAAACCCATAAAAATAATAACAATAATTTCAGGTTGGACTTTAACAAATTCGAACCTTAACATTAATTCATCTCTAACCCAATAGACTAAATTGTTACGAGTTTAACAAGCACACTCAAACCTAACATAGATCTGTCCCTAACCTAATACACCAAAATGTCACAAATTTAATGAGTCAATCCAAACCCTAACCTAACATAGATCTGAATGTTACGAGTTTAATGAGTTCACCCAAACCCAATCATAGATCCGTACCTAACTTAATACACCAAAATGTCACAAATTTAATTAGTCTACCCGAGCCCTAACCCTAACATATATTCTAATGTTACGAGTTTAATGAGCTCACACCGAATCTATCATAGATTTCGAGTTTAACAAAGAGATAATGATAAAGATATTATGGCAGTTCTACATAATTAAAAAAGAAAAAAATGGAACTGGTTGAAAATATAATAATTTAAACTAAAAAAATAAAAATATGTAATTTCGATTTAAATAAAATGTTTAATGCAAACAGATATATATATATACCTTGGTGGCTGATTTGGCAGCCGGCGTGTGTGTGTCTTTAAGGGAGTCGAGCACCGCCACCATAACTGCAACTGGGCAGGCAGAGTGAGCGTCATCATCGGCGACCGCCGGAGGATTTGGAACAAGAGATCGCTCGAGCATATGAATAGCCTTGAACCGGTCTGATTCTGAACCGGAACTGAGCTGGATTTCGACAACATAAAAGAGTTCTTTAAGATCCGTAAGTGGGATCGGTTCCGGCAAAGGAATTGGGTTATAATTAACGGGTTTGTTAATCGGGTCGGAATTGGTGGTGGTGGAGACGGTGGTTGTGGAATTGAAGAAGACGGGTGAATTAGTGAGAGGAAATCTCCATTGTGTGAAGCTCTGTGAAGTGTTTGAAGAAGATGATGATTCGGATTCCGATTGCGGCGGCGGCGGCGGTGGCGGCGGAAGAAGGTGGTTTGATGAGTGAGGCTGCTGCTGCGGCGGCGGAGTGAAATGGGTAAGGGGACGAGATGGAGAAGATGGAGTGGTTGGACTGAGAACGGTTCGAGCACAATGACGAAACAACCCGCAAGAAAATAACGGGCGTGGGGCGGTTTTCAGCTTCGATTGCTGCTGCTGTGCCTTCATTGTTTCAATGAAGAAGAAGAAGTAGAGAGAGAGATTAGAGAGAGAAACAGATTCCGTTCTTTTCTTTCAACAGTTGAATAGAGGAGGAGGAGACTCACAAATTAAAATGGTGCAATCATTTTCCAGACAAAAAAAATAAAATAATCAAATTTAATTAATATATCTGTTTCAATTATTTTAACTATTTACTCCTAAATAAAAATATTTTAAATCAAATATTATAAAAATTACCCTGATAACCATAATTATAAATTCATATTTTTGTTACTTTTTCTTAACTAAGGCAGTTGTTTTTTCAGAATTCCAGCTTCATTCAGATGATTTAATCACTCTTTTTATATATATTTAAATATTTAATTTATTTTTAAAAAACAAAAAATATTTTTTTACTATTAATCATAAAAAACTAATTTTTAAAAAATTTAATCAAACATATTTTAAAGATGAAAAAAAAAACAATAACCACTGCATCAAACTAGTCCTAAGACAAAATTTGTTATAAAATATTATTTATTATATTTCAAAAAAAAAGTTAAAATAATTATAAAAAATAATATAAATCACATATAAATTATTGAAATAATCTAGAAAGAATAATAAATAATGATGAACGATGATTTTAAGAGAGTGTGAATGTTTTTTTAATAAAAAACTTAAAAGATATTAATATTTATAAATAAAATAAAATATAATAATTTAAAATAAAATATATTTTGATATTTTGGTTAATGAATTAATTGATTTGATTGATAAGAGAGTGATTCGAATAAAATAATATTTAATTTATTTTAGATTATTAGAATAACCCTACACCAAATAAAGCCTAACCTAAAACATTACCAAAAATCTGATTTTACATTGAGTTTGAAGAAAACAATTATAATTCCTCACTAATTTTTTTTAATCTAAATTACTCTAGTTGGAATTATTTTTCTCAAATATAAATGAAGATTTTATTTTAATAATCTGATAAACAAAATTAAATATATAATATCATTAATATATTTATTTATTTTTTATAAAAGTTAGTACAATTTTATCATATAATTTTTATTTTATAAAGAATATAATATAAACTGTATCTCCTAACTTTTAAAAACCGTACACAACAATAATAGTAATAAAAATTATTTGAAATAAAACGAGATAGAACATTAAATATAAACTAAGATCTTTAAACTCATTAAAATAACTTAAATAGTAAAAGTGGTTTTAAACCTTAAGTTGGAGTGTATAATTGATGTAGAAGTGGTTATTCTATGATTAATTTGGTATTTACCTTTATCATAAATATCATTTTCAGGCTAAATTAACGCCAATCGCTTTAAAGTTAATTTAAAAGAAATAAAAATAAACTTCCAAATAAAGAAAAAAAAAAAAAAAAAGTGAGATTCTCTTGAAAATTGAAAAGAGGTAAATATAATAGACAGATAGAATGAGTATGGTGCACTCAATTCCTTACTTTCTCTCAAATCTCACTTTTATTTTCAATATATAAGGTAAGGTCTTGTTTGTTTTATTTATTTATTAATGTATTAGGGTTTTAAGATTGAGAATGATAATTTAATTAGTTAATAATAAATGGTGGTCGCCGGCGGCAACATAGAGCTATTTCTCCTTACATTCCTCCATGGATCCTTCTTATCGTGCGCACTTCTTGCGATAATCTCAATCGCCTTGATATCTCTTTTCATCGCGTTTTCAATCACTCTATTCTCCATTGTTTTAATCGATTCTTATCACATTCTATCTTCATCCTTCTGCTCCTCTCTTCTATCCTTAATTAGACCTAATCTCCATTTGGCTTTCGTCATCATCGTCTTCAACCTCCTTCGATTTGCTCTTATCGCGTCTGCTTCAATTTCTAACCCTAATTTTCTCAAACAGATTCGAGCTAAGTTCAATGACGATGCTCTCTATCTTCTTCATCAAATCAAGAACTTCGCTGATTCCTGAGATCATTCAGATCTATCCGCACGCACAAACTGTGGCTATGTTTTGATGATGAATTTGAATTTGTAATTCAAAATTTATTTAATTAATTTTCTTTCTCTTTTAATTGTTTATAAATATCTGATTGTATTAGTTAGAAGAATGTGATTACATTGAAATTTAAAATTAACAAGAAAGAATGTATTTGATTCTATAATTCATTTAATTAATTCAAATGTATCTTTTAATGTTTGTATAAAAAATATATTTGTTTGTTTATTTTTATAAAAAAATAAATTTAAATAAAAAATTAGTTAATTTATTCTAAAATTAATTAAATATATGAAGAGGGAAAGATGGAGAAATTTGAGAGTTAGTTCAATATAATTATAGGAAAATTTGAAGATGTTTTAATTGCAAAAAGTGTCAGCCACTTTGCGAATGCTGTAGCGATTGTGAACGTCTCGCGATATAGACAATTTCGTTCAAAAATAAAATAAAAGTGTCACTTTTTTTTAAGGTCATTTCATCGTATGGAATATATATATATATATATATATATATGGATGAATGTTAGTGTAAAAGTATAATGTAGTAACTTAATAATAATTTTTTTTTAAATGATTTAAAATTGTATGAAAAATATTATTTCATTTATTTACTTTTTATTTTTAAAAGTTTAATAAATAATTTACTTTCATTTTTATTTTATATCAAATAAAAATAAAATAATATTTACTATTTATCTTATTAATTTTTAAAAGTGATTATAATATTAATTATGACAATTATATTAAAAATAAAGAAGGTATGTATAAATTTGTAATTTTAACCAAACAAACAAGAGCAATTGAATATATATTTTATCTATGTCACTAACTGTGACACATTACGCGTGTTACACGAGAATGCAAGATTTCATTTTAGACCCTAATTTATAAGTATTGCGCATTTTGTATCTTTAACTCTCAATATGCACAAATTCACAATCAACCACTTTTAGTAGCTATTATAATTTAGTTATATTAAAAATATATAATGGTTTTATATTATAATTAATAAAATTAATTTAGTCTAATTAGTTAAATTAAATGTCAGAATAATATAATATTATAGTCACATATTCAAACACTATTATTGTAATAGAAGTCAAGTTGGATAGATCTAGAGTAATTATTTTTATGTATATATTATTGTTCATATTTTATTGCAATAAGTTGGTCTTGGTTATATTTTAAAAAAGTGTAAGGATTTATTTGTTCCTATATATAAGTCTGAAGGACTATTTAAATTTTGTTCCATCAATATTCCTGACAACTTGAATATTTAGTTTTCTCCGGCCAGTCCTTGGAAATTACCGACTGAAAGCAAGAAGAGAGTCTGCCGGAGAAGATCGGAGAGCAGCCTCTTAATGGAGAATAACATGCACGAAGAGAAAACGGAAGTGAGAGAAGCTCTTCTACTAGATCAGGGCTCTAAGAAGGGCGGTTTTCGAACCATTCCTTTCATCATAGGTTTGAACTTACTCTTTTCCTCCATCGATTATCGTTCGATCGCTTGCTCTTCCTCTTTCTGCTTCCAGTTTTGTGTAATTCAATTAGTATGATTTTCAGCTAACGAGACATTCGAAAAAGTTGCCAGTTATGGACTGTCATCGAACATGATAACCTACTTGATGAATGAATACCATTTGGAGATGATTTCTAGCTCCAATATTCTCTATTTATGGTCCGCCGCTACCAATTTATTCCCCGTAATCGGTGCATACTTCTCCGATTCCCTTGTTGGCCGATACCGGATGATCGCCTATGGCTGCATTTTCAGCTTCCTGGTAAATATATATACACATATGCGTTCCCTTCGTTTGATTATTTGAAATTGTCTGAATCTGAGTTAATTTGTATGTTTCGCAACTCATGATCTTGAGTTTTTCTCTCCATTACTGAAATGTCAGAGTAGTGTGCTGCTATGCTAATAGGTTTAGTGAATTCGAACGAATTGACTTACAAGATCTTCCAATTTTATTATTAACGATATGATAGGGAACAGTAATTTTGTGGCTGACGACTATGATTCCACAAGCAAGGCCTACTCCATGTGTAGATTCATCCAACAACTCATGTATCTCCCCAACAATCTTTCAACTCATGTTTTTGTGTTCTTCGTTCTTGCTCATGTCCATTGGAGCTGGGGGTATCCGGTCGGCTTCAATGGCCTTCGGCGCAGATCAGCTCCAAGATGATGCACAGAACTTGAACAGAACAGGTGCCATGGAGACGTACATAAACTGGTACAATGCTACCTCCGCATTGTCAGTTGTGATTGCGATGACATTTATTGTGTATATTCAAGATAACTTGGGATGGAAAATTGGCTTTGGGGTTCCTTTCGTGCTCATGTTCTTATCAGCCCTTTCTTTTTTCTTGGCTTCCTCTTTGTATGTGAAATCAAAGCCGAATTCCAGCTTGATCACAGGGTTTATTCAAGTGATTGTAGCTTCTTTCAAGAAGAGAAATCTTCCTTTTCCATCAATTGAAAAGGATTTGTTGTATCACCACGATATGAATTCTATACTAGCCGTTCCTAGCGAGAAAATAAGGTACACATTTATGATTTGTCCATTCTCATTATTTTCATATTTGTTCTAAGATTTCTCGCCCTTAGTTCTAAGAAAGCATCCATTCCTTAAAAAGATGTTGTGCCCTTAGTTCTAAGAAAGCATCCATTCCTTAAAAAGATGATCGATCTTGAGACCTCAACCTCTCAAGTTCAAACTCTTTACACTTGAGTTAGTTTGGTGGTTTGGGTGATAGACCATCATTAGTTTTCTTTCATATGTTTTAGAATCCAAATTTCAATTGTAAAAAGGCATTTAAGGAGAAATGATTCTCATTAATGATTGGTTCTTGGACGTAGGTTTTTGAACAAATCTTGTATGATCGAAGATCCAAATGAGGACCTTAGTCCAAACGGAAGTGCATCAAATCCATGGACCCTTTGCACTGTGGATCAAGTGGAAGCCTTGAAGAAACTAATCATGCTAATCCCTCTTTGGTCCACAGGGATCATCCTGTCTGTAAATTTCAGCCAACCATCATTCCCAGTCTTGCAGGCTGGTTCAATGGACAGACGCATCACACAAAATTTCCAAATACCAGCCGCATCCTTCTCCATATTCATGATCATTTCCATGGTTGCTTGGATATTGCTATACGACCGCGTACTCATTCCAGTAGCATCTTATATTCTAGGAAGGCCTGCACGGTTGACCCCCATTACTAGGATGGGACTAGGGATATTCATATCATTCTTATCCATGGTTGTGGCAGCTTACGTGGAGAGTGTGAGGCGATCTCTTGCAATACAAGAAGGGCTTGTGGATAATCCGAAAGGTATGGTTCCAATGTCCGCGTTTTGGCTATTGCCTCATAGCGTGTTGATGGGTGTGGGGGAGGCACTCAATATGTTGGCTCAGATGGAGCTGTATATGTGTGAGTTGCCTAGAGGTATGACTAGCATTGCGGCTAATCTTTCAACCATTTCCATGGGTTTAGGTGGAGTATTAGCTAGCCTTATAATGACTAGCATTGATGGGATTACCAAAGGAGGAGGAAATGAGAGTTGGATCTCTAGTAATATTAACAAAGGTCACTATGATTACTTTTATTGGGTTCTTGCTGGCCTTAGTTTGATTAATGTTTTCTATTTTATGGTTTGTAGTAGGCATTATTATGCCTCTATAAGAATGAATTGAAAGTTTTACATAAGACTTGAAAAAAATTTAAAAGTTTGAGAAAATTTCTATGTCGAATTCTGTGAGAGCTTGATTGGAGGCTTGAGATTGATTGTTTTTCCTTATGTTTGATCGGGATCGGGATGTTATTTATAGCCTTCATAAGTTAGTTGAAGCAACAAGTGAATCGAAGGTCGTTAATGACTTTTTTCAGCTTTGAATCAAATGGTTTAGTTGAGTATCGGCGATGTTTATATGTTCGTCGTGAGAAAGGAGAATATCCTCGGTCGCGCACGCGTGTCTGGGTGCTCTATTACCATCCAACATTTCGTCTGCGTATGAGCCTCGGGCATTAGCCAATCCTGTGTGATGCGAAAACGCTTGTTTTTTTATTAAAGTGGGCTACGCGGTATGTCCTTACCCTTTGGATAAGGGTCCACGTGTTGAATCGAATGGGTCCATGTGTTGAATCGAATGGTTGCGTGAACTGTTAGACTTTATTCATGGTTTTGGTCACACTTGATAAATAACGTTTCTTAAGTCCCCTTTAAAAGGGGAATTTGAGCAATAAAGGGGGAATTTGTGCAAATGACCATAAAAATGACTTTAAATGCGTCGGTGGTCACCCCATAATTTTAATTGCGTTGGTGACCCCTTTATATTTTTTTGACGAAAATATCCCCGAGAAAACGTTCTTTATATATACTCAATTTTTTTTTTCATTTCGTTATTTTTCTTTCTCTCTCTTTTCTCCACTCCGCATTCTCTCTCTCAAAGGCGACAAAACTCTAAACGAACACATCATACAGATCGACGACTAAAATCTGTTATAATATCATGTGTTCATCATATGGATCGATTTATGTTTTATTTCCATTATGTTCATCTTCAAACCCTAAATCATGAGTTGTTCTTATTGTTCATCTTGTTTATATTGGTTGTTAATCTCGTCGATTATGATATTTGCAGATGATGTTCTGAATCGGTTCCGTTTTAGGGAAGATTCGTGTGATCTCGCAAAGCGGCACGATGGTCACGCGAAACGGCACAATCGTCACGCGAAGCGATGAGAATTTCCTTATCAAAAAGTTTTCCCTGTTTACCCGTGTCTGTAATGTTAGGCGTTTTGTTTTACCTTCTAACTCGGTTTTTGTTGGAAGTTTCGTTGTTCAATGTTCTTTGCATCTTTTGATATTCTAAGATTATTTAGAAAGACAACTGTTTAAGGTGATTAATAATACATTTGTTTCTGTTGTATCTTTTTCACTGATTTTAGTTGATGATTATCTAATTGTTGGATTATCTTAAATTTGGTTCTTTGTGACAATTGTTTTTTTGAGCAATTTATAAAGTCTTTTTGTTTTAAATAATCTTAATTACTGTAAATTATAGATTCTTAATTCAAAAATGAGTTTATTTGAAATTAATCTCAAATCGAATGAGATTTACACCTATAGATTGAGACGTAAACAAAGTAGAGAAAAGATTGATAGAGTTGAAGATATTGTTCATAATATTCAGCGAATCAGCATAACCCTAAACCTATTCAAATAAAATCCCTTAAATACTAAATAAATCCTAGCAAAAGTCTCAACCATGGTTAAGAACTTAATTGATAAGACAAAACCGACAAATAGGCCTGAATATGAGTAGATGAAATCTATATATATATAATGATGCTTAATTTTTAAAGTGTCCGGATTGCCGGGTCGAGAGCTGTGGTTAATTTGGATACTTGGGTCGGATTGTGGGTTGACCCGTTTTTAAATTTAAAACGGTTAAAAATAAAATTAGAAATGCTAGAGGTATGTTTCGAACTTGCAACCTATCAAAACAAGTATAACTCTTTAACCAACTAGGCTACAAAGACTTTATATTATAAATTTAACACCAAATTTGATAAACGCGGGACGTTTTAATATTAATATAAGTTCAACTTTTTAACTAACTAATATATATATATATAATGATGCTTAATTTTTAAAGTGTCCGGATTGCCGGGTCGAGAGCTGTGGTTAATTTGGATACTTGGGTCGGATTGTGGGTTAACCCGTTTTTAAATTTAAAACGGTTAAAAATAAAATTAAAAATGCTAGAGGTATGTTTCGAATTTGCAACCTATCAAAACAAGTATAACTCTTTAACCAACTAGGCTACAAAGACTTTATATTTTAAATTCAACACCAAATTTGATAAACGCGGCACGTTTTAATATTAATATAAGTTTAACTTTTTAACTAACTAATATATAATGATGTTGAATAAATGGATACTTGGGTCGGATTGTGGGTTGACCCACCCATAAATTTAAAACGGTTAAAAATAAAATTAAAAATGTTATCCGTAATTTTTTTCACGGTTTTTTATATTATTACTCGTGCAAATGCACGGGCTAAATGCTAGTATTCTTTAATCAAACAAAAAAAGAAAATCATTTTTCATTCAGCTGAAAAATAATAGGAATCGAATTTGGTATTTTACACCAATCTTAAATCATCATTAAGTATGATCAAAATACTAGCATGAAATTGAACCACCAACAATAGAAGAAGAAAATTAGTTAATTCAAATTGTTTATCAAATCAGTAAAACTGAAAACTAGCCAATTGGCTTTAGCTGCAACAACCTCTCTAAGTACAACTCCGCCATAGCAAATAAATAGATCAGCACTATCAAGTTTTTGCGAAGCGCCACGATGGTCACGCGAAGTGGTACGATCATCACGCGAAGCGGCACAATCGTTACGCGAAGTGCACGATCGTGCCCTTCGCGAGACGAGTGTGCCCTTCGCGAGAAAGTACCGCCCAACTAGAGAAGGGCCCCCATCGCGAGAAGGGACGAGCTTTCGCGAGAATGATATCAAACAACGAATCAAATTATCATCATCGACAAGATGAACAAAATGAACAAAATCATCTGAATTCATTTAAATAAATAATAAAAACAACAAACAGATCGAGGAAGAAGAGTATCAGTTCTCACAATGCTCTTGCTCGTTGTGCTCATGGTGGTGTCCGTCGAAGATCGTCGCCGTGGTTGTCCGTCGTTTAGAGAAAATAGCGGGAAGAGAGAGAAGGAGAACAAGAAGAAGAGAAATAAAAAAAGGCCGAAATTATATTAAATAGTAATGGTATTATGAACTTTTCACACTTTTTCTCCTTGCGTGACAAGATGACCCATCGCGATAAGGGTATTTTTGTCATAAAAATATAAATTGGTCATCAACGCAATTAAAATTATGCGGTGACCAGCGACGCATTTAAGGCATTTTTAGGGTCATTTGCTCAAATTTCCCGTTTGAAATTTGTTTTTTATTTTTATTTTATCATACGAAATATATAAAATTATTTTAATAGACATAATATTTTATTTTGTCTATTTTATTTTATTATTTATAATGATATTTTTTTTAATTTATAAATAATTAATTTATGATTAAATGGATACAATATTTATTTTAATTTATTTAATTTATTTTAACATTTTAAAAATTAGTTTGGGATAAAATGAATACCAACATTTATCTTTTATTTTATTTATTTTGATCATTATTTTTAATTATTGAGGTTAATTACTATAATAATTTTCACGATTAATTCTTTAATTTTAGTTTGGCCTTATTTTAATTATTTTGAATTTATTTACTTAAAAATAATTATTTAAAATTTATAAATTGAGGGTAACATTTTAGTGTTTACAAATATATATTTTTATTTAAAAAGTTTAATATAATTTACGAATAATTAAAAAAATTAAAAAAATAATGTTATGTTTTAAACAAAATATTTAATTTGTTTAAAACAAGTTAAATGAAAATAGGTAAAACAAATTCCCCTCTTTTAGTCTAGCGATAATAAGATGTGAATACTAACATAGGTTCCTAGGTTCGAGCCCGTGCAAATTTTGCGTCTGGTTAAATGGTTCAGTGTTTGCGGGCTACAGACTTAATTCATTGTCTCAATTTTTTTATCTCTCTTCTAGCCTAGCGGCAATAAAAATGTGGATACTAACCCTAAGTTACTGAGAGCCCGTCGGACGATAAATTCTGCGTCTAGTTAAATGGTTAAGTGTGTTTACGGGCTACATACTTAATTCGTTGTCCCATTTTTATCCATTTTCTAGCCTAACATCATTAAAAGGTGAATACTAACCCTAAGTTCTTAGGTTCGAGTCCGTCAGTCGACAAGTTCTGCGCCTAGTAAAATGATTAGGTGTGTTTGCGGTCTATATATTTAATTAGTTGTCTCATTTATTTTAAAATCTATTAAATATAAAAAATTAGATTAATATGTTATAGAATTTTGAAAAGAAGTGATATATTTTTAAAAGAAAAATATATATATAAATATACATGCATGTTATCTTAAAAATACAATAAAAGAAAAAATAATGATTGTAATTATTTTTTTTTTAAATGGTCTAAAAGTTCTTAATAATATTATTTATTTGAATTATTTATTTTTATTTTATATTAAATTAAAATAAAATAATTTTTACTTTTTATTTTATCAATTTTAAAAGTGATTATAATTATGACACTTATATTAAAAAAATAATAAAGATTTTTATAATTTTAACCGAACAAACAAGCGCATTAAATATATAAGTATAAAGGACTATTTAAATTTTGTTCCTATATATGAATATAGTTTTCTCCGGCCATTCCTTGGAAATTACCGACTGAAAGCAAGCGGTTAATACTCGAGGCTAGTGGTTGAGTCTGCCGGAGAAGAAGAGTCTGCCGGAGAAGAACGGAGAGTCCGCCGGAGAAGATCGGAGAAGAGCCTCTTAATGGATAATAACATGCACGAAGAGAAAACGGAAGTGAGAGAAGCTCTTCTACTAGATCAGGGCTCTAACACTAAGAAGGGCGGTTTTCGAACCATTCCTTTCATCATAGGTTTGAACTTACTCTTCTCCTCCATCGATCATCGTTCGATCGCTTGCTTGCTCTTCTTCTTTTTGTTTACAGTTTTGTGTAATTCAATTAGTATGATTTTCAGCTAACGAGACATTCGAAAGAGTTGCCAGTTATGGACTGTCATCGAACATGATAACCTACCTGATGAATGAATACCATTTGGAGATGATTTCTAGCTCCAATATTCTCTATTGTTGGTCCGCCACTACCAATTTATTCCTCGTAATCGGTGCGTACTTCTCCGATTCCCTTGTTGGCCGTTACCGGATGATCGCTTATGGCTGCATTTTCAGCTTCCTGGTAAGTTGTATAGATTTGTTATTGTCTGAATCTTAGTTGATTTGTATGTTTCGCAACTCATGATCTTGAGTTTTTCTCAGAGTAACTGTAGCCTGTAGGGTGCTGCTAATAGGTATAGTAATTTCGAACGAGCTGACTTACAAGATCTTCCTATGATAGGGAACAGTAATTTTGTGGCTGACGGCTATGATTCCACAAGCAAGACCTACTCCATGTGTAGATTCATCCAACAATTGTATCTCCCCAACAATCAATCAACTCATGTTTTTGTGCTCTTCGTTCTTGCTCATGTCCATTGGAGCTGGGGGTATCCGGTCGGCTTCAATGGCCTTCGGCGCAGATCAGCTCCAAGATGATGCACAGAGCTTGAACAGAACAGGTGCCATGGAGACTTACATAAACTGGTACAATGCTACCTCCGCATTGTCAGTTGTGATTGCGATGACATTTATTGTGTATATTCAAGATAACTTGGGCTGGAAAATTGGCTTTGGGGTTCCTTTCGTGCTCATGTTCTTATCAGCCCTTTCTTTCTTCTGGGCTTCCTCTTTGTATGTGAAATCAAAGCCGAATTCCAGCTTGATCACAGGGTTTATTCAAGTGATCGTAGCTTCTTTCAAGAAGAGAAATCTTTCTTTGCCATCCAATGAAAAGGATTTGTTGTATCACCACGATATGAATTCTATACTATCCGTTCCTAGCGAGAAAATAAGGTACACATTTATGATTTGTCCATTCTATTGTCTAGATGCAATTAATTTGATACTCATTATTTTCATATTTGGTCATTGTTCTAAGATTGTTTGCCCTTAGTTCTAAGAAAGCATCCATTCCTTAAGATGCTGTAAGTGGGGATTGATCTTGAGACCTCAAACTCTCAAGTTCAATCTTTTTTACACTTGAGCTAGTTTGGTGATTTGGGTGATAGACCAGCATTAGTTTTCTTTCATATATGTGTTCAACTCATCCAAATTTCAATAGTAAAAAGGCATTTAAGGAGAAGTGATTATAATTAATGATTGGTTCTTGGATGTAGGTTTTTGAACAAATCTTGTATGATCGAAGATCCAAATGAGGACCTTATTAGTCCAAACGGAAGTGCATTAAATCCATGGACCCTTTGCACTGTGGATCAAGTGGAAGCCTTGAAGAAACTAATCATGCTAATCCCTCTTTGGTCCACAGGGATCCTCCTGTCTGTAAATGTCAGCCAACCATCATTCCCAGTCTTGCAGGCCGGTTCAATGGACAGACGCATCACACAAAATTTTGAAATACCAGCCGCATCCTTCTCCTTATTCATGATCATTTCCTTGGTGGCTTGGGTATTGCTATACGACCGCATTCTCATTCCAGTAGCATCTTATATTCTAGGAAGGCCTGCACGGTTGAGCCCCATCACTAGGATGGGACTAGGGATATTCATATCATTCTTATCCGTGGTTGTGGCAGCTTACGTGGAGAGTGTGAGGCGATCTGTTGCAATAAAAGAAGGGCTTGTGGATAATCCGAAAGGTATGGTTCCAATGTCTGCGTTTTGGCTATTGCCTCAACACATGTTGATGGGTGTGGCGGAGGCACTCAATATGGTGGCTCAGATAGAGCTGTATATGTGTGAGTTGCCTAGAGGTATGACTAGCATTGCGGCTAATCTTTCAACCATTTCCATGGGTTTAGGTGGAATATTAGCTAGCTTTATAATGAATAACATTGATGGGATTACCAAAGCAGGAGGAAATGAGAGTTGGGTCTCTAGTAATATTAACAAAGGTCACTATGATTACTTTTATTGGGTTCTTGCTGGCCTTAGTTTGGTTAATGTTTTCTATTTTATGGTTTGTAGTAGGCAATATTATGCCTTTACAAGAGTGAATTGAAAGAGATAATTTTTTTTTTTATTATCTTAAATAGTTATGTAAGAACTGTAACATGACAAAATAAAGGGGAATAATATTCATGTATATCATAACGAATTTTTGTTTGTTCATACCATATTTATTTTTATTCATTATTTTAAAATAATAAAATTTAATTTACATTTTCAAAAGCATTAATCAAACAAATTATACATTTTGAGAAGCGTTATTGATAAAGTTCGTTAATAAAAATAAATGTTAAAAAATATTAATTTTAAAAAAAATAAATTATTGTTAGTATCCTTTAAAATGTCTAGTTTGATTAAAGGTTCTGAAAATATAATATATATTAATTATTGAAAAATGACACTTCTAAGTGCATTTTAATTATAAATTTTATTAATACAAATTTGTAGACACTCATTTTTCACACAAAATTTTATAGTTTATGCTTTTCATAAATCTGAGTCTATAAAATTTTCTTGAATTCATTCACGGACTCATTGCACGATTTATATTAAAGACGATTATTTTTTAAAACAATTGAGTTTTTGAAAATAATTGATTTTGGATTCTTAATAAAGTTAAGGTAGTAATTTGTCTATGTTACAACACTTAGAGAAGTTATTATACTTAAAATATTCAAGGTTTTATTTAATTAATTACCTTGGGTATTTATAAAAAATAAAAATTAAAAAAATTATTTACAAAATATATATTAGCGTTTTTTATAAAATTTCGTTAGGTATATTTTGTTTTCTTTTAATTAGATTAGTTTGTTAGATTAGTTAGATTAGATTTTGCAATTTGATTAAGTTAGTTAGTATTTTATTATAATTATAATTGTTCCTTAGAAATAGGAATAATTAATAATAATACAATTGTTTTTTTTAATTGTTTGTTTTAATTTTATTTCTTTTGTAGGATAAAGGGAAATGGGTCAATCCAAGATCCACATGCAAGATCCGGATCAGATTTGTGAATAGAGATAGGAAGATCCAAATCAAAGGCAAATCAACCCGAAGTAAGGCCAAGGAAAGGATCCAATTGACGGATCCGACCGGTCACCCGACTAATGGACCGACCCATGCCCAAGATTCGACCCATGAAATCAAATGTTAAAAGAGTAAGGTGAAGGCAACGGTCATCTTTTTGATGGTGACAACCACAAATCTTGAAATGACGATTCTATCATGTGCGGTCAAAAGAAAATAAAAGAAGTTGCTAAAAAAGAGGAGGAAGTGGCAAGACAAAAAGTTTCAACGGGTGTAGAAGAAAAGATTGAAGACTTGATTATTTTTTAATTATAAAATTAAAATGACCAAGTATTACATCATTATTAAATAAAGATTAAATCTCATTGGACTGAAAACTTGATTTAGTGACATGTCAAGTGGAGATTCCTCCATTATTTTAAACATTTGTAAATGTTTAAAATAGTTTTCTTTCCAACGGTCAAGTTTGTTAAATGGGCCTTTGGGCCCTAGGGTTTCATAGCTTTGCCTATAAATACCTCTCTTAACACCCTAGCAAAAGGACTTCAACTTTCGACCTTCAATCTTCACCTTCTTCTCTCTCTTTAAACATTAGGCTGCCGAATTAGACCCTACTTTTCTAAAAAAACCTAAGCAAGAGGGTTTTCATTTTTTTTGCAAGGATATAAAGAGTAACCCTTTGTAAGCTCTTTTTCCTTTCTTTTGTTTATTTAAATTTGAATTTGAATTTTACTTTCATTTGATTTTTATTTTCTTTGTACTTTATATTATGCATGATTTCCTTTAAATTTATTGTTTTGATAGGCCTGTAGGTTTTATTTATGTACCTTAATCATGTAAATAAGTAGAATAGAAATAACATGTAAATAAATAAATAAAAAAGCAGAAAAAGTTTTCAAAAATACTACCAAAATAAAAAAAAATGTAAAATTTGCCTTATTTTGCATAGTTGATTTTTTTATTCTTTTAAGTAACTAGATCTAAGGTTTTTTTTTATTTATATAAATGTTTAATTGTATTATTATAATTTTTTTGCAAAGTTTCACGTTAATTGGGATCCATTTGGATCACCAAATAATTTTTTTAGCTAGGATTAGGTGGAAAAACCAAAAAAACAGCAAGTTATTCTACAAGTAGACGCATGTTCTTCAGCCTTCCAGCACTTCTCCTAGGGTCTCGGCGCTTTCCAGACGACGCTTGCTCTGCTCCAGCTGCTGCTGAATCAGACTTCTGACGCTTCGCAGGCGACGCTTGCTGCAGTCTTCAACTTTTTTATTTTTTTATTTGTTTATTTTTTTTATTTCTGCATTTTAGATTTAGGTTTATTTTTTGTTGACATTTTTTTTTATTAGTTAAGAGTTTGTGGCTTGTTTGATCCTAGGTTAGAAAAAAAAATTAAAATTAAATCCTAACTAAAATTGAACTTAGCCCAAACTTAGACATAGAATTTTCTTTAGACATAGGACTTTTTTTATTTTATTTATTATTTTATTATTTTATTATTATTTTTATTATTATTTTTATTTAAATAAAAAAACCCCAAAATACCAAAATAGTAAAATTTTAGACCTTTAAATAATTCACTAAAGTTTCTTAAAAATTAATCTAGACTTAGGCCAATTAATTTTTGATTAATAACTTGCCTAGTTTTGATTTTTAGGATAACTTTATGTGTGAATTATTTGCTCTCGTTTTCTTTTATCTTTGCTTATTTGTTTATCTCATGCAAACTCATTGAATGCTTAAAATGGAAAAATTCTAAAATGTAAAGCGTAAGAATGTTTAAAGAAGTGCCAAAATTAATTAGTAGAGACCTTAGGGGCGTTGTGGGACATAGCGTCTAAGAAACCCTTTCTCACACGTAACCAAACGCCGAACTCACATCTCTTAAATTCCTAATTTTTGAAATTAGGTGGCGACTCTCTAGTCGTGAGGTTAATTAATACTGAAAAAAAGTTAAAAAAGGCCTATGACATACTTCCCATTAAAAAACTCCCAATCTCTCCCAGATTCGACGAGAAGGTAAGATATGGAGTTGTCTATAAAGCCTCGTTTTTAAAACTTAAATTTTTTCAACATTAAAATTAATTCCCCTCACGTTTTCAAAAAAATAAATTTTTTAAAGAGTGCCCAGAATTTTCAAACTAGTTGATCAAAAGTCTTTTTTCTAAAAAAATCGATCACAAAATTTTATTTTTCTAAATAAGAAATAAAATAAACTTATTTAATATAGGAGGAATTGTCAAATTGTGACTGTTTTCTTTATTGAGGGTTAATTGAGATTTCACATATATTTTTTTATAGTCCTTTATCGTTAAAGTCCTTTATCGTTAAAGTTATACAAACACTCGTTTTTTTTTAAACGTCGTTAACATATTTTTTATTATTATTTATAAATAAAGAATTTTTGACTATTAATTAATTGAAATAATCGCTGAAATTTGATAATTAAATTAGATCTTTTATAAATATTACATAGAACTTAAGGTTTCAAAGTTTTTGTACAATTTTACATCAATTGACCCAAATATAAGAAGTTCAATTTTGATGTTTAAGAAAATAGGTCTGAAATCTCATTGCATTTGTATATGAAATAAGATTAATTTATAAATTCATTTAATTAGAGGAGAGAATGTTAAAATAAATTCTTAAATTATGAATCTTTTGAATAATTCTTTAATTATTTTTTTTGAATTTCATAGTTTTAAAAGTTAAAAAATAATATAATGAATTACCTTCCCATTTTTTTTTTTTTATATATTAGTCATTTTAAGGCAATATTTTTTTTTTAATAATATATATTTAATAATATTTTTTTTCTAAAATTAAAATTAATATATATATATAAATAAATAAGAGTAATAATAGATAAGGCTAATTGCAAGGGAAATTTGACGAAATCACTGATAATGTGTGAAATTCGAAAAATGATCCACTTTTTATAAAAAATACAAAAACGACACTTTTGATCTACGAAATGTCCGTCTTACCCCAGACTGTCCCTTTATACACATATTACATATTACGCGTATTATGTAATATGCATAATTACACATATTATGCAGGGTCGGCCCTGGGTTAAGCCCGGCAAGCCCTCGGGCTAGAGCAATCCACTCTCCAGGGCAACCCATTTATTAAAAATAGTAATGTTTTAATTAAATATATTGTAATTTTGAACATAAAATATTGTAGTCTAGTGGTTCTATATAAAAACTTAGAACCTTTATTTGGTTTTGGGTTCAAATCTCATCAAAACCATTTTTTAACTCGACCTAGGGTAACAAAAAATATCGAGCTTTTTTCTAACGGGGACGACTAGGGCAACCCAAAACTCGAGGCTGGCTCTGATATTATGCATATTACATAATACACATAATATGTAAGATTCGTATTTCATAATACGCATATTATAAAATATGCGCAATATGTAAACCTCCTCATTTGGGATTCTCATTCTAAAAAAACGTTCTGACTCACGACTTTCTCTCTCTCCAACTCTAAAAATCCTATCCCTCTCTTCCGCTCCTTTTGCCACAACTCTCCGTTCAAGATCAGAAGCTGTCATGACTCTCCGTTCGTTCAAAACAAGTTGCTGCCACGACTCTCCGTTCGTTCAAGATCAATAACTGTCACGACTCTCCATTCGCTCAAGATCGGCAGCTAAAGATCCACGACTTTTCGTTCTCAAATGGGTATGTAAATATTAATTTATATATATATTTATGTGATTAATTATAGTGTCATTAAAAGACAATTAACAAAATCGTCACTTAAAATCCTAGTTCCGGGATAGTTGGGTTAGCGTCGATGGTACTGAGAAAAAAATGATGTATTGGTTTAATCTTAATTAATTAATTTGATCAAATTAATATTTAATTAAGAAAAAAATAATTTTAGAATTATAAAAATAATTTAATTTTAAAAGGTTGATAATAGAGTGTTTTATTATCCTGGAAAAAGGTTTTCGCTTTATATCCTCCGTGACTCTTAAAAAAAGGTCTTTACTTCATCAATTTTTTTTTACCATTTTATTAAAAAATTAATTTTATTACGTTTTATTTAACTAAATATTTTTCAAGTTCTAGACATATATTGATTTTCGATATTTGTAATTTTAAAATATTATTTAAATATTAATACCTGCTATCTAAAAAAATATCATAATAGGATATTAGAATTTAAAAATAAATTTAAACCGACCTTTTATATTGTTTTCATATTGTTTTAAAATAGTTTAGGGCTTCTGATCGTTACAAATAATTAAAAGTAAAAGCCCCAAACAAACAGGCCATTGGCCAAATATTCGAGCTACAAAATGGGTCAGACTTGCGGGATTGAGCTTGATTTTTCCCGAAGTCAACAGTATGGATGCCTAGTCAACATTAAGACCAATTCTCGGTCGCGTGCGGAATTCTTGGTCGGAGAGAGTGTTTGGTTGGTTTTCTCGATCAAAACCATATCCTGCTGAATTCATCGGTCGGATGTTAGACCTGGTTGGTTTTCTCGGTCAAAAACCAAGCCTTGATAAAATTTCTCAATCGTCCTCAACCTCCAACCGAGATGTTTGTGAAGGTTTTGAGATTTTGCTAGGAGCCTCTGTTTGTTGATCTAGGGGTATGGGGAGCTTCGTTTTCCCATGTAGGACATGTTCGACATCATCCAAATATCTCATTCAACTAGGAAGAAGACGTTGAATAGAGCTTCAACAACTTTTGGGTCAAAATGGGATTTGGATTTTAAAGCTTTGATTTGACATTTAGAGCCTAATAATAATTCCTTATGCTTATTAGAATTAGGAATGATATAAACCATAATATTAAGATTGACTTTTAATTTGAATCAATTTAAAAACTAAACTTTTGATTTTTAAACAAACAAACCTTGATAAATTGATTAATATTGATTCAAAAATATTCGTAACATCATTTAGAATGTGTCAAGAGTCTTTTGGGATCGATGCTCTTGAGCTATAGTTCAAAAACAGAAACCAGGTTTTAATTTTTTTAAAATTAAATTTGGATATTTTTTATTCAACTTGATTTGTTCCAATTGATTTTAATAAAAAGTTAAAATGGTCTTGGGATTAAATACAAATCAAGAGATTGAATGATCGGGCAATATTGATGATTGGTTGAACTGAGAAATAATTCTTTTAGTTTGAATTCACAAGTTAAATTAGAATGCGAATTGAAGTTTACGGCGAGTCTAAGTCACTCTTAAACTATTAATGAAGCTTTTTCTTGATACAGAATTAAGTTTTACATAAGATTTTAAAAATAATTAAAATTTTAAAAAAATTCGATGACAGATTTTGTGAGAACTTGATTGGAGGCTTGAGATTGATTGTATTTCCGTCAATTTTGTCGGGATGTTATAGCCTTCATAAGTCAGTTAAAGCAATAAGTGGATTGAATTTGAGACAAAAGTCATTAATGATGTTTGGTTTTGATCGTCTTCATCCATTTAGATCATAATTAGGTCTATGCTGGTAAGTGAAAGAATCACCAAGTTAGGGTGGTAATTTCAACTTTGAATCAAGTGGATTGGTTGAGTATGAGCCCGAGTTCCACTTTTTAGAAATTTAAAAGTTTCGGCAATATTTATATGTTTGTCACGAGGAAGGAGATGATCCTAGATTGCAGACGCACGTCTGAGCGTTCCGTCTCCGTTAGCGTCTAATGTTTCGTCTGCGTCTGAGCTAACGACATTACCTCGGGCAGGTTGTGTGATGCAAAAGCGCTTGGTTTTCATCAAGTGGGCAACGCGGTAAGTCTCTACCCATTGGATAAAATGAATGCAATATTCACCTCAAATTAATTTGTTTAATTTATTTCGGTAATTATTTTAATTAATCAGGATTAATTAATACAATTATTATTTATTCTAATTAATTTTTTAATTTTCGTTTGACTTTATTTTAATTATTTTGAATTTATTAAAATAATTATTTAAAATTTATAAATTAAAGTGCTAACATTTTAGGACTTACAAATATATTTTTTATTTAAAAAATAATATAATTTAATAATAATTAAAAGAAAATGTTATGTTTTAAACAAATATTTTATTTGCTTAAAACAAGTTAAATGAAAATAGCCAATCAAAACAAAAGAGGTTACATAAAAAAAATATTTTTTTTTGTTTTTATAAAAAGATAAATTTAAATAAAAAAATTCAATTGATTTATTTTAAAATCTGTTAAATAAAAAAATTGATTAATATGTTATAGAACTTTGAAAAGGAGTGATTTATTTTTAAAAGTACAAATAAAAAATATAAAAATATGCATGAACGTTATTGTAAATGTATATAGACATATCTTTATCTTAAAAATATAATAAAAGAAAGATAATGGTGGTAATTATTTTTATTTTTTAAAATGATTTTAAAATGATTTTAAAAAATCTGAAAAATATTATTTATTTTATTATAAAAAGTTTAATTAAATTGAATTATTAATTTTTTTATTTTATATCAAATTAAAATAATTTTTATTTTATTTTATTAATTTTAAAAGTGATTATAATTATGATACTTATATTAAACAAAACAAAAAAAAATTATAATTTTAACCGAACAATGAATATATTCTCTCTCACAATTGTGACACATTTCATTACACATTACGCGTGTAACACAAAGAATAATTTAAGTTTTCAGTTTAGACCCTAATTTATAAGTATTGCGCATTTTGTATCCTTAACTCTCAATGTTTGACAATGTACTCCATTTAGACATGCATTCCTTTTGTCACCAAATAAATAAACAACTAAATCTAAATCTAAAAGGAATAATCCATCACTTTTAGTAACTTAGGGATGAGGTATATTTTAGGTAATATTAAAAAATTATAATAGTTTTATATTATAATTAATAGAATGTGGAATCTAAAATTGAGACTTTTATTGTAATCAATTTTTAAATCAAATAAATTTGTCATTACTTATTATTAAAACCATATAAAGTAATATTTTAATTTAATAGTAGTTAATTATTATTTACATATCATTTATAAATAAATAAATCAATTAATATCAATAATTTAATTATCGAATTTAAATAAGAGTTTGGACTAACTATTTTTTAAAATTTGGTAGTCAAAACTTTTTATTTATTAGTTAAATTAGTTTCATTAATATTTTATTTATTTATTTATAAATGTCACATATATAATATCATAATAGTTAACGGCATTAAAATACAAAAACTAACCCTCAATTTGATTAATTAAATATGATGTCATAGAACTCAAGTTGGATCAATCATTATTTTTATGTATATTATTGTTCATATTTTATTGCAAAATATTGGTCTTTGTTATAGTTTTAAAAAGTGTAAGGAGTTATTTGTTCCTATATATAAGTATGAAGGACTATTTAAATTTTGTTCTTATATATAGTTTTCTCCGGCCATTCATTGGAAATTACCGACTGAAAGCAAGCGGTTAATACTCGAGGCTAGTGGCTGAGTCTGCCGGAGAAGAACGGAGAGTCTGCCGGAGAATAACGGAGAGTCTTCCGGAGAAGATCGGAGAGTCTGCCGGAGAAGATCGGAGAGCAGTCTCTTAATGGATAATAACATGCACGAAGAGAAAACGGAAGTGAGAGAAGCTCTTCTACTCGATCAGGGCTCTAATCGCGTATTCTTTACCTCTGGCTGTTGTTATTTTTCCCATTACATCTACCATTATAGGCACTGCTAAAGCGTGGGCTCTAACTTCTGCAGCTCCTTCTGCTACCGTACAGAGAAGTTCTAACGCCGCTAAAGCTCTCTCCGCCGCCGGAATCTCCATCGCCGATAGCGATTCTATTATACTTGCTGCCGCTCCACTCTCTACTGCCACACTCCGATTCCCCTCCGCCAAACATAGTGCTAAAAGTACCTGGAAACCAATTTTTTTAATTTACATCTTTTATTTATTAAATTGATGATTTCTCATTCATTTTCAAATAAAATAAATACATTAATTATAATTATTTAGTACATTTATTTAATAAATAATAATAATAAAATAGAGGACATCCTAATTGAAAAAATATCTTAAATCAGGGTGGCTTAAAACTTTTTTTTGGGTGGGCCAGGAAAATTAGGAATAAGATTGGTAGATAAACATAAATTTTGTTATTATTATTTTTTTTATAAATTAGAGAAATAAATAATAAATTAATTTTAAAAAAAGAGTTATATCAAGTTTTTACTATAAAAATAATAACAATAATTTCAGTTTGGACTTCAGCAAACCCATAAAAATAATAACAATAATTTTAGGTTGGACTTCAGCAAATTCGAAGCTAAACATAAATTCATCCCTAACCTAATAGACTAAATTGTTACTAATTTAATAAGCACACCCAAACCTAACATAGGTCTGTCCCTAACTTAATACACCAAAATGTCACAAATTTAATGAGTCAATCCGAGCCCTAACCCTAACATAGATTTGAATGTTACGAATTTAATGAGTTCACCCGAACCCAAACATAGATTCGTATTTAACTTAATACACCCAAATGTCACAAATTTAATTAGTCTACCCGAGCTCTAACCCTAACATAAATCCGAATGTTACGAGTTGAATGAGCTCACCCCGAGCCTAACATAGATCTCGAGTTTAACAAAAGAGATAATGATAAGATATTATGGTAATTCTTCATAATTAAAAAGAAAAAAATGGAACTGGTTGAAAATATAACAATTTAAACTAAAAATATAAAAATAGGTAATTTCGATTTAAATAAAATGTTTAATTCAAACAGATATATATACCTTGGTGGCTGATTTGGCAGCCGGCGTGTGTGTGTCTTTAAGGGAGTCGAGCACCGCCACCATAACTGCAACTGGGCAGGCAGAGTGAGCGTCATCATCGGCGACCGCCGGAGGATTTGGAACAAGAGATCGCTCGAGCATATGAATAGCCTTGAACCGGTCTGATTCTGAACCGGAACTGAGCTGGATTTCGACAACATAAAAGAGTTCTTTAAGATCCGTAAGTGGGATCGGTTCCGGCAAAGGAATTGGGTTATAATTAACGGGTTTGTTAATCGGGTCGGAATTGGTGGTGGTGGAGACGGTGGTTGTGGAATTGAAGAAGACGGGTGAATTAGTGAGAGGAAATCTCCATTGTGTGAAGCTCTGTGAAGTGTTTGAAGAAGATGATGATTCGGATTCCGATTGCGGCGGCGGTGGAGGCGGCGGAGGAAGGTGGTTTGATGAGTGAGGCTGCGGCGGCGGCGGCGGAGTGAAATGGGTAAGGGGACGAGATGGAGAAGATGGAGTGGTTGGACTGAGAACGGTTCGAGCACAATGACGAAACAACCCGCAGGAAAATAACGGGCGTGGGGCGGTTTTCAGCTTCGATTGCTGCTGCTGTGCCTTCATTGTTTCAACGAAGAAGAAGAAGTAGAGAGAGAGATTAGAGAGAGAAACAGATTCCGTTCTTTTCTTTCAACAGTTGAATAGAGGAGGAGGAGACTCACTAATTAAAATGGTGCAATCATTTTCCAGACAAAAAAAATAAAATAATCAAATTTAATTAATATATCTGTTTCAATTATTTTAACTATTTACTCCTAAATAAAAATATTTTAAACCAAATATTATAAAAATTACCCTGATAACCATAATTATAAATTCATATTTTTGTTACTTTTTCTTAACTAAGGCAGTTGTTTTTTCAGAATTCCAGCTTCATTCAGATGATTTAATCACTCTTTTTATATATATTTAAATATTTAATTTATTTTTAAAATAATCAAACATATTTTAAAGAAGAAAAAAAAAACAATAACCACTGCATCAAACTAGCCCTAAGACAAAATTTGTTATAAAATATTATTTATTATATTTCAAAAAAAAGTTAAAATAATTATAAAAAATAATATAAATCACATATAAATTATTAAAATAATCTAGAAAGAATAATAAATAACGATGAACGATGATTTTGAGAAAGTGTGAATGTTTTTTTAATAAAAAACTTAAAAGATATTAATATTTATAAATAAAATGAAAAATAATAATTTAAAATAAAACATATTTTGATATTTTGGTTAATGAATTAATTGATTTGATTGATAAGAGAGTGATTCGAATAAAGTAATATTTAATTTATTTTAGATTATTAGAATAACCCTAAACCAAATAAAGCCTAACCTAAAACATTACCAAAAATCTGATTTTACATTGGGTTTGAAGGAAACAATTATAATTCCTCACTAATTTTTTTTAATCTAAATTACTATAGTTGGAATTATTTTTCTCAAATATAAATGAAGATTTTATTTTAATCATCTGATAAACAAAATTAAATATATAATATCACTAATATATTTATTTATTTTTTATATTTTATAAAAGTTAGTACAATTTTATCATATAATTTTTATTTTATAAAGAATATAATATAAACTGTATCTCCTAACTTTTAAAAACCGTACACAACAATAATAGTAATAAAAATTATTTGAAATAAAACGAGATAGAACATTAAATATAAACTAAGATCTTTAAAGTCATTAAAATAACTTAAATAGTAAAAGTGGTTTTAAACCTTAAGTTGGAGTGTATAATTGATGTAGAAGTGGTTATTCTATGATTAATTTGGTATTTACCTTTATCATAAATATCATTTTCAGGCTAAATTAACGCCAATCCTTTAAAGTTAATTTAAAAGAAATAAAAATAAACTTCCAAATAAAGAAAACAAAAAAAGTGAGATTCTCTTGAAAATTGAAAAGAGGTAAATATAATAGACAGATAGAATGAGTATGGTGCACTCAATTCCTTACTTTCTCTCAAATCTCACTTTTATTTTGAATATATAAGGTAAGGTCTTGTTTGTTTTTTTATGTATTAATGTATTAGGGTTTTAAGATTGAGAATGAGAATTTAATTAGTTAATAATAAATGGTGGTCGCCGGCGGCAACATAGAGTTATTTCTCCTTACATTCCTCCATGGATCCTTCTTATCGTGCGCACTTCTTGCGATAATCTCAACCGCCTTGATATCTCTTTTCATCGCGTTTTCAATCACTCTATTCTCCATTGTTTTAATCGATTCTTATCACATTCTATCTTCATCCTTTTGCTCCTCTCTTCTATCCTTAATTAGACCTAATCTCCATTTGGCTTTCGTCATCATCGTCTTCAACCTCCTTCGATTTGCTCTTATCGCGTCTGCTTCAATTTCTAACCCTAATTTTCTCAAACAGATTCGAGCTAAGTTCAATGACGATGCTCTCTATCTTCTTCATCAAATCAAGAACTTCGCTGATTCCTGAGATCATTCAGATCCATCCGCACGCACAAACTGTGGCTATATTTTGATTAATTTGAATTTGAATTTGTAATTCAAAATTTATTTAATTATTTTTCTTTCTCTTTTAATTGTTTATAAATATCTAATTGCATTAGTTAGAAGAATGTGATTACATTGAAATTTAAAATTAAGAAGAAAGAATGTATTTGATTCTATAATTGATTTAATTAATTCAAATGTATCTTTTAATGTTTGTATAAAATGTATATTAAAAGTTGATTTATTATATACTCGGTAAATATATGAGGATTTAAAAAGTTAAATTTAAATAAAAAATTTAGTTGATTTATTTTAAAATTCGTGGAGTGATAAATAAAAAAATTTGGAATGAGAATGACGTGTTAATACATTATTGGCTGAAAAAATATAAAAAATGAAAACAAAAATAGAGAGAAAAAATTTATTAAATTTTAAACGAATCAAATTATTTTAATTCTCTCTCAAATTATCTCTCCCTATTTCTCTTTCCCAAATATATATGATTTATTTTTAAAAGTATAAATAATAAAAAAAAAAATATAGATATGCATGAATGTTATTGTAAAAGTATATATGTAGTAACTTAAAATATAATAAAAGAAAATGAATGATTGTAATTTTTTTTAAATGATCTAAAAATTTATGAAAAATATTATTTATTTATTTAAAAAGTTTAATTAATTAAATTACTTTCATTTTTATTTTATATCAAATAAAAATAAAATAATATTTATTTTTTTATCTTATTAATTTTTAAAAGTGATTATAATATTAATTATGACAATTATATTAAAAATAAAGAAGGTAGTTATAAATTTGTAATTTTAACCAAACAAACAAGAGCAATTGAATATACATTACGCGTGTTACACGAGAATGCAAGATTTCATTTTAGACCCTAATTTATAAGTATTGCGCATTTTGTATCTTTAACTCTCAATATGCACAAATTCACAATCAACCACTTTTAGTAGCTATTATAATTTAGTTATATTAAAAATATATAATGATTTTATATTATAATTAATAAAATTAATTTAGTCTAATTAGTTAAATGTCAAAATAATATATTATACTCACAAGTCAAGTTGGATAGATCTAGAGTAATTATTTTTATGTATATTATTGTTCATATTTTATTGCAATAAGTTGGATAGATCTAGAGTAATTTAGTTATATTTTAAAAAAGTGTAAGGAGTTATTTGCTCCTACATATAAGTATGAAGGACTATTTAAATTTTATTCTTATATATAGTTTTCTCCGGCCATTCATTGGAAATTACCGACTGAAAGCAAGCGGTTGATACTCGAGGCTAGTGGCTGAGTCTGCCGGAGAAGATCGGAGAGTCTGACGGAGAAGATCGGAGAGCAGTCTCTTAATGGATAATAACATGCACGAAGAGAAAACGGAAGTGAGAGAAGCTCTTCTACTCGATCAGGGCTCTAAGAAGGGCGGTTTTCGAACCATTCCTTTCATCATAGGTTTGAACTTACTCTCCTCCATCGATTATCGTTCGCTCACTTGATCTTCTTCTTCTTTCTGTTTCCAGTTTTGTTTAATTCAATTAGTATGATTTTCAGCTAACGAGACATTCGAAAAGGTTGCCAGTTTTGGACTGTCATCGAACATGATAACCTACTTGATGAATGAATACCATTTGGAGATGATTTCTAGCTCCAATATTCTCTATTGTTGGTCCGTCGCTACCAATATTTTCCCCTTAATCGGTGCGTACTTCTCCGATTCCTTTGTTGGCCGTTACCGGATGATCGCTTATGGCTGCATTTTCAGTTTCCTGGTAAGTGGTATAGATTTGTTATTGTCTGAATCTGAGTTGATTTGTATGTCTCGCAACTCATGATCCTAAGTTTTTTTCTTCATTACTGAAATCTCAGAGTAGGTGCTTCTAATAAGTATAGTAATTTCGAACGAACTGACTTACAAGATCTTCCAATTTTATTATTATCGATATGATAGGGAACAGTAATTTTGTGGTTGACGACTATGATTCCACAAGCAAGGCCTACTCCATGTGTAGATTCATCCAACGACAACTTATGTATCTCCCCAACAATCTTTCAACTCATGTTTTTGTGCTCTTCGTTCTTGCTCATGTCCATTGGAGCTGGGGGTATCCGGTCGGCTTCAATGGCCTTCGGCGCAGATCAGCTCCAAGATGACGCACAGAGCTTGAACAGAACAGGTGCCATGGAGACTTACATAAACTGGTACAGTGCTACCTCCGCATTGTCAGTTGTGATTGCGATGACATTTATTGTGTATATTCAAGATAACTTGGGCTGGAAAATTGGCTTTGGGGTTCCTTTAGTGCTCATGTTCTTGTCAGCCCTTTCGTTCTTCTTGGCTTCCTCTTTGTATGTGAAATCAAAGCCGAATTCCAGCTTGATCACAGGGTTGATTCAAGTGATAGTAGCTTCTTTCAAGAAGAGAAATCTTTCATTGCCATCAAATGAAAATGATTTGTTGTATCACCACGATATGAATTCTGTACTAACCTTTCCTAGTGAGAAAATAAGGTACACATTTATGATTTGTTCATTCTATTGTCTACATGCAATTAAAGGGCATTTAAGGATAAGTGATTCTCATTAATGATTGGTTCTTGGACTAGGTTTTTGAACAAATCTTGTATGATTGAAGATCCAAATGAGGACCTTAGTCCAAACGGAAGTGCATCAAATCCATGGACCCTTTGCACTGTGGATCAAGTAGAAGCCTTGAAGAAACTAATCATGCTAATCCCTCTTTGGTCCACAGGAATCCTCATGTCAGTAAATATCAGTCAACCGTCATTCCCAGTCCTGCAAGCCGGTTCAATGGACAGACACATCACACAAAATTTTCAAATACCAGCCGCAACCTTCTCCATGTTCACGATCATTTCCTTGGTGGCTTGGGTATTGCTATACGACCGCATACTCATTCCAGTGGCATCTTATATTCTAGGAAGGCCTGCACGGTTGAGCCCCATCACTAGGATGGGACTAGGGATATTCATGTCATTCTTATCTGTGGTTGTGGCAGCTTACGTGGAGAGTGTGAGGCGATCTGTTGCAATAAAAGAAGGGCTTGTGGATAATCCGAAAGGTATGGTTCCAATGTCTGCGTTTTGGCTATTGCCTCAACACATGTTGATGGGTGTGGCGGAGGCACTCAATATGGTGGCTCAGATAGAGCTGTATATGTGTGAGTTGCCTAGAGGTATGACTAGCATTGCGGCTAATCTTTCAACCATTTCCATGGGTTTAGGCGGAATATTAGCTAGCTTTATAATGAATACCATTGATGGGATTACCAAAGGAGGAGGAAATGAGAGTTGGGTCTCTAGTAATATTAACAAAGGTCACTATGATTACTTTTATTGGGTTCTTGCTGGCCTTAGTTTGATTAATGTTTTATATTTTATGGTTTGTAGTAGGCATTATTATGCCTTTACAAGAATGAATTGAAAGAGAGTTTTTCTCTCTTAAATAGATATGTAAGAACTGTAAATGACAAAATAAAGAACATGTATAAATAAGTCAGCATTTTAATTATAAATTTTATTAGTACAAATTTTATTTTTCGAAAAAGAAAAGAAAAAAACTTCAATTAATATAAACTTGGTATCATTTGTAAATAAATAAATAAAATTATATCATTAATGAATTTGACTATGAATTATTTGAAATAATTGCTAATATTTGTAGTGAAATTAGTGAAAAAAGATTTTTTAATTTATATATATCAAATAAATAATAAGTTAAATGTTTGTATAACTTTAACTCTTAGTTTCAAATTGTGATGTTTAATCGGAGATCTTAAAATCCAATTGACTAGAATAAAAAGTATATTTAAAATAATTTGTCTGAAATCTCAATTAATCTTCTAAGACAATATATATATATATATATATATTTTTAATATCCGAATGTATTAAAAAATATATATATAAATTGTCATCGTCTCTCTCTCCTGTAGCATGCATATTTGTTCATAATTGTAATCACATATACTTTCTAGATGGCTGCTCTAAGACGGATTACCATCAAATCGCGCATGAATCGATAGTTATTAGCGTTGAAGTTCATAACAATCATTTGTCTCACTGAATCAACGCCGTTCCCGTTTCGATCTGTTTCCACAAGGATTCATCATTTAGCAATGCCGTCACGCCATGGTTTCTACGAATTACGTGTTTTTCCTCCCTTTCAGTGATTCTCTGGATTAGTAAAATCCATTTCCTGCGACTTTTCTGTTTTTAATCAGGTACACAACCTCTTAAACATGATGAATCGTATTCAGGTCTCCTTGCGTTTCACATGAATTGATTTAGGGTAGGGATTCTTTTTAACTGAATTATTAAGTATTATTGTCCGATTCCCTTGGACTCTTCAATTCTTTAAGTTTGTCCAGAAACTGCAATTTCTAAATGTATATACTGGATGTGACTGACTTCGATGCAGAATGAGATCCCATCTTAACTTGTTGAAACAATTTCATTTCAGACTTGTTAAAGGTTCAAACATTTTGTATGCAATTCGGATTGGATTTGAAAGTTTTTCTCTACTATGGGCCAAGAATTTTGGCATCTATTCAAGTTTGAAGCCAAGAGAGTTCTATGGATTGTTGGTACTGTTTTTGCTGTTGTCATCTTGGTTCAGCATTTTGAGGTTCCATATGGTGTTATAATGTCTTTCTTCCCCAGTGGAAAAACAGAAGCTACTAATACATTCTCAATGAGCTATGACTCTACTAATCTGACAAATGTTAACACTGATGATTCTGTTCGTGATGAACAACTCAATGCAACCCACATTTCAGAAAGAAATAATGAATACATAAACGGATCTAGTGATGCTGTTTCCCCAGCATTTCCATCTATAGTATCTCCAGAAGCTTTACCACCCAATTCGAATGCGAATCTCGATAGTAGCTCATTAAATTCGGACAGTTATTCCTCTATAGAAAATGCCCCTTCTCCAATGAGTCAATCGTTTGAAAAGAAAATGTCAGATGTTGTGTCGATTGCTGAAATGAGAGCCTTGTTGTTTGAGAGCCGTTCTTCATTGTTCTCAACGGTTAGTATCTATTTTTTAGTCATTTTTGTTGTTGTTGGAGAAAAAAGGCTTTTCTTTTCTTGGCACACTTGCAGAAACCGGGATGGTCTTCCATGGTGGATAACAATTTGACAGAGGTGAAGTCACAAATAGTGAACTCACAGAATCTGGAAAGTAATTCTGAACTCTATGCTCCACTTTTTCGAAATGTTTCAATGTTCATAAGGTTAGCTAGATTGCTGTTAAAACCACTGTTTTCACTATAAAGTATGAACTTGTGATTATTTCCATGTTCTTGCAGGAGTTATGATTTAATGGAAAAGATTCTTAAGGTTTACATATATAAAGAAGGAGAAAAACCCATCTTCCATCATCCAGTAATGAAGGGAATATATTCCTCAGAGGGTTGGTTCATGAAGTTACTAACAGCTAGTAACAAATTCGTCACCAGAAATCCAAACAAATCCCACTTATTCTACTTACCTTTTAGCTCTAGAATGCTTGAAGAAACATTATATATTCCAGAATCTAACAGTAAAGATAATCTGATTCAACATCTTAAAGAATATCTGGATTTGATTGTCACAAAATACGATTTCTGGAATAGAACGGGTGGAGCTGATCATTTCCTTGTTGCATGCCATGACTGGGTATGTATATATATATATACTATGCATGTTTTCTTGATGCAGCTGATTTCAATCAAGAATGCTGATCATTTTGGCTGTGTTTGAAATGTGAATAAAAGTTTGAACTTATTTGGATAATTTGAAGATTTGTTTCAGGCACCAATGGAAACAATGGATTTGATGGCAAATTGCATAAGAGCTCTCTGCAATGCTGATCTGAAAGAAGGTTTGTGAAAGTATAGAGAAGAAGAAACTGTATTATTGAACAAAGAAGTCTCTCAAACTGTTACAAGAAAAAGTCCATTATATATAAAATAACTGCTATTTCCAACTAATTAACAGTTATTTTATTTGTACAAGGTTTTGTATTTGGAAAAGACGTTTCTCTACCTGAAACAAATGTTCGAAATCCTCAAAAGCCACTAAAAGCACTTGGGGGACATCCTCCTCCTCAAAGGCCAATTCTGGCATTCTTTGCAGGAAGAGTACACGGTTATCTTCGCACTCTTTTGTTACAGCATTGGGAAAATAAAGATCCCGATATGAAAATCTATGGGAGAATGCGAAGAAAAGAGGGACAGATGAACTATGTTGAACACATGAAGAGCAGCAAGTATTGTATATGTCCAAAAGGGTATGAAGTGAACAGCCCTCGAGTGGTAGAAGCGATATTCTATGAGTGTGTCCCGGTTATCATATCTGACAATTTTGTTCCTCCTTTTTTCGAGATATTGAATTGGGAATCTATTGCGGTTTTTGTGGCTGAGAAGGAAGTAGCTAATTTGAAGAGAATACTGGTGTCTATTCCTGAAAAGAGATATTTGGAGATGCATGAAATGGTAAAGAAGGTACAAAAACATTTTCTTTGGCATAGTATTCCTGAGAAGTATGATATATTCCATATGATTCTTCATTCTATTTGGTTCAATAGAGTTCTCCTAATGACCACTCCCACTTGACCATTCTATTTAGAGAATTCTTTTCAGCTATCTCCATTTGAAAACACCATTCCATTCAAATATCTCATTTGGGTGTAGATAATTTGATGAAATTCAGTTTTAGAAATATGGTGTCTATGGACTTAGATACACATAAAACAAATGTGTCTGCTATATAACTGCTCTTCCATGAGGAGGCGAGTCCGGTTGGGCTGGGTGAGAGCTTACAGAATTCGTACCGACGAGACTACAAGCCTAGCTTTGGATCATCGTTGTGAGGCATTTGAAGGCGGTGCAATTTTTGTAACGGTCTTTAACCCAAATTCAAATCCATATCCATATACAAAAGTGATTGTATATGCACACTATTGAACTCAATTCTCATTTTATTTGTAAGTACTTACACTTATATGCTTCAATTATGGTGTTATTGTTAAGTTGCTTCAATTTAAGTTTATTTCAGGTTATCCAAATTCAAATCCATATTACATTTTTTGTTTTCTTTTTTAACGGATTTATTACTAGAGAAGAAAAAATAAAATAATAAATAAGAAAATAACGTAAAAAATTTTAAATGTCAATAAGATCGAAAAATTTTAATTATGTACCTGCCATCTTTTACGAATTGAGACGAACACGTGTAACATAAATCCTTTAAGACGATCGTATTATAACTTTTTCCTTCGAAAATTCTTTTATTTCATTTTTTTTTTATTGAAAAATGATGAAAATGAACTAAACGCACGTTCCCGTCGTATGGCAATAGTAGTATAAATAAGCAAGAGAGAGCATTATTTTCGCGCGCTATGAAGTCTCTTCTTCCGCTTCATCTCTCACCATTCGTTTCTTCGTTAATGAAATCTCAATAATAATAATAAACTGTACATTTTTCTCATATCATTCATTCGCATGTCGTTACGTCGTCTTCTCCGTCTGATTCAAACCATACGAAACTTCAAATGGGACCTCAATCGAATTCTCAGATGAAAATTGTCCATGGCATGGGTGGCTTCGTCCTTGAAGATGTTCCTCATCTCTCTGATTACATCCCCAATCTACCGGTATGCATTCTCCATCTCTCTCTCCATTAACTCGATTTGAGAAGGAAACTTTAGCGCGATAAGCAATCAATCTCTTCTCTCTTGTAGTTTTTCGATAATTTCATAGAATATTATGCTTAATGAAGCCAAATGTGGCTTGCTAAAAGGATTCTGATTCAGTTTCAGCTCTAATTAGTTGAACACAATAAATTAAGATTTTGTGTCCAATGATTCCATACTTGTTTATATTTTACTGTCTATACTTATAACAGTGAATTTTGTCCACATGAATCCTGAAATTTATAGATCATCGATATGAAGAAACTTGGATCCATCAATCATCCTATTTGGAAATGAGTATGATCTTTGTTTATAACCATATAGATAAATAGAAACTCAAATATAAGGCATTTCAAAATAAGCCTAATTGAACAGGTTTCAGTGAATACATGGAGGTCCAACTTTGGTTCATTATAAAGAATTCTTACCTTTGTTTATTTCTCTATTTTTTCCCCTACTTATCCTTGAGTTTTTGGCATTTGATGTATGGCAGACATTTAATAATCCATTGCAGTTTAATCCTGCATACGCAGTCGCGAAGTAAGTAAACCTTACTTACATTAAAATTTCAAGCTAGCTGAAACCTAGTGACATTAAGTTCTTATTACCTTGATATTATGCGCGTTTCTTGTAGGCAGTATTTTGTAAATTTTGATGATAGCGTTGCTGAGAAGGTGACTGTTTTCCTTATTATAGATAAAAGATTCTCCATTATTATAGATGACTGTTTTTTGTAAGACAGTTCTTTAACCCTTGAACAGATTATTGCCCGTCCAAATAGTCCAAGAGGGACACATTTTCGACGTGCTGGGCCTAGACAGAAGGTAAATAGTCCCTTTCTCGAATAGTATGCCTATTCTGTCTAGCTTTATTTTGATAAACTAATTGCTGTAGCTCATAACAGGTGTATTTTAGTTCAGATGATGTCCATGCTTGTATTGTCACATGTGGTGGCTTGTGCCCTGGTTTGAACACTGTGATCAGAGAAATTGTATGTGGTCTCCATCATATGTATGGTGTGACCAAAGTCCTTGGTATAGAAGTGAGTGAACAGGGGACATATTTTTTTGGTTATGTTCTTGATTTTTCAGTTTCTTTCTGATTGATTACTTAATGTTTGTTTGTATTCTAAGGGAGGATACAGGGGGTTCTATGCACGAAATACTAATCATTTGACCCCAAGGTCTGTCAATGACATCCATAAACGTGGCGGAACTATCATTGGTACATCGAGGGGAGGGCATGACGCTATTAAAATAGTTGATAGCATTCAAGACCGCGGAATTAATCAGGTCATGTAAAATCATTATCATTTCATGTGGAGTGGATACAGACAAGCACATTATAGTTAAATTTTCTTCTTTAAATTATGGATCAGGTTTATGTGATTGGAGGTGATGGAACTCAGAAAGGAGCAGCTTTGATCTTTGAGGTTTATTTTTATTTTATTTTTGTCTTGCTACAGCATGCTGCATTACACATCTAAACATTTCAGGAGTAAAAAAATTATTACTCTACATTTACAATGCTTAATTATAAATTCAAAGTTATTATTAATTGGTTCATGTTGTAATGAAATTCTCACAGTACATTGGTAATTAGAAAACTTTAGTTCATTTCTATGCTTATTAGACTGACTGATGCCACTGAAAGAAAATAAACTTCTAGCAGCAGCATGCACTGGTTTTAGATATGAAGCCAATTTTGACCAATTTAATTGATAAATGTGTTGAACTAAATAAGTCATATGCCTTATATGCAGGAAGTTAGAAGGCGTGGTCTGAAAGTTGTAGTTGCTGGTATTCCCAAAACAATCGATAATGACATACCGGTACCCTAGCCATCCATCAAATATCCCATTTAAGTTCAAGTTAATGTTCCACTAATTTTATTTTTCTGATTTAGGTTATTGATAGATCATTTGGCTTTGATACTGCTGTTGAAGAAGCTCAACGTGCGATAAATGCTGCCCATGTCGAGGCTAAAAGTGCTGAAAACGGTGTTGGTGTGGTGAAGTTAATGGGTCGCTATAGTGGTACAACACTGAATCCATCATGCATATTATTATTTAGCATTTCCTTTTGTTTATTTAATGATAATTTTTCAGCAACTTAAAAAATGCTATTTGTTGTTGCAGGATTCATTGCAATGTATGCTACACTTGCTAGCCGTGATGTAGACTGCTGCTTGATTCCAGAATCACCTTTCTACTTAGAAGGCAAAGGTGGGATGTTTGAATTTGTTGAAAAGCGTTTAATAGAAAACGGGCATATGGTTATAGTGATAGCTGAAGGAGCGGGACAGGAGTTAGTTTCTGAGAGTTTGCAGTCTGTGGAGCAGAAAGATGCTTCTGGTAACAAGTTGCTCCAGGATGTTGGTTTATGGATAAGTCATAACATTAAGGTAATAATGCCACTTCTTATTATATTAGGCGTTAAACAGAAAATGGTAAGGAAAAAGAACATGAATTCCTCCCTTTTAGTTGCATCGAAAGAGTGGAGAAAGAAACATGGTATATTGTTTCTACTCAGATATTTAAGCTTTTACATAGTTTTGTTTGCTCAAAGTGTTTTGTTTATTTGAAAACAACCTAATTTGACTGTGACTAGAGGAGCTTTTGTCTCTTGTATTGTTGTCTGGTCAATAGGAACATTTTGCCAAAGACAAGAAGAAGATGAATATTACTCTTAAATATATAGGTACAATCAATACATTATTTATTATAATTCTTGTTTAATACTTAGTTTTTGGTAAAAATGACTGAAATTATTATTTTGCAGATCCAACATACATGATTAGGGCAATTCCAAGCAATGCAGCTGATAACGTTTACTGCACATTACTTGCTCAAAATGCTGTTCATGGAGCTATGTCAGGTTACACCGGTTTCACATCTGGAGTCGTTAATGGCAGCCATACCTATATTCCTTTTAACGTACGTTTCTTCACTATAAATGTAAAAATTGGTTCACATCTGGAGTCGTTACACTTTTTGTTGTTGTTTGTTTTATAGAGAATCACTGAGATTCAAAACAAGGTTATAATAACCGATAGAATGTGGGCAAGGCTTCTTTCATCAACCAATCAGCCAAGTTTCGTGGGCAATACTGATCCCAAAAAAGAGGACGACAATAACAACAAATCAGGTAAAGATAGCAAAAGCTCCACCTGAATGTTTTTTAGTATTTAACAACCACCTATATATATAAATATATATATTTTCACATGTAAAAAAAGAAGCCATTGATTGATATATGCCATTGGATATAAAAGTATAACAGTGAAAGATATTTTTTTTTTCTACAATCAAATATAGAAGTTCAAAACAATGATTAATCATTCATTCATTCTTCACATTTCCCACTAATACTTATAGATGCCAGAAGGGTCTGCATTGTTAATAACCCATGGATGCTCAAGGACCTTGTGTAGAGCTAATCGTTGCGAAGAATCCTTGACAAGCATCTGAGAAAAAATAGACAAAACTAATTTACAAAAAAAAACAGAGTTGGTTGAACTGAACTAATCTTAAACTAACTAAACTGAACTAACCTGAGTTATTAGGTCCTTCGCACTAGACGATACCATAGGTTTTGGAGGGAATTTTAGGTCAACTTGCATGATTCTGCAAACCAAAATTTATTAGGGTGAAAGGAAAATCATATAAAATTGACCAAAAAACTTGTTTTTTTTACCTTTTGTAAGTGTCTGAATGTTCTTTTGCTTCAAAAGGGGGAATTCCATATAGAAACTCATAACAAAGAACACCAAGACTCCATATATCTACACTGGCATCATGTTCTACACTCTCCACTGCCCATCATACATCCATATATATTTGAGAAAAACAAAATACAAAAAATATATATTTTAAAATTGCAGATTTTCACATACCCATTTCTGGCGGGAGGTAATCCAATGTGCCACACATGGTTCGCCTACGATTAAACGTATGAACCGACCACCCAAAATCAGCAATCTTTAATTCTCCCTGCCCAATAGTCAAGAAAATTATCATTAATACATACATACATACATATGATGGGTACTGCTTATTTATCTATCAATCACTAAAATTGACATAATATTTTACCTGTGCCCCAACTAAAAGATTCTCAGGCTTTATATCTCTATGAATCACATGTTTTCCATGACAGTAAATTAGGGCCCGGGCAAGCGATGCAACATACTACATACAGGTGTGACATTATTATGATTATTGTTATAGCAATAAAACGAATACCAAATTGCGAGAATTGAAACTCACAGTAGCAGCTCGTCTTTCACTAAAATATTTGCATCTTTGTAGTTCCTTGTACAATTCTCCTTTAGCTGCATATTCCAATATCAAATATACTCTCTTCTGCAATCATTTTTATTATTAAAGGTTAGACCAAATCAATGCAATGAAAAGTTAGAATATAATTGATAGAAATGACACAATACCTGGTCATAGAAGTAGCCATAAAGGCGCAAAATATTAGGGTGTCTGAGATGACTTTGAATTTCCACTTCACGACGAAGCTGGTGTTCGACTTGTGACTGTTTTAACTGGTTCTTGAAAAGCACCTTAAGGGCCACAATATGGTTGCTCTGTTTCCCAAGTTTACACAATGAGCGAGCAATTAATTAGAGACATATTTTCATTGGATATTCGTTTTTCTTTTGAATTTAGAAAACTAGCACGATATCATATTACCCCCAATTTCAATTTAAGGCAAGACTTTTGATTAAAGATGACAATTATAACCAACCCCGTGGCAAGACTCGTGATTAAAGATGACAATTATAACCCACCCCGCGGTTGCTAATACGAATTGCCCCGTTTAGGGTGGTTTTCCCCTATCGAACCCATGGAAATTTTGCGATGAATTAATAAAATAATTGAGTTGCTCACCCACCCTTTTTTCTCTTGCAAGGTAAACATGACCGAACTTTCCCCTTCCAAGAGGTTTCCCAATGTCGAAATCATTGAGAATCCATGTCTTTTTCTTAGTTACTGTTGTCACATCTGCTGCTGGAACCTGCATCATTATTTATAAAGCAATGAATAATCAAGGATCTAATAATACAGTAAACCATCAGAATAGGGACATCATCATTCATAATAACCCTAGAAGATATTTTGACATTCTATCCAACTAAACTAAACTAAACTTATGCAATCCATTAAGATTCATCAATTGAAGAACAAAGAAAATGCTAGGACTATAACTTTTGTTTACATTTTGATGGAATAGGAATAGGAAGAAAGGCAGATAAACACGATGACCTAAAGCGTTATCATTATTAGAAAATTTCAAAAAACATAGAAGAAATTGTAAAGCAAATAGATGCATAAACAATTGAAACCTAAAAGCTCGAAAGATAGCTTGAATTGTATGATCCGCGATTAGTGATTACACATTTAAACCCTAAAAAAGAGGAATGATCATTTTCAAATGATTTACCTTCTCCTCTGTCTGCGTTTCTGAAGCGATCGCCATCGTGGAAGAGCGTTTAATAGAGAGAGAGAGAGTTTTATGTGAGAAAACTGAAGAAGAGGCGTTCACCGCTGCTGAGTTTGTATAGTGCGATTTTTTTTTATATATTTTTTTTTTCAAATTTGGGCGTTTTTGTGAGAGAAGAAACTTGGATCCTACAACGGTCGAATCTGAGTCGACTGCCACGTGTCCAATTTTCCTATTGAGGAGCGTAGTGCCGACCGTTGACTGGTTTGAATTTCTTTTAAAATTAATTATTTTCCTTTCTAATTACTTCTACTATTTAATGTTATTTTGACCCTTAAATCAATTTATTAATTATTCAATCTAAATACTTTATTTTTTTCAATATTATTAGAAAGGAATACACTTCTCTTAAATATTTAAAAAACAAAAACAAAGAAGATTGATAATTGTTATCAAATATCTTTCTTACAGATTCAGTTATATTCTAATGATTCTATCTAAAATATATGTTTGTCTGCATTAGATTTTATATCATTTGTAACTTTATTATTTAGATTAGGGTCTAATAATAATAATAATAATAATAATATGAATCAAGAATAAAATAAATAACTTATACATCAACCCAAACCCAAATACAATTCTCAGTGTGATAATAAATAATTCATAATATGTATATATTATAGTGTTATGAAAACACATCTACTTAGGGTTAGAACGACAAGTTTAAGTGAACAAATTAATGAATTCAAGTTTTATCATTATTTAAAAAAAAAAAATTTATTAAACAACATAGTTATCGTAATGTTGGAGATTAGATCTGAAAAAGATATTGATTCATCTGGAGAACTTATTATTTTTCTTGGAGACTTTTTAGTCAATTATTATATATTTGTTTTTTTTTTGTTTTTTTCTCTCTAATTTGAGAGTAATTATTTTATTAGTCAGAAGTCAGAACCATTTAAAGAAACAAATTCATGCCAAATTGATTCAATTTTGTAAGGAAAAATACTTTTCTTTAACTTTAGTTATTAAAACAAGACTAAAAATGACCACTTTAAAATTATATTTGTAATTATTTTTAGAAGTTTTAGTCGCAAACTTACAATCGAACGATGAAAAATCAAAATAAGCAATAATATTCTTGGAGGACAACAGAATTTCTCATTTTGTTAAATAAATAATTAAAATTATATTAACCGTTACAGAATAAAATGAATGATAAAAAAAACGGTCAGATTGGACCCCACGTGTCCATTTTTACTAGTGAGTAGTGTCTGACCAATTACTGGTTTGAATTTCTTTTAAAATGAATTGTTTTCCTTTCAAATTATACTACTCTAACTAATGTTATTCTATCCTTAAATTTAATTTATTAAAATTAAAATGAGTTTATTTTAATATATTTGCAATTCCTTTTAGAAATCATTTTAGTCATAAACTCACTTATGAATGATGAAAAATTAAAGTAGCATAATATGACCACAAATAAGTCATAGAGGACAACAAAATTTTGTATTTGTTAAATAAGTAAAAATATATAAACACTTACAAATAAAGTGAATGATACATAACAATTGCAACACATTTAGGTAATGGAAGTTTGGTCATCGGAATTCAGCGACAAATCATGATACGAGAGAGGGGAGCTTTGACGTGCACTCATCAGATCTCGTCAACAAATTAAGGTTACACTATTCTTCGAGCAAAGCCTTTATTTTATAAAATGATTCAAGGGAGGCGATGAGAGGAGAAGTCTTGTTTGCAAACGAACCCAATAATGCCACGAGCCTTTCGATGAAGCCTACACTCACTGGGAAAAAAGAATAATAGACCTTGTTAGAGTTTCCCAATAAGGGGTCTTAAACAACATAAGAAAAAGTTTTAGAGCGCAAGTCAAAACTGTTGGCCCAATCGAGGCTCGTCTATGCCCAATCCTAATGAAAAAACATGAGATTTAGTCCTAACTATAGTTTCTACTCGTCTTCTCCAGTCCCTGAAAGTCCTTCCGATAACCTAGCCCTCTTTCAAAACTCGAGTCTTATAATTCCACTCGAAAATAATTTATTTTAATTATTTTTTGGTTGAAAATAAACTGAATAATAATATTTACATATTTGAACACCCTCTAATTACTTGATGATGCAATTCTTTGTCATATATTGTCTAAGCAAAGTGACTAAGTATAATAATTAAAAGAAGAACAAGATTAAGAAAAGGTCACCACCAAATCCTATAATATATGTTTCTTTACAAGTACATAATTGAAAAAGGTTGGAAGGGTCAAAAGGCAAATTCAAAACCCTTATCTTAATGCTACTACGTACCAACTTTACCATTAGTAAATAGTAATATTCAAAGTTTATTCTCATCATTACACAAAACAATGTCACATTTTCATTGGCCAATAGTATTAATATTCTTTACAATAGTAAAATTTTGAGTTCAACTTTAATTTTTTTTTTTTTTTTTGTTATTTCAAAGAATCTTGTTTTATTAGAAGAAACATATAGTAGTGATATGTAATTTGTGACATAACATAAAAATATAACCTTAGAACTTTTTCTTTTTATTTTAAAGAAATTGTTTGTAAACACCTATATTAAAAAATTTATCTGAGTTTGAGCAAAATATTTTAAAAAATATATTGTTTGGTTTAGATGAAATAATATTAATAATTAATAAATTTAATAATATTTTTTCGTTTAAATCCAATTTTAAAGATTTTAAAACAAACCCATTAAAAGAACTAATAAACTAATAAATTGAAATTTAGATAACCTCTTGTAAAATTATTTATTTAATTTTAGATATAATTTTGCATAAAAAGACTCTCTCAAAGGTGTTCATCCCCATAAAAGAAAGTAGAAAATAACTTTTCTTAATAATAAATAAAAGGATAGAAAAAATATGTTATATTATTGTCAACATCTGAAAATGAGTCAAAAGAGCATAAAATTGGTGAATTATGTCGACAAAACCAGTCTTTTTAACCCAACATATGTCCCCTGCCCTCTTTTTCTTATACAAAACATAAAATTTAATATTGGTGGCATTTTTGTAGCTATTTTAATATCTCCATTATGTTAAAGTGAAAATAATAATAATAATTATTTGTTTTATTTGAAAACAACTCAAGCAATGGGATTGGAACTTGAGTTTAAATTTATAAATATATCTTTAAGTTATATTTTAAAAAATTATTCATATAAATTAATATTCGAAATAATTATTTGTATGTTTTCAAATAAAGTCAATTGGCAAAACTAATATCATCTAAAAAAACATGTAGCGTGGATGATCTAAAATTTATTAAAATGTTTTTCTTTTATGAATTTTTTACTTTTATTTTATTCATCATTTTTATATTAAATTCAAACAAAATCAACAAAATATTACTTTTAAATAAGACTTGTTATTTTGAATTAAATTAACTTATTTATAATTAAACAAAAACTATCATATAAGATAACTAATAAGAAAATGTTATTTTTTTAATTTTTTTAATTTCTCATTTTCATTCAATATCATGACTTTTACTTTCATTTAAGGTGTTTTAAATAAAAATTGAATTAGTGAGTTTTAATCTCTTTTAAATTATCTTAGTGAGAATATCAAATTTAAAAACTGAATTTAATTTAATATTTTCATTGACAATAATACTTAAAAGTTAGAGTGAATATTTGAATTAATTATTATTATTATTATTATTATTATTTCTTTTTAGAAAATGTGTTCAACAAAAATGGCAAAATATAAGGTTTAGTTTGTTTAGCTAGCTAGCATAACCATAGACACTTATATTAACATCACTTAGGGTGTGTTTGATGAGGGGAATTGGAATTGGAATTGGCATTGGAATTTTAATTTCAATTCCATGAGAATTGGCATTGAATTACAATTCCTATGTTTGGAAAAATGATAGAATTGTAATTCAATTCCAATTCCTATGTTTGGGAAAATGATAGAATTGTAATTCAATTCTAATTCAAATGTTTGTAAAATAAAATATCGGTTCATAATGTTAACTTTTAAAATATATTTTCACGTTTTGGCACGTTTAATACGTTTTTGACATTTTTTCACATTTTCACACGTTTTTCACACGTTTTCCACACGTTTTTCACATTTTTTACACGTTTTTCACATTTTCACACGTTTATCACGTTTCAACACGTTTTTCACGTTTTCAAACGTTTTTCACGTTTTTCACATGTTTTTCACGTTTTTCACACATTTTTCACGTTTTCACGTTTTTCACACGTTTTAACACGTTTTTCACACGTTTTAACACGTTTTTCACACGTTTTTCACGTTTTCACGTTTTCACACGTTTTCACGTTTTTCACACGTTTTAACACGTTTTTCACGTTTTACACGTTTTTCACGTTTTCATACGTATTAACACATTTTAACACGTTTTTCACGTTTTCAAATGTTTTCACGTTTTTTACACGTTTTAACAAGTTTTTCACGTTTTTCACACATCTTTCATGTTTTTTTACACGTTTTTCACACGTTTTAACACGTTTTCACGGTTTTCACACGTTTTTTACACGTTTTAACACGTTTTTCACGTTTTCACACGTTTTACGTTTTTTCACACGTTTTTCACATTTTTGGCACATTTAACATGTTTTTGACATTTTTAATATGTTTAACATGTTTTTCACACGTTTTGATAGGTTTAAAACGTGTTAAACCTATCAAAAACGTAAAAACGTGTTAAACATATCAAAAATGTGTTAAATGTGTCAAATAAGTGAAAAACTTGTTAAACGTGCCAAAACGTAAAAAACGTTTTAAACGTATTAAAACGTGTTAAACGTGTTAAATGTGTTAAAAATGTGTCAAACGTGTCAAAAACGTAAAAAACATGTGAAACGTGTCAACAACGTGTTAAACGTGTTAAAAACATGAAAACGTGTCAAAAACGTGTTAAACGTTCCAAACATGTGAAAAACTTGTTAAACATGCCAAAACGTGAAAAACGTGTTAAACGTGTCAAAAATGTGGTAAACGTATCAAAAACGTAAAAAAAGTGTTAAATGTGTTAAAAATGTGAAAACATGTTAAACGTGTCAAAAACGTAAAAAAATGTGTTAAATGTGTCAAAAATATGAAAACGTGTCAAAACGTGTTAAATATGTGAAAAACTTGTTAAACGTGCCAAAACGTGTTAAACATGTCAAAAATGTGGTAAACGTGTCAAAAACGTAAAAAAATGTGTTAAATGTGTCAAAAACGTAAAAAAAATATGTTAAATGTGTCAAAAACGTGAAAACGTGTTAAACGTGTCAAAAACGTGTTAAATATGTGAAAAAACTTGTTAAACGTGCCAAAACGTGAAAAACGTGTCAAAACGTGTCAAAAATGTGGTAAACGTGTCAAAAACGTAAAAAAAACGTGTTAAATGTGTCAAAAACGTGAAAACGTGTTAAACATGTCAAAAACGTAAAAAAACGTGTTAAATGTGTCAAAAACGTGAAAATGTGTTAAACGCGTCAAAAACGTGTTAAATATGTGAAAAACTTGTTAAACGTGCTAAAACGTGCAAAATGTGCCAAAATATAAAAAAAAAAAACGTGTTAAACGTGTCAAAAACGTGTTAAACGTGTTAAAAACGTGAAAATCATGTTAAACGTGTCAAAGACGTAAAAAACGTGTTAAATGTGTCAAAAACGTGTTATACATGTCAAGGACGTGAAAAACGTGTTAAATGTGTCAAAACGTGTTAAACGTGTTAAACGTGACAAAAACGTGTTAAACGTGCCAAAAACGTGTTAAACGTGTTAAAAACGTGAAAATCATGTTAAACGTATCAAAAATGTGTTAGACGTGTCAAGGACGTGAAAAACGTGTTAAACGTGTCAAGGACGTGAAAAACGTGTTAAATGTGTCAATGACGTGCCAAAAACGTGTTAAACGTGCCAAAAACGTGTTAAACGTGCCAAAATATGAAAATATGTTAAACGTGTAAAAAACGTGTTAAAAACGTGTAAAATGTATTTAATGTGTGAAAAACGTGTTAAAATGTCAAAAACATGAAAAACGTGTTAATTTGGAATTACAATTCCGACCTAAAAAGATAGGAATTGAGAACTATCAAATTACACTGTATTGAATTCCATTGGAATTCTAATTCTAATTCCAATTCTTAATATTAAAGTGTCTAACAAACATAAGAATTGGAATTGGACCCTCTAATTCCAATTCCAATGCCAATTCCAATGTTATCAAACGCACCCTTAACTTTAAACATTTTAGATATAGGAATCCAATTGTGATCCCTTAACGAGTTTATTCACTACTTATTTGTTCCTTATTATTAAGTAAATTCTTAGATAAAGATAAGTTTATACTATTCAACTCCCTTATATTTGATAGACTTAATTCATATAATTCTTATTTTTTTTACCTATTTATTTTATTAATTAAACTCATCTTATTTTAACATAACTTATTTATTAAAACTATAATAGCAAATTCGAGCTCGAATATTCATACAAGGACCATTTATCATAGCAATTTATTACGTAATTTCGACACATTAGTTTATAAGAATAAATTAAAGTAACAACAAAAGATGAATATATGAAACCTTCCTGAGATTCTAAGTTCGAATACTTCAGACAACAAATTCTGAGTTTTTAGTCTCAATAAGTGTGTTAAGTGTGTTTATAGGTTATATGTGGACACTCCATAGAGAAGTGAAACCTAGCATTTAAAAAGAAACATAAATCAAAGCAGCCCTAAGAGCATGTATTGAATCGATGCATCACTAAGTGCCTTTACATATTCTTTTGACCTTTTATTATTATCAGCTCCTCAGATCCGAGGAGTAAAAAAGGATTATGGTGTTGTTGATAAAGGCACACCACCCATCTTCATCTTCATCATCATCAAACTCTTCTTCCTCCTCTGCAACATCTTCTCTCTCTCTCTCCTGTTTACATGCATGCTGATGCAATAATGGCTCTAAAGACACCTAGGGTTCATCTATTCTTTCTTTTCATCATCTCCTTCTTCTTCATCAACCCAACTAACTCCACTCCAAATGAACTTCATCTTCTCTTATCCATCAAAAACTCTCTCCATCTCTCCAATTGGAACCAATCTCTCCCTTACTGTCAATGGAAAGGCGTTTCTTGTTCCAACACTACTACAACTCATGTCACCGCCATTCATCTCTCCGGCCAAAACCTCTCCGGCAATATCCCACAAACTATTTTCCATTTCCCACATATTCAAACCATTGATCTCTCAACCAACAAACTCTCCGGCGACATCCCAACCGACATTCTCTCTTCATGTCTTTCTCTCCGACAGCTCAATCTCAGCGACAACAACTTCACCGGTCAACTTCCCATGAACCCAAATCCTTATCTTCAAATATTGGATCTTTCCAATAATATGTTTTCAGGGAACATACCGGAAAATATCGGATCTTTTTCTGAGCTCAAGTATCTTGATCTTGGCGGAAATGCATTGGTGGGAGGAATTCCGATTTCATTATCGAATATTTCAAGCTTGGAGGTGTTAACATTAGCGTCAAATCAATTGGGTGGAGAAATTCCAAGGCAAATCGGAATCATGAAGAGCTTAAAATGGATCTACTTGGGCTACAACAACTTTTCCGGCGAGATTCCGCCGGAAATCGGACAACTTACTTCACTCTACCATCTTGATCTTGTTAATAACAATCTCACCGGAGAAATCCCACCGTCGATTGGAAATCTTACTGATCTTCAATATCTATTTCTTTATCTAAACAAGCTCACAGGAAAGATTCCTCTGTCTTTATTTGAGCTAAAGAAATTGTCATCGCTCGATTTGAGTGATAATTTCCTTTCCGGCGAAATCCCAGAAGTAATAATCCAATTGCAAAACTTGGAGATTCTTCATCTCTTTTCAAATAACTTTTCCGGCGAAATTCCTAATGCTCTGGTTCATTTACCTCGTCTTCAAGTTCTTCAATTATGGTCTAATCAATTTTCCGGTGAAGTACCGGAAAATCTTGGGAGACAAAATAACCTCACTATTCTCGATCTCTCTACTAATAAACTCACCGGAAGTATCCCGGAGAGTTTATGCAACTCAACCCATCTTTTCAAACTCATCCTCTTCTCCAATTTCTTTTCCGGTGAAATTCCAAAAGGCATTTGTCAATGTAAAAGTCTAAAGCGGATACGCCTACAAAACAATCAACTTTCCGGCGAAATAATGTCATCGGACATCACCAAGCTACCACTAGTCTACTTTCTTGATTTATCCGGCAACCATTTCACCGGCGGTCTAGATGGTAAGTGGGATATGCCAGAGCTTCAAATGCTGAATTTAGCAAAGAATAATTTCAATGGAAGATTACCCAATTCATTTGGGAGTAAGAAGCTTGAGAATCTAGACTTGTCCGGCAACAATCTCTCCGGCGAAATTCCGGCTAGTTTTGGAAATTTAACTGAACTAATGCAGTTGGTATTAAGTGAAAACCATCTCTCCGGCGAAATCCCAAATCAGCTTTCTTCATGTCAAAAGCTTGTAAATTTAGACCTCCGGCATAATCATATGACAGGACAAATCCCTGATTGGTTTACAAACATGCAAGTTCTCAGCCGAATTGACCTGTCGGAAAACGAGTTTTCCGGCGAAATCCCGCCGGATTTAGGGAAAATGGTTTCACTTGTTGAAATCAATATCTCCCATAATCATCTCCACGGCCGTCTTCCTTCAATCGGAGCTTTTCTTGCGATCAATGCAACATCTGTAAATGGAAACAATCTCTGTGGTGACATAACGAATCTTCTTCCGCCATGTAAAAGCGTAAAAAACCCTGTTTGGTGGCTTTTCTTAACATGCATATTGTCTTCTATAGTCTTGATTTTGATAGCCGCCATGCTTATTTCTATTTTAAGAAGAAGACAAAACACAGAGAAAGGAGTGAAAAATGATCATCAAATTGAAGAAGAAGATGATGATGGAGTTTGGGAAGTTCAATTCTTCAATCCCAATGCTTCAAAATCATGGATTACTCTGTCATCGATGAGGGATGAAAATGTAATTTCCACATCAACAACGGCTTCTTCGTTTAAGGTAACTTGTTCAACAAGTAAAGCTGAATTCTTGGTAGAGATTATCAACGAGAATAGTTTGTTCTCGTCGTCGTCGAGTTTTTGGTCGGAGATGAGTCGGCTCCGGCACCGGAATATTGTCAAACTGATCGGAACAAGTAAATCAAAGAAGGGTTCTTATGGGTTTCTTGTTTATGAAAACGTGGAAGGGAAGTTATTGCGTGAGTTAGTTCTTGGAGGGTTAAAATGGGTACATCGTCGTAAGATTGCTTTGGGTATTTCAAGAGCTCTCCTTTACTTGGATGGTTCTTGCCGGAGAGGGCTGGCGGTGATCGCTGATCTCTCGCCGGAGAAAATTATGGTTGACCGGAAAAATGAGGCTAGGCTGAGACTGACTCTTCCGATTGTGACGGCCGGTTGTAAGGATTACATGCGTTCTACGTTCGTTAACAAAGGTTAGTAAATGACTATTATACCCTCACAAAATTTTAGAGTTAATGAACATTTATCGTCGTTAATTATGGGTATAAAACTATTAGTAACAAAGGGTGGAGTTAGGATTTGAAATCTATTCGGACCATTTTTTTCTTACAAAATTTACCCGAACCTTATGAGTAGATAACTCGCCCATGTTAGCAACGGTATTAAAGGATTAAAGGCTATTACAAAAAGAAATGAAATGATTCATTTGAAATTATCTACAAAACAACCATAACTACAAAAACACAAATATTTTAGTTTTCTAGTTTTAGTAGTGATATACAATTTTGCTTTTCATTTTTGTATATGTTCAATCACTAGAGACGAGAGAAGCAAATGAAGAAACATACCGTTTTGGTTTGATTCTCATTGAGCTACTTACGGGGCGGACTCAGATAGCAAACTCTGAATTAGGTGTTTATGGGAGCATAGTCGAGTGGGCAAGATATTGCTATGCAGATTGCCATCTCGACACATGGATTGATCCGAGGATCAAAGACGAAGTGAAGACAATTGATCGTGAGAAGGAAATTGTGGAGACGATGAATTTGGCTCTTCGATGCACGGACAATGATCCTACGGTTAGGCCGTGTGCGGGAGAGTTGGTGAAAGTGTTTGAGTACTATAGTGGGAGGTCATTTTCTTGGCTTTTAGGTTTTAATAAATCTCCTTCCAATGTTCTTGCTTAATTTGGATTTACATTTTGATTTAGAAGCTTGAGGTGTGATTTGTCCAACTTAATTTTATTTTTATTTTTTTTTGGAAATATGTTTAAATAGTCATGATATATATTATTAGCTAGATAGGTACTACAAGAATTCTAGTGTGTGTAAAATGTAATTGGTCTTCAAGTTTGTCCTAGAGAAAGGAGAATTTTGATAGATTGGTTGTAATTGTATATTTGTATTGTTGATAATGTATACAATTGTAACCATTCTCATTTGGTTCTTTTCTTTTGGATTAGCTTGTTTTACCATGAAATATGAAATGTATTAGTATATTCATGTTAGAATGTATGTCATCGCTAGTGTAATATCTTCGTCGATTGTGATTTTTCAAACTTACATAATCATGTATATCTCACAAGTGTGTTCACATTGACATTTTTCCTTAAATTTAAGAACTAGTAGGATCCCAAATTACGACCTTACTTTATGGTGACTCATATTATTATTATTATTATTGTATATAAATATTTAATTTTCATGATAAAAAACAATGAATAAGCAAAAAATTGGAATATTAACTAAAAAAATGTAAACTTTATAAAAATAAATAGTTTAGTATTAATTATAACATTGATTCTATAGTATCAATTAGAATAGGATTATCAAATACAATTTTTTCTTATCTAGTTTTGTAAATTTGTGATCGATTTAACCTTGGTTAAGGAAGACATCTAAGTGCATCCGTGTTTTGATAAATAACACGATAGGTAACTTAATTGACAAAAGTCGATAAAAGAGATTAAAAGTTACGAGGTGGATTCTCGCTTAGAACGTTTTGAGTTTGAGTGAGTTTCATAATTTTAAGGTCATGCTAACTTCCATAAATAAATAAAAAAGTTAAAATCTCAAATGAGAAATATTAGAATTCGATCATAAAGTTTATATTTATGTTTTAGAAACAAAAATATATATATATATATATATATATATATATATATATATATATATATATATATATATATATATATATATAGTTTTATAATTATACAATATGTTAAAATTTGTTTTTTTTTGTTTGATTATTGGTGGACTATTTTATGTTGTGCTTTTCTTTTAAATGTTTTTCTTTCAATTTTGTAATGTTTTTGTCGTTAAGTTTAAACGTCTCTCATTTATATTATTTTGTATAAATTATTTTAAAAAAAATAGAATTTAAGTTAATATAATAGAATCAATTATTCGTGATACTAAGAAACACATAAAATTGAACTTAAAAAATATTACATGCATATATGAACCAATGAGCCTATTTTGAGATTATTCTAACACTTAATTTTATTTTTCTATTAACCACATGTAATGTACATATATAATATGTTATATTTTAGTTTTTTTTTCAAAGTTAACAAGACTTAATTTCTGTGTTGAGATCAACTCATTACTAATATTTTTGTTAAATAATAATAATATTAACAACATTTCATAAATAATATATATATATATGAAGAATTATTGATAGTGCCTATATATTGAGAAAAACAACAAATTAATCAACCTACTAGTAGCCTAGTAAGTGTGTTATGAGTTTAAATATTATGTGACTATGTATATAAAATAATGTTTATTTCAAATCACCAGATATTCACCACACTCTTCCTGATTAGGGATGACAATGGGGTGGTTTGGGGCGGGGAATGCATTTATCATTCCCGTACCGTTTTTATTTTGAAGATTTTTTTAATATCATTCCCGCCCCGTTCGATTTCTTTCGGTTTCGGGGAATCCCCGCGGAGCACCATTAATAAAATATTAATATATATATATATATAATTTTTTAATATAATATATATTGTAATATATTGAAATTTTATATTATTATAAAGAATAAACTTACTACTCTTATAAATTATAATGAATAAATAAATAAATATATTTGTGATTTAATATATTTAATTATATTTATAGTGTTCGAGGCATAATCGGGGTGAGATTGGGGTTTACATATACCATTTCATCCCTTTTCAATTCGATTTTGGGAAAAAATCGTCCCAAACCGAACAATTCAATTCAATTTTCTCGGGACGGTTTCAAATTTGCATAGTTACTTTTTATTTTGTTTTGGGAAATCAGTTAATGGATAAAATTATTAATTCGCACGTTTACCCGCCCATAAAAATGAGCTAGATTGTACTCTTAAAATAGAATAGATAATAATTTATAATTGGGTGCATCCTGCTTGTTGCAGTAAAAGTAAAGAGGCAGGTGCATGCAGGAATTGAGACCATTCATTCATTTCCTTCATTTCATAGCACACGAACTCATCATTATGATCATGAATATATATTCATTAGAGAATCTCAATATTTTCATCATCTATCTATCTATAAATAAATATAATCTTCTGTTTGTTTGTTTCTTATATAATATAAATATATTATATAAATAAGACATATATATGAGGACAATTAATGGGAGGATATATCAGTGGTCCTCGTCAGCAGCAGCCAGAGATGGATCAACTATATATATATATATATTGTCAACATGTTGTAATGCCCACTAACGCATGCTTCTGCAATATTATATATGACCTAACTAAAAATATAACATATAATATCCATTTTCTACTCTTTCTCTTTTAAGGCATGTCATTTTTTATTTTTTATTTTTAATGTTTTATCAAATATTAAACAATAAGAATATGTTAAGTACAACGAAACAAATTATGACATAAAAAGAATTTAAGATACGGAATGACAATAAGAGAAAAAAAAAATTATAGACTAAAGACAAAAAAATAAAAATATAGTTTACCGACACCACTCACTTTTCAGAACAAATCTTAAATAATAACATCACATTTTTTTTAACGTTTATGAATAATATGCATCGGTCAAGTATATTATAACTGGAAGTACTACGATTTCTTGCAAGTTAAATAGTACCTCGCTAAAAGATAATAGGTATACTAACTCAACGATTTAGATCTGTCATATTTGTTGCTTCGATTCAAACTTTCCAACAGCTACTGAGAGACTCATACATCACCCATTGAATTCTAGTCCAGCTTCAAAAAAGACTTCAAATACTTGTCATCTCACGACAATACAAAAGGTTATGAGATGATGATTTAACATTCATAAGTCACATACGACTAATCATAATACAACATTTTTTAACATCTTTAAGACGTTATTAATAATATCTTTAATTTGTTACCCAAGAAGATTATGTAATTAACCCATCCAATCAAGTTAAAACTCGACCTCTTTTATGTAAGATAAAACAACAAAGTCGTTCAGTCCACTACAAAACCAAAGTAGGTAGAGATTTCTCATATAAAACATTCTAGATTTTATAATTTTATGTTTTATAAATAATTATTGTATATATATTAATTGATAAAAGAGAAAGTTAGGGATGGAAGTATGATGGATGTTTGAAGGGGGACCATATTATTCTTTTTATTTATTTGGAGGGAATTAACTACACAGTGATTGGGACAAGAAAGAAAGACAGACAGACAGGACATGCTTTTTGGGCTCCAAAATCTGGTGTTTCATTCCTTACCTTACTTTCCCTTTTCTCTATTCATATAATATAACTATTGTGTCTGTCTTTTTCAACATTACTTACTTCTTCTTTTCTTTTCTTTTCTTTTTTTAATTAGGGTTCCGTTGATTAAGGTTGATGAGCTTGCCTCTCCACAAAGAAGAAGAAGTCCAAAATAACAAAACTCATTAATCTAAACTATAATAATAGAGTGTTGGATGGATCATCTGATCATATGATATATATTTAAGTAAGAATGGCAGAAATGATGAATAAGAGTAAAAAGGAAACTGTGTTTGACTGTAAAGTAACAACTTTCCATTATGATTGAGTTAAGAAATATCAATATCCCATCAGAAGTTACTTTCAATATCTTCTTGGTTAGCTATTCAGCCAGAGAATTACCTTCCACAAAAGAAGGTCAAATTAAGTGTCTTTTTATGACAACTTATCTTTTCCTTTTGTATGTTGTTATATGATCTCAATTAGATAATATCAAATGAAAACTCAAACATAGAAGAAAGATAAATTTAAATAAAAGGGCAATCATTATTATTATTTGGAGGAGAAGGAGGAGGAGGACCAGCTGAGTTTGTGTATCAAAAGGCTCGAGAAATTTGAATTATGAACATTGGAGACCATGCAGAAAATATGGGATATCTTTTTCCACACCAAAAAGCTTCTTTTTCCACACAAAAAGCTTCTTTTTCTCCCCCAATATTTGCCCACTTTAATTTCCTCATCAACATGCCAATTGTCTTACCACTTTTACCATTTCTTTTTTTACTTTCTTGTCTTTTTTGTTTCTTAGAAGAAAAGGTCATTTTCTTTATTGAATGTGCTAGTGTGCTACACAATTAGGTCATCACTACGAAAGCCCTCCCTTGTTTAACTTGAAGTTGGTCTTCCTGTTTACGAGTTTAACTTGAAGTTTGTTTTCCTGTTTACAAATCAAACCGTGACGTTTAATTTCTTAGAAATCACCTATGATAAGTTGAACTACTTAGTGGGTATTTTACAATACAATAAATATTTTTATTTTTACGAATTAAATATATGAGCATAACTATACTATAAATGGGAACTTCTTTTTAAGATTAGAGTGGCCAATGAATGAGATATAATAATAAAAAGTGGTGGTCACACACGTGCATTTTTCTATAATATTTTAAGACATTTGATCATATCTCTCTTGATGTCATAATGCACTCAACTAGTTAATTTAATTTACTAGGAGTGAGTGGAGGAGTGTCAAAAGATTCAACCAGGGGTCCACCTTAGCTAGGTTTGCTTCAATCTTCAAACCATCAAAATTGCAATAAGTGATACCAAGATCCCATGAATTGTCATTTTATGCCATTTCATCTCTTCTTTTTTCTTAATCCGGGTACAAATTCTTCATATTGTAATGATTCCAAATTCAACAAGTCCTTAAAAAGTTAATCGTGTTCAAAACTCTTACCATAAGTTTCCGATGACAAATCATTCAATTTCTAAACTTATGTCTCGGCCGTGAAAAGAGTCTTGCTTAATATACCAAAAGTCTCAAGTCTTTGGGTTACAACAGAAAAAATGCATGAAATTTCTACGGTTTTATATTCACTAAAGTTTGACAACATCATCAATCCCCGATCAACCGACACAAGAAAAATCCATACAATATGTGCTCTTTTACCTATTTACTGTTCACATAACGGATAAGGTGGAGATCAAGTTCAAAATGCCTACAAAGATTTCTCTGCAATTCAAGGCACGCGTTATCAGAAGAAAGAACGATATGAAGATTCATATGAATCAACTAACAGTCACATTATAACTGAAGATAGATTTAATTTTACCTTTGATATCTGAGCTTTAGAGCCTTTTGCTTCAAAGTCCACTTCTGGAAAGCGATTTACCTCTACTCCACTCGCAAACAGTATATATGTTGGCAGATGGTTACCACTTCCTATAAATAAATAAATAAATGCAAACCCACTTATGAGTAATATGAAATGTCTATTATACATGGCATGTCAAACAAGAAAGATTGCAAACCTAAAGAGATGTTAAATTTCTCTGCAGCATTTGGGAAGAGACCAAGATCAACTATCCCAAATGATAAGTTGTTGTTTGAGTATCTGTTAAACAAATCAGTAACATATTATAACTAAACAAAAGTTGGTCCAACATTAATAAAAACAAAAACTCAATATTTCAAACCTAAGCTATAAATAAATTAAGGTATACTCACGTGATTGATAATTCAGGAAAGATCCGGCTGTTATGAACACAAGCAGCTAAAGACATTGAGCGAAACTCCACCTGTTATATTCAAATGCTAGCAGATATGGGAAAAGGCCATATGAAACCAAAGTAATCCATAACTAATGTAAACATTGAGGAATTTGTAATGGATGCATAAGTCATACATTTTTGTTTATGAAATAGTCACAAAATGAAAGCTGGAATTAAAACTATTTGCATTACGTATTAGAATCGGAATTAAGAGATTGTTTGCATGACAGAAGAAAATCTAGAATCCAAAACAAGAGATAAATGGGATAGTATAAAGTGTCATGTTTTCCACAGAATAAACACATTTTGTTCTTCTGCCAGTGTTTATAGTTTATACAGTAAGTTATAAACACGATGCTGATAGAAAGATGTATCCTGCTTCTTATAGCATCTACGCCCATGACCAAGAATGGATTAAGCACGCAAACATATACAAATTAGATAAATTATGGGTCAGCTTATGGGTAAACCTAACCTATACTATCTAATTCATACTCAAACCAAACTCAATTTATCCAACCCATTCATTATGCTCATTAAATAGGTTGGGTTGGGTAAACTATTATAAAAAAAATTAATAATCTTTAACATGTGTCATCTTTACTAAGTAGTAACTAGAGAGTCTCTTGTTTATCATTCCATATGGTCCGAGTCTCTTATTCACCATTCCATCAGTCAGTCTCATTTTCTCATTTCTTTTATAAATCTGAAAGGTATGATTATTAATATAAAATGGTCATTGATCAAATGACAAAGACAATGTAGAAATGTTTGTTTCGTAGTCAACATTGCTCTAGAGTGAAGAGTACCGACTGGCGAACTAGACTTGATCAAATGACAAAGACAATGTAAATGTTTGCTTCGTAGTCAACATTATTCTAGAGTGAAGAGTCCCGACTGGCAAACTAGACTTTGTTCGTATAAGAAAAACTTTTTTCGGATAGTTTAGGTAAGCTAAAAGTAACTCAACCCAAAAATAAGGAAAACATTTTCTGGGTAAATCTTTTTGTTAGTACATGAACCGAACTGAACCCAATAAAAGAAATATTTGTTCGGATAACCCAAACTGAGACAACAAAAAAGGAATTTTGTTGGGGTAACTCGAAGTGGCCCAAACCAAAATGTCCTACCCAAACTACTCAATTTGGGTTTGAGTTGAGTTTTGGGTTGACCAAATATTAACTCACCCTAGATACAAAATTTTACATTTGGATCATTATCCGGAAAAATCATGTTGGTTATATTTGACACAAATTACAAATCATCAAGAAAAAAATTTAGATCAACAATTCATCATGCAAAAAATAATATGGATCATGATCCATTATTAAATCTCAATACCATGAAGCTGTGACAATTACAAATTTTATAGATCATCCAGAAAATAATCTGTATACCATCCAGAAAAGAAATCTTATACCAAGAAAAAATTCACTTTCAATTTGAACTTGGACATTTTTTCAATAAGATCGTGATTGTGAATGAGATTGTGACAGATAGGCTCAATGTAACATATATATTGTTGAACAAAGGAAAAAAAATATTGATAAGCAGAGTAGACTGACCAGCCAAAATCTTGAAGTATTCCCTTCAGTCAACAAGCATTCCAATTGCAAAGGTGTTAACTGATTTGCAAAACCTGATTGTCAATCAGAGACAAAAGTATAAAACACAAACAGTTTACTTCAATTACATGCACCTTAGCATGTAGAGAAGCATACTAGGAAAATGAAATTAGGGAAGAAAAGGGAGTAATATGATGCATGCCTGGTCCTTGGTAAGCGGGTTGTTCCGTTAAAATATATATGACTACAAGGAAGGAAACACACATCAAGAACTCAATAATATAGGACACTTAAAATCAAAATTATTTTTGTAACTTATGATTAATTCAACCTATATTTCTTAAGAACAAAAGTAAGATAGGACATACCTAGAAAAATCAGTACATACCACAAGGCAAAGCGGTAATCCAGTAACATAGAAAGCAGAACCAAGAGAATCTGACAAAGTAGTTTTCAGATCGACAATTAGCCAACTAAGCATGAAACACTCAAGGTAACTAAGCAGTAAGTGTTTTGCTTAAGCAAAACGGATCTAACACAAACAAATGCTTCTAAGCATCAATAAGGTCATGCAACAGTTCAAAGAAGATTCTATCTCTTCACAATATTATGCATGAAGCCTGAATTATACTATGAAATAAGTCTCATTTTCTCATCATGCTGAAATGTGTTCCACATGGATCTGTCATTTGACTTCAAATCTGACTTGTCTATAATCTGCTTCTCCTCAAGATCACTTGTACAAAATAAGGCTTCATTTGTTAGCTGAATCTCAATCTAAAATTTTGAACAAACAAATAAATAAATCAACAGCACCTAAACCTCAAGTGAAAATTGAAGCTCACATATGTGAATGTTAAGATTCAGCTTCAACACAATTTCACCCCCACCATACCAAATGCAGCCTAATACTTTTTTTAACCAGGGTACAATCACTGAAGGAGGCTAGAAAAACATCCCACCGGGCCACCACCATGAACCCCACTTCAATTAAGGGGATTCTAGTGAGATTCAAACTTGAGACCTAGCTCTCAAGTTCAAACCCTATCCACTTGAGCTACCATGGGTGGGCCCAAATGCAGCCAATGTTGTTTTGGCATTTAACTTGATTCATTGTGAAATAATAAAAACACCTATTGCCTGATTACTGATTTTATCTAATATGTCATAATCAAACAACCCCCCAGTTGTTAACTCTTGATTTTGAAACATTATCAATTATACAATCAAGACAATAAGTTAATTGATATGAACTTTACATGGTCCAGTCACTGGACACTTTATTGATATGAGAGCTAGACACTACACTTATCATTTATTGCAATTGTCTTTCAAATCCAAAAAAAATGGATTATATCCAAACATATACTTCTAGTGTGAAACTAAAAAGAGTTAACAACACAAATTTGAGGTTGAAAATAGTTGTTCTAGGATTGATGTAACAGTGGAGAAAACCAAACTCCATAAATTATTAAGATGTCAACTGAATTCCATAAATGAATAGTTTGTCAGCATTATTTCAAGTACACACAATAATCAGAAGATATAGTACGAAATCAAGAAGTACAAATGATGAATAATATTCTACCTTTCCAAAAAATAGAATATGTGAAATGAATCCTTCCCATGTTTCTTCTTTCACCATCTTCAAACACCAGAAACAGTTAGGAGTTTAAAAACAAGCAAACAAAAGAGTATCACATTTTCAAATCAAACAAATAATCTACAGTTAAATATTGTTTCTCAATAAAGATAAATCATGTGATCAAGGAATTGTAGAATATTCTACTTATATATCTTATCAATAATTCCCCTAAGATCAAGGGAAAATATAATAATACTTATGAAGAATTTTCGAATTAGAAACTTAAACTATTTAAACCAGCTATAAATACCTAAATTACTCTTCAGTGTACATGCATTTGCATAGTTTGCATCTCTGTATAGAAGAACAATCAGAAGCAGACATACCTTGATGGATCCCAAACAAAGGAGAGTGATAACGGCTTGCACCTCCTGATGAAGAAGGAATCGATCAGCTAAATATATTGCGAAACAAGAGTAGCAAATACTTATATTTAGTACCGATATATGTAAATTAGATCCGGTTACATAAATTGATGTTATGGAAAGAGAAGACTAACTCGTAGGACAAGGAAATCGGAAGTTTGTGATGAAACGGAAAAGCGAATCGGGATGTAAGAGAAGAATGCGAGGAAGTGGAAGAAGTAGGACGGTTCCGCCACAAACTGGTTCAGCATTGCGATCGGATTGTAGCCATCGCCATTCTTCTCTCTCTTCTCCGCCATTTCTTTTGCTGCGAGCTACTGAAGAAGAACTGCTTTGGAGGTCTCGTCTCAGACCCCGTCAGGCGAGGCCAGAGAAGGTAAATCATCATCAATATTTGTAAAAAAAAAATGTAATAAATGTATTATTAAGACTTAATTTATTATTGTACTAATATAGATAAATTTTATAAATAATTAAAATTAAGTTATTTAATTATAATTATATCACTTTTAAGTTTATATTTTATATAAAAATTATTTGAATAAGCATCAATATTACATTATAAATACAAATTTTAACATTAAAATTTTCAATTTGGGACTTTATATTGAAGGTCAATTAAAATTTATGACATTTTTTTTAGACCGCTCCTAACTTATTAAATTTATGTTTTATTTCTTTATGAACAACATATAAATAATAAGTTAACAATTACAACTATTACAAGCATCAATAATCTGAAATCTCAATTACTCCCTATAAGAATTAGCATTCCTTTATATCATTATACATAGACTATAAATAGCAAACTTTAATAAAACGAGATAAGACTACTAAGTTAATAATCAAGTTTAATTTAAAAATATATATCTATATATATATATATATATATATATATATATATATATATATATATATATATCAGCAACTATCATATTTGACACAGAAAATTGATGGATTTTGTATTAAGAAAATGTTAAAATTCTCTAAAGCATTATGAATAACAAAAAATTTCTTTAAATTCAACAAGACAAGGTGGTTCTTCTAGTAAACAATTTGAACCAAAAATGTATTCTTTAGCTTTAAATTATTGAACTAAAAGTAGGAATCTCAAATTGCATCCAACTTGAAAGTTGCAAAGAACCAAATGAACACAGAAATGGGGCCTGTGAATAATACTCAACTCGTCTTAAGTAATCGATCCATCTTACGCTGTTTTAACAAAACACATGGTATAAAAATAAAAATCCATCTGATTATGCCGATGAGATGACAATTTCCCTATCTTCTTGCTTCAAGACAGTCTTTTATCGTGGCACGCATTGGCCAAGCTCTGAAATCACATCCCCAATAAAAAGAATGTAAGAACCAAAATACTAACAAAAATTCAAACAATTCAAGGGTCAACGAAAGTCTATTCTATTCCACTCCAACGTATATCAACATCAAAAAAAAAAAAAAAATGACAATGTTTAAAGAAAAAGGGAACTTGATCATATATTCTATACAATAAAATGTGCATCTATTACTTGCATTCTTAGAAAGTAGAAACAAGGGCTTATAATCAAGTTCATTAATGAATAATGCTTTACTCATTTAGAAAAACTGATATGGAGCTAGATCATCTATTTGCAACCCTTACAAGATCCATGCCGCAAAACAAAATCAGCCTTATGTTTAAATAGATACTTCATTCCTTATGTATTGATAAAATGATAATACCCAGAATCCTCTTAAGAGTTTAAATAGAATCAATGCACTCTATGTTTTGTTACAAGAAATGTATATATTTCCCTAGCTGCTAAAAGATCATAATATTAACAGCCCAACTAAGTAGAACAATATTATATAAGATGCCCATAGAGTACTATAAATCCAATGAAAAAACTACAAAGAATCACCATCATAGTAAGAACAATCTTCTAATTGTCTCTCATAACATTTTATTATAAATCCAATGAAAAAACTATCTCATAAGTGAATAAATCACCACCATAATTGAAATTCTCCTCTTCCCCTATATAGTAGGAACAACAATCTTCTATACCCATATTAGAACTTCATGCATATGAAGATATTTAATATGAAATAGAACCCACTTCAAATAAAGAAACAATACATCTAGATATCATTAAATTTGTTCTTCCAACTATGATTAACTATCAAGAAATATCTGCCCACAATGAGATTGATGTGTCAATCTAATTTACACAAAGTAGTAGATTCGAATCCAATGTGAGAGATAATAACAACAACAAATAAAGATGCTTACAAAGACAGTAAAAAATATCAAACCCCTGGATTTGCACTGCAGAGCATACCCTGAGACAACGATCTCGAACCTTTGGAATCGATTCCAAGGCACGATGTAAGACGGGCGGATGAAACGGCGGAATAGAGTGGAAGCAGAGATTGAAGACAGCCTAACTGTGATTGAGGTCTGAAATTAACAGATCAATCAATTGTTAAACTTGAAGCTTTCTAATTATTAACTGAACAAGAGAAGGGGGATTGGTTTGCCTCATGGAATTCGGACATGCAAAGGTCGCCGTCCGAGAAGCCGTGGGTCTAATGTTGCTCCGAGCTGTCGTTGCCGCCGCAGATTTTAGAAGGTTCATCGCCGGCCTCGCCATCGAGCGGCATCTAGTAGCCATTTGAATGCAGCAGAGAGAAGAAAAATGAAACTACTTCTTTCTAGGGTTAGGGTTTTGTTGGGTTTTTTACATAGCTAAATTGGACAAATCTTGTTTTCTCAAATATTACAATAGTTTTGTATTAAACAAAGTTTAAAATCTCATTTTAATATAAAAAATTATATAATTAATTAAATAGACATAAAATGTTAAATTAATTAAAATATTAAACTCCAATTTTAAAATAAGATATTACAGTTCTATTTTTTTTTTAAATCATATTAATTCCATAACTTTATATAATAAATTCAAAAAAGTCTCAATTAAAATACAATCAATTTTGTAATGTATGTCTTAGACAAAAAAAAGAATACAAACATTCTGTAAAAGCTTAAGAATTTAGACAATTGTAAATCCATTTAGCATTTCAATAATCTTAAAGAATATACAATACTATCATTAACTGAAGAATGAAGATCGCTAGAAGAAGAACACAGATACAAGTCATGATTTCGCTAGAAGAAGAACACCGATACAAGTCATGATTCCCCGAGATAAAATTATGTCAGTTTGCATAAACTTAATCCGTTTAGCTCTAGCTCAGAGTAATCGCAGTTTTCCTGTCACCGAATCCAAAGATGTCTTACTACCTGTTCAATGAAAAACAACTGAATTTGAGAAACAAACTCCTTCAGTTTTAAAACTTGCAGTAAATAGACTGATAGTTCTTTCTTTATGGGCAATCATATTTCTTCCTCAAAACTAAAATAGTTACCAGGTCCTATAGCAAGAACTGTCTTAGATCCAGCTGAAACCTGCATTTCCTCCAATAATGGTTATGAATCAGAATATAGTCTATGGTGGATCATATATAATACGACAGACATCATACCTCTGTTCGACCTGCATCAGCAACAACGAATGTTGGAAGGCCAATGCTCTCAGCTGCTCCTTTCAATTTATTCCTGATTAAGAACAAAAGAAGAATATGTTTAACAATTATTAATATGCAACCATAACAATATTAGAAAGAAAGCAAGGATAAGACCGCATCCTTATCATACATTTCTTGTTGATTCTTGCATGTGACAACAATTTTGGCCTGTCCGCATATCTCCCATTGTCGAATAAGAGAACGATGACTGAACCAACATATACATATATGGTTAGCAGAATCAAATAGCATCACATCTATAAGAAGACAATTCTGAAAACTGATTTGTACCTGTGCATCAATTCTGAATAAATTCCAGTGGCAGCATCTGCAAAGTTGGAACAAAAATCATTTCTGAATCTTCAATATAAGCAATAGGAAATTATCAAATGAAACAAACCCTAAAAACCCTAGTAGATTATTGATTGATTGCTTACGAGCACACTGAGATGCAATTTTTCCTGCTCCCATCTTCAAATCTTGTCTTACAACCAAAACCTGTCAATTGAAGAAACTGTTTTCACTCAACAAATATAAAGCATGATGATGGATGGTTTCAATTTCTTTCCCCTTATGAAGAAAAGAATAATACCATCTTGAGCTCTTCATCAGGGTCAGAGGACAAATTCTGATATTGTTGATGTTTTCCTAATAAGGGACCCTTCTTTTTAGTTCCAGGTTTATATAAATCTAAGAACAATCCAAGAATGAAACCAATGACCAATCCAGGAACGAAATTCTCAGGCTTGAAACTCACTGTTAGCCATTCTCTCTCCGCTTTATGCTTCTTCCACAGAAATCAAACATATGCAATTTTAGATGTAATGGGAAATCCGATAAACAATAGAGTCGATTACAGAATTAGGAATGTATTGATGATTATGTTTTACCTTTGATGAAGGTTGGGACTGGTTCAGAAACGGACCCGCCATCGTAGATTGAGCTCTCCAAGGAGTGAGTGACAACGGACTAAATCCGATAAACTTGCTGATTGTTCTAGCTAGTCAGGATTTGCTTATATCATATAATCCCTTTTCATAATTTTTTTTAATATTAATTCAACCTTGCTTAATATTAATTTCATAAATGAAAACGTTTTTAGCCCTCATGTTTGAATGAAAATTTCATTTTAAAATTGACTTTTGAAACCATTAAAGATATAATTTAGATAGGGCGATAATTTCTACCCGACAAGAAAACACGATCGACACTTAACACGAAAAAAATTAGGTTATAGTCATGTATTTTTCTATTCGTGTTGAAATCAAATCGAATTTCAAATCGACCCGTTTAACCGGATTAATAAATAAGTCAAATTGGATTGACTCAAAGTTGACCAACCAACACGTTTAAATTTTGTGTTTACCCTTTCCTATTCATTCCATCATTTTTTTAGATAATATTAAATATAATAAGTCAAGATAATATTAATTATAGCATTTTTAAATAAGATTGGATTCAGATTAGTATCGCTCAACCCACTAACCACACCAACCCAAATCTGGATCCCTACTTTTAGGTATATAATGTGTATATAAAATCAAGAATGTCAAAAGAAATCAGATACAAGTCAACCAAAAATGCCCATTTACACAAACAATTTCTGCTTTCTCGAAAACCCGCAATTCAAATAAGAATTATGGAATTAAATTGAATAATTTGCAAAGTTACAGACAGATCTACACAAGTAACTAATTCAACTTCCCACCTAAAATAGTAGAATAGAATATCAATTCCACTCAAAATGCATAGCGATAAATGGCATCAGCAACTCCATCCTCGTCGTTGGTGAGACCAATAATGTTGGCAGCAGCTTTGGCTTTCTCTGATCCATTGTTGAGTGCAATCCCTAGAGAAGCAAGCTCGAGCATCTCCACATCATTTTCGCCATCCCCTATAGCCATTATCTCATTTGCTGTTACACCCAAATGATCGAGCAACAACTTGACTCCATCTCCTTTGGAAGTTCCAGGCGGGACTATTTCAAGCATATCTGGAACCGCCTGAACAACAGTCGCTCTATCTCTTGTTTCCACAGACCAATAAGGACGAAGAGTTTCAGTAACTCCCTCGGCAGTGTCCAAATATATTACTTTCTGTGAACCAAAACAATCAAATTTAAAAATTTAAATGGTTAAGTACTGATTTGAATCAAGTTTATTTGATAATTGTTATTTAAAAGCCCTTAATTATTTAGGTTAAACTCAAATTAAGCTAAAATATCGTCATAGTTGAGTTAACTCAATAATACTGTAAAAACGTTCAAAAGATAACTTTATCTTTTGAAAATTAATCACATTTCGTCAGGGTTAAATACAATGTTAAGTGTTTTTCTAACATTAGTTACCATTTTATCAAATTAATTACTTAAAATTTAGATATTTTCATTTTGTTAGATACTTCATAGTTTTTCAGTTTTATCAAAAGCATAAATCACACCAGGAGTGAAGCCTATAAAAATAAAATAAAAAAGTAACAAGCTTTCTTGTTTATTTATGTGCATTTATAATGAATTGTGAATTGGCTGACTAGTGGACAAAATAATTGTTTGAAAGTCTTCGACACATACCTGTATGTCATTACCAGTCAAAAGGTGATCAATTGATGACATAATTTCAGCCTGTTTCAACAGAAACAATGCATCATGAGAAGAATAAAAAAAATGTATTAATCTATATTGATAAAACAGAATTCTGCCAATGAACCATGCACCTTCGGCTCATGATAGACTGTATGAAGTGAATCAACGAGAGGGTGATCAAATAACGTTAAGCAGCGGTCTCCACTGAACGCAATAAGTGGGATCTTACGATCCAAAGAATAGAGGAATGTCTGCAACATGGTAATTGTTATTGGCAACACATGAAGTAAGGATATATTTCCTGATCAAAGCTGAAAAAACTATAAACTCGTATGAAAAGAATTTGACTGTTAAAAAGACTTGAGGCAATAACTGATAACACAACTTAAGCTTATTTGAATTATGTTCATTTGATAACCTTTTTTTATATAAAAAAGGAAGTTCATTTGATAACGGTTATTTAAAATTACTTAATTATTTAGATTCAACTCAAATTAAGCTATCAACTTTGGTTAATTTGATAAGCTACTTAACTTATTGTAATCTAAGAGCGTCCAAAAGACAACCTTAACTATTGAAGATTGATCAAATCATATCATTCTAAGTGTGAAATATAGTCTTTAAGACATTAGTTCTACATTTTATCAAATTAACATACTAACAGTACTTTTTAGATATTTTCATTTGGTTTATTTAGCATTTATTTTGAGTGACTTAACTCATTCGACACTTAAAATTTAATATTTAGCATTGATCACTTAATTTTCAGATTTTATCAATCACACCCTAAGTAAACGGGAAGCATGCAAACTGTGCATAATACAATCCATAATGCTCAAAAGATGCTGCTAAGATCTGGTTGAAGCAATATAACAGCTTAGTGCAATGCAGAAAGTAGTGGATAGACTTTCAATGGGAGTTATTTTGATGTGCACACAATAAAATGGAAGGATCAATAGATTTTATCTTTTTTCAATAATATGGAAATATATTCTCCAAAACATTCTACACAATACAAGATGACAACAGATGCAAGTTAAAGACACACCTCTCTGCAAATATCTGGATCTAAATTCTTTCTCGAGATTTCTCGACCTTGTCGACCATAAACAATCAATCCCTATACAAAAAGAAAACGGTGATAAAGTCACATCTTCCATGAACAAGCAATCCATATCCTAAAGGAATTTAATATAGGCAGGATTCAACTTTATTTACAGATTACAAAACATTATATGCAGCCTGATGAATCTCGAAGTATGTCGAAATTGTAAACACATTTAAAATAATAGTATGGTATAAAACCTAGTCTGATGACCACCTAGCTAATCATAGACTGTATTTTTAATCCGCTGACTTTTACCTTGTAAGGTGAGTTCAGTTTGTCGATTCTAGTGCATAACAAAATGCAGGAAAAATTGAAGTTTGTTTAGCTTTCTTTTAAATGGACAGGAAAGATAAAGGAAAAACAACCTGTATGAAGACGCCGGGAGAGAACTCTGAAATTATACCATTTTTTCCTGCTAAATCCACCATATCCAAAACACGTATCGCAGCTGGACGAGTCTGCTCCAGGTAAAGAATAAGAATCCGAGTTGTCAAGCAAGAAGTAACAACCATCAGTTAGAGAAAACAACCATCTCCAAATCAAAAAGAAGATAAAATCTCATATTCTTACCTTGCCAGTGGCTATAACAACTTTAACACCCCTAGATGAGGCTTCTCTTAAGGCTTCTGCATTTGCTGATGAAACTAGACTTCTGCTATTTAGCAATGTGCCTTGATTTTAAAAAGAAAAATTAGAAGTATTCAATGCTGGAAAAAATGATCAGCACATAAGATGTGAATATACCATCCATATCACAGAAGATATAGCTGAATTTTGGTTTGGAAAGCCGCGGGTTCCCTTCTTTCTTCCTGTCTTTTTAGCAAATTCACATGTATCATCTCTTTGAAACCTCAAAAAAAAAAGTTGACAGGTTTTGTAGCAACAAAACTAATGTGACTTCCATAGAAAGAAAAACATGTGTAAATATCTCAGAGCAGATAAAAGTGAAAATACCAGCTGACACATCCAAATGAGAACTTGTAGTCTCTTCAGCTATAATTGCACTTTGAATTAGTCCCTTCCCTTTCCATCCAAGATTTGTCAATAAAATTCCCTCCTCTTTCTCCATTTCTGCTTCAGCTTCAACGCTTATTTCATGGTCAAATCCCAATAAATGCAACAGCCCATGAACCTTCATGAATTAAACTAGTTAGAAAGTTCCATTCTGTTAATCGTTAACAGAAAACATTAGGCACAACTTAGATTAATCAGACACAAGACCTGCATAGAAATCTATTCTAATATTGTGATGGTCCAGCCTCTTTCTCTGCCATCAGATTGGCCAGCGAGGAAAAAGTGCTAGTAGAATTTGCTTTCACCATACCATTACAACAGATTAGCTACAACTACCCTAGAGAGATTGTTTGTTGTTTACATACAAAACCATATTTCATACTTGAGAAAATTGATATTGACTACTTTTATTTTGTCATTAACTTTAGAAGAACTACTAGTCTTCCTTTGTTGTGATTTTTACTATTTTGTTTTCAATGTTGAGAAGATGAGAGAAATCAAAATCATAAAACTGTGGAATAATAAATCACAAGGAGACATGTGTTAAGAGAATTAGCATATATCTTAATGGTTGATAGAACCAAATAACCATATTGTTGCACGAACCAATAGAACACGTATCTCATCCAGAAGTGTATGCCCTCTTTCCTCTGCTTGTCGTGCAGCTGTCTCAATGGAAATAACAATATCACCCAACATGAGCTGCAAAAGAAAAAAAGCATGTCATGTCTTTCTACTGCAAAAGGATTACATGAGGGCTGTTTTGGTATCAACTTTTCATATGGATCATTATCCGAATATTTTTACATTTGTTATGTTCACCAAAAATCACATTCATCTAAGAAATCATCCGGATCCTAACCCAAAAAAATATCTTGGATATGCCACATCATAATTTGAATAATGTGGTCCAGGAAACAATCTTATACCAAACGATAGAAAATCACTTTCAATTAGATCCTAAATGTGACAAAATACAAATTTCCAAATAGGCTCGTAGTAAGTTAGGTCTTACAATAGGAAGCTTAAGTTCTGGGATATGCTGGGACATGGAAAGCACATCAGTTGCTTTATCTTCATCTCTCCAGTCTTTATTCAGTTTGCGAATGAAACCATCATTGCAAAGAAGCACTGACAACTCCACAGTTTCGTAACTCCCAATATCATCTACACTAGGATCCCTTGTTTTATACTCTGAGTCATTTAGACCCTTAAGTGCCAACTTCATAGCCATTGGAACATTTACGCGAAGCAACTCTGCAATATCCTACAAAGCTTGCAAACAAACAATTAAAATGTTACACCAATAAGAAGTTACTATTATCTAAACCACAAACTCTAAATACAGCTCCAATTTTTCAATTGACTCCTGCCAAATTAGACCAAATTGATAAGAAAATTTAGAACACAGTAAACAAAAGCATAGGAACTAGAAAAAGTGATTTTAACTGCTTGAGAATCATGTTCACCAGTTATCTAGAACATATCTACTTCACTTCTTCCTAAGGTTGGATTAAGGATATTTGGAACTGGAATTGGTAGATTAAACACCATTTCTCTCTTTATATAGTATAATCAAAGTTTCTATGAGTAACAAAACAATGCTTTATATAAGTGTGAATCTAGTGAAAGTGTGAGTACCAGAATTTTAGGATCATCTGGCAATTCTTCCTCGATGCAAATATTAACACTGAATTCCAGTTCCTTGTCATTCTTCTTTACTGGACGCCGGCGAGTCTTCCTATAATCTCTCTGCGACGCGAAAACTTTACCAAACGACTTCTGTAAAGACAATTCCTCTCGCCGGCGAACATTGAACCTCTGTCCAAACACCGAAGAATCAACACGTGAAACGGGAAGGCGGAAACAAGCGGAGTGAAGGAGACGGCGACTGAAATGTGCAGGCCAAAAGGAGACGGCGGAGGGAATTCCACGGTAGATAACACGCTCGAGCATGACGTCGCCGGGGTATTGCACTGGATACTTTCTTCTGTTTTCAGAATCTGTTGGTTTCGATTCTCGACGACGCCCCTCCCCTAAGGTGTGGTTGATTCCTCGGCGATATCGCGGAATAAGGACGCGCGATTTGCGATTTGCGATTTGCGATGGCTGTTCCTCAATCGACCGCGTGAATTTTCAATCTGATATTTCTTTCTACAGTCTTCTCGATGAGCTAACCTAAATTTGCAATAAAGGTCCCAAGTTAAATTAAAGTTCAATTTGAGTCCTCAAAGTTTATAAAAATACCTCAAAACGAGTTCCTCTAAAAAAATTTCCATTAAATATGTTTTTTATGTTTGTTTTTATTTCATTTTGGAAAAATAAATAGTAATGTTGTGTTTGTTTTCTTATTTTATTGTCTTTCATAAATTTTAATTTGTTTGTTATTCTTGTTCGTTGTAATTTTTTTTGTTTATATATGTTTAGTGTTGTGCAAATAAATTGAGAAATTGAAAATCGAATTGAACTGATAGTTTACCAGTTAACCGAGTTCTATAAGTTCTGTGAACTGGGTCTATCAGTTTAAGTTAATCGATATAATTTACAATTAAACTATTTATTACCTTTTTAAGACGAATTAATTATATATTTGTAATCCATAATAGTTATTTTTGTACAGTTAATAATAATGAGATTATATATATATATATAGACTATATAGTCTCCATTATTCTTAAATTAAAAATAAAAATTTGTGTAAAATTATAATTAAATATATTTATAAAATAATTGCAATTCAACGTACCTTTTTACTTGATTTCAGTTCCCCGTTGATGGTTCGTCTATTAAGAAAAAGGTCGAACATTTCTGCCGACAAAGTCGACGGAATAAATTTCGACCTAATTTGTTGATGGAGTTAAATCTGAATTGTCGTTACCACCCATATATTTTGTCAGCAAATGTTTGAAAATGTTTTTATCAACAAATTAATTGATTTAATTTGAAAACTCTTGACTTACCGAATCTCGGTCATACATAATTCATCGATCGAAAAATATAAATTAATTAGAAACATCGCAAAAAGACTACCGCAAAAACTATACGAAGAACTTACATTCCACACTTATTACTCGACGAAGAGTGAATATTCCGCTAGTCAACTTTACCAACAATAACAATGCAATAAATGAAAAACAATTAAAAAGTAAATTAATTTTTGTTGACTAATTGATTTGGAATGAAAATATAATTTAGGAAAAGATAAAAATCAACTCAATTTATTGATATATATATAAAAGATATATATTTTAATTAAAATCAATTTATGCTAATCATTAATTAAATTTGGTCGACATGCAGTTACCCTCAATTGGCATGATCCGGTTTAGCTAAAAGCCTAAAACCTCTCTCGTCGATGAACTGGACCACCCCTGCACTACATAAAGGGAGGGTGCGTGAGTCTCTCTTTGTTTGTTAGTGTGTGTGTGTGAGAGAGAGAGATAGAGAGAAAGAGAGAGAAAGAGAAGAGATGCTTTGTTAGGTTAAGAAGAGAGTGGTGGGAGTGGATTCCCCGAGTCATTGGAAGTCTCATATCCTGTATCATCACGGTAAATGCTGTTTGATTGACCAAGATTTTCAGCCTTCTCAAGGTCTATATCCTTCGATAAACACTTGTTTTAACTGTATAAGTTCTTCAGATTTGATATATGTTGATACGTTTATTAAACATCTCATCTGTCTAATCGAGCTTTTTAGATTGGAAATGGCGAGTCTAAGAATCGCTCTCTTTGTTAACTTTCTTCGCTCTTGTCTGATTTGACTGAGCTGTGCTTATTTTGTTAATGCTTGTATTGAACTAAGGATCAGATGACAATTGTGTTGTGTATTTTTGTTGTATTAGCTCCTATTTCTGTATTACTCACTAATGCCTTTGTTTCGCGTTAATTTGGATAGTCGGTGCTATTCTTATGCTTTTTCTGATGTATCGATCAATTGGAAATTGTAATTAGTCCAACAATGCCAATCCAGTTCCATAGGAGACTGAGATTAGGTTATTTCTACATGGAAACTGTTAGGTCGAAGGGAAACAGCAAGAAGCAGAGTGTCACTAAGCGCAGTTAGTGAGAGTAATTCCTAGATAGTGGAAATCAATAGGTAGAGTGGATTGATTTTAGTTTAACATCAAAGCTTCTCGATGTTATAGTAATGATGTTATAGTAATGAACACTATACGAATAATGATCTTAGCCAGAAGTATAGCATCGACAATTGAGACACCAAAGTACTATGCCTAATCAGAGAACATTTGTTGGCTACTTAATAGACCTTCTTATTTAAGTGTCAGGCTGTACAATCATTCAATATACTGCTATGCTGATTTTCATATGACTTAGATTGTTTGTGAAAGCTGGACTTGTTGGTTTCTCTTTTATTTCTGATACATTTTCTGTGTTTTGCATTTAGTGTATAGCTTCTGAAAGTTACCACATCACCTAGATGGATCAGGTATAGAGATATGCAGCATTGATATTGTTTTCATCTTAAAGTTATCGTTATTTCACAGTGCTTAATGATGTTTAATTGGATTGCAGTACGAAAAGGTTGAAAAAATTGGTGAAGGAACATATGGCGTGGTTTACAAGGCTCGAGACCGGACAACTAATGAAACTATAGCTTTGAAGAAAATCCGTTTGGAGCAAGAAGATGAAGGTGTACCAAGCACAGCTATTAGAGAAATTTCATTATTGAAAGAGATGCAACATGGAAACATAGTGAGGTATATGTCTCCTGACATATTTTGTTTTTGCACCTATTTGTCTAAGGTTGAACCATGACTAACATTATGCCTTGATCTCTTTTTGTATTGTACTGCTTTATTTATTGTCATGATGAATCTATTTCTGCTTTGACTACATTGTTTTGGGATTAATTGCAAAACTTTTGGAGATCTTATGATGAACGGTTTTTTGGTGCAGGTTGCAGGATGTAGTACACAGTGAGAGGCGTTTGTATCTGGTCTTTGAGTATCTTGATTTGGATTTGAAGAAACACATGGATACATGCCCGGAGTTCTACAAGGATCCATCTCATGTGAAAGTGAGATATATTTTTTTGGAGTTTTTCTGCAAGAGTTTAATTCATAACTTGTGCTCACTTTTCAAAGTTGTAACCAAGTTGACAGGCATAAAGAAATTTATTTGGGATTTTGTAGACCATGTTTGTTGCAGGTTTTTGTATATAATTAATCTTTAACTTGTTTATTTGATATTCACTATCATCTTTAGGAAGTTTGTTATTTATGGTCCCCTTTGTCTTCCATTCTATTTTGAATATTATGATTGAAACACTAAATCCATCTTTCATTAGAAGATCTAACAATAATCATAAGGCCCTCATTTTTTGCATGTCAAGAACTATATCTTGATACAAGATGCCAATAATCTCAACTATTTGGCTTAGGATTAACCATTTTATGAGCATCTAATTTTATTTTGTTTTGATATGCAGAGGTTTCTCTATCAAATTCTCCGTGGAATAACTTATTGTCATTCGCATAGAGTCCTTCATCGAGATTTGAAACCTCAAAATCTGTTGATAGATCGTCGTACAAATGCACTAAAGCTTGCAGACTTTGGTCTTGCCAGAGCATTTGGTATTCCTGTGAAGACATTTACACATGAGGTACTGAATATGTTTCCAACAGATTAGGCTTTCAAGGGGTTTCATTCTTGTTTTTTTATGATATTATGTGTAAGTGTGGAATGGGGATAGCCAAAACATGTTTATATAGCATAACTCCTTGCCAATCCATTCATCTGAATATGGTCATTTCCTGTATACAAACAGGGTAACTTAAGTCTCAAACTAGAATGTGTGAGATGTCAAACAATGGAAATTTAAATATAGTTGATACAATGGCTTACTTTTGTGTCTTGCACAGTTCAATTTGTTTTATATCGTTAATGTTCATTTAGTTTTAGCTGACTAATTTTCTCACATTTGTCTTTCCTTCAGGTTGTGACTCTTTGGTATAGAGCACCAGAAATACTCCTAGGATCGCGTCATTACTCAACTCCAGTTGATGTGTGGTCAGTAGGTTGTATATTTGCTGAGATGGTGAATCGTCAGCCTTTGTTTCCTGGAGACTCTGAAATTGATGAACTGTTCAAAATTTTCAGGTTCAAGTCCTTGAAAACTATCATTAATAATTTCAGATGAAAATTTGTGGAGTATAGGATGGTTCTTCAAGGGAGTAAATGAATAAAAGTGTTAATAGTTTCTATTATTATTACTATTTGATTTTGTGTTTGTGGATGATGATATTAATAATGGTGCATTGGATTTTCATATAATGAAGAGTTATGGGAACTCCAAACGAGGATACCTGGCCTGGAGTGACGTCTTTGCCTGATTTTAAATCGGCCTTCCCCAAGTGGCCTGCCAAGGTAATTCATTATTCTCTAAATCTTCTTATGATGCTGTATTTGGAATTGGGATAGTTTTTACATACGTGTGTTTGTGTATGCAGGACTTGGTAACTGTGGTTCCGAATCTTAATGCACCTGGCATTGATCTACTTTATGTAAGTATTCTGTCTGTCTGTCTGTGTGTTTGGGTTAAGATGTATTTGTTAAATTTAGAAGTTTTTAAATTGCTAATTTGTTTGCTTATTGGGGCTGGTGGGGGGTGGCAGAAAATGCTGCGTTTGGATCCGACAAGAAGAATAACAGCTAGAGCTGCTCTGGAGCATGAATATTTCAAGGATATCGGGTTTGTTCCTTAAATGTGAAGTTGTTGAAGATATTTTCATGGTGGTGAAAGTATATATATATATATATAATATATATATATATTATATGGGTGGATGGATGGAAGGATGAATGGGGATGAATACGCGGGCTGTGCTTAATATGGGATGGTATTTTCTCGAAATGTGTGTTTTCTTATTTGTTTTACGTATTCTTGTTATTGGCAATTGTCATTATTGAAATGATGACCTTTGGAGTCATTGAATTTTCTTGTGGTGTATTGTCTTTATGGGGCAAACTAAACCTTGCAGCAGCAGCAGCAGCTTGCTGTGGTCTTTGTTTTAATGTTTGAGATAATAGAGAGAGTGTGTTTCTTCGTTTCTTTCTTTGTTTGATTTGACTTTGTTGTTGTGAACAGCTAGCTAGCTTCATATTGAGATTGCTCTTTTTATTATTGTGGCAGAAATTCTGTTTGTTTTGGTCTCTCTTTCTTTCTTTCTCTTTTTGAGCCTGGTTACAAACAAGCTCGCTTGCTGGTTTATAGCCAGAATCAAAAGCAAGATATTTAGTTTTGGATCATTTGAAAAGTGGAACATATACTTGGTATGCCCAGTGGGAGAGTGAGATTCTACCAATTTATGAAGAAGAAGAAGACTTCTTTCTAGATCCATCAAACAATATTGTTCCATTCTTCTCAACATCTTTATTCTCAAAGTCTATTATGGCAGAGTGGTCCACTCTAGATTCTATAACAATGGGTATCTTAATATTCAATTATGACTAATAGGAATTTATATTTAGGAAATTTATTACTATATAATAATTTTCAAATTAAATTAAACTATTCATCATCTAAATGTAAAATTATATGAACAATTTATAATAAAAAATAAATTCAGAGCAAGTTGAACAAAATACGGAGAAGGCTCTACATAAAAGAAATTTTATTAAAAATATGAAAATCAACTTTATATCGGATAATTTTGTCAAATTTACTGTTAAGAAATTCAACAAACTCAGAATCGTAACACAATTGGAGAGTAGGAACAACGAACAATCCGTCAACATTTGAAAGTTTATTCATTTGAAAGTTTATTCAAATGGTAAAATTCAGACGAAAATTTTGATTAGGTTAAATAGGATGTTGCATCGAACACAATACAATACCAACTCTTGAAAATAGAAACGAGACTTACTCGTTAAAAAAACCATCGCGACAATAAATAAATAATTTTTGAAATTTTCTATATTTCTTTTAGAGATAAAACTATTAGTAAATATTTTTCTTATACATTTTTTAATTTCAAAAAATATATACACAAGTCCACTAAGATTATAGTTCAACATTCAGTTTGATTATTATTTAAAATACTTTCAAGTTTAATTAAGAATGACTACGATGAATTGTGCCATCTTAAATTTGAAATAAAATAAATTTTATAAGTTTTTTTTTTTCAAATTAAAGGAGAATTAGTCAGACATCCCACATTTATGGCATCCCATATTTATGGCCTTCCGCTTAAATTCAAAGCGCTTTCAGATGACCCGTAATATTTTTATCTCTTAAACCGACTTTTAAAACGGGACGGAACTATCTTGGTGGGTTAAATTTTATAATTTTTTATTTGAGAGTGCAGTATAATAATATTTTTTATTCTTTTAATGATTTAAGAGTTTGAATTTCTTTTTTTATTTAATAAATTTATTTATTATTACATATTATTATTTCATCATAATTTAATATTCTAAATTATTATATTTTAATGATATATTGTAAAATAAATATTTATATTTATTGATTTATTTTATAAACTGATGGGTAATTATATATAAAATAATCAAAGTTCTTAATTAAAAAGTAAGAATTATAAAAAAAATATTATGCACACAGACTAGTTGCCAAATTATATAACTAGTTCAATAATTCAATTGATAAGTCAAAGTTGTCGGTTCAATTCAAGACTTTAAATTAAAGTAGAACCTTGTTACCTACAAATTCAAAATAATAATAATTATAAATTGATTACCTACAAACAAATAACAAAAAAACAAAATTACCATATAAAAGCTAGTAACATCCTTTATAAAATAAAAATAAAATATTGCTCAATATGGGAATATAATTTTAATGATTGATTATAGTAATCTGATTTCTGAAAACAAAACATTACAAAATACATACAAACAAAAGGTAAGTAAAAAGACAAAACAATCAGAAATTAAGCACTTAGGGTTCATATTGCTTCAAATAAAAATATCTATTGCCTTTTAACTCAAAATTAAAAGAAGATGACATCCTACAAATTTGAGCAGTTAAAAGTCAAAATATTATTGTATTGTTTTGATGAATCTCTTCTGACTATACAACTTTCTCTGTTGTCAAATAGCTAGCTTACATACAAATTCTTATCTATTTAGAGATCATCTGCATTCGTTCAATCGAGAACTATATATTATTATTCGAGTAATCCTCCTCCCTTATCCTCCGCATCATCAAAAACAGTTTCCGATTCGGTTCAGTCATGGGGCAGGCAAACCATCTCAAGATCATTCAACAAACAGTTCGTCCATAACAAACCGATGCAATGTACAGATTCTTCGCCCATTTCTCCTGGTAAAGACAACACAATATATTAACAATTAGATTCTCTTAGAATACCCAACAAGAAAAATACAATCATCAAACCTTGACATGCGTGCTGGGGAAAGCTGAAGTCCTTAGAGTCTCTTGAGTTTCATCAGTTGGTTTTCTTTTTGGCACACTAAGTACAAGAGCAGTTTGATCCAAAGTTGCTGCAGTTGATGTTATGCGATAACCTGCATCCCACCTTTTGTGAACTCCTTCACTCGGGTAAAGAAAATCAAGTTCCACAACCTGTTATCAAACCCCCAATCATATCTAATCAATGTCTATTATTATTTAAAGAATAAATCCAACCATCAAGAAAGAAGAAAGAATGACCTGATCAGCGAATCCAGCACCACGCGACATAACAATCGCCCATCTACTTCCGGCAGTGGCCATGGAGGATACATAGAACCCTTCCCTCCATTTCTTATTTATCCATTTAAATGGAAATGATTCACTTACTTTGTAAGACTGCTGCAAATATTGTGTACCTAAACTTACAAAAACATGATACATATTAAGTAACAAAAGAGAGATGATTGTATTTCCAATAAAGCCATTGAATTGTGAATCATACCTTTAGACATTACAACTAAAGAACTTCCATTGTTGGCACCTGCTACTGCAGTAATATAAAAATTCTTCTCCCATTGGTCCATAATCCATTCCTTTATAACAAACATGAAGAAACTAGTTAGTCCTGACCTGTCTTAAACTAAATTATCTTCATAATAATAATATACGCAACCTTGTGAAGAAAATTTGGGGAAAGCTCGTAGACTTGGTCCGTGAAGCCAGTTCCAGCATCCATTATCAATGCCCAAAGGTTTGAACTAGAAGCGACACAGCTTACATATAACCCATCTTCATTTCCTTTATCTATGTGCTGTGCGATTCTCATGTCAGCCACGTTATAGTGATATCTGCGAATTAGAAGAAAGGCAAAGGTATAAATAATTAGCTACAACTTTTTATTTATTTTAATTTAAGAAGCAAACTTCTGCTACTTTTACCTTTGCTTCATAGGTCGCCTACCATTGTACACACTAATCCATTGATTCGCTGGCATTCCCATTCTAACCTTCTTCTTAGGCTGTTCATCGTCATCTTCCTCGATGGTTAGCCGCCCCCTTTTATGACCAACCTGATAAATAAGCTATAATCATGGACAGTAACATGTTAGAGACCAATCTATATTATGAAACAAGACAGTTCGTATGAAAAACTATAGATGAGATTAGTAAATATTGATTTATTTGATTAAACATCCCAAGAGTTGAGGAGTAAAATGAATGTCATTGTAACATTTTGAGTTTCTGGATATGAAGTTTGTTAAAAAAATGGTAGTGTTACGCATCAAGTGTCAATTAAATGGCCCAAAAAGGAAGATTGTAAATGGAAATACCTTTTGAGCTCCATCTGTGTTGATAGGTCTGATATCAGGATTAGGTCCAACTATTCCATCAAAAAGGGATATATATTTTGCATAGTTAGGCTCCTCGTCGAACTTCAGATTAACTACATACTCAACAAACTGTTTAAAAGGAGCAGGGGAGAAGCAACATAAGGTCTCGGGAGAAATTCCCATCTTCTTCTTGCAAACAAGGAAACCTTTGTTGTCACCCTAGATAAATAAAGGGTTGTTAGGACAATACTGCAGGAACAAAATATCATCAAAGAATTCAAAACGCTTAAGAATAATCACCTGGTATCCTTGCCAAGGCAACCTGCCTCTAAGAAGAAATATAAGTGTGTAAGCAAGTGATTCTAGATCATCCCTTCTACTCTCGGTTCTTCCAAGATGTGCATGTGCACTTGCATATCTTACTGTTCCCCTGTACCATCAAAACAACGTACCTTTGTTATAAAAAAGAATGTGGTTAGCAAGATTATTATTGCTTATTATATTTCAGTTCCACATACCTAAAAACATCCGGCCTTTGATCATATTCGACATGTGATCCAGTTGAACTATCTCGCCATCTGGTGGCTGCAAGACAAAAATGACATAATTTGAAGACATCTTCTTAAGTATAATCATTCAACTAGAAAGATTTATGTTCCACATATTTACCTAACCCCAAGTCAACTAGAAATAGCTTCTTTTCATCAGAGGTCCCAGGTAGACCAAGCAAAAAGTTCTCAGGTTTTACATCCCCGTGCACAAACCTAAACAAATTTGCAGTATAGGAAATTTATATATATATATATATATATATATACTAAAATTTTCACAACATATAAAGAAAGTCAAATAACTTACCCTCGGGAATGCATCTTTTCTAGGATGGAGATTGCCTCAATGGCAATACATGCAACCATTTCAGTTGACATCCTGAATAAACAAAGAACATTTTACAAGAATGATCAGCATAAGTAGAAAAAATAGAATGGGGATTAGATCCAGATCAGATGTTATCCACGACACACTTAGTTAGAAATGTAGACGATTAGACTTTATTGACACTTTGTATTCAACTGGTGAATTATGATGTATAATTTTTCTTTTGAAAACGAGAACTGAGCATATTCAGCTTCTCATTTTGGTCCTGTAAATCTTCATTATGAATACAAGGTTTTTTCCTTTACATAAAAAAAGTCAATAAAAGTACAAATTCACAAGAAGCTTACGTGTGGCCGTTGTTATTCCACACATCCCATAAGCTAGGTCCTAGTATATCCATAACCTGCAAAAGTTTTGGGTCATCAGGTGGAACCAGTAGGTTTCTTTTAATTTTTGAAACCAAGATTTTTTCCTATGCATGTATGAAACGTTGCAGAAAAAGGCATACCATAATATAGTAGTCCCCTTGTCTTCCCTTGAAATGGACCCTGGGCACACCATGACTCCCACCAAGAGCACTGCAAAATCAGTAGAATGAAGTTAAATGTATTGAAGAATAGGGATGCACAAAATATGTAACCAAATAACCACATATCTTCTTCACCTGTAAACTTGCCACTCATAGGGCGGCCCATAATTACACCCTTTGCTAGTTCTATGCTCAAGTTTCAAAGCTACCTATTGATATCAAAACAGACAACATAGATGTTAGGCAGAAGAACCTAAGATTATGTGGCGATTAGGATACTACAAGTAATCATTTACCTCTAAAGGCCCTTGATTTTTTTCATTTGGATTTGGAATTGGAATAATTCGACGACCAGAATAAACTTGTCCAAAACCTCCTTTACCCAGTTTTCTTTCAACTCGATATGTAGGGGAATTACCGACCTGGACCTATCATAGAGAAAAATGAAAGTATAAATGTCTCCTTCGTATATAACACTTATACGAATTAAATCCAACACGTGTAAAAGATTTACCAAAATGGCAACCACATAAGTTTCCTACAATAAAAGGATTGCTTTTTAACAATATAAAACACAAATATAGTGAACAGGATGAGAACAGGGTATATTAGCCAAAAACAAAGCATCCTCACCCTGTCAAATTGTCTAAAAAATTCATATAAAATCTAGATTGGCGTGACTACGCTCTATAAACATGGCATATCGTGATGGGTTAGTTCTGAAAGCTTTTTCCAAAGCAAGAATATCCAAGTAATTACCTCCATGAAATCTGAATTTTCTAAGTCTTAATCAAACATTCAAAAGGGTGAAACCTGATGAAGTTGAAGAAAAGTGGAATCTTATACAAACCAAAGTACAAATCAAATAACATGGAAAATGTTCTTATCCCAAAAAAAAACATAAAAAAATATCAAACCTTATCAGGTAGAGGAGCTGTGCTTCCTTCATCTTCAGTAGCCAATCCCTTATCACCGTTACGTCCACCGCTGTTATGATCGCCCATATCTCTCTCACCAACCCCTTCCTTTGTTCCTACAACCTCAACACCCACAAATTTCCTATCTTCTTCTTGTTCACGAACTTCAATTGGTAGGACACCACCAGTTTCAAGCTTCACAACCCTTTTATCGTCGTCTTCACCACCCTCCTTCGCCTTCACCTGTGCTTTCCGTCTCTGGCTAGTCCTTACGGGTCTCGCCCTCGTCTTGTCTTCCGCTTTTCCCCTCGGTTCAGCCGCGACAACTTGTTGTTGCTTCTGTTGTTGCTGCTGCCTTGTGGGTCTCCCTCTCCGGACTCCGCTACGCAATTGAGGCATGTCGATCATCCATTAATTCTGCAACGATGACAAATTTTCAAGAACGACCGACATTACGAGTTGCGATCTTCACATTCACGGATCAATCCAATCAGTTGAGAATTGGTCTAAATGATCAAAATCAGAATCGAAAGGAAAAGGATCGTAAGGGATGTGCTGGTATATAGAGAGGAAAATAGGGTTTGCTTTCTCAGAATTTCAGAGATCTAGAGAGAGAGAGAGATTGATAGAGAGAGAGTCGGAGATGATACTTGAAAGAGAAGCAGTAGTATAAAATAGTTGGATTTTTTTTTTTATTATTTTAAATTATTTTTTTTTTATTTTTTTTGATAGGCCAGAAAAAGAAAATTAATTATATTTTTTCGAGGTTCTGACGGTTTATTCTCCATAGACCGTTAGATTTTAGAATTTGATGACGTGGATGTTTATTCCAAATGCAAAGCGCAGGAGATTATCGTGCACCTCCCTAGCACATGATCATATCGAATAATAATTATTTTTAAAATATAATATATATATTTTTAATGAAAATAAGTAATAACACCCCACGATTTATTTTTATTTAAAGCGTAAGTAAAAATTGAATGAAATATATATATTTTTTTAAAACAAATTGAGAAATTCTAATTAAAATTATGATTGATTTTAGTAAAAAATAAAATATTTTAAAAAGGAAATAAATATTGTTTTTAATTAGGTTGATTAGTATTAAAGTTAGTAATAATATAATTTGACAATCACCAAACAACATAAAGGGTAACAGATGGCATAAAATTTGATTAAAAAAGTATTTTATAATAGATCAATATTTAAAAAGTATACATTTTATATTTATGGCTATTTAAAAAGTTAAAGTGTTAAATATATTATTATGATATAATAAAAAAAATGATTAAAAAATTATTATTATTTTGAAAAAGGTTCTTATATATTAAAATAATGAAAATGTTTAAGTAAAAAAAAATGACATAAAGAGAAATAAATAAAAATAAATAAAATTTACTCAATAGGTTATCGAGCTCGTAAGTCATTGATAAGAATAATTCAATCCCCGACAGCCTCTACCGGTTTTCCATAATTAATCTTAGAAAACATCATAATAATAGCATTACGAATAATACATACCGAATGACTACGATTATTGAAAGTTCGACGATTTATCTTTAACCAATTAGTACACCAAAAAATAATTAGAATGGTAACCCAATTATGTAGGTTTGTTATATTACCCGCATCAATTCAAATTTTTCAACAACTACCAAAAGACTCGAGCATCACCCAATGAATCTCAATGATACTCCATAAAAGACTTCAGATACTAGTCACCCCTCGATAGTGCAAAAGTAAGTGAGTTGCCGATTCAACCTCCTCGTAACACATACGACTAACCATAATACAATTTATTTTCATGCACATATCATTCGTAAAAAATTCACCGTGAATAACGCTTCATCCAAAGAACGAGATCTTGGATGAAATTTTTGACTCCTAAAGTTTCTCCCAACAAAAATTATATGAACTCATTTTAGAGAATAACTTGTAGCAATGCATCACATAGAAATTATCCATATATTGTCAACGCATAACGTCTTGTTAATACGGATCACTTGTTTGTGTCCTATCAAAAGTAACTCTATTATGAGACGAATTCTCCATAATATTTAATTTTTTTCTATATATATAATTCGGCTAGCGAAACCACTAGACCGAAGATTAAACATGTCCTTACCAGTGACATTTCTACATATAATAATGGAAGCAAACTCATCATACGTCGTAGCTAGACTTTTGACACTACATCAACTATCGTCCCAAATATTGATCAAAGAACCATCTCCACAATGAATATAGATGACTCACGAAAACTTTTTCACATAAAATAAATTCTCCTCCAAATGATACACCTCGCTAAATAATTAGACATTTTTGTGAACCAACCTGACCAATCGTAACCATACTTACATTTGATCATTGATGCCCAAAGACTATTTGGTTCCGTTGCAAATCTACAACATCATTTTGATAGAAAAACCTTATTAAAGGAATAATAAATGACAAGACAAAACATGATATGTGTGGGCATAAATGACAACACTTTGAAGGAGGATTAATAGACATTTTTCAAAATTATTTTTCTATTTTTCCATCTAGATACATCTTAGTAATACTCGAGATACAAAATAAAAGGGGAAATTAGACTAAATGACCCTAAAGATAGGGTCATTTGCATCCGTGGTCACTAATAATTAAATTTGATCTGGTGACCACTTTATTTTTTTTTTTGACAAAATTACCCTTTTCGCGTAACGCGAAGTGAAACAGTATTGATATATACTTAAATTTTTCATTTCCTTCATTTTGTTTCTCTCTCTTCTCTTTCTTCTCTCTCTTCTCTCTTCTTTCTTTGTTTTGTTCGTCGACGGCGACTACGACTATTCTCCATTAATCTACAAAGATAAGAAAACCTTAACCTGAATCGATGTTTATAATACAGATTTATGTTCTTATTTCCATACCTTCATTTTAAACCCTAACTCTAACCCAAATTGATTTATGTTCATGTTTCCAGCATCTCCATCTGAAAACCCTAAATCAATTAAATCTGTTCATATTGGTTCATATTTGTTCATACTGGTTCATACTGGTTCATATTGATTCATATTGGTTCATTTTTTTGTTCATCTTATTATTCTTATGTCGATGATGATATTTGCAGATCATATGGGTTCTGTTTCGCGAAGGGCATCTCGTTACGCGAAGGGCTTCTCATTTCGCGAAGGGCTTCTCGTTACGCGAAGTGCTTCTCGTTACGCGAAGTGCTTCTCGTTACGCGAAGTGCTTCTCGTTACGCGAAGTGATTCTCATTACGCGAAGGGTTTCTCGTTACGCGAAGGGTTTCTCGTTACGCGAAGGGCTTCTCGTTTCGTCATATGGGGCTGGATTCAGTGAAGAAGTACTTACAGCAAGACGGAAACTGGCTAAGTGTCGACGTTATAGATGAAGGATTTTCTCAATAGTCAATACAATTGAGTTGTTTTTATTTAGGTGTTCTATAATTATATGTTAAAGGGTTTATTTATAGAATTGCATTTTGAAAGGGGGGGGAGACATAGAGAAATTGAGATTGGACTTGGATAAACTTCCCTTCATATTAAGGGACTTTAATCAAATTTGCATTATTAAACCTAATCCTAATGGACATTAAAATAAGCTTCATTTCCTCAAATTCTCTAATTAAAATGAAGATTCATTTTTCTTTTGTCTGTTTTATTTTTTTAATCAGATATATATAAAGTTTTTCTAATTATTAATGTAATATTGTACTTTCATCCTGTTACCTAAAGAAATCAAATGATAAACATATTTTTGTTATTTACAATTTGGGATAGAAATTTAAGACAAAACTCACCAAAATGTAATGTTTTTATCATTCATACTCACCAAGAAGTTTCAAAATAGACTAGAGAGTTATCATATATAAAGCTATAAAAAAACAAAAAATGGAGGACCAGTCTAGTTATTATTTGAACAAATAAGATATATCTTTTCTTTGGATATTGGTGGTAGTCTATTATGGAAATGAAGAATTGTTCTCATTCACCTAATCATTCACCTAATATTTTCTTTGTCCTCGTCAATTTGTTCTAGTTGTTCATATTGCGCACCATCACGCCCATTATTATGATTGTCTGAATTTCTTTGTCCTCGTCGACGACATTCATGTTCATACAATCCCTCCACTTCATCCTCCGGTTCATCACGATCCTTTGGCTTCTCATAAGATCGCTGACGAGATTTCTCCCTATCACCCTCTCTATCTCTTCCCTTTTCACGGGATTTTTCCCTACACATGATGGGGTGAACATTAGAATCATTCATATCAAAATGCACAAACTGAAATTCAGATTAAAAAAACACTAACTGTGTTTGGGAGAGGTACAATTCCAATTCTTTTGTTTGTTTAACAATTTAAAACTAAGAATTCAAATGAAAGCACCAAGGGTGTATGTAGTATTACCGGTCTGCATGATGATCAGCCCTTTAGTATTCGTAGTGCCTATGTAGTATGTCCTTCGCGAAACGAGAAGCCCTTCGCGTAACGAAAAGCCCTTCACGTAACGAGAAGCCCTTCGCGTAACGAGAAGCCCTTCGCGTAACGAGAAGCCCTTCGCGTAACGAGAAGCACTTTGCGAAACAGAACCCATATGATCTGCAAATATCATCATCGACATAAAAACAATAAGATGAACAAAAAAATGAACCAATATGAATCACTATGAACCAGTATGAACCAATATGAACAAATATGAACCAATATGAACCAATATAAACCAATATGAACAGATTTAATTGATTTAGAGTTAGAGTTTGATTAAGAACAATATAAATCGTTTGAAATGAAGATAATAGACAATATAAACATAAATTTATTTAGGATTTTCAGATGGAGATACTGGAAACATGAACATAAATCGATTTGAGTTAGGGTTAGGGTTTGAAATGAAAATATGGAAATAAGAATATAAATCTGTATTATAAACATCGATTCAGGTTAAGGTTTCTTATCTTTGTAGATTAATGGGGAATAGTCGTAGTCGCCGTCGCCGCCGCCGAACAAGAACAAAGAAAAAGAGAGAAGAGAGAGAAGAAAGAGAAGAGAGAGAAACAAAATGAAGAAAATGAAAATTTTAAGTATTTATATTAACCTAATTCACTTCGCGTTTCTCGAAGTCCCTTCGCGTTTCTCGAAGTCCCTTCGCGTTTCTCGAAGTCCCTTCGCGTTACGCGAAAAGGGTAATTTTGTCAAAAAAAAATAAAGTGATCATCAGATCAAATTTAATTATTAGTGACCACGGATGCAAATGACCCTATCTTTAAGGTTATTTAGTCCAATTTCCCAAATAAAAGACATACATTTGTTAATTAAAATTTTATTCAATTTGATTGATTATTATAGTTAATTATTTATTACTATTTTTATACTTAATATATAATATATTTTAATTTTTAATTTTAATTATGTTAATTAGTATAAAGGTTCTAATAATACTAGCATTTAGCCCGTGCATTTGCACGAGTAATAATATAAAAAACCGTGAAAAAATTACAGATTATATTTTTAATTTTATTTTTAACCGTTTTAAGTTTATGGGTGGGTCAACCCACAATCCGAACCAAGTATCTATTTACTCAACATTATTATATATTAGTTAGTTAAAAAGTTGAACTTATATTAATATTAAAACGTCACGCGTTTATCAAATTTGGTGTTGAATTTAAAATATAAAGTCTTTGTAGCCTAGTTGGTTAAAGAGTTGTATTTGTTTTGATAGGTTGCAAGTTCGAAACATACCTCTAGCATTTTTAATTTTATTTTTAACTGTTTTAAATTTAAAAACGGGTCAACCACAATCCAACCCAAGTATCCAAATTAATTATATATATATATATATATATATATATATATATATATATATATATATATATATATATATATATATATATATATATATATATATATATATATATATATATATATATATAGAGAGAGAGAGAGAGATAGATAATTTAACAATATCCAGATAACACAAAGTAAGACATAAAATTTGATTTAACGGGTCAATATTCATAAAACATATATTTAATATTTTTAACTATTTAAGAAAGTAAGTTTTTATTTATTTAGGTGGTTAGTATAATTTATCTATCCTTAGTATCTTAGGCTAAATCTTTTCATTTACTATCCTATACAAGATAAAAAGGAAAAATGTGTTAAAATATATAATGGCCCTATTTTAACCTAGTTTCCTGCACTACGATCTTTTTTTTAATTTACTTTAAAATAATACTTTTGTATATTTATTAGATTATTCATTTAAATGAAATAATGTTTTTTTAATTAGATATATCTTAACAAATTTAATAATTAAACTCCACCTCTCCTAACAACTCCTAACAACAGGCCAATATATTTTGAACTATTATTATAATTTATTTTTATGTTATTTGTTTTATATTTCAAATTTTATAAATCTAACCATTAATATATTTTATAAGTTTCAAATAATAATCTTTTTTATCTAATTAAATAAAGTCTTTATATTTATTTTTTCTCGACTATATGGACTGAAATCATTGAACTAGTAAATTGTGCTATGTAGTATTATACAAATTTTAAAATACTAAATATCCAAACTTTAAGGTCCTTTAAATTATAAGAAAGTTTGTGAGTTAACTTAATCAATAACTTTTAGGGAAAAAACAGACTTTAGAAAATAAAAATAAGAATTTCAGAAATATCCCAAGTATCAAGTGTCATGAATTAAATCCAAATAAATCTAACATCTCATAATTAATAATTTATTATTTATATTGTTAGAATACATTTGACCCAGTTAATCCAGTTTTATAAAAAACCCTCTTTACTTCCTAATTTTAATTAGTTGTTTTTTTAAAAACCATTATATTTTGATGATTGGAATTTACACCATTCTAATTTTCAATTAGATCTGAATAAACATTAAATTATAATTTAATTACTTAGAAAAATTATAAAATTATAATTTAATTTTAATATTTATATTTTAAAAAAATTATAATAAAAAAATTTAAATATATATTATAACTTAAGTATTCAAAGTTTGTTTAAATGTCTATTCTCATTAATAATAATAAATAAAAGAAAAAAGTTTACATTTAAATAAAAGAAAAAAGTTTACATTAGTATAAAATTACAATTCAATTTTAATATTTATATTTTAAAAAGTTAATAATAAAAATAAGTTGAATATATATTACTAGGAATAATAAAGAGATGGAATATAAGAGAATAATGTGTCACAAAGACGAAAAAAATAAAGTGAGAAAAAAAAATTTATTATTTTTTCAACAACTCATAAATTTTTTCAAATCTTTTGTTCAAATCTTTTCAAATTTTTATTCTCATTAATAATAATAAAATAATAATAATATCATTTTTGCTAAGTACATTTATTTTAAAATTTAACATTTATTTTATTTTTTTATTAAATTTTCAATCCATTAAATAAATAAATAAATGACAAATTATTCTTTCCAACTTTGTTATCTATATATTTTTCAACTTACTAAATTAATTATTTTATCACTTTTTATTTCTTAAGTCACTACTTTTAAATCTTAAAACAATTCTTACCATCACTTGGACTAAAGTTATATATATAAGATTTGTGAAAAGTTAATTTAGTAAATCTTAAAGTTCAACCCATTAGATGTATTATAACTGAAATTGATAATTTTATAAGAACAAAATTCTTAATCTTTATGAGAATAGAGACGACTTTAACAGTTGCCAACTTCTTCTTCTTTCTTCTCCAAATCCTAGAGAGAGAGAGGTGGTGAAAAACTGAAAATGGGTTTTGGGAAAATCTTCTTCACGATGATCATAGTTTGTTCAGTAGCTCTGATCACATACAACGTAATAATGTCGTCCAACGCTCCTCTCAAACAAGATTTCCCCGGTCCATCCAACTTCTCCAACGTTGACCCCATCATCATCAAGTTACCCGGCGCCGCCGTCAAAAACAACCGCCGACTCTTCCACACAGCCGTAACATCCTCAGATTCCGTCTACAACACCTGGCAATGTCAGATTATGTATTACTGGTTCCAAAAGTTCAAGAACCAACCCGGTTCTGACATGGGCGGATTCACCAGAATCCTTCATTCTGGTAAACCCGACAACTTAATGAACCAGATCCCAACTTTTGTTGCTCAACCTCTCCCAGAAGGGATGGATCAGGTCAAGAAAGTTACTCAATTTTCTTTTTCAACTTTTGTTTATGACGATGAAACTGACTGGGATTTCATTAAGACAGGGTTATGTAGTGTTGAACAGACCTTGGGCATTTGTTCAATGGCTTCGGGAGGCTCAGATTGAAGAGGATTATATATTGATGTCTGAGCCTGATCATATAATAGTGAAACCCATTCCAAATCTATGTAGAAATGCAAATGGAGGAGCTGCATTTCCTTTCTTTTACATTGAGCCTAAAAAGTATGAATCTGAACTTCGTAAATATTTTCCAGAGGAGAAAGGACCCATTACTAAAATTGATCCAATTGGAAACTCACCGGTTATTGTTGGAAAGGTATTCCATCTATACATATATGAAAATTCTCTGTTAGTTCTTCTCATAATAATCATATTATGGTCATAGGAACACCTTAAGAAAATCGCTCAAACTTGGATGAATGTCTCGTTAGCAATGAAAAAAGACCCTGAAACCGATAAGAAATTCGGTTGGGTTCTTGAGATGTAAGTTTGATTGATTACTATAATTTATTGAAAAAATTTGTAGCCTATGGTTTTGTAAATGAATATTATTATTGGGTTTCAGGTATGCATATGCTGTTGCATCTGCTTATCATGGTGTTAGCAACACCTTGTACAAAGATTTCATGATTCAGGTAAAATTTCTATCTTCTGAAATTCCTAAAATGAACAAGACATTTTTATTAGTTCTTTTTGTTACGCAGCCTCCGTGGGATACTAAAGTTGGGAACAAGTACATCATTCATTACACATATGGATGCGACTACGATATGAAGGGTAAGTTAACTTACGGAAAGATTGGAGAGTGGAGATTTGATAAGCGATCTTACGAACATGTTTATCCTCCAAGAAACCTTTCATTGCCACCGCCGGGTGTACCTGAAAGTGTGGTAAGTTTACTTAGACAGTGTAATTTTGGTTGATCATAAAATAAGAGAACCTGTTCTATGGCAGGTTACACTTGTGAAAATGGTTAACGAAGCAACAGAAAATATACCCAACTGGGGTGGGTAAAATAACTCGAAAAGGGCTGCTGAAGAAGTTTGTGTTTATACAGTTGTTTTAGTCTAAACAAATGAATACAGAGAGCAAAATGTGTTTCTATTTTCTATTACAAACGCAAATCAATGTAAGCAGAGATAAGATTGATAAAATTCCTCATGTAGCAGCATCTGCGCACTTCATCCTTTCTTCAACAAGTTCGATGCAACGGTACAGAACAAATTCAACTGGATTCAAACTACATAGAACTTCCATTGCCAATTTATTATCGGAATCTTCTCGATTTTCTTTCATACAGCCTGTCACAATCACTCTCAATGGTAAAAGCCATTCGTTATATGCCTTTTGTAACTTGTCTCGGGATAGAACTCCAGTGTAGTTAGTGTTACCTGTTCATTGCATTCACTCAAACTCATCACTATACAGGATAAAACCCTATTTTGGAAATACTCCACTATGCTGATTCACAACAGAAAATTACTTTATCTATCAAATCAACTAATTGTTACATAAACAAGTCTTTTTGAAATTTTATTTCATTTGGGTGTAAAAAACACAAGAACAAACATTTAGAATGAACAAAGAGAAGTAATATAGTTAGTCTTAGTGAAATAGAAGAAAGAGACTGTTCTTACTTGTTAACTCAGATAGCAGAATGAACCTGTACATATTAAGAGCAGCTAATACCTGTCAAAAAAACACATGGAAATTTATTTTTATTTTTTTAGCAGTTTACAGTTTCAAAACAAACAATCTGTCTTTCTTCTTATTATGAGATCAATTTATATTAAATCCTCATATCTATTTATAACACCATATTCAACCATGGGACACACATTTGAGTGAAAACTTGTAAAAAAAAAATTAGATTTTGCTACATATTTTTTTAGATCGCACATTTTAGCTAATGTGACAAATAAACTCGTACCGAAAAGGAAAATGAGATAAAACTAAATACTGGAAACCCAAGAAGAGAAATACCGAATCAACATTCTCAGGAAGGGGCGGAGGTCCTCCATGTGGAGGCCTTAAAACAAACTCCACTGCTTCAAGTACACCTGAATTCCAAAATGCGTTATTTTGTGGTCCCTTTGCTTTCTCCCCAGATGAATGGTTTCCATGCATCTCTTCTTTAAGGCAATCAAGAAGTATTGCAATCTGTTGGAAGAAGATGTTACCATAAATATAAGAGTTGGAAATGCACATTAAATTATCGAAGCTGTAAGTTAGATGAGAATCAAATTGGTATTATTATACCATAGAAGACGATTTGCTATTTCTAATCAAAGCCATGAAAATGTCAAATCTTAGAGAAGCTGGAAAATCTGCCAGAACCTGCAACAGAAATAAAATTGTTTCTACTTTTGGTAATAAATTAATAATAGCCAACACCACCTGATATAACTTTACCTTTTTCATTGCAGTAAAAGCATTCTTCCTTAACTCTCTATTCGGTGCAAAGATCAGAATAATCTTCACAGCCTGAATTGTTTCATTTCAATTATCAAATAAACAAACAAGGAAACGACATTGAAATCTAACCACTAAGGAAAATAGAAAGATCCTACCTGTAAAAAAGCAAACAGATTAGGCATTTGAAATGAACACTCTATGTTTGCATCACTGTACTGATAAGTTATATTTCCGTCAAAAATCCATAGAAGGAAATTCATGGTGTACTCCTTGAATATCCATGTCAAGTGGACACACGAAAATATGTGCCTCAACATGCCCAGCATTTGCCACCTTTTAGCCTGGTTATTGGACAATTCTTTCTTGAGAATAGCCAAGTCTTCATTCATAGACTGAGCAACCTCATTGAACTGATGGCCCCAAATAACTGTGCAGAAAACATACAAGAGCCAAGGAGAACTGAATAAAAAAATGAAACAGAAAAACAACCCATATATTCATCTCCAAAGTAATACAATTTAAAAGATTGAGACAGCGACATTGCATTAAACCTATAAACCTGCAAGTGATGCTCCAAGGTTGGTATGAGAAAAACAGCCCATATATTCATCTCCAAGCTCTGCACAATAAGAGAAATAAATCAATAAGCAAAGTCATCCACACATTAAGTGATTATTCTGAGGATAATTCAAACAAATTCAGTTCAATGACCATAAAGAATATGGTATATATTTTTTTTATTGTTGTTTCTACAAATGCAAATTGACCTCCATCATTTCACACCTAATGAATTTGATGACAATATTTTTTTGACCCAATGAATCTCAACATTTATGTCTAGACTCTAGATCATTCCTTTGTCATAACAGAATTACCAAAGTATATGTTTGACCTTTCAGGTACACTACCAAAAAATCAAAATACATGTACCATCTCATTCTTAATATTTTAAATAAGAAAATAGTCAAAATACTATAGTTTAGATATAAGTCACAACATGATTTGTCATGGGTTACGCAATTAAAAAAAGTCATCAAAGGAAACAGGAACCAAAAATAAAATTAAAAAAATACTAGAAAAACCCACATTTTCAAGAATAATGTAACACATGCATGTTAAAATGGATGAAAAATCAATAATCACCAAGAGAATGAAATGTGGGAGGTAACTAGGTAAGGCAGTTATATATTGCTGATTGATGACAATCCTGAAAATAAGGTTACCAATTTGTTGAAAACTTAAAGGAGTATTAATTTGTGATCTCTTAACTCAATCCACTGTTTAGTTTTTTTGTTTTTTTAGTACAGGAAGCTAGCACGACCTCCACTTCAACTTAAGACATTTTAAGTGAGAATTAATTCCGTGACTTTTGGTAGTTTCATAGATATTGGGATTAGAAAACTTCCAAGTATTAGCACTAAGATAGATTATGTTCTAAGCATTTTCAGTAAGAATTTTTAGAAAACTAATAAGGACTATCAAATTAACTACTTTGAATGTATGACATTTCGGTGAGAAGTGGAGAGGGTGATCAAGACATGTATTTCTGAATCCATATTTTTTATCATTATTAATGGCGAAGAGTGCGAGTCATGATTTGTTTTGTCAAGAACTCATTTCAAAACAACTTCATTTTAAAACAGAACTAATCTACAGTGAAGATACGGGCTGCATTCAATCCAAACCAGTATAGTTACCCGGTTTGTTAGACCAGGTAATGTGTCTATAAATGACAAAACAAATGCACCATGATCAAGAATACTTACCTTCAAACACATTTCTAGAAATTGCATCACTTTCCCCTGTAATCAAGCCAAAATATGACAAATTGCAGTACTTGAGTAGCTGGGATAGTTGCAATACCAAAGGCAGATGGCTTGAGACATTGTCCCTAACGCTAATAGAGACAAGAGCCTGCACATGTGAAGAATCTTTTGTCAGATAAAAGAGAAAATGCAGTGCAACTACCATGTAGACAGGGAAAGTCATTCAAACAAGATCAAAACAGAGACCTAAGCCTCTTAGTTACAGACTCTTACCAGTTACCACTTAAGCTATCCTTGGGAGGATTTAACAATTTAGCCTAAATAAATTTGTTAGGAAAGTAGAAACTTAAAATGAATAGTAGAAATTGGTGAGAAATGCCAACCATTATTTGCAAGACAAATAAACGAAGTAGGTCACGAAGTACATTTTCTTTGCCTCCTGTTACATAAAGTTGATATTACAATATCAGAATCCTATAGAATCATATTGCAAAATCCAAGCTAAAGCGAACAACTTACCACTTAATTTCTCACAAACTGCTACTATTGAATTAGAAATGCATATTGATTTGTTAAGAAGATCCTTAACATCCTTAACATCCTCGGTATCCTCGTCTAATTGTGCACATGTAGACTTTAGAACATTGAGCACAACAGGGATTGCTTCTTTTATTTGCTCAAACTGACGCCTCTGGATGGAAACAAAGACTGGAAAGAAAATAAGTCATTAATTGTGTGAGTCAACTGAAAGAAGTACTAGTAAAGATGAAATAGATTCCTATGTCCTAAGAGGCCATTCATATCAAACCCTAACATTTTGGAATATCTAGATATTATATATTCCTAGAATTATAGAATGATTGCTTCACATCATATCATAAAAAGTACTAAGATATGATGAATATGTTAATTCAATAAATCAATGGAAGGTAGCATAGTGGTAAGAGTCGGCTTATGAGACTAAAATGTCACGGGTTTGATTCCAACTGAAAGCGGGAGACATGGATGCTAGTTTTCCTTAATTAAAAAAAAAAGCAATGGAAGGTACTCTATTATGCAAGACAACACTGTCAACAACGCACCCCTTTCGTCTTCTACATGGGATTAGAAATTTGAATTACGAATTAAGGGTTTCATCCTTTGACATTCCACTGGTAGGAGGAATTTTCTATTATAAATATCTGTTCTTAATTTGACATAGAGAAAATTCTAGACATTGTATTTATATGGAATTGAGAGAAGCGAAAGAAAGGGAGAATACTAGTTAGAGAGAATCCAGGCAAGTAAAGGAATGCCAACAACATTTGACATTAGCCACATATGAAGAATTAGTGGAAAATAAAAGCCATTAACCAAGATACTGCCAATCCAGAAGCAAAGCATTTTCAAACTAAAAAGCACAAAACCTAGCAATAATACTAGAGTTCAAATATTAATCAATGATCGATACTCGTATAGTAATATATAGCATATGTGGTACCTCTTGAGATACCATTAAGAAGTGGGGCAAAATAACTAGGAACTGTGATCATTTTCCCTGGAGAATCTAATGCCTGCAAGAATGAAAAAATAAACTAATTGACTGTTGAAATATTAGAATATTCAAAACATGAAATGACTGAAATGCATTAACAACCATTTTTCTTGCTTGTAGTATCTACTTCCCAATGCCTTAAGAATTTTGCATTGTTCATTCTTTATTTAATTGAAGCAGGAGATAATATAGGCAGAAGAACATATCACCAATTATCTTGTCAACTGAAGTTTGGAAACTTCACTAACAGAGAATAATCAAATGTTGTGAATCTGAACAACACTAATAGTTTACACATAACCAAATATAAAACGGAATTGACCGCAAAGATCACAATCCTCTGTTAGAACTGGCGCAAACAAAAATAAACAAGACGAATTAGAACGCGGATATACCTCACAGAGAATAGAAAGCATGTCGCGTGGGGAACAAGTCTGAGTAAACAAATTGATAACATCTTCAACTATATCATAGCACCTCTGCGAGACACTTGCAAACCTTGCAACAGCCTTGGGCAACTCGAAGGCAAGCCTGTCAATAACATCCTGAAAATAGGACAACGCGTTAATGGAAATTGAAACGAATATTCAGAAAGTCGAACACAGTCAGACAGACCTGTTCCAGAGAAGGTGAAGCAAGGAAACGATGAGTCTCGGTGAGAATTTGAAACGCATCATCTTCAGAATAAGAGTTGTCATCATCTGTATCTGATGCGACAACGGCGTCGCTAAATGAATTGAGGAATCCAACAAGTTCGGATATGGATTCATCGGAAAGACGAAAATCTCCAGATGCGATTGTCTATAAATCATTATCAGCAATCAGTTTAAGCTAGAAAACAGTGGTCAAGTAAGGTTAATTCAGTGTTTAAAGAGAGATTTCTCACTTCGGAGCATGAAATTAATCTTTGCTGAAGACGCGTCGTAAGATCATTTGACTGGAAAAGGCTCTCGATCGCTGTTGACATCGTCGGAGTGTAACTGCGGCGAATCTCAAACTGCGGCAAAAAAGTTGAAAATAAAAAACTGCGGCAAATCTTAAATTGTCTTCTTTATATATAGATGACAATTTACGAGGTATATTATTAATTTTAATTTTCTATGAAGTCACACCTAAAATACTAATAAATAAATTAAATATATAATATCACAAATATATTTATTTAACTTTTATATTTTAAAGAAATTTTAATTTTATTCTTTTATAATAATATAAAATTTTAATACATTACAAATATATATATATATATATATATATAATATTAAGAAAATTGTTTATATCATTTTATTAAAGTTTTTTTTATAAAATATGGTATAAAGATGGTCCTTCTCACATGGAAGAGACAAAACAGTCTTTTTAAAAATATATATATATTTACACTTTTATCCCTCTGGGATGGTAGTAAAAATATCCTCAATTTTCGGGCATTAATCTCCACCCCATTGTCATCCAGATCATGCTGCTGACTTTTATAAAAAAATTGATTATTTCAAATAATCATATTCCTAAGAACACCCACAATGAATCTATCATATTCTTAAGAACACCCACAATGAATCTATCAGTCAATTAAAGAGACCATACATGTTTCTTCAAGCTTGAGCTTCTTGCTCAAATCATTCAAAACAGAGTAAATTTCATTACACCTAAAATGCAACATATCAGAAGCACCAAACTGATGAACACAATCACCAATTTCAATCAAACTACAACCAAGAGGTTTCTTCACTCCTCTTTCCATCATCATCATCCTAATCGATTCTTTACTTCCTGCAAATCTCTTATTCGCCCCATAAAGATTACCAAGCAAAACATAAGTCCCACCATCCATTCTATCCATCTCGAAAATCCTCTCAGCAGCCCATTCTCCCGTTTCAATATCACCATGAATCCTACTCGCACTAAGAAGAGCACCCAATACAATTACATTCGGTTTCATTTCCATTCTCTCGATTAGCTCTTTCGCTTCCTTCACTAGCCCCGCACGCCCAAGAAGATCAACCATGCAACCGTAATGCTCCACTCCTAGTTTCACACCTTTGTATTTCATCGATTCAAAGTATTGTTTTCCTTTATCGATCAAACCGGAATGAGCACAAGCATGTAGAATTGTCAGAAAGGTGATTGAATCAGGTTTCATACCAGATTCTTCCATTTTGATGAACAAGTCTAATGCAGGTTCAGCAAACCCGTGTGAAGCATATCCTGCGATTATACTGTTCCATGTTGCTAATGTCCTTTCACTATAAGACATCTGATCAAACACTTCTCTAGCCATTTGAACAAAACCACATTTTGCATACATGTCTAACAAAGAAGTTGCAATAAATTTGTCCCAGATCCCATTACTAATCGCGTAATCTCTAACCCATTTTCCTAAATTGAATGCTCCGTCTTGTGCGCATCCGGATAAGAGAAGTGAAATTGAAAATTGATCGGGTTTCGCCATTGAATTGATCATCTCTCTGAAAAGGTCAATAGCATGAGACAAACAGCCAGCTCTACAATACCCATTGATCAACGAGTTCCACACCACTGTGTTCTTTTCAGGCATTTCATCGAACAGTCTGCGTGCATATTCTAAATGCCCACTTTTCATGTATAAATCTATCAGTGAAGCTCCAATCTTCACTTGTTTGCTTAACGTCGATTCTTTTATAACATATCCATGGATTTCTCTCCCCAATTCGAACTTTTTTGACTCTATACACGCAGTTATAATACCCACAATTGTCCCCTCACTAGGCTTAATAATGATGGTCATCATCATTTCTCTCCAAACCTGCAGAACCTCATGAATCAACCCTACTTTAGCATAACCATTTATCATCGAATTCCAAAACACAACATCTTTCCCTTGAAAATCATCAAACACTTTACGCGCATTCTCAAATTCTCCACAAACCATATAAAAATTAAGTAAAGAATTCTGTGAAAAACGATCAAATACCAAACCTTGTCTCACTCCCACTGCGTGTATCTCTTTACCTTTATCTATAGCGATTAGATTAGCGCACGCCTTAAGAACGAAAGTGCAAGTATATCGATCCAACATAACTTTTTCCTTCTCTCGCATTCTGTTGTACGTATGAATAGCCATGACTGGATTAGGCGAAACAGAATACGCCTTAATAATAACATTCCAGATGAAGATATCTGCTTCCGGAGTTGTGCTAAGTAATCGTGAGGCGTAATCAAGGCTTTCGTTAGAAAGTAAAGTAGGAGATAGCTTTTTAAGGATGATGTTTGTATAGGAATGGCCAAGAATGGTGGATTTAGCGTGAAATTGCTTGAATTGTTGGAGAGTTTTACATGATTCTATTAAAACCAGGAGAGATTCGTAGATACCTGCTCTCATACCAATTGAATTCGTCGTCGGTCGGTCGATCGGAATTCAAACACCGCCGGAATTGAAATGTCAGCTAGATCTTCTTCTCTTTCATTTCTTCTTCACTCACTTCTTTAAATGGCAAAAGGAACATATTTATCCCCCTTAACTTTTTAAAATAAATCATATTTGTCCTTTAACTTCTTAAAGAGCACATATAGAATGCTCTCTCGAATCGAATAAGGATGAACACCAACTATTTTCAAATCATCATTTTTATGCTTTTACAACCAATATATATATATAATAAATAAATAATTGTTTGTAGTCTCTATTTCTAGTAAAAATATCAGGTGGGTATAAAAATAAAAATTCGGGGATAATTAGGATTTGATACAATTTATAATCTTTATTTATAGTATCTTTTTCTTGTATGTTTCATTACTACTAATCAGATTCTTTAAGATCGTTTGATTGTCATCTTCTAATCATAATTAAGATTTGTCTAGTTTTGATTCTTGACCCTTCCACTTTTAAAATTTTAATGAAATAATTTTAATCGTTTTAAAAAAAATAAAAATTGTTTGACAAAATATATTATCAAAAAAATCATAAAAAGTAATAACATTTATTTCGATAATAAATATCTTGCGTTGCAAGAATTAATTAAATATATTAGAAGAAAAAGTAAGGCAATAAGATATTAAAGTCATTATAATCGTCGTAATAAAATACAAATAAATATTTTAAACATCGATCATGGTTAAAGTTAAAAATTGATATTTTAGAATTAATAATGTAGATATTATGTTTTCAAAATTATTTGATAAATTTTAAATAAATTCAAATTAAATGTACAAACAAATTACTAATTAAATTGATCAGATTAGAAACACATCAAACTCGAATAGTGTTTAGAACCATTTTTTTTATTGAATTTGTTAATATATAATTAAAGTATATTTTAAACCATCATTTTATATAAATAAATTTTAAAATAAAATATTAAAAAAAGTTGTTCAAATTGAAATTATTTCTAAATAAAGATAGACTTTCAAAATAGGAAAAATTATTAGAAAGACATTTAAATATCGTGTAATTACAACCATAAGGAGATCTTCAAAAGAGCAAATAATAAAAATTTTGAACACCAAAACTAACATTTACGACTAATTTTTACCCCACATTGGGCATTTTGCTTCATCTAACTCATTATTATTGACCAAATACCTACCCTCACTTTGGACATTTTACTCCAATTGATTCGTCAGTATCTATTACATTATAACCTCATTTGTGCATTTTGATTCAATTCGAACCATCATGCCCTTAATCCCCCAAATTCACACTCTAATCCCTTCTAAAATCTGACTATTCCCTTCATTTCTTAAATTTGCAATCACATATACCATTATTATTTTAATTTTTATAATACCCCTCTAAAATTCGCACAAACTATAATCGAATCATAGTCTCAATTTTGAAATGTGTACAATCACTATACCATTTGTAATTATTTAATTCAATTTATAATTTTGTATAGGTATATCTATTTTGTATATATACTCATAAGTGAGAAAAATAATCAAATAAAATTTTTATTTTTATTTAAATATATCACGAATTATTTTTTAAATAGGTTGTTATATATATATATATATATATATATATATTTAATATATAATTATATAGATTATGAGGTCATATCACTAAAATATGGAAAAATTTTCACCATTCTCATTTTTACAGTGGTAATTGTAAGGAAATTACTTTATGGAATGATCGATGGCACTCCAACAAAAAATTGTCAGACTCTTATCGGGACATTTTTGAAATCTCTAGTAAAAAGAGGCTAAAGTGACATACTGTTTTTATCTCTCTTCTAATCAAGTTATTTGAAGAATCTTTTAAATAAATGATTTTCCATCGAAGATGAAGGGAGATGAGATCTCCTCATAGATGCTCTTACGCATGTTTTGATTGACTACAAGTTTTTTTTGACCGACTTTCCCGATTTTAAAATTATCTAAATTTATCATGCGTCTCTTCAAAGGACTCCATCCCGGTTTTCTTAAAAAGAGGCGTGAAAAAAAAATCCATCAAAAATATCATTTTCTGGTTGAGAATCTATCAATGAAGGAGTCTTTACATCTAAACATCTGAAAAAGGAGTTCATCTTGCTAGCAGATATAATATTTATTTGAAAATTGAAAAATTTATTGATTATATTCTTCTTCATTGTGACATTGCTAAGAGCATGTGGACTCTTTTACAGAACCTTCTTTATTTTCAATGGGATATATCAACAAAAGTTATTGACTTCTAGGTTAAATGGAATGAATGAAGTTTTAACAACAACATCGCGGACGACTAAAAACTAATTCCCCTCATCATGTAGTGGACAATCTGAAAAGAAAGAAATATAAGTGTTTTCGATGGGTCTCAAAGAATTCATGTTATACAGGTTCATTTCAATCCAAAAAAAGTGGTTTGTACGGGATGATAATTTTTCGATATATTTGCATTTAAAATTGTTACGTTATTTTCTTATTTATTATTTTGATTTTTCCTTCACTTTTGTAACGTTTAAACGCATGATGCGCTCTTTCTTTAAAAATAAAAATTGATTTTTTCATTAAAAATAATTAAATTCATTAATATGTACTAATTAAATTTTAAATACATATCTGTTAAATCACGGGTTAGAATTATATTTAAATGAATGAATTCAATTATTTTTTTATTTTTTTTTGGTCTAACACAAATATTCAAATCACTTACATTCACATTCGACCCACTAATCTAACCAGTCTAAAATTAAGCATTATTAATATTATATATATATTATTTGTGCATTAAAAAATTTAGTGAATGTGTTCTAATTATTGGTTCAATCAATTTCCCATTTATTGAGATGTTTAAATGTTAGGTTTGTTAACGTCGTTCAAGTGATTTCTTACGTATGTGCTAATGAGAGCATCTTCACATTAATTTCTTCGCAACAATATTGATTGGCCAGTAATGACACTAATTTGTTAAAAAAATAAATACTTTAAAGATAAAAATTAAAATAGCAACTACATAAATGAAAATATTCAAATAAAACATATTTATTCATTAATTGAATATTTCATAAGTATTTTTAAAATGATGCAACTTCAACTCATAATAACCTTATTATATATATATCCCACCATATATAGTACCATACATACCTAATTAATCACATTTACATATGCCCACATTGCATATTCCACACTTACAATCTTTTCCCGAATGACAAAAAGTATTTTTAACCAAACTTTCATTTTGTTCACAACCACATGAACATCCGAAACTTTCCATTCTACATTTCCATGTATAGGTAAAGTGACATGTTGGTGTAGGCTCATTATCTTTACATTCCTTCGAGTATGAGTATAGTACACCTAATAATCTAAAAATTATTAAATTATAGATTAATAAATCATACCAAACTTATTTATTTTTAATTATATTCTCCATTCTTAAAGATAATAAAGTCCTTTTTTAATTTAAATCTTATTAAAAAAAACAATATCTGCATCTTGTTACCTCTCAATACATGACAAGATTTTTAAAACATATTTTTGACAAAATTTTATCATCTACAAATTATGTAGTACAAACATAAATAATTTTTTAATTAAAAATACTAATAACAATTCTATATCAATTTCTAGTATATATAGTGAGAGATTATTTCTTATTAGAGAATGAAAAAAATAAATACCTAACAAAACCATCAAGGCAATAAGTTGAATAGAAAAAGTCCTTCCCATATCTTTCAATTGAAACAATTAAGCAATAACAAAAAAAATTATGAAAATGCTTCTTCTTTCAATTTAAATCTTCAAGTTATTCAGGTCTCTATATATAGAGATAGACAAGTAATACATATGGTTGTGAAAATGAAAAAAAAAATGAAATAAAATTAATGTCGTCATAAGTTAGTTCAACTTTATGAGTAATATTGTAAAATATATCCTTATTACTTTATTTACATATCTATTATATATATTACCCAAATCTTTTATATAGATTACAATAATCTATTATATATATTACACAAATCTTTTATATAGATTACAAAAAAAGTCTGTATAGAAATAACTTTAGAGCTGGAGTTTGAGTTGGTTATGAAACTAGTTGAAAAATCAAGAAATAATTTTTTAATGCATTTCTGATTACATTTAGTATTAACATTTTTTAATTTATAATTTATAAGTTTGGTTATATTTTTATTAATTTTATATTTTAAAATTATTTTATATTTAATTAATTAATTAATCAATCATATTTAATTAAAATTGAATGATACAATACAAATTAATTTATTTTTTAAAGATAATTTTTTGTTATATTTAAAATTTTTAATTTTAATGAATAATAATTAGAGAATCGCAATATTAGTAAATTGTTCTTTTTATAAGTCATCATAATTTAAATGCTAAAAAAATCTTTAAATACACTCATTTCCTGACCATAAATATTTTCTTATAAAATTTAGTTATCCTCATCACTATCATAATAATTGTAAGGGTTGTCCAAACCTTATAGCTATAGTTTTTGTCAAACAAGAATGCCAAGCGTTTAGATACCCCAAAGCCACAATCAGCCACTTAGTATTTTTTCTATCCCGGGTCTCGTGACCCTCTGCGGTCTCGTTACGACTCCCAGGAAGGGCTAAGTAAAAACCGGCAAGGATGATCCGGACAATACAGCGAAACTATATGGTTCGAATGAAGAGAAAAAGAAAGAATTTTATTTTTAGGCTGTACACCTTATTTTCCTGGGATTGTAGTTCAATCGGTCAGAGCACCGCCCTGTCAAGGCGGAAGCTGCGGGTTCGAGCCCCGTCAGTCCCGACCCGACGGATTTAATATAGGAAAAAAGCTCACTTAGACGTATGTACTTGTATAAGTAGCTCACTTAAACGTATGTACTAATAAAAGGTCATTTAAACCTACGTACTATCAAAAATTGGCTCATTTAGCCTCTTTTAGTAACCATGGTTAACTTTTATTTTTCAATTTATATATTTATTAATTAAATATTAATATATTTTCTCTCTCTTTCCTTTTCATTTATTATTTCATTTATTACTAATAAATGAACCCTCTATTTTTATCTTTCTTATAATTTTTTTATTATTTTTATATGAGTATTTATGATTGATTATTTTAATTTTATTTTATACCTATGAACATTCATCATTAATTATTTTAACTCTATATTTCTTCTTCTTTTTTATATATATTTTTTATATTCACATTAATTATTAATTATTTTAAAATTGTTTATCCCAAGAATTGAATATAACAATGAAAATTCTTTCAACAATAAAAATCCTGTAACACAAAAATAAATTAATTAAGAATTAAGAATTGAATAATAATAAAAACTCATTCATCAAACACTAAAAGAGTAATAATCAAATATTAGACAAAACAATTTCTTTACTACTAATATAAGTCGTGAATAAAAATTAAATAAAAAATTATTAATTTCATTTTTATTTATATTAAACTAAATAAGAAAAAACCCTTTTTCATTTATATTATATTAAATTAAATAAGAAAAACCCCTTCAAAAAAATATTACAGTAAAACATAAAATTCATAAAAAAGTTGTTAAATTAAAAAAAAATGAGAATTTAAAAAATATGAGAAATAAAAACTAATAAAAAAAGAATATGAAATATAAAAGAGAAATTAATATTAAAATAATAAAAAATTTAAAAATAAAATAAATTACTTAGTTTAATTAATGCAAAAGAAGGAGAGAGAAAATATATTAATATTTAATTAATAAATACATAAATTTAAAAATAAAAATTAACCATAGTTATTAAAAGAGGCTAAATGAGTCAATTTTTGATAGTACATATGTTTAAATGACCTTTTATTAGTATATACGTCTAAGTGAGCTAGTTGTACAAGTACATACGTCTAAGTGAGCTTTTTTCCTTTAATATATCATTAGTTTGAAAATATTAATTATAAATAATATATAGTTATCCTTGTATAATATATAAATATTCTAAATGATTTTTTACTTATAATTTATGATAATGATATTCTTTAATTTTTTTTAAACATATAATTTTTTAATAAATTAATATATATATATATATATAAATTTATTATTTAAAAATATTTAATTATAAAATTATATAAAATATGTCAAATTCTTTTCTAAATTGCCTAAAAACAAATAAAGATGAAAAGAAAATTGTAAAGTAAGCTTAAAATTTTTTGTTTGCAATTATATATATATATATATATATATATATATATATATATATATATATATATATATATATATATATATATATATATATATATATATATATATGAAAAACGATCATAATTATTTATTAACACGTCTCATTATTCTCTCTTCTTTCATTTGTTCTTCATTACTATCCTCTCCAAAAACTTACAAGTATATTTGGAGTCTTATTTATATTGGATACAATTTTTAAAAATTATTTTCAAACATGATCATAGCTCAACATGCAATTGGATTTAATTCGTTTAGAAAAACACATATTTAAATTATGATCAAAATAATATTTTTATATTAAATAATAAAAATTACTTTGACAATTAAATCTTATTTGTCCTTTAACTTCTTAAAGAGCACATATAGAATGTTCTTTCGAATAAGGATGACCAACTATTTTCAAATCATCATTTTTATGCTTTTACAACAAATATATAATATAATAAAGAAAAAATTGTTTGACAAAAATATTATAAGAAAATATAAAAAATAATAATATTTATTTCGATAATAATAATAGATCTCTTGCATTGCAAGAATTAATTAAATATATTAGAACAAAGAGTAAAACAATAAGAAATATTGTAAACACATCGATCATTGTTAAAGTAAAAAAAATACATTTTAGAATTAATAATGTATATATTATTTTTTCAAAATTATTTGATATTTCATATAAATTCAAATTAAATGTACAAATAAATTCTTAACTAAATTGATTAACCGATATAAACCTACACAGTCAGCATGTGGTGCTGTCACCGCAAGGCGAGAAGAAGGTCGAAGAAAGAGGTGTGCTGGTCACCCTAAAAGGACATGTAAGGAAGGTCGGAACGATCTGTGCATTTTCCAAGGTCTTTAGATCCGGACTCCCAACCCAACAAGGTGGATGGAGAGGGAAAGGCTGTAGAGGCGGCTTTTGACCGAATTATCCAATGATCTTTTTTTCTTTAAGTAAGCTGATTTGTTTTGAAGTTGCCTGATATGCTATGTGTAATTGACTCGATGTCGATGTTTAGTAAAAGGCTGGGTCTTTCTAATCACTTAACTCCTCCTCTTCTGTAAGATCGAGATCTTGAGTTCACCTGTCAGTCGCTGTAGTTTGCTCTTCCTTATCTGATATGCATGCTGCTTTCCGGAAGTCAACTTTCTTCATTCATTTTACCTCCATTTGCAATAGTGACAGCCAACGGAGATGTCTCTTGTATCGTGCAACCTAATTGAGCCGCAGTACCCTCGTCGACCAGAGGGTTCAGAACTCCGTAGCTCAACCAACGGGAGAGACGACCAGAGGGAGCGAAAGGATGGCTTTGGCCTTATTTGCTTTGGTCTTTCGCCAAGAGGATGACTAAGCTCCGTCTCCGACTTGATGACTGGCTAGGGAAGGCTTGCTAATCGATACCGCCGCTCGATCGCCCCTATTCTCCTTCTGATGGGAAAGCCCGTTAGAAATCTTGCCTTGAAAAATAACAGAAATATATATATAAATTGTGTTACAAATAGATGAAATAAATAAAATATATGAAAAACAATATCACCGAATAAATTGTTGATTCGAGGCATGTGTTTAGCACATTTCCCTTAAAACAGTTCCACCGTCTCCCCATGTGCTAGAGCTTATCACAGATGACTGTCTCCCAGGGTACAACGCATCTAGTAGTGATTCAGCACCGAAATCACTACACAACGAGCTTGATAAAGTACCTGAACTATCACCGGGTTTCAACGGAAAAATCGAACAAAGAACTTGAAGAACACTCACAAAACAAGAAGAAGACTTTTGGAATTCTAGAGTGAGAAAGAATGAAAAATGAAGAAGTCGTTTTTGATTAGAGATGAGAGGTCTTATATTGTTGAAAGTTAAACCATTAAATAAAATCATCATTTGATCCAACGGTTGGCATTGTCTGCCTCTTCATTACCTTAACGTTTTTCTCTTCATTATAGAGTAATTGTTTGCCAAAACAATTAAGGCATTTACAATTCAATACTAACATTATATGGTTTTCCAATTTGTTAATAATAATATAAATTATCATAACAAATAATAATAATAATAATAATAATAATAATAATAACAAACTCATGTAAGTTACACTACAAATTAACAACATTTTGTTAATTGGTCATCAAGGCATTTTAGATCAATTAATTTAAATTAATTAATTTAAATTATATATTTGGATCAAATTTTACCCTTTAATTCACGTTTGAATTTTATGTGAATTTGATTTGATTTTATTATCCATATTCTAATTTCCATTCATTAATGGAATTTATAGAACTAGTTTAAAAATTCCAACAAAGCCTTCGCTTAACAGAAAGAAGGTAGGTAGGGCAGTCGAATAGTTTCTTCATAACCTAACAACTTGACGTGAAGAGGGGGCTTTCCTTGTGTAACCTATGAATTTGCCTCTTGTATAGATTGGGTCAGTAATCAGTAATAAGAGAAGCAGTAAACCGATTAATGCTTCTGTAACAAGGTTTGTTCAAACAAAAGATCAGAGGAGATCAATGAACTATTGATTTGAAAGCGCAATCCGGGCTAATAAAGCGGTCATCAAATTGTGTATTGAATTTGTTAATATATAATTAAAGTATATTTTAAGACATTATTTTATTTAAATCAATTTTAAAATGAAATATTTTTAAAAAATTAATACTTTTATAAAAAAATTGTTGTTCAAATTGAGATTATTTCTAAACAAAGTCAGACTTTCAAAATAGGAGAAATTATTAAAAAGACATTTAAATATTGTGTAATTACAACCATAAGGAGATAGCAAATAAAAAAAACTTTGAACACCAAAAGCTAATTCCTGCGACTACTTTTTACCCTCACATTGGGCATTTTGCTTCATCTAACTCATTATTATCTACTAACACCTACCCTTACTTTGAACATTTTTCTCCAATTGATTCGTCAGTATCGATTACATTATAACCTCGTTTGTGCATTTTGATTCAATTTGAACCATCATTCCCTTAATCCCTCAAACTCACACTCATTACCTTTCTAAAATCCGACTATTCCCTTAATTTCTTAAATTTGCAATCACATATACCATTATCATTATAATTTTTATAATACCCCTCTAAAATCCGCACCAACTATGATCGAATTATAGTCTCAAGTTTGAAATGTGAATATTTTAATCACTATATCACTTGTAATTATTGAATTCAATTTATAATTTTATGTGTATATTTATTTTGTATATATATAAATTCATAAAAAAGAGACAAATAATCAAACAAATTAATTTATTTTTATTTAAATATATCACAAATTAGTTTTTAAATAGGTTGTTATATATATATTTAATATATAATTATATAGATTATGAGGTTGTATCACTAAAACATGGAAAAAAATTCACCCATTCTTATTTTTACAGTTGGTAATTGTAAGAAAATTGATTTATGGAAAGGCACTCTAACGAAAAATTATCACTCTTATCGGAACTTTTTTGAGATCTCTAGTAAAAAGGAGGCTAAAGTGACATACTGGTTTTGTCTCACTTCTAATCAAATTATTTGAAGAATCATTTAAATATACGATTTTACGTACATCGAAGATGAGGGGAGATGAGAACTCCTCATAGATGCTCTTATCCATGTTTTGATTGACGATAAGTTTTCTCTTACCGACTTTCCCGATTTTAAAATCACCTACATCTTCAAAGGACTCCATCCCGGTTTTCTTAGAAAGAAGTGTGAAAAATAAAAAATTCCATCAAAAATATCGTTTTTTGGTTGGGAATCTATTAATGGAGGAGTCTTGACATCTAAAAATTGAAAAAGGAGTTCATCTTGCTACCAGATGTAATATTTGTTTGAAAAGTGAAGAATTTATTGATCATATTTTCTTCATTGTGACATTGCTAAGAGCATGTGGACTCTTCTACAGAACCTTTATCATTTTCAATGGGATATACCAGCAAAAGTTATTGACTTCTAGGTTAAATGGATTGAATGAAGTTTTAACAACAACATCGCGAACGACTAGAAACTAATTCCCTTAATCATGTAGTGGACAATCTAGATAGAAAGAAATAGAAGTGTTTTCGATGGAAAGTTATGAATACAGACGTCTCAAAGAATTCATATTATACCCGTTCGCTTCAAACTAAAAAAAATGGTTTGTACGGGATAAGAGTTTTTCGATTTTATTGTCATTTAAAATTGTTACGTTATTTTCTTATTTTGTTTATTCCTTCATTTTTGTAACATTTCAACACAAGATGGCTTTCTTCTCTTTTTCTTTTTAAGTTGACATTTTCATTAAAATTTAATTTTAATTCATTAATATGTACTAATTAATTTTTTAAATATATATAATTAAAAAGAAGATTTATGGTATAACTTATAACTCACGGTTGAATTAATATTATATTAAATGAATCAACCAAATTCATTTTATCTAACCTAAACATTCAAATCACTCAATTATTATTAATATTATATATATATATATTCTAATTCAAAATAAAATATAAAATGTTTCAAATATTTGTTAGTTTTGTTCAAGTGATTTCTTACATATGTGCTATTAGGCATAGAGCATCTTCACATTAACTTCTTTGCACCTAAGGAGACCAAAAAGACTGATGGACCAATAATGACACTAATATATTAAATAATTAAATACTTAAAGATAAAATTTAAAATAGCAACCATATAAATTAAAATATTTGAATAAAACATATATTTATTTATTAATTAGATATTTCCTTAAAAATAATGTAACTTCAACTCATAATAACATTATTATATCTCATCACATTTACATAAGCCCACATTGCATATTCCGCATTTACAATCTTTTGCCGAATGACAAAAAGTATTTTTAACCAAACTTTCATCAGGTTCACAACCACATCCACATCCGAAACTTTCCATTTTACATTTCCATGAATAGCCAAAGTGACATGTTGGTGTAGGCTCATTATCTTTATATTCCTCCGAGTATGAGTATAGTACACCTAATAATCTAAAAATTATTAAATCATAAATTAAAGAAAACAAATAACAATAAATCTTACCAAACTTATTTATTTTTAATTATATTCTCCATTCTTAAAGATAATTATAAAGTCCTTTTTTAATTTAAATCTTATTAAAAAAAAAACAATATCTGCATCTTGTTACCTCTCAAAACATGACAAGATTGATTTTTAAAACATATTTTTGATAAAATTTTATCATCTACAAATTATGTAGTACAAACATAAATAATTTTTTAATTAAAAATACTAATAACAATTCTTATATCAATTTCTAGTATAGTGAGAGATTATTTCTTATTAGAGAATGAAAAAATAAATACCTAACAAAACCATCAAGGCAATAAGTTGAATAGAAAAAGTCTTTCCCATATCTTTCAATTGAAACAATTAAGCAATTAAAAAAAAAAAAACTATGAAAATGCTTATTCTTTCAATATAAATCTTCAAGTTGTTAGGTCTCTCTCTCTCTCTCTCTCTCTCTCTCTCTCTCTCTCTCTCTCTCTCTCTCTCTCTCTCTCTCTCTCTCTCTCTCTCTCTCTCTCTCTCTCTCTCTCTCTCTCTCTCTCTCTCTCTCTCTCTCTCTCTCTCTCTCTCTCTCTCTCTCTCTCTCTCTCTCTCTCTCTCTCTCTCTCTCTCTCTCTCTCTCTCTCTCTCTCTCTCTCTCTCTCTCTCTCTCTCTCTCTCTCTCTCTCTCTCTCTCTCTCTCTCTCTCTCTCTCTCTCTCTCTATATATATATATATATATATATATATATATATATATATATATAAAAAGACAAGTAATACATATGGTTGTGAAAATAAATAAATAAATAAATAAGTTGTCATAAGTTAGTTTAACTTTACGAGTATTTTAACAGATTTTATATAACACTTTTATTATTTTAAAAATATATCCTTATTATTTTATCCATAAATTTATTATATATATTACCCAAATCTTTTATATAGATTACAATAATCTATTATATATATTAAAAAAATATTTTATACAAATTACAAAAAGTGGTTTGAGTTTGAATTTGTTATGAAACTAAATAAAAAATTGAAAAATAATTTTTGAATGCATTTAAATTTGGCATTAACATTTTTTTATTTATAATTTGATAATGATATATTCTTTAATTTTTTTAAACATATAATTTTTTAATAAATTAATATATATATATATTAATTTATTATTTAAAAATATTTAATTATAAAATTATATGAAATATGTCAAATTCTTTTCTAGATTGCCTAAAAACAAATAAATATGAAAAGAAAATTGTGAAGAATGCTTTAAAAGTTTTGTTTGAAACAATAAATATATATAAATTTAGAGTTAATTAATAAATATGAAAAACAATCATAATTATTTATTAACACATCTCATTATTCTCTCTTCCTTCATTTATTTTTCATTACTATCCTCTCCATAAATTTACAAGCATATTTGGAGTTCTATTTATATTGGATACAATTTTTAAAAATTATTTTCAAACATGATCATAGCTCAACATGCAATTGGATTTAATTCGTTAACAAAAACAAATATTTAAATTATGATCAAAATAATATTTTTATATTAAATAATAAAAATTACTTTGACAATTAAATCTTAATTAAAAATTTATAATAATTTTTAAATAATTTATCAAATTAATTAGAAAAAATCTAACAATAAAAATATATTTAAAATTAAACAAAAACTAAAAAAAAAATATATATATATATATATATATTATTTAGAGAAATAGTAGTTGATTGAAATTTGAAACTAGAGATATGACCACCTGCCCCAACCACCATTTAATTGAAAGTGATTCCAAACCATTTAACCAATGTAAATAATTAATTCCCAAATTGTAAAAATTTTTAAATACAAGAATAAGATAAATTAAAAAAAAAACTTTAATGAGGAGGACATGAGATACAGTGAGATAATTTATTTTTTATTTATTATCTCTATATATTATTAAAAAATAATTAGGAAAGTAATTTAGAGGAGAAAATGATGATATGGCGCAATCTGATTTGTTGAAAAATAATAAAATTTATTTTTTTATTTTTCCGATTCTCTTTTTATATTTTTTCTTTTTATAATCAATAACAAAATATCACGTAATTACTCTTTTACCTTCTCATTTTCTCTTCTAATTTTTTTCCTGTAATAATTTAAATTTTATTGATTTATTGTAGAGTCTTCAAATGATTTGTTTTTTTAATTTATATAGATCAAATTTTATTAAAATATTATTCAGGAGGAGAATAAAACTTCATTTTAATTATTTTGAATTCTATTTTCCTTTACTTTACAAAAATTCATTTTTTAATTAAAATCTGATTACAACATAGTTACTAATATTTCAATCATTAAATTATTAAAAAAACAAATAAATTTTGATATATTATATATAATTAAAACAAGATAGTATTTGGAAATTATAATTTTGTCATTGACATTGTCACAATATTAATTATTTTTAAAATTATCAAATTGAAAGTGATATATTTTGTTTTAATTTATTAGAAAAGAATTTTGATTGAATTAGATGAAAATGGATGAATTTTTTTTATAATCTTTTAGATCAATCTAAATAATATTTAATCATTTAAAAAATGATTAATTTTAGTTTTTGACAAAATAAAATATTCTTGTTACAATATTAAACTGAGAATAATAAATGTTAATATATAATAAAAAAATCACAAACAAAAAGGAAAAAAACTCCTAAAACTAAAAAAACAATGAGATGAATATAATTATTTATCTTATCTTTTATTTGAAATAATTAAGTAAAAATAAACTATTAAAATGTTTATTTCTTCTTTTATTTATAAATAAATTTAATTTGCTGAGGTCTAAATATAATTATATAGACAGACAAGTAATACTCGTTGGGAAATAAATAAAAAATAAATATAACAATTAATTTTATTCATATAATTTATGATTTTTTTTGAAGTGTTTTTAAATATTCTTAATTAACATAATAATCCTCTATCCACAAATTTATTATTATATATTTTTAAAAGTAACTACATTTATTCTGTGACGTCTTTTCAAACAACTTTATCTCGTTTATTTTGGAAAAACATGCAGAAATAAAAATATTTATCAAAAATCTCGTTTTTTGTTTGGGAAGTTATTAATGAAATAGTCTTCCCATTTAACAAACTAAAAAAATAAAAGAGTTCATCTCGCTAGCAGATTCAACATTTGTTTAAAGAGTGGAAAATTCATTGATCATATTCTTTTTCATTATAACATTTTTAATAATATACACCAACAAAAGTCATCAACTTTTAGGTCAAATGGATTGAATGGAATTCTAGTAACAAAATTATGGATGATCTGAAAATAAAGAAATAAAACTGTTTTTAAGAAAAAAATGTATGAATACAAGCGTCTCAATGAATTAATGTTATACACGTTGGTTTTAAGGAATCTTATATTTGTTGATAATTTTTCTAGTTTATTGACATTTAAAATTTTACAATGTTTTCTTATTTATTAACATTTCTTTTTATAACGAACGCATCTTAAACTCATTCTAATAAAAGTTAAACTTTAAAAAAAATTACATTCATAAATAACACATAATTAATTTTATAAGTATATATATATATATAATTAAAAAAAGAGTTAGTATAAATTATACCCATATCCTTAACTGACCATTGAATTTATATTTAATTGTTTAAAAAAATATTCAAATAATTACTGACATTTCTCTCCCCCCGCTAATCTAAGTAAATAAAAAAAAATATTATTATTATATATATTCTCTATGCATTAGTTTGTATATAAAAAATATAATGAATGAGTTCTAATTAGTACTTGTTCATCATAAAATGTTTAATTTGTAAAATAATTACATGCTTAAAGATAAATAATAAAATAGCATTTTGTTTTAATTATATTCTCCATTCTTAAAGATAATAAAGTTTTTTTTTTAATTTAAATCTCTAGAAAACAATACATATTGTTACCTCTCAATACATGACAAGATTTTTAAAACATATTTTTGAAAAAAAAAATAACTAACAAAACCATCAAGGTAATAAGTAATTGAATAGATAAAGTCTTTCAATTAAAACAATTAAGCAATAACAAAAGAAATTAAGAGAATGCTTCTTCTTTCAATATATATAAATCTTCAAGGCATCGTTTGATCTTCGGGTTATCAGGATATTGTCTGGGTTTTTTTCTAAAAAACCCATGTTTGATTAGATTAGGTAAAAATCTAGGTTTTTAAATTTTGTTCCTATTTTACCCTCCATCTCTCCCCTCTCACACCTCCTCTCTCCCTCTCGCACACCTCCTCTCCCTTTATATATATATATATATATATATATATATTTTATGATTAATAATATTTTTTAAATGAAATAATTTAATTTATATTAAAAAAAAATTTAAAATATAAATAAATATTAAAAAATTATAAATATATTAATATTAACTTTTATTAATATATAAATAAAAATTTAAATAAATATTAATTTTATAAATAACTACTATTATAATTTAAATATTACATCAAACAAATAATATAGTATATTATAATCTTATTTATATTATGTATTTATTTTTATTTAATATAATTAATATAAAAATTTTACATGAAATTAATGTTATAAGATAATAATTAAAATTCAAACAAATTTATTAGAATATTTATTTAGAATAATAGTTTAAAGTTAGTTTATATTAAAAAAAAAATTATTTAGAAAAATTTAATTTAAATGAAATATATTTATAAATTCATTAATATTTTTATTTAAATATATTTCACTTTATTTTTTAATATAATTATTTATTTAAACTATTTAAAATTTAAATGGTATTTTAAATAATATAGTAGGTTATAATTTTATTTATATTTAATATAATTTTTTTAAATAAAATAATTTATTAATTTAATTTATATGTAAATAAATTTTATAATGTAATAAAATAATATAAGATATATATATATATATATTATTTTTTATTAATATAAAATAAAATATTTAAGTAAGGGTAATTTGGGTATTTTAATTAATAAAATAATTGATTTGATTTATGATGGGATTGTTGGGTTTTGGGATAAAACCTGGGTTTTATCCCAAAAACCCAAAGATCAAACGAGGCCCAAGTTGTTCAGGTATATATATATATATATATATATATATATATATATATATATATATATATATATATATATATATATATATATATAAAGAGAGATAGATAAGTAATACATATTGTTGTGAAAATGAAAATAAAAAATGAATGTTGTCATAAATTAGTTCAACTTTATATGTATTTTAAAACATTTGATCAACCCATTTATTTATTATTTTAAAAACTATATCCTTATTATTTTATTCACAAATTTATTGTATATATTACACAAATCTTTTAAATAGATCACATGATATAGTCTGTTTGGAAACCGCTATATATGGAGCTGGAGTTTGAGTAGATATATATGAAATCGAGAATACATATTGGTGTGAAAATGAAATACAATTAATGTTCAACTTTATGTGTATTTTAAAAGATTTTATATCAAACACATTTATTATTTTATTCACAAATCTATTATATATATATATATATATATATATATATATATATATATATATATTACACAAAACTTTTTATAGATTACTTGGTCTGTTTGAAAACCGCTCTAGCTGGAGTTTGAGTTGGTTCTGGTTAATCGATAAATATATATTGTTGTGAAAATGAAAAAAAAAATAATAATTAATGTTGTCATAAATTAGTTCAAGTTTATGTGTATTTGAAAAACAAATATATCACCACATTTATTATTTTAAAAAATATATCCTTATTATTTTATTCACAAATCTATTATATATATTACACAAATCTTTTATATATATTACATTGGTATGTTTGAAACGGCTTTGAGCTGGAGTTTGAGTCAGTTTGAAACTAGTTGAGAAATAATGTATTTCTGGTTACATTTTGAATATTTTTTAATTTATAAATTTAATTTTTAATTTATAAGTTTGGTTGATATGTATATTAATTTTATATTTATTATTATTTATATTTTAAAAATATTTTTATATTTAATTAGAATTGAATGATACAATACAAATTAATTTACCTTTTAAGATAATTTTTTTATTATATTTATTATTTTTAATTTTAATGAGTAATAGCTAGAGAATCACAATATTAATAAATTATTCTTTTCATAGATCACCCCAATTTAAATGCTAAAAAAATCTCTAAAAATACTCATATTCTCTTGTAAAATTTAGTTATCCTCCTCACTATCATAATAATCTTAAGTTCTCACTTTGAAAATATTTAATTATAAATAATAGTTATCCTCATATAATATGTAAATATTATAAATAATTTTTATTTATAATTTATGATAATGATATATTCTTGTTATAAATATAATATGATATATTTTTGTTATAAATATATATTTTTTTAATAAATTAATATATAAATAAAATAAATTTTCAAATATATCATAGTTCAACATGCAGGGACAGACACAATATTCGAAAGAGGTGTTGGATTGAAAAAGAATTAGGGGTGTTTAAATAAATAACGAGAAAATTTTAAATAAAACGAGTAAATAAAGATAAATTTTACCATTTTTTAAATAATTAAATAAATAAAATAGTGAATTATATTAATTTTTATAAAAGTATTAAGTAATGTCACATTCTAACCCCTAAATAATAATTGACTTTAATTCATTTAAAAAAAAAACACATTCAGATTCTGATCAAAATAATATTTTTATATTAAATAATAAAAAACACTTTGACAATTAAATCTTACAAAATTATAATAATTTATCAAATTAATTAGAAAACAATCTAACAATAAAAATATATTTAAAATTAAACAAAAAAACTAAAAATACAAAAATACAAAAAGAAAGAAAGAATTTTGTTTGGAGAGATAGATCACATATCTGGTTGAGTTACCTAGTTTCCAACCTGCAAATAATTAATTCTCAAATTTTAAAGTTTTTTCGATACAAAAATAAGATAAAAAAAATTAAAAAAAAACTTTAATTAGGAGAACATTAGATGTAGTGAGTTAAAAAAAATTCTCTATATATATTATAAAATGTTACTTTATAATAAACTGAGAATAATAAATGTTACTATATAATAAAACATCTAAAAAGAAAAAGAAAAAAAACTCCTAAAGCTAAAAACAATGAGATGAATATAATTATTTATCTCTTATCTTTTATTTGAAATAATTAAGTAAAAATAAATTATTAAAATGTTTAATTCTTCTTTTATTTATAAATAAATTTAATTTGTTGAGGTCTAACTATAATTATAATTATATAGACGGATAAGTAATTATATACGTCGGTTGGGAAATAAAATAAAAAATAAATATAATATAATTTATGATTTTTTTTTTGATTTTTTTTAGTGTTTTTAAACATTATTAATTAACACATTTATTGATTTGATAATTTACTATCCATAAATAAATATATATATATATATATAATAATAATGTTTAATTTGAATTTAATGGGTTGGTAAATATATAGGAGAGTAAATTAATACTCGGTAAAATCGTCGATTAACCACGCACCCATAAAATTGAAACGGTTAAAAAAAATAAAAATGTTATATGTATATTTCGAACTTATAACCTAACAAAACTAGAGCAACAAACGAGTTAAGACGAGTTCAAGTTAGCTTGAGCTCGAGCTCGACTCGATTAAGTATTTTTTAGCTTGACTCGAACTCGAGCTTGAACGAATTTATAAATTTGAACTCGAACTCGACTTGACTATTAACCTACAAGCTCGGCTCGACTCGAAAATTTGAACTAAAGTTAAATTTTTAAATATTTGTGAAGAAAAAATATTTATTTTAAATTTTAGGTTTTAAAATTAAAATAAATTATATATATTATTTATTATCAGGAACGAAAAATCTCGACAAGTCATCGAACAAGTATTATATGAGCTCGACTTGAATATTAAACGAGTCGTCTTGAGCTCAACTCGAACTTGGTCAAAGTCAAACTCAAGTTGAGCTTTGATCAAGCGGCTCAAGAGCAGCTTGACTCATTTGCAGACTTAAACAAAGTAAGTACAACCTTTTCACCAATTAAGTTAATAAGATTTTATATTTTAAATTCAACATTAAATTTGATGAACGTGCGACATTCCTAATAAATATAAGTTCAACTTTTTAACTAACTAATATATATATATATATATATATATATAATAATACTTAATTTAAATTTTATTGGTTTGTCGAGTCGAGAGCTATGATTAATTTAGATATATGTGTGAGGGTGAATGGATGCTTGGGTCAGATCGTAGATTGACCCGCTCATAAACTTAAAACAATTAAAAATGATATATGTATGTTTCGAACTTGCAACCTAACAAAACAAGTACAACCCTTTAACCAAAGTGTTAGGTAACGAGATTAAATGTCGGTTGAGATTGACGGTTTATTTTCCTAAGAATAAGAGACGTGTGGAAGTGTGATTGAGATGTTGTTTTCCTATGATGAGAGATGAATAACAAAGGATCGTGATATCACAAGATTAGAGGTCCATTGAGATTGGTAGTTGGTTTACTGAAAGATAAGAGGAATGTGAAACTGTGATTGAGATTAGTGGTTGGTTTTTAGAAGAACTAGCATTTATCCTGTGCATTTGCACGAATGATAATATAAAAATCCTTGAAAAAATATTACGGTAAAATTTTTATGGGCGGGTCAACCCACAATCCGACCAAAGTATCCATTTACTCTCACATATATCCAAATTAACCACATCTCTCGATCCGGAAATCCGGACACTTTAAAAAATAAGCATCATTATATATATATAGATTAGTTACTTAAAAAGTTGAACTTATATTGTTAAAATGTCACGCGTTTATGAAATTTTGGGTTGAATTTAAAATATAAAGTGTTATTAGCCTCGTTGGTTAAAATGTTGTACTTGTTTTGTTAGGTTTCAAGTTCAAACTATACCTATAGCATTTTTTATTTTATTTTTAACCATTTTAAGTTTATGGGCGGGTCAACCCACAATCTGACCCAAATATCCATTTACTCTCACATATATCCAAATTAACCACAGCTCTCGACCCGACATTCCGGACACTTTAAACATTAAGCATCATTATATATATATAGATTAGTTAGTTAAAAAGTTGAACTTATATTGTTAATATGTCACACGTTTATCAAATTTTGGGTTGAATTAAAAATATATAGTGTTATTAGCCTAGTTAGTTAAAATGTTGTACTTGTTTTGTTATGTTGCAAGTTCGAACCATACCTATAGCATTTTTAATTTTATTTTTAACCGTTTTAAGTTTATGGGCGGGTCAACCCACAATCCGACCCAAATATCCATTTACTCTCACATATATCCAAATTAACCACAGCTCTCGACCCGACATTCCAAACACTTTAAACATTAAGCATCATTATATATATATAGATTAGTTAGTTAAAAAGTTGAACTTATATTGTTAAAATGTCACGCGTTTATCAAATTTTGGGTTGAATTTAAAATATAAAGTGTTATTAGCCTAGTTAGTTAAAATGCTGTACTTGTTTTGTTAGGTTGCAAGTTCGAACCATGCCTATAGCATTTTTAATTTTATTTTTAACCGTTTTAAGTTTATGGGCGGGTCAACCCACAATCCGATCCAAGTTTCCATTTACTCTCACATATATCCAAATTAACCACAGCTCTCGACCCGACATTCCGGACACTTTAAAAATTAAGCATCATTATATATATATATATATATATATATTAGTTAGTTCAAAAATTGAACTTATATTGTTAAAATGTCACGCGTTTATCAAATTTTGGGTTGAATTTAAAATATAAAGTGTTATTAGCCTAGTTGGTTAAAATGTTGTACTTGTTTTGTTAGGTTGCAAGTTCGAATCATACCTATAGCATTTTTAATTTTATTTTTAACCGTTTTAAATTTATGGGCGGGTCAACCCACAATCCGACCCAAATATCTATTTACTCTCACATATATCCAAATTAACCACATCTCCTGACCCGGAAATCCGGGCACTTTAAAAATTAAGCATCATTATATATATAGATTAGTTAGTTAAAAAGTTGAACTTATATTGTTAAAATGTCACGGTTTTATCAAATTTTGGGTTGAATTTAAAATATAAAGTATTATTAGCCTAGTTGGTTAAAAGATTGTACTTGTTTTGTTATGTTGCAAGTTCGAACCATACCTATAGCATTTTTAATTTTATTTTTAACCGTTTTAAGTTTATGAGCGGGTCAACCCACAATCCGACCCAAGTATTCATTACTCTCACATATATCCAAATTAACCACAGCTCTCGACCCGGCAATTCGGACACTTTAAAAATTAAGCATCATTATATATATATAGATAACAGGCTTTTGTAAATGTGATTGAGATTAGTGGTTGGTTTACTGAAAGATACTAGACGTGTGAAAATATGATGAAGAAGCATATCAAAAAATGTGAGTCACGAGATGTCGACTAATATTTTGTTTATATTTTTACCCGTGCAAATGTGCAGAATTAATGCTAGTTTATTATTATTATATATATTTTTAGAACTAGCTAGCTACATTTATCATGCGTCTCTTCAAACAACTTTATCCCGATTTCTTAGAAATAGGTATGAAAATAAAGATAAAAATCATTAAAAAAAAAACCTCATTTTTTAGTTGAGAAGCTATCAATGAAGGAGTTTTTACATCTAACAAACTGGAAAATAAAGGAGTTCATCTCTCTAACCGATGCAACATTTGTTTAAGGAAAAAAGTTCACTTAGATGTATGTACTTGTACAACTAGCTCACTTAAACGTATGTACTAATAAAAGGTCATTTAAACGTGCGTACTATCAAAAATTGGCTCATTTAGCCTCTTTTAGTAACCATGGTTAACTTTTATTTTTAAATTTATATAATTATTAATTAAATATTAATATATTTTCTCTTTCTTTCCTTTTCATTTATTATTTCATTTATTACTAATAAATGAACCCTCTATTTTTATCTTTTTTATAATTTTTTATTATTTCTATACGAGTATTTATGATTGATTATTTTAATTTCATTTTATATATATATATATATATATAAAAGCATTTATCATTAATTATTTTAATTCTATATTTCTTCTTTTTTATATATTTTTTTTATATTCATATTAATTATTAATTATTTTAAAATTGTTTGATCCCAATAATTGAATATAAAAATGAAAATTCTTTCAACAATAAAAAATCTTTCAACACAAAAATAAATTAATTAAGAATTAAGAATTGAATAATAATAAAAACTCATTCATCAAACATTAAAAGAGTAATAATCAAATATTAGACAAAACAATTTCTTTACTACTAATATAAGTCGTGAATAAAAATTAAATAAAAAATTATTAATTTCATTTTTATTTATATTAAACTAAATAAGAAAAAACCTTTTTTCATTTTTATTATATTAAATTAAATAAGAAAAAACCTTTAAAAAAATATTACAGTAAAACATAAAATTCATAAATAAGTTGTTAAATTTTTTTTAAAAAAAATGAGAATTTAAGAAATATGAGAAATAAAAACTAATAAAAAAAAGAAAATAAAATATAAAAGAGAAATTAATATTAAAATAATAAAAAATTTAAGAATAAAATAAATTACCTAGTTTAATTAATGAAAAAGAAGGAGAGAAAAAATATATTAATATTTAATTAATAAATATATAAATTTAAAAATAAAAATTAACCATGATTATTAAAAGAGGCTAAATGAGCCAATTTTTGATAGTATATATGTTTAAATGACCTTTTATTAGTACATACGTCTAAGTGAGCTAGTTGAACAAATACATACGTCTAAATGAGCTTTTTTTCCTTTGTTTAAAGAGTGAATAATTCATTGATCATATTTTTTTTCATTGTGACGTCCTTTCTAAGAGTATATGGGCTCTTCTGCATAACTTCATTAATTTTTAACAAGATACATCAACAAAAGTCATTGACTTCTGTTAGAAAATAAACCGTTAAGTCATATCAAGTATATTAATTGGTTTAAATATAACAAGAAGGTGTTGTAGCGTAGTGGTAAACACCCGTGCCTGTCACACATGTGACCAGTGATCAAATCTCATTGACAGCAAATAATATTTAAAGTTTTGCTATTTCAGGGAAGCTGAGCAAAATCCGAAATTTACCTATAGGTCGCCGATTGAATATCAAACCGGCCAGAAGAAGCTATGAAAAACCTAAAGTCATCCGGAACCGGCTAAAGAAACCTAACCGGTCAAGCTACCAAACCGATCAAGAGTATTCGGTACGTGACCGCACAGAGAAAGGATCGGCCAAAGCTCAAAACCGGAATCATCAGGAACAAGGAACCGGACCGGATGAACAAGAGAACCGACTGAAGAAAACCTAACCGGTCAAGTTATCAAACCGATCAAGAATATTCGGAATGTGACCGCACAAAGGAAGGATCGGCCAAAGCTTAAAACCGGAACCATCAAACAGCCGATCAATCCACAAGGCAATCATAACCGGAAGAAGTCCAGTTACTTCACTACCAAAAGACATTCGGCCAAGTCAAGAGGCCGACTAGTACAAGAAGACACTTTGGGTATCTGTTGAGAATGATACCAAAGGAACAGACTGAATACTTCCATATCCATGCAAGTCTGAGGAAAGCCTGTAGGCTGCAGAAGACAGTACTACCAGATCTTTCTACTTCGGGATAAGCCAGAAAGGAAATCTTCAAAGTACAGACAACTGTCCAAGCAGACAGTGCCTACATTGAGTAAAAGACAAACCCGGCAGGTTTGCTTTACAGACCGACAGGACTGAAACATGATGCCAGGTCTCAGATTGACCGTCAGGTCTGAGGAGAAGACCGCAGGTCTGAAACACTGAATCACTGCATCTCTGATCAGCCAATCAGATTCAAGGCTTCGAAATATGACCGTTGGCATATTTCACCTATAAAAGGAGGCAGTTGCAGAAGAGTAAATGTGGGACAAAAAGGCAGTTACTAAGTGAGACAAACATTGAGATAACAAAAGCTAAGTGCATTTACTACAAGTGATAACAGTGTGGTATTCTAAGAAAGCCTAAGTGCTAAATTCTAAGTGTGTGTGCTACAATTTCAGTGTGAATTGTAAGAGTGTTATCGAGCAGGAAATAAGTCTCGATCGGATTGTATTTGTATTCCTTAGTGAATATCCTTCTCGCGGTTTCGAGAGGAAGGGGTGACGTAGGAGTTTTATCTCCGAACATCCATAAAATCTGTCTTGTGTTATTTACTTTCTGTTGGCTTCATTACATAACCGACTAATTTATCCATACCGTTCCAAACCGACTCCATACTGACCATACCGAATATCCAGATAACCGAAACCGACCCACCATTCTTCAAATCTCCATCATCCGAAACCGATTCCGCCTATCATACACGTGTACCGCTTCAACTTGAAAGCAAACCTCTTCCGCGCTTGAACCTAGTTCAAGGGTTTGTGACAGGTTGGGTAGTATTGAAACCCCCGTGTTAATCTCTAACCGGATTAACCACCACCCTACGAGTGAGAACCGCTAACCGGTCCAACCCCCGGTCCACCAGCGGCGACCTAGATCCTAACAATTGGTATCAGAGCAGTTAGTTTCAATACTCAAGCAAACATGTATCAAGATAGGCCTCCAATGCTAGAAGGTGATGACTTTGCCAACTGGAAGGCACGCATGCACCTACATCTAGTCACCTTGGATGATGAAATGGAATCCGTTCTAACCGAAGGACCGATAGTCATTGATAAAGACAGAAAAGAATGGACAGCTGATGATAGGAGAAGGAACAATCTGGACAACCATGCAAGAAACCGGATCTCCAACAGCGTAGACAGAAATACATACTGCAAGATCAGAGATTGCAAAACCGCGAAGGAGACATGGAACACAGTTATCCAGATCTTCGAGGGAAATGAAAGAACCAAGGAAAACAAGTGGGAATGCAGAAAACCGAGGAGAGATGACCGGAAACCGGACAATCAAAATAACCGAAATAACTATCAACAAACCGGTGAAGGAAGTGAGGTACCGAAAGCACTAATAGCCGACGATGGTGGAAGTTTGTGGGCTCGCAGTGACAGCGATGATGAGCTCACGTGCCTCATGGCAAATGAGGAACAGGTATTTGATTCCCCCTATGATGAATTTACTAAAGATGAGTTATATGAAGCATTGAATGACATGGTCGAAGAATATAAGAACCTACTGGCCATGCTACCTAAGCACCTCAACATTAGAACCGATCCCATAATACCCACTCCGACAGAACCAGAGGTACTTATCATAACCGAACCGGAAGCCATACAACCTGATGATACTCCTACTTTAGAAACCGAGTTAGATCCCAAGACCGAACAATCTAGTGAACCTACTAGGGAACTGACCAAGGAAGAAGAGGAGACCGCATACTATAGGGAAGAGAAGCTAAAATACGATTATGTTGGTCCAACCGACTCATGGCTTGACCCTGAGAAAAGAAAAGTCGAAATCCTCAGATATAAGAAAAACTTCCATGAACCGCGTAGGTCAAACCACAGATCACCGAATCAAAGACCACCATTTAGGACATTTGAAGGAAAACCGAAATACACGAGACCGAGCGCCAAAAGGACAGTTAAAACCCTAGCAAAGAAAGCTATCCGATTTATTAAAGTTTGGATACCCAAGGGACTAATCAACCGCGGACCCAAAGAAAAATGGGAACCAGATTTTCTATTGTCTATGAATGTAGGTAAATCAAGACAAAGGCTTGGAAAAGACAACATTGCATTCGGACAGCCGGCTGCTGACAGACACATCACATGAAGGGAACAAGCATGAAGTGGCTAACATCCTCACAAAGCCACTTCTCGAGTCTAAGTTTTCTTCCCTTAGAAATATTTTAGAATTATTAGATTAAACCGGCCAAACAAACATAAGATTTTTAAACCGGCCTACTTCTTACTTCTTGCATGGTTTTGAATATTTATTCTAAATAATCAAAAAGGGAGAAATTGTTAGATAAAAGATAAAGACTCTTCCAAAACCTTTCTCAAAATTTTCTCCCAAAATTTTTCGAAAAATTCTCTAAGTCTTTTTCAAAAAACCGGACAAACAAAAACAACCGGCCTACGGTTGCAAACTTACATGATTTTGATAATTTTAAATAAAATAATCAAAAAGGGAGAAATTGTTAGAAAATAAACCGTTAAGTCATATCAAGTATATTAATTGGTTTAAATATAACAAGAAGGTGTTGTAGCGTAGTGGTAAACACCCATGCCTGTCACACATGTGACCAGTGATCAAATCTCATCGACAGCAAATAATATTTAAAGTTTTGCTATTTCAGGGAAGCTGAGCAAAATTCGAAATTTACCTATAGGTCGCCGATTGAATATCAAACCGGCCAGAAGAAGCTATGAAAAACCTAAAGTCATCCGGAACCGGCTAAAGAAACCTAACCGGTCAAGCTACCAAACCGATCAAGAGTATTCGGTACGTGACCGCACAGAGAAAGGATCGGCCAAAGCTCAAAACCGGAATCATCAGGAACAAGGAACCGGACCGGATGAACAAGAGAACCGACTGAAGAAAACCTAACCGGTCAAGCTATCAAACCGATCAAGAGTATTCGGTACGTGACCGCACAGAGAAAGGATCGGCCAAAGCTCAAAACCGGAATCATCAGGAACAAGGAACCGGACCGGATGAACAAGAGAACCGACTGAAGAAAACCTAACCGGTCAAGCTATCAAACCGATCAAGAATATTCGGAATGTGACCGCACAAAGGAAGGATCGGCCAAAGCTTAAAACCGGAACCATCAAACAGCCGATCAATCCACAAGGCAATCATAACCGGAAGAAGTCCGGTTACTTCACTACCAAAAGACATTCGGCCAAGTCAAGAGGCCGACTAGTACAAGAAGACACTTTGGGTATCTGTTGAGAATGATACCAAAGGAACAGACTGAATACTTCCATATCCATGCAAGTCTGAGGAAAGACTGTAGGCTGCAGAAAACAGTACTACCGGATCCTTCTACTTCGGGATAAGCCAGAAAGGAAATCTTCAAAGTACAGACAACTGTCCAAGCAGACAGTGCCTACATTGAGTAAAAGACAAACCCAGCAGGTTTGCCTTACAGACCGGCAGGTCTGAAACAGGATACCAGGTCTGAGACGACCGGCAGGTCTGAAACAGGATACCAGGTCTGAGATTGACCGTCAGGTCTGAGGAGACGACCGGCAGGTCTGAGACACTGAATCACTGCACCGTTGACCAGCCAATCAGATTCAAGGAAGTGAAATATGACCGTTGGCATATTTCACCTATAAAAGGAGCAGCTGAAGAGGTGTAAATTGTGGACACAAGACAAGATAAATTAAGTGTGTTTATCTCTCTACAAGATTGAGAGCTTAAGTATGATTACAATTTCGGTGTAAATTGTACGGGTGTTATCGAGCAGGAAATAAGTCTCGATCGGATTGTATTTGTATTCCTTAGTGAATATCCTTCTCGCGGTTTCGAGAGGAAGGGGTGACGTAGGAGTTTTATCTCCGAACATCCATAAAATCTGTCTTGTGTTATTTACTTTCTGTTGGCTTCATTACATAACCGACTAATTTATCCATACCGTTCCAAACCGACTCCATACTGACCATACCGAATATCCAGATAACCGAAACCGACCCACCATTCTTCAAATCTCCATCATCCGAAACCGATTCCGCCTATCATACACGTGTACCGCTTCAACTTGAAAGCAAACCTCTTCCGCGCTTGAACCTAGTTCAAGGGTTTGTGACAGGTTGTGTAGTATTGAAACCCCGGTGTTAATCTCTAACTGGATTAACCACCACCCTACGAGTGAGAACCGCTAACCGGTCCAACCCCCGGTCCACCAGCGGCGACCTAGATCCTAACAACTTCTAAGTCAAATGGATTGAATAGAATTCTGGTAACAATATCGCGGACGACTAAAAACTAATTTCCCTCATCGTGTGGTGAACGATCTAAAAACAAAGAAATAAAAGTGTTTTCGAAGGGAAAAGTTATGGACATGAGCGTCTTAAAAAGATTAATGTTATACGCGTTCGCTTAATCCGAAAAAGGACGCTTGTACGAGATGATAATTTTTCTATTTTGACATTTAAAATTATTACAATGTTTTCTTATTTAATTTTTTTTCTTTTTATAACGTTTAAACGCATTTTGCGTTATTTCTAATAAAAATTAACATTAAAAACATACTTTGTAAGTTTATTCTATATATTCTCTAGGTTGATCTTAAATTTTATTATTATTTAAGATATAATAAAATTTGTATTTAAAAAATATAATGAATGAGTTCTAATTATTAGTTCATTATAAAATGTTTATTTTGTAACATAATTAAATAATTAAAGATAAAAATTAAAATAGCAACCATATATGAAAATATTCAAATAAAATATATTTATTCATTAATTAGATATATCTTAAATATTTTTAAAATGATGCAACTTCAACTCATAATAACATTATTATATCCCACCATATATAGTACCATACCTAATCACATTCACATATGCCCACCTTGCATATTCCACACTTACAATCTTTTCCCGAATGACAAAATCTAATAAGTGTACAAACACATTCTTGAGGTATTCCTGATGAACATTTCAATCTATAACCATATTTACATGGGGTGGGTTCATCAAACCTGTTACTTTCTGATAATGCCTCCGAGTATAGTACACCTATTAAATTATGGATTAGAGAAGAGAAATAACAATAAATTTTAATTATATTCTCCATTCTTAAAGATAATAAAGTCTTTTTTATTTATTTAAATCTTATTAAAAAAAAAAATAACACATCCTGTTACATGTCAATACAATATCACAAGATTTTTGAATCATATTTTGATAAATAATTTTATTATCTAAAAAATATGTAGTACAAAGATAAATAATTTTTGATATAACTACATCAATTTCTAGTATAGTGAGAGATTATTTCTAATTAAAGAATGAAAAAAAAAATACCTAGCAAAACCATCAAGGCAATAAGCTGAATAGAAAAAGTTTTTTCCATATCTTTCAATTAAACAATTAATGAAAATGCTTAATGTCTTCTTTCAATATAAATCTTCAAGTTGTTCGAGTCTATCTATATAGACTGAGAGATATACAAGTAATACATATTGGTGTGAAAATGAAGAAAAAAACAATTAATTTGGTCATAAATCAGTTCAACTTTATGTGTTTTAAAATATTTTATATCAACACTTTTATAATTTTGATAAACATATTCTTATTATTTTATTCACAAATCTATTATATATATTAAACAAATATTTTATATTAATTAATTCCCAAATTTTAAGGTTTTTTCAATACAAGAATAAGATAAGTTAAAAAAAAAACTTATGTTATGTTAAGTGTACTTTTTATATATATATATATATATATATATATATATATATATATATATATATATATATATATATATATATATATATATATATATATATATATATATATATAAAAGATAAGAGTTACATATATAATATTAATTTGCAAATAAAAAATAATAATATTTAAAAAACTAAATCTAGACATTACGAAAAAATAGATTTGTAAAGATTAAGATAATTTCTTTTAAGGTTAATGATAGATTATGAGAATAATCTTTATATAAAATTATTTTCATAATCTATTCACATATAAATTCAATTTTAAATTCATTGCGTAGTAGTAATTTCATTCAATGTCCTAAGGCTAAACATGTTTGTCATTCTTGTCCTTTGGGTAAATTAATAAAATCGCCTTTTCCCGATTTTATGTCTCATACTACTATGTCATTTGACATTATACACAGTGATTTGTGGACATCCCCTATTCCTAGTTCTCTCGGCCATAAGTATTATGTTCTCTTTCTTGATAATTACACGAATTTTTTATGGACTTTTCCGATCTCTTCTAAGTCTCAAGTCTATAAGTTATTTATTCATGTTCGAACATATATTCGTACTCAATTTGAGAGAGAAATTAAGGCATTCCAATGTGACAATGGTACTGAATTTAAAAATGTTCGTTTTGAAAAATTCGGTCACCAACATGGTATGACTTTCCGTCTTTCTTGTCCTTATACCTCTCCTCAAAATGGCAAGGCCGAAAGAAAAATAAAAACAATCAATAATATTGTTCGCACTATTCTCTGTCATGCATCCATGCCACCATCTTTTTGGCATCATGCTCTCGAAATGGCTACCTACCTTCACAACATCTTACCTACAAAGCTTCTTGGTTATAATTCTCCAACTCAGATTTTGTATCAAAAGCATCCTAACTACTCTCATCTTCGAGTTTTTGGGTGTTTATGTTATCCTCTTTTTCCACCATCCAAAATACACAAGCTTGAACCTCGGTCTTCTCCTTGTGTTTTTCTTGGCTATCCGCCCAATCATAGGGGGTATAAATGTTTTGATATGTCATCTCAAAAAATTATAATAGTCAAACATGTATGGTTCGATGAGTCAGCATTTCCTTTTTCCAAAATTCATACTCTGAAATCTCACACATACGATTTTTTGAGTCATGATTCAGGTGCCCTTAACACCCATCTCTTGCATCAAATTCTCACCACACCCGAGCACCAACACCAACCCACAACCACCCCCCACTATTCTCCTTCTCCCATAACATCCCACACTCACCCTGCGAACGAGTCTTCAAACTCTCCCACTCCTCCTTCTCCCGTAGCATCTCACCCTCACCCTATGGCCACTCGTAGTCGTCATGGAATTATCAAACCCAATAAAAAATACCAAGACCACTCTCTTCACACTTCTACCTTTGTATCACCCATTCCAAAAAATCCCGTACATGCTCTACGTGACCATAATTGGAAAATTGCTATGCAGGAAGAATATGATGCGCTTATTGACAATGGTACTTGGGCCTTAGTTCCGCGTCCTTCTAATGTAAATATTATTCGTTCGCTTTGGATTTTTCGGCATAAAACGAAATCTGATGGCTCTTTTGAGAGACATAAGGCTCGTCTTGTTGGTGATGGGAAAACTCAAAGAAAAGGGATTGACTGTGATGAAACTTTCAGTCCGGTTGTGAAACCGACAACTATACGGATGGTTCTTAGCATTGCTTTATCCAAGTCTTGGTCTATTCATCAATTGGATGTGAAGAATGCCTTCTTACATGGCAACTTGAATGAAACAGTATACATGTATCAACCTTTGGGGTTTAAAGATTCGGCTCGTCCTGATCATGTATGTCTTTTGAGAAAGTCTCTCTATGGTTTGAAACAGGCACCCCGCGCTTGGTATCAACGTTTTGCTGATTTTGCTGCATCAATTGGTTTTAATCACAGCAAATTGGATACTTCTTTATTCATTTATCGTCATGATCATGACACTGCTTACATTCTTCTTTATGTTGATGACATTGTGCTCACTGCTTCTTCAGAGTCCCTTCGGAAATATGTCATTTCTCAACTTAGCATTGAATTTGCAATGAAAGATTTGGGTCCTTTGAGTTATTTCTTAGGCATTGCTGTTACCCGACACAAGAATTGTTTATTCTTGTCTCAAACGAAATATGCTCATGACATTATTAAGAAAGCAGGTATGACAGATTGTAATCCAGCTTCCACTCCTGTTGATTCTAAAGGAAAGATGAGCACTCAATCCGGCATTTCTTATGGAGATCCTACCTCTTATCGTTCTTTATGTGGGGCGTTACAGTACTTGACATTCACTCGTCCGGACATTTCTTATGCTGTACAACAAGTTTGCTTGTTTATGCATGCTCCTCAAGTTGCTCACATGAATGCCTTAAAACGAATCATCCGTTATATTCAAGGCACTGCTGATTATGGTTTGCAGTTATACAAATCATCTATTACTTCCCTTATTTCTTATACGGATGCTGATTGGGGCGGGTGTCCTGATACTCGTCGATCTACATCAGGTTATTGTGTCTTTCTTGGAGATAATTTGATTTCTTGGTCTTCTAAAAGGCAACCTACTTTGTCAAAGTCTAGTGCTGAAGCAGAGTATAGAGGGGTTGCAAATGTCGTCTCGGAATCATGTTGGGTCCGGAACTTATTATTAGAACTCAGATGTTCGGTTACACAGGAAACCTTAGTTTATTGCGATAATGTTAGTGCTATTTACCTCTCTAGTAATCCGGTACAACATCAGCGCACTAAACATATTGAAATGGACATTCACTTCGTTCGTGAGAAAGTCCAACGGGGTGAAGTTCGTGTCTTGCATGTGCCATCCCGATACCAGATTGCAGATATTTTTACTAAAGGTCTGCCTAAGATTTTATTTGATGATTTTCGGGCCAGTCTCAGCGTTTGCAAAGCTCCTGTTTCGACTGCGGAGGTGTGATAGATTATGAGAATAATCTTTATATTAGGAATATAAAATAATATATGTGAATAGATTATGAAAATAATTTTATATTAGGCATATAAAATAATATCGTTATTATATTATTAGTTTCCTTATTAATCTTTTATAATGTATATATATTGGAGATTTCCCTGATGTAAAGGGCAAGAAGATTAAACAAGATTCTCCCTATTCTTTCAGTTAACTCTAAGGATAAACTTATTTGAATTCAATAAAAATGAGTGATAAATGAGAATAAATAAAAATGAGTGATAAATGAGAATAAATCGAACAAACTAATTTGTCTTTAAAGGTTGATAACTAACGCCGGAAAAAGTTCAGTCAATTATATAATTATTAGAAGATAACTGTAAAAATGCATTATATATATATATATATATATATATTCCCATTTTTTATATTCGATCCTAAAAATATGAAAAATATGGTATCAGAGCCAGAGGGTAGTTATGCAGAATGATCAACACACCTTACTAATCATGAATCTAATGAACATCATTTCAAGAAATAAAAACATTAAGAATACAAAAAAAGAGGAATATGATATTCCTAAGGATTTAGATCTCCTAAATAAGTGGACAATTCCAAAAGTTGAACCTAGATTGATATATCAATTAGGAACATTTGAAAAAATGGGTTTAAAACAAGTAGTAAAAACTACTGAAGAGTCAGTTTCACTAGATAATAGTGATATGGTCATAAAACTACTATCAGATATGGATATAGCATATTATAAACGATCCTATAAATTTCTACATATAGGACTAGTGCAGGTGGCATTTAAACCTTTAACCTTAGAAGGTTTACCAGAGAGCTTTATGGCAGCCCTAAGAGATGGAAGAAATCTAAATTGGAAACAATCCCTAATGGGAATAATACAGTCCAGTTTAGCTCAAGGACCAGTTTATTTTAACGTTTTTCCAAACTTACAATTATCTTTATCTGACGCTAATATAACTGACTCCTTAACATTAAATGTTAAAACACATGGATATAATTATGCTCCCGGATCGGAAGTAATGTGTGTTTGTTATAGAATATATTATAAACCATTATTCACTTTAAATCCCCTTTGTAGAATAATGGACAAACCAAATAATGAGACAATTTTAATACAAACAAATTGTGATAAATCAAACATAACTAGTAGGAGACCAATTAAATGGGAAGAAATATCGTTCCCAGACAACTGGAAAATAGAACAAGCTGTACCTGTAAAACCACAGGTCCAGAATCATAATAATATATTAGATATCTGTCAAAGTGAGGAAGGAAGTGTCGAAGTAAGATTTGACACAAACCTAAAGTTATGTCCAATACAAAGACATAGCTCTATCAAATCATATATCTCACCATTAGATTATAAGGTTGAGTATCCCTCTAGGGCATCCACCTCTCAAATAAGGGAATCAACGTTTTCAGAAGATTCAACCCCAATTACAGAAAGATTATATATCAACAGACAAAATATTGTTAGGGAAAATAACACTCAAACTCTAAATGAACCTGAACCGACAATGTCGGAAATGAACTTTTCTATTTAAATGATTATTACACCCAAAATAGATTTCAATACTGGCTCCACAGCCAGAAAAATAATTTCAAATGAATTCAAAAATCCGGGATATACCCAATTCAGAAAATGGTTTTTTGAAAGTTTTCACACCAACGAAATAAAACAATTCGAAAAAGAATTTTATGAGTTCTGTACTGCGAAAAATGCTTTAATTCCTTTTACCTCTTGGTTCATAAGCACCTATGTTAAAAGTTATATTTCGGTAATTGAAAGAACTTTCAAATTAGAATCAGGAAAAACCTATCTAGGGACATATCCACCCCAACAACCTTTCCATATTGAAAAGGGAGAAAAAATATTAAATTTCGCGCCATACAAAAATTTAATTGAAAATGATACGCTCCCAATAACATGCAAACATATCAATAATATGTTTGAACAACAAAACTACACAAGTCTGTTCCTAAATATTCTAGGAGAACAGTTACAATCCATGGAAAATAAGATTGAAAAATTAATAAAATCTTTAAATGAAATAAAACCAGGAACGTCAAAAATAATTCCAAAAGAAAAAGAAGCTTTACCAACTTTCCAACCACCTCCAATCATATCTGATTTCAAACTAAGGCCAATGCAAGAGTTTGAAAAAATTCTTGAAGAAAAATTTAGCAAGCTAAGCATTAAAACCTTAGACAAGGAAAATAGAGATCATATTAATAAAATAGATAAATGGGCTGATAAACCTATACAAAGTAAATTTTACTACAATAGACCAACACCAATGGATGTTTTACATGAAGAATACACAGATACAATTGATATTAGTTATTCAGGAAACAAAATCTATGAATGGAATATTGATGGATATTCAAACAAACAAATTTATAATACAGTACATAGGATGCTAATGTACTCAACAGTTTGTAAAAATAGTAAAAATAGTGATAAAACTATAGCAACAATGATTGTTGCCGGATTCACTGGACAATTAAAGGGCTGGTGGGATAATTATTTTTCCCAAGAAAATAGAGATTCTATTCTTAACACTGTAAAACAAGAAAACAATAGCCTAACTGAACATGCAGTTTATACATTAGCAATTAACATCATTGAACACTTCACGGGAAGGTTCAGTGATAATAGTGATACAATTAGAACATTATTACAAAACCTAAGGTGCAAGACACTCTCGGATTTTAGATGGTACAAAGATACCTTTCTAAGTAGAGTAATGGAACTACCAGAATGTAATAATGTACATTGGAAATCCAAATTTATAGATGGCCTCCCTAGCTTATTTGCTGAAAGGGTTAGAAGAAATCTCAAAAAGAGTCATTCAATGATACCATATGAAAATTATACATATGGTGTATTAATAGATACCTGTATACAGGAAGGACTAGCCTTATGTAATGAAATAAGGTTAAACCAACAAATTAAAAGACAGAGTCAAAATGAAAAACAACAATTAGGTCAATTTTGCCAACAATTTGGAATAGATAGTCCTACATCTAGAAAAGAGAAAAGGGTGAAATATAATAAATTTCACAAATATAGAAAACCATTCCGAAAGTACTCAGACATAAAAAATGAGAGGAGGGAAGAAAAGGTTAAAAACAAGTCAAAAAATTTCAAAAATAGTAAGAAATGCTACAACTGTGGAAAATTAGGACACACCTCAAAATTCTGTTGGGCAAAGAAAAAAATTAATAATCTTGAAATCCCAGAAGACACAAAAAGATTAATAATACAAACTTTACAAAACTCAGAATCTGAAGAATCTGGTTCAGATTCAATATCTGGTGATTCTGAAATAGATGACCTATATAATGAAAATACTTCGGAATCAAGCTCGGAAGACTCTGAATGTGAGCCTTGCCGATCAGGATTAAGTTGTCCTAAAAAGGAAACAAATAACCTAGATCAAAATATTGACAAATCAGAATTATATAGAATCATATCTCAATTTTCAGATATGAAAGTTAATGTTTTAACATCAAATCATGCTTTTGAATTACTAAAAGCCATCAAAGATCCAGAATTAAGAATGCAGATCATAGATCAGTTTAATTCTGAAGAAGGAACTTCATCCTCTAAAGATGAAGAGCCCGAAGAAAAGAGATTCAATTATAATAATCATAATAAATCTTACACTATGAGTGAAGTAATGAATCAACTCAGACACAAGCTTCAATGTAAAGAAGAGAATACAACACTCACAAATCTTTACAAAGAAATTAATAATTTAAAGGAAGAAATTAAGATATTAAAAAAGAAGAATATTATACAAGAGTCTAGAATAACTAAGCTTGAGGATAACCATAACGAAAAAAATCACTATAATGACAACAAAGTAGAAATTGAAGAAAATATCTTCTCAGAAAATTTTTTATCCACAATAGAAATGGTTAAATCCCAAAAATGGCACATAAAAATATCTCTCCTTATAGATAATCATTATACAAGATCATTTACTGCTCTTGTTGATAGCGGAGCAGATTTAAATGTTATTCAGGAAGGACTAATCCCTACTAGGTATTTTCATAAAACAAGTCATACCCTGTGGCATGCAGGGGGAGATAAACTCCAAATCCAATATAAACTTCCAAAAGCTTATATATGTACTGATAATAAATGCATTCCTCAGAGCTTTATACTTGCTAAAGATATATCAAATCAGGTCATACTTGGAACCCCATTTTTAAACACAATCTACCCTATTAAAATGATTAATAATAAAGGTATTACAGGAACCTTCCAGAAACATGATATTTTTCTAGAATTTATTGTGGAACCGCTTACTAAAATGTTACATAGTATATATGATAATATCAAAGCAAAACAAGATCAAATATATTTTCTAAAGCAAGAAATAAGTCTAATAACAATAGATGAACAACTAGAAAATCCTAAATTACAAGAAAAAATAGCTCTGCTAAAAGACCAACTTTCAATAGATATTTGTAATGAACATCCTAATGCATTTTGGGATAGAAAGAAACATATAGTTTCACTACCATATGAGGAAGCTTTTAATGAAAAGAATATTCCTACAAAGGCAAGACCTTGCCAAATGAATTCAGAATATCTAGAATTATGCAAAAAAGAGATAGATACACTTCTACAGAAGGGATTAATAAGTCCATCACGATCACCTTGGTCATGTACGGCTTTCTACGTAAATAAACATTCAGAAGTCGAAAGAGGCGTGCCAAGGTTAGTAATAAACTATAAACCCTTAAACAAAGTATTAAAATGGATTAGGCACCCAATTCCTAATAAGAAGGATCTGTTAGATAGACTGTATGATAGTTTAATATTTTCAAAGTTTGACTTAAAATCAGGATATTGGCAAATCCAGATTGAAAAATCTGACAGGTATAAAACAGCATTCAATGTCCCTATAGGACATTATGAATGGAATGTAATGCCATTTGGATTAAAAAATGCTCCATCCGAATTTCAAAAAATTATGAATAATATCTTTAATCCTTATAGCACATTTATAATTGTCTACATTGATGACATATTAGTTTATTCAAAATCAATTGAAACTCATTTCAAACATTTAAATATGTTCAAAACAATAATAACTCAAAATGGACTAGTAATTTCTAAACCAAAAATGGATCTTTTCAAAACAAAAATAAGGTTTTTAGGTCATATCATTGAAAAGGGAAATATTACTCCCATTAATAGAAACATAGAATTTGCGGAAAAGTTCCCTAATGTGATCACTGATAAAACACAATTACAAAGATTTTTAGGCAGCTTAAATTATGTGGCTCCATACTATAAAAATCTAACAGAAGATACATCGATCCTATATGAAAGACTGAAGAAGAACCCTAAACCATGGTCAAACCATCATACAGAGGCGAAAACGACCCCTGAAATCTGTATTGTACTCTCTCTCTCTATTGTACTCTATAGCACCATCATCCAGTTGTAATAAATCTGAAGCATCATCAATAATAGTTTGGAGGACAGTGTGTTTAACCTTCATTCCCGGGTACGTTCCAAATCTTACTACATATTTAATTATTTGCTTTAAATGTCAAGCCTAATAGGCTAATCAAATTAGGTGTTGATCATGACCGCTAACTACCCTTCAAAAAAAAAAAAAAAAAAAAAAAAAAAAAAAAAAAAAAAAAAAAGTAATTAATAAAAAATTAAAGCTTATCTTAGAAGTTTTGAATGGACATCTGGCATGGATTTGAAATGTCGATCCCTTTTATAAAATGGTACTTTAATTTTGTGTTCCTGTTTGGTCCTGTTGAGCCACTGTTTTAGGCATGTTGGACATTTTGGAACTTTTAATTGAAGTTAAGTATTATAATTGGTTGATAGGCATTTCTATTATCCTAAACCCAGAAGTTGTCCCTCTTCAGACTTTCTTTGTATGTTTTAATTTTTTAATTTTTATATGTATATTCCCATTTTTTATATTCGATCCTAAAAATATGAAAAATATGGATATATATATATATATATATATATATATATATATATATATATATATATATATATATATATATATATATATATATCGGAACATTTAGTTGAAATGGGATCATGAAAAACTTATATATATTTTTTAATTTGATTTAAGTTGAAATAGAAATTTATGTATAGAATATTATGTAACTTTATAAAATTAAATTTAAAAATAAATAAAATAGAAGATATGACTAAGGGGGTGTTTGGTTCAAATAAAGGAATGGAAATAGGATTGGGATTGATAGATGTGTGGAATGAGAATGGGTATAATTGATAGAAGTGTAGTGTTTGGTTAAGAGTTTTAATCATTCCCATTACCATTGATAACGTTTGGTTTTGTAAGAGAGAAGTTATAAATATAATTTTGTTATTAAAATTATGATTAATTTTAATTTTATTTTATTAAATTAAAAATATAAAATATTATTATTTTTATAACATAATTGTTTAAAATATATAAAATATTTAAGTGACATAATTTAATAAAATATAAACATCTCATATTTTTTTATATTAATTATATTTTTTCAAAATAAAAATACTTGTAACAAAAAAATATTGAATGTCTCAATTTTTTACTAATTTATTTATATTTATTAAATATAAATAATATAAGACAAAGTCTTTCAAATATTATATACTTTAAATTAAATATAATATTTTATTTAATAATATATTATAACATGGTATAATTTTTTTAATAATAATTTTTATTAAAATATTTTATATTTAATTTTTTAATATTTTTTATATAAAATTGTTATTTTATTTTTAGTTTTATATTTTAATTAATTTATTTTAAATTTATTATTAATATATGATATTTTAAATTAATTATATAAAATTAATTTATTATTATTTGTTATTTTAATTATTACTAAAATTTTATTTTAAACGACTCCTTAATATTATTTAAATAATTGAAATTATTTATTTATAAATAAATAAAATTTATTATTATGTTAATTATAAAATAACTTATAATATAATTATAAAATATATAAGATATTATAATTATAGTTATAATAAAAGAGAGAAAATAGGAGAGTGGAGATAGTGGGAGAGAAAATGTATGGCTCTGGGATTCATTCCTCCCAATTTAGAGAGGATTGGATGATTCATGAGTATCCGGGAATCAAATCAATATCCTAGAATCAAAACCACCAACCAAAAACCACGTACCAAGCATGCCCTAAATTTCTTAAATAAATAAAATACTAAATCTTGAAAAAAAAAAAAAAAAAAATAAAAAATAAAAATAAAAAATATTATGTTACCATAGGAATTTATTTAAAATTTTAAATCACAACTAAGAATCAACTATAATCCACATTGGATATTGATACATGTGAAATTTCAAAACTGTAACAAAAAATTAATCACTAGCAAAATTTAATTGTTAAAATAATTTCTGAAATATTAGACTTCAATTCCAATTCCAATTTAACCAAAAACATAGCCTTAAGCCTTCTATATTCTAAACATTGATAAGTAAATTTATATCACTTTATTAACATTTCTTAATTATAGTAAAAAAAAATCACAAGATTTACCATAAAAATCAAGAGAGGTTTTATTAGTAAGACCATTATTAGACAATAATATATATATATATATATAAAGTACAATTGTCAAATTCTGTTAAAAGGAGACCAAGTTCCTTCCATGGCAAAAAAAAATGCAGGTAAAATGTGCCTTATTAGAAGTTTTATAGCTCAAGCTTTAACCATTTTCAGTACACAAATAAACAGTACATTTCAATATATGAATTGGCTCATCAGACCAGAAAGATCACTTGACATTGTGATACGAATCGATGATTGCATCTGCAAGATATTCGCACTTTGCTGAAGATAAACCAGCCAAAGACAATCTGCCATCTTTTGTCATGTATATGTGCCACTTATCTGTCATGTTATCGCTTTGAGCTTTGTTTAGACCAGTAAAGGAGAACATACCAATCTGCTTAAGAATAAATGACCAATCTTTCCCACTCTTATCCTTAGCACAAAGACTGTCGTATAACTCTTTTCGCACGTTCTTGATTCTGCCTGCCATCAACTCCATCTCCTCTTTCCACTCATTGAACAGAGTTGGATCTCCCACCACATTCGCGACAATCCTAGCTCCGTGAACGGGAGGATTCGAATACATAGGTCTTGCAATTCTTTTCAATTGACTCTTCACCCTACACATACATAATGACTTATATAAATTGGGCTGTTTTGTTATGCGTTTCTTTTTTCAGTTTTAACATGGGGCTAATAAACTCATTACCTTACTGCTGCATCAGATGAGGAGCAGACAACATTGATTGCTCCAATCCTCTCAGCATAAAGACCGAGATTTTTGCTGTATGATTGAGCGACAAAGAGCTCCAAACCACGTGCAGCAAACGATCTCACGGATGATGCATCAGCGTCAAGACTTCCGCTTGCGAATCCCTACATGTTTATACAAACAAACATGACTAAAAAATTGTATACCCTAAATAGTGTGTCATTTTATTCACTGAAGAAAACTGCAATGTTTCCATGACTAAGCCAAGGAAGAAGTAACAAAGGAAGTAAATTGACTCCCATATATAGTGCAGTAATTAATACCTGGTAGGCGACATCAAAGAATGGAATGTGGCCCTTCTCTTCAATGACATCAGCAATTTTATTCCATTGTTCAGGAGTTGGATCAATGCCAGTTGGATTATGAGCACACCCATGAAGTAGTATGAAAGATCCTTCAGGAGCTGACTGAAAAAATATAGTACATTGAACAGGTTAGCAGACAGATAAAAAAAATTGATGTGATAAGAACAAATTGAAAGTTAAATAGAAGCGACGAGTGGATGACTTTCATAAAAGTGATATAACCTATGTGAAACTAAAAGGTAGAATTCTTAATAGTTTTTTTTAGACCAGGGTCTTTTGACTCTTTTCCTAGCACAGTATACAATTGTTATGACTCCCCCACTTCAAACAAGGTGCTTTCAGTGCAAAATTCTAGATAACAACCAATAAAAGCATTGATTCAGATAGAGATCTCATTTATAACATGTTATTGCACAAGTAACAGGAAGACATGTATGATAAAGTGAGTGAAAATAGTTCAAAACAGAAGAGGATGAAGGTCTTTAAAAGTTTGTGTATTACCTTTATGTCTGATACCATCCCATCAAAATCTAATCCAACTGTTTTGGGGTCATAATACCGATATTCCGACCAAGGAACTCTAGCATCATTGAAAATATTCTTGTGATTACCTGAAGAAGGGTTCATATTCCTAATCATCATTCCCGGCAGAAAAATAAAACCAAAATCAAAGGAATTACAAATGAAGTTACTTGCTCACCCCAGGTTGGTGATGATATCAGTACTTTTGCCCCAGGGAAATATCGTTCAATAAATGCAGCAGCAAGCCTCAGAGAACCAGTGCCTGAAAGACCTTGAACAGTAGCAACCTAAAGAAAGAAATACCCAAGTTGAACGATATAGGAGATTAATTAAGTAGTATAATATAATAGCATTAGGGTTTCTGAAATCATAGCATACTCTTTGTTGTTGAATAACTTCATTATCTGCTCCAAACAGTAGCTCTGCTGTAACCTTGTTGAATTCAGCTAAACCTTCAATTGGAAGATACTGAAGATGGGAAATATTGTAAGAACTCCTTCGAAGCAATAGCAGTAAGAGAAAATATCAGAATGTTCAATGAAATTCAATTAAGCACCTCTTTGTTAACCCCTTTTTCTAGCATAAGATGTTCAGCCTGCAAATGTAGAAGAATATGGTACAAGTTACATGGAAAATCTCATCACAGAATAATGCATAAATATTTGAATAATGAAAATATATATACCTTCTTAACAACATTAAGGACATAAGGTTGCAGATCCTCTGTTCTGTAGGCTCCAACGCCAAGGTTGAGCTTCTTAACATCTGTATCTGCTCTAAATGCATCAGAGACTCCAAGAATTGGATCAGGAGGTGCCATTGTAACTCCATCAAAACGAGAAACATTGACTGCAACACTCATAGATATTCTACCATTTGACTGTAGATGAAAGAACAAATTCATCAAATATTCGACTTAATCTAGGATTTTCCTCAGTGAATAAGTTTCAATCATTCATTTATGTGAAATGGAAGAGAAGCAGCACCTTAGTCCTCATAAATAAATTTCTATTATCCTTCTTAAGGTAACCGGTTTGATCAAAGGTAGAAAACATCAACTCGTTCTGCTCAAATAGAAAGAAAGTGAGAGATCATAGCATATCAGTGCCAAATTTCATCTTCCATAACCAGAACATATGTCAGATTCGTCTCACCTTGCGGTGCTGCAGCGAAGAAGCTGAAGCAGACACAGAAGAGGTGATATGTAGCAATGAAGAAGCCATCTGTATCAGATCACGTAATCGAACTAGTTAGTTAAGAACGGATAGCAAGCAGATAGAGGAATTCTAATCGAAGAACAGAAAACACAATTTTGCGATGGAAATCATATATTAAACAGTGATGATTCAGCAATCAAACAGCAAAATTAATGAAACTACTGAATTGAGTCCAGAAAAGGAGATTCAGACTTCAAAATATCAATGAGTCATACCTGTGAATACAAGGCGAATGAAGCTTTGCGTTAGAATAAATGAGAGAGAGTGAGAGAAGGAGAAATGGTTGATTCTGTGTAGAAGAGTGAACATACAAATAGAGAGGTGACGATCAAATCGAGGGAATATGATGAAAATGGGCAAAATAGATTTTTAGGTTATAAACAAATGGAAAAATATTAAATAAATATAATTATAAATAGAGAAATGATTAGTTGAGGGAATGACTTGCTATAATCTTATTCGTTAAAAAAAATTAAATAATATCTCTTTTTTCTCTCTTTTTCTCCCACTTTTACATTTTCTAATGAAGATGATGTCATATCATTTCCTCACCAAATTTTCTCTCTCTATCACTCCTCTTATAAATATATATATATATAAAAAACTAAATTAAATTAAAAGAACATAGAAAAAAGTTTTGTATTTAATGGTTTTAGTTATGTTGTATATATAAATAAATAAACAAAACTAAATAGTCAAACTTGCTCTTTAGTAAGAGGTTAATTGAGATTTGGAATATATTATTTCAAACATCACAATTTAAATTTAAATTGTAGTTAAAATTATATAAAACTATATTTTATCTTAACAATTTCAAACGTCTTCAATTTATTATCTAAATTATATTTATATATAAAATATTCATTTCACTAATTTAAATATCAAATTTAAGTGAATTTAGGGTTTTAACTATCAAATTTCAGATCATCAATAAATAAAACCTTTAATTTGATGAAATTTGATATTTAAATTAGTGTCATTAATCTTTTATTTATTTATTTATAAATACCATAAATAAACGCATTTGAAACTGTCAAGACAAAATCTGATTTGGTATAATTTTAACAATAAATAATTTTAAATTGTGAGGTTTAAGAAAAATATGTCTAAAATCTCAGTTGACCCTAATAAGAGTCAAATATGACAATTCAATTAATAAATAGATAAAAAATTAATGTCACTAATTTAACTATAAAATTTGAAAGAATTGAAAATTTTAACTATATTTTTTGAAATTTGATATTAAAACATCCATCCTCTCAAATATTGATAGTTAAATTAGTGACAATTTATCTTTTATTTAGTTATTATAAATGTCACGTAAATAATAAGTTAACGACGATTAAAATCGATAAGATAAAATCATGTTCTGTGGTGTGAAATTAAAATAAAAAAGTCTAAAATTTTAATTAACCAAACAATGAGTCTCAATTTAATAATTTGACCAATATACAATAATTGTTTTTTTATAATTGAAGAATGACACTCAAATATTTTTATTTTAAGAACACGATTCGAAAAATTGATTTAATTTGATAAACAAAAACATATTCATTTTAGGCTCGTTTGATAAGCAATATTATCAATTCAAATAATTATTATTATTTATTTCATACTCAAATAATTTCACTTTGTTTGTTTATAATAATAATTAAAATGGTTTCTAAATAAAAATAATCATCTTAATAATTCCATCACATGCATTTTGCTGAATAATGACTTATATATATGATAAGTGTAATACCGGAATATAAACAATAAATAATTATAAAACACTAGATAAGATACGCCCCAATTTTCAACCACGGTTAAATAACAAACATGTTTTCATTTTATAATAATGTTACATTTGGAGTGTATTAATGTAAAAACGAAAAAAATAAATAAATAAAGGGAGCAAATTTGCTGTCTCACAATCAGTATCTTATGTCTCTTGTATTTTAAAATTTAGTTTATTTTAGAGTTAATGTAGATTCCAAATCCATATTTAATATAAATATGTATTTTTTTTCAGTTTTGAAGTATGGACATATAAAAGACGGTTTGTGAGACAACAAATCTGACTCTAAATAAAATTATTTTCCATTGTAATATGTTTGCAAAATATGTTAGCTTCAAATGCCTATTGCTATAATATTCTATTGCCATAAAATATTGAAAAATGCATAAATCACTTCAAACTTAATATGCTATTTTTTTCATGTCAAAACAAGAAAGTATTATTTTAATTGCAAATTAACCCCTGATTTAAATCAAAAGGAACTGGAATTGGCCCTTCAGAAATAGTTTAGCTATTGACTAACAAAAACATTATGGAATAATATTTTTGGCAAAAGCAATGGTTGTGGTCTTATCTTGTTATTTTAAGTGATTGAAATTATAAATCAAATTAACATATTTTCTTATTTAGGGTGGCTCTATGTAGTTGACCAAACTAGCAAACTCTCCAAAACTCAATTATATTCATAATAATAATAATAATGAAATGAAGCTCAATTCAATGTAACAACTCTTTTATAAAATACATATAAGTATAAAATCACAATTAATAAAATTCACTAAGATAATTTAACTAACAAAATGGTTTCTAAAAGAACAAAAATATCACGGTTAGAAAAAATGGTTGTATAATCAAACTAACTTAAAACAATATATTAAATAATAATAAAAATTACATTATAATTTGAATTGTCTAGAAAATAATTTACATGAATCCATTAAGACAACTAAAACAAAAAAAGTTCTTCTAATTTTTATTTTATTTTTTTGGTAAAAGATAACACATATTTTTTAAATTCATTTTTCATTAAAAATGTTTTAATTTAAAATGAATAAAATAACTAAAGAAAATCAATTTGATTTTATATCATTTTCCAAAAAAATAAGATTGTGACAAAAATTAAAGTTTTTAATTAGGCTAATCATGTGTTAACCCAGTTTTAATTAACACCAAGTTATCCTAACAGCCCGATCCCATGAATATGAACCATGAAGCTCAAGCTAATCCGAAATTTTTTAGGCCCAAACTGTAGAAACTAGCCCAATTCAAACTGCCCATTTTGCTTGAACAATGGAACATATTTTCAATGATAAAGTAGTTGTTGAAAATATTACTAAAATCCAAATAACATCCAGCTAATAATATTTATTTATATATAATGTTCAGTTAAATCAGGTTTTCAATATTTGTGTATGAAAAAAAAAAAAAAAAAAAAAAAGCTGAAAATGAGTTAAGTTACTTGTGAGTCGTGAGTTACTCGTGAATCGCTCTTTAAGTTGAGCTTGACTTTGATTAAGTTCGAGTCAACTTCACATAATATTTGTTCGAAGACTTGTCAAGTTTTTCCGAATATGTTACTAAATAATATATCTTTTATTTATTTTAATGTTAAAACTTAAAATTTAAATTTTGTTTATTTTCACCTTGTTCTAAGTTTATATGTAAAACCACATTATTATTATTATTATTATTTTTATACACACAAAAATATCAAACTTATAAATCTTTTCAAAGTTTATATGTATTGTTACAATATAATATACTTTTATAAATATATTTCATAAATATATGGACGAAATATAATATTAATATATTCTAACAATCAAATTATATGAATATTGTATTTTTTTTTTAATTTCTCTAACTTATTCATAATCATTCTTTCATTTTCATAATTTTTCTTTTTATTTACAAATAATTTTCTTGTTTCAATCTTCACAATTTCTATCACTTATTTACAATATTTTTTTTTCTTTTATCACTTTATTTCTATATTATTTCATTCGAGAATTAGTAAATTCAAGTTACTCAATCATTTATTTGGTTGAATAGATAGGGAAGTTTGATATTTTTATTTTGAAAATAAATTTTGGTTTGAATTTAAGTTTGAAAATTTAATTTTAGTTCAAACTTTTTGAGCCGAATCAAGCTTATAGATAAATAGTCGATTTCGAGCTCAAATTTATAAACTCGTTCGAGTTCGAGCTCGAACCAAACTAATAAATATTTAATGGAATTGAGCTCGAACTCAAGCTGGTTTAAGCTCGACTGACTATTTACCACCCTAGATTAAACCTTTCCTATTCTATAGATATCAATATTTCATTATATAAAACATCACAATAATGCACTTTGATTATAGAAAAAAAAAATCTTATAAAGCTTTTGATGACGACACATTAATAATAATGGAATTTGATTAAAATAAATTAACATTAATGTCAGTCACATGTAAATTTTAATTAATTTGACTTGGTACATAAATATATAAATGGAAGAAAATGAAAAGTTTATTATTATAAGGAGAAATGTGCATGTGATGGCGGGAGAAAGATAGGTTTTCAATCACTTTCAAAACCCTAAATTTTATTTTCTTTGCTTACTTCCAAAAGAAACCGCGTCTTTCTCTTCTTTCATTTTTAGTACATGCCAGTTAACAAAAATCATTACGTTAACTAATTAATTATTTATATATATATATCTTCATCCAAATCTGCACAAAATTAAAGTGTCTCATTTTTAGAATAAATTTAACATTTTTTTTAACTATTAAAAAAATACAATTTTAAATATTATGATGTTGGGTTATTTAAATTATTATTTTTTCATATAAAAATAAATTATTTGAGTTTTTAATTTGTTAAATTTATTATCTATTTTTTAATTAAAATTTATAAAAAAAATAAGCATGTGTTAATATTTTGATTCATTTAAATATTTTATTATGCTTCTTCAATATTTATATATATATTTTTGACTTTATTTATTTATTTTCTCTTATGTAAAGTTTGAATAATTGTACTTAAGCAATTTTTATTATATATAAATCATTTAAAAAACATAATATATATACAACATTATTACATTATTTATAAGGCATCACTTGGGGCTTGTTTGAGAAAAGAATTTTTTGGGTTTTACTTTTGTTTTATCTTAAAAAATTATTGTTTGGTAAAAATTAGGAAAAAATTAGTTTTTAAAATTTAAAGACTAATTTATCCTTTAACTTTAGAATATACAATATAGGTGAGAGAATGATAGTTTAGAAAGAGAGGATAAATTATATTGTAATTTTGTTTTGGAATAAAAACTGTATTTTATCGGAAAAAAAAAAAAAAAACTATTTCATCAAACGAGCGCTTGATCACTTAAAACTGATCACTTAAAACGTTTTACGACGAATTAAAATTCAAAATGTGAGGTGTTATATTTTTTACTTTAAAATAAAAATTCTTATTTTAATATAAAGGATTTGTAAGTGAAGAAATAGACATTAAAAATTGTAAGTACAATTATATTAAAAATTTATTACTATAACTTATATGACACAAATTTGGTTCGATAAGTGAAAGGATATTTACTACTTTTAATTATTTAACCCTCCTTGTAATTATCTAAGAAGCAAATAGGGTAAATAAGCAAAGTTTCTTTTATTTTTATTTAATATTTTGTTACATTTTAACCCTTAACAGTCTGATTTAACAGTATCTGGTCACTAAGCTAAAAGTGGGACCCAACGCGTTAAGTGGGACCCTAAAGAGGAAAATTACTGTCTGTAAAGGTTTAATTATAATGTACCTGCCTTGGTAAATCATCCTAATGATATCATAGTTATTTCATAAATCAAAACATTTTAAATTATTATTATTTAATTTATTTTAATAATATTTAAAAATGTAATATAAAAATTAGTTATTTCATGTAAATAATCTCAAATAATTCCATTAACTTTTATAATTTTTTAAAAGGAAAATCTGATTATTAAAAAAAAAAAATGCCTACATCAAACAAATCAAACAAGGCCTTTCATTCCTCTCCGTTATCACGGCACCTTTTACGCAATTTAAGCGGGTTTTCTTTTTCAGTTTCCAGCCCATTAACAGTAGATATTAGATAACCTAAATGAAATAATTTAAAATAACTAATAAAAACATTTTACTTTTATAATTTCGCATAACTAAATTTAAATTCAAGATTTGAATATATTTAAATACTTTTTAGTACAAAAATTCAATATTTTAAAAATGAAATTAAGTAGTATAGTATAGTTTTATTACTATTTTAAGATATTATTCCTTTACTTACTATTTTTATTTGGAATTGAATCTTTATTGATAATTGTCACTTAATTTATTAAATTTAAATAAGAATTATGTATAGAAAATCAATTAGTAAATAATACAAGATAATTTGTAAAATTAAAATAAAAATTTAATAATTTAAATATTTAATTGCATAAATAATTTATAAAAATTAAACTCACAAAATAAAAATCCAATAACCATGTAATTTGTTAAAGAATTTTATAAAGATTTGAGTTAATTCCTAAATAATAAGTGTTGAAATAGAGTAAATTAAACGAACCAATTAAACCGTGTCAGAATATTCATAAAAGAATTATGAGCGACAATTAAAATTATATATATATGATCGAAATAGTAAAAAATTGTACCAATCATTAAATGTTATTGATAAGTGATCCTCCTCCGTATAAAATATCTCAGTTTTATTGAAAAAATACAAATGATCCACAACAATTGAAAGTATTATTAGGATTATAAAATTTTGAGACAAAAAAAATTAATTCGATTAAATAGAATACGATGAAACCAACAAAATATAACATTAATTTAACTAGCATGTATCCCGTGCATTTTCACGAGTAATAATATAAAAAATCGTAAATATTACGATAAAAATGTTTATGGGCGGGTCAACCTATCATCCGACCAAAATATCTATTTACTCTCACATATTGTTAGGTTGCAAATTCGAATCATACCTATAACATTTTTAATTTTATTTTTAACCGTTTTAAGTCTATAGACGGGTCAACTCACAATCCGACTTAAGTATCCATTTACTCTCACATATATATTCAAATTAACCACAACTCTCGACTCGACGATCCGAACACTTTAAAAATTAAGCATCATTATATATATATATAATATAGATAGATGTGAATTAACTTAAATATGATTGAAAAGAAAATTAATAGAAGTTATCTGTTTACATTAGTTTATTTAATGTTATTTTAAAATTAATCAGCAAGATATTTTTTTAATTGGTTGGAGTGATGTTTTTATATTGTATAAAAAAAAATTGTTTAATTGGATTAGAGTAATTAAATAAATATAAGTAATTATATATATATAATTAGATAGAGCCAAAAACTTTCTCTCTCTACAACATGGGGCTGTGTACTGAGCACGTGGATGAACATCATATTCAGGGGGCATTACACTATCTTATTTATTATACTTCTCATATTAAACTATCTAGAAACCTTAATTTTTTCCTCTTATTTTTTTCATTAAATAATGGTCAAATTATTTTATGATATATAGGTGTAACCAGTTATATGCTCATTTGCGAATCAAATATATTCTCACTTTACTCTATAACTTTGTTCTTAGTGGGTATACAAAAATCTTTATTCTTCTTTTTGTAATGATTTTAAACTTGAGAAATATTTGAAAAACAAATATGTATTGTTTTGATTATTTCCTGGAACATTTAAATATATGTTTTTTTTTCATTTTAATAATTCATTCTAGTCCCATGTCACACTAGATTCAGTGTCATATATAGGATGACCATATCAGGTTAAATTTGACTGAAAAGGAAAGCATATGGGCTATGGCAACTCAATCAATGGAGAATGCATGCATCTTCCCCCAAATTATATAATTTCTATCTAATTTACTTATTAAGTATAATAAATGGTTGAAAAGAAAAAGATTTGCCCCGAGCTTTGGGTTGTCCCGATAGAAAAATATCGATATATTTTTTTATTGTCCTAGGTCTAGTTTAAAAAGTTTAAAATAAAATTGTTTTTGGTGAGATTTTAATCCATAAACATACATACTTGAAATAAGATAGAACAATTTATGTTTAAAATTACAATAAATTTAACTTTAAATAGTTTGATATTTTTAACTAAATAATTCTGACATAATCATGTTCTTAATTGATTTGAAATTAAAACTTAATTGATAAAAAACAACCAACCTTCACATGTCTAATGATTCATTCCACAACAGTGAGTGATTGAAAATATAATTATGATTGGTTTAGTGTAATTATTAGGGTCTTAATTCTTTATTGATCCCAAAAGATTGACCTAATCATGTTAACACCCCTATATTGTAAACCCTCTCTAATTGTTCTGTCCTTTGTTACTCTTTCTTGTTTACTTTTTTAGAATATCTCCTTTTATTGTTATAATTATCAATGATTACCCACTATAATAACTCTTCAATTCTTTCTTTCTTTATTTATTTTGTTTTCTCACAAACCCATAACTTCACCTGGTTAGTTTCTATTCATACATTTTATATAACTTTTTGAATGTTCCTCAAGAGCTTAGAGCTTGTTTGGATTTCTTATTCAAATAATTTAGTTTGTTTAAAATTAATGAATGGTGATAATATTTTTGGAAAAAATATTTAAAATATATTAATATATAATGATAAAATTTTAATTTTTTAAATAAAGAATATTTTAAATTGAGTGATATTATAAATATATGATAATGAAATAATATTTAATGAATACCTTAATATATTATTTTATAATTCTTTTTTAACAAATTGAACACTTTTAATAACCCCTAATTAGATGTTGGGTTATTATTACATTTATTTTTTTAAATTGAATAATAAAAACATAGGTTATTTGAATTTTTGATAACATCTACGTTATAAACAAGATAGTTCAATCTTGATGTTGATTAAATTATTATAATGTTATTTTTTATATTTTATATTTAAAATTTTATAAAATTAATAAAAATTAAAATAAAAAAATTAACAATCAAGGGCTTCTTTTATATTGGTTATTTGAGGATTTTGTCAAAAAAAACCATTATCTTCAATAAAAAAATATTATTTGAGTTATTTATTTATTTAAATGATAAAGAACAATTTATGGATGATAATGAGTACTCGATGGTCGGGTTCAGGTAGAAGGAGGAAAGAAAGTATCCAATTGAATACAGGATCGAGGATAGGGAGGGTGCGAAACTCAAACTCGATATATATATATATATATATATATATATATATATATATATATATATATATATATATATATATATATATATATATATATATATATATATTTATTGTTAAGTATTATATATTTTTTGTTAAGGATTAATTTCACATATTATATCATCGACACTATTTTCTTCCTAATAATTACATAATTTATTTTGTTTTTATCCACACTTCACTCGTACCCACACTTTACTATTTCTTACATTTATTTTTATAATAAAAATCTTATTTCTTTTTAATCACTTTTTATTTTCATCTCTTTATCTTCAACTATAAAAAAAAATATTTCTATCATTTTTTCATTTTCATCTCTTAATTCTTTTCAACATTTTCTCTATAATATTTTCTTCAAGTAATATAACAAAGTTGTTATCTCTTTGAATCTATAACACACTTAAGGTAAATAATACTTCTATTATTTTTTTATATTACTACTTTAAATTTATTTATTATTTAGTTATTCTTCAATATTTTTGTTGTAAATTCATTTTAAGTAAAATATAAAATTTATATTTTAATCGGGTACTAGGGTACCCATTGGGGATCGACTACCCGACGAATCAGGGATATAGAAAAAATAGATATATCCATCTAGTTCGGAGTTGAATAGTAAAATGAAAATCGGGTACGGAATAAGTACTTCACTGATGGCTGGTAAGATATTCGTTGTCATCCTTAAAAAAATAACCATGCTTCTGCTTCTTAAGTCTACTATTTTTACTAAGACTCCCGGTTGGGACTATATTGTTTTAAGTTTTTAATTTATTTAATTAAAATAATATTTTTTTTATATTAAAATATATAGAGATAAAATAAGAATATATTTTTTACTAATTAAATCATAAGTACTTGTTTGATTTTTAAAAAACTGACAAAACATAAATAAATAAAACTCCAAATGAGAGTTATTAAAATCAATTTTTTTGTTAGCTTTTAAAAAAAGAATAGGTGGGTTCCACTTTCTTGCTTAAATTGGTTGCCAGGAGGCGAAGAAATTTGAGACCACTCTGAGTTTGTCAAACAAATCACCACTACAAAAATCAACACCTTTTTTTAAACATACTCTGTTTCCTTTCAGGCGTTTCCACAAACACCTACCTTGTGGGCAATCTTCACAATTCTGCATCCCCATCGCCATGGCCAGACCACAACAGAGATACAGAGGCGTCCGACAACGGCATTGGGGCTCTTGGGTCTCCGAAATCCGCCATCCAACCCTGTAAGTAATTGGGTCCCATCCCATCCCAAATCATCATCATCATCATCATCATCCCTACCAGATTTCTCAATTTTCCATTTTTTTTATTTTTGTTTTCTACAGTAAGACCAGAATTTGGCTGGGGACGTTCGAGACAGCAGAAGACGCTGCGGTGGCCTACGACGAAGCAGCAAGACTAATGTGCGGGTCCCGAGCAAGAACTAACTTCCCGTACAATCCCACGGCAGCTCAGTCGTCGGCTTCGAAGCTCTTATCGGCGACATTAACGGCTAAATTGCAGAAATGCTACATGGCGTCGCTTGCCCAAATTAAAAGAACGGTGGCGGCTCCTCCTCCCCGACCGGCGACGGCGGCGTATAATGACGTAAGCATTTGGTCATTGCCGGAGAAGAAGAAGAAAGTTGTTGAGAGCAGCGAGAGGTTGAAGATGCTTGAAGATGAAGACATTGAACAAATGATTGAAGAACTCATCCATTACGGCTCTATTGAGCTCTGCTCTTCTAATACTATCTAATACCCATATTACCCCCAGTAGATCTTTCTCTAATAATATATTTAACCCATTTTATAAAAAATCATTTCTAATTATAAAAACCTAATTGTATTATTATTATTATTATTGCTTTACCATCATATTCATTATTTATTCATAAACTAATTATTAACAGATAAAAATAACTACTCACTAGAGTTGCTAATGTTTATGATATTCTATATAACTTAAATCATTTTCTCATATTAAAAAGTAACATTATCTATCATACTATTTTTAATATTAAATTAAACACTCATATCAATATTTAACTTGATTAACTTTATTATTATTTTTTAGAGAAATGATAAATACAACGAATGACTAGCGAAAGCAAGGCCACGAATCCTACGTGGCCTTGCCAGCTAGGAGAGAGAAAGAAAAAAAAAAAAAAATTAAAACGTTTCTGCATATCCTCTTTCACCCAATAGGGTTTCATATTTCTGCATTCCTTTCTCTCTCTGAAACGCTTCATTTATTTCTCTTCTCCAGCTCCGGCAGCATTTATTTCTCTTCTCCGGCTGCATTTATTTCTTTTCCACGGCTGCATTTACTTCTCAATGGTATCCTTTTTAAGGATCTTTATTATTTTTTTAATAGATCCAGAGTTTAGATTTTATAGATCTAGGGTTTAGATTTTACAGATCTAGGGTTTTACATTTTACAGATGTATATATGGATTTAAACGGTTTGAATTTTCAGGATACAGAAGCACCAAACTTGAACAACCCAGTAGATGAAGAACTTAACCTGAACAGATCCACCCCCGTTGAACCCCAAAGGTACCCTGAACAGATCTAGTGGTTTCGGGACAAGAAAGGGTCCTTCCTTGTCCCGAAATGTGTGGTGTCTTGTAAGAAAATGTTGTGTTTCGGGTAAAAAAAATTTGTGTTTCGGGACCCGAAATGAGTCGTTTCGGGACAAGAAAGGGTCAAAACCAACCATTTCGGGACAAACATTGTTTTGTTTCGGGACCCGAAATAGGTCGTTTCGGGACAACAAAGGTGGTTTCGGGACCCGAAAGGTGGTTTCGGGACCCGAAACGGGTGGTTTCGGGACCCGAAACTGGTTGTTTCGGGACCCGAAACTGGTTGTTTCGGGACCCGAAAGGTTGTTTCAGGACCCGAAAGGTGGTTTCGGGACTCGAAACGGGTTGTTTCGGGACCCGAAATGGTTGGATTCGGGACCCGAAATGGGTGTTTTATGGACTTTTTCTTACGGTTTCACATAATTTTTGCAGTCACATTCCTAGTGTTGGAATGACATTTTCCTCCGAAGAACAACTTCTTGAATTCTACACATCATATGCCCACTTAACGGGATTCGGCATTACCAAATTAGGGAGCAAAAATGTAGGTGGTAAGAGGAAATATTTCAGCGTTGGTTGTGCCAAGAGTTTTATGAAAGAATCGAAGGCAAAAAATAAGTTTCATCAGCCTAGACCAATAACGAAGACAGATTGTAAAGCAAAGATTAATGTTGTTGTTCGAAATGAAGGGGAATATGTGATAACAAGTATTTCTCTTGAGCACAACCATACATTAAGCCCAAAGAGAATACGTCATGTTAGATCCTACAAAGTGATTGACGGAAATGTAAAAAGAAGATTGGATACAAACGATGAAGCTGGAATAACTGTGGCCAAAACATTTCAATCACTTGTAGTTGAAGCTGGAGGGTATGAAAACATGTCTTTCGATGAGAGGACATGTAGAAATTACGTTACAGAAGCACGACGGTTGAGGTTAGGGATTGGGGATGCTGAAGCACTCACTAATTATTTCTTAAGAATGCAAACCAGGAACTCAAACTTCTTCTACCTTATTGATTTGGACGAGGAATCCCGAATTAAAAACGTGTTTTGGGCAGATGGTAGGTGCAAGGCTGCCTTTGAAGATTTTCATGATGTTATCTCTTTCGATACAACCTATTTGACAAATCGCTATGACATGCATTTCGCTCCGTTTGTTGGTGTTAATCATCATGGTCAATCCATTTTGCTTGGATGTGGATTATTGTCAAGTGAGGATTCAAATTCTTTCACTTGGTTGTTTAGAACTTGGTTGGAATGTATGCATGATAGACCTCCAAATGCCATAATCACAGACCAATGTCGATCCATGTCGATTGCAATTGAGAAGGTATTTCCTAAAACTCATCATCGATTTTGTTTGTGGCATATAATGAAGAAACTTCCTATAAAACTTGGAAGCCATACTGAATATCATCTAATAAAGAAGAGGCTGAAAAACATAGTATACAATTCCATAAATATTCAACAATGTGAAGAGGATTGGAATAGATTAATTGAAGATTATCAGTTGGAAGATAATGTTTGGTTGAAATCTTTGTATTTGGAAAGATCTAAATGGATACCTGTTTATGTCAAAGGACAATTTTGGGCATTTTCAACTCATATTATACTTGTTTTATTGTCACGAAATGACATTTTCAACTCATATTATACTATTTTCTTGTTTTTTAACTCATACTATAATTGAAGACTATAATTAAAGACTAGAAAATAATTGAAGACAAAAAATTTATACTTGGCTTATAATTGGTTTAAACAACTTATATGTTTCAGGACAATCTTCTTTTAAAATTTCCAGATACTTAATGAAGAGGTTCCTCAGATTTCGGTTCAAACTTGAACGGATGATCATTGCGGTGTATTTGGCTCGCAAAGCTTCAATGATTCCCTTTGCCTAAGAAAATGATAATTCACCGGTTATTTATTAAAGATTTGTGAAACAAATAAAATGTGAAAATATTTAACTTACATTTTTTTGGCTTATAGCACATTCCCAATCTGCATTGCCACAGTAAGTATGAATATGTCTCATGCAGTATATTCCGCAATCCGTTTTATTTGAACTGTCTTGCCAATGTAAATTTAAAACATTGACCGGGAATTGGGCAATTTGGGTTGAGATCTCTTGGTCGATAGTATTGAAGTACTCCACAACGTTTTCAACCTGTTTTACAAAAGAAGTTAATAAACATAAACACTTTAACATACATTATGTGTAAAAAACACTTCAACAATACCAGTTTCCGAATTGTAACATATTTATGTTCCCATTCTATATCTGGGTCCTGTGGTAGATTGTCGAGGACTTCAATTACTTTCTTCGCAATGTTGATGACAACAACATAATAATGACTTTCGTATAAAATTGGTAAAAATATCTGCAAAATTATGACCATGAATCAGATGACATATATGAGCAAGAATAAGTATTTAATATAAGCATATTGAACTTACCAGATTAACAGTTTTCATGTCTTCGGGTGTTATTTGGAAAATTCTCATTTCTTCAATCAGTCTTTCAATAAAAAGCTCTTTCGTTCTCCAAAAGTCCTGCAAATTAAGTCAACATGACAATAAGACAATTGGTTTATACAATAATGAAAGATATAGAGACTTACCGTAAGGACTGTTGAAAAAACGATTTTCGCTTCGGAGCCCATTTTGCAGTGCAGTGTCATAACGTTTGCCCAAGCATCAATAATACCACTTTCAACATGGCATCTACTTTTCATCGATTGAAATTGCTCTATGTTGATATTGGTATGCTCGGATACATACACTACTTCCTTCCTGAAACCACATAAAGAAGAAATGAAGTTAAAAAAAAACCAATTTAGGTCCCGTAACCACCCGTTTCGGGTCCCGAAACCACCCGTTTCGGGTCCCGAAACCACCTTTCGGGTCCCGAAACCACCCGAAACCACCTGTTTCGGGTCCCGTAACCACCCGTTTCGGGTCCCGAAACCACCCGAAACCACCCGTTTCGGGTCCCGAAACCACCTTTCGGGTCCCGAAACCACCCGTTTCGGGTCCCGAAACACATTTTCGGGACCCTAAACCACCATTTCGGGACAAGAAACACCCCTTTCATGTCCCGAAACCACACTTTCAGGTCCCGAAACCACACTTTCGGGACCCGAATCAGCCAAACACATAAGAATACACATAAGAATTCAACTTTCATGTCAAAAACAAATGAACTAGGAAAGATTGATTTACCTCGCATCCTCATCAGCTTTATTGTCAAAAACCATTGCCAAAACGATCTCATCCTTGTCACCTAAATGGACAAAATTGAAGAAATTTTTATATCTTTTTTTGTTCTCTGTCAAATATTGACATTGAAGGCGTGGTGGAATTTTCATGACTTCCAGGGGATTTTTTTTAGGTTTTTTGATGACAAATTTGTTTCCTTTGAACACCGATAGAGGAACTGCTTCACCACCCTCTTTTTGAACCTGCAATTCATATCCTGCGTCACGATGAATTTGGGCAGACTCGAAGTTCTTCGGCTTGTCCTGCGTCATATATGGAGATTTAAGGTTTGCTGGAACTTTCATTTGTCGCACGGGATTTTTCCTTCTTTTTCTTGGAGGCACCTCTTTTCCATCGTCATCTGTGTGATTCCCCTCAACATTTTGAGCAGCAGGCTCCTTGTCACCGGCCTCATCAAGACCCACCTCCTTGTCAGCGGCCTCATCAAGACCACCGTCATTTTGAGCAGGCTCCTTGTCACCGGCCTCATCAAGACCCACCTCCTTGTCAGCAGCATCTTTGTCACATTGTGTTTCAGAAGGTGCTTGATCCTTGAAGTATTTATGCATGGCATCCCTGAAAAGTTTATTCTTGTCCATTGCTCTGTAAATGATGTGCATGGCGTTGTCATACAATGGTGTTGCATCCCAGCCTGAACTTAAAGATTCCATTTTTCTCATCGCTTTTTCAAGCATCACTGTACATTTCGTAACGCACACCAAATTCTCTGTAAATGTTATTCCGACCTCATCCGGAGCTGTGTTCAGAGGTGGTGACCTATTCCTAGGTTCTGTTGCTGCTGCCGCCGCCGCCTTTGGGGTCTGAGACACCCCATCAATATCACCCTCCTCGTTCTCCTCCTCGTCGTTCTCTCTGAAATCATTATCCTCGTCGTCGCTCTCATCCCACATCCCGGGTAGTGGAATGCGTCCCAGAACGCTTCCACGTCCGAATCCTCCATTATCCAACTCTGTATCCAGCCTAAACTTCAACGTTGTGTCATTCCAACATGACAGTATAGGAAATCGTCGCTCAGTAACTCCTCCCAGTTCAGGGTTGCTCACCCTATACACGTAGCATAGCTGAAAACATACATATGTTAAAACTAAATATTTTTGAAAGCATGAAAATGAATGAGTGATAACTTACGATAAAGAACGTATGTGGTCCTTGGAAATGTCGTTTTTCATTCTGCTTCACTTTTGCGCATGATTGAACTAATCCTTCAAGTACAAATTTGCACCAATTGAACTTCTTGATATTGTCAACATCTGAAATAGATTTCAGAATTCTATACCTGCAAATGAAAAAAACATATTTGAGGATTATTTAACAATACAAATTTGTTGTCATGCAATTGAAAATAATAGAAATGAGATATACCTGGATAGGTTACCTATGTGATCACACCAGAGAAAGCAACTGACAACAAATAATACGAAGTCTATCTTGAAATTGTTGTCAGCAGCTTTGTTCTCAATGATTTTGATCGGCATAGCAGTCGCTAAAGGAGCGCCATTATCGGGGTTACCCCATCGAGTCCTAAATGCCCTCAACTTGTCATCAATCTCGTTATTCTGATATTCTAAAATATCCAGCTCCCCTCTGGGGAGACCCAATACCATATGAACGTCCTCTTCTTCGATTTTCACTTCCTCGCCATTCTCTAGGGTGAATGAACATTTATTGCAGTCAAACTTTCTGACTAGATAACGAGAGATCTCCCCGGGGCATTTAGAAAGCGATAATGAAAGTAGAGCGCCAAAGCCTATTGACTTCACAGCATCTTTTTGTTCCTTAGACAGCATTTGAAGAAGATTGAAAAGGTCACTAGACGATGTCCTAGTTAAAAATAAGTTGTGGGGGGCTGCTTTGGGAGCTGTTGCTCTAGGGGATTTTGGAACTGATTTGGGAGCTGCATTGGGAGCTGTTGCTCTAGGGGATTTGGGAACTGGTTTGGAAGCTGCTTTGGGAGCTGGATTGGGAGCTGATTCTTGGACAATACTTTTACGTTTATTTGCCCTACAACAACAAATGATAAACATTTAAAAGCCATGAAGCAAATAATCACTTAAATGAAGCAATTCGGGTCCCGAAACCACCCGTTTCAGGTCCCGAAACCATCCATTTCGGGTCCCGAAACCACCTTTCGGGTCCCGAAACTACCCGTTTCGGGTCCCGAAACCACCCGTTTCGGGTCCCGAAACCATCCATTTCGGGTCCCGAAACACACTTTCGGGACCCTAAATTCAGCCAAACATTAAGTAATCCTACTTTCGGGTCCCGAAACCATCCATTTCGGGTCCCGAAACACACTTTCGGGACCCTAAATTCAGCCAAACATTAAGTAATCCTACTTTCGGGTCCCGAAACCATCCATTTCGGGTCCCGAAACACACTTTCGGGACCCTAAATTCAGCCAAACATTAAGTAATCCAACTTTCAGGTCCCGAAACAGCCTATTTCGGGTCCCGAAACCACACTTTCGGGACCCTAAATTCAGCCAAACATGAAGTTATCCCACTTTCGGGACCCATAACAGCCTATTTCGGGTCCCTAAATTCAGCAAATACCCAATAAATTTAGTTTTGGCTAACCATAATACAACCATACACAATTAAATCAGACTTTCGGGTAACGAAAACTTTGTTTCGAGAACCATAATGCAGCAATACCCTAACCCTAAACTCTGAAACCCTAACCCTAACTGCAAAACCCTGACCCTAACCGCAAAACGCTAACCCTACGATTCTAAAATAGAAGATGTCTTATTTACCTTGTCCTTGGAGATCTTGGGGCCTTGCATGGAGATTTACCTGAAACACCAGCCTGAAAAGAAAATATTACGAAATGAACACGAAGGCGGACGATTCTGAAACTGAAATATTAAAGAATGAGAAGTGTCTTACCATTTTCGAGCGAAAGAAGAAAGTAGAAGTCGGGATGCCGGAGTGATAAATCGCCAGAGAAGACGCCAGTTCGTTCGCCGGATGTGATAAATTAAAAGAAGAAAGAGAGGGAAGAAGAAAGAAGAAAGAGGATATGCAGAAACGTTTTAATTTTTTTTTTTTCTTTCTCTCTCCTAGCTGGCAAGGCCACGTAGGATTCGTGGCCTTGCTTTCGCTAGTCATTCGTTGTATTTATCATTTCTTTATTTTTTAATATATGAACTCAGCTCTAGCTTCCCATATTTGGTCATTTAAGTAGGAATAATATCTATAGTCTATTCTTAGATTTTCGATGTGAATTGTCCAGTTATGGGTGTTTTTTTTTATTTGATCGAGAATGAGTAGAAATGGTAGGTGTGTTTTTCTCTCTAATTTCACCTATAATATTTATGTATTTTTCTTATTTTATAAAAAGTTTTAAATCATTATATATATATATATATATATATATTTGTTTATATAGTTTTATAATTGTTTTTTTAAAATAGAAGGAATTAAATGAAATTTAGGGCGGCAAATGAGTCCAGATGAGCTCGACTCGAACTCGAGGAACGAGTTTATAAATTAGAGTTTGGGCTCGACTCGATTATTTATCTAAACACTCAGCTCAACTCGAAAAACTTAAACTAAAATTAAATTTTTAAATATTTGTAAAAAAATAATAATTACTTTAAATTTTAGATTTTAATATTAAAAAAAACAAAAATAAATAAATTATTTGTTATCCGACTCGAAAAAAGCACGACAAGTCATTGAACAAATATTAAACAGGTAGGCTCGAGCTCGAATATTAAACGAGTCGGCTCGAGCTCGACTCGAGCTTAGTCAAAGTCAAACTCAAGTTGAGTTTTGATCGAGCGGTTCGCAAGCGACTCACAAGCAGCTTGACTCATTTGTAACTCTACATGAAACAAAACGGAATAGGATGTGAATATAATAGGACGAGAATGGTAAATGAATTTTATGCCTAAGTCCACATCAATGTCATCTTAGGCCTTGTTCGGTTTGGGTTATTTAAATAACTCAACCCATTTAAACATCTTTTCACTCCCATTCTCATCAATCACATCACTCAATTCATTATTCAAAATACTAAAATACCCTCTATTTTAAATTATTATTTATTATTTTATTATTATATATCAATACTCTTTAAGTGATTTTACCAAAAATATTCTAATCTCTTCAAAATCATCACCAATTATTATTTATTTTCCCCTTCTAGATTATTACAATAACTTCAATTCGAACTCAATCCGAACTCAATCCGAACAAGGCCTTAGTTTTAAGAAATATTCTTGTCACCTGAGAGCTAGCCTAATGAGTTTATTATTATTAACTCTCATTTTTTATAATATCGTATGGATATTTTATATTATTTTAGATATGAAGATATGGTAGAAAAAGACTTTCAAATCCTCCATTGAACCGGTTTTAAACGCTATTACTACTCCCGACAAGGGCAAAATTTCTCTCTTAATCTGTCTTCCCCTGTTCGTCAGTCAATGGAAAAAGAGGTTACACAGATATGAGAAATTTTCAAACATATAATCTGTAACCAACTCAAATTTCTTTCTTAATCATTAGATTCTATTTTCTCTACAGTTAACAAATTTTGAAATTTAAGATATATTTTATCTATTTATTACAATCATATTATATTATGATTTAATAAAAAACACTATTAAATGATCTTATTTATAAAATGAAAACTATTACAACTCCATACATAATAATTTAGTGATCTATAGTCCTTTTGCATATAATAATTTTGCCTGCTTCCCAATTCCCATAAACTCATTCCTTTTCTACATAATTTCAGCAGTTTGTAAAATAATTTCTTATAAGTTAAAATAATAATGTTTTTATCCAAATAAAATATCAAATTTAAGAATCAGGTCCATCAACTCAATTTTCCTGTAGCCCATCAATAAGAGCTTAGATATTGGGCCTATTGGATATGAGTTTCATGGCATAGCCCAAATGTGACTTTTAATAATTTTAAATAAACAATAATAAAGGGTGCATGAGATGTTTGTGTAATAGGAGTGGGCATTGTTTGGCTGGCAAGAAAACATGTAAATGATTAAATAAATATAATATGAAATGATGACAAATTAAAGTAATGAATAATATTACATTATAATTTATTTATTTTGTTTTTTTGTTCAGGTTCAAATGACGACGAAGGTGCCTTGGCACATGGTGGGGGCATTCACGGGGTCCCGTTAAGAATACATATTTAATTTATCAGCAGGTAATTAAAGGGGTATCCAATAATCTTATTTGTTTAATTAACTACATCACTTATATATATTTGATATTGGGTCATGCTTTAAAAATATGTTTTTTTATAAAATAAATTAAGTCTCTCTTTTCATTATCAATATTTGTTTTATTTTATTAATTCACTAATTTAGCTTAAATGATAAAAGTGGTGGTTTTTAAGAGACAAAAATCACAAGTTCGGTTCTTAATTAAAAAGTTTTTAAGTTGAAATAGGTAGTGTATGAAGTCGAAATCGTTATAGCATTTTACCATTAAAAATAAATAATATATATATATATATATCATATTATTTATATTCAAAGCAAAGGAAAAATAGGCGAATGATTTTAAAATAATAACATTATTTTTACAAGTTTTATATTTTGTAGTAGGAGAAAAATTATAGTATATACTCAATAAAAAGAGCTTAAATAAATTGTAAATTTTGGATAATCCATTAAAATAACTCAATTCTGAAAACTCTTGTCTAAGTGGAAAAATAATAATATTGATTTTGATTCTAGTTAAAACACTTTGCATAAAAATAAGTTACTTAATAATTAATCATAAGTTAATATTATCATAAATAAATAAAACTCAAAATAAGTACATGAAAAATTCATATATTGAACAAGCTAATAATCTAGATTCTATTTCATTTTCTCAAACTTGACTAATTAATAAAATTTAATTAAAAGTGAACAACTGTTATGATATTCACTATTAAGAAGTTTTAAATTATCTTCAAATAGACCCTTGAAGGAGAAAGAAGTTGAAATACCATTACAATTTTTTATTTATTTATTTATTTATTTATTTATTTTTTTTTGTCAATCTCATTAAGACCAATATGGTTCATGCATCGGGTCAAACCATGAAAACGAATCAAATTAAATGAGATTTAATAAGGAAAAATAATATATACTAGAAGATAATAATATCGATTGAGACACGTTAGAGGGTTCCTCTCATATTTTAGTTAATGTGTTATTTTTTGTCAATATATTTTATTAAGGATTCGGTCTATCCGACATTCCTTTGTACCAAAAATATTTTCAACATCAAAAGTGTTGCTAGATCTTTACGAGTTAACATTTTCAAAATGTGTCGAGCTAACATCTTTCGAAATTGATACATGGTAAGACTTCGATGCAATATACCAACATTTTATTTTTAAAATCAGTGTAACTTGTTATTGAGATATTATATATTTAAGAAATACTTTATTTGAAGTATGGAATATTATGATAGATATTGAGATTATATATTTAGGAAATAATTTATTTAAAGTGTAGAATTTTAAGATAGTTTTATATTTATGTTAATTAAGGGTATTTCCTAAATTTATGTATATATACATTAATTGAGTCATTATTTTTTATCAACAAACATAAATTATTCTTGCTTTCTAATATCTCTCCTTAAGTCTTAATTCCATCTTTATATTCGTTTGTTATCTATCTTCAATAAGGTACGTTTAATCTTTCCCATAAATTTAACTTCGGTTATTAATTAATTCTATAAATAAAAAGATTAAGCAAGTTTGGCAAGTTAGAATAACTATTTGAAACACTCTAAATTAAGTAAATGTAGAAATTTTCTAAAGATAGTAGAAGCTGCCAATTTAGTTTTCAAGGTCAATTATTATACTATAGACTTAATTTGCTAATATGCAAAGGTTGAATAAGAAAAAAATGAACGTATATTAGCCGTAATGATAAATCATATAATCTTTGTTTTTAATTCACTATAATTACTTGAACATTGAATTTTTCTTTTCTTAATTCTTTATTTGATCTCGTTGAATTTATAACATATTAATATTAATAAAATAGCTGAATCATCACATTAAGGCTCTTATTTAGAAAGTTAATTAAATTTTTGAAATTTTTTATAATTAAATTTATACAAAAAAATAAGATTTGTCATAAAAGTTTTAAATGTATTAATTTATTATCTACTTGATTATTATCACTAATTTCGTTTGATATAAATTTAACTATATACTTCATTAAATAGTCCAATTTGACCGTTTAGCAAACCAAAAAAAAATAAAAAAAAGTTTGAAACTTTCTTGAAAAAAATAAAAAATTTAGCACACCCTGTAAACTAAAAGATCATTAATAATTAATAATTAATAATGAATAGATTTAATTAATAAAAACGTTTCAGTGTTTTATAAAGATAATTAATTAATAGATTGACTAATAAACCCACCCGATCCTTTCAACTATGCACACCCTGTGAACCGTCCCACCATCTCTCTCTTCATCTCTTTCTCTCTCTTTTGTTGCATATAAAACCGCTTCCGGTTTTCCGGCCATATCTGACAATCCAAAATCAACAGATCTCAACTAAAACAAAAACCAGTCTCCGGCGAGTAAAACCAGAGTTATGTCATCTCACGCCAAGTCCTCCACCTTACCTTCCTGTTTCCGTCCATACGCCAAACACCGTTCAACGACGTCGGAGTTACCATCTTTGCCGGCGACAGATTCCGGTAGCCCAAATCTCACAACTTCCGTCTATAAAACCTCAAATGGCCTCTTCGCCCTCACTTGGTTCCGTAACGTCCTCGGCCGTTCCTTACATCTCCACGTCCTTCTCGACGCCGTCGACGGCGTCGGCGGCGGTGGCGATCTGTCGTCCACACCATCTTTCTCCCTAAACCTGAAACCACTAATTTTCTGGAACAGAACTGGGTTCAGAAAGTTGAATCTACCCAATAACAAATCGAAATGTATTCACATCTTTTGGGATTTCTCTCGTGCGAAATTTGCTTCACAGGCGGAACCAGTATCTGGGTATTACGTCGCCGCCGTAATAGACGGATCAATCGCTTTTCTCGCCGGTGATTCCCCGGCGGAAGCATATTCGAAAACAAAATCAATCAAATCCAGTAAGACTCAGTCGTTTATCCTCAGAAGAGAACATGTTTATGGCAACAAAGTGTACACTACAAAAGCTCAATTCGGAGGCAGAACACGAGAAATCACCATAGATTGTAGAACTGGAGATGATTCGAGATTGTATTTTAGTGTTGATCGGAAAAGGGTTCTGCAAATAAAGCATTTGAAATGGAAGTTCAGGGGAAACGATAGAATTGAAATCGATGGTATTAATGTTCAGATCTCATGGGATGTTTACAATTGGTTGTTTGATGATGAGAATGAAGATGGGTATGCTTTATTCATGTTTAGATTTGAAAAAAATGGATTTGAGGAAATTGAAGAAGAAGACAAGAACAAGAGTAGCTTGTTCTGGTCACAGCAATCCTGTGGATTTGGATTTGAGAAGATGAAGATGAGAAAGGGTTTATTGAGATCGTCGGCGGCGGCGAGGAGTTCGTCGTCTTCTTCATTGTCATCGGCGTCTTCAAGTTGCAGTTCGGTGATGGAATGGGCAAGTATGGAAGAAAACGAGCTTAAAGGACCTTCTTCTGGTTTCTCCCTTCTTGTTTATGCCTGGAAAAGTTGAACGGGCCATTTTTTTTTTTTTATTTTGCTAGAATTATTTTATTGATTTGATTGTATAAATATTACTACAATTCATTTGTTTGAGTTTAACCCTTTTTTTTGTTATCTGAATTTTGAACAAAATAATATATTTGTACAAACAGTGAGTTTGTTACGTCTGTTTTTAACCTTAAAAAAGTATTTTCATCTAGGTATAACAATTTAATAAAAATAATTTGTTATTATGAGCTCAAACTATTTATGGCCAATGGAATGTTAAACATCTATCATTTTATTTACATTTATGTTAAATTGTACATGAAATTTGCTTCCAATTCACCATTCAATTTAAACAAAAATGGCCAAATTTGTACCTCCTTTCTAAGGATGGATATGAATGTCATTTTGTTAACTAATTGAACCGAATTGTATTGTAATATATGTTATCGGGATAATTGTCCAGTTTAAGGTGGTAGAGCTGCAAATGAGTATGTTCGCGAGCTGATTAAAGCTCGACTTGAGTTTGACTATGACCAAATTCGAGTCGAGCTCGAACTGACTCGTTTAATATTTAATATTTGAATCGAGCTTGAACTCATATAATATAATATTTGTTCAAAAGTTTGTCAAACTTTTCCGAACTTGATAATATAAATAATATATATTTTTATTTATTTTAATATTAAAATTTAAGATTTAAAATAAATATTTTTTCTTCATAAATAATTGAAAATTTTAGTTTAGTTTAAAATTTCGAGTTAAGCCAAATAGTAGGTAAATAGTCGAGTCGAGCTCGAGCTCAAACTGACTTGAACTTGAACTCGACTTGACTCATTTGCCGTCTTAGTCGAATATACCGATTTCTATAGTGTGTCCCAAAGTGTCTTTATTCGCATTGGGTTTTTTCAATAATTATGATAAGGGTCATATGAGAAATAAAAGTTTCATATTTTATTTAAAATAAAACGCTTTAATTTAAAAGGGTTTGAGAACATATTTCAGCCAAGGGCTCCCTCAGGCCTTATATTTAGTAAGCATACTAATTTAGCCCATGTGGTGTGCCAACATGAGCACATTTACATGTCTTTTAAGAGAAAAAACAAAATTTATGTGAAATAAAAACATATTTACGAAATAGTTCAACTGATATTTTACAAATTTATAAGTTAGTTTGTAATTTACTAGTACTAATAAATAATCAATTGTAATATCACCACCTACCACAAGAGTCCTTTAGTATTTAACACATGTCTCAATAATTATATAATATAAAAAACTTGCCCCTAATTTCTTATAATTAATATTACCTGCTCCAAAACCCTATTATATTTAACACCTACCCACTAAAAATCTATAGTATTTTAGAAAACATTGTATGCAATTTACAGACGGTTGTTATTAAAGTGTGATGGAGTTGAATATAAGATCCCTTATATATATATTCAATGATAAAACACTTGAAAATTGAGGAGGAAAATATGATATTCCATTTGAATGTTCTATTTGATTGCTGAGGTGATAAAAATTGTATAATTTTCTAGTCATTTACTTTATTTAAAAATGTATCGAATGGTCAAGTTAGGGCTCCTAATTGGGCATTAAAAATTTTGAATAACACAATTTGGTTAGTATTAAAATATAAAAAAACGAGATTATGTCTTATCGGTTTCAAACATCGATAACTTATTATATACGTGATATTTATAAATTATAAACAATAGTGAAAATTCTCACTTTGTTGAAATTTGGTAATCAAAATACTTAATTCGATAAATTATGTAGTTAAATGAGTAAAATGAATCATTTATGAGTGATAAAAAGAGGGAAGGAGAGAAAGATCGACATAACATTGCCTTATTGGCCGAAAAAGTAAAAAAGTGTGAGTAAAAATAGAAGATAGAGAAATTGTTTTATATTTTGAGCTAGCCAATCAGATTATAACAAGTCCGTTCACATTTTGTTACTCAAATTCTTTCCCAATCATTTTTTTTATTTAAAAATATCACTTTAGATAATAATTTGACAATATTCAATGATATGTAACTGTAAATATGAATGAACATTTTTTATTCTTAGATCCATATTTGGTGGATCAATCAAATATCTGCTAGGTGAGTCGACATTTATAATATATATTGGGCTGAAATTTTCAAAATGGGCCCATAAAATTAAGAGACCTAGCAGAAGCGGGCCGGGTCAGACTAAATGGTCCGTCTGACTTTCATTTGTTTCCTCTACAGCGCTGAATCGAGCAGACCTCTCTTTTTCCGGCGACGCCTTTTCTCAGACGGACGGTGAGGAGACTTCCTTCTTGTGAAAGGAAACCTTCATCGGCGGCGAAAGAATTTATCTTCCTTCCGTCGATCAACTTCCGATTCTCTCTGTAGTACCTATTCCGGCGGCGGCAAGGAAGGAACTGAGCACTTCATTATAGAATACATTCTGTCCGGTAAACACTCTTCTGAAACTATGAAATCATATAATTGAATTTTCAATGCAATTTCAGGTCATCTAGTTTGATTTTGCAATACGAATTTCAGTTGATTCTTACTTTAATTTGCATTTCAGTTAGGAATGGCATCGCGATTTCTCCAAGCTTATAGGAAACTCTTCGCTAATCCAACGTTAATCAGAAGTCATCGTTTTGGCCAACCAAAGTATGATCCATTTTCATCTATTAGTAGAAATCTTTCGACAGAAGTTTCCTACAAGTCTCCATTTGAATCGAACATTCTAAGGATCCTCCGCAATGAAATCCAATACCAGTCGGAATTCGCTCCTCCTCGCCAGGTAATAATAGCTTTTGATTCAATTGAACTGGATAAGAAAGAACAGTCATCTGGATTTAGGAAACCCTAGAATGCCTATAATTTGAATGAACAGTCGCAATTTGCTTCAACTGAACAAATGCTTTTCACAATTTAATTTGGAGCAGAATGCATGATTCTTAAGAGTAATGATCTATCTTTTGTCATCATTTCTTCAGCCTGCTGTGCAATTTAATGCATATACAGTAGAAGATCGACCTGGAGAGCAATCGGTTATACTGAGGAGTAAGTTTGGAGAAGACGAGAGAGTTAAGATCGAGGCTACAATGTTTGATGGTTCTAGACCAGTTCCAAAGTATGGTAAATACGAAACTGGACAAGATGTGCATCTTCACATAAGTCTTCTAGTCGACATATCGAAGGGAAATAAAGAAGATGGAAGTGAGGATTTGGAATTCGTTTGCTCGGCTTGGCCAACACAAATAGAAATCGAGAGAGTCTATATTTTCAACCGTGATGCAAATAAGCCAAAGCCATACATTGGACCTCATTTTAGGTTAAACAACAATCCATTCATTCTATATAGCTCATTCATTTGAATTATCTCGTTTGTTTTGAATTTTCTGTTGCTGTTTTTTCAGGGATATGGATTACAATCTTCAAAAGGAACTAGTGGAATTCCTCAAGGTAAGAGGAATAAACAATGATCTTTCTGTGTTCTTGCATGATTTTATTGCAAATAAACATAGGATTGAGCTTATTCAATGGTTGAGCAATGTCAAATCTTGTCTAGACAAGTAGTGTTATTCTTATTTGAAATTGTGTATCATCTGGTTCCACATTTGGACGAGAAATCTTACAGAAACCCGCAAATAAACGTAGGATTGAGATTATTCAATGGTCTAGACAAGTAAGTAGTCACACACAGGCTGCTGTTATTCTTATTTTGAAACTCTGTATTTTTGGGGGCATAGTCAAATAGAAATTATTGATGATAATAGATTAGAAATAAAGTGTGACAAAATCCCCCTGTAAATCAGGGTGAGGTATGCTTAAATGATTTGTTTTTATTTAATTAATAGTTTGGATATGATTATTAGACAGTCTCTTGAATATGACAATTAGATTAGAAGAAGAGGATTTAACGAATCTGGGAAAGATTTAGTTTGGCTAATTATTATGCTCCGTACGTTAACTGCCAATTAATATTAATAGATATTGTTTGGAATCCATATTTCCAAAAATAACTAATTATTTATGTCGCTTTCTCAAGTGTCTTACAACTCATCACATTGTTGTTGTTTCTTCCACTGTTTTCAGTTGACAGTTTCCTTATGCTGATATCATTTTTTTAATTACCGCCGACACTTTCATCTCCCACTAATTTCTTTTTCTTATTTTTTTTTGAAAAAAAAAATTATAGTTTCTTCTGTTGGGGTTTATTGAAATAATCTCGCTTTATCTTAAAATGTTGAGTGGTGGTTATTTTGAAAGTCTTTTTGTTTTTTTTAACTAAAGGACATATTTTCTGTTTAAATTCAAAAATTTAAGTGTATTTTTTTTGTTAAAGGGTATTTTAGTACTTTTATTAATAAATTGAATAATTTGATAGATGTGCAATATAAGAATATGAAATGATGTTATCTAAGTTTTAAATGAACAAGCTAGAATTTACTTTCAAATTAGGATGTTCTTTTTTTGTATATAATTTTTCATGTTAAAATTGGAATTAATAATAAACAAAAAATATATTTAAGACTTTGATACACTTGGATAAGAGCTACTAAAACCGTTATACATTACAAAAGGAATTTCATAGCTCGGCACTCAAAAGTTGAATCCAAAAATTACAAATTTAGAGAATATATATGTAATATAGGACTGAATGAAAGTTAAAGGACTGAAAAGTTTAAAATATTAAAGCTTGAGGGATAAATCAAGTTTATTTATATCATCTTTCTTTGCATTGATACGACCGGTGGTATTATCGCCACCTGAACACCAATAACCACCTCCTCCCTCGACGGCGGTTCCAAATCTGGCGGCGCCGCCTCGACTTGTGTTATGACCCGACCCGGATACTGGGTAATGACCGGGTGCTAGTTTAGGGAACATGGTCCTGAATCCCCCTGATGATGATGATGAAGATGAGACGAAATTGGAAGGTTTATGGATCATCATAGAATGGGCTTGAATTCCAAGAAATCTGTTGTTATTATTATTATTGTTATAATAAGAAGCTCCATGAAGAGGAAGAGAAGACAAGCTCGAGAAATAAGGTTGACCCGGAAACAGAGATGTTGGTCCTAATCTGAGTCCTCTTTTGGCTAGGGTTCTTTCTCTTTTGTGTGCGTTTTGATGCCCACCGAGAGCTTGTGAACTGTAAAACTTTCTCTGGCAATAATTACATGAGAAGACTCTTGGTTCAGCACCGGGCAAATCATCGGCCGGAATCTCTATAATCTCGCCGGCGGCGCCGGTGTTTAGAGAGTCGATGAGGTTGAGTTCCTGATTGGAGACATCGATGTCTGATTCTAGAGAGAGAGGGACTTGGTTCCTTAAAGATTCCATTTTTGGGAGATGGAGATGGTCTAATTATTTGTTCAGGTAATGGGTATATGATGAACAAATCTCTTTAATTTAATGCTGTGATTATTTTGGTGGAGAATAAATGCTTTATGCTGCTTAGAGAGAAGACACTGTGCTAAAAATATAGATATATTTTTCTAGAGTGAGAAAATCTTATTCATTTGATTGTAACTAACTTTAACATTTGATGTGTTTTCAAAATTGATATTTTTATAAAAAGGACCTATGGAAGGAAATACTTAGTTAATTGTGACCATTTATTAATGGATATAATATGAATAAATAATGATGGTGATAAATAAGAATATAAGTTAAGCATTATAAAGCACCTAAGAAAATTTATTAGTTCAATTTAAGTGGTACACATTATATGAGAATCTAACTCTTTATAGATTATTGTCACTTTAACTAATCTAATAGGTAATCTAATAGGTAAGACGAATCATGATTTGAAATCTACTCGGACTAAAAAAAATTTATATCTAGTTCTATAAAAAAAGAACTTATAATAAGAATAAGATGACTGTTTCTTTATGAATCCGTACAAGTTCTAAGGAACATGAAAATTCACGTAGAATCGATTTTCTGTACACGAGAAATAACTGAATGTGAGAATTGAGAGCTTTAGATGATTTGAGTGTGTTAAAGTTGACGAAAGAAGAGATCCTGAGACTGTTATTGTTAGAGGGTCAGGGTCACCCGGGTTACAACCTAGAGAGTCTAATACTTAGTTCCGTGCTTGATAATATGTATAAAGGTACGCTTAGACGAGAAAGAACTGAACGAGAGAATCAAGAGTTTTAGATGATTTGAGTAATATTATAGATGACGAGGGAAGAGATCATAGGACTGTTATAGGTTGTAGATAGTCTAATACTTAGATTCGGCCTTGATAATATGTATAATTGGTTAAAAAATAGTAAAATGTATGCTCCCATTATTATTAGTTTATTAGTTTATTAGTGAATATTTACTTATTGATTGAACTGGCTTCATTTTACATGATCTTGAGTAACATGTATTGTATAAGAAATGATGAACTATATAAAATATCTGAAATCAAACACACCTGGTTGAGTAAATATATAATTGTACTTGGAACTCTTTCAACTTGTTCCTCACCAAAAACTAGTGGGGGCCAATTACTTGCCTCTTCAACCTTTTCCTAGGATTGGACCCTCACACTTTTTTGTCAATTTTTTTTATTGTATAATAGCATAATGCATTATTATAAATAATTAGTTTTAAAAGAAACTTAAAAAAAATCTGAATTGTGGGGCTTGAGCCTTTGAAGAATTTATTCCTAATTCAGTCTAATAATAATGTCTTATCATGTTTTCTTCATAACTATAGCTTGTGCCATTTGTGGGTGTCATTCTGGCAGTCATATCATATGTACTTCTTTATGACATCTACCATTAATTATGTGTTTTATAAATAAATTCTCAAACTTTTATTTTGATATTATCCTCAATTTGTGTAAGATTGGATTCATATTTAAAACACCAGATTGGAGATAATTTTTTGAGAGTTTGTTAGGTAGATTAGATAATCCTAGCTCATTATAACCAATATTGACTATTGAGGCAAAAAGAATGTTGAGAAAGATTAAAAAGACACATGACTATATAGATATCACTCTATAGCTATCTCTTTTTTATCTTGAATAGTGGTTGCCTAAAACAATTTGGTTCATATTATTAGAGATACTATTGTTTTGACAAGGAAAAAAGTTCTCATCAAGGGAGATGTATCCACTCAAAAACTTTGTCTTCTTTATACCATTATCCATCAATTTTGTGGTAAGACACGTGGTAAGAAGAAATCGCTTTCAAATGCTAATCCAAAAGGAAAACCAAGATGACAACGTATCCACCAAATCTTGTTCATTTTTTAAGAACATTCTCATTAGACTTCAATTGTGACAATCTAACGAACACCCATATCAAAAAAATGAAATACAAAACTAACTAAGCGAAGATCGAAACATCAACCATTGACTTCTATTTTAACTAAGGACAATTGTATATATAAAGACGTTAAAGTCTCAATAATCAATTCTCGAAAGAAAACCAACACAACCCATTATAGCGTTTACCACTTATTTAAACAAGGACATTCTTCTTTTATATTATTCTAGTTGGTTTCAAGTCGACCATTGATCATTGATATACAACTTAAAGAAAGAAAAAATGGGGTTGATGAGACATTAAGTGAAGTGGAGATGAAATGAATATGTTTTGTATTTGGCATCATATATAAGATGAGTTTGATTGATCTATGTGTATTTTTATTTTAGAACACTCCATATGATATTATATGATTCCATGTTGTTTCAAGTCCACTATCAATTTGTCTGTCTAATCAAATGAAACAAATCTCTTTTCAAAGATCTGTTTGTCTGCTCAAATATGGCCCTTCATTCTTGTTTCAAATAAGAAGTGGGGTCAAATAATTGTCCATTCACTTCTTTTCCTTCCACTTCCAAGCAAGGTCATCCAAATAACAATTGGGTTAATTGCTTTTTTTAAAGGAACTAGGGTCTCTCCAATACACAAAGGTTGATTGAATTGGTGTTTTTTTGTTTTAGGGAATAAACTATATTTGCCCCCCTCCAACTATCCTAACTTGCGTATTCTTGAGACTCAACTTTGTTTTCGGACAAAGTATTCAATTATTATCAAAATCACAATAATCTACTAAATAATTTCTATACCAAATAATATAAAGAGTATATTTTCATCATAATTATAATGTAAACAATCATATATTTAAAGAATAAAAGTTATTTTCATTTTTAACTTTAATAATTTTTGTTTTTTAAAAGTTGAGATTGTTAAAAAAAGGTTTAGTTTGAATAGGCTCATTAATGCAAATATTTCTATTTAAGAATTTGGAAGTTGAAAATGGAAGCATGGATTTACATTCAATGTATGTATTAAATTTGTTAATTAAGTTATAAAATTGGAAAAAAATGTATAGTTTGGACATGAATTTGATAATTTTGAATATTTCAATATGACAGCAAGTACGGCCAAATAAACCGTTGTAAAATCGTTTATTTTATTTATTTAATATTTTACTTAATTAATTATTTAATTTTAAAATAAAATAGAATAAAATAATTTGAAATTCAATTCAATTTAAATTTGTATATATATATTATTTATAATTTTTAAAATTAAGAATAATTTCAAATAAATTATTTTTTTAATTAAGCTGATAAATATAACATATTTTTTAATATTTGTATACCTAACCAAAATTTTACAATTAAAATAATAAATTTAATATCTTCCTCTAACTTTATACATAGACTCCATTAATAATTAAATCGTTAGTTTCATATATTAAAAGTTAAAATATATAATTATGTATCTTAAATTTTTGTTTTCGTATAAATTTAATTGAAATATCACAATAGAATTTCAATAAAAAAATGATAAAAATTATAAAATAATAAAAGCCCATTCATTATTGGGCTCGGTTTTACTGAAAGAGGGGTTTTGGGCCCAGGTGATATGCTGGTCTTTGTCACAGCGGAAAATAGAGAAGAGGAAGAAGAAGAAACAATCTCTACGCTTCTTCAGTCAGAGAACAGGAAAACCATTTCGGCGCCTCCATTTCTTCTCCATATTGCCGGCGGCTTTGATTCAAAATCACCGGAGCAAGCGGACCGGTTCGAAGGTCGGAGACGGACGGTTGGCTTCCAGCTGCATATTCATCTTCTCCATTTATCATCTACTTGATCTAAGGTATACATACAGCTACGATAATGTTGATAGAATGAGTCTATTCCATTTTGAATGTAAATGTAGTTGAACTTTGGATATTGATGAAATGAAAGAGTTGCATACTTGTGTTCAAGACAATTGATCATTATTTTGAATTGTATATATATCTCGTTATCTCAATGAATTTTAAGCAAAAACGTCTTATGTTTTCAGTTGCAAGTGAGAGTAGTCCGCGTTTATGAGACAGTTATTGGATATCTCTAATGGCGGTTGTTTATCGCCGGCAGAGAAGCTTATTTTCTGATTCCTTCAAATCTCAATTCTCTTGCTGGAACATATCGCCCTTCCTAAGAAAATCCAAGACGGTGAATTCTCCAACTCCGAATTGATTTTCAAATTTCTGTTTCTTTACTCATTTATTTATATTCTTGTCGAAAATTTGTATTGCAGTTGCCGAACAGAGATTTGCAGAATGCTTCTTTAAAAAGTTTAGCATTGAACACTGGTGATAGGTTTGGGTCGTTATGTTACTTTGGACTTGGAAAAGTTAGATTCTATTCCACTGGAAGGAACCGAATACAAGATCTCTCTATTCTTGCTGAACGAACTTCTCGTGCTGCTAGTTTCCATATTCAATTCCCTCACTTCAGGTTTCCAAGCCTGGTGATTCCTGTAAATGTATTCAATTATGGTTCTCCGTCAGGCAGAATCAGATTGAGCTCGAATTACCCTGCTGCTTCAGTTTACAGGCCGTTTTCCACGAATGCCACTACAAATAGCAATAGGAATCCTTCAGCTTTGGCAACTAAGGATTCCGATGCATCACGACCAACTAATCAGGGGAAGATGGATTTGCTTGTGGAATCCGCTTCCTCAAGTTCATTGTTGGGCAATGCTAACATTGTCCAAAAATCTTCTAGGAAAAAGTCTACGAGAAGGAAAAACAAAGATAAGTCAACTGATTCTAGTACTTTTGCCAAAGATGAAAATGGAGCTTCTTCACCAAAGGAACTGAATAACAATAAAAAGAACCTAGATACTGTTACATCAGAGGTTAGAAAATGATTTCATTATGTGGTTTGTGATTAGTATTTGTTTTCTTACAATAATGTTAACCCTCCAGCTGTCCAGGAAAACACCAGAACTAAGCATGACGGAAAGCTTAACGGTCCTTGTTTAGTGAAGCACCGCCGGTCCAAAACAAAAACTGCCAGGTCCGCCAGAAAGGTAAAATCTGAAAAAGTGAGTAAAGTTGATGCTGCACCTCCTCCAGTTGTTGTTGAAATTTGCTCAGAACTTAAACAAGAAAGCCAAATCGTTAGCAAATCCAGCCCTCAGAAGCTAAAGCCACTGTACCCTCCAACTGGAAAATCAGTTCTTATCGTGGAGTCAGTTACAAAAGCAAAAGTTATCCAAGGCTATCTAGGTGAAATGTTTGAAGTTTTACCAAGCTATGGTCATGTCAGAGATCTAGCTTCAAGATCTGGATCTGTACGTCCAGATGATGATTTCAGTATGGTATGGGAAGTTCCTTCTGTTGCCTGGACGCATCTGAATAGTATCAAGGTTGCACTAGATTGGTACAATTTTATATCTTCCTTCATATTCTTCATTTTGTGGCTTTGGCATCTTTGTTTGTATGACTAATTATTATTTTTTGTTTCTTTCAGTGCTGAAAATCTTATAATTGCTTCAGATCCAGACAGGGAAGGAGAAGCTATTGCATGGCATATAATCGAGATGTTGCAACAACAAGAAGCATTGCGCGACGAAATAACTATTGCAAGGGTTGTCTTTAATGAAATAACCGAGGCATCAATCAAAACCGCTTTGCAAGCTCCAAGAAGTATCGATTTGAACATGGTTCATGCCTATTTGGCAAGGAGAGCTCTTGACTATTTGATTGGGTTCAATATTTCACCTTTGTTGTGGAGGAAATTACCAGGTTGCCATTCAGCTGGACGTGTCCAATCTGCAGCCTTGTCTCTAATTTGCGACAGAGAAGTGGAAATCGAATCATTTAAACCTCACGAATACTGGACTATCGAGGTTCAGTTCAAGAATAAGAAAGAACTTTCCTCCCTGAAATCTTTATCATCTTATTTGACTATTAGTTCTGAAGATGAAGCAAAAGGAATTGAACAGAATATCAATTCATCAGAATTTGAAGTGATTGGTTCTAAAATAAACAAAGTGAAGAGAAACCCTCCGGCGCCATACATAACATCATCACTTCAGCAAGATGCGGCTAACAAGCTACATTTCACAGCTACACACACAATGAAACTCGCTCAGAAATTGTATGAAGGGATTCAACTATCAGACTCCAGTGCGACGGGATTGATAACATACATGAAAACAGATGGATTACACATTTCTGACGAATCTGCTAACGATATTCGTTCCTTGGTCATTGAAAGGTATGGTATGGAATACACACCCGATAATACTTCCTGCAGATATTTTAATAAAGAAAAAAATGTTCGAGAGGTTCAGGAGGCTATTAGACCCACAAATATTCGGAGATTACCTTCTACACTGGTTGGAATCCTTGATAATGATTCATTGAAGTTATATACTCTTATATGGGCTCGCACAATGGCATGTCAAATGGAACCCGTAACAATAAATCAGTTAGAACTAGATATTGGAAACATAGACAGGTCCGTTGCATTAGGATCCGACTGTTCGACAGTTGAGTTTCCAGGTTACCAAGTTGTTTATGAGGACATTCAAGCCAAAATGCTAAACTATTTCGATAACGAAGGCGATAAAGAGGTTTTCAAGTTTCTTTGTGACCTAAAATCTGGAGATAAATTATGTCCTACGAAAGTGGAACTTTGTCAGCACAATACGCAGCCTCCATCACGATATTGTGAAGCATCATTAGTGAAGAAGCTGGAAGAGCTTCGTATAGGAAGGCCTTCGACGTATGCTTCTACACTGAGAGTTTTACAGGACAGGAACTATGTTCATGTAAAGAATAAAGTATTATATCCCGAATTTCGTGCACGTATGGTGTCAGCATTCCTTTCTCACTATTTTTCTGAGGTTACTGAATATTCTTTTACGGCTGATATGGAAGCCGAGCTTGACAATGTTTCTGCTGGACTCACTGAGTGGAAACACCTACTTAGAGATTATTGGACAAGATTCAACAAGTATTGTGAACGCACTGCTAATGTTAATATCCATCAAGTGGAAAAAATGCTGGAGAGAACATTCGGGGATTTCCTAGCTTCTTCGTTGTCTGGGCAAAGTCGAACATGTCCCATTTGTCTTGATGGCACTCTGGTTTTTAAAGTTAGTAGGTTTGGAGCTGGCTATTTTATTGGATGTGATCAAAACCCTAAGTGCAAGTAAGTGTGATGTTACTTAACTTCAACTTTGATTTGTATTGTGGTAGGTTTTCAATGATTTAGGTAGGGTTTTGTAATATAAATTGGGTAGATTCAAAGAAAGTCACGAGAAAGGAACAACTTAAGCCCTTAGATGAGAGAACCATGGAGAACATTGGTCGAAGTTCTTTTGTTTTGGTGACCTTCCTGAATTCCGATTGATCTCCACAATTTAATGCATGATTTGACCTATTTTGAATAATTCGCCTCTTCCGAGTCCGAGTAAACTTAGGAGTGGGGGAGATGAGCGCTTCTACAATATGTTCTGACTTCTGATTAATGTTTTTGAGGAGACTTTATATTATTTGAATTTGTTATACAGGTATGTTGCCAAGACACTTTACGGTGATGAAGAAGAAGAAGACGAAGATAATGTTGATAAAGAGTTCGTGGGGGAGATCAAGTTGCTTGGTCTTCATCCAGTTTCTGGTGAAAAGGTATTAGTTTTTCTTCATAGTGAAAATTCTATGTTTTTCTTCATCAGCTTTGAAAATAATATATATATTTTTTTCAGATCCTATTGAAGGGTGGCCCATACGGTTCCTATGTTCAGCTTGGCGAGGATAGAAAAGGATCGTTGCCAAAACGAGCATCTGTTTCCCCAGTAAGTACTTCCTTCATATCTTTTTGTGTAGATTTACAAGAGAAGAGGGGATTTTGACCAAAATAACCTTCGAATCTCCGGTTTCAGGCAAGCAATGTGAACTCTGTTACACTTGAAGATGCTTTGGACTTTCTGCGATATCCTATTACACTGGTAAAAACTTTGATCCAACTTCAGTTAAGTTGTTTTCTGTATATGCATGCAGTAATAATAATATTTGTATCATACTTTAGGGAAATCATCCTTCTGATGGCCATCCCATTGTATTAAAGCTTGGTAGGAGTGGATTTTCTCTTCGACATAGAAGGTCAATTTTGATCGTGCCTAAGGTTCGTTTCTTTCACCTTAAATTTGTTTCAAGATAGCCGTTTCGTGTTATTTTTTCTGATCAAATACGTAAATTTTATGTCAAACAGAAAATAAATGCGACCAATATAACCCTAGAGAAGGCAGTAAAGCTTTTACGGGGAAGATATGTAAAAGAATGGGGACGCAAGAGCCCGCCCACCACGAGAAGAAGCCAAGCGTAGATTCTCGATAACATTGAGTTTTACACATTAAAGTTATATTTATTATTTATAATTTCAATTAAGTTGATAAAATGCATCATTTAAATAAGGGGTATAAATGAATGAATCTGTGGTATTTAGTGAAAATTTGTAACTGTTGCAACTATAGAACAATTTTGTAGGGAAACCAAATTGATATTTAAATGTAGGAAATCATTGGATGTTTTGTTCTTCTTCTTGTAATGAATTGTATATATAATTATATATGACCTTTTATTTTATTTGTAGATAATCCCAACAATTACTATGAATTTTTATTCAATTTGATTTAAAATAAAAATATAATTCTACCAAAGTGAAAATTAAAGTTATTTGATCAGATTAGCACTAAGTCTCTATCAAGTGCTAATAAAAAAAAGTAGCTTTAATTAGTGCATAATAATTAATAATAATAATGATTGAGTACATCACAAGATTACATGAAATCTTCTACATGACATCAATTTATTAAAATATTTTATGTCATTGTCTTTAAGATTTTTATTTATTTATAAAAAGATTAAAATATAATATAATATATTAAAACGTGTATGAATTGCATTTTATAATTTAACCAAAAGATTCTGACCCGAAAGATAAGATACGGATTCTGATGTTACTTTTTATACCGGCTGTAAATATTCGTCGGAACTACGCGCCGGCGTGCTTTATTCACTCTGAAAAGAGGAGTTTCTTCTTCCAATGTCTTTTTTTTCAGATTTTATTTATTAATTTAATTATTTACTGAAATAATATATATATTATATATTTTTAAGATAGCTTTAAGATTAAAAAAATAAAAGTCGTACTTAAGATGACATATGCCTTTATTCACTTTTCATTACATTCAAGAGGCGTGACCATGTACCGGCCATAACAGATAAATCAATTTTATATGTTTGGATTTATACTATTTATTTTTTAAATAAAAAAATTAATTTAACACTATATATATATAAGGACAAAAGAGTAACCTACATATTATTAAGATTTTTATTTTTGCTTGTTGAATTATTTAAAAATATCTTATTTAAAGTATTTGAATGTGACAATGTTTAATTGGATATGGAGTGATATTATTGCAATTAATTAATTAATTAATTAATTAATGATAATTCTTATCATTTCATCATCATTATTATCATCATCAAATCAATGGAATTCCGATGCGCGTAGATTATGGTTTTCAACCCTAAACCCTAACTCCATTTTCAATATATAACTGATAAGCTTTCTTTCTCTGGTTCTTGAAATTCAAAGGATAAACTATGATTGTTGATCAGTTCCCCGTCGGAATGCGAGTATTGGCGGTGGATGATGATCCGATTTGTCTCAAAGTACTCGATACTCTTCTTCGCAAGTGCCAGTACCATGGTTTGTCTTCATCTTCTTCATTTTTTCCATGATCTACTCTTTTGAACTTTCATCTGTGAATCCTTGTAACCGCTTGTAAGATACTGCTAGTTTAGATTTTCTATATACGAAGGAGATCTGATTATGGACGAATTGTATCGATAGACTAAGTTCTGTTGTTTGAATTTTGTAGTGACGACAACTAATCAAGCAATAACTGCAGTGAATCTACTAAGAGAAAATAAGAATCAGTTTGATTTAGTTATCAGTGATGTTCATATGCCTGACATGGATGGTTTTAAGCTGCTTGAGATTGTTGGACTTGAGATGGATCTACCAGTTATAAGTAAGAACTTTTCAATTTTAGTTTTCAATTCAAGTTAAGATTCATGGATTTTGACTTTAAGAAACTGGTTTATCAGTGTTATCTGGGTATGGTGATACCAAATTGGTGATGAAAGGGATTACACATGGAGCTTGTGATTACTTGCTTAAACCGGTGAGAATCGAAGAATTGAAGAACATATGGCAACATGTTATCAGGAGGAAGAAGAATGATCAAAAGAATCAACAAGAATGTGGACCGACAGCAACTAGAGATGATCATAACAACAGTAAGTTCAATAGGAAAAGAAAAGACCAGGAGGATGGTGATGAAGATGATGAAAATTTAGATAATGGTTATGCTGACGAAACATTAGTGAACCAAAAGAAGCCTCGGATTGTTTGGACAGTTGATTTGCATCGTAAATTTGTTTCTGCTGTTAATCATCTCGGTATTGATAGTAAGTTCATGATATCTCGTTTTTTCTTATTGAAAGTTTCATGTTTCTAATTCATTCATTCATTCATTCATTCTACCTAATTGAAAATTTCAGAAGCTGTACCAAAGAAGGTACTGGATTTGATGAATGTGGAGAAGCTGACTAGAGAAAATGTGGCTAGCCATTTGCAGAAATATAGGCTTTATTTGAGGAGGATAAGCCATCATCATCATCCTCATCAAGCCAACATGTCTATGGATTTGGGCGGTTTTGACTCTCCTTTTCCAGGAATGACTTCTAGTTGGCTTCAAAATCCTACTTTTAATGCACTCAGCCTTCCTTTATCTTCTGAACTTGTTCAATTTGGTCATACCCAATCCATAATGGTTCCTATGGGACAACAACCTCCGAATATTCAGAAGGGTATTTCAGATTTTTCTGGATGTGTAGAGAATCATTGGCAAACTCAAATTCAGCCTTCAATGGTTATGACTGGATCCGTGTCTAATCTTGATCAGAATATGAATAGTTCACTTATGCAAGGGGCGGGAACAAAAAGTTTAGTTTTTGATAGTGGTAACGATTTGTTCAGATGTTTTGGCGACGAACCGTTCAATGGCATTATTCAACCATCGTCTGATAAACACGGTTTTGTCATGGACCAAAATAGGAAGAAGGCATTGCAGAATGAGTTTTCTAGTACTTATGCTAACAATGTTGGATCGTTGGAAGATCTAATTCGTCCAATCATGAATCAGGTATCTAATAAATTATAATTCTATTATGTGTTGTCAAATGATATCCCAAATGCTTTTAGGAATTGAGTTAGATTATGTTATATATGTAGCTGTGTAACATTGTTATTTAATTATATGCATTATCTTTGAATTTGATAAAATTATAAGCATTGAATTCATCACGACTAGGGATGGCAACAGGTCAAACCAATTCCTCAACCCGATAATAAAAAACATGTCCGACCCGGATACCTACTCCAAATTCGATACCCGTATATAGTATATTTAATTTTTTACTTGTTTTTTAAATCAAAATTGTACTGAATTACAATTAAATTATCAAAATTTAAATCAATTGTATAACTACACCGTTACAAAATAAATCAATAATAATGAACAAATTTACTATCATCCCCAATTTGGACTATCTAACCCCTTCCAATAATGTATAATTGGTTTATTATCATTTCTAAAATAGTGTAGGTATAATAAGAGATTAGAAAAAAAAGTCACAAAAATGGAAACATGAATAAAAACACGTCAATAGGTTGTTGTAGATGTTTGAAAATATCGATAAAGTTTTCGTTCACTGACTTCTACAAGTTTGAAAATATCGATTAAATTTTCGTTTACCAACTTTTACAATTTTGAAAATATCATTTAAATTTATGTTCACCAACTTTAACATGTTTGAACGTAACTTGTAACTTGTGACTAATGAATGAATTCATATTCTCTTTTACATTATGTTGAGAGTCTACAAAGAGATATTTGACACATCAATGACTAAGTTTTGTGGCAACCATTTCAAAATTAAATTTTAGTCAAAGATAGAATAAAATTATAATAATTTTTACTTTCTAAGTAGGTTGAAGTTTGGTAGACGATTGAAAAGTAAAAATAGCAAATTATGATAATTTGATACAATAAAAAATAAAATTAGTCTTTATTTCAATTTCTTAATCAAATCTGAACAAGACCTAGATCTTAGTCCTTCTGAATGGGCCGTTTCTTGGGCTGGGCCCACTGTAATATGAACATCAATAAAGGTTGTTTGTAATTATTTTTTTTCTTGATTTTTTTTTAAAGAAAAGAGAAAAAAAAAAATACTTTATTCAGATTATATAGAATTCAAATAAAGTAATACCAAAACAGCACAATCAAGCACCTCATTAGAATCAATCGACTATGGTACATGAAAATGGTGTATTCTTATAACCGTTAGTTTCAATTCAACTATCAAATTCAAACATTTAAAAATGATTAATTTGAATATATATTTTTTTAAAAACGATTAAAATCAATTCATTAAATTTCCAAAAGTAGGAGGGTCAAGAATCAAAGTTAGACAAATTTTAGATATGATGATTAAATGATTACAATCAAACTGTTGGGAATTTTGATGTGAAGATTACTTTTATACTGTAATCTAGCAATGTGAGATGGGTAAATGCACAGGTTATCCAAGTCTAAAACAGAAGATCAAACACAGAACAAAACAACACTAGATTTACGTGGAAAACCCTCTCAACCTAGAGGGTAAAAAACCACGGGGCCAACCAGCAAATTTCACTATAAACAAAAACAGATACAAATGTTCTTCTCAACTTTAAACCCAAAGTTGAGGCATACAAACAGAGAAAACCAGATTCATTCAGACTTAAGCTAGTCTAGATATAAGATAACAAGAGATTGAAACCTGAAGGTGAAAATGTAAGAGATCCACTGCCTCCTTCTCTTCTTCTTCCTCTGTTTCTTCTTCTCTGTTTCTTCTCTTCTTTGCAGAATAGCTTCTCTCTCTAGAAGTGATAGAATGAGCAGCATTCTTAGGGTTTTGCTTGTTTTATTAAATGCCTAATTTGGCTGGACCCAAAGGCCCAACAATCTCCCCCTCCAGCCCACGGAGAGAGGTACACCGATCTTCAAGTCATCACTTGGTATTCATGCCGACAAGCCGACAACAGAGCTCGAGCTTGTCTTTGGGAACAATCTTCGTAAACATGTCTGACGGGTTCTTATCCGTGTGGATTTTCTTCAACTTCATCTGCTGGTTTTCTATTACATCTCTTAACCAATGAAACCTCACATCAATATGCTTAGTTCTGGAATGATATGTAGCATTCTTGCTCAAATCTATGGCACTCTGCCTATCACAGAAAACAATTGCATCTTCTTGTTGCATACCAAGCTCTAGGAGAAATCTAATCATCCACAATAACTCCTTACCAGCTTCAGTTGCTGCAATGTATTCTGCTTCTGTTGTTGATAAAGCCACACATTTCTGCAATTTGGATTGCCATGACACGGCTCCCCCTGCAAAAGTAAACACATAACCCGAAGTGGATTTTCTGTGATCTAGATCTCCAGCCATATCAGCATCAGTGTAACCTTCTAGCACATGTTCACCATTTCCAAAACTCAAACACAAATTGGAAGTGCCTCTTAGATATCTAAGAATCCATTTCACTGCTTCCCAATGTTGTTTTCCTGGATTAGAAAGGAATCTGCTTACCACACCGACTGCATAAGCTATATCTGGCCTAGTGCAAACCATTGCATACATCAAACTCCCTACAGCTGAGGAGTATGGCACACTTGACATTTCATCCTTTTCTTTTTCTGTTGATGGACACAACTTCTTGCTCAATTTCAAATGGCTAGGAAGTGGACAACTTACTTTCTTTGCTCCTTGCATGTTGAATCTTTCAAGCACCCTTTCAATGTACTTCTCTTGTGACAACCAAAGTCTCTTAGCCTTTCTGTCACGAGTAATCTTCATGCCCAATATCTGGCGTGCTTGACCCATGTCTTTCATTTCAAATGTCTTGGACATCTCTTTCTTCAACATAGCTATAAACAGAGCATCCTGTCCTGCAATCAACATAAAGTAAAAGGATTATAAATTTTCCATTAGGAAATCTTTTGAAGAAAACACATGGATCTGCCTTGGTTTTCTGGTACCCATGACTCATCATAAAGGAGTCAAATTTCTTGTACCACTGTCTCGGGGCTTGTTTCAAACCATATAGACTCTTCTTCAATTTGCAAACCATGTTCTCTTTTTCTTTCACTTCAAATCCCTCTGGTTGCACCATATAGATCTCTTCTTCAAGGTTACCATGAAGGAATGCCGTTTTTACATCAAGTTGTTCAAGTTCAAGATCTAGGCCAGATACTAGACCTAACACTGCACGAATGGAAGTCATCTTTACCACTGGTGAGAAAATTTCCTCAAAGTCGATGCCCTGTTTCTGTCCAAAACCCTTGACAACCAGTCGGGCTTTGTACTTCATAAGTTCTCCATTTTCATCTCTCTTTAGCTTGAACACCCATTTATTTCTCAAGGCCTTTCTGCCCTTAGGAAGCTCCACAAGCTCATATGTGTCATTTTCTTGCAATGACTTCATCTCGTCTTTCATTGCATCCTGCCACTTAACTTTGTCTTTATGAGCTTGTGCCTCCTGAAAACTTTCTGGCTCTCCTTCTTCTGTCAACAGGATATACTCTGAAGAAGGGTATCTTTTAGAAGGTTTGTGCTCTCTTTCTGATCTTTTTACTTGGGGCTCTTCTGGCTCCACTTGATGATGTTGCTCCCCCTGCATAGAAGCATCATTAACAATATCATCATCAGTACTACCATTAATGTCAGAGGTTTCTTCAGCAACTTCTTCATCATGTTCATCTTCATTTGTTACTGCTGACTGTACATATGAAGGAACTGGTATGAGTTCTATGAACTCATCAACCCTCTCTGAATTCTCGTTGATTTCTGGACTTATCCCTGTCTGACCTTCAAAGAACACAACATCTCTGCACCTGACAATTCTCTTCTTTTCTGAGTCCCATAACCTGTACCCAAATTCTTCATTTCCATATCCAAGGAAAATACATGGAGTTGTTTTACCATCCAACTTGGATCTTTGTTCCTTTGGAATATGCACATATGCTTTGCATCCAAACACCCTTAGATGTGAGTATGAAACATTCTTCTTAGACCATACTGTTTCTGGTATCTCGAATTTCAAAGGAACAGATGGCGACCTGTTTATGAGATAGCAGGCTGTGCGAACTGCTTCTCCCCAAAACTGTTTTGGCAACTTTACCATCTTCAGCATGCATCTCACCTTTTCTACAATGGTGCGATTCATTCTCTCAGCCACACCATTGTGCTGCGGAGTTCCAGGCACTATCTTCTCATGTCGAATACCATATTTGGTACAGTATGCTTTAAATTCCTTGGAGGTATACTCTCCCCCGTTATCAGAGCGAAGACATTTCAGCTTACTGTCTGTCTCTCTTTCTACCATGACATGGAACTCTTGAAAGTAATTGAATACCTGGTCTTTTGTTCTCATAAAATAAACCCACACCTTTCTAGACGCATCATCAATAAATGTTAAAAAATATCGATTGCCACCCAATGACTCCACTTCAAAAGGACCACACACATCAGAATAAATCAAGTCTAACACATTATGTTTTCTTTCTGATGTCTGACTAAAAGAGACTCGATGTTGCTTACCAAATGGGCAGTAGTCGCATAGATCCAGAACCTCATCTTTGGTTGAGGGGATGTGCAGCTTCCTCACCAGAATTCGCAGCCCTTTCTCACTCATGTGGCCAAGGCATTGATGCCACAGATTTAGAGAGCTTTCAGTTTGTACTGCATTCAGATCATCTTTGAGTACCTTCACATGTGTTCTGTACAATGAGTGCCACGACTTTCCTTTTGCTACAATCATTGATCCTTTGTTGAGTTTCCATTCACCACCACCAAGATAATGCTTGAATCCATCTTTGTCCAATGCATCACCTGATATCAAATTTAGACACAAATCAGGAATATGCCGCACATCTTTCAGTGTTAACCGATGCCCCTATTCTGTCTGCAAATAAATGTCACCAATACCCACAATGCTTGAGTGACTAGTATTACCCATCTTCACTGTACCAAGATCTCCAGCCTTGTACGTGGTGAAAAACTCTTTATTCGGTGTAGCATGATAGCAAGAACCTGTATCAACTATCCACTCAACTCCTTGGTGATCTTCTACATGTAGATATTGTTCATTTTCACAAGAAAGAATAACTACATCCTCTGCAGTTACTGTGGCTGTGGTATTTCTGTTTTCATCATCTTTCTTCTGATTTTTGCCTTCATTCTGTAGTCTTTTCCAGGCTCTACAATTTTTCTTCATGTGACCTTCTTTACCACAGTGATAACATTCTCTTCCCTTAGATTTTGATCTGCCTCTTGACTTGCTATGCCTCTTGATTGTTGTCGGTGTTCAGCTCTTCCCCTGTTCTCTGTGACTAGGGCCTGTGCACTATTTGTATTAGTTGACTTCCTTCTTGTCTCCTCATTGAACAAGCTGCTAGTAATTATACTCATAGTAAGCACACCATTCAGAGCTGCATTACTAACTGCCACAACCAATGTCTCCCAATTGTCAGGCAATGATCCCAATAGCAATAAGGCTTGTAGCTCATCTTCTAAGGTCATCTCCATCACTGATAATTGATTAATCAAGCTCTGGAACTCGTTTAAATGCTCAGCAACACCTGTGCCTTCTCTGAATTTCAGATTTACCAACTTTCGGATCAGAAACGCTTTGTTACCTGCGGTTTTCTGCTCATACAATGACTCTAGCTTCTTCCATAGCTCATGAGCACTTTTCTCACTTGCTACATGGTGATAAACACTATCATCAAGCCATTGTCTGATTGTGCCGACTGCTTTCCGGTTCAGTTTTATCCAATCAGCTTCAACCATCTCTTTTGGCTTTGCACTATCTCCTTCAACTGGCTCATACAGATCCTTACAATAAAGGATGTCCTCCATTTTGGATTTCCAAATCTGCCAGTTATTGTTTGTCAACCTGATCATTGTGCTATTGCCTTCCATCTCAACCTACAAAAGCACTCTTCAAAATAAACCTAACAACTCTGATACCACTTGTTGGGAATTTTGATGTGAATATTACTTTTATACTGTAATCTAGCAATGTGAGATGGGTAAATGCACAGGTTATCCAAGTCTAAAACAGAAGATCAAACACAGAACAAAACAACACCAGATTTACGTGGAAAACCCTCTCAACCTGGAGGGTAAAAAACTACGGGGCCAACCAACAAATTTCACTATAAGCAAAAACAGATACAAATGTTCTTCTCAACTTTAAACCCAAAGTTGAGGCATACAAACAGAGAAAACCAGATTCATTCAGACTTAAGCTAGTCTAGATATAAGATAACAAGAGATTGAAACCTGAAGGTGAAAATGTAAGAGATCCACTGCCTCCTTCTCTTCTTCTTCCTCTGTTTCTTCTTCTCTGTTTCTTCTCTTCTTTGCAAAATAGCTTCTCTCTCTAGAAGTGATAGAATGAGCAGCATTCTTAGGGTTTTGCTTGTTTTATTAAATGCCTAATTGGGCTGGACCCAAAGGCCCAACACAAACGACCCTACAGAATCTAATTAGTAGCAATCAAACATACCAGAAACAGAGATTACAAACAAATTACAAACTGTATCAAATCCTAATTATTCAAATCAGAATTTTTATTTCCATACCAACTTGATATTTCAACATGTTGTCTTCCTCTTTCCCTCCCCCCTACTCTTGCAATGAAAGAAGGATGAATTGAAGAGGTTGATGAATACTGACTATTCTCATTTTGATTTTTTTTTATATGAATCCGTTATGATTTGATAGAAAAAATTATTATTCAGGATTTCCTGGCTCTTCACCTTGTTGTTCTCAACTTGAATTTCAAGATCATTGTCTTTATTTATTTCAACTTTGGAATTTTCAGCAACTTTGGATTCCTTTATATCAACATTTGAATTCTCTTCTTCCTCTTGATTAACCTGAGTATCTTTCTCTCTATTTTCATCAGCAACCACTTCAACTTAACTTGTACGAAATTTTCTTTATTTAACCACATGTTCTCTTTGAAAATAGACACATTTGTTTTATTTTTTTGTATCTTTACTTTTTGGCTTTTATGAATTTTCTGATATTCTTTCTTACCCAAATCACATTTTGGGCTTGCATGTTGGAAGATATTGCAGAAAGAACATCTGTCTAGCCTCCACTCATAAGTGATTTCCATGACAGTAGGTTTTTCTTTTCTGTCTACTACGATCATACTTTCCGGTAGCGTGGTTCTAGGATGCACCTCAATGCTAATCTAGCAAATGATAGGTGCTCTCCTCCTTCAGTAATTGGATCCATGTATAATAGTCTACCTAATAAACATGTAAAATGACTAAGTGCTTCAAAATTGTACATATGTACAAGTATATTCCAGAGCTTGAACCATATCAGTGCAGTTTCTTTTGGCTTACTCAATAAGTTCAAGTCTTCGGACCATTTTTTCAATTTCATATAATTGGATCCTATATATGTATGCTTATTTTCTATAATTTCCTCCAGATTAGATCCCTTCTTGAATTTAAGGAAATATAAATCATGGACATTTGTTGAAATATTCTCTAGCCTTTTCCTTCCCATTGCTTCAATAATGCATCTTTAATAATTGGGAAGGATACTCTGTTTTTCCCTATGTAGTTTCCCACAAGTACATTTTCCCATTCCTTTATACAATTTTCCTCTACTTTAGTAGGCAATTTAAATTCAAATTGAGAATTCAATACCTCCACTTTTGTCTGTGTATTGCCCAAGTAGATTTTCCTTTATAGATATGATCTTCTAACTTTTTTGCATTGTTGTTCATTCAGATTTCATTAGTTTTCCATGTCGAGTTGCTCCTGATAGTATATGACTTAGATTTGAGAGTTTTCATCAACTCATTCATTGTAGCAACTGACCATTGAACAATTTCTTCATACTCTTTTTTTTTCCAGCAGATTCCAGTCTTGAAGATAATGGATGTTGAGTTAAATTGTAATCTGCTGTGTTTTCTCTTTATTGATGACAATTTCTCCCCTTTTGACATGCATAAAGAGTTTTATAATCTGATTCTTGAGCCCAAACAGGTTAGCTCTTTCATTATAGCGCATCTTCCAATTGCTCATTCATTATCCTCCTGTTTTCCTGCATCATTTTCAACAGGAATTTTCCCAGTAGCCGTTGGAGTAGATTGCTTTCTTGTTTTGGTATCATGCTGTTCTTTGATAACTCTTCAGCAATTCTTTCAATTTTTTTGACGACTGCTTCTTTGATTCCTTCCAACACAAAATCTCTAACTTCTTTAGATTTAATACTTTTGTTCTTCCTTTCCCCATGATGACAGAAACAGAGAAAAAAACAGAGCAATTACAGGAAACCTAAGAAATGATCACAGATAAACCGCAATTAAGGGAAAATTCCAGCGATGTTTACAAATGTACAAAAACCCTAGACTAGAGAAACTTAATGACTCATTTATGATGCAAGACAATATAGTGTCGTCCGTGCAGATCGGGTTGTGCCTCTTGTGCCAATCGTGTCGCCCGTGCCGATCGCACTTCCTTTGATAAATGGTGATTTCGGTGCCGATTTGATGACTTCCGACTCAAGTCAAGATCGTATCACCTATGACGATCGTGTCATATGTGCCTATTGTGTTAATTGTTATATTATTATTATTATTATTATTATTATTATTATTATTATTATTATTATTATTATTATTATTATTATTATTATTATTACTTTAATTTAAAAACTATGACATTAGGGAGACTTTAAGTATAAAACATCCTACCCTAATTGTTATGAAATAACATTCATTCTTAATTTTATTTTATAATAATGTAAATACTTGAGGGGAGTTAATTTCCTATCATATCATATTGGCCTTATTTAAAATGTGTCCACCTCCCCGTTGACCCTTCAAGTCATCGTCTTCTTCTTTTCTTGTTGTCTACTCTAATTTAAACATACACACTTCACACATCATGTCGACATTTATTTCCTTTTTGGAATATAGAAAATTAACACGACCATGTATTCAAATTTAATTTAACTTAGTAAGAATCAAATTATTCTAATTTAATATATTAGGCAGGACTTTTACACTTAAAACAATGAATCTTTGCAATTTACCTTTAATTTTACTAGTTTTATTAATATAAAAAAGTTGAATTGATTGATATGTATTTGCAAATAATGGGTAGGGATTAATAGCCCCCGAATAAGTTACTAAATCTAATTTTCTAATATATATATATATATAAAAGTTATTAGGTGAGCATTTATTAAAAATCAATAAATATATAAGTGGTTGTTTATGGCCATGGTCCAGGTTCAGGGGCGACTCAGTCCACAAGTTATGACAACTCATTTAATAAAAAATTAAATAAGTTATTTAGTTAAATTTATTAATTGTTTTAACATAAAAGTGTAACATATATATTAGTTTAGGTTTGGAAAATAAAATGTTTTATTTTGTTATATGTTTAAATCTAAAAAAAAAATAAAAAAATGTAAGACTTAAAAATAAAATTGTGACAGCCAATTTTTTTCCACGTCTTTCTGTCCTTAAAAATGTTAATCCGCTGTATATCCAATCAAATTGTTTTGAACTAGGGTGACAAAGGGTTAAATTCAATTTGTTTTACTCTATTCATATTAAATTCAAATTATATAATTAACTCATGGATTTGGATTGAATTGAGTATAGTTTAGATAATTCAATTTAATAATTTTCTTTAATTTTATTGTTTAATTAGTTTATTTATTTTATTTTATTTTTATTTGTTAATTAATATTTAATATATATTTATAAAGTACTTACTTATAAACTAAAATTAAAAAAAAAAAAATACCTAAATGATGAAAAAATGTATTAAATGAAAAACTAATAGCCTAAATGTTGCAAAAAAAATAATATTTTATGGTGAAACAAGTAAAAAAAATATGAAAAATAAATCTTATTCGAATAATTAGATAATCCTAATTCAAGTTGTATTTAATCAAGTCAGTCCGTATTCAATTCAATCTGAAATAACAGGCCATGAAAAAAAAAAACAAAGGAAGTAATCCATGTCTTAAATATAATTCAGATTCGGATCGAATTGAATTTCAGATTAATTCGTTTAATACTCCGTCTATCTTAAATATAGTCGTTATCAGTGACGTATAAGGGTTGGGGCTGAGTTGGGCTTAAACTCACCCTTAACTCATTCATATTTTTTTTTTTTTATATATATACACAATTTTGAGAAAGTCTTTTGTTTCTAGGTAAATGAGAGTCTTAAGCATTGTTTAAGAGAAAGAAAAAAGAGACGTTAAATAATTTTATTTTATTTTAATTTTTTTTTGTTTGATTTGAATAATTATTTGTATTTTAATTATGTTTTAGAATTTGTTTGGTATGATTTTTAGTATTTTTATAATTTATGGGTATTTTTTTATTTTTTAATTAATTTATTTTCTTTATATTCAAATCATATTTTATAATAAATAATTATATTAAAAATAGTATATTCAAATTTTTAAAAATAACAATATGATTATTATTTACCTAATAACCATTTTGACATTTTTTTTTCTTAAACTATATCTTACTATTTTTTTTAAGTTACATATTATAATTTATTTATTTTTAGTTTTTTTAGTTAATCCATAATATTATTTTTTATTTTTTAATAAGTCAGCCCTAACGAAGAGCTTAATGAAAAAATATATAAAAAAAGTCTTTAATAAAAATTAATTATTTTTGTAATAATCAATTATTATTTTATTTATTTATATTTAATAACAATATTTTTACTATAATTATATTTAAAATGTTGGTAGGGAGGGTGATCACTTATTTGATTGGGTCGTTATAAATTGGATTTGAAATATTTTTATTATATTTAATTATATAGAACTAAATTAAAATTTTAGTTTATTAAATTTATTTTGGTTTCCTAACATATATTTTTTAATATTCCCTTATATATAAAAATAACTCATTTTCGAAGTGAATCTAGGTTAGGACGAGAAGGTTTAAAAAAAAAAGTTTATAATAGAATAGGCCAATAGGGGCATGGCTCCTTAATATTTTTTTTTTCATTTTTATTCACTTTTTATTTTTATAAATCTAAAAATTGTTAAACCCCGTTCATCCATTGTTAAATCTATCATTTTCTCAATATTTTATTCTAACTCACCAAAATTAATTTTTAATCTATTTAATTTTTTTTTAAACCCAACCTAACTAAAATTCCTAGTCCGTTCCGGGTAGTTATATCTTAAAAAGAGGAGCAATGAGATTAATCTAATTTGTACTATTCAAATAATTTTAATAAAATAAACCAAGTTCCTTTATTATCTTTCAAATCTAATTAACTTATTTCTTAGGAATGATAAAGTAATATGATTTTCTTTTATCATAATTATATAAATATAATTGATTATCTTTAACAATATTCTTATTCAAATTTCTTCGCCCATTACATTAACTAGTATATATCCCGTGCATTTGCACGGGTAATAATATAAAAAAACGTGAAAAAAATATTACGATAAAAAATATTAGCATTTTTAATTTTATTTTTAACCATTTTAAGTTTATGGATGGGTCAACTCATAATCCGATTCAAGTATCCATTACTCTCACATTACAGAACGATATCTAAAATAAATTGATACAATTTGATTCCTCAACTCATTTAGTTTGACCTCTAGAGTCCACTTTTTCCCCATACTATGAGTGAGAGGAAAATGTAAAGACTACCATTAAAGTAACTTAAACGAGACTTACTATATTCATATGAATTATGTCCCCTATCTCTATAAATATGACAGAATTCTTCCATTATTGCTTGCTAATAATAGTGAAATTTATAGCTTATAGTCAAAAAAGAATTATGACTAATTAAAAACTATTAACGAACTACCGCGTTCATCAAATTTTGATGTTGAATTTAAAATATAAAGTGTTATTAGCCTAGTTAGTTAAAATATTATATTTGTTTTGTTAGGTTGCAAGTTCGAATCATACCTATATCATTTTTAAATTTATTTTTAACCGTTTTAAGTTTATGGACGGGTCAACCCAAAATCCGACCCAAGTATCCATTTGACCCCGGCAATCCGGACACTTTAAAAGTTAAGCATCATTATATATATATATATATATATATATATATATTAGAGTTAAAAATGAAATTATATTGTTAAAATATTCCGCATTCATCAAATTTGGTGTTGAATTTAAAATATAAAGTGTTATTAGTCTAGTTGGTTAAAATGTTGTTTTTGTTTTGTTAGGTTGCAAGTTCGAACCATATTTATAGCATTTTTAAATATATATATATATATATATATATATATATAAATATATATATATATATATATATATATATAAATAATGATACTTAATTTTTAAAGAGTCATTATATATATATTTATATATATATATAAATATCTCAATAAATAGTCAAACTAATAAAGAATTAATCATTCAAAAATAGATTCAAAAATAGTTTTGATATAATTATTTTAGATGCTTGATTCATGAGTAAATGATCTTCAATAATTATGCGTATGTAGTCTAAGATAACTTAAGTGTAAACATATATAATTAAGAACAATAACTAAATGGAATTAATTCCAAAATTTTATGAGAATTTATATCTTTTAAAAATTGTGTTTCACAATTATGAATATTATGAATAGATATAAATTTGATCACCTTTTAAAAATATTAAGGCCTTGTTCTTCTTAAATTTTTTAAATAACCTATACAAAACGAATTTTTTAATCAATCACTTTCATTAATCACATCACTCATTTTATTAACCAAAATACTAAAATACCCTCTATTTAATTTTTATTTATTTATATAAATCAATACCCTTTAAGTCCTTTTACAAAAAATAATCATCACTTCCTCAAAATCATTAATCATCATTATTTTTTTCCCTCGGTTATTTAAATAACTCCAATCCGAACAAGGCCAAGTATATGTAAATAATCATACTTATAGTCTTACACTAGCCTAACTAGGTCAAGTTGATTTATCAAAGTTTAAGAACAATAACTAAATGGAATTAATTCCAAAATTTTATGAGAATTTATATCTTTTAAAAATTGTGTTTCACAATTATGAATAGATATAAATTTGATCACCTTTTAAAAATATTAAGGCCTTGTTCTTCTTAAATTTTTTAAATAACCTATACAAAACCAATTTTTTAATCAATCACTTTCATTAATCACATCACTCATTTTATTAACCAAAATACTAAAATACCCTCTATTTAAATTTTTTTTATTTATATAAATCAATACCTTTTAAGTCCTTTTACAAAAAATAATCATCACTTTCTCAAAATCATTAATCATCATTATTTTTTTCCCTCGGTTATTTAAATAACTCCAATCCGAACAAGGCCAAGTATATATAAATAATTATACTTATAGTCTTACACTAGCCTAACTAGGTCAAGTTGATTTATCAAAGTTTTGAATTCAAAAGGAATATATGTGTTTTATTTCTTGTACACACCCTTAATGTCATATCATACTTAAATATTTTTTTTAAATAAAAGTCTTGAACTCTAAATTAAACGAGACTCTATATTTTCTCAAATGATAAATAATATTGTGTTTTTATGTCAAATTATAAAGAGTATTTTTTATTTTTTATTTAAAACTTCTTAGTCCATTTGGCTTGTTTTATAATTGCTTCTTTCTCATATAGGAAGTGATAGGATTAATATATATATATATATATATATATATATAATAATAATAATAATAATAATAATAATGATGTCACATAATGATTGAATTGATGATCTTCTTTCATTAAAGAATCAAACTTGTGACTAATTCTTATATCTAAACTAAGAATTATACAACTTAACTAAATGATAGACTTAGAATTAAATATTTTGTTTTTAGAGATATAAGTCCCTTTTAATTATCTTCTAATTCATTCCTCTTATAATTAATTAGCAAATTTGTTACAACATTTTATTACTCCGATAATAATGATCCAAAAAAAGAGGTTTTTTTTTTGTTATATTAAAATAAATAATAATTGAAGTTGAAATTAAGTCTGAATCTGACCGAAAAATTAAGCAATAATTTTTTAATATGTTTTATCGTTACATTTAATGAAAATAATGTGAGTGTAGTTGTCCTATATATATACAGATGTGTTTGAAAATAATTTTTTAGTTTATAATTCCTGAAAATAATACACTTTTTATATATAATTACTCTTTTAATTTTATTTCAAATAAATATATATTTTTTATTATTTAATTGGTACATAATAATAATTTATTAAGATGATATGTTACTCAACAATTTAAGTACAATTCTTTTAATTCTTTTTAAAGACAATAGCTTAACTAATTATAAACAAAATTAATTCTTATTAGCTTGTTTTGTTATGTTATTCATATTGTCACCTTTATCTAATACAAGCTCTTATACAAATTTATCACAATTATCAGTACACTATTTTCTAAATAAAGTGTACCTTATTAAATATTTAATCATGTGAACTTCATAGTGCACCTTTTAAAAAAATGTAATATTAGATTTGTCTATTGTGAAATGAAATGAATTATTTATATTTTTATAACCTAACAAGATAATATTTTCTTACTAAAGAAAAGTAAAACAAACAATTATAAATTAGGTATGAACAAATAAAATATTCTTAATTTAAAAATAAATTTGTACATGTAATGGATGAAAAAAAAACTTAAGTTATTTGGGCATCTCCAATGGCCGCAAACGCAAACTCATACCTATTTTTTGCTACAAGCGGCAAACGCAACCTCATACCCATTTTTTATTCTCTTTATAAAAAACGCATAGTTGCGTATTTACAGTTTATTTCACAAGTTTTTTTTTAATTTTTAAATAAGTTCTTAAAATATATAAACTCTTTAATTTAAATATTAAACTTGTTTATATAAATTATTTAAAATATTTAATTTGCTGTTTTAATTTTTAATTTTAAGATAAAAATTATAATATTTTTTAAATGTATAATTAAATTATATTATACTTCAAAATTTTATCTAATTTTTTTACCTTATATCTTATAACTTAAACTTTAGTTTGTTTATTTAAATATATTATTGAATTATTTTGTTATGTATAAATTATTGATATATAATTAATTTTATCTTAATTTTATTAAAAGAATAATAAAAAATTATAATTAAATATGTAAAGTTATAAATATATAGTTAATATTAATAAGGTTAAAAAATTAGTATAAAAAGAAATATTCTTCATAATATTCTTAATTACATCAACTTTTATAACTTTTTAATATCACCTCATATATTTTACGATATTATAAATTACACCACATTATTTTAAATTTGATTATAAATAAATTATTAAAAATTCAAAAATTACAATACACAAACTAAATAAAAATTTATTTTTTAATATTACGATATTTTTAAACATTATTATAATATTTTAACATTATTATAATTTTTGAATATTATTATAATTTTTTTAACATTATTATAATTTTTTTAAATATTATTATAAATTTATGTTATACAAAAAATATTATATAAATGAATTAAATTATATAAATAAATTTAATATATAAAATGGACCTAAATTAAGTCTAGAGGTTAAATTTAAAAGATAGAAAAAATTTTGAGTTTATGAATAATGCAAACTTATATATATGTTTGCAGGAGAGAGAAAATAAGGGAAATTCATTTTGAGTTTTGGTATTGATATTGGTTGGAGTGAAAAAGAAGTTTTCAGTATAGGTTTGGTGTTCGGTTGGAGTTGCTCTTAATATTATTGATCATTTTTACTGCATTTTGGGTTTAATAATGAGTCTTACATAGTTAACGGTTTCGATTAATCACCACTAATAACTTGTTTGATCTTGTTTATTTGATAAAAAAAAAGATAAATTATTTGGATTATAAATTAATTTAATTATTAAAATATTTTTTAATATTTAAAATTAATAAGAGTAAAATAATGATATTTTAATTGATTTAATTATTAGATTTACAATCACGTGAAAAAGAAAATTTATTAAAAAAAAACTGACTAAATTTTTATTTTTGTAAGAAAAACTATATCAAACAAATTTTTAGTTTTAATTCAAAATTGTGTGGGCTACCTTTTCAAACAAACCCAATATATATTATATTATTATTATTTTTTGTTATTTTAAATAAAACAAAGAGTATACTGAATTATCCAAAGAGTAATCTTATACACTGACTTAAAATTATGATAATGAGAATGTTATACCCTTTAATGAAAATAATTTAGGGTCTTGTTTGGTATTATTTTTTATTTAAAAAATTCAACCATAATTTAGGGCCGGCCCTAAGCCTGACAAACCAGTGAATTATTAAATATATTATATTCTAACATAACAAGGTATAGCCTAGTTCAAGACGGAAAATAATAATAATTTATTTGGTTATAAATTTAAATTTCAACAAAAAATACTTTTTTTTAAACTAAAATTAGGAGATAAAAAAAATAACGTTTTTTACATGAGGCAATCTAATTCTTGAGCCGAGCACTTGCCATAATTAAATATCATTTATTTATTTTTTCATTATTTTTTTTAGATTTTTATTAAACTCAATATTTTTTTTTTATTTTCACTTAATCTATCCTATCACAGAATTATTTTACCAAAATACCCTATAAAATATATAGTCATTAAACTTAAAAAAAATAGACAAATTTTTTATACAAAATTAATATAAAACCCAAAATCAAACAATCTATGGTTGAAAAAATAATTTGGACATTTTTAATAAAATAAAATGATGAGATAATTAAATAATAAATAATTTAATAAACAGTTAATTTAAAATTATTAATGAGTTTTATTAATTGTAACACTTTATAAAGTTCAATAATAATAATAATAAAAATAATATATTTTTCTTCTTAGATCAACTTGTATGATATATCATCGTCTTCTTCCCGGTAATTTCCTCTCCAACAAGTAGACATTGACTGACTGCACAAAAAGGCCTATAAATATTTCAAAAACAAAACCCCATAATCAAAAAATATTTCTATTTCTCTAGCTATGTCAATGGATTCAAGAAAACGAGAATCAACTACACTCAATCTCGATCTTAACATTGATTACCCTTCATCTCTTGTGAGTACTCCAATTCATTTCATTTCATTTCATTTCTAATTTGAATCCCATGTAAGAATTCACAATAATCTTTTCATTATTACATATAATAGGGTGAACATGAACATGAACATGAACATGAACATGATCATGATCATCAGCTATCAAAAGACTTAAGTAGGATGAAAGCAGAGCATGAGCATCTTCTTCACAAGCTAACCCTAATCTGCAAAGACCATGCCAATCTGCAAGAACAGCTACTGAATCTCATCCAAGACCAGGAGAGGACAACGACATCTTCCTTTAAGAAACCCAAAGAAACTCATACTAATGTTTCCAAGATTTACAGACAAATCGACCCCTGCGACACTAGCCTAGTATGTAATCATTTAACAGAATAATAACATTATAAAATTCATCATTATTTATGAGATGGAGATTCATAACATGCAGATTGTGAAAGATGGATATCAATGGAGGAAATATGGGCAGAAAGTAACTAGAGATAATCCATCTCCAAGAGCATACTATAAATGCTCATTTTCTCCTATCTGCCCGGTCAAAAAAAAGGTATTTACTTGTTTACTTATTTTACTTAATTGTGTATGTATATATATATTGAGACGGTTATTTTCAGGTGCAAAAGAGCATCGACGATCCTTCCCTTCTTGTGGCAATCTATGAAGGAGAGCACAATCATCCTCAATCGGGTGAGACCGAAGTTTTCATCAACCAATCGGGGTCTGACAGTGCGAGTTTGAAAAATATAGCGAAATTTACTACAAATGTCTCCTCTAGATTTGAATCGTGTTGTGATGGTGCAAAGGATGAGTTGGAATTGCCGATGGAGAAGTTTTTGATCGAGCACATGGCTTCGACTTTGGTACATAATTCAAGTTTCACGACAACTCTTGCTACTTCCATATTCGAGAAATTGTTAGGCGATGTTGATCTATTTGAGTGACCATCTTATTTTTATTTCGGTTTTACGGTCTTTGTTTGTTTTGAGTAAACTAAATATCATATCATTGTATAGTACTGTTGGATTTAAAAAATAATGTAACATGATGTAAAGAGATATGTAATGAGAATTTAGTGTTATTAATTACAGTAATAATTCATTTTATTTCTTTTATTTTATTAATTTCGCTTACATATGTGGTTGAGATCTTCCTTTAGGATCTTTAGGATCTTGACTGAATTTATTATTGTCATGTTTGAGTTTATTATCGATGTCTAATTTCATCTTTAGTTTTCTATGTGACAGATATTTATTATTTTTGTTTTTGAGAATACATTGTTTGTATATAGTTGAGAATACTATGCAAAGCCATTGTTACAATAGTGAGGAATGTTTCAATGCATTTGTTTTTTTAAAGAATTTGAACTAATTCAACATTTACTGTTTTTACTATAACTTTTAAGTTTTTCATATTTTTTTAGTTTTTTTGGAATTAAAGAAGAACTAGATGACATCCCGTTTAAATTCAAAGCGTTTTTAAATAAAATAAAAAAATAGGACAACGAATTAAGCATGTAGCCCTCCAAACACACTTAACCATTTAACCGGGCGCAGAACTTGCCGCCTGACGGGCTCAAACTCAGAATTTTAGGGTGAAAATAACAACCTCTTGTTACTGTTATACTAGAAGAGGGGATGCATTTTTTGAGTTTACAGTGGACTATTTATATTATGAGCTCACATGAGATCGTGTTTAAGGGTTAAGTTGTTATAAATGTTATTGTTAATAACGCAAATAAACTTATAAATAAATACATAGTAAAGAGACTTAGAGTTAAGTTTAGAGAGTTCTAAAGTGCTAATAGTCTCGATTAAAATACCAAATGTTAGATGAAAAAACTAGAGGTTTATTTCTAATAGTTTATGAAATTATTTGGTATTTAGGAGAAGTTCAAGGGTCTATTTCATATTATTTCCAACATAAAATATATATATATATATTATATGGAGTTTAGAGTAGAATTTTAAATGATTTGATATATTGAATTATTTGGTATTTGGTATTCGGTAAAGTTTAAAATATATAAACCCTTATAATATTATTAGTAGAAGAAGACTTCAATTGATCATGAATGGATAAATAAGGTCAAGTCAATAAGGTGATGACATTTTATCAGAAATGAGATGATGACGTTTTATCAAAAAATAAGGTGACGATGAATACTTTGGTCATCATGATGACCCTTATCATAATTAAACTTTTTGATCTCATTTTAATTATTGTACGTAGCAGAAATTGCATAGTAAAATCAGTATAGATTAAGGTAAATTAAGTATTAAATTTTGAAGAGTTAGGTGCTCACTTTCGAATAGAGTGAGATACGGATCTAGTTTGAAAAAAAAATCGAGTAAATTTTATAAAAAGAGAGAAAAATCGAAGTAAATATTTAATAGACAATGAATTAAATTAGAAAAAATTAGAGAATTATGTAGTAAATAAATAATGCCACCTCTTTATTTATTTAAAAAAAAAAAACAGGAGTGAATTTAAACCCAATAAGCCCTCTTAAATCAAGGAACTATAGCATAGAATAGCGGGATAGTGTCGGAAAAAATATTGTTTGAGAATCTATTTATTCGTAGCGAATATTGGCCATGAATAAACAAGCATATTGCTCCACGACATACTCTAGTTCAATGAATCCATTTGTACTCATAATTGTAATATTTTATCATTTGAGTAGTTTGTTAAGTCGATAGTTGGATAACTAATAAGTGAGGCGGAGGTGGAGGATTCGATATAATTAACATTATATTGAATAAGATAAATTTTTTAATAAACTAATGTAAGGATGTTCGACAAACCATAAAATTTTAATTAATTTGGAGTTGAAAAATATGTTGTTTACAAGAAATAAAAAAATGACAATTAAATCAAATAAAAACAAATAAGCTTAATCAAATTAATATTAGCAATTGCTTGATGACTAAATTTCCTATCGTGTTGAGAATTCCAAACAAGGCCAATTGAATAGAAATTGTCCAGAAAGAACTCCTAATTAAAACAACTCGTACCTGGTTGTTGGAACGGTTGAAAAGTCACTATTTTAGACTTATTTACTTTTAAATAAATAAATTATTTCATTTTCTTTATTTAGAATTTTATTATTTTGATTAATTACTATTTTAACTAGGATCATAACATTCATAAACTCTAAAATTATTATTTTTCTTTGTTTAATATTATTCAATAAAATTGGACATTTAAGAAAAATGTGGGTTTAAGATATAGATATAAATATGAGAAAAATCTGTGACATATGTTAGTTAGAAGAATCTAAATTGAAAAAAATAATTCAAAGTCATCTTTTAGGTGTGGCAACAAAAACAAATAGACAAAGTTCAATTTAACAAAGTTAGTTAAGAAAATAATAAAATAACTAACTTTTTTTAGTTTTATTTTTTTTATTCATAAATTTATTAATCAAAAAGTTAAAATAATTTATTATTATTTTTTATTAATTATTAATATTTAAACTAAAAAAAACACCCAATAATATATATTTTTTTATAACTAATGACAAACAAAATTATTTAAATAAATACTCAATCAACCACTAACAACTACAAAATAATTTTAATATCAGTAAATTTACATGTTTATAATAAGGAGACTATATGCCATGTTTAGGACATTTCGTCATAATGTAACGATCTTCTGACGTCATGTTTAGATAAAATAAATAAATAAAATAAAATATTTGCCGTACAAAGACTTATATCACACAAGTCTTATAAATTGTCAAGCCAAATTCTTTGAAATGATGTAACTAATTTTAATTTTTTTAAAGACTTTAGAGACTAAATTATTATTTTTTAAGATGTTTAACTTTTTATTAGTCTGAAATTTTATGCTTATAAAATAAAGAGAAATTATTGCTCACTCATAAAGTTATATTTATATACAAAAGTGAAGTACTATTTCCCTCATTTGTTGATTTTTTTTCTATTTGTATATGTGACGTTTTCTTAATGGATAAATGCACTACATATACTGGTAGCATTGAACTAACCGAATTTGAGAGAGCAAATTTGAGAGGAATTCGGATCTGCTGTCCCAATAGACTATCACAATTATAGTTTCAGAGGAGAGAGAAGAGAATGGAAAGAGGAAAGAGAAAATTGAATATTAAAATAAAATATCATATATATATATATATATATATATATATAATTTTGTAGAATTTAGGGTTTAAGGTTTATATCATATATATAATTTTTTATTTGTCCCATTTATCAAAACGACATGGTTTTGATATCTGAAACAGGAAGAGATAGTCTCTTGGAATAGCAGATCCTCACAGATAATGACGTGGCGCAATCTGTTTAGTTGAAAAAATAAAATTTTTATTTTTCTTCTCTCTCCCAAAACCTTATTCTTTTTCCAGCTAGTGATGTTCTCAAATTTTTTACTCTATCACTCATCTAAAGAAAATAACAATATTTGGCTAGAAATAACAATATTACATTCAACTTTTTCTTAGAATATTTGGTTACACATAACAATTATTAAAAATATTATTTACAAAAATATAATACATATAATTCAACTATAGTGAATTCACTGGAAATCAGACTAATCACCTCAAAATTAAATTCAAGTCATAAATAAAAATAAAAGTAAAAAAGTTAAATCAAAGTTACTTCAGTGTTACAATTAACTTCATCATAAATTAATTTTCCCAAAACTTAATCATAAATTAAAGTTGTTTCATTTTAGTTTATGTTTGAATTTCATTTGATTTTATCTATCTAAATTCTCATTTTCGTTATGTTAATGAAATTTATGAATTAATTAATTTTTTTAATAAATATAACATTTAAAAAGAAGTGAATACTTTATTCCTATTTTATATTTATGTATTTCAAATTATTTTATACAAATATTTTTCTTTTAATAAGTAAGCACTCAAATGAGAATAGGAATGAAGATAAAGCTGCGTTAATTAGTCGTTTACGTTTGTTAGAAATAGAACAATAATAGTTAGTCAATCATTTTGTCTTGAAATATAAACTAATGATTAATGACTAATTCCACAGCCAATTCAAATTAACCTTATTCACTAATTGAGAATTCAATTTGGTACAAATATAACATTACCATCTAATTTTGTAAATGTTTTTTATTTAATACACTAGTTTTCTATATAATTTTTTTTTAAAAAAAACTTTCATATTTATTTACCCTTGTTTATTCATAATTTTCTCGTAATTTTTAAAATTCAATCCAATTTTTTCTTAAACCTACCCAAACTCAAATTTTTATATCCATCCACACAACAAATTTATAAGTTTTCTAACTAATAAAACTCATTTTAATTATAATTTAATTTTAAATGTTTGGAAAACACTCACCCATTATTTTACATTATTATTTTTTCTATAAATAACAAATTAATAGATGAATCCGATATTTTCTTATTGCATAAAATATAGTAACACCAATTTTCATTAAAAAAAATGGTTATAAATTGACTTGGGCTTGTTTGAGAAAAGAGTTTTTTGAGTTTTACCAGAGTTTTATTCTAAAAACTTTTTTTTTTATAAAAATTAGAAAAAAACTGATTTTTAAAATTTAAAGACTAATTTACCTTTTGACTTTAGAAGATATGGTGTAAGTGAGAGAATGATAATTTAGAGAGGTGATAAAATTATAGGATAATTTTGGTATTTAAATAATAAAATTATTTGATTTAATAGTTGATAAAATATTTAAATTTTGGAATAAAAATGATATTTTATTCCAAAAACTCTTTTATCATATGAGCCCTTATAGTTGTTGTAAGAGAGGTTTCAATTTGATATAAAAAAAAGTAATTCAAATCTATTTTATAAGTAAAATAGCATGACGTATATAATTAAATAAATAAGAAAATAGCATGACATATATAGAAGGTTATTAATTTTCAACTGAATTTCCACGAAACTTTCTTGCCAATTTTTTGTTGGATCGATCTGTAAGTTATGCATAGACGACCATCGGACCATGCAACTTGATAATTAATTTTGTATATATTATATTTTGTTTTATTTTACTTATTATTATTATTTTATTTGTTTAATTAATTCTAGAAAAATGATTTGACGTCCTCCATTCAACCTAAGATATTATAATAAAAACGAATTAAATATACAAATTATCAATTTTTGTATAGTTTAAACTAATGAATGAAATTAGAGAAGTTAAATAAGGCCACACACATAACTAAGATCATTAGAATGTGTGCTCATCTATTTTTTTTTTATGTTGAAACTCTTGGTTGTATCATTTAATTTGGAAGATAGCAATCTGTTACGATTCACGAATAAGAAAGTGCACCATCCACGGTCCTATAGAATACTTGGGCTAGAGACTCGGTCGGAACTCTGTTTTCATAGCATAATAATATTTTAATTCTGTTTTTCTATTCCCACAAAACTGATTGTTGACTAAGTCCCTAAAGTTGTTGTAACAGAATTGTAACCGACTCTTGGTAATTCAGCATCTATAAATGCTAATGCCCACCCCACTTTTTGGGCTATGAATTGAAGCTTGTAAAAGTTGTTACTCTAAGTTATTCTCTCGGCCTTGAACCTCTTTCTTGAACTACTAGGTGTATTCTAGTAGTATTCTCTTCTCACCCCGGTTTTTCTCTCTTTAACCTTGAATTCTCTTATCACATTATATCCGTTGCGCTTGATTAAAGAATTCTATACTCGGTCCCATCAATCAAGAACACGTTTCTTGAATCAAAAACTCGGAAAGTTAAGTTATAGTTTCAAGAAGCAACGTATCGGTTCGGTTCAAGAATATAATATGCGATACATGTCGATCTCTCAAAAACTCTACAGCATGCCAAAGGAATACGTCATAGATTGTTACTTGTCCGTTCTAATGGAGGAGATTGCAAATTGTATCAGGTTGCAATTCCCGGATTCTCTAAACGAAGCCATGGCCATGGATAAAGTCCAAGAAGCAACGTATCGGTCCTTAATGAGTAGTGGGAACTTGTACAACGTTGAGCCACCAATACTGCCCAGTCCGAGCAACGTCAAACTAAGTTGGCAAAGCACGAACAGAACCCCATACATCAAGCCGAGCTCATCATATGGGTCCTCTTCGAGTGCAAACTAGGGACATATTAAGCAATTAAACCCGGTCTAAATGGATGAAAAGAGAAAGAAGGGCCTATGCTACACTTGCGATGAAAAATGACAACCAAACCACAGATGTAAATCAAAGTTATTCATGGTCTCAGCCAATGATCAAGAAGTCGCCCCAAGTCTCCAAGAACCTGCTCCGGAGGTAGACCTTGATGATTCTCCTTTGCAGCTTGACGCAGCGGAAGAACTAGCCATATCCTTACATGCATCGACGGGTTCTAAAACCTTTCAAATGCTCCAGATTCTTGGTAAAGTTGGGAACTTACCGGTTGTGATCCTAATTGATACATGCATCACTCATAACTTCATTAATAGAAGGATAATGAAGAACATTAGCCATGACATACTTCCCACCCAAGTGTTATCGGTCCGTGTGGCAGACGACTCTAACATTCTATGCTCTAGCTTTTGCCAAAATCTGAAGTGGTCTATGGAAGGTAAGTTTTATCAAACAAACATGAAGGTATTGACCATGACAAGGTACAATATTGTGCTGGGAATCGAATGGTTGATTACTCTAGGCCCTTCAAAATGGCTTTCGAAAAATTAACCCTCTCTTTTGAAAAAAGAAGGGATAACCACGGTCTTGCAAGGCATACCCCATACACAAATCAACTTAATAAAGGATGATCACCTAGAAAAGTTTTTAAAGAAAGGCAATGTTGCTGCCATGATCCAAATAAGAAGTAAAAACGAAGCACAATTTTTCTCGCTCTCTACAAGGCCACCAGATGATATTCCTGAAGACCTTCAGCAAATGCTAGATGACTTCAGCCCAATATTCTAGCAACCTGAGGACTTACCACCTACCAGGGAACAGGATCACCGCATCCCATTAAAGGAATGCACGGAAGCTGTATGCCTGCGTCCCTACAGATATCATGCCCTGCAGAAGACAGAAATTGAACATTTGGTCAACGATATGTTGGACAGGGGAGTCATAAGGAGAAGCCACAGCTCTTTGGCCGCCCATGTGGTGTTGGTCCGAAAGAAAGACTTATCCTGGAGAATGTGCATTGATTATAGGCGGCTGAACTCAGCAATCATTAAGGATAAATTTCCTATTCCGGTCATTGAAGAATTAATGGAAGAATTGCATGAGTCCAGGTTCTTTTCCAAGCTCGATTTGCGCTCAGGGAATCAAAAGTTCCCAAATTTCTCCCTAAAAACCATTTTGAAAAATCAATTGATATTAAATTCGATTAATCATGTTTAGGGTTAGGGATTATGATCCTTACATTCATATGAATTTTTTTGTAACTTACAAATTATTATTTCACGATCTGTGTCAAAAGATACAAACCTGCCATTATTCATACTAAATAAAAAACAGTCGGTCCCCGATGACTGAGTCCTGTAGGACCAGGACCGAAAAGTAGGACCAAGACTCTTAGGTCCACGACCGAGAAATCTAGATCTGGGACCGAGACTCCTAGACCTAGGATTGGACAACCTAAGTTCGGGATTGAGCCTCCTGAACCCCAGGACTGAGCCTTCTGGTCCCTTGACCGAGTGTCCCAAGCCTTGATCTAGACCACCCCAGTTTAGACCGAGCCTGTTCGAGCCTAGATCGGTAAAAACGGACTCAAACTCTAGGACTCCGGTCTTAAGGCCAGTTTGGTTCCATTTTTCAAAAACAAAATTTATTTTTAAAATTTTGGAACTCCAATCCATTTTCAAATAATCATGAAAGGTCATAAAATGTATTTTAAATATTTTGAGATATTTCTCAAACAAATATTTTGACTAGGCCCTATTTGTAAATTATTTTTAAATTCTAATACTCTTCAGATATTTTTTAGATATTATACTGTCTTATATTAACGCAATCGTAGATATGCCCTTTTAAATAATTTTGTACAATTATTTAGGTAATATAAATATACTCTTGTTTAGGACCCCCAGACTACTAATTAATATAAATGTTATAAATAAATTTTTGAATGACAAACTTTTAAAAATAAAATTGTCCTTTAACGGGCATAGAGGACATAACTCGAAAGCCCTTTTCCGAGCGTAACCAAAAAATGAACTCTTATATAAACTCTAGTATAAAGTATGTTTGTACACATACATTTTATTGATTTTTTTGAAATTATTTGGCAAGTCTATTTTCAAATAAATAATCATTTGTTAAATTAATTATGTTTGATTAATTTAAAACGGGTTTTGATCAAATTATTATTTGATCCCCATATTATTAAAATTTGAATAAAATTAATTATTTTTACATAGTTAATTTTAAAAGCAGTTAGGTACTATCAAAATCTTTTAAAATAAATATTTTGTTTTTAAAGATGTCTTGCACGTAAAGTAAGGTTGAAATGCATCGAACCTCGAGAGCCAACTCATAACGCCCCGTATTGCCACGTGTCATGCTTGCTAAACTACGGATGGTATTTCTCGGGGTTACAATAATATAAATGATAGTCGTTTAATCCTAACTACAAAATTAATGCATAACACGAGTGTTCAACTTGTCACAATAGAAACATAAGTAAAAAATGTTCATCAACAAACAATCATAACATAAAATCAAATTTTATCGAGCTCCGAAATTTTCTAACAGATTAAAAAGATCACCGACCGCGTACACAGATTTTCTTGAAGAGATCTTCTCCGTCATCATAATAATAGCGTTGTGAAGTAAACGTTTAGGTCGACCGCAATCACTGAACGTTCTATGATTCCTTTCAAATCAAATAATCTATTATAAAATAATTAGAATGAAAACCCGACTCAATCCGATCGAGCTCGCGGTTTCTATCTAGACATGCATCAATCATTTTATATGGTATGTCTGCCTCATCCTTTCAGGATCTGACCTATCATCACTTATCACTTAAGTCAATCATTTTATATGGTATGTCTGCCTCATCCTTTCAGGATCTGACCTATCATCACTTATCACTTAAGTATTCTTTGGGGAGTGAATGGGGGAAATATTCACTCTAACAAAGCTTATTGCAAAGTTCCTAGGAACTCTTAAAGGCCTTTTTTTATACATATGATACATATGGCTGATGTCATGTTGCCGCAGCAACCTTAACTTCAAGTCAACTTCCCCGTGAAATGCTATTAGAAAGCCCTAAGTTATTTAAATTAATATATATATATATAGATTCGACACTTGCACTTCCTCATGGGCGATGGTTCCTTTACCACCTAATTCAGGACAGAGATTAACTGCTCTTTCTCGAAACTTGGTGGGCTGGCTATGATTCAATCCCTCAAGAAAGAGAATGAGCCTCAAACTTTCGCTGATTCCGACACAGCAAAGCAAAGACAAAAAAAAACGCTTACCGAAAAATAGAAAAGAAGGACAAGTTAAGTTGGTTTGAGGACCCGTTGGTCAAGTTTCTGGATCGAAGTAGGACATTCTCCATATATATATATATATATATATATATATATATATATATATATAACAATTTAATTGATTAACTTATTTATGAGAGTGTTTTAGACCTTAAGTTCAAATTTTGAAAATATTTAGTGTTTTAGAGCTTAACTTCAAATCAACCAACTTCTCGCTTAGAAGCTTCCTACATTGAAAAATTAATAATAAAAAAAGCCCTTAATTCAAATCATGAAGATATTTATTTGTTTGAAAAGTAGGGTGGGTAGCTAAGTGTAGTAATGACAATATTTATTTATTTGGTCAAGGAAAAGTCAATCAAACCCTAAAAATATTATTTTTATTTAAAATTGTTCAGTCATGTGTAACATTCAAAAATTTTTTTTTTTTTGAAAAGTGTTTAGAAAGAAAATTGAACCTTTGTAAGTTTGTGATACTTCATATATTATGAATTGTTTTTATCACTTCAGCTAACCCACTTTTTACAAATACAATTTATAATGCAACAATATTTATATAAATTCTAATACAAAATATTTAAAACCACAAAAACACAATTTAAACTGCCAATACAAACTACAAAATTTATTATACAATGTAGTACAATATGAATGCACTCACAAGAGTATCAATTATTAAAATAAAATATCTCACACACATACATATATATATAACTCTTTTCTAAAGAAGCAAATAAGCCATAATACTATTTTTAAGACCGAATTTGTACATAAACTTTTTCTTTGAGCAAATTATTACAAGACCTCTTCAATTAATTTAAATTTTCGAACTTTATTAAATCGTGTAGGCGATTCAATAAGGATCTAAAATTTTCAATCAATGGAGAAGGTCACAATGATAATTTACTCAAAGAAAAATGAAAAAAGGCGCATGTTTTACTCTTAAATATTAAGAAATGCTTATCTATTCTTTTTATAATTTTAATGCGGTGTTAATGATCCCTTATCCTACTATAAATGGCAGCAAAAAGCGCTTCCGCGAAGCTATCATTTTGTACCAAGGAAGAAGCCATTTCTTCAGCCAAAACTTTTTGAAGCTTAAAATCGGGTTTTCTGATGTCGATACCACATGACCCGAGTTCCACCCGAGTGGCTCTCGGCGGTGGTGTCTTTGGAGGCAAAATGGAAGCAGTCGGGCTCAAACTCAACAATACTTTGGGCTCATTAGGGGGGTCATGGTTATGTTTACCTTCGTAGTTTGCCACCAAAAGCGACGGGTCATCAAGGCTACGTTGCACCTAAATAAAGGAAGAACAACCGAAAACCATCCATTGTTTGCGGTTATACATTTGTGAAAACACTAAATATGTTTGTAACAAAAATAACTAAAAAAAATGTTACACCTTCTTTTTGACAGGGCAGTTTGGTGCAAAAGAACACTTGTAGTATGCTCTAGGTGATGGATTGTCTCTAGTAACTTTCTGCCCATATTTTCTCCATTGATATCCATCTTCAATAGCCTAACCCCAATTAATAAATCAATACTTCTAGTTTAATTAATTTGATTATCATTAATTTAAATTTTTGGCCAAATTAATCTTGTAATCAAATCCTTTATAATTTGGTATATAATTAAATAACTCACTAGGTTGTTTTGATCTAGAGGGTCAATTCGCCTCGTAACACTTGTCTTGTTGATCACTTGCCTCGGGGTTTTCATCATCCATGGATCAATATTACAACATGGTTTACAATAAGGATCTTCGTTATCATTTCCCATAATCATAATCTTCTCCGAAACTATATCGCCGTCAAACTTTCTCTTCTTCAAATTCAAGTACCGGGCTTGGAGTGACTTGAAGTTGTCGCGCATATTAATCAAATCTTCCGTAAGTTTTTCCTGCTCATGGTTCATCCTATTAAGCTCCTTCTCCCAACTATTGCTACCAACAACATCCACTTCTTCCTTATCCTAACAAAATATATCAAGACAGTTAATATAATTACATAATCAAATTTAATTTCTTATGAATTATAAACTATGCTTACATGATGCGTGGGGAGATGAATGTTGAGATCCAAGTTAAGCGAGGACTTTGACGACAAATTTGACATCCAATTTCGCGAGGAAGACGAATAAGAAGAAGAAGAATAAGGGGAGGCCATTATTATTTATGAATTATTGATATGTATATATATATATATATATTAGCTAGGCAATTAAGTTCAATTCCAACAAATGTACGTTATTTGGGTCTTTATATATAAGATGATAAATTTGTGGGGCTGTTAACGCGTTGGTTGTAGCTTTCGTGTACATACATATATATGATGATAATTAAATTTGTGTTTTTAGCTAAAAGATAGACTATATAAAGAATAGATATGGAAAATTATTATATCAAGACTTTACTTAACATATTTATTTATACGAAAGTGCATGGAACTTACTACATAGACTTTCTTGACACTTCTCCAGGAATTTCAAGATGCTTTTTTCAGACCATGTTCACAATATAATACCATTCTCCTTTTTTTTAACACTCCCACATCCACACCCACAACAATAATAAAATATAATACAGTAAAATCTCTGTAAAGTAATATCTAATAAAGTAATAATTTTGTTTAAATAGTAAGTTTTGTGATCTCAACAACTTGGACCAATGTTGTAAAATAATATTTTTCTTAAATTATAAGATAAAAAAAATATCATAATTATATATATATATATATATTTATTTATTTATTGTACATGAGTTACAAAATTCAATTTTTTAGATTATATAGTTAACTACAAATAATTAATTAAAAGTATTATCATTTAATACAAAATTCAATTCTTTAGATTATATCGTTAACTATAAATAGTTAATCACAAAGTATTATCATTTAATTTTATGTTATATATTAATGAATTTATATTTTAAAATTACAATAAACTTTAGATAATTAAGTTTCTATATGAGTACTTACATGTATATATTATATTTAGTGCAATTTTTATATGAATAAATCTAATTTTTAGATATAATTAAAAAGTTATACATGCATGTGATTGATTCTTGCTATTAAACATGTAATATACATGAATACTGTATAAATTATGAGATTTCATATATATATATATATATATATATATATATATATATATATATATATATATATATATATATATATATATATATATATATATATATATATATATATATATATATATATATATATATATATATATATATATATATATATATATGTGTGTGCTCACAATAATTATTTACAATAATGTTTTTTAGAGACATCTTCACCAACAAATGAACGTCTTGTATTCTTATTTTAACATATTATTTTTCTTTTCTGAATTAATTATCACATTTGTAGAAACAATATAACAATTATTTTGATACATTACACATATTTCAAAACATTCAAATCGTATTCAATAATTTTAAACGTATATATCTTAAAATATACTTAATTTAAATACAAATATGTTGAAATTAGTAAACTGAACACAAAATTAGATTGTTATGAAATTCTTTTGAAAATAAATTAAAAGAAAATCTAAATATGATAAAATACGTCCAAAATGTCTGTAAATATCGGTTTTTTCTAAAACGTGACAAATTATTTAAAAAAACGAAAATAATACAGTAAAATAATATGACGGACGTTTTATCCATTTGAAAATAAAAACTCATATAACTAAAATTTTCATAGTGAACATTAGTTATGGCATAATTAAAAGTTTGAACTTTATTCATTAAAAACAACTAACTTAATTATAGATAAACAAACTTAAACCTTTTTTTTAATGTTTTTTTTCCGGTTATATGGTTAAACCTAACAAGTAAAAAGGGCTGGTTTGATTTGATATTCTTAATAATATTTTTTTTATTTGAATTATTATTTATCTTTTGAAAATGATTCATTTGAATTAAATAAAAATCGTTTAAGAAAATATAATATGAAAATTCAGAGTTCAAAATAAAAATAAAATATGGAAGTCTACATAAAAGTAACTATGTTCTCAATCACATTTATGAGTTTTTCTAATTTATCCTCCCACTTAGTCATGATAATATAATATTGTGACTCAAGTATATATGCTTTATTTTATTTATTATAAAAAAAATTGAGTAGATTATGGCTGTTACGAGGGTCTAGTTTCTATTTTTTTCTTTACTTTTTCTTTAACAGAGTGCTTTTTTTAATTGTGATATTTAAGAACTTTTTTTATTTAAAATATTACATTTATATATAGTAATTAATTAGTAATATATGGGGAAGCGTTTTGAATTTAAACGGGGGACAATGACGGTAAAAATGTCATGCTAGTTCCCTTTATTCAAAAAAAAAAAAAATATATATATATATATATAAAAATTAATTAATAATATATACCAATTACATTCCCTTATAAGTGTGTTTAATTATATATTTATGTATAATACTTAATTGACTGGAATTCCAAAATCATACATCTTAGGGCTCAAACTAAAAATCAGCCATATAATAAGAACGTGTATTTTTGGAATTTAAGTTTTAACTAGAAAACGTGTTTTTTCAAAAGGAAATTGACTAACATCATAGGTTATTTTTAGTTTTTTATTATTTTTTATAACCATTAAAGTACTTAAATTATTAAATAAATAATAAAAACCCTTACTTATTTTTATTAATTTTAATTTTTAAATATAAAAAATATTTTAATAATTTATCTTAAAAATCAAAAATAACTAAAAAAAATATATAAAATTATTTAAAAATATTATATCATATTGTATGAACTATTTTTTTATATATATAAATACTAATAGATCCAAGATCATGAACAAGCCATAAGACTAGATATTAACTTAATTTATGAAATTAAATTATTTAAAAATTACAAATAATTAAAAGAACTCTTTATAAATATATTTTATTTCACTCTATTTTTAAATAATAATAATAATAATAACATCGTTACAAAAAAAATCTTTCTCCACCATCTCGAGTGTTGACCGATAAGAATGCTGAATAAGCAACACGTCATTGACCGGATCAGACTAGAATATTAGGCTATTTGCAAACTTAAACAATATATTATAATAACTAATTAATCAACAAAATATTTATTTATTTTATTTTTTAATTTAAAAAATTAATCTATTATATTTTTTTAAGTTCATTGTATTAAAAATGATAAAAATTATTTAATCACAATAACAAAAAAAAAATAATAATAAATAAAAATTTGAAAGACTTTACCGACTTTCTGAAATGAATCTTATAAAGCATCGTAATAGTAGAAGTACGAAGGATACGCATCAAACTAGGGATGACAACGGGTACCCTACCCGACGGGTACCCTACCCATCGGGTAGTGGAGTACTCATCCCCGAACCCGATTTTCAATTTACTACTCGACCCCGACCCCGAATCCGACGGGTATCTTTATTTATATCCCCATCCCTGATTCTCCGAGTACCCGATCTCCGATGGGTACCCTATTACTCGATACTAAATATTTAAAAAAAGATTATATTTTAATTAACACATTTAAACTAAAATTATATAAAATTGTATAAATTTAATATATTATATTAACTAATATGTTATTACAAAATATAATTGACTTAAAATTATTAATAAATATTTTATCATTATTGTTAATCATCTACACTATATAATATAAATTCATCTATATTATAAAAATACAAATAAATCTAAAAGAGATAATACAAAATTCTTAAATAAACACAAACTTCAAAAAAAATTATTAAATCAGTTTTATTAAAAAAAAAATCCTTATTGAATACTAAATAATAGTCGAGAGTTGATAAAAGACGCTGAAAAATATTATACTAAATAATAATTAATCATCCATAAACATAAGAGATTTTTTTTTTTTTGTAAGATCACTCAAATAATTCTTTATTAAAAAAAGAAAAATAATTTAATATTCGAATATTTTGTTTCTTTTGTTAGAAGAGTGAACGAGAACAGACTAAAAAAAATGAGCATCAACACAATTAGAAGGTATAAACAGCAAACAACCCAACTACAGTTAAAAATATTATTCGAACAGTAAAATTTGATACTAGAATATCGATCGATCCGGCTAAACAGATATCAAACCGAACAACATTCACTTAAATATATATGAGTGACTTAAAAAAACACAGAAAAACAAAAAATAAATAAAAATAAATAAACTCCCTTCAATAAATAAAAATAAATAGAAAGTGACTAAGAAAAAATGAATTTTCTATTTCTTTCATTTTTATAATAGCTCAATTAAAAAAAATATTAATAAGAAATCAAAAGTGTAGACTAATAACTCATGACCACCTATCCCTTTATCCATCAGTTAATTTATCTAAATATTAAAATTATCTTCATTTATTTAAAATTAATTTTTCATTAAATATCAGTACATTTTAATTTTTTTACAAATAATTAACCTTTTTTTTTATAACCCAAATCAAAAAAATTACTAAGTCACCTATTTTGAATGATTTTTTTCCGTATCATGTTTGAAATTATTTACGAAAAAATTAAAATAACTAGAAAGATTTTCGTATCATCCATACCTATAAAAATATAAATAAAAAAATAATAATATATAGTCAATATTTAAAATTCTTAATAAATCACGAATAATATATTAAAATAAAAAATATAACACTCTCATTCCAAATTTTATTCACTTTGATAAAACAACTTATCTTCTCACATATCTTTTCCGAATTCATTTATCATCTCGTGACCTTATACTTTCACTTTGGTCAATCAAATATTTAATTTATATTTTTTAATATTTAGCATTGTGACCTCACACTTTGGTCGATGAAATATTTGATTCGTATTTTTTAACCACTTTTAATTGATACCGACATATTATTTATCGGCAAACCACATGTCAATCAGACTTAGTTAAAGGGTTGTACTCGTGTTGTTAGTTTATAAGTTCGAAACATACATATAACATTTTTAATTTTATTTTAAACCGTTTGAATTTTTTGGGCGGATCAACTAACAATCCAACCCAAGTATTCATTTATTATCACATATATATCCAAATTAACCACAGCTTCTGATCCGACAATCAGGACACTTTAAAAATTAAACATTTCATCACATATTTTTTCCAAATGAACATCTCATCTTGTGACCTTACACTTACACTTTGGTCAATTAAATATTTAATTTATAATTTTTAACATTTAGTATCATGATCTCACAATTTGATCAATCAAATATTTAATTCATATTTTTTAATCACTTTCAATTGATACCGACATATTATCCCTTGGAAAACCACATGTAAATCACAATTGATTAAAAGGTTGTACTTGTTTTTGTTAGGTTGCAAGTTCGAAAACTATATATAACATTTTTTATTTTATTTTAAATCGTTTGAAGTTTATGAACGGGTCAACCCACAATCTGACTCTAGTATCAATTTACTCTCACATATATATTCAAACCACAGCTCTCGACTCAGTCATCCTCACATTTTTGAAAATTAAACATCATTATATATATATATATATATATAATTAAAATGTCTCACGTTAATCAAATTTGGTGTTGAATTTAAAATATAAAGTTTTATTAGTCTAGTTAGTTAAAGAGTTATGCATGTTTTTGTTAGATTGCAAAGTTTGAAATATACATATATTATTTTTAATTTTATTTTAATCGTTTAAAGTTTATAGGCGGGTTAACCCACCGTTTGACCCAAGCATTCATTTAATCTCACATATATATATCCAAATTAGTCACAGTTTTCGACCCGGTAATCCAAACACTTGAAAAATTAATATATATATTTAAAAAGTTGAACTTATATAGTTAAAATGTCTCATGTTCATCAAATTTAGTATTAAATTGAAAATATAAAATTTTATTAGCATCCTAATTGGTTGAAGGGTTGTACTTTTTTGTTGCAAATTCGAAAAATACATATAACATTTTTAATTTTATTTTAAACCATTTAAAGTTTATGGGCGTGTCAACCCACAATCCGACTCATGTATTTATTTACTCTCACATATATATCCAAATTAATCACAATTCTCGACCCGACAATCTAGACACTTTAAAATTAAGCATCATATTTTATAAATATATATATATATATATATATATATATATTAGTTAGTTAAAAAGTTAAACTTATATGGTTAAAATATCACACATTCATCAAATTTATTCAAATTTTGTGTTTAATTTAAAATATAAATTTATTCAAATTTTGTGTTTAATTTAAAATATAAAGTCTTATTAGTCTAATTAGTTAAAAACTTGTATTTGTTTTGTTACAAATTCGAAACACATGTAACATTTTTTATTTTATTTTAAACGGTTTGAGTTTATGGTTCACCATCCAACCCAAATAATTATTTACTCTCATATATATTCAAATTAACTACAGCTCTCGACCCAATAATCCAAACATTTTAAAAATTAAACATCATTTTATATATATATATATATATATATAATTTGCCCTACGACTGCATAGGTTCCAAGCTATTATAAGGAGTCACCGCATAGAAGCGATATCGAAAATATCTTATATATTTATATCCAGTAAATTACATCATAGAAGAAAGCATTTTCAAGATAGTCTCTACGCCCAACAAATCCCATATCGTTTTTATGTTTCGCAGAGCTTTTTTATTGTATTGATCGTTCGTATAGATTGAGTTTAAGAAGTTATACGGAAACTCCGAAACCGGCTTTCAAAACCAATGAATGGAAAACTATATATATATATATATATATATATATATATATATATATATATATATATATACTTGATTAAAATAATATTGAATGACACCTTATTTTGAATGGTAAGTAGCTAAACTCACATTTTTAACTTGAAAAGTAAGTTTATAATCTTTTGAATAAACCTGGGATTAATTCATTATTATAATTCATCTCTCATTTTAACCTAAGTGTAACACTTTCTTGGCATCTTTTTATTTGGTTTAATTTGCCACAACTCATTTACTTATTAGGTTTAATTTTACCATCAACAAACACATTTCAACTACTACCAATAGAAAATCATATATAGATTAAATAACAATGAAAAAGATGGAAGAAAGAAGAAGAAGATACATGGTTTGAAAAGAGTATACATTTTTCTTAGGGATGATTTTGGGGATCTCCAAGCCACTTTGCTCGGAAGCCTGTGCCCTTGCAATCACAGCAACTTGTTGATCCCTGTAGAGTGTAAGAAAACCAAATCTTAAAAACAAAGCCAATTCCATAATAACAATTTGGCAGAGGTTGGTTTGTCATCATCATCATCATCTAGTCTAAAATCCAAGTTATAACTGTTTCTCAAAGCCATGTGATACCTTTCCTGCACATATTACACAGGTGGTGTTTCTGGAAGGAACTTCACATAGCATGTTATCACCCAGAATAAAGAAACCTGTTCCATTACACCATTTGCATTCAACCTTTCCATTTGAATCGCAAGAAGAACAAGAAACGGGCCTTGGTTGCTACACACAAAAACAAGTGTATTATATCACCAATATTCATAAATAAAGCAAACACAATTGAAGTCTTGATGCGTTATACTACAGTTGGTATATCATATCCATTGTCCGGTTAGCACTTCTATTGCACACTGCTATCTTTTTGATAAATCAAGTCAGTCAGGGCATTCTATTGAATCATCATCCATATGCTTGTTGTTCTCAATATTGAACACTTCAACAACAAATCTTCCCAAATTGGGACCTTGTTGGATCATCTTCTATGAATTATTTTTGACAAATAGAGCAAAATGCCCGGCCTTTTCTACATCATGCTTACATAAGATGCCTTTTACACACTTCAACTCATCAGGACTCAAGAGGCTCTCATGATCTATCGAGTTTGTAGTATAGGGGAATAGGCTTCACGAATAAGAAAATGAACTATTTAGATAGCCTCCCAGTCCAGATAGATTCTTAGAGAGAAACCTAAACTAGCTAACCAAATTCTCATTCAGTAAATGTTCATGATACATGAATCCAGGGATATGAATCAACCATAGGAGTTGAAGCAATTATCAGTGTTGATTATCTGCGCAGATTTGGGGCAATTATTCATTTTCAAATGCAGATATCTTAAAATCAAAATTGGATCTATTTTATGGACAGATAAAGGAACCGCCGAGAGTTGGACAAGAGTTGAATCATCATGATGAACAAGCAGCACATGTATATAAATTTGTCTCGAGTTCTCAGTGAAAACACAAAATCTGAGAGAGTGGAAAATAAAAATGGAATTACCTGAGAGATTAACCAGGCTTTTTCCACTCGATTGGCGAAGTTGCTCTCAAAAGAGTTAGCGATTGAAGCCCGAGTTCGGAAAGCCATAGACGTAGATTTGGTTGTCCAGATCGGGAATGTTCTCGGAGAAAAAGAGCTGATATTGCTCATCGATTCCATGGAGATTACGAATATCAATTATTAAGTGTTGTTGAGGAGGACGAGGGTTTGGCGGCGAGATGAATTGGTGAAACAGCCTTTTCATGTGGCGCAAACATTACGGAATTCCAAAGTCTTCTTACAATCAATCAATCTCCTCATTATATATATATAATATTTTAAATTCTTCTTAAATTTTACTTTTATTTTTTAATATAAAAAATAATAATGTAAATTTGATAATCTTTACCTTTTTTTTATATTTTAATTTATTATATTATTTAATTTTTATATAGTTATTTTGATTATATAATATTATTTATAGTATTCAATTATATTCAAAAATAGAAAAATAAATTGTTTTCATTTTAATTAAAAATAAAAATTGTTTTCATTTGGTCCATGTTTTTAATAAATAATTGGGTTTTTTTAAATAATAGATTTTTTTAATTATTAAAAATACATTTTTTTAGTAAAAATTATATAATATTTTTTTAAAAAAAGATTTGTTTAAAATAAATTAATTTATTATTTTAAATAATATAATGGGAGGAATTAAAATTCAATAAATAAAATATATAATTATTTAAATAATGTAAATCTAAACAAATATAAAAAAGAAATGAGCAAAAAAATTTAATTAAGAAAATAATATATTTAATTTTATTAGAAAAAAGAAAATAATATTCATATGGATTATAAGAAACCAATGCATGACACGTACTCCTAAGGCGTGACAGTTGCACTCGAGACCTCTCAGCTCACAATCAAGTATGTGAAACTCATTGATTGAAAACGAATTAGAGCTAGTTTGATCTTGTATTATTTAAGGTTTGTATTATATATATATTTTAATATATTTAAGTTTTGGGTTGATCATTGTTATAATAATCAAGCTTTTTATATTTAAAATTTAAATTTTGTAAAATAAAATAAAAAATATTTTATATTTATTAATTAAGTGGTTGTTAACTAGTTTGACATAGATTTCTTTTAAAGAAAATTATAAAAAATAGTATTTGGGTTAATTCCTAAAAAAAACTTACATCTGGAGTTTTTTTTTAAATGATTTTGAATAAAATAAATTATGGTTGTGATAATTTTGAGGAGGTTGTAATATTTTTTTGATAAAAATATTTAAATATTATTGATATATATAAATAAAATAAATAATAATAATTTAAATATATGATATTTTATATTTTTAATTAATAAATAAAGTGAAATGATGTTTGATTTTTTTAAATTATTAAATAACTCAAAACTAAAAAAAAAAGTCTTGTAAATGTAGTGATTTTTTATATATATATAATTACCTTTGTAAGAAACTTCATAAATTAGTCATCTCATAATTAAGATTTTAGTGTATATTATTGCTTCAATTTTCTTTAAAATTGTAGTTTTCAATATTTTGTTGGTTTTTGAATTTTTGGGCAAAGAAATATTATTACTTTTAAAGGCTTTGATCAATATGAAATATTATTATTACTATTACAATGCAATCCAATTAAAACATTTTTTTTTTCATTTTTGTATGTATATGAGGAAATGCATATACATGTGCACAAAATTATTAGTAAACAAACAAAATGAAATGAGTACATTTTTTGAAGTTCTATTTGAAAATTTGTTGAGTTTGTTTAAATTTGAATGAATAATATTATTAAATTTATTAATATATACATAATTAAAATTAAAATATATTTCAGAAAATTATTTTTCCTAAATCGATATCCAAATAAAATATTTAAAAAAAATAAATTTTATTTTATCTAAAACCAAATTCAACTCTGAATCCTGTACAATTCCAAATTCGACTATACATATGTTTACATACAAAGACAAATTAGGAAACTCACTTTTTATATTTTAGCACCATGGGTCCTGGTTTTTATATTTGGTTACAAATTAACTCTCAATTGGTTTTGTTTATTTATTATCAGAGATATTTTTTTAGATAAATTTTACTATATAACCTCACTTAATTAGAATAGTTTTGATGATAAATTAAACATGAGATCTTAGTCTTAGGAGAAGTTTTTTTTTTTGTTTTTTTTAAATGGAATACTTTCTTGAATCAATTTTGATTTAAATGTTATTCTATTAAATTTTCTACAAATTGATTTTTCATTTCTGTCTTTTATTTTTTTTACTATTCACTTGTATTTTAATATTTGTTTGTATATACAAAACAATTTAGTTGACAAACACCACCCGATTTATTAACAACAAGTAGATCTACGTCAGGAGAATTAGACGTCGGTTGAACGGAGAAAATTTACAAAGTATTCGACTAGCCAATTAGTTAAAAATCAATACATCTTAGGTGTGAATTGTCATGCCAAATATGATTAAGAATGTAGTCGGACTCCTGTGTAGTTACACACACTTGATAAAAGAAATTTAGATCCACCTTATATTCAAATTTAGAGAAGTATAAAATAAAAGAGAACAAAAGAAAAGAAGATGATGCATAATATTTATTCTACCACTCGTATTATGGGTCACAGATTCAAGAGTTATAATTTTATTTTTTTATCGTAAGATTTTGTCACTTAAATTATCTAACAAGTTTAAATATATATTTTGCAAATAAAATTAAATGAACAATTTATACAACCTTTGTAGGTTGTAACTAATATTTTTTAGTTATATTTTTTTTTTGTTATAAGGGTATCATAGATTAAAAGCAAAAATTACAGTCATAGATTATAAACAAAAATTATAGCAACAAATTTAGTTTAGTTATTCAAGACTATTCATACTCAAGAGCACATTGAGTAGAATGATTTGGATAAATCAATTTTAAATTAAGTATGAAAACTTGTACAACAATTTATTTATGTATTTATAATCTATTATTGTCTTTTATGTTTTTATTAGGGATGTTCACCGATTGATTAATTGGTTAATCGGTTTTGATTAAGTTCGATTTTACCTACTAATTTACCTACTTATTTTACAAATTAGTTAACCGGTATTGGTATTGATATCGGTTTTACCAATTCTGGTTCTACAGGTTTCGTTCGGTTCCGACAAATTAACTGGGTATAACCAATAACCAATAATTCAATTTTTTTAATTAGGTATTAAATTTATTATTTCAAAATCCTTTTAGTAATATATTTTATAAATATATTTAAAAATATGTTATAATCATTTTATATGTAATAATATAATATAATTTAAGAGTATTCATTTTTAAACGGATATATCTATTTTAAAATTATATATAAATTATAATTTAAAAATAACTGATGTATATAGATTATTAAATATTATTTATAGTATATTTAATATTTACAAAAATAAATAATATAAATTATAATATATATAAATATATAATAAAATTATTACTGAGTTAAATGGATTGGTTAAACAGATAGAAAAATAGTTTAACCGTAATTCGAATTGGTTAACCGATAAATTGATAAATTATCGATTCAGTTCAGTTATAGGTTTTCGAGTTTTTTTTTTTTCCCTAACTTAGTTTCTACTTTCTACCATTTAAATTGTTATTTTTTTCACAAATTTAATATTGGTGATAAAATTTTATTATCTTACCTAGTATCAATTTTAGCCAACTTAACCCTATTTATCTAACAGTGGCTGTCACTAGATTCCCCCTATAATGACAGATCAACGGTCTAGATAACTTGCAATGAAATAATTAGGGTCTTGTTTGGCTCTCTTCTTAATAAAACGATTTATCTCAATATTTGATATTATTATTTTTTAAAAAGTAGTGTTTTCTAAAAATGGATTGATAAGAAAAAAAAATGGTAGAGATAAAATCTGAGTTGATAAGAAGGGAAAAAACAAAAACAAACAGGCACTAAAAGTGGGACTTGGAAGAAATGGCAGCATTTGTCCCACACAATAGCACGAGGGTCGGTCCTGTGAGAAAAAAGCGCCTCCATCTTCCCCTTTGAAGGCTCCATTTCTACGTCTTCTCTATTGTCAGATCGACGCCAAACCCATATCCAAAACAAGTTTCTTTTCTCGATTCATCGCTTCCTAAAGGACGATTCAGCTGAATCCGATCTAATCTAATCTAATCTCACTTTTATTGTTTATCTATAGATCAGGATATATGTTCACTTGATTCTTTTGTTCAATATATAAATCCATATCTATTTGTCACTTAATTCTTTGAAGAAGAAGGAGGAGGGGACTGTCTTCGATCATGTGTCCTAGGAACCCTTTATACTCAATCGTCACACCATGTAAGCATTTATCAGATTACAAGCTTAATCATGGTATTCATGGCTACAATATGATCAAAACCTTCTTAAAAATCCTCCCTGAAGGGAGGACAGTGATTGATAGTACCAAATTGAAGGTGCCCAGATGCAGTTTCTGTTCTGGGAATGAAGGTAGATTATTCATGTGTTTGATCTGTTCATCAGTTTCATGTTATCTGTCATCATCGGAATCATTAGAATCAAATCATGCTCTTTTTCATGCGCAATCCATGTCTGCTCATGATGTTGCAGTAGATTTGGATAGAGGGGAGCTTTATTGTTTTGTGTGTTGTGATCAAGTATATGATCCTGATTTTGATAAAGCTCTGATCTCTAATCATGTTGTTACGACATTGTTGTCTTCTAAATCTGAGAATAATAATAATAACGGGTCTTCTGTTTTGGGTCTGAAGAAAAGGAAAAGATTTGGAGATATGGATCCAAATGACATGAAACGGTTTGTTTCATTGATGGATCGCAGGTCTAAATCTTGTTTTCCAACTGGTTTGAGAGGTTTGAACAATTTGGGGAATACTTGTTTCATGAACTCTGTATTGCAAGCTTTCTTACATGCTCCTCCATTGAGAAATTATTTCTTGAGTGATCGTCATAATCGGGGAAACTGCCGGAAGATGATGTCGCCGGGGAAGAACCACCTCTGCTTGCCTTGTGATATCTATTCCATCTTCTCAGCTGCTTTTTCCGGTGATCGGACTCCTTACAGCCCAGCTCAGTTTCTTTACAGGTTTGTCTCTACAGTTTTTGTATCTGGATTTATCTTATGATTCGGATTTTGAGAATCCCTTTAACCTTTGAAATCTCTTGTTTTCTGATTTTTCAGTTGGTGGCAGCATTCAGAGAATCTTGCGTTCTATGAGCAGCAGGATGCTCATGAGTTCTTTATTTCAGTGCTGGATAGAATTCATGAAATAGAAGGGAAATCAATCTACCCAGTTAATAAAGGTAATCATTTGGATTGAGCCTATTTATGAAAAGTTCAAATTGAAAATGATGTTTTTTCTTCTGAGATAAGATATTTTTTAATGGATCATGCTAAGGTCTTCATTGTTGTGTTGGGTGATTTGAAAAATAGCATCATCTAATGTAGAGAGTAGGTTAAGTTAACAAAAGTAAGTGTAATTCGATAATTTAGTTGATTATTTGAATGATTGGTCGAAGAAGGGAATTGATCGGGTTATTTTGATTAAATTCAAGTAACCCTTCATCAAATAAGTTCTATTTATTGAATCATGATTGATATTATAGTGTAAATTTTTGTATCATTGTTATTTTTGACAAATATAACTAACCCACAAGATTGTTTAAGGGGAAAGAGTATTGGTTGAATTTCCTCAAAAAAATCCCTGATTTTACAAAAGAAAGAAAAAGAAAAGGAAAAAACAATCTAATGATTTTTATCCAACAGGATTTTAACCGTTTTTCTCTCTTGCAGACGGAGATTGTCAGTGTATCGCTCATAAATCGTTTTCGGGTTTATTGAGATCGGATGTGACTTGTATGACTTGCGGGTTTTCGTCCACTACATACGATCCCTGCCTCGACATTTCTCTCGATTTGGATACAAACATACCACCCAACAAAAAAGCTAAACCAGCTAGTAACTCTAGCGTTTCCACTCTCGGACGCTGCCTGGATCTCTTCACTCGACCAGAAAGATTAGGGTCGGATCAGAAATTCTTCTGCCGGAACTGCCAACAGAAACAAGATTCCACCAAACAAATGTCCATCAAAAGGCTGCCTTTGGTTCTCTGTCTGCACATAAAGAGATTCCATCACTCGCCTGTGAAGAGATTATCGAGGAAAATCGACCAACCTTTACGTTTTCCCTTCTCGTTAGACATGGCGCCCTATCTTTCGTCTTCGGTGATCGGAAAAAGATTCGGAAACAGGATTTTTCCATTCGAAGGCGACGAATCGGATGTGAATTCGGATTTTGAGATATTTGCGGTGGTTACTCACTCGGGAATGATGGATTCGGGGCACTATTTGACCTACTTGAGGTTGAATAATCAATGGTATAAGTGCGACGATGCTTGGATAACCGAAGTTGACGATCAAGTGGTGAGAAATTGTCAATGTTATATGATTTATTATGTGCAGAAAACGCTTTATCATAGAGATAGAGCAGGCGAAGATCCTGGTTGTTTACCAATGTCTCCACGTGGAGATGCGTTTGTTCCAATTGCCGGTTGTTGCTAATCAACAAATGTTTTGGTCTCATTTGCATTAAACGACTCGTTTTCTTATCAATGATGATAGAATTCTCAAACGTATCGACTTGGAAATGAAAAGTCTCCAAACGATGTTGATACTCACGAGGAGACCGAACTACTCGGTTGGAGCTATTGAAACTATCAAAATGTCGGTTTTTGGCATGAAAGATGAAGTGTTTGATTTCAGTCAAAATGAATGTCTTGCAAATTTGAGGCTAGATTGGAGTCGTTTTGATGAACAGATTCTGCATTTTGTTTTTCTTGACCTTTTCGATTTTTGGTTTAAAAACCATTGGCAACTATTCTGCGTTTTTTCGCCAATTTTTTAATTTGGGATATTTGGATGTTTTCTAAATTCAAATTATTTCATATTTCAATATAGACAGAATTTGAAGGCTGAATGTCTTATCATTGGATATTATCATCTTTGTTATTTTAAAGCAATTTAGATGATGGCAAATTGTAAAATTAATAAAACTATATATAAGCATAAGTTCAAATAAGTTAAAGCACTCTTCTTGAAATTATAACACTCCTAGAACTGAATTTGAAAAAAGAAAAACATATTGTATGAATATTTGTATAAGGAAGTTATGTAAAAAATAATTATTTCATATGAGATACTTGAAAAACAAAAACATTAACCCAGCTCCAATCGTTTCCAAACAAAATCAAAGATCCAAGATCATGTTACAACAAAGAAAAGGAAAAACCAGTGTCCTAACAATTTTTCGTAAATTTTTTAAATGAGATCATGATTATAAGGTTGTAACAAAACAACATTACAAACCAAGGTTAATTGTAAGAGAGAATGAACAGTAATAAAAAAGAACATGATATGTTGTTTGACAAGCAAACTAGCACACTTTTGACATATTCTTTTCACATCTCAATCAATAACAATAAGCAAAACAAAACAAAGCAAAGACCCAACAGACCAAATACAATTTGTACCCTTCCTCATAAATGCTTCCCTTTCGGACTACTGAAATAATAATATCAATGAGCTAATTTCTTAAGGTGTTGAAACATTTTATGCTTCATCCATTGTCGATCGTTTGGCAGGTATGCCTGAATTGAGTGGTCAAAACTGCAAAAAATCAAGAGTAGATCAATAAATAAAAAAAGGGGGATTTGAATTGAATTTGTCGCATCGAATTATCAAAATCTAAGCACTTAATTTTGAAGTTAAGAGAAACATACACCAAAGCACTCATGTCAGAAAGGCCATCCATGAAATTGTAGAGATCTGCAATATCATAAGTGAGGTTTCTGATGGTTGGATTTATCTCCTTGAGCTTTCTTTCATATAATCCACAAATGCCTGTTCATGTATAATAATAATAATAGAACCCGTCAATAAAGCAAGAACAAATGGACCCTAATTGTGGAAAAGGTTTATATAAATAATAATTGATGAGATACATTCAAGGACACTAGTTATTTTTGTCCGTGTATATCAACCACGACATGACATGACTATTTAATATCAATTCAGATTTAGTGGGTCAAAAACCAAAGTCAATATTACTTAAAGAAAACCAGATTGTCTTGTATCAAACCACAATAATGCTGACAGTTAGATTTGGTTGATAGTATATCTCTTAAAATGAAACAGAGGCATGTATTTAGGGATTACAAGAACAAAAGGATAATATGGAAATTAAGAATAGTTCAGAGATGAGATTTAAATACCATTTGTTGCTAAACATTGTAAATCAATAATTAATGAGGAAACCTCCAACAAGCTTTAAGGCATGAAAACACCAAACCTACATATCAATTTTCTAAAAACAAGCGAACAAACATACACCTCCTTCTCGTAGAAAATGTCTTCAACTCTATAAAACAAAATGTCTTTTGGAAGAACAATACAGGCCTACCATGTAGGACCTAAAGGAAGTATTATCACAAAAAATGCAGAAGCATAGATAGTATCATAATGACTAACTTCTTTTCTTTAGACCAAGGTTTTTTTCTTGAACTAGCATAACATACCATCCCGTGACCTACTTCAATCAAGGTTTTGTCAGTGGGAATTGAACCTAAAGATCTCAGACCCCTAGTTCAAGATACTGACATAAATTATTATTATCTCTTAGTCAGATAAATATCCATTTTAACTCGTATATATTCAGCAATGAAAATGAAAGTTACACTTATAAAATGATAATAGATAACTTTAACATTACCAAACTTTTCAGTTTTAGCCAACAAGTCTATTGCATTGTTAATCTTAACAAGTCATATCCAGATGAATTTAATCATACCATCCATTGCCTGGCTTATAGAATCATAATCCATAAATGTTCTACTTGCCCTACTTGGAGTCGTCTGCATCAGAACAATAGTGTGCCTATTGGCCTACAAAGAGGAAATACAGTCATCAGTATACTAGGTGGAAGTCATGGCTGTGGCCTGTGGGGGATCATGTTCAATTCCTACCTTAAAAAAAAGTATACTAGGATAAATTATCATACTTGTAATCAAGGATTGATATAAAATGATAAGAACCAACATTAACAAGATGAAGAAATGTTGAATTCTTCTACAGAAACAGGCAATGAAAGAGGGAAGAAACACAGATCTAACTTTTCAAGAAGCAAGAATCCTCACCTCATTCAACCCATATCCTTTTCTAATAGAAAGTCATTGATTTACAAACATTTTGGAAAAAAGATGAAATATCAAATCTACTTAATTGCTCATGTGATACATATTTGAGTGCAGGCAATCCATTACATATTTATTTACACTAAATTTTTTCTTTGGAGGATGCTAACACAACATCCCACAGCCATATCCCCCACTTCAAACAAGGTGCTTTCAGGGAAATGAACTTGAAACCTCAACTTCTTAAGTTCAAAACTCTTATTTCTTGAGCTACCCTGGATAAGGAACATTTAAAAGTACCTGCACTCCACTTCTTTGGGTTCCAAAATTGGTTTAAGGTGTTCATTAACTAGATCCAGAAAATTTCTGGTTTAATTCAAATACATGATTCGACACATAATCCACTGACAAAAAGAGTGAACTTAAAAAGCAGAAACCCAAGCTATGATATCTTCATCAGACTTTAGAATGGCCTGAGAACTCGTCTCTCCATCATACATTACTCAAATAAGTCATATCTGGAAGACAGCAATAATTAACTTAGGTAGCACAACAGCTGAATAGATATGGTACATGCCATCATTGTCAACACTAACCATGGACCACAATATAACAAACCCCTAGTTCCTGCATCCCCATGGACCACAATCTTATTCACTTTACTCATGTACATAAAACCGAGCAGAATAGGTCTATCACAAAATTACCATCTTTCAATCTACTTGAAGCAAAATAGTTTAACTTAGACATCCATTTGGTAAAGTCATGAACCTGAATTGCCAAATATAGATATTGACATCATGAATACACACTAAAAGTGGTTCCTTTCTTTCAAACACCTAGAGTTGGACCGCAGCAACAATTCCAGATATCGGGGTTCTAAAAAGCTAATAGATTCTTCTTCCATTTCTAGTTCCATGTTTATTCACGCCCGTACACTTGTAGATATGACAAAAAATGTATCTAAGTAACTAAATTGAGCTGGTGTTGATAATGGACGGCTGATATTGAACCTTGAAATGAAAACCTAGTTCATTCATCAATACTATAAGTTTTATGGAAACCGTCACTGCATGCCCGAAGAAGAAGAATAAAGAAAAAGAGGAATAACAGTCCGAAATCTGGTTATTAAGCTAAAAAACATGTTTAGAAACAAGACTAGTGTGTTTGTTCGAATCAAAAGCAAAAAAGTAGAAGAAAGTGGAGTGATCCGGTCTGAAAGTAGGGTTTATTATTGAAGGCGTAAACCTAGTTGAATATCAGAAGAGAAGAAGGGGATAAGAGATAGCAAAACCACGGAATGGATCAACGGTGGCGATACGAGCATAAAGTTGAAGATATAAGATAAAGAATTTCGCTATTTAAAGTAAGAACTAATAGAGAAGACGAACGTACGTACCATGTTTATAGATGAGATGATCGGAGGAGAGGAGAGGAGAGGAGTCTCAGCGTTGCCTGTAAAAGAAAAGAAAGAAGAATAAAAAGATGGAGATGGAGAGAGACGCAGTTTGAGGACGTTACTAAAAAAAATCACTTTTTATTTGAAAATAATTAATTAACATGCCCATTTAAAACACTTTTATTTCTTTTTATTTATCTCATTATTTTCATCTCTATACGAATTTAATATTTTATTAAAAACGGGTTGGTAACAAATAGCGTGTTCAAATTTAGAACTAATTCTCATCTTTCAAACAATTTTTTTTTAAATATTCGTTAACATTTCCAAACTACCTATTTTTCTCTCAAAAACATTAATTAACATTTTAATTACAAATTTTCTCTACTAAATTCATTACTTTATTTTAACAATTTTAAGTGAATTAATTGTTAAAGTATTCATATTTAATTTTTAAGATTAGAGTTTTGAATCATAAAAGATGCAAATTAAGATTTTAAAGAATATATTCTTGATTATAAATATATTTTATTTTATATTTTTTTTCCTAATTATTTTCTCTCTCATTAATTATATATATTTTCACTAATCATGTAAAAAAATTCATTAATTTATATATATATATAAATAAATAGTTACCTCTTATAATATATTATATTATTTTTCATCATTAATTTTATATAAATACATTTGATCTTTTATTATACATTTCTTTTCTCATCCTATATATATATATAATATTTTTCTTTATTCGTATAAATAATATTTTTGATTAATATAAAAAATAATTAATGGATAATAAATATTAAATACAAAAAATATATATATACATACACAAAATAATAAAATTATTTTAACAATCTTAAGTAATCTAAATGTTAAAGTGTTCATATTTCACGCATTATTGACTATAATATGTAGTGGCGCAACTTTTAAACAAATGATACGAGACATCTGAAAGTGTAAGGTTGAAATTAATGGTTGGTTTGGCAAACATTTAAAAGTGTAAGATCACGAGATGGATGTCAGATGGTGGGTATTTTTTCGAGTGTGAGGTCGGAATTAGTGGTTGGTTTGAAGAGCATTTGAAAATGTGAGCTCACGAGATGAAAGTTGGGTGGTGGGTGGTTTGTCGAGTGTGAGGTCGAAATTAGTGGTTGGTTTGACGAGAATTTGAAAAATGGAGGTCAGGTGGGTGATTTGTTGAGTGTGAGGTCAGAATTAGTGGTTGGTTTGACGAACATTTGAAAAAGTGAGGTCACGAGACGAAGGTCGTGTGGTGGGTGGTTTATCGAGTGTGAGGTCGGAATTAGTGGTTGATTTGACGAACATTTGAAAGTGTGAGGTCACGAAATGAAGGTCAGAGTAGTGGTTAGTGGTTAGTTTGACGTTGGATAAGAGGTCTGTAATTAATTGAGATTGATTGTTGATTTGTTGAAGTGAGAGTAAAAGAGAGGTCGACAAAGATTGATGGATGGTTTGTCGAGTGTGAGGTCAGAATTAGTGGTTGGTTTGACGAGCATTTGAAAGATGGAGGTCGGGTGGTGGGTGATTTATTGAGTGTGAGGTCGGAATTAGTGGTGGGTTTAGCGAGCATTTGAAAGTGTGAGGTCACGAGATGAAGATCGGGTGGTGGTGATTTATCGAATGTGAGGTCGGAATTAGTGGTTGATTTTATGAGCATTTGAAAGTGTGAGGTCACGAGATGAATGTCGGATGGTGGTTAGTGGTTGGTTTAGCATTGGATAAGAGGTCTATAATCATTTGGGATTGGTTGTTGATTTGTTTAAGTGAGAGTAAAAAAGAGGTCGTCTAAGATTGGTGAGTGTTTTATTGAGCGATAAAGAAAAAGTGTGAATCACAAAATTATGGTCAGTGAGTGATTTGTAAACATATGAAAAAGTGTGAGTCCCAAGATGATGATCAATTGAAGAGTTAAGTGGGTACAATGAGATAAACTATATACTAATATTAAGTTTAAAATTAAACGTAAATTTTACCAGCTAAAACAAATTTTTAATTAATTAGATTTGATTAATATTAATTTTATTTAAAATATTTATAAATAAATAATATTTTAGATATATTTTTATGATGCTAATTTATATATATAAAAAAAGGAAAAATTTAAGAATTTATTAAGTTTTATTATTATTATTATTATAATAATAATAATAATACAGTTATGTAAATTAGGCACCACTAGAAGCTTTGAATCCTTGCTAGCCTGCTTCCAGGTAGTCTCTGTAAGAAGAATAGTAAAAGCTTAAGATCGAAGAACAATTTTACAACAATATATAAATTTGGTGCTTGTTCTCGAGACAAGTATCGGATCTAAATCCAATTTGCGATGAAACCTAGTTCCTGGAACTTGGGATGTTTGCTTCTTGTTCTGTTACTCTCACTCTCTCCTTATCCGATCTGTGCTAAGCAGCAGTCATCATCGGATAAAGCTTACGTGACTCTACTCTACGGCGATGAGTTTCTACTGGGAGTTCGTGTTCTGGGTAAATCAATTAGGGATACTGGATCTACTAAAGACATGGTTGCTCTTATCTCTGATGGCGTCTCACCCTATGCTAAGAAACTCCTCAAGGTACCATCTTTGTAATACCTTAAGAATTTACAGATTAAACTATGTCATGTATGCAGGCTGATGGTTGGATTGTCGAGCCAATTACTTTGTTGGCAAACCCTAATAAAGTTAGACCACAGAGATTTTGGGGAGTTTATACAAAGCTTAAGATATTCAACATGACTAACTACAAGAAAGGTAAGATTTTGATTACTATATATCATTGGAATGGAATAGTTTTCATTGGGTTATATTTAAAATTGTTTAAAATTTCAGTTGTTTATCTGGATGCTGATACAATTGTGGTGAAGAGTATTGAAGATTTGTTTAAATGTGGAAAGTTTTGTGCAAATTTAAAGCATTCGGAAAGGTTAAATTCAGGAGTTATGGTAGTTGAACCTTCTGCAACTGTTTTTAGTGACATGATGAGCAAAGTGAATACTCTTCAGTCTTATACAGGAGGTATTAATTATCGCGTATATTTTGATTTTTTTTTGTGATTCCTTGGTTTCAGTTCATTTTATCTTTACTGGACATTGCAGGTGATCAGGGTTTCCTCAATTCTTACTACAAAGAGTTTCCTAATGCTCGTCTATTTGAGCCGAATATACCATTAGAAGTGGTGGAATCCAAGCCGGCTCCTGAAATGGAGAGACTTTCAACTCTTTACAATGCTGATGTTGGTCTTTACATGCTTGCAAACAAGGTAGGTACTGTAATTTGTTTATGGTGTTGAAGATTGAGCTTCATATTGGTAAAGATCAGCCCCGGTCTTTACATATTTCATAAATTAATTGGCAGTTTCTCATCTGGATTTGAATTCAGATACAGATAAAAAAAAATAACAATTGTTTCTTATTGGACATTACTAGTGTTTTATCAAATGCATTCAATTCTTCTAGTAATACAAAAAGTGTCTGTTGAATATGTGATATGAACTTGACCGAACTTATGATTAGGAATGGGATATCCGTTTATGAATGTTAGGCTTGTGGATTGTAGATAACTGCATTTTCATTTGGATTTGTAATTTGAATTATGAATGTCTGCTTCTGACCAAAATTTTCAGTGGATGGTGGATGAGAGCAAACTTCATGTAATACACTACACGCTTGGTCCTCTTAAGCCGTGGGATTGGTGGACATCGTGGCTTGTGAAGCCTGTCGGTGTTTGGCAGGTAACATTTTTATTTATATTTGTTTAAATCTTTGTCTGTTTAGTCTTTGAACAAAAACACTATCATTTTGGGTTGGTGAATTCAGGATGCAAGAGAAAAACTTGACGAAACTCTACCAGGGACTGGCGGTGGCAGAGATCCAACAGACGAGCTTATAGTGAAGCTTCTTATTGTTCTTCCGCTATTCACATTTCTCTTCTGTTATTATCGCTCTTTTCTCCAGGTACTTTTTTCGACACCAAACCAATTTTATTATTTTAACTCTGTTCTCGTGTATGAAAATGTTTTTATTTTGCAGACGCGTTCGTTGGCTGGCCATTTTAGACATTTATGTTACACATTCAGATTTAGAACCATCCTTCCTTATTCAGCCGTATCTTCTTCGCCTACTTTAAATTCAAACCAGCTTGTTTTGGCTTCATATTCCAAGGTTCCCCCGTTTCTTGGTGGTCTTTCTGTTTTTGTCTGTTTTACGTCTGTTCTTTCGGCCCTTGCAATTTCATTTCTTATTATTCCTCGACAAACCATGCCATGGACCGGTTTACTACTCATGTACGAGTGGACATTCACCATCTTCATCTTGTTATTCGCGAGTTATCTCCACCTGGTTCAACGGTGGGGAATGTTGACTGCCAATCGATTGGGTTCCATTTCTTCTGATGTGGAATCTGGACATAACGATGATTCTTCAAAAGGTTAGTTATTGAGAAATTAGGCATTTCAGTTTTCAAAATGTAATCTCAAATCTGAAAAATGAAATGAATCAAACATTTGATATGTTTTTGCAGGTCATCAGATGCAGGGATCTTGTTCTTTCGATGATGTGACATTGTATTATCTTCTTGGCTTCGCAGTTCTTTCCATTTTTACCCTTTCTTTGCCTTCCTTACTGGGGATAACTGCTCTCTTCTTGAAGTAATTCTTATGCAACCAACCAAACTCACATGCCCTTAAAAGTTCAGCTTCTACATTATCGATGTTTAAGTTATTTCTTCTTGCTGTTGTTGCAGGTTAGGGTTAATGGTAGCCGGAGGCCTTATTTTGGCATCTTTTATGACTTATGCTGCCGAACACCTCGGGATTAGGTCGTTTATGAAAGGGCTCGATGACAGAGATGCATCGAGAAGGAAGAATATTTGTCTCCTTTGCTAGGTAGTTTTCTTCTTTTCCCCGACAAGTTTTTCTTAATTTAATTGACTTTGTTCTTTTCTGTAACATATAGTTGGATTTTTTTCGATTTTGCTTCACACTGACATTTTGTAAAGAAAACAAAATTTGTAATTTAAGGAATTGTATGTCTTCAAAATTCTTGATACAAAATACAATCTTTAAATTGATACATAAGGAACAAAATATAACATGAGATCTAATCTTCTTAGATGAAGCTCTATCTTAGGAACTGAAAATGGGTTTTCGTTTTCGATTCTTTCGATCTTAGTTAGGAAGCTGTGCGAAGGTTCCTGTATTGGGGCTGCATCCACCGGCCATCATCATTTCATAAACAACAAACGCTTGTTCGGGTTTTCCAGACATGCTATAACCTCGAATAAGAGCATTATATGTGAAAACATTTGGTTCAAAACCCTTATTAACCAACTCTTCATACATCTTACCAGCTTCTTCTATCCTTCCATTTACACCAAGATTCAGTATTAAAGAGTTATAAGTGTAAAGATCAGGAGAAAGCCCTTTCTTCTTCAACTCATTCAAAAGAGACAAAGCTTCTTCAATCCTTCTTGCTTTTCCAAGTCCATTAATCATAAGGTTGTAAGAAACCAAATCAGGATCCAAACCCGTAGTTTTCAACTTCTCGAAATATTGAAAAGCCTCGTCGATTCTCCCATCCGAGCAGAGGCAATCAACAAGAACGCTGTATGATTTCAAATCTGGCCTTATTCCTTCTCTAACCATCTTATTGAATAAATCAAGGGCCGCTTCAACATTACCTGTTTTTCCCAAACCATTTATGAGTATATTGTAGATCGCTGAATTCGGTTTGCATCCGAAATGCCTCATTTCTTCCGAGAATTTCAAAGCTTCATCCATGTTACCCTTTTTCGATAGACCATCTATTAGGGGACCGTATGTACAAGGAGTGGGACTAAATTCACCGCTGCTAATGAGATCGTAATAGAAATCAATAGCAGTATCCAATCTATAAGATTTCACCAGACCCGATATTACTATATTCTGAGTTATCGTATTCGGCTTACACCCGCTGTTAATCATCTCTTGATAAAGCTCGAGAATTTTATCCGATCGATCGGACTTACCCATAACATCGAGCAAATAATTGTAGGTCAAAACATCAGGAGCACAACCGACCGTTTTCATCTCCTCAAATAGGTCCCAAGCCGTTTCGAAAAGATTAGATTCGAGAAAACCAACAATCAGAACATGATATGACTGTAACGTCGGTTGGACATCGTAATCCAATCGAAACTTATTAAAAAGACAACGGGCGTCAGTTATTTTCTTTTGCTTACGTAGAACTTTAAGAACCGGGATAACTAACTTATCGCTAGTGCAAATCCGTTCCGATACCAGTCTTTCAACTAAACCAACTGTCTGTTCTACAACAGCCTCGTTTAAAATGCCCTCGACTAAATCAGTCCAGAAAGAACCGTTTACCTTAAACTTGACCTGATATACGAAACCTTCGATTATCTTAAAAGCATCGTGAATCCGACCCTCCTTCACAAAACCGGGGACAATCGTGAAAATAGTTATCGAATCAGGATGGAGTGTCTTCTTCATCTGATTGAAGAACAAGAAAGCATCTTTAACTCGATTCTCTTTAATCAAACCGTAAATCAAAGTATTGTAAGTAAATACATCTGGGGAACAATTCGCATCACTCATCTCGAACAGATACTTCGTCGCCAAATCGATTTTCTCATTTTTCGAAAGGCAATCGAGGAGAGTGTTGAAAGTAATCGGGTTTGGACGCAAGCTGTGAACCGATATACTCTCGAAAAGTTCAATCGCCTCTTTTACCTTCCCTTCTCGTCCTAATCCAGATAACAAAGTGTTGAAAGTGACTATTGTTGGAGATTGTTTCATATTCTTCATTCTGTAGAACATCTCCCACGCTTCATCTACTCGGCCAGCCTTGTAAAGAGTATCGATCAGATAATTTAAATTCACAACGTCGGGATTGCAACCGTTGTTCTTCATTTCGGTTAGCAATAGAATGGATTCGTCGATTTTCCCTGCCTTATTGTAGCATTTCATCATCATGTTGTAAGTAATCGAGTCTGGAGAAAGTCCGCTCTTTTTTATTCCAACAAACATTTCCATAGCCTCCCTAAGCTTACCAAGTTCAGCAAGGCTGTATAAAGAAGCATTGAAAGAAACAATATCAGGAACAATTCCGCGAGCTTTCATCTTCTCGAAAGTTAAGATGGCTTTCTCGGGTTCACCCGATTTCCCATAGTAATCAACGAAAAGGATATAAGTATAAGCAGTAGGTTCAATACCGAAAGATCCAAGGGAGTTGAAAAGTTTATCCGCTTCTTCAAATCTGTTCAATCTGAGATATCCTCCAATTAAAGCATTATAAGTATGAAGATTCGGTACAACTCCCATATTTCTCATATTTTCCAATTTCTCAAAGGCCTCGTTGATTTTACCCGCTTTACACAAAGCATCGACGAATATAGTGTAGGTAACAACATCGCCAGGATAACCATCCAATTCCATTTGTGTCCAAAATTCCCTCATCGTATTCAAATCGCCACATTCACTAAACTTATCCAACAAAGTAATGTAAGTAACCCTGTCAGGCTTCTGACAACTAGACTTCATCTTCAAGAACACCTCTTTAGCCCGATCGAGTTTCTTCGCATTACAGAGTGCGTCAATGAGAACCGTATACGTAACAGTATCAGGTCCACAACCCTCTTCGTCCATTCTATTCAAAATTCCATAAGCATCGTCGATTTTCCCTGCTCTTCCAAGCACTCTAATGCATATAGTAAAAGTATACACATTAGGCTTCAACCCTAATGTTTCCATTTCTCGCAACAAATACATGACAGTTTCGATATCATTTCGTTTCCCACATGCCACCATAAGTGCAGAATAAGTCTTTAAACTAGGTTTAATCCCTTCCGAGATAGCTAATCTGTAAACTTCAAGAGCCTCTTTAGAGAATCCAGATTGTAGAAGCAAATGAATCAAACCATTATACGAATATCCATTCATAACAAATCTCTCGTTTCTCATACGTTGAAGAGCAAGTGGAGCATGACGAATCCCTCCTCTAACATTAAGAGCTTTAAAGATAATCAAATAAGTATTCAAATTCCTGTAGATAATTTGCTTTTGCATCAAATCAAAAACAGTAGCCATATTATCTATCATCTGATGAACCCTAAAAAGCTCAAGCATGTAATTACAAGTATCTGTAGTATGAACAACATTCGGAAGTTCAGCAATCGATTTGAATACTGTAAATGCCTCTTCAGGTTCAGTAATCGATCTCAAAGCCTCGATTGCCTCGTCAGAAGACATCGTAGAGTTTCGAGGTACTGCATTCGTAGAAAGAATCGATTGCTTTCTCCTGTATTTCTTCCAGTAGTTGATTAGAGATCCACATGGAAAATTCTTTGGTTTACCGGAAATCCTTATTAGACCTATCGAACAGTTATATGTTAAGGCATGTTTGTTGTTATCTACTAATCGAGTAGAATTACTAATAACAACAACAGTCGAAGGATAGAGTATGATAGACATATATACGAATCTATGCTTATGATTCCATGAACATACTCAATAGAAAGATTACCTAAGGATTCGGGAAGGAGATGAAAGAAACTAGAGATATTTTGCACCTCAAACCCTGTTTGAATGAAGATAAACTATATGGGAAGAAGATGATCTTTTTTTTTTTCAAACTCAAAGATTAGGATGCTGGGCTTGGGCTGTAGAAAAAATTAAAAGAATAAATAAATCTGGACCTTGATGAATTGGGCTGCAACAAAATAAAATTGAAGATATTTATATATTTTTAAGCACCTGAAATACTGTAATGTATACACATTATCAGCACAACTTTACATTTAAGAAATCAAAATGAAATTGAAACACCCTAATTGAGTTCAGAGAAAGAGAACTATTACGTAATGACATTTGTCATTGTAACAAAAGAAACAAAATTAAAATGTATAATAATAGTCAAAATACCAAGATTTGTTTCAGGGTGAAATCTTGCTTAAATTAATTTTTTTTAAGGAATGTTTTCGAGTTCTTGTTCTTCTAGGGATTAGTTAGAGGTGCATAGTAAGTAGATAGAGGTGCATAGTAAGTTTTGCTCTTGAACTTTTCTTAAACTAACTTATAACTATTTACTTATTTGGCCACTTTAGAAGGAAGATGTTATTATAAGTATAGTTCATGCCATAAAAAATTATGCTTAAGAGATAAAAATAAATTACATGTTTGATTCTCATTTGGAACATTTTAAGTTAAAGTTAAATTATAATTGAAATAATCGTGTTAATTTGATACTTCAAGGAAGAGGTATAAGAAACAAACAAAAATGTTATGAGATTGAATGATATTAATTTGGACAAACTAATATAAAAAATTATCAGTTTAAATAATTGAAATTTCAATTAGCAATTTAAGCATTTACCACAAACTTAATAAGACGGCTAACAATTCATGTTTCTAGTAAAAATAAATAAATAAATTTTACAAAATTATTACATTTAAAAAGCAGTCTATTGAGAATTCTTAACATTTGAACTAACTAATGAATGAGAAACTAAATTAATACTATAATTATGAAAATAATAATTATAAAAATAATAATAATAATTTTGAAAAAAATAATAATAAATATTATTATAATAATAAAAATATTAATAAATATAATAATAATAATTCTGAAAATAATAATTCCAAAAAATAATAATAATATTTCTGAAAATAATGATGATTATATTAATTCTAATAATAATAATAATACTGAAAATAATATTAATAATTCTAAAAATAATAATAATAATAATAATAATAATTTTAATAATAATAATTCTGAAAATAATAATAATAAATATATTAATTATAATAATAACAATATTAATAAATATAATATTAATAAAATAATAATAATAATACTAATTCTGAAAATATTAATAATAATAACAATAAATAATAATAATAATAATTATTATAATAATAATAATTATTATTATTATAATAATAATAACACTATTAATAAATATAATATTAATAAAATAATTCTGAAAATAATAATAATTATTATAATAATAATAATTCTAAAAATAATAATAATAATAAATAATGGTTAATGAATCTATCTATTCTTCGTGGTTGCTGAAGAGAATCTGTATACTACTCATGTGATTGATGTGAATGAGGTTTTAATTATAATAATAATATTAATAATTTTAATAATAATGATAATAATAATTTTGAAAATAATTCTGAAAATAATAATAATAAGTATATTAATTATAATAATAACAATATTAATAAATATAATATTAATAAAATAATTTTGAAAATAATAATAATAAATATATTAATAATAATAATAATAATGTTAATAAATATAATATTAATAAAATAATTCTTAAAATAATAATAATAATTCTGAAAATAATAATTATAATAATTTTGAAAATAATAATAATAAAATATTAATTATAATAATAACAATATTAATAAATATAATATTAATAAAATAATAATAATAATAATAATAATTCTGAAAATAGTAATAATAACAATAATAATAATTATAATAATAACCATATTAATAAAATAATTCTAAAATAATAATAATAATTATAATAATAATAATTCTAAAAATAATAATAATAAATAATATTTTATTGAAGGTTCTACTGTACATGGAGGAATATTTAATAGGATAATCAAGATACTAAATGATGGTCTTAATTATAATAATAATAATAATTCTGAAGATTATAATAATATTAATAATTCTAATAATTATTAATAATGATAATAATAATTCTGAAAATAATTATAATAATATTATTAATTCAAAATACTAATTCTGAAATAATAATAATAATTCTAATAATAATAATAATTCTGAAAATAATAATAATAATAATTTTGAAAATATTTTTGAAAATAATAATAATAAATATATTAATTATAATAATAACAATATCAATAAATATAATACTAATAAAATAATTCTGAAAATAATAATAATAATAATAATTCTGAAAATAATAATTATAATAATTTTAAAAATAATAATAATAATAAATATGAAAATAATAATAATAATTATGAAAATAATAATAATATTAATTCTAATAAAATTAATAAAATGATAATAATAATAATTCTGAAAATAAAAAAAAAAATTAATAATGCTAATGATAATAATAATAATTCTTGAAATAATAATAATAAATATAATAAGAACAATATTAATAATTATAATAATAATAAATAATATTAATAAATATAATTATAATAATAATAAATAATATTAATAATAAATAAAATAATAATAATAATATAATAATTATAATTATTATTATAAATATAATAATTATAATTCTGAAAATAATAATAGTAATATTAATAATTCAAAATAATAATTCTAAAAATAATAATAATAATAATAATAATTCTGAAAATAATAACAATAATAATTTTGAAAATAATTCTGAAAATAATAATAATAAATCTATTAATTATAAAAATCACAATATTAATAAATATAATATTAATAAAATAATTCTGAAAATAATAATAATAATTATAACAATAACAATAATAATTCTAAAAATAATAATAATAATAATTATTATTATTATTATACTAGCTATGTGTCCATATGTACCTATAAAAATATAATAAAAAAAGATTAAATAATTATTTTCTTACATATTTTTTTTTCCAATAAACCTCTAATCTTGTTAACTATGTAGATTGTAATATCGTGTTCGTTATTTCCAAGTTTGTAGATCGAATCCAAGGGTGTCGATAGGCTTACATATCCAAGCACGTCGGTTTCTTTAAAAGGTTTATGGTATAGCTATCCATGGGACGTCTCTAGAATTACCGAAAATCCTGATTAGACCTATCGAACACTTATATGTTTTAAGGCAGGTTTGTTGTTATCTACTAATCGAGTAGAATTATTAATTACAACAATAGTCTAATGATAGAGTGTGATAGACATATATACGAATTTGGGGACGAATCTAGAAATTAAAGTTAGAGTAGACTTAAAAAAAATTTAGATTAACTTCAAACAAATAAATGAAAAATAAATAATATATAGATGAAATGAATTACTATTATTATTTTTAAAAGTTTGTATTGTGTAAATTGCTACTTTAATATTAATTATTTTTTGAAAAATATATTTAAACATTAAGTAAAAAAATTTGTAGAGATAAAACATACTTAAAAACAAATAAATGACCGTATCTAACTAACCTTCCAAATAAACGAAAATAATCAAAGAGCCAGTATTTTTTGAGTTTTTTTTTTTTTTTCTAGAAAGCCTGTTTGATAAGAGTTTTTACAAAATAAGATTTTTTTTTTTTTTGTTGTGGTTGTTGATTAAAGATCAAAATAATTTTAATTTCTTTTTATCTATCTGGAATAAAAATTAATTTAAAAAAGTTAAATAAAATCTATTTTTTATAATAAAAGAGAGTAAATAAATAAAATAATAATTAGATTTCACAAAAAAAAGAAAAAAAAAAAAAATACCAAATGTCAAATGTCTCTCTCTTCCATCTCTCATATAGGAAAAAAAAACAGAGCATTAACGTAGGCCCAGGGCAGCCCTAGGCTATATCCGTCTCTATACGAATCTATGCTTATGATTCCATGAACATACTCAAGAGAGAGATTACCTAAAGATTCGGGAAGGAGATAAAAGAAACCAGAGATATTTTGCACCTCAAACCCTGTTTGAATGAAGATAAACTATCTGAGAAGAAGATGATCTTTTTTTTTTCAAACTCAAAGATTGGTATGTTGGTATTGGGCTGTAGAAAAAATAAAATAAAAATAAATTTGGGCCTTGATGAATTGGACTGCAACAAAATAAATTGAAGATTTTAAGTCCCTGAAATATTATAAGATATAAAAATTATCAGCATAACTTTACTTTTAAGAAATCAAAATGAAAATGAAACACCTTAGAAACAAAATTAAAATGTATAATAATAGTCAAAATAACAAGATTTGCTTAAGAGTGAAATCTTGCTTAAATTAATTTTTTAAGGAATGTTGTAGAGTTATTCTTTGAGGGATTAACTAGAGAGGTGCATAATAAGTTTTTGTTATTGATTTTTTTTTTAAAACTTGGTAAAACTTATAACTATTTACTTATTTGACCATATTAGAAGAAGACATAATCAGAGATTAAAAATTATATGTTTGATTCTCAGAATAATTTAATTTAAAGTTAAATTGAAATATTGTACTAGTTTCTTAAATTTAAAATATATATATTTATTTATAGAGAAACTTGTTATACTTTCAAAAAAAATAAAAGAAAAAGAAAAGCCAACATTTATTTTTTCATCCATGAATACCTCATGAAGAATTATATGACCTAAAATAACTGAGACAATTTCATTCTATAAATAATATTATAGAACAAATCATAAATTTAAATAATTAAAATTTCTACTACAAGCTTAATAAGACGGCTAACAATTCATGTTTCTAACAATAATAAATAAATAAAATTTAAAAAATTATTACATTTAAAAAGCAACCTAGTGAAAATTCTTAACATTTGAACTAACCAATGAGAAACAAAATTAATAGAAGAAATTTAAATAAGCAATTTGAGTATCCATATAAATTGAAGGAAATGATAGACAGCGGAAAAGTTTTGCAAGTTTTGCAGGAATAGGTAGGAAAATGATGTGTCATCTTTTCGACACATCTTTTCATTGGATTAAAATTTTAAAATTCTTTCTCCTGTTACATTTTAAATCCAATAGGGTGATGACACATTATTTTCCTACGTATTTTTGTCAAAAAATTTCTATTCTCTGTCATTTCTCTAAACTGAAAAGTTTGGTGAGGCTGAAAATAAAAATTACTCCAATAAACCAAAATTTAGATAGAAAGAGAGAGAAGGCAAAATATATAAGTTCAAATATTTTTCTGTAAAATAAAAATCCAAATCACCAATTTGAGCCTCAACCACATTTGATAAAGATAAACTGTACGAGGCTATAAAAGTATTTAAAAAAATAAATAAAAGCGTTACAGCAAAACACTATTCAAGTATAAAATGATAAAAACAATATCATTGATTCAAAATGACAGAGAGAATCTGATTCGCCCAGTCTCAGTTGTTCCACCGCCCCAAACCTCTTCCATCATTATTATTTCCCCATTCTCCACGGCCGGCACCACCACCACCTTGATGCGGAGGATGAATCATCGGTCCCTGCAACGGGAATACACCACGAGGAGGATGAAGAGGCTGCATATTTGGCGGGAACCCCAAAATGGATGGTCTATTGTCATGTGACCCCAAACCCAACCGACCCATATCATATGGAGGGCCACCATAGATTATCTGCGGGGGAGGTGCTATTGGCACAAAGAAATTATGAGGAGGAGGAGGAGCAGGAGCAGGATGAAGAACAGGATGACTTTGTTGTATTGGGGGGCAACCTATTGGCCGAAAGAATGGCCTCGGTTGTTGCTGCTGCTGATGCTGCTGTTGCTGCTGCATCATGGGAATCGGATAAGGTGGGTCTCTCGGCAATGGCCGATGACATTGGTCTTCTCGGTCGTGAATTTTAGTCACGGGTATAGGAGAGGAGAAAGGTACTGCCTTTGGCGGTGGTGGGCCCATAACAAGTTTTGAATCCAAACCAGAAGCAGCAGCAGCAGGTGCCGCCCTTGGCGGTGGTGGGCCCATAACAAGTTTTGAATCCAACCCAGAAGCAGAAGCAGCAGCAGCTGCTGGCTTTGGGGGTGGGAGGAGGTCTATAACAGTTGCTGATTCGGAAGAAACCGCTGCTGCTGCTGCTGGCGACTTCTGTTTCATAGCATCCAACGATCCATTTCCATTTTCGTTCTCTCTGCTAGGCTTAAGAACATTACCATGGCTTTCACGAACGTGCGATTCGAATTTGTCCTTTATTACGAATGACTTCAGGCACAGAGGAGATGAACACACGAACAGATCATCGGTCCGTTTGATAGTCTCAACGATTTCTATACTTTCTTCACATCTGCATTCACAGCAAGAAATGTCAACCATCCATCCCCCACTTGTTTTCTTCACAAAGTAAAAAAAAGGATGGAAAATCTTTACTTACACAAAGCAATTTTTTGTACTCTCTGAACAGCTAAGACAGAAGACATGGGTACAAGGAATCTACAACACAAAATCAACATATTACTAATTTAAACTCACAAATAATATTAACAAACCGAATAAACAGCTTCTAAGAAATGATAAACTTATGGAAAACTCATGTCTTCAAGGTTATGTGTTCAAATTTTCACACATAATCATTTAAAATAATATGACAAACTTCTCAATATATGAAAAAATCTTTAAGGATTTGTGGAAGAAGAGGGCCTGGTAGATGACACATTAGGAAAGCATTTATTGACTCTCTTTGCTCACCGGTTTTCTGAGCCATATTGTGAAGATTGAGTAGTTCACGTGGTTGTGATTTAGTGATCACGTGAGTTTCGCGTGATCTTTGGAATGAATGTTGTTTGAGTAATTCACGTTAATGTGATTTAGTGATCACGTGAGCTTTGGAATGTTATTTGAGTAGTTCATGTGGATGTGACTGAGTGATCACGTGAACTTTGGAATGTTATTTGAGTAGTTCATGTGGATGTGACTGAGTGATCACGTGAGCTTTGAAATGTTGTTTGAGTAGTTCACGTGGATTTGATAGAGTGATCACGTGAGCTTTAGAATGTTGTTTGAGTAATTTACGTGGATGTGATTGAGTGATCACGTGAGCTTTTGAATTGTTTGAGTAGTTAAATTTATGATAAATTTTATCATTTAAAAACTAAATTTAGTTTCCCAACAATGGTTTCCAAATGGGGAATGTACAAGTAAACGATCATTAGAAAACTTGACCTGAAATCAACTTCATAGAAACCAACCAATATAATATGAGAAGCAAGCAAGCAAGCACATAATCTTGTTTCATTCAAAACAAAGAGAACTTACCAAACGGCCATAAGCAGCTATTGGAAAGTCACAATTGAGACAGAAATGAAGGCGTTCACCATTTGATCGTCGTCCAACATTCTTCACAAGAAGAGCAGCAGGAGGTGGACCCAGGCTTTTGGCGATCGTTTTGGCGATCGTCATATCTTCTAGGGCTATGTCCTGTCTCCAGCTTAATCTGCAGCATCATAGTGTAGTCTTGAAAAACAGAAGTTCAAAATGCAAAAAATAAAAAACTACAGTCTTCCCTGCAAAAGGAAGTACCCAATTCTTAAGCTCAATCAAGTAACTTCCGATTCTTACAACAAATTTCCATCTGATTCGTGCAAAACATTACTGATAAGCGAAAACGAAACAAATCCATGCTAATCAGTATTCATCAAAGCCACAATTCATAAGATTGAATCAGCGTAATAACAGATGCGATCACCTCGTGCAACGATTATGATAAATACATATAGAATTCAGTCAGATCAAGCAAAGATAGGAGACAGATCAGTATCATCCTATATCGTTTCTCGTTAAGATATGATCAAATTACTGCAAAATGTAGAAAGACAAACCCTATTATTACCTGAATTGCTTAACAAATCCCCGATCGCGCACCTTCTTCGTCACAGGGAAGAATCCATTCGGCCGCTTATGTTAGATATGGTAGCTCTCCTGATAAACCCTAAATTATCGATCTGCGTTACTTATATAGAGAACTTTTATAAGCCTAATCTCCAAACATGGAAAATAACTTTTTCTGAAATTTTTATCTTTGAATTTAGCTACTTTCTATGAAATTCGGTTATACTCATTAAATGGAGTTCAAAGCCTTCAAAAATATGAATAGAGCGGCAAAATTAATATTGCAAATGATGATACTCATTTCTTTTTTTATTTTTCATTTCTAACTGCAAAATATCATGGGGTTAACTTAAGATCACTACTTCCAAATTTCAATTTATGTATGGCTAGGTCTTTTAAGACATTACCTTAAACGAAACTAAATATTTAGTACCAAATCCATTAAATCTTGGTATTACAAGAATGGCCAAAAACAAAGAAGAAGGCGGGAAAGCTCGTGTTTTCGATTTGTATTTTTTTGCGTTGCTTCGTCCTATGGAATACATGGATCTCGCGAAATAAGGTAATTCATGAAAATTGAAAACATTATTATCGGGTTGCACTTTTTAATATTGCAAAATCAATGAAATAATTGCATGAAAGTTAATCCACCGCGTTAAAAAATGACTTTCGAACATAGCATAGTAAATTAAAAATTCATATTCTATTATTATTAGGTTCAAACTTGGACCGTATTTATAAATTGAAAATCGAATTTTGAATTGTGTGTAGAGATTCGAACTATCATAATTTTATTTATTTAAAACTTTTCTCAAATAAACAAAACATTTTTATTCTAACGTATAATTTTTTATTTCTAATTAATTTGTCATGTTCGTAATGAAATTTTATTTATGAACGTTTTGGACATATTTTTTAGATTTACGCATTTTATTATATTAAAAATGATTTGTATGATTTAAAAAATGTGTGATCTAAAAAAAGATTTGAGAAAATTTAAAAAGAAATAAATTTGATATTAATTTCTCACATAACTCTCGAACGAGATTTTATGTACACTTTAACAATTTGGACGTATTTTTATTTAATTAACTATTTTTTTAGATATATATATACAAATTGGCTAATAAGTTTAAATGTCAGAAAAAATGTGTGATGCATTCAAATCAATAGAAAAAAAATTCATAATATACAGAATTACTGTATATTTACAAATGTAACGAATTAATTAAGAAAGAAAACACTATGTTTAAAGTAATAAGTACATACTTTCATTTGTTTGTTTGAGAGGATCACTCAAATAATTAAAATTGTGATTTTTCTTAATGAACTAATTAAGAAAAATAACACTATGTTAAAGTAAGAATACTAACATTTATTTGTTTAGAGAATGACTCAAATTATTAAAATTGTAATTTTTCTAGTTCAATGCCACAATTCAAATTTTAAATCTCATTTAATAAAATATCCAAGTTTGAAATTAATGAGAAATCTCATTTAATAAAATATCCAAGTTTGAAATTAATGAGAACCACGTCCCACAAAAACGCATTAAAATTAACACTGATTTTACAATAAACTCAATTACCAACTGTGTGATCTATCTTGTTACTATAAATGACTTTGGAGTTTGGACAATTATTAATATAAGCAAAATTAATTTCGTGAAGACAGACCTTATATTTGGCCGATATAATATATTGGATCGGTTACAATTATTTAAATATCCAACATTATATATTTAATAATTTGTATTTAACATGTTTTAAATAAATTAAAAAACTTATTGAACAAAATGAAGTAAAAAGTTATAATATAATTATAATTATAAACAAAAAAAATTAATTGAACAAAATTTTAAAATAAGTTAGCATATTGAAAGATTTATTTGTTAATGATTGTTAATGATTGTCTAATTATTTTAGTTATTTCAATAGAATTGTATGGATTACTTCATTAATATCATATATATCTGTTAAAAATTATTTATTTTTTCTTAATTGTTGAAAATCTATGACAACTATTTAATTTTTAAATTGTTTTTTTTTTAAATTAAAAAGCCTTAGTAAAAAGTTTTTTCACATGTGAATAAAATTGAAACAATAATTATTTTTTCTAACTTAGCGGCAATAAAAGGTGGGTACTAACTTTAAGTTTCTGAGTTTGAATCCGTCATGCAACAAGTTCTGCGACTGTTTAAATGATTGAGTGTGTTTGCGAGTTACATACTTAATCTATTATCTCATTTTTAAATCAAAATAAAAAAAATCAAAACAATATAAAATATAAAATTGAGCTCATGCAATTCATCTGATTAACTCAAAACAAATCACTTTTTTTTTTTATAATGGACAAATTTACTTATTATTCTGATTTTAATTTACTTCACACACTCAAATTTATTATTTTCATTCACACAAATTAGAAGTTTATTAGCATAATCAAAACACTTGGTCTATGTTTGATATTTGATTAATGGCAACCATTTCATATGTAATAATATTTATAAAATAATAACAAACCAGTGCGAACAATAACTCAAGATTCGAATCACGTGGATAAAAATAATTTCTACAGAATAAGTTATCGGAATCTGCAATATGCAATACAATCCACACACAACAAACCCACAATAGGATTTAGACAAAACCATAAAAAGAGTAAGAATCGGTGAAATAGAAGCGAAAAATCAGATAATTCATTCATTCGATCAACTCAATGCGATACTCTCGTGTAAAGAAAACAAGGCAGTAAATAGAATGTATGTTTATTAAGTAAGCAATAAGGAAACTTGGCTGGCTGAAAGCAATGATGCCAATGATGGAGGGGATTCTTCAAAGAGGGAGTGATGCTTTTGTAATGAACCAGAAACACCACAACTGTCACTTTGTTTCTTCCTTTTTTCCAAACATATTCTTTTGGATTTTCTTTATTTTATTGAAAACCAAATTATAAACTATTAATATTTTCTACCATTAATTTTAAATAAAATTGATAAACCAATTTTTTTTTAGTACAATAAACACATTCAAATTTTAATTTTTTAGCACACATTTTTTTATATCAAATTTATTTTGGTGTTTGGTAACATTGTAATTTATGGTTTAATTCTAATTCTTAGATTATGTAGAATATTTAAGATTAACAAATGTAAATAAAATTAATAAATATATTAAATATAATAATAACAATATTAATAAATATAATATTAATAAAATAATTCTGAAAATAATAATAATAATAATTATTATTATTATAATAATTTTGAAAATAATTATTATTATTATGAAAATAATAATATTAATAATAATAATATTAATAATTCTATTAAAATGATAATAATGAAAATTCTGAAAATAAATAATTCTAATAATACTAATGATAATAATAATTCTTAAAATAATAATAATAATAAATATAATAATAACAATATTAATAATTATAATAATAATAAATAATATAATTATAATAATACTAAATATAATAATAAACAATATTAATAATAAATAAAATAATAATAATTATTATTATTATAAATATAAATATAATAATTATAATTCTGAAAATAATAATTATAAAAAAGAAAATAATAATCATAATAATTTTGAAAATAATAATAATAAATATAATAATATTTATTATAATTATTATAATAATAACAATATTAATAAATAGGGAAATTTGACGAAATAACCCTCATAATAGGGTTATTTCCAAATTTAACATAGGCCAAATAATATTTTCAAATATAACCTTTTGTCTATGTAAAAAAAACTCTTTTGCCCTCAAATAAAAAAAATAAAAGAAATTCAGTTTCTTCTCCCTCTCCTCTTTTCATATTTCCTAAACGGCCAAGTCCCACTCTTCTTCTTCTTCTCCTCTCCCCCGACGACTATCCGAGCCCAGCCAATACTTCTGCTAACAGACCCACTTACAGACCCACCACCGCTTCAAACATCCTTTCTCTTATCTCACCCAGTTCTTCTTCATCTCTTACTTCCTTCAATATCCCGATTTCTGCTAATACCTCTTACAGTGATGACTTCGATTGGGAGTATATTGATGGAGTTGAAGACAAAAGAGCACGTGGGTATTTTGATGATTCAATTCTTGCTTCTGTTCCAAAAAGAGATGAAGTTCAACTTGCAATAAGAGATATAGACTTGTTCTAGGTTTAGTGATTGAGATATGACTTTGACTAAATCGTTTTGAGTTTAAAGTGCATCTTTCGAAGGCGTTGCAGACGAATGTGCATCTGTCGCAGACGAATGCGCATCTAGAGATGGCAATGGGTACCCGTATGCCCGATATCCGTGGGTACCCGATAGTCGGGTTCGGGGTCGGGGTCGGGCATGAGGAGAAGGAGAAGGTACCCGGTCGGGTACGGGGTCGGGGATGGGGAGTGTGCGAAACCCAAACCCGATACCCGGTTATATTAATATTATTGATTTTTTTATTAAAGTTTAATGTGTGACTTTTTAAAAATGCTTCATCATTGCAAATGTATCATAAATATGCATCATTTAATTTGATCTTATCCACACTTCACTCCAACCATAGTCATAAATATACTACACTCCAACTTTAATTATTTTATATTCCCAAAATAATATTTCTCTACATAACTTCAATTTTTATTTTAATAACAAAATATTACTCTCTCTCATAATTCTTCATATTCAATCTCTAGTTTTTTTTCCAATGTTCATTCTACTTTTTTTCCACTCTAGTTTATCTTCTTCAAGATTTACAAAAATTATGAGATAGGTAAGTAATGGTTTTATTTTTATTTTTAATATTTTGATATTACTAATGTTAATATTATTTATTAAAGTTGTGTTTCTTTTTTTTTCAAACTTTATAATTTTATAAGTAATTAAATCGGGTAATGGGGTACCCGTCGGGGATCGGGTACCCGACGAATCGTGGATGGGTATAGAAGTAGAGATACCCGTCGGGTTCGGGGTCGGGGTCGGGTAGTGAAATAAAAATCGGGTTCGGGGATGGGTACTTCACTACCCGTCGGGTAGGGTACCCGTTGCCATCCCTATGCGCATCTGTCGCAGACGAATGTGCATTCGCGTGCGACAGATGCGCATTCGTCTGCGACAGATGCGCATTCACCTGCAACGCTTTCGACAAATGCATTTTAAACCCAAAACGATTCAGTCAGCCCATAAACCTAAACTCTAAACACTAGAACCCTAATCCATTCTTCCTAAACCTAAACGATTCAACATGCATTGAAGGTAAACGGGAAAAACTCACATATTTGCCTGCTTTTTTCCGTCGTCGGGGGCTTGGATCGTTGTTGGGGGCCAGATAGTCGTCGGGGGCCGGATAGTCATCGGGGCTTGGATCGTCGTCGGGGGAGAAGGGTTTCGGGGGAAGATGAAGAGGCAGTTTTGAAAGGGAGCGTTTGGAAATATGAAAAGAGAAGAGGAGAGGGAAGGGAAGAAACTGAAATTTTTTTATTTTTTAATTTGAGGGCAAAATGGTATTTTTACATAGACAAAAAGTTAAATTTTAAAAAAATTATTTATCTTATGCTAAGTTTGGAAATAACCCTATTTTGAGGGTTATTTCGTCAAATTTCCCCAATAGATATAATACTAATATTCTGAAAATAATAATAATATTAATAATTCTAATAATAATTTTGAAAATAATAATAATAAATATTTAAATAATAATAATAATAATTCTGAAAATAATAATAATATTAATAATTCTAATAAAATGATAATAATAATATTAATAATTCTAATAAAATGATAATAATAAGAATTCTGAAAATAATAATCTATATTCCATATTCCTCTTTTGATTGTAAATAATTAAGGTTAAAATATTTATTAATTTAATTAGCAGTTAAAATATTTATTAATTTAAGAAGGGATATATCAATCTATAAGTGAGGCTACAAATTAAAAAAAAAAAAATCAATTTTTTATTTGTATTTAACTATTTTTTCTTCTTAATAGAACGATCTGCTAGCTAGCGAGCGATCGCGATGAGCGATGTCGAATCTAGTAAAGAGAAAAATGGCTGAGATCGCTTTTTCTTCTCCACCGTCGCAGCGGCCGCCGCATTTATCATACAAAAACTCTCCTCCTCTCTTTCGCTTCTATCTATCAGTTTGATTCGTGTAAATAAATGAAGCGGAAGAAATGGTCGGAGCTAGAGGAGCAAACCCTACTCAGCAAGTATTCCGAGCTGTTCAATTCAGGAACCCTAATCAAGCTAAAGACTCGTGAGAAGAAGTTCAAGCCAATCGCCGATCATCTCAATTCCGTCCACCATCTACGAAACCCAATCAACTTCCCATTTCGTTGGTCGTGGCGAGACGTCTCCATTAAGGTCCAAAACATGCGTCATCAGTACCTCGGCGTCAAACAAAAGATTAGGTCTTCCGATGGCGATTTTCATTGGGACGACGGAGAACATCATTGGGAGAATTTCCTCAAGTACAGGGAGGTTTTCGGTGATGTAGAGCTTGAAGTTAAGGGGAAAAAGTTTGGCCTCAATTTCTCTGGCGAAGATGAAGATGAAGATGATGAAGAAGATGGGTTAGGTTTAGGGTTTGAGATTGAGATTGACAGTGATGATGATTTGATGGACAGCAACCGCGAATCTAGCGGGGCTAAGAGGAGATGGAAGAAGAAGATGAAGAGGAAGAAGAGGATATCAAAGAATGGAGGGCATTGGGGCAGATCAAAGAAACTGGGTGCATTAGGTGCAGAGGTAATGGAGATCAGAGAAACGATGTTAAGGAGAGAAGAAAGGAGGAGAGAAAGGGAATGGAGCAAAGAGGAGGGATCGATGGAGATGGAAGAGAAGAGGATGGAGAAGGAAGTAATGGAGGAGAAGGTGAGCGATTTGAGAGAGGAGAAGATGGAGATGATGGAATCAGAGTTGCAGGTATGGAGAAGGAAGGAACTAGAGAGGAGATACAAAATCGAGAGGGAATTAACGGAGGAGAGGCGGAGGAGGATGGAGGTTGAAGAGAAGTGGGAAGAGGAAGAGATGGCGTGGAGAGAAAAGATGATTGGAATGCAAATTCATCATGAAAAGCAAATGGCGCAAATGCAGGCAGAGTCATGTCAGAATCAAAACCAGATACTTGGTATCATGGCTCGTCTTCTTTCTCAGTTTTTCTTAGGAGGTGGTGGAGGTGGATCAACAAGTGATGGTCCAGTTCTTCATCATCATCATCATCATCCTGGTGGGAGCAGCCTTGGAGAAGATCACCATGAGAAGCCAGAAACCAACTCTCCATCTGAATTCTTGTAATGAAATAGTTAATAGTAATCAAGGTTAAGTAAGAGTTGTACTAGAATTACAGTTTCAGTTCTTCTTTTTTCTTAATTGATATGAAAAAAAATAGAGATTTTTACTAGTTTATTATTATAAAAATAATAAAGGTGCTGTCTTTATGTTAAGAATAGAACTTTCCACGTAATTGCCAACTAATTTCATTGAGGAATTCAGCTGATGTTTGAGCATATTAAAAGACAATTATTAGCACAACAACAATGGCTAAAAGTTGGTTCTCTTGAAGTATACACCTGAAGTAAAATTGCTAGCCAGACAGATCTTTCTACAATCAATTGTTGCAAGTGGGTTCTCTTTGTTCACACCAATAGACCATAAAGAACCATTCTTCGCCTAACAACTTTTTTTTTGTTCGCCAATAAACCTGTGTTCGCCATTCTTCGCCAATAGACCAATAAACCTGTGTTCGACACAACTTTTTTTTTGTTTATCTTTGTGGCTTTGGTGTCGCTTATAGAACCTGTACCAAGATGCAGCAAGTATTTAGAAGGCCATTGCAAGATGCAAACAGTATTTAGAAGGTCACTGCAAGATGCTCAATGGAATGAATGGTTAAAGGGGAATAAGTAATTAACAAGCATTATGAAATAAATACTCACCCTTCAATGAAGGTCTATTCTAGAGGGGGTTCCCACAAGCTTCGGACACTCATTGTCTAGCTGTTGTGAAAGAGAAAGAAGAAGGTAAAAGTTAAAAAGACTAATTCAAGCAAGGATCAATGAAGAACCAACTAAAAAAAACTATGCAGATCAACAGACAATCTGAAGAATCAACATAATTTATGAAATTTTATTAATAGGGGAATTATGTGAGAGTTTGTGGCCACTATAAAGGTATTATTATTTTTGCTTAATAAAGGTAATATCCCTTTCCAAAAGTTGCATCCTTGGCCTAAGAATATAGATTCCTAACCAAATCATCTTCATGGAAAATACAGGCTTTCAGATCAATTAAACACATCTTATTATGAATGAAAAAATTGCAGGAATGTCAATATAACATTTAACCTGTTCAATAGCTTTCTCATATATGGTGTAGTTCCTTGGCATTGGGGCAAGATAATAACACCAAGAGTAATTCTTTTAAGAAATTACCATGACAAATCAGCTCCCGTTCTTTGATGTAAAAATGACAGGGAACATACCAATTTAAAGCTCAACATCAGAATTGTGAATCATTCTTCTCTTGAAATGGTTGACTGATGCTTCCATCCATCGATTAATTAACGTTGTGAATGTGATTTCATCCGATGTCACTCCCACCATGAGAGACATTTGATCGGTTACTACATAGCCTTCTTCTACATTTCCTTCCTTGCAGAACCCATCTGTCAATGCATGCATTATAAGTGACTCTATCAGAGGGGGATAATTCCTTTAACCATCATCTGAGCAAGTAATTTCCTTGCTTCCCTAGTATCCCCTATCTTGCTGTATCCATCGATCATGACAGTATACGTGATCTTATTCGGATGAATGCCATAAAACAACATCTCATGCAACACATTTCTCACTTGATCCATCTGACCTAGCATACAATAACCTCCTATAAAAGCTGTATAACAAACCACATTCGGCAACAGTCCCTCCTTCCTCATTACAATAATTAGATTCTTCGCATCTTCAACTTTGCCAATATTGCAAAACCCGTGAATTAAGGAAGAGTATCTAAAAAGGGTAGGCAGAATGCTTTTAGTTCTCATATCATCAAAAAGTTCAAAAGCTTCTATCATATTACCATCTTAACAGTATTAAGAAATCTACAATATTCTGAATCTTAGGTTTAGAAATTGAGAAAACTTAATATTATTAATTAAATGTTAAAATAATCTTTAAACTCTTACAAAGAAAATAATTTAACTATAAAGTTATTTAACATATTAGCAACTAATTACAAACTCAATATAGTTGGGCATTTCCAACATGCATATAATTTACAATTGTAATTAACATAATTCTAATATTCCCCATGTAGATCTTTAAGATTCATCTTGTTCCGAAATAGATAAAAAAGGGTCGGAATCCAATGGTTTGGTAAAAATATCGGCTTGTTGTACCTTTGAATATACATGTTGAGGAAGAATAAAACCTTGCTTGAAATGATCACGTACAAGATGACAGTCTATGTCTAGATGCTTTGTACGTTCATGAAAAACTAGATTTTCAGCGATATGTATCGCCGCTTGATTATCACACCGTAGCGGAATTAGTAACTTAAGTGAAACGTTTCATGTCTTTTAGTAAAAATGAAATCCATTTGAGCTCACAAACTGTTGTAGCCGAAGTATTATGCTTAAGCCGATGATCGAGAGATATTGTTTTGTTTCTTTGTCTTCCAATATATTAGTGCATCACCATATTTGATACAATAACCTGTGACTGATCGTCGGCTATCAGCGCAAGTAGCCCAATATACGTCTGAAAAGCTCTCAAGTAGATTGTTAGATACACAAGGATAAAACAACCCCAAACCAGGAGTCCCTTTCAAGTATCGCACAACCTGAAGGGTTGCATCCCAGTGAATTTGTAAGGGTTGATTCATGTATTGGCTTAACTGTTGTACACTAAAACCAATGTCGGGTCGCGTAAAACTGAGATAAATCAAACGCCCAATAAGCCGTCTGAACCTCTCGGGTTCAGATATCACAGCACTATTTTTTTCATTCAATTTAATCCCTTTGTCTCGGGAGGAATCATATAAATATCCTCGTTAAGGTTACCGTGGAGAAATGCGTTATTTACATTAAATTGTTGTAAAAAACATTTGTTAGCAGTAGTTAAAGCAAGAAATAACCGAACAGTTACCGTTTTAAATCCAAAACCCTGAATCATTTTTGTCCTGAAGGATAACCTAAGAAGACACACTTTGACCCACTTGGTTCAAACTTTGTTTTGTTTGGAAAATTATTTTTGATATAACATAAACATTCAAAAACTCTCAAATTAGAATAATCTGGTTTTGTTTATAAAGAATGTGATATGGACTATTCCATTCTAAAATTTTAAAAGGAATTCTGTTAACAACATGTGTTGCCATTAATATTGAAAATGGCCGGAATATTTTAGGCATTTTGGCCTGAAACATGCATGACCGAGCTACTTGAAGAAGTTGCTGGTGTTTTCTTTCTACCACCCCATTTTGTTGGGGTGTGTAGACACATGATTTTTGATGTAAAATCTCATTTTTTTTAAAAAGATTGACATTCGTTATTAACAAACTCACTACCATTATCTGTCCTAATAATTTTGACAGCCAAATTGAATTGAGTTTTGATCATTGCATAGAATTCAATGAATGTTTGAATAACAAGATTTTTGCATTTAATCATGTAAGTTCATGTAAATCTACTATAATCATCAACAATGGTTAACATAAAAGAACAATTTATAAGTGAATTTTCTTTGTATGGACTCCAAACATCCATATGAACAATTTCAAAACAGTGTGTGTTTTTAGAAATACTATTGTTAAAAGACAATTGATTTAATTTAGAGACAGGACAAACATCACAATGAACAATATCATCTTTATTAAAAGAAAAAAATGATTTAATTCTACATCAGAAAGGTGTCCAAGTCTCCTATGCAGTAATTTAAAATCAGTACAACTATTTAGTAAGTATTTTCTAACCCGGATTTAGATCCTACATTTTCAAACAAGTACAAGTTTTGAGATAGTTCTCCAGTTCCTATGGTGATGTTGTCCTTAAGATCCTGCAATACACAACTAGTAGGCGAAAATTGACATCTAATATGACTTGTCTTAGCAAGTTTAGATACTGAAATTAGGTTGTATTTAAAGTCGGGACATGAATAACATCAAAAAGTTTCAATTTATCAGAAAGTATTACATTTCCTATTTGTTTTACATGTTTGGTTGTTCCATTAGGTAAAAATAAAGGTATATTAGCAACATTCCTAATTTCAGACATTCTATTCACATTTGAGCATATATGACAACTAGCTCCACTGTCAATAATCCAAATAGGTTCATTTTTAAAAATACTATGAACATTAAGACTACAAGCACCATTAAAATTAGAAGTTTTATTAGGATAAATTTGTGTACCTTCATAGTAATGTTCTTTACCTTTTCCTTCTGCAAGAAGATCTTTCATCATTTTTTTAAAGGCAACAACAATTTCAACTTTCTTGATTTTGATAGATGATTTTTCAGAGAATTCTGGTTGTTCTTCATAATTGGAGAAGGGAGTGTCTGCCATATTAGCCATATTTTTTACCTTTTTATCTCTATTTCCCTTCCACCAATCTGGATACCCATTCAACTTGAAACAACCATCTTGATTGTGTCCTTCAGTTTACAATAAGTACAGTACATATCTCTAGAAAAACTTCATTTGTTGTTACCTCTTCCCATAGATTGCATTCCTCATTTTCCTCTATTGAATTTTTCAGTCTTCTGTCCTCTTTGTTGCTCTATATTATCCTTCAAAATCATAGCGAAATTCTCATTTTGATCAATCATTAATGATTGAACTTCTCTTTGTCTCTCAATGCTTAGCAACATAGCATATACTTTGTTAATGCTAGGATTTGGATCCATCAAAACAATCTATTGTCTAGCATTGTCATAATACTCATTCAGACCCATTAAGAACTATGTCAATTTGTTTGGTGTATTTTGTTGAATGACTAATTTTGTCATTTTACAACAACAAGTTCTTCTTGGTTCACAATCACAAGATGGAAGAGGTTTCAACACTAAAAGTTCATCCCATAATTTATTGATTTTAGATAAATATTTCTCTAATGTTAATGGTACTTGACGCAAATTACTAATCCTTTTTTGAATTTGAAAAGCTTGAGAACCATTATTCTCTTGATATCTTTCTTGAATATCATTCCAAAGATCTAATGCAGTTATAGTAGAAGAGTAATTACATTTAATTTCATCCTTAATTGTATTAAGGATCCATGAGCGGATCAAGCAGTCGACCTTCTTTCACTTATCAAACTCTTTTGGTTCAGTTGGAGCAATACATGATCCATCAATAAGCCCTAATTTCGATTTTACTTCAAGGGCTAGTCAGATTCCACTACTCCCGCCTATATAGTTTGAACCGTTGAAGATTGTGGTGCAGATAATTCCTCCTGGATTATCTGAGTTATGAATAGTCATTGTATCTTTGTCACGTTTTTTCTTTCCCATCATTATGACAATTTCTTGAATCTCCTCTTTACTCGAAATACTTGTCGAAGAAGGCGAAGAAGAATCAGTACCTGAAGAAGAAGATGATGTCTCAATATCTTCTGATTCTCCTTAAGATCCCGCTCTGATACCATAAGAAATCTACAAGATTCTGAATCTTAAGTTTAGAGATTGAGAAACGGTTTGAGAAAAAAAGTAATAGCTCTTAGGGTGCCATCTACCCCTTTTGTATATTATTAACAAAATGTTAAAATAGTCCTTAGACTCTTACAAAGAAAATAATTTGACTATAAAGTTATTTAACATACTAACAACTAATTACAAACTCAATATAGTTGGGCATTCCCATCTTACATATAATTTACAATTATAATTAACATAATTCTGATAAGTATTCCTTAATTAGAGTGTTATAGACAACAACGTTTAGCTCAAGATTCTTCTACAATTGCTCATCGAAAAGTCGTCTTGCGTCCTTAATATTCTCCAATTTGCAATAACCATCTATCATAACAGAAAACATATGATTGTCCATGTTTAGATGACTCCCTTTGCACTCATTCCAGAGTGATAGAGCTTTATCCATCTCGCTTGTATTACAAAGCACGTTTATCAGTATATTGTAGGTAAACATATCGAGTTGAAAGCCTTTGTTTACTTGTCTTCCTTTAGCTTCAAACCTTCCTTGATCACCCTTGTTTCGAGCAAGAAAAAATAAGTGTGTTATATGTGATCCTGTCCAATTCCAATCCACGTTCTATCATCTCCTTCAGAAATCTAAGTATGTTTCTAGAAAGTTTATATGTTTTTCTTTAATCTTGGACCAAACAGAGGCCAGCAGCTACTAATGGTGATGCACATTATTCTAATGGAATTAAACATCAAGTGTGCAGTGGAAGTGAAACATTGAAAGGCCACTATGTGGCTTCTAACAAAACAGTTCCCAATAATAATTTGGGATATCACATAATTGGTTAAAGGCACATCATAAAAACATACAAAAACATAGAGTTCCTACAATTAAGAGCATCACAAAAACATGAAGTTCCTACAGTTAAGAGCATCACAAAAACATGAAGTTCCTACAGTTAAAACATAAGTTGAATTTTTGAAAATGTCGGCCTTCTTAACATCTTCAAACTTGGCTCATCCTGATTCATGTGGTGACGTGTTTCTCTCCATAAGAGCTTCTTATGTTCTTCTCTTCATGTTTCCAGACCCAATATCATTTTGTTTCAGAAAGTTCCCCGATCCGAGACATTGTTTTCAGAACAAGAAGATCATTTTCATGCTATTTTGAGTCTTCAAAATGTTTATCAGTGAGCTCGAAGATTTTGTCTACTTTTGTATCATACAAATAAACTCGGGAAGTTGTTTTCTTGATGGTATCGGCCTGTTTTGAGGGATAAAGTGTACTTTGCACTTGTGCAAAAGCGATTCAGTATGGATCTCTTCAAGGTGAAAACTAAAGTACAACTCCCTTCTGTCACATGATTTCCAACTGTTACCTACTTCTTTTTCTACTTGCTTGGGGAGATAAAACATTTGACAAGTAATCATGATACTCCCATCTACAGTTTGTGAAATATCCTGTGCAAGTGTGCAGTGAAAAAAAAAATCAGGACTCAATATAGTTTAAACAGACAAGCTAACCACAAAAGAAATGCAAGTTGATATGTTAACATATATTTTAACCAACTAAAGGAGAAACAAAAATATATTACCAACTTGAGATGACGAAGAAGCACTTCTATTAGTAATTACCTTAATTATTACCACACCAGGGTTTTCAAATTTTGAATAAGGAGTTATAAGCACTTGATCTTCCTGCAAGGGAAAAATAATATTTTTTCAAGAGAAAAACATAACACAATATTAACAATAAGCCTCAATTGAAGAAATTAAGATAACGTTGAATCAAATAAAGTTGAATCAAATAAAGACACATAATTAATTATCTACTTCTTCTATGTGTACCATATCACATTCCACCAAGAATACAACTGTATTCAATAGAAACATTTTCCGAATCTCCTCATCATTTTAACAGAAAATACTTAATAGAAAACAGACTAACAAGCTCGAAGATAATTCCATCATGCAGGAAAGATTTGAAGTGTTATCGCTTTATACTGTCATTTCCAGATACCCTAATCGATTCTCCAATAGGCTTGGCGTCCTCAGAATGTTCTTCCAGACCATTATCTTCAGTGCTTACTATCAAAATTATGTTAATTACTGTATATGTAAGTTGGGAATGCTTTATAGTTAAATTATATTCTTTGTAAGAGTTTAAGGACTATTTTAACATTTGTTAATAATATACAAAAGGGGTAGATGGCACCCTAGGAGCCATTACTTTTTTCTCAAACGGTTTCTATCTCTAAACCTAAGATTCAATCTTGTAGATTTCTTATGGTATCAGAGCAAGATCTTCAAGAACAAGGAGAATCAGAAGATATTGAGACAACATCTTCTTCTTCAGGTACTGATTCTTCTTCGCCTTCTTCGAATTCTTCTTCGACAAGTATTTCGAGTAAAGAGGAGATTCAAGAAACTGTCATAATGATGGGAAAGAAAAAACGTGACAAAGATACAATGACTATTCATAACTCAGATAATCCAGGAGGGATTATCTGCACCACAATCTTCAACGGTTCAAACTATATAGGCTGGAGTAGTGGAATCCGACTAGCCCTTGAAGCAAAATCGAAATTAGGTCTTATTGATGGATCATGTATTGCTCCAACTGAACCAGGAGAGTTTGATAAGTGGAGGAAGGTCGACTGCTTGGTCCGCTCATGGATCCTTAATACAGTTACTGATGAAATTAAAGGTAATTACTCTTCTACTACAACTGCATTAGATCTTTGGAATGATATTCAAGAAAGATATCAAGAGAATAATGGTCCTCAAGCTTTTCAAATTCAAAAGGGGATTAGTAATCTGCGTCAAGGATCATTAACATTAGAGAAATATTTCTCTAAAATCAAGAAACTATGGGATGAACTTCTAGTATTGGAACCTCTTCCATCTTGTGATTGTGAACCAAGAAGTACTTGCTGCTGCAAAATGACAAAATTAGTCATTCAACAAGATACATCAAACAAGTTGACACAGTTCTTGATGGGTCTGAATGAGTATTATGACAATGCTAGACAACAGATTCTTCTGATGGATCCAAAACCTAGCATTAACAAAGTATATGCTATGTTGCTAAGTATTGAGAGACAAAGAGAAGTTCAATCATTAATGATTGATCAAAATGAGAATTTCGCTATGCTTTTGAAGGATAACATAGAGCAACAAAGAGGACAGAAAACTGGAAAATTCAATAGAGGAAAAGGAGGAAGACAATCTATGGGAAGAGGTAACAACAAAGGAAGTTCTTCTAGATATATGTATTGTACTTATTGTAGAACTGAAGGACACAATCAAGATGGTTGTTTCAAGTTGAATGGGTATCCAGATTGGTGGAAGGGAAATAGAGATCAAAAGGTAAAAAATGTGGCTAATATGGCAGACACTCCATTCTTCAATTATGAAGAACAACCAGAATCCTCTGAAAAATCATCTATCAAAATCAGCAAAGTTGAAATTGCTGCTGCCTTCAAAGAAATGATGAAAGATCTTCTTGCAGAAGGAAAAGGTAAAGAACATTACTATGAAGGTACACAAATTTCTCCTAATATAACTTCTAACTTTAATGGTGCTTGTAGTCTTAATGTTCATGGTATTTTTAAAAATGAACCTATTTGGATTATTGATAGTGGAGCTAGTTGCCATATATGCTCAAATGTGAATAGAATGATTGAAATTAGGAATGTTGCTAATATACCTTTATTTTTACCTGATGGAACAACCAAACATGTGAAGCAAATAGGAAATGTAATACTTTCTGATAAATTGAAACTTCTTGATGTTATGCTTGTTCCAGACTTTAAATACAACCTAATTTCAGTATCTAAACTTGCTAAGACAAATCATATTAAATGTCAATTTTCGCCTACTGGTTGTATATTGCAGGATCTTAAGGACAACAGCACCATAGGAACTGGAGAACTAACTATCTCAAAACTTGTACTTGTTTGAAAATGTAGGATCTAAATCCGGGTTAGAAAATACTTTACTAAATAGTTGTACTGATTTCAAATTACTGCATAGGAGACTTGGACACCTTTCTGATGTAGCATTAAAGCATGTCTTTTCTTTTAATAAAGATGATATTGTTCATTGTGATGTTTGTCCTGTCTCTAAATTGAAACGATTGCCTTTTAGTAGTAGTGTTTCTAAAACCACACACTGTTTTGAAATTGTTCATATGGATGTTTGGGGTCCATACAAAGAAAATTCACTTATAAATTGTCCTTTTATGTTAACCATTGTTGATGATTATAGTAGATTCACATGGACTTACATGATTAAATGCAAAAATCTTGTTATCCAAACATTTATTGAATTCTATGCCATGATCAAAACTCAATTCAATTTGGCTGTCAAAATTATTAGGACAGATAATGGTAGTGAGTTTGTTAATAACGAATGTCAATCTTTTTTAAAGAAAAATGGGATTTTACATCAAAAATCGTGTGTCTACACACCCCAACAAAATGGGGTGGTAGAAAGAAAACACCAACATCTTCTTCAAGTAGCTCGGTCATGTATGTTTCAGGCCAAAATGCCTAAAATATTCTGGCCATTTTCAATATTAATGGCAACCCATGTTATTAACAGAATTCCTTCCAAAATTTTAGAATGGGATAATCCATATCACATTCTTTATAAACAAAAACCTAATTATTCTAATTTGAGAGTTTTTGGATGTTTATGTTATATCAAAAATAATTTTCCAAATAAAACAAAGTTTGAACCAAGGGGGTCAAAGTGTGTCTTCTTAGGTTATCCTTCAGGACAAAAAGGATTCAGGGTTTTTGATTTAAAACAAGAAACTATTATTGTTTCAAGAGATGTTGTTTTTCATGAAAATATTTTCCGTTTTCACAAATCTAAAGTTAAAGAAAAAAATTCTTTTAATCATGATGTTGGTACTAACCAAACTGTTTTTGATTTGTATGATTCTGAAACTGGTTCTGAAACAGATTCTGATAATGATACTTACACAGATAACACTTTAGAAGAGTCACAAACAGAAAATCAAAATAGTTTTGAACCCCAAAGTGAAAACACTCATTTTCAAGAACAATCTGAAAATTCTCAAACTTCTTTTTCACAAGATGAAACTTCTTTTTCCCAAGATGAAAATGTAAAAGTGGGAAGACAAAGAAAACCACCAGCATGGTGTAATGACTATGTGATGAGTTCAAATATTGATTCATCTACAAAAAATAAAAAAACATATACTCCTAATACTTTTCCTTACACATTCAAATGCCAAAAAGAAAATTATCTAGAATTTTTAGGTAATATTTCTACTATTAAAGAGTCTCAAACATACATAGAGGCTTCAAAACTTAATCATTGGCAGCAAGCCATGAAAGAGGAGTTAACTGCTCTTCAAGAAAATAAAACTTGGATTTTAACTTCTCTTCCAAAGGGAAAAAAGTCAATTGGATGCAGGTGGGTATTCAAAACTAAATTGGAACCAGATGGGTCAGTAGCAAAATATAAAGCTCGTTTGGTGGCAAAAGAATACAACCAAAAGAATGGAGTTGACTTTCACGATAGTTTCTCTCTGGTAGCCAAAACGGTAACTGTTCGGTTATTTCTTGCTTTAACTGCTGCTAATAAATGGTTTTTACAACAATTTGATGTAAATAACGCATTTCTCCACGGTAATCTTAATGAGGATGTTTATATGATTCCTCCAGAAGGTTATACCGAAGCTAAAACAGGTCAAGTATGTAAGCTTAAAAAGAGTCTTTATGGTTTAAAACAAGCATCTAGACAATGGAATTTAGAATTTACAAATTGTCTTACAAATTATGGTTTCATACAATCTGTTCATGATAATTGCTTGTTTACAATGAAAACCAATGATTTCTTTTTAGTTTTATTAGTTTATGTTGACGATATTCTAATTGCAGGAGACAATTTATATCAAATTAATTGTGTGAAACATTTACTTGACAAAAGGTTCACAATTAAAGACCTAGGAAATGCTAAGTATTTCTTAGGATTAGAAATATATCGTACTGATGCTGGAATATATGTTAATCAACGAAAATATGTTTTAGATATTCTTGCTGACACAGGATTAACAGGTTGTAAACCTGCTGTAATTCCTATGACAAAGGGGATTAAATTGAATGAAAAAAACAGTACTGTGATATCTGAACCCGAGAGGTTCAGACGGCTTATTGGGCGTTTGATTTATCTTAGTTTTACGCGACCCGACATTGGTTTTAGCGTACAACAGTTAAGCCAATACATGAATCAACCCTTACAAATTCACTGGGATGCAGCCCTTCAGGTTGTGCGATACCTGAAAGGGACTCCTAGTTTGGGGTTGTTTTATCCTTGTGTATCTAACAATCTACTTGAGAGTTTTTCAGACGCAGATTGGGCTACTTGCACTGATAGCCGACGATCAATCACAGGTTATTGTATCAAGTATGGTGATGCACTAATATCTTGGAAGACAAAGAAACAAAACACTGTCTCTCGATCATCAGCTGAAGCAGAATATCGAAGTATGGCTACAACAGTTTGTGAGCTCAAATGGATTTCATTTTTACTACAAGACATGAATGTTTCACTTAAGTTACCAATTCCGCTGCGGTGTGATAATCAAGCGGCGATACATATCGCTGAAAATCCAGTTTTTCATGAACGTACAAAGCATCTAGACATAGACTGTCATCTTGTACGTGATAATTTCAAGCAAGGTTTTATTCTTCCTCAACATGTATATTCAAAGGTACAACAAGCCGATATTTTTACCAAACCATTGGATTCCGGCCCTTTTTATCTACTTCGGAACAAGATGAATCTTAAAGATCTACATCTTGAGGAGGGGATATCAAAATTATGTTAATTACTGTATATGTAAGTTGGGAATGCTTTATAGTTAAATTGTATTCTTTGTAAGAGTTTAAGGACTATTTTAACATTTGTTAATAATATACAAAAGGGGTAGATGGCACCCTAGGAGCCATTACTTTTTTCTCAAACGGTTTCTATCTCTAAACCTAAGATTCAATCTTGTAGATTTCTTACTTACACACGTTGACGGTTCTACTTCCTTACTTTTCTTATCTCCCACTTCGTCCTCTTCGTCATCCTCGTCTATGAGCTTCAAGACTGGCATGTACACTTTAGTTGAATTTTTTAAAATGTCGCCAGCAGACTTATTGGCAGCCATTTGCTAATGGAACAGTGCCTACAGTTCCTGGTTGTGTTGCCTCATACCATGTATTCCCACAAACATTGCATTCAAACTGTGTGGCGTTTGTTATTAAACAAAACAAAAAGTAACCATTTAGCTAAATAACACTATAGTTGTGACTCTCAACATATCTAGCCTAAAATTAAAAGCAAATACATAAGCCCTTGTTTCATTTGTGGTTATTTGAATAGTAGCCACAGTTTCATGTAGGTGGTGAAACTAAGTTATTTGAATTTTCGTTTTAACAAAACCAAGTTATTTGGAGTTATCTGAGTAAAAAGATATTAAGGGTTAAATATATAATGATAATATTATTTTTTTATTTATAAATAGTAAACATATTTTTGTTTAAGATTTGAATGATGTAATTAATTATTGAATATATGTAATTGATTTTGGTATTTTTTGTTTAAGTCTTCATCATCAATCACATCATTCAAATCATCATTCAAAATATCTAAAATTTATTTATTTCTTAAAAATATATTTATGCCCATAATGTTATTTTTACCAAAAATATCTCATATTATTTTTTAATAACTTATATTAATCCAAAATGAACAAGGCCTCAAAATCTCCCATTCTCAACCCTGACCTACACAAGTGCTGTTAGGTTTTTAGTAGCAATCGGCGACCCTCCATTTTCATTGCTATATAAGCATCTTTCTGATGGATGAAATTGACAACCCAAATCAAACAAGCTCTAAGTTACTCTAAATTATGCAATAACCAAACTCAAAGGTTTAGATGTACACCTTGTCTCATTATCATCTAATTAATTAACTATCAAATTATCTATTTAGTTAAACCGCATAATCTACTTTTTCATCACAGGAATTTTTGCTTAAAAAAAATCTGATTATATATATCAAATAGGCTAACCACATTTATCATATTATATATTAACAAAATATGCATTTATCATGTTCACCACTAAAGATTTTTTAATAGCTACTTGTTTCTCCTTGCATCTCTTGTAGTGGGCATTAGTCATCTGTTGTTTGACAAGAGTGTCAAAATCAACTAAGATTCTCTTAAATCACATACTCCAAAGTGAACTTTTAAGTGTACTCTCAAATGTTCGATAAATACATAATATTTAAGTATTTTCTTATTTAAATTAAATTTATTCGATAAATATTAATTAAAGCTGATATGATAAACCATTAATAAATTAGTTTGATAATTTAGAATCCCAAACAACTAATCAAATAAAGTCATTATTTTAATGATAATAATATTTGAGTACTTTTTATGATGGTTGTTCATTGTTTTGAAAACATAATAATAATGATCAATTTAATTTTCAGTTTAATAAATAATTAAATTTCATAAGAATTAGGATACCTTTCTCGGGATGATTTCCCAAAGTAATCTAATTTGACGTTCACTTTCCCAAACTAATCTAGTTTGTTCATTCATTCTCAAACTAACCTAATTTACTATTTAAACTCGTTATTTTTATAAAATTATATATCAAAATATAAATAATCAAATTTATAAAATTAATAATTTAAATATATATCAAAATATAAATAATCAAATTTATAAAATTAACAATTTAAAATATATATCAAAATATAAATAATTTAATTTATATAAATAATAATTTAAAATATATATGAAAATATAAATAATTTAGTTTATATATAATTAATTTTAAATTTAAAAAAATAATAATTTTAATAGTAAACTAAGTTAGTTTGGGAATAAATTAGTTTGGAAGATTAAACGTTAAACAAGATTACTTTGGAAACCATCCACTTTACTGGTGCCAATGTTTTGAAACTTAAATTCCTCCACTTTCTCAATGTTCCGGCAAATGGTAATCGGACTTTCCGCGGCGGACCTTCACTAATCACCTTACGAGGACGGTCAGGTCCCCTTTTCATCGCACAATCTTCTGCGGCGAATGGAACAGGCAATAAGGATTCTCCTTTAGTTTGAGCAAATCTTACTTTTCTCCGTACTCTGTTCATAGCAAACCTACGCTAAACATTACAAACTAGGGGAAATTGGACTAAATGACCCTAAAGATAGGGGTATTTACCTCTGTGGTCACCATATAATTAAAATTGATCTGGTGACCACTTTATTTTTTTTAGACGAAATTACCCTTTTCGCGTAACGCGAAGGGACTTCGCGAAACGCGAAGTGACTTCGCGAAACGCGAAGTGAATTAGGTTAATATAAATACTTAAAATTTTCATTTCCTTCATTTTGTTTCTCTCTCTTCTCTTTCTTCTCTCTCTTCTCTCTCTTCTTTCTTTGTTCTTGTTCGGCGACGGCGACTACGACTATTCCCCATTAATCTACAAAGATAAGAAACCTTAACCTGAATCGATGTTTATAATACAGATTTATGTTCTTATTTCCATATTTCCATTTCAAACCCTAACCCTAACCCAAATCGATTTATGTTCATATTTCCAGTATCTCAATCTGAAAACCCTAAATCAATTTATGTTTTTATTGTCTATTATCTTCATTTCAAACGATTTATGTTGTTCTTAATCAAACTCTAACTCTTAATCAATGAAATATGTTCATATTAGTTTATATTGGTTTATATTGGTTCATATTTGTTCATATTGGTTCATGTTGGTTCATACTGGTTCATATTGATTCATATTGGTTCATTTTTTTGTTCATCTTATTGTTCTTATGTCGATGATGATATTTGCAGATCATATAGGTTCTGTTTTGCGAAGGGCTTCTCGTTACGCGAAGGGCTTCTCGTTACGCGAAGGGCTTCTCGTTACGCGAAGGGCTTCTCGTTTCGCGAAGGGTTGGAGGTGAAGATGTAAATAAAAAACAATTGGGGAGGTAATTGATTAGGATGTCTTTTACTTTCACAAGCCTCTTTAGAAACTCTATGTGAATTTTTTCTTTATATGTTACCTTCTCAATGTATTTGCTGAACAACTTGAGTTAAATTTTGAAGAGGAAAGAATGCAATGATGGTTGTATATCTAATAGAGCTTGCATCCACTACCTATAACAAGTAGACAATATGAGATCTTTTAATCTGCATAATTTTTATAATTTTCTTCACTTTCATTTCCCATCATGTGTAGGGAAAAATCCCGTGAAAATGGAAGAGATAGAGAGGGTGATAGGGAGAAATCTCGTGAGCGATCTTATGAGAAGCCAACGGATCGTGATGAACCGGAGGATGAAGTGGAGGGATTGTATGAACATGAATGTCGTCAACGACACCATTTCCTCCATTTTTTGTTTTTTTATAGCTATATGTATGATAACTCTCTAGTCTAGTTTGAAACTTCTTGGTGAGTATGAATGATAAAAACATTCCATTTTGGTGAGTTTTATCTTAAATTTCTATCCCAAATTGTAAATAACAAAAATATGTTTATCATTTAATTTCTTTAGGTGACAGGATGAAAGTATAATATTACATTAATAATTAGAAAAGTTTCATATATATCTGATTATAAAAATAAAACAGACAAAAGAAATGAAGCTTCCTTTTAATTAGAGTATCTAAGGAAATGAAGCTTATTTTAATTTCCATTAGGATTAGGTTTAATAATGCAAATTGGATTAAAGTCCCTTAATATGAAGGGAAGTTTATCCAAGTCCAATCTCAATTTCTCTATGTCTCCCCCTATCAAAATGCAATTCTACAAACAAATCCTTTAACATATAATTATAGAACACCTAAATGAAAACAACTCAATTGTATTGACTATTGAGAAAACCCTTCATCCATAACGTCGGCACTTAGCCAGTTTTCGTCTTGCTGTAAGTACTTCTTCACTGAATTCCGACCCATTTCTTTCAATATCTTCGCCCAAGATTAGATTCGTGAAGCCTTCGCGAAACGAGAAGCCTTCGCGTAACGAGAAGCCCTTCGCGTAACGAGAAGCCCTTCGCGTAACGAGAAGCCCTTCGCGTAACGAGAAGCCCTTCGCGTAACGAGAAGCCCTTCGCGTAACGAGAAGCCCTTCGTGAAACGGAACCCATATGATCTGCAAATATCATCATCGACATAAGAACAATAAGATGAACAAAAAATGAACCAATATGAACCAATATGAACCAGTATGAACCAATATTAACAAATATGAACAAATATGAACCAATATTAACAGATTTAATTGATTTAGGGTTAGGGTTTCATTAAAAAGAACATAAATCGTTTGAAATAAAGATAATAGACAATAAGAACATAAATTGATTTAGGGTTTTAGATAAAGATACTGGAAACATGAAAATAAAACCATTTGGGTTAGGGTTAGGGTTTGAAATTAAGATATGGAAATAAGAGCATAAATCTGTATTATAAACATCGATTCAGGGTTAAGGTTTCTTATCTTTGTAGATTCAAGGCATAGCCGAAGTCGCTGTCGCCGAAGTTTCGCCGCCGCCGCTGTTCGCCGCCGCCGACGAACAAGAGCAGAGAGAGAAGAGAGAGAAACGAAATGAAGAAAATGAAAAAATTTGAGTATATATATTCACACTATTTCACTTCGCGTTTCGCGAAATCCCTTCGCGTTACGCGAAAAGGGTAATTTCGTCTAAAAAAAATAAAGTGGTCACCAGGTCAATTTTATTATTGGGTGACCACGGAGGCAAATAACTCCATTTTTAGGGTCATTTCGTCTAATTTCCCACAAACTAGTTGCCAGCCATTAATGAAAATTGCACAAGCTCAAATCAGGAAAATGAAAAGATAAAAGAAGAATCAACACATGAGAATTTTAGTTCGAACTTCATTGGTAAATTTATCTTGTCATAACTATCTATACATCTATTGATACAGTCTCCAAAATAAACAATATATAATATATAGAAAGATTAATTGCACAATATATACCATTTTTAATAGTTTTTCATTTAAATGAAGAAGAAGATGATTTCTTAATATGATAAGTTAATTAGTGATCAATCAAACTATGAGCAACTCATAAGTTGTCATTTGCACCAATAACATTGATTAGAATTTGTTGTGTCCTTATGTTTATTTGTTTATTAATATGTGGTCTAAGATTTTTAGTTTATTTTTAATATCAAAATTATTTCATATAACTTATGCTTTTGGGGAAGGATTATTTGAATAACTTATTGAGTTATTTAAATATTTTAACATCATTTTACCTATTTTTATTTGTTTAATTAATATTAGAAGTTAGAATGAACTTACATTCATACTACTCATATTACTCATATTTTTCAATTAAATATAAACGTGTTTTAATTGAAAATCAATAGAAAGATTCAATCTCTTAATTAAAAACTACTTTTTTATATTTGAACTATCGGTTCATCTCACATATATTTTAATTGCACCAATAACATTGACTAGAATTTGTTGTGTCCTTATGTTTATTTGTTTATTGATTTGTTGTCTAAGATTTTTAGTTTATTTTTAATATCAAAATTATTTCATATAACTTATGCTTTTTTGGGAAGAATTATTTGAATCTTATTGGGTTATTTAAATATTTTATAACATCATTTTACCTACTTTTTATTTGTTTAATTAATATTAGAAGTTAGAATGAACTTACATTCATAATACTCATATTTTTCAATTAAATATAAACGTTTTAATTGGGAATCAATATTAAGATTTAATCTCTTAAAAACTACTTTTTGATATTTGAATTACCGATTCATCTCACTTATACTTTTATTAACTAATTTATCAATCAAAATACTAAATATCATTTACTTGTTTTTTTTTATAACAAATATTTTTTAATTTTCTTTACTAAATAACCCAAATTTTCATAATTTAATATTAATCAGGATTTATAGTTTCTTCAACTATGTAAAGTCTTCCAGAGTCTATTTGATCTTAGGTTTTCTAAGATCCCTATAAATTTATAAAATATAAATAAATTATTTTATACAAAATAAAATAGAGGGTTATTTGAGTGATTGAAATCAATTATTAATTATTTTTTAGAATTAAAATTTAATAAAAATATTTATAAGAGTTAAATGTTGAATAGTCCTTAAAGGTTTGAATATTAGACTACTTGGTCCCTGAACTAAAATAATAGAACCCGTTAGTCCCTGCCGTCCAAAACTGCTAGTTAAAAGCCTTTTGACTGTTAAATAATGACCATTTTGCCCTTACCTTTTTTTAAATTAAAAACAAATTAAATTAAATTAAAATCTAACCTAACCTAAATCTAATCTAACCTAACCACAATGCAAGCGATCGGGATTTAAAATCAAACAAACCAAAGAGATCTCCCGTCGAAGCCAGTCGAACCCCTTCTCCCAAATCGGGATTTGAAGACGAATCCACAGTGCAAGCGATTGACGACGACCTGGGCGACCTCGACTGAGCGACTGAGGCAAGAGAACGATTGGTGTTAATATGAAAGAATGCAAGATCTGTAAGTAATCCAAGCTCGTTCGGTAGATAACCGGCAATGTCACCATGGTTGAGATCGATTTCGGTGACTGTTCTTATGGAAGGATTGTCTGAAGGCGATGCACAGTACACATCGGTGTATGTACAGACGTTAGATCCAACCCAGTTGGCTGTGAGATTGAGAGGATCTGAGAGAATGGTGAGCTTCAAAGCTTGCAAAGCAATGTACGCATTTCGGAGTCGAGGATTCTCGAAGGAGAGAGATGGGTCTACTGATGTTACATTCTCAGCTTGAACGTAGGTGGTGATGAAGAAAAAGAAGAAAAAAGTAATGGAGCTGGTTTTCTTCATCTCAGATTAGACATCCGACGCTCCTACGAACCACCAGCGACTGAAGGGCTCCTCTCCGGCGGAGGGGATATTGATTGAAGAAGGTAGCTTTCTTTGTGCGATCTCGACTGGGCGACTGTGGATTTAGGTTAGATTAGATTTATGTTAGATTAGGTTTTAATTTAATTTAATTTGTTTTTAATTTAAAAAAAAAATAAGGGCAAAATGATCATTATTTAACAGTCAAAAGGCTTTTGACTAATAATTTTGGACGGCAGGAACTAACGGGTTCTATTATTTTGGTTCAGAGACCAAGTAGTCTAATATCCAAACCTTTAAGGACTATTCAGCATTTAACTCAAAATATTTTAATATTTTTATTGATAAATTAAATAATTAGAATAATATTATACTATATTATTCTAATTATTTTTACATAATTCCATAAAAATGTCTAAGAAACGAAGATGAGTTATTTTCATTTTTTATAAAAGTGATTAATAAAATAATATAAATCAAGCAGGTCACACCTTAATTGAACTGAAAAGTGAAAAAAAGTAATATATATAAAAGTTGGGAGTATTCTATAAATTAAAATATGAGCCGTCAGTTGAAAATGACTATGGCCTGCACCGGCCCAACCAACCCACTTACGGTAACCCAAGAAGGTTGGCCCACCAGTCCGCTGCTATTTGGCTAGATCTCAAGCTAAGCTTACAGAATCGGCTCGGCTCATTCCTTCACCATTTTCTTCTTGATAATTTTGGATAAACAATGATCATTAAAAATATTTTTTATTTTTACTTTTATTATAGACAATTAAGACAGTTACAATTACTTGTATCTAATAGACCTGATAAGAACCTAACAAATAATAGTTTTAGTTTTATTTTTTTAATTAAAAAAAACAGTATAATACTATTCCAAAATCTTAACACTAATATATTATATTATATTTTAACAATTAAATCTTCACAAACTAAACAACTCATACACACAAATAAGTAATAAATTATTATAATTAAGATTTCAACTCATCATCATCTACTTAGACATTAGTTATTCTGTTTTAACACTAAGAATTTATTTGATGAAAGTGTTTTTGGATTTTTTTTTTAAAGTTACAAAATCTTTGTATATTATTATATTTAATAATTGTGCTGATTTGACTAATTATAGTAAAAATATAATAAAAAAATAAAAAAATGGGAGGATTGTCATGCATAAAATGAGGCATTTTTATGATATGATGGAGGTTTGAACGACATCTATGGACATGATGAGACGTGATGGTATCTTATTAGCTCTTCCCTTTTTTTTGTTATCATATCATATTGGACTCCTTTTCATATATATTATTATTATTATTAATAATATTCCAACTTTTATTTACAGGGGTTTGTTTGATTTGAAACATAATTAAATTGTAATGGGAGGAGTTGGTAGGGAATAAAAACTTTAGAAGAACGTAAAACCTGGAGAGAATCTAGAAACTTATGCCGTCTCACATCCAAACGTCACCTTCCTTTCCTTTCCTTTCATTTCTACTTATAATTTATTTTTTAACAATATCAAACTTAAATATGTCAAAATATAAATAAATTTGTCACTCACTGCCACTTAATTATAAAAAAAACAGTTCAAATAAAAATACATGATTTCTCATAAGTTTATCAAAATAACTCAAACAATAATGAAAAAGATAATAAAAAGAAACTTAAAACTAAAAAAAATAAATCAATCGCCGTACTACAGGCTTATAAACTTTCAAAGACATAAGTACACAAGATTGATATTGTTTTTTTTAATTGGTTTATTATTAAAATATATTTTTATATTTAATAAAAATAAAGTAAGAGTGTTTTAATTGATGAAAATAGTAATTTGATGGTTACAAATTAATATAATATTTTTTTTAAACTTGAAAAAAATACAAAAAGAAAAACACATATCAAACTAGCTCTAAATTAGACCGGCAAAATAACAATGAGTTGTAACATTATGAAGGGTCACATATGAAAGGTCACAAATGAAGCAAGCCACTTTTGGACCCAAATGAAAGTTCACCTCTTCTCTATTGCCTATGATAAACCACATTTTCTTATATATTTTCAATTAACAAAATTATTAAGACAACAAATAATAAAGAAAATAATTATCCCTCTAATTAAATTGAAAATCTTCATCAACTAGCTAGTAACATTCACCAACAAGTGAGGACTTGCCAACAACTAATAAAATTACAAAAGTGCCTTCCGAAAAGATGATTGAGAGATTATAAATTAATTTTTAGATGTTTTTCTGAAAAAAAAAAGGACAACAAATTAAGTATGCAGCCTGCAAACATATTTAACCAAGCGTAGAATTTATCGCATGACGGGCTTAAACCCAGGAACTTAGAGTTAGTATCCACCTCTAATTGTCGCTAGGCTAGAAGAGAAGATTAATTTTTAGAGGTTAGAGCTAAGTTAAACGAGTGAACAAATTTAGTTTTTATCAATGTATTTAAAATAATTCTATATAATCAAATATTATTTTATTTATTATCAGTTAATCAAATCACTATATTTATCAAATAATATATTAAAATATATTTTATTATTAAATATTAATCTTTTAAGTATTTCTTTTTGAAAATCAACACCAATCAATTTTTTTTTAAATAATTTAAAATTTATTAAAATAAATTCAAACCAAATAATTGGTTTTGATAAATATGAACATTTTTATAAATAAGTTGAAACCCATCGTTCTACAAATAATAATATATATATAATAATTTAGAAATAAATAAATATTAAATGGAGAAGAGAGGAGAAGAGAGGAGAGGAGAAGAGAGGAGAGGAGAGGAGAGGAGGGACCATTTATTATATAGAGTCTCCCTTTCATCATTTATTTGTTGATGGAATTATTGTACCCACGCCTATAAGGCCACCATTGACCTAATTCCCCTATCTATCTCTTCTATATAGACCACACCTTCTTACCAAATAATGGCTATAGGATATAAATATATACATTTAATACAATAATATCTTATATTAGTTTGATTATAACTATCAAAAATATTATAAAAATACTTTAAAAAACAAGTTAAAAATATTATCAACGAACAAACATGTTACATGAAATATAATGTTAACAAGCCTGGAGATCATCGAGAATATCAATGAGTTCAATGACCTCCATCGATTTTCCAGAAAATATCTCCGCATCGTTATAATAATAACGTTATAGAGTAAATGAATTAGTCGATCACGATCATTTAACGTTGTAGGTTCATTTTGAGTCAAATAGTTCACTAACAAATAATTGAGATATAGATTAATCGACTCAATCCAAATGAGTTTGCAATTTTTATCCAAACATTTCAACAACCGACAATTGACTCATTCATCACTCATTTAATATCAATAATGCTTCAAATTGAACTAATCACTCATTTACAATGCAAAACAAATGATGTGTCGTTCGCAACACATTCTGCAACGACTAATTATAATACACATTTTCAGTCTAACATCTTTACATAAAATACATGACATTTAATAATAATAAAATGAGATTTTAAATGATATTAATAATATTAGTTTTTATTGACAATAGGATATGATAATATTTTGATCTTACCTTTTCATTAATACAATAAACTTAATCCCCGTGGTGTTGTCTTAAGATTAAATTAAATTAAATGATATATATATATATTTCACTATCTTTCTCTATTATAATTGGAGGGTTAGTGGGCATCATACTAGTTCCATAAATTAAGAAAATAATAATAATAATAATAATAATTAAATGAATTTAATTGTACATACACTATTTATAATTTACACAATGCACAATATATATTGTAATGACCATGAGTGGACATTCCTAATGAAAAAAAAAGTTAAATAGTTTTTGAAAAATGAGACTAAATAAAAATATATATAGATAGATATATATATTTGAGTGGATATTAAAATTTGAAGGGATTATTATTTATGAATATTTCCTAAAGTCATAAATGTGCATGCTAAAAAGCATTGATATGCTGATAATAATTTGGATAAAATAGTGCACCGAAGTTTGATATTAAAACTATTATTGCCATTTTCGTCGTGCCTATGATTACATGGAGATTGCCACCACCAAATCTATTAATAATATAAACCACTTTACTAATATTATTCACAATTCATTTATCTTTTTATAATTTTAATAAAAAAAATATTAAATGTTGTACGTGATTTGTAAATTTCAGACCCACTAGAATATATATTTTTTAATCTATATAATAAAATATTAAATTTTCATCATTTACATTATTATTTTTATTAACTAAAAAAATATTAATCAAAATTTTGAAATGGAAGGTTTATTCAAACTAACTCAAACCCAAAAAAAGAAGAAGTTCAATAACAATTATTTTAATTAACAAATGTTAGAAGATATGAAGATATTCTTTTTTTATATTAGTATAAATATTAATGTTATTATTACCATGATAAACAAATATAAAATATATATCTAAGAGTATTAAAACATCTTAAAATATATATGATGATTTTTATTAATAATTAAAATATATAGATTATAAACTTATAATCAAATTTCAGTTGAGTTTTTATTTATTTGCAAGTTATTCATACAATTAAAATCAAGGAAATTAGTTTATCTTTCCTTCATCAAAGACCAAGCTCAATATCAAGTCAACAGTCAACGAGGGCAAAACACAAAATGCAACAAAGATGAGATTGAAAGAGATAATGTCTAGTTTGGTTCAGCTTAAATCGTTTAAATAAATTATGTCAACAAATATAAACTATCGTAAATAAATAAAATCAAAATACTTGAACGTCTAACTAATAAGCCTAATAATTTAAAGTAAATAAGAAGAATAGACCAAAATATTAAACCTATCAAATAGCTTAACATTTCAAATAACATAATACGAACATTTAACTATAAATGATTATAAATTTTATTCAAGTGTAATTTTAAAATTCAATAGTTTCATATCTACTAAAACAAATTCATAAGTCTAAATGTGATTTTTTACTTGAAAGAATATCTCAATCATGCTTAATCTAACCATTTATATAAACTATTTAAAAATAACACAATTTCAATAATAAATTAAAATATAAAAAACCTTTAATTTAAAATTTTTAATTATACAAAATCACCAAAATAATAAAATTATTTGATAAGAATACAAGATGAAACCAATAATGACATTTCGGTTAAAAGGAAAAAAAAGACCAAAAAGTGCATACGCTCGAAAATGATCGCGTGGGATGAGTGAAGAAACGTCGTCGTCATCCTCCTCCACGTAAGAAAAGGGCAATTAGGGTAATAAAAGAATAGGAAGGGACAAAAATGTCCTTGCAAAGGGTGGCGTGCTTTAACGGCATAAAGGTTCCTTAAAAGTCTCTGTGGCCACCCTGTAAAATTACAGTCCCCTACTCTGTTTAGTGTTTCATCTTCTTCTTCATTCTCTCTTTCTCTCTCTAATTCTGCGTTCTTCAGAGGGAGCTATAGAGAGACAAATGCAGCAGAAGAAGATACAGGCTACCATCATTGATACGTATGTACATTGAATTGAAGATAGAGATAGAGATAGAGATAGAGAGAGAAAGAGAAAGAGAAGCAGATATCTCGAGATGTGCTCCCTGACCTGACCTGACCTGGGAGAGATCTTCGCGGATCAGTGGCGATTAAAAGCAAAGGCGGCGAAGAAGTTAAGTAGAGAGAGAAACGAACAAATATATTGAATTCGTACAGACATAATTTGGTTGTTGAATCATAGCATCTTGAAATAAATGAGAGAGAGAAGAACAGCAGTCATTATTATTATTATTATGCTCGCTCCTTCCTCCATTTCTGTCCCGTTGTGTTTGTATTTGAGCTATTAGCAATGCCTGTTCCTTTCGATACAGACTTTTACTACTAGTGTTATTATTTATCCTATTTCCAACAACTGCATCGATCGCTCTTTCCTTCTCTGCAATTTCTCACGAAGATGAAGTTCATGAAACTCGGTTCCAAACCTGATGCCTTCCACACAGAAGGAAACTGTATAAGGTACTCTTGCTTATTACTCTTTCCTTTCTTGTGTAAATGTTTACTTATCTGTTTCTTCTTCCTCTGCTAAGAATTATTAGGTTAGGTTATTTGAATTCCTTTCATGTTTGTGCTTGAATTGTGTAACTGCTTTTTATCATTTGATAGTTGGATGAAACTTGAAGAAGATAGGAAGGAGGAGGATATTTTCTTATCTATTCAAATTGGTTATGATTTTATTGTTTGTTTTGATTGAAAGCCATCACACTCTTTGTGTGGTCAAGTTTGTTATTTGTGTGGTCAAGTTTGTTATAACTGTTCATAGATTTGGACCACCTAAAAGAAGAAGTTAACCATTTTTTTATTTTCTTTAACCTAGATCTTTTTAATAACATATTTTAATGTATAATTTTGTTCAAGATATTTTTATGGTTACATATTTGGAGTTAATGGGACCACACCACCATTGTTAAACTTAATTTTTAGCCCTGGTTGAGCTAAAAAAAATAAATTGCTGGCTATGGGGTTCGAACCCATGCGCACTGATGTGCAGAAGATCTTAAGTCTTCCCCCTTAACCTCTCGGGCAAACCAGCTTATTGGTTGTCAATTGTCATGTTTAATTGCTAATCTTGAACTGAGTTATTGAGTTGACTAGGAAAGTTATATTCTTGCAGGTTTGTTTCAACCGATCTGATATCAGATGTGATAATAATTGTTGGCGAGGTCAAGTTTCACCTTCATAAGGTAATTCTTAGTTACTCTGTAAATTGTTTTTTTTATAATGTATGGACTAGTAAAAAATTAGATTTAGCGCTTAACATAATATTATGAAATACAATTTTCTATGAAACAATATAATTGGGAAGAATTGAACTCATGTTAGAATAGTCTATTATAAATTTTGAATAGATAAAGGTTTAATAAGTGAGTATATCAATCTTCTTGATTTAATTGCAGTTTCCACTTATTTCGAAGTGCAATCGCTTACAAAAACTCATACACAAAGCGAATGAGGAGAATTCAAACGAGATATGTTTAGTCGACTTCCCAGGTGGTCCCAAATCATTTGAGATTTGTGCAAAATTCTGCTACGGGATGACGGTTACTCTCAGCGCATACAATGTCGTGGCTGCACGATGTGCGGCAGAGTATCTAGAAATGACGGAAGAAGTTGACAAAGGGAACTTAGTTTTCAAAATTGAAGTATTTCTCAACTCGACCATATTTCGAACGTGGAAAGATTCCATTATCGTCCTACAAACGACCAAGCCTCTTCTCCCGTGGTCGGAAGAACTAAAGGTGGTGGGACGATGCATAGATTCCATTGCCTCGAAAACGTCTGTTGACCCATCGAATGTTACGTGGTCGTATACTTATAACCGCAAGTTACAGGAGACGCCTGATAAAATAACAGAGATCAGGCTGAAACAACAGCTAAATGATAAGATTGATTCAATTCCTCCTAAAGATTGGTGGGTTGAAGATATATGCGATCTGGATATCGATCTCTATCGGAGGTTTATGGTTGCGGTTCGATCAAAGGGGAGAATGGACGGTAACATGATAGGCGAGGCCTTGAAAACGTACTTAACACGTTGGTTGCCGAATTCTGTTGAAGTTTTGGTTTCCGAGTCTCAGCGGAAGAGACAACGAGGTTTGATAGATATGATTGTTGGCCTATTGCCTTCTGATAAGTCGGCTTGTTCCTGTGGTTTCTTGTTGAAGTTATTGAAATATGCTGTTCAAGTTGGAGTAGAGGATACTGCCATGGAGGATTTGATGAAGAGAATTAGTATGAAATTGGATGAGGCTTCAGTTAATGATCTTTTGATGATGACCCCTCCTGGGGCGTCGAGAAGTATGAAATACGATGTTGAACTTGTCCATAGCCTAGTTAGTCGTTTTATGACTAACGATTATGTTGAAGACGAAACGGAGAGGAATGCGGGTGGTGGTTTTGGTTTGGGATGCGGATCTATATTGGATGTGGGTAAACTGATTGACGACTATCTTGCGGGAATTGCTTATGATCCTAACCTTCCTCTTTCCGTTTTCGTCGAATTGGCTCGTTTGATTCCATCGTCGGCTAGGCCAATTCATGATGGTTTGTACAAAGCCATTGACATCTATTTGAAGGTACAATTCATGTTGGTTTATACAACTTGTTTGAAGTAGGTTTTTCTTTTTGGTTGAAATAATCAGATTTTTTTAAAAAAAAATTACTTTATTGGAAAATATATTTTTACTTAAAAATGTTATTAAAAACAAAATATTAGAGTTTGTTCCTTTTTGGAATTAAAGAAATAAACAAGATTATTTGACTATAATCTTGTTTGATCCTTTTTAAATGAACTGGTTGTTTTTCTTTTTTATCAACCTATCCTTAGCTTTAATGATTTTATTTGGTCATTTTAGTTTCTAATTTGATTGAAATGTGATAATTTATAGAATGTTATTGAAGTGATTCACCATGGAATATGTAAAAATCCAAATAATCCTTCATCATACAATCTTATAATATACACTTATCTCTTCCAATGAATGACCAACCATTTTATTTGGTCTAACAGGAGCATCCAAATGTGACAAAAGCCGAACGAAAGAAGGTTTCTTCACTTATGGACGTAAAGAAATTAACGGCAGAAGCATCCGCACACGCCGCCCAAAACGAGCGTCTCCCACTCCGAGTTGTAGTCCAGGTCCTATTCTTTGAGCAAGTTAGAACATCTTCTGCAATTCAGCCGAAAAATGATTCATATTCAGACTGGGAGAAATCGGTTGTAGTAGAAGACCGAAGGTCATTGAGAAAACAACTGAGCCAGGTTAAGATATCTCGCAGCGAGGAGACGACGAAATATGGTAAGTTGACGAAAAAGGGTAGCAATGGTCGAGAAAGTGGTTCTCAATTGTTGCCTTCTAGGTCAAGACGGATATTTGACAAAATTTGGATGACTGTTGGAAAAGGTCACGGGAATAGAGAGAATTCTGAGACGTCGGGCAGTTCTCGTAGCCCGACAGCTTCTATGGTTCAGGTGGAGGCGAAATCGTTTAGATCGTTATCAACTAGAAACAGAAGGAATTCGATTTCGTGATAAGCTTTACAGTAGGTTCTTTATGTGTTTGTTGTTAAATGTGCATATTTTCTTCAGGGAGGAATTTGTGTTTTGTTGAACTCTGTTTCTTTCTTTTAATTGTATTTTTGTCACAATTTTATTATTAACTTATTTTCTTTTCCCACCTAATATTTGAATTTACAGTTCAACTGACAAAATTAGAGGACTTCAGAGGAAAAAAAATGTTCTTGTTATTTTATATATTTTGTGTAAAATTATAGAAATATTAGAGTGGTATCATATATTAAGTAAAGTTAGATGAGTTGAGAGTTTTTAAATTCGTAAAAATTTATAGTTTATGTAAGAGTTTAATTTCAAAAAATAATAAATATATATTATTATTATTATTTATATATAATTAAGTATTTTATACTTAATTAATTTTAAAAAAATTTATATATTTAAATATAAAATTAATTAAAAAATAATAATAAGTAAATAATACTACTAAAAAATTATAATTAAAAAAATAAAATTAATTTATTTAAATAAAAAATAACTTTATTTTTTAATTTTTAAATATAAATTTGTGTTTTTAAACGTAAAATTGTATAAAATCGTAAAATCGAAATTATTTATAAACTCGTAAAATTTTATTATCGTAAATTTAAAATCGTAAGAGTTTACTTTTTTAAAAATTTACTTAAAACCAGACTCGTTAACCTAATGTGAAATCGTAAAATTATAAGATTTTAAAAGTTAACTCGAGATTTTAACCACGTTAAATGAGTTTGTTCAAGATCACGCGGCTAAATGAAATTATAATTTGATTATTTTTTATAAAAAATATTATTTTATATAATTTAAAAAATAATTAAAAAAGAAAAAACTGAAGTAAATCAGTAAATGCCATCCCAATTGTCATCCATAGGAGGCTGCTTACCTAAAATTAGTTTTTTTTTATTCTAAAATATATGGAATAATGGGCTTGAGTTATTGGGCTTGAATGGTTTTAATTGAAGACCAGGATCTTGACCATTAGGCCGGTTGAGGTTTGAATGGAGGGCAATGACCAAAAAAGGAAGCCGGAGATTAGGAAATTAAGCTGAACACTTTAGCTTAGGTCACCTTTCTTCGTCCTATTTTGCCTTCGTCAATACTCAATGCGAACGGTTCTCTCTCTTTTCCATCTTTCTACAACATAAAACAGCCTGGCGATCGATCGATCAAAGACTACTGGAGCTCTATTCTCGCCAAGCTCAGACTGCATCGGAACTTCTCCGCCACAGTATTACTTATTATCCGGCGACGATGAACAGTGTTGTTCACATTTCTGAAGGTACTGCTTCGAATTGATGAAGTTACAGTCAACTATTGAGATCTAGACAGGTTCGTCACTGTTATTTTTTTTCCATAATTTGTCTTGTACAATATATGTTTTGAAACTTGAGATTATTGTTTATTACACCGAAATGAGAAATTCATCGATGAAACATGACATGTATAAATCTGAATTGTAGCGTGAAACCTCCATTGGGCATGTTTCTAATGGATTTCAAGTTTTAGTATGGCTTGCGAATCATTTACTTGATAGACAATGTATTATTCGCTTTGCGTGTCATTTCCTCCAGAATTAGTGCATATCCGTATCCTAATCTATAGTTAAGTCATATTTTGAAAGTCGACTTCTTAATTTGTAATCACATTCTATTAGATTGAAGAGTGGATATCGTTTATAAGATGGAATTTGAGTTCACGAGAGTATTCTTGGTAAGAAGCAATCTGGATTTATTACAATGGTGCTTAATTTTCTACTGAGAAGACATTCTAATGGAACTTTCAGCTTAGTGGAAGCTAACATCAGATTGAGAGTTTGTTTGACTGAGAACATCATAGACATGAAAGATAATCTCAATCTTATCCATAATTACTATAAAATTGAAATTAGGACAGAAACAATCATTTCTATATTATTCAAGTTGTGAAGAATCATTGATTACACAAGTTATAATCATATCATGTACTAAAGTTTCTATAGGTTTTAACATCTGTTTCCTTGACTGCTAAGGATACAGGAATAATCCTATCATGTATTTGGTTAAGTGGTTGATTTCGGTTTGGGTATTATGTTAGCATTAAAATGCTTTACGAATCACCAAACCCAAAGGTTGAGCTAATAGTCTTTTGCTTGAAAATTACAAATGAGATTTCTGAACTCATATGTGTCAAGTTGTAAGAAAATAGAATAGAATTTAAAGATGTGAATAAAGCTGAGGGGTTAAAGTGTAAACAATAGATAGCATTCGGATGAATTTACTTAATGAGTACGCTTAAAATCCTCAAAGCCGAATTCCAGATCAATAAAATCGATTCTTGAAATACATAGTTTTGCGTTCTCAAGTTTGTCTTCCAATTGCTTATCTTGACTAAGAAATCTTTGATCTTCACACACGTCCCCTTTTGTTTATTATGTCTGACAGTGATACTTTTATATTCTAGCTCTTATCTTGATGCTTGGGAAATAAGAAGACTGAATATGAAGCAAAGGACCTCTCATAACACAAAGGGTCAGATGCACAAACAATTCCAAGGAGATGGAACAAATTGGATACTTATTGCTGGTGGTGCCTTGCTGAGTAGTCTATCGATTAGATTGGGATACAAGCTGAAGCAGTCCCTTGATTCAAGGCAACAAGGTAACAGTTGCACTGGTTTGGAAATCATACTTGTAGTAAAGTTTTTTTTTTTTGTATTTTTTTTTTTTGCATATTTTGAGTTCATAGACATCGTCATCTTTCCAAAGTTGATGAAATGATTCAGGCTCTGAGAGTACTGTTGAGCGGAAGAAGTCAGGAGGACGTCGCTTGCGCTCCAACGGATATTGTGTATCACAAGAAGATGACGAGTCTTATAACTATATTTCAGGTCCTTCCCTTGGCTCTACTCTGAAAGAATGTCTTTGTTCGTTACATACTTACATTTCATCTTGCTATGATTATCAATCCTCTATTTTCAAATTTGAACTTTCAACATATTTTAACTTGTCCTCTATTTTTTAATCATTTGATGCCCTAGAAAATGTTTAAGATATTGTTTATCATAATTTGAACTCTTATTCTTTTCACCTAAACTTGGCAGTATATCAGCTATATACCATTCAATAATAAAGTTTATGATACTTGAACTACAACTTTTTTATTTTGTTTCTGAAATTGAAACTTAAGGCTTTGTTTGATTTAGGGATTTGAATGACTGAGTGGTTATTTTCACATAAACGTGTTATGATACTAAACTTCAATCTTCTTCTTTGTTTTTGTTTCTGAATTGAAAATAAAGGCAGCTTTGTATTGATCTACGGTAATTTGAATAACCAAGTGGTTATTCAAATAACCATGTTTGATGTAGGTTGTTTAATATATCTAATAAGTGTATTATGGTAGATGATGTAATTGATGAGTAAATTGTTGATTGGATAGTAGGTATCTAGAATTAATCACAAATAACCTACATCAAGAATTTGTTTGATGTAGTTTTTTTTTGAAAAAGGTCTTGCTTGTTGAAATGGATTATTCGGAATGACTAAAATATCCTTTGAATTTTACTTAATAAGGGTAATTTGGTATTTTTGTTGATAATTTGTTTTATTATTTGGATTAATTCTAATAACCTACTATCTAATTAACCATGGACTCATCAATTACATCATTGACCAAAATACTCTCTATTTAAAAAAAACATGGCCCAAATGGGCTTAAAGCTCGAACTACGATGTTATGGTTATGAATGAGCCTTCTCCAACTGTTATATTTGTTTGATCTGATTTTCCCTGAATTGGATTATGCCAACAGGAACTCCTGGCAGGGTAGAGATAAAACATCAAAACGGTAACCAATTTTCGACCGAATCCGAAATGGCACTGCCTCTAGCAACAATTCCCCCATCCGATTACAACAAAGATAACGGTGTAATGTGGGCATCATCACCCGACCGTCTGGAACTTCCTCAGAAACCATTCCACCATTCAAACAGTTCTGAATCACCTTGTGTATCTGAATCGGGTTCAGACATCTTCAGCAAACGAGAAGTTATTCAAAAGCTTAGACAGCAGTTGAAGAGAAGAGACGACATGATAATGGAGATGCAGGATCAGATTGTGGAGTTACAGGGTTCGCTATCGGCTCAGTTGTCTCATTCATCCCACATGCAATCTTTGGTGGATAAATCGAATCTAGATCTTATGGATTCGGAGAGAGAGATCCAACGGCTGAGGAAAGCAATTGCGGATCATTGCGTGTCACAGGTTAGTCCGAATGGGAATGTGTTTGGAAACGGGCATTCGGGAATGGAAATGGAATGCTGTTCTTCTTCTTTGAAAGTTGAAATGCTGAAGAAGGAAGTGGTTGAGTTGAAGGAAGTGATTGAAGGAAAGGAATATCTTTTGCAGAATTATAAGGAACAGAAAACCGAGCTTTCTGTTAAGGTTAAGGAATTGCAACAAAGGTTAGATTCTCAACTTCTTAATATTTTGTAGGGTTTATGTACATTCTTGCTGCTTTGTTTTGCCTATTATTATTATGTTGCCTTTTTTAGGGTTATGTTAAAATTAAAATTTTGGTAGTTTGGTTTGTATGTTGTGTATGCAAAGTTTGAATTGAACCTATATAGTCAGGCTGTTATTTGTTTGATTTTATATTACGGATTGTTTTTGTTTAAACTTCACAGTTAAGGTTGATTTTAACAATTCAATTTGGAGAAATATATGGATTTGCAGATTCACTCTCCAAGGGAATAAACTCAAAACAAAAACTCTGGCATTAAATTTCAACTTACACCACAAAAGTTGATTTAAAAGTAAATTTGAAGTGATTCTCAAACTTTCGAATCTCTCCCAAAAAACATTAGAATTAGGGATGACAATGGGTAAGATTATCACCTAGACAAGCTTTGGGAATTGGGGACACGACGAGAAACATAACGGGCAGCATATTTCCAACGATAAATCTCCTTTTCTCTTTCGGAAATCTTTAGCTTGGCAGACTCTAAAGCAGCTTCCAAATGATGTATTCTTTCTTTTTGTCTAATCTCCAATAGCCCATACAACCTTCTCTCAAGCTCCATTGGACAAACAGCAAAGCTTACTTCTTCTGCATGATCAACAACTCCTCCTCCAAAGTTCACATTCACTATGCTCTCTTCTTGATGATGATCAGAAGCATCCCCAAAAGTCATCTGAAAGATTTAAAACATATTTATTTGTTTCAGAAAAAGACTCAAAGCAGTATTTAAATGAAAATCTAACCTCCATTGATTGTTGTTTTTGGTATTCTGATGATGTCTCTTCATCATCATTATTCAAATGGAGCTGCATAAGTTCCATTTCAGCTTTAAGTTCTGCCTCAAGCACCACCGATCGATCATATGACACAGAATTTTCCGAATCCACAATGCAGTTTGTTGTTTCAGACGGTTTAGTGAGAATACTGTTCTTCTTCTGGCTAGATTCGTCTTTCACATTTTGAAAAAGCAATTCCATCTGAGTTCGCAATTCAACCATTTTGTTGAGTTCATTCTTGCTTATAGATAGAAGATGAAGAAAACCTAGACCTACTGCCATGTTGAAACAGGTATCCTTCCCATATTGTCCTGTACAAAGATGAATTGCAGGGATCAAAGATCCAAGCTCATTCTAATCAAACTAACAGCATATGGATCAAACAATAATAAACACTCGAGATCAAATCAATGTTTAACATTCATAATCGCAAGCCATACGGAATTGAAGGAAATTCAAATAAAGTACCTGCAACTCCGATGGAGTCGAGATCTTTATTAGATCTAGATTCTTCAGGCAAACATCTGATTTGGTGTTTACTCTGATCTCTATCCAGTTCTTCTAGCTTAGATCCTTGTAATTCCTCCTTGATCGTTTCTACTTTTACATCTTCAACCTTAGCCAATTCTCTCTGCTTCCTCCTCCGCCTGAGCAACTTAGAGAGCATCAATCGCGGCGACAAGCAATCGAGACCATGGAAACTATCATTTCCTTTCATTCTCGTTGTTTTCCTGCTGGTTTGAAGCTGATGGACGAAAGCTGAACCGTCCGCGTAATCATCGTGACCATCGGTTACCGCATTGGCAAGATGCATCTTACGATTCCAGAAATTGAATTTGATTTGAATTCAATTTCTCCATCGGCTCGTGGCGATATATATATATATATATATGGATGAGTGAGAAACTGATCAATAAATGCGGAGGCATAGCCGTCAGGATCTATGAGATGGAAATGGAGGGAAAAACTGTTAACTGTTCTTCTTCTTCTTCGAATTACAATGATTGAACTCATAAATGAGCTCACGAGATATCCATGAATTATTTAGACAATTTTTAAAATTTGCAATAGTTCCTTTACTATTTTGAACTTATTTGAAAAATGTTAGGTAATATATAAGTAGGACTAAGTTTGTAAATAATTACATCATTCAAATTGTGAGAAATTGCAAAAACGAGATCCGGGTCTTCTACAAGTCCTTAAACGAGCCAGAAAAGGTCGATTCGGAGCAGAGTTCGGGATACCTCCTAACAAACTAGACAGATTTCGTAGAAAAAAATATCGAACAAAAACCAATTATATAAGTGAATTTTAGTCGATATTAATTAAACCTATAATTCTTTCTTCAATTAACCTGACCAATCATATAAGTGGATTTTGGTCAATATTAATTAATATTAATTAAATCTATAATTCTTTTCCGGAAAATAGACTCCAAACTGATTAAGAGAAATCAAATTCATTACGATTTTAATTATCATTTTTTAATTTTAAACTCAATAATATTTTAAGAAATTAGTAAATTTAATTGTTTTTTTATTAAATGGATCGTCCTTTTTATTAAATGGTGACTAAATAAATTTATTTTCAAAATTTTTCAGTGATTCTTAATGTAAAGTCCAGTCAATAAAATGATTAGTAGAGTATTATTTTAGAGTGTGAATATTTTATTAAATTTTATAATTAATATCATTAAGATCACTATATATTTATGAGACTTTTCATGAATTGCGATGATATACAAATTGTGTTACTATATCTTTTACATGATATTTTTTCGTTAGTATAAAAATTTAATAATTTATAAATATGACAATATTATGTTGTTATGGATTCATATATTTTTAATTTAGTTTAATTCATTTGTCAATGGATGCATTTTGATAATTAGATAGAGTCCAACCGTTTACACCCTACCCTTAACTAATGTGATTATTATATTATTTATGTGATAATCAAGATTTAATAATAAAATTAAAATTTATAATAAAAAATTTCGTTCGTTATTATATTTTATGAATAATGAATTCATGATGTAAGAGGTGATAAAATGAGAAACTTTAAGAAAGAGAATGAGTTAAATTCTGGAAGAAAAAAAAAAAAAAAGTGTATTATTCAATTTTTTATTACAAACAATTATTTATTGTTTATATAAAAGTTTCATTAATAACTAATTAATTACCATTAAATAAATTAATTAAAAAGTATTAAAATTATTTAACACTTTTAGTTATTAATTAATTAATAATTTATTAAACTATTAACATTATTTTTACCTTCTTCAGATAAACGTAATAGAAACAAAGTTTCAATTTGACAAAAAAAGTCAATAAAACATTAAACTACGATGATGCGGTCATTGTCTTCAGCAAACCCAATTCGGCAAACTCTATTTTTTTTGAACTAATCAATACAGAGTTCAATCTTCGTTAGTCTATCCATAACAATCGAATGATCTTTTCTTCATTAGTTGTGAGCTTTCATCCTTTTTGCAGCTTTAATTTTTTTGTTTTTATTTTTAAAGAAAGTCAATTTAGCATTCTTTTTGGTATTTGATGAATAATATCGATAAATCATTTTCGACAATTGCAAGAGAATCTTACTCTACTGCTTGAAAATTATCAAAATCTCATTTTGATTGACAAGCCGTCTTCACATCTACAATAATTTTTCAAAGAAGTCATTTTAGCATTTTTTTCATTTTTATCGATGTCAGTAAAATTGATCTCTTAGATAGTTTAGCTGAAGAACACTTCTCCATCAATTGTTTTTGAACTTCATTTCTTTATTTCTCCTTAACCTAGTTTTCAAAAATTTAGCATGATATTAAAACTCCAAAGTTAAGGATCTTGAAGAGTTTTCCGCTGTTTCTATCGGTGGTTGGAGCAGCCATTGATAAAGGGCTTTATTTATTATTACTGTTGAAAAAGAAGATTTACATATGAACAAGAAGATAATGGAGGGATGTCGAAGCAGACGGATGAGAGCGATCGGACTTCCCCATCATATGCGAGGATGAGAGGATCGGACTTCCCCATCATATGCGAGTCCTGTCTAGGTGACAATCCGGACTTCCCCATCATATGCGAGGATGAGAGGATCGGACTTCCCCATCATATGCGAGTCCTGTCTAGGTGACAATCCGTACAATCGAATGACAAACATATTATGATACGGAAGACAAGATTTGTACGAGGCTCTTTACTGTTTCTATCAAAGATTTGTTTGAGGAGAAAAATGTATGTATATTGTATTATTCAAGTTGCTTATTACAAACAATTATATATATTCTTATTACAAACAATTGTATATATTCTTTATATAGAAGTTTCATCAATAACTAATTAACTATAATTAATCAAACTAATTAACAACTATTAAAACTAATTAACAGTTTTAATCTAACTAATTAATAATTTATTAAACTGTTGTTATTATTTTTACAAAATGAGAGTGGTAAGAATAAGTGTAATAAAAGAGAGAAAATAGAAATTATTTATTTTTTCAGCCAATTAGATTGCGCTACATTATTTCCTATTTCAAATTTCTCACTCAATCATTTCTCATATAAGAATGATTTTTTATATATAAAAGAAGCAGAATAAAATTCTGAAAGTATGTGACGAAAGTGAAATTTAGATTTAAGACTTTAAGAAGTATTCTTAGCAAAAAAATTCAATAAAAAAATATTTCAAAATAATTGCGAGAATATTTTAAAATAATTGCGAGAATACATATTCAAGTGCATTATTGATGGCATTTGCGTTGAAAGAAAAAATATGAGGAAAATTTGCCTCTTTTAAACTTATTTCATCGATACGCCACAAATCTTCTATATAATTACTGACTTTATCACTCATTTTCATTTCATCGACATCTTCACAGATCTTTTATCCTCGTACGTTTCCACAACATTTTGCAGAGTAAAGTTAAATCTAGTGAGAAAAATGCGTTTGAAGAAATAAAAACATAGTTGCCCGCTTCGAATTGCTTTTTTCCGCTATTTCGGTTCCATTTTATTTATGATATTTATTTATCATAAATAATTTATAATATTCAATAATATTTATAACATCTAGGAACGAAATCAAAATTCATTCTCGTTTTACATATCAACTTGATTATTCTATTGCGTGTGACCCATTATGACTTCTCATTTATTACCGAGTGATCTGAGTTGGGTTGAAAATCTAAGAGGGTTCTCTACAATCCCTCTTAATCCGAATTTTGATTCAAGATCCAAAACTTCACTATATTTGAATAGAAGAAATATTTATCATTTGAAGTCTGAAAGTGACCCTTGCTCACTCAAAAATTCTTTTTGGATGTTGTAGTTCTCCAAACACGATGATTAGACCTTTTGCATCAAACTAAGACACACTCCGAATGAATGACACCGGTCTCAAGTTGTCATTTAATGTTTAGATACCTTCCACGTTGATACAAACGAATGCATGAACACTCATTTGTCCCATAAGCCAATTGTGATATGTTCCACTTAATTTCTCGTGGCCATTACACGGGACCATTTTGAGCCCATGACCTACAAAGTCTTGGTCTTAACATTCATTTGATATCAAGCAGAACACATCATTTGACCTACAACTCACGTTAGGTTAGGTCTTTCGTAAGCAAGGAAAGTTATTTTGGAATGAAACCTATGAGAGTATATTATTTGAATTTGTCAATGAATTTAACCAACTATCTTTTAGGAATTCTTTAACAATGATCCTACGTGACTAGGTAAAAAAAGATTAAAATCGAAATTTCATGGGCTGGCACTTTATAAATACGATATTGAGATTAGTAGAGTGCATTTTGACTGGATGATATTGGCAACAATCATTCATATTCCTGCATATTACTTCTCTTCCTAGAGTTAACAATTGGATCAACTTCCTGTACAATAGTACCTCGAGAGCCTTCGACGGTGACATTCTTAGGTCATCAAACTTTCTACGAAGCCCATAAGTAGTGGCGGTCCTTTGTTGTGGAGGTGACTGCATGAGCTTGGTTAGGAGGGGCAATCATACGTCGTTTCGAGCATATGTTTAATATATATACATATTTTTTTTTTGGTAGATGCAAACAAGTAAGAAATTGTGAACACCGAATTCACATTGTCAATCATTGTTTAAACTATTCTACATCACATATCCATACAAACATGAAGCTATGTCCATTGTAGAATTTTTATTATCACTTTCCATTCTCAAAATAGTTCATTAAAATTACTTCTAAATGTTTCCCCCGAATTATCCTATAAGACATAGGGAACTAGAGGATTTGGGAGGCCGTCCTCTTTACAGGAGCTAGGGTATGATATTTATATAGTGTTGTAAGAAAATTAGGTTAAAACTTCAAGCCTATCCCATGAAATTCGATATTAATCATTTTTGACCTAAATGGGTTAATTTAAGAGTAGTTGTCCTTATAGAAACCATGATTAAAACGTGTTTTATTTATTTAATGTTAAAATATTTTTATTTTAATAAAAATGCACATAGTATTAACATAATTTTTTGTTTTTTAATTTATTGAGACCGAACTGTTTTTGAATTTATTGAGACCGAACTTATGACAAACTGTATACGTATTCTCAATAAAAAAAATAAATTTTATAAATTTGAGGAAACAACTCCTCTCGATAATAGTTAACTTTGAAAACTGCTAATCAGCTCAAAATTTTCTGTCGGCCGTTGATGAAATAAAAATTTAATATGAGAAATAATATTCAAATTTTTATTTCACTTATGCAACGATACATAATTTTTATAAAAATATATGATAAAATTCACAAAACATAATTAAAATAGATATTTATGAAAATTTCAAATGAAAAAATAAATTAACCTAATTTGTCCCGATGTAAGTAATAGAAAACAATAAATAATTGAGATTTCTAAGATAAATTGGCAACCACAAAAAGTAATTATTTGAAATTAAATGCACGAATAAGATAAATAGTACATACGGTCCCCCCTCTTCCTCACAGACAGTATGAAAATGGTTCGTCTATTATTACAAAAATGCCAAACGGACCTCCTCCTCCTCCCTCACTTTGCACGTCTCTCCATGAATGGACGGGACAGGACCCACATTCAACCTAAACGGCATCGTTTGTTTACTTATTTGGGTAAGGTTACTCCACCTGTTCGTCTCTCATTCGTCCAATCTCAGATCTCCTACGGTCCCACCACTTCACTCATCATCATGAAGATCAAGATAGGACTCTGAATTTTCTTGTCATTCTTTTAGAGAGAGAGAGAGAGAGAGAGAGATTATGGGAGGAGGAGGAGGAGGAGGAGAGAGTTGGGCTATGGCGGGGAAGTTATGTGATTCGTGTAAATCGGCGACGGCTACGCTATTCTGCCGACCGGATTCAGCCTTCTTATGTGTTCCATGCGATTCCAAGGTCCATGCCGCAAACAAGCTCGCTTCACGCCATGCTCGCGTTTGGATGTGCGAGGTCTGCGAGCAGGCGCCGGCGTCAGTCACTTGTAAGGCTGACGCTGCCGCCCTATGTTCTACCTGCGATCGTGATATTCACTCCGCTAATCCACTCGCCAGACGTCACGAGCGGTTCCCAGTCGTGCCGTTTTATGAACCGGCCGCCACAGCCCCCAAGTACTGTTGTGCTGGAGAAGATCGGTATTGCTTAGATCTGGAATCTGGTGGTGGTGGAGAGGCGGAGGAAGCAGAGGCGGCTTCATGGCTTCTACCGAATCCTACACCTAAAGTCTTGGATAATTCGGAGCCTAAACCGACTGACTACAACAACATCTTCTCTGTTATGGATCCTTACCACCTGGATCTAGATCTAGATCTCATGATGTCAGATCAAAAGCATCAGAATCATCAACTCAACAACAACAACAACCACAACAACTCTTGTGCCGACGGTGTTGTTCCTGCTGTCCACCAGATTAAGGATGACGACGACGACTTACAACACCCTTCTTCTGATGTTCCTTCAATCGTCGACGGCGTTCCATGCTTCGAAGTAGACTTCTCCGGATCCAAACCGCCTTACCTCTACAACTTCACTTCTCAGACAATCAGTCCAACTGTAATCATCATCGATCCATTCTCCATTCAATTAATAATCCAACTATTCAATTAACATATCTATATGTCTGTCTGTCTGTCTGTCTCTTCTTATCGGATAAATATAGTTGTCATCATCATCCATGGACGTTGGAGTGGTGCCAGATCACAACGCCGCCGCCATGGGAGACGTTTCCACCGCAACCTTGCCGAGCGTACCCTTGACCGGCTTGGACAGGGAGGCCAGAGTTTTGAGGTACAGAGAGAAGCGAAAGAATCGCAAATTCGAGAAGACAATCCGCTACGCTTCCAGGAAGGCATACGCTGAGACCCGGCCTCGTATCAAAGGCAGATTTGCCAAGCGAACACCAGTTCTCGAACCGGCCATTGCAGACACTGGATACGGCGTCGTTCCATCATCCTTCTAGTTTCATTTTTTCACTGTGTTTTTTGCAAAACTGTTTCAGGCTATATGTACATAAAGTCTTCATAATTATAAAACTTTGGGTTTAACCTATTTTGATATATTTATTTTTCCTAAAAAACACAAAAGTAAACTAAGGGTAATAAGCTGAGTGATCATGGACCCTCTTCTAGTGGGAGACCATGAACCCTTGACATTTTGGTTTGGTCTCAAGACCATGAACCCTGACATTTTAGTTTGGTTTCAAGACCATGAACCCTTGACATTTTGGCCTCGAGACCATGAACCTATATTTTGACCATGATCGGATTTGGGCTATTAATATAACTTATTTGAAGATAATGATGGTATGTGATTTTGAAGAGATATAATTTTTTTTTGATAAAGTAATTCAAAGTTATTAATATATAATGATAAAATAAATAATAATTTAAAATAAAGAGTAATATAATATAAAGAAAGAGTGAAAAAGAAAAAATAATATTATTATTTAACATGTTAATTTGAGCAAACTTTACCAACAATTAAAATGAACATTCTCACTGACCAATTTGAAAATTTGTCTAAAATGGTTTCAAGTATGTATAATGCCATTATAATAAATAAACACAGATAAATATATGCAATAGTAAAACGAATATTTAACCGGTTTACCTAATTTCAGTCATCTTTCATGGAGCATATAGCTGAGCAAGCCAAGGTAGCAGTTTTTCATGAACAAGCTCCGGCCTATCATCATGAGGACAATGTCCAACTCCTTCCAAAACATGAAGCTTTATATTTTCCCTTTGCGAAGGTAGAGACAAAAAGTATTTCCCAACCGGCCCATCGAGCGGGGTAAATGGATCTTTATCGCCCCATAGGAGTAAAATAGGTAAGTCGATTCCGGGCATTAGCTGAACAGGATTAGGTCCGGCTGGTCCAGTCACAATCGATACAAAAGCCTCTAAAGCCCCTTCCTCCATCGCAGGTTTCCGAATTATCTGCAAAATATGCCATTTCATTTTCGGATAACATCTTTTGAAAAACTACTTCCTTTTTTCTTTACCTGCACTAAATCATCGTCGACGGATTCCTTGTTCCCATAAACAGACAATAAAACGCTCCTCAGATTCTCTCTGCATAGAAAAATAGAATTTTTCCAATATCATAAACGTCCAAACACCAGACACTGATTAATTATAGAAACAAACTAGTTAGTTTACGTACATTTGCGTGACGCGATTGAAGATTGACGAAGCGATCTTCCTTTGCTTGAGAAGGAAATCAATCAACAAAAACAAAGGGGATAAAAGTCGAATTCTCCAATCATCCACTATTGCTTTGTTATTCATTCCACCAGCACAGTTCAACAGAACAAGCCCGTTAACGAGGCTTGAAGTTGACGAAGACATACCTGATGAGGCAGCAATCACGCAAACTAGACTTCCTATGGAGTTTCCAATTAGAACAGTTGGCTTTTGAACTATTTCATCCAGGAAATCCAATATCAACTGTTCATAATAGATATGATCAAACATAGAAAAAGCATATATATATGGAATGGAATTAAGATGTATGTACCTGTGCCCAAGCTTCAGTTGTGTATTCAAAATCAATTGGCTTATCAGAAGCACCAAAACCTAGAAGATCAATTGCATACACATTGTATCTTTCCGCAAGGATAGGAATATTCCTGGATGGTATCAGTTATTTACATAACCTAAGTTAGTGTTTGAAATAGAGAATTGATGAAAACTAGATCTAGATTACCTGCGCCAATGAGGAATCGAGGCACCAAATCCATGAACAAGAAGCAGAGAAGGATTATCTGAATTGGAAGAAGACGATTGAACAAGGTAATTAATGGTGTATCCTCTCCAATTCCACTTACTGCATCCTTCTTCTATCTCCCTAAGCCCTAACACCAGTTCATCGTTACTCAAACCTCTCTCACTAATCTCGCTCCCTTCATTCGAGACTACAGAGGCAGAAGCAGACACACTTCTTTCTCCACAGGCATGAAAACCTCCATGCCGCCGTTTTAATGTAATTGACAATGAAGTAGTGCAGTCCCGGCGGTGATCGTAGGAGAGAAAAGCGGAAGCGAAAGGCGGCGATATGATCGCCGGAGAAGAATTCGAACGGCGCGTGGACCGGAGAGAAGGAATGAGATGGATCGAGACCATATCGTTCTGAGCTTGGAAAACCACATCTTCATATTTTGGTATCTTCTCCTTCCCCGCTTGAGAGAGACGTAGAACAATGAAGAAACCAAAGTTCATTCTTGTCCTTGGATTCTATATAGTTACTCAATTCTGAACTTAAACTTTCAAAATGATCAAATAATCTAGTAATGAGAGTTCCGTCGCAACCACAATTGGTAGATAATCATATGAAATGAATCATATCTTTGTGGCTTCTCATTCCATCTAAAATGTTTCCTAATGATATTTAAATTATTATACATTTCTAAGTAATTATTATCACTTATAGATAATAATATTTTCTTCAATAACGAAATATCTTCTTGCCTAATAATAACTGCGAACTTGCTCCAATCAAGAACATTTGCGAATGGTAGTTCGTAATAATTTGAAATTATGACAGGAACACACCCGTAATGTATGGCGTCACAAACCCTAGCTGTATTTACTTCGTACCCTTTCACATGGAGGCAAAATCGACTCCTTTTAAAACCTTCGAGATAAGGAAGGGATTGATTTAATGTGTTTATATACATGTCCCCGTCGTTCTCCCACATGGCAAGTAAGTCTTGCCTCACTCGAGAATTTTGCACACGCCCAGAAAAGAATACCAGCTTTTCTCTGTGGTTTAAATACAAGGACCAAAATTAAATTGCAAAACCATCATACATGAAATCTATATTTAGGGATGTAAATGTGTAGAGCGGATCGCGTCGAATCTCGGCTCGGTAAAAAGCTCGTTCAATTCTTTTAACGAGCTTGTTTAAAATATTGAAAATTTAAAGTAAGCAAATTAGAACTTTTAAATATTTGACTTGTCTGTTTGCGAACATTTAATTTAGAGACTTCGTTAGTGAGTTTGCGTTCGTTTAGAAGCTCGTTAAAAATATTGTTTAATATTTATTAATATATTATTGAATGAAAAATGATTGAGAGCACGACTTTGGGGAGCGACTCGTACAACGAAAGTGACATCGCTGTTATACGAAAGTGACATCGCTGTTATACAAAAAGAGACTTCGTTGTTATACAAAGGGACGAGGTCTCTTTTGTATAACAGCGATGTTACTTTCGTATAACACCGAAAGTGACCTCGCTGTACGAGTCGCTCCCCCAAAGTCGTGCTCCCTATCCTTCCTCTTATTGAATATATACTGAATATTTGAATTTTCTTAATACGTCGACCCTATATTTGTTAAGACTCTTTACCTTGTAGGATTTTGTATCTGCTGAGACTTATTTAGAAATTCAAGAAATTTTTGCCTAAAAAGTATCTCTTTCAATTCAATTATGTATTTATTAGGGCTTCAAACTATTGGGAATCGATTATTATATAAACTCGTATTATAACATAGACGATAATGATGTAATATTTATTATAATCTCTTAAATAATATTCTCTCTTCTAGGTGGACGTAACCAGTGTTAAATTTGTATTTTTTCTTTATTATTTTCGTCATCTTTCGCAATTCGTTCTAATATATATTAATATTTAATAACTCAAAAAAATGTGAAGAACTTCACCCTGAGTTTGTTTGATGTTTAGTTATTAGAATAAAACTCAATTTTTATCACAAAACACAAACATCGTATCAACAATTTAATCAATAATTTTATCCATTTAAATACCAAAATTATCATCTAATTTTATCCTCCCTGTAACCATTCTTTCACCTAAATTATATTCTCAAAACACAAAGGGTTACAATTTTTAAAACTAATTTTTTCATAATTTTTATCAAACAAGGGTTTTAGGAGAAAATACAGTTAAAACCCAAAAAAACTATTTCCTCAAACAAGCCCCTAGAATGAAGACTTCTTCTAAGTTATAAACGACATTTTCTAACAACTATATACGAACTCAAACAGCTAGTGAGTACAACTAACTACGTGTGAGTCGAACTCAAACTCCGAACTATAAACGAGCTCAAACAGCTAGTGAGTACAACTAACTACATGCGAGTCGAACTCAAACTCTAATATAAAAGTTTGAATATATAGGAAACGTGTTGTGCTTGAGTTTGGAACGGTTCGGCTTCAATTGCTCTCTACGTAACTATATTTAATCTGAGTGCCTAAACAAATTAAGTAATTTATTTTTATTTTATTTTTTCCCTAAGATTACTTATTTTAATATTAATAATGCTATAAGCCAATTATTCCTATATTATAAAATTGTAATAAAATAAAAACAAAAGCAATAAATAGAACATCTACTTACCTTGCAACGGGAGGATTCAGAAGAGTCTCCTCCGGCCGCGGCCAAATCTGCGGCAGTGCGACGTCTTTATGAGGAAGAAAGAACCTCTGAAAATAGCTAGACGAGCAAGTCACCTGAATGGCGTTATTTCTCAGCTCCCAATTCTTCGACGCCGCTTCCCGCCCTACCGAATGACAGCAAACAAAGAAATGATCCGCCCCTCCCGACTTATTCCAAAACCCTAACTCCGAACCGATTTTACCGGCGTATCTCGCCACGAAATCAGAAATCGACGACTCCGAATGCAGCCTCCGATCGTTGCGCATCGCGTTCACGGAGAACGGCATGAAGAATAAGTCGGCACGATCCGGATCCATCGTGACGAACGAGCTCCGCATAAGCGAAGATTTGAATGCGTGCTCGCTGTAATAGTTTCCTAGCTTTGGATTCGTAGGGTTTGGGATTGGAACGAAGATGTTAGAGAACGGAGAAGACGAGTTTCCGTAGATATCGGGATACACGAAGATCTTTAGATTGTTTAGCATTTGCTCGTAATCGGTTTCGAACAGGCCAAAATTGTGATACGGATTACCGATCTCGTCGACATTTAGTGGACGAGGTTGATTATAGGGTTTGGTAGTGATGATTTTGGTTGATGATTTGATAGTGGATGTAATTGAGAGAATGGATAAGAGTAAGGATAAAAGGACGAACAAGATGCACAATGGAGAAGCAGGATGGAGTCGCCGCCGGGAAGGTGGTTGTTGTCTGAGTACCGCCATCGCCGCCGTGGCTGCCGACGAGTGAGGAGTGGATAGAAGAAGACAAAGGTCAAGATCTGTCAAGTATTTTCTCCCTGTCTTGTATATAAACGTCGGTTATTGAATTGACTGTCTGATACTCTTTCTCAATATTGTTTTAAACGATAGCGTTTTGTAATTTAGCATTCAAACAACAAATCAGATACATATTGTTTATTTATTAACGAACTAATAATTTATTTTTGACAATTCTAAGCAAAACAAAAAATAATAATAATATATTGAGAAATTTTTTTGTGTTTACTTGTTTAAAAACATACATATATATATATATATATATATTTATATATACTATATTATTATAAATACCAATCCAATTGAAATTTGGTGACACTTCTTTAAAATTTGGCTCAATAAATTAAATTGTCTAAATAAATTTTAAATTAAGTTAATTTATTATTTATCTCACATCTATAAATAAATAAATAAATTGTCACTAATTTAAATACAAAATTTTATCAAATTAAAAATTTTAACTATCAATTTTTTTACAACTTGATAATCAAAATAGTTAATTCATCAGTTAAATTAGTGATATTATCGGAGTTTGAAACTATTAAGAAAAAATTGTATTTTATTTTTAAATTTTAACAATAAAAAAAATTAAAATGGTGAAATTTGAAATAAAATGTCTAAAATTTTAATTATTCTCACTAACAAGCCCCAATTTATAAACTTAGAGTAGTTTAACAAAAAAAAAATATATATATATATATATATACTGAGATTTTTTATTACTAGTTTTTATCACTTTCACACAAAATAAAATTACAAACAAATCTGTTTGAAAAAAAAAACTGTGATCAACATAAATTTATGTAGCATAATAAAAAATTATTAAAATATCATTTTATATATTTTTTTTATTTAAAATATTTTCATCCAATTTAATTATAATTTTTATATAAAATAAAAACTTTACTTATCCTTTTTACATTGTGATTCTAATTGTGATGTCAGTGATACAAAAAAAAACTTTGTATTAAATAAGATGGGTATGAATATTGAATACTCCAACAATAAGGATATTCTTAACTAAAAAAAAGTCAATTATAATAAAGTCAAATAAATATTAGGTTTTGTACTTTCTATCTAAATTGTCATGTTTTGAACCATTTTTTAAGTTTGACAATTATGTCTCACGAATATTAATAAAGTCAAATAAATACATAACATATAAAAAGATAATGTTATCATTGAATTTTTGTATTCATAAATAGAGTACCAATTGACTCGGTGATAATTTTTTGAAATCAGCAATAGCAAAATCTTTCACTTCTATCCATTTATTTAAAAAACAAGATTCAATTTAATCCATCAAAAACTTACAAAAATATAAATAATAGTATACTTAATTATTAACTCGGCCTCTAATACTATAAAAACATTATTTATTTAACAATTTATGTATTAAAATTAATTTAAAATAAAATGAAAATAATTTAATACAAATTATATTAGAGAAGAACAGACAATATAAACAACAAACAATTGATTGACCTATTTTATTGGCTATGTCTTTGTGGCATTCTTCTTTTAGCCCTCCCCCTGAATCAGATCTGACCTCTTAATCCATTTCTAAGCACTTTTCTTCACTAGTCCAGAGAGAGACGACGACGACGACGACCACGATCTTCTTTCGAACGATGCATTCACGTGACGACGACTTCAATTGATTCATCCTCTTGCGACGATGAATCACCGATCACCCGCCACAAAGATTGAAACAGATATAGATAGACTAAAACAAGGATCGATCTGATTCTTCCAACGCCCAACCCTCGACCTAGAAAACCCTCTTATCGTGAGTTCTTTTATTGCCTATTTTAATTCAATTCAGGCACTGCATAATACGGATGGATAGAATCATGTAATTTAGGCTATTTGTAATTCTCTGGGACTTCGAGTAGATGAATTTTGCTAATAGTATTGATTGTTTAAGTGGGTTATCTGTAAATTTGTATATTATATGAGAAATTTTGATTCTTTGGAGTCCAATCAGAAATTTAGAAGCCTATTGGGTATATCCTCCCTGTATTCAATCTCTTATTCAAATTCATATGCTTCACATGTCCACTGGTTCTTCATATATGATCTTGATTTGAAGAACATGTTGTTTCTAGTTATTGGGTAATGCAGAGTTCGAATTGCCTAGCTTGTGTCTGTAATAATTCGATTTGTTACCTTTTGTGTAGGAAAATTAACTAGATACATCTTTATACATGGGTTCTGAGATTTTGCAGGAAACAGGTTGAAGATATAGTTTCTACAATGGATGAAATTAAATTAGATACCAGTTGGGAGGATATGTTATGTCCCATATGCTTGGAATTTCCCCATAACTGTGTGCTCCTTCAGTGTTCTTCCTATGAGAAAGGATGTCGAACCTACGTTTGTGATACTGATCATCTTCTCTCTAATTGTCTGGACCGTTTTAGAAATGCTCATGGAATGTCATCTGGCTTACATTCACCTGAAAGTTCTGAATCCAACTCACTGGAAAATAGATGCTCATTATCAGAAGTCCATGAAAAGCCATCTTGTCCCTTGTGCAGAGGAGTAGTTACAGGATGGATTATTATTGATGATGCGCGTGCACATATGAATGAGAAGAAAAGATGTTGTGAAGAAGACCAATGCGCATTCGCAGGCACTTATTCGGAACTTCAAGAACATGCTCTGCAACAACACCCTTATGCATGCCCTGCGAAAATAGATCCTGCTCGACAGCTTGATTGGGAGAATTTTCAACAGTCGTCAGAGATAATCGATGTTTTGACGACTATTCATGCTGGAATACCTCATGGAATTGTTCTAGGCGATTATGTTATTGAATATGGGGACAATGATACTGGAGATGAGTTGGATGAGTTTAGAAGAGATGAAAGGAATTGGTTTACGTCTTGTATGTTGTATCAAGTTTTTGATAATTTAAGGAGTTCCAGAAATAGAAGGAGGTCGAGGGCGAATAATTCCAGAAGAAGTAATCAACGTTTAGATTCTGAAAATATAGACTATGATGTGGGTTCTGTGGTTTCTTTAGGCTCGCCTGATTACAGAAATGTTCAAATGGAGAATTATTTTTCAAGCCAGAGTCGCCATTCTTGGACAAGAGTTGGCTTCCGCAGGTCAGAATAGTCTAGATGTGCATATAATTAAGTTTTTTTTTTATTGAATTGTTAATTTGGTCATATTGAGCCCTTGCTAACCACTTCCATATAACCTTGTTTGAAATAGGTTATCGAAAATTGAATTATTTGAGTAAAAAGACATTAGCTATATAATATATAATGAATATATTCTTGGTCAATGATTTGAATGATAAGATTATAGATCATTGTTTATATACCCAATAGGCTTCTAAGTTTATGTCCTTCAGTTAATCAGTAATTTGTGCTGTGGGATTGCTTGATCTAGGATTATTTGAATAACCTTTGTTTGACGTAGATTATTGAAAATGAGGAGGTTATTTGAATAAAAATATATTAGTTGATAATTCGAAGAATGTGATTGTTGAGTAGTTGTTTTGCAGAATGAGTTATTTGAAATAATCTCAGATAACCCATCAAATAATCTCCTATTTATGCTTGTCAATTGAATCAGTTCTTATTTATCATTGGTCAAATTCAAATTAAGGCACACTCATATCCAATTATATTTTCCATTTTGAGTATAGATGAAGTAAATTCATTTAAACAAGTTATTGTTGGTATAATCTTGTTGTTTTACATCATTAACAGTTCTCGAAGAAGGAACTCCTCCCGCTTCATTGACGGTTAGACACAATACAACAGAAGATGGATTTCGAATCTGTAAGATCTTGATTGCTTCTCATGGCTTTCTCTGTTCTTTTTTTCTATGTTAAACTGTACTTCTGAGAGTTAAGCTTCATGTAGATATAGATATAAAAGGTCTTCTTCTTCTTTTTTTTTTCTTCCCCCATTTTAGTTACATGTTGAATAATAAAGGGAGGTCAAATGGGGTAAAAAATAATGTCATTTTTTGCAGCTATGTTCTCTTCTTCCATCCCTGCTCAGATGATATGTACTGTAATTTTCATTATATGAAAATGGGGTAATGTCTTTTGTATCAAATCTCAATTTTTCTTTATTTAAAAAAAAATATCCTCACTGTTTCTTAGTATAATATATTATTAAAATAATATTATTTGAGTAGTCATATTTTGTTCATTTTTGGTATAAGCAAAACTCCACATATAAAAAGTAAGCATAAAACTATGGATGTAATTGAGTTGAGTTGAGTGAGCCGAACAGGGTTAGGCTCGAGCTCGTTTCGAGCTTTTACAATTGAGCTCGGCTCGTATGAATTTAGTTGAGTTCACAAGCCGTTCGTGCTCGCCTCATTTAGAAAACACGTTTAAAGCTCGTTTAGATCTCCTTTAGAAAGTTCGAACTCGTCTAGTGAAAGATTGTTTACCTAGTTGTATAAAAGTTAAATTTATAAATTCAACAATGAAATGAAATATTAAAATTAAAATTATAAATATAAAATATATATATTTTTTAAATGAGAGTATCCCTATACCCATACATAGGTATAAATATGTGTCACATCAAAAATAAATTATATCTATCAATTTATACCTCTATTCCCCAACAATCTCAGATACAATTTTACTATTTCAGAGTCCTACCATATAATTCATACAATATTTTTTAATTTAATAATTTAAGTAAATCTTGTTTCATTTTTAATTATATTAATTAAAAAATATTAAAAAGCAACAATTTTACATTTTTAATTAAAAAGTAAACAACATGTCAGATGGGAACCACTTTTTGGTTTGCTTTTTTTCATTTGTATCGGTAGTAAATATTTGCTCCTCTCATTTTTCTCTCCACAATTATACCCATACTCTCATTTATATATCCAAGTACAATTTGTCTCCACATCAGATTTCCACCCACCAATGGGGATACTTTGATAAGAGTAACAAATTAGTGGAAGTAAACCTTCGAACAATAAAACTAGCCAATAGCATAAATCATTTCGCTCTCACTTTTTAGGGCAACCTATTTATTAAAAATAGGAAGATATTTTTATTAAATTTGTTGTAATTTTAAACCTAAAGTGTTATAGTTTAGTGGTTAAAGATAAGAATGTAAATTTTATTTAGTCATGGGTTCAAATTTCATCAAAAAAAGCAATTATTTTTATCAATTTTTTAAATTAGACCTATTACAAAAAAAAAAATATCGATGTTTTATCTACCGAAGGTTGGGCAGCCCAAAATTCAGGGCAGGCTCCGGCAGTATACTTCAGAAAAAAAGGCCAAAAATACTTACATATTTAAGTGCATTTAAATAATTTTTTTTAATGATTTACCAATTATATTTAAACGATATTATAAACGAACTTGTTTGTGAGCCTATAACGAATATGTTCGCAAACCCATAAACGAGCCTATAAACGAACATGTTCGCGAGCTTACGAGTGGAATATTGAGAAACTCAAATTCGACTCGTTTAAATTTTCGAACTTTTAAATGAGCCTGAGCTCGACTTTTAAGACTAAAACGAGTTCGAACGAGCTTTTTGCCGAGCCGAGATTCGAATATCCCGTGAGCAGCTCTTATAAACTTGTTTACTTTAAATAGTAATAATTTTAATTAATTAATAATAATAATGAATAAATGACATTAAAATTTACAAAATTATTTATATAAATTTATTTATTTAAATAAGTAATAAGATTCTTTTTATAATTTATAAATATAATTCTTTTCTTATAATTTAAAAAAATTATAAGAATTTAACTAATTTAATAATTTATCTAAATTAGAATAATTATTATTCTTTAAAATTTTAATTTTTTTAAGGAATAAAAGAGAAATATACAATTTATGTCTAGGGATTTAATTTGCTTGACTTTTCACCATCTCCCAAATTGAAATGTTCAAATATATTTGGAAAGAAAGTATATTCATAACCCAAAAAATAAAATAAAAGTCAAAAGAGTATACACATATATTAAAAGAAGCTAAAATTTTATTAATAAAGTTGATACTAGCAAATAAAAAAATCAAATAAAGTAAAAGAAAATAGGGAATATAAGAAGAAAGGGAATGGGGAGATGAGAGGAATAAATCAAAGAGTATATCCTTTTCATAACACTATAATGATATCTAAAATTGTCCAATAAAATCACACACTCACAAAAAATAACTTATAATAAAATAACACAACAATCCAATTTTTTTTTTCTTTTTGCGACAATCTAATATGATAATGGGCAAGCCAATATTTAAGATCATAACTGAGTTTTCACTTTTTTTGCCCTTGGTCGATGGACATGACAGTTTCAAAGGCCCCAACGAGTGCCAACACTTTGTTCTTCCTGTCCTGCAAGAGCTTTCTCTTTGTCTCTTCGATCACATCATTATATGCCATACTTGTCTCTTTTTTATTTGTTACCATTCGTTTATTGATAATCACCTCCTCTTTCACCTTCTTTGTTTCTTCGGTTACTATAATCGAATCATCATTTACTTGCTCTTTCGATATCTCTTTCGAAACATTGGCAGAAGTAATCGCGTGTTCTTGATCATCTTGAGCTTCAATAACATTGAGATTGTCTTGTTCTTGTTCTTGATGTTTGGTATTGATTTCATCAACATCGGAACCTTTAACCTCTTCAATGATATCTAGATTTGTGGAACAAGTTCCACTATGATCACCCTCTTCAATATCCTCTTGTTTCTTTTGAGTAGGAGGCTGATGATCAAGAACATCTTCTTTAACAATTATGACATCTTTCTCGTGTTCTTCCTCGGCCATCACTTGAAGGACTTCAATAGAGTTATCCACGACGACTTGATCGTGGTTATCTGCTTGAACAATCACGAAATCCTCTTTGTCAACACCTTCAACAATCGAGGGAGGAATTTCATCAGAGTTTTGGACTTGACAATATTCATCTTGTTTTTCAAATTGAACAATTGCTATATGCTCCTTGTCCTCTTCAACCACCATGGGATGTATTTCAGTAGTGTTCTTAATATCATCGTCGTGTGGAGGATGGATTTCATTCGAGTTCTCGCTATCATCATGTGGAGGATGAATTTCATTCGAGTTCTCGCTATCATCATGAGGAGGATGGATTTCATTCGAGTTCTCGCTATCATCACGAGGAGGATGAATTTCATTCGAGTTCTCGCTATCATCATGTGAAGGATGAATTTCATTCGAGTTCTCGCTATCATCACGAGGAGGATGAATTTCATTCGAGTTCTCGCTATCATCATGAGTAGGATGTATTTCATTTGAGTTCTCACTATCATCATGTGGAGCATGGATTTCATTCGAAGTCTCGTTATCATCATCATGATTACCTTTATCAACCACCACAATATGCTCTTTGTTGTCTTCAAATGTCACGGGAGAGATTTCATTATCACGGTTATAATCTTCAAGCAATATCATAGCTTGAACTTCATTGAAGATCTCATCATCATGATGATAGGTTGGAACAACCATGACGCGCTTCTTGTCTTCAAGTGCGGGAGGTGGATCATGACAAAAGCTTGGTGTCAATGATTCTAAATGATTATCTCCTCGATCTTCAATCCTCATTTCTTGCTTCGCATCACCATCGGGTGAAGCAACACGACTACTAGTTATTGACAATGACAAAACCTTTTTTTCACTATCATTCAACTTTATATCAAGTGATGATCCTCGTTTGTGACCCTATTTGATAATAGTAAACACTAAATTAAGATGTTTACATAAATCACAAAATAAGATTTTAAAGAATTAGTATATAATACCTTGGACAAATGCGATTTTGAAGATTCAAATACTGGATTTCTAGATTTTCTTGGCGAAGAAGGAATAAGAAGTTGCGAGTGCTCACGAGATAAACTTAAATTTCTGCTTATACGCGGACATGGAGATGCCATAGGCTTGTCTAGTGACCTTCTTCGGCTTGTTAGAGTGTCCTCCGGAATCATAAAATGATGAGAAGATGAAGAAAAAGAGCGACGATATTGACCTAAAGACGAACTTATAGTAGGTTTCATGTAATTCGGAACATGTTTGTGTTTATCTTCGGGGGAAACCATAGTTGATGATCCAGGTTTTGTCTTGGACATTCCTCGATTTCCCTTTTCACTAACACGCGGTTCTTCTTTACCAGACATAGTCAAATTTAAGAAGATCCTACATCAATATATATAATATAAGGTTATTCCATATAAATCTATGCAAGAATATCAATAGAACAGTTTCAATTCATCAATTCATGTATACCAACTAGGGTTGCTTATTTGTGATGACTCCAGAAACCATATTTCAAAATAAAAACAAGAAGTTTGATTGCTTAAAATATAAACAGCTAGTTAAAGAATCCATATAGATTATGATCAACAAAAACACAGTAGAAATGAAGAGAGATCTAGAGAGAGAAACTTACCGTTTTGTGAGTTGTAGAAAGGGAGAAAGAAATGTAAGATGTTTTTTTTGATAATCTGAGATATATTGACGATGGCTGAGAGAGAAGACGGGTCAAGATTATATGAATGAATGAATTAGTAAAAGTAGAAAGAAAAAAAAAAGTATTAATTACGAAAATATATAAGCCAGATCATGCTTTTGATGTTTTCTTTGAAGAATGGTATGAGCACGAAATCTTAGATGAACAATTATTTTATTATGTTTATGGGAGGACACTAATGCCCAAACTATATATTAATTTAAATATTTAATCAAATAATATACATGGTCCATCTAGTTAATTTATTAGTAGCCTACATGTAGTCAACTAAATAAAGACTTAATTTATTTAGAACATTTTTTGTTTGTTTTTGTTAGTAACTCAACATTTAGATCTCTATTATATATTCAATGAGAATTAAACTTGTAAAAAAGCTTAAGATAGTAAACAATCTTTAATCAAAATATTTTGTCACCAAGCTACTAATTAATTGTGTGAATTTAGAATTACAAAACTTTACATATGTATCTAATGCAAAACTTGTGTGATCTAACATAAAGAGCCTTTATTTTCACTATGAGATATTTGTTGTAATTTACAAGTCTTTCCTTATTTTTAGATTGATTTTTTATGTCTATTTCATGTTGTCTTTTGAAAATTAAATTACATCAATTAAGTATCGACATGTTACTTTATTTAGAAAACAAATACTTTAAATTGAACTATGTACACAATATATATACTGTATGTAATTAATGAAATTGAGACTTATAACTTAATATGTGTTTGAAAAATAAACAATTTTTGATATAAAAGGAGACACAAAAACAATTTTGTAGTAAAAAGAACAAAATAAAATATACTAAGTATAATCTTACATGAAATTTAATGAATCCCCCAATATAATCAGCTTTATAATTAACATAAGTGAGAAAGGAAACAAAATGACAAATGAAACACAATCAGTTGAATTGTTCAAAACAAATGAATTTCAATGAAATGGTCTAATATAATTATATACTGGCTAGCTATCTAGCTTTAAGAGATTATTTTGTAATTTGTAAGGTTTTTATATTTTATATATGTGCATTGTTTTTGTGGGTGGATATATAGATGATGTCATATTAAGGATATTAATAAAAAAAATTAAAGGTTGTGAATATTTGAATAACTATTTAATATGTATTATTATATAAGTATTTTAACAAATATTTTATTAATAATTTTTTGACATTTGAATGATCATAGAAAACATAAAGTAAATTATATCAATATTTATATTTATATTTTCTATAATATTATAATATCTCCTTCACATTGAGTTTGCAAAATGAGATTGAAAACCATATATTTAAATTATGATAATCTTAAGTAATCACATCTTTGATCTCATGATCTAAGTGAAAGTTTTATTCCTTTGATTGTGTTTTTTCCTGATTAGAATGAGTGAGGGGGCATAGACAGATAAAAACAAAATTAGAATAAGAGGGAACTTGATAAAAATTATTTTTCAAAAATATATATTGATTGGACTTAAGAAAATGAATGAAAAAATTAATAATATGTAACTATAAAGAATTGAATCAAGAGTGTGATTTCAAAAAGATTGCCACACTAAGCCACTTGGACTCAACTAATATAATAATTATTATTTTTAATAGTGTTACTTTAATATTAATTATTTTTAAAAACTAATTATCTATTGTAAAATATATAAAAAATAAAAAAAAAAACTTGAGAGATAAAAAATACTGATCATACAAATTATAAATACATTCAAATGACCCTATCAAACTAAATCTAGAAAAATAACTATCATGGTAAATTATTAAACAAATCTTACAGGTCTATCTCAAACAAACATACCCTAATTAAGCCCCACAGCCTAAGATCAAGAGTGGTTCCGTCTCTAAGTAAGGGTATGTTAGAAGAGTAGTCATGGAGATTCATAGATTAGTGTTATGATTTTGAGAATTCAAAGCCTTTAAAAAAAATATTAAAAGAAAAAAAATCTTCTTTTCACATAAAATCTTGAGATTTTTTTTTTCTGGAATTCCAAAAAGTTATGCCACACACAAATCTTTTTTATAAAATATTAAAAAAAAAAAATTATATATATATATATATATATATTTATAGTGAATTAAATCTAAATATAAAAATAATTTTTTTATCTTTTTCTAAAATATGTTGAACTTTTTTTTATCACTCAGAATTAATTAGTGTTGTACTTTGTTCAATATAGTATAATATTGTTTCATTTTTTTTATAATTAAAAAATATTTCTAATTTTAGGTGTGTCGTTTACTTCTCATACTTATCAATTATCTTGGTACTCGTTTCTCGAGTTTGTGTTAAACCATTTCTTAACAACAATAGTTAACAACAATAGAGATACTTTTACATGTATCATCTATTAATTGGTACAAATTTATCGGTATTTCAATTATCAATATAATGGATGATTAGTTATCACTTGACATGATCTTTTACAGCGTTGTTTATCAACCCACGAACATATAAAAATTTCATTATTGCTCATAATATTTGATATAGATTTTTTCCAAATTGCTTGATTGATTTGTTCGGTTTGTTCTACTTCCTCACCCATTGTCATGGAGCTCAGCAATTATTCGGAGTCACACATGATTTTTTTTTAATTAGATCTTCTCCATTGATTTTTTTTTTTTTTTAATTTGACATAATATTTAACATTTTTATAGATATTATTTTATACTATTTACAAATTATTGTAACTCTTTATTTAAACTAATGAGAAAGCTTTAGGAATGGGCCTAGGCCCATAACTTGTTATTGAGATATTACTTTGTCTTTGATAGCAAATTGTGTTCTAATATGTTAATTCTTTATTAAAATAAAATATTTAAAGATAAAATTAAGATAATTTGTATTTTTCAACTAAGTTTAAATTAAACTTATATAAGGGTATTCATTCTATAATTTACATTAGAACTCTCACATTTCATCCCTTAGATTGTGTGCCTTTAATAGGCCTAGCTAATTTTTCATATAATTAATTACAATAATATTGTTCGAACTACTAACACGATATTTAAGTTATATCATGAAAGTGGTATTTTCATATTGTCATGAAAGTGGTATTTTCATATTGTCATGATTCTATAAATTGTAACAAGTTTCATATTAAATTTAAGCATTGGTGATAATTAGTTCAAAATGAAACAAATTTGAATCTGAAATTATATTTTTGAAAATGAATTGTCCGAATTGAATATATTTAAAAGTTTAGAGCCCCCATTTGGATATTTTGACCAAAAATCATGAAGTTTCCAGAACCGCCGCTTGCATCATCACCACGGCAGTAATATTAAACTGGAATGTTCTGGATTCTCGTACGCGTTTTCTCCTGCGTTGATCTTTCTCTTTTTCCTTGGCAACGAAACAATTCTTTCCTTTATATATAATTATCTGGTGGTTGGGATATTATATATATAGCTAGCATCAGATTCGCAATAATACAAATCCCCAGCAGGATAAGATCGGTGGAATTTGAATTAGTTGATTGTTATTATTATCGAGGGTAAATAATCTTGTTGGATATATAAGTGAAATAGAGATGTGTCTGGTTTTTGTTTGCGACGAGGAGGAGAAGGTTATGGGTCGGCATCCGGCGCCGGGAGCGTGTCCGTTCTGCGGAGGAAGTGTTCAAGCCATGGATGTGGAGAGTCAATGGAGATTCTGCTTCCTTCCTTTTTACTTTAAGACCAAGCGCCGTTTCTTTTGCACTCTCTGCACGCGCCGCCTTGTCGTCCCTAACTAATTCATACATATATAGAGCTGTCTGACTTCTTTTACTACAAGAGACTTTGTATCTATGTTTGTATTATTATTATTAAATAAATTTGGTTTATTTCCCTAATTAATACATATGTTTCTTCCAATATTCATATATCTTTCTAAACTTCTTCAAGTACATCATCAAGCTTGCTTTGAGGATTATAGAGTTTATGTATAAATTTACAAATATTTGCAATAATTTGTTTTTGTTACCTAAATAAATCATTCTTTTGTAAGATGAGGGTACAAATTGTACATAAATAAGTCATGAGACCTAAATAAGTCATGCTTTTGTTATAAGATTATGGTACAAATTGTACCTAAACAAGTCATGAGGACTTATTTCTACCTTCAAAATCAGTACATCTTTCAGGATAAAAGGGTGTTTTGTAGATTGTTTTGGACTTGTGACACTAAATTCATTAGCCATTCAATAAAATGTTTTTTAATTGTACACCACCTAAACCTCTAAACCTACCCGGACAAGTTAAATATTAGAAAACAAAATAAATAATTGTATGAGAAAGTTGAAGGCTTAATATAATAATAACATTGAAAAGAGGCAGCTTAATTGGTTTGATGCCACCTTAACCAAACTTAGGAATCATTAATCCAAATTAAGAAACAAACATATATATAAATATATATGTTACACTTACGGGCTTACTAATTGATTTGATCATCTAGTTAGTACCGAGTGCTTGTTGGGCTTAAACAAAGTCCGGCCCAATAGACAGGTCCAACTAATTATATGGAGGGACCGGCCAGTAATTGCTCATCATGAGATCCTCCTCACTAAACTGATGCCTATAATTGCCCGAGGAAGAACACACGGGCAGCCCGCCACCGTATAAGCTGGTGCCCGATGACGTCACATGATCTTGCTGATGTGTCACCGCCTGCCGGTAAATATTACCACCACCAAGGTTTAGGTTTGATATAGTAAAGCACCCGTTTGGTCCTCCTGGTGCCACCGCATGATAGTTGTTTAAAATCTCGGGAACCTTAAAAATAACAAACAAATATTTGTACAATCAAAAACAAAATCCCTTACAAAAAATTGTTCAAAATCTTCAAAATAAAATATTTAATGTACCATAACATTCCTAGACGATGAGATATTTTTGGGCACGTCGATTATAATATTATTATTATTGATGCGGCTCCATGTATGATCTGCCTCGAGGCTGTAATTAGGGTTCAGCAATATGGTGGTCGAAGTTGGGTGATGGTGGTTTGATGTTGTGTATTTCTTTCCGCCGCCACTCTTTTTGAACACGCGACAAACCACCCATGCATCTTGCTGAGATTAAGAAAGATAATTGTAAGATGATTTTATTTATCTTCAAAATTTATACAAAGTAAAAAAAATGTAATAAAAATGTGACCTTGTTGATTCTAAAGGTAGACTTGGAATGAATACGATATTCATGCATAACCCAATTGGTCTTCTCCCCTCTCGGAGCTCTTCCTCGATAGAAAACAAGTGTCTTCTTCAAACCTAGGCGCTCAGACATAGCGTTGCTACTGAAGATCTCCTTATCTTTGCCCGTAGTCTTCCAATATCCCGTGTTTGTAGCTCGATTTGTTCTAATTCCGGTTGGGTATTTTCGATCTCTTAGGTTAAAGAAATACCATTCCTTCTCCCCCATCTTTGCTTTCCCTATTCATAAACAAGAGAAAATTTATTAAACCTAATTTTTAAATGATCAAATTAACACAATTCAACTTACCAGGAAGATCCCACGGCTCACATTTATTGAGATCTACATCAGCAACTGCCCTTTCTGTAAAGTTAGCATCCAAGATCTTATTCATGAGATAATAAGTTATCAACTCCTCATCCGTTGGATGGAACCTAAAACCTGGCGGCAGTGATGATGTTTCTTCTTTCTTATCTTGTTCTGCTGCCATGATCGATCAAAACTAGCTACAACACATGCACAAAACATCATGATCAAGGTTTACAAAATATAATTCAAAGTGAAGATTAACATGATATATAGTTGGATCTAGGGCTAGCTAGCTAGTTAGATCTCTCTGGAGACTATTTGTTTTTTAGGGCACAAATCTATGTTTAAGGGAGATATTGATGATGATGATGAAACCCTAAAACAGATTTCTTGCTAGACATGCAATCGCAAGAAGTTGGGAAAATAATTAAACTTGTCAAGTTATACTTAAGGGATTAATAATTATAATTAACAAGAATATGAAGGAGTGTCTCAAAGAAGTTCTCACCAACTTTGGATCTTCACATACATGGCAAATTAATTAACACCTTGCAATGACTAACAATTATGCAATGACATATTTATATAAAGACCTAGATAATATGCATGACTACTAGAGAATGGAAAGTTATTTGAGTTGAAAACGTCAACACAAATAATATAATATATATATAATGTCACGATCTACTAATTTAATTATCAGGTTCACTTGTTGGCCAAAAATGTGAAAGGTGTTTAAACAAGTACGAATTGTAATTCCGTATTTTAGAATTGAGATGGTGTACATCAAATAATTATCTATTTTCTAGAACCTACAATATAGAAAATATATTTGTTTGAAATTATTGTGACATATATACTTATTTTTATCATAAATTGAAATCTTGTTCTTGTCATAGTTGATTCGCTTTCAAGTTTATACATTTTTCTGTCCCAACTTTAATTTAATTATTTTTTGAATTGAATTAATATCATCATCAAGAATCAAGATAGATCGCTGCTTATTGAAGATGATTCAACAACCTTGAAGTGTGTTTGCTATTATATATAGTATCGTTAAAGTAACAACAAATGTATTACATGAAAAATGCGGTGAAAAATGAAAACAAATGTGAAAATAAAAATGCATAAATTATCGAGCACAAGGATCTTCCAAAAGAACCATGAGATCACCCGTCGAGTCCACGTTCTTACTGGATCTCACCTCAGCCGACGTCATGATAATAACGTTTTAATGGACCTCAACGGTCATCTATAATTATTGAAGGTTCTTCGGTTCCACTTAATAAAAGTCCACCGTCACCACTTAATAAAAGTCCACCGTTTTAGACCAGCCAATTTAACTGTCTTCACTCATACATCACAACAACTATTTTAGACATAACTCATTAAAAACTTCAGTTAAAGTCCAAGAAGGCTCCAAATCCCAACCACAGACTTACAATGCAAAAGGAGGTGCGCAACCATCTCCTCCGCGTAACACACATTCGACACGACACGACTTGCCATAATAAAACTATGACGCTTAATTTTGTCATCCGTTAAAATAAATAAGTCATTTTAATTCTAATTTTATTTTATATTTTATATATAAACCTAGTCCGATCCATCTTTTCAGGCATATATATATATATTGACTAATGACTCTTAAGTTAGTGTGCTAATTGATCAGATCATGAATATATAATCAAGCTAGCTAATCCGTTAATATCACAATATTAGAAGCTACCTAGCTAGCTTATTTTTTTTTGTTTAATGCAATTATATGTATATATATAAATATTTAGAATTGATATTAATTAATGGAGTACTGTCTAATCTTAAATAATGTATTAATTTCTTTTTAAGGATATGGGTCAAACTGAACAATATTCTTACCCCATTCTCATTTTCCTGTATTTCCCTATATAATATTTTTTTTGACAAATTAAACCATATCATGATATATAAAAAGTTAGATAAATAACTGTCTAGATTTCATATATAGAATGTAAGGTAACATATATATATACTTAATTAGTTACACATTTAATTAACAGTATATAAATACTTTAAAAATGTACCAATAATTGAAATATTAAATAAAGGAGGACAATTGCTAAACAAGAAATATAATGCGGGATTTGTTTGTCCAGCTATAAGTTGATTCTTACAAGAAATTGAATTGTCATGAATTGATATTGATTGCAACGGAAATAACAACAACGTTATTAAATAAAGAATTATATCATGTTTGCGTGCTCATCTAGGTTAAAATCCTACTAATCTAATAAAATTATGAATAATAAAATACTGAGACTCCCAACTAATATTGTGGACTTAAGTTTTTTTTTTTTTTGGAAAAATTTGTGGACTTCAGACATTGACAATGATGGTGGAAAGTAGAGTAGTTGTAGAGCCACTATCAATGCGGAATAGGATTAATTGAATAAATTTTGGATTATTAAAAAAATTATCTGTGTTAATTTTAAAAATATATGTTTTTTTTATATTTATAATTTTTTTAGTATATATTTTAGTTAATTAAGAGAGATTGAATGAAATATTTTTAATTATTTTAGATAAAAAAAACAATTAAGGCTAAGATTCAATATATGAATCACGGGTTATTTGAATAACATTGAGAGAAGAAATGATGATTGATAATGATTTTGAAAAGATGATAATGTTTTTTAATAAATGACTAAAAATGTATTAATATATATAAAATATAATAAATAATAATAATTTTAAATAGAGAGTAATTTTTTTTAAGTAAACGACATAATGTCATTAAATAAAAAGACTTAAGAGGGTAAAAAGATTACAAGAGTTCAGGATTCAGGCAGAATAAGTCTTTGTAAAAAATGAATGAATCAACAAGATGAAAATAAAATAAAAAAAATAACCAGAATGAGAAAAAAGTGAATGACATAAATAACGAAGCTTAGAGCGCCTTAAAATCAGAAATAATTGTGACTTTCTCATATGCAATGCTCCAAGGAGACTCATTTATGCGGAGAACTTACCCCAAAATTAAGGAAGCAAGTGGACAGTCCCTAAGGAGATGGTCAATTGCAATGATCTCCTCATTTTTATACAAATGACCATAGATACAAAAATGGAAACGGGGAGACGAAACTAGCCAAAAAAAAAAATTAAGATTTTCTTGTTATATATCAAAAGGTTCTCGCTCAACGTCGTAGACGGATATGTATTTTTTTCGATATTAATCAATCCAACTTGTTGGGCCTCATCGTTAGGATCAATACAAAATATAGTTGCAAATCTCATCTTTAATTTCAGTAATTCAACTTTATTATAACGATATTTTTAAAATTCATTAATTAGGTGATTTTATAATTAAGACACATTAATTAGGTATATTTTCATCTTAATTTCTTTGCCAAAATTTTGTAAAAACATTATTTATTTTTAATAAAAATGGGTTGTGTAATATATATATATATATATATATATATATATATATATATATATATATATATATATATAGATATATATATATATATATATATATATATATAATCCAAAATGATTTAAATAGAAGCTAAATTTGGGACCACGTAGTCACATGTGAAGCCACGTGGGCCAATCCGAACCTGTTCCTTGACATGGCAAAGCAAAAGCAAATGCCCAACATTCAGATGAATGTGTACGGATAGACAAAATCTTAAAAACAAAAACACACACGAATGCATGCATTGCATCTTCTCTTAATTTGCTGTACAACAATATATAGTTTAAAAGTTATTGCACTTTCAACAATTTTTTAATATCTTAACATTTTGATGAGGAGACTCTTGGATTGAGTATTTTAATAAAATATAACTCCATAAATAAATTAAAATGGAATAATTCTATCTCAAATAGTAAAGTTATATTTTCATTAAAACTATATTAAACTGGGGGTACTAAAAACATAATTTCTCAAGAATTTAATTATCGAAATAAAAGGATGGCACATAGTTTAAAAGTGCTCAGAAATAAAAATTTAAAATTATTGTAACATTGATTATGCACAATCAATGAATTGGTATATAAGAGTACTTCAAACTAATTCATTTGCTTGAGCTTTTAGTGTAATTTTAATGTAATAACTATTAAAAATGGTTAACGTCATTCTATAAGAAATTAAGATGTCATTGAATTAGATTAAATTTGTTTAAGTAAATATGTACTAAAAGAAAATTATTTTAATAAAATTTTTAAATTATGTGATATAATTTTTTATTTTATCATAAAATATAATTTTTTTTTAAAATGATACATGTATACAAACACAAATTCACGACCATTTAGACATGAAGTTCTTGTTTGGTTGGGTTTCTTAAAATAAAATCAAACCATAATCCAACCTAATTTTGTCCTCTTTTTATTAATTATATTACTCAATTCATTAAATAAATATTAAAATAACCTCTCTTTTAAAAAAAATATATTTATCAATATAAATTAATACCATTTAAGTAAAAAACATTAATCTCAAAATCACATATCCATTTTTTTTTTAAATAAACTCCAATCGAAAAAGGTCTAAGTTATGATTCTCCAAGTTTAAACTTTTGAAAAAAAAAGAAAACCATGAACTAAATAAGCTAGTAATGTATAATTTTTCTATAGAGAAATGAAGTGAAAGAATGTTTTAAAATAGGGTGTCCTTTATATATATCTCTAGCAATCACATGATAAACACGGTGAATTATGATTCATGAAGGGTACGTATAGAGAAAGATAGAAAATGAACCAGCTCAATCAACGTCGTCATTTTCCCTGCTAGATTCTTGTTTTTATATATAGAAAGAGAGATTTAGCAGCTGGAGAGATTCGGAGATAAATGGGCCATGAGCACACGGTGAAGGAATGGCGTTGCGCCCAAAAGCATTATTGTACAAAAGGAATCCATATATATTTAATTAGCTAAACAGCCTGCCCCCACATGAAATTCCGGCCAAAAGCTATACAGAATATCGAACTACAACAACCTTTTCATGAATCAAACTCTAGCTACCTATCTAGTTACGTGCATTCATGCATGCATGCTCTCATATCCTATGTAATATACCTCCTTATAAATTCATCAATTCATCAGAGTAATATCAATCCATTCATTTCTCTCTCTCTTTTTCTATCTATCGAATCAATTACCTAGCTAGGACAAACAAAGAAGATTATTATCATCATCATGTCAGGGATGTTGGTGTTCCAGAATAATGGAGTGGTTCGATTTGGTTCAGATAGCAGTAATTACTTGGATCAAGAACAGGCCGGCGGCAGTGGAAGGGCTGCGGCGACGGGGAGCAGGAGGAAGGCGTTGGTTTACCTTCCGACAGAACAAGTGGTGTCGTCTTATAGATATCTGGAGCAGATTCTTGTAAGTTGTCTTGGATGGGAAAGGTACTATGGGGGTGATTCTGATCTCATTCAGTTCCACAGGAGTTCCTCCATTGACCTAATTTCACTTCCCAGGGACTTCTCCAGGTTCAACTCCATCTACATGTATGACATCGTTGTCAAGAACCCTAATTTCTTCCATGTCAGGGATCTCTAATCTCTATTCTCCAATCTCCGATGCCTTGCATCTCTCCTCCATCATATGCATATGTATAATAATATATTATATTGCATGTCTAATATATATATATATATATGAAGCTGTAATTATTTTTTTCAATAAAAACCTCGTCTTTAATAATCATGTTAATCCCTCGATCTGTTCCGCCTGTTTAATTACATGATTAAGCTCAATCGTTGTTGTGTAATAATAACGTTTTGTTACAAATGATTTTAATTAAAAACAAATAATATCAATAACATTGATATTCAAATTCTTACGACGGGCCCTTCTTGTACTTCAAAATGCATGAAAAGGATTTAATTGTTTGGAGAATATTGACTGATTCTATGATGAAGAGGAGATTTTCAATGAACTTGCTAACTACTTAAATGTGGATCAGAAATTATAATAAAGCTAAATTAATATGAAAGAGAAATATGTATAAACTAGATGTGATGTGATTTATAATTTTGAAAACACACAGATTATGATCCACAATTAATTTAGCGTCTAAAATTTATTTTGATTACTCATTTTTTTAATTATATGTTCATTATGTTAACCTATATATTGTCAGGGGCGGAGCCACCAAGGGGGCTAGGGTGGGCTCCAGCCCCACCCAAGTTATTAAAATATTTTTTTTATTATGGTGAGCTCCACCCGATGAAATTAAAAAAAAAAAACAAAGTAAATAAAAGTCCCTCTAAAGAATATCAAACTTTTCAATCGGTTAAAATATTTTTTGATTATGGTGGGCTCCACCCAATTAAATTAAAAAACATCCGCGGTTATTGTTATATTATTATATTATATTATATAATATAATATATTATTATATTATATTATATAATATATTATAGTTTTTCTTATAAAGATGCCCACAATTATTTTTTTTTCTTAAATGTTTAATACATTCATCAAATCTTTTGAGCATATCTAGTAGAAGTCGTTCTTGTCAACAAAAGGATTCGATTACAGTTAAGCACCACTATCAATTTGATGTATTTGTTGCTGCAATAGATTTTCAAATTGAAGAGCTCAATAGTAGATTCAAGGACGAGGCAGTCGAACTTCTTACGCTCAGTGGTGCTTTGGAACCTAAAGACAACTTTAAACTTCTTAATGTTGATCACATCTATCAACTTGCTGAGAAATTCTATCATCTAGATTTTGATGCACAAGATTTGCACCACTTGAGAACACAATTGGCTCACTATGAGTTTGACATGCCCGTCAATGAAAGATTTCAGAATTTATCAACTATTTCTGAATTATGTCGAAGATTAGTTGAGACAAATAAGTCAAAAACCTACAATTTGATCGATAGGTAATTTTATCATTTGTTATAATCTATGAAATATAGTTATATTGTTTACTTATACTAATATATTTATTTAATTGACAGGTTGATTCGTCTTGTTTTAAACTCTTCCCGTTTCTACAGCAACAACGGAACGAGCATTTTCAGCTATGAAGCTCGTGAAAACAACTCTTCATAACAAGATAGAAGAAGAGTTTTTAACAGATTCTATGATCGTCTATATTGAACGAGAGTTGTCCTGAAACATTGATAATGATACAATAATTAAAAGAATTTATTTCTAAAAAGAATAGAAGGGCACAACTTCAATAATGTTGTTTTTAAATGTTTTGAATGTATTATTTTCTTTCATAATTTCATAAAGTAAATGTTCATACATCTTTTATTGTATATGTTTGAATTTATTAATTTATTGTATCAATTACATGAAAAAAAAACCGAATATAGAAAGTTAAATCCGAGGTGCAAGTTGGAGTCAGCCCCAGGTAACTTTCATCCTGGCTCCGCCCCTGTATATTGTACATGTGATCTTCAACGGATCACCTAAAGAAGTTAGTTAATAACTCGGTCCTTGTTTAATAGAGGGTTTTTAAATAATTTAGGAAGTATTTACAAGATTGAGGGTGATTTTGACTAAGTAATTATTATTTTTAGATAAAATGTTTGAAGAATATTAATAATTAATGATAAAATAATTTTTTAAAATAAAGTATTTTAGTTTATGTATTAGTAATGTGATTAATTAGATTTAGAAGTGGAATGATATTGTATTATTTAAAAAATTTCAACCAAACATAACTTTGTCCTTATAACAAGTATTTTGTCTAGTTTTTTATTGAGAATAATATTAAATTTGTCTAGGAACTTGATAGGATGTCTCAAATATACTCATGTATATGAAATATTCTATATAAACTTATAAACATGTCAACATATTTAAAAAATTAACATATATAACTTCTTTACATAGATTTTTTATTAGTATAATTTTGACTTTGACTTGTACACAGACTATTCAAATTCAAATGAAGACTTAAAAATTGCTGCACCAAGTCATCGTATAATTAAATATATTTAATTTAAACTATATATTCAAATTCAACTTAAACTTTTAATTTAAAGTAATTCACTTATTTTAATCCTCAATCTAGGCTGCATCTCCTGAATTGAATTTAGGTAAAAAAAATATTATATTTAAAAAAAATAAAGTTTCATAGTAGATGCGGCTTAACATTGATTTTTAATTTGAATGGGCTTAACCTCATCATAGTTTATTTTCCTAAGATCTCATATTCATGATTTCATTTTATTCTTTTCATAAAAAATCGAAATTGATAAGGTCTTTTAGGCTTGAATTACCTAATGATATTAAAAGTCACTTTTTTCACGCTAAATTATCTAGTGGATGAAATTTTATCACTGAAATAAAATAAATCATGTAAAATATATATAATCCAATAAATTTCTTTCATTTTTTGCTGCAAAAAATTATTACTCCATCCCAAATATCACATTGAAGCACATAAGCAAATATTAAAATCATAGAAGATGGAAAAAATAGTGATAATATAAAAGACTAAAATGTCTTTAATATTTAATATTTTAAATTTTATAAAAATAATAAATGTGGATAATTGATAAGTAATAATGATGAAAATCCTCATGTATTTTGAGTTTATATTAATCTAAATAACCCTTTTTTGTCAAACAAGGCCTAATATTTTGGGTTAATTGGAATTACAGATTGTGTACATCAATTTAAAAAGCTTCTTTATTTAATGTTGATTGTTAACTTCACTATATAAAATAAATTTGAAAAAAAAAAAATTGCTTATTTTTTATCTGTTTTATTTGAATATTATTTTTAAATAACTTAAATAATATATATTTTTTTAATTTTTTTTAAGAAGGTCCTATTAATTAAAAATCGTTGCATAACGGCAAAATATGACATGAAAAGAAAAGAAAAACAACGATAACTCAAAAAGTTATCGAGCTCATAAATATCAGTCACATTAATTCAAACTTCTCAAGTAAACTACTTAAAAACTCAGGTATCACCCAATAATTACATTAATACTCTACAAAAGACTTCAAATACTAGTCATCCATCGTCAATACAAAAATAAGTGAATTGTCGATTCAACCTCTTTGTGACACATACGACAACGATTAGCCAAAATCAAACATTTTTTTTATAAACATATCATCCGTTATAATTTTACTATGATAATATATTATCAAGACATGGATTGTTTTATTTAGACATTGTTATAACTTATTTAATGGTTTGTTTTAGTAAGATGTCATTAGAAAAAAATTCGTGTGATTTTAAGATTAAGGTTCCCTTCTTCTTTTTTTTGTTGGGAGTACATGGATTTGACGGACAAAAATGAATGAAAAATAAATGTATTATATATAGTCAGTCGTTAAGTGAATATGTCTTATGAAAGTTGAATCAACATCTCCACATTTTGATGGAAATGTCGCGGGGCATGTCGTGTTCTATAGTCTATCAGGTATGGTGAGGTCTAATGGATTATGTTCGAGTTTCTCGATAGTTGTTAGAATGTTTGGAATTGGAGTCATCATATAGACGTGCTCTTTTAAACGTTGGTTCAATGTAATTATAATATTTTGATGAATTATCTAATCAAAAATAATCGTTATACTTTCAGTTATTATATTCAACTTTATTATAACATTTATTAGGTTCATTCTAAGAAGTTTTGGAGTCAGTATGGGGGAGATTATCGTCTTTCTTGAATGTTAATTTTTTAATTTTCATGAATTTTAATTTTATTATCATTATTGCTTTATTAAATATAAAAAAATTATAAAGACTCATAACTAGTGGTATAACACCCATGAACGAATGTCTTCTTAGACATGAGTTCGAGTTTTAAATCATTTTCAAAAAATAAAATTATACATGTAAATATAATGTCATTCATTATGCTTTTAAGAGTTTCTTTTAGTAAACACTAACATTAGTTTATCTAGATCATTACAAGTCAGTGGGTGGGCCATGAGGTGGGGTTAGGCTTTAGGCAGCTATAACAAGAGATCTAAAAAACCAAAAATGGACCGCAAATCCCATGTGATGGCTCGTGCCACAACATTATCCCTGCTAAAAAAAAGCAACTACTCTCTTCACACCAAGAACCTGTAACTTAATTTATACACACAAATAAAAAAAAATATTCCCAAAATGTTGACAATAAAAGACACAACTAACTAACTAACTACAAAAAGGACATAACCTTTCTGGATTTCCAGCTAGGTTGTTTAGTAGTTGCCAGCTTATCAAGAAACTTTAGTCCAGACTATCAACATTTGATATGTCATCAATGCTCTCTTAGTACTTTTGCTAATATTCCTTTATTTTATTTGTTTTTATTTTCCTTAGTCTTTTACTTTATATTACAAACTAAATATGATTATTTAGTAACATTTATTTTAGATTAATAATGATACATAAATTAATTACACTTTGTATTAAATTAAAATGTAATAATTAACTATTTTTTTCAATCAGAATCCAAAATAACATATTAATCGGAAATTATAGTAATATTTTAAATTAATACATATAATACACACTACATATTACACACATTATCATGAAAAAATAAGAATAAGAGGTGTAAAATAACAAGTTATTATGCCCCCTAACTAATAACACTGACTATAGATTTTAATTTTACACTTAAAAAACATAAATAATAAAAAAAATTTAAACAACGCAAAATAGCAAAAAGTACTCATTTGATACAATACATGTCATAATATTTCAATCCCAGTATATATTGTCATTTTCACCTAAAAATACCATGCATCGTAATTATAAAGGAAAATAGAGTTTGCCTTGGGCCTGTATGTCACCATCGCCTAGACATGAAAACCTGATTAAGTTTGTGTCGTGTCGTGCAAGTTATATATTATTCACGTTTATAATTCTGATATCATGTACGGCTGACGCTGTACAACCCAACCGGCTACAAAAATGATTTTTTTTATATCGTTTAAAATTATGAATGTAAATTCACATTACATTTAAGTCCATATTCAAATTAAACTTAGCTTTTGATATGTGCTTTGATTTATAATATATAATCATAAAAGATATTATACATTTTTAAAAATCATATTAGGTCGTGTCGTCACATGTTGTACGTGTTCGTAACTCATATCAAGATATTAGAAAATGTCACGTTCATGATCGTGTGTTGTACTTCATGTCGGCACGGAAGTCACACCCCAAGTACCCAATTTTAGGTGAATTATTTTTGGGATTAACTAAATCACGTCACTAATATTGAAATATTAAATTATTTTATAAGATAAAGATTAATTATAATGGAGAAACTTAAAATACTATAAGGAACATAAAACCATTATTATGCAAATCACTTAATTTTCATATATCAGCAAATTAATAACTTCATAATATAATAAATAGGAGCTAATTAACAACATCACAAAGATCAATGAATCACATGTATAACACGTGATAAAAGTGGGGACAAGAAATGAATTTTATACTAAATATTGACTTTTAGATTAAATTAAGACTTCAGTCAAGTCCCAAAGATTCTTGTCGGGAGAGAGAGTGAGTGTACAAACAAATACTGTAGAGATTAATTCTCCTCTTATATGACACATCATCATAAACTCAAATAGATGATATTGTTTATGTCTCATAAAGTGCAGTTCTTCTACAACACCTCCATATACAACTCATATGGCTCCCACAATTCTAAATTGCACACCATAAGACAGACAAAATATTTTCACAACTATTTTTATTAATTTTATTTCCATGTTTTTTTCCAGCCCAAGTCATTATATAAACCTTCCAAAACCAACATCAAACCCCAGACAATCCAATCATTTTCTTCATCTTCCTTTCTCTTTCTTGTCAAAGAAAATAAGATAGAAAGAACATTACATTTTATATTAGTGTAGCACATAATAAATATCAGAGATGTCGGGTGTATGGTTATTTCAAAATGGTGTGATGAGGCTCGATAATCCAGAAGACCGACAACCAAATGGTGATAAGAAAAAACGATCTAGTAACAGTGCTGGAAAGAGGAAGGAATTGGTGTACCTTCCGACTGGACAAGTGGTGAAGTCTTATCAATCCCTCGAGCAGTTACTCAGAGGTCTCGGTTGGGAGAGGTATTATGGTGGTGATGCAGATCTCATTCAGTTCCACATGAATAATAACTCAATTGATCTCATCTCTCTCCCTAGGGACTTTTCGAGGTTTAACTCCATATATATGTATGACATTGTCGTAAAAACTCCTAATGTCTTTTATGTTCGAGATGTCTAGTCTTACATATTTACAAACCTAGCTTGGTAAGCATATGTCATCTTGATCTTTCTATTGATCAAGAGTATCCCTTCTTGTCTTTACCTTTCAATTCCTCTATTATGTGTACCTATGTCTTAAATAAACAAGTTATCATACTTGTAAGGTGTTACTGATCTTATGTTATTCACTTTTTAGTACTTCTTGGTTTCTTATGTATATGTACCAATGTGTATTAAAAATCTTTTATCACTTTATGATGATTGAATTGCAATGTTGCATTCTCTCTTTACAAAAATAAACTTATAATTTTGAGATGCATAATCTTACATATTTACTAATCTTTCTAGAAATTTCATATTGATATTTAAATTTATGTAGTACTTTTACCTCGTGTCTTCATGTTCGGTTAATAAACGAGTTTTTCATTCTGAAAAGGTTTCATCAATCAAAATATGTTATTCTATATATATGCTCAATGTAATCTTCTATCCTTTGTTTAGAAGAATCTCTCTATGGTACTTAATTGGAGGAAATGTTTGATAGTAATATGATGTTGTGCATTAGATTATTGTTTCCATATGAAATAATAGACTTGATTTTTAATTTTTATTGTTTTTAGGTAGAACTCAAATAGTTTCTATAAATTAGATTTTAAAGTAAGTTGAACTTATCCCAAATGTTCTGTATTTGTTTTTAAATGAGTCCAAATTAAGGCAGTTAAAATCATCGAGGTTTATTTTAATATTGGTGACTATTTGTAAATTAAAAAAATCGAGAGTTTACTTAAAATTAAAATTGTAAGAGTTTATTCTTAAAAAAATATTAGTTATATATAATAATTATTATTTATATATAATTAAAAATATATATATATTGATCATTTCAAAATATATATAATTAAGTTTAAAAATAATAATAAGTAAATAACATTATAAAATGTTATATTTATAAAATTAAATTGTTTATTTGAAAATTAATAACTTTTTTATAGATAAATATAAATTCATTTTTTTTAAATTGCATAAAATTAAACTTGTAAAGTTTATTATTATACACTTAAAAATGGTAAGAGTTTGACTAATTTAAAAATTTTATCCAAATTATCTCAATATTTTAAATGTTATAGTTGAAACTTAATTTGATTGTATTAATAATTTGTACTTTAAAGAATGAAAAAAATTATGTTTGAAATTCTAGGTGGATTTTCAAATAAAAATAAATATATATATATATATATATTAGAGTCAGATGACTAGTATTTGAATAAGTCTTTTCAAATATTGAATTTTTCTAAATTTGTAAGAAAGAAAATGGAGAATCCCTAAATGGTCCTACAAACACTTTTATTGAAGTTCACAGTACAAAAACATGTCTCCACCCTAAAAAAATTATATATATATATATATATATATATATATATATATATAAATTAAGATAGTTTGATTATAATAAACAAAATAATAAAAAATATTTTAAAAAAAAGTTTTCCAAGTTAAGGAAGTCCTAGTGTTGTTCGGATTGGAATTTTTTTAAAAATTTAGAGAAAGAAAATATTAATGTTTATTGATGATTTTGAGGAGATAATAATTATTTTTGGTAAATGACTAAAATATATTGATATATAAATAAAATAAAAATTTATAATTTATAATTTATAATATATAGTATTTTAATATTTGGTTAACGAATAAATGATAAGAATTTGTAGAGAAATAATGAATTGAAAATTAATTTTTGTTGATTTTTTTTTTAAACCTAAAGGAATTGCCCGCCACATATAATTATATGTACAATAAATTAGAAAAATATAAACTGTATTAATTAGGTATAACTTATACCTTACAAAGGAGTCTAATATTATACCTACTTACATTGGTTACAAGAATGCATAAACAATTATAAAACATAATATTCTTATTTTACAATTAATTTGATAAATTATTAAAAATTTAATTTCTTTATTATAATTTAAAATGTAGTAATAATAATAAATTATATCTAAATATTAATTTAAATTTAAAAGTGTTTAATTTTAAAATTTAAATAATAATAATAATAAATACACAATTACTTATTTTTATTTGATTTTTTTAATTTATATACTTTTTTATCTCTATAGAAAAAATTATTTTATTTTAAGTAAAAAGTTTTAATGTGATAACTTTTATATATAATTAAATATAATTATTCTTTAAAAATAATAACAATGTTAATTAAAAAATAATAGTCATATATAAAATTAATTTACAAAATAAAATTATATTTTATTATTAATAAATAATATTTATAATTAATTATATAAATTACTGATATTATTATTATTATTAATCAATACAACTTATATCTATATAATTTATTTCTAAAATTAATTTATAATTATAATATTCTAATTTCAAATATTTAATAATATTTTATTTAATACATATATTTATAATAATACATAAATTTCAAAATTAAATATTAATTAATATATAAATAAGTTTTATTTATATAATTATATAAATTAAATTCTAATGAATTATATATAAAATAATGTAAACCATATAATAATATTATTTATTTTAAAAATATATTTATAAAATAATTATTTATTATTTTTTATAAAATTCCATCTAATTAAAAATAAAACTACTTATAATAAACATTAAGATAATAATTTTAAAAAATATATAATGTTAAAAGATAATCACTACTCTCTTAACTATCACCTACTAATATATTCTTATAACTTATACCCCATATGACTAGTATATGGTAGTGTTTATTACAACATTGTAAATACTAAGTAGTAAATACATACATCACTGAGACATTCTAGACGGTAGACCGCGTACGAAAAGCCGTCATTCTCCATTCTCGAGAGGCAATAGACAATAACTCCCCAACATAGCTTACAAATTATAAATCACATATATTCAACCATGTTAAAAATCTTCATCAAAATATTAAAAGTAATAATAAAAGACTTTGAATAAATAAATAAAAATAGTTGAATGGTTGGATTGAAACTTCTAAGATTTTGTTTTAACGATATTAAACGTAGTTAACTCATTATTTACGTGACATTTATAAATAAAAAATATTTTCACTAATGTAACTTTCAAATTTTAACAAATTTATAGTTTTATATAAAATTTCTGAAAATCGATATTCAAAAACTCTTAATTCCCTAAAATTACGTAGTTAAATTAGTAAAATTAATATTTTATTTATTTATAAATATCACATAAATACAAAAAAACTAATGATGTTTGAAACCAATAAGATAAAATTTAATTTTGTATAACTTTAACACTAAGTTATAAAATTGTGAGATTTAAAAAAGGTCTGAAATTCAATTTCTCATCCATAAAGATCATCAATCTGAACATTCTACCATAAAAAATGATCATCAATCTGAACACTCTACCATAAAAAATGGCCAATTAAGCAAACATCATTAAAGAAAAACAGGATTTTGAAGGAAAAAAGTGAACTAACTATCTTAGAAAATAAACTAAATTTATAAAAATTGATTTTTCTAACAAATTATGAACTCTGGCTTATTTGCTTCTATTGGAAGATGAACCAGAGCTTCTTGCTATCCTAGATCTTGTTTCATTGCAACCCAATCGATTATGATTTGATTGGTTAACCCGTCCCGTATATATTGCCAATTTGATTGTTCAATTTATAATTTGAGAAAATAAATAATTTGATTTACCCGGTATGCATATCCCGGTCCCGTTTATGGATCAAATCAATATGCTCTTCTTATACAAGAGGAACATATCTTGTGTACTAATTATCGAATTAAGGAATAACCACCCCACCTATCATTCTTCCCTGGTTTGTTCGGTATGAAATTTTCAAATAATTCATACAAATCAAATATATTTCATTCATCCCTTATCAATTGTTAATTTTATTTATTTATATATATCAATACTCTTTAAATTTTTTAACCCAAAAAATATAACACCTCCTCAAATATCATCATTTTTTTCTTCTCTAGGCCTAATGAATACCCAAACAAAGACATAAAAAGTGTTGTCAAAATGAGAGCCAATATGATGAAGGTTTGGTGCACATAAAAAGTGATAAGAGAGGATGATGATGATGATAAAGCATTGTACGCAGTGATGGACCAAAAGAAGCAAATGGAACGATTGGGGTAATCACGTGTGTGGGAGATCATCATACATTGTATGTATCTACGTGGACTCTAGAATCTATAGACAGAATTTTTTACTACAACCCCAAAAAATGAGAATTATTATATCATCATCATGTCCTCATTCATTCATTCATTCATTCATAGCTTAGCTGCCTTCCATTTTCCTACTTTTCATCACTCACAAAATATGTAATATGATTTTTTTAAGCTCTCATTTAGTAGAAATTTAAAATGAAACATTTGATAAGAAGAGTAGTTATTATTATTCTTACCTTGAGATGGAGCAAGCTCAGTTGATCACACCAGCTGATGCATCATCAAATCTGACATATTCAAATGGCACTGGGATTCCAAGTTCTGAGCAAACAAGATTAACTATTTCACCACTAACTCCCCCCATTGACAATTTGTTTACGGTAATAGCAATTGCAAACCGATTATTTATGTCACACAACCCCACTGACCCACCGAACCCTGCATGCCCAAACCCCACCAGTGTCGACCCATCCTTGGCGTATGATCTCTTAAACCCGAGTCCAAATTTCCCATCTTTGAGACACAAATGCTCATACTCTCTTATGCCCATAAAGGCATCGTGAATTGCAGGGTTCGAAAACAAAGACGGCTTAGTACTGGCTTTCATGTCTGAAATTGGGCTCTGTTTCTTCTGACAGGGTTGAGACGACGACGACGATGAAGATGGGATTAGTCCACCGTCGACAAGGGCGGCGTAGTACCTCGCTAAGGCACGGGCAGAGCAGTGTCCGTTTCCAGATGGAATAATAGCTCGTCGGATGTCCATGGAATTAAAATGAAACGGGATAGAAGTTATCGTCCCTTCTTGTATGGATTTGGATAAAGAGGAAGGTACGTCTGGATTTTTGCTCAATGCCAAAAACTTACTCAGATCATCTCTATCTAATGTCACTGTAGCTAATCGAGATTCCACACCTATATATGTATGGTGATTTATTGATCAGATTTTGCCCATCAAATTTGCTACCATTACATATAATATACCTGAGGGAATTCCAATATATAGCTCGCCTTCAATTTCTAGTGGATCAATGATAGCTTCTTGAAGAATCTCCTGAAATTTCTTGCCTGATACATGCTATTCAAAACAATAACAAAAGGAAAAATGTTGAGAAACAAGCTTTATAAATAAATCAAAACTAATTCAATGAATACCTCAATTATCCCACCACATAGAAATCCAAAAGAACGATGATGGTATAGCTCCACACTACCAGGCTCAGTTTCTGTGACAGACTTTGCAATTTGATTCAGACATTCATTCCAATCAACCGTAGGATTTCAAGGCCTATAGTTCCCAGTGCATTGTGAAGACCAGATGTGTGATTCAAAACATGATGGACCTAAACAAATACAATAATACATTACACTTACACATGATGAGAAAACTAATTAAATAGTCTCCTCCAGCACAAAGATCACACCTTTACTTGATCCTTTCCATTCGTTCCAAATTCTGGCCAAATATTTGTCACATTTTCCTCCAGCTTCAGTTTCCTGCTCAACAAATCAATACACTTCTTTCTCAATGCTTGGTTGAATGTAAGAAAAAACAGTGTACAAATTAACACACTTGAATAACCTACCCAGTTTCAACCAGCCAATGCATCAAACCGGCTTGTAATGCCCTTGGTGGCAGAAAATACAGTAAATAGGCTATCAGGCTGAACAGGACGAGGATCATATCTACCCATCATTCCAGCAGCTGTATCAATTATTACCTCTCCATCTTTATAGGCACATACCTTAATTAATTGTAATTCTTTATATTAATCAATCACCAAATTACAACTTTGCTTTTTACATTATTATATTACACTGAATGAAAACTGCACCTACCTGGATACCAAGTATTTTGTCAGTATGCCCCAACTCAACAAGGAGCTGCCTCAACTTGGCCTCAGCATTAGAAAGGACTGGTGTTTCATATATCCATTGAGGATTTAGTACTGTTGCCCCATTGCTAATATTTCTGACACGGATAAAAATATATAAGCTATCACTCGATATATTTATAAAATGACTGACTTACTCTTCCAAAACAGACTCAGCAAAAGGTCTCATGATTTCCTGATGTGCGTTCATTGTGGATGAGAGCCCTAAATCCATGGTGATGAGTTGACCAATAAAAAAAATCTTTAGCATAGTCAAATTGTTGGTTTCATTTTTTAGTTACCTTGGAGGAGATTCAGAACCCTAGTCAATATGACAATATCGACTGGAAAAGTATCCACCTGGAGGATTGAACATTTTCACCCCAATCAAGTTTATCCAACTATAAATGGATTAAATGCAGTTTTGTGTACAAGAACTTACAGGATTAAAACGTTTAGCTTCTTCTTTTGGTTGTGATTTCATCTTTTCCTAATCAAGAGCAATTATTAATATATATATATATAGTATACATTAACTTGGATAGGGTAAATGATTGATTGGCCTAAAAAATAATATGCATACTTACTGAATCTTCATTCGCATCTGTTAAACTACAAAAGAATACATTGGAAATTTCAAGAGTTTGTTCAGGCATGTCCGGACGTATCCTAAGCCCCATTTCTGCAAACGCGGATAAAAGTGTCACATGGCTACCCTGCAAGCAATAAGTACTATTAATAACATCATCAAGTAAAAGAAAAGTACATGTATGCATAGAAGCACATTTCTCTATAAATAAAATATCTCAATAAACCTCTATAGATGCAAGGAATATCTTTGCCAAAGAAGTTTTGTGGATCCAGATAGTGACTTTGTATGCCCAAAATTAAGCAGGATGGGACGATGTGGCGACTCCTTACTGACTAGAAAATTTTCTAGACACATGTAAAAATTTATGGTTAGAGAAGGCCACAAATCCACCCACCATTGTTGCAGTACGAAATCAAAATGGACAGAAATTAGAATATGGAGATCTGGAAGAGAAGAAGTGATGCAGAAGTACTACCAAGATGAGGGTCACCATTGAAAAACCCATCCACAAAAATTTGGTGGGCATACGCATGAGTTATCTCTTCAACAAGCTTTTGCTTTTCCACACCCAAAGCTTCCAGTGATTCGTTATCATTTAAACAAATCCCATCCATATATTCTAAAATCAGCACTTTTTCAGTGGACTGCCCAGCACAAGGATTGTGTCAGTAAAAGGATTCAGGAATTCCAAATTAATAATCCTTGTCCAGATAAAAGGACAAAAGATGTAAACAAATTATGAGTGTGGTTGAGGAAAACCCAATCTAATAAAGCATTTGTTGAATGCAGAGTATTGGATTACCTGAATAACATCTGGTATGAGAACATCAACATGATTGAAATGGTTCTTTTCATCATCCCCAGTTTTTGCATCCGAGATTTCTAGAGACTTTCTTTGTATTTTCTGCAGGCACCCAAAGAATTTTCTTTGAAAAAGCTATAAAGGTATAATTATTCTTATGGAGATTACCTGCTTCATGGTTGAAATCCAATTCTTTTGGTGCTTCCTTGCACCACTCATATATCATTGTGTTGAAGTCATATTGTGGTTCAGCCCATGCTATCCAATCTACTATTATCCTCGCATTCTTCAAGTCCTGTAAACAAAATTTCTACCTACATATTACCAATTTCCATAACTAATATCACTCTCATCCTATAATTTCAAAGAATTTTACGACCTTCATATTATTGTCTTGATGCCATCATGTTGGACCTTAAACAACTATTTCCTGTCCATTAAGAAGAGTTGCTCGATGAACTTGTGATATCTGCCATACAGAAAAATGTTAAATCGTGTCCAAAAGAGAATCAATCAATATTAAAGTAGAAATGGTTTTCCCTTAGAACTACATCATAAACATTTTGACACTTTATAGTTTATACAGTGCAGATATCCCTCAAACTCTGATGTTACAATCAAGATCACCCAAAACCTCACCGATGTTGTTGCCAGTGGCGATTTATCAAAATCTAGGAAGGAGATCATTCATGGACTTTCCCAACTCTTCCTCTATTGTTCTACAAACCTGCAATAAATAGTAAGGAAAATATTCCTCATATTCATACAGATATAAGAATTGTAAGTGAAGTATATACCTCTTCCAAAGGGCGAGGAGGAAGCGAGTCTTGTAGCTTTTCAGAAGGCGAATATAAGCCCTGGGAAGTACATCAGATCGTGTAGATAAATACTTCCCCATTTTCACCCACAATCCTTCCAACTCCACCATCAAGCTGAATACACGCTTAGCATTACGTTCATGAGCTTTCTCCCATAGAGCAGATTTCTTTGACTTGGTTATCCACTTCTCCCATTGCTGTAAAACCTTGTAACATATAAAATAACCAATGGTTTCCCTAAGTTAACTGATACAAGATCAAAACATATTAGCTTTTAATATGAAGATTACCTTGTAATCCAAGTAAATTACAAGAGCCAAAGAGAACAGTTTCCTGCGCCTTATGTAGATATTTCCCCAGCCCATGATCATCAGGTAAGACTTGGATCAAAGAAAAATATATATGTGTTCACGATCAGGACGAAAATGATGATACAAATACTGAAATAATCGAAACTTTCATTTATAGTCATTAGAAAATACTCATTACTAGCACAAACGTAGCCGATCATGATAAGTTGGATGAAAAGGATGATAATCACCAAATTAAGTTAAAATCTAATTGAACGAATGAACACTCTATGACTATGAATGATCATAATAGACATACATAAAGCAGAATTGAACTCGGAAGAATGTGAAAATCAGAGCGAAGATGCTGAATACATACATAATTATCGCCGCAAGATGGTGAAGAAAGAGAGCGAGGAAGACCTCAATTGTACCTCGATGAAAGGATCGGTGAATGGAGTCTTCTGAAGGAAATTTGAATTTTCCTAGGCTTTGACTGCTTGTTGGCCACTCGCTGCTCACTTCACTGATTAGAGAACTATTTTGACAATTTGACTCGCCCCGCCCCGCCTCGAGCAACCGCTTTAACTCCATTGAAATAAACTGAAACAAGGACCAGTATCGACCGATGTACTTACAAAGAAAGTACATCCTCAATAATATCGATTAACTTTTCTAACCGAATTCACCGGTTTTCGAAACGAGTAACGAATATCAGAAAACGTTAAAATAATTATGAAGATTTTCGAAAAGATCGATTAACTTTCAGACGGATGTCACCCGTTTCGGTTTTTGGAATGAGTAATGAATCTCGAATATAAAAAACGTTAAACATAATATATTATAATTATACAACAAAATAAATCCGGACTCCTAATAAAATATTTTATTATAAAAGAATTCCTACAAACTTCACAAATATGTCAATTTATTCAGTTAGTAGAAAAGCCAAACTAACTAATCTTACTAAATCATGAGTTGTGCTTTAATTATATATATTTACTATTGTAACTTAATGATTTAGTTTATTTATAATTATGATTTAATTTTAATTTTTTTAATAAAATTAATAATTCTAATATATATAACCTGTTAGGATTTTTTTTTTATTTTAATAATTCAACTACTACACTTAAATAATTTTTTAGTTAATAATAATTTTTAAAATAAATTTAATAACCGACAAATTGCATAATTACTAACTAACACTTTAATAATGATTTTTTAAAATAAATTTAAAACATATAAATATAGAAGGATAATTGCTTTGTAAAGGTATTTGTTTGAAAATATTTTCTTAGACAAATTTCCCTATTTTTGTTTTTTCTTTATATAATGCCATTCATAAAAATTTATATTTATGTTGCGTAAGAGATTATAGGTGACAAATTCAATTTTACTTAAGAAGTTAAAAGTGATCTCATGATTGTGAGGTCTACATTAAAAAGAAAAAAAAAAATATATATATATATATATATATATATATTTTTTTTTCAAAATAATAGTAGTAAGGGGAGGAAAGAGCCACTGGTTTCTAATCTTGTGTACAATTTGAATTTTTAAAACAATTATATATTAATCTTTTCTTGATGTTAATAGTGAATAATATTTTTTTGAAATGATATTAACTTTGATTATAGATTTGGCATTCTTTTTCCAATAGTAGTGTTTTTATATACAAACTTTTAACTTCTTCCTTTATTTTCTTTTTGAAAAGATAAAACCACAAACTTTTTTGAAAAGCAAAATAAATTATATTATTATTATGGTAAGTTGGTAACAACGTGGGCTGCCAAGTTGGTCATCCACTTCACTGTGCAAAAGTTGGGTTCTTTCAGAAAAGATAGTTGAAGATGAGCCATTTAGAAAAACAAAATTTATTACTGGGTATAAAAATTAAAATATTTACCAGATTTAGATAAATACTTATAACGTTTGAGTTTTTCTTTTATATTTTAAAGTTCATGAACTTGTCATATATTGATCAAATTTTAGGGACCATTTTATTTCTTAAGTCAATATTTAATACCAAAAAAAAGTGTACAGACTTCAAAAGTATTATGAAGAAATATTGGATCATGCTCTATTGCTTTTAGGAAAGAAAAAAATGTACACATCCATTCTTTCTAACTTTTTCCTTGTTTACTTATGTAAATTACAAAAGCTGCTAAGCAATCAATTATACATTATATATTATTTGGATTTGTGCTAAACATCTTTTTCAAGAGACACGTTTATATTAAATTATTTAGTTATTTTTAGAAAGTTAACCTAATACCTAGATGATTTCACTTCTATTTAAAACATTTTAAGTATATCAAAACATTCACATTTGGTATTTTAAAATGCTTGGTGTACATTAATTATGTGTTTCTTTTGTTTCATTTATTTTCATTTATGATTTGATGGTTTGTTCTAAGATACGCAATTTTTTTTAAATGTTTCATGTATATTAAAAATGATAAGAATCGTTTAAACACGACGACAAAATTGACATAATAATAATAAAATATACAAACACGTTACCCAACAGATAATCGAGCCTTATAGATCCTTAGAAGAACGAATAAATCTATGACCTAGTTCACATGTTTTTCAAAACGAATATCAGAAAACGTTATAATAATAGCCTTATGAATGATACGCATTAAAAGACTACGCTCGTGAAGATTCGACAATTTCTCTCAAACTACATGATCCACCAAAAAAATAATTGGAATGGTACCAATATGTATTCATGTCATGTCAGTCCGTGAATCCAACATTCACAAAACTTCTCAAAGATTCGGACTCACCTAGTGAATCACATCTTACTCCATAAAAGACTCCGGTATATTAGTCTATTGACAATGCAAAAGTAAGTAAGTCGCCGATTCCACCTCCTTATGGACACATGCGACAACGATTTAGGTAATGTAATTTTTCCATAATGCCACAGGAGTCCAACGAGATACCCCATATATAATCAGAGTCCTCCAATTACACAACCGCAAATTACATAGATCCCTTATATCTACTAACTCATCTTTTGAATTTTAGTCTCACTAAACAATATATGCCACAACCAAGAATTTTTAGTAGTGACTTAATGAATGCATATTTTCACATCTTCATTAAATTTATAAACGTTTCAAACAATAATATTTACAATAATTGATGAAATATAATCATTATAATCATTTTTCGGATTTGAGATATGCTTTCCCTCCTACATATAACCCTGTAGTAGATCATTTAGTTTTTTTAGTTGACAACATTGGTAATTGTTCGATGAAGAAGAGCTTGTGTGGACAGTATACCGGAAGAGTTGAGATCTCGTGCACATTGGACCTCACTATAGTCTTTAATTCAAAGACATCCCTCAAGGGAAAGTTTTCATTCAACGTCATATTATATGTCGAGAATTTCAAGATATTTTCTTAACATTATAATTTGACTTAGAATCCATTGTTTTCTTATCGGACTCATCGTGAATGAAAACTAACAATTAATTATTTTTAATTCACATAATAAATATTATAGTAAGGGTGACTTTGATTATATCTTTCACAGGTGACCAACATCCATTTTCTACCTGATCGATTGCTTCTTGCTCAGACAACATATCCGAAATAGGATAAAGGGTTGATGCCCTCAACTTTTGATACTCTACCACCTACTCGCACTCCCCTTTGTCGACATATAGGGTGGTTATCAAAACCTGAGGGTTGTAAAAACGGATACTCGATCTCAGTCTCAAGAAAACTCATAGAATCATTTATCTTCCTTAGTTTGCACGACATCCCTCTTGTCCATATTAAATCTCTCTAAATTTATCGTCTCAACAATTAGCATTTAACATCCATAAAACTAGCCATATGTGACATAGTAATAGAACGTTCAGACCATACTATCACCTTATACATTTTTGTAATGTTATCAACACAAATGGATTCTAGATAACGAATATGTGAATTAGAGTGATACAACCATCATTCTAACTCAATCGGTTTCTTGAATAATTGAGTGTTCTCATTGAGCTCAATAAATCCTCCAAAATCATTATCGGCCCGACTAAGATGATCGTGATTCCACATATTCGTTGGAATTCCAAACAATCGAATTGTGTACCCCTATCTACATGGGGTCTTATTATATGTTTCGGCGCAACAACCTATGGATTCTCAATATTAACCAATAGACCATTAACGAGTCGTCGAATTCCTTAATCGACTAATTGTCTAATACAATATATTTAAATTCATTCCATAGAGCAACATATAGAATTGAGTTATACCAAAACACGCCCTGATTAGGTTCGAGAGATCCTCGATTCTAAGTCAATGTTTGAAGAGTCCGGCGTAATAATTTTTATTAGATCAAATATACCTCAGTCGCTCTTCTTTTTTTCGTTCTTTATTTATGAGATATCTATAACTATGGGGCACACCTCCAACGTTGAAATTCCAATGATTTTGGGCCCGACATTAACAAATTTCGTCCACTCTATCCAAACAGTCCGCCTCCCGACGCCTATCACCACTGCAAAGGGTTGAGCTTTGGCCGAAGTTTCGGTTGCACCACTCTAGGCCAAGTTTTCTGCCTAAGTTGTTTGTCAACCAAACCATCTATCTCCCTCATTTGGTTGGGAAACGGAATCTACTCGAAAACCAACTCCTTTTTGGAGCATTTCCTCTACCACTAATAACATTCACAGTACAACACAGCCTCCCCAAGACGCATGAGGCGCCCTTAGAGGGTGTTGAGAAAGTCAATTGAAGATCGGATGGCTGGTGTGACCATTTGACTCCTCTGTCCCTCTCACGATTGTTTTGTGTTGCTTTACCCCAAAAATCACCTGAGATTGTTTGTCCACCAATCAGAATATGTGACCCCGTCTACTCACCAAAAATCAGTCTTCCTTGGGAACATTAGGCGCATCGGAGATATGTCCACCAAGATTGCTCAGTGGTAAAAATTGGCGACTCTACATTCTCTTTCTCTTAAGAGAAATCTAGGATTAGATAACTGTTAGAACACTCATTTTTATATTATACAAAATGAATTATTTCTATTTTATTTATAAAAGAAAAAAAAACATGACTTGTTTATTTTATTTAACCTATATTAATCATATTGAAAGTGGAATTGCTCACAGACAGCAAGGTCCCATTCGAAACTTATTACTCAATTGGTTTTGGATTATGAAAATTTGATTGAAAAAAATTATATATTAATTAATGATTTCCAGTCAATGCAGATCGAGATCCAATTTGATCGAGATGAAAAGGGGGAAGTATTAGAAATAAATAAAAAAGATACTTTCTGAACAAAGTTAATAATAAAGAGAGCATTGGTCGGTGGCTGTCCAAATCTAACCACCACTTGTATGTTTTTTCGCCCTTCTTTTATCCCTTTCTTAACCCACCATTCATTTAACCTCTTTGTGGACACCACTTTTAATTAGGAGTTTAAATATTAATTCCACCTTAAATGCTCTTTTTTTTTCTTTCTTTTGAACGAATTGAAAAAAATTAATTTTAAGTAAATTAATTTTTTTACCCAAACTCATGAACTCTATCTCCCAAACCTAAGAATCTTCAAATAGGGTAATTTATTCCTTAATTAAGAGAAAATTTGATTAATATTGTGGATACTTTTCAAACACAAAAATTGTCCAATTTACTCTAAATATGTGAGTGCATGATATACATTTTTTTAAAGTCTTGTTATAAAATTAATTAATTTTATTTAGAAACAAAGACTCTGAGTTTTTTTATGGGTTATTTAAGACAATATTGTTTGATGAAAAAATGTTTTTTTTATTTATTATTTAAGTTAAATTATTAAAAAAAATTATATTTAAAATTTAAATTTACAAAATTAAAATAAAAGTATTGTAATATTTTGATTGCTTAATTTAATAATTTTATAATTAAAAGGAGATATGATGCGACAAATTATTTATAAAATCTAGAAAATCACAAATCAATCTAGCTGTTGACGTGTTTATAAATATGCTTATTCTTGTATTTTTGTAATTGTATGTTAGAAAATAACACTTGTGATCATATAGACCAATAACATTGAATAGAAAATTAAATATTATATATATATTATATATTATATATATATATAGTTTGTAATTAAGTTTATATTCTTAAAGGTTGATTTATGTATAGACCATCAAAATAAGAGCACAAGTATCTCGCTCATTAATTATCTAGATCGTAGTTGTTCGATAAGGTCGATTAACTCCACGAGACGACTAAATACTTGTTCGATATGAGTTATTAATAATTCATTAACCAAAATATTAGAAGTCGACATTCTATTTTAAATTATTATTCTTTATTTTATTATTATATATTAATAAATTTTACGCGATGATTCGACTAGAATTATTTAAATAACTCAAACTAATCAAATATTATTTTGTTCTCCCCCTTATTCATCTAATTAAACAAAATATTAAATAATTGACATCTTAAACTTTAAGTCTATACCTCCTCGAAATCACGTAGATGGTTACTTTTTAAACCCGAATGTAAGTGGTAAATATATTTTCAAATAAATAAATTGTTATTTAGTGCATAAACAGAGATCCAAACCTAAAAAGAAAAAGGGTTTTGCATATGCTTTTTTGATTACTTTTATTTATTCTAAAGCTTTAACTCTAACGCACTTTGGCTTCTTTCTTTTATCTACTTTTGAACAGCACGCATCTCGCCTATAAAACAACACTTCCAGCTGTTATACTTCTTCCCTTTTCCTTCTCTCTCTCTCTCTAACTTAGTCCCTAAGCAAAGCGCAAGTACGTACATTTGATCTACCGCCGCCGTCGTCGTCGTCGATTATGGATCGGAAACCCAATCAAACGGCGGCCGGAGCCTCCTTGTTTTCTGCCGGAGCGATGAAACGCAGCGAATCACAGTTAGTTTTAGACGAACTTTACCATAGTAGAGATGGTATTGATAAGTTCCAAAGAGCCAGAGTTTTCTCCGACGGCCACGCTCTTATCGGTATCATCGATGAATCCTCCGATCCTTTTCTCGACGTCTGCTCCGGCGATCTCCCTTTTCACTTTGGAAAATCGGTTTGTTCTCTTAACCTACCTACCTAGCTAATTAATTCACTTATTAATTTTTGACAAAATAATAAATTATTTAATCTCTTGATATCAGTCCAGTTTTGGACCGACTGCATGTATCCAATTAATTATTCACCGTCTGATCAAAAGGCACTTCTGAAAAATATATATATTTTTTTAAGATGGGATGACATCAAATTATTTACTAATGATTATGTATTAGAGGCTTAGAGCTAATTAATGAAATGAAAAGATTGAGATAATGATGTAATTGAATTTGATTAAAAAAAGTTTAGGTGGAAATTTTGATTTTTTAATAACTTTGTAGATGAGTTTTAAAAAAATCATTTTTTTGTAATAAAAATAATTATAGCAAATAAGTGGACAGAATAAGTTTGAATCAAATTAACTAGCTAGTTAGCTTTGTTACATGTCCAGACCTTTGATTTGGGGTTAATTTAAGTTTTATTTGATTATTGAAAATATGGGTTATTTAGATAATTTTGAAAAAATTATAATTAAATAGTAAAAAAAAAAATAGATTAATTATGTGGTATTTTGTTGTTAAGATTATTCCTTTTTTTTTATAAAAAAAGAAGAAGTGATAGTTAAAGGATGAGATATTAAATAACCTGCATCAAACAAGGACTAAGTCTAATCAAGCTATGGTTGTTTTGGTGGAATTAATATGGCTTTTGTTATTTTTATTTGTTAGGTTACCCTATCTTAATTAAAATATAACTCAAAAATATTATATATATGTATATATTGAAAATATGATATCATAAACAACCGTTTCATCCGTCAACGGAAAATCAAACAGCCGTCTTTGTTTAGACAATCTTATTATGTATTTTTATGCTAAATTATTTTCAGAAATATGAATTCTTTATGCATAATTATTTTAAAAATATATCTTTTGGGAAAAGAATTATCATAAACACTGTTAATTAATATATGTAAAAAAATATAATATTTGTTTATCCTTATATTTAAGGAGGGTTCATAATTGATTTGTTAGCTTTGGTATGGGCCGGAATAAGCTGTAACTTTAAAAAAAATTATTATTATTAAATTAATATATATATATATATATTTAGTATAATCATTATTTATATGATTTTAAAGATCATTAGTAATCACTTAATTTTGGATGAAAACATTTAAATCAAGTGAAACTTTGGGGTATATATTAATTTTTTACACTAAAAGTAAATAAATAATTTGGATGAATAAATCTCTATTTAAAAAAGATGAAGATCATTAGAAATTTACAAGTACGAATTGAGTGACCACGTCAGCACCAGAAAGCGTGGTGTTTGTTTTGTCTTTTCTTGTATGACAAATAAGCTTTGGCCCCACTTGCATTTTAACTCAAAATTATTGTTCAGTGCAAACAAAATAAAATTACTTTTATGTTTTATTTTAATTTATTATAAACTTATAAAGTAATTATTTATAAGAACTATTTCCTATTTTTTGTGCTTATTTAATGGGGGGTTATTTTATAGGTGAAAGTGACGAGATAGATTATTGTCTTAAATATTACATTTATACAAATTTTAACATTGTCTTAAGTTAAAATTTGAAATGGATAATTATTTATTTATAGGAGACAATGCAATACTCTACATGGGTCAATGATTTCACCACCAATAGTTCATCCGTCTCACCAGCGGTCGATTCACCTTTGTCCGTATGTGGTAAGTACGACGTGGAAAACAGTATAAATATCGATGCGTTTAATTACTTTTGTATGCATAAAAAGCTCAATTTGTGAATTTGTTATTGTTGTTGTGTTCAGTGAGTAGCCTAAATTCTAACTCTGCTAAACCTAAAGGATGGGGAGGAAACAAAGCAACAACGGCTACTAGTGGTTCCTCGAGGGAACAATCCGAAGAAGACGAGGCTGAGCCCGAGGGTAATTGGCAGTGTGAAGAGAGTGCCGATCCCGCTAATGTTAGACGCAACAAAAGGTACGTACATTAATTGTTTCATAATTAACAAAAAAAAAAACATTCTAATGTTTTTGAAGATTGTATATAATTCATTAAAACCATTTTTTGTTTTCAGGAAGATGTCGAATCGGGATTCTGCTAGGCGATCGAGACAGAGAAAGCAAGCGCACCTGGCCGAACTCGAGCAACAGGTAAATGTAGCCAAGTTTGTGAGGTTATGAGTTAGAATCTATTCGTGACCATTTTAATATTTTTTAAAATCTATGGATTTTTGCATCTATTTTATCTTATATAATATAAATTCCACATTTTGATTATATTTTACTGATTTTCTTTTTTAGGTTGAACAAATTCGTGGAGAAAATGCGACTCTGTTTAAGCAACTCACAGACGCTAATCATCAATACAAAGATGCCACCACGAATAACCGTGTTCTTAAATCAGACGTGGAGGCACTGAGAGCAAATGTACAAAAGAAAAAATAAATGTTTTCTTCGATAACAAGTTTCTGTTTTCAAAATGTTTTTTTTGGTGTGTTTATGTAGGTGGAGCTGGCACGGGACAAGGTTGCTAGATTCTTGGGAACAACTAGCTTGAGTCATCTCCTAAAGAATCACTTGAACATTGTTGACGAGCCATTCTACATTCCCTACACATGTCCTATGGGGAACATTACCAACAACCATCGAGACCACGACGATTCGCCTCTAGGAGTCCCCACCCAAAGCTCGTCCATGGGACTCGATAACATTGAAAACTTCCATGGGAATTTCAACAACAATAATAGCATGATGAGTAGTACTGGTGTCAGCTCTATATCCGAGACTTGGCCATGGGAAGCTCGCCTCCCCGCATCGTCTGATTAGCTAGCTAGTCGCCCCTTTGGAGTTCAATTTCAGAGCGATGCCGGTCGTTAGTACTTAATGTCCTGGTTTGTAGCGGTTAAGTATATGTTGCTATTTGGTAGTGTCTATAAACACTACTTTTGGTTACACAACCTATATATGTTGCTATTTGTTTAAGGGTTTTATTTAAGTACTTTTAAAATATATGCTAATCTTTGTGGTTGTTTAATAATTAATCCAGGATATTATTATTTTGACAATAGCCCTAACTTGTTTATATATGTATATATATATTTTAAAGATAATGTGTGGGTGAGATGAAGCAAGCTTTTAGTTAATTCATGAAAATGGAAATTTTGTTATAGTATTACAATTTGTACTATATATTCAAAATAAATGAAGAAGTTGTATCAATTAGGTTGAGTAATATTGTACTAAATCAGGTATATAGTGTTTGGGAGGTTTACAACTTTTTCCAATTGAATTGACTATAATATTGCATAATAATATTCATAATTCAATGAGATCTTAATTAATATCTTATAATTTCAATCCTAGAAAATAATAAATAATCAAAAATATAATGGCCTTCTAGATTGATGGTGGACTATTATTATTACCTAATGACTTTATGAGTTAATTTACTAGTTCTTTTGTTTCTAATTGTTTATAAGTTAACTATAAAATGATTGTTTTTAAGAGGAAAAAAACACTTTTAAATCCTTTGTATGATTTGGTTTGTGTGACATTAAATTCATACTCAAAATAATAATATTATCAATATCCTTTTAAGGAATCACATAGAAGTGGTGTACATTTCATGATCACTAAAATACTTTCCAAGTTTAATGAAAGTGACAAGAGGTTGTCACCATATATACCTAATAAGTGCACCTCCTTAGATACATAGCTTTATTGTCTTTTTTGACAAACAATTATCTTTTATTATTATTTTTAATTAAGAAAATAAAATTTGTTATAAAATGAAGTAATTCTGGACCATTTTTTTAATTAAGAAAATAAAAGACCAATACGCCATTTAGACTTGTTTGGACTAGGCTAAAGGTTCGATCACGATCATGGTCCAAGACTTTCACAACACGGGTGAAGGCTCCCTTGTGATAGAATCAAAACCAAACCGGAATATAGATGTTGTTTCTTGTACTCTTGGTTTTATTCTCAAATCAAACTAAATTTTTACAAAATAAGGGAAGACAAAAGTAACTTCCAAAAGTTACTTTCAAACAAACTAATTACAATTTAGAAAAATACATATAGAGATTAGCTAGTTTCCTTAGTTAACTACACACGAGTTACGCCTTCTTCGCGATTTTCATTTCCTTGCATCTTTCCCTTGTAGTTACTATCAGCTAATTCATTTCCAAACACAACATCAAGATTATAAAGCACAGGCACAAGTGTAAGGGAACACAAGAACACAAGAGCCGGACCAAATATCCAAAGCAACACGGGCAAGGCTGCATAGAATATCCTATTCCCCACCGTATTCAAAGTGAACCCTCTCTCGAGCAGCTGCGACACATACTCCGGGCAGATTATAGGGTTGTGGACATTATCATCGGGAGGGCAGTTTATGAGGAAGTTCACCTGGTTGATGAACCGGATGGAGAGCGAGTGACACAAGAAAGAGAAGAGGAAAATGAGAAGTAGGGTTACGTATTTCAGTGCCACCATGAATTCTCCATGGGCACCATAAACGGAATCATTGAGCGGTTTCTTTAAGCTATAGGTGCTACTTATGACTGCGGCTAGACCACAACATAGGAGAATCGAGGTTGTGGCCATCAAAGTCGCTCCCATGATCGTGTTCCTCAATGTTTGCACCGCCAATATGTTCTTCTTATCGTTATCCTACATGTTATAATTATATATAAAGGTTTGGGTAGTAATTAAATAACCATGCATATGGGAGAATTTGGATCTTAAAAGGCCATGCATCTAGGGCTATTAATCATTTAAATTAGATTATATGAACTTGCACTTTTTTTTATAAATAATTTTCACTAGTATTGGCAAAAACCGAACCGATACCTTCATGATGGATGAAACCCACAAGCGACGACCGATGGCATTGGTTCCTATGACGGTGGAAAGGGGTTTGGTCCTAACCTTATTCCATAGCCACATATGATAAGCTAACATAACTGAGAGCCCTAGAGGAACCAATATCAAATCCAAGTAGCTTTTCTTCCATGCCATATTAAATTTGGCTTGGCTTCTAAGTATTAATTATTATTTACCCATTTTGGTTATGGGTATTATTTATAGTGGTGATGGGGAGAAATGTTCTTGGACTTGTTTCAATGCAAAATACAAAAGATGAAAGAAAAGGACAAGAGGTGAAAAAGATAATGACTCCACTTCCCATATAATGTGAGACTGTTGCTTGTTTTTTTCTTTAATACATTATTATTATTGTTACATAATAATAATAATAATGCATCTCCTTTATTCCTTTTTATTTACTAGATTAGCACGGCAATGGAATATGTTTGGTTATCTTTATGAATCCCTCATTTTATAATCTTTTAAGATTCTATTTTATTTTACTTTACTTTATGATGATCGATACACTTGTTTGGTTAAAGGCGGTGGGGGGCCTGGTCTAGTTCATTTGAGACCGTGTTTTTACTACTATTTTGAGGAAACTTAATTAAAGTTTCTCATCAAACAAACAAGACCTTGGAAATGATACTTGATAAATCACACATTTTCTTTTGGTGCTGTGCAACTTAATTATAGGGTGAGAAATAATATTGTAGTGGGGGAGGTTTAAGTGGAATCCTAAGCATTCTCCATTATTATCAGCTTCCTGACTCATCAATCATTTACTTAGTCTCTCATGTTTTGAATACAATTGTACATATATCTTAATTTTTAATATGGATATTGTTAAATTGCAATTAATTAGACAACACCAACTATTATAATATATAAGAAACTTATAATACGGATAGGGGTAAATGAGTTGAACCGCTCGGTCAAAATCTAATTCGAGCCAAGCTTGCTCTTTTAAGATTCAAGACAAATTCGAGTTTAAGTAAAACTTGTTTCATGACTCGTCGAGCTTTTTCAAGTCTAATAATATAATTTTTTTTATATATTTTACTTTTTAATCAAAATTTAAAACATACTCATAACTCATAAGACTATCTATGGACTTATTGCTTATGCGCCTCCTCAAAATCTAATTATCCAAATAACCCTATTTTGTATCTTGTTTTCCAAATTTCAAATTTTCAATACAACACATCATCGGCAGCAAACTGCGTCAGTAGCTCACTCCACTTTTCTTTCTCAATTTCTTGAGAAGATTCTCGACTTCCATTTGTATCTCACTCTACAGTCCACACAACACAACAATATTCCAATATGAATCCCGACTTCCACAACTATTTTATAAGAAGACCTCTATAGACTGTCCATTCATACTTCATCAACAAACTTAAATATAGATAGATGATTTTGTTTATATTAAATGAATTATAAATTTAGTTTTATATAAAAAAATGAAAAAATAACGTAATTTAATTAGACTTTAATCTTAATCATTAGATAACTCAATTAAGAAGAGTATTATTTAAGAGATCAAATGTGTCATGTTCACCATGACTTCAGTTGTATTAACTTTCTAAAATAAAAATAATAAATAATAAATAATAAATGGAATGTAACAAAATTATAATATGTCCTCAAACAAAAAGACATTACAATATACCGCTTCCTTGTCTCACTCAAGTTCTTGAATATGAGTTATGGAGCACGACTATATATTGAGTGACGAAAACTTTTTCTAAAACATGATTGTTTTTTTACATTACAACCATATAAATTATATATATACTAAACTAATCATAAATAATTACAAACTTATTCATTTCTCTATAACTTACACACACAAAGATAGATTAAAATTATATACAAAATAATATTTTATCACAATTTTTTTAAATAACCACAATCTACTTGAGAGTTATTTTATTATTTTATTTGATATAAAACTAATCGTTCTATTAGATCATAAGTACTATCCAATTTTCATAAGATACATATTTTTTTAAATAGGCCAAGTAAAACTTAAATTACTTAATTCAAGGACCTTCCATCTACAGAGCAATAAAATTCAATTGAGAATATAAATTTGAGTTCTAAACTCGCATACACTTTATAATAGGACCCTACTAATTTCAAATATTTAAACTTATTTACAAATATAATTTATATATTTTTTATTTAAAGGGAGTTTATTATTTAAAAAAAATAAAATGATCAATGCCTAAAAGACCAAAAATTAAAGTTAAATTTTCATTTAAGTTTAAGAAATAGTTATCTCTTCTTCTAACTTAGGGACCAAAATTGGTTCATATCCCTGGTCATCTTGAGTTTGAGAGCACAATATTGTTATCTATTAAAAAATATAACTTAATTTGAAATTAAAAAAATAGTTATTATCCCACTATATAAATTTAAAAGAATTTTTTTGGATAAGGGATATTCAAGATCATACATATAATTAATTAAGAAAACATTTACAGATCATGCACGGGGTCCATTAGATTGGATAATAGTAATAATAATAATAAGACTATTGATTGTAGAGGTCAATATATACTAACAACTAAAGTCACTTAAATACTAATAGTCAAATAAATATAATATATATATATATATATATATATATATATATATATATATATATATATATATATATATATATATATATATATATATATATTAGAATCTAGGTAGCCGCTGGAGGACCGGGGGTTGGACCGGTTAGCGGTTCTCACTCGGAGGGTGGTGATTAATCCGGTTAGAGATTAACACCGGGGTTTCAATACTACACAACCTGTCACAAACCCTTGAACTAGGTTCAAGCGCGGAAGAGGTTTGCTTTCAGGTTGAAGCGGTACGCTTGTATGATAGGCAGAACCGGTTTCGGATGATGAGAGTTTAGAAATTGATGGGTCGGTTTCGGTAACCTGGTGATTCGGCTTGGATAGAGTTAAGTTGGTTATAGTGGTACGGATCGGTTAGATAATGAAACCGGCAGGAAGTAAATGACAAAACAGATTTTATGGATGTTCGGAGATAAAACTCCTACGTCACCCTTTCCTCTCGAAACCGCGAGAAGGATATTCACTAAGGAATACAAGTACAATCCGATCGAGACTTATTTCCTGCTCGATGACACCCTTACAATTTATACCGGAATTGTAAGCTACACACACTAGCACTCAGGCTTTCTCTAGAACAACACAGTCTTATCACTTGTAGAATAAATGCTCTTAGAATTTCTCACTTGTCTCACTGTATGTTGCTTGTCTTTTGTATCACTTGTATGTCTTGTTTACTCTTCTTCAACTGCCCCTTTTATAGGTGAAATATGCCAACGGTCATATTTCACTACCTTGAATCTGATTGGCTGAGCAGGGGTGCAGAGGTTCAGTGATTCAGTGAGTCAGAGCCTGCGGTCATCTTTTCAGACCTGACGGTCAACCTCAGACCTGGCAGTCTGTTCTTCCGGTGTGTAAGACAAACCTGCTAGGTTTGTCTTTTACTCAATGTAGGCACTGTCTGTTTAGACACTTGTCTGTACTTGGAAGATCTCCTTTCTGACTTATCCCGAAGTGGAAAGATCCTGTAGGACTGTTTTCTGCAGCCTGCAGATTTTCCTCAGACTTGTATGAATATGGAAGTGTTCAGTCTGTTCCTTTGGTATCATTCTCAACAGATACCCGAAGTATATATATTAATGTTTAATTATTAATTATTGAACTGTTATCTTTATTTATTTGGTTTTAATATTAGTTTAAAATTTAAATATAAAGAATGTCAATATATTGATCAATACAATTCATATTTATTAATACATTATATACCAAATTGTAATTTAAATTAATAATATCGAGTAATTTAATTGTTAAATTTTTCATAATTGATGAATCTTTGAATTCTGTACAAACTAAAAAAATTATAAAAAAGTAGTTGTTATACAGAATAATCAGAAATTAATTAGTTTAATTTTTTACTTGTAATTTCTATATGTTTTAGATTTTATAAAGAGTATATGTAATTTAAAACAATTTAATTGAATGAAAGTTATAATTACATATTAGTTTAATTATTAATTTTATTTTATTTAAAAAAATATATTTTATATTTATTTATTATTTTAATTTAATTATAAATTATAATATAACAATGCAAACTTATTATATGATTTTTATAAAGTCCTAACTAATTTGATATATATATTTTTTTAACATTATATTATTAAATTTATTATTATTATAATCTTACTATTTTTTTTTAATATTTTAATTTTAAATAATTTAAATGTAATAATTAACAATTTATTATATATTGTTAAAATAAAGTATACTGATTAAATTTTAAGAATAGATTATTTTTTAGCGTAATATTAAATTAATTATATAATTATTTAAATAATATAATAATATACTTATTAATACACCTAAAAATTATATATGTGATAAAGTTTTTTCTTACAAAATTTAAAGTTAATCAAATGATAAAATGTTTTATTATTAAATATATTAATATAAGTAATATAATAATATCTTTTAAAAAGTAGTTACATAAAGAATTTTATATATCAATATATTATTATTTATTTGACCACATATTTAAAATATTAAAATAGATATAAAATTATATATAAATATATGGCTTATTTTACAAAATTATATAACTACATGTATTATAATAAAACGTGTTATTATTTATTGTGTTTTTTTTTTCAATGATCTTCATACCCATATGTTGTTGGATCACCCGACCCATAACCTGCTGGCCCATATTTTGCCCTAAATCCTAACCCTCTTAAGTAAATGTTGACATAGGAAAATCGGCTACTCCCCTTTAGGTTTTCTCTCTCAATCGGCCGAATCAATCAGTTTTCTCATCTTCCTTAGCAGAGCAGATCCCTGGTAAGACCGCCTCCCACCTATCTATCTATTCACTGTCTTTGGAGAAATTTGTTTCTACTCTTTATTTCAATTCCATTCATTTTTCTTTATCAGTTTATAAGCCGTGGATCCTTTGAATTGTTGTATCTCTATCTCCAGTTAGTAGTTGTAATCTTTTTTCATATGTTGGGGGTCGGATTAGCTAGCGAGTATTTTACAAATCGATTTACACTAGCTAGGTACACATGCGGGTTTACTCCATTGTCATTCATAATTCTTATTCTCATTGTTTCGACCTTCAGCTCTGTAACACATTCCTCTGACAATCAATGATGGGTGATATGGCACTGGAAGATATTACTTCCAGAGCTACTGCACTTGGGATTGATCTTTCTCAAGTTGATTGGTCCTCCATACGCCTTCCTCCAAATGAAGATTTTGGCATCATTAGGTAACTGATAATAAATAGAAATGATGTATTTGTGAATTCCAATGTTGAGCTTTTGTTGGTGAAATACAGTTTCATTGTTGATTTTTTCCACCTTGTTTCAGTGATGATGATGATATCAAGAATCAGGATGCTTTGGAGTTTGATGATGAGCTTAATAACATAATTGTTGTTGACAACCTTCCTATTGTTCCAAAGGAGAAATTTGATAAGCTTGAAGGTGTTATTCGTAAAATCTATGGTCAGATTGGTGTGATAAAGGAGAATGGGCTTTGGATGCCTATTGATCCTAATACCCAGAAAACACTTGGATACTGCTTCATTGAATATAACCTTCCTCAGGTAATATCTTTACAGTCAGTACACGTTCTCAATATGAACTAGAGTTACTCAGTCTTCTCTAATAAAACTCACATGTCATATATCTGGTATTGCATAATTCTGATTTTTACTATGATATTCTTGCATTGGTTACGATTCATTTATGGTAAAGATTTGCAGCAATTTGAGTTTAAGTATCTGATTGTGCTATGGGATTATATTCCAGTTAAGAGCTAATTCTACCTCACATACTAACATGTGTACCAATATGCTTTCATTATAGGAAGCTGAAGTTGCTAGGGAGAAGACAAATAACTACAAGTTGGACAGGTCACACATATTTGCTGTCAATATGTTTGATGACATTGAGAAGTTCATGAAGGTTCCAGATGAATGGGCCCCTCCTGAAAGCAAGCCATATGAACCTGGGGTGAGCATTTTGATTTCTCCGATGGATATATCCCTTTTCAACTCTTCCTTTTTCTTTATTTTCTGTGGATATGTTAAATATTTATGTGGTTATGTTTAGGATAGTATATACGGATAGTTGATTCCAAAGAAACAAATTTACTATTAATGACAAGATAACATAGAATGGATTGAAACCCATTTCTCATTGATTTTTGACTGGGTATCATTGCTCTGCTATAGTTAATTGCTGATTACTAGATATTTGGCTAACCTTAATTGATCTTTTGACTCTTGTAAATCTATTATTCTTCAAAAAGTTTTATTCTTGTTTACATGCTCATATATAAGTGTTTTTGCAATATACTTCTTGAAGTGCATTCTTTTTCATTTATGTTTTATTCATAGAATTTTAGGTTAGTGAGTGATAAAATTGCTTGTTTTTAATTAATGTGGATACAAGTTGGATGAATCGGGGCAGAATACTAAACAGAGTATAAGTGCAAAATACAATGGGATAAAAGCAAACACTATTATGGATACCTTTCTCCAACTATTTCCACTAGGTATACTTTAGACTTTAGTTAATTATTCATGACAGTTCCCAGCTCATTTGGTTGTAAATTCTGTTCTGGTTTTACTTTTCTCCTTGCCTCTGGTTTCAGAGGGTTTCGTTTGTATCAAAGAACAAGATATTATATACCCCCATGTAACTTACAGCTGTTAGAGAGAAAGAAACAAAACATTTGTTTACAAGGAATACAACTGCATTATGTATGGTAAAATGATTAAACTTTGATTTCCTGGACTAAAGTTTAGAATTCAACCTTGTCAATACCTTTACATTCATTTGGTAATCATCAAGGATGTTGATTCTAGTTTCTGTCAGGACCTGAGGCCCATTGAACTTTTGTACAAAGAATATTGGGAGTTGTAAAAAATATACTGCTAAGCGTTTTCATCTTTTTATTTTGTGTAGCTTCTACTTGTAGTTGCTAGACTTGAGATTTATTCTGTCTGGTTTAAGTCTAGGTCCAATCTACTGGTCTAACAAATATATATTTATACATATCATTTTTATGCCTACGAAGAATTTTTAAAATTCATAACTGTCACCTTCATTCATCTCTACAGGAAAATCTGCAACAGTGGCTTGCTGATGAAAAGGCGAGAGATCAATTTGTTATTCGTGCTGGCAATGATACTGAAGTTCTCTGGAATGATGCTAGACATATGAAGCCTGATCCTGTTTACAAACGCTCAGTTAGTTTTTATATTCCTCTTATTTTGTTTGTGTTAGTGGATAATTTTTATAATCCTTTCAAGTGCGTCATTGGATTTTTAAGGGAATATGTGATCTGACTCTGCCGTGTTGAATCTTTCTTTTTTAGTTGCTAGTCCCTAACAATTCAACCCTTTTTGCAGTTTTGGACTGAAAGTTTTGTTCAGTGGTCTTCACTTGGAACATACCTAGCAACTGTCCATAGGCAAGGTGCTGCTGTTTGGGGTGGTGCAAGTTCCTTTAATCGATTAATGCGTTATGCTCACCCACAAGTAAGTTCACTCCCCAGTATTTGTTTATAGTCTTTTGTATGTTTATTATAATTTGCTTCACCTGCATCATTCATTGTTTTTGGTATTAACTGCAGGTTAAACTGATTGACTTCTCCCCTGGTGAACGCTTTTTGGTCACTTACAGCAGCCATGAACCTAGCAATCCCCGTGACACACATGTGATAATTTCTTCTCTTTTTTATATTTTATTTTATTTTAGTTTCTTATTATAAAATGTAGATCATAATTATATCTATAACGTTACATTGTCTTTCAGAGGGTAGCTTTGAATATTTTTGATGTGAGAACTGGAAAAGTTATGAGAGATTTCAAAGGATCTGCTGATGAATTTGCAATTGGTGGGACAGGTGTTACTGGAGTTGTATGGCCTATTTTCAGGTGAATGCATCTTTTTGTATATAAAGGGTTCCTCTTTAAATTTGTCACTGTTTTCTCTTCTAATGCTTAATAATCTTATTAATGATTCAGATGGGCCGGCGGAAAAGATGACAAGTATTTTGCTAGGATTGGTAAAAATATTATATCGGTTTATGAGACAGAAACTTTTTCACTTGTTGACAAGAAGTCAATAAAGGTTGAAAATGTTGTGGACTTCAGTTGGTCACCAACAGATTCCATTCTTGCACTCTATGTTCCAGAACTTGGTGGCGGAAACCAACCTGCAAGAGTATGTCCAATGCTCTCTTGAAATAATGATATTACCATTTTCATTGAGCCTATTTGGAATCTAGTATTTTGTTACAATCTTCTATATCACAATCTCATTTTAAAATAGCCAAAGCTAAACTATAATGTTTTTTTTGTTGGTGAAATATATATTTTTTAGATTAATATGATTTTGGCAAACATAACAAAAAAACATATTTTTAACAGAGCCCATTATCACCAATTTTTATTTTGATGGCGCATTGATGACAGGTGAGCCTGATCCAGCTTCCTGGCAAAGAAGAGTTGAGGCAAAAAAACCTCTTTAGTGTTAGTGATTGCAAAATGTATTGGCAAAACAATGGGGAGTATCTTGCTGTTAAGGTTGATCGTTATACAAAAACAAAGAAGAGCACATACACTGGCTTTGAGTTGTTTAGGATCAAAGAACGGGACATACCCATTGAGGTTTTGGAACTTGAGAATAAGAATGATAAGATTATTGCATTTGCCTGGGAACCAAAGGGCCATCGATTTGCAGTTATCCATGGTGATGGCCCTAGGCCTGATGTAAGCTTCTATTCAATGCGAACTGCCCATAACACAGGACGGGTGTCAAAACTGACAACTTTGAAAGCAAAGCAAGCGAATGCTTTGTTTTGGTCACCAGCTGGTCGCTTTATCATACTTGCTGGTCTTAAGGGTTTCAATGGTCAACTGGAGTTCTTCAATGTTGATGATCTTGAAACCATGGCAACTGCTGAGCATTTCATGGCAACTGATATTGAATGGGACCCTACTGGAAGGTATTCTTTCTTTATTTCTTTTTCTAGAACATTAAGGGTTCCTTAGACCCAAATGTGGTCTCCCAAACTATGAAAACCGGATTTTAAATGTCTCAAAAATAAATGTCAGAACAAACCACATTATCTGAATATTATGTACTTGATATGTAAATTGATTTGATAAAATGGGGCTTAAATTCTACTTTACCCCCTTCTAGTAATGAAATTTGATTGATTTAAGGGGTTAACCTTTATCTTTTGTACCCTCTTACAATATGACATAATTTTTTTCTGAATTTAAATTATTAAATGATTTAGATAAAAATTATCAAATCATTAAGTGATTAGCTGAGTTATCAAACACTCTCCTTATTTATCAATTTAAATGTTAAACAGGTATGTAGCAACATCAGTGACATCTGTTCATGAGATGGAGAATGGGTTCAACATCTGGTCTTTCAATGGAAAGCTTCTATATAGGATACTTAAAGATCATTTCTTCCAAGTATGTTGTTTAAGTTAAATATGCTATTCAAATGGTTTAATTTTTTCTTCTTCTTCTTCTTCCTAACTAATATTTGTAATAATATTTTTGAAGTTCCTGTGGCGGCCAAGGCCTCCTTCTTTCTTATCTGCTGAGAAAGAAGAAGAGATTGCTAAAAACCTGAAAAAGTACACCAAGAAATATGAAGCCGAAGACCAGGATGTGTCTATGCTGTTGAGCGAGCAAGATAGAGAGAAGAGGAAGACATTGAAGGATGAATGGGATAGATGGGTTAATGAGTGGAAACGATACCACGAAGAGGAGAAGTTGGAGAGGCAGAAGCTGAGGGATGGTGAAGTTAGTGATGAAGAAGAGGAGTACGAGGCAAAGGTGGTTGAAGTCGAAGAACTGTTGAATGTTACTGAAGAGATAGTACCTGAACAAGACTAAACTTTTTTGATAAATATTCATATCAAATTTGAAGCTCCATCTTTCGTCATTCCCTGAACAAGACTAAAGTTGGAGAAAATAGAGGATCTGTTTCTTGGCGAGAAAGAAGAGTTGTGGGTCCAAGTTTTCTTTCTTTGCTTAAATTGCTTCTGCCCTTTCCCCGCCTTTCATTTCTGATTGAATTTGATTCTTCTATTTGTCTGTCAAGTAGAAGTTGTTCTTAGATTTATGTTTATGATCGATATATACTCGATGTTTGTAACTTTTGGGAGATTATCTATGATTTTGGATCAAATAATTCTGTTTGTTTTACTTTTGTTTTTGGTAAAAACAATTTATTTAATGCTTAAAGTTTTATCTCTTTTGGCAGAAGTAAAATTACTCAAAAGAAGACGTAACCATTCTTACCTTTTTTAAATTCATGCAAAGTGAATATTCACAAATCAAACCTACTAAAATATACTAGGGATTGGAAAGATAAATGATCCTGCAATAGTACAAGTGTTGGAATCAGCCTTGAAAAAGATAAATGATCCTTACTTTGTGGTTACAATAAATTAGGTTAAAGTTTTGAATCTCATTCATTATTGGTTGATTAATTTATGTTGATTGGGTTTACATTAAGTTATGTCAATTTAATCTTTTACAAAAAAAAAAAAATCAAGAAGAATAGTTGTATGTAACTATAATAGAACAACAGCAAAATCTTTCTGAATAACATTTTGATAGAATACCTTTTAAGTAAATAGAGATCTCTCTCTATTACAAAAAATAAGCATAACAATGATATGACAATTGCTTATAATAAGACAATTATCATACTTGCCTTCATCTACCCTCCTACTCTTCCTAGTCAGATAAATGGAAGATCAATAAGATCCCAATATTAAAAATAATGAAAGTTAGCCTCTTCTTCTGCTGATTCCTTGGTATTTTCCATTATCAGGAGTTCATGGAAATAGCTTCTACAAGTGGTAACAGTGGAATACTGTCCACACTCATCCTCATAGTCATGTTCTTCTCCATTGAAGAAGAAGAACCCACTTTCAAAGCAGCAAGGACCTTCCTCACTTCAGACGCCAGCTTTATCACAAAGTCATCTTCATGACCTACATTGTTTTATTTTCCACAAATCTAATCAGAACCCATGGTTATTATTGATACAATCTAAATCATTTTTTTTTTCAACAAAAACCTACCAATATTGAACAAGGCCTTCTCCAATAAGAAGATATAGTCTCTGTTATTGCCACAAGGACCATGAGCTGTAGCAATTTGCCTGGAATTTCAAAACAGCATAATATAAGAACCCAAAGATCAAGATTCCAAATGGAGTCAATAGAGAAGAATTTGAATTACCAAGCCATTTCCTCCAATGGAGCAGGGCCCAAGTAATACTTGTTTGATTCTTTATCAGGTGTGGATGTGAAACTGTAGAATGTTAATTAATAACAATTTGTCACTCATCCATATTTGAATCAATACATATATATATATGGTTTGAATAGTTTCCTATTTTAGTTCAAATACTTACACCATGACTCCTGTAACTGCAGCCCTTGTGTCATCATCCCCTTCCTATGAAAACAAGGAATGTGCAGTTAAAGTTAGATCATAATGATGGAAGAGACGAAACAACATTTCAAATAAAACCAAGAGATTACCTTATAAAAGTCCACATATGTCTTCTGATCATATTCACACTCCCTGCGCTCAAGATACTGCATGTGCAAAAAATAGACTTGTAATTTGTAACAATGTCATTTAATATCTAGTTTAGGAATATGGAAATTCAAACTTTTAACATTTAAAATACCTCCATTGCCTTTCTTTCCTCATCGGGAGATCCTCGCACACAAAAGGCTGCGCCCCACTGTCATTTCAAATTCACATATTAGAAACATATATAAATAATCCTATTTGGAATTCACAATCCAAATGATCAAACCCATGTTCAGTTGGAGATTCCAATATAGGCCCAGATTTCAAATATTGCAGATTCTGGTTTGAGTTTTTATGATTATCTGAGATATTGAGATTTGCAACATTTTGAAAAGCTAAAGGTCACATACACAGACAGATCCTTCGCTGAATTCCAAGGTGCAAGTTCTTGCAGGTCTTTCAGGTGTTCCCCTGTGATCGATGCAGGCTGAGAAATAGACAAAATGATGAGCAAATCAGACACAAACAAGATGAACAAATACAGAAATATGGAATCAGATGTGTTTCTCTCTTAAGTGGAAGCTCACTCACTCACTTACCAAGATCAAACACTCGCTTGTAGTCCTTGATGAAACCAATCACCTTCTCATCATAATCAAATCCAGGGTTCCACACCAATGAACCATAACCAAATACCCAAAAGACCATGTTTGAAAAGGTATCTGAACAAAGAACATAATGTTAGCAGATGCATTGATTTTCTTTTCTTCTTCTTTCTAAAGTGCACTTAGAAAGTTGAAACGTAAAAAGAATTCAAACAAAATTGAAGCAAATTGAACAGGGAAAGGCCATAAGAGGCGAACTGAAAAGCTGCGAAATCAAAAAATTAAAATGAAAACCTAAACAAAAACATACGATCAAATAACAATGGAAGAAGAAAAGAAAACAGAGATATGATCGAAATTACCTTGCAAAGATGCTAGTTCCCTGTTTGCGATGGCAATGTGTGTAATTGAAAGGAAAAACGTAACGGCTACCAGGGCTCAACTCGTTCTTTTGACTCGGAAACCCTAGAGCCCTGGAAATGAAATGAAAATTCTGAATGATGCAGATAAACTGAAATGGATAATCGATTTATATATAGAGAGGAAGAATGATGGATGCCGCGATTGCGTCCAGATTCGTAGACATGAATGTAAAATCGCAAAATATGCGTCAACATTCATGGGCCACCGACGCCCCTCATTATGGACTCTTAGATTCGACATTAAATCATCATTTTATTTATTTATTTATTAGTCAATACTGTTTTTAGTCCAAATTTAACTTTTAATAAAAAAATAAATAATAATTTTATTATCTATACTTGTAATATGGAAGAAAAAAATAATTAATGTGATATATGAAAAAGTAGTTATTTGATTTCACTTAATAAAAAACTATTGCTTTAATTATATTCCCACATTAGAAACTAGATGTAAAGATACTTAATTGGATTTGATACATCTAATATGTCCATGAACTTGGACATGTTTTTTTAAATGATGTACATCATTTAAAAAAAATACAAAAGTTATCAATGTCGTGATTGAATCAATTAATTCCGAGTTTGTGACCTGTTTAACTTGGTTAAGTAGCTTCAGTTTAAACATATTAAGGATTGTCCAACAAAACTCAGTTTTAAATCTATTATTACTCACAAGTCAACTGGTTGAACTCACTTCTAATATATTCATGTATTGTTATAAAAAAATCTTTTTTCAATTGATATAATGTTTTATTACTTGCACTTGAAAAAACTATTTTTAAAAACTGTTCACTTAAGTGAATGTAACCATAATTTGAGACGTCATTCATTATCATGAAGGGAGAGTATGTGTGAATTAAATACCACTATCAAAGTGGAAACGCATGTGAATGCAATATGATCAAACTTATTAAAAAAAAATACATTAATCCAGCTTAAAAGCGATTCAAAACTCATTATATTATCTTTGGTTTTCGTTTTCGATTAATTTGGGTCAATGGCTACCATAGTATAGGAAGATTAGTAATGATGACACAAGTTGGAAGAAAGTAAAATAAAAATAAGAATTTGAAGTACACATTTTTTTACAAGAAAAACATTAATCTGAATACTCATCTCTCAAAAATTCTTTTTTAAAACAACAAACAAGGCACTTAATTTTGGCTTTTGAGCAGCTTGCCTTTATTTACCTTTTTTTAATACAAACAAATTATTTAGACCTAGACTTGCAAGCCGAATTAAAACTGGGCCAGATTTCGAGCAAAACTAACTGGGCCGGATAACGAAGCCTTATAGCCTGTATTAGGTCTAAGGTCCGGATTTAGCGGTCTACTAATGTTTTGGCCCCTTAATTTTGGGTTGAGGCCTATGACTCGTATGACTTTGTAACCACTATTAATTCTACTTTATTTTCTACTTCATATAAAAAAATTACTTTTAAAATTTTTCAAAATAACAAGAGTTTAATTTATATAAATATTAGTTATATAATATTATTATTTATATATAATTAAGTATTTTATAGATTAATAATTTCAAAAAATATATAAAATTATTTATAAAAATTATATAATTAAGTAATGATATTATAAAAAAATATTTTATAAAGTTAATTATATTATTTAATTAATTAATTTATTTATTTTTAAATAAAATTGTATAAATCATAAAATTAAAATTATATATAAACTTGTAAAAGTTTAATATTATCCCTATAATATTAAATTTCAAAATTCAACAGGTTTTAAATTTATAAATTATATAATTAAGTAAATGATATTGTAAAAAAAAAATATTTTATAAAATTAACTATATTATTTAATTAATTTATTTTTAAATGAAATTGTATAAATTATAAAATTAAAATTATATATAAACTTGTAAAGTTTAATATCATCCCTATAATCTTAATTTTAAAATTAACAGGTTTTAAATTTATAAATTATATAATTAAGTAAATGATATTGTAAAAAAAATATTTTATAAAATTAATTATATTATTTAATTAATTTATTTATTTTTAAATAAAATTGTATAAATAATAAAATTAAAATTATAAATAAACTTGTAAAATTCAGGTTTTAAATTTATAAATTATATAATTAAGTAAATGATATTTTGAAAAAATTATTTTATAAAATTAATTATATTATTTAATTTATTTATTTTTAAATAAAATTATATAAATCATAAAATTAAAATTATATATAAACTTGTAAAATTCTATAATTTTAAGTTTAAAAAATTAACAGGTTTTAAATTTATAAATTATATAATTAAGTAAATGATATTGTAAAAAAAGAAAATATTTTATAAAATTAATTATATTATTTAATTTATTTATTTTTAAATAAAATTATATAAATCATAAAATTAAAATTATATATAAACTTTTAAAAGTTTAATATCATCCCTATAATCTTAAATTTCAAAATTCAACAGGTTTTAAATTTATAAATTATAAAATTAAGTAAATGATATTGTAAAAAAAAATTATTTAAAAAAATTAATTATATTATTTAATTTCTTTATTTTTAAATAAAATTGTATAAATCATAAAATTAAAATTATATATAAAATTGTAAAAGTTTAATATCATCCTATAATATTAAGTTTAAAAATTCAATTTATAAATTATATAATTATAGTATAGTTAAAATAATAATAATTGGGTGTTGTTTTTGTCATAGTATAGTACATTCAACCTCTTTAGGGGTTCATATGACTACAAATTTATTTAAAAAAAAAAACTGTTTTAAATTAAGTAGTATCATATAAATTAAATATATTTATTGAATATATATATAAAGAAAATTAATAAGCATTCTTAAACTAAAAAGATACCCATTCTCCATCTCATGAACAGATGTCACTGATGTTGCTACGATGTCACTGATGTTGCTACATACCTGTTTAACATTTAAATTGATAAATAAGGAGAGTGTTTGATAACTCAGCTAATCACTTAATGATTTGATAATTTTTATCTAAATCATTTAATAATTTAAATTCAGAAAAAAATTATGTCATATTGTAAAAAAAAATTTCAAACTTAACTGGTTAAAAAAATTTATGATAAAATTAATTATATATCAATTACTTATACATACTTATAATATAAATATTTTTAAGAAATATAATTATTGTATTTTATTATTTTTTAATTTTTATCAATATTATTTATTATTATAAATTTATGATAATTAAAAATAGGGTCCAAATGGGTTGGACTTAAGTAGGCTGAAAAAAGATATACAATCGTGTTATAGGAACTTTCAACTATGTAAAAAAGGAGTCTTTTTAATCTATTTTCTGAAAGATTCTGACTTTCGTGCTTTGGTGTGTTTTAGTAAATGATGCGGAGAAGAGTAGTGATATTGATCCGTATTTCAAATACTTCGTACAGTACCTAATAAATTATTAGATGTTCTTCCATCTCCAACCGTCCAAAGGTAAAAATCTTTGGAATATTCTGAACTACTCAGATATAAAAATGGCGACTAGGCTCCTCTCTTCTCGAGAATCCATACATCCCTTATCAGTGTATGGACAGCTATCTCTCGAGCACAGGTTTAGGTTCGGCCTCAATGGAAAAAAATGGATAATAAAAATGTATAGGATAAATAAAATTTAAACATATAAATAAATTATATATAAAAAACTAAATATAATAATTCACTTTAATTAAAAATGAAAGGACCAAATTAAATGTTTAAAATAAATTATATAAAATAAAGTTAAATATTCAAATTAAAACATGTTTAAATTTTAAGTACCTTTTTAATTTTTAATTAATATTATGGGTATGTGAAAATAAGACCCGCAAATATGCGTTTTTGGGAGGTAGAAAAGGGGAAAAACGCATAATGAGTTTGCTGATTGTAGTTGAAAATCCATTATGGGTATGAGAATGGTGTAGTGTTGGAGATAACCTAAGTAGCTACAAGTCAATTATAATTATTGATTTTAGGTTAGGCATAAAGAACATTTTGTAATCATTTATAATCAACAATTTATATTTTACCTATTTTATAAAATTAATTATATTATTTAATTTATTTATTTTTAAATAAAATTGTATAAATCATAAAATTAAAATTATATATAAACTATATTATTTATTTTATTTATTTTTAAATAAAATTGTATAAATCTTAAAGTTTAATATCATCCATATAATCTTAAGTTTCAAAATTCAACAGGTTATAAATTTATAAATTATATAATTAAGTAATTGATATTGTAAAAAATATATTTTATAAAATTAATTATATTATTTATTTTATTTATTTTTAAATAAAATTATATAAATCATAAAATTAAAATTATATATAAACTTGTAAAAGTTTAATATCATCACTATAATCTTAAGTTTCAAAATTCAACAGGTTTTAAATTTATAAATTATATAATTAAGTAAATGATATTGTAAAAAAAAATTATTTATAAAATTTATTATATTATTTAATTTATTTTTAAATAAAATTATATAAATCATAAAATTAAAATCATCACTATAATTTAAGTTTCAAAATTTAATGGGCAAATGACCCAAAATCTATTTAAAATCTATACCTGCCATAACCAAAATAAAGTATTTTGTTATTTTATATTTTGTGAAAATATCTATACTTTTGTAAATAAAAATTAAAAATAATATTTTTTTTTCTGTATCAAAGGTAAAGTTAGTAAACGCAATAAAAAAAATACTTTGAAAATTTATTAGAATAACTGAAAAGATATCTAATAAAATAAAATATAAGGTAAGGAGTCTGGACTTTGGAGTTACAATAAGAAGGGTTGGTTGTGGAATTTTAATAGTTTTTAAAATAAAATAAAATTTTCATTTAAAATTATAAATTTTTAAAGTTTTTATTAACATCTAGAAACAATAAACAAACACTCTTTTATTAATTATGAAACTTTATTTATAAATATTCAGCCGTGTATATTAATTGCTATATAAAAAATAACTCATATAAATAAATTTTTAATTTATACTATCTATTAACTCAATTTTATTACTTTTAGCAGTAAAATATATGAGAAGCTATAAAGGAGAGAATGAGGAGGGAAAATAGAAAAGTGGGAGGAAAGAAAGAAAAAAAAGAAATTATTTAATTTTTTCAACCAATCAAATTATATTCCTTTTCACCCAAACTCCCTTCCTAATTATTTCTCAAAATATATATATACACAACAATTATATATCTTTCAATAAAAAAAATATTTACTGTTTAGTTAATTTTTCTCTATCTTTTTTTCTTCCAAAAACTAAGATTTGTTTCATAGAATACACTTGTATGATTCCTTTTTATTTTTTCTTTCAACTCTGTGTTTAATATACATTTTTAACCATAATTTTTCCTTGCAATTTCTTATATCACATAATTTTATAAACAAGATAACAACAAAGTCATTATAGAAACATTAAATCAAATCCAATCAAAATAGAGGAGACTGACCAATCCTTATCTTTAATCTGTAATTCTGTATTTTACATATGAAAACTTAGTTTGAAAATTAGCATCCACTAAAGTTTATTATTTTAAAAAAAAATTAACACTATTCTCTATAGTCATGTCAATACAATCTAAAATCAACTTACCATAATAGATTAAATTTGAACGGAATTATGCACTCAATAAATGTTTAGAGGATTATCAGCATTTCCGAATTATAAATTACCATAACTCAACTAACAACTAACAACCGACCATTCACACTTCTTAATTGAGGCCTGAATTTTAGGTAATTTAATTAAGATTGATGTCGAGAAAGTATAGTACTGTCATCATCACTTTAATTAATATAACGAGAAATTTAAATAAATATGAATAGGGTGTGGCAGGTTAGACTTTTTGGACATGTTTAAGTCATAATTGACTTATATATATGGTCCAGTCAATTTAAAGTATACCTTACAAATTCATTTCATCCCCAAATTTTGTCAAACCTTTCTCAACCACATTCTTAGATGTTAGGTATTTAATTTTTTTTGATCCAAATGATAAAAAGATAATACTTTATGTATTAAATTACTTCTCCAATGCAAACTTTCATTTGTATATCCGCATCATATATATGAGATGCGATGAAATTGAGAAATTCTTAATATAATTGACAAGATCACAAATAAAGATAAACTTTGTTACGTCGAAAGAGTTATTGAAAGAGTGAGTAGAAGTAGAATTAGTACGAAATGAACTTATTTTGTGGAGTTTACTATAATGGAATGAAGTGAACAACTAATGCCCTTTTAGAGTACACTAACTTTGATTATCGAGTTCTTAATTATTGTGATGTTTTTATTTTTATTTTTTTGTCTTTCTATTAACTCAAGACAAAGTATGTTCAAACTTAAGTTGTTTTGATTTTTCTAATCATTTTCATACCATCACTAAAAAAATAATGTTAATTTTTCATCAACTAATAATTAAGATTGTTAGTTAGAGCTAGTTTGATGTCTGGATTTTAGTATTTTATTTAATACAAAAGACATTTATATTAAATCGCTATCTTTTTAACTTTGAAATCTCACTTTCAAAATGAAAATGACAAGAGTCCGTCCAACCAAGAGACTAAAAGTTACATATTTATTTCTCATTTGAAACATCTTAGGTAGAAGTTAGAGATAATAATTGTGTGATTTTACTAGTTTTCTTAAATTCCAAAAATAATACTCATTTGAATTTTGAACAACTAAATTAATCAATCAAAATACTAAAATATTTTTAATATATTTTTATTAAATTTTAAATTTAAATATTTAATATTCATTTTAGAAAAATTCAAAATTATATACTTTTTATATTAAATATTAAAAAAAAATACATACACAAAAAAAAAAAAAATCCCAAGATCAAACCTCTTAAAAGATGAGGAAGACTATAAGAATATGGTGGAAGAAAGTATGAAAAAAATATAGAGGAAATAAAATCTAAGATAGAAAGTATTATATATGTTACTTAATCAACTCAATAAAGTATAGATGTTTGGTGTAAATTGGCTGTAACAAGTAGTAAATTGAGTTTCATCTATATACTGTACGTTTTTTTTATATTTAATATTATATTTAAAGTTACATAAATTATTATATTATATTTGACTTATAAATTTTTATATAATATTATCATAATTTATAATATAATACTGTGATTTTACTTAAAAAAAATTTAATATATTAATTAGATATTAATTTAGATAATAATGTTATGATTTTTTTTAATTATGTATATATTAATAATTTTAATAATATTTGTTCGTTCAACTCTAACATCTCAATTCTATGTGTTTTCAAACATGACCAATATTATATTTTACGTATATATTATCTTATCTTATATTATAATACCACTAAAAACGTTTAATATTTAATTAGTGAGATAATTATGTTGACGAGAATATAGTAATTTTCTAAAATAAAATAAAAAAGTCATCTCAACAATTGTCCTAACTAGTTATATTTAGTTCTTTTTATTTATTTCAGCATCATTTGCTTATGATCTTCTAGACTAATGAAAAAACATTATAATAAAATTAAGTTATTACTGTCATTTAAATAAGTTGGATAGAAATGGGTTTAGATATTATAGTTTGATGTGTTCTCCCTAAATAATATATATAATTTTCTAATGAAAATATGATATTATATAATCTAACATAGAAATACTAAAAGATTGTTTGATGCAAATTATTAGTATTTTTACTCAAAATTTATATATATATTTAATTATTAAATCATTTAATTGATCACATAAGACAAATTAATAGATAAATTCTCATAGACTCTCATAAACTGTTTTTTTATGAGTTATATCGTTTAGTTGGGATTTTTATGATTAATTAAATTAATGAAATAAGTATCAACCTTAGGTTGGTTGAAACTAGGAAAGTACCAAAATATATTAATTCTCCACTTGCCAGTTAATTTATTGTTTCTTAACTGGTCAATAAGGGCATGCTATTAAAAAGTAGTTATTTTCCCAAAAGGCCATTATAGCTTTAGTTTGTCAAAAAAACCTCACTATTTTTTTTTATAGGAAGTTTCAATGAAACTTTCATCAATAACCCCTGTTTAGTTGCTCATGGTATTGTATGATCGATCGATCAATAATTTAGGATTTTGGGTGGTGGTTGACGCGTTATAAATAATCAATAGTTTTGATCAAGAACGGAACCAAAAATTAAAGTCAGAAGGAACTTGAACTTAATGTAAGACAAAATTTCAAAAAATATATGTCCCGGAGAAAATTAAACTCAAAACAAAGTACAATCAACTTTTTGATCAAATTGAGATTTTTCATTATCTATAAAATTATAGAAAATAAGATAGTTAAATTAGTCACATTCATCTTTTATTTATAAATTAATGTAGATAATAAGTTTACAGCGTTTGAAACTGTTAAGATAAAATCTAATACATCATCGTTATTATTATTAATATATATATATATATATATATATATATATATAAATTTGGCATGTAATAAAAAAATAGTTGGGTACGACATTCCTCACATAAATCAATTCTTAGTTCTATATTTATTTGCATCTAGTCTAATTAAATTTACTTGGTTTGCAAGAAAGAATAGTGTCTTTAATTAATTAATTAATTAATTAATTATATATAGTACTTTACTTACTTTGGTGTGATGGAAACAGAAATGTACTTACAAGATTGTGGAATGACTTGACTAATATAACATCTCCTTACAAAATAGTATATATGCTAATGAGAATACTAATGTTCCATATATAGACTTTGAAATATTGACCAGAAAATTAATCATCAACAACTTTATTTCTATTTTTATCAAAATTAACCATTTTTCCAATTTCCACGCCTTTTGTCTAAAATAATTACTAACTAATTACAAAATTCAATTTTATATTTAAAATTATATTATTTATGCCAAAATTATATTATAATGAAACGAAACTTTGTTAAAATAATAATAATTGGGTGTTGTTTGTGTCATAGTATAGTACAACCTCTTTCCTTATTGAGGTCATATGACAACAAATTTATTTAAAAAATTGTTTTAAATTAAGCAGTATCATATAAACTAAATATATATATATATATATATATATATATATATATATATATATATATATATATATATATATATATATATATATATATATATATATAAAGAAAACTAATGAGCATTTATTAGTAGAAGTCAGCCATTTAAATTTTAAACTAACAAGGGTTGACATTGTCAAGAAGCTACAAGTCAACAATAATGGGTTTTATTGGGTCTAGGGTTAGGTATAAAGCATATATGTAACTTAATTTGGAAGAACATTTTGTAATCATATTTCCCAATATAGTTTATATAATATTTTTTTTTTCAAAATTCACCGTTTCCAAAAATATCTGTTTCAAATTTAAATATACTAAACAATTGCTCTCAAACAAAATAATCTTACAAATAAACTCCACATAACAAGATTCCTACACTAACCCTAGATAAATGATTGGAATAGTTAATTTGGAGGAGGGTTAATTTGATTTGCACGAAAAAATAATAAATTTTTTTCTACTCTTTTTCTTTATATTTTTTCATTTTTATAGCCAATAATGTTTACCCTCCCAATTTTCCTCTCCTAATTATTTATCTATATTTTATTAGTTTGTTATTAAAACATATAAGTTGAAGTCATATATCATTATTGATTGGTGGTAATGGGTGTAAAATGTCTAGGCATGCTAGTTAACAAAAATAAAAAGACAACCATAAGAGATTTCAACACTAAAAATTCTACATTCCTGACTTTAATGGAAGTCTGAAATGTGTCAAATTTATAGTGTAACTCATCATCCTCTTGAATCAACTATCGATAATTGTCACCGGTAAGCTATTACATATAGTATCTAACTAATTAGACAATAGCCCATTAACATATTACAAAGTCAAATAAGACCTAATTAAATTAAGACCTAACCCAAGTAGAATGATTGACTCATCTTTGATGCTATGAACATTACCCGGGGACTAGGGCAATAATTCTGGTTGGTAAAGGATCACCCACATGAACTCGTCGGGACCATAACTCTCATAGTTACATTTGTAAAATCCATAAGTAAATCTCATTTTAAGAATTACCACCGGTTACAACTCTCGTCGGTACGTAACTTTGACAATTCCCTTCCAACCTTCTGTCACAATATTCAGGGACAGACCTAAAATTTATAGTTGGTGTGTTTGAAAAAAATTTAGGATTAACTTAAAAAAATAGTAAGAAAATTTTAGATTAAACGAGGTTATAAAAGTAAGTTTTACCATTTTTTTAATAATTAGAAAAAAAACATTGAATTATATTAAATTTTTTATTAAATTAGGGTGATGTCACGTTTCTATCGTAATATATATATATATATATATATTTATTCGGGATGGGTTTCAACCCAACTAACCCTACATAGATCCGTCCTTGCCAATATTAATTTATTGCATTAAATCTTTTAACTTATGATAAATCATGCTTTAAAGACAGTTAATTTTGTTGTTAAAGTATATTATTTTTTAGTAATCTTTCAAAAAAATCTCATTATTATTTAGAACTTAATAATAATTCAAAAGGGACAAACTATTATTATATTTTTTTTAAGTTTATTTTATCATAAAAGAATGCCTGATTTATCATTTTTTATAAATATGTTTTTTTGTATTATCTTAACATGTACACTAATTAACCCACCAATCTCTTATTTCAATCTGATTCTCAAATCATGTCATTTATTTGGAATTTACTCAATACCTTGACAAACTAAAATTATTCATTTACCTATTAATTTCTAACCAGAGATATCCATTCTTTCAATATATGCTATTAATATACAGGTATGTAAATTTAATAATTAAAAATTTTCTTTAGAATGATCGAGATGTGATCAGATAAACCGACCTGTACGTTAAGATCTTGTTGAAGAAATTAGAACGAATGAGTGAATTATTTACCATATATATACACTAATTTACTAATAGATTGAGTTGTGTACTTATAATAATAAAATGATGACTATAATAAATTACAAAAAATCATTCAAGCTCAATCATAAAATGTAAGAACTCAGTTCGAGCTAGTAGACTCTTACTGAACTTCTTTTACAATAATTATTAACTTTATTTAAAAATACATTTGGCCAGATTTCTAGTACATTTGCAAAAATTATTAGGATGATTACACTTACAAATTGAGGTAATATATTAAACTTAAAGTCTAAAACATTTTCAAAGAAACCAGTACATGCATGTTTATGACCACTATGTATATGAGTTTCAACAAACAAACTAAAGTGTTTATGACCATAGCGCATTCGAGTTTCAAGTAGATACGACTATGAGAACAACTCGAGAAACCATTACAATAGGCAATTTAGGCTTTTAGAGGATAAAGGCGAATTGGGAGGCCACCTTCTGGGACGGGCATAGGATCCACGATGATCTTATCATCGACAATAACTTTTTCCCACTTGTATCTCGTGACTAGGTTGTGCATGAAGGCGAGGATCTCCAACCTCGCGTACTCTTTACCGGGACACATCCGTGGCCCCCCTCCAAAGGGCACGTAAGTGTATGGTGCCGGTCCACTACCTTCGTACCTCAATGGGTTGAAAGTATCTGGCTCGGGGTAATATTTAGGGTTTCTATGAGTCGAGTGTGCGCTCCAATAGAGCTTCCATCTCTTTGGAATGGAGAAACCGGAGTAAGTGAAATCAACTATGGCTTGACGAAAAGCACCTTGAAGGGGAGGGTTAAGTCTCAACACCTCGCATGCCACATTCCATGAATATTTCATCTTTTGAATATCATCCCAATTCAATAGTTCTCCCGGTGCCTTAGATTTCGCTATCTCCATTTGTTCTGTTGAGTTAAAAATAATTCAATTTCAATCATTTAATAAACAACGTCGACATTTCTTTTAAGATTGATTGACTTACCTCTAATAACCTCGGCATAGACCTCGGGCAACTCGGCGAGATATTTTATGATGAAGGTTATTGTTATACTAGCGGTGTCGTGTCCTCCAACCAACAATCCCAAAATCTTATCGGCAACATCCATGTCATGCATGAAGTTTCCATCGTCGTCGGCCGTCAACAACATGTGCGACAATATGTCTTGAGTAGGAGACGCCTTGTTCTCGGCTAAGTCGATCTTCCTTTGCTTGATAACGGCTCTAAGATCCTTTCGAATTTGATTGGAGGCCTTAATGGCCTTGTTGAAAGGCGTCCCGTGGATGTGTATGGGGACAGAAAAGATCCCCGAGGCGAGGAGGTTGAAGGGCTCGGAGAACTTAGCGACTTGATCGGGATCCTCAACGCTGATGAAGAGGCGACACGCGAGCCAAAATGTGTACATCTTGGCAAGTGGAAACACGGTGACCTCATCGCGGTTAGCCCAGTCAGATTCAAGGTGGCGACGGGAGATGGAGTCCATTATTCCAATGTAACGGTGAAGGGCCTCCGCCCTTAGAACATGCGGGAGGAGCTTCCTCATTTTCTTCATCTCCTCGTTCGATGAAGTTTGAGTTGACGATGGAAATATCTGTATCAAAACAATTTATTTTATTAGATATAATCTGAATTCAAATGAAATATTATTAGTACTGATGAGTCGAGTAAATTATTAACCTTGTCAATAGACGTGGGCCACCAAGCGGTGACGAGTTTGTTCTCGTTCGAGAACATAAACTTATTGCCCGCAGCTCCACAAAGGACGATGGTATGCTCCCCGAAGAGGGAAGTTTTAAAGGCATGAGGGGAGAACATGGCCATTCTTTCTTGTATAAACTCTTGAGGGTTTCCATTCCATCCTTTCTTGAGATATTCCAAACTCTCGCCGAAGATCGGCCATCCGGTGGTCCCGGGTGGTAAGGAACCGGCATCAGACTTCGACCTCAAGAGCCTAACCGTGAGGGCTGTGGCTATGAGGACACATACTAGGGGGAGGACGTCCGAGAGGAGAGAAAATTCCATTGTTGGAACTTGATAAAGAAAGAAGAGTGTGTTTTGAAATGAATGGTTGATGGTCCATATATATAGCGGTTGTCAATTTTTAATAAATATGTACATACTATTGTCAGTGGCGGACCCAGAAATGTTTTCTCGGGGGGGCCGAATACATAGTAACGTAGCATTTTTTTGGCGATCAAATAAATGCATTTTTTAATTAAAATTTTACTTGATAATTACATAAAATACTAACAAACACAATTATAAAATACTAATAAGCACAATTACTAAATTATTCTTGTCCATGAGTCAGTACAAAAGAAGACAAATTTATTCTACGAGATTCCATTTGTTGAAAATATTGCAATATTGGCTCATTTTCAATTGTTGAGAAAATATCATTTTCAACATATACAACTAAACTATCATTCATCCATTCATCTTCCATTCGATTACGCAAATCAGTTTTCACGGTCTTCATTGCAGGAAAAACTCTTTCAACGGATACAGTTGCAACTAGTAAACTAAAACCAACTCCATCAATCGATAAATCAATGGAAAAACTATATGTTTTTTCTGTTATAACCAATTTCTGAGCAAAAATTTCCAAGTCTTCAATTGAAGAAAATTGAGGATCATCTCGCAAATTAAATAAGTAAGCCCGAAGTTGTTGTTCCAAAAATAAATAATCACTGCCTGTGAAATCTCCAGAATAAAGTTTGGCAAGACGAATGAGTTTACGAATATCAAATTTGGAGAATGAATTTCTGGGATGAAGACATGATATGCAATCAAGTAATTATGTATTAACTTCTGAAAAACGATTATTTATTTCTTGCATAATCAAGTCAACAACCTAGCATTAAATAATAAATAATAACTATTAATAGATAATATATAATAACTATTAATAGATAAGAAATAATATTTATTATACCTGACAAAAGATTTCCACACGATAATGATGAAGATTAGTGATGAGTTCTCCTTTTCCTCTTCGCCTACCATTGCTATCAATTATCATATGCTCATTCATATCAAGTATTGAGATCGATTGTAATTGACAAAAACTGTTAACTTGGTCCAAAATATCATGCCATCCATCTTCTCTAAATTTTTGTAATTGATTTTTCGAACTCGCAATCAATGACATGGCTTGAACTATATTTTGATCTCCTCTTTGTAGGCAAAGTGATAACTCACTTGTAATTCCCAATAAATTTTTAATCAAATATAACACAAAAACAAATTCATAAAAAACTAACTATATAAAAAATATGAAAATCTAATTTAATATGTTTCAGCCTAATTTTATGAGAATATAAAAAAAATAAAAAATATTAATAAAAATAAAAATACAAAAATAATGTAACTATTTTAACTTGTTTATTAATATTAATTAATATTTTATAAATATCATGCCATCCATCTTCTCTAAATTTTTGTAATTGATTTTTCGAACTCGCAATCAATGACATGGCTTGAACTATATTTTGATCTTCTCTTTGTAGGCAAAGTGATAACTCACTTGTAATTCCCAATAAATTTTTAATCAAATATAACACAAAAACAAATTCATAAAAAACTAACTATATAAAAAATATGAAAATCTAATTTAATATGTTTCAGCCTAATTTTATGAGAATATAAAAAAAATAAAAAATATTAATAAAAATAAAAATACAAAAATAATGTAACTATTTTAACTTGTTTATTAATATTAATTAATATTTTCTTATAAATTTTTGAAATAGTTTAAAATTAAGAAATATAAAAAACTATTATTATTTTAATTTTTATATTTTACCCTCATAAGTAATTTGTATTATTATATTGAAATAAATAAAAAATAATGTATAATTGTTATATAAATATAATTTTAAAATATAAGTAATTTGTATTATTATATTGAAATAAATAAAAAATAATGTATAATTATTATATAAATATTTTTTATACTTTATTTATATAAAATTATGAATTAGTTTATAGATAAATTATATTTTAAAATATGATAAATAAATTTAAGGTGAGGCAAGGTTCGAACACCTGACTTCAGGTTCACTGTTGAGCTACAAAGCCAACTAGACTAAGAGTTATTTGTTAAATATATATATATAAACAAATTATTGTAAGGTTGGGGGAGGCCCGGGCCCCCCAAAGCCCCCCTTGTAGGTCCGCCACTGACTATTGTTACATTTGAAAACGGGAAGAATGTCAATTTTACACACCAACTTGTAAAAAGGTGTCAAATTTACTTATTAAGTATCAAAATTCTATTTATAAATACTAACTTGTTAAAAAGTGTCAATTTCATTTAAAATAACGGAAATATTAAACACAGTCAATTTTTTTGCCATATGTAATATCCATTTTTTTTTAAAATTGACATTACTTTAATTATTTTTCAATTTAAATAAAACATTAAATCTTTCTTTATTCATTTTTTCTCTCTCTTTATCTCAAAATTATTCATTTTCTTTGAACTTTTCTCTTTCCATTTCCATTTCCATCTCCATCTATATAGGGATCGATTAATTATTTTTCCTAAAATGAAACTAATTAATGAAATTGAGGTTTATTGACCTCTATCTCTCTACACATCATATTATCATATTATCGTATATTATTTTATCCACTTTTAATTCAAATGGAAAGAGATAAACACAATCTCTTTATATTATAAACCAAAAATAAATTATATTAAGTTAAGTTTTATATCTAACCAAACCAAAAAATATATAAAATTAAGAATTGAACTACAACAGGTTCAACTAAAAGGAAATTACATGATTCAAAATTAATAGATTATATTAAATTCACAGTAAATTTTTGTCACACATAATTCATTTTGAATCATGTAATGTCATTTTAGTTGAATTTGTTGTAGTTCAATTATTAATTTTACAGTTTTTTTAGATAGTTATAAAGACTCAATTTAATAAAAATTATTTTTGATTTATAATATAAAGAGATTATGTTTATAACTCCATTTGAATTAAATTAGGGATAGAGGTTGAATGATCTTATTACAAAGATATGGCCTCAATTTCATTTTAGGAAGGTACTTATTTATGCATTCCCTATGCATATTAGAGAGGAGATGAAGAGGGAAGTTAAGAAAAAAAAATGGATAATTGTGGGATAAGAGAGAAAATGGATAAGGACAATTTTTAATGTTTTGTTTAAATGAAAAAATAATCAAAGTAATGACAATATAAAAATAAATAAAAAAATATGTGGATATTACATGTGGCAAAAATTTTGACGGTGTTTAATATTTCCGTTATTTCAAATAAATTTGACATTTTTTTACAAGTTAATAGGTATAAATAGAATTTTGATACTTAATAAATAAATTTGACACCTTCTTACAACTTGGTGTGTAAAATTGACATTCTTCCCATTTGAAAACACTTTTATTTTAGTTAGAAAAAAAAAGTTATTTATATTTATATATTTTAAAATAGTTTACCTATACAAAAAAAAAAAAAAAAAAAAAAAGAAGAAAAGAAAAGAAAAGAAAAGAAAAGAAAAGAAAAGAGGTGTTTCAAATTAAAAGGTCATTCCCATTTTTTACCTCAAAAAAATCCATTTTTATTTTTAACATTTTTTATAAAAATTTTCCTTTTTTACACTTATTAATCTTTTCCATTTTTTTTTCTTTTTCTTCTTCCTTTTCCCTCTTATCTCCCCTAGTGATCCTCTCCTGGTCCCCAATACCCAATCCCAGCCCTCCCCACTCACTCTTTCTTTCCCTTTTTCTTTACACTGCGACCCCATCACTCCTTCCCCAACTGCCAGCCACCCCGCGACGCCCTTCCCCCAACTGCCATCCACCGCGACTCCCCTTCGCCTAACTGCCAGTCACCGCGACTCCCTTTCCCACAACTGTCAGCCACCGACTGATGCTGAATCCAGCTGAGACCAATCGACCAGCATCAAAATGGGTACGTTTCTTTCATTTCCATTTCATTCCGTTTGAAATGATGTGTTCCCCAAAATGGGTACGTGTGGATGCTGAATCCAGCTGAGACCAATCGACCAACATCAAAATGGATACGTTTCTTTCATTCTCATTTCATTCCGTTTGAAATGATGTGTTCCCCAAAATGGGTACGTTTGAAATGCTGTCAAAATGATATGTTAATGTATGCTTCACACGTCCCACGATCCACGCCCAAGCCCCACGCCTCACGCCCAAGCCCCACGCCCCACGCTCAACCCCCACTCCCACGATCCATTTATGGTAGGTTTTGTTTACTACACTAACATTTAAATTTCTATCAATTGTAGATTCCAATTTATTTGTTAGCTGATTTGTTCTATATGATGGAGAGTGGCTGAAAAATGATGATGGTGTTAGTTCTTTTGAATCAAGTTCATTAGTAGGTGTACATCTATCTTGAAATACTAAATATGACGAATTAACTGAAATTGTCTATGATGCTATTCGTGTGGACAAAGTGAGATATGATTTAGTGTTGAAAGTGAAGTATAATTGTCTTTTTAAAAGAGCCCCTCTTGCTGTTATCCGATGTGATAAAGATGTGATGTTCTATGTACAACATATTTCGACTTCACTCCAAAGTTTCGCAATCCTCTTTGTGTATCTTTAGTAGAGAAGTCACTACCTTCACATCCAACTGATGAAATTCAAAGAGAGGAGGTTCCTGAATTCCCTATATTTGAGCATGATGATCCACGCCCCCAAAATGACATACATCATGCAGAAGATGAAGAACAACAAGTCTCATGTTTGCGTCTGAGTGAATTGGTTGCTAATACCCCTCCTTTTGAACCCCGGACAGCCATCAATTTCCTATGAGGAAAACATCCATCCATATTGAGGAACCAATCCAGGTTTAAACACATGCTCAATTAACCCTTGAAAACGGATTGGAAATGAATACGTTTTTTTTTAGAACAAAAAAGAACTTCAAATGAGGGTGCATAGATATACAAATCAGACACAAACAAGATGAAATGAAATCTGATGCGTTAATTCTCTCTTAAGTGAAAGCTCACTCACTCACTTACCAAGATCAAACACTCGCCTATAGTCCTTGATGAAACCAATCACCTTCTCATGATAATCAAATCCAGGGTTCCACACCAATGATCCATAACCAAATACCCAAAAGACCATGTTTGAAAGGTATCTGAACAAAGAACATAATGTTAGCAGATGCATTGATTTTCTTTCCTTTTTCTTTCTAAAGTGCACTTAGAAAGTTGAAACGTAAACAAATTTGAAGCAAATTGAACAAGGAAAGGCCATAAGAGGCAAACTGAAAAGCTGCGAAATCAAAAAATTAAAATGAAAACCTAAACAAAAACATACGATCAAATAACAATGGAAGAAAAAAAAAAAGGAAATGAAACGGAGATATGATCGAAATTACCTTGGAAAGATGCTAGTTCCCTGTTTGCGATGGCAATGTGTGTGTAATTGAAAGGAAAAAACGTAACGGCTACCAGGGCTCAACTCGTTCTTTTGACTCGGAAACCCTATAGCCCTGGAAATGAAATGAAATGAAAATTCTGAATGATGCAGATAAACTGAAAATGGATAATCGATTTTATATAGAGAGAGGAAGAATGATGGATGCCGCGATTGCGTCCAGATTCATAGACATGAATGTAAAATGTCTAAATATGCGTCAACATTCATGGGCCACCGACGCCCCCCATTATGGACTGTTAGATTCGACATTAAATCATCATTTTATTTATTTATTTATTAGTCAACACTGTTTTTAGTCCAAATTTAACTTTTAATAAAAGAGAAAAATAATAATTATGTACTTTTATTACCTATACTTGCAATATGGAAAGAAAAGAAAAACCTACATGTATGTAATATATGAAAAAGTAGTTATATGATTTAACTTATTAAACAATTATTGATTTAATTATATTCCCACATTAGAAATTAGAAACTAGATGTTAAAATAATTAATTGGATTTGATACACGTAATATGTCCATGAATTTGGACTCTTTTTTTTTCTTTCTAAATGATGTACATTATTTTAAAAAATAAAAAAGTTATCAACATTGTTTTTGAATCAATTAATTCCGAGTTCGTGGCCTGTTTAATTTCGTTAAACTCGGTTTTAAATCTATTATTACTTACAAAGTCAACTAGATGAAAATCGTCATTGACGATTGAAGGTTGAAACGTAATTTCTCGTTACTCAAGTGAGCATCTCACTTCTAAAAGATTCCTGTATTAAAAAAAAAAATAATCCATTTACATAATATTTCATTACTGAAACTTAACAAAACTATTTTAAAAAATTGGCCACCCAAGTGAAAGGGAGAGTATGTGTGGATTAAATAAATACCACATTATAAAAGTGGAAACGCATGTGGTTGCAATATGACCAAACTTATTAAAAAAAATTACATTAATCGAGTAAAAGCAACTCAAAACTCATTATATTATCTTCCGTTTTTGAGTAATTTGGGTCATTGACTACTCTAGTATATGAAGATTAGTAATGATGACAAAGTAGGAAGAAAATAAAATAAAAATAATAATTTGAAGTACACATCTTTTGACAAGAAAAACATACTCATTTCTCAAAAATGAATTTTTAAAACTTCTAAAAAAAACAAGGCAAAATTTTGGCTTTTGAGCAGCTTTATTTACCTTTTTTTTAATTCCAAAATTTTATTTAGATCTGGACTTGCAAGCTGAATTAAAAGTGGGCCAGATTTCTAGCAAAACTAACTGGGCCGGATAACTATAGCCTGAATGTATAAATAATAAATCCAGGTCTCCAGATTTCTAGCAAAACTAACCGCTAATGTTTTGGCCCATTAATTTTGGGTTGAGGCCTATCACTCGTATGATTTTTTAACTACTATTAATTATATTTAATTTTTTACTTAAATATAAAAAATTAACTTGTACTTAAAAATTAGTTATATATGATTAATATATAATTAAGTATTTTATATTTTAACAATTTTAAAAAATATATAAAATTATTTAAAAAAATTATATAATTAAGTAAATGATATTGTACAAAAATAAAATAAAATTTTATATTAATTAATTTATTTATTTGAATAAATAATATATATTTTTAATTTATAAATATAAAATTATTTTTTTAAATAAAATTGTATAAATCGTAAACTTAAAATTATTTATAAACTTATAAAATCATACAAATTTAATATCAACTTAGGTTTTAAATTGGTCAACTGGCCCAAAATCTTTAAATTGGCCAACTGGCCCAAAATCTATATAAAAGTCTAGTCCATAAGCCTTTTGTGTTTCTTATACAGTGTGTACGAGGGAGTGAGAATTAGGGTTGTGCAAAAAAACCGGAAACCGGTAACCCAACTGAATCGATAGTTAACCGATTTCATTTTAACGGTTTATTGATTAATCGGTTCTAGCGGTTCTGGTCAACCGAATTTTTACCGGTTAAACGGTTCGATTTCGATTTACCTATTTTTCTAACGGTTTAACCGGTAAACCGGTAATAATTTAATTATATATTATTATATTTTATGATTTGTATTAGTTATTTTATAAATAATATTTAATAATTTATAAAAAAAAATTAATTTTTTATAAAATTATTTAAAAAAAAAAATTAATTTATATAAAATTTTACAAAAATAAATATAAAAAAAACTAAAATAATTTTTTTAGATAACCATTATTTTATTATAACTTATCGATTTTACTTCCCGTTTTATTGGTTGAGAAGGAGATTTAATCATATTTGTTTAACATAATGAATTTGAATTTTCTTAATAAATATATAAAAATTTTAAAAAATTAAAATTATATATTATAACATAATCCTAAATATATCATTACAACATATTATGATAATATAATATATTATAATAGAGACAAGAAAGTATAGAGAATAGTATAATAGGAAAGTGTAAACAATAATTTTAAAAAATCATTTCATAAATTTATTATTTAAATTAAAAAATCGAATTATCAGTGCAGGGTTAAACCCGGTTAACTGACCGAAACCGACCGAAACCGGTAGAACCAGAACCGGTAAAACCGATACCATTAACGGTTGATTAACCGGTTTATAAAATAAAAGGTAAAACCGGTCTTAACCGGAACAGTTTAACCGATTTACCGGTTAACCGGCCGATTGAACACCATATGCTGGAGTGGCCATGTAACCAACCTAAAGTATTTTGTTATTTTATATTTTGTGAAAATATCTATATTTTGGAAATAAAAATAAAATTTTCTTTGTTTGTATGAAATGGCTGTATGTATGTGAGTTTAAAAGTTACATCTTTGTAAACAGTAAGAGCAATAAAAAAATCACTTTGAAAATTTATTAGAATAATTCAAAAGATACCTAATAAAATAATAATATATGGTCAGGAGTCTGGACTTTGGAGTTCCATTAAGGTTGTGGAATTTTAATAGTTTTTAAAATATATAAAAAATCCATTTTAAATTATAAATAATATAAAATTTCTATCAATCAAAGGTTCCTTCTTTGAAACAAACACTCTTTTATTAATTATGAAAATTTATTTATAGATATTCAGCGTGTATATTAATTGCTTTTAGAAAAGAAACTCATATAAATAAAAATTTAATTTATACTATCTTTTAACTCAATTCTATTACTATTAGCAATAAAATACATACACAACAATTATGTATTTTTCAATAAAAAAATATTTACACTATCTAGTTACTTTTCTCTATTTTTATTTTTTTTTCTAAACAAATTAAGATTTGTTTCATAGAATAGACTTGTATGACTCCTACTTATTTTTTCTTCCAACTCTGTATTTAATATACATTTTTAACCATAATTTTTCCTTGCAATTTCTTATATCACATAATTTTATAAACAAGATAACAACAAGGTCATTATAGAAACACTAAATCAAATCAAATTAAATCAAAATAGAGGAGACCGACCAATCCTTATCATTAATCTGTATTTTACATAGGAAAAACTTTATTTCTTGTAATTAAATATTACTTAGTTTGAAAATTAGCATCCACTAAAATTTATTATTTAAAAAAATTAACACGACTCTTTATAGTCACGTCAATACAACTTAAAATTAATTTACCATAATAGATTAAATTTGAATGGAATTATGCACTCAATAAATGCTCGAAGAAATATCTATCGATGTCGTTCTCTACATTTCAGAATTAGAAATTACCGTAACTCAACTAACAACTAACAACTAACAACGGACCATTCACTCTTCTTAATTGAGCATGGATTTTAGGTAATTCTAATTAAGATTGATGTCGAGAAAGAATAATATTGTCATTGTCACTTTAATATGATGAGAGATTTACATAAATATGAATAAGGTATGCCAGGTTAGACTTTTTGGACATGTTTAAATCATAATTGACTTATATGGTTCAGTCAATCTAAAGTATACCTTACAAATTCATTTCATCCCGGCCCACATTTTGTCAAACCTTTCTCAACCACATTCTTAATTAGAAGTCAGGTATTTAAATTTTTTTGATCGAAATGAATCATAATAAAATGTTAACACTTTATGTATTAAATTACTTCTCCTTATACATAATGCAAACTTACATTTGTATATCCGCAACATATACATGAGATGTGATGAAATTGGTAATATATAGATATATAATTATATGGTTTAATCTCATTCATATAATATTTCACATTTTATACTAAATGAAAATTTGTTTGTTTTTTCAATAAAATAACATTTTTTAGAATGAGACCTAACCTAAACTAGCTAATACTAAAATTGTTTTTAGTACTTTTGTAATTGAGAAGTTCTTAATATAATTGGCAAGATCAAAAATCAGGACAATCTCCGTTTTGTCGAAAGTTATAAAAAGAATGAGCAAAATAGAGATCAAGTTATTACGAAAAGTGAACAACTAAGAGTGAACAACTTGTGGAGGAGTGAACTATAATGGAATGAAGTGAACAACTAATGCCCTTTTAGAGTACACTAAGAGTATGTTTGATGAGGGGAATTGGAATTGGAATTGACATTGAATTCTAATTCCAATTCCATGAGAATTGGCATTGAATTACAATTCAATTCCTATGTTTGGAAAAATTATAGAATTGTAATTCAATTCCAATTCCCATGTTTGGGAAGATGATAGAATTATAATTCAATTCAAATTCCTATGTTTGTAAAATAAAATATCGGTTCAAAATGTTATCATTTTAAATATGTTTTCATGTTTTTGACACGTTTAATACGTTTTTGATATGTTTAACACGTTTTTGACATGTTTAACACATTTTTACACGTTTTTGACACGTTTAAACACGTTTTTGACATGTTTAACACATTTTCCCACTTAAAACACATTTTCACACGTTTAACATGTTTTTCACGTTTTTAGTATGTTTAACACGTTTTTGACATTTTTAATACGTTTAACATGTTTTTCACATGTTTTAACAAGTTTAACACGTTTTTAACATGTTTAATATGTTTTTCACACATTTAACATGTTTTTCACGTTTTTCACACGTTTAACACGTTTTTGGCATGTCTAATATGTTTTGCACATTTTTAACACATTTAACACGTTTTTTCACGTTTGGGAACGTTTAACACATTTTCACACGTTTTTCACATTTAACACATTTTTCACACGTTTAACATGTTTTCACGTTTTTGGTACGTTAAACACATTTTTGGCATGTCTAACACTTTTTCACACGTTTTACACATTTGACACGTTATTCACGTTTTGGCACATTTAACACGTTTTTTAGATTTTTCACACGTTTTTCACGTTTTACACACGTTTTTCATGTTTTTCACACTTTATTCACGTTTTCACACGTTTTTCACGTTTTTTCACGTTTTTCATAAGTTTTAACATGTTTTTCACATTTTACACACATTATTCACGTTTTTGACACATTTAACACATTTTTGATATTCTTAATACGTTTAACATGTTTTTCATACGTTTTGATAGGTTTAAAACGTGTTGCGTTACACGTATCAAACATGTGTTAAACGTGCCAAATAAATGATAAACTTGTTAAACGTGCCAAAACGTGAAAACGTGTTAAACGTGTTAAAAACGTGTTAAATGTGTTAAAAATGTGTCAAACGTGTCAAAAATGTAAAAAACATGTGAAACATGTCAACAACATATTAAACGTGTTTAATGTGTTAGAAACGTTTTAAACATGTTAAAAACATGAAAACGTGTCAAAAACGTATTAAAGTGAAAAACTTGTTAAACATGTCAAACGTGAAAAATGTGTTAAACATGTCAAAATGAGGTAAACGTGTCAAAAACATAAAAAAAAATGTGTTAATAGTGTCAAAAACGTGAAAACGTGTTAAACGTGTCAAAAACGTGTTAAATATGTGAAAAACTTGTTAAACGTGACAAAACGTGCAAAATCTGCCAAAATGTAAAAAAATATGAAAACGTGTCAAAAACGTGTTAAACGTTCCAAACATGTGAAAAACTTGTTAAACGTGCCAAAACATGTTATACGTGTCAAAAATGTGGTAGACATGTCAAAAACGTAAACAAATGTGTTAAATGTGTCAAAAACGTGAAAACGTGTTAAAAGTGTCAAAAACGTAAAAAACGTGTTAAATGTTTCAAAAATGTGAAAACATGTTAAACGTGTTAAATATGTGAAAAACTTGTTAAACGTGCCAAAACGTGAAAAATATGTCAAAATGTAAAAAACATTAAATCGTGTTAAACGTTCTAAATATGTGAAAAACTTGTTAAACGTGCCAAAACGTGAAAAACGTGTTAAACGTGTCAAAAACGTAAACAAATGTGTTACATGTGTCAAAAACGTGAAAACGTGTTAAACGTGTCAAAAATGTAAAAAACGTGTCAAATGTGTCAAAAACGTGAAAACGTGTTAAACATATCAAAAATGTGTTAAATATGTGAAAAACTTGTTACACATGCCAAAACGTGCAAAATGTGCCAAAATGTAAAAAACGTGTTAAATGTGTCAAAAACGTGTTAAAAACATGAAGATCATGTTAAACTTGTTAAAAACGTGTTAAACGTGTCAAGGACGTGTTAAATGTGTCAAGGACGTGTTAAATGTGTCAAGGACGTGAAAAACGTGTTACATGTGTCAAAAACGTATTGAACGTGTCAAGGACGTGAAAACGTGTTAAATGTGTCAAAACGTGTTAAACATGTCAAAAACGTGATAGACGTGCCAAAAACGTGTTAAACGTGTTAAAAACGTGAAAATCATGTTAAATGTGTCAAAATGTGTTAAACGTGTCAATGACGTGAAAAATGTGTTAAATGTGTCAAAAACGTGTTAAACGTGCCAAAAACGTGTTAAACGTGCCAAAATATGTTAAACGTGTCAAAAACGTTAAAAAACGTGTTAAATGTGTCAAAAACGTGAAAACGTGTTAAATGTATCAAAAACGTGTTAAAATATGAAAAATTTGTTAAACGTGCCAAAACGTGCAAAATGTTCCAAAATGTAAAAAACGTGTTAAACGTGTCAAAAATGTGTTAAAAACGTAAAAATCATGTTAAACGTGTCAAAAATGTGTTAAACGTTTCAAGGACGTGTTAAACATGTCAAAGACGTGAAAAACGTGTTGAATGTGTCAAAACGTGTTAAACGTGCCAAAAACGTGTCAAAAACGTGTTAAACGTGTTACAAATGTGAAAATCATGTTAAACGTGTCAAAACGTGTTAAACGTGCCAAAAATGTGTTAAACGTGTCAAAAAATGTTAAACGTGACAAAATATGAAAATATGTTAAACGTGTTAAAAACATGTTAAACTTATTAAAAACGTGTTAAACGTGTTTAATGTGTAAAATACGTGTTAAACATGTCAAATATATGAAAAACGTGTTAATTTTAGGATTATAATTCCGACCTAAAAAAATTGGAATTGAGAATTACACTATATTAAATTTTATTGGAATTTTAATTCTAATTTCAATTCTTAATATTAAAGTGTCTAACAAACATAAGAATTGAAATTGGACAATTTTAATGCCAATTTCAAGGTTATCAAACACACTTAAGGTAAATAGTTATATATTTTAGTCTAATTGAGAGTTGTCAAAACTTTGATTATTGAGTTCTTAATTATTGTGATGTTATTATTATTTTTATTTTTTATTTTTTTATTTTTTTGTCTTTCTATATTAACTCAAGACAAAGACAAAGAATGTTCCAACTTTAAGTTGTTTTGATTTTTTCTACATACCATCACTAAAATAATAATGTTATTTTTTCATCAACTAATTAAGATTGTTAGTTAGAACTAGTTTGATCATGTCTGGATTTTAGATTTTTTTTTGATAATTTTTTTTATATTAAATTATTATCATTTTAACTTTGAAATCACTTTTAAAACGAAAATATCAAAAGTCTGTCTAACTAAAAGTTAAAAGTCACATATTTCTTCATCATTTAAAACCTCAACATAGGTAGACGTTAGAGATAATAATGGTGTGATCTCTATATATATAATGATGCTTAATTTTTAAAGTGTCCGGATTGCCGGGTCGAGAGCTGTGGTTAATTTAGATATATGTGAGAGTAAATGGATACTTGGGTCGGATTGTGGGTTGACTCGCTCATAAACTTAAAACGGTTAAAAATAAAATTAAAAATGTTATAGATATGGTTCGAACTTACAACCTAACAGAACAAGTACAACTTTTTAACCACCTAGGCTAATAACACTTTATATTTTAAATTCAACCAAAAATTTGATAAACGCGTGACATTTTAACAATATAAGTTCAACTTTTTAACTAACTAATCTCTATATATATAATGATGCTTAATTTTTAAAGTTTCCGGATTGCCGAGTCGAGAGCTGTGGTTAATTTGGATATATGTGAAAGTAAATGGATACTTGGGTCGGATTGTGGGTTGACCCGCCCATAAAATTTTTACCGTAATATTTTTTTCACAATTTTTTATATTATTATTCGTGCAAATGCACGAGATACATGCTAGTTTAACTAATTTCCTTCCATTCCAAAGATAATACCCATTTTAACTTTTGATTAATCAGTCAAAATACTAAAATACTTAATATATTTTTATTAATTTGAAAATTTAAATATTTAATATTTATTTTAGAAAATTCAAAATTATCTATATACTTTTTATAGTAAATATTTAAAAAATAAATACATAAAAAAATCCCAAGATCAAACCTCTTAGAAGATGAGGAAGACTACAAGAATATGGTGAAAAAATGTATGAAAAAATATTGAAGAAATAAAACATAAGAAAGAAAGAATTATGTTACTTAATCAACTCTAAAAAGTATAAATATTTGTTGTAAATTAGCTTGTAACAAGTAGTAAATTGAGTTTGAGTTGTTTTGTAACGTTTTTATTATATTATATGATTGACAACTTAAATTTAATTAGGTTAAAACGTTCAAATTCGACCCACTTTTTAAAATAACGAGAAATTGTATTAAATATTATATTTAGAGTTACATAAGTTATTATATATATATTATATTATATTCTACTTAATTATAAGAAAATTAATAAAATCAAACAACAATTATCCTAACTAATTATATTTAGTTCTTTTTATTTATTTCAGCATCATTTGCTAATTATGATCTTCTAGACTAATGAAAAAAATGATATTAAAATTAAATTATTACTGTCATTTAAATAAGTTGGATAGAAATGGTTTGATGTGTTCTCCCTCAAATATAAATATACTTTTCTAATGAAAGTTTGATATTATTCTAACATAGACGTACTAAAAGATTGTTTGATGTGAATTATTAGCATTTTTACTCAAAAATCTATATATATATATATATATATATATATATATATATATATATATATATATATATATATATATATATATATATATATATATATATATATATATATATTCAATTATTAAATCATTTAATTTATCATATAAGATAAATTAATAGATAAATTCTTATAGACTCTCATGACTCACCGGAGAGTCCTTTGTAAGTATAATGAGATAGTTTTTTTTACTTCACTAAGGTATCCCCGGTGGTAAGAGTCGACTTAAGAGACCAAAATGTCACGGGTTTAATTTCATCTAGAAGCACTTTGAGTTTAAGCGGGGACATGATTGTGGGGTGCCATGCTATTTCTCCTTTATTTCCAAAAAAATAAAATGAGTTAGTTTTTTTTATCACAAATATTGATAATCTTTTTAAAGATGTTTACATTAACTATTTTTTTTTATGAGTTATATCGTTTATTTTCGATTTTTATGATTAATTAAATTAATGAAATAAGTATCATCATGCTAAAAAGAAGAAAAAAAAACAAAAACTATAACCAACATAAAAGTAACCCTAAACTCTCCACGAAGAAATTAGTAACGACAGATATGAAGGTTGAAACTAAGAAAGTACCAAAATATATTAATTCTCCACTTGCCAATTCAATTTATTGTTTTTTAACTGGTCAATAAGGGCATGCTATTGAAAAGTAGGTATTTTCCCAAAAGGCCATTTATAGCTTTAGTTTGTTAAACAAACCTCACTATTTTTTTTATAGGAAGTTTCAATGAAACTTTCATCAATAACCCCTTGCTTAATTAGTTGCTCATGGTATTGTATGATCGATTTCCTATACGTGATCATGATTAATTCAATGATTTAGGTTTGGGTGGTGGTTGACGTGTTACACATAATCAATAGTTTCAATCAGGAACGGAGCAAAAAAATTAAAGTTAAAAGGAACTTGAACTTTATGTAAGACAAAATTTCAAAAAAATATATGCCATGGAGAAAATTAAACTCAAAACAAAGTACTCCATTTATCTTAGACATTCATATTTTAAATTCCACAATTTAGAGCTCTTTATTGTTAATGTTATAAATAATGAGATAGTTAAATTAATGACATTGATATTTTATTATTTATTTATAAATGTAATATAAATTGTAAATTTACGATGTTTGAAATCGTTAACACAAAATCTCGTTTGGTATAACTTTAACAATAAGAAACGAACAAGGATAAAATCTCGGCCCCAAATAAGGAGCTCAAATTGCACCATTCGATAATTTATCTTACAAACCACTGTACCAACTAATACATAATTGTTATTATTTTTAATATATATATAAATTTGGTATGTAATAAAAAAAATTAGCTGGGCACATTCCTCAAATAAATCAGTTCTTAGTTCTATATTTGCATCTAGCCTAATTAAATTTACTTGGTTTGCAAGAATGAATAGGTGTGTTTAATTAATTAATTATATATATTTGACTTTTGTGTGATGGGAACAGAAATGTACTTGAAAGATTGTGGAATGACTTAGACTAATATAATATCTCTTCTCCTTTACAAAATAGTATATATGCTAATGAAAATACTATTTCACATGTAATGTTCCATAATATAGACTTTGAAATATTGACCAGGAAATTAATCATCAACAAATTCATTTCTATTTTTATCAAAATTAACCATTTTTCCAATTTCCACGCGTTTTGTCTAAAATAATTACTAACTAGTTACAAAATTCAACTTTATATTATTTATGCCAAAATTATATTACAATGAAACGAAACTTAATTTGTTAAAATAATTATAATTTGGTGTTATTTGTGTCATAATCTAATATTTTAGCTACTAAAATATTTTTATTGAAAAAATATATATTAATTAAGAAAACTATTAGCATTAATTTAGTAGAAGTAAACAATTTAAATTTCAAACTAACAAGAGTTGACACTGTCAAGGAGCTACAAGTCAACAATAATAGGTTTTAATATTGGGTCTAGGGTTAGGTATAAAGAACATATGTACCTTAAATTGGAAGAACATTCTGTAATTATGTTTCCCAATATAGTTTATATAATATTTTTTTTTTTCAAAATTCTCAGTTTCCACGATTCTCTATTTCAAATTTAAATGTACTAAACAATTGCTCTCAAACAAAATAATCCTACAAATAAACCCCACATGACAAGATGCCTACACTAACCTAAATAAGGTTAAATATTGTATTAGATTATTATTGATCAAAAACATACAAATTGAAGTGATATATCATTATTGATTAGTGTTAATGGGTGTAAAATGACTAGGCATACTAGTTAACAAAATAAAAAGACAACCCTAAGAGATTTCAACACTAAAAATGGCAGCACGTTCATTCGTCAAACATTTTGCTTAGTGAAAATTCTACATTCCTGACTTTATTAGTGGAAGTCTGAAATGTTTCAAAATTCTCATCATCCTCTTGAATCAGCTATTGATAATTGTCCCCGGTAAGCAGTATCTAGTTAACTAATTAGACAATAGCCCATTAACATATTACTAAGTCAAATAAGCTAGACCTAACCAAAGTAGAATGATTGACTCATCTTTGATGCTATATATGAACATTACCTAGGACTAGGGCAATAATTCTGATTGGTAAAGGCTCACCCACATGAACGTCGGGATCATATCTCACATCGTTAAATTTGTAAAATCCATAAGTAAACCTCATTTTAAGAATTACCACGGGTTACAACTCCGTCGGTATGTATCTTTTCTAATTCCCTTCCAAACTTCTAATGAGGTGCGACAATATTCAAGGACGGACCTAGAATTTATAGTTAGAGTGCGCTTGAAAAAGTTTTAAGGTAAACTTTAAAAAATAACGAGAAAAATTTAGATAAAAGTAAGTTTAACATTTTTTTAATAATTATATAAATAAATAGTGAATTATATTAAAATTTTAAAAAAATTTAGAGGGTGATTTCACATTTTTATAGAAATACAGAAATAAAATAAAATAATTTTAGTTTTTAATTTTGTTGAGGTGGACTATAAACAATATTAATTTATTGCATTAAATCTTTAACTTATGGTAAATCAGGTTTTAATGACAGTTAATTTCTTGTTAAAGTAATTTTTTTTTAGTCATTTTCCAAAAAAAATCTCATTATTATTTAGAACTTAACAGTAATTCAAAAGGGACACAACCTATTATTATTTTTTTTTAAAGTTTATTTTATCATAGAAGAATGTCTGATTTATCATTTTTTTTAAATATGCTTAATTATTATCTTAACATGTACACTAATTAACCCACCAATCTCTTATTTCAATCTGATTCTTAAATCATGTCATTTATTTGGAAATTTACTCAATACCTTAAAAAACTAATTATTCAATTACCTATTAATTTCTAACCAAAGATATCCATTCTTTCAATATATGCTATTAATATGCAGGTATTCAAATTTAATAATTAAAAATAATTTGCAAGATGATCCACTCAATAAAACTGATTCAAAATTCTCTTTAGATTGATCGAGGTGGGATCAGGCTAATAGAGTTGTGTTTATTATAAAAAGATTACTAGTATAATAAATTACAATGAAAAATCATTCAAGCTCAATCATAAAATGTAAGAACTCATCTTTTACAATAATTATTGACTTTATTTAAAAATACACTTGGCCAGATTTCTAGTACATTTGCAAAAATTATTAGAATGATTACACTTACAAATTGAGGTAATATATTAGACTTAAATAGTCTAAAACATTTTCAAAGAAACCAGTACATGCATGTTTATGACCACTATGTATATGAGTTTCAACAAACAAACTAAAGTGTTTATGACCATAGCGCATTCGAGTTTCAAGTAGATACGACAATATGAGAACAACTCGAGAAACCATTACAATAGGCAATTTAGGCTTTTAGAGGATAAAGACGAATTGGGAGGCCACCTTCTGGGACGGGCATAGGATCCACGATGATCTTATCATCGACAATAACTTTTTCCCACTTGTATCTCGTGACTAGGTTGTGCATGAAGGCGAGGATCTCCAACCTCGCGTACTCTTTACCGGGACACATCCGTGGCCCCCCTCCAAAGGGCACGTAAGTGTATGGTGTCGGTCCACTACCTTCGTACCTCAATGGGTTGAAAGTATCTGGCTCGGGGTAATATTTAGGGTTTCTATGAGTCGAGTGTGCACTCCAATAGAGCTTCCATCCCTTTGGAATGGAGAAACCGGAGTAAGTGAAATCAACTATGGCTTGACGGAAAGCACCTTGAAGGGGAGGGTTAAGTCTCAACACCTCGCATGCCACATTCCATGAATATTTCATCTTTTGAATATCATCCCAATTCAACAGTTCTCCCGGTGCCTTAGATTTCGCTATCTCCATTTGTTCTGTTGAGTTAAAAATAATTCAATTTCAATCATTTAACAAACAATCGTAGACATTTATTTAAGATTGATTGATTTACCTCTAAAAACCTCGGTATAGACCTCGGGCAACTCAGCGAGATATTTTATGATGAAGGTTATTGTTATACTAGCGGTGTCGTGTCCTCCAACCAACAATCCCAAAATCTTATCGGCAACATCCATCTCTTGCATGAAGTTTCCATCGTCGTCGGCCGTCAACAACATGTGCGACAATATGTCTTGAGTAGGTGACGCCTTGTTCTCGGCTAAGTCGATCTTCCTTTGCTTGATAACGGCTCTAAGATCCCTTCGAATTTGATTGGAGGCCTTAATGGCCTTGTTGAAAGGCGTCCCGGGGATGTCTATGGGGACAGAAAAGATCCCCGAGGCGAGGAGGTTGAAGGGCTCAGAGAACTTAGCGACTTGATCGGGATCCTCAACGCTGATGAATAGGCGACACGCGAGCCAAAATGTGTACATCTTGGCAAGTGGAAACACGGTGACCTCATCGCGGTTAGCCCAGTCAGATTCAAGGTGGCGACGGGAGATGGAGTCCATTATTCCAATGTAACGGTGGAGGGCCTCCGCCCTTAGAACATGCGGGAGGAGCTTCCTCATTTTCTTCATCTCCTCGTTCGACGAAGTTTGAGTTGACGATGGAAATATCTATACGAAAACCATTTATTTTATTAGATATAATCCGAATTCAAATGAAATATTATTAGTGATTAGTCAAGTTAATTATTAACCTTGTCAATAGACGCGGGCCACCAAGCGGTGACGAGTTTGTTCTCATTCGAGAACATAAACTTATTGCCCGCAGCTCCACAAAGGACGACGGTATGCGCCCCGAAGAGTGAAGTTTTAAAGGCATGAGGGGAGAACTTTGCCATTCTCTCTTGTATAAACTCTTGAGGGTTTCCATTCCATCCTTTCTTGAGATATTCCAAACTCTCGCCAAAGATTGGCCATCCGGTGGTCCCGGGTGGTAAGGAACCGGCATCGGACTTCGACCTCATGAAGAGCCTAACCGTAAGGGCGGTGGCTATGAGGACACATACTAGGGGGAGGACGTCGGAGAGGAGAGAAAATTCCATTGTTGGAACTTGATGAATTAAGAAAGAAGAGTGTGTGTTTTGAAATGAATGGTTGATGGTCCATATATATAGTGGTTGTCAATTTTTAATAAATATGTAGCTAGATACTATTGTTACATTTGAAAACCCTTTTATTTTAGTTAGAAAAAAAGCTATTTATATTTATGTATTTTAAAATAGTTTACCTATACAAAAAGAAAAAGAAAAAGAAAAAAAAAAAAGTGTTTCAAATTAAAGGGTCATACACACATGAATATGAATATATGATACCCACCTACTATTGATGCCTTTCATAAATGAATAAAGACCAGAGGACTATTGATATTTTAAACTTACTCTTCAACTTCCCTGCACCTAATGTCAGTTTGAACCCTAATTAAATAACCTAGACACTAGATACTTATCATATAAGAAATAAAACAAGTTTAAGTTATGACAAAATAAATACTATTTAAAATGGTACAAATGTTTTTTATAAAGAAAAAAAGGTTCATAAAATAAAAAACAGTTAGACGGAAAAATGTCTTACTAAGAATAGAAAAGGTAATTTTTTATGTTTTTAAAAAGTTCTGAAAATAATCTTTTAATACGGCAGACGAAATGATTAACAATTAGATATTTTTACACTTCTGTCATTAGGGGTCAATAATAAAATAATGGCAACACAATTTTTTTTGGGTAGATATTTGTTAATTGGTATTGCCCAAATTTTGTTGATCGGCATTAAATTGGTCATTTTTTATTTTATTTTTTATAAACAGAAACAAAACTATTCAGAGGATGCAACGGGTTATTAATTCCTCCTCTTGAAAAGAATATCATAAATAAGCTCAAATATATTCGGAAATATTCTATTTAGACATAAATTTGTCAAAATATGTCCTATTTATCGAATTAACGATAAAATTAACATTATTAAATTTTGATTTATTATTATTATTACCACCTAAACTCAAACAAAAAAGTTGACCCTAGAACCGCCGTATGAAGACATTACATAAATCACAAAATATGGATACAACAATTTATCTGTATGAATAAATAAATTGAGTAACAGGCTAAAATTGTTCTTAAAATAGCTTATAAGAAGTAGAAGAGTAACAAACTGGTACACTAATCTAGTTAGACAGAAGGAACACCATTAAATTTTGATTTAGATGTATTTAATATATTTTAACTTAATCATATAATTCACATTTTAATTATAATTAAAAATAAAGAAAATTGAAGTTACCAAAAATGATATCAAGGGACACTAATCATTGAAAAACTTTTTTGAGTCCGAACATAATATAGCTCTTTTATCTGATATGTACCAAAATGTTATTTTATTGATGTATTTGAGAATTACAAATTAAGAAGCAAATGTAAGAAAAAATAAAACAGAAACATATATAGGAGAAAATGAAAACAAAACAAAAACATGTAGCTACCAAGATAATAACATCGACTTCAAATTTATGGTAGGTACGTAAACTAAAACAATTTGAATGGTTGTTTTTTATCACAAAAAATACGATTGATAAGCAAAACAATTTATTGGTTAAACATTAATCATTAAAATATTAATTTATAGTATAATTACAAAATCTTTCCACTAATTGAATAGGGAGAACAAAAAACTTAAGATAAGCTTTATACGTACAAATCAATAAGGAATAAACAAACAAAACTGCAAGCAACTCAATTTTATATTTCATTTTTAATATGAAAATCTCTTAAATTTATCTTATGAATAATAGTATAAATCGTTTTGAACTTATTTTGGATAATGTGAAATCAATATTCAAGTTTGTTGTTCTCTTTTGAAAACAAAAAAAAAATGGTCCAAGTAAGAGTGCAGATTTTATATATATAACTATTTATGAAATAACTTGCGACCAAAATTGAACTAAAAAGTTATTAGTAGGGACGACCCAAGATTTAAGTTTGAGTGGGTTTGAAAAAATTTCAGAGTGAGTTTAAAAAAATAACGAGAAAATTTTGATTATAACGAGTGGATAAAGGTAAGTTTTAATATTTTCTTAATAATTATATAAACAAACAGTTAATTATATTGAAATTTTTTAAGAAATTAGTGGGTATTGTCAAATTTGAACCGTAAATTTTGTTTTTCGGAGTAGACAAAACTCTAGTTACTAGACAAATACAATTTGAAATAAACCCCAAGCAATGCCCATAAAGTCTTATGTCTTTCTGTACCAATTCAATCGGCGATTAAAGACCATTCTTTCTGTAATACTTAAAATTTAACAAAAAGATAAATGGAATTTTAATATAGCAAAAATCCGAAACTTTTTAATTGTTTGACAATAAAAGATTGTAAGTAGTGATAATTTTGAAAGGTTGATCCTCAATTTCCTTTTGGAGATAAAAACAAATGAATTCACTCTATGTGTAGATATATTAATCTTTTTTACAAACTCAATAATTCAATTATTTTAATTTAATTATAATAACATGTACCAATAGGCGGTAAAGACTCGGAACTAAATGATAAATTACCAAAATTTATAACTCAAAGTCATTCTAACATAAATATATAATATCAATTAATTAAAATATTTTCTCTCCCTCCAATCAAAAATAAATCTAAAAAAAAATTGATAAGTCATTTCTCCTAGACCCTTGGATCATTGTTTTTTTTTTCATCACTCACATGTGTGGTTGGTGTTGCATTTTCTTCTTAACATTACTTTTTAGTCGGATTATTTTTTATTATTATTTTGGAGTCTAAAACAAATTTTTAATCGTTGGTGGGTCGTTTATTGTTCATACAATTCGATTAAGATGATGGTAATCATTTCACAAGCAAATACTCGTCATTCTCTTAGAGGCAAAGAAGACAAAAATAATTAAATTTGAAGTTTTTTTTATTAATTTTTTAATAAGAAGTTATTGGATTTAATATTACATATAGAGACACTCTTACAAGTATTCTTTTAAAATTTGTATAAATTTTTCATTATTTGAATCATATGTGTAGATGATCTATTATAATTTGGCATAACCTTTTTCGGTGATGTTTACCAACAATTGGCTAAATTTTAACTGTCGCTCAAACTATTTAGTAGAGATTCTTATTTTCGATATTATTCAATTAATTCGTTCGGTTTTGCTTTACTTCATAAGTCACCATTCAAAACTCAATAGAAGTTGTCTGGCATGTAATTCTCAACAAATTGCACGATTGTTGTTGAATATTTTTTATTATAAATTGTTCATACAATTAGATATCTAGATTATCAATTGTTTATCTTATTTTGTATTATTTATTAAATGATTTTTTATTTGTAACTTTAAATTAAATTTAATGAAAATTAATTTTTTATAAAAAAAATCTAATTAAAATAAATAATAAAACAATATTTATAATTCTCTATATAAAAATTAGTAATAATTTACGCGGACACGCGTATTGACGAACATAATTTGAAATTCTCACAAACAATATCGAATATGAATGAATAAATCAGCAAAGACAATTCTTTCTTCCAAACCGGTCCCACCAAGGCCACCACATTTGACTTGAAGACTTGAAGTTTGCACATTCTCAAAGTAGAAAAACACCTAAGGGCAATGTTCGAATTTAAGTTTTTTTTTTAAAAAATGGTAATATTGACAATGATTTTGAAGAACAATATTTGTTTTTTTAATAAAAATGTTCGTATTTTAGTATTTTAGTTAATAATTGAGGAATATGATGAATAAAATAAATAGTGAAATTATATTTAATTAGTTTGTGTTATTTAAATAATTCGAACTGAACTCAGTGTTTTTTCAATTCATGTTAATTATTAAAGAAAATTTAATAGTGTTAATATAAAATGATAAAATAGAAAAAGTTATTTTAAAATAAAATGGAGAGTGAAATGATGTTGTTTGATTATGTTAGTTGCTTAAATAACCCAACCAAACAAAAAAACTCTTAAATGGACAATAACATGAAAATGACCAATCTGCCATCCATGTTCTTCACTAACACAATTTTTAAAAATCGTGAAAAATTATTATTAGATCTCATTATTTTCTTAAACGTCAAATTAATTAACATTTTTTAATTATTTAATTAATTACCATTAGTTGTAAATTGAAATAGTAAAAACAAAACTTGTATTATTGATTCATGGGTTGAGTGCGGTTGTTTAAGCTTAAAATTAAAAGTCAAAAAGTGGGTTTTCTTTAGTACAAAAGAAAATAAAAGAAAATAAAAAGGAAAAATAAAGAAAAAAAAACGATGAAGTGTATAATATGGAGTCCACACAGTTAAAGGGTAACTTTTAGATGGGTCATGTAGACATTATTGGAAGTCAATGAATTAAGAAGACTTCTTAAGTTTGAATAATAAGTTTTCAAGTATATATATTTCACGGAAGAAATTTGAAAATTAAATTAATCAATGAAATAAGTTATATATCTTACTAAAATATGTGTGAATTTGTTTGATTTTTAATGATTTTTTTTATAATAAATAATAATTTAAATTCCAAAAACATATAAGGGAAATTAAACTATTTAGTATAATTAATATAATAAATTAAACATTTATCTTCATAAGGGGTTGTGTACTTACTAGTAGAAAAAGAGGTATCAGTGAGGACGAAAACCGTTACTGAAAATATCGTTACTGATAAGTACTGTATCGAAAATTTTAATAAAAAAAAATTATAACTTTACCATATATATACAATTATTTCAGTAACATAGATAATTGAGTAACATACCAAATATAAATAATATATCACAGTTTTGGTATGACATCCTATATACAAAATAATATTCAAGTTAAAATAATTATATTAATTTTTAAAAGTTAAGCTTTTCTAGTTAAATTAAAATCGAATATGTTTAAAGAATAAAATAATTTATTAAAATTATAGAGAAATAATATATACTTTTAAAGTTGAATTTTAATTTTTTAGAAAATAAAATAAATTTATTAAGATTTAGAATTGGTTGTGAGTTTAATTAATATATATATATATATATATATATATATATATATATATATTTAGTTTATAAATACTATACCGAAATCGATATTTTCAATATTTTACGATAAAGTATTTTTAATATACCGAAAATATTAAAAATTTTCCTACTCTAATACAAATAGTTGGCTCTCAAAATGCAATTAACTAACATTATATTATTCAAATAAGTATATAATTAAATTTAATATTAAACTAAAATAATGATTAATCTTTCAAATTTATGCATGATACTTTATTTTTAATAATATATAGTTAACTTAGAAATTGTTACAATTAAATTATTTAAAATTAAAATATTATAGTAAGGAAAATATATTAATAATAGTCCATGCAAACAAAAATTATGTCAAATGTCTATTCTGAAAATTTATCAAAATATTATTAATATTGTATAAATTAAAATTTATCATATATTATTTCACCTACATTTAAATTCAAGTAATAAAAAAATCTGACTTAAATCTAATTTTGTGAAGTTACCATTCAATTGTCATATGATTTAGAACAGGGATTATGAAAGAAAACATAGTTGTTATTCTTTTATAAATAATTCAATGACACAAGTGAATATTTTAGTTTTTTTTTTTTTTTTTATATTTGAGGAGATGACCCTCAAAAATGTCTTAAATGCGGAAAGTGCAGAGTTTAAAAAAAAAACCCGCTGGTGACCCCTTTTACTGTTTTTGGACGAAAATGCCTTTTATTTTTTTATTTTTCAAAAAATTTTAATTATGAATTTTTTTTGGACGAAAATGCCCCAGTTGCGTCACGTAATCGCGAGACGAAAAAAATTGAAAAAAAAGAATTTCGGTTGCGTCACGCAACTTCAGTTGCGTTACGCAAGGATATAATTGTTATTAAAAAAAGATGGTCACCAACGCTATTTAATTTATGCTCCTACACTATCAGTTATTAGGCCTATCAGTGGGGTCGTTTCCCCAAATTTCCCGTTTAAGGAAATGCCTCATGCTATTTTTTTTTTTGAAATAATATTATTTTTATCCTTAAAAAATGATTTACATTTTTTCTAAAATTTGTTTACATAGAAATGATATATATTTTATTCTAACATTTTGAAAGGTTAATTTGTATTATGTTTATATTGATTATTGATCTTTTGACTACTAATATTGACAATTAATAATAGTTGTTGTGACCTACATTTTCTATCTGTTTCCTATACTTTTCTTATTCATTGCATTGCCACTTCCATAATGCCCCACTAACCTTTAATGTCAACCAATTGTAGCATTATGTCTTTTATGATATTATTTGTGTAGAACGAGAGATATATCATCATGATGCCAATTTTGGGCATTAGTTATGACGTTATAATGATAATTATCACTAGTTGGATAATCTATATATTGCGTCATTGGTTAAGATTTAATGGGATTGACTAAACGAGGTCTTTGAGTTATGATTCTCAATTGTTGTAAATAAATTTGTTTACAAAAATTAATATTTGTTATGATTTTTTTTTAAAATATATAACTCTTGAGTTAGTTTAAATGTTAAGAATTGTAAAAAAAAAACCTAAAAATTACAAGTTTGATTTACATCCAAATTGTGTTCATTTAAAATTGGAATAACTAGGGGAGTGAAAAATTGTAGGGGCAGCAAAATGATGTGAAAATTGACATGTCATTATAGAAACTAGCATTTAGCCAGTGCATTTGCACGAATAATAATATAAAAACCGTGAAAAAAATTACGGATAACATTTTTTATTTTATTTTTAACCGTTTTAAGTTTATGGGTGAGTCAACCCAGAATCCGACACAAGTATTCATTTACTCAACATCATTATATATTAGTTATTTAAAAAGTTGAACTTATATTAATATTAAAACGTTCCGCGTTTACCAAATTTGGTGTTAAATTTAAAATATAAAGTCTTTGTAGCCTAGTTGGTTAAAGAGTTGTACTTGTTTTGTTAGGTTGCAAATTCGAAACATACCTCTAGCAATTTTAATTTTATTTTTAACCGTTTTAAATTTAAAAACGGGTCAACCCACAATCCGACCCAAGTATCCAAATTAACCACAGCTCTCGACCCGGCAATCCGGACACTTTAAAAATTAAGCATCATTATATATATAGAGATTAGTTAGTTAAAAAGTTGAACTTATATAAATATTAAAACGCCCCGCGTTTATCAAATTTGGTGTTGATTTTAAAATATAAAGTCTTTGTAGCTTAGTTGGTTAAAGAGTTGTACTTGTTTTTGTTAGGTTGCAAGTTCGAAACATACCTCTAGCATTTTTAATTTTATTTTTAACCGTTTTAAATTTAAAAACGGGTCAACCCACAATCCGACCCAGGTATCCAAATTAACCACAGCTCTCGACCCGGCAATCCGGACACTTTAAAAATTAAGCATCATTATATATATATAGATATGATGCTTATTATTTTCTCTTTCTTTAATTTTAAATTGTACATGTCACTTAAAATATTTTATAATTTTTCTTTTAAACTTTCTTTTATTTTAAAAAAATATTTAATAATTTTTTTCTCTTTAATTTTTTTATTATTATAAATATTTACTTAATTTGCTTTAACTTTTTTATTATAAAATTATTATAAATTTTTATTTAATTTGAAATTGAATCATTAAAAGATAAATTATTCAAACTTAAACTAGAAACTAAATGTAACTCAAATTACTAATATTCAACCTATATAAAAAGAAAAATCCTATAAGTTATAATATTATGGGTGGGTTGAATTGAATTTTTAATAAATCTTAAAAAAAATATGAAATAAAAAAAATGAATAAAATTTAAAAAAGAAATAAGATAGAGAATTTTTTAAAAAAATAACAGTTTAATATATATATATATATATATATATATATATATATATATATATATAATTCTACTTATTATTACTTAATAATTTTTTATATTTATCTTCTTATTCTCTCTTATATTTATATTTATTGATTTATTATTTTTTTAATTATTACTCTTAAAAATATATAAATTAATTAATTCAAATATATAAATATATAATTACAAATTAATAAATAAAAAATATATATATATAAAACAAATTCTTCGTAAATATTCTCATTTTGTTTCTGTCTCTACTATAGAATTTATTTAAAATAAATAAAAAATAATAAATTATTGAGAGAAAGAAATAATTAAAACGTACTTATAGTGGCATATATAATAATTTAAAAAAAATATATTTATAATAATAAAAAATTAAAGATAAAAATTATGAAGTGTTTTTTAATAAAAAAAATATTAAATACTCCGTATTTAAGAAGAAAGTGAAAATGTAAATATTAAGAAAAGAGAAATTATTAATTGAGATAAAAGAGAAAAAAAAATATATATACTTAGTCAACAAGTTTAATGATTACTTTTTGTTACAAATATTTGGCTCCTTATCATTACTTTACTTTACTAGGTAAGTATGTGTTATCTTTTAAAAAAAAATTAAAACATATATAAATGTTTAAAAATAATAAAATTATGGGTTTTTTTATTAGGTTTCAATTAATTAAAATTTCTGAACATTTTCTTTTTATCTTATTGGGTTTTTTATTCTTAAATAAATAAATAAAATATTAATGTCTCAAATTTAACTATCGAATTAAACGATTATCACGGGGAGATGATTTAAAATTCGATAGATAAAACTTATGATAAATATGAATATTTTATTTATTTATAAATAGCACCTAAATAATAAATTAATTACATATAATTTGAACTGAAACCAAATTATAAGTCTGAAAAGATGGACTCAATTAACCCAATATTGAACTTAAAAAAATAATAAAATAAAATATCAAAACGAGACATAAATATCAGAAGATATTAAATACACAACTTAAACTTTATTTAGTTCCAAAATGAGAATTAAACTTTCAAAATCATTAAATCCAAAAAGGTTAAAGTATAATCCGCCTCCGTCTTCCTTCGGCAGCTCTTCACTGCCGCCTCGCCTCCGTTTCCGTCTCTCCTACTTCCGTCTCCCATCGCCTCTGGATTTGATCCCGACAAAGTCCCCATCCTTCCCTCAATCCATAGAAGAAAAATCGATTCCAAATTTGCAGAAACCTCTTTCGATTTGGAAAATCATCAAAGTTCGTAGATAGATCGAGAGATGGGGCGAGATCAATAACCCCCTTGAAAATGGATACGCGATTCCGGTACGTAGTAGATGATCCATACTCTGATGCCGTAGACATCCACCACGTCGAAGTTCGTAAGAGTAGTAATGGTAGATTCTTCAATGCTGCAGTATTTCTCGCTGCAGCATCTTCTGTTGCCTTCCACCTTCCGACAATGGTAAATTCTTTAATCGCTTTCTGGATTTTTACTTCCCTTTACTAGATTTTGTGTTAATTTGTTGATTTCACAGGTAAATGAGAGATTGATTCCTCAATCTCTGTACTGGGTCTTCCTATTTACTGCTATTTTCATTCTTAAATGGGTTCGTCCTAAGGTTGTTAAAGGTAAACATATGAAGAACAAAACCAGTCTCTTAATTAACCAAGATTGTAGTAGCTGCTTTACTTGTTTGATTCATTTTGTCAATCAATGCCTATAGAATCTGTTGTGATAATGCCAGCTTTTGGAATCCAACTAGAAACACATTACACCAGGTATATCATATCATATCATATCCAACTACTAAAAATGAATACTTTTGTTCAATTCACAATTTCAAGATTCTTTTAACAACTTGTGATCTATTTTCTCTGGGTAGGGGAAGAACCAACCGTCGATTCATTCCCATGCACAAGATTCTAAAACCTGTTCTTGCTGAATGTTTAACACCAATGACATGTTATTGGACATTGTCTCTGCTTATGCATGGGAGGGAGGAAGAGCTTATTCTGGTTTTTAAGGTAAACTGATGATGTTATTTCTAATGAACATTCTTCTTCCATTCTCATGTTTTCCATTCACATTATCTAGGACCTACGGCCCCCAGTGGGAATTTTAGTGCCGGTTTGGAAGGCTTTATGTGCAGCAGCCACAGATACATGTCGATGAACTAGTGTCCTATTAACCTCCATCAATCTGACATTCCTTGTTTGAAAAAGATAGTCATTTGCCCAAAACCTAACAACAAACAATGATATTGTATAGAGACAGGAATATCTTAGGATGGCAGCACGATTTCAGCCTGTACAAGAGTGATTTTGAGTGACTTCCAAAATGTAAATTAGTCTACATACAAACCTTTATATTGAATCATTGTATTGTTCATCTAATTGTGGGTGCGCATTGTTATCTTGAATCAAGTTCATTTCCTGGATAATTGTGGGTTATTCTGATCAAGAATCTGCTTTCTTTTGCTGAACAAATGATGGGTTGTAACTCAGTAAGTAGTACATTATGCTAATGGTGTATCTTTGTAAATTACCATTCCTTTATGAGAAAGATTTGTTACACAGCTTGGATTATTTGATCTTCTATTTGATCTGAAAAACACTAATTTGTCTTAAGAAGCATCCATGTTTAGTTAAATTTATTGAGAATTTAGACATTTTCTTTTGAAACCTTACAATTTAGAGCTCTTTAGAACGAGGTCAAAATGACACGCACAATAAGTTAATCGCGTTTGAAATCGTTAAGACTTTGTTTTGTATAACCTTAAATATAAGTTACCCAAATTATAAAATTTGAAAAAAATTTAAAATCTCAATTGACCATAAACCAATTTTGTCATCAAGGATAAATTTTTGTTTTGTTTATGGAAGCACATTCAAATTTGAGGTTGAATTAATGCTATTATATTGACTATAATAAAAATTACAATGACCTTTAAAATAATTTAGACAATAATTTGAAAAATATTATATTATAATCTAGATTATGATTCATAAAATATTTTTACAAATATCATGTCAGCCATTGTTTGGTTTTAAACAAGAGTTTATTCTTGTGACTTTTAATTTAATTTATAAAAAATAGTTAATTATAATTATGATTCATGTCATTAGTTAATTAAATAAGAAAATAACAATAACTGACCTAAAAAAAACTCCTTACTCAATATTCTCATCATTATTATTAATTTAATTTATTTTATTTGATACGTTTCAGATATATAAAATGAAAATAATTAATAAAATTTTCTAATAATTTCATAGAGTGAGAGCATTTTGCTAAGGAAGGGAATTGGCTAATATTGACTAATCTGGACCGGAATATCTAGACCGGCGTTTCAAACTAGTTTCCGATTCGAATGAAAGACTCATCTTAGTCTAGACTGCTTGAGAGAAAGGCTTCGATCGATCTCCAATGATTCAATTTCTGTAAAACGCTAAATTCGTCGTCGTTTCGTCGGTGAGTCTGTTCTTCCTTCTTCCACCAGTTATTACTTATTTAGATTTGTATATACCTCTGCATCTGCGGTTTATGCTTAACGGTTTGATGTATTCAACTCATGTATCGTATCCTTGTTTCACTTTTCTTTTCCATTATTATGTATATTGTTTTAGAGTGACGGAATCGGACTCTCCTTGTGTAGGTTGTGATTGAAAAACATCTAAGTTCAGAATTATGAATGTTCATGTTACGAAATCAATATTGGATTCTGAAAGTCTTGATTTTCTTTTATTGCAGAGTAATTTCAGTACTGGAGTTTAATCTACTTGTAAATGTATGATTTTTTTGTAAATTATGTATGTATTGACAGATGGTAATCATTTTTGAGTTAGACCTTACTAATATAACCATTTTGTTTTTGTTCAATAACTTAGTTGTGCAAGCATTTTCACAGTGGACTGCATATTAGATATGGAAGTAGAACCGATAATATGATTGATAGTTATGTCATTTGCTTGTATGTGGCCTATATAGCGATTAGCTAGTGCAATTTATCCTTTACTTACAAGATGCAGGTGTCAATTGTAAGCACTTGTAAATGTATCTTTTGTACCCCGGCTTAAAAAAAAGATGTACTTTTAGTGTAATTGTGATGTAAAACTCTTGAATCTCATAGGTTTTTCTTTACTTCATTATAAAGATGTATTTTATATTTTACGGCTTAATTTTTTTAAAGCTGACATAAGACATACAAGTAGTTCTTTGTTTTAAGTTGTGTTTCCCTTAACCTTTGAAATGATGTAGTTACTGTTTGTTTCTGTATCTTGTTTTAGGTTCAAGTGTGAATTGTCATCTTTGAAGCATTGCAAGCTGCTAGAGAATCACAATCATTAGAAAGATGGGTGTGAAACAAGCAATAAAAAGCATTGATGCATTTCCGCGTGCAGAAGATCATCTTTTGCAGAAAACCTCGTCAGGAGCACTTGGTACTGTTTTTGTGTATTTTAACTTATTTTGTTGATGCAGTTATACAAATTTATGTTTCTCTTGTGATTTGTTAAATTCTATAAGCCTATTGAGGTTGATAATGGTCATTTATTAATTTGCGCGTTTATATTCTGAATAAGATTTTCTAGTCAACTATGGTTGATGCATTCTCCAATGAGTCCTTCACAATTTCACATTTCTATAGAACAAGCAGTTGCAACTTATTTTTCTGTTATGGTATGCCTTCTAGTATGATGATCCTGGGTGTATCTTATGATCTGATAATCGCTAAATAGTAAGAAGTTAGATTTATAAAACTAATGAAGAAAATGGAAATAACTTATGTTTTTTTATTGAAAAGGGAAACATCAATGAAACTTACCCTTGGGAACCCATAGTCATACAGTATCTCACATAACCTAGACAATGGTTGTTAAGACAGTAACACAATTCGAAATCATTGAACAATGAGCATCATAACATCATTTGCAAACCCTTAAGCTTGTTTACACTTTCTGCTATCGATATGATCAAGAAAAAATCCTAACCTTCACCTACAAGACACTTAAAGCATACTCTAACCAAAATATTCTCTAATATGTTCCATAATTATACACCAAGGAAAACTGAGTAGCATGGTTAGGTTTATTCCTGGACTATTGCATTATGGAAAATATGTTATTGTTTAGGGAAAGGGACGATGGGACACTGCGTGTAAGAAGATGGCAAGAGAAGCTTATCGTACCTTGAATGTGGAATAGAAGGGACAATATTATTTTATTTTTATTTCTTGCTGTGCTTTTCCCTCCCCTTTGTAATGTTTGAACGCATCTTGCGTTTTTTTTTAATAAAAGGTTGACATTTTTCAAAAAAAAAATCAAACTATACATACTGATTAACACATGTTTTTATAACCATATGTTAGGATTGCAGCTATATATTGTTAAAGCAACTCCTTACCGAGCAAAAACGATGTTGGTTTATTGTGATTATTCTAATGTAGAATAGCTGTTAAGTTTGTTTGTTATTCCTTCTTTTGAGTGGTTTGATTCTTATGAGTTGTTTTTGTCAGCTGATAGCTGACTGATACTGTAACATCAGACATTGGATTAAGACCCTCTGATGATGAACAGTATGTGGAACACTTGAGCAAACTTTTTGTGTAGTCTGTACAGTACGGGGTTTTGTAGACTCTCCAGGTTCATTATCTGGGCCTGTCGACATTTGTGCTTTTGGAAAAAATATTTCTGTCGTGTTCACTGAAATAAGAGAACAATATATCTATGTTGACTGAGTTACCCGTCTTATTCATATTGTTTCAGATTCTTGATTATCTAAATTAACTATAGTTATTTATTGTGGACATAGTCTCAATCTTGGGCCTCGGAATAATGGCGACCTTATTTTTCCATGAGCTGGGATATTATCTCACCACAAATACAGTGCACCAGGTTTGTGAATTTCTTTCATGTCATATTTCCATAAATTACAATTATATAGCCAATATGCTTTTGGATATGAGATCTCTAATCTTAAGAATTAAAAAATGGCAGATGGCTGTTGATTTGAAACGTGGAGAGACTCTTCCAATCCATATTAACGTGACATTTCCCTCTTTACCTTGTGATGGTTGGTTGTTCAGCTATTTTATAATTGCTAGACTTATATATTGATACACATTCCAAGTCTTTAAAACATATTTTAAGCCCTCAAGTATTTGTTTTCTGCATGTGAAATTTTTGCAGACATTATGATTTGTTCATATTTTACTTGCAGTGCTAAGTGTTGATGCTATTGACATGTCTGGAAAGCATGAGGTTGATCTAAGTACAAATATATGGAAAGTAAGAATTGCTCTTACTTCTTTCTGTATACCTTTTTTTCTCTTGAGTTATCTATGCAGTTTAATATATCATATTATTGGCATTTTAAAAGAAGAGTATGGATTTGTACTGGTTATCCTCCTATGCATGAATCACTTACACTTGTTTTGATTTTTTTAATTGTTATTTTGATTACTGCATTATAATTTCTACTAGTATATTACTATCCCTTTATGGGATCGTAGTACTCGCTTCAAGTTGATATACAATAATGCATTAGTTACAAATATTACCTATTTCAGTTTGTATGCTTGTTTTTCTTGTCTGTTCAACATTTGAAACTTATCTTTGTGTGTTTTCTTCCTTGACAATATGTTCCATCTCATGAATTTCCTATCGTGCAGCTCCGCATGAGTCGTGATGGGCACATTTTAGATGCTGAATACTTGTCGGACCTTGTGGAGAAGGAACACTCTTCCCATACACATGGTAATGCTAACAAAGCCTAACATTTAACACACAATTCATCTTTTGATTGAGAAAAGGCTGATATATCTTTTATTTTAAACTCTAGTTGGACAGAGCAGTTTAGTCATCCTTTTATCTTAAGGCTCTGGATATTATTTAGGAGCAAGAAATTACTTATAATCTAGAAAACAAGATTTGATGAACTGAGGCAAATGTAGTTTTCTTTAGCCTAGCAGAAGTGTTCACAAAAACAAGCTTGTTCTACTTAATAGAGTGACTTAAAACACATTTACAGCTGTTTCCTTTTGATATATCAAACTGAAAATCTGTTGAATCTGAAGGAATTCCTCTTAGTTTACTGTTAAGCTACTCGTCTCATTTTTATCAGAAAAACTCTCACATTATCTTCTCAGGAGAGGATGGTAAAGATCACAAGGATGATTCAGAGCACAAAGATCAGCATACACATGGTTTTGATGAAGATGCTGATAAAATGATGAAGAAGGTGAAACAAGCTCTGGCTAATGGAGAAGGGTGTCGGGTATGGGTCTAATCCTTGTTTGAGGTGGAAATAAACTCATAAAGATGATAACATAAATTAGTGTAATGTGGCTTGCAGGTATATGGAGTTCTAGATGTCCAGAGAGTTGCGGGGAACTTCCATATTTCTGTTCATGGTTTAAACATTTTTGTTGCTCAAATGGTTAGTTTATCTTGAACGAATGTCCACATAACATGTTTCTAGATTAGGTGTTGTCCATTTAACATGTTTCTGTTATTATGAGAACTATACGTATACAATATAAAATCTAGGTTTGACAGTACCTTAGTAACTGCCGATAAGATGTGCCGATAAGATGAGAGATTAGAGGAATAGAGAATGAGAATAATTGCAGATCTGCAATTGATAGGAAGAAGAGATTGAATTAGAAGAAGAGATTAGACGATATGTAGAATGGGAATAGGAAGAGTTAATCAGGTTACCTGAAGAGTCAATTCATCAGTCGTTTCTATTCCAGTTCCGCAAGTATTTAAGGCAGAATCATTCACCCTTTACATGACTCTCTAACTGCCTTTGCCAGCTGGCAAGGCCAGCTGTTACTGCCCATTATAACTAATGCAGTTGCTCAACTGTTAGAAGACCTTTCATATGCTGTGTAACAGCTTATTCCAAACTAAAAACCTGCTGTGTGAATACAGCTTATTAACAACGAAATTACCGAAATTACCGAACTTGCCGACTTCGTTAACAATCCGTCGACTTATTAAGGGTTAGAAAACCTAACCCTAAAATCCTCTCGTAACAGTTTCATGTCAGGATATGTGTATTTTAATTATGTCTTGGACCTATATCATTTTCACTGAGCGTCAGACAAAGTAGTAGTAAGACTAGGAGAGAAGTGATGAACATAAATAGCTGGGAATAAATTGCATGAGTATGCTAGTCGATGTGTCACAAAAATCATTCTTTTGGTGTGTGATCTGTAACAGCTGGAATTACCCAAAATTCATTTTGTTAATGTTAGTTCAGTAACTATTTAGAATATAAGTTAATTCATATTGACGTCAAAATCTTCCGTGAGGCATAATACAAGATCTAGGGTATAGTCAGTTGGAATTCATATTGATCTTATTTACTAGAATATGTTGTCTTCAGTCTTCACCCATTCCCTTTCTTTATCAATTATGATATCATGTTTCCAGACTTTTGAGATTCTTTGCTTGTTATGTTTTTTTTTTCCGATTCTTAGCAATTTGTGATTCTTAGCAATTTGTACTTAAATCTTTCTGGTTCCATTTTAGTTAAGATACGATAATTGATGGTTTTTAGAAGCATTCTGACAGATATTCGGAGGGGCTATCAACGTGAATGTGAGTCACGTTGTTCATGATTTGTCATTTGGGCCAAAATATCCAGGAATTCACAACCCACTAGATGGGACAGAACGGATACTACACGGAGCAAGTGGCACATTCAAATACTATATAAAGGTCAATTATTTTGTTAATTAATAATATGTTCAACAAATATTCTAGGACAAGAATTATATTGAAACTGGTCAAATAAAAAGTGTACATATATAAACAAATGTGGTTAATTTCTGCAGATTGTTCCAACTGAGTACAGATACCTATCAAAGGAAGTTGTACCAACTAATCAATTTTCTGTCACGGAATATTTCTCTCCCATGAACGAGCATGACAGGACTTGGCCAGGTATCTTCAATCGTCAAGCTTACAGTTTCTGGCTCGAAATTCACACGATTCTTCAATCTTCTGTATATGTTACTTACTATGTTCGTTATTATTACTCTGGTTGTGTACATACAGCTGTCTACTTCTTGTATGATCTTCCCCAATTACTGTTACGATCAAAGAGGAACGTCGTAGTTTCCTCCATTTCATTACTCGGTTATGTGCTGTCTTGGGCGGAACATTTGCCTTGACAGGTTTGAGAACATCTTTTCACTTCCATTAGCATAACATTTCACCGTTATAAATGAATCAACTTATGGACCTCACATTCTCTCAACTTTTTTCTGTTTCGCAGGATTGCTAGATCGATGGATGTTTAGATTCTTGGAGGCAATCATGAAACCAAACCACAAAACTGGTATGAAGTGAACATTAGCATTAGACATTTTGATAGATTTTTCTTCCTTCTTCACATTGTTTGAGATTTGAGATGATGTTTTGGATTAAAAAAAAATATTTATAGAATGTACTTTAATGATCTTTAATGTTATATGTCACTGCACCGAATGATCACCTTGATATATATAATTATTAAATCTAATAGAGTATTCAATTAGAGAGAACCAAACAATACCACTCAAAACCTAAAAACGAAATAAGTGTTTATATGGGCATAAAATCAATATTAAGTATACTTGAAAAGATAGTTTAATTCCATCCATCAGAGGACCTACCTTAGGGTCCCAGAATAATTTTTAAAAAATTCAAAATTCTCTTTTTCATTCATAATTTTTCCCTATAGATATCATTAAAAAGTTCATCTTAACTATAGTTTTAAATAATTAAATTTTTCTTTCAAAAAATAATTAAACAAAATATGAATACAAATATTATTTATCTATAAATATTTAGATAAAATTAATAATATTCAATTTAATTAATTTTAAAATTGGTTTAGTTAGTAAAAATTAAGAATTTAAACTTAATGTTAATCTATATTTTATTCTTTCGGCACATACACGTAACTCCTCAATTGGACCCTCATCTGCGACTCACACTTTTTCATATGCCTCTTTTATTCTCTCGATAAATTACTCACCCAAAACTAATCGACCTCAATTGATGACATACCACTTATCTCTCGTCAAACTTAATCATAACCCCCAATGACCATCATATTGTGACTCACACTTTTTTATATATATCTTTATTCTCTCGGCAAAGCACTCACTAACCCTAATATTGTGACTCACATTTTTTTCCATACATCTCTATATTCTCTCGACAAATCAACTTCACCGATCTTAGTCAATATCTCTTTACTTCTCACTTCAACAAATCAACAATCAATTCTCAATTGACCACACCTCTTTATCCATCATTCAAAATTAACCACTAACCCAATTGGACCCTCAATCTTGGACTTCACACTTTTTCATATGTCTCGTTCATCTCTCGGTACCGACAAACCACCCACCACCTGACCATCTATTCTCGTGACCTCACCATTTTAATACTCGTAAAATCAACCACTAATTTCGATCTCCACCCCACTCGACAAATCAACCACACCCGATCTCAATCTCGTGACCTTCATACTTTTTAAATGTTCACCAAACACTAACACTAATTTCGACCTTATACTTTCAGATGACTCGGTTTGCATTTGTTTTGGGAAGATAACATAATTAAGAAGAAAAAATTAATTATTATGTATTTAACCCATTATTAAACATACTTTATTATATTATACTATAATTACTATATATATATATATATATTATAATGTTATTATATATATAATTATATATAAGACAATATATTTTATTTGATTAGTAAGAGAAAAATATATAAGATAGAATATATTTATATAAAATATATATAATACTTATTATATATATTATTTAGGCGCCCTTTAAATCCTTAAATTATTTCAATTTTAGAATCATTATCTATGACCCGTCAACTTTTTAGTTAAACATAACGGGTTTAAGCTTAAATATTATTTTTTATATATTATCTTTAATTATTATTTTTTATATTTATATATATAATTATTAAATCTTTTGTATAATATATAAATAAAATAAATATTTATTATTATTTTTATATACATATCTATATCTATATAAAATAAATTTTAAAATAATTATATAATATATATACATATATAATTTATATATTATCTTTAATCATTAATTTATATATAATATTTATATAATATATATTTTAAAAAATAATTTGAGGGTTAAAATAATTGAGTAGTTGGGATGTCACCATTATTTTAAACCTCAAATTATTTTTTAAATATATAATATAAATTTTTATATATATATATATATATATATATATATATATAAATTAATGATTAAAAATAATATATAAAAATTATTTTTAAACTTTGTTTTATAAATAAATATATATATAAGTATAATATTATATATATATATATATATAAGAGATTTAATAATTATATAAATATAAAAATTAACCATAAAAAAGATATATATATATATATATAATATTATATATATAAGCGATTTAATAATTATATATAAATATAAGAAATAAGATTAAAGATAATATATTAAAAATATATTTTAAGTTTAAACCGTTATATTTAACCAAAAATTTGACGGAAGTGTAATCGATGACATTTTTAAAAATTGAAGTGACGATTTGTTTTAAATATTTATTTGAAAACTAAAAATAAGTGATCATAATAATTAGAGGGTCACCGAGATAATTTGTCCTATAATATATATATTATTTCATCCTATATTTATATTTATAATATTACATATTATTTTATTTATATATATTACAATTTTAAGCATCATATCATATTATAGAAAAGGAATCGAATTAGCAAGCAAATATCTATATATATTCGGTAACATTCATTAAGACATAAATTAGAAGAATATATAGGTGTAAAAGTAAAAAATTTGTTTGATCCGAAGAATATGGATCGATTAAGCGAATTGCCGGAAAGTCTGATCGTGAACATCCTCTCTCGACTCCCAACCAATGAAGCTGCAAAAACAAGGTTCTATCCAAACAAAACAATGTGACTAAACTACTACTGGACTCACACATGTAACAATATCGAATTGACCATTAATCCCAATTACGACAACCTGGCCCATCACAATCAATCATTCGAAACCTTGAAGAGATTCGTGACAAACTCCTCCTCATCCCCATGACTTTGAAGGAAAACCATCAAACACAATTAACAAGCTAACTTTCAACAATATGTTTTTGAGAATATTGATTTTTAATCATTTTTTTCTTGTTCAAATTATAGTTTAAGAAGATGATAGTCCACTTGGACAACTTGAATCATTTTCGAGTATAGAGAATCTTGAACTTCATATGCACCCTACTAACTCTATTTCCGTCGGATTGTATTATCTCCAATAATTACCTCGGATAACTAAATTGGTAGTGAATTTGGTGAGTGATTAATTTTTTTTTTTTTGTAATGGAATTATGTTGTTATTTGTCTAACTTGTATTTATGATTTTCAGAACAAGTGTTTTGAAGAAAAACTACTCTAGAGATGGTAAATGTAGAATCAACCCAATATTGGCTCATCTAAAAGAGGTGCAGTTGTGCAGATTTACTGGTTACAAATAAAGAGATGAATTTGACGAAAATAATAGCGGAAAAATGCAACTTCTATTACTAAATTGATTATTAAATTTGAGATTGAATACGACAGAAGGAGAAAGAAATGTATCCAAAGGAAGATTCACGAGTTTACCTTGGAATTTAAGGGTGAATCCAAATTATTTTCATGGAGATTTAATAGCTAGCTTACTAATATTATATGATTTTTGTGTTGATTAAACATTTTTTTTAATCGTTTTTCGTTATACATGTTCATTTTGTTTTAACATAGTTTATTCTCTTCTTACCTATAATAAACTTATTTTGTTTTACTTGATTTTTATTTTTGATGTCATATATATACTTTTTGTCTATCATAATTTCCATTAAAATAATTTCCATTAAAAGTACAATTTTTTCATTCTAAATAACTAAGATACACATTTTTATGTTTAAAAACATAATAATTTTATTTTAAAATCTAATTTGTTTATTAAATGGTTGTCTAAGACTTGCCCAAGATAAATAAATATATATATATATATATATATATATATATATATATTTTATTTTACCAATTAATTAATAATATTAAGTTTAATTCCCTCTAATTCCAACCGATACTCTTTTGGGCCTTATTTGAGGAAGTGGTTATTGACTTTTCTTTCTTTTTATTTTATCCTAAATCTAATATAGACTACTTCAATCATCTAATTAATATCTTTATATATTAAAATATTAAAAAAATAATATAAATTAATTATTAAATAAAAATTAGAGAGAGAAAGGATGATTTTGTAAAAAATTAAAAAAAAAACTTTTAAAAATAAATTTTCATTTATTTAAAAAATAAAATCATTCATGATTTTGATTTAAATGAATATCCACCTAACAAACACAATATTAGCAAGAAAATACATTTTTTAATTAATTAATAATAACTTGGAGTAGTTATAAAAAAAAATGGAGAAAAATTGGCACGATTTTAGATAATAGTTAACTAAATTTCCTATATTTACGAGGTTTAATATTAATTTTTTTAAGTGCTATCTAAATTTTTTTTAAATTTTTTCTATATCTTACCATTTCAAGTCGCTTTAAAATAACAAAATACTATTTTATTTTTATTAAATTTAAAATTTAAATATTATTAAAATATTGTAATAATTTATCTTAAACAAATTTTAAATAACCAAGTCTTTCTTTTTAATTAATAAAATTAATAAAAATCTTTAAAATACCAAAATTGATAATATATGCATTATAAAATAAAATCTTTAAAATAACAACTACCATATTTATTTGGGATTTAAGCAACTATATATATATATATATTCATTCAAACATAATATTTTCTTTCATATGAAGAACAATATGGATCGATTAAGCAAATTGCCAGAAGATATAATCATGAAGATCTTATCATTCCTCCCAACCAATGAAGTTGCAAAAACAAGTGTTCTATCGAAACAATGGACGAATTACTGGACAGAGATGCCCGACATTGAATTATCAAATCACAACAGCAGTACTCTCATGTGCAGAAATCCGATCACTTACAATCAATCATTAGAAACTTTGAAGAGATTAGTTGATAAACTCCTCATCCCCATTGAAGGAAAACCATCAACCACAATTAACAAGCTAAGTTTCGACTGTATAGAAGGAATCTGCCTTCCTCATTGTCATGGAAACTTACTCTTGATTGTCTTCTCCAATGGATAGATGGTTAGAAGCTGCATTATCAAGAGGATTAACCGAACTCCATATTAACTCTTATCCATTTTTATTTCCTCTCATGTCAAATGTTGTTTTTACAGCCAAGAATCTTCGGATTTTACATCTGGGTAAATTGTTTCAGTTGTTCGTGAATGCCATGCCTAAGTTTGATCTCCCTAATCTCACATTCCTTTCAATGGAAATCCTAAACCCTTATTCCAGTACCATTGAACAACTCTTCACCCCGGAGAACTTTCCTGCCTTGCAAATCTTGCACTTAAAGATCGTCTTTTTGAATTGTGGCAAACTTATTTACAGTTTAATGGTTACTTCTCCTACTCTTATGAACTTAAACTTGTGGTGCAAAAGTATAATGCACATCATCATAGGGTTGTTCTTGATACACCTGTTTTGCGAAAACTTACCCTTTTGGTTGATTCTGATCACTTGTGTCTACATGCCAAACCTATGCCTGAGTTGAACATGGTATCAACAAACACATGTTTTTCTTACCAAATCCCTGTAAGTCATGAATTTTCTGTTTTTCTTTTGTTTTTTTTTTACTGTTTTTAATCAGTTTTTATTGTTGAATTTGTAGTTTAAGAGGGATCGTCCACTTGGACCACTTCACTTATTTTCGAGTACAGAGAATCTTGTACTTAATATACACCCAACTAGGTGTATTGCCACGGGATTGTATTATCTCAAATATTTACCTCGGTTAACTAAATTAGTAGTGAATTTTGGTAAGTAATTTTTATATATATTCAATTTTCCTTATGAACTATTGTTTTTTATTTGTTTAACTTGTGTTTATGGTTTATGATTTTCAGAATGAGTATTTGAATAAAAATCTTAATATAGACCGTAGATGTAAAATCAAAACTTTCTTACCGAATCTAAAAGAGGTGGAATTGTGCAAATTTTCTGGGTCGGTCAAAGAGATGGATTTGATGGACGATAATAGCGGACATATGCAACATCTATTACTAAATTGATTATTAATTTGAAGTTGAATTCGACAAAAGGGAAAAGAAATGTATTCAAAGAAGATTCGACAGTTACCATGGAATTTAAGGATGAATCCGGGAGTTATTTTCGCGCAACTATAATAGCTAGCATGCTAATATATGACTTAACATGTGCTCGATTAACAATTTTTTTTCAACCTTTTTTTGCTAGTTAAATTTTTTCTTGTGTTAGTATATGCATGGTCATTTTGTTTAAACATGATTCATTCTCTTCTTACATCTAATAAACTTTTATTTTATTTTTACTTGTTATATATATAATAAAAGTAATGATAGTGAAAAATTTTGTGTAAGGAATATATTGTGAGTAAACTTGAAATATAATGGAGAAAATTTTAATTTTTTAAGTCCACTCAGGTGTCAGATTCCAACCCGGTTAACCGCGACACCAAATTCATGCTCATATACTATTTCTACTTGTTGACAACAAAATTGTACTAATTTTTTCAATTAATCATCTTAATTAAATTATATGATAAAACTTTATCTCTTTTAAATTGAATATAAACAAATCAAATAAATTTATTAATATTTTTTATTCTAAACTTTTTATCTTTTATTATAAGATGTTAGCGTGAATTCATAATGAATCGTAATATTGTATCTTTTAAAAACTACTCTACACTTGAGTTACCTAATTAAATTATTTTTTAATCTAAACTTACATTCACATGTCATACAATTGAATTATTTGAACATAAATGATTTCCAACTATGAAACTAGGGATTAAAGTTGTGGGGATTTGTGAATGAGGTCCTTTTTTTGTCATTTTTTAAAATTAAAAAAGCAGATAAAGAATTAAATTGAAGAAACATATAATAAAAAAAATTAAGCCATGTTACATTTAATCATTATAATGTATAAACAAAAATAAAAACTTTTTCCTTAATTGATCCGTAGTCTCTGTTGATATGTGAGCTGGATATAATTATTTGTATTGTTCGTTAATAATTAAGATTAGGATCAAGATAATTTGTAGCAATAATAAATTAATAAAATTGAGAGTTTTGTAATAAATAAATAAATAAATAAATAAACATTTTAATATCTTTTTCAATAAATAAACACGGAACTCTCTGAGTACTCTCCACGCCGCTACAAAGAAGAGGTCACCGTTGAACTCCAAATTCTAAATCACACTTTGAAGAAGCGGTTGGTTGATTTGATTTGATTTGATTTTCCGATAATGGAATCCAAGTTCCTCTGCTCAAGTTCGTCGTTCTCCTTCTCTTGGCGACTCCTTTAATTGCTTCTGCTGTTCTTGATGATACTGATATCAGATACTGCAGTAAGTTCATTTTCCGTCTTTGTTTCCTTGAAAATAGATCTCATGATGAAGTTACGGAAAGATGAATGTCGAATTTAATTGATTCACTAGATTTTCTATAATTTCGTGTGTTCCGATGATGATGAGATGAATCGCTTGGTAGAGTTGATACTTAACTAGTTGATTACTTTGCATGATGCGATTGACGATTCTTTCATAGATTTACATAATTGAGATTTTTACTGTGTTATTTGTTCATAACTCAGCTAAGAAGGCATATCCAGTTAAGGTTGATGATGTGATTATAACTCCTTATCCAGTAAAGACAGGGGCATCCTACTACTTTCACAATCAAGGCTTCTACTGGTAAGTTCTTACTTAAATCAAGGCTTCATCCATGCATAGTCTATTTTATTAACTGTTCTGATTATGACCTAATTTTCTTGTCATTTTTGGTTTCTTCTGGTATTGTATGATTAATCAAACTTTGTACTCTTATAATGTCAGAATCAGATCTATTCTATGACAGTAATCTCAACATTACGTTCATCTAATAATTGATTACAGATGAAGGCCTAATTGGTGGCAACTTGATTCTTGAAGTTACTTATTTTGGAGTGAAAGTCCACTCAGAAACTGATGACATTTGCGATAAAACATCTTGCCCTATTCCAGCGGGAAAATTCGATCTATCTCACACACAAACGCTGCCTATAGTCACACCACCTGTAACATCTCTTTCATTATTTGAGTGTTTAATTGTTCAATGCATTTTGACATGCTTTTATGCAAGTCCTGGATTTTAATTGATTGAAGTAATGGTGTTTTGTTCAGGGTAAATACACTCTTACAATGAGGTTATCAGACCACAAAGGTTCTCAGCTGACTTGCATTAAGTTCACCTTCATCATTGGATTTGGTTCACCTGCTGTAACCGACATTTGAGGAGAAACTCGAAACTCTCCCCCGAATCCAGTTTGGTGGGGATTTATGCATATGTAAGTAATAAGAGACCATTTCTTGTGTTTTTTTTTTTTTTTATAATCTATTTCCCTGTTAAAATTGTAAACCACCCTTTAGTTTGTAATCAGTGTCCACGACTAATTTTAAGCTTTTATCGGAATAAGTAAATGTGTTTGTTTATGTCATTACTATGTATTCCATTTTCTATATGATATAAAAGATGTGGTTTGTACTACAAACCCACCTTGTAGACCAAAAGTCTCGTATTCGATTTTCAAAAATTGGTCATGACTGAGGTCACCCAGGGCCACAAAACAAAGTGGTCAATTGGATATATCAAAGTTTTATTTTTCATATTTGTAGTGTAAGACCAAGTTCAAATATATAGTGTTTCCAAATAGGATCCATCTTTCTAGTAAGAACTGGTTGATTTGTTATACTATCTAGAAAAGTCTATATTTGATCTTGAAAATAATTTCTATAGATCATGATTTAAAAATGAATGTGCATAATGAATAAACCAACAAATTTAGAAAAATCTTATATTTTGACTATTTTGAGTGAGATCAAAATTGTGACAAAATAAGAGTTTCTTGCTCAATAGTTTAGTTTATTTCAAGTAGCAACCCATGATCTAGCTAGTTGTTTATTAAGGCCTCTTTCTTTCATAAGATCCCTCGTCTTGGATACTTCCTCCCATCTATTATTATTGGCGAAATTGTTCGACAAAATCACACAAGGTTGTTCAAGTTCCACAAGTTTCTCCGAAACCCATTTCGCCATCTCAACATCTTTGTGAACCAAAGAAGAAGACAAACACGAACGCAATATGATGCCAAGACCCAACAAAGAATTTCGCTCCACAAAATCCTTCATCTCCCTAAACCTTCCGGCTCGACCAAAGAGATCCACCATACACATATAATGATCAACACACGGCTTGAACCCATAAACTTCTTCCATTAATCTAAAGTACTGACAACCTTCTTCCAACAGACCCGCATGACTACACCCAGTCAAAACCCCAAGAAAACTCACCTCGTTTGGCTTAATTCCCCGACAAAGCATCTCCTCGAAAAGTCCAACCGCCTTCCTCCCATCTCCATGAGAAGCACAACTAGACAACATTGAAGTCCATAGCACAAGATTCCGACTATTCTCGAGCTCAAAAACCGACCAAGAAACATCCAACTGTCCATTTTTGGCGTACATATCAATCATCGACGAACGCAAGAACAAATCCATCATATGCCCGTTTTTCACAATATCTGAATGAATCTGTAAACCAAAATCCAATAGCCCCGCGTTTGCACAAGCAGAGACTACGCTCGCGAGAGTGAACTCATTTATCTCGACCCGTTCTCTAAACATGTTAATAAAAAGTTTTAAACCTTCTCCCAACAAACCATTCTGAAGATACCCTATAACCATTGAACCGCACAAGTTTCCGTTAGTAGCTAAAGAAGCCTTATCCATCTTCCCGCATTTGGAGTACATGTCGACAAGAGAATTCCTTAAAAACCCGTCGAAATATGTTCCGATTCTCAGCATTCTAGCATGAATTTGAAGACCTAATTGAAGAATAGACATTGATGAAGCCAAAAGTAAAGCAATTGAGAATGTCATAGTATTGAAACTCGATCCAACTTGTACCATTTGATAGAGAAGATCTAATGATGTTTTCCCAAACCCATTTTGTAGATGCCCACTAATAACTGTATTCCAAGTTGCAGTATCTTTAACATTCAATCTTCTAAACAAATCCATAGATTTTTCCATGTCTCCAGATTGAAGATATACACCAATCATTATGTTCCATGAAACTGTATCTTTAACAGACATTGAATCAAACACCTTCTCCGCATATTCAAATGCAGAACATTTGACATAGAAAGCAAGGAGAGAGTTCTCCAAGACAGTATCGAAAGCGACATCGAAACGTAGAATCCGGGCATGAATTGTCTTGCCAATGGGAAGTGGATTGGACATAGAACAACAAGATTTTAAGATGGTTGCAAATGTCAAGTTATTAGGATGAGATCCTTGAGCTTGCATGTTGGTGAAGAAATCCATTGCTTTTGTTGAAGAGCCATTAGCAGTAAAGCTGAAATCATGATGGTCCAAGTTTGTACATCTCTTGAGGCGTTTCATCAAACAGTTTCTGTGCATGATACACATTAGAGGTTGTGTATAGAGAAAGAACATGGTGCACACCTCGTAGATGTAGAAAAGAAGCGTTCTTGAGAAACTTGGCATGGATTGTCTCGGCATAATAAAACTCTTTCCTCTTCTTCCTCAAATCAAAATGGGATTTCTTATGATCATCTGTAAAGAAGGATGAAAACCTTTGAGGGCTTACATTTGTGAAGGTGTTCTTCTTAACGAGAGGAGGACGTAGAGATGGAATGTCAAAAGGTTTCCAGCTTCTTCGCATCAGAGCAAAAGGCGACTATCATATACTTCAATTACGTACCATTTATTTATTTAGCAAGATTTGTAGCCTATGTTCATACGAATGTATTCATCCCATTTATTTTAAAAAAAAAAGAAATTATTAGATTGGTTAGATTATTTAAATTTAAATTTATATAAAATTTAAATTAATGTGTTTTGATTTTCGAGTTCACTCGTTTTAGTTTGAAATTGTATTTGTTGAACAATAATTTTTTTTTTTATAATTTATAAAGTTAAAAGGTAAATCGATATTAATTAATATTTTAAAATGATATATATATATTTTTTTTAATTTAAAAGTTAATATTATTTAAATTATATTTTTTTAATTTACCAAATATGTTAGGTCAACAAATATCATAATATATATTTAAATTTATTATTATATATTTTTTCTAAATAGAAAAGGTTTAAATTATAATCCTATATCAATTCTTTAGAATTAGAATTTCACTCCTTCAAACATACTTTAAAATGCAACAAAATTCTAAAACACTTTTAATTGCATTTATTTTTAATAAAAAAAAATTGTAATAAGTTAAAATTAAACTTTTATCATGTCATAATTCAAACCCACTTGGTAAGATTAGACAATAGTTTGAGTAAGCAATTGAAATGCCTATTTTCATAATTGTTCTGAACGCGACGTAACATCATCTTTAACTAATCTTCATAGGTGCGACATCTAAATATTGATATATGCTTACTAAAAGAAAGACTTGCTTTCGCATCAAGAGATTTGTAAACTTTTTACAATTTTCTATACGTATACACTCATATTATATATGCTTAGCATTTTCTTTGACAAATACAATTAGGGTACTACAGCCCCTGAATATAGAACAAAGTCTAATGTAATTGTTGCTTAATCCATTTGTCATAATCCTGTAGAAGTTGTCGAAGTAGTAAAGGCACAAGCCTATCAAGTAGAGCTTGCATCATTCTGCACCATCATCAAGTCAATTCATTCTAATTTTATTGCCTTAACAACAAACAAGCACCAGTAGCAGTTTCTCAAGTAACACATAAAAATAATTGCAATCTTCTAATAGCTTGAGCCCTAAATATTATACAATATTCTATTTATTGTTTGATTGATTGAAGAGACATAAACTCTACAAGTGTGTTATAAGAATGTATTATATAAAACACTTTTTTTATTTGATTGGTGTATTATCTTTTAATTATAGTAGTAGTAATAATAGTCAATGGTATAATTAGAAATTGGGAGGTATCTTGTATTATTATGTACAAGTTCATATACATGAGATATAAATTGAGATAAATAGATGAAATTGATTTTTTTTGCTAAAGTTTTATAATAAACCTTGTAAAACAAGTAAGAAGTAAATATTCAGCTTTAAGTCAAAATTACTCACAAATTGCCAGGTCCCTCAACAGCTGAAACTGGAAGCATGGTAAATGGCAGTGTATGGATCTGCAGGCCATTAGCAAAGGCTAAACAACAAACTAAACCACAGAAAATAACACAAATACAGTGTTTTCTAATGTTTAAATAAATCACAAAATTTCTAGCCAAAAGATATTGGTTTATGAATGAAGACCATGCAAAGTGTTAAGATTCTTGCTAAGAAAGAATCTTTTATTTGCATAAACAATCAGAAGTGTGTTAAGGAGATCATCTAAGAAACCAATTTGGCAACAATAAGTTGCATCAGTAAAACATGAAAACAACAATATTTAAACCTTTATTATAGAACATATACCTCAAGAGAAAGATTCAGCTTCACATCGACATCCAGAAATTCTCCAGAATCATTTGTATCCCATGTTATGTGATTTATTAAAGAAGCTGCAGTTCAAAGTAGTCAAACAAACAAATGGATAGGGTGGTTGTGGTGGGATGATTCTTCATTATCAATGAGTACAAACATTTTTTATAGAATAAAAAAGGGTGATTATATGAGCTTCGATTAGGTCACCTATTTATGGCCCAATAATTTTCATATGAAAACTGCAATTTTGCGCTCTTTCTTAGTACATAAAAATAACATGTCTACGGCCAGGTATTAATTTTCATTTATCTCTCATTGTTTTAAAGGGTGGGGAACCTCTGGTTGGGAGGTGTTTAACATCGTTGATGAAATCATCAAGAATTTTTTTTTTATGTTGGTTTCAGCCTACTTTATGTTTGTTTTTGGTTTTTTTTATGATTTTTGTTTATGTTATTTCACAGACACATTTTGATTTTTTTTTTTTATGTTTTCTTTAGGCATGAGAATAGCCTATTTTTTGTCCTCTTTCTAAGGCATGTGTAGTCTCTTTGTGCATACTTTAAGAAAAACAAGGAATATAGGAGTTTCTTGATGGAGTTACTTTCCTCTTTCAAACACGGTGAGAGAAAAAGCTGAATCTACAACTTTACTAACCACAAACCAACAATCGCTGACTATTATAAATTATAAATAGAGTTTTAGCCCATTTGACCACATACCTGAAAATCTTTCATTTTGGCGTTCCATAGTTTTTGATCCCTCAAACTGCAATAATCTTCAGTATATAAGTATAATGATATATGCCATATATCAAATTATGAATAACATTAAGTATATATTAAAATCCTAAGAGTTGTCTTACACTTCATGTTGTATTTTGTAGGAAGAAGATTTTCATGATATTACTGAATCTTTCTAGCTTCTTTACAAGGAGATCTCAATGTATAGATGATACAAGATAAAGTAATACATGAGAAATTATTTTGTGTATTAAAAAAAGGACAAGATAGCTCATAGGACAACAAATATTTGTAAAACAATAACAAAAGCTTTCAACTGGAAAAAAATGAAAAAACTTATTCAGAATTTAGAATATACCAAAGCCATAAGATAGAAAATGAATAATGACTCAAAGCAGCATCTATCAACATAAAACTATAATCTCACCTTGCATGATATCAACTCAACCATACAATCGCAATCGGTTGGAATTATTCGCAAGTCCACTACAGGGGCCACTTCAAAGTCCAGAAACCGAATTTTAGGAAGCTTACACCTGAGGATCCATTTTGGTTGGGTCCATATCTTTAGATAGAAAATATGTGGACATCAAAAGTTATGACTAACATAAAAACAGAATCAGATAGTAGATGGTATTTTGTACAATAGCCATAGCTTTTCAAGCATTCATAATTAAGCTTATATCTGATGTAAGCTTACATGATTCTGCATCAATAGAAAAATACAACAATATGGAACTCTTCTATCCGCAAAAGTAGAATGTACAAAATTTAATTAGGAGGAGCATTCAACCTTGGGTCATTTTTCTTAGTGCCATTCATAAGTTTCAGTTAAAATCCCTTACAAATGAAATCTGCACGAGCCTTTGCCTTATTGTCTAAGAATTTCAATTCAATATGCCCCAGAAGTCGACTTATAGAGATTTGCACTTGTATAATATTTGTGAAGTTCGACAAAACGGTTCCTCCCTTGGAAATACAAAGTATCAGTGATACCCACAGTTCAGAATTTCTTAACATGCATATGAACTATGAAGTAGTCCAGATTTACACAAATATTTGGAACGAAATCATCCAGAATTAGAAACAACTTAATTGAGATGATGAAAGGAGAAGATTAACCTGAAAGTATTAGAATTAAGAGGCTGGTAACTTTGTAAAGCGTCTTTATTCAAGATAGATTCAATTCCCGATGAATGGTTCAAGAAGTCTCTAATATGATATACTTTATTGTTCCCAAGTATATCAGTGTAATTTGGAAGACTTAACCTATCCCTCTTTTTTTGCAGCTAATTTAGCTCTTTTGAAACCAGATTGAGATGGATATGCTTCATTCACAACAGTGAGACAATTTCTTCTCCTGAAACAAACTTTAAAAGAAGTTGTATCATAGCAGATAAAGCAACAGCCTCTATCTATCATAGAAGGAAGACGATAATATGGAAAAAAGAAATACTAAAAACTCTTCCTTTCTTTTAGTTTTCAAATAATATTTCAAATAGAGACAATAATAGATCAGCATCCAGGAAATTCAATAGCCTTATTAGGTTGGAAGTTAAAATTGAAGGAATATGAAATTAAGCAACTGCATCATAAACATATAATATGGCTTCTTTATTATTGTTTACTCCATTTGACCTATTATACATCACTATTTATTACTCCTTTTAGCTTTTAAGTCAATCAATTAATTAAAGGAGTATCAAATGAGCTAATAGACTGCGATAATGATTTTTATCTCAAATTAAACATAGTGTTATACTATTATTATACCTTCTGGAGGGCAGAATAACAATAGAGGAGATCCATATTTTAGCATAACCTCCATTGTATATGAAGCTAATGTTGTGCAATTCTGCGAAGATTATATCAATCAATCAATCAAAAAGGGGAAATTAAACAACAAAATGAAGTAGCAGAGTTACTTGTATGGCATTGCTTGTAGAAGAGCTTACATCTCATAAATAGTGTCTGCTAATGGTAAGGAATCAATCTGTAGTATGTATGTATGTATTCATAACATCTCATTCCTCAACATGAATTTGGCGAGCGTCGGATTCTTCGGACCAGAAAATGCAATTATTACTAAAAACTTCATCGCAGAGAATTATGGGTTAGGATCCTAACATGTCAGTCGAGTGGTTCTCCTTTTTACCAGAAAATAATGATAAATGTATACCCTCAAGTTCTCTGTGTTCTTCAAATATATCTCTACTACTTTTCTTTTCGGATTATTCCCTCCCAACTTCTCAATATTTAAATTTGTCATTTTTTCTCTTTTCAATTTTTCAATTTAAATCGTTTGTTTGTATCTTTTAAGGCACAATTATTCTTGTTTTCCAACTTAATAATTTTGTATCGAATGAGTACTATTATAATTTTAGAAATTTAAAGTGTATTTTACAAATGATTAAACGAATGTCTTCCTACTTTTACTTTAACATAATAGTTTATTTTTTTTAATTAATTTTTTTTTCAACCCGTATTCGACGATTTTGAACACTACACAATGTTACGTGGTTAGAAGTTATTTAAAAAATAAATAGAAAATCTATTTTTATTAAAAAAAAAATCAAATCTTTTATTAGATTACACATTTTGTAGTCATTAAAACTATTAACAAATTAGAATGCGAAAATCTCGAAAATAATACAATTTTAAAAATACTTTCAAAACGTTTCTAAATATCATTTTCTTTTAACTTGACAAATTAATTAGAAAAACATAAATGATACTTATAAGAAAACAACACAATTTGTCTATTTAAAACAATCCTAGAATAGTTCGATCTCAAATGTCACAATTCAAAGTTAATGCAACATTTAATAAAAACGAAAAGTTAAAACCTTATGAGTTAAATAAGATCTTTTATCGTTAAGAAAACATGAAAAAATCTATCAAATCATGGCTACAACACAAAAAATGGTATAGGATTACTAAATTTATTGTAGTGCTTGTATTTTATTTTATTTTTAAAACCAAAATTCATTCTTGAGAAGAAACTATCACTATTTTCAATAAATTCCAACTTTAACCTGCTTATCTATTTTTTTCAGTGAGGCGAACACAAAGCAAACACAAAGCAATCGACCAAAAACGCTACAGAAATATTAACATCAATATGATACTATGCCTTTATCAGTCCTAGCCTATTCACAAAATCATTGGCTTTCACGATCCTTGTGTTGCTTGTCTTCTTTGCTTTTTATGTTTACTCTGTAACACTCTTTATAAGAAGAAGAAGAAAAAGGTGGTCTTTCATGGTTTCATATATAGGTTTACAAGGCATTGAAACCCATATTTGGAGAATCTCATCAATCATACTTGAATCAATGTTAGAACTAATTTTATTCAACTAGTTAGTACTAGAAACAGTAGAAGAAGCTTAATGCATAAGTATAAAACAGGTGAAAATTAAAAAGAAGAGTTTTTTCAATGTTGCCTAATACTGTCTAATCCAATACTTCCAACATTAACAACAAGCTCTATAATAATCCACAAATTCCTCGCATTTGGTCATTTTATGAGACATCGTTAGAAAAAAAGGCATAAGAGACTCTTGATACGACCCTTGGGCATATTCCAAGGAAGGATCATATATATACCTTGGTTGGAATCAATGACTAACATTTATCAATGCAAATCACTTGATCCCTCTTTTGATCTGTGCTTCCTTTTTTTACTCCTGAGCAAAGAAATCATTCATAATAAGAGGAAGAGAAAGAGTGCACGCATAGAAGATAAAGAGTGCATATATATATAGATCGTACTTGTCATGTGAACTTCGTTCCTGACATGATCTAAGCTTTCTATTGATGTGTTTCATGTCCGCATCTGTAAGATTCTTGATATTATTCACCTGGATAAACAATTAGCAACAAGCTCAGGAGAATAAGTCGATATTAACTTGCTTACATAACAGATGCATTCTAGGAGATGAATGTATTCACTATAAGTACATTTGTATGTATTATGGAACTTAAATTGCACATGTAGTATTGAATTATTTAATAAAACAAAAATCTAGAGACCAATGTTCTAATTCCTCCTTTCTCCCAAAGTTACGCAGCTATTTTGTTGTAGAGATGGAAGTTAACCCTTCTGTTCTTTTTGAAAACACTTTTTCAGGATGAGAATCCAGATCCATATGAGAAATTGTCAATAAATTTATAAATTTGTGTGCAACTAAGTTTTGTTTCCAAGCGTGATCTCATATGCATCCACATCTTGATGAGATACCTGTTTAGAATAAAAAGTGTTTCCAAATATATTTCTGATTTGATTTTATGCCTGATTCAGCAAATTAAGGGTTCACTGATATGTAAAGATGATAACTCAGAAAATTAATTGTTCATTATTAAGTAAAGATGAACTAAGTCTTTTTCAAAAAAAAATGTAAAGATGAACTAAGTGATGATAAGTGGAGTTAACAAGCATAGCTAGTTTTTACTTTCAAAGACTGATTTTTTTTCATACTAAAGGCATTTACATCATTAGCAAATGAAATTTTAGACACATTTGAATAATGACTCCATTTACCAAAGTGTCTATGACATTTAATTTATTGGTCAACTCAGATAAAGTGTCTGAAAGAGACTGGCGGGACAAGAGACTCTCAAGATATCTGCACAAGATACAAGATATAAGAAATTGTTATATTTAGAAACATATGAAGATGGTGAACCAAAGAAAATTCGGAGAAAAGCTTCAAACCCCTCAAAGGAAAAAAATCCATGCATCTCATTTGACCTGCGCAAAACAGCCAAAGCCAGCTGCACCATTAATAGATAAACGACTTGTTAAATACTATTCAACAATAATTTCATATAAAGAGTTCAAGATGATTAAAACAATAACATAAACAACCAATGATTTGCTCCACATTATTCTTTCCAATTAGATTGGTTACTCTCTATTTTTTTCCAAATCATTTAGAACATATCAGCAAAGAGATACTACTAACAAGCTTCAAAAGAGATACTCTGATAATTGCTTAACAAAGTTTTGTGCTAAACCCACTAAAGCATGCAAAAATGTGCATAGACTTGATGACATTTTTACAGTTGCAATTTTGGTTCAGATTGTAACACAATGATAATTCATGAAAGTCTTCGTTAGTTTCTCTCAATAGCATAAACAAATTATACTGATTCTACTGGATGCTTTTCAATACATCAGTACCTGTCCAGGAGGAAAGAGAAGTGGTGCATCAGTGAGCATGATCTTATCTGCTTCCATATTTGCTGTTTCCATAATAACCTGGTAGGGAAAAGATATCCGATGAGCATCAATCTGATTAGGCACATATTCTCTTTTTGGTGAGTTGTTGCAAATCTTTTAAACAATAAAATATTGTACAGAAAAATAAAAAAGTCCATCCCTTATTTTAGAAATGAAAACATTTAAAATTGGTTAAGAAATCTTGTTGGCCATATATTTCAATTGATAGAAACTATACACAGCCAAGTAAACCAGCTTTACATCTGCTCTATTTTAAATAACAAATTTTGGCCACTTCAAAGGCAATTTTTTTACTCAATCTGCATCTGTATATAAAAATATGGTAGATAAAAGATTGGATGATAAACTAGAATTGGTAAACAAAAAACATGATAAATTGAATAAAAATAGACATGGCTAGAAGGTTAAGATGGGTGGGCAGCAGTAAAAATATTGTTGAAAAAGTTGAACTATTTATATTAAAAAGAAAGCGCCAATAGAAATACAACAAAGAAGAATTGCAATCATTCAAGCTCAGTTTCTGAAATTGGAAAGTTAACATTACCTTCAGAACTTGAATCTCCTCATCAGTTGCATGGAGAAACTCCTTAATGACAATAAAGAATCTCATCAGTCATGACATATGAAACAGAAAATGTTAACCATCCAGTAGTCAACTGTTAAATAGAACTGAATTAACAGTTCCTCTGCTGAAGGAGTTGTCCAAAGTTTTGAAAAGGATCGGGAAAGACGTATAGGTCACTAAACTAACCTCCAGATCAGTAACAAAACCTTGAAGTGCCCGATATGGTGCATAAACGATAAGGTCAAATCCTAGACTCTGCACATGAGAATAAAAGTTTGAATACATGGGAACAGAAGCAAGCTTCAAAATACAGGGTAGCAAGTTCATGCCTGATAAACAAGCATCTCATTGTTGAGGATTATTTGATGATCTTGTTCAATGCCCTTACCTAGCTCCTCTGCCGAAACATGGTTTTCTTCAGCCTTACAGGCAGCATATATGCAAGTTAACCTGCACATACAGTGATATATCTGATTCTATAGTTTCCATTAATCAAATTGCTTTCACATGCGATGATTCATGGACCTTATACATGTCTATGAATCAAATCAGTGAGGATATAATTGAATATATGCAGTAACATAAAGAAAACAATGGATCCCTTCTGTTAGCCTAGCGGCAAAAAGAGGTGGATATCTCCAGCTTCTCTAAGGACCTGGGTTCGAGCCCGTCAGGCGGCAAGTTCCGCTCACATAGATAATTGGTTAAATGTGTTAGCGGTCTATGTGTTTAACCCGCGAGGATTAGTCGCACTCCGAAGGAGATCAGAAATCAGAGTTCTAAAAGAAAAACGATAGAGTATTTCCTACCAGGATTTCTATAGCTATTTTGAGTAATATGACAACAAATATGCATCAGCTATTGATAAGGATAAAACAAATTAGATCATAATCATTCTTACATGATTTGTTTTGGGTGATGCTCCATAACAGACCATTGCAGATAAAACCTTTTGAAGTATATAAGAGCTGTTGCCTGCAGAGGAATCACATTTTCAATAATGCCACTTCAACTCCTATCAAGACCAAGAGCGATAAAGACAACAGGGAAATAACCTGAATTTTACGAGGAAATTTGAAGGCATCACAGACATCTTGGATTTTGAACTCATAAAATGCCCTCAGAAGTTGTTCTTCCTCAGGCTTTAATGCTTTTGGACGAGAATGTTTATCTATAATGCAAAGAGAAAACAACATAATGTTATTTTCCGACTAAGGCAAACTACAAAAAAAAATGAAGAGTCTTGTGCAGAAAAAAATGTATTTACCATTATCTTTAACATCTACTTGAGGTTCAGGATATGACCATGATCCATCAACATCTACATCCAGTTTGGTCGATCCATACTTCCAAGATGAAAAGTGTGAGCATTGTTAAACAAATATTGGTAAAATAGCTAGTGTCTTTTGGTCCATATGTACCTAATGTAAATCTAGATAGATAGATTATTGAAAGTGAATACATGTGTATACTATCATCTTACTTGGATAGATATCATGGGGTGTATCATGTATGTCATGAGAACAGGCATATTAATGCTTCAAATTTTCAAATAGTAAATAATCATCTTTAGGAGATTGCAAGATTTTTTTATGCATAAAAAAACTATTATTTTTAACAAGATCTGGCTCAAGCAATTGAGCAAAGTCTCCTATTGAATTGCTCATAATTCTTCTTTAAAATGTTGTTGAGCATTGAAACAGAGAAAAATGGCTAGAGGTGACATTGATTTTCTAACTGTTTGCCTTCACATTGGAGGCCTAATTTACATCTTTACAAACATCATACACCAGAAATGCAAAATATGGAATAATAGATCTCAGTCTGATAAGATATATATCCATGCCCTCAAGTGAAGTAAGGCAATACAGAAGTAGTTTTGAATTGAGAATAAGAGCAAGATAACCCATTAAAAATACTTAACATGTCACCATCTATGTGAAACCAAAAACAAGAAAATTATCTATCAATAGGTAAAGGCAAGCAAAACAACATCATATACAAGAATGAATAAAGAATTAGTTTCTTGTATACCTTCTCAAGCGACAGTTTAGCTCTTTGGTTGGCAACTTTACACTTGTCCTTCTACACAGAAAGAACATTTAACACCATTGATGGTCAGTGGAACAAAAAATATCATCAGACCTACTTCTCTAACCACTTCTAAGCTGTTTATTTCACTTTCAAATATAATGATCCATGTGCATTGCTTTTTATATAGAAAAAAAAAGCATCAAGAAATTGGATGTTTAAAAAACACAAGAAGAATAGAGATTGAAATGAAGGTGGGGATTCTTACCAGGTCGTGAGGAGTGAATAGCCACTTGGCTCGGTGGGTCGAAGTGAGAAAATTAGCCATACTTGTAAATTCAAACCCGTCTTTCTTTATGTTCCTGGGTTTAACTAACTAAAGTTAAATCTCAAGATTCCTTCGACATAAATCTGCAACATATTATCATCAAAAGCTTAAAGTAGGCATATGAATTAGAACCAAAGGTTGCAAAGTATATTTTTTTGATTTTCTTGAAGGAGAGAAAGAGTACCGGCAGAAATGCAGTCGGCAAGGGAAGGAAGAAGACGGGTCTTCGATGATCTTCCCGAAAGCGAAGGGCAACCGTGCCTTGAGGGTCTGTTTGGAACTCTTAAAAGCTCAATTCTTTTATATTTACTGCAGAGGATCGACCAAAGCGGCGGAGGAAAGAAGAAGGCAAGAGCCAAAAAGTCTAGATGGCTCTTGGGTTTCTTGGGTTTCTGTTCCTCTTGCCTTACTATAAAATGGATTTAGGGAGAATTATGATTTTGAATTAATTAAATATAAATATTAGTATTTAGATGTTTTAAATAGTTTTATAACTATTTGATGCAATAATAAATTAATAATTACTATAAAAAATACTCTTAAAAATGTTTTGAAGATATGAAAATTTATTTTTACTTAAAACGGTATAATATTAATAGTAATGGAACAAATTTGAAGACTTTGCATTGTCTCTAATCCATATTGGAGAATTCCCTTTAGATAGTTTTGTGCTTTTTAGGCTAATTTTGAACCATTGGACTAAATACTTATATTTTTTTAAAATATTAAATTTAATTAATAGGAGGGAAATTGACAAAAAAAAAATAAAATAAAATAATAGGTCATCATCATTTAGCTTTAAGAGAAAGTGAGGAGAAATAAAAGAGATATTTTTAAATTTTCTAATCAATTAAATTGTAGTTATGACACAAATATCATTATGCATAATTTACGTCAACTACATATTAAGTCGTGAAAATTACTAAATGTAAAACATATTATAATGGTTATTTTTAGCTTAAGTTGAATTAAGAGTTTATTATAAAATCGTGTTAGTTTTTTAAATTAAAAAATAAAACTTAAAAGTTTAAATTTTTGTTTAACCCAATTAAAATAAACTTTTAAGTTACTAGGTATAAACCAGAAAAGGAAACCCAATTAGGTTTAGAGAAATTGTAATGCAACTATAAATTTTAATTACTGGCGTGTAGACGTTTGATGTGTAGACACGGGTTGCGTTTCAAGTTGTTTAGCATTTTACCTCTTTGCGTAATGCATTATATAATTCATGGGATACATTATACATATTCGCATGACTAACTCAGTATTATTTTTACAAACATTATTAAACATGATTTATTTTTAAAATTTCACCTCTTATTTATCACTTTTTACTGTTTTACATCTCTTGCTTTATTATTATTTCTAAATAATAATTATACCCTATTATAATAATATTGTTTACCCTCTCTTATGCCACACATACTTTTATGTCCCTATGTAAAATATTTGACCATTTGAAAAATTACCCTGAGACATTTACCTAGTTTTGTGCTCATAGGTATAGTTCTGTACTTATGGTAGAAGAAAAATAAGGATAGAGGAAATTCGCAAGAAGTCAATGTAATTTAGTTTTCAAATAATCCATATTCAACAACTTTTTTCAATATTTTCATCTAAAAAAAATATTGATTATATGAGAATATAATTTTATAGGAATAAAAAGTTCTTAAAATAGTAGTTATTAATAGTCTAATTACAACTTATTATAACATAAACATTGATTATATATTAATAAATTATTTACACTCTACACAACCCAAAATGCTAGAAACTTGGAACAGTGTTGTGTTAGGACATGACAACCTTAATAATGTAATTAGTGTATATTTCATTTTTTAAAAACAGTTTAATTTTTAAAAATATAATAAAAAATAATAATTGAGTATAAAACTACTATTTTAATCCTATTTAATAAGAGTTTTAATAATTGAGATAAAATAATAAAAATATTTCTAAAAATAACTTTCAGGGCGAGTATTTACTTAAGAAGATCGATATCTTGTAAAGCTGGGGAGGAAAGAAGAAGACAACAAGTCTAGATGACTCTTGGGGCAAGTATTTTGTGTTTGTGTTCCTCTTGTCTTACTATAAAATGGATTTAAGGAAAATAATGATTTTGAATGGATTAAATATAAATATAAATATAAATATAAATATAAATATAAATATAAATATAAATATAAATATAAATATAAATATAAATATAAATATAAATATAAATATAAATATAAATATAAATATAAATATAAATATAAATATTTAGATGTTTTAATTTTTAAATAATTTTATATTTTTTTTTGTGATAATAAATTAATAATTATATTAGATGAAATTTAAAATTATTATAAAAAATACTCTTAAAATGTGTGGAAGATATGAAAATTTATTCACTTTAAACGTTTTAAATATGTATATTAATGGAATGAAATCAAAAAATTCATTTGTATTTTTCGCCTCTATTAATTTCGAAGTATTCTCATTTTGAGCTGATTATACAAAAAATCGGGCCTTAATTTTGAGTTTTGTTATAATTATGTTACCCAAATAATTTCTTTTTTAAATTTATAAAATTTAATTAAATATCTTAATTCTCAATTAAATTGACAGCCAACGGGAATTGGTTTTCCTCGATAGGATTTGGTTTATCATAAAATTTGATAAATATATATTTTTTATAATATATTATATTATATTAAAAATTAATATTATTAATAAAATATATATAATAAATAAACATAATAATAATGTTTGATTTAGTTGTTACACAAATATTATGTAACATTATACCGTGAACTACATATGGAAGTTGTGGAAATTGCTTTAAATTGGACAGTTTATATACATATTATAATTATCATCTTTTAGATTAAGTTAAAGTAAAACTAAAGATTATGAGATGCATATCATTTTTCATCCATCTATCATTTATTTATTTATTTTTTAAATAAAAAATTATATAAACGAAATTTGTAATATAACCATATATTAAAATTTGTATGATTTTTATATAAAATATAATGAATAAATAAATATATTAGTGATTTAATATATTTAATTATGTTTATAGTGTTTGGGATGAAATTAGGACAGGCTGAGGTTTGAGACACAAATATCATCTTCGTCTCATTCCGTTCGATTTTAGAAAAAAAATGTCCCAAATATAGTAGTTCGGTTGAGTTGATATGCGGAACGGTTTCAAAGGGTCATTCTTACCTTTAAAAAAAAAAATAACTTCAAATTTTAAATTTTTGTTTAACACAATTCAAATAAGCTTTTAGGTTTTTAGGGAGAAAGCGAGAGAAGGAACCCAAATAGATTATTAAGAGTGGGGACTTAGAGCAATATACGAGAAAAAGAAACAATGGATGAATGAGATTACCAGATAGAGAGGAGACATAAAGCTGATAAAATACTCGCAAGTGGCAAGTAAATAAGGTCAGCCTTCTCCCATGGGGACAACTGACGCAATCTTAGAGGAGTTGCTTAATGTCGAGGTCGAGCTGCAAGATGTCCAGGGTTGGGCCTCCCTCTCTCTTCCTCTCTCTCTGTTTCTGTGAAATATATGCATATATTGCAATCATGGTTGCTACGCAATGGCAAAAGGAGATTCCTTAACTTGTTCATGGGTCTTCTAATGAATATGAATGTCACTTGTATTGATATTGTATCCTAAATAAAGGACGAAAATGTGTGAAAATGACAGATTAATGTTGTGAGCATTGTTAATTCTCTTCTATTTTGACAGAAAAGCTTCCCCTGTTTCTATTTCAACACATTGCTTTAATGTGTGATCAATGTCAGGGAAATTAGGAGGTTTCAAAAGTTTAATTTTTGTAACTTTTCTTGATTTGACATTGTAAACTTTCTGAACCAGCTTACACTGAGTAGAACTACTGTAAGCACAAAGATTTTGCAGATGGGTTTTGGGGCAATCAAATTGCATATTTTCAAATGATTTTGTTTTGCCTTGATTTCATTATTTAGAACCATGTAACTTTCTTACTGCGGGTAGGAATTTAACCACCTTTAGCCTAAGTTGCAGATTATGGTTCCATTATTATTAAATATGTATCAATATTTCAATTGTAAGAATGACATTTTTAGGAAAAGATGGATACATTTTAATTGGATCGTTATTCTTAAGTGCATTATATTTTTGTTTCCAAAACATCCATGCATAGATGGATATTTGGAACTTGTTGGAATGGCTCGGCGTCAACTTATCTTGGGAGGTAGAGTGATGATATTTTTAGGATCATGGAGGCACAGATGTGTTGAGGAAAATCATGTCAATAGGAGATATTGTCTGTTGATTCAAGAATTTTGACTCCTATGATTACTTTTCCTCTCCTTTTATAGTTGACTATGTGTTCATGGATACTATAGTATTTGATCACTAATCTATTATTGGATATCATCTGATCTTCGTATATTCCCCCTCAGATCAAATAAAAGTATTGCTTAATAAGCAAGACAAGCTGTACGATAGACAAACTGAATTGAAGACTTTGCTCGAAGGCTGTGAAGATGCCAGAAGTGTTCGTGATGAAGACACCAGTACTCCTGTGGAGGATTGGTCACATTCATTTGCTTGGGATTCTAATGCTGATGATGTTAGATTTAATGTTTTTGGCATAACCAAATATCGGTCAAATCAGAGAGAGGTTGGTAAAATCACTTTCAGCATGTTCAGTAGCACCCTTATTGTCTCAATTTAAACTATATTATTACTGCAAAGTTTACCCCTTTTCAAAAAAAAGTATCTCTCTTATTGTCCAACCTCTATTTTTCCGTTTACTTTGATTCCTCTAAATTGTTCTTATCTGTTAGAGGTTTGCCCGTTTGATTGTTTCTGCCGCCTAAATTCAAATACATATTTAACTGGCACAAGATCCTGCTTATATGCTGTCAATTTAGGCATATGCAGCGTATTTTCTAAGTAGTTAAGTTGGTTTGGGAATTGGGATGTTGTATTCTTGTTTAGTGTTCTCTTCTTTTTGAGTCACCCATCTTCTAAGTATGTACATGAATGTCCAAATGGACCTTCTGTTGTGGCAGATTATAAATGCAATCATGTCTGGGAGGGATGTTCTTGTGATTATGGCGGCTGGTGGTGGCAAAAGTCTTTGCTACCAGCTTCCAGCTATTCTAAAGGATGGAGTTGCCCTTGTAGTCAGTCCACTGCTTTCTTTGATCCAGGATCAGGTAAGTCTTCTTCTGTCATCAAGATTTTTAATGCACTTACTTACATGTACTATTCTCTTTCTTCAAACATCAGTTCAAGTAAATAGTTTTTTCTAAAGAATAACTCTTATATCAGGTGATGGGTTTGGCTGCTTTGGGCATCAAAGCATTCATGCTATCATCAATCACCAGCAAGGAAGATGAGAAGTTCATATACAAAGCACTTGAGAAAGGTGAAGGAGAAATGAAGATATTGTATGTAACACCTGAAAAAATATCAAAGAGCAAGAGGTTTATGTCAAAGCTTGAAAAATGCCACCATGCTAGTCGTCTTTCTCTAATTGCAATCGATGTGCGTGGTAAAGTAACTAGATAACCTGGTGTTATGCTTTCATGTCTCATTTGCAACTTTTATGCAGTTAGTGAAGCCAATAGCAAAAAAGTCAGTTGTTCTTTGGTCCAGCTATGCCCACATGAAATTAGCAGGATTATTGTATTGTGTATGGGAAAATCATGGTCTTAGGTTATAAGAAAGTGTAGCATTCAGCTTCACACTCATATTATGTGTTTATCTTTTGATATATGTAAAGACTATCCATAATCATAAAAGCAAGCCATATACTGTTAAGTCCTTCAAAATGCCAAAAGCAGGTCAAAGTAAAGAAAGAAACCAATAATGTGAACAGCCTACATTTTGAAAAAGCCATATGAATGGAAACTCTCAACTAAAATCTGTATTTTTTATTTAGAATTTGCACTTTAAATTTGTAATTGGCTATGTAAGAGATGTTGTCATCATCATCATCATATATATATATTCTTTGAGCAATCAATTGAACATCCTTTTTGTTTCAAAGTTCAAGTTGCATTCTGGTTTGTTAACTTTGTAGGAGGCGCATTGTTGCAGCCAGTGGGGTCATGATTTTCGACCAGACTACAAAAACCTTGGTATCTTGAAGACTCAGTTTCCGAACGTTCCAGTAGTTGCACTGACTGTATGGCCCCTTTAATTTTTGATATATTCAGATATGATATGTCGTGAAACTGTAATGCCGTGGTTATCTCATCTCAGGCAACAGCTACTGAGAAGGTCCAAAAAGATTTGATGGAGATGCTACGTATTCCAAAATGTGTCAAGTTTTTCAGTACTGTTAATAGGCCAAACCTATTTTACATGGTAAGCATTCTCTATTAAAATTTTCAATTTCTACTTGTTTATGTTTCTTACACCTATCACCATCTTACTGATGTCACAGGTAAGGGAGAAGTCATCAGTTGGAAAGGTGGCTATTGATGAAATTGCAGAATACATACAAAGTACATATCCAAACAAGGAATCTGGGATAGTATACTGCTTCTCCAGAAAGGAATGTGAACAGGTACATCTGAATGTAAAATTTGTTAATGTTTTCAGTTTTGGTGTTGTCTATTTTCTTAAGAACAGGGCAAGAATATTCAAGCATCTTAGATGCAAGAGTGTTGCATACCAGCCTAGAATTCTAGGGTGTATAAATGTAGATGAGAAGAAGAATGACCTAAGCCCCTGAGATGAGTAAACAGATTCATATAATTTCATTCATAACACACTGCTACAATACAATCCTCTACTATTTATATCTACTTATACTTTCCCCTAGTACATAACAATGATCTAGAAGTCCATTTATGCTAGATAAGGGTATGCTTTGTGACTGTTGTACCTAGGCATGTTGCCTGCTAGTTTATTCTTCTGGATTTTGGTCAATCTAATAAAATCATAAGATACAGGTTGCTCAGGAACTTCGGGATAGAGGAATTTCAGCAGATTATTATCATGCATATATGGATGCGGATCATCGAGAGAGAGTTCATAACCGGTATATTCTCTCTTTGTTTTTTCAACTGCGCATGTTAACATGTCTAAAGTAATGCATGACATATGCTCTTATTACATATATATTTATATTTAACTGACATCTAACAAAGTATATAATATGAAAAGAAGGCAAACCATAAATGGATGAAAACCATGAAGAAAAAGAAATTGTGCATAAAATATCAATTCAAGCTACCTCAAGGGAAATAATATCTCAATTCCATAGAGCTTACATTTTCTTAAACTGCTACGAATGTCAAATTTTATCTTTTGAATAGAAACAAAGGGGAATTATCATATATTTTCCTTCTACGCATTGTGTGTACTAAAATGAATTGCTTACACATGTCTGTAGAGGAAGTGAATTCATTTTCAATATGATTATTGCATTAGCTTCCTCACATAAGCATATATTCCTACTATCTTCCTTCCCAACAGACATGGAAAAGCTGATTCGTACCTTTTGGAAGTCTTTAATTAGTATTCACCGCATGTCCTGCCTTTGAAATCATTTCAGAAAGTCTCTTCACTTTGTAAAATCTTTCATCAGTTCACACTCCAAAAGGTCATTACCATTATTGTTTGAACAATTTCCAACATGATTTCAACATATTCTAGATCTAAGTAGAAAGAATATGAGAAAAGTTATTTTTAGAAATCAAAGACCCACTTCTAATATTCTCCTCATTGTTGTAAAAAGCATCATAGTCATGGTTGGCATGCTTACCACGAAGTTCTTCAGATCATCTGCTCAGACTATTAGTTAAACTAGGACGTCAGCCTTTGCATCTCATGCATAATCACCTCCTTGATATTCTTTGAACTGGACAGTTCTTGTTCCCTCTTCTATTATCCTCCTGACACAGATTTAACTATTTAACCATAACACATTTCTGATTTAAAGTACTTCTTATGTGAGACTCACTTCTATAAATTGCTGCTTCCAACATGCTAAGGATTCCTCTGTAATCTGAGGTTTATTTTTGCTCTATACACAGGTGGAGCAATAGCAAGTTGCAGGTGATAGTTGGCACTGTACGTATCAATCATGTCATATTGATTCACTTGGGAAAGTTAATGTAGGAGTTCATTAGTAACCATGATAACCTTTGCAGGTGGCATTTGGAATGGGTATCAACAAACCAGATGGTTAGTGCTGGTTACATCTCATTTTAGTATCTGGAACTTGTTGCTTTTTATTTGGCCATGCAACTCAAGTTGCAGATGTTTGTGATCCATATGGGTCCTTTATGCAAGGTTCTTTTGTTGTGGATCTGTCCGTCCTATAACAGTTGTTTGAATAAACTGTATGAAATACAGCTCAAAGTATTTTTTTTAAAGTGTAGTTTTGGGTTAAGTGCTTCACATATACCCTCTTTGGTTATGATTGTACACTCGAGTGCACAATCACACACAAAGAAAAGATGAGAAGGAAAGACAAAAAAACTAAAAACGAAGTGCTAATACTCGTGTTCTTCAATGTATCTATATGACGTTAAAATCTCCTGCAGTTAGGTTTGTCATCCATCACAGCCTCAGCAAATCAATGGAGACATATTATCAGGTCTCTCTCTTTCTCTCTCCCTATATGCACCTCATCTCATGTCTCATATGTACATATAACTACCACTAATTCCCTTCAGATTTAATAGCTTCCTCCTTGCAGGAAAGTGGCCGTGCTGGAAGAGATGGCCTTCCATCTGAATGCCTACTATACTTTAGGCCAGGTGATGTACCCAGGCAGGTAAACCTTTTCTTCAGTTCTGTAATTGTTATTTCTCTGACATTGTTTCTTAAGATCATAATGTGTTTGAACAGAGTTCAATGGTCTTCTATGAAAATGCTGGACTACAGAATCTGTATGATATTGTTCGATACTGTCAGGTAGTATATAGCCTTATTTGGTTGTTTGTCAATTCAACAAGTTGTATACACAATTTATACCCCAAGTTTTCATGCATTGATGATTTAAACATACTTACTTATACTGATTTCAGATTTATTAAGCTGCATTTTGTTGCTTGAGTTCTTCTCTTAAAAAGTTATTATGTAAGTCTGTGGGAATGGAATCTCATGGTACATGAGGAAAACATGTCCTTGTCTCACTTTTACGATAATGGACAAATGGAGCTGTATCAACCCCTGTAATAGAAAATACTATGGTTATTTGACCTTGTAACGAAATAAATAAATAAATGGAACTTCATAGTTACTGCCCAACTTAATTTCCCTAGACAGGGATTTCAGTTTGTCTATTGCAACAATCAAACTAAAAACTGGTATTGCTCTATAGTGGATTCTCCACAGAGTGTATTTTACAACTGATAACTGCTTCTGCCCATGACTAACAATGAGATACCATTTTGTTTCAGTCTAAAAGAGAATGCCACAGAAATGCTTTCTTCCGACACTTTAATGAGTCATTACAAGATTGCAATGGTACTGCTATCTGCTCCAAGACTCTGGAATTATTTGTTTGTTGTTTTTCCTATTGGCCTTGTATAAAATTCTAAAGCATAATGTTGAACTGATTCAGGGATGTGCGACAACTGCACAATCTCAAACGAGGTCAAGGAGATTGATGTCTCTGGTAATTTCCATGTCTGAGAATACTTCATTCTTTGTGCATCATGATGTTTTTCAATTGATTTTCATTTTTAATATCATACTTGTTCACCCCTCATAATCTCTTGTATTTATATTTGATATTGTTCACTTTCATTCATAATTGTGCATTGTATGATCCTCTCATCTAGTCCTGATCTTGTCTGCCTTATTATGCAATAATATCATAGTACCTATACCTGCCACTGAAATTTAACCCTGTATTTCCATGTTTTATACATTTGATTTTAGTCCCTTTCACCCGTGTCTAAGTGGATGGTGCAAGTTTGCAGGGTATGTGAAGGTTATCATAAACTTACTTCAAGAAATCCAGGAGAGTGACCAGAGAATAACCATGTTGCAGTTGGTGGACAAGATGAAGATCAAACAAAAAGGTACCTATTACTATATGATTTCAACTTCGCTCCTATAAATGGATTCAAGCCTTAAAAACATGTTTCATATGGGTCATCATCATGTCCATAATACAAGCCCTCCCATCCAGCAATGTGAAACTGAAGAAAATGAATGATATTCTATTTGCAAGACAAAGCTAGCTCATCCTTAAATTCTTTATGAATCTTAAATTTTTATCATTTTGTTTGCTGATTAATATCAAAACTCTTGTGAAAAAGGCCATATTTACCGATCATTCTGATTCTTCAGGTTCTGAACTAAAGCGCGATGAAGCAGAGCAACTTGTGATTAAACTCATCATAGATCACATTTTGGTGAGGGCACAAAACTCATAATTCAATATATACTTATTAATTTCTTGACTTTGTGCCATTTGTCTGGAATTTTGCCTTTGCCTCATTTTTAGGCCTTTAGTCTTGTAATTACTTTATTTCGTTGTATAAATGTATTAATGTTTAGACTTGTAAATAACTTTTTTTATAGTAATATAGGTGTTTTTTATAGTAATATAGGTGAAATAGTTGATAGACAAGAAAATATATAAAAAATGTAAAATGCAAAATATATATTTTTGTGCATCTGTTCTTTCATTTGAACTGTTGACTTTCAGAAAGAAGAATTTCAGCATACAGCATATACCACCAATGCTTATGTAACCCTAGGACCTTTGGCAATGCAAGTATTGCATGGTATGCATCTTTTTTCTTTATTTTTTAAGGGATTCTCGTTTATACTGAAATAATAATTGCAGTTGGTTAGTTGGTTGTTCTGCACTCACAAGTTTCGGATACATTATAATGATGATGAACAGGAAAGAGGGAAATTAAGCTTGAGGTTTTCAGTGAACAGAAGAAGAGTATGGGTAGTATAATGAAGTCATCCAAACATAGCCTAACATCGTCAGGATTGGAGTATAAGCTCGATGAACTTCGAAAAGAGCTCTCTTCTAATGATGGAGGCATATTTCCTCATTCAGTGTTATCCACTCAGCAGATCACCATGATAGCTGCACAGAGACCAAACTCAAAAGAACAGGTGCTTTCCTTAATTACAAATTCTACTAAAACTGTTTTTTTCTTTCTTTCTAATGTATAGTTTGCAAAATTGTATGGTTTTGCAGCTGGAGAAGATTATAGGAAAATTGAAGACAGATAAGTATGGTTCGAGGATACTTGAAGAGATTGAGAAAAATGAATCCGATCCCCCACCCGAGAGTTCATTGGCGTGTGAAGGAGACAAAGATGGTGGCAGAAAGAGACCCGCAAAGAGGCTGAAAACCAAAAAGACTGTCGTCGTAGTTGAAAGTAGTGAAGATGATTTTTGACCACCTCAGTTTAATGCGCATCTTTTAATCTTATTAAAGATTTTGACATTTCAAAGCTGTTTATTTTTTTTTTATTTGAAACTATTAATAGTATTAAAAAAAATTGTCCCAAGAGTGAGCAAGTAGGCCACAATTCAAAGTTAATTTAAAATTTGAGCTTAAAGAAAATCAACCCAAAGATATGTTTTGTTATTGCATCATTTGAAAAAAAAAAAATTATACTCAAATATAGAATGAAATAATTTTTTTTTATGGATGATGAGATCTATTTTTTAAACAGGTTGAATGTATTTTCTTTTCTATTGATTAAAATTAATTGTTTAATTAAATTGAATTGATTTTTTTTTTAATATTTAAATGAATGGACAAAATTAATTAAAATTTGTGGTGATTATTTGTAATTTTTAAAAATAGTTCTAGCAGATATGTAGGGTGTTAACTGTTAGTTTTTGAGTTTCTCAAGTTGGATTTTTCGAATTTTTATTATTTTAAATCAATTTAAAAACAGTAATGAATTTTAATAAAATCGAATCAATTCAAATTTAATTTTCGGTTCTAATTCAAAAAAATTTGAATATTGAACACCGAATAATTTGATTTTTTTTATTTAATTTTGAATTATCTAAACTAAAAAAATATATATTTGAATTCTAATTAATTCAAAATTTTGATTGGAAAACCAAAAATAAAATTCACTGTTTTGTCCAAAAATCTAAAAAATGGAACTTATTATTTAAAAATATTAGAATGTGTTTATAATATTCAGCGCATAGTTTTTGACTCTCTCCTGTTAAAAGAGAAACCTTTGCCCTGATCTCTCTCTCGGTCGCTGCTCTGTGGATTGACCATGAAGCTTTCCTTCACCAAGTCGTCTTCAAAGCCCAAGCATCAACAGAATGCTTTCAACGGCGGTAGCACCGTAAACCATGATGCATCATCGGCGGCTACAGAGAAACAGTTCGTCACAGAGTTCGACCCTTCTAAAACCCTAGCATCCAATCAACGTTCACACAGACTCGTGATCCCTCCTAAGGAAAACGAATGGAGACCCCTCAAGAAGATGAAGAATCTCGAATTACCTCTAGGATCTACCGACGACGACGGAATCGCTCTCCAATTCGAGGTGGCCACCGACACGATTGGGAACGGCGAGGGTTCCAATATGTCGTTTGGTCTCAATCTTCGCAATTCGTCCAAGGATGATGCGGATGTTGTCGCCGTTGGACAGTCGAAACCTTCCTCAATTGAGACGCTGATGATGCAGAAATTCAAGGAGGATATGAGTAATTTGCCCGATTCTGTTATGGAGGATTATGACGAGATGCCGGTTGAGGGTTTTGGAGCCGCGTTACTTGCTGGATATGGATGGTTTGAAGGTAGAGGTATTGGAAAAAATGCTAAGGGAGATGTGGATATTGTGGAGTATAAACGATGGACAGGGAAAGAGGGGTTAGGGTTTCAATCAGCTGAACATGTGAATAAAAGGGAGAAACAAGATGGTGTGGAATACAAAGTAGGTCAAGAAATCAGAATCATTGAGGGTAGAGATGCTGGAACGATAGGTAAGGTTGTAGAGATAGCTAATGATGGTAAATCTGTTGTTTTGAGGCTTCCTAAAATCAACGAGGAGGTGAAGATGCAGATAGTGGGTATTGCTCACTTGGGTTCTGCTGAAGAAGACAAATGTTTGAAGAAGCTGAAGGAATCGAAAGATGAAAATGGTGCAAGTTACAAAGAAAGTAGTAATATTAGTAGGGAAGAGAAAACTCGTGTTGATGATAAGAAGCAATCGAGAAGGAATGGAGAAGGGGAAGAAAGAAGAAGAAGAAGTAGTAGTTATCAACGAGAAGAAGAACCAAAGAAGAAGCCCTCTTCTTCTTCTTCTTCCCCTCATCGTTCCCCCTCTTGGCTTACCAGTCATATTAGGGTAAGAGTGATTAGCAAGAAGTTGAAAGGAGGTAGGGTATACTTAAAAAAAGGTAAAGTATTGGATGTTGTTGGTCCAACAACATGTGATATATCCATGGATGAGACTGGAGAGATACTTCAAGGTGTGGACCAGGTGGTTCTTGAAACTGCACTTCCTCGAAGGGGTGGTCAAGTTCTGGTTCTATATGGAAAACACAAGGGAGTTTACGGAAGCTTAATAGAGAAGGATAGCGAGAATGAAAGGGGTGTGGTTAGAGATGCTGATAACCATGGTCTTGTTAATGTTCGGCTTGAACAGATTGCTGAGTTTATTGGAGACCCTGAATCTTTAGGATACTAATTTTGTGCTGTAGAAGGAAGGAAAGAAGGAAGGAATTCAGCATTTTTAAGAAGATTCAAAGCCCTGTCTATTTCCCAAAGGTAATTAATTTCACCTTTTTGATTGTTATTGGAATTAAAACTTATTGTGTTTGTTTTTATCAATGATCAAGGAATTTTCAAGTTATTTGAATTAAGTGTTTTTAAAGGTTTTAAAACATTCAATGAGATGGTGATTATGTTCTTGTTAGTGTGCTTGATTGATTGATTATTAGCATGTATAAGTTGAACATTGTGAAAGTTGTGTTTTGAAATTCTCAATGAGATGATTTTCTTGATTACAATGGAAATTACATACGACCTATTTGCAGGCTTGCTGATTGATAGATAGATACCATTTGTGGCCCGGTGTTTTTTTCTCTTCGACGACAAGGTAATATGTATCAAAATCAAATTAAATGGCGTTTCCAATTGTTAGAAGAAGATTGTAACATCATTATTTGCTAATACGAAACTGTGTAACTGTTGTAAGATTGAACCTTTGGAATTTTCATGATTTCACTTGTGCTGCAAGAGTTGGTCATTTATTTATATATGTGGGCAAAATCTCTAGGTAAAAATAAAAGTTATATGAGGCAATACATACTTGGAATTAGACATGGCAATTTAGCCCTGACGGGTTGGGTACACGAAGGAACTGAAAGATCGGTTTGGGTAATTTATTTGCTTTTCGGTTCGGGTAATTTTGTGTCGAACCGATCGGTTCGGTTCTGGGTACCCTAAAGAAATTTCAATAATTAATTTTTTTTTTTTTTTTGGGTTCTCACTACTGTTCCGTGAGCCTTTCTCCTTTGCATTTCAGTAGAGATTTTTTTTAATGTATATTTTTTAAAATATTATTTATTTTTATATTATATAATATAGAACAGTTGGTTTTATTTTATTAATATAATATTTATAATTGTTTTTATTAAATTAAAACTTAAAACATGTTAATTAGTAATGTATCATGGAATATATTAAAATTTTATTCAATTTCATCCCAATAATGTTTAAAACGTAGGTAAAAATTAAAAATATATTAACTTGTTAGGTAAAAAATAAATTGTTTAAAAAAACTGAGTCGGGTCTGGTATCCATCAGTTAGCTATGTTGTTTTATGTTCAATAGATCATCAAAATACACTCTTATTTGTAAAACAATATTTGTTTACAAAATAAATCTCTTATAAAAAAACTATAATAATATTTTAATCATTTCAACTAAATAATGATAAGTTTGAATGGCTTATTTAGAATTTTTCTTCTGTTTATTTTAGAAATAGAAAAAATAAACGGATGAATTTAAAGATATTTATGTATTGTCAAATTTCTGCAGAGTAATGAGAGATTTACTCTCTTTAATTATTAAATTTTAAAGATATTTATTTATTTTTTAAACCTGAATTTTAGAGATATTTAATTGGCTGGTCACATGAATTTTTTTTTCTATTTTTAAGAGGCTAATACATATATAAATCCTTTAAAATGTGAATTTATTGAATTTCTTCCTTAAGAGTAGATATAAATCCTATAAAATATGAATTTATAGAACTCTTCTTTAAAGTAGTTTTGAAATAAACATTTTTTTCAAACAAATAAATTTAATTATTATTCAATATGTAATATTTTTAAATAAATTATTCCTCTTTAAATTATTTAGAATTTTTTTAATTTTCGTTCTTTCATAATTTCTATATATATGTTTTCTTTTCAATTTTTCTGTATTTATAGCTATTTTTTTATATTATATTTTATAATCTTTTATTTTTTTTTATGTATTTTCTAGAAAACTTATCTTATTTGGTAATTATTTTATTGTAACCTGAAAACAAATAAAGACAAAGAAATTGGAAATTTTATTTTAAAATATTATTGAAAGATTTTTTTATTTGATAATATATTTTATTTAAAAAAATAATGTCTCTTTAGTTAAAAATTAATAAACAAATATTTGTTTTGAATTAATTTTTTTGACATTATATTACAACAAAACTTTCTATAATCATCTAAACTTGAATCTAATAACAGTAAAACAAAACTTTCTATAATCATCTAAACTTGAATCTAATAACAGTAAATTAATAATATAGTTCATTTACTTACTAATAATAAGAATAAATTAATAATATAATTCAAATTAAGATAAAAAACACTTAAACAATGCATCATCATCAGATTAGTAGTTAAATAAAAAATTAAGATAATTATAATTTAAGAAAAATATATAAGTGTAAAATATGAAATGAGTAATGAAATCTTTAAGAAAGGATAAATAATAATAAAAAAATTATATATGGTGTAAATAAGAGAAAGAATGGGGATATTTAAAAAATATTAAAGAGAAATAAAAAAAAAGTGATAACTAATTTTATTTTGTTAAATTGTGACATAGAATATTATTTACACATCATCTAAAGTGTCAAATTTAAGTTTGATATATATATATATATATATATATATATTAACTAATTTCTAAATAATGAAACATATCTTCCAATATTTTTAAATCAAATATTTTGTCATTTTATCACTTAATTCATCCACTAAAATATTAAAAAAAATAAACTAATAATATTATTTTCAAAATAAAACAAATTAAAGGTGACCTAATCCTAAACAGGCCTAACTTAATGTGTATGTATGTGAACCCATGCTCCTCCTTAAGGACAGCCAGCCTCATAAATACATAAAGACGCGTTTGGTTTTTTCATTCAAGGGACCACCCCAAAAAAAATTATATTATTATATTTGAAATCTAAAGAGAACAATAATCTCAGTTGTTTTATCAAATATTATTATTAATTTAATCATACTTTTCAAAATCATTAATGTTAACAATCCATCATTAATTTCTTATAGTTATTATTAGTTTGCTATCAAATCATAATTGAAGGCAAAGATGAAACGTGACAGGTATGCATGCAAAGGTAAACGACAAGAAATCAACTTTTTAGGTGCATAAAAAATAAAAAGCAAACATTAATTTTATTTGACCCCACTTACTTTTATATTATATATATATATATCTCACAGGCATGCAATCCGAGACCACCAAAACTATAGGAATATTACCTTTTAGATAGACGAATCTACTACTTTTTATATAATATTATTTTTTTAATAAATATTTAAGACAAACAATTTTTATATAATTATTTATTTATTTATTTTCATTGAACGCGGACAGACATAAAGCAAATAGGGAAAGGGGGAAGAATCTACTCGCAAGAGAGACAAGTCCCTTAGGCGTACAAAACAGGCAACATTTATTATTATTATATTTAAACAATTTTAGAAGACCCACTCATAATTAAATAATATATATATTTTCAAAGTCATATATATATATATTGATGAAGAATGAAATTAAAAAATAAAAATATGAAAATAATACAGACAGGTTATGGAATTCATAAATATTTAATAAGAAACTACGTACTAATAACAAAAACATTTTTTTTTAATATTTTAAGTTAAAATGTTATTAATATCATTGTTTGAGATTACATTTAGAACTTGTTTGAATAGGACTTTTTAAAATAATTTTAAATTATTTAAAAAATACTCAAAAATCCTAATTAAACATCATTTAATAACCTTTTTTATTCATTACATCGTTCATAAATGTGGCCATAATAGTTTAAACATATTGTCCAAAATAACCTAATCATTTAACCATGCACATTACCCACAAATACACGTAAAAATACACGTAATCATTTAATCATGCGCAGAATTTATCGTCTCAATACTCGAACCTAAGACTTCTCAAGAAGACTTGAGATATTCATCTCTTGTTACCGTTGGACTAGAAAAGAGATTAAAAATGTGATCATAAGGGGTTAAACACATCGCTTGCAAACACACTTAACCATTTAATTGAGCGCATCATTACGGTCTCAAACTCATAACCTTTCAAGGAGGACGACGATATTCAATTTATTACTCAAAATACTAAAATATCATTTATTTTATGTTTTTTAATTAAAAAAAAACTAATAGACCGCAGCGTCGTGAACCCGTTTTAACTAAAGTAACATTAAGATGGAATGAAACCTATAACATTTTTAGTCTCTTAAAAAAAATAAAAAATATTTTATTATTATATATTAATATTTTAAAAATATTTTATAAAAGTATTATTTTATTTAAAATCAACTTTACTCAATATTATTTCAATAATCTATATTTATTATAATAAATTCATATTGAACAAATACACCGTATTAATATAAAATAATGTCTTAAATTGTATTAATATATAAATGATAAAATAATAATTTTTTAAAATATAAAATATTTTAATTAATATTTCAGAGTTATAATGAATAGAGTGAATGAAATTAATTTTAAAAAATATATAACAAACTCTAATATATTCAAAGATAATAAATTTCAATTTAAATAAAATTAAAAAAATCAATACATCAAACAAATATGTAAACAAATATAAATGGTTTGATTTAACTTAAATATGTTTATTTGTAGTTATATATATGAACTGGTCATACAAACTTCTCCCTATCATGCATACGCTTAATCTGGATCAAGCACCAGCTGTCACAAGTGATGACAATATAAAATAGACAAACAAAAACCTTTTATGTTTTATTGTTTTTTATTATTATATTAATGTATCACATGCTTATGCTTTTGCGATGCCACGTCTCCCTTCCTTTAATTTATACCAAAATAATAATAATAATTGTATTTACATTGAATTATAGCGCAAATAATAAATGTAATTGAAAATATAATTCATACAAACAAGCAATATTATAGTTAATTTTTTAGAATACTTTGAAGTAAAGACTTTTTCTCTATTAAAAAAACAAAATAAAAAAAATTGTTTTTTATGTGAAATGACGGTGTTAGTGGGTTTGTTGTGATTGAAAACAAAAAGAACCTAAATTTATGGAGTATGACTTAAGACTTGTTTGGATTGTAGCAACCTTCCCCTTACTTTACTCATCCACTTTTTAACTAATCATATATATTAATATATATATTATATTGGATGCTGTGGACTTTATTTTATAAGGTGAACATTTAATTTTCCAGTCTAGATGCATCACCTTTTTATACATAATTATTATAATTGAAATTTTATGTGGTTATAAAGAATTTGATTATATGATTTGTTTTAAGAATATTTAAAAAGTAAAAGGAATTAAAGAAGAGAGAGGGATCACATGGGATAAGCACTTGCATATTTGCATGGTCCAAAAAACACCTTTTTTGAAAGGGTGGTTGAATCTTTATTATCCGAATCAAGGCAACTTGCATTGCTATTATTAGATATCAACACCTTGTTTTAAGGGATTGTTGATTTTTTTTTTTTTTTATCATTATTATGGTTTTCTCGTGCCTTATTTGAATTGGGATTTAGAAAAAAAATAATGATGGTTAATGATTTTGAGGAGGTAATGATTATTTTTGATAAAAATATCTAAAATGTATGACTATATATAAAAACAATATGTATTTTAATATTTTGGTTAATGATTTGAGTGGTGTAATGGACGAGATAAAAGTAAGATGATATTTAATTTTGTTTGGATTTAAAAAACCCAAACTGACAAATGTTCTTAATATAAAAAATTACACTTAACTTTTATTTAAGACGTTTTAATTGAGAATCAAATAATGACATTTGATTTTTTAGTAACAATTTTTTTTAGGTGTTCAATAGAAATTGCGTCGTTTTTTTTGCACAATAATTGATACCGCAAATCTCTGCCCAAAGTTAGTATATTCGAACTAAGTTAGTTCAATCTCTATAAATAAAAAGTTATTTAGATAAAAATATATAATTTAACAATTTTACACTATTAAGATGGTCTTTTTAGATTTAAGAGACTAAAATATTATGGGTTCAATTTTACTTTAATGAATATTAAAACGAAGTAAATGTAGAGTGTCAGTTAGTTATGAGTTAGTTCTCCATAGTAAAAAAATAAAAAATAATTTTATGTGACTTGTAATGGTTTGATTGATATTCATTATCCAAGACTAAACAAGATTTTTTTTTTCAAATTGTATATTAATATTAATATTATTATTACTACTTCACATTGGTGATAGGTCAAGTTGGATTTGTATTATAAGATATTAAAAGCTTTCACTCTTAATTACATAAAGCTGACAATTCAGTCCCAATCCAACCACTCTCTCTCTCTATAACCTCCATCTTCTTCTTCCTCCTCCTCCATATACCTCTCTCTCTCTCTATCTACAGTCTTCCTTCAATGGAAGACTTGACCTCTGGTTCGAAGCGACGCCGTTTAGTCGACTCCATGAACGACCAAAGCCAACAGCAATCTCTTCTTACAGGCCTACCAGATGACGTTGCACAGCTTTGTCTAGCTAGGGTTCATCCATCAAATCTCTACTCCGTCTGCCGTTCATGGCGCCGGCTAATCTACTCACCTTCTTTCCCTCCATTCCTATCTCTATACGCCGTTATGCGTTCCACTTCCAACTCCGATCCAACTCAATTTCACGATTCCATCGATTTCTTCTCTTTTGATCCGATCTCTTCTCATTGGCAAACCCTGCCATCTCCTCCACCTATCCATTTCGTCCTCCGTCATCCCTCCTTCATTTCACGTAACCTTCCAATCCAATCAGTCACCGTATCAGGCCGTCTCGTACTAATCGCCGCCACAGCCCATCAATTCCTCCCCGCTCTTCCCAATCCGATCGTCTTCGACCCGTTAACTCAAACCTGGGATTTCGGCCCGCCGCTGACCGCACCTCGTCGGTGGTGCGCCACCGGAGTGTCCGGCGGCGCTGTGTATGTAGCGAGTGGTATAGGATCTCACTATAACTCTGAAATTGCTAGGTCAGTCGAGAAGTGGGACTTGCAAAACGGGAAGAATCGTGGGCGGCGTGGATTGAATTGGGAGAAATTGGGGATTCTTAAAGATGGGAAGTTTAGTAGAGAAGCTATTGATGCTGTTGGATGGAGAAAGAAGCTTTATATGGTGAACGTGAAAGGAATCGCAGCTAAAGAAGGAGTTGTTTATGACGTTGAAAATGATCGATGGGAAGAGATGCCTGATGGGATGATCTGTGGATGGAGAGGGCCGGCTGCCGCCATGGATGAAGAAACAATCTTTGTAGTGGACGAGGCAAAGGGAATACTAAGGAGGTAAAAACTATAAAATAATAATTCCTTATACTTTGATTCAAATGTCAAATAGCCACTTAAACTTTGAGAAATTTGACAGATATGAAGGGGAAAGTGATTCGTGGGCAGATGTATATTTAGACGAGAGACTAAAGCAAGCCGAACAAATGACTGCAGCCAGCGGGAGAGTTTGTGTGGTTTGCGGGGACGGTGGGATTTTGGTTGTGGATGTGTTGGAAAGCCCGGTTACCTCGTGGATTGTCGAATCTCCTGTTGGTTATCAACCAGTGTCCCTTCATATACTGCCGAGGATGAGTAATATTTGATATCTTATATTCATTGTAATGAGATTAAATTGCTCACAAAATAGCGTTTTACAATCATTATTCAATACACAATCATATTAAAGCAAGCACTGATCAGTTTAGTTTGGAAACATAGATGTTCAAAATACACACTGAAAAACTCAAATAGGTTTAAAATCCAATCCATTGAAAACATATCAGACATTCGTGGAGAGGTTCAGCTAATCGGAACTGTAAGAACAGTCTTCACTTGAAGATGAATTCATGCGGTGGATGCGCTTCTTTTCCTCATAAGCCCATTCGAGACCGTGGCAGTAATGAACCGGAGGATTGAACCTAATGTCATTTATGTCGTCGGGTAAAAACGCACCATTTTCCACCAGGAATTTCACTGCAAGCTTCTTCTTCTCTTTAGCTGCGATATGGAGTGGAGTCCCTGCAATATATTTTTGTGCATTAAAATACAAATTTATTTGATCAGACTCAATAAAATTATATAAAAATACTCACAGCCACAAGAACCCTTTGTTCTTGCATCAATATTTGCTCCACGTTCGAGTAATTCGTCCATAACTTTGAGGTGACCACCTTCCGCAGCAAGATGAAGAGGAGTCATGCCTTGTGATTTATTGCCAGAAACAAGCACGTTCACATCCATTCCTTCATTAAGGAGACGTCTCACCTACCAGACACAATATTTACAATCAGAAGTTGCATTCTTTGACCATAAATAGAAGAAGAAACAATCATCTATTTAAAAGAAGACCTAAAGAAAGAGCGACTATAAAACATGTCACTATGAGAAATGTCAATTAAAAAATAATCTTTGGTTAAGAAGCTATCTCACTTACAACCAAAAACCCATTTATTTAGCAAGGAAAGAAGACACAACAAACTACTTTAACATTGCTTGATATCATTCACATAGGAGAAGCTTCTGTAAAGATTTGTTTCAGCCAGAAAATTTTGATTTTCTCCAGATTGTATAGTAAACAGAGATAGAAAATTGCAGTTATCAAAAACAAAACACAATTGATTATAACCACAGACAGTTTGATAACATTGGCATAGATATGGCTTTTAACAAGCCAGGAATAGATATATAAATGCACAACTTACACGAAAGTGTTTTATGAAAGTATATATCTTCACATATACTGTTACAATTTTGATTCCAAGAAAACCCATTTTACGGGATACCAAAGTGTCATAACATCTTTGGTCTACATTGCAACACACAAACCATAAGGATCAGGAATAGTAATACAGTGTGTATCTTCCAATAAAATGCTAAGTACTGAGGTAGTGATATAAAGTTTAATTCACAAACCATGAAGATCATGAATAATTAACTCAAGATACAAACAACTACCTTATTAGAGGTGACTAACAAATGAAATCTTGCAAGTACAATGCCATAGTACTTAATTATGTAGGAAATGACTAGTGAGTAGCAGATAAGGAAAAACAAAAGAAGATTTAGGTCAGTTTGGTTAGCCAAGATTCATGCATTTCAGTACTCAATGCTAGTCCTACCACAACCTAGTTAAGTTTCCTATTGCAATCCATTCAGAAATACGTTTTAATCTATATAAATTTGACTAACTTCATGTCTTTGATAGAAAATTGAAAGAAAAAAAAATCAATCTATTATAATTGACACACCAAATCAGCAGCATATATTAAACCCCTATCACCATCATACGAATTAACCAGCTTACTTCACTAACTACCCCTACTAATGTAAATAAAAACAACCCTTAACCAGTACAGTTTAGAGCAAATAGTATAACCCTTGGCAAGAAAACAAACCTCTCTCAGATCACCCTTTTTGGCACCTACATGAAGAGGAGTCCAACCCCTATCATCTCTATCACCAGCAGACTTACTCCTGCGCAGGCTTCGCCGATAATCATTCAACAAATTCAGCGGCATTTTATTAAACTCCTTATTGAACAGAAAATCACTCCAAGACCAAAATAGTTCCAAGCAATAATAGATTATCAAGAAAAACGTCAGCAGCTATATAGAGTCTTCACAAACACAAGATTGATCTTCTCCCCGAACTACTGCAGAATACTGGATACTAAATGAGTCGGACAAGATATCGAAATCGGAATATGAATATGAAACTTAACAGAAATTTTACATGATCTAGATGAACACTAACGAAAAGAATTAACGAGAGGAATGATTTGCAATGTTGTATGGAGCAAACGGATTCAATCCAGGGCCAAAGACACGGAGATTTAGATGTTTTCCAGCGAGCGATGAGAAGGACACCAAAGATATAATCATAATTTTGAGCGACGATCTCGAGTTTCAGAGTTTTATTAGCAAGAGAAGAACTAGTCCGATCAAATCAAACAAGAACTCAGACAAATCCGGACATAATCGCTGGAGGTCGCATACGCGAATTGAAACCCTAGATGGAAGCGAAAGGAGGATAACACAAATAATACAACGCCGTAGTATTTATATGTGGAAAAATATAAACGCGTTTAAATGGCAATTTTGTAATTATTATATTTAGATAATTAATAAGTTTTTAATTTAACATATAATATTATTATTTATTTCAATAAAATAAAATATACTTTTTTTTCTGAATGTATTATTTTTAATTTAGGACGTTATAAATTTATATATAAATATTTATTGTTATTATTTAGTTAGATTATAGTAAATACTTATTATTATTATTATTATTATGAACTAATATAATTTTATTAATAATTAATATAAAACATAAAAAATTATATAATTATATTACAATATATATTTAAATATATACTAATATTAAAATTAAATGTAAAAATATATGTAAGGAGTTAGGACTCAAGAGTAGATTTGTAAGTTTGTTTTCATTAAATAATATATTTTAAAGACTTAATATCCTAAAGAAGGTAGTCATCACATTTTATCTATACTGTTTTTAATGGATAAATATCTAAATCAAACATAGTTTTTGATTTATAAGGAAATGTTTTTAAAAAAATTATTTTTTGCTATAGAACAATATACCTAGGTCACATCTTATGGATATGCACTTTGAAATAATTGGAGTAATGCAAATATATATTATAATATATCTTATCAAATAGTAGATGATTAATATAAGATTATTATTATTTAAAAAAAAAAATTATGATAAATACAAATTTTGATTGGTCATATTTTATTTTCTAAGTTGGGCTTAAGTTTAATATAATTCATATACAGATCTGTTCATGTCTTTGTTTCTAATGATATTGGTTGAAGAAAAAAAAAAGGAAAAAATAAATTATCTCTAAAATTTGTGTTAAAGTGTTTTTCTTTTTATTATTAAAATAAATATAAATTATGTTCACATAGGAATGCATATGTTTTGATTGAGTCTGTACACATGGGAATGCCTATGTAAGAATTGTAATAAGTTATATAAGATAGCTTGTTGATTAGGGTAAAATAGTTTTAATTATAAAGTTAGTTTTATTTGTGTTATTATATCAATAGTTTAAGGACTATTTTTGTAAGAGGTATATTGTATAAGTTAATAAGATCGGGAGATGGCCCGTAGGATCCATTACGTTTTTCATTTCTTGTTCTCATATTCAAAAGCATTACACAATCTTCTCTATTTGATTCTGAAAGTTAACATGGTATCAGAGCAGGATGAAGTTTCTTCTGATTCTGATTCTTCGTCTAGGTCTTCTTCTAGTTCATCAGATACTATGATGGATTCGGAAGAAGAAGTCACTCAACAGCTACAATCGGACAAAGATCAAGATCCGTAAGAAAAGCTATTAGGCAAGACGGAAGAAGATAAGAAGAAGAAACATGATTCAAAGGAAAAACAAAAAGTAAAGAGAAAGAAGAAGAAAAGAAGTCGAGCCAAGAAAGCTGAAGAAGAATTTCTTTATGTGGAAAGCAACGATCAACCAGGTATGGCAATTGTGACTGCACATTTTACAGGACAAAACTATCTTAGTTGGAGCAGAAGTGTTGGAATTGCGCTTACTGCTAAATCCAAACAAGGGTTTATCGATGGTTCGATTTCTTGTCCAAATAATGATGATGATCGATACAAATGGAACAAAGCAGATTCACTTGTTCTCTCTTGGATTTTAAACTCACTACGTGCAGACATTAAGGAGGATTTTATTCACACTGAGACCACCATGGAGCTATGGGAGAAACTTAAGAGACGATATCAAGTCAAGAATGAACAAAATTCATTCCAGTTACAGAAAGACATAAACTCACTAAAGCAAGGTGATTCTCCTCTTGAAAAATAATTTTCTACTATGAATAGATGGTGGGATGAGTATCGTTGTATTAATCCACTTCCAAGATGCGACTGTAAGATCAGGGTTAACAAATGTTGCCAAGTTTCTGATCAAATTGAGAAGGAAGAAACAAAAAGAAGACTCTCTCAGTTTCTTACAGGATTAAATGATTCCTATGAAAACATTCGAAATCAGATTCTTGTTTCTGATCTTGCACCTGATATTAATCGAGCTTATTCAGCATTATTATCCGTTTAAAGACAGAGAGTGATTAGTGATGTTAATCATGAATCAAATGAACATTCGGCAATGTCTTTTGCAAAAATAAGACATCTAATGATTCAAGGCAGAGTAAAGGAAATGCATTCAAGAACTCACTACAATGTACTCACTGTGGAATGAAAGGACACTTAAAAGATGACTGTTTTCGAATTGTTGGATTTCCTGATTGGTGGAAAGGAAACAAAGGAGATCAAAAAGGAAAGAAGTTCAGTAACATGACAGCAACTGTTGTGAATCTAATATTCACAACAATGAGGATTCTATTTCCAAAGATGAGGATGCTATTTCCAAAGATGATGATTCTATTTCCAAAACTACTGAGGGTTGAAATAGACGTAGTTATATCTTTTAAGGGTTATTTTATAATTTGTTAGTCTATAAATAAGGATAGAATTGTAAGGAGAGGGATTATATTTTTAGTATTCTAAATTGTTATACTTTCTCTTTCTAATTATTAGAGCCGTCGCTCCTGGTAACCCTAACCCTAATAAACTCCCAATTTCTATTCAGTCTGTTCTTCTATTCATTCTGTTTCTTTTATCAATCTGTTCAATCTGTTCTTCTACCTATTCTGTTCTCATTCTATTCTTTTACTCGTTATGTTCTTCTTTATCTATTCTACGAAACTATTATTGTGAGATTTATATCGTGATTGACAGTAAAGTCACGACAAGTGGTATCAGAGCTTACGATCCTCGGACTTCCGCTGAGAATGGTGAATTCACGTAGCAAAAGTAATGAAGAGATGATCCAGAATTTGACTGAACGCATCGAGACGATGGAATCACAAATTAATGATAAGTTCCAGTTACTGCAGCTAGAGAATCTCAAAAATAAGGAAGAAACTTCTCGTGACTTCGAGATTATGCAGAAAGATAACGCTGAAAAATTTGAATATATAATAAAGCTGTTGGAATCCAAGAATTCCAACACAAATAATAAATCAACCGAAGACAAAGGAGGAGGTTCAAACAAACCTCAACTACAACCGAGATTTGGATATGGAACAACCCCTTATGAGAGAGATGGGATTTACAGAAGGTCAGACAAACAGTCGGTCGGACAAAATTTTGGAACAACTGGGACTCCTATCAGTAATCAGAAGCAAACGACATGTCCTAATTCGATACGGACTGCGGGAGGTATATCTATTAAGCAACCACGGATGGATTTGGACAAATTTAATGGTTCAAACCCTAGGGGATGGATCAGAAGAGTCAATAAATTTTTCGATCACTTCACCATGCCTGAAGAAGAAAAGGTAAGCTACGTGTCTTATTTTCTTTCTGGTGAGGCTGATGTGTGGTTCTACGATTATCTGATAGATCATCCATTACCAAATTGGGAAGAATTCTCTGAAGAGGTGTTATTAGCATTTCAAGAAGAGGGACACCAAGATGTGATAATAGAATTTAATCAGTTGAGACAGACAGGGACTTTGAAAGACTATATCTATCAATGGCGAGAGCTAAGAGCATTGGTTGTAGCTAAATGTTTTCCACAGAACGACGAATACTATGTGAAGAGTTTCATGGGAGGCTTACGACCTGAATTGAGAGAGGTTTTAAAGATGGCAGGACAAGTGACATTAGATCAGGCAATAAAACTAGTTAAGGTGAAAGACGAATTCCTCGAACCTCTTGGTAAGGAAAAGAAATTGTTCACCAAATTGTCAACTCAGACCTCAAATGAAACACAACCAAAACCTCCATGGAGTAATAACCAACAAGGTACGTTTAAACCAACTATTAACGAAAATACTACTGAAATACCAGTTAGAGATCTCACGTTTGCAGAAATGAGAGAAAAACGTGCTAAAGGTATTTGTTTCAAGTGTGACGGAAAATATTCCAAAGATCACGTTTGCCCCAATCGTCATCAGTTATTCAATATTGAAGTAATGGAAGACGAGATAGATGACTGGTTTAAAGCTAAAGAGGAGTCCAAAGCCGAATATATCTATGATGACTGTCTTAAGGCTAAAGAGGGGGCTAGAGTCGAAGGAGTTAATGACGGGGGTTCGATTTCAATGCATGCTCTTAATGGGAGTGCTAATAATGCCACGCTCAAGAAAAGGAAAATCACTATATTAATTAATAGTGGCAGTACGCATTCGTTTATTGATGAGGGTACTGCATCTCAGTTGGGTTGTGTTCTAAAGGAGACAATGCCTATGGGGGTGACTATTGCAGGCGGAGGCAGAATATTTAGTCGATTCTTATGCACAAATTTGGCTTGGAAAATGCAGAGTCATGATTTTCTACTAGACTTCCGAACGATCAAGTTGGGAGGTTATGATATGGTTTTGGGAGTTGATTGGATGACTAAATATGGACCAGTGAGCCTTGATTTCGAGGCGAGAGTTATGAAAGCTAGGTTATCAGGTGAGAAGATTCGACTGTCGGGTGATAAAAAGGGCAGTTCCTTTTATTTAATGACAGGTGACGACGTAACTCGTAATGTGAAGAAGGGTGACGATTGTTTTGGGGGTCAACTATTTTTTATGAATGTTGAGTCTACAACTCTGTTATCAGCCCAAATTCCTGAATTCTGTAAACAGTTTCCGATGCAGAAGCCACGTTCGAAAAGGGCAAGGAAGTTCTTAAGGGGAAGGGGATGTTGTGAATCTAATATTCACAACAATGAGGATCCTATTTCCAAAGATGAGGATGCTATTTGCAAATATGAGGATTCTATTTCCAAAATTACTGAGGGTTGAAATAGACGTAGTTATATCTTTTAAGGGTTATTTTATAATTTGTTAGTCTATAAATAAGGATAGAATTGTAAGGAGAGTGATTATATTTTTAGTATTCTAAATTGTTATACTTTCTCTTTCTAATTATCAGAGCTATCGCTCCTGGTAACCCTAACCCTAATAAACTCTCAATCTAACCCTAATAAACTCTCAATTTCTATTCAGTCTGTTCTTCTATTCATTCTGTTTCTTTTATCAATCTATTCTTCTATTCAATCTGTTCAATCTGTTCTTCTACCTATTCTGTTCTCATTCTGTTCTTTTACTCGTTCTGTTCTTCTTTATCTATTCTACGAAACTATTATTGTGAGATTTATATCGTGATTGACAGTAAGGTCACGACAGTAACACCCTTTAATTTTGAAGAGAAAAAAATCAAGAACAAGGAGATCAAGGAACATTGATTGCAGAAACCATGGAAACATTGGCTAATTTGATGAAGCGATTTCAGAAAACTAGTGATATTGGATCTTCAAAATCTGGAACTTCTTCTAACAAGTATAGTGCAGGTTTGTCTTTAACCTATTCTAATACAAAGTTTGATTGTGAAAATCACACAATTTTAAACTCAAACCAAAACAGAATCAAAAACCATTTTTGGATTATTGATACAGGAGCTAGCAATCATGTTTGTTGTGATAAAACTGTTATTTCCAAATTAACTGAAATGGTTAAACCAATTTCTTTATATTTACCAAATGGTACAAACATTTTGGTAAATTATACTGGAGTTGTTGAATTAACAAAAGAAATCACACTTTTTGATGTTTTTATGTTCCTAACTTCAACTATAATTTGATCTCTGTTTCACAAATTTTGAACTCTAAAAGAATAAAATGTGTCTTCAATAACAAATGTTGTTTGTTACAGGACCTTGAATGTGATAAAATCTTAGCAAAGGGAATTTTATATAACAATTTGTACTTTTTAGAAACTGACAATATCATTGATAGAAACAATTATATTGATAGTTTTACTTGTAATTCTGTTGTTGATTCTGGAATAATTCATGTAAGATTGGGACATCCATCTGATGAAGTAATAAAACATATTTTTCCTGAAATTGTTGTTGATTCTAAACCGTGCGATGTTTCCAATAAATCTAAGATGCATCGTTTATCTTTTGATAACAGTACTACAAAAAGTAAATCTATTTTTGAATTAGTTCATGCTTATGTATGGGGTTCATACAAAAAAGATTCATATATTAATTGTCCATATATGTTGACTTTGGTTGATGATTTTAGTAGATGTACTTGGACATTTCTTTTAAAAAGTAAAAATTTTGTATGTTCAACACTTCAAGATTTCTGTGCACTGGTCAAAAATCATTATAATACTAATGTTAAAACTTTTAGAACAGACAATGGTTCTGAATTTGTTAATATTGGATGCATGAACTTGTTTAAATCTTTAGGTATTCTTCATCAAAAGACATGTGTCTACACTCCCAACAAAATGGGGTAGTAGAGAGAAAACATAGGCATCTTCTTGAAATTGCTAGGTGTTTTATGTTTCAGGCATGTCTTCCATTAAAATTTTGGCCTTTTGCCATTCTTATGGCAACTCACCTAATTAACAGGTTGCCCACAATAGTTCTTAAATGGAAATCTCCTTTAGAAATTCTTAAAGGTGAAAAACCAAATCTTGATAATGCTAAAACTTTTGGATGTCTATGTTATTATTCAAATAATCAACCAAACAAGTCTAAGTTTGATGTTAGAGGTATAAAATGCATTTTCTTAGGCTATCTGAATGATCAGAAAGGGTATAGGGTTTGTGATATAGAAAAAGATGAAATTTTTGTTTCAAGAGATGTTATTTTTTATGAAAAATATTTTCCTTTTTCAAAAGATACAAATCAACCTGAAAAATTGAATTATATGCCTTTTTATGATAATACACAGTTTTATGAGGATGAAACTGAAAGTATAATTGAGTCAAGAATAAACAAAAAGAAACAAGATTGTCAAAATTTTGAAAACAAAACAGTGACAGAAAAAGATGAAACTTCAATATCTCATGATGCAAATGAGATTGAGAATAATTTTTCTGAAACAGAATTTTCAAATTTAAGAGGTGATTTCAACACAGAAAGTCCTATTGACAATTTAGAAAATGATGAACTTAATCTAGTTAGGAAAAGTGAGAGAGTTAGAACAAAACCAGCATGGAGTAAAGATTACATCATGCATATTTCTAAGTCTAATTGCCCTCCTAATACTTTCCCATTTATTAATCATTTATACAAAACAGATAAAAAAGATTTTTTTATGAACATAACATGTATTGATGAGCCTAAATCTTATGCAGAAGATAGCAAACTACATGCTTGGCAATCTGTAATGAATGATGAATTGAAAACACTTGATAAAAATGGAACTTGGGTGATTGTTGATCTTCCAAAGGGAAAAAACCCAATTGGGTCAAAATGGGTTTATAAAACTAAACTCAATCAAGATGGTTCACTTAACAAACTAAAGGCTAGACTTGTTGCTAAGGGTTTTAGTCAAAAAGAGGGGATTGATTATCACGATGTGTTTGCACCAGTTGCTAAAACAGTAGCAATTAGACTTATACTTGCTTTAGCAGCAGCAAATAATTGACATCTACATCAAGTAGATGTCAATAATACTTTTCTTAATGGATACATTAATGAAGATATTTATATGAATCCTCCCGATGGTTATAAATCATTAGAAAAAAGAAAAGTTTGTAAACTTGTTAAGAGTCTTTATGGATTGAAACAAGCTTCAAGACAATGGAATTTAGAATGTACAAATCGATTAATTGAATTTGGTTTCAAACAATCTCAAAATGATCATTGTCTTTTTATCATGCATAATGTTAAAGGAATTATTGTCTTATTGATGTATGTAGATGATATATTAATTTGTGGAAATGATTTAAATGATATTGAGAATGTTAAGACTTTCATTGATAATAAATTTTCAATTAAAGATTTTAAAGAAGCCAAATTTTTTCTTGTCCTTGAGATTATTAGAACTGATAGAAGATTATTTGTGAATCAAAGGAAATATGTTTTTGATATTTTAAAAGAAACAGGATTGTTGTGCTCTAAACCAGAAAAGACTCTTATGATTAAAGGTCTTAAACTTCAAGAAAAAGGGTATGAATTGTTGAAAGATCCTGAGAAATATAGACGGTTAGTTGAACGTCTTATATATCTGAATTTTACTAGACCTGATTTGGCATATAGTGTACAGCAACTCAGTCAATTCATGAATGAGCCAAATATTGTTCATTGGCAGGCAGCTCTTAGAGTGGTTCGATACTTAAAAGGTTCACCATCGTTAGGCCTGTTTTATTCTTTCAATAATAACTTGTGTTTAGAGGCTTTTTCAGATGCAGATTGGGGAAATTGTGCTGTAAGCAGAAGGTCTCTTACAGAATTCTGCATCAAACTAGGGGATTCACTCATTTCATGGAAAACCAAAAAGCAAGCGACTGTTTCGAGATCAAGTGCTGAAGCGGAATATAGAAGTCTTGGTTCCACGGTATGTGAACTGCTATGGATTTCATATATCCTAAATGATCTCCAACAAACTGTCCCTTTGCCGATTAACTTGTGGTGTGATAATATGTTTGCTATACACATCACTGAAAATCCAATCTTCCATGAAAGAACAAAGCATTTGGAGATTTATTGTCATATTGTTCGAGATAAATTCAAAGATGGTTTCATTATTCCTAAGCATGTCTACACACAAGATCAAGCTGCTGATTTTTTCACCAAAACCTTAAATTCTAATCGTTTTCAAACTTATTGTCCAAGATGAACCTTAGAGATGTTCATCTTGAGGGAAGTGTATTAAAATAAATATAAATTATGTTCACATAGGAATGCCTATGTTTTGATTGAGTCTGTACACATGGGAATGCCCATGTAAGAATTGTAATAAGTTATATTAGATAACTTGTTGATTAGGGTAAAATAGTTTTAATTATAAAGTTAGTTTTATTTGTGTTATTATATCAATAGTTTAAGGACTATTTTTGTAAGAGGTATATTGTATCAGTTAATAAGATCGGGAGATGACCCCGTAGGATCTATTACGTTTTTCATTTCTTGTTCTCATATTCAAAAGCATTATACAATCTTCTTATGAAGGTTAACAAATTTAACATTATTCAATGAAAAGAGATCCCAATATATGTAGACACTATATTTATTAAATTTCCGGTTAAACATGATGAATAATTTTATCCCATAATACTATGGATCTTGTTTATCAAACCAAACTAATTCACCTATTTAATTTATAAAAAAAATAGCATGAGATTATTATTTTAGTCTAAATTTGCATTAAGATTGGTTAATCTTAGAATGATTCATAATTTTATTTTCTTTGTATGTTTGCAAAAATCGCAAATACATGGTGTAAACTATATAAAAAAATTAAAACTTGAGGACAAACATGGTAATAAGTTATCAAAAATATAAAAAAAAAATGAACATTTAATTTATTTATATACTCTATATTCTATCTATGATAATAAAAATTCAAACAAACTCCTAACTTCGTTAGACACGTTATGCTTGTTTGGGGTTATTTTAAAATAATTCATAATTCTTTTGATTTTTTTTTTCAATTTCATTATTAAAATATTAACTCTCTTTAATTTAGTTTTTATGGATTTGTTTTTCCAAAATAATTCCAAGATTATTATTAAAATAAGAAAGATCGATCATACAAGGCCAATTTGATGGTCCACTTTTATTTAAGTTGCCGTTGGAATAAAAATTGACTTGACGATTTTATCCTCTTTGAAGTATGTTTGATAGTTTAGACACGAGGGTATTTACGTCCACTAAATGCTTAGGCATAATTATTCGATATACAAATTGGACAAGTACTAGTGGACGGAGGTGATGGGGCCCAAACACATAATAAAATAATAATGATTCGTTTTTTTATGATGAAATCAATGTTTTGAAAAATGAAAATTTATTTATTAATAAATGTAATAAAATTAGAAACATATATACTACTATAAACAAAGTTCCTTAATTAAACGACATATATTTTTTTTTTTTATTTTAGACAATAATTTTATTGCGATCCAGCCCATTCCTTATTATTATTATTATATATAAAATAAGATTTTTTTAATCTCATTTAAAACATAATTAACTTATTATATATTTTATATTTATAAATAAATATATTTAAAAAATCAGTATTCAAAAATTTTAATTATTTAAAATTTGGTAGTTAAATTAATAATATTTAATTTTTTTATTTTTTATAAATATAATACAGATAATAATTTAATGACGTAAGAGATGTAAAATCGAGAAATTTGATGAAATGACACTAAAGATGTCTCTAATGGCTAAGAGTGCCAGCGGAAAAAAAATCGCTAGTGGCACTTTTATTTTTTTTTGACGAAAATGCTCCGTTGCGAGACGCAACCGACATTCGCGTGACGAATTTTTTATTTTTATTTAAAAAAAAAAAATCGTCTTACGAATGTTGCGTCTCGCGATTGTGGACGTCTCGCAACATGGACAAAATCGTTCGAAAAAAATTAAAAGTATCATCAGCGCGACACTTTTAATAATTAGAGACATCTTTAGTGACAATTCATCGAATTTCCCTCTAAAATCTCGTCTACTACCAAAAGGAAATTCATGAGACAATTGGACATTTATTTATTCTATTTATTTAATTTTAAAAAAATGAATAAAATATTTGTAATAATGAATATATAAGCGGCGTCGGTCACAGTAAAGCACTTAGCATAGAGAGAGTGGACTGTGAGCAAAGTAAAAAGAGTTCTGAGATAGCTTTTTAACAGCGGCGTCGGTCACAGTTCGCACGTATGGAACGTCTTCTTCGGCACGTGTGACTTGACCCTCTCTCTCTAGAGTCTAGTCTACGGGATATCAAAGCTAACGATAGATACACTATAGATACAGCACCATCAAAGCTCAATATTGCCTGCAGTTTATTCATCCGATTCTCTACACTTCAACTTGCATTCTCTTCGTCCCACCGCAGATCGAGTTGAGGTGTGTATGCTTCTACGATTTTTCCATTCATTTGATGTCGATTTTTGCAATTTCTGTGAAAATAATGAACCTGTTCTTATCGATTTTACTCTATTTGTTGTCAAAATCTTCATAATATGAGGTGCATTGCCGGTTTTCGTTAGGAAATGTCACCATTCTTACCACGGATTGAATTTTATTTTTCAAATTTTTGGATGGATTTTATTTTGATGGACAAACTGACGCCTGATTTTTGCTGGTAATTCATTGTTCATACATGCATGCTTTTGTTAGAAATTCAATTCGTAAGGACTGGAGGAATTTTTGTATAAAATTAAGTGGATGGACTTCTCGATAAGGTCTGAATTTGTCTTTGATCATGTAAATTTAAATGATCTTGTAATTGATCTGCTTTTGATTTTTTTTTTTCCATTGTAAGATATAAATAACACTTTTGCTTGGAGTAATAAGAATATTTGAAACTAAATGAGTAAAAAGCAATATACATCTCTGATTTAGGGTAATTCTTGTTTGAATATTCATCTTGCTTTTTAAGTCAGAAATTGACTTTCTGAATGCATTTTCCTTAATTCCAGGGACCTTATTGTTTTTATAATTTTTATTTATTGGGCTCTTGGATGACGACCATGATCATATAACAGCAACTTCAGGGGAAAGCCAGATGCTCTACTAGCAAGAACTTTATGCCAGTCACATGACATGGAAATTATTCATGTCAATCTGCAATGGGCAGTGATTCTTGGCATTCTTCTGGTCTCTTTTATTACGAAGGAATCGGAAGCTATCAGTCCTGATGGTATGATGTTATCTCACCTCCCTCTCTTCCCATGTGCTTGCATCACCTTACCTTTTTTCCTCTGGCTAAGGTTTTTCCTTCCATTTTCTTGATAATTAGTTTATGGATAGTGTAGGGATTAGCCTTGCACATATTCTGCAGTCACTTGATTCAACCCAGGTCTTATTCATATGTTATGATTTCAAACTTGGGGCGTTATTGATCCTGAAATTGTCTACCAGAACTCAGATGCTTACAATAATGTCTCAAATGTGTTGGATGTTGTGATAGCCTCTTCAAGGGAAAAGGGTCTAAATAAAAATAAAAAAATTGTTTAAGATCTATTGGAAAATCTATTTATCTTGTTGGGTTCCTGTTATTACAGATGCCTGTTTTTTTACCTTTTTGTTTCTCTTTCATGATAGCTTGGCATTATTTCATAAATCTAAACCATTCCAAAAAATAGAAGAAGCTAAGGGTCTAATTTCTGATTACATTATTGTATCCTGGTGTTGTGTATATATATCTGCTTATAAGTTTGCTAAATTCTAACAATCATGGAATATTTCCCTTGCATGTTTCACTCTTGCTCATCTTATTGGACATTCTTCAACAATAAAACCTTTGTTACACGCAGGTGAAGCACTTATAAGTCTTAGAGCAACAATTGGTGGTTCGGACGGTGTCTTACTTCAATGGAGGCCAGAGGATCCAGACCCATGTAATTGGAAAGGAGTGAAATGTGATCCAATAACAAAGAGAGTTGTATCTTTGTAAGTTTCTGACTGACCACCTGTCACTTCTTTTATAAACTTCTATATGACCTTACTGAAATTTCTCATATATTTGGATAATGACAAATGTGAATTAGTAGGGAAAAAAAATCATATTTTGAGAATTCCATGATTACATGTATAGAGAACTTAGTTAACTCTCATTTTCATGGATGTCAACATAATAGTTTCTTGTAGCATGGCATCTCTAGTTTAATCATAAATGACAATCTATTCAGTTATATAAAATGCACTATTTTGTTTTCCTTGCTACATTTTCATATAGGAACCTCATTCTTTGGTGACAAGTAATGTCTTTATTTTTTTTTCATCTTATTGAACCCACAATGATTGTGGTGGGTGACACATCATCAACTGAGACCTTAGAACTTTAAAGTACTTGATGCTGTCTGCTTTCGTTATTTGAGATACTTCTACTGAGAGATGAAGATTAAATTAGGGGTTCTTGTTCACTTGTGATGCCCTATATCAGATTCATAGATTTTTCTTTATACATTTTTTTGGGGAAAAGGTCAACATTTTATTACATTAAAAGTGGTGAGCACAAAATGTGTTCACAAGTTAGAAGCAAATGGGAAGAAAAGGAAAAACAAAAGGCGACAAGGGTACAGTTAGAACCAATAAACTCAAAAAACTATGCTTATGTAATGATATTTCAACCACAATTTTTTTTTATGGTTTTTACTAATCCAATTTCTTTGTGTCATTTGACCAATTCATATTATTTTTAGTTGGGTAACTTACTTTGTTTATAGAGTGATTCTCTTGTTAAGGATCCTTTTTATTACTCATTGTTAATTTGTTCTTAATAAACCAGTTGTGTAACGCAGTTTCAATCTTGGTTTGAGGGATCATATATATGTTAACAGTCTTGATCTAGTTAGTTGATGATAATCATTTGGTTCAGTTTATCATTATAATTGTAAACCCTTCAATTAACTTTAATATATAAACATGTACCTTTGTGTTTCTATGTGTGATATTTTTCTGATTTAGTTTTCCATCTCTACATTATCCTATAACTAAAGAGACAAATGACAATCATGATCATGTCTGTACTTGGTACTTCCGTAGTTTCTTTATTTTCTGCTTTCCAATTTTGTGGTTAGGTAAGCTTATGACCAGCTAACTTACTTTTTCTTCTTCTATTGAATTATGCAGGAGTATTCCTTACCATAAATTGAGAGGATCTATATCTTCAGATATTGGAAAGTTGGACAATTTAGAGTTTCTGTATGTTATTGCAAGATTTCCCGTTTATATTGGCGCTTTGGTACATGATTCATCTGCTAAGAGTTGATTTTATACTAATTTTTACTTGCAAATATTGCAGAGCGCTGCATAACAACAATTTTTATGGACCTATTCCTCCAGAGTTAGCTAATTGTACAAAACTGCGTTCTCTGTAAGTACTAGTGTCTGAACTGCTAAACATGTCTGTACATCTTTTGTCCTTTAGCATAGCAGGGTATGCTAACATTTTTGAACACTTGTTAACAATTTCATTATGGTTGGTTTTACGGTCTGGAGTCTCATTATATTCATGAAGATCTGTTTACATGGCTTCTCTGATTTATTCCAAAGAATAAATAGGAAGTCTTCTAGAAATAGCTAAGAGTCTTTTCTTTTCCTTTCTTCCTCTTTTTTCTTTTACTCCATAGTAAAAAAAAAGTTGGCTGTAAATAATATTCTTTGAGCTACAGAACGCTTGTCAATATCCAACATGATTAGGAGCAAATTGAATACTTCATACAATATATGACTAGCTATTATTTGCTTAGGAGATGCTTTCTTCTTTTCCCTATATAGGTTGATCATCTTACTACTGTTTCACGAGCAATTAAGAGAGGAAATAACATATTAACATATTTTTCTGTTTTGATGAATCTTTTCCATTTGGACTTAATATTGAAATCATGAGTTTTAAACTATATAATTAAGAGCTTTATGTGTTCAAGAAGGTGTGAACATGTGAAAACAATCTCATACACTCTAGCATAAGAGCACATAGATTTAGTTTGTAACAAGGTTTTTCTTCCAAGACTATTCTCTTTTTGATTATGTGTCTTCTTGGCTTACTCTATTTTAGGAAATGACATCACTTCTCACATCTACTTTTCTTTTAGCAACTTTAGTGCATTTGCCTGTTTTTGTTCTGAAGAAGTTTTAACAACTAGAATCCACTTTACTGTAAATTATTCTCATTCTCCATTAGTGCTTTTGGATTGGTTCTTATCTATCTTCATCCTCAGGTATTTGCAGGGAAACTACTTCGGTGGATCAATTCCAAGTGAACTAGGGAATCTTTCAACACTTGAAAATCTGTAAGTTAAAAAGTTCATTTTTGTTGAATGATATAACTGGTTCGGGATTAAGTGCTTAAAAACTTCTTATGGTAGCCATTCAGATTATCCTAAAATATAGATCTAGAGGCTTCTTAGATGTCTTCATCTGAAAACGGGACGATGAGCAATTGTTGTTCAGTTTCGATTTAGGCATATGTTAAAAGTTTTATGTCAACTTAAAATTATAATCATTAGTAGATGCATGCAAATTGTTTCAAATATGTTAAATGTCCAATCAAGAGAATATGGGTCTTATTTACACAACCATTTCCTATGTACTAACTTACTTATGACTAATCTACCACATGTTTCTCAGTGATGTTTCAAGTAACATTCTAAGTGGAGCCATCCCGCAAACCCTGGGAAAGTTAGACAAGCTTGCAACCCTGTAAGTATATATCTTTCTTCATATTCAATTTTTTTATGACTGTTTAGATTGACATGTGTTTGTGTACAGAAATGTTTCAAACAATTTTCTGACAGGGGAAATACCGTCTGATGGAGTGCTCACAAAGTTGACAGAGAATTCGTACGTGAATTTCGTTCCTTCATATATTATATAACTTGCAGTAGTTTTCAAAACTGCTCCTTTACTTTTTTAGAATTCTTCCATTGTAACGTTTTATATAAATTCTCTCATGAAATACTTGAGTTGTGGAATATGGTTTTAGTATACACCGTCTCCTACATGATAACAAGCTTTCATGAATAAGGCCTAGCTAATCGAATGTTAGATAGTGGAGGTGTCTATGTCTAATACCTTTCAGGGTCTGATTGTTTGCCCTGTATTTGCTCTTAATGTATAATTCTTTTGATACATTTTTTTTAAATCCATTTGAAGATTTACAGTGCTTCAAATCTCTCTCTTGGGACACTGCAGTAAAAATAAACAGTAAGATCTAAAACAACTGAACCTAGAATAGTAAGTGAAGGTAATATTTGAGTAATATTAAGGATCGTTTGAAAAAGATAGGAAGACTGTTGACAATTAGGTAATCTCTGAAGAACTGGCAAAGCCTCCTAAACCGAGAAGATGGAATTCGAGGTATCATTTATGATAAGTCAGTTTTATGGGAAGTGCAATGTTGATTTTAGGCTACGTTTCTGGATCCAATAGGATAATTGTATGGAGATGATCCACCGGAACACTGTTTTGACGTTTTCTCACTTTTCTATTACGCTTGATTAATTCACGACAACTTATGCTACTTTTTTCTTGAGAAAGTCTAGTGTTGTCAATTGTTATTAGCTGGTTTGTATATTTTTCACCTTCATGTTTGACTGTTGTTTTTAAGGATCTGTCCTATAACTTAAAAAAAGATAAAGAAGTTCTTACTTTTTAGGCTATCACAACACATTGATTATTTTGATAGAATTTTATTATTCTGCTTAGAAAAATGGAAAAAGTAAGGGAAGGAGAAAATGATAAGATATAAAACATGACCTCATGGAACTACAAGTGTAATACCATGTTAAATATTTACATATATTGTCCTCACAGAGATTTGTGTTTCTTTCATTTGCAGTATCTATGAAAAATGTTTGTTATTCTTATTGGCACTGCTATTGCATTATTTGTCAGGTTTCTCGGGAATCAAGGTTTGTGTGGGAAACCAATTAGTAAACCATGCAAAGATAGTGCTAGTGGACCTTTGACACAATCCCAGTTTCCTCCTGGTATCTCCTCGCCCAATAAAACATACATTTCTGACTGCCCTTCTGACACTGTTTTAGGAAAAAAATTCCATTGACATTTAACCTTCTGATTTGACCATGTTCTTTATGTTTCCCTTGTAGCTCCGAACCAAAACACAAAGAAAAAGTATTCTGGACTTTTTATAAGTGCATCAGCTACAGTTGGTGCTCTACTTTTGGTGGCGCTTATGTGCTTTTGGGGATGTTTTCTTTATAAGAAACTTGGTAAAAATGGCAAAGAAGAAAGCCTTGTTGTGAATATTAGTGGAGGTAATTCCATTTTGGTGGTTGCATTGGCTATAATGAGATATTTTTCTTCTTAATCTTATAGTTCGTTCGAACATCTTTTTATTTGAGAATAAAGCTGAGATCTCACGTCTATAAAATGGAATTCTTCAGATGCATCAATCGTCATGTTTCATGGAGATTTACCTTATTCTTCAAAGGATATCATTAAGAAACTGGAGACACTAGGTGCAGAGCATATAATTGGCTCTGGTGGCTTTGGTACAGTTTATAGACTTGCAATGGAGGATGGAAAAGTATTTGCCTTGAAAAGAATTGTTAAGATGAACGAGGTCTTTGATCGCTTCTTTGAGAGAGAGCTTGAGATTCTTGGAAGCATAAAACATCGCTACTTAGTGAACCTTCGAGGCTATTGCAATTCGTCTACATCAAAGCTATTAATTTACGACTTCTTACCTGGTGGTAGCCTAGATGAAGCCCTTCATGGTGGTACTGTTTCTCTCTTTTGTAATGTCATTGTACATATACATCATATTATCTATGATCATTACATAGTTATTTGTCTAGGATAGATGAGTGTAGGAAAGATTAATAGCTATAACGTAAGAGACAGAAGATAGCTACCTAATATTTATTAGAGAATAGGCATCTAACTATAATTCAGGAGAAGCTGACTAGGACATTTAGATTAAAAAAAAATTAATGAGGAAAACCAAAAAAACATATTGATGTTTTAAGGATTTAAATATGTCCAGTCATTAATTAGCATTTTTCAATGTATTATTGTTCTAAATGTACTTTGAATAAGCATATTAGTTATTACATACCATTTCTATTCACTCATTTATATAATTGTCATTTTGTTGTAATATAATGTTTATGATCCTTTATGCAGAAAGATTGGAGCAATTGGATTGGGACACGAGGTTGAATATAATTATGGGAGCTGCAAAAGGTCTGGCTTACTTGCATCATGATTGTTCTCCACGAATTATACACCGTGATATAAAATCAAGCAACATTTTGCTTGATGCCAATATGGAAGCTCGGGTTTCTGATTTTGGATTAGCCAAATTATTGGAGGATGAGGAAACTCATATTACAACTATTGTAGCTGGAACTTTTGGTTATTTGGCTCCAGGTAGGTGACCATGAGTTTTCATAAATGAGATTTGGAAAGACGCTTTATCTTTTTGGAGTCCGCGCGAATAAGCAGTCCGTGTTACTCTTCTGACACTGTTATTTCTGGCAGAATATATGCAGAGTGGTCGAGCGACAGAAAAATCTGATGTATATAGTTTCGGAGTTCTGATGCTTGAAATAGTAAGTGGAAAACGTCCCACAGATGCATCATTCATTGAGAAGGGTGTTAATATAGTTGGATGGGTATGTATGTTTTCTCCTAACTACTGCTATCTTTTCATTATTTACATTTCTCGATAGAGACTATCACAATCTCTGCCATAATCACGATTCTATTAGAAAATCTCCAAACACAAAATTGAAAGTGTTTTCTTTTTTTGCTACTTTTGGCAGTTGAATTTTTTAGGTACTGAAAATAGGGAGGGGGAGATTGTTGATTCATACTGCGAAGGGGTTCAAGCAGGAAGCTTCGATTCTCTGCTGTCAGTGGCAGTTCAGTGTGTGTCATCAGTGCCGGATGATCGTCCTTCAATGCAACGGGTGGTTCAAACACTTGAAGCCGAGATCATGACACCATGCCCTAGTGAATTCTACGATTCAAGCTCTGAATGAAAAAGGAAAAGAGAGAATATCCTTTTACTTGGAAGTGTGGTCGAATATCAAGTATGTTTTCCATCTTTTTACCACGAATATATTATATTCTTTCCCACGAGTCAACTATAAATTGAAACACCCGGTGGTTTTATTCAATTGTTGTTAATCAGAGGTCTTCCCGGCTTGAAAGCATGCGAAATCTATAATATCCTTTTTATTTTAGTTTCTCTGTCGTCATCCTTAGATTATTCTTGTGTTGTCGGAAAAAAAAAAAAAAAAAAGATTGGTAATGTAATACATATGGCAATGCTATTATGTTATTCCATTTTTGTGGGTTAGTGTTACCAAATTAACATTTTAAATTTTATTGTTAATTTTCTACTACTACATTTTGTAATTTTTCTTGTCCTGTGTAAAATATTGAAGAGATATATGTAGTGTATATTCTTCCCATTTCTAATGCTTTTAATAGTAGTGAAAGACCTAACAGGGACTTCATATTGACTGTAAAACTTTGTATTTTTTTTTTACTTACACATTTTACAATTTTTTCAAAAAAAGTAAAGAGGTTATTATCAATTTATAGTTGTGTTATTAGTTCACTAACTAATGTTTTATTATGTTGTTATGTAGATAATGATAATATTATAGTATTTTTAATTAATAATTTTATACACCATTTCCTTTTTTAAAATATAAAACATTTTATTGATTCATATTTCATACCATTGCAATGGTCTTAAATTTATTGTAAAAATTATAATAATGAAAGATGGAAGTTTTTATAAAAAGTTTTCAAACACTTTATTTGGGCTAATTGAGATATCTTTATAATTTGGGATTTTAATCAATTATTTATGTGATATTTATAAATAAAAAAAATTAATATCACTAATTTAACTATGAAATTTTAGCAAATAAAAATTTTTGTTTGTCAAAACACTAAATTCGATTATTAAATTAGTGACATTAATATTTTAAAAGTACATGTTACTATTAAGTTTTTAATTATAAAGGACACATAATACCATTTATTGACGGATGTCCATTTATGTTAGGAAAAAACCTTATTTTGTACAACCTTGACAATGCGAAGTCTTAAATTATGATTTAAAAAAAAATGTCTCAAATTACAATTGACCTCCATAAAAGTTTCAAATTATAAAATAAAAAATCGCAAATTACAATGTGCCCCAATAAAGAGCCCTAATTTATTATTTTGGCCTCGTATCATTGTAATGATTTTAAATTTATAATGAAAATTCTAATAATGAAAAATGAAGTTTTTAAAAAGAGTTAAAAGAATTGTCAAAGTAAGCCTCCTTAGTGAAGTTAATTGGAATTTCGGTTCCAACTAAGTCGTTGAAATCTATAGTCGAAAAATTCAATTCACTTAATGAATTTTTTATTCATTTATATATGTCACGTAAATAATAACTTAATAAAATTTAAAATTATTAAGACAAAATCTTAATTTTGTATACATCAAAATTTTAAATTTTAAAGAAAAAAAATATAAAAAAAAACAAAAGTTAATAATCCCAGGTCAAATAATATGATAAAACATAATGATAGAGCCGTAGAAAATAGACTTATCAATTAAATAATAGCGAAATTGAGTGTTTTATTAGATGCCATTTTAAAAAAAAAATTATGAAAAAAAATCAATATTTTTTATGATCCTTGAATTTTAAAAAAAAATTATATAATTGAGAAAGCAAAGTTATTTGTTGGTGTACAAGGGAATTTGAGAATTTTGGAAATTTTGAAAATGAAATTCAGTCAAATTTGGATATATATAAAGTTAAAAGGTCAAAATGGAACGTAGTCAGATAGTCTAGGGACGAAAATAATTACAAATTAAATAAATTAATTCGAATTATGATATTCAGGATGGATTTTAAAAGCTTAAAAGAACTTGGAAGGCTAGTTTGAATATAGAGGAAGAGTTCAGGAAATCAGACATCCAAAATTTAATTATAAATTTGTATCTTGCAATATTTATAAAGTGAATTCTATTCATAATATCTTACATTTAATTATCATGTTATGTTTTAATTTTCATTATTTTTAAAAAACATTTAGTTATCTTTTATATATGTACTATTTATTTAATTAATAAGACTAGCAGTTGCACATACAATGATTTTGTTTATTTATATTCTTAAGGATATCATCACCATCACTTCATCCTTTCAGCCTAAAGAGACTTCATATTCACTTTGATTACAACATTTTTATACATAAATTAATAAATAAATTAAAGGTATCTGACTATCTGCATATTAAGGTTTGACAACATATGAATTTTTAAAAAAATAAAAAGATGAAAATGGTTCATTTTGCCTTAAAGATCCCTATTTTGGGGAACATGTTCTGAACAATTTGTTGGAACCCTAATCCACTTTGACATGGTTGTTGGTGCATTCTGGCTAACAAAGTCTGATAATCGGACATTGTGGAATCGGAAAGAGGTTCCAGGAATTCACACCGAGCCAAAATGTGAGGCGGAGGCACACCAGCAATGAGATTCGTGTCTAGCCTCAGTTTTCCGGCTTCTTCTTCTTCTTTTAGTTGAAGTGAAGAGTTTTCTATGGAAGAGGGAGACCCGCCTGGAATTACTTGTCGCTCGAATGGTAACCGTCTAGCTGGCTGCAAACAGAACTCCATCCATTGATAGATTAGAGGTGATGCCCCACGAACTCGCCCACCTAAGCTCTCTGTTTCTGCTGCTACTTTTGAGGCTGCCGGAATTGCCTGTATTATTATATAATAAGCAACAAATATATTACTATTTCAAAAATGCCCAAGAGAGACGCATTAGTTAATACATTTGCTTCTTTTGTAAGATAAAGAATTGGTAACTTCAAGTTTACCCATAGATCAGCCCACAGGCTAGCACCAGACTTTGGAACAATAACCGAAACATTTTTGAGTCGGTTGGCAGCTGCAATAACATCACTACTCCACCCCACTGCCACCCATACATCTCCCACTGTGAATGCCTTTAGGTAGTCAGCACTGTCGAACAATCGAACCTACAATACAAACTCCAGCACTATCATAACCACCCACGGAGATTCATACATAAATGGGTTTTTTTGTGACGATTTTTGAAATTGTATTATGTACCTGCTTAGCAAGCAAAGCAAGCTTGTCCTGCACAGCATTAATCCCTCCAGGTACATGGGAATCGATGTTGTTTGTGTTGTACGATGCATCTATAGACTTCAAGACAGCACCAATTACTTCTCTGGGACAATTCACCATAGAAATCTTTCCAGCAAGTTCAGGCCGCCATAAATCTTCCCAATCCTGCAATACCATTTTCATACACCAGACTCCAGAGTTACTAATTTAACATGCCTCTCAAACACAACATTTACCAAGGAATTGTTATTTCCTCTAACAGATAAGCATACATTAACACTACTACCGCAAGTGATATATGTCCCAATTATATGCAAGTATCACATGATCAACACAAAGAGCTATCGAGGTCTGTTAAAAAACATTTGAGCCTGTAAATGTAACATAACACCTGATACTAATTATCAGAAAAGTATTATGAAGATTAAATAGTGACAGCCTGACGGGTAAAACAAGTAGAATAACATCACAAAAGGCGAATACAATCATAAGATGTTCTTCTTTTGGATTGCACAATGGCATAACTTTGCAATACTGATAACCCTAAATCAAAAGCACTGCGTGTCCAAGAAATTGAATCACTAATAAGAAATGACCACTTGATATATGTTATCTCTATATATCACCACAAATTCTAGCAGAAATGAGAAATGCAACTTTAATTGAAATAGAAACATGAAAACTACAAAAGGAATAGTTTACCTCTATGGGTGCCAAATTATATTCTTGGAACTTGTTTTTCTTGTACATTATTACCATGCTTCCCCATCGATACGGCACAGCCCATATTTTGCCTTCAGCAGAAAGGTTGCCCTCACTGTTCCTGCACAAATATACCTGATAATAAATTAAAATAAAGGAAAAAGTAATATGTCTTCTTCTAAGTTCCTGTGATGGTCAGAAATAAAACATTAACATGAAAGTTTTTCAAAGGTACAGAAAGACATAAAATCTAATGTTTCCATGTGAAGAAGTTTTATAACGTTCCTGACTTGACTCTTCTTTTTCGTCTTGCCATGGTAAAATATAACCAACACTGACAAGCATAATAATATTAAAAAATGAATAATGATGCATGGGCATAGCTACAGAAAACCAGTGTCATTTTCTTTTATCACCATGCAGAAGAACACACAAAGTTCAGAAATTTCAACTCTGATCAAATTGCTCATAGTCTATATAACAATGTTATTCATCTTTTGTTTTCAATTTTAAGGCATTACTTTAGTAATAGAAGTCTCAAGAGCTATTACCTTCCATTTATCACTTAAACCACGAAACCATCCTTCTTCTTCTATACCATGGAGAGGCTCAACTAAACCTCTACTAATAGCATAACCGAGCCATGAATCGCCAAGTGTAATCATGTCAGCCGCCGCCGCAGATTTAGGTTTAATATCCTTTTTGTCGAAAGAGGAAGAAACTTCGGAAAAGATGTCCTGGAGGCATCCACGGTACTCCAAACTGAATTTTAGTCTTTTTCCTTGAGATTGCACAAAATCCTAAATTCCAAAACACAGAAGATTTTGCCTTCAGCTTGAACATAAACAAAAATAACAAGAATGAATGAGTACATTACAATCATACAAAGACAAAATCATCTTCATTTATCTTCTCAAACTTAAAAAATAGATCTTGCAATGAAGATGGATCATGACAATTAAGACACATTGTATGTAAGGAATGAAAGAAACCTTGATCCAAGAAGGAGGCACCGATTCACGTAATGAAACAATCCTCAACGGAACTGTCAAAGCATAAACTTTGGATTTCCACATCTCAAAAGCAGCTTTTTGTTCCTCATTTTCGAAACTATCCACATCCTCCGATTTCATCATTTCACGGTCATCTGCATTACTACACAATTTAGCCATACACATTTACACAACAAAAGTAAGAATTTGCACCTTGAACTATTCTCTCCTCTTCCACAGACGAAAGTCCGACAACTGGAACAGTCGAACGCTGAGTGGAGGCAACGGCGGCAAGTGAATGAAGTCCGAGACCAGCGAATAGAACGGCAGAGGCGGCGATCCGTCGAATTGAATGAAAATGATCTTTAGTGAACTTGAGGCGTTCACTGGATTCTCCGGGCGACGAAGATGAACAGAAGCAGAGAGGGCGGTGAGTTGAGTGGGAGATAAGATTGGGTGATAATTGGAGAGTGGGAGTTCGAATGAGAAGGGGAGATGAGACAGGGTACGTTACAGCTGAGGTGAATGATTTTGATAGGCAGTAAGACGGATCGGGCAAGCAAGAGGAAGAGGAGAAGATGACCACCATTGGAGAACTGATGAGCTTGAAATTTGAGGTCTGATTTTGGGTAGAAGAAAGTAGAAACCTAATTTATATTATTTTTTTCATTAAATATTAAAAACATAATTATTTTCTCTTTATTACATTTTAAGAACATGAGTAAACTATGTCAGCGACTGGGAGAGCGATGCCTACGTGGATTTGATATGTGGAATATTCTCTCCTATTATTAATTATTTTATCTCTCCTTTTATTAATTATTTTCTCTCTCTTCTTATTAATCTTATTAACCGTGAGAATAAAAATATTAGATAAACATTTATTTATAATTATTTATAAGTAATAAGTCAATAGAAAAAAATAAAAAATAAAAAGAAAAAAGAAACCATAAAAAATATTTGATAAATAAAGGAATTGAAAAGTTATAAAAATAAAATAAAAATAAAAGAGATAAATTCATAATTCAACTAATCAGTAATATTAATTAGGGTTTATAATTTAGTATTTAGTATTTAGGATTTAGGTTTTAGAGTTTTTTTAGAACGTTAGGGTTTATGATTTAGGGTTTAGAGTTTAGAGTTTAGGGTTTAATAAGAGAGATAAATTATTTAACAAAAAGAGAGAGAAATTAATTAATAAGAGGAGATAAAATATTCTACAAAACGTGTTTTAATTATTATTATATTTTTATTTATTTATTCCACCTGTCAACCCACGTAGGCATCGCTCTCCCAGTCGCTGTCTCAGAGTCGCACTCTCTATCATTCCTTGTTATAAATATTTTCATTTCTCTATTTATTAATTATTTCATTTATTGTTATTGAAGTAAAAACATTTTAATAACTCATTTATATTTTTTAATTTTAGAATGTTGGGTCTATTTCTTCTTCAGATATTATTATTTTTGGTAGGTTAAGCACGTAGCTTATAAACACATTTAAGCGAAACTTATTGAACGTATAAACTTAAATTTAAGATATTATATCTATATCTACAATTTTTTTGTCTTACTTAATCTATGAAAAAATTCGAAAAATTGATAACCAATTAATGATTTATTGGTTAACCAATTTTTTACTGGTTCAATTGATTTATTTTTTATTGGATTAATCGGTAATATTTTAATTATATATTTATATTAGTTATTTTATAAATATTAAATATGTCATAAAATTTAATAATATATATTAATTATTTTTTAAAAATATTAAATACTAGAATATGAACAGTAAAACGATGTAATTAACCATTTTGAAATAAATAGAGTTTTTCTTTTTAATTAATCGATTTATAAAATAAATGATAAAATTGTGATTGTAAGTTGGTATTAACATTTTTGAAAAATAAACCAACTTAATACATAATCACGCCAAAACTATATAAATATATCCGATAGTGGCAAAACATTTGTGGGTTTTAATTACACATATAGATATATATATTAAGGGTTATAAGAATCAATTTCCTAAAAACATGGAAAATATACACAATCTTCAAAAGAAGATGGCATTTTAAGTGTTTTCCTTCATTACTGTTCCTTCTTGAGCATTATCTATTCTCTCTACATATGCAGATGGAAACCATCCCACTCTTCCATTACACTCCCCTTCAGACCATCCAGTTGGAGCTACCTATCAATCATACATCTTTCATTTTTTAAAATAAACGCAAGAAAATCATTCTTTTCCAACCATATATACCATGCAATTGTGTGTGACATGATATACGAGACTAACCTGGCGAACTACAACATAGTCCTCTTTTGAAAGGCTCAACTCGCCCGCAGTTTGAGTATCAAATCCATGTAAAACCTGAAAAAATAATTAGCCCAAATATTTCACCTTTCAAGACAACAAAAGATCCAGGCTTCAAATAACCCACTATTCAATCAACAATCTATTTATTAAACAAAGCCCTAGATATAGAAGTGTTAAAACAGTGATAGATTACTAAAATGAAGTTTTGAAAATATAAAGATTGAAAGATTTACTTTTGCAACAAAGTAGTTGTCATGATCTAGGTTGTCCTTATGGGTACCACCACCACCATTCAAACTAACAGAAACATGAAGACCTTGCTTTTCCGTCACATTCTGTTGATTCTCCAGCATCATCTGACCCATAAAACCATACACACATTCATAGATAAGAAAAACTCTTTCTTGGGAAATTCATAAAGCTAAAGTTACAGACAAACCTTAGCATGAAGATTATCTAAAGCAGCAATAATGTTCAGATGATAAGATTTCTCAGCATCAACCTGTAAGAGGTCCAATCAATGATTTTGGGTTTCAAAAAGAGGGGAAAGTGGGAGATCTGGAAATAGTTATATAGTGACACAGTTTACAAACAATTGCAATTATGTTCAGAAGTGAAAACAATAAAGCAAGAGTGAACTATTCACTCTACAACTGCAACAAAAAAGTTGTATAGACAAAAATACCATTGTTTTGAGCTTCTGGGAAGTAACTGTCTGCTGATGATCCTCCACGGACAACATAGCAGTAATTGCTTCCTTACCAAGAGCCTTTACCGATGATTTCAGTTCATTCAATTTGTTTTCAGAGTTTTGAAGCTTAATTGCATACTCTGCTGGAGCAGAAGGATCTCCATACTTTGATCGTCGCCTTAGTACTTCTGAAGCCTGATCATTATAAATGAGATAATCAACTATCACCAAAGCTAAATCCAGCTGCATGTGTATCAGGAAATGACATTAAAGAATACCTGAGCTTCCATCTCCTGACAAAGTTTTTCATAGCGATAAGCCAAATGGCGAGCATCCTCCAAAGGCGCCCCTGCTATTAATTTGCGCAGTGGTTCACAAACCTGTAAATTGGAAAGCAACAACCATATGAACAACAGCGAGAGAAACAACGTAATATTTTAGACGCAAAATCATGTTATTGAGGATATGCATGTATGTTTTGTCTAATTGTACAGAAATGACAGGAAATGGAACAGACCAATAATAGAAAGTTGCTTGATGAACACCATAAGGCCTTGTTTGATGTGGGTTATTTGAGACTAATCTCAAATAACCCACCATCCAATTAACAATCTACACATAATCACATCATTCAAATCATCAACCAAAATAACCTCTACTTTTTTAAAACGAGAAAAAGAAATATCATTATATGTATACCCCCTTTCTTTTTAAAATGGTCCATGCATTGAGATGAAAAATGGACATTTAAGCACAACGTCAAAACATTACAGGGTTATATATGTATACCCATAATGCCTTTTTTACCCAAATAACCTGATTTTCAATAACCACTTGGTTATTCAAATAACCCAAGATAAAACAAGGCCCTAGACTACAAGGTGAGCAGGAACGTTTGCCTTAGAAAAGGAACATCTAACATTGAATTTCTAAGAGCTTCAACTTGTGACTGCCAATTTTTGGATATTTTAGACTAGCATATGAATAAAAGTCCATGTGGGAATATAATTTTTGTATTGTCTATTTGTTTCAGCAAACACCATTGTTTTCTTCTTCTTTCTTCACAAAGACAATTACCTGTCTTAGTGTCTTTTCATGTGCATTTTAGTTACTCCACTTGCTAGCAAACCATGAAACTTGGTTCTTATTTACGTAATTTGGCTCATTAGACAAGTCTATTTTCAACTTGAAAACGATATTTTTTAAAGCAACAATGCATTGTTCACACAACCTGATCACCAAGTACGCCAAGCATTGTTTGTCGCTCGCTTTCCATTTCTTTGTGTGATATGCCAAATTGTTGAGCAGCCCTTGCAAGAGCAGATACAGAATTCTGATTCTCAATGCCATGTCTGCAGCAATCTTCAGCCAACCTTTTTGCTACAGAATCATTTTGAATGAGAAAACATGTAATCTGGCCTTATATTTTTAAATGAAGTTGGAAACACGCCACAATAACATTACCAATCTCCATTTGTTTTTTTCCAATTGATATATAGCCCTCTAGACCACGAACAATATCTTTCTGAAAATGCTGTGCAACATAATGAATTTCAGACTTTGCTCACATATCCAGTACTGTTTGCTGGAGTTGTCATAAGAATTTATTAGCTAGACAAAAAATAACTTACTGGATATAGACATGACTTACAAAATCTAAGACCGTACCTTGGCGGTTGTAGTTGAATTGTGTAACTTTAGAAGACGTTGATGATATTCATCTTCAAATTCATCTACTAGATCAGGCTCCTCCCCTAGACGTCCTAATTGTCTCATAAGCGCCTACAGAGAATCAATCTTCAATAATCAATCATATAGCTAATGCTAATTATGCTAAAAGTGTTGATTAGTAGAAAAAGTATAAGATTCCAAGAGAAGATGAAAAGATCAACATCATAAAATATACATTTCACAACCATTAAACAACCCGTGGAAACAATACATCACAAGTCATAACAAGGTTTATCATAGCATTGATTCAATATAAAACTTTAAAAATATTTATTGAATATGTTCATGGAGAAAATATATCCAGAGACTCAGCTAATCAAAGAACAAGAGCAACTTAATTAGGTAATACGGGATTAATTTCCATATATACATTATGAAACGCTTACTTACAAGATCTATTTCAATCTCAATTTGTTTTCATTTCATGCTTTTACAAAACTAAGTTCAATTTCAATTGTCATGTTAGCTCAGATTCTCATAGACAAATCAACAACATATTAAATAATCCTTCTAAAAACATGTAGAAGTTACAATAAAATGATCAAACAAAACGAAATAGGTATGGTGATGAAGATGAAGATAAAGTAACCTAAGGTACCTGCTGCTGTTTAGCAACTTGTTCTCTGAGCTTGCTCGCTTGCCTTTTAAAGGCCTCCATGGTGACAGTTCCTGTCCTATTCCGTCTCGAAGAAACAACAGCAAACACAAACATATAGATAGAGATAGATAGATGATTAATCTGGTGAAGAGAGAATAGCTGATCGATCATACACTCGTTTACGGAATTATTGGAAGATCGGTGAAGAAGCCCCTGACCGGCAAGGAAGATGAAGAGACGGAAATCTACTGTGAGAAGAATGTTCTTCCGGCGTCTAGAGTAGCGTTTTAGCAATTGACTACATTCAAAATGGAGTGGAAACTGTATTCTCTCTCTCTATCTCCTTCCTGCTTTTAATTCTCTCTCTTTAACTCTGTTTTCAACTGTTAAATTTACTCTTCCATGACCTTTAAAGGGAACAAGAAGAAATTCTTCCACCTCTAATGGAGTAATCATTTTTCCATAAATATTTTCTACTGTTAGTTGGGAAATTTGAGAAATGAGCATAATAATAATAATGACCCGTATTTTGGGAAATGATCCGTTCTAATAATTTGCAAAAATATCTTATAGTCATGTACAAACTACAAAAGTCCAAAATACATTCGTAGTCACGTGAAACATACATATAATTCGCGTAACGCGAAGAGATGTATGTAAAATGTCCAGAATACCTTTAAAATATTCTATAATAAATATTAAGAGTATTCTGGACATTTCATTTTTTCGCGTCACACAAATACATGTTTCGTTGTTTCGTTTGATGCGAAAGATATTTTGGACTTTGTACCTACTTAAAATGTCATTTTTATAAACTTAATAAGGTTTTTGGATCATTTGATTATTATTATTATACTCGTTATATCAAATTCCACTTATAGTTTTTATTTTTATTTAAAATATTTTTATTGAAAAAATATATTATTAATAAAAACTTAATATAAATATATAAGTTTTCAAAGTATTCATAAAAATATTATTAATAAACAACACCACTTGGAAGGGGTAAAACTGGACTAAAAAAATAACATTATCCGATTTTGGTAAAAGAGCTGAAACTTTTGAAAAGGGGACTTGGGAATATATGTAAAGTTTCTTTTATGTATTTCAATAAGAAGATGCATAAATATTATTAATAAAAGTAAAGAATTGAAATATACATTTTTAATTAAATTATTTTTTATAATAATATAATTTATTATCTTTGAGTAATCAGTTGTTTTATTTGAATTTATAAAATAAAATATTTATAATGTATTATTTTAATTTTTTTAATAAATTTATATATTATTTTAAAATTTTTAAAATATTTTAAAATTAATAAGAAAATTCTAAAAAAAATTGACTTAGTATTTAAAAATGGTTCGAGTTTCGTTAAGAGATTGTCGACTGTCCGTACCAAAAAATATCGTTTGTCATTAGTATGGAGCTGGGTTTAATGAATTTGGATGTGTCCCAAAAGTCTGTCTAAGAAAAAATTGAATATTAAAATAAAATATTATATATATAATTTTTCAAGGTTTAGAGTTTAAGGTTTAAGATTTAGGATTTAAAGTTTATGTCATATATATTATTTTTTATTTGTCTCATTTATCAAAACAACATCGTTTTATCTCTGAAACAACAAGTGGGACAATCTCTTGGGACAGCAGATCCTCACTCAGGCTTAATTCTACAAAAAAAAAAAAAAAATTATCCATAAAAAAGTTATTTGACTCATTATTTTTTTAATTTAATTCATTGTGTGTATATCTAATTATAAGAAAAATATAAAATTCACGTTCATCCATAATTTTACATTTATTTTCTTCAAGTGCACTTTATTTTTGTTTTCAAACCTACAAAAACTCTAATTCATTCATGAATCCTCAATGGAAGTATCATTGTTTATAAGAATGTAAATGAATAGAGTTGTTGCAAGCTATTTGAATCTCAATTCGATAAAAAATCTCATTCGAGCTCGTTTGTTAGTATTAACTTAAAAGCTTGAAATTTAAATGAGCCAAGCTAAAACTTTTAAATATTCTCAATTCGTCAGCTTGCGAATATATTTTTTTAGAGCCTCGTAAAAATATCCGTTTAAAGACTCGTTTATAGGTTCGTAAACATGTTCGTTTATAGACAAGTTAAAACTTTGTTTAATATTTATTAAATATATTGTTGAGGTGAGAAAACTTTAATATTTGGACTTTTTATTGGCCATTCCAATTCTATATGGGTTAGAATTCTATAATTTTAGAATTATATATATATATATATATATATATATAATGATTATATATATATTAGAATTTGTTTTTATTTTATTTTGTGGAGTTTTTGTCTTGAAAACATCGTTTTCAGTCCAATTATGTATTTGTTAGGATTTTATCATTTCGAGAGACCAAATATTATATAAACTAATGTCATAATCAAATAGATGTAATATTTATTATTATTTCCTTAATAATATTATCTCTTTAATAATATCATATTTTATGGATAAATGTAGTCAGATTTTATCTTAGTGAACCTGTTAAAATTGTGTTTTTTTTATTGTTTTAGGTTCGAGTTAGAGGAGAGTCGATGTGGATGAGCTCCATGAGCTCCGCCTCGAAACCTCCGGCGCCGAAGAGGGCATAATTGGTTTTTGAGATATAGAGGATCGCCACTGTCAAAGCGATAGCTTGAGTAGCCATTTTTAATTTTTTTGATAAAATTTGTTGATAGAGAAGAAGAAATATATGTCAATTATATTGACTACTTGGGAAGTATGTCATGGAATAATTTTGTTTGTAAAGCAAGAAGAGAATATGACACTACTCCTAATTATTTTTCAATTTAATTAATTATTTGATTCTCTTATTCCAAATATAGTCAAAATTTACATTCATCCATCATTTCTCATTGTTTTCAATCTCATTCTAAATTTTATTTAAAACTCTAATTTCTTAATCATTTTAGTATGGAAGTATCATTGTTTCCATTGCTGCGTATTTAGTCGAACCAGTGTCGACCCTAAGGTAAGGCCAATTAAGCGGTCGCCTATGACACCTCTCACATTACCATCCAAAATCAAAAAAATAAAAACTGATAACACTTTTCTTAAGTCTGTTAAGACAATAACCTACATTCTCCAGTTAAAATGCTTATCAAGCACAAATTGTTTTATAGACCATAAGTTTAATCCTAAATCGTCGTAGCATAGATGAGCAAATGGGTAAAAAATGATCCGTTTTGTTCGAATTTTTACTAATTAATAAGGATTAATATGATTTGGACAATCTAAACTAAAAAAATATTTATATATATTTTTTTAGTTGAAGTGTAACATGAAATTATTCAATAATACATTAATTTATTCATTTATTTTATTTATATTTAATTAAAAATAAACAAGTGAATTAAGTATATTATATATTTTAATTCAAAGTATTTTAGATTAATTAAATTATTTAAATTCAATTATAATTAAACTAAATGTAAATTTAATTTAATTCGAATTTAATCAAAACTTAAATAGTTAATTAAATGACTAATCTGTCAAATGCTCTAAGATAATTCAATTTAATATTTTTTTATTTAATTATTTAATTTTTATTTATTTTATTATTTAATATTTATTATGTTTAATTATAAAAAAGTATTATTAAAATTTTAATGTTATAAATAATTTTGTTTAATTAAATAGTATTTTTAATTTTTTCTAAAATTTTTAATTAGTTACTTTTGAATCTTTTAATTAACTAATTAAAAAATTAGAATCTGAAAAAAAAAATTTGAATAAGTAATGCAAAAATAAGTTTAAAATATATTATATAAATTTTAAGAAAACGAAATTAAAATTTATACTTTTATTTAAATCGTTTGAATAATTATAATTAAATCGAATTTAATAGGATTCAAACTCAATCAAATTGAATTTCGGATTAATTCATCCCATGTTTACCCTAGCCGCTTGTACAAACCAATTCCTTGCAACTCTACATATCCCTTGCAGATATATCAAACCAACTAAACTTCAATGGATCCGTAGATAACTCTCCTGTCAACGTTCAGGCTAGTTATGAGGATTGGGGTGCCTTAGCAGAAATAAAATAAAATAATTATTTTTATTATCAAGTTTAACAAAAATAACATAGTTTAGTACAGTAATTGAGCAGTGTTCCCAATTTGATCTCCATGAGGAATTCAGTATCGCTATGATAGACTGAATCCATGAGAATTGAGAGATTAAGAGCTCCAACGTGAAACATCTGGCCTTCCAGAGGCGGACGAGACAGGCAAATGAGATTGGACGGATGATTACTAATAACAACACATAGCATGAGAATTGATTGGATTGTCATTTCGGAAAGAGCAGATCTGGATTAATAACCGGTTTTATTTGATTGTTTGAGAGGTTATAAGTTCGAACACATTTAGTTAAATAGTTAAGTTTGTTGGTGGATTATGTGTTAATCATTTTTGTCATATTTTTCTTATATAGTTTTAATCCTTTTAATTATTGATTTTTTTTTAATTATTAATTTTGTTTGGTTGATAGTATTTTTTAACAAAGTGCATACTTAAACTAAATCGAGACAACTAATATCCTCCTTTCATTATTATTAATTATACTCCTTTAATGAAAGATTGAATATATCTTGTGATTTTAATCGAATTCATTCACGATTTTTTCAATTTATAAATTATTTTTATCACTTCAGCTACCTTAGTGTATGACTGAAAATGAGTCAACTTGAGCATAACTCGATTAAGTATTTATTAGCTTGACTCAACTCGAACTCAAGTTCGACTCGATTATTTATCTACAATCTTGACTTATCTTGAAGAATTTGAATAAAATTAAATTTTCAAATATTTGTGTTGAAAAAATATTTATTTTAAATTTTAGGTTTTTTGGGAAATATAAATTTTAGGTTTTAATATTAAAATAAATTTAAAATATATTATTAATTATCAGGCTCGAAAAACTCAACAAGTATTCGAGTAAGTATTTATATGAGCTTAAACTCGACTCGAATACTAAACAAGTCGGATCGAGCTCGACTCAAATTTGGTCAAACTCAAATTGTGTTTTCACCGAGCGACTCGTCAGCTTGACTCGTTTGAAACCCTCCTTAGTGAGTTAATTTAACTTTGTGATTTTTATAATCTGATTTAAAATTAACAATTCCCATCTTGAACCTTTTTTTAAAATTTATTTCAAAAAAGAGTTTAAGATTGATAAAAAAAAACAAAGTTTGAGGACTTAAATACAAAAATAACTTAGGGACTAATTACTTATGTTTTCTATGCATTTTACAAAACCTTACAAAATCATAAAACTTCCATTGAAGAACAACTAAAATCTTATAGTAATTGTCACATTTCAAACATCTTAGCATATTTGAATGTGGCATATATACCGATGGCTTCATTGTCTAATTTTTATGATTTACTGTTTCTAAGATTGTTGGACAATTGCATTATTTTATACTTTTTTATTTTTTAATGAAAGAAGTTAACACAATTATTTATGTGAACTTAAAACGTTTTAAATAAGAATTAAATTAGTAATTTCTTAACTATTAAATGTAAACTCTTGTTAATTGAGTTATCCAAATAAGTTTTTATTATTATAGGTTATTTTTATGAGTGAGTCGGTACAGTATACCGTAAATATTTTTCATACATTATACTTTATCGAAAATTTTGGTATTAAAAAAATCCATGCATTTAACTTAACTTGATTTTGATATGGTATCGATATTATACATTTGATAACGAAAAAATTAAAAATTAATTAAACAAAAAACTAATTTAGTATGGTTGTTATATAAATGTTAAACAAAATAAAAAATTAGAGATGTGATAGAGGAGAGAAATTGGGGAGAGGAAATGAGATAATGAATGATGCGTCGACACTAGGGGTGTAAATGAGTCAAGTTGAGCCGAGTATCATACTACTCGAACTCGACTCAAATTGTAAATATTCGAACTCGACCAAATACCAAAATGTATACTCGAACTCGGCTCGATTACAATTCGAGCTACTCGAACTCGAAAATTAATTTTTTTAATTAAAATTATATTTTACAACTAAAAAATATCTCAAACATAATATAATATATATTTCACAGACTACGCATATATAATTACAATATTATTTAAGAATAAAAAAATATAAATATCATCACATAATTTAAAGATAATCATTCAATTATAAACATTTCATTTAGAAATTACAAACGAAATGTTCATCACAAATATTAAAAGTTTGACAATATGATGCACTAGTCATATAATGATTTTCAAATTTTACAAGATTCGAAATATAAAGTAGTGAAGTGCTGAAGATAATAAAAAAATTGTTCGTTAATAATATAATCCAAAAAATAAATGTTTTAAAGTTTTTTTTATGAAGAAAGAATATAAAGAATGAAGGAAAGAGAAGAGATAGAGATGTTTCAACGTTTATAAATGAAAAGAGAAGAGATATAGAGATATTTAACGATTTGAGAGAAGGAAGAGAAGAGATAGATGAGTTTGACTATTGGAAATGAAAGGTGTAGAAGGAGAAAAGAAAGATGAGTTTGATTGTTTGATAATGAAAGAATGTGATATATATATATATATATATATATAACAAGCTATTCGAACAATAAATATAAAGCTCGAACTCAATTACTCATTAGCTATTTACGAGCAGCTTGACTTATTTACCTTTCTAGTCGACACGTTAACTGAAAAAATGTGAGGAAGTGAGAAAAATCTTTTAAACTTTAGACCGATCAAATTCCTTTTTCTAAATTTCTTCTCACTCTCATTTCTCTTAAATAAAAAACCATGCATCAAATTTATTTGAAAAATAAAATAAATCTATTAAATTTAGAACGACATAATCAATATATTAAGATATTGATATATATGTTTAAAAAATGAAATAAAATTACTATAAGGGTGTGTTTGATGATGGGGAATTGGAATTGGAATTGGCATTGGAATTCTAATTCCAATTTCATGAGAATTGGCATTGAATTACAATTCAATTCCTATGTTTGAAAAAATGATAGAATTGTAATTCAATTCCAATTCCTATGTTTGGGAAAATGATAGAATTGTAATTCAATTCTAATTCCAATGTTTGTAAAATAAAATATCGGTTCAAAATGTTAACTTTTAAAATATGTTTTGACGTTTTGGCACGTTTAATACGTTTTTGACATTTTTTCACATTTTCACACGTTTTAACACGTTTTTCATATTTTTCACACATTCTTCACGTTTTTCACATTTTTCAAACGTTTTTCACGTTTTCACATGTTTTTCACGTTTTCACACGTTTTGTACACGTTTTCACACGTTTTCAAGTTTTTTACACGTTTTAATACGTTTTCACGTTTTTCACACATTACAACACGTTTTTCACGTTTTTCACACGTTTTCACACACTATACACACGTTTTCACGTTTTTCACACATTTTAACACGTTTTTCACGTTTTTCACGTTTTACCACGTTTTTCACGTTTTCAAACATTTTCACGTTTTAACACGTTTTTCACACGTTTTTCACGTTTTTCACACGTTTTTCACGTTTACACACGTTTTTCACACATTTTCACACGTTTTCACACGTTTTAACACGTTTTTCACGTTTTTTTAAACGTTTTCACATGTTTTTCACGTTTTTCACACGTTTTTCACGTTTTCACACGTTTTCACGTTTTTTACACGTTTTAATACGTTTTCACGTTTTTCACACATTATAACACGTTTTTCACGTTTTTCACACGTTTTTCACGTTTTTCACACATTATTCACATGTTTTTCTCGTTTTCACGTTTTTCACACGTTTTAACACGTTTTCAAACGTATTCACGTTTTCTACACGTTTTAACATGTTTTTCACACGTTTTTCACACGTTTTTCACGTGTTAAACGTGTTAAATGTGTTAAAAATGTGTCAAACGTGTCAAAAACGTAAAAAACATGTGAAACGTGTCAACGTGTTAAAAACGTTTTAAACGTGTTAAAAACATGAAAACGTGTCAAAAACGTGTTAAACGTTCCAAACATGTGAAAAATGTGTTAAACATGCCAAAACGTGAAAAACGTGTTAAACGTGTCAAAAATGTAAAAAAAGTGTTAAATGTGTTTAAAACGTGAAAACATGTTAAACGTGTCAAAAACGTAAAAAAAAATGTGTTAAATGTATCAAAAACATGAAAACATGTTAAACGTGTCAAAAACATGTTAAACATGTGAAAAACTTGTTAAACGTGCCAAAACGTGTCAAAATGTGGTAAACGTGTCAAAAACGTAAAAAAATGTGTTAAATGTGTCAAAAACGTGAAAACGTGTTAAACATGTCAAAAACGTGTTAAACATGTGAAAAACTTGTTAAACGTGCCAAAACGTGAAAAACGTGTAAAACGTGTCAAAATTGTGGTAAACGTGTCAAAAACGTAAAAAAAAACGTGTTAAATGTGTCAAAAACGTGAAAACGCGTTAAACATGTCAAAAACGTAAAAAAACGTGTTACATGTGTCAAAAATGTGAAAACGTGTTAAACGCGTCAAAACGTGTTAAATATGTGAAAAACTTGTTAAACGTGCCAAAACGTGAAAAACGTGTAAAACGTGTTAAAATTGTGGTAAACGTGTCAAAAACGTAAAAAAAAACGTGTTAAATGTGTCAAAAACGTGAAAACGCGTTAAACATGTCAAAAACGTAAAAAAACGTGTTACATGTGTCAAAAACGTGAAAACGTGTTAAACGCGTCAAAAACGTGTTAAATATGTTAAAAACTTGTTAAACGTGCCAAAACGTGCAAAATGTGCCAAAACATAAAAAACATGTCAAACGTGTCAAAAACGTGCTAAAAACGTGAAAATCATGTTAAACGTGTCAAAAACGTGTTAAACGTGTCAAAGACGTGAAAAACGTGTTAAATGTGTCAAAAACGTGTTAAACATGTCAAGGACGTGAAAAATGTGTTAAATGTGTCAAAACGTGTTAAACGTGACAAAAACGTGTTAAACGTGCCAAAAACGTGTTAAACGTGTTAAAACGTGAAAATCATGTTAAACGTGTCAAAAACGTGTTAGACGTGTCAAGAACGTGAAAAACGTGTTAAACGTGTCGAAAATGTGTTAAACGTGCCAAAAACGTATTAAACGTGCCAAAAACGTATTAAACGTGCCAAAAACGTGTTAAACGTGCCAAAATATGAAAATATGTTAAACGTGTAAAAAACGTGTTAAAAACGTGTAAAACGTGTTTAATGTGTGAAAAACGTGTTAAACATGTCAAAAACATGAAAAACGTGTTAATTTGGAATTACAATTCCGACCTAAAAAGATAGGAATTGAGAACTATCAAATTACACTATATTGAATTCCATTGGAATTCTAATTCCAATTCCAATTCTTAATATTAAAGTGTCTAACAAACATAAGAATTGGAATTGGACCCTCCAATTCCAATTCCAATTCCAATTCCAATGCCAATTCCAGGGCTATCAAACACACCCTAATGGATTATTCACTAATGACCATCTAATCTTGTTTAAAATTTTATAATAAGGGCAAATCTTATTTCTGAAATAAAAATCAAAAGATTATAATTTATAATTTAAATAATCATTGTTAAAATATAATTTCGATATATATATATATATATATATATATATATATAAAATTTTGAAAACCTAAACATTTACCAATATATTTATTGTACCAATAATTTTGGTATTACTATTATACCTTATATTTTTTGGGTATAACAAAAATCGATATTTGTTATATTTTGTGGTACAATATTTTTAATATATCGATAATATTAATAATTTTTACACTCCTAATTATTTCTATTAGTTCCTATTCTTACCCAATATCTTATTTCATTTTAATCTTAAAATAATATAAATATATTGCTATAATAACTTAACTAATTTTTAGTCTGCTATATTGAATTAATTGTAATTCTTTCAATAATTCAAAATCCTAAACAATCTCAAAATTTATAATCCAAACAGCCTTCTAATAACTTTGGAATACACAAAAACTGAAATGATAGAGTGATTTCTTTAATATTTTGGTAAATTACAAACATCTGAAAAAGTAAGTTTTGGTCAATTATTTTATTGTCTTTCATTGTTTTTCTATCAATTCAAATTTCCAACATTATCATTTTTGTAAAATAATAGATTTTTATTGTACATGTAATGAATTTTGTAAAAGTAGTAGATTAAATATCTTTGAAAAAGTGTACAATAAAACCGTTTCTTCCTTTAAAAATTAATATTTAATATTATTATGTTTATTATATATATTTTAACAAGGTTTCACAACAATAACTTATTTTCTCCTATTTTTACCTTTTTTTTTAAGTGATAATTAAATTTAGAAAAAAACTGATACATATTATAAATTTCATAAAAATAATGTTTTTTTAGGATGGCATCATACCTTATAAATTGGATTAATTACCTAAAAGGATCACGATGGATAAATGAATAAAAAATGATACATTAAGTTCGAAATGTTAGAATTTCACTTGATTTTGTATTTTTATGGTAAATGAGTGACTATGATTTAAAACTTACTTTGAAACATTATTAACATTGAGTGAGTGATGTCTGATTCAATCGTCAGTCGTTTGATGTTCGAAAAGAAACCGTAATCACGATTATCTTTCTTTACTACTAATGTTTTTTTTGTCGTAATGCATAAACGATTATCTTTTATAACATATTGCGCGATTTTATTTAGAAAAATAAAATAATAAATTGAATTAATTACCCAAAATATTACATTATATCAATACATTATTTCCCTCCAACATATGAATACATTTCATTTATATATAAAATTGATAACTTAATTTATTTTGAAGATGTATTATTTGTTTTCAAATAGCCATGAATTCAAACAGTAAGGCTAGAAATTAGTACTTATTGCATCCATGTTTGAAAGATAAAAGTTTTTTTTCAATATCATAACCAACATGCATATTTTGTTGCCAAATATTCCCATAGATGGCAATAGACTTAGCCGGTAGCGCAGCGAGGCACACCACGCCTTCACCCGAAGGAATAAACGTGTTCTTCGACGACAAATTCAACTCCGACCCACTCCCTAAGTGGACCTTGATACTCGGGATTTCCACTTTAGACTTATAACAAAGCTTCAAACTATCCAATGGATCTCTAACCGGCTTTGCTTGAATTGCTTTCCTATAACTTTGTTCTATTTCTTCGTAAACCTCTTTGGGCAAGTAGGTTAAAGTCGTACCCGAATCGATTATGATGTTACCTTCCATTTCACTTTCTTGCATTTCGATATCACTTTCTTGCATTTTGATATTTTTTCCATTTGCACCCGTGAAACCCTTTATGTTGAAGTAGTAATATGTGTAGGGTTCCATTGGTATAATCGGCGTAGTTACAACTTCGGGACCCGACATAATTGCTTTGTCACCGAAACTTATCTTACTCGGGCTTAGATTGTCTCCAAATGCGGACGGTAGGCAATAAGAGAACCGACCCCCGATGGATTTCCCCATTTGCTTGATCAATGAATTTGGCCCGGTTCCTAACCCGACTATACCCGATCCAGGAAACACCCCTTGTAGGTCATGTCCACAACCGAAAGTTATTCCATCTAGCTTATTCGATCCGAGTCCTATCGTTTCACTGACCATATTTCCTTTCGTGATTGACCCGTCTCCGTAGGCGGCGTAGAATAGGCACGAGTCTTTGACACTCGATGAACCACCGCCGCCAGCGGCGGCGGCGTCTTTATTAAGGCGTGATGCACATTGGGTGCCTTGAGTTTTACAAGTTGTGGAGTTGCAATTAATGATTCGATAAGAAGAGGATTTAACCGGATTATAGTTATGTCGGCTTGTGGATGAACAATTGGTGCAGGGCAAACATTTTGCCCAAATAATGTCGCTTCCGGTGTCGAGAATTGGGTATATGGTGACCGGCGGGGTTCCCACTTGGATCTTCATCAAGAACTCGTAATGGTAATACATGAGACGCGATCTGAATTGGGAGTGGCTTCCAGATATGGACTCGCTAATGAGGTTCCGTCGTGAGACCGTGCGGTTTAGAGCTGCTTTCAGGCGGTCGTCATCGGTGGCGGATGGGTCGTAGGTCGGAGATAGAGGAGAGTCACGGTGGATGAGCTCCGTCTCGAAACCTCCGGCGCCGGCGAGGGCATAATTGGTTTTCGAGATACAGAGGATCGCCACTATCAAAGCAATCACTTGAGTAGCCATTTTTATTTTTCTCATAGAGAAGAGAAATATAATGTGAATTATATAACTCTTGATCATATAAATAAATTTTGAAAAGATTTGAGCATTTAATAACGTTCTATTGGATGTTTATATAATTATGATTTTATTTTATTTTATACTTTTAAAAACATATAGTTTTTTTGTGATTTGCTGAATCTATTTTTATTTTTTAAATAAAATTTATTAAAGTTTACAATAAACTTTTAAAAAATATATCTATCAAAATCTACATGAAAATATATATATATTTTTTAATGAAAATTATATGTCTACTCAAAATGATGTTGTGTAAATCTAAATAATGTGCATGTAATCCATGAAGATTGCTAAAATCAAATTAATTCATATTGGTTTCATATTTATATAATTAATGTCTAGATAACTTATTAGCTGGATTGTTTTGATTCTAGAAATCATATCAATTAATTAACTTCCTTTACTCCTTGGGATTGTGTAATTTGAAATATTTCAAATATATTAAACTTGTAAATAAATTGTAAATTGTGAAAATCTTAATATTTTAAAGAATAACATAGAGATAAAAATTAAAACTCAAATTAAATGGATTTTATTTAAGATTAATATTTAGTACAATCAGTAGGCTTAAAAAAAATTCTATTTTTAATTAAATCATAACCCACTAACATATTTACTTGTAATGAATTCCCAAAAATAGCGATCCCTCCTTCGTATACCGGAAATATGTTAAGGCAAATCAAATCATGAACCTTAACAAAGAATCTTTTAGGCCGCACCACCACATCGCCGCCGCCGGAAAAATGAAAAGTGATCGGAGAAAACTTTTTATAGCTGAAATTGTTTTTGAAGCATAAATTAAATCCCCCCTTAGATGGATCATCAATCCGTTTCAAATTCCTTGCATTCTTTATTATATCTCGTTCTAATTTCTCGTAAATTTCATTCGGCAAATGGGTATAAGTCGCGCCGGAATCGATTATAATATTAGCTCCCTCGCCGGAACTACGCGTTTGGATTGATTTTGACGAATTACCGACCGTCACGTCTTCTAAGGTGAGGGCGTAGTGATAGTTAGTTCCGACAGAGAAACGGGTCGAGACAACGCCTGGTTTGTCGTCGGAGAATGAATTCTCTCCAAATTTGATCTTACCCATGTTGGCCGTCGCCGTCGCCGTCCGATGATGATGTTTGGCAAAGCAATGAGCGAATCTGCCATTAGTTAGATTCTGCAACTGTTTGACAAGAGAAAGTGAATTAGCACCTAATCCAAGTATTCCAGATGCCGTCGACCAAAAAGGGCCGCCGTTATCATGCCCACATCCGAAATTAATCCCGGGTATATCGCCGGAGCCGATTGAAAAAGTATCAGTGACGAGATCTCCGGTGGAAAAACCGCCGCCGCCGTAGAACGTTCCGAATTGGCATTTATGGTTATACCCAAATCGACTAAATTCACAAGGAAAATAAAAGGAAGAGTAATTGCTTGTTGAAGTGCATATTGGGGATGTACAAGAGATTGTTTTGTAAGTTGAGGAATTAATGGAGTTAAATACTAGACGTTTACGGGTTTGATCGCAACCTGTACACGGCGAACATTGCGTCCAAATCAGGCTGCTTCCGGTATCGACGTCAAGGTAAAGGTCGAACGGCGGCGTTCCTATTGAGATCTTGACAAGATAAGCTCCACCCATATCGTATAAATTCTGCCCTGTTGTAGAATTGATGGAGCGATTGAAATGGGTTTGTCGAGCGATTGAGCGATTTAGGGCGGCGAAAATGCGATCCTCGTGAGTTGCGGATGGGTTGTAGTAGGGAGAGAGAGAAGAGTAGTCGCGGTGGATTAGATTCGCCGTGAAAAGCTCGCCGTCGCCGCCGTGGACGGTGGCTTGAGTGATGATGATGAATACTTGTAAAGCTATTATGATTATGATGATGATGGCTGCCATTTTAGTTAGCTGGCAGAATTAGAGTAAGAAAAGTGGAGATTAATTTTGATTATGAAAAGCAATAAGTAGAAGAGAGGGAAAATAATACAAAAAAAAATTGTCCTTAAATATTATTTAATGACTTGTAAGGTTTTGGAAACTCAAATTTTTTTGTTAAAAAATTACCAATCTATTTTGGCAAAAAAATCTTTATTAAAATTTTTTAGTATGATATAAAAATTACTATTTTTTTGTCATGTATTTTTAATTATTATTATTTTTTTATCTAATTAAACTATACTTTTTTTATATTAACAATAACAATAATTATGATTGTGATCTAATTTTAATTTTAAAAAAGTGTTAATTTTGTGTGGATATATTAACTTGAATGAATTATATATATAATATATATATATTATGGGCCTACCCATAAAATTTGAGTAGAGTCCATTGGGTTTGAATAGAAATAAGATATTATATTCAAGAAGTCAATTGTCAATTTTAGAAACAAATATAAAAAAAAAATTAGATTCAAATTATTTTAAAAAAAATCGTTCAAATCTAGATTCGGGTTCTAAGTATTTCCAAACAATGTAATATATATAAAACCAGGTTTGATAATAGTTAGATACTAATATACATTCACATTTGACCTTTTTAAAATAACTAATTAAATTATTTTTATTATATTAAAATCTTTTACATATACATTGTTTACATGGCTTCTCTGATTTATTCCAAAGAATAAATAGGAAGTCTTCTAGAAATAGCTAAGAGTCTTTTCTTTTCCTTTCTTCCTCTTTTTTCTTTTACTCCATAGTTGAAAAAAAAGTTGGCTGTAAATAATATTCTTTGAGCTACAGAACGCTTGTCAATGTCCAACATGATTAGGAGCAAATTGAATACTTCATACAATATATGACTAGCTATTATTTGCTTAGGAGACGCTTTCTTCTTTTCCCTATATAGGTTGATCATCTTACTACTGTTTCACGAGCAATTAAGAGAGGAAATAACATATTAACATATTTTTCTGTTTTGATGAATCTTTTCCATTTGGACTTAATATTGAAATCATGAGTTTTAAACTATATAATTAAGAGCTTTATGTGTTCAAGAAGATGTGAACATGTGAAAACAATCTCATACACTCTAGCATAAGAGCACATAGATTTAGTTTGTAACAAGGATTTTCTTCCAAGACTATTCTCTTTTTGATTATGTGTCTTCTTGGCTTACTCTGTTTTAGGAAATGACATCACTTCTCACATCTACTTTTTCTTTTAGCAACTTTAGTGCATTTGCCAGTTTTTGTTCTGAAGAAGTTTTAACAACTAGAATCCACTTTACTGTAAATTATTCTCATTCTCCATTAGTGCTTTTGGATTGGTTCTTATCTATTTTCATCCACAGGTATTTGCAGGGAAACTACTTCAGTGGATCAATTCCAAGTGAACTAGGGAATCTTTCAACACTTGAAAATCTGTAAGTTAAAAAGTTCATTTTTGTTGAATGATATAACTGGTTTGGGATTAAGTGCTTAAAAACTTCTTATGTTAGCCTTTCAGATTATCCTAAAATATAGATCTACAGGCTTCTTAGATGTCTTCATCTGAAAACGGGACGATGTGCAATTGTTGATCAGTTTCGATTTAGGCATATGTTAAAAGTTTTATGTCAACTTAAAATTATAATCATTAGTAGATGCATGCAAATTGTTTAAAATATGTTAAATGTCCAATCAAGAGAATATGGGTCTTATTTACACAACCATTTCCTATGTACTAACTTACTTATGACTTATCTACCATATGTTTCTCAGTGATGTTTCAAGTAACATTCTAAGTGGAGCCATCCCGCAAACCCTGGGAAAGTTAGACAAGCTCGCAACCCTGTAAGTATATATCTTTCTTCATATTCAATTTTTTTTATGACTGTTTAGATTGACATTTGTTTGTGTACAGAAATGTTTCAAACAATTTTCTGACAGGGGAAATACCGTCTGATGGAGTGCTCACAAAGTTGACAGAGAATTCGTATGTGAATTTCGTTCCTTCATATATTATATAACTTGCAGGAGTTTTCAAAACTACTCCTTTACTTTTTTAGAATTCTTCCATTGTAACGTTTTATATAAATTCTCTCATGAAATACTTGAGTTGTGGAATAAGGTTTTAGTATACACCGTCTCCTAGATGATAACAAGCTTTCATGAATAAGGCCTAGCCAATCGAATGTTAGATAGTGGAGGTGTCTATGTCTAATACCTTTCAGAGTCTGATTGCGTGCCCTGTATTTGCTCTTAATGTATAATTCTTTTGATACATTTTTTTTTAAATCCATTTGAAGATTTACAGTGCTTCAAATCTCTCTCTTGGGACACTGCAGTAAAAATAAACAGTAAGATCTAAAACAACTGAACCTAGAATAGTAAGTGAAGGTAATATTTGAGTAATATTAAGGATCGTTTGAAAAAGATAGGAAGACTGTTGACAATTAGGTAATCTCTGAAGAACTGGCAAAGCCTCCTAAACCGAGAAGATGGAATTCGAGGTATCATTTATGATAAGTCAGTTTTATGGGAAGTGCAATGTTGATTTTAGGCTAGGTTTCTGGATCCAATAGGATAATTGTATGGAGATGATCCACCGGAACACTGTTTTGACGTTTTCTCACTTTTCTATTACGCTTGATTAATTCACGACAACTTATGCTACTTTTTTCTTGAGAAAGTCTCGTGTTGTCACTTGTTATTAACTGGTTTGTATATTTTTCACCTTCATGTTTGACTGTTGTTTTTAAGGATCTGTCCTATAACTTAAAAAAAGAAAAAGAAGTTCTTACTTTTTAGGCTATCACAACACATTTTGATTATTTTGATAGAAATTTATTATTCTGCTTAGAAAAATGGAAAAAGTAAGGGAAGGAGAAAATGATAAGATATAAAACATGACCTCATGGAACTACAAGTGTAATACCATGTTAAATATTTACATATTTTGTCCTCACAGAGATTTGTGTTTCTTTCATTTGCAGTATCTATGAAAAATGTTTGTTATTCTTATTGGCACTGCTATTGCATTATTTGTCAGGTTTCTCGGGAATCAAGGTTTGTGTGGGAAACCAATTAGTAAACCATGCAAAGATAGTGCTAGTGGACCTTTGACACAATCCCAGTTTCCTCCTGGTATCTCCTCGCCCAATAAAACATACATTTCTAAATGCCCTGCTGACACTGTTTTAGGAAAAAAATTCCATTGACATTTAACCTTCTGATTTGACCATGTTCTTTATGTTTCCCTTGTAGCTCCGAACCAAAACACAAAGAAAAAGTATTCTGGACTTTTTATAAGTGCATCAGCTACAGTTGGTGCTCTACTTTTGGTGGCTCTTATGTGCTTTTGGGGATGTTTTCTTTATAAGAAACTTGGTAAAAATGGCAAAGAAGAAAGCCTTGTTGTGAATATTAGTGGAGGTAATTCCATTTTGGTGGTTGCATTGGCTATAATGAGATATTTTTCTTCTTAATCTTATAGTTCGTTCGAACATCTTTTTATTTGAGAATAAAGTTGAGAACTCACGTCTACAAAATGGAATTCTTCAGATGCATCAATCGTCATGTTTCATGGAGATTTACCTTATTCTTCAAAGGATATCATTAAGAAACTGGAGACACTAGGTGCAGAGCATATAATTGGCTCCGGTGGCTTTGGTACAGTTTATAGACTTGCAATGGAGGATGGAAAAGTATTTGCCTTGAAAAGAATTGTTAAGATGAACGAGGTCTTTGATCGCTTCTTTGAGAGAGAGCTTGAGATTCTTGGAAGCATAAAACATCGCTACTTAGTGAACCTTCGAGGCTATTGCAATTCGTCTACATCAAAGCTATTAATTTACGACTTCTTACCTGGTGGTAGCCTAGATGAAGCCCTTCATGGTGGTACTGTTTCTCTCTTTTGTAATGTCATTGTACATATACATCATATTATCTATGATCATTACATAGTTATTTGTCTAGGATAGATGAGTGTAAGAAAGATTAATAGCTATAACGTAAGAGACAGAAGATAGCTACCTAATATTTATTAGAGAATAGGCATCTAACTATAATTCAGGAGAAGCTGATTAGGACATTTAGATTAAAAAAAAAAATTAATGATGAAAACCAAAAAAACATATTGATGTTTTAAGGATTTAAATATGTCCAGTCATTAATTAGCATTTTTCAATGTATTATTGTTCTAAATGTACTTTGAATAAGCATATTAGTTATTACATACCATTTCTATTCACTCATTTATATAATTCATTTTGTTGTAATATAATGTTTATGATCCTTTATGCAGAAAGATTGGAGCAATTGGATTGGGACACGAGGTTGAATATAATTATGGGAGCTGCAAAAGGTCTGGCTTACTTGCATCATGATTGTTCTCCACGAATTATACACCGTGATATAAAATCAAGCAACATTTTGCTTGATGCCAATATGGAAGCTCGGGTTTCTGATTTTGGATTAGCCAAATTATTGGAGGATGAGGAAACTCATATTACAACTATTGTAGCTGGAACTTTTGGTTATTTGGCTCCAGGTAGGTGACCATGAGTTTTCATAAATGAGATTTGGAAAGACGCTTTATCTTTTTGGAGTCCGCGTGAATAAGCAGTCCGTGTTACTCTTCTGACACTGTGTTACTTCTGGCAGAATATATGCAGAGTGGTCGAGCGACAGAAAAATCTGATGTATATAGTTTCGGAGTTCTGATGCTTGAAATAGTAAGTGGAAAACGTCCCACAGATGCATCATTCATTGAGAAGGGTGTTAATATAGTTGGATGGGTATGTATGTTTTCTCCTAACTACTGCTATCTTTTCATTATTTACATTTCTCGATAGAGACTATCACAATCTCTGCCATAATCACGATTCTATTAGAAAATCTCCAAACACTAAATTGAAAGTGTTTTTTTTTTGGTTTTTGTTACTTTTGGCAGTTGAATTTTTTAGGTACTGAAAATAGGGAGGGGGAGATTGTTGATTCATACTGCGAAGGGGTTCAAGCAGGAAGCTTCGATTCTCTGCTGTCAGTGGCAGTTCAGTGTGTGTCATCAGTGCCGGATGATCGTCCTTCAATGCAACGGGTGGTTCAAACACTTGAAGCCGAGATCATGACACCATGCCCGAGTGAATTCTACGATTCAAGCTCTGAATGAAAAAGGAAAAGAGAGAATATCCTTTTACTTGGAAGTGTGGTCGAATATCAAGTATGTTTTCCATCTTTTTACCACGAATATATTATATTCTTTCCCACTGAGTCAACTATAAATTGAAACACCCGGTGGTTTTATTCAATTGTTGTTAATCAGAGGTCTTCCCGGCTTGAAAGCATGTGAAATCTATAATATCCTTTTATTTTAGTTTCTCTGTCGTCATCCTTAGATTATTTTTGTGTTGTCGGAAAAAAAAAAGATTGGTAATGTAATACATATGGCAATGCTATTATGTTATTCCATTTTTGTGCGTTAGTGTTACCAAATTAACATTTTAAATTTTATTGTTAATTTTCCACTACTACATTTTGTAATTTTTCTTGTCTTGTGTAAAATATTGAAGAGATATATGTAGTGTATATTCTTCCCATTTCTAATGCTTTTAATAGTAGTGAAAGACCTAACAGGGACTTCATATTGACTAACACATTTTAACAGGGACTTTTAACAGGGACTTTAATAGTAGTGTAAAACTTTGTATTTTTTTTACTTACACATTTTACAATTTTTTCAAAAAAAAGTAAAGAGGTTATTATCAATTTATAGTTGTGCTATTAGTTCACTAACTAATATTTTATAATATTGTTATGTAGATAATGATAATATTATAGTATTTTTAATTAATAATTTTATACACCATTTCCTTTTTTTAAAAGTAAAACATTTTATTGATTCATATTTCATACCATTGCAATGGTCTTAAATTTATTGTAAAAATTATAATAATGAAAGATGGAAGTTTTTATAAAAAGTTTTGAGACTTATTTGGGCTAATTGAGATATTAGATATTTTAATCAAACGATTTTAAGCGTTGTTAACTTATTATTTATGTTAAATATAAATAAAAATTAATATTACTAATTTAACTAGTGAAATTTTAGCGAATGAAAATTTTTGTTTGTCAAAACACTGAATTCGATTATTAAATTAATGACATTAATATTTTAAAAGTACGTGTTACTATTAATTTTGTAATTATAAAGGACACAATACAATGTCCATTTATGTTAGGACAAAACAGGTTTTGTACAAATTTAACATTGTGAAGTCTTAAATTGTGATGTTAAAAAAAATCCTAAATTATAATTGACTTCAATAAAAGTTTCAAATTATAAAATAAAAAATCACAAATTGCAATTTGCAGAGCCCTAATTTATTATTTCGGCCTCGTATCATTATATCATTGTATTGATCTTAAATTTATAATGAAAATTCTAATAATGAAAAATGAAGTTTTTAAAAAGAGAGTTAAAGAATTGTCAAATTGAGACTCCTAAGTGTGAAGTTAATTGGAAATTCGGTTCCAACTAAGTAGTTGAAATCTATAGTCGAAAAATTCAATTCTCTTAATGAATTTTTTTATTATTTATATATGTTAAGTAAATAATAACTTAATGAAATTTAAAATTATTAAGACAAAATTTTAATTTTATATTAAAGGGTTTCAAAATTTTAAATTAAAAAAAAAAAAAAAAAAAAGTTAATAATTCCGCCCTGGTCAAATAATATGATAAAACATACTGATAGAGCCGTAGAAAATAGACTTATCAATTATATAATAGCCAAATTGAGTGTTTTATTAGATGTCGTTTTTAATAAAAAAAAAATTATGAAAAAAAATCAATATTTTTGATGATCCTTGAATTTTTAAAATTTTGGAAATTTTGAAAATGAAATTCAGTCAAATTTGGATATATATAAAGTTCAAAGGTCAAATTGGAACGTAGTCAGATAGTCTAGGGACGAAAATAATTACAAATTAAATAAATTAATTCGAATTATGATATTCAGGATGGATTTTAAAAGCTTAAAAGAACTTGGAAGGCTTAAAAGAACTTGGAAGGCTAGTTTGAATATAGAGGAAGAGTTCAGGAAATCAGACATCCAAAATTTTATTATAAATTTGTATCTTGCAATATTTAAAAAGTTATGTTTTAATTTTCTTCAATTATTATTATTTTTAAAAAAACATTTAGTTATCTTTTATATATGTATTATTTATTTAATTAATAAGACTAGCAGTTGCACATACAATGATTTTGTTTATTTATATTCTTAAGGATATCATCACCATCACTTCATTCTTTCAGCCTAAAGAGACTTCATATTCCCTTTGATTACAACATTTTTATACATAAATTAATAAATAAATTAAAGGTATCTGCATATTAAGGTTTGACAACATATGAATTTTTAAAAAAATAAAAAGATGAAAATGGTTCATTTTGCCTTAAAAATCCCTATTTTGGGGAACATGTTCTGAACAATTTGTTGGAACCCTAATCCACTTTGAGATGGTTGTTGGTGCATTCTGGCTAACAAAGTCTGATAATCGGACATTGTGGAATCGGAAAGAGGTTCCAGGAATTCACACCGAGCCAAAATGTGAGGCGGAGGCACACCAGCAATGAGATTCGTGTCTAGCCTCAGTTTTCCGGCTTCTTCTTCTTTTAGTTGAAGTGGAGAGTTTTCTATGGAAGAGGGAGACCCGCCTGGAATTACTTGTCGCTCGAAAGGTATCCGTCTAGCTGGCTGCAAACAGAACTCCATCCATTGATACATTAGAGGTGATGCCCCACGAACTCGCCCACCTAAGCTCTCTGTTTCTGCTGCTACTTTTGAGGCTGCCGGAATTGCCTGTATTATTATATAATAAGCAACAAATATATTACTATTTCAAAAATTCCCAAGAGAGACGCATTAGTAAATAAATTTGCTTCTTTTGTAAGATAAAGAATTGGTAAATTTGAGTTTACCCATAGATCAGCCCACAGGCTAGCACCAGACTTTGGAACAATAACCGAAACATTTTTGAGTCGGTTGGCAGCTGCAATAACATCACTACTCCACCCCACTGCCACCCATACATCTCCAACTGTGAATGCTTTTAGGTAGTCAGCACTGTCGAACAATCGAACCTACAATACAAACTCCAGCACTATCATAACCATCCACGGAGATTCATACATAAATGGGTTTTTTTGTGACGGTTTTTGGAATTGTATTATGTACCTGCTTAGCAAGCAAAGCAAGCTTGTCCTGCACAGCATTAATCCCTCCAGGTACATGGGAATCAATGTTGTTTGTGTTGTACGATGCATCTATAGACTTCAAGACAGCACCAATTACTTCTCTGGGACAATTCACCATAGAAATCTTTCCAGCAAGTTCAGGCCGCCATAAATCTTCCCAATCCTGCAATACCATTTTCATACACCAGACTCCAGAGTTACTAATTTAACATGACTCTCAAACACAACATTTACCAAGGAATTGTCATTTCCTCTAACAGATAAGTATACATTAACACTACTACCGCAAGTGATATATGTTCCAATCATATGCAAGTATCACATGATCAACACAAAGAGCTAACGAGGTCTGTTAAAAAACATTTGAGCCTGTAAATGTAACATAACACCTGATACTAATTATCAGAAAAGTATTATGAAGATTAAATAGTGACAGGTAAACCAAGTAGAATAACATCACAAAAGATGAAAACAATCATATGATGTTCCTTTTTTGGCTTGCAAAATGGCATAACTTTGCAATACTGATAACCCTAAATCAAAAGCACTGTGTGTCCAAGAAATTGAATCACTAATAAGAAATGACCACTTGATATATGTTATCTCTATATATCACCACAAATTCTAGCAGAAATGAGAAATGCAACTTTAATTGAAATAGAAACATGTAAACTACAAAAGGAATAGTTTACCTCTATGGGTGCCAAATTATATTCTTGGAACTTGTTTTTCTTGTACATTATTACCATGCTTCCCCATCAATACGGCACAGCCCATATTTTGCCTTCAGCAGAAAGGTTGCCCTCACTGTTCCTGCACAAATATACCTGATAATAAATTAAAATAAAGGAAAAAGTAATATGCCTTCTTCTAAGTTCCTGTGATGGTCAGAAATAAAACATTAACATGAAAGTCTTTCGAAGGTACAGAAAGACATAAAATCTAATGTTTCCATGTGAAGAAGTTTTATAACGTTCTTGACTTGACTCTTCTTTTTCGTCTTGCCATGGTAAAATATAACCAACACTGATAAGCATAATATTAAAAAATGAATAATGATGCATGGGCATAGCTACAGAAAAACAGTGTCATTTTCTTTTATCACCATGCAGAAGAACACACAAAGTTCAGAAATTTCAACTCTGATCAAATTGCTCATAGTCTATATAACAATGTTATTCATATTTTGTTTTCAATTTTAAGGCATTACTTTAGTAATAGAAGTCTCAAGAGCTATTACCTTCCATTTATCACTTAAACCACGAAACCATCCTTCTTCTTCTATACCATGGAGAGGCTCAACTAAACCTCTACTAATAGCATAACCGAGCCATGAATCGCCAAGTGTAATCATGTCAGCCGCCGCAGCAGATTTAGGTTTAATATCCTTTTTGTCGAAAGAGGAAGAAACTTCGGAAAAGATGTCCTGGAGGCATCCCCGGTACTCCAAACTGAATTTTAGTCTTTTCCCTTGAGATTGCACAAAATCCTAAATTCCAAAACACAGAAGATTTTGTTACATTACAAAAATAACTAGAATGAATGAGTACATTACATTCATACAAAGACAAAATCATTTTCATTTATCTTCTCAAACTTAAATAGAACTTGCAATGAAGATGGATCATGACAATTAAGACACGTTGTATGTAAAGAATGAAAGAAACCTTGATCCAAGAAGGAGGCACCGATTCACGTAATGAAACAATCCTCAACGGAACTGTCAAAGCATAAACTTTGGATTTCCACATCTCAAAAGCAGCTTTTTGTTCCTCATTTTCGAAACTATCCACATCCTCCGATTTCATCATTTCACGGTCATCTGCATTACTACACAATTTAGCCATACACATTTACACAACAAAAGTAAGAATTTGCACCTTGAACTATTCTCTCCTCTTCCACAGACGAAAGTCCGACAACTGGAACAGTCGAACGGTGAGTGGAGGCAACGGCGGCAAGTGAATGAAGTCCAACACCGGCGAATAGAACGGCAGAAGCGGCGATCCGTCGAATTGAATGAAAATGATCTTTAGTGAACTTGAGGCGTTCACTGGATTCTCCGGGCGAGGAAGATGAACAGAAGCAGAGAGGGCGGTGAGTTGAGTGGGAGATAAGATTGGGTGATAATTGGAGAGTGGGAGTTCGAAGGAGAAGGGAAGATGATGAGACAGGGTACGTTACAGCTGAGGTGAATGATTTTGATAGGCAGTAAGACGGGTCGGGCAAGCAAGAGGAAGAGGAGAAGATGACCACCATTGGAGAACTGATTAGCTTGAAATTTGAGGTCTGATTTTGGGTAGAAGAAAGTAGAAACCTAATTTATATTATTTTTTTCATTAAATATTAAAAACATAATTATTTTCTCTTTATTACATTTTAAGAACATGAGTAAACGAGTATGTTATAAATATTTTCATTTCTCTATTTATTAATTATTTCATTTATTGGTACCGAAGTAAAAACATTTTAATAACTCATTTATATTTTTTATTTTTAGAATGTTGAGTCTATTTTTTCTTCACATACTACTCATCTTGTAGGTAGGTTAAGTAGGTAGCTCATAAACACATTTAAGCCAAACTTGTTAAATTATAATTATAAACTTGAACTTAAGACATTAGATTAATCGGTAATATTTTAATTATATATTTATATTAATTATTTTATAAATATTAAATATGTCATAATATTTAATAATTTATATTAATTATTTTTTTTAAATATTAGATACTAGAATATGAACAGTAAACGGTGCAATTAACCATTTTGAAATAAATAGAGTTTTCCTTTTTACCATAATCGATTTAAAAAATAAATGACAAAATTGTGATTGTAAGTTGGTATTAACTTTTTTTTGAAAAATAAATCAACTTAATACATAATCACGCCAAAACTATATAAATATATCCGATAGTGGCAAAACATTTGTGGGTTTTAATTACACATATAGATATATATTAAGGGTTATAAGAATCAATCTCCTAAAAACATGGAAAATATACACAATCTTCAAAAGAAGATGGCATTTAAGTGTTTTCCTTCATTACTGTTACTTCTTGAGCATTATCTATTCTTTCTACATATGCAGATGGAAACCATCCCACTCTTCCATTACACTCCCCTTCAGACCATCCAGTTGGAGCTACCTATCAATCATACAACTTTCATTTTTTAAAATAAACGCAACAAAATCATTCTTTTTTCAACCATATATATCATGATATTCGAGACTAACCTGGCGAACTACAACATAGTCCTCTTTTGAAAGGCTCAACTCCCCCGCAGTTTGAGTATCGAATCCATGTAAAACCTGAATAAAATAAGCCCAAATATTTCACCTTTCAAGACAACAAAAGATCCAGGCTTCAAATATTCAATCAACAGTCTATTTATTAAACAAAGCCCTGGATATAGAAGTGTTAAAACAGTGATAGATTACTAAAATGAAGTTTTGAAAATATAAAGATTGAAAGATTTACTTTTGCAACAAAGTAGTTGTCATGATCTAGGTTGTCCTTATGGGTACCACCACCGCCATTCAAACTAACAGAAACATGAAGACCTTGCTTTTCCGTCACATTCTGTTGATTCTCCAGCATCATCTGACCCATAAAACCATACACACATACATAGATAAGATAAACTCTTTCTTGGGAAATTCATAAAGCTAAAGTTACAGACAAACCTTAGCGTGAAGATTATCTAAAGCAGCAATAATGTTCAGATGATAAGATTTCTCAGCATCAACCTGTAAGAGGTCCAATCAATGATTTTGGGTTTCAAAAAGAGGGGAAAGTGGGAGATCTGGAAATAGTTATACAGTGACACAGTTTACAAACAATTGCAATTATGTTCAGAAGTGAAAACAATAAAGCAAGAGTGGACTATTCACTCTACAACTGCAACAAAAAAAAGTTGTTTAGACAAAAATACCATTGTTTTGAGCTTCTGGGAAGTAACTGTCTGCTGATGATCCTCCACGGACAACATAGCAGTAATTGCTTCCTTTCCAAGAGCCTTTACTGATGATTTCAGCTCATTCAATTTGTTTTCAGAGTTTTGAAGCTTAATTGCATACTCTGCTGGAGCAGAAGGATCTCCATACTTTGATCGCCGCCTTAATACTTCTGAAGCCTGATCATTACAAATGAGATAACCAGCTATCATCAAAGCTAAATCCAGCTACAAGTGTATCAGGAAATGACATCAAAATATACCTGAGCTTCCATCTCCTGGCAAAGTTTTTCATAGCGATAAGCCAAATGACGAGCATCCTCCAAAGGCGCTCCTGCTATTAATTTGCGCAGTGGTTCACAAACCTGTAAATTGAAAATCAACAACTATATGAACAACAGCAAGAGAAACAAAGCAATATTATAGATGCAAAATCATGTTATTGAGGATATGCATGGATGTATTGTCTGATTGTACAGAAATGACAGAAAATGGAACAGACCAATAATAGAAAGTTGCTTGATGAACACCATAAGACCTTGTTTGATGTGGGATATTTGAGACTAATCTCAAATAACCCACTTTCCAATTAACAATCTACTCATAATCACATCATTCAAATCATCAACCAAAATAACCTCTACTTTTTTTAAAACGAAAAAAAGAAATACCATTATATGTATAACCCCTTTCTTTTTAAAATGGTCCATGCATTGAGATGAAAAATGGACGTTTAAGCACAACGTCAAAGCATTACAGGGTTATATATGTATAACCCTAATGCCTTTTACCCAAATAACCTGATTTTCAATAACCATTTGGTTATTCAGATAACCCTAGATAAAACAATGCCCTAGTTTACAAGGTGAGGCAGGATAGTTTGCCTTGCTAATCTATAAGAAATGAAACATCTAGCATTGAATTCTAAGAGCTTCAACTTGTGACTGCTAATTTGAGGATATTTTAGACTAGTATATGAATACAAGTCCATGTGGGAATATAACTTTTTTATTGTCTATTTGTTTCAGCAAACACCATTGTTTTCTTCTTCTTTCTTCACAAAGACAATTACCTGTCTTTTCATGTGCATTTTAGTTACTCCACTTGCTAGCAAACCATGAAACTTGGTTCTTATTTACGTAATTTGGCTCATTAGACAAGTCTATTTTCAACTTGAAAATGAAATTTTGTAAAGCAAGAATGCATTGTTCACACAACCTGATCACCAAGTACGCCAAGCATTGTTTGTCGCTCGCTTTCCATTTCTTTGTGTGATATGCCAAATTGTTGAGCAGCCCTTGCAAGAGCAGATACAGAATTCTGATTCTCAATGCCATGTCTGCAGCAATCTTCAGCCAACCTTTTTGCTACAGAATCATTTTGAATGAGAAAACATGTAATCCGGCCTTATATTTTTAAATGAAGTTGGAAACACGCCACAATAACATTACCAATCTCCATTTGTTTTTTTCCAATTGATATATAGCCCTCTAGACCACGAACAATATCTTTCTGAAAATGCTGTGCAACATAATGAATTTCAGACTTTGCTCACATATCCAGTACTGTTTGCTGGAGTTGTCATAAGAATTTATTAGCTAGCCAAAAAATAACTTGCTAGATATAGACATGACTTACAAAATCTAAGACTGTACCTTGGCGGTTGTAGTTGAATTGTGTAACTTTAGAAGACGTTGATGATATTCATCTTCAAATTCATCTACTAGATCAGGCTCCTCCCCTAGACGTCCTAATTGTCTCATAAGCGCCTACAGAGAATCAATCTTCAATAATCAATCATATAGCTAATGCTAATTATGCTAAAAGTGCTGATTAGTAGAAAAAGTATAAGATTCCAAGAGAAGATGAAAAGATCAACATCATAAAATATACATTTCACAACCCGTGGAAACAATACACCACAAGTCATAACAAGGTTTATCATAGCATTGATTCAATATAAAACTTTAAAAATATTTATTGAATATGTTCATGGAGAAAATATGTCCAGAAACTCAGCCAATCAAAGAACAAGAGCAACTTAATTAGGTAATAAGGGATTAATTACCATATATACATTATGAAACGCTTACTTACAAGATCTATTTCAATCTCAATTTGTTTTCATTTCATGCTTTTACAAAACTAAGTTCAATTTCAATTGTCATGTTAGCTCAGATTCTCATAGACAAATCAACAACATATTAAATAATCCTTCTAAAAACATGTAGAAGTTACAATAAAATGATCAAACAAAACGAAATAGGTATGGTGATGAAGATGAAGATAAAGTAACCTAAAGTACCTGCTGCTGTTTAGCAACTTGTTCTCTGAGCTTGCTCGCTTGCCTTTTAAAGGCCTCCATGGTGACAGTTCCTGTCCTATTCCGTCTCGAAGAAACAACAGCAAACACAAACATATAGATAGAGATAGATAGATGATTAATCTGGTCAAGAGAGAATAGCTGATCGATCATACACTCGTTTACGGAATTATTGGAAGATCGGTGAAGAAGCCCCTGACCGGCAAGGAAGATGAAGAGACGGAAATCTACGGTGAGAAGAATGTTCTTCCGGCGTCTAGAGTAGCGTTTTAGTACTTGACTACATTCAAAATGGAGTGGAAACTGTATTCTCTCTCTCTATCTCCTTCCTGCTTTTAATTCTCTCTCTTTAACTCTGTTTTCAACTGTTAAATTTACTCTTCCATGACCTTTAAAGGGAACAAGAAGAAATTCTTCCAACTCTAATGGAGTAATCATTTTTCCATAAATATTTTCTACTGTTAGTTAGGAAATTTGAGAAATGAGCATAATAATAATAATGACCCGTATTTTGGGAAATGATCCGTTCTAATAATTTGCAAAAATATCTTATAGTTATGTACAAACTACAAAAGTCCAAAATACATTCGCAGTCACGTGAAGCAGTCACGTGAAGCAGTCACGTAAAACATGTATATAATTCGCGTAACGCGAAGAGATAAATGTAAAATGTCCAGAATACCTTTAAAATATTCTATAATAAATATTAAGGGTATTCTGGACATTTCATCTCTTCGCGTCACACAAATACATGTTTTGTTGTTTCGTTTAATGCGAAAGATATTTTGGACTTTGTACCTATTTGTCATTTTTATAAACTTTATAAGGTTTTTGGATATTTCTCAAAATATGATGATTATTATTATTATACTCGTTATATCAAATTCCACTTATAGTTTTTATTTTTATTTAAAATATTTTTATTAAAAAAAAGTATATTATTAATAAAAACTTAATATAAATATACAAGTTTTCAAAGTATTCATAAAAATATTATTAATAAACAACACCACTTGGAAGGGGTAAAACTGGACTAAAAAAATAACATTATCCGATTTTGGTAAAAGAGCTGAAACTTTTGAAAAGGGGACTTGGGAATATATGTAAAGTTTCTTTTATGTATTTCAATAAGAAGATGCATAAATATTATTAATAAAAATAATGAATTGAAATATACATTTTTAATTAAATTATTTTTTATAATAATATAATTTATTATCTTTGAATAATCAGTTGTTTTATTTGAATTTATAAAATAAAATATTTATAATGTATTATTTTAAAAATTTTAATAAATTTATATATTATTTAAAAAATTTTAAAATATTTTAAAATTAATAAAAAAATTCTAAAAAAAATTGACTTAGAATTTAAAAATGGTTCGAGTTTCGTTAAGAGATTGTCGACTGTCCGTACCAAAAAATATCGTTTGTCGTTAGTACGGAGCTGGGTTTAATGAATTTGGATGTGTCCCAAAAGTTTATCTCATAGAAGAGAAAGAAAAAATTGAATATTAAAATAAAATGTTATATATATAATTTTTTAAGGTTCAGAGTTTAAGGTTTAAGATTTAAGGTTTAGAATTTAAGGTTTATGTCATATATATTATTTTTTATTTGTCTCATTTATCAAAACAGCATCGTTTTGATCTCTGAAACAACAAGTGGGACAATCTCTTGGGACAGCAGATCCTCATTCGGGCTTAATTCTACAAAAAAAAAAAAAAAAAAAAAAAAAATTATCCATAAAAAAGTTATTTGACTCATTATTTTTTTAATTTAATTCATTGTGTGTCTATCAAATTATAAGAAAAATATAAAATTCTTGCGAATATATTTTTTTAGAGTCTCGTAAAAATATCCGTTTAAAGACTCGTTTATAGGTTCGTAAACATGTTCGTTTATAGACAAGTTAAAACTTTGTTTAATATTTATTAAATATATTGTTGAGGTGAGAAAACTTTAATATTTGGACTTTTTATTGGCCATTCCAATTCTATATGGGTTAGAATTCTATAATTTTAGAATTATATATATATATATATATATAAATAAATAATGATTCTATATATATTAGAATTTGTTTTTATTTTATTTTATTTTGTGGAGTCTTTGTCTTGAAAACATCGCTTTCAGTCCAATTATGTATTTGTTAGGATTTTATCATTTCGAGAGACCAAATATTATATAAACTAATGTCATAATCAAATAGATGTAATATTTATTATTATCTCTTTAATAATATTATATTTTCTGGATAAATGTAGTCAAATTTTATCTTAGTGAACCTGTTAAAATTGTGTTTTTTTTATTGTTTTAGGTTCGAGTTAGAGGAGAGTCGATGTGGATGAGCTCCATGAGCTCCGCCTCGAAACCTCCGGCGCCGAAGAGGGCATAATTGGTTTATGAGATATAGAGGATCGCCACCATTAAAGCGATAGCTTGAGTAGCCATTTTTAATTTTTTTGATAAATTTTTTTGATAGAGAAGAAGAAATATATGTCAATTATATTGACTACTTGGGAAGTATGTCATGGAATAATTTTGTTTGTAAAGCAAGAAGAGAATATGACACTACTCCTAATTATTTTCCAATTTAATTAATTATTTGATTCTCTTATTCCAAATATAGTCAAAATTTACATTCATCCATCATTTCTCATTGTTTTCAATCCCATTCTAAATTTTATTTAAAACTCTAATTTCTTAATCAGTTTAGTATGGAAGTATCATTGTTTCCATTGCTGTGTATTTAGTCGAACCAGTGTCGACCCTAAGGTAAGACCAATTAAGCGGTCGCTTATGACACCTCTCACGTTACCAATCAGAAAAATAAAAACTGATAACACTTTTCTTAAGTCTGTTAAGACAATAACCTACATTCTCCAGTTAAAATGCTTATCAAGCACAAATTGTTTCATAGACCATAAGTTTAATCCTAAATCGTCATAGTATAGGTAAGCAAATGGGTAAAATTGATCCGTTTTGTTCGAATTTTTACTATTTAATAAGGATTAATATATGTATTGAATTGAATATGATTTGGACAATCCAAACTAAAAAAATATTTATATATTTTTTTAGGTGAAGTGTAACATGAAATTATTCAATAATACATTAATTTATTCATTTATTTTATTTATATTTAATTAAAAATAAATAAGTGAATTAAGTATATTATATATTTTAATTCAAACTATTTTAGATTAATTAGATTATTTAATTAAATTCAATCATAATTAAACTAAATGTAAATTTAATTTAATTCGAATTTAATCAAAACCTAAATAGTTAATTAAATGACTAATCTGTCAAATGCTCTAAGATAATTCAATTTAATATTTTTTTTATTTAATTATTTAATTATTATTTATTTTATTATTTAATATTTATTATGTTTAATTATAAAAAAGTATTATTAAAATTTTAATGTTATGAATAATTTTGTTTAATTAAATAGTATTTTTAATTTTTTCTAAAATTTTTAATTAGTTACTTTTGAATCTTTTAATTAACTAATTAAAAAATTAAAATCTGAAAAAAAAAATTGAATAATTAATGCAAAAATAAGTTAAAAATATATTATATAAATTTTAAGAAAAAGAAATTAAAATTTATACTTTTATTTAAATTGTTTGAATAATTATAATTTAATCGGATCCAAGCTCAATCAAATTGAATTTCGGATTAATTCATTCCATGCTTGTACAAACCAATTCCTTGCAACTCTACATACCCTTTGCAGATATATCAAACCAACTAAACTTCAATGGATCCGTAAATAACTCTCCTGTCAACGTTCAGGCTAGTTATGAGGATTGGGGTGCCTTAGCAGAAATAAAATAAAATAAAATAATTATTTTTATAATTAAGTTTAACAAAAATAACATAGTTTAGTACAGTAATTGAGCAGTGTTACCAATTTGATCTCCATGAGAATTGAGAGGTTAAGAGCTCCAACGTGAAACATCTGGCCTTCCAGAGGCGGACGAGATAGGCAAATGAGATTGGACGGATGATTACTAATAACAACACATAGCGTAGCATGAGAATTGATTGGATTGTCATTTCGGAAAGAGCAGATCTGGATTAATAACCGGTTTTATTTGATTGTTTGAGAGGTTCTAAGTTCGAGCACGTTTAGTTAAATAGTTTAAGTTTGTTTGTGAATTATGTGTTAATCATTTTTGTCATATTTTTCTTATATAGCTTTAATCCTTTTAACTATTAATTTTGTTTGGTTGATAGTATTTTTTTAACAAAGTGCATACTTAAACTAAATGAGACAACCAATAATTATACTCTTTTAATGAATGAATATATCTTGTGATTTTAATCGAATTCATTCATGATTTTTTCAATTTATAAATTACTTTTACCACTTGAGCTACCTTAGTGTATGGTTGTAAATGAGTCAAGTCGAGCATAACTCGATTAAGTATTTATTAGCTCGACTCAACTCGAGTTCGACTCAATTATTTATCTACAATCTTGACTCGACTGGAAGAATTTGAATAAAATTAAATTTTCAAATATTTGTGTTGAAAAATATTTATTTTAAATTTTAGGTTTTTTAGGAAATATAAATTTTAGGTTTTAATATTAAAATAAATTTAAAATATATTATTAATTATCAGACTCGAAAAACTCAACAAGTATTCGAGCAAGTATTTATATGAGCTTAAACTCGACTCGAATACTAAACGAGCCGGATCGAGCTCGACTCAAATTTGGTCAAACTCAAATCGTATTTTGACCGAGCGACTCGTCAGCTTGACTCATTTGAAGCTCTCCTTAGTGAGTTAATTTAACTTTGTGATTTTTATAATCTGATTTAAAATTAACAATTCCCATATTGAACCTTTTTTTAAAATTTATTTCAAAAAAGAGTTTAAGATTGATAAAAAAACAAAGTTTGAGGACTTAAATACAAAAATAACTTAGGGACTAATTACTTATGTTTTCTATGCATTTTACAAAACCTTACAAAATCATAAAACTTCCATTGAAGAACAACTAAAATCTTATAGTAATTGTCACATTTCAAACATCTTAGCATATTTGAATGTGGCATATATACCAATGGCTTCATTGTCTAATTTTTATGTTTTGCTTTTTCTAAGATTGTTGGACAATTGCATTATTTTATATTTTTTTATTTTCTAATAGAAGAAGTTAACCCAATTATTTATGTAACTTAAAACGTTTTAAATAAGAATTAAACTAGTAATTTCTTAACTATTAAATGTAAATTCTTGTCAATTGAGTTATCCAAATAAGTTTGTATTATTATATGTTATTTTTATGGGTGAGTCGGTACGGTATATCGTAAATATTTTTCATACATTATACCTTATCGAAAGTTTTGGTATAAAAAAATCCATGCATTTAACTTAACTTGATTTTGATATAGTATCGATATTATACATTTGATAACGAAAAAATTAAAAATTAATTAAACAAAAAACTAATTTAGTATGGTTGTTATATAAATGTTAAACAAAATAAAAAATTAGAGATGTGATAGAGGAGGGAAATTGGGGGAGGAAATGAGATAATGAAATATGCGTCGTCACGCGTCGTCACCCGTCGTCACTAGGGGTGTAAATGAGTCAAGTTGAGCCGAGTATCATACTACTCGAAATCGACTCAAATTGTAAATACTCGAACTCGACCAAGTACCAAAATGTATACTCGAACTTGGCTCGATTACAATTCGAGCTACTCTAACTCAAAAATTAATTTTTTTAATTAAAATTATATTTTACAACTAAAAAATATCTCAAACATAATATAATATATATTTCACCGACTACGCATATATAATTACAATATTATTTAAGAATAGAAAATATAAATATCATCACATAATTTAAAGATAATCATTCAATTATAAACATCTCATTTAGAAATTACAAACGAAATGTTTATCACAAATATTAAAAGTTTGGCAATATGATGCACTAGTCATATAGTGATTTTCAAATTTTACAAGATTCGAAATATGAAACAGTGAAGTGCTGAAGATAATAAAAAAATTGTTCGTTAATAATATAATTCAAAAAATAAATATTTTAAAGTTTTTTTTTTTATGAAGAAAGAATATAAAGAATGGAGAAAAGAGAAGAAATAAGGATGTTTCACCGTTTATAAATGAAAAGAGAAGAGAGATAGAAATATTTAACGATTTGAGATTTGAGAGAGGGAAGAGAAGAGAAGAGATAAATGAGTTTGATTGTTGGAAATGGAAGGTTATAAAAGGAGAAAAGAAAGATGAGTTTGATTGTTTGATAATGAAAGGAGGTGAGATATCTGAGAATGAGAATGAAAGTCATAAGGAAATTAATTTTATATATATATAATATATAACAAGCTATTCAGACAATAAATATAAAGTTCGAACTCAATTACTCACTAGCTATTTACGAACCGCTTAACTCGTTTACCTTCTTAGTCGTCATATTAACTGAAAAAAAATGTGAAGAAGTGAGAGAAATCTTTTAAACTTTTAGACTGATAAAATTCTTTTTTCTAAATTTCTTCTCACTCTCATTTCTCTTAAAATTAAAAATCATGCATCAAATTTATTTGAAAAATAAAATAAATCTATTAAATTTAGAATGACATAATCAATATATTAAGATATTGATATATATGTTAAAAAATGAAATAAAATTACTATGATGGATTATTCACTAATGACCATCTAATCTTGTTTAAAATTTTATAATAAGGGCAAATCTTATTTCTGAAATAAAAATCAAAAGATTATAATTTATAATTTAATTAATTATTGTTTATTTTTTTTAATTATTATATATAATATATTTTAATTTATAAATATTATTCGATATATACTTATATAACGAAATTTTGAAAACCTAAACATTTAGTAATATATTTATTGTACCAATAATTTTGGTATTGCTATTATACCTTATATTTTTTGGATATAACAAAAATCGATATTTCTTATATTTTGTGGTACAATATTTTTAATATATCGATAATATTAATAATTTTCACATCCCTAATTATTTCTATTAGTTCCTATTCTTACCCAATATCTTATTTCATTTTAATCTTAAAATAATATAAATATATTGCTATAATAACTTAACTAATTTTTAGTCTGCTATATTGAATTAATTGTAATTCTTTCAATAATTCAAAATCCTAAACAATCTCAAAATTTATAATCCAAACAGCCTTCTAATAACTTTGGAATACACAAAAACTGAAATGATAGAGTGATTTCTTTAATATTTAGGTAAATTACAAACATCTGAAAAAGTAAGCTGGTCAATTATTTTATTGTCTTTCATTGCTTTTCTATAAATTCAAATTTCCAACATTATCATTTTTGTAAAATAATAGTTTTTTATTGTACATGTAATGAATTTTGTAAAAGTAGTAGATTAAATATCTTTGACAAAGTGTACAATAAAACCGTTTCTTCCTTTAAAAATTAATATTTAATATTATTATATATATTTTAACAAGGTTTCACAATAATAACTTATTTTCACCTATTTTTACCTTTTTTTTAAGTGATAATTAAATTTAGAAAAAAACTGATACATATTATAAATTTCATAAAAATAATGTTTTTTTTAGGATGGCATCATATCTTATAAATTGAATTAATTACCTAAAAGGATCACGATGGATAAATGAATAAAAAATGATACATTAAGGTCGAAATTATAAAATTTCACTTGATTTTGTATTTTTATGATAAATGAGTGACTATGATTTGAAACTTACTTTGGAACATTATTAACATTGTGTGAGTGATGTCTGATTCAATTGGTCGTTTAAAAAGAAACCGTGATCACGATTATCTTTCTTTACTACTAATATTTTTTTTTGTCGTGATGCATAAACTATTATTTTTCATATCATATTGCACGATTTTTTTTAGAAAAATAAAATAATAAATTGAATTAATTACCCAAAATATTACGTTATATCAATACATTATTTCCCTCCAATATATGAATACATTTCATTTATATATAAAATTGATAACTTAATTTATTTTGAAGATGTATTATTTGTTTTCAAATAGCCATTAATTCAAATAATAAGGCTAGAAATTAGTACTTATTGCATCCATGTTTAAAAGATAAAAGTTTTTTTTCAATATCATAACCAACATGCATATTTTGTTGCCAAATATTCCCATAGATGGCAATAGACTTAGCCGGTAGCGCAGCGAGGCACACCACACCTTCACCCGAAGGAATAAATGTGTTCTTCGACGACAAAACCAACTCCGACCCACCCCCTAAGTGGACCTTGATACTCGGGATTTCCACTTTAGACTTATAACAAAGCTTCAAACTATCCAATGGATCTCTAACCGGCTTTGCCTGAATTGCTTTCCTATAACTTCGCTCTATTTCTTCGTAAACCTCTTTGGGCAAGTAGGTTAAAGTCGTACCCGAATCGATTATGATGTTACCTTCCATTTCACTTTCTTGCATTTCAATATCACTTTCTTGCATTTTGATATTTTTTCCATTTGCACCCGTGAAACCCTTTATGTTGAAGTAGTAATATGTGTAGGGTTCCATTGGTATAATCGGCGTAGTTACAACTTCGGGACCCGACATAATTGCTTTGTCACCGAAACTTATCTTACTCGGGCTTAGATTGTCTCCAAATGCGGACGGTAGGCAATAAGAGAACCGACCCCCGATGGATTTCCCCATTTGCTTGATCAATGAATTTGGCCCGGTTCCTAACCCGACTATACCCGATCCAGGAAACACCCCTTGTAGGTCATGTCCACAACCGAAAGTTATTCCATCTAGCTTATTCGATCCGAGTCCTATCGTTTCACTGACCATATTTCCTTTCGTGATTGACCCGTCTCCGTAGGCGGCGTAGAATAGGCACGAGTCTTTGACACTCGATGAACCACCGGCGTCTTTATTAAGGCGTGATGCACATTGGGTGCCTTGAGTTTTACAAGTTGTGGAGTTGCAATTAATGATTCGATAAGAAGAGGATTTAACCGGATTATAGTTATGTCGGCTTGTGGATGAACAATTGGTGCAGGGCAAACATTTTGCCCATATAATGTCACTTCCGGTGTCGAGAATTGGGTATATGGTGACCGGCGGGGTACCCACTTGGATCTTCATCAAGAACTCGTAATGGTAATACATGAGACGCGATCTGAATTGGGAGTGGCTTCCAGATATGGACTCGCTAATGAGGTTCCGTCGTGAGACCGTGCGGTTTAGAGCTGCTTTCAGGCGGTCGTCATCGGTGGCGGATGGGTCGTAGGTCGGAGATAGAGGAGAGTCACGGTGGATGAGCTCCGTCTCGAAACCACCGGCGCCGGCGAGGGCATAATTGGTTTTCGAGATACAAAGGATCGCCACTATCAAAGCAATCACTTGAGTAGCCATTTTTATTTTTCTCATAGAGAAGAGAAATATAATGTGAATTATATAACTCTTGATCATATAAATAAATTTTGAAAAGATTTGAGCATTTAATAACGTTCTATTGGATGTTTATATAATTATGATTTTATTTTATTTTATACTTTTAAAAACATATAATTTTTTTTGTGATTTGCTGAATCTATTTTTATTTTTTAAATAAAATTTATTAAAGTTTACAATAAACTTTAAAAATATATATCTATCAAAATTTACATGAAAATATATATATATTTTTTTTAATGAAAATTATATGTCTACTCAAAATGATGTTGTGTAAATCTACATAATGTGCATGTAATCCATGAAGATTGCTAAAATCAAATTAATTCATATTGGTTTCATATTTATATAATTAATGTCTAGATAACTTATTAGCTGGATTGTTTTGATTCTAGAAATCATATAAATTAATTAACTTCCTTTATTCCTTGGGATTGTGTAATTTGAAATATTTCAAATATATTAAACTTGTAAATAAATAATAAATTGTGAAAATCTTAATATTTTAAAGAATAACATAGAGATAAAAATTAAAACTCAAATTAAATGGATTTTATTTAAGATTAATATTTAGTACAATCAGTAGGCTTAAAAAAAATTCTATTTTTAATTAAATCATAACCCACTAACATATTTACTTGTAATGAATTCCCAAAAATAGCGATCCCTCCTTCGTATACCGGAAATATGTTAAGGCAAATCAAATCATGAACCTTAACAAAGAATCTTTTAGGCCGCACCACCACATCGCCGCCGCCGGAAAAATGAAAAGTGATCGGAGAAAACTTTTTATAGCTGAAATTGTTTTTGAAACATAAATTGAATCCCCCCTGAGATGGATCATCAATCCGTTTCAAATTCCTTGCATTCTTTATTATATCTCGTTCTAATTTCTCGTAAATTCCATTCGGCAAATGGGTATAAGTCGCGCCGGAATCGATTATAATATTAGCTCCCTCGCCGGCGCCGGAACTACGCGGTTGGATTGATTTTGACGAATTACCGACCGTCACGTCTTCTAAGGTGAGGGTGTAGTGATAGTTAGTTCCGACCGAGAAAGGGGTCGAGACGACGCCTGGTTTGTCGTCGGAGAATGAATTCTCTCCAAATTTGATCTTACCCATGTTGGTTGTCTCCGTCGCCGTGGTCGTCCGATGATGATGTTTGGCAAAGCAATGAGCGAATCTTCCATTAGTTAGATTCTGCAACTGTTTGACAAGAGAAAGTGAATTAGCACCTAATCCAAGTATTCCAGATGCCGTCGACCAAAAAGGGCCGCCATTATCATGCCCACATCCGAAATTAATCCCGGGTATATCGCCGGAGCCGATTGAAAAAGTATCAGTGACGAGATCTCCGGTGGAAAAACCGCCGCCGCCGTAGAACGTTCCGAATTGGCATTTATGGATATACCCAAATCGACTAAATTCACAAGGAAAATAAAAGGAAGAGTAATTGCTTGTTGAAGTGCATATTGGTGATGTACAAGAGATTGTTTTGTAAGTTGAGGAATTAATGGAGTTAAAGACTAGACGTTTACGGGATTGATCGCAACCTGTACACGGCGAACATTGCGTCCAAATAAGGCTGCTTCCGGTATCGACGTCAAGGTAAAGGTCGAATGGTGGTGTTCCTATTGAGATCTTGACAAGATAAGCTCCACCCACATCGTATAAATTCTGGCCTGTTGTAGAATTGATGGAGCGATTGAAATGGGTTTGTCGAGCGATTGAGCGATTGAGCGATTTAGGGCGGCGAAAATGCGATCCTCGTGAGTTGCGGATGGGTTGTAGTAGGGAGAGAGAGAAGAGTAGTCGCGGTGGATTAGATTCGCCGTGAAAAGCTCGCCGTCGCCGCCGTGGACGGTGGCTTGAGTGATGATGATGAATACTTGTAAAGCTATTATGACGATGATGATGGCTGCCATTTTAGTTAGCTGGCAGAATTAGAGTAAGAAAAGTGGAGATTAATTTTGATTATGAAAAGCAATAAGTAGAAGAGAGGGAAAATAATACAAAAAAAAATTGTCCTTAAATATTATTTAATGACTTGTAAGGTTTTGGAAACTCAAATTTTTTTGTTAAAAAATTACCAATCTATTTTGGCAAAAAAATCTTTATTAAAATTTTTTAGTATGATATAAAAATTACTATTTTTTTGTCATGTATTTTTAATTATTATTATTTTTTTATCTAATTAAACTATACTTTTTTTATATTAACAATAACAATAATTATGATTGTGATCTAATTTTAATTTTAAAAAAGTGTTAATTTTGTGTGGATATATTAACTTGAATGAATTATATATATAATATATATATATTATGGGCCTACCCATAAAATTTGAGTAGAGTCCATTGGGTTTGAATAGAAATAAGATATTATATTCAAGAAGTCAATTGTCAATTTTAGAAACAAATATAAAAAAAAAATTAGATTCAAATTATTTTAAAAAAAATCGTTCAAATCTAGATTCGGGTTCTAAGTATTTCCAAACAATGTAATATATATAAAACCAGGTTTGATAATAGTTAGATACTAATATACATTCACATTTGACCTTTTTAAAATAACTAATTAAATTATTTTTATTATATTAAAATCTTTTACATATACATATAGGTTTAATTAATTAAACTAGCATTTAGCCCGTGCATTTCCACGAGTAATAATATAAAAAATCGTGAAAAAAATTACGGATAACATTTTTAATTTTATTTTTAACCGTTTTAAATTTATGGGTGGGTCAACACATAATCCGACCCAAATATCCATTTACTCAACATCATTATATATTAGTTAGTTAAAAAGTTGAACTTATATTAATATTAAAACGTCCCGCATTTATCAAATTAGGTGTTTGAATTTAATATATAAAGTCTTTGTACCCTAGTTGGTTAAAGAGTTGTACTTGTTTTTGTTAGGTTGAAAGTTCGAAACATACCTCTAGCATTTTTAATTTTATTTTTAACCGTTTTAAATTTAAAAACGGGTAAATCCATAATCCGACCCAAGTATCCAAATTAACCACAGCTCTCGACCCGAAATCCGGACACTTTAAAAATTAAGCATCATTATATATATATATATATATATATATATATTAGTTAGTTAAAAAGTTGAACTTATATTAATGTTAAAACGTCCCGCGTTTATCAAATTTGGTGTTGAATTTAAAATATAAAGTCTTTGTAGCCTAGTTGGTTAAAGAGTTGTACTTGTTTTGTTAGGTTGCAAGTTCGAAACATACCTCTAGCATTTTTAATTTTATTTTTAACCGTTTTAAATTTAAAAACGGGTAAACTCACAATCCGACCCAAGTATCCAAATTAACCACAGCTCTCGACCCGGCAATCCGGACACTTTAAAAATTAAGCATCATTATATATATATATATATTAGTTAGTTAAAAAGTTGAACTTATATTAATGTTAAAACGTCCCGCATTTATCAAATTTGGTGTTGAATTTAAAATATAAAGTCTTTGTAGCCTAGTCGGTTAAAGAGTTGTACTTGTTTTGTTAGGTTGCAAGTTCGAAACATACCTCTAGCATTTTTAATTTTATTTTTAACCGTTTTAAATTTAAAAACGGGTAAACCCACAATCCGACCCAAGTATCCAAATTAACCACAGCTCTCGACCCGGCAATCCGGACACTTTAAAAATTAAGCATCATTATATATATATATTAGTTAGTTAAAAAGTTGAACTTATATTAATGTTAAAACGTCCCGCGTTTATCAAATTTGGTGTTGAATTTAAAATATAAAGTCTTTGTAGCCTAGTTGGTTAAAGAGTTGTACTTGTTTTGTTAGGTTGCAAGTTCGAAACATACCTCTAGCATTTTTAATTTTATTTTTAACCGTTTTAAATTTAAAAACGGGTAAACTCACAATCCGACCCAAGTATCCAAATTAACCACAGCTCTCGACCCGGCAATCCGGACACTTTAAAAATTAAGCATCATTATATATATATATATATTAGTTAGTTAAAAAGTTGAACTTATATTAATGTTAAAACGTCCCGCGTTTATCAAATTTGGTGTTGAATTTAAAATATAAAGTCTTTGTAGCCTAGTCGGTTAAAGAGTTGTACTTGTTTTGTTAGGTTGCAAGTTCGAAACATACCTCTAGCATTTTTAATTTTATTTTTAACCGTTTTAAATTTAAAAACGGGTAAACCCACAATCCGACCCAAGTATCCAAATTAACCACAGCTCTCGACCCGGCAATCCGGACACTTTAAAAATTAAGCATCATTATATATATATATATTAGTTAGTTAAAAAGTTGAACTTATATTAATGTTAAAACGTCCCGCGTTTATCAAATTTGGTGTTGAATTTAAAATATAAAGTCTTTGTAGCCTAGTTGGTTAAAGAGTTGTACTTGTTTTGTTAGGTTGCAAGTTCGAAACATACCTCTAGCATTTTTAATTTTATTTTTAACCGTTTTAAATTTAAAAACGGGTAAACTCACAATCCGACCCAAGTATCCAAATTAACCACAGCTCTCGACCCGGCAATCCGGACACTTTAAAAATTAAGCATCATTATATATATATATATTAGTTAGTTAAAAAGTTGAACTTATATTAATGTTAAAACGTCCCGCGTTTATCAAATTTGGTGTTGAATTTAAAATATAAAGTCTTTGTAGCCTAGTCGGTTAAAGAGTTGTACTTGTTTTGTTAGGTTGCAAGTTCGAAACATACCTCTAGCATTTTTAATTTTATTTTTAACCGTTTTAAATTTAAAAACGGGTAAACCCACAATCCGACCCAAGTATCCAAATTAACCACAGCTCTCGACCCGGCAATCCGGACACTTTAAAAATTAAGCATCATTATATATATATAGATTAGTTAGTTAAAAAGTTGAACTTATATTAATGTTAAAACGTGCCGCGTTTATCAAATTTGGTGTTGAATTTAAAATATGAAGTCTTTGTAGCCTAGTTGGTTAAAGAGTTGTACTTGTTTTGTTAGGTTGCAAATTCGAAACATACCTCTAGCATTTTTAATTTTATTTTTAACCGTTTTAAATTTAAAAACGGGTAAACCCACAATCCGACCCAAGTATCCAAATTAACCACAGCTCTCGACCCGGCAATCCGGACACTTTAAAAATTAAGCATCATTATATATATATATAGAGATTAGTTAGTTAAAAAGTTGAACTTATATTAATGTTAAAACGTGCCGCGTTTATCAAATTTGGTGTTGAATTTAAAATATGAAGTCTTTGTAGCCTAGTTGGTTAAAGAGTTGTACTTGTTTTGTTAGGTTGCAAATTCGAAACATACCTCTAGCATTTTTAATTTTATTTTTAACCGTTTTAAATTTAAAAACGGGTAAACCCACAATCCGACCCAAGTATCCAAATTAACCACAGCTCTCGACCCGGCAATCCGGACACTTTAAAAATTAAGCATCATTATATATATATATAGAGATTAGTTAGTTAAAAAGTTGAACTTATATTAATGTTAAAACGTCCCGGGTTTATCAAATTTGGTGTTGAATTTAAAATATAAAGTCTTTGTATCCTAGTTGGTTAAAGAGTTGTACTTGTTTTGTTAGGTTGCAAGTTCGAAACATACCTTTAGCATTTTTAATTTTATTTTTAACCGTTTTAAATTTAAAAACGGGTAAACCCACAATCCGACCCAAGTATCCAAATTAACCACAGCTCTCGACCCGGCAATCCGGACACTTTAAAAATTAAGCATCATTATATATATATAGATTAGTTAGTTAAAAAGTTGAACTTATATTAATGTTAAAACGTCCCGCGTTTATCAAAATTTGGTGTTGAATTTAAAATATAATGTCTTTGTAGCCTAGTTGGTTAAAGAGTTGTACTTGTTTTGTCAGGTTGCAAGTTCGAAACATACCTCTAGCATTTTTAATTTTATTTTTAACCGTTTTAAATTTAAAAACGGGTAAACCCACAATCCGACCCAAGTATCCAAATTAACCATAGCTCTCGACCCGGCAATCCGGACACTTTAAAAATTAAGCATCATTATATAGATTAGTTAGTTAAAAAGTTGAACTTATATTAATGTTAAAACGTCCCGCGTTTATCAAATTTGGTGTTGAATTTAAAATATAAAGTCTTTGTAGCCTAGTTGGTTAAAGAGTTGTACTTGTTTTGTTAGGTTGCAAGTTCGAAACATACCTCTAGCATTTTTAATTTTATTATTAACCGTTTTAAATTTAAAAACGGGTAAACCCACAATCCGACCCAAGTATCCAAATTAACCACAGCTCTCGACCCGGCAATCCGGACACTTTAAAAATTAAGCATCATTATATATATATAGATTGGTAGAAGGGTACCGAGTCGATTTGGATTTCAAATCTTAGATCTCATATGCCTATTTGTGAACGGGAAAAATTAATTCGTTTGGATTGATTTATATTAAATTTATTAAATTTGTATTCCAAACTATAAAATACGATCAAATATGAGATTGATTCAAACTAATTTTTTATATATATATTTGTAAATGTAACTTGAAATTATTAAATAATTTTAAATTAATTGAATTATTCAAATTTAATTCTAATTAAACTCAAGCCCAATTTAATTCAAACCAAAATAGTTAATCCAATTTCGTAATTCAAATATTGACAAATAGAGTTAAAGAAGTTATCCGATTAGTCCATTAAATGTTCACTCTTGAATTAAGAAAATTTTAATTACTTAATTTATTTTATTATTTAATGTTTAATATGTTTAATTATGAAAAAAATAAAATTAATTTGTTATTATTATAATTAATTTTGTTTTTTTATAATTTAAATTTGAATTTGAAAAAAAAATCTTGTTGACTATCCAATCCGAATTTAATTCGATCCGGATTGAAATCCGATCTAATCTCAATCTAATCCCAAATATCCAACCCGGATTAGTATTCCAAATTCGAATTGAATTGAATTTCAGATTAATCCAATCCATGCTCACCCATATTAATTGTTATCCCGGTCCGCAAATCCGGTTCACCTAGCCAGCCAAAACCATTTATGTATGTTCGAGTTAAGGGTGTCATTATCGTTCCCTGTGTAGCGGTTCGATATCTTATCCTCACTGAAATCCTGAATTTGAACATATTATGAGACTCATTTAATTCGTGTTAAATTGGTTAAGTGTATTTACGAAAAATATGTTTAATCGATGTAAAGAATTGATAGATAGAAATGGGAAAGAAGTGTTAATAGAAGAAGAAAAAGGATGTCATTGTAGAGGTCCCTAGTATATAGGTGGCCATTGATATAATAAACAGTTAGATGGCATGATCAACTAAAGCTGCCTGCTTGCTTTCCAACTGTTTTTATTATCTTTCTCTCTCTGACAGCACATCACACAGCTTAACTTTGGTTTCATCGATCCTAAGAGACTCGATACGCCCAGACCTGGCCCATCTCTTCTCTCTCTCTCTCTTTCCTTCCTTCTTTCTTCTTTGGCGGATTTATCAAAGCCCTCACTCTCTCTCTAGTCGCGCTTCTTCAAAATCTACATCCTCCATCTCTCAAATCTGAGAATCAAACAACTGCATTGTCGATTTATCTCTCTAATCTCCTATCAATGGCTTCCTCTCTTCCTTCTACTGCTTCAGCTACCTTAGCAAAGACCAATTCTTCCGCCTTAACTGCTGCATCCCACGCCCATCATCATTCTCCTTCCAAAGTCTCTTTTCGCCTCTCTCCCAAGCCCAAGCTTCGCTTCTCGCTCAAGGTACGTCCAATTTCTTCTATTCTTCAGATCGGTAACTCTTTAGGGATCATCATTTCTGAAGTTAATCGCTTTTCTTTACTCTGTTTCATATATCACAAGATCGACAGACCGTAGTTGCAATTTTGTTTCATTTCTTCACTCCTATTCCTGGTTTCTGATACTTTGACTGTAATTTCTCTAAATAATGATAAGTTGTAGAGATTAACATCATGCATTCTCTTTAACATTATTACTTAATGATTAGTTACTTGTGTTTGTAGTTCACTTCAATAGTTGAGCTATACTAACAAAAATTCTTCAAATCAAAGTTTAAATCTCATGCTTTTCCACAAAAGAAGTTTCATTCTTCCACCCCAAACGCCCATCCTCTCAAAATTGAATTGTTTGAAAAAAAATCATATCTTGGATTTAACATTTTGTTGCTTAATCACAAATCATCATTTGCCAATTGTTTGAATTTTGTTATTTCATCTAGAACTAGGTTGTTTGGTATAGAAGATTGTCTTGCTAATGGTGGGGCCTTCAACAAAGAAATTTTCAAAGGGGGTTTGATGCATCATATTTGTAGATCTTAAAAACTAGTCCTTGTTGTTTCACTTGCTTGAAACTTCTGCAGGATGAGGTGTAATATTTTGCAATATGAACAGCTATGGGGAATTCCTTATATACTGATGCTGTTTTAATTGTCATTATAATACTAATAACTCATGTTTTGTTAACATTGTTTCATTAGCATATCTCTGGAAATGTTGTACTCATTTATTTCATATGAAATCTGTGTAATAGGGATTGAAGCCCGGATGGAATCGGCCTTGTATTGTGAGAGCACAACTTACCGAGGTAAGCTTCTCTATGTTGTTTCCAATAGAAAATCTTTTTATTTTGTACCTTTATTAACAAGTTTGTGGAGCTATCTGTTGCAATAAAGGTTGTGGTTGATGAAAAATTGGCTACATCAACAAAGGATGTAAAACCATCTGAGGATCCATCTTCTCCAGTCTTGGCTTCTGAGGAGTCAATTTCTGAATTCATTACTCAAGTTTCTAATCTAGTCAAGTATGTCTGTCTATCTTTGATTGCACTAGTCCATATTTTTACTCAATTAAAAGAGATATTAATTTATCCATTTTCTGTAGGCTAGTTGACTCCAAGGATATTGTGGAGTTACAGTTAAAACAGCTGGATTTTGAACTCTTAATCCGTAAAAAAGAAGCCATACCTGTACCAGCATCTTCTGCTCCTGTTATGATGCATGCATCTCCACAAGCACCACCTGCTTACCAAATGCCTGCGGTTCCAGCAACTCCAGCAGCACCAGTACCTAGACCTGCAACTCTTGCTTTGCCACCTGCTCCTGAACCTTCTAAATCATCCCATCCACCTCTCAAATCTCCCATGGCTGGGACATTCTATAGAAGTCCAGCACCTGGTGAACCACCCTTTGTGAAGGTGATTCTTGGTGTAAAAGTTTTTAATAAGAATTTGAAAATAAGTAGATGATAAGCTGACGTGAGAGCTTTTATTTGTGGAAATAACCTCAGGTTGGAGACAAAGTTCAGAAGGGACAGGTTCTCTGTATCATTGAAGCCATGAAGTTGATGAATGAAATAGAGGTTAGTATCATTGAGCTTTTACTTGACATGTTAGGTTTTAGGGAACTGTTGAAGGAATACAAAGAGAAACTAAAGATTCTTTGTTGTTATTGATTGCTTAGAAAGTGATAAAAAAAAAAACTAGGTTCCTTCCTTTTTCTTTTGTCACTTATTGGCAAACAAAACTATTTTTTTGTGGGTTAAAGCTGTCCTTTTCTCATCTGATATAATTGCTAAATTGTTACTTTTAAACATGGCTGAATCTGAAGTCTGAAATATTTATCTGGCCTTCATATTAGGAAGGAAGATACAGATTGCAACCAACAGAAGTTTCCTTCGCAATGAAATAAAACTAACAGTACAAAAGATTATTTTAAATAAACCTACATCATTCTTGGAATAATTAATTAAACTAGCACAATGGGAGGTCAAGTTATAGGCAACAAAGAAAGAAACTAAATTAATAATAATAAAAAAAATTCCAATATAGGCACTTGGAAAATGCAAACAAATAATAAGCCTAGTTTGATAATTCCACATATACCAAATGGTGTTGTATCTGTTTCTTAACCTTAGAGATTGTGATATCAACCAACAACAGTTTTATATCAAATGGTCTTTCTTGTATCTCTTTCAAATTAATTGGCGGTTTTGTCCACGAGACCCAACCACACATACAAATTTACTAATACATATGTAGTTTTGAGTGGATGCTTTTAGACCCGATTAAGAAACTTTCTGGGTTTTGTTTTGTTTTGTTTTGTTTTGTTGATGATAAAGGCTGATCAATCCGGAACCATAGTTGAAGTTATTGCAGAAGATGGCAAACCTGTCAGTTTTGAGACAGTGAGTAAACACTAACATGTTTTGATGTCTTGATTATCTATCTACTTTATTATTCTAATTGACTGCATTCTAATAATAAAATGTTAATAATTATGCAGCCTCTTTATGTGATTGCACCCTAGAGAAGGAGAAAGAACAACTGTTACACCTGTATAAGCTGCTGCTGCTGCTGCTGATATTAGGAAAGGTTGGTACTTGTTGGGTTTTGCTGTTTTTATGGTTTTTGTTTCTTTTTACTGAAATTAGAATCTGTGATGGTTATGGATAGAGAAAGCAAACTAGAAAGAAATTAGATCTTGATTTGGCACTTTCTTCTACCTTGTTATTTGAATTAGAAAGTTTATTAAGCTGGAGCTGAGTTTTAAATTTTAAAAAAATAAAAGAGTACTATGCATCTGCATATTAATCATGTATTTTGCAGACTTTTAAGGTAATTTTTCATGTGAATTATTTATATTAGAGTAAAAGCATGTCAAGTAATTCTTTTTTCTTTACATAATCTTCTTCATTCTGTCTTAGTGAATTTTCTTATATGAATTATTAAAGCTTCAATTTCAATTAGAGTTGAAACAAAAGCTTTCATCCATTATAATTTCCTCTGCTCAAACATGTTCTTCTCCAACCAAACCAGACCGACCATTTAAAGGCTCTTTCTTCTTCATGGGCCGATCCTCTAATGAACTCCGCTGCTTTACTCATCATAATAACAAAATCATGAACGGAGGAAAGAACAAGCGCCCGTTTCTCTCCATCTCATCAAGCCTCTTCACCACCCTTTTGTTTGTCGTCCTCTTCACCGTCGCCGCCCTTCTTCTCCTTCACAGTACCCCAACCGTCACCGCCTCCCTTCCACATAAACCCTGGACCGGAGACCTCCGCACCGCTGAATTCGCATGGAACCGTCTCTCCTTAGACGAGGACTTCAATCTTCCCCCGCAGGACATGCTAAAGATCGCAGTTTTCTCAAGGAAATGGCCTTCAGGATCCACCCCCGGCGGAATGGAACGTCACGCCCGCACCCTCCATTCCGCCCTCGCCAGCCGTGGCCATGAAGTTCACGTCTTCACCTCTTCCACGTCTAAACCGGTCACCATATCGCCTGTTCCTAATTCCCCAATCGTCCATTCCCACGTAGACGAATCCGAGCCGGGAAAGTGGCAGTACAAGAAGGCGTGGGAGCAGTACAAACTCGAGAACGGAAACGGACGCCCGTTCGACGTTGTCCATTCTGAGAGCGTTGCGCTCCCGTACTTCATGGCTCGACTTCTCCCCAATCTTGCTGTATCATGGCACGGGATAGCCCTGGAAAGCCTGTCGTCGGCGATCTATCAGGACTTAGTCCGACCGGTTGACCAACCGATGTCGGCGGCGTTCAACGCCAGCTTACAAACGTTGATCCCGAAAGTTCTCAATGAAATCAGATTCTTCAAGAACTACCAACACCATGTTGCTACCAGCGACAGCTCGGGCGAGATGCTGAGAGACGTTTACCAAATCCCTTCCAAGAGAGTCCACGTGATCATTAACGGGGTCGATAACAACGAATTCAATTATGATAAAAAACAAGGTCAAAACTTTAGAACAGAAATCGGCATCCCGAATAATAACGTTACCTTGGTTTTTGGTGTAGCGGGGAGGCTAGTGAAAGACAAAGGCCACCCTTTACTATTCGAAGCCTTTTCGAATCTTCGAACCAAACACCCGAACATTTACTTAATCGTGGCAGGGTCGGGTCCGTGGGAGGAAAGGTATAAGGAATTGGGTGATCAAGTGATCATATTGGGATCATTGAAACCATCTGAGTTAAGGGTGTTCTACAATGCTATCGACATCTTCGTCAACCCAACTCTTAGGCCTCAAGGGCTTGACTTAACCTTAATGGAAGCCATGATGAGTGGGAAGCCGGTGATGGCATCGCGATTTCCAAGCATAAAGGGAACTATCGTAGTGAATGAGGAATTCGGGTTTATGTTTGCTCCGAATGCCGAGGAGCTGGAAGCGACAATGGAGGTGGTGGTGGCGGAGGGGCCGGAGAGGATGGCGAGGAGGGGGAAGGCCTGTAGGGAGTACGCGGCTTCGATGTTTACGGCTAGTAAGATGGCTTTGGCTTATGAGAGGTTGTTTTTGTGCATTAAGAATGACACATTTTGTGTCCACCATCCACATTCCATTTAATTAATTAACTAATTAAATCACTCTTTACAATTGATCAAAATTTATGTTTTTAAGACCATAAGAATTATGTCAATTTCTTAACCTGAACTTTTGGGCTAATCCATAAACTATACTATATGCATGCACTTGTTAAAAGTATATTCATAAACATATTCAATGCATTTTTCTATATATATTTCACAAATTAATTTGATCACAATTAAATAATATAATATTAATATATTTATTTTATTTTAATTTAAATGGTGATATTTATCCTCTTAAAACACTTATTCATTTTAACTATCCTAATGAGTTAAACAATAATAATAATAATTTATACAATAATTTCATTAATTAATATATTTAAGACAAAAACTAATTAAGGAAACCTACCAATTTAAACAAAAACTAACACGCTATTGCATGTTCAACATGTATGCATGCAAAAACAAATTGTGTCCATTGTTTTTGGAATAAAGAGACATTTATATATTAAAAAAAAGGTCTTAATAAGTTGTTCAATGCCATAAAAAATTCTCTTAATATATATATAACAATTATTGTAATGGTTGAGTTTAAAATAAAGATAATTTTAATTAATATTATTTAACTAAATTGAATTTCATTAATTAGTAAAAGCATGCAAAGTGAGGCTCTAATGATGTTGTAGCCTCGTTCGGCCTTTTCATCATCATGTCCTGTTTTTCTTCTTTTTTAAATTATCCTCTTTAGTGAATTTTTTTACGTGATTTTTTTTTTTATCCAGTCATAAATATTAATTGGTAATTTCAGCCCCAACTAAAAGCTTGTATCCTACATATTATTCGATTCTTTCAATTTATTCTATAAGCCAAAAAAAATAATTTATTTTATTAAATTGATACTCATAATAAACTCATATTCCATTGAATCTGATAATTAACCATTTAAACATTCTATTTACGAAATCGATAATATATGTTTGATTTTTTTTTATCAAACCAAATATTTTTTAATAAAAAAACTCAAATAAACAGATCATCAAACAAGCTATAATAATTAATTTGTGAGTGGTAGTAGTGCTTTGACACCAAGCTAAGAGAAAGTCAAAAGAGGAAGCATGAGATTTAATTCAATTCAAATACTTGCATCACAAAACACTTGAAATCAGCCTAACCCCTTTTTTCATTTTTCTTTTTTATTAATACTTTTAAATATTATATATAATATAATAATTTTCCACTTTCATTTAATTTAATTTAATTAATATATCGATCAGTCAACTTTCTTGTTATAAATGATAATGCCTTCAGTCTCCACACTGCCGGCTTACTTTGTGGAAACTCGATCCTCCTTTACATGCACTCTAAGCAACTTCACGAGTCAACTCACTGAGCCATAATGATTTTGACTATTATAAAGTTCAAAAATCAACATTTTTTTTATTTAATATTAAATTTGAATCCTTTAAAAAAATAATATCTAATTACTTAAAGTTTTGTTTTAGAAATCATTTCAGTTTTTACATATATTTCATCATAAAAAAGTAAGTGATCGATGTCAATATTAAATGGAAGAGTTGAATATATATTTAGTTAAATGATGTTGATATACACTTCCAAATAAATAAATTGGACTCATCTAATCATTGTTAGTTAATTCTTAATAAGAAAATGAACACTTTTAAAATGATGTAGCTTCTAGAAAAAAATAAAAATAAAAAATAATAATATTATTAAAGCTTCAATTTCAATTCGACTTAAAAGAAAAGTTTCATCCATTATAATTGAGCTAACATGTTATTATTCTACATAAGTATTAATCTGGTCACTGTGCGTTCTTAATAATGCCAAACTGACCTTCACATCGATCTATTAATAATAATATATATTTTATACTTATTTGAGACCACTAAGAAATAAAAATTACACGAATATATATTTTATACATAATTTGAATCATAAGCTAGACAAAAAAAATGACATGTAAATAATTTATTTTCTCCTAAATCACGTTTAATTATACTACTAAATACTAATTACTGCTAGCTGGTGGATGCTATATTTATATCACTAAAATGTTTAAAAAATAAAATTGATCATATGCATAATAGAACAAAAATATATATATATAATTTATATTAGGATACAAAGGAAGCCAGACAATATATAATTAATATTAACTTTAATTTTGAATATAATTAATCAATTTCTCATATATAATAAGAAATATTATGCATGGCTATTTTTGGACTCGTTTCCGTTATTATTTGTTTTTTAGTTGTAAAGGATTGATTTGAATTTTAAGATTTGCTTACATGTAAATTTTTTTTGACAACCAATAATTTAGTTTTTCTAAGTTTTTTATTTTTTAAGACTATTTCTCATTAATTTAATTACTTATTATTGTGAAGATGGCCGAAGAGTAATTTCTATTCCATAAAATTGGACTTGTGAATTTAATTAACAAAAACATTTTTATTTGACATTGTTGACATATAGTATAGGCGACTCAACTAATATATAATTTATAAATTCAATTGTAAATTAATTATTCCTTTCTTGAATATAATAGGTTCAAATTAAATTTGAGAATAGTTTTTTGGGGTGTTCTAGGCGGAAAAAAAATGATTTTGTTTTTATTTGAAAGCATATAATGTTAGAATTATCCTAATTAGATCCTAATTTAATGTGTGAGAAATTAAAATTTGAATGTGGCGGAAACGTACTTTAATTAATCACATGAATCTTCTCTTTCCTTGTAATAGAAAAAGTCTTAAATCTTATATTTCTTTAGACTTTCTTTATGTGGAATGGATCTTTCAATTGATGAGTAAGTCAATAGGTTTCTCTCTCTGTTGATGGGGACGCAAAGGATAATTGACGTTACATCAAATGAGGACCATTACCGTTACATATAACCAACAATAAATTAGTTATTATGGTTTGACAATTTCTAATTTAGCCCCTTCATAAAATTAGAAATATCACTTAGGTATCCTCACTTTATATTCATGACAAATACACCCATAAACCATAAACTTAATTTCACATTAGATCACATTATTTTGGCTTATATTAAATATGATACATGCACAATTATTTATTATACAAGTGACCCTAAAAATTCCAACATATAATAGTTATATATATTAAATTTTATAAATCATGGCATGAAAAAATAAAAATACAAACCCAACATAGTTCGTAGATATCTCTGTCCTATTTTACCGACTTTTCAGTATGAACGTTAAAATAATAGTAATATGTATAATGATATATATCTAACGATTACAATTATAAAAAAATCGAGAATTTTTCTCCAAGACTACTTATATAACAAAATAATATAATTTAGTTCCATACTTATTATAGTAAACTATTAAGATTGTAGATTAAAATCTTATAAAGATTGATAGATTTTTAGATAGGATGCTCTAGATGACTCCATAGGCATGGACGAATGTAGCAATGAGCTGGTTCCTTAATTTTTTTAATATGTATATAATAAAATTAAAAAATTCAGAGATCCTTGGTTCTCACTCCATTTTAATGGTTCTCACTACTTTCTAAATATATACCCTGTATATATACATATAATATTCTAATATTTGAATCCTTGTTTATTTGCAATAATTTGTTTATGAAAATCTTAAATTAGTGAAATATTTTACTAATTTTTTATTATTTAATTATTTTCATTTTCATTTATATTTATATTTATATTTTTTATTTTTACTTCTCAAAATAAAAAGATCTCATCTTTAAAAAAACAAATTATAATTCCCCTCCCTAATATCTATTTTCTTAGTTATCTATATTAGATTTATAACTGTTTTGATTTTATTATATTTAATTAAATATCACAACTTTAAAAAATTATAATATTAACATTATTTAATTTTTATTTTAATTTTTTTCTTAATTATTTAATAAAATATTTACTTAATTTTAAAATTATAATTCTTACTCTTATAAGCAAACATATTTAGTAATGAACCCTGAATAGAATTTCGCAATAAATAGAGAATAATTTTTTTTAATTATTTGACACTTTATATTAAACGAAATTTAGGCAATAATGTTAATATATATTTTATTATTAATAAATTTTATATTTTAAAATTGTATATAGTTTAACTTATTTAAATATTATAATATAATATTTTTTTATATATAATTTATTACGAAACATTTAAGCCCACCTCATTACAAATTCCTGGATCGGGTCCCGGATTTTAACCTAATAATTTTTTTTTGTTTTTTATAAACTAAAAAAACATGTGTTTTATTTGAAAAAGTGAAAAAGTAATAAAAATAGTTGATGTTTATATAGTTAGTCTAACCCAGACACATGGACGCACTAAAAGGGCGTGTTAAACGCACTGAGATATAGAGAGAGAATGGGACCAAAGCCGGCCAACCCGCCAAAATGCAAATGCGTGTTTACCTTCTTCCACTTCCACCCACAAGAAGAAACCTCTCAATCTCTCTCTAACTTTACTTCACTTTTCAGCTTCCTCAATTTCCATTCTCCTTCTCCTTCTTCTTCATCCAAAAAATCCCACAAAAACCCATCCATCCGCCAATCCTCAAATCATGAATTCCGATTCTTTACCATGATGAACGGAGGAAAGAACAAACGCCCGCTTCTCTCTCTATCATCAAGTCTCGCCACCACCCTCTTCTTCGTCCTCCTTTTCACAGTCCCCGCCCTCCTCCTCCTCCACACCCCAACCGCCATCACCTGCGCCGCCCTCTCTTCCTTCCCAACCAAATCCTGGACCGGAGACCTCCGTTCCGCCGAATTCTCCTGGAACCGTCTCTCCTTCACCACAAATCTCAATCCTCCACCCCCCTCCATCCTTAAAATCGCCGTCTTCTCCAGAAAATGGCCTGCCGGTTCCGCCCCCGGCGGAATGGAACGTCACGCCCACACCCTCCACTCCGCCCTCGCTAGCCGCGGACATGAAGTTCACATCTTCACTTCCCCCATGAACAAACACATACCCAAATCACCCAACTCCCCGATCATCCATTGCCATGACGATTCAGAGCCGGGAAGGTGGCGATATAACAAGGCCTGGGAACAGTATGAAATCGAGAACGCAAACGGCCGTCCGTTTGACGTCGTACATTCAGAAAGTGTTGCGCTACCGCACTTCATGGCGAAACTCCTTCCAAATCTCGCTGTATCATGGCACGGAATAGCATTAGAAAGCGTTTCATCGTCGTTATACCAAGACTTAATCAGACCGGCAGGAGAACCCATGTCGCCGTCGTTCAACTCCAGCTTGCAAACTATGATCCCGAAAGTTCTCACCGAAATCAGATTCTTCAAGAACTACCAACACCACGTCGCCATCAGCGATAGCTGCGGCGAGATGTTGAGAGACGTTTACCAAATCCCTTCCAAGAGAGTCCACGTGATCGTTAACGGGATCGATAACAAGGAATTCAATGAAGATAAAACCCTAGGTCAAAAGTTTAGATCGAAAATCGGAATCCCGAGTAACGCTAGCTTAGTTTTCGGTGTAGCGGGGAGGTTAGTGAAAGACAAAGGCCACCCATTACTCTTTGAAGCCTTCTCCAATCTTCGAACCAAAAACCCGAATATTTACCTAATCGTAGCCGGGTCGGGTCCTTGGGAAGGAAGGTACAAGGAATTGGGTAATCAAGTGATTGTTTTGGGATCATTAAAACCATCTGAGTTAAGGGCATTCTACAACGCGATCGACATATTCGTGAACCCTACGCTCCGGCCGCAAGGGCTGGACCTAACCCTAATGGAGGCCATGATGAGTGGGAAGCCGGTGATGGCGTCGAGGTTTCCAAGCATAAAGGGTACGATCGTAGTGGATGAGGAATTCGGGTTTATGTTTGCTCCGAATGCGGAGGAGCTTGAGGCGGCGATGACGACGGCGGTGGCGGAGGGACCGGGGAGGATGGCGAGGAGAGGAAAGGCTTGTAGAGATTATGCAACTTCGATGTTTACGGCTAGTAAGATGGCTTTGGCTTATGAGAGTTTGTTTTTGTGTATTAAGAATGAAACGTTTTGTGTTTATCCACATCATTAGCATATAGCTAAATTAATTGTTAACTTATTTATACTTGTGATTTCACATTTGTTTACTATTTTATATCAAATATTTCCTTGTAAGATTGTTCATTATTATGTTTAATAAAATTACCCATTACAAAAGTTGAATATTTCAATATAATTCATGTATGAATGACGCCAAAAAGAGAATGAGTTGGAATAGGGATTCCAATTCTAGAAACTAACATTCATGACATGCATGTGACATGTTCCTTTTCAAAATATGGATAAAACATTTTTCACAATTTATAAATTAATAAACCAAAACAATGATTATTTTTTTAAAAATTATATGATATAATTAGTAAGAACAAATTAAGAGTTACTTATTTAAAATTGAGTAATGTTAATTATTCTTAAAAATAAATCCCATCACAAAAAATATTTATTCTACTTTTTTTTTTGAAAAATATCTTAACAATAATAGTTCAAATAATCTCTAACAAATATTTGTGTATATAGTGAAAAATGTGCACACATGATATTTGGTTAAAATACTGGAAAATTTATATGGAATTAATTGTATTTTTAAAGCCCACAATAATTGAACCAATTTATTAGACAGAATATTTGGGCTTGCATCAGCCTACCAATCCGAAGTCCAAAGTCCAAACTACATATATTCATAAGCCATTTAAAAAAAGGTTAAAAAATAATTTAACAATTGTAACTTCGTCATTATTTTTGGAGATATTTTATTTCAGTCAATAGTGAAGAGTATCATTAAAAAAATATTATTTATATTTTATTTTCAATTTAAGTGACCGTTACAAGTTACGAATCAACGATTTATTTACACTCACATCACGAACGACTACCCAATGATTGGTAGCTAAGTAATGATTGGTAGCTAAGTATATAAGAGAACGGATTCAAGAATTTGAGTTTGGATGAGTTTAAAAAAAAAATGGAAGATCTTAAAAAAAATTAACAAAAAATTAAAAATAAAACGAGAATAAATAAAGATAAATTTTATCTTTTAAAAAAACAAATAAAAAGATAGTATATCAAATTAAAAAATCTAAGAAATTTATATTGAAAATTTTCAAGCCCATATAAATATATATTAGAAATTGTGAAAATCTCTTAAAAGCCACAACTCACATGTCCTTGTGCTATTACAACCACTACACCTATTTTTTTTTTTTTTTTTTAGTATATATATATTTTTAATATAGTTATTTTTATTAAAACTGAAAACTCCAAAAACAAAAATGATCAAAATTAAAAGAATAAATATCAAAGCGATAAGATTATGATACACCATTACAGATGAGACCAAAGAATAATAACAAACCTCAACAAAAAGTGATGTTTCTCAAAATAAGATAATTCCTAGATTTCGCAAAACAAGATAACTCAAATTGATAGCCTTAAATCAGTGACTATTGTCACGGGCAGAAACTCGGTCACCGAATATTCTCTCGTCCCGCGCGGCACTATGATAGATTGCCACAATCCTAGCTAGTCAGCCTTCTAAAATATGCAAGAAGATGGAACAATTTGAGAGAGAAAGATCTTGGAGAATATCTTGTTTATTGATTACAAGAGTGAGGTATTACAAGTATTGAGTTGAGTTCCTTGTCTTGGGTTATGGCCAAGACTTGTTTATATACAAGTGTATGGATCATTCTAGATCCTCCTAGACCTAGTGTTTTCTAGACACTTCTATTACCTAACCTAGACCCAAGAATTCCTAGAGATTTCTAGAGAATTCTACTAACACCTATAAATGAGAACTCCTAGAGAATTCTAGAGAGTTCTCCACCTTACATACAAAAAGGAACTTCCTAGAGAATTCTAGAAAGTTCCATGACCCTATTTACAAAAGAGGAACTCCTAGAGAATTCTAGAGAGTTCCATAACCTCATTCACAAAAGGGGAACTCCTAGAGAAATCTAGAGAGTTCCATGACCGACCAAAATCCAGGAACTCCTAGAGGATTCTAGATAGTTCCATAAGTGACCACAACAATCCGGAATATTCTAGAAAATGCACCTTGTGGGCTTGTCATGTGCACCCCATACCAATGGGCCGTGACACTATGCATTTGAACAACTTGTGTCTATCTACTATTATCCAATGTCTTGTCGAAATTTATGATGTGTTGCAGTTTGGACCGCTAAATTAATTATTCCTTTAAATAAATAGTCATAATTACTAGTTGTTTAATTATTTAAATTTCAAGATTTTAGTTCAATTTCATTACAATCATATAATTGGATATTGTAACTTTAAAGGGATTTGTGATCCTTTATTTAAGTGGGGTTAAATAATAAATAGGAAAAAAAGTGCATTTTCACATGTTTTTAAAGATAATGTTGTACTGAGGGAATTATATATGACTGATTTAATTAAGAAATTCATTTCAAAGTTAAAGATGATATTATTATATAATTTGAAATGATATATGGGTGGACCACGTAGGACGAATTATTAAATATAGTCTTCATTTAGTTTAGTTGGTAGCTTCTTATCATTATTTTGCTGCTATGTCTCATAATTATATAATCTAACATTTATGATTCTTCATTTTAAAACTTTAATTAAATAATTTTACCTTTATAATGCAATTATTCTTTACACATTAATAAACTAAGCTCTAACTTTTGTTTATTAGACTTATGTATTCAAACCCTAACTTATATTTCAAAAATCTAACATTGTTCACATGTTAATTAGTCATTTGTTTAAAGTTGGAATTCAATAAATTTTCAACAAAGATTTTGTTATCAATTTTATGAGAAAAATCATTCGACACCATGAATAGTAATTCTATTTTATCGAATTAATATATTTTTACACTATTTTACATTTTAATAAAGACAAAAGGAATTACTTCTCACAAATAGTACAATGAAACTAATTATTAACTTTTCCAATTAACCATCATTATTTTAACCATCATTACAATACAATAAATATAGTATTTATTTTCTCTTTACCCAAAACTATAAGTCACACCAATATCATTCTAATAATTGTTTTTCTCTCATTAGTCATGATTTTTAATCTTCATTTTTATTTTTTTTAACCTTACTTCAACTTTTATCTTCAACATTCTCTCTAGTTTTGTTCTTCAACTTCTATCTTCAACATTCTCTCTAATTTTGTTCTTCAACTTCTATCTTCAACATTCTTTCTTGTTTTTGTTCAACATCTACAATATAACTATGTAAGTAAGTAATGTTTTCATTTGAGTTTTTCAAATTTCGATATTATTAATTTAATGTTATTTATTATTTAATAAAGTTATGCTTGTTCTTTAACTTTTATAATCCTATACTTATTTATTAACTTAATTTTCGATCTCTATTTTGTAATTTCTTCTTCCATTTTAGCAGCAACAAATGTGACATTTCTATAACTTCTACAAGACTCGCTTCAAGAAGAATATGTTTTTTTTGTGAGAAAATTGTCTTGTTGATGAATATTTTGAAGTTTATGTTTAATTAAGTATATATTGTTGTGTCTGTTTTAAGTTTATTTATTTATATTTTGTGGTATGAATGAATTTATATTATGTAGTATGAATGATATTGTTGTTTAAGTATCCAATATTTATTAATATTTTTTTTGGTCAATTATATTTTGTAATAACATATTAGTTAAGATATTAGATTTAATTTATAATAATTTAAAATTATTTTAGTCTGAATATGTTAATTAAAAAAATATATTTTTTAATATTTTGTATATTTTAAAAATAATAAATATAATTTTACACTTTAATCGGGTAATGGGGTACCTGTCGGGTATCGGGTACCCTACAAATCGGGAATGATGATCTAAATAGAGATACCCGTCGGTTTGAAGTTGGGGTCGGGTATTAAAATAAAAATCGAGTTCGGGGATGAGTATTTCACTAGCCGACGAGTAGGGTACCCGTTGCCATCTCTAATCAATCTAGACATATTGGGCTTAGGGCTCAAGTTAGTTTTAACTTATCTTTAAAATATAAATAATAATAATAATAATTCTGAAAATAATAATAATAATGATAATGATATTTTTTAAAATAAATAATAATATTAATCATTCTAATAATAATTATTATAATGATTATGAAAATAATAATAATAATAATAATAATAATAATAATTCTGAAAATAATTCTGAAAATAATAATAAATATAATAATTATAATAATAACAATATTAATAAATATAATAATAATAAATAATATTAATAATGATAATAATAATAATAATTCTGAAAATAATAATAATAATAATAATAATAATAATTCTGAAAATAATAATAATAATAAATATAATAATTATTATTATTATTACAATTTTCCAGAGCTATAATAATAATAATTCTGAAAAAAATAATAATAATAATTCTGAAAATAATACTGAAAATAATAATAATAAATATAATAATAATAATAACTATAATAATTATAATAATAACAATATTAATAAATATAATAATGATAATAATAATAATAAATAATAATATTAATAAAATAATTTTGAAAATAATAATAATAATAATTTCTAAAAAAAATATTAATAATTTCTAAAAAATAATAATATTAATAATTCTAAAAATAATAATATATTAGAAATAATAATCATTGATTTAATATATTACCTATGATATTGTTGATGATGTTAATGTTTCTAATGAAGAAGGAACAGCTGAACAATAATAAAATTTTTAAAAATAATTCTGAAAATAATAATAATAAATATAATAATTATAATAATAATAATAACAATATTAATAAATATAATAATAATAAATAATATTAATAAAATAATGATAAAATAATAATAATAATAATAATTCTGAAAATAATAATTTTTGAAAATAATAATTTATTAGAAATAATTTAGAAAATAATAATAATACATATTCTAAAAATAATAATAATAATGACAAAAATAATTCTGTAAATAATATTAATAATAAATATAATAATTATAATAATAATAATATTAATTAATATAATAATAATAAATAATATTAATAAAATAATAATAAATAATAATTTTGAAAATAATAATAATAATAATTATTATTATTATTATTATTATTATTATTATTATTATTATTATTATTATTATTATTATTATTACAACTTTTGTATCTAAATTGTTATATTAGATATAATAATAATAATAATCATAATAATAATTCAAAATAATTTTGAAAATAATAATAAATATAATAATAATAAATATAAAAAATTATAATAATATATATTTAATGTTTAAAATTCTTAATAAATAATAAATATATTGATAATATTAATAAGGTTAAAGTAAGAAAGAAATATTATAATTTTTTTAAAAAATAGTTAAAGTATCCATTTATCCATATATATATATATTAGTTAAAAAGTTTAACTTATATTGTCAAAAATATTCCGCATTCATCCAATTTAGTGTTAAATTTAAAATAATAAGTTTTATTAGCCTATATCTAAAAGGTGAAACGATTACGAGAATGAAAACATAACGAAGAGTATACGTAGTAGAACACTAAGAGTTGAACAATCGAAAATCTATTCATGAGAAATAATGAAGAGGATCGAAATGATTACTAGAACGAAGAGCAATAAAACATTAAGAGTCGTACGATCAAAAATCTATTCATGAGAAATAATTAAGAGTCAATCAAAAATCTACATTGAATTAAGCGAAAAGAACTGTACTACTCATGAGAAATTAACATATAAACATATACCTAAAAGGCGAAACGATTACCAAAACGAAAAACAACAAAACATTAAGGGTCAAACAATCGAAAATCTATTCTTGAGAAATAAGTAAGAGTCGATTGAAAATTTACATTGAATTAAGCGAAAGTAACTGTATTACTCTTGAAAAAATAACATATAAATCTATACCTAAAAGACGAAACGATTACCAGAACGAATAAAAGAACGAAGAGCAGCAGAACATTAATAGTCGAAAGATCGAAAATCTAAATTGAATTAAGCGAAATGAACTGTATTACTCATGAGAAATTAACATATAAACCTATATCTAAAAGGTGAAACGATTACCAGAACGAAGAGCAGCAAAACATTAAGAGTCAAACGATCGAAAATCTATTCATGAGAAATAATTAAGAGTCGATCGAAAATCTACATTGAATTAAGTGAAATGAACTGTACTACTCATGAGAAATTAACATATAAACCTATACATAAAAGGCGAAACGATTTACAAAACGAAGAGTAGTAAAACATTAAGAGTCGGATGATTAAAAATCTTTTCATGAGAAATAATTAAAAGTTGATCGAAAATCTACATTGAATTAAGCAATAGGAACTTTACTACTCATGATAAATTAACATATAAACTTATACCTAAAAGGCGAAACGAAGAGCAATGCGTTTATCCTTTCTTTCTCCTAATGCGCCAAATATGCTTTTTGGCGGGAAATTGTAAGAACTTTATATATATATATATATATATATATATATATATATATATATATATATATATATATATATATATATATATATATTATAAAACTAACTTAAATTGATATTTTATGATATATTTTAATAGAATTTGTATGATTTATCTCTTAGAAATGATTTATTTAATCAAGAACCTAATATCATAAAATATCGTCTCATATTCATTATCAACGATATTAACTCATCAAAACAATTGTTCTTATATCATTTAGTTTTGTTTCAGAATTGAACATATATGATTTTTGAGGCTTGAGATTTTTTTATTTTTTTTTAAAAAATTTATGTCAAATGAATAAAATTAACTAACTACTTAGGCTTAGAATACTTACAAATATACAGATGATATAAGAAATACAACAAAGCATCTAAGTCAAAAATAACAGTTAATTACTTACAATATTGAAAACATAGTTTAGTATATATGATGATTAATTAATCTTTTTTTAATTTTATTTTATAAATAGCCATATCAATTTAATAAATTTACAAAAAGTTGTATTTTTTAATTTTATTATAGTAATGAAATAACATTCCACCAAGAACTTAAAGAAATGCATATGAGTTTAATTGGGTGCAAATGTTTAAAAATAAAATATAAACTAATTGACAAAAGTTATGATAATAACCTGTAAAAGTTACATTCTAAGATTAAAAATACAGCAAATAACATTAACAAACAACAGCTTTCCACTTTAATTATTGGCAGGAGAAAATGAAAAATCTACCCTGATGGTTTCGGGACCTGAAATGATGATTTCTCGTCCCGAAATGATGATTTCTCGTCCCGAAATGATGGTTTCAAGGTCCGAAATGATGGTTTCGATACTCTTTTTTACAACCCTATTCGAAATGATTTTGCAGCTAAACCCACATAAAATGCAGCTACACCATAATCACTCACTAAACAAAATATGATAAAATGTGACGTAAACTCTTAATTTATTTTATTTTATTTTAAATTTAATTAATATTTATTTATCTAATTCTAAAAAAATGACAAATAAACATTCATATATTCTTTTATCTAAAACTTTTTTTTTTCTAAACTAATTTCAATTTTTTTAAATTCATCCCAAATCTATTACATGATAAGTCTAAGTAGGTTTGGAAAATTTCTAGTCAATCACTCAATCAATAACAAAAAATCATTATTAATAGATTTTTTTATAACTAATTAATACTCTTGTGTAGTTATTTAGTAATATGGAATAATATTAATTTAAATATTCATATCTATGATTGAAATCATTATTTGTATTGATTGATTCATCAATTTTACACTTAAAAATGTCAATATTTCTATTTAAGAGAACACAAAGTTGCATCAAAGAAGCTTTTTCAACTTTTGAATTTGACCCTTTACATGGGCAAGGAAATTTATAAAATCAAACGATGGAGCCTAATTTAAGCTATTTTATAATTAATATTTTGTGGACAAAAATAGACATCAAACTCAAATAGGATAGTATTATTAACGTGAAATATATATTATTAAATATAAATTTGCGGACACGAAATTCAAGTTATGAACTTAACGGTTACCAAAAAAAAAAGGGAAAGTAAAAAAGATGCCTGATTGTCAGAAACATGAGCATATTATATAGTACTAATATAACTTATTTTATTTATTTTTTTATTTTGTTATTGACAAATTAGTATTAAGACCTTCTTTGATGTAAAGCTAATTGATGTAAAACTTATTTCTGAATAATATTGTTTGATTTATGTTACTCAAAATTATATTGTTTGGATAAAAATATATTTAGTATAAATATATAAATCTTAAATTAAAAATACTTTATTATTTTAATAGATGCTATGAATAATAAATATTGAGTCTTAAAAAAATTAACTCGTACGCAAACAAGGCCTTAAAGCTTATTTGGCATGAATTATTTATGATTATTTTCAAATGTCAATATCAATTTTTTTCGATGTTTAATTAATATATTATTTAAAATATTAAACTTACTAAGTTAATTAATTGATGACTAAGAAATCAAAAGTTAATTAGAAAGTGGGTGTAATGCGCTAGCTTCTTATATTTATTTATTTTTAATGAACATATTAAAATAATTTATTTATTATAAAAATTTCAACAATATTTATATTAATATTTTAGTTATTTTAATTAAATTTGTAGGTGTTATAAAAAAATATATAAATCTTAAAGAGAAAAAAAAAGTCTAATTACTTTATTTTTTCTTAAGGAAAAAGGTAACCCTTCAAATTTTTTGAACTAACTAATTTTTTTTTGGGACCAACGTGACCATTTTTCTGAAATTTGTAATATTTAAATAATTTATAAAATGATAAAAGTAAGATGTTTTTGAAACGAATGAATATAAAATATAAAGATAAAATAATTAAGTTAGAAATTATTAAAAGATCACGCGCACGTGACATTACTGTATGTATATCTTGAATTAATTGAATGGGATGGCAGTAAATGTAAATAAAGTAATAGTGAGTGGCTAAAAGATTCTCATGTGCCTGTCCTTACCTGAACCATAATACAGATCGATCTAGTTGGATCGTATGCAATGCACAGCAGACAGGAAAAGGGAGAATCCTCCACGTGGCTCAATCAGGTTCGTCTATCTTTCCTATATTTACCCATGTCCATCTTCTTCCTTCACCGTAACCTTCTCTCTCTAGAAATCATAACTCATTAATGGAGTTCTGTTTGTTGTTGTTGCGGTGGTTTCTAATTCGCTTGGTGCAGGTCGGGAACTAGTTCGCCGGCGGAGATCTTAAGCGATTACACGGCCTAATTAGTTAGCTCCCGCCTTGCATCAACTGAATCGGATACCGCGGTAAATCCTATCCAACTCTGAAGTTATATATATATTTCTAGATCTTCGGCCTGGAGATAAGATATTTACAGATTAAAAGCTTGATTCTTTAGAAATTATCGGTTTTGTTATTCTGTTAATTGGCTATTGCTAGCTAGCTATAGCTTCATTTAGATCTGACTCTGTTCAAGTTCCTGATCTTTTGTTAATTAGGTTATTATGAATGCATGCATGTAGGCTGTAACTCAATTTACTTAATTGGTCCTTTCTTATGCAATCACCCATTAATAACATTTTTAGCATTTCTTTTGATTCCGCATTTGACCCTACTGACTACTGACAGTTTTTTTGAGCACTGACCCCTTTTAAATCAGGAGTCATTCAATAGAATACAATAAAGTTTATTAATAATAATATAAGAAAAAAGATTATTGCAAGTAGCAAGGTGGTTCCTAAATCCTAATATATTAAAGTTATCGAGTTCGTCTTAGATGGGAGTAGAAGTCATGGTTGTGAAGTCATTGGTTTTGGAGCTAAAAGAATTTGACATGAATAAATCAAAGGAATGTTTTCTGTTCTGACTTAAATGAGAGTAGAAGTCATGGTTGTGGGCTAAAAGTATTTGACATGAATAAATCAAAGTTTTCGGCGCGTTAAATGAGAGTAGAAGTAATGGTTGTGGGCTAAAAGTATTTGGTCTTGGGTTCGTCTTAAATGTGAGTAGAAGTCATGGTTGTGAGCTGAAAGGATTTGACATGAATAAATCTAAGGTATCGGGTTCGCCTTAAATGGGAATAGAAGTCATGGTTGTGGACTTAGTAGAAGTTATGGGTGTGGGCTAAAAGTATTTGACAAGAATAAACAAGTTTTTTAATATAATCACTATTAATTTTGGTTAAATTTAATAAAATGTTGTATTGAATTCAATTTTTACTTGTGTGGTGAAAATTGATGCGTTTTTTTTAACTCTTGTAATGGGCGAGAGACAAGGAAGGGGAGGCAGAGGACTAATTGTGCAGATCGAGAACATGTTGTTCCCTCCTCTATTGTTTGGTTGTCTTACCTGTTTCCCAAAATATGTTCTTTCTTGCAGGATACATCTCTTTCAGTTGATGAAGGAAGGGCATGCTTCTTCTTCTTCAATGGGACCCAAATTTATTAATTTTTGTTTTTTTGCTTTGTTTGACAGATCATTACAATCTTCCATGTTTTCTTGATTCCTGATATGTTATATACAATCATTGTTTGATCCGTGAATTCATTTGGGTGTTTCTAGAATTACCTAAGGAAGAAGTTAATGGAGGGAAATATGCTATTAATGGAAGAATGTTAAATGTTTGAAAGAGTAAGGCTTTTGAGGCTTGCATATTATGAATACCCTCCTTAGCTTTTCCTAAAAAATAAAATGTAACTCCTTATTTTTGTACAAGTGTCTACAATAAATAAGATTTACGCAACGATTTTTAAGTTTTATATTGTTTACCACATGTGTTAGTCTCCTCGCAATTTAGTTGTAAACCTCTTTATAAACAACAATAAAATTAAAATTAATACATTTGGGAGTTAATGAGAATCTTAAGAAAGAAGGCAATGCGTTAAACAAAATGATTCAAGGGAAATGATTGAATCGGTCAGTCCCTTTAGCCCTTTTTAACTTTTATACAGGTCTTTAGCCTTTTTCTTGAAGGAAAAAAAAATAAAGAGTTCAATTCTAGAGTTTTTCTATCCTGGCAAAGGCTCTATCTAAAAAATAGGCATTTGATTATTATTTCCATCATTTAATGGATACTTAAATATGATGGAGCTTTGTCATATGATATGTTGTTACTTTTGCCTAATTCTAATGAATTAGAGATCTGCCAAGTTTATGGAGGCCCTAATTCACCTTTCCATGTAAATCCCAAAACACTTTCATCATATAATCAGCAGTTGATATGTTTATTTCAAAGAAGAATCAGGAAAATTTATGATGTACAAGAATGATTCATCATCTAACTGCAAAAGCCATTTGGTCAAAACGAATAAAACAAAAAAGAGATGTGTTCTTCTTCTGTTTCTTTGTTTACTAGAAAAGAAAAAAAGAATGAATGGATCCTAGCTTGCTTGCTTGCTAGCTAAATGTTGGTTGGTCTTGGTTATCTGCCTGTCTGTCTAACACTAAAAGAAAGAATGATCATCTTATTCTCTTTCTTATTTACAACTCTCTCCTCTTCCTTTAGTCCTCTGTTTTGGAAATCTTGTGATGCCAATATTCCTCACATTGATGATTTGGATCAAGAGCCTCAATAACCTGTTAATTTCAACACATTCTCAGTTACTTTTTATTTATTGATTTATTATTATGACGGGTCAAATACAAATAAATTTTAAGTTTTTACCTCGACAATGTGAGGTGAAAGAAGACCAAACATCTTGAGCCCGTTGATGATTGGTGGAGGCTGTATGTCATGTGGAGAATTACGTCTCTCAATCTCCTTGTTTAATCTCTCAAGAACCATTTCCCAGCATCTGTCGGCACTAAAATATGAAAAGCATTCACTTGGACACTCATCCATGGTAACCTGTAAGTAAATTAAATAAATAAATAATTGGAGGGATGATAATAATAGGATAATGACAAAAATTCCAAATAGCAAACCAAAGAGAGTGGATAAATTCATCAAGATCTTCATGGACAAATGTTTACCTTAAACACAGGTAGTCCAAGAAGCCCGGCGTCGAGGATTTCTGACGAGTAGATAGCCATCTCCATGGGTCTTACCATATTAATGAACCTGACATAGCTTTTAAATCCTGTACATAGAACAAATTTACTATTTCAGTCGACTGATTCAACTACGCAGATAGATACATATAGACAGATAGAAGAGGACTTTCTACCTTTTGGGAAAATCGCATGCTTATTGCACCAATGTTTTTTAAACACAACTTCCCCATAAGTTATCGGCTCCACATACAAACTCGGTTTTTGTATTTGTTCACCTTGCATAATGTTGTTAGGAGTAGGGTGTTTTGAAATAACTGTAAGGTCAACCCCAAATAACTTGATGTCCTTCAACAAACATGGCTTCTTAAACTTCGTCAAGCAAGTAGACATGTCAGGACTTTTTAAAACGTGTGTAACAGAAGAGTTGGATTCCGTTTGAAGCTCTTTGGAAATGTCCACCCCACAAATTTCATCATCCCACATGGTAGTAGTATTATCAAGCTGGTTCAAGTCAAAAGTTTTTCTATCCTCGACCTCGGTTTTGCATATAGTTGATGAACCTCCGTTCTCCTCTGACCTGTCGGGTCCAGATATTTGAGTATCTTCAGATGATGTCCATTTCTTAAGGGCAGACACATCCATCTCCAATGCGTCAACCAGACTTTTTAATTCATCGATAGTGTAACGTAACTGGATAAACCTATTGCCTGACTTGCACGAGCAGATACGTTTGGCATGTTTAAGGCATGCGAACTTATCCGGAGAACACTCGCAGCAAGCAGCAGAAAGGTGCAAATCAAAAAAACATGAAAAACATTCCCTCTCACTTTCTAAATCAGATTCACTTTCCATCTTTCGGATCTTGAAATCAGCTGGAAGCTTCTGCAATCTTTCCTCCTCAACAAGAATCCTCCTCTGCGAAAACACAACAAAAATCAAAATCAACAAGGCAATCAAACATTTTGGCGAAAGGGAAACACATAGATTAGGCTAGAAAATCACCTTAACTGCATCGGTAAGTATACCGTTCTCACCACTAACATCTTTCCATTCCAAATTTTCCTTAGTCTTGTTTTCAAGAAAAGATAGCTCAAAAAGAGCTCGAACAGCTTCTTTAGCTGATCTAAGAAGCAATTTGTCATGGGACAGTGAAGTCTTACGACACTGCTGACTGTAAAGCTCTACTGCAGTTTGGCCGTGGTGTAACCAATCAACTGGAGCAACGTTAACAGCCTCAGCACAATTAAACCCGCAATTAAAACCAGAATGGTATGCCCTTGGGAAAGTAAGAACAAACTCTCCAGCATACTGAATAGCTCTATAAACCGGCACACCCTCAGACTTCAAAACTGAAGGAGACAGCTGTGTCACCTATTAATTACCAAGAAACATCAGTCAAGACGCTTATTTGGTATCATGATTTTTCATCTTGATTTCAAAAATCACAATAATATAAGAAATAATCTAGATCATGATGTAGAAAATAATTTAGATTATGATTTTTATACCAAATGAAACACAAAATTTGCATTATAATCTTGATTATAATAAAAAAAATAATAACACTCAATTTTATTTTGGCGATTTTTCAATTTGACGGTGATTGTGACAAAATAATAGTTTCAAATAGGCTCATTAAATTCAAAAACTAATCATCTGTCATAGCATTTTATTTTACTCTGGGCTTGCTTTTTCTTACCAGTTCATGAAGTAAATCCGGTTGTTCTTCAAAGAGGTCCGGTAGATGCTTTCTCATGGCTTTCTCTAAGGCTGAAGCATTGCTTCCAGAAACTCCATACCATACCTTTGGATCACCCCAGTGCAGATAATTCAGTGAGTATAGGTGGTGGTCCTCCACATGCTGATCTCATAACAAGAAGAAATACAAGTTAAACGCCGAATAGACAACTATCTTAAAAGACATAAGAATTGGGCTAAGATTATATATATGTATTATTTATTAGAGACTAGAGGCTGTTTTAATTTTGAGAAGGGTAACACAGCATCCCACTTCAGTGAATGTGCTTTTTGTGGGAATCAAACTTAAGACCTAAGTGTATTCAAATATAAGATAGTCTAATCCTCTTAGGTATTTAGAATTAACAGATAATGACATTTCTCACTCACCCAACAAAATGAGGAGAAGCACATGCCTACATATAGCCAAGGCACTAAAACTCCAGAGATGTCAGATTCTTCAAACCGTAGGACAGACTGAGGGAGACGGGGAAAGTTGTTCAAATTCCACCCCGACGTCGCATATTCATTCAATTTGCTCTCAGCATTTTGCAAAGTTGATGCCTTGGGGAATCCACTTCCAAACGATCCAGTTTCCAAATCGGCTCCATAGTTAACCTGTCACAATTCAAGAATAAAAACACATTTCTTTTTCATTAAAAAGAAAAAAAACACACTGTATTTTAACCAATTACCTCAACTTCATCGGTTGGCTGCTCGATAATTCTCCAGTACTCGCCTTCAATCTGTTCCACTGAGGGCTCCCATTTCCGATTTTCCTCAGTCGTAGAAGCAATCAATTGGTCACTCCTCTCAAAATAACATACTTTGAAATTGCTAGCATATTCTTGGAACTCCTTGAACGTAAAATCCAAACCCGACTTGAATCCAAACTTCTCTTCTGAATCAGTAGTATTATTATTTCCGGAGCCATCACAAGAGAGTCTTTTCTTAGTTTCTGCCTTTAAGCTTCTTCTTTTTTTTCTCTTACGCCCTCGTTTCTTTCTCATAGGCCCCCGGTTCTGAAGCAAGTCAACCTGTTGTATCCTCGTATTGAACTTTTCATTTTGCCAGATTCTATCTTCTTTAAAAGTACATGGTGGAGTCCACGAAGTAGGAGGTACAATCCTACAAATACCATATGCTTCCGCTTTGGGGCGTATTTTTGCAATATAACCAAGTGTATCTTTGAATTCCTAGGAAACCCAATACAATTCAGAGAAATAGACATAAGTATTTTCTCATTAGATAAAGATATGGTGGTAGAGGAAGAAAAAGAAGAAGAGATAAGACTACCTCCATAGTCGGGTAAAAGACAGGAGCGTTATCAACACTAGGCCTGCAAGCTTCAACTGGATCCCATCTACCTATTATCTGTTACCAAAAATTACCAATGATCTTGTTTAGAATCACATGTATATACTATATGGTTTTCTTACCAATGATCTTGTTTAAAATCACAAGTACATACTATATAGTTTCTTATCAATGATCTCGTTTAGAAACACAAGTATATACTATATACTTTTTTTTACCAATGATATTGTTTAGAATCAGTAAATAGTTTTCTTACCTTCTTACTAGTAGAATCCATGCCCTCATCGTTTTCACTAATTTTCTCGGATATATGGCCCTGCAAAATAGAAGTTGGCGTTACAAGCGATTACACAGAATACATAAGCCATCATCATCCATTGGCCAGTGAATCTATCCTGTGAATAAAGAGTGGAAAAGAAAATCTGCAATATAAAATCCTCTAACTAACCATTACTGATCAAAATTGCTGAATTCAGATTTCAGAATACAAGAAAAAAGCTTAGAGACTGAAAAATTATCACATAACTGAGGCAAAAGCACAAACCTTCATCCTTGTTTCTAGTAATAATGCTCAATAAGCAGTAATCAACCGCAACAGATCCGTATCCAGAGCAATAACCTGTTTCAAATCAAATCATTGTCAAAACCAGGCTATATGCGTTACAATCTAGAGAAGGAAAAGGTAATAACACAACAAAAGATGAATACACCGAGATAATCATATAATTGAAAACCCTAATTGTAAAGATATGTAAGCAAACCATTCAATTCACATAGAAAAAGCAGATATCAATGTAATCCAATTCTGGACACTCGATTTGAATGTAGATGATTGATTAAACAGAGATATACAATGAAAATCAAAAGAATAAGAGAGAGAATCAGACGATCCTAACCTATTAGAACCCTAATGATGCATAAGAACCCAATCAAGTGTTGTTATAACAACGAGAAGAAACTGAAAACCCTAATAAATCCTACAAACAGTCTCCTTCATCATCAACAAAACAGAGCCGCCCCCTTTCTAAAACTCTCCATGCAAACCCTAATCTCTCCAACACATAAGAAACTGCCACACAATCCAGCTGCTATCCAATGCAATGAAATTCACAAAGAGAAAAGACAAAAAAAATAAATATCAGAACCGACTCAATTTCGAAAAATCAACCCAAACAAGGCGTAATCTAAATAATTACTTCTTCTTTTTTGTCAATACCCGAAAATAGGTTAAAATCAGATCAATGACGATGCAGATGTTAATAATTATTCGATGAACTTGTATAAATCTTATTAAACAATCAAATTGATCACAATGTCAACTAAGAACATCAATCAATCAATTTTACCTCAATGGAGAAGACCGGACTCTGCTCAGGAAGAAGAAGAACTTCACGTTGATGTATTTATTTGTTTTTTTTTATAAAATTGAAGTGACAGAATCAAATAATATATTCTAAATATTAATTAATTAAAACTAAGAAATATAAATACCGACCCGTGGCGGGACTCCGAGAAGTTAGATCTCGAGAGGGAGAAGAGGTATACAGTTCGTAACTGAAACCATTATCTCTAATTATTTATATATTATTTTTAAATAAAAAAATAGAATCCAATATATACTCGGAAAAATATATATGGTTAAATATAAAATGCCATTTTTATCTCTGATTTTATCTTACTAATTATTTGAAATTAAACGTTACTTTTACTCTTTTAAAAGTGCTTGACCCTTGGCGGCAAGCAACTAACGCTCCTTTTTTTTTTTTTTCTAGTCGTTGCTTGTGGGAAGGTATATTGGATATTTACTTTTCTTTTTCTCTAAAATTAAGGTCAGAATATTAATTTAAAAATAAATAAATAAATCTTTTCTTTATTTTTTTTTAATAAAAAGTCAAAAAATAAGATACAACTAGCTCATCATTTTAACTCTGCTTACTTTTATCAATAAGTTATAAATTATTTTTATTTTTTCAAATTATATTTTATTCTATTATAAAAAAAAAAATAAGTGTTTTAATAAAAAAATAAAAAATTATATTCAAATATTTCCATTTTTTCCTTGAAGAAATGTAAAAAGATCTTAATAATGCAATTATCTCCATTAAATGGCATTAATCAAACAACTAAAGACATTAAAACTCTAAAAAAATACTATTAAATAAGAATTGCATAAACAATGTATAATGACATGTTTTGTTTATAGATTAAAGTATTAATAAAATACTTATAATATTTGTTGCACAGTTTTTTTGTGTGCACCTGATGAATGGTGATCTTGATCAACTTATTTTGTGAATAAATTATATTATAATATATCTGAATTATGAATTCAAAGGTTGTGGTCATTTCCATCGAAAACGCGGTTGTGACAAGTATTATCGCAAGGGTAGGCGCAATCGATCTTCTCGAAACTACTCCTGTCGTTGTACCAATCACCTACTGCTTTGGATATCGTCTGCAAGCCAATTAAGCAATTAGCGACAAATTGGATTGGCCTTTCTTTTGGTTATTATAAATGAAATTGTGTAAACGAGGCTTACAGTTCCTGAGAGTACAGGGGAATCGCTCCGAAGCCATGTTTCTTGCGTTTCAGTCTGGCAATGAGCGTAACAGGAATTGATGAAGTATCCTCTGGCTGAGTTGCTCACTCCATTTAGTGCACTCAAGAATTGTAGTCTGTAATCTAATTAATTAACAACAACAAACAAAATAGAAAATTATGAATTTAGATTAAAGAAGAAGAATAAGAGAATGATGAACAAATTAATTAATTAAACCTTGCATGGTTTGAAGCTGAGTGGAAGAACATTTTGTTATGTCAAGCTTGCAGTTATGCCATGTTCCATGGGGATCAGCAACACCAGGTGCTAATATGTTCTTTATCTGATATTTCAATATCAAACCAAAAAACTCTAAAGAGATGAACTAATAATAATTACACTTTTAACCAAACTGAAATTAACCTGCCACGAATCATAGGCCGCATTCACCAAGAATATCGGTGTTTGTATCTGTGGAACAACGTTTTGGGGGAAAAAACACTGCAACAATAATAATGAATCAGCAGCTATCGAGTTCTAATGAATGACTCTTGTTCAAGAAAAAGAAAAACTTACCAAACCAGGACTCATTTTTGAAGTGCAGGACGATGGCAAATTCTTCTCTGATGCCTACAAATCATGAAAAACAAATATCATAAACAGGACTGATCGAAATAAGAATCTAAGGATAAGTTTATATTACGTGTGTCCTGACTACATCGTCATAGAAAGATTGAATGTGTGACGCCCCAGATAAGTCCTTCCTGTTACAAAAACATAACTAATCATATATATACTTTTTAGAGAAGATTCTATTTAAGTAACTAAATCAATTGGTAAGTACGCATTGATGAAGTAACCAGCATCTGCAATGCATTTGATTTTGGTGGAGGCAGGCATAATAGTCCGGAATTTATCGCAATGCAGGATTGAAGTCAATCCCCCAGCTGAACACCCCGACAAGATAGCCTGCATGCCAATTGATGATCTTGAATTATTTACAAACAACAAAAGCTTAAGCCAATCAATAGAGACAGCAAAGGGGTGTTACGTTTTGGGCATTCTTCATTCCATTTGCTAATAAGTCTTCAATAATTGCAACAAAAACTCTTCCCCCGCGAAAGTAAAGTTTTGTGGCCTAAAGATATAGAAACCATTAGTGCATATTATAGAAATCTAATACGAACATAGTTACTCACAGGATCGACAGCCTCAACGTCGCCAGTGAATGAAGAACCGTCGCAGTATCGGACCTTGATCCTGTTCCAGTTATAGAAATCTACATAAACAGATAGAATTAGGCTTAATTGATTAATTGGCATGCATATAATTAATTACAAATAAGCAGAAGGATATATAATCACCTGGATTAAACTTTGCTTTGTTACTAAAGATACCGGAGAAAGCAACCTGAGTGGCCATTTGTTTGGAAGAACCTAGACGAGTGTTCTTACGGGCTAGACATGTTGTAACATTGTTGCACCATCCTCCTCCCTTTTATTTACCCATGTCTTTTAATTAATTAATATTTTTTACAAATGTAAAAGTACATCAATCAATTTACATACCTCAAAATGGACTAGCCAGTTGTTGATTCCTGCTCCAAATCCTTTGTCAATGTGATAGGCAGGTGGGCTTCCATCCAAACAAACTGAAACCCATAATTGATTAATACAGAGATTCATTAACCATGTATGAATGAAATGAAATGAAATGAATGAAATGAACCTCCTCCTTTGGCAAGTGCAGATTGCACATAAGTGATCCCAACGTTAAACCCTTGAGCTTGAAGTAAAACAAAACCAACAATCACCACTATCTGTAAGCAAAACAGTTCGGCTACTCTGGATCTCCTCATGCTTCCAACCTTATTAATTTGTTTTTATCAATCAAATGTTTGAAACGGGCTGAGGAAAAGCTAATCATACTGTGCTTTTCTATTAGATTTATATTATTTGGATCCAAACTTGCATCTCTCTAAATTAAAGAGAAGGGAATATAGAAAGCAGGGGAAGAACAGAGATGGATGTTCCGAAGGTTACCTGAAAATGGATTCACTCGTGGGTAGAGAGAGAGAGAGAGATAAAGTGCTGCTTCTCGCTCTTGTATGGAATCCAAATGAAGAAGAAGATGAAGATGAACCAAGTTGAGTGCACATATTAACATGGCGCCTTTTATACAAAGTCCCATTCATTAGAAGAAAAAAACAAACAAAAATGACAGGGAAATGCAATTAATTATTTAATTATCAAGTATAATGATATTTTGAATAACTCAATATAGACCGGTCCTCTATTTTGCAAGAGCTGTTTGTTGGTACTAGAAGATCTACGGTTGGATTAAAGAAATATTATTAAATTTATTAATATATATAATTAAAGTATATTTTATAATATTATTTTATTTAAATTAATACCTAATAATATATATATATATATATATAAATAAAAAATAAAAATAATTTATATGTAAATTAAAAAAAAATGGTCCAAAACTCAACTCCAACTCCGAAACTAAACGTTTTCAAACAGGACTTATATAAAATATATTTGTTATGTTTGAGTGAGATCTAATAAATAATATTGAGGTTAGATTATGGTCTAAAATTGATTAAAGACAAATCAATTTAAGTTAATCTTTAATTTATTTGGTTTGGAATGAAATGGAATAGAAGAGATGGACTCAAACACGGCCTAGTATGGGAGCAAAGCAAAGCACAAGAGAACCGACCGACAGTCTATTATGAGTTAACGCGCTCGCTCAGTCTTTGGTTTTATGCGATTCGGTCCTCCTCCTCTTATTAAAGATTAAAGAAAGAATATTTAATGAACTGACAGGTTGTTGTTGTTTGGTGGTGTTTACTGTTTCTTTCCTCATCAATTTCATTCAATAAAGTACTCAAAATCCATATTTAAATTATATGTATAATTTATGGGATAGAAGATAGATTACACTTTCAATTGGATTCAGATCATATGAAGTATTGAACATGTGAATTCATAAAGATATTTTTCAACTTTTTTGGATTATTCAAATAAGTCAATCTAATAAAAAAAAAAAAAACCATTAGACACTGATTCACTATTATTCAATAAATATTTTTACTTTTGTTTTTGTATTGGTTAATTACTGTGCGCCTAGTGTCTAATGCTCATCGTTATTAATTGAAAATCTTAACTATATAAATTTATTTATTTTTTAAAATGTTTGAGAAATTAATTATTTACATCACAAATAACTAATAAGATAAATGAGAGAATAATAATATAAACTGCATTGAGACAAGTAGAGGTCGGGTTATTTTTAACTTAGTTTGTTGGTTTTGCTTATTCTATAGCCTCCACAATCACGTGGTTAATCTGTAATTTTTTTTAACTAATTTGATATTTATTTTTTATGTCAATTTAGTGAAATTCAATTTTAAATTTTATTAGACATAAAAAAAAAATAATATTATATATATATATATATATATTAAAATTTAGGTATATAAAATTATTATTATTTAAAAAATAAATATTTCAAGTTCAATTTTCACTTAAAATAATAAGTTTAAGTTTTTTTTCTCATATTTTTTTTGATGGAACGTTATTCATGGTAAATTCTAACAGATGGATATGTGTATGAAAAAAATAGTTTTATTATAGCTAATAATTGTCGTATATGTCAAAAAGAGGTTGAATCGACAACTCACTTACTTTTGTATTGTCGAATGGTGACTAGTATTTTGAGCATTTTGTGGAATATTGTTGGGATTCATTGGGTAATGTCCGAATTTTTAGGTTGTTGCTGAGAAGTTTAGATTGATACAGCTGATATGACAGACCTATATATTTGAGTTATCCTCCCAATTATTTTTTGGTGGATTATCTGGTTGAGGAGAAATCGTTGAACTTTCAATGATCGTAGTCGTCCGATGCGTATCGTTTATAATATTATTATTATTATGTTTTTTGAGATTCGTTAAGGAAAATCAGTAAAGTCTGTCGGGTAATTAATCGTTTTTCTCGAGAATTACAAGCTCAGTAATTTTTGAAGTATTATTTTCTATTTGTTATTTTCATGCTTTATGTTTATACGAATTTTTTCATTTTTAATATACACTGACCTTTAAAAAACACTTTAAATCAATATAATTAAAACAGAAATTTTGAAAAATAATGTTAATTTTTTTTTTTGTTAATAAAATCAAATTTAAAATAATTAATTGATCTAAAAATATTAATTTACCAAAATAACTTAATGTGATGAGTTTGTTTAAGAGATTAAAATGTCACGGGGTTCGATTTCATCTGAAAACACTTTGAGTTAGAGTGAGGTAGTGCGTTCATATTAGTTCTATTTAATTAAAAAATAATAATTTTTTTTATTAAATTATAACTTTTTATTATAATAGGTTGATGATTTATTTATAATGACAAATCAATAAGTGATTCAATTGTATAAGTGTATTTTGTGTTTGATCTTGTTTTTTATAAAAATAAGAGAGTACAATATATTTAATTGATTGATGGTTAGATTACGGATTAATTGAATTAATGAAACAAGCTCTTATATTTTTGTTTGATGGATATATTAAATTATAATAAACAGGAAAGTAGTTTTGACAAAGGAAGAAAGCAATGACGGTGCATGTATCCTATTACGTACACGTGTTCGTCTGTGGTTGGCTAATTATGTATCCCACCATGTGAACACCAGAAAAGTGATGCTTCTTCCAGGACCACCTTTTTTTTTACTGGAGGCAAGCTGGCTACAACCTTTGATGCATTAACTCTATATATAAATATAATTTTATATAGTTAAATAAAGGTTCTATTATATAATATATTTTGACATTTAAAGGAAATTAATACAAACTACTTTCTAGACTTTTTAAGTTAAAAAATTGAAGATTTTAATATATTTATTTGGCATAAATGAAAATGATATTATTATTTTCATTTAATTTATTTTTCTCACCTAGAGAATATATACAAAAAAAAAAGGTAAATAAACCATGAGCTGATATAAAAGCAAACAATTCAATGTGATAATACTTAATCATAGGGTAAGTTCAACAAGTCCAAGAGATCTAGAGCAGTCTACTAATATAAAAATTAAGATATAATTATAATAAATTAATTAATTTAATATAAAAATGTATAGCATAGTCATTTAAAATGAAAAAATAATTTTTTATTTGATTATGGTTTAAATTTAAAAAAAAAATACAATTTTCTTAGAACAGCCAATTTATTATTAAGTTTTTCTACAAATGACTGGGGCAGCCCAATTCTCGGGGTCAGCGATTATGATTGTTCATAAACCACCGGTGTTCACGCATTGCTAACTCTAATGTGAAAACCTTTATTTATGTGTTAGTACACTTTCAACTCAATCTAATAGTCTAGTATCTTAAGCAATAAAATATAAAGTTTTCGCATGGATCGACTTGACTCTTTTTCCTTCTCCCGACCTCTAACTTTGTTTTGTTTTTCTTCTGTACATTCGTTTGAATGAAGACACCCGATCTGCCCAACTTCCCCAATTTGCGCCTCATTTCGGTCGACGGGAAGAAATAAAGGAATGGGTGTTCTTTTAGGAAAATGTAAAATAATACACTTATTAAGACGAAAGCCAAAGGGCGAGTCGTCTCGTAGGTGGACGTATGGAACCGAAATAAGATCTCATAACCGAAATAAGATCTCATATGGACATCTTTGCATATGGACATCTTTGCACATGTTAACCATATTTGGAAAGGCCATTTAAACCACTGTTCAAGAATTCTTTGAATTTATAGATTTTTGAGCTTTCACGAGATATAAATGATTTATTTGTTTAAATTAATAACACTTTAATCTAAAGAAAAATACTTATATGAGAAATTATGTTAACCACCCGAAAATAAACTAAGAACCTACTTAAAAAATAGTTTATTTAATTAATCTCTTTGGGGTTTAGAAAATTGTGAACATGTGTGTCATTCTCCATAGTCCCATCCCCATTTACTAAGTAGACAAGGGGACCGACTCATTATCATTCAAGAGTAGAACTTTGGCAATATTCATTCAATTCAATTCATTCCAATATAATACATACCATCTTTTACACTATCCATCCTTTCAATAACCACTCCCTACATAACACATATAATTAAAGTATGAATAGACTACTCAACAAATTAGTACCATTTTGAAATTTAATTTTAAAATCTACACAAATAAAAGGTTGATATTCATAAACGAAAAAGAAGTGTTATGGAAATCATTACTATATTATTAGTCAAGGTTAATTATTATGATCAATAATTAATTTTTTTGGTTAATTAGTGGAAGAGATGTGAGATTAATTATTTGAATCAATAGTCTACAATGAATGGTGTTAAATCAATAAACAAGCTAAGCTAAGATACACTAATTAATAATTAATTAATTAAGGTGCATTATTGATTGAAATTTATGGGTAGCTACAACACTATTAAAATGCTTTGAAAATAATTTAAAAGAGTTTAATTTCCAAACTTATATGAACAGTAATTAAAAATAAAAAAGTAAAAACATTAATTAGTCAAATTGGTTAGGAGATGAGTTTGAAATAAGATGACATGATATAAGTGGTGTAATAAAAGAAAATGGTGTTAAATCAAGAAACAAGCTAAGATAAGATACACAAATTAATAATTAATTAAGATGCATTAATTATTAATTGAAATTTATAGGTAGCTAGAACATCACAAAATATCATTAGTAGAGTGGGCGTTATGTATGTGTGAGAGAGCTAGTGTCAATCTTATCACATTATATAGTTAGGCTGAAAAAGACATCATTATATTATATAAATATAACAATTAAATAATAATTATTTACTTTAATTTCTTGCATGGATGTGGATTGTGAACCAATTAACAGTGTCCCACTTCATGACATTAGACGGCACGAAATGTGGATTGAGAAATATAACCAATCATATAATAAAAGCATATGTCCAATATTGCAAATGAAAATGTTATTTCATTTGTCCATATATAACTATACAATATTCTTATTGGAAATGGCATATTATAAATAAAAACTTTTGACATATACAGGTTGAAAATATTTGGAAATGATTAATTTATAACTTTGGTGTATCTAATTTATTCTCCATGGGCATGCTAAGAGATGTTTCATTTTCAATAATAAGGTAGGTTAGAATTTTAATAATAACGTTTTAAAATAGAGTGAAATTTGTGATATTTTTTTATAAAGAATTTACTCTAATTCAAGAAAAAAAAACGAAGTTAGAGGTCGGGTGAAGGAAAATGACAAATTCAAGAAAAAAACGAAGTTAGAAGTCGGGTGAAGGAAAAATGACGTGCTGTTTATCTAAGAATCTAAAAAGGATGTTCCATTTTGACAATTTTTTTTATTAAGAAGAATGTCATATTTACTTGTTAACTTAATTAGATATGTTATGTACTATAAATATGCAGGAACCATAGATGGTGTATGCAAGTAACACAAAAGCACTGCCATTTATAAGTGTATGCACAACTATTACTACTATGATTGAAATGTACTTGTTTAAAATATATATTCATATTTTGATTAATGATTTTATTTTAAATAATAAATAATAAAGCATTTTAAAATTAAGATTTTATTTTAAAATTTTAATAAGATTAATAATATTTGTTCATATATATAATTATTTATTTTTTGAACTTATCAATTTATATTAAAAGTGATAAAAAAATCATTTCATATCCACCATAAAATTTGACATAACATCAGGAAAAAATTAGAAAGGAAAATAAAAATAAAATAATATAATAAAACCATGTTATCAAATATGTTACTCGAACTCATAGATTCTTAAGAATAACGAATAATTTCTCGACTGACTTCACCGATTTTTTAGAACGAATCTTTTAAAGCGTCGTAATAATAATAACATTATGAGTGATACGCATCAAACGACCACAAACAATTAGGGTTGTGCAAAAAAACCGAAAAATCGATAACCCAATCAAACCGATAGCTTATCGGTTTCATTTTACCGGTTCATTGGTTAACCGGTTCTAACGGTTCCAGTTAACCAATTTTTTACCAGTTAAACAATTTAATTTTCGGTTGAATTGTTTTTTTAGCGGTTTAACCGATTAATTCGTAATAATTTAATAATATATATTTATATTAGTTATTTTTGTAAATATTAAATATATTATAAATAATATTTAATAATATATATATATATATTAATTTTTATTTTTATTTTACATTATAATTGGTAAAGAATCGTTTTAAAAAATATATTATTTATATCGCTATTAATTTTAAAATAAGATTTTTTAAATATATTATATTATTAGAATAATATAATATATTTAAAAAATCTTTCTAAATATATCTATCAAATATTATTATAATATATTATATTATAACAATAATATAATATATTATAATATTCATAAAAAATAAAGAATATAATAAAAGTTCACAGCCAACAAAATTTTAAAAAATTATTAATAAATTTAATATTTAAATAGAAAAATTGAATTATCGATTTACGGTTAAATCGATTAACCGACCGGTATCAATGGTTTCAAAACTGGTAAAACCGATATCAATACGGGTCGGTTAACTGGTTTGTAAAATAAAAGGTAAAATCATACTTAACCAGAACCGTTTAACCGGTTAAACACTCCTACGAATAATGAAGATTCAATGATTTATCTCAAATAAGATAGTTCAAAAAAATGATAATTGGAATAGTAACCCAAACATACAATATTGTTATGTTTGTCAGATCAATCCAAACTATATACCCAAATACTAGGGCATAACACAGTGAATTCTAATAATACTCTACAAAAGATCTAGATAATATTCACTATAGACAATTAATGTAAAAATATGTGAATTACTGATTCAACGTTCTAGCGACACATAGGACAACGATTTACCATAATACAATATTTTTGCATGTCAATATTACCATTAAATTTTGGATGAAATCTTTTAACTCTCAAAAATTTCTCATCAAAAATCATATGAATTCATATTAACAAACAAATTTAATAATATTTCACATTAAAAAATGAACTAAAGTGTTGGAATGAACCGATTGCAGATCCAATCGCCCTGACTACCCGTCAGTCGAAGTATCCATGTATTGGCAACTTATACCATTTTGATTTTGTTTAGACAGTGACAAACAAAATAAAATTTTATGGGAATAATTCTCCACAATGTTTAATTTATTTCTAATAAATAAAATTTTATTTATTATTTATTTAAAATAAAATATTTTTAAATAATGATTTTTTTAATCAAAAATTATAATATATAATAATTTATTTAAAATAATTATTATATAAATACCAAAAAACTAAGTCATATTTTAGAATAAATTTTTTTGATTTTTTAAAGTAAGATATATATAATTTTATTTATTTAAATTATATATAATTTTATTTTCTAAATTATTAAAATAACATCATAATATTAAATATATATATATATATATATATTTTAATAATATTTTGAATTTTTGAATAAGAATAATAATTTTCATATATATATATATATATATATAATTCTATCTATAATCCATTATTATTTCAAATATATATATAATTCTACTTTGCATTTATAATTAGATTATATATATAAATTAAAATTATTAATCTTTTTAAAAAAAATAAAAATTGTAATTATGAAATAATTTTATTATTTAAATAAGTGGCAAGCATACATATAGTTTGAATCTTCACATTATAATAATTTTATTAAAAAATAGAGATTTTATTTATTTATTCCTCTTTTGATTGCTATTAATTAAGGTTAAAATATTTATTAATTTAATTAGCATACTTTTTTCCTTAACTGAGAAGAGATATCAATCTATAATTAAGGTTACAATTTACAATCAGCAAAAATAAAAATTGTATTTGTATATAGAAGAACGATCAGCTAGCGATGAAGAGATCAATGATATGATAAGCAAACAAAACGTATAGCAGCTACGGGCGATCGCGATGAGCGATATCGGTAGTGAACCCACTAGATTTTGTAAAGAGAAAAATGGCTGAGATCGCTTTTTCTCCTCCACAGTCGCTGCGGCCGCCGCATTATTATCATACAAAAAATCTCTTCTCTTTCGCTCTATATCTATCTATCTATCTATCTAACAACGCGCGGCCAGGCGGCTTCTATCTATCAGTTTGATTCGTGTAAATAAATGAAGCGGAAGAAATGGTCGGAGCTAGAGGAGCAAACCCTACTCAGCAAGTATTCCGAGCTGTTCAATTCAGGAACCCTAATCAAGCTAAAGACTCGTGAGAAGAAGTTCAAGCCAATCGCCGATCATCTCAATTCCGTCCACCATCTACGAAACCCAATCAACTTCCCATTTCGTTGGTCGTGGCGAGACGTCTCCATTAAGGTCCAAAACATGCGTCATCAGTACCTCGGCGTCAAACAGAAGATTAGGTCTTCCGATGGCGATTTTCATTGGGACGACGGAGAACATCATTGGGAGAATTTCCTCAAGTACAGGGAGGTTTTCGGTGATGTAGAGCTTGAAGTTAAGGGGAAAAAGTTTGGCCTCAATTTCTCTGGCGAAGATGAAGACGATGAAGAAGAAGATGGGTTAGGTTTAGGGTTTGAGATTGAGATTGACAGTGATGATGATGATTTGATGGACAGCAACCGCGAATCTTGCGGGGCTAAGAGGAGATGGAAGAAGAAGATGAAGAGGAAGAAGAGGATATCAAAGAATGGAGGGCATTGGGGCAGATCAAAGAAACTGGGTGCATTAGGTGCAGAGGTAATGGAGATCAGAGAAACGATGTTAAGGAGAGAAGAAAGGAGGAGAGAAAGGGAATGGAGCAAAGAGGAGGGATTGATGGAGATGGAAGAGAAGAGGGTGGAGAAGGAAGTAATGGAGGAGAAGGTGAGCGATTTGAGAGAGGAGAAGATGGAGATGATGGAATCAGAATTGCAGGTATGGAGAAGGAAGGAACTAGAGAGGAGATACAAGATCGAGAGGGAATTAACGGAGGAGAGGCGGAGGAGGATGGAGGTTGAAGAGAAGTGGGAAGAGGAAGAGATGGCCTGGAGAGAAAAGATGATTGGAATGCAAATTCATCATGAAAAGCAAATGGCTCAAATGCAGGCAGAGTCATGTCAGAATCAAAACCAGATACTTGGTATCATGGCTCGTCTTCTTTCTCAGTTTTTCTTAGGAGGTGGATCAACAAGTGATGGTCCAGTTCTTCATCATCATCATCATCCTGGTGGGAGCAGCCTTGGAGAAGATCACCATGAGAAGCCAGAAACCAACTCTCCATCTGAATTCTTGTAATGAAATAGTTAGTAGTAATCAAGGTTAAGTAAGAGTTGTACTAAGAATTACAGTTTCAGTTCTTCTTTTTTCTTAATTGATATTAAAAAAAATAGAGATTTCAAGTTAATTATTATAAAAACAATAAAGGTGCTGTCTTTATGTTAAGATTAGAACTTTCCACGTAATTACCAACTAATTTCATTGAGGAACAGCTGATGTTTGAGCATTATTAATCCTCATCTTTGAAAAAAGACAATTATTAGCACAACAACAATGGCTAAAAGTTGGTTCTCTTGAAGTATACACCTGAAGTAAAATTGCTAGCCAGATAGATTTTTCTACAATCAATTGTTGAAAGTGGGTTCTCTTTGTTCACACCAATAGACCATAAAGAACCATTCTTCGCCTAATAATGAACCCGAAGAAAGACACCATTCAGCTACATCTATCTATTTAAAACAAGATTCCACTCAAAAATACTTACCAAAAGCGTAAGCACCACATCTAGTTCACAACGCTCGCTGCCTTCTCACAAGCATCAAATTCTTGTCCCTACAAACATTCCCACATCAAGGAAAGACCCAGTCTACACTCTACATGAAGAGATCAAACTGGTAAATCCAATAGCTGCTGCGCCAATGAAAATCAGTCAGTCTTCAGCAGATGAACAGAAGAAAACAAATAGATTTTAATAAAATCCAAGGAGTGTAATGCAAAGCAATCAAATGGGAACACATTTTAAACCAATAATGGCGCATTTCTCTTTGAGAAAAAAAACTCCTAATCCAACTTTGATCAAGTATCCAGCTCTATTTCAAATTATTAATTGATTGGTCATTTCACTTAAAAGAAAAACTTCTGCTGCAAAAAGATGTGTATGAATAATGAAGTGAGGCAAAACCTGTGTTCGACACAACTTTTTTTTTGTTTATCCTTGTGGCTTTGGTGTGGCTTATAGAACCTGTACCAAGATGCAGCAAGTATTTAGAAGGCCATTGCAAGATGCAAACAGTATTTAGAAGGTCACTGCAAGATGCTCAATGGAATGAATGGTTAAAGGGGAATAAGTAATTAACAAGCATTATATGAGCATTATGAAATAAATACTCACCCTTCAATGAAGGTCTATTCTAGAGGGGGTTCCCACAAGCTTCGGACACTCATTGTCTAGCTGTTGTGAAAAAGCAAGAAGAAGGTAAAAGTTAAAAAGACTAATTCAAGCAAGGATCAATGAAGAACCAACTAAAAAAACTATGCAGATCAACAGACAATCTGAAGAATCAACATAATTTATGAAATTTTATTAATAGGGGAATTATGTGAGAGTTTGTAGCCACCATAAAGGTATTATTATTTATTTATTTTTGCTTAATATAGGTAATATCACTTTCCAAAAGTTACAGGACCTTGGCCTAAGAATAGATTCCTAACCAATTCATCTTCATGGAAAATATGGGCTTTCAGATCAATTAAACACATCTTATTATGAATGAAAAAATTGCAGGAATGTCAATATAACATTTAACCTGTTCATTAGCTTTCTCATACATGGTGTATTTCCTTGGCATTGGGGGCAAGATCATGACACCAAGAGTAGTTCTTTAAAGAGATTACCATGACAAATCAGCTCCAGTAATGGACCCTCCTCCAACTTTCCCTGTAAAAATCAACAACATTATTTAGTTTCTCATAAGAATAGTAGAAACAGTAAAAACGTCTTTTTTCATAGATCACGAAGAAAACTTTTCACACCATCATTCTGCTTTCAAAAGGCGATCTGTTAGAACCACTAAAAACAACAAATAGGAAAGATGGACCAGGTTAACACTTAAATAATCCTAACACATGTGGTCTGTTTAAAAACAGGGTAGTATCAGTAGAGTAAGTTGGTGGGTTTATACATTATTTATAAATGAATTATGAGAATCTATTTTTTCCTTTTTCAAAACCAGGATTTATTCCTAGAGGAAGCTAGCACAACCTCCACAATCATGATTCATGACCCCCACTTCAATCAGGGCATTCTTAGTGGGAATCAAAACTGAGACCTTTATTCTCTTAGGCAAAAATCTTTCTACTTGAGCTACCTTGGTTTGTATCGTCTACCAAAAGTTTAACCATTCTCTTTTTACTTACATTTCTTTTACAAATTCTACAACTTTAGACTAGTACGTTACATATCTACATCCAGATAATTTAAGATGTAATTGGAGTAAAAATGATAGGGAACATACCAATTTAAAGCTCAACATCAGAATTGTGAATCATTCTTCACTGGAAATGGTTGACTGATGCTTCCATCCATCGATTAACGTTGTGAATGTGATTTCATCCGATGTCACTCCCATGAGTGACATTTGATTGGTCACTTCATAGCCTTCTTCTACATTTCCTTCCTTGCAGAACCCATCTGTCAATGCATTATAAGTGACTCTATCAGGGACAATTCCCTTAACCATCATTTGAGCAAGTAATTTCCTTGCTTCCCTAGTATCCCCTATCTTGCTGTATCCATCGATCATGACAGTATACGTGATCTTATTCGGATGAATGCCATAAAACAACATCTCATGCAACACATTTCTCACTTGATCCATCTGACCTAGCTTACAATAACCTCCTATAAGAGCTGTATAACAAACCACATTCGGCAACAGTCCCTCCTTCCTCATTACAATAATTAGATTCTTCGCATCTTCAATTTTGCCAATATTGCAAAACCCATGAATTAAGGAAGAGTATGTAAAAAGGGTAGGCAGAATGCTTTTAGTTCTCATATCATCAAAAAGTTCAAGAGCTTCTATCATATTACCATCTTTACAGTATGCCTTAATTAGAGTGTTATAGACAACAACGTTTAGCTCAAGATTCTTCTGCAATAGCTCATCGAAAAGACGTCTTGCCTCCTTAATATTCTCCAATTTGCAATAACCATCTATCATAACAGAATACATATGATTGTCCATGTTTAGATGACTCCCTTTGCACTCATTCCAGAGTAACAGAGCTTTATCCATCTCGCCTGTATTACAAAGCCCGTTTATCAGTATATTGTAGGTAAACATATCGGGTTGAAAGCCTTTCTTTAACATGTCTTCCTTTAGCTTCAAACCTTCTTCGATTCTCCCTTGTTTCGAGCAAGCAAAAATAAGTGTGTTATATGTGATCCTGTCCAATTCCAGTCCACGTTCTATCATCTCCTTCAGAAATCTAACAGCCTCAGGTATGTTTCTAGATTCACAAAGGCCATGGATAAGAGCATTGGACATTTGCGTATTTGGAGGAAATCCTTTTTCCTGAAGATCAAACCAGATCTTAACAGCCTCTGAATGCTTCCCCTCCTTACAAAGCTCACAAACGATTACGGTTAGTAACCCACCGTTTGGCCTCATGTTCCTAAATAACATTTCCCTAGTGACTCTTAATGCAGAATCAATCCTGAAATTTGCACAAAGCATACTAATAACTGAACTGAAGGAACCAGGATTTACGTGGAATCCCTCTGATAACATCTTATCTAAAAGTGACTCTGCTTCTTCTATCGAATTACACTTACAATATCCTTGGATGAGTGTATTTAAGGTCACTGAGTTTGTAGATAACCCTTTTGCAGCCATTAAATCAACTAACTTCAAGACTTTGTTAATGTTACCCGCCACACAATATCCTTTTATCAACGTATTATAGATGACTTCATTTGCTACAAAGCCCTTTGCCAACAATTCGTCCAAAACAAAATTTGCTTCGTCAATCTTCCCTATATTGACAAACCCATCAATGAGCACACCATATGTTCTGAGACTAGGGTTGATTCCTTTGCTTGTCATTGTCTCCTTCAGCTTCAAGGCCTCAGTCAATTCCCCATTCTTGCATAGGCCATTTATGATACTGTTATATGTAACAACATTAGGGGAAATGTCTGTTTCTTCCATGCTCGAAAGCAATCCCAATGCATGATTAACATTCCCACCTTTACAATATGCATTTATCGCAGTACTAAATAAGTAAACATCTGGAGACACCCCTTGGCAAGTTAACTCAAATACCCGATAACTCTTCTGAAGTTCATTGGCCTTCACGAGAGAATTCAAAAGGAAATTGCAAGTCTTTACCGAAGGGAAGATACCCCTATTTGCCAAAAGTTCGAATACATTAACTGCTATGTCAAATCCTACAGTTCTGAATTGAGTGCAATAAACATGTATCAACAAATCAAATGTCTTTACATTGGTTGACTTCTTACTCGTCAAACTGAGATCAGCCAATGCGGTTGCTATCTCTATATGTCTGTTGTCTGTGTTATTAAAAAAAACCGGAAGCTTTCTATCAATAAGCCGAATCAATAGTAACCTAGCCGACTCATTCAGATTTGTAAACGTAAGCAAACTAATCAAAGTGCAGTAGGATCTTAAAGTGAAGCGAAATCCATAGGAATCCGAAGCTACATAAAAGAAATTCAAGACCGTCTTGGGATTGACAGAATAAAAAATGTCTAAGAACAGACTGTCGAATTGTAATGGAGAAAAACGGGTGAGAATGTCTACACATTTGGACCTATCTAGTGAACTATTTGATAGGATTGAAGTTACCAATTTAAGGAAACCCAAATCATGCGAATGGGATTGCTGGTTTTGCTGCAATGACGACGGATGTTGATCGCATCGTCCGGGTGGTTGCTGCTGTTCCTGGTAGCGTTGAGGTTGGTTGGCACTGTAAGTGAGTGAAGCTAAATTGGTGGTGATATGAGAGAAGAAGGGGATATGTTTAGTGATCGACAGCCTTCTAAAATTCATTGATGCACGTATTGTAAGCATAGATAGGGAGAGATGTTCCTAATTATAACAAAATTGAGTTTTTCACGACTGGCGGTGGTGGCGACGCCATGGATTAGAGTACAGAGTCGCGAAGAACGACGACGGACTCTCTCTCTATGGAGGTTGGGGGAGCTGGTAATTCTGGTATTGGGTTGTTTCAAGGTTCAACCCTGTCTTTAGTGGGCTTGGATTTTATGGACTCCTTATAATGGACTTAGCCCTCTCATTAAAAACTATACAGTATATTGAAAGTCATACTATTTAATAGATTTTAAGAAATTATCAAATAAATTCAGAAATATGTTGTAATTTGTAAACACTAATTTTATATTCAATTTATAACTTTATAGTAATTTTTTTTAAAAAAAATTAATGTATATTGAAAATGAAAAAAAAAAAAAAAATTTGAGCACAAAAACATGACATGAAGAAAAAATAATAAAAATAAAAATAAAAATCATTATTTAATAGGTTATCGATGTTGTAAGTTTTCGAGAAGAACGAATAACTCTCCGACGGATTCTATCGGCTTTCCGGAATGAATTTCATAAATCATCATAATAATAGCATGATACGCATCAGACGACTACGATCAGTGAAAGCTCGACGATTTTTCTCCAACCAAATAGTGCACCAAAAAATAATTGGGATGGTAACTCAATTATGTAAACTTGACATATTAACTACATCAATTTAATTTTTCTAACAACTACCTAAAACTCGGACATCACTCAATGAATCACAATGATACTTTACCAAAGATATTAAAAAAAGATATTAGTTGTATGGATGAATTAAAAAAAATGTTTCAATATACAATATATAATTCAATGAATATTTGAATTATATATATCAAATTAATATATTGTATAACTTTATATTCAATGTATTATTCAATTAATAGTGTTATAAATACATTATTTCTTTTTTTTTCTTTTTTAAGAATTATATTTGTTTCAATTTAAGAAGACACTTAGCTTGTTTGTTGGGGGAAATTTGACGAAATGACCCTAAAGATGCATGTATTTGTATATGTGCTCACCGATAATTTAAATTAATCTGGTGACCACTTAATTTTTTTGGGACGAAAATACCCTTTTCGCATCACATGAAATGAATTAGGTTTTGTATAAATACTCAAAATTTTCATTTTCTTCATTTTCTTTCTCTCTCTCTCTTCTCTCTCTTCTCACGACGACGGCGACAGCGGAACCCTAACCCTAAACGAACACATTATATAGATCGATGACAAAAACTCGTTCTAATATCAAGTGATTGGATTGATTTATGTTATTATTTCCATTATGTTCATCTTTAAACCCTAAATCATTAGGTTTTCTTATTGTTCATCTTGGTTGTTCATCTTTTCGATGATGATGTTTGCAGTTGATGATGCTCTGATTCGGTTTCGTTTCAGGGAAGATTTATTTGATTCTCATGACTGACATTTCCGTTACACGAAGAACTTCCCATTACGCGAAGGGCTTCCCGTTATGCGAAGGGCTTCTCGTTTTGGACATGAACCTCGTTTTGTGAACAAAAACCTTATAGAGGTAATTTATTATATAACTATATGAAGTATCGAGATTGTATTTTTGAGTTGGAATCTGAAATGTGAGTTAACTTACGGTTTTAGTAAGCATTCAATTGAGATATCTGAGTTAATTATTGTAAACTATATAGGTAAAATTGTACTTATATGAAATCTGTAACTAAGCCCTCAAGAAGATTTGAAATTGACTGGTGTATAATTACTTATTTACCACAAACAATGATGTTTCTTCAACCTTTTTGATTCAGTTAGTGCAATATGATTGGAACTAGGGTTTGTTTGCATCTCTCATTAATGAAGAATCATTTTCTTTTGATATGTATCTAAAGAGGTAGATTTGAATCAACTGTCAAAAATAATATGGAGATTTTCTCTATTTAATGACCTGATAAATTTGGTTTAAGCAAAATGGGTGTAGTTTATACAATGAATTTCATTTTCATTAACCTTATGAGGTATTCTTTACATGTAACAGGCTCTTGTAGATGCTCCTGATATGGTTCGAACCCAAATGAATTTCAAAAGACTTTCATTAACAGTTCCTCAGAAGAAGACTTTAATTGCTGCTATGGAGGCTGCTGATGTCAAGAACAAATGGGAGAACAGTTTGTTGGGTAGGAAGTTGACTGTTCAGAAGAGAAGAGTTGTACTAAACGATTTTGACAGATTCAAGATTATGTTGGCTTTAATCAAGGTATGTTGTGATGTTTTTTTAACCTTAAATTTGTTGATAAATCTAAACATTTCTCCTCACACTTGTATTTGCAGAGAGCTGGAGTTGTCAGGCAAGAGTTTGCAAAGCTCAAGAAGAGTTCAGTTACGGCTAAACAAGATATTTCTATAGTTTTCAAGATGACAAAGAATTAAAATTTTTTTATTTGATCTGTTTTTATTTTAATTATAACATTCTTAACCAATATTAAAATTGATCAATTTTTTTTTTTAATTAGAGCGTTCTTAACAAATATAAAATATATTAAAATTCTTTTGATTAATTTTCAAATAAATATAAAAAATATATTCTACTTATAATTTTTAAATATTTTATATATATGTCATTTTAACAAAATATTTGAACATATATATAGTTCCTATCAATTCACTATTCTATAAAATATTTAAACTATATTTCACAAATTAAAAAACTAGAGACTTTTATTTTAAAAACTTGGTAAGGAAAAATGAATTTTCACACCTCCTTATTGAATTAATTTGTATAGACGATTCTTTAACATAGAAATTTGTTCAAAGGTGCTCTTTATATTCAAATTCTTTTCAATTATTTTATTTATTTATTTGAATTAAGATTATAAAAAAATAAATTATTTAGTATAAGATTTTAATTAAATTTTATTAATATATAATACAAAATAATTAATGAGATATATAAAAAATATATAATTAAATTATTTAAAAATTATTCAAATAAATAATATCAAAGTATTTGGAGAATTAATAATGTCATCTCCATAACATATGAAAGCAAAAAAGAAGACAAATATAATCAACATTATTATTGAAAATGAGTTGTCAATGTATAAGTCAAATCTAATATATAAAATGAGGTCCCCTATGTAGAAATTTGTAGCAGCAAAGTAAGACTATTTCAGTTAGGTAGGCTGTAAGACTTGACTTGAGACTTAGGATTACCTTAACCATAAAAAAAAGGTTATTAATATTATTTTTAATTATTTTAATCTTGTTTTAGGTCCGACTCATTATAAGAAAAACATATTTCAATAGTTTTATAAGAGTTTGTTTCTTTAAATAAATTTATTTAAAAAAATGTGATGAGCGATAATTTTGATATATTTTTTTTTAATAAAAGGACATTAAAAGTAAAATTATTTTTTAATAAAATAATAAAAGTATTTTATTATTTATACTAATAAATTGAGTTATTATTATATATACTAATATCTCTGTCTCGTAATACCAAATTTTGATCAATTAAATATTTGATTCATATATTTTAACAATTATCATTTGTTATCGATTTATTATCCCTCGACAAACCAAATATCATTCACACTTGGTTAAATGGTTATGCTTATGTTTTGTTATATTAAAAGTTCGAAACATATATATCATTTTTAATTTTATTTTTAAACGTTTCAAATTTATGGGTGGGTCAACCTATGATCCGACCAAATTATCTATTTACTCTTATATATATTATATATATATATATCGTATTTAATAACAGTTATCAACCCGACAAACCAAACAATTTTTAAATTAAACATATATATATATATTAGTTAAACATTTTGAACTTATATTGTTAGTAATGTGACACGTTTATCCAATTTTGTGTTGAATTTAAAATATAAAGTTTTAACCTAGTTGGTTAAATGGTTGTACATGTTTTGTTAAGTTGTAAGTTTAAAACATATATACATATATAACATTTTTAATCGTTTCAAGTTTATGGACAGGTTAACCAACGATCCGACTCAAATATCCATTTACTCTCGTATATATATTCAAATTAAATACAACTCTCGCTCCGGCAAATTAAATAAAATATAAATAAATATATATATATATATAACGTTTTGATTTATTATGTTAAAAAAACAAACTTATCAATACAATTTCGCATATTCATCCACTTATATTACAAACATTGTTAGAATATAAAATTTAATCACTAGAATATAAATTATTATATTTAAGATAACAAAATTGATTAAAAGATGTGTCAGAGGATCTCTTTTGTACTTAAGGATGACAACGATATCCGTATGCTCGATAGAGGATCTCTTTTGTACTTAAGGATGACAATGGTATCCGTATGCCCGATACATACTTGTGGGTACACGATAATTGAGTTTGAGTATTTTAAATCGGGGTCGGGCATGGAAAAGGGAAAAAGGTAACTTGGTCGGGTACGTGATCGGTGATGGAGAGTGTGTAAAACTCTAACCATTACTCGACTATATTAATATTAAAATATATTTTTTATTAGTTTAATATGTGACTTTTAAAATTCGACATTATTACAAATATAATTAAATATACATCCATTAATTGTTCTTATTTACCCTCCATATTGCAAACATCATTATAAATACACTATATTACAACTATTTTTCTATTTGAAAATGGTTAACAAAGTTTATGGGTTATTAAATCTTTCTTAACTAATGACCTTAAACTTAGTTAAGAAAATTTTAATAACTTATAAACTCTGTTTTATTGACCCATAAATTTAATTAAGAAAGTTGTAATAACTCATAAACTCTGTTCAACAAATAAAATTTTAGTGATTTATTTATTTATTCTGAAAATAACATTAACCCAGTGTTTTTTTCTTTCGTATATATACATATAAATTAGTTGTGATTTAAAATAAATATAATTTTTTTAACAGAGTTTATGGGTCATTTAAACTTTCTTAACTAAACTCATTAATTATTTTCAGTATTACATTTATATTATTAATATTTAAATAAGTAATAATGAACAAATCAAATTAACAAAAAAAAAATAATAATTATGTTATATATTAAAATATAAATATATCATTAAATATAAAAAATATTAATTTAATTTTCTTTTATAGCAATTTTTTTTAATATGGTATTTCATATAAAAAATAAAGCACACTATTTATATATATATATATATATATATATATATTGGTTAATTTGATTGTTCTCCATTACATTATAAATATCAAACTTTTCGTCAGATCTCAAAAGATAAAAAAAAACACATTTTGTTTTTTTTTTTCAAGCAAAAAATAAGATAGTTTGTAAACACCATCTTATGAAATTGATATCGGATTTCACCGAAGAATTGGAATGAAGAAAGAACTCCCTGAATGCTTCCATATTGATTACTGAAGTATTTTAAGGTATATCTTTCTTCATACTGAATATAGTTAGTAACCATTTTTTTATATACAAAATAATGAGAGAAACAAAAGAAATAATTAAAATATAACAGTGAAAATAATTCATCCTTTTTCATTTTTTTTTTTTGATTAGCCATATTAAAAAAATGACATTATATTACCTGTTTAAAAGACATTTTAGTCATATTATTAAATACATTTAAAACCAAACATTTTAAGCATGAAAATAGTGTTATCTACATGATATATATATATATATATATATATATATATTTTAATTGCTAAGATAAAAAAAATCTAATTAGCAGTTGCATATATACAGACTATAAATTAAGTTACCAGTTGATATTTGTACTTTTTCTTTTCAAATAATATTAATAATTCTAAAAATACCACAATTTTTTCAATAGAGTCAATATTATTTTTAGAATTATTATTATTATTTTTAGAATTATTATTATTTTCAGAATTATTTTATTAATATTATTTATTATTATTATTATATTAAGAATTATTAATATTATTATTATCTTCAGAATTATTATTATAATTATTATTTTCATAATTATTATTATTTTTAGAATTATTTTATTAATATTATTTATTATTATTATTATATTAAGAATTATTAATATTATTATAATTTTGAATAAGTGGTCTGTGCGTGTTTGGAATTCTCTGTGATTAAGGCTCTGTGATTAACTTAGATATATTAATAATGATTCTTAAAATTATTATTATCATTATTATTATTATAATTATTATTATTATTTTTAGAATTATTATTATTATTATTTATTTTGTTTTTCAGAATTATTATTATTATTTTCAGAATTATTATAATTATTATTTATAGAATTATTATTATTATTTTTCAGAATTATTATTATTTTAAAAATTATTATTATTATTATTTTCAGAATTATTAAAATTAATAATATTATTATTATTTTCAGAACTATTATTATTATTATTTTCAGAATTATTTTATTAATATTATTTATTATTATTATATTTATTATTATCATTATTATATTAAGAATTATTAATATTATTATTATTTTCATAATTATTAATATTATTTTGAGAATTATTAATATTATTTTGAATTGGGTGTGCTTGCTGGGTTGTGATAGGGGCGGCAGGGTGAATGGCAGTACGTCTGTTGTGTGGCTTTCTCATAATTATTATTATTATTATTTTCAGAATTATCATTATAATTATTATTATTATTTTTCAGAATTATCATTATAATTATTATTATTTTGTTGTTAGAATTATTATTATTATTTTTTAAATTATTATTATTATTTTTCAGAATTATTATTATTATTATTATTTTTTTTAAATTATTATTATTATTATTATTTTTTTAAATTATTATTATTATTATTATTTTCAAGAATAATATTATTTTCAGAATTATTATTATCATTATTAATATTATTATTATTATTTTCAGAATCATTAAAATTAATAATAATATTATTATTTTAAAGAATATATTATTTTCAGAATTATTATTATCATTATTAATATTATTATTATTATTTTAAAAAATTATAAAAATAATAATTATTATTTTCAGAATATTTTATTATTATTATTATATTTTTTAATATTTTTATTATTATAATTATTGTATTTATTATTATATTTATTATTATTATTTTCAGAATTATTATTATAATAATAATTATTATTATTATTTTTAGAATTATTATTATTTTCAGACTTATTATTATTTTTATTATTATTTTAAAAATTATTATTATTATTATTATTATTATCATTATAATAATAATAATAATAATTATTTTTAGAATTATTATTATCAGAATTATTATTTTAATTATTATTAATATTATAATTTTCAAAATTATTATTATCATTATTATTATCATTATTAATATTATTATTATTTTCAAAATTATTATTATTTTTAGAATTATAATTATTATATTTATATTTATAATTATATTATTGTTATTATTATTATTTTATTTATTATTATTATTTTCAGAATTATTATTATTATTATTTTCAGAATTATTATTATCATTATTATTATAATTATTATTATTGTAAGAATTATTAATATTATTATTATTTTGATAATTATTATTATTATTTTTATTATTAGAATTATTATTATTATTATTATTATTTTCAGAATTATTATTAGAATTATTATTATTATTTTTAGAATTATTATTATTATTATATTTTCAGAATTATTATTAGAGTTATTAATATTGTTATTATTTTCATAATTATATTTATAATTATAATTATAATATTAATTATTATTATTATTATATTTATTAATATCGTTATTATTATTAGAATTATCATTATTATTATTATTTTTATTTTTAATATGGAATTATTATTTTTAAAATTATTATTATTATTATTTTCAGAATTATTATTATATTTATTATTATTATAATTATTTATTATAATTATTTATTATTATTATAATTATTATATTCAAAATTATTAATATCATTATTATTATAATTAGAATTATTATTTTCAGAATTATTATTATATTATTATTAGAATTATTAATATTATTATTTGTGTTTTTCTTCTTCTTTCTTAACAGAATACTTATTATTTTTTCATGAAATTTGGTTACTAATATATTAATATATGCATCGTGTTAACTACCATTATTTTTTAATATACCCAATATTAAATATTATTTTCAGAATTATTATTATTATCATTATTATTTTAGAATTATTATTATTATTATTTTTAGAATTATTATTATTTTATTTTTAAAATTTTATTAATATTATTATGAGGGCAAATTATCTGGGAATTACTTTGCTCATTTTTAGCCCTCAAATTATTTTTTTAAACAATTTTTTTTTTATATATTATCTTTAATCTTATTTTTTATATTTATATATATATAATTATTAAATCGTTCATATATAATATTATATATATATATCTTTAATTATTATTATTATTATTAATTTTTATATTTATATAATTATTAAATCTCATATATATATATATATTTATATTAGAAGGTTATCATTACTTTTAATCTTCAAATTATTTTTTAAAATATATAATCTATAAATTTATATATATATATATATATAATTAATAATTAAAGATAATACAAAAAAATATTTTTAAAATTTATACAAATTATTTTTAAACTTTGTTTTATATATTTTATAGATATAAATATATATATAAGTAAATAATATATATATAAGAGATTTAATAATTATATAAATATAAAAATTATTAATAATAATAATAAAAGATATATATATATATATATAATATTATATATAAGCGATTTAATAATTATATATATAAATATAAAAAATAAGATTAAAGATAATATATAAAAAATATATATATTAAGCTTAAACCGTTATGTTTAACAAAAAAAAAAGTTGACGGAAAGGCCATTGGTGACATTTCTAAAAGTTGAAGGGTTGTTTTAAAAAATAATTTGAGGACTAAAAGTGAGCGAAGGGGCCGCCTAAGTAATTTGCCCTTATTATTATTATTTTCAAAGTTATTATTATTATTTTCAAAGTTATTATTATTATTTTTAGAATTATTATTATTATATTTATTAATATTGTTATTATTATAATTATTATTTTCAGAACTATCATTATTGTTATTTTTAGAATTATTATTATTATTTTGAGAATTATTAATATTATTATTATTATTATTATTATTATTAGAATTATTATTTATATTATTATTATTATTATTTTCAGAATTATTATTATCATTATTATTATTATTATTTTTAGAAATATTATTATAATAATAATTATTATTAGTATTTTCATAATTATTTTATTAATATTATTTATTATTATTATATTTATTAATATGTTATTATTATAATTATTATATTTATTATTATTATTTATAATTATTAATATATATATATATTTAAATACCAAAATCATCTTTCATTTAACTATATAAAATTAATTTATCTTTTAAAAAATGAATATTTTTACTTTGAATCCTTAAAAACTATTTTTTTTAAAATTTAATCAAAAATATTTTCTTAAAAAACTAAAAAAAAAAACTAAATTAAACTAGCTCCTCCTATATATATATATATATATATATATATATATATATATATATATATATATATATATATATTCTCTTATCAAAAGTAAATATATATTGATGATGATTAATTAATGTTTTATGTTGGGTTTTCTAGGTAAATACTGGTTTTTAAATAAATAAAAAATCAGTTTGATATTTTTTTATAAGAAAAATGGTTTTTTAAACATGAACAACCCGATCCATCTTACACCAGATTTCACCTGAAATTATATCTCTTATTAAATAAAATTTAATAAATATTATTTAATAATTTATATATGTACAAAAATTCATATAAACTACAACTATTATAAGCTAAGTAATGATAACACATTTCATGATGTTAAAACTTTAACATTAATTTTAATCCTTTATACAAACAGAATTTAAAATAAAATTATTAAGCACAATTTTAATACAAACTAACAAAATTATAACTAAAACATATTAAATATATGTGAATTTGATGGTGATCTCCAGTTTAAATAACCTCTAATAATCCTTTATAGAAATTTGATATAAAAATCAAGAAAAAAAATTAAAGTTAAAATGTGATAGTATTTTTAATTTACTCATATATATATATATCCAAATTAACCACAACTCTCGACCCGACAATCCGAACACTTTGAAAATTAACGTTATTGTTATAGGCTTACCTATAGAACTTATATTGTTATAATGTTTCACGTTTATCAAATTTGGTGTTAAATTTAAAATATAAAGTTTTATTAACCTAGTTAGTTAAAGGTGGTATTTGTTAAGATTGAAACATACATATAACATTTTTTATTTTATTTTTAATTATTTTAAGTTTATGGGCAGGTCAACCCATAATCCGACTCAAATATTCATTTACTCTCATATATATATCCAAATTAACTATAACTCTCAACCACGAACCAAACATATTTATATATTATCATTAGTTTTTAAAATTATATTTTATTTATTATGAATACATAAATATCTTAATCAGATATAGTTTAATCCTTGTAAAGATAAAAAAGAATCATCAATGAAGAGAGGTACGTGCATATAAACCATACAAAATTTTAAAATTAATTAATATATATATATATATATATTTAAATAAAAAATTTTGACAATTGATATTTTCTCATGTAAATAGAAATGTCTCAAATACTTTTTTTTAATCAACTTTATCACTTTAAATGTTAACAAACATTAAATATATTTTTCTTAATTTATCTAAGTTTTTTTAAATTTATTTTTATGAAACCTTCTCTTGGGTTATGTATTATAATATTGAAATAAATATATTTAAATGTTAAATTAGTTTTAAGAATAATTATATTTTATTTTTTATCAAGACATAAATATCTTAATATAATATAGTTTAATACTTAAAAGATAAAAACTTAAAAGAGAATATCAATAAAGAGATGTGTACATGTGATGAAAACTATACAAATATTTAAAAATAATATATATAATTGAATAAAAAAAAAATGAGAATGAACCTCAATTTAAAGTTGATCTGACCTCACTTTCAAGTTTACACAAACTCTACTCGAATTTTTATTAGACTTCATTTCAAGCATTTTGTATCCATCTTATTTTTACCTTTAGCCTTCTCAAGTCGACCTCTCATATTACTAATCTCGTTACTCAATCTCTCAATTTGAACCATCATTCCCTCGTCCCTAAAATTATAAGTCACGCATATTATTATATCTTATCTATGGTTAAATAAAAATATAGTTAAGTTTTTAATTTAAAACAACTAATATTCCACCTAAATAAATTTAAACTTATTAATATTGTAACCTCACATTAAACAATACATTCTCTAATTGATTTCTCATTAGACTTTACTTCTTCAAACATTTTGTACTAATCTTATCATTATTTTTGACATTTCTCAATCGACTATTTATATTACTAATATCGTAACTAACACTAAATAAAATACATTTAAAATTTTAATTTAAAAACAACTAATATTCCACCGAAATAAATTTCGACTTACTAATATTATGATAGTGACTTTAAGTATTCTCTAATTAATCTCTCATTAGATCTCACTTGTACCGGTCTTACCTTTTCTTTTAACTTTTCTCATTCGACCTCAAATTCACACACACATTTATATAGGGACTCACATATACCATCACATCAAGAATGCATTCACTCTCAATAAGAATTAACATGCAGGATCTTATGTTACTAAATGCTCTATGCCTCTATTCCGGACCAATCAGAAGACAACGCTAATATTATATTATTATAATACATTTGGATTAAAAAAATATCCAAAATTCAAAAAGATGATCGCTTTTATACCGGATTCAACAGACAGTTGAATGTTCTCAAGTAAAGCGCGCTTCACCCGCTTACATGAAACTTTAATACAAGTGAAGTGAATCGTGTTTTACCTCTATCTCTTAATATATATATATATATATATATATATATATATTATTGAAATTATTATTTACCATATTAATTATTTTAATTTATTTAAAAAATTATATAATTCTTTATAATAATATTGTAAAAGCTAGAGGTTCGAAATTTTTTAACATCAATTTGTGTGTCGGATATCTTTTTAACAAAAAAAAAAATTATTTAAAAAGATTTATAAAAGTATGTCTCGATATTTGGAAATTATTTATAATTAATTTTTAATCAAATTTGAATAATTATTTAAATTTAAAATAATCAACTTATAATTTAATATAAGAAATCTGTCTTTTAAATTAATTAAAAACTATTAATTTAAAATATTATCCTTTAAATGAAAGAATCGTTAAATGATTTTTTAGTTTAAAATCAATAAAAATTATACTTTTTTAAACGTATATTTGACTAGAGTTTCTTTTAGGTTTGATGATACTCCGGAAAGAGTTTTCGTACTATATCTTCCATATCCGTTAAAGAACAATTTCTACTTTATAAATTTTTGCCTTTTGAAATATTGAGTTTATTACGTTTTATTTAACCAATGATTCTTCATGTCCTAGACATGCACATGTTTTTTTTTGTATTTAAAATTATTGAATAATATTTAAATGCTGATACATGAGATTAATATCGATGATTGATGAGGAAAATACTTGAAAAATATCATTTTAAGACATTAGGATTTAAAAATAAATTCCAAATAGATCATTTTAAAAATATTTTTAATGAAAATAATCTAAAAATATTTTGAAATCATTATAAATATATATTTTTAGACTTTTAGAAAATGGTTGTAGGTTTCAAAATAAAATAATTTAAAATTTAAACCAAACAAGCCCCTATAGACTGACCCTCTCGGTCCTGGGTGTGATTTTCCTCGGTCCTGAGCTACAACTCTCTAGGCCCGGCCCGGAGGGGTAGGCAGCCTAGGCCACGGCCTAGGTCCTAGGACCAAAAAGGGGCCCATATTTTTTTTATATATGCTAGGTATTATTAAGGATTTTTAGTTTCTTATTCTTTAATTTTTTTTATTATGTTAGATTTTTTGGCCCATGGCTCTATAGCCCAAATAGAGAAACAAACTAACACATGAGAATAAAAAATTGAAAACCCTACTGTCTGTCTCACTGTCTGTCTCTCTCAGTTCTGTATCCTACATCGACAACGAAACTGACAACGAAGCTCACAACGAAACCGACAACAAAATAATTTCGACGGTGGCTCTGTTTCGCTGGGTCGAGCCTTGAGGTAAGGTTTAACCATTAAAAGTGAAAATTCAACATCAGGACCCTGTTTGAGCCTTGAGCATTTTTTTAGAAGTTTCGAATAGATGAGTTTGTCTCTAGTTTAATTATTGCAAATGATATTGCATGTGAAATGGACATAGATCCTGTTTTTTCGACTAAACGTGTTAAGAAGATCCCTAAAAAATATTTTGATGATAATACTTCTAATGTTGAACAACAATCGCCAGAAGAATCTTTTAGGGTCAACTATTTTTTAGTATCGGTTGATATGTCTCTTGCATCCCTAAAACATAGGTTTGAACAATTGAATGAGTTTAATGACTTATTTGGGTTCCTTATGAATTCTGGAAAGTTGAAGACATTGAATGAAAGCAAATTGAAAGAAAAATGTAACACATTTTGTAATGTATTTTCTCATGAAAGTACGTGTGATGTTAATTTGAGTGATTTGTTTTCTGAACTAAAAATAATACAAGTTGCTTTACCTAGTTTGGATATGCCCGCTGCTGAAATTCTTGATTTTGTAATGTCAATAGATTGCTATCCTAATGTCTCTATTGTATATCGAATTTTACTAACATTGCTTGTTACGGTAGCTTCTGCTGAAAGAAGTTTTTCTAAGTTAAAATTATTGAAAAATTATTTAAGATTTTCGATGTCTCAAGATAGATTGAATGGACTTGCTATTTTATGTATTGAAAAAGATTTTTTGGAATATATTGATTACAATACAATTATCAATGATTTTGCATCTAAAAATGCAAGAAAAAGTCACTTTCGTTGACAATTTATGTTGCATCTTTGTAGATATTTGAAGGTTATTGAAGATCAACGGTGAAACACAAGTGAAGTTTATGCGTAGGGCCCCAATTTCGTGTTTTCGCCTAAGGCCTAAAAAATCTCAGGAACGGCACTACAACTCTCGTTCCGGGAATGAGGTCCCTCGGTCGAGATGTAGAAGGCTCTCGGTCGTGTGCAGAAGTCTCTTGGTCGAATACATGAGGCTCTCGGTCGAATACGGGAGGCTCTCGGTCGGAGACAAAAGGATTTCGGTTGGGTGTGGAGGCTCTCGGTCAGATGCGGGGGACTCTCATCCTAGGCCAAGAATCCTCGTTCGAATGTGAATAATTATTGATCCTTGGCTAGGAATTCTCGGTCGGGGCGAGATTTCTCAATTGAGGTACGAGGAGTTCACAGGTGTTGGGGCGGGTCAAGTGGTCAACCCACAATCCGACCCAAATATCAATTTACTCTCACATATATATCCAAATTAACCACAGTTCTCGACTCGGCAATCCGGACACTTTGAAAATTAAGCATCATTATATATTGTTAAAAAGTTGAACTTATATTGTTAAAACGTCCAGCGCTCATCAAATTTGGTGTTGAGTTTAAAATATAAAGTCTTATTAACCTGTTGGTTAAAAAGTTGTACTTGTTTTGTTATGTTGTAAGTTCGAAACATATCTATAGCATTTATATATTTATATATATTAGTTACTTAAAAAGTTGAACTTATATTGTTAAAACGTCCCGTTCATAAATTTGGTGTTAAATTTAAAATATAAAGTCTTATTAGCCTAGTTGGTGTTGTAAATTAGAAACATACCTATAACATTTTTTATTTTATTTTTAATCATTTTAAGTTTATGGACAAGTCAACCCACAATTCGACCAAGTATCCATTATTCTCACATATATATTCAAATTAACCACAATTCTCGACCCGATAATCCGGACACTTTAAAAATTAAGGATCATATATATATATATATATATATATATATATATATATATATATATATATATATATATATATTTGAAAAAACAATAAGAAGCAAAATATGAGTTTAAACTAAAGATGTAAAATTAAATTCAATTAAAAATATTTTCGTTTACCATTGTTATAATGTATACTAATTTTATATTGCTTTTATTTTATTTTATGTTAAGGTGTCTCAAAGCAATGTTCAAGTGTTGCCAACATCAAATTTGTTATCATGAATTATTTATAGAAGCTCTTGTTTATATAAATTTTGAACATGTATAAATATTTAAATAATATTTATTAAAATTTTATATGATATTATATATGGACATTTATTTAATATTTATATTGTAAAGATATATATAAATAAATAAATATACTTTGTCAAGACTATTAAAAAAATTGTATTAAACATAATAAATTTTAGTATCTATATATAAATCATAAAATATTATTTATATATAAATGTTTTATTAATGAGTAAGGATGGAGGGTTTAGGGTTCACCGGGGCAACGACTCCACATACACCTGGCAGCCACATGTAAAAATTAAGTCAATGTGAAAAAAAAAGTTCTAGACATGCCCATATTTTTGTTACAGAATACCCTTCGAACATGACTTTATCTTTTTAACTTTTTATATGTATAACTTTTTACATGGTAATTTATGTTTTATCGTTGTTTATTTTATTTTAAAAAATGAAAATTTATTTTATTTTTTCATTAAATTAAATTTTAACGTATCATTCTCTTCTTTATTTCTCCTTCAAAATATCTATAAAAAGAATTTAAAAAAGGAAAAATGATTTATCAATTTTTTATTTATAAATTATAATGTGAGGATGAGATGAGGAGAGGACTACTACTTCCCTTATCTTATCAACTCTTAGAAAAAAAAATATAAAATTATTGGTGGTCTCACTTGACTCTTGATATTGACTCAAGCCTTAAATACGACTTAATAGATTATTATTATTATATAATTATAATAAGTATTTTCAATTTTAAAAATATATATTGACTTATTTAGTCAACTTTTTTAAAAAAGTAAAAATTAAATTTATAAAAAATATAACTTTTTTAAACGGTTATATTTTGTAGCATTTGATTTTTATCTCAAGTTTTTAACTTTTTATTTATATAACAATTTAAAGTAAAAAAAAAAAACCTATTTTTCGGTTATTTTGTCTTATGGCAGATTGTTTTAGTATATATATTTTTTTTTTATAATTGTTAAATTTTGTTTGTAAACTATTTATCTTAAATTTTAAAGTAACTCAACAATATTTGAAAATCTAGTTGCACTTAATTTTGTAGTTTTTTTGGAACAATAATTTCTTTATCGTTAAACAATTTACATACATATTAATATATGTACAAAAATTATATGTATATATTCAATTTTAATATTAATAATAGAATAAAACTATTGTACACAATTATATATGCATACAGTCTTTTATTTATCATTAATCATGACTTTTGTAAAATTATACCAAAATTTGTCATTAATAATAATGAGAATGGAGTATTATATCTTAAATATTGGTTAGAAGTTTATTACAAAGATGAACTATAAATAAGTTAAAGACCGTCCTTTACTTATCAACCATTTGTATCGTTATAATAAAAAAATGTATTAATTATATATATATATATATATATATATATTGAGATTTTTAAATCCTTTCTTATATAAGATAGTTTTATTTTTATTTTTATCAATAACATCACTTAATTTATTTTATTATTATAACATTTTAAGTAACATATTATATTATGATAATTTAAGTGACAACAACTTTTCACTAACAGACTAAATATGTGATATATTTATTTAAAAAGTCTTAAATAAAAATAAAAATGATGAGTGTCTAACTTTTTACATTTAAACAAACAAATTATTATCATATATTTTTGTAAATACATTGTTTTTCAAATCAAACAACATTATTGAAATAATTCACAAATTATTTCAAAAAATCTATAATAAAAAAAGGTCATATGCATGTCTTTTTAACATTTTTAACAAAAAAAAATTAAAAATTGTTTTATTTGATCTGTTTTTATTTTAATTATAACATTCTTAACCAATATTAAAATTGATCATTTTTTTAATTAGAGGATTCTTAACAAATATAAAATATATTAAAATTCTTTTGATTAATTTTCAAATAAATATAAAAAATATATTCTACTTATAATTTTTAAATATTTTGGACATATTTTATATATAAGTCATTTTAACAAAATATTTGAACATATATATAGTTCCTATCAATTCATTATTCTATAAAATATTTAAACTATATTTCAAAAATTAAAAAACTAAAGACTTTTATTTTAAAAGCTTGGTAAGGAAAAATGAGTTTTCACACCTCCTTATTGAATAATTTGTGTAGATGATTCTTTAACATAGAAATTTGTTCAAAGGTGCTCTTTATATTCAAATTCTTTTCAATTATTTTATTTATTTATTTGAATTAAGATTATAAAAAAATAAATTATTTTGTATAGAATTTTAATTAAATGTTATTAATATATAATACAAAATAATTAATAAGATATATAAAAAAATATAATTAAATTATTTAAAAATTATTCAATAAATAATATCAAAGTATTTGGAGAATTAATAATGTCATCTCCATAACATATGAAAGCAAAATAGAAGACAAATATAATCAACATTATTATTGAAAATGAGTTGTCAATGTATAAGTCAAATCTAATATATAAAATGAGGTCCCCTATGTAGAAATTTGTAGCAGCAAAGTAAGACTATTTCAGTTAGGTAGGCTGTAAGACTTGACTTGACTTAGGATTACCTTAACCATAAAAAAAAGGTTATTAATACTATTTTTATTTCACTGTATATTAAATTATATAATAGTTTTAATTATTTTAATCTTGTTTTAGGTCCGACTCATTATAAGAAAAACATATTTCAATAGTTTTATAAGAGTTTGTTTCTTTAAATAAATTTATTTAAAAAAAATGTGATGGGTGATAATTTTAAATTTTTTTTATTTTTTATTTTCCTTTTAGTAAAAGGACATTTAAAGTAAGAATTATTAATACTTACTTTTTTTTTTATTGTTACGTCAAAGAAATGAATTAGTAGATTGAGAATTGTTTAGACAAACGTTTTAATAAACTGAATTAATATATTAATATATTTTTAATCTAATCATTTTTTTAAAACATAAGTAGATGAATATGTGACATTGTATTTATAAGTTTGTTTGTTTATGATGTAAAACATTGTATTTATAAATTTATTTTTGTATAGCAATATTAAAGGATGATAAGATATTTTATAAATTATATTAATACAATATTTAACATTAATATCGTTCCACTCTTGTTGTGATATAAAATATTTGAAATTAAAATTACACATCAGACTTCATTTTTTTCATGATAAATTAATATGATTATGCATTCTACATACATGATACATGTCGGCCTGACAATATTTTTTTTTATAGATAAAAATTTATTTGAATATAAGTTTAAATTTCACTACAAACAATTATTTTTAACAATTTTTAAAATTAAAATTAAGTTAACCAAATTTATTTTTTATTGTTTTTCTACTTGGGTCATTTTAACCCACTTTTGGGCCCACACGGGCGAATTATATCAAATTCTGCCACTCTATGAATTATAGATGTTTCAATATTGTGTTTGGTAGGTAATAGTATATTGTTGTGATCAGGGACGGACACAGGATTTTAACTGGGGTGCCTTGAAAAAAATTTAGAATAGGCTTAAAATAATAACGAAAATTTTTTGAAAAAAATAAGTATATAAAAATAAAATTTTACCATTTTTTTAATAATTAGATAAAAAAACAACGAATTATATTAATTTTTTAAGAGATTAAAGGTAATGTCATATTTCTACCGTAAAAAAAAAAAAAAATTTGGGTGGGCTTGAACCCACCCGAGCCCTTACATAGATTCGTCCCTGATTGTGATGGAATAATTATCCTAATAGTAAAATTATAAAAGTGTTTTTGTTGGAATTATTTTATATTTTAAAATAAAAATAAATTTAAAAAATAAAATTATTATTTTATTTTTATATTTAAATTTTATATACTATCTACCAAATAAAAAATTATAAATTTATATTTATTTATATATTATCTTATACTTTCAACTAAACAATAATAAACAATAATAGTATATACAAATTATACTATTTTATACTTCCATATAATTTATACCAGATATAGTTGTACCTTATAATAAACGCAGCCTTAATGTATAAGGCATGTTGTAAGTATAACTTAATTACGATAAAACAATGAGAGTGTGTCATCGGCATATTATTACATATTATATTATATTATATTATATTATATTATATTATATTATATTATATTATATTATATTATATTATATTATATTATATATATATATATCATTATTATTATATATAAATTTAATTAAATAATTAAATATACTTATATTTGTAAATATTATTTTATATAATATCAATTTTCAATATAAATTTTTTATTTATAATTTTCTTTTTTTAATTGGTATGAAAATAAATAAAAGAAGTATAAAAATTTATAAGTAAATTTTGTTTTTTTAAAATATATATATTTTATTATTATCATAATTGTCAAAATCTAGATGATCTATCGGTCTCTTATTAAATATTATTATATATTAAGTATAATTAGAAAATTAATTAATTAAATTTGATCTTTCTTCCACTTAATTATTTTCAATTATATTTCATTTACTTTTTATTGATGGTTAGTAATAATAAACACATAATGTTGTCATTTAAAAAAATTGTCCTTTATTACCAAGTCAACGAGTCATGTCATTTCTTCCTTTCTCTCTGTAACTTGTAGCTCCAATGTCGACATTCTCTGTTCACCTTCATACCGTCTTCTTATTAAACGAAGAAGAAGAAACAACAAATCGATCAAAACCCAGTGACCTATTGTATAATCATGATGAATTTGAAGCCTATTTCATTCCTCTTCTTCGCTATAATCATTCTCATCCTTCTTCCTAAATCGCTTCATGCAGAATGCGAATGTGAATCCGATACCGACGACAGAGACAGAGAGCAATCTCTCAAGCTTAAACTAATCGCATTAGCGTCTATACTAGTCGCCGGAGTATGTAACGAAGTCACACTCAGGACTTCAATGATTGAACAGTGAAGAAATATATATGAAAGTGAATAGAAAATTAGAGAATGAAAAACAACTGGAATTGAGATTCTGTCTATTGAACTTTTATAGAAAGAAGAACACGATTACAAAACTTAAATAAAGTAAGCATAACTAAGAGACATGAAGAGTCTCATTTACTAAAGATAAGATCAAGAGGCTTGGACAATCCAAGAGACTCTTGCATAACAAAAAGATTCCTTAATTGTTATTAATATTATTACTTTAATTTCTAACACTCCCCCTTAAAGTGATGCCCGATGAACTAGTCCCAACTTAGATCGTAGATTTTCGAACGGACCTTTAGGAAGTGCTTTTGTGAAGATATCAGCAATATTGTCTTCACTCCTTACTGCAACCATCTCAATGATTCCCTCTAGTACTTTTTCACGAATAAAGTGATGCTCCAACTCAATGTGTTTTGTCCTCGCATGAAACACAGGATTTGAAGTCAATTTAATAGCACTCAAATTATCTCCATGTATAGGAACTGGCTGATCAAACTTGACATGAAAATCCTCCCAGAGTCTACGAAGCCATATGCACTCCTGTGCTGCGTGAGCTGATGCTTTGTATTCTGCTTCTGTTGTAGATAAGGATACCGATCCTTGTTTTCTGCTACTCCAAGATATGCTAGTGTTTCCACAAAGAAAAACAAACCCAGATGTGGACCTTCGATCGTCTCGATCTCCAGCAAAGTCAGCATCTGCATATCCTTGCAAGACGAATTTTACATCTTTTTCGTAGAGTAGACCAATATCTAGTGAGGTATTAATATACTTCAGAATTTTTTTCGCTTCTTCGAGGTGTGGTTTCCTTGGCTTCTGCATGTATCGACTCACCACTCCAACTGCATAAGCAATGTCAGGCCTTGTTATAGTCAGATAAATCAAACTTCCCACAAGAGCACGATAAGGACGAGGATCTGGTAGACATGTTCCTTCGTCTCGACTAAGTCTAGGATTTACGTCGAGAGGAGTATAGCTCTTTTTTCCATCAGTCATACCAAAATTTTCTACCAACTTCTTTGCGTAGTTGATCTGCGATACAAACAACCCTTTATCGAAATTTTCGATTTGCAGACCAAGGAAGGTTCCAAGTTCACCAAGCTTCTTCATCTCAAAACGAAGCGAGAGCTCATCTTGTAGACGAGCAACCTCATCATAGTTACTGCCCGTCAAGATTATGTCATCCACATAAAGAAGCACCACCACCATCTGTCCTTGACTCTTCTTTATAAACAGACTTGAGTCGGATTCTGAAGCCTTGTATCCACAAAATTGAAGATATTCTGCAATCTTTCCATACCAAGCACGAGGGGCTTGCTTTAATCCATATAGTGCCTTCTTAAGTCTACAGACTAATTGGGAACCACTAGTCTGCTCGAATCCAGGTGGTTGTTCCATATATATTGGACGATCAAGTTCTCCGTAGAGAAATGCATTCTTGACATCCAATTGCCACAACTTCCATCGAGAACTTGCTGCTAAGGCCAACACAGTGCGAATTGACGTCATCTTCGCAACTGGGCTGAATGTCTCCTCGTAATCTTCTCCATACTTCTGTGAGAATCCTCGAGCGACCAATCTAGCTTTGTATCGATCTATGCTTCCATCAGCCTTTCGCTTGATTCGATACACCCACTTACATGTGACTGCTTGAGTATTAGGAGGCTTCGGAACAACGTCCCATGTCTCATTCTTCTTGAGAGCATGCATTTCCTCCTCCATTGCTGCCACCCATTCCTTGACATTTTTTGCTTCATTATAAGAAGTGGGTTCCTCGTCGTCTATTGCGTTTGCCAAGAAACAAGAAAATGTTGTTACAAAATTATCATCCCTGAATCGACATGGCCTTACAATATTTCTTTTTGGTCGAGATTCCATATTCTGTTGTTGACTTGATTCTTCCTGATGTGGACTTCCTGGTAACCTTTCACTTTTGGCTCCTTCATCGACTGAAGTATCTTGAGCTAAGTCAGGGCTCCCCCTGTCACTATTATCACTACTACAGGAGCTTCCCGTAGACGTGGGAATGGGAAGATCAGTCTGAACAGTTTCTTCAACATCCTTCATATAGTACGAAGAAATTTCGTCGAAAACAACATCTCTCGACACAGTGCATTTGTGAGTTGACGGATCCATACACCGCCACCCTTTCCTTCTCTGGTCATAGCCGACAAACACGCATTTGACTGCCTTCGCATCCAATTTGCTCCTTCTCGAGTCTGGAATATGGACATAACAAGTAGATCCAAAAACTCGAAAATGTTTAACATTTGGCTTAAAACCAAAAAGCATCTCGAATGGAGATTTGAACTCATTTGGGCTAAGCGGAACTCGATTGATGACATGAGCAGCACAACTCATGCCTTCTGCCCATAACTGCCTTGGTATATTCTTCATATGCAGCCAAGACTTACAAGTCTCTGTAAGGTGTCGAATCTTCCTTTCGGCTATCCCATTCTGTTGCGGGGTCTCGGGGCAAGAGAGTTCTCTTTTTATGCCATTTTGCCTACAAAACAGTTCAAACTCTTTTGAGCAAAATTCCCCACCATTGTCTGTCCGCAATACTCGAATTTTCCTTTCTTGTTCTCCTTCTACCGTCTCCTTGAACTCGAGAAATTTAGAGAACACTTCAGACTTCTCTTTCACAAAGTACACCCAAGTGAACCTGGAGAAATCATCCACAAACAACAGCATATATTTACTTCCCGAGTATGAGGCAGTTCGAGTTGGTCCCATCAAGTCACTATGAACTCGATCCAAAGGACCCTTACTTCTCGATACAGAGTTGTCGAAAGGAAGTCGATGAGCCTTCCCATATTGACATCCTTCACACACACTGCCCTCCTCAATTCTCAGATCTTCAGGTAGACCTTCGACAAGTTTCTTTCGAGACATAACACTGAGCTTAGTCATATTGACATGCCCAAGTCTTGCATGCCATAGAAAGGAGGTGCTTTTGTCGTTCACCCTTTCTATGTACGAATTTGAAGCTGAAAGGACAAAGAGATCATTTACCCGAGTTCCAGTGTGGACCACATCCGCCTTGATTTCTTTCACGTTCCTTAAGAACTTCACATCATTTGGACCGAACAACACTAAATTTCCAGCGTCTACAGCATTTGCAACCGAGAAGAGATTCTTCTGAATTCCTGGAACGTGGTAGACATTCTTCAGAGTAATAGGTTCTCCTTTATCGTTTTCAATGACAACTGATCCTTCCCTTTTAACTTCGTGAACCGAGTTATCTGCCGTGACAATGCCACCGCCCCCATTATGAACTCGACTCGATGAGAACACAGATTCATCTCCAGTAACATGATGTCCGCACCCTGAATCGACGATCCACCTTTGATCGATCTCCTGTTTACCATGAGAAGCCTCTGTTTTCTTTTCCTTCGAAGTCGTCACATCGACATGAAAAGCCTTGTCCCAGTCCTCCTCAACACGTTGGTTAGACTTTTCTCCGAAATTTGAACCAGCAAAATTTCCATTCAAATTTACTCGACAGTCTCTCTTGAAGTGTCCAGTCTTTCCGCACCTGAAACACTTAAGGGACTTCTTAGGAATATTTGAAGAATCTTGACCTGTTTCTTCCTTCTTCAACTTTCCCTTTTTCCAGCTCGATTTCTTCACGAACAACGCACTGTTCGACTCCTCCTTTATACTCGTTCCAGCCATTTGTGCGGCCAACGACTCTTGAGATGACAAGAGATTTTCAAACTCCTCGAGTGAAGGTTGTTGAGCCCAACCTTGAATCGAGGTGATGAATGGTGTATATTCGGGTCGAAGTCCTCGAACAATATGCCTCTTTGTTCGAGCCTCTGAGATTTTCTCATCTGGATTCAATAAAGATATTTCTGAGCATATGTTCTTTACCTTAAGAAAGAACTCCGAGACAGATCCGATTTGCTTTGCGGCTGCCAACTCGTTTTCAAGCATCTGGAGACGAGCCTCGTTCTTCTTATTGAAAAGACGATCAAGCGTTTCCCAGATCTCACGAGCAGATCCACAACCGATGATGTGCTCAAACAGATTGTGGGAGATTGACCTCTTCAACACAAATTCTGCCTTCGCGTTGAGTCTCTTCCGCTTCTTCGATGCTTCCGCATTTTCAGCAACATCCTCAAGAGCTACATCATCATCGTCTACGACGATATCCCACAAATCTTCCCCAACCAGGTACGATTCCATACAAGTTTTCCATATCCGGTAGTTTGACTGGTTTAACAACTCCAAACCAAGTCCAGCTACACGACCACCACTTTCCATATCGAATAACAACGATATCTTCTTCAACAATATTACCAAAGCTCTGATACCATGTAACGAAGTCACACTCAGGACTTCAATGATTGAACAGTGAAGAAATATATATGAAAGTGAATAGAAAATTAGAGAATGAAAAACAACTGGAATTGAGATTCTGTCTATTGAACTTTTATAGAAAGAAGAACACGATTACAAAACTTAAATAAAGTAAGCATAACTAAGAGACATGAAGAGTCTCATTTACTAAAGATAAGATCAAGAGAAGAGGCTTGGACAATCCAAGAGACTCTTGCATAACAAAAAGATTCCTTAATTGTTATTAATATTATTACTTTAATTTCTAACAGAGTAATCGGCGTATCACTCCCCAACCTAGGTCACAAAATTCCATCTTTAAGGGCAGAAAGTGATTTTTTCCTCGTACTGAAAGCCTTTGCCGCCGGCGTGATTCTTGCCACCGGATTCGTCCACGTCTTGCCGGACGCATTCGAAAGCCTCACCAGTCCATGCTTGGGAGAGAAACCTTGGGGAAAATTCCCTTTCGTAGGTCTGATAGCAATGGCTTCGGCCGTCGGTACGATGATGATAGACGCATTCGCTACTGGTTATTACGAGAGGGCAAACGTGAAGAAAGTTGAAGGACAGATTCAGGTGGTGGTTGGAGACGAAGAGATGCAAGAACGCGAAGGCCACGTCCACGTGCATACTCACAGCGCAAATGGCCATGCTCACGGCCACACTCACGGAACCCTAGAAAATGCAGATCTTCTTCGTCATCGTGTTATATCACAGGTAAATTAATTATCTTAAACCCTAAAAATCTGACCTAACTAAATTAATTATCTTAAACAACAACTGGTGCAGGTATTGGAGTTTGGAATTATTGCACACTCTGTTGTGATTGGAATTTCATTGGGTGCATCTGAAAGTCCAAAAACAATAAAGCCACTTGTAGTTGCTTTGAGTTTTCATCAGTTTTTTGAAGGATTGGGTCTTGGAGGATGCATCTGTCAGGCAAAATTCAAGGCAAGAACAGCATTGGTAATGGCTACATTCTTTTCCTTAACAACTCCAATTGGAATAGTGGTGGGATTTGGTATATCAAACAGATACAAAGAGAATAGTCCAGCAGCTCTTATAACAGAAGGGATGTTGAATTCTGCATCTGCAGGAATCCTTATTTACATGTCATTGGTTGATCTTATTGCTGCAGATTTCATGAGTCAGAGAATGAGGAGTAATTTTAAGCTTCAATTTACTTCTAATGTCTCTCTTGTTCTTGGGTTAAGCTGTATGTCTATCTTGGCTGTCTGGGCTTGAATATACCCATTTTTTTATTGTTAAATCACTCTTTTTTGTATGATTATTTGTTTTATAATATGTTTATAAAAAGATTAGATTTTGGATTATATCTTTAATTTTTGTTTGAAGAATAACTAGTAACTTAACTTGGTCAGCTTTCTCCAGTCATGTGAAATGAACCGTCGCAACTTATTGATCAAATTTCTCACCGGTAGTAGAATCTTATTATTCAATCATCTCTTTGAAATAGACAGTTTATTTATTTATTTTATTTTAAAGTAAAACAAATTTCATTCATTTAATGTAAATATTGTAAAAGTACAAAAATATTTATTTAAAATATCCCAAACTTTGGGACAAGACATATAAAAAATATAGTAAACCAATTAAACTAAATTATATTTATTAATTTTAATATTATATATCTTAAAAAAAAATTAAATGTAAGGAATAATTAAAAAAATTTGAATAGTATAATCTCTAATCTCGTCTTATTTGCAAGAAGAAGAAGAATAATCTTTGATCCATTGACAAGATTAATTGACTTTATATTTTCTGAAGTAGGTGTAGTTGACATGGAATAAGATAATTAATATTAAATTATATTCCAAATCACACAACTTTAACTTGTAAATGAAATAAAAATTGAATAGCCTAAACCTCAATCTTTCCTGTGAGGTCAACAAGACTAAGACTAAGGTGGATCACTCAGAATCTTCTTAATTTGTTTTTTTTGTCCTTCTGGGTATGAAACATAATAATTCTCTTTCTGGGTTTTTTCATGATGGATGAATAATTCATGTAGAGAAATGATCTCAAATTGGATAACAACCTCTATTATATATCTCAAATTGTATAGACGCTTTTAACAAAAAAAAAAAAAAATTGTTCCAAGGTTTTCTTTAAATTCAATTCTTTTCAATTATTTTATTTATTTGAATTAAGATTATAACAAACTAAATTATTTAGTATAGAATTTTAAATGTTATTAAATATATAATACAAAAACAATTAATGAGATATATAATTAGGATTTTAAATGTTATTAAATATATAATACAAAAACAATTAATGAGATATATAATTACTTTAAAAAAATCAATAACTAATAACCAAGTATTTGGAGAATTAATAATGTCATCAATAATATGTTGAAAGCAAAATAGACCACAAGTATAATCATCATGTATAAGTCAAATTTAATATATAAAATGAGGTCCCCTTAATCTTAATATATGTCAGCAAAGTGATGAGTTGAGCTTGTTTGGATTGAGAATGGGAGAAAATAATAATGATTAATATTTTTGAGGAGATGAAAATTATTATTATTATTATTATTTTGATAAAAAAACGAATAAGTCTTAAAATGTATAAATAAAAATGAAAAGTAAGAATTTAATAATCAAATGCATATGAATAATTAGAATTAATACTATCTATCCGTCTGAAAATGGTTAAACAGAGTTTTATGGGTTATTTGTACTCTGAAAATGGTTGAAGAGTTTTATGGGTTATCAGGAATTTCTTAACTAGTGACACATAAACTAGTTAAGAAAATTTTAATAACTCATAAACTCTGTTTTAATAACCCATATATTTAATTAAGAAAGTTGTAATGAATCATAAAATTTGTTCAACAAATAAAATTTTATTGATTCATTTATTTATTCTGAAAATGACATTAACCGTGTGTTTTTGTCCGTACATATAAATTAGTTGTGATTTAAAATAAATATAATTTTTTTTAACAGAGTTTATGTTTATGAGTCGTTAAAACTTTTTTAACTAAATTTTTCTCACTCATTAATTATTTTCAGTATTATATTTTATTATTAATATTTAAATAAGTAATAATAAAGACCGAACAAATCAAATTAACAAAAATAAAATAAAATAATTATACTATATATTAAATTATAAATATATAATTAAATATAAAAAATATTAATTTAATTTCTTTATCTCTATAGCAATTTTTTAATATGGTATTTCATGTAAAAAAATTTAAAGAACACTATTTACATATATTATTATTATTTTGTTAATTATTACTTATTTCAAAATTATTGATTAATTATTAACTTAAAATAAAATTAAGGAAAAATTAATAATGAGAGAAACAAGAGAATTAATTAAAATATAAAAATGAAAATAATTGATATTTTTTGTTTTTTTACATTAGCCATATTAAAAAATTACATTAAATTACATATTTCAAAGATATTTTAGTTATATTATTAAATACCTTTCACACCAAACATTTTAGATAAGAAAATAGTATTTTTTCTAAAACTTTTTTACATAATATATATATATATATATATATTATATATATATATATATATATATATTTTAAAGACCAATTAGTTATTAACTTTATTGAGAAAAATATCTAGTTAGCAATTGATATTTATTTGATATTTGTGATTTTTCGTTTCAAATAATATTAATAATTATAAAAATATCATAACTTTTTCAATACAATATTATTTTCAGAATTATTATTAGAATTATTACTATTATTATTATTATTATTTTCAGAATTGTTATTATTATTATTATTATTTTCAATTTTTTTTATTAATATTAGTCATTATTATTATATTGTTATTATTATATTTATTATTATTATTGTTATTATTATATTAAGAATTATTAATATTAATATTATTTTTATTTTTAGAATTATTATTTTTATTTATCAGAATTATTATTATTATTATTTTCAGAATTATTAAAATTAATAATATTATTATTATTTTCAGAATTATTATTATCATTATTTATTATTATTATTATTTTCAATTTTTTGTATTTTTTTTTTCAGAATTATTATAATAATAATAATTATTATTATTTTTAGAATTATGTTATTAATATTATTTATTATTATTATTATACTTTTTAATATTGTATAGTATGCAGTATCAGTTAGTTAGTTTTTTGGAGATTTTTTTTAAAAGAAAAATTTCATTAAATTGATATGATTGTTAATTCTATTATTTCTCTCATTATTTATTTTTTATTAATTTTATTTTCTCATTATTTATTTTTTCTTAATTTTATTTAACAGATATTTATTATTATTATTATTATAATTATATTTATTAATATTATTAATTATTATTACATTTATTAATATATTAATACAGTTATTATAATAATAATAATTATTATTATTATATTCAGAATTATTATTATGATTATTATTATTATAATTTTTTGAATTATTATTATTATTTTCAGAATTAATATTATCATTATTATTATTATTATTATTAGAATTACTAATATTATTATTATTTTTATTATTATTATTATTAATTTTTTAAGAATTATTATTATTATTATTACTTTTAGAATTATTATTATTATTATTATTTTTAGAATTATTATTATTATTTTTAAAATTATTATTATTATTATTTTTAGAAATATTTTATTAATATTATTATATTTATTAATAGTGTTATTATTATAATTATTATATTTATTATTATTATTTTCAGAATTATTATTATTATTATTTTTTTATTATTATTATTTTCATAATAATAATAATAATAATTATTATTATTATTTTTAGAATTATTAATATTATAATTATAGGAGAGAATCTCGAAATGAAATTGTAGGAGAGAGAATCTCTGCTGCTCCAATCCGCTACGCACCTCCGATCTGAGTTCTTCATCTTCTATCTTCTTTCTTCTCATTCTCAGTAAGTGTTCTTCCTGTCTACTCTCATCAGATCATGGATCGATGAATAGATTATAGAATTCATTTTATAATCTATATATATAATTATTTATATTTATATTATAATATTTATAATTATGATAATAATATTAATTATTTATATTTTTTTATCAGAATTATCATTAATAATATTATTATTATTTTCATAATAATAATAATAATAATTTTTAAAATTATTAATATTATTTATTATTATTATTTTTATAATTATTAATATGATTTATTATTATTATTTTTAGAATTATTAATATTATTTATTATTTTTAGAATTATTAATATTATTTATTATTATTATAACTTCATATTAATTTTATTTTTTATTATAATAATTTTATTTATTAATATTATTTATTATTATTATTATTATATTTATTAATATTTTTATTATTATAATTATTATATTTATTTTTATTATTATTATATTCAGAATTATTATTATCATTATTATTATTATTATTATCTGAATTATTATTAATATTATTATTTTTTTTAGAATTATTATTATTATTTTCAGAATTATTATTATTATTATTATATTTATTAATATAATTTATTATTATAATTATTTATTAATATTATTTATTTATTATTATTATTATATTTATTAATATTGTTATTATTATAATTATTATTATTATATTAAAAATTATTATTGTTATTATTAGAATTATTATTTTGAAAATTATTAATATTATTATTATTTTGAAAATTATTATTATAATCATTCTTTTTCTTAGAATTATTAATATTATTATTTTTTTTTTCTTCTCAATAAAATATTTATTATTTCATTAAATTTTAAATTTTTGTTTACTAATATACATTTAAACACCGAACACTATTTTTTTTAATATAGTCAATATTAAATATTATTTTCAGAATTATTATTATCATTATTATTATTAGAGTTATTATTTTTTCATAATAATAATAATAATAATAATAATTATTACTATTCATTTTATTATTACTATATTCATAATTATTATTATTTTCAGAAATATTTTATTAATGTTATATATTTATTATTATTATTTTCAGAATTATTATTATTATTATTATTTTCAAAATTATTCTTCTTCTTATTATTTTCAGAATTATTATTACATTTATTAATATTGTTCATAATTATTATTATCATCATTATAATTTTCAGAATTATTATTATTATTATTATTATTTTTAGAATTATAATTATTATTATATTATTATTTATTATTAATATTGATTATTATTATATTTATTAATATCATCTATTATTATATTTATTTTTTATTATTATTATATTAATAATATTATTTATTATTATTATATTTATTAATATTGTTATAATTATAATTATTATAATTATTATTATTATATTCATAATTATTAATATTATTTTTAGAATTGTTTTTATTTTCAGAATTATAATTATTATAATTAAATAATAATAATATTTATTATATTTATAATAATAATAATACTTATTATATTTATAATAATAATATTTATTATATTATTGTTGTATTTATTATTATTAATTATTATTGTTATATTTATTAATTAAAAGTATATTTATATATTTTATTAAAATAATATATAATAATAATGTCATATATATATATATAATACAATTTATCAATTCATTTCTTTTATGTAAGAATAAATAAATAAATAAAAGAGTAAGTATTATCATATTCTTTTTTATATGATATTTTCACATATTAGTTATTAAAGTTTAGTTTATTAATTTAATGTGGTTTTCAAACGTTAAAATGTGTTGAAATTTTAATTTTGATGTCCTTCATTTTTATTGCAGTGTCTTATTAATTTTAACTATATTAATTGTTCTCTCTATATGGGGTTGGGGGAGCTGGTAATTCTGGTATTGGGTTTTTTCAAGATTTACAAAACAAGTATATATATATATTTGTAAGTATTGATTTTATTTGTATTTTTAACACTTTTATATTATTAATTTTAAATTTTTTTTCTTCAATCTTATAAACTTTTTAATTGAGTAATGGGGTACCCATCGAGGATCAGGTACCCGATGAATTGGGGATGTGGATAAAAGTATAGATACTCATCAAGTTCAAGGTCGTGGTCAATTAATATAATAAAAATTGAGTTAGAGATGAGTACTTCATTATCTAAAGGATAAAATATATGTTGCGATCCTGTCCCCATCAGAAAGGACAAAACAATCATATTACTCACACATGCTATGAGGGGAACAAAATGGATGATCCCCGTAAGAGAAGATTCTTTCAAAAATTGAAATAGTTAAAATTAATAAAGAGAGAAAAAAAAAACAAATTATTAAGGACATCAAAATTAAAACTTCTAAACATACATAGTATAAAAATCAAGCTAAATAAATTTTTTAATAACGAATATATAAAAAGAATGATTTAGGCATATAACGAGAACAAAGTTACGAATCCGACATGACATGTCACATGTACAGTAAAATTGATTTATTTTTCTAAAAAATAACCATGTTCGGAAGAAAAGAATTTTTTTTTTTTACTTTCCGGGAAAATGGCCATGTTCGAAAGATTTTTTGTCCTGAACATGAGTAGAGATTTTTTTTTGGAAAATGGCCATGTTCATGATATTTTTGTTCTGAACATTACCATGTTCGAGAGATTTTTGTCTCGAACATGGCGCAGAAGAAGAAAGAATTTTAATATTTGTTTTATGAGAAAATAATGATCACGTTTGGGAGATTTTTTTTTTATTTCTCTTTCCTGCACACGTGACAGACCACATCAGATTCGTAACCTTGATTTTGTTCCCAAATTCGTTGTTCTTACCATATTTATATAAAAATATAAAAAATAAGAATATATCAATATTTACTTTTTTTATTATTGTTATGTCAAAGAAATGAATTAGTAGATTGAGAATTATTTAGACAAACGTTTTAATAAACTGAATTAATATATTTGTATATTTCAAATTTAACCATTTTTTAAAAAACATAAGCAGATGAATATGTGACATTGTATTTATAAGTTTATTTGTTTATGATGTAAACCATTGTATTTATAAATTTATTTTTTTATAACAATATTAAAGGATGATAAGATATTTTATAAATTATATTAATACAATATTTAACATTAATATCGTTCCACTCTTGTTGTGATATAAAATATTTGAAATTAAAAATAACATCAGACTTCATTTTTTTCACAGTTAATATGATTATGCATTCAACATACATGTCGGCCTGAGGAAAGCCTAGAGACTCACGGGTTTGGACAGCTCACCTCCAGGCAGCCTTAGACAAAAAATTTTATACGTTGGTTGATGATAAACATAAATAAATATATTTGAATATAACTTCAAATTTCACTGCAAACCATTATTTTTAACAATTTTTAAAACTAAAATTAAGTTAACCAAAATTATTTTTTATCGTTTTTTTACTTAGGTCATGGTGACCCGATTCTTGGGATCCACACTGCGAAATATATCAAATTTTGCCCATCTATGAATTACCTTTGTTTTAATGTTGTGTTTGGTAGAAAATAAGGTACAATCGTAAAAGTGTTTGATTAAAATTATTTTATATTTACAGTAAAATCATGATATAATTTATACTTTGAAAAGAGTATAAATTTGTAACACTCTACACCAGTTAAAAGGAGGTATTAAATTCATAATTTATTTTTACTATTTTTTTATCCTATTTTTTAATATTAACATTTATTTGTGTATTTAATTTTCATTAAAGTTTAATTATTATGTTTTTATTATTTTTAATTTTAGTATATAATATATATATTTATTAGATAAACTTATTTTTTAAAATTTATCATTTACAAATTTAAATAATTTAAAATTTTATTTATTTTTACAAAGAAAGTCAATCTTTATTATATAATTAGTAATATAAAAATAATAATAATATTATTAATAATTATAATTATTATATCTTTAACTCGTTAGTCAATAATTTTAAAAAAAATATATTATTTTTCATGTTTTAAATAAAATTATGAAATAATACTAATTATTTAATTTTATATATTATTATTAATTTAACATAATAACGTACTTATATTATTATTTATTTATTTGATATAATATTTAAATTAATTAAAATAAATTTTAATTAACATTAAAATATAAATAAAGTTAATTAAAAATAATATTAAAAAAATAATTAACAAAATAAAATAATAATTTTATTTTTATATTTAAATTTTATATTGTCAACCAAACAAAAAAATTATAAATTTATATTATTTATATAATGTCTTATACTTTCGATCAAACAATAATAATATATACAAATTATATTATTTTATACTTCCGTAACCTTTATATCTCTTATAGTTTATACATGGTATCAAAAACAGCCTTAATGTATAACCTATGTTGTAAGTAGAACTTAATTATATTAAAACAATAAGAGTGTATCACCTATATATTATTACATAATATATATATAAATATGCCATTATTATTATATATAAATTTAATTAAATAATTAAATTTACTTATATTTGTAAATATTATTTTATATAATGTAAATTTTCAATATCAATTTTTTATTTATAATTTTCTTTTAATTGGTATGAAAATAAATAAAAGAAGTATAAAAATTTATAAGTAAATTTTGTTTTTTTAAAATATAGATATTTTATTATTATCATATTATTCTATCTGTCTCTTATTAAATATTATTATATATTAAGTATAATTAGAAAATTAATTAATTAAACTTGATCTTTCTTCCACTTTATTATTTTCAATTATATTTCATTTACTTTTTATTGATGAGTTAGTAATAATAAACACATAATGTCTTATTAATTTTTATTGATGTCCTTCATTTTTATTGATGTCTTATTAATTTTAACTATATTAATTTTGTTATCTATGGGGTTCGGGCAGCTGGTAATTCTGGTATTGGGCTGTTTCAAGTTTCAGCCCTGTCTTTAGTGGGCTTCGATTTTATGGACTCCTTATAATGGAATTAGCCCACTCGTTACAAAATATACAGTATATTGAAAGTCATACTATTTAATAGATTTAAAAAAAATTATTAAATAAATTCATAAGCTTGTTGTAATTTGTAAATACTAATTTAATATTCAATTTATAACTCTATAGTAAATAAAAAAAAGTTAATGTATATTAAAATAAAAAAGTTTGAGCAAAAAAATATGAAATGAAGAGAAAATAATAAAAAGAAAAAAAAGAAAAAACGTTATTTAATAGGTTATCGATGTCGTAAGTTTTCGAGAGGAACGAATAACTCTCTTACGGAAGGCTTTCCGGAATGAATATCATAATTTTTAATAATAATAGCATGATAAATGATACGCATCGAACAACTACGATCAATTCATTATTCGATAAAATATTTAAACTATATTCCATAAATTAAAAACTAGAGACTTTTATTTTAAAGGTTTGGTAAGGAAAAATGAGTTTTCACACCTCCTTATCGAATAACTTGTATAAATGGTTCTTTAACATATAAAATTGTTCAAATGTGTTCTTAACATTCAAGTTCTTTTCAATTATTTTATTTGAATTAAGATTATAAAAAATAAATTATTTAGTATTGGATTTAAATTAAATGTTATTAATATATAATACAAAATAATTAATGAGATATATAAAAAATATAATTAAATTATTTAAAAATTATTCAATAAATAATATCAAAGTATTTGGAGAATTAATAATGTCATCTCCATAACATATGAAGGGAAATTGGACTAAATGACCCTAAAGATAGGGGTATTTGCGTCCGTGGTCACTGATAATTAAATTTGATCTGGTGACCACTTTATTTTTTTTGGACGAAATTACCCTTTTCGCGTAACGCGAAGTGGCTTTGCAAAACGCGAAGTGAATTAGGTTAATATAAATACTTAAAATTTTCATTTCCTTCATTTCTCTTCTCTCTCTTTCTCTCTCTTCTCTCTCTTCTCTCTCTCTGTTCTTGTTCGTCGGCCGACGACGGCGAAAACTTTGGCGACGGCGAAAACTTTGGCGACGAGGACTACGATTATGCCCCATGAATCTACAAAGATAAGAAAACCTTAACCTGAATCAATGTTTATAATACAGATTTATGTTCTTATTTCAATACCTTCATTTCAAACCCTAACTCTAACCCAAATCGATTTATGTTCATGTTTCCAGCATCTCCATCTGAAAACCTTAAATCAATTAAATCTGTTCATATTGGTTCATACTGGTTCATATTGATTCATATTGATTCATTTTTTTGTTCATCTTATTGTTCTTATGTCGATGATGATATTTGCAGATCATATGGGTTCTGTTTCGCGAAGTACTTCTCGTTACGCGAAGGGCTTCTCGTTACGCGAAGGGCTTCTCGTTACGCGAAGGGCTTCTCGTTACGCGAAGGGCTTCTCGTTTCGCGAAGGGCTTTATGTTTCGTCATATGGGTCTGGATTCAGTGAAGAGTACTTACAGCAAGACGGAAACCGGCTAAGTGTCGACGTTATAGATGAAAGATTTTCTCAATAGTCAATACAATTGAGTTGTTTTCATTTAGGTGTTCTATATTAAAGGGTTTATTTATAGAATTGCATTTTGAAAAGGGGGAGACATAGAGAAATTGAGATTGGACTTGGATAAACTTCCCTTTCATATTAAGAGACTTTAATCCAATTTGCATTATTAAACTTAATCCTAATGGACATTAAAATAAGCTTCATTTACTCAAATTCTCTAATTAAAATGAGGCTTCATTTCTTTTGTCTGTTTTATTTTTTTAATCAGATATATATAAAAATTTTCTAATTATTAATGTAATATTGTACTTTCATCCTGTCACTTAAAGAAATCAAATGATAAACATATTTTTGTTATTTACATTTGGGATAGAAATTTAAGACAAAACTCACCAAAATGTAAATTTTTTATCATTCATACTCACCAAGAAGTTTCAAACTAGACTAGAGAGTTATCATATATAAAGCTATAAAAAAACAAAAAATGGAGGACCAGTCTAGTTATTATTTGAACAAATAAGATATATCTTTTCTTTGGATATTGGTGGTAGTCTATTATGGAAATGAAAAATTGTTCTCATTCACCTAATCATTCACCTAATATTTTCTTTGTCCTCGTCAATTTGTTCTAGTTGTTCATATTGCGCACCACCACGCCCATTATTATGATTGTTTGATTTTCTTTGTCCTCGTCGACGACATTCATGTTCATACAATCCTTCCACTTCATCCTTCGGTTCCTCACGATCCTTTGGCTTCTCATAAGATTGCTCACGAGATTTCTCCCTATCACCCTCTCTATTTCTTCCCTTTTCACGAGATTTTTCCCTACACATGATGGGGGTGAACATTAGAAGCATTCATATCAAAATGCACAAACTGAAATTCAGATTAAAAAACACTAACTGTGTTTGGGAGAGGTACAATTCCAATTCTTTTGTTTGTTTAACAATTTAAAACTAAGAATTCAAATGAAAGCACCAAGGGTGTATGTAGTATTACCGGTTTGCATGACGATCAGCCCTTTAGTATTCGTAGTGCTTATGTAGTATGCCCTTCGCGAAACGAGAAGCCCTTCGCGTAACGAGAAGCCCTTCGCGTAACGAGAAGCCCTTCGCGTAACGAGAAGCCCTTCGCGTAACGAGAAGTACTTCGCGTAACGAGAAGCCCTTCGCGAAACAGAACCCATATGATCTGCAAATATCATCATCGACATAAGAACAATAAGATTAACAAAAAAATGAATCAATATGAATCAATATGAACCAGTATGAACCAATATGAACAGATTTAATTGATTTAAGGTTTTCAGATGGAGATGCTGGAAACATGAACATAAATCGATTTGGGTTAGAGTTAGGGTTTGAAATGAAGGTATTGAAATAAGAACATAAATTTGTATTATAAACATCGATTCAGGTTAAGGTTTTCTTATCTTTGTAGAATAATGGGGCATAATCGTAGTCCTCGTCGCCAAAGTTTTCGCCGTCGCCAAAGTTTTCGCCGTCGCCAAAGTTTTCGCCGTCGCCAAAGTTTTCGCCGTCGCCGGCCGACGAACAAGAACAGAGAGAGAGAAGAGAGAGAGAAGAGAGAGAAGAGAGAGAAAGAAAGAGAGAGAAGCAAAATGAAGGAAATGAAAATTTTAAGTATTTATATTAACCTAATTCACTTCGCGTTACGCGAAAAGGGTAATTTCGTCCAAAAAAAAATAAAGTGGTCACCAGATCAAATTTAATTATCAGTGACCACAGACGCAAATACCCTTATCTTTAGGGTCTAGTCCAATTTCCCCATATGAAAGCAAAAAAGACCGACAAGTATAATCAACATTATTATTAATGAAAATGAGTTGTCATATGTATGTATAAGTCAAATCTAATATATAAATTGGGGTCCCCTGTGTAGAAATTTGTAGCAGCAAAGTAAGACTATAGTTGAGACATACTATAGTTTTGAAACTTGACTCGAGACTTAGGATTACCTTAACCATAAAAAAATGTTATTAATATTATTTTTATTTCACTGTATATTAAATTATATTAAAAATATAATAATTTTAATTATATTAATCTTGTTTTAGGTCCGACTCATAATAAGAAAAACATATTTCAATAGCTTTATAAGTTTGTTTCTTTTAATAAATTTATTTAAAAAAAATGTGAAGGGTGATAATTTTGAATTTTTTTTTTATTTTTTATTTTGTAGTAAATATACATTGAAAGTAAAATATTTTTTTAATAAAATAATAAAATATTTTATTATTTCTACTAATAAATTGAATTATTATTATATATACTCTCATTATCATGATCCCACATTTTAGTTAATCAAATATTTGATTCATATTTTTTAACCATTATCATTTGTTACCGATTTATTATCCCTCGACAAACCAAATATCATTCATACTTGGTCAAATGTTTATATTTGTGTTTTTGTTAGGTTGAAAGTTCGAAACATATATATCATTTTTAATTTTACTTTTAAACGTTTCAAATTTATGGTGGGTCAACATATGATTTGACCAAATTATCCATTTACTTCTATTTCTATATATATATATTATATCAAAAAAAATTAGTGAAATAATTAATCGTGATAATAGGATAAATTAATCGGTAGAAGTAGAAAAAAAAAATTAGTAAAAGGAGAAAGAATATTCGGTGTTTAAAGGAATATTCTATTTTTCGCGGACATTCGCGGCCCCAGATTCGCGTTCCCTATCATTACTCTCTCTATATATATATATTTCAAACTTACAACCTAACAAAAATAGGTACAACCATCCAACCTAACCTAAGACTTTATATTTTAACTCAACACAAAATTTGATAAACGTATGACATTCCTAACCGTTCAAACTTTTTAACTAACTAATATATATATATATATAAAGTTTTTAATTTTATCTCTCATATATATTTTTAAGTTTAAAAAATATTATTTATCTCTCCTTATTCTTCATATTCATTATTTAACTTTTTTTTTAATTTTATTCTATTTTTTCTCTAATTTTGTTTATTTTTTTTCAAGATTTACAAAATAAGTATATATATATGTAAGTAATGATTTTATTTGTATTTTTAACACTTCTATATTACTAATTTTAAAATTATTTTTTTTTCTTCAATCTTTATAATATTATAAACTTTTTAATTGAGTAATGGGGTACTTATCGGAGATTAGGTACCCGATGAATTAGGAATGTGAATAAAAGTATAGATACCCATCAAGTTTAGGGTCGGGGTCAGGTAGTATAATGAAAATCGAGTTCATGAGTACTTGAGGAAACAATCATATTACTCACCTGCTATGAGGGGACCAAAATGGATGATCCCATAAGAGAAGATTCTTTCTAAAATTGAAATAATTAAAATTAATAAGAGTGCAAAAAAACAAATTATTATAAAGACATCAAAAATAAAACTTCTATGTAACATAGTATGAAAATCACACTAAATAAACTTTTAATAACCAATATATAAAAAGAGAATGATTTGGGCATATAACGAAAACAAAGTTACGAATCCGATGTGATCCGTCACATTTGCAGTAAAATTGATTTATTTTTCTAAAAAATGACCATGTTCGGAAGAAGAGAAAAAATATATTTTTTACTCTCCGAGAAAATGGCTATGTTCAAAAAAATTTTTTGTCCCGAACATGAGGAGAGATTTTTTTTGAAAAATGGCCATGTTCGTGATATTTTTGTTTTGAACATTGCCATGTTCGGGAGATTTTTGTCCCGAACATGGCCATGTGCAGAAAAAAGAATTTTAATATTTGTTTTATGAGAAAATAATGACCACGTTTGGAGATTTTTTTTTGTTTCTCTTTCTTGCACACGTGTCCGATCACATCAGATTCGTAGACTTGATTTTGTTCCCAAATTCCAAATTTGTTGCTCCTACCATGATTCTATATAAAAATATAAAAATAAGAATATGTCAATACTTACTTTTTTTTATTGTTATGTCAAAGAAATGAATTAGTAGATCGAGAATTATTTAGACAAATGTTTTAATAAACTGAATTAATTTAAAATTTTATTTATTTTTATAAAGAAAGTCAATCTTTATTATATAATTAGTAATATAAAAATAATAATAATATTATTAATAATTATAATTATTATATCTTTAACTCGTTAGTTCAATAATTTTAAAAAATATATTATTTTTCATGTTTTAAATAAAATAATAAAATAATACTAATTATTTATTTTTACATATTATTATTAATTTACATAATAACGTAATTATATTATTATTTATTTATTTGATATAATATTTAAATTAATTAAAATAAAATTTAAATAACATTAAAATATCAATAAAATTAATTAAAAATAATATTAAAAAAATAATTAACAAAATAAAAATAAATAAAAAAAAAATAAAATTATTATTTTATTTTTATACTTAAATTTTATATTTTTAACCAAACAAAAAATTATAAAACTATATTATTTATATAATGTCTAATACGTCCTAACCAAACAATAATAATATATACAAATTATATTATTTTATACCTCCGTATCATTTATACTTATATAATTGTACCAAAAGCTAGAGCGGACCCCGAAGTTTGGGCTGCCCCAGACCTGGTAGAGCAAGATTTGACCCATAACCATATAGAAATTCTAATTTTTTTATCTTAAACCACCAAGCCGCAATTATTTATATTTAAAATTACAATAAATTTAATAAAATACTTTGATATTTTTAATAAATAGATTGCCTTGGGAGTGAGTTGTCTTAACCCGAGGGCTGACCTGGCTTACCCAGGGCGGCCTGCCCCGCCAAAGCAGCCTTAATGTATAACCCATGTTGTGAATAGAACTTAATTATATTGAAACAATAAGAGTGTATCACCTGCATATTATATATATATCATTATTATTATATATAAATTTAATTAAATAATTAAATATACTTATATTTGTAAATATTATTTTATATAATATCAAATTTTTATTTATAATTTTCTTTTTTTAATTGGTATGAAAATAAATAAAAGAAGTATAAAAATTTATAAGTAAATTTTGTTTTTTTAAAATATATATATTTTATTATTATCATAATTGTCAAAATCTAGATGATCTATCGGTCTCTTATTAAATATTATTATATATTAAGTATAATTAGAAAATTAATTAATTAAATTTGATCTTTCTTCCACTTAATTATTTTCAATTATATTTCATTTACTTTTTATTGATGGTTAGTAATAATAAACACATAATGTTGTCATTTAAAAAAATTGTCCTTTATTACCAAGTCAACGAGTCATGTCATTTCTTCCTTTCTCTCTGTAACTTGTAGCTCCAATGTCGACATTCTCTGTTCACCTTCATACCGTCTTCTTATTAAACGAAGAAGAAGAAACAACAAATCGATCAAAACCCAGTGACCTATTGTATAATCATGATGAATTTGAAGCCTATTTCATTCCTCTTCTTCGCTATAATCATTCTCATCCTTCTTCCTAAATCGCTTCATGCAGAATGCGAATGTGAATCCGATACCGACGACAGAGACAGAGAGCAATCTCTCAAGCTTAAACTAATCGCATTAGCGTCTATACTAGTCGCCGGAGTAATCGGCGTATCACTCCCCAACCTAGGTCACAAAATTCCATCTTTAAGGGCAGAAAGTGATTTTTTCCTCGTACTGAAAGCCTTTGCCGCCGGCGTGATTCTTGCCACCGGATTCGTCCACGTCTTGCCGGACGCATTCGAAAGCCTCACCAGTCCATGCTTGGGAGAGAAACCTTGGGGAAAATTCCCTTTCGTAGGTCTGATAGCAATGGCTTCGGCCGTCGGTACGATGATGATAGACGCATTCGCTACTGGTTATTACGAGAGGGCAAACGTGAAGAAAGTTGAAGGACAGATTCAGGTGGTGGTTGGAGACGAAGAGATGCAAGAACGCGAAGGCCACGTCCACGTGCATACTCACAGCGCAAATGGCCATGCTCACGGCCACACTCACGGAACCCTAGAAAATGCAGATCTTCTTCGTCATCGTGTTATATCACAGGTAAATTAATTATCTTAAACCCTAAAAATCTGACCTAACTAAATTAATTATCTTAAACAACAACTGGTGCAGGTATTGGAGTTTGGAATTATTGCACACTCTGTTGTGATTGGAATTTCATTGGGTGCATCTGAAAGTCCAAAAACAATAAAGCCACTTGTAGTTGCTTTGAGTTTTCATCAGTTTTTTGAAGGATTGGGTCTTGGAGGATGCATCTGTCAGGCAAAATTCAAGGCAAGAACAGCATTGGTAATGGCTACATTCTTTTCCTTAACAACTCCAATTGGAATAGTGGTGGGATTTTGATGCGGTGCGAGTCGAAGAGATTGGAAGATAATCTAATTAAGGAAGGGATTGGAAGATATATTCTAATCAAGGAAAGGATTATAATATATATTCTAATTAAGGAAGAGATTACAAGGGATATTCTAAATTAGGTAGGGATATTCTTGTTATGGAAGGAATATCCTAAATTAGTGTAATTAAATTGTAATTAGACGTAATTCCTAATTTAATACGTGTAAGTCCTATAAATACCCTAAAGGTATTCCATTGAAAGAAGAAGATTATTAATCAGAAAACGAGGTTTCCTCAATATCTATCGACTTTCGGTATTCGTAAGAATCAACGAATCTTGATAAAGATTCATCCTAGCCACGCACGCTGCATCAGTTGGTATCAGATTCCAGTCGACCCTGAGGTATGCCGCCCCGAAGACAGCCGCACAACCCTACCCCTGGTGCTGATGATGGTGACCTTGCTGAGTTGCGACGTGAAAACGCTGAGTTTCGCCGTGATAACGACGATTTGAAGCGGCAGGTTGAATGGTTGACGCAGCGGATGGATGCATCTATGCACATGCACCACCCTGAAGATGATGTTACGATGACAGATGAAAACCCCTTCGGTGGTCTTCGGAATCGATCCCCTGAACGCCCCAATCATCGCTGGGAGCAGGCTTTCAGGGTGGACATCCCTAAGTTCGATGGTAGTCTATCACCGGAAGAGTTTATTGATTGGCTTTCTCAGGTTGAAGAGATTCTGGATTTCAAGGAAGTTCCTGCAGATCGTCGTGTACCCCTTGTTACGATCCGCTTACATGGTCGTGCACAAGCATGGTGGCAGCAGTTGAAACAGACACGTGTTCGTCATGGTAAGGCAAAGCTCACGAATTGGGACAAATTCAGGAAGCATATTAGGGCTGCGTTTCTACCATATAATTACGAACGTAACCTGTACCAGCGGTTCCAGAATCTTCGTCAGGGTTCTCGTTCCGTGGATGACTATTCCACTGAGTTTTACACCTTTGTGGCTCGTGTTGACCTGTCTGAGTCCCCTCTCCAGTTGGTTTCTCGCTATATTGGTGGCCTTCGCCTCCAGTTGCAGGATATTTTGAATATGTTTGATCCCTTGACTGTTTCTGAGGCACATCAGCGTGCTTCACAGGCTGAGAAACAGCTAGCTAGGCGCGGTTCGGGTAGCTTTGGAAAACAGGTTGTCCCCACTAGTGGCATTGGTTCTTCTTCCCAGTCGGCCCATCCCACCCCAGCCCCCCCTCGCGGCACTACAGCCCCCCCACAGGGACGTCCCGGTGGCTTGCGTTGTTTCGATTGTGGTGAAGTTGGCCATCGCCAAGCAGAGTGTCGCAACCCAAAGTCCACCAATCGTGGTCTTTTTACTGAGGTGGATGATCCTGACTCTGCTCTTCCTTCAGATTCAGCCCCAGTGTATGATGTTTATGATGATGAGGCAGCGGAGGAGTATGTTTCTGGTGATGTTGGCCCCCTTTTGGTGATTCGTCAATCATGTTTAACCCCTCGTGCTCCTGACAACGAGTGGTTACGTAATAATCTGTTCCATTCCACTTGTACCATCGGTGGCAAAGTTTGCACCTTCATCATTGATGCTGGGAGTTGTGAGAATGTGATTTCTGAGGTTGCAGTTTCGAAGCTGGGTCTGTCCACTGAACATCACCCCAAGCCTTATCGTCTGTCCTGGCTGAGTCAAGATTGTGTTGATGCCAAATCAGCCCAAGAAGGGTGCTGCCCCCACTCATCATGCGCCCCCCCTACCACCTTGTTGTCTCGGGGTCCTTTTCAGACCGCCATGGTCGAATCGGGCATGGTGTTTGCTCCATTTTGTTCGCTGATTACCTGTGGTGCTAGTTCTGAGGTGCCTATTCCAGTGCAGCCGCTGTTACAGGAGTTTGCAGATGTCTTTCCTGAGAATCTGCCTTGTGCCTTGCCTCCTTTGCGTGATACCCAGCATCACATTGACTTGGTTCCAGGTGCTGCCCTACCCAACCGTCCTCATTACCGCATGAGTCCCAAAGAACATGAAGAGTTGCGTAGGCAGGTGGAGGACTTGCTGGCTACGGGACACATTCGAGAAAGCCTTAGTCCTTGTGCTGTCCCGGCCCTTCTTACCCCAAAAAAGGATGGGTTCCTTTTCCGTGGTGTGCAGCTGTGCATTCCAGATTGCAGCCTGCGTTTGAGGATGATTCAGGAACCCCACAAAGAAGGCCATGTTGAGCGTGATCGTACCTTCCAGCTTCTTGCAGCTTCTTATTTCTGGCCTTCGATGCGCAAAGAGGTGGGGCGTTTTGTTGCTCGTTGTCGTGTTTGTCAGTTGGCTAAGGGCGCTTCGACTAATGCCGGGTTATACTTGCCTCTGCCTATTCCCACTCAACCATGGTCTGATGTCAGTATGGATTTTGTCCTTGGGCTGCCACGTACCCAGCGTGGTTCTGATTCGATTTTTGTGGTGGTTGACCGATTCTCGAAGATGGTTCATTTCATTCCCTGCAAGAAAACCTCTGATGCTGTGGCTGTTGCACAACTTTATTTCAGGGATGTGTATCGCCTTCATGGACTTCCTGCCTCCATAGTTTCTGATCGGGACACTCGCTTTGTGAGTCACTTTTGGAGGAGTCTTTGGCGTTTGGTTAATACTCAGCTGAATTTTAGCAGTGCCTATCACCCGCAAACTGATGGCCAAACTGAAGTTGTTAATAGGTCTTTGGGGAACCTTCTGCGCAGTTTAATTGGGGATCATCCTAAGGCTTGGGATCTGAAGCTGCCTCAGGCCGAGTTTGCTCACAATCATGCTGTTAATCGCTCCACTGGTTTCAGTCCTTTCCATGTGATTTACGGGCTGTCTCCGCGTGCTCCTCTTGATTTGTTAGCGCTGCCCAGCAAGGTGCGTCCTCATTCCACTGCTGCGGATTTTGTTGGTCAGTTGGCTCAGGTTCATCAGACCACTCATGACCGCTTGGTTGCTGCTACTGCCAAGTACAAGGAGAAGGCTGATTCGAGAAGGCGTGCTGTTGATTTTGAAGTTGGTGACTTTGTGTGGGCTATTCTGACTAAGGATCGTTTTCCAGCTCATGAATATAGCAAGCTTGCTGCTAAGAAGATTGGTCCTGTTGAGATTGTGAAGAAGATCAACCCCAATGCTTATCGTTTACGCCTTCCCAGCCATGTGCGTACCTCTGATGTGTTCAATGTGAAGCATCTTGTTCCTTTTGTGGGTGAGTCTTCTTCTGATGAGGATGATGCGGTTCCAGATTCGAGGACGAATCTTTTCTACCCTGGGGGGAATGATGCGGTGCGAGTCGAAGAGATTGGAAGATAATCTAATTAAGGAAGGGATTGGAAGATATATTCTAATCAAGGAAAGGATTATAATATATATTCTAATTAAGGAAGAGATTACAAGGGATATTCTAAATTAGGTAGGGATATTCTTGTTATGGAAGGAATATCCTAAATTAGTGTAATTAAATTGTAATTAGACGTAATTCCTAATTTAATACGTGTAAGTCCTATAAATACCCTAAAGGTATTCCATTGAAAGAAGAAGATTATTAATCAGAAAACGAGGTTTCCTCAATATCTATCGACTTTCGGTATTCGTAAGAATCAACGAATCTTGATAAAGATTCATCCTAGCCACGCACGCTGCATCAGATTTGGTATATCAAACAGATACAAAGAGAATAGTCCAGCAGCTCTTATAACAGAAGGGATGTTGAATTCTGCATCTGCAGGAATCCTTATTTACATGTCATTGGTTGATCTTATTGCTGCAGATTTCATGAGTCAGAGAATGAGGAGTAATTTTAAGCTTCAATTTACTTCTAATGTCTCTCTTGTTCTTGGGTTAAGCTGTATGTCTATCTTGGCTGTCTGGGCTTGAATATACCCATTTTTTTATTGTTAAATCACTCTTTTTTGTATGATTATTTGTTTTATAATATGTTTATAAAAAGATTAGATTTTGGATTATATCTTTAATTTTTGTTTGAAGAATAACTAGTAACTTAACTTGGTCAGCTTTCTCCAGTCATGTGAAATGAACCGTCGCAACTTATTGATCAAATTTCTCACCGGTAGTAGAATCTTATTATTCAATCATCTCTTTGAAATAGACAGTTTATTTATTTATTTTATTTTAAAGTAAAACAAATTTCATTCATTTTTGTTAAAGGGACCGTCTATATAATTTGAGATATATAATAGAGGAGGATGTTATCCAATTTGAGATCATTTCTCTACCTGAATAATTCATCCATCATGAAAAAACCCAGAAAGAGAATTATTATGTTTCATACCCAGAAGGACAGAAAACAAATTAAGAAGATTCTGAGTGATCCACCTTAGCCTTAGTCTTGTTGACCTCACAGGAAAGATTGAGGTTTGGGCTACTCAATTTTGTATTTCATTTACAAGTTAAAGTGGTGTTAATAATTTCATTTTTCCTTTTTTTTAGCAATGTTTTGTGAGTTGTAAATGTGAAAAAGAGTGTTATGTATTTTTATTTTATTTTTATGTTAATTATAATGAGTATTTGTTTTTTTTTTGCTAAAATTTTAAGGAATATTTAAGTTGATGATCAAAAAATAACAATCCTCTTAGTTTTTTTTTATTGGATCTACATTTAGAAAATGGGCAAAATTCATGAAAACCTATAAGCTATGGCATAGATTTCCTGAATTAAAAAATAAAATGAAGAAAAGGCATTCACCCATATTTATATATTTTAATTCTCCCCTATTATCATATTTTTATTAATTTAACTAGCCTTTAGCCCGTGCATTTGCACGAGTAATAATATAAAAAACCGTGAAAAAAAATTACGGATAACATTTTTATTTTATTTTTAATCGTTTTAAGTTCATGAATGGGTCAACCCACAATCCGACCCAAGTATCTATTTACTCAACATCATTATATATTAGTTAGTTAAAAAGTTGAACTTATATTAATATTAAAACGTCCCGCGTTTATCAAATTTGGTGTTGAATATAAAATATAAAGTCTTAGTAGCCTAGTTGGTTAAAGAGTTGTATTTGTTTTGTTACGTTGCAAGTTCGAAACTTACCTTTAGCATTTTTAATTTTATTTTTAACCGTTTTAAATTTAAAGGCGGGTCAATCCACAATTCGACCAAAGTATCCAAATTAACCACAGCTCTCGACCGGCAATCCGGACACTTTAAAAATTAAGCATCATTATATATATAGATAAGAAGATTATTGTATAATACACATGGATAATAATTTGAATAAAATAACTTTAATAAATAATAATAATATGTATTCCATATTTAAAATTTTAATAAATCACAAATAATATATTATAATAAAAAAATAATTTTAATATTTGATTAATATTTTTTAATATTTAACATCGTGACCTCACACTTTGGTCAATCAAATAATTGATTCATATTTTTGTAACCACTTTCAATTGATACTAGTCTATTATCCGTCGACAAACCACATCACAATCACACTTGGTTAAAGGTTGTACTTGTTTTGTTAGGCTGCAAATTCGAAACATACATATAACATTTTTTAATTTTATTTTAACCGTTTTAAGGTTTATGTGCGGGTTAACTCACAATTCGACCAAAGTGTCCATTTACTCTCACATTTATATTCAAATTAACCACAACTCTCGACCCGGCAATCCGGATATTTTAAAAATTAAACATCATTATATTATATATATATATATATATTTAATAAAAAATAATAATATGTATTCAATGTTCAAAATTCTTAATAAATCACGAATAATATATTACAATAAAAAAAATATAATTTTTTTTTCAAATGAATCTCTTATCTCGTGACCTTACACTTTCACTTTGATCTATCAAATATTTAATTCATATTTTTTAATATTTAACATCGTGACCTCACACTATTAAATAGATTATGTGCTTGATTAAGTGTGTTTGCGGGCTATGTACTTGACCCTTTGTGTCCACATTTTTTATATTTTATTTATATATTTTACCAAAACAAACATTTACATCTCCTCAAAATCATCACTAGTCACTTTCAAGATTATTTCAATAATCCCAAATGAGCCTAAGTTGAAGAGATCTAATAAATATTTTAAACATAATTTATATTTATTAACACGTCTTGGTATGTTTTTGACAAGTTTAACACATTTTTAACATTTTTACACGTTTTTGCACATTTAACATATTTTTGACATGTTTAATATGTTTTTTTGCACGTTTAACATATTTTGACAAGTTTTAACACGTTTTGGCACGTTTAACACATTTTTGGTATGTTTAACATGTTTTTCACGTTTTTGGCATGTTTAACACGTTTTCACGTTTTTGGCACGTTTAACATAGTGTTCACGTTTTTGGCATGTTAAACATGTAAAAAACATTTAAAAAATGTGAGAAACGTGTTAAACTTGTCAAAACGTAAAAAAAAAAAAAAGAAAAAAAAAAGAGGCATTCACCCATATTTATATATTTTAATTCTCACATATAATAATAGTTTTTTTAATTTTAAATTACTTACAAAATTATTTGTAAGATTATGCATTTACCTTTAAGCATAGTCTAACATTTGAATATTTTGTAATTTTGGTTTTCAAAATATAGGTGACTCTAAAATTAACTTTTATTTTTTACTATTAAATTATTTCCTTTCATTATACTATTTATTAAGGCACTATCTCCATTGATCCTCCAATTCTTAATAGACGCTGGCCTCGGCACCGGTTCGGGCTAAATCAAAGTAGCAGCAATCAAGATACATTATTATTTTTTTTTTTAAGAAAATCATTTTGTGATCCTTGAATATTATTTTTGGGTTAATTTTTGCTCTCTCTAGTTGATCAAATTCGTAAAAATGTTAATTTCTTTTCATTTTAATGTATAAATATTGTATTCCAAGAATATATAATAATTTTGAAATATAAAAGGGCCAGACTGGTCAGTATTCACCAATTAGTTTGTGGAAAAAGCCCAAATAGATTAAGTAGAATAGTCTGAGCCCGTTTATATTGGGCTTATTCATATCTAGATTGATTCGAATCAGCCCAAGGAAATAGCGAGTCAGATCCAATATAGCATAACATGTTCATTTGAGTAAACGAGTAGACATGGTTCGCCCCTAATTTTGGGATGCCCTAAAAACTAAATCTATTATATATTATTTTTTTCTAAACAAGTCTCCCACATCATCGATCATATATATATAGATTTTAAGAAATTATCAAATAAATTCATTTGATTGTAAACACTAATTTTATATTCAATTTATAACTTTATAGTAATTTTTTTAAAAAAAATTAATGTATATTGAAAATGATAAAAAAAAAAAAAAAAAAACGTTATTTAATAGGTTATCAAACTTGTAAATTCTCGAGAATAACGAATAACTCTCCGACGAACTATACCGACTTTCCGAAATGAATCTCATAAATAATAATAATAATAATAATAATAATAATAATAATAATAATAACATGATGAATGATACACATCGAACGACTACAATCAATAAAAGTTCGACGATTTCACTACAACCAAATAGTTCACAAAAATTTTTTTTTTGAAGGATAACACAATTATATGTAAATCTAAACTATTAGCTACATCAATCCAATTTTTCCAACAATTATCCAAAACTCGGGGTCAATGAAATCCTAATGATATACTACCAAAGATATTAGTGGTATATATTAATTAAAAAAAAAATTGTTTCTATTATATCAAATTAATATATTGTATAACTTTATATTCAATGTATGATTCAATTAATAGTTATAAATACATTGTTTCTTATTTTTTTAGTTTGTTTAAAGAATTATATTTGTTTCAATTTAAGAAGACAATCATAGGCTTGTTTGTTTGTGGTAGGGGTTATTAGGGTTCCTTCTAAAATATTATTTCAAAATTCAATATTTTTTTATCAACTATTTCAAACATCTAATCACACTTTTATATATTTAAATACCAAAATTATCTTTTATTTAATTATATAAATTTAATTTATCTAAAAAAAATAAATATTTTTTACTTTGAACCCTTAAAAACTATATATTTTTTTTAAATCTAATCAAAAATCATTTTTTTAAAAAACTCAACAAAAAAAAAAAATTAAAAAAAATACTAAATTAAACTAGCTCCTAATACTAAATTTTTAGCTCCTTAAAAAAATAATTTAAAAAAAAGGAACATAATTTAGGTTTACCCAATCCTAACCCAAACCCAAAATATTAATTTGGGTTGGGTTGGGTGAGTATGGGTTGAGTTGAGTATGTGTTGAGTTAAATTTGGGTTGGGTTAGGGTTACCCAAATTATATAAATTTAATTTAATTCTCTATTATTAATTCAATATAAATTAATCATCTTTCAACCTAAAGTCAAACACGTTTTTGACATTTTTAACACGTTTTTCACACGTTTAACATGTTTTTGGCACGTTTAACACGTTTTTAACATGTTTAACACGTTTTCACACTTATAACACGTTTTTCACACGTTTAACAAGTTTTCACGTTTTTGGCACGTTTAACACGTTTTTGGCACATTTAACACGTTTTTGACATGTTTAACACGTTTAACAAGTTTTCACATTAATAACACGTTTTTGGCACGTTTAACACGTTTTTGACACATTTAACACGTTTTGACATGTTTAACACGTTTTTACACTAATAACACGTTTTTCACACGTTTAACACGTTTTTGACATGTTTAACATGTTTAACACGTTTTCACACTAATAACACGTTTTTTACACGTTTAACACGTTTTTTTATAGGTTTAATACGTTTAACATATTTTTGACAAGTTTAACACGTTTTTCACGTTTTTGGCACATTTAACACGTTTTTCACATTTATAACACGTTTAACACGTTTTTGACAAGTTTAAAACGGTTTTCACGTTTTTGGCACGTTTATGACATTTTAACATGTTTAATACGTTTTTGATATGTTTAACATGTTTAAACATGTCAAAAACGTGATAAATGTGAAAAACATGTTAAATATGTCAAAAAGTGTCAAACGTGCCAAAAACGTGAAAAACACGTCAAAATGTGTTAAGTGTGTCATAATCATGAAAAACATGTCAAACATGTCAAAAACGTGTTAATTATAATAAAAATATGAAAAACGTGTTTAACGTGTTTAACGTGTCAAAAGCGTGTTAAACGTGTCAAACGTGTCAAAACGTAAAAAAATGTGTTAAATGTGTGAAAAACTTATTGATCATGTCAAAATCGTGAGAAACGTGTTAAACGTGTCAAAAACATGTTAAAAACGTGTTAAACGTGTCAAAAATGTAAAAACGTGAAAAATAAGTTAAACGTGTCAAAACGTGTTAAATGTTCCAAAAACGTGAAAAACGTGTCAAGATGTGTCATAATCGTGAAAAACGTTTCAAACATGTCATAAAGGTGTTAAATGTGTTAAAAAACGTGTTAAACATACCAAAAATATGAAAATTTGTGTTCAATGTATCAAAAACGTGTTAAACGTGTCAAAAACATGTTAAACGTGCCAAAAACGTAAAAAAAAGTGTTAAACGTGTAAAAAACGTATTGAATGCGTCAAAAACGTGAGAAACGTGTCAAAATGTGACAAAAACGTGAAAAATATGAAAAACGTGTTAAAAATGTTAAAAACGTATTAAATATGTCAAAAATGTGTTAAACGAATAAAAATGAGTCAAATGAGTCAAATACATGTTAAACGAAAAAATAAAAAATTAATTTGGGTTACCCAACTCATACCCAATCCAACCCATACCCAGCCCATATTACTATATTAATAAGTAATATAAGTTAAATTATGAGTTAATTAAATTTAATTTGAGTTGAAATGGATTAGATAATACAAGTTGAGTTTATCTATTTGCTCACCTTTGAAACTTTCTAGCAGACATACATATTGTTGTGTCCATCTTTCTTCACACTCAGGAGTATATATACCTCATATATTTGATTTCAGAACATGTCTATCTATTGAAAAAGCAGTTTAAAAAAAATTATCTTTTGTTCAACATTTCATAAAATAATATATTGTACAGTAACTGTGAATGGTTCAATATTTCATAAAATATGGTTAATTTAAAAAAAAGAAAATCAACTTAAAAATAACTAATAAAATATTTGAAGAATTGCAATTTAAAATTAAATTATAAACAGTGAAAACATTACAATAAAATTTTCAACCAAGTGATTGTTGGAAAAATAAATTCATACACTTTAGACAGAGTGTTGCTAAAATAGTTACTAAATTTTGTTATTATCCTATCAATAAATTAAGAGGTTTAATTTACTTTATAATTCTCGACAAATTACTTGTAACTAAATTCATGATATTTGTAATCCACAAGATAATTAAGTGTATCATCTTGACTGTGACGATAGATTCGTTTTTTTATTGATTTATTTATAAAAAAAATCATATAATTTGAAAAAACATATTTGAATTTCTTTTTAAGGATTGTATATTTGATATTTGTAATTCCCTTAAATTGTTTTGCTTATGATTTTGTATAATAGTATTACTTTCTTGAATGATATAAATAAATTTGAAATAAATTCAATCGATAACTATAACAAGCTCTAACTCTTTACAAAAATTAATGAGTGATTAGCCTATAATGGCTGAATCAAATTAACAATATTTAAGCATACTTTAATATAAATAATTAAATAAAAGGGAAAGGAAAAAAAACTTTATTTATTTATTTATTTATTTATTTATTTTTGACTATTTTCATGTCATTTGGTTGGTTAGAAGTACGGAAACAAGGGATAAACTCAATCCATATTACTCAACTAATATCCGACCCAAATTAAATTTAGTCAACATATTATTCAACCCATATTAATAAATAATATAGGTTGGGTTGAGCTGGGTAACCCAAACCAAATTTTAGTTTGTAATACATTTATTACGTTTTTACTCGTTTAGTATTTAACATTTTTGTCTTAGTTAACACATTTTGTTCCGTTTAATAATTATTTGATTCGTTTTTACCTAATTTAATACGTTTTTTACTTATTTAACACGTTGTTAATTCGTTTAACTAATATTTGATTCGTTTGTCCTGTTTTGACTCGTTTAATAACTTTTAGTTTTAACAAGTATGTAACTCGTTTTAATCCATTTCACATATTTTTTTCCACGTTTAATACTTTCTTAGTTGAGGCCTCGCGATAATATCACCTCCTTGCAATTAATTAAGTTGCATATGTTTTATCATTCCTATTATTTTTTATTTTTGTAGAGACACAATTATAAAAATATAAATTTACTATTCCAAATAAACTTGAAGTTGGCAAATAATATAAATTCACAATTTGGAAATAATGAATAGTAATTATCACGCTAAAGTTGACGATTTCTCTTAAAAAAAAATAAAATAAAACAAATTTACACTTACACAATGGATGCAGTGACAAAAGGATTCTTAGCCATCACAATGTGGTGTCAGGATTATTTGGAAACCCGCGGTACTGTAATTGGAATTGAGTTTGAATTTTTTATTTTTTATTTTAATTTATTTACTTAAAAATTATTTTTATTTTAAATATCTTATTTAAAATATTAATTTAGATAAAATAATGTTATGAAATATACTTTATTAATTAAGTATATATTAACCAATTTAAAAATATTTGTCCATTCAACTCCAACTCCAAACAGACAAAAGAAAATTCATTACGACTCATTCTCGTTTGATTTTGAGTCTTTTCTCACATTAAAGTTAGTAGCTCATTCTATTTTTTTTTACCTAAACCCAAAATTTTTCACTCATATTTACTGTTCATAATCCTCACTACCCTAGTATATGAATATATGATTACACCGATCCTTATATTAGACAACAATCATTGTTTGATTCATCATTAATTAATTGCATGCTTTCCAATTCATCCGCCACCCAATTAATTAAGTCTTGTCATCTACAAATGCCTCTCCCATGCACACAAATTATAACAAATTAAATATGATAATCAACACAATTGTTTATTTTATAAATGTGTTAAATATATTGTTTAACTGTTAAAATTAAAATAAAATGCATATTTTATCTTTATAATTGAATTTTATTCCATAAAAAATTGTATAAATTAAAAAAAATGCTTTATTTCGAAAAACCGAATGCAAATGCATGTGAGTATAAAGAAGAAATTAGACATTTGAATATATTAGGAATGGAAAGAAGGAATCTCGACTTTCGTTTATTTTTAAACTTGGCTAGGTGATCAGAATCCAGTTTGGAATTAGGTCAAGACAAAAAGGAGAAACGAAATTAAAAAAAAATAAATTACAAAAAAAATTGATTTAGAAGAAGAATTGCTTATTGGCATATTTATATTGCATAACGAAACATATATGACACACAGTAATCTCTCGCACATGAATAAGAGAGGGCAAACTTATTTATTAAAATTCAAATCATTTTAGCTTTTCTTTTCATATAATTGAATACTTTCAAGTTTTAATTATAAGATTAATTCAAGACATTAAATCTAAATCTAATCCTCTAATACAATCAATTCAAGCCTCTAAAGAAACTTGAGAATTTTATAAATAATAATAACCACTGTAATTATTAAATAAACATATAAATTATGTTTAAAATATTTGTTAGATCTCTTCAACCTAGGCCTTTGCGGTTGAGATTATTGAAATAATCTAGAAAGTGACTGGTGATGATTTTGAGGAGATGTAAATATTTTTTTTGGTAAAATATAAAAAATGTGGACACAATAGGTTAAGTACATAGCGTGTCGTCTGACGAGCTCGAACCCAAGACCTCAGAAAGACCGATAATGTTCACCTTTTGTTGTCGCCGGGATAGAAGAAGATGAGATTTAATTTGGAAGCTAAATAGTCAAAATTTGGTTTTGTTCGTCCTCCTGAATTGACTCAACCAACCCAACTTCTTCGTGAATCAACAAGACAACACATTTCATGAGAACAATTGGATTAGTCAACATTTAAGATATAATTTGTTTTAAGAAGATATTTTTTTTCCCTTAAAATGTATTTTATTTATTAGTAGACATTTAAGTTGTTTATGAGAAACAAAACATGAGAAAGTTAATTAGAGATCTCCATTTGCTATCCTAATTTAAAATTTGAAACGTGTCCTGAGCCTTTTGTAAGTGACAGATCTGGAGCCCTCTCAAATTTATGACACGTAGAGCTTGGGTTCATGCCCATTAGTCCTTGTTTTTTTTTTTATGAAATTTTAAAATATTCTGTTACTTGGCAATTAAAAAAAAGACAGAAATTTTGGAAAAAGTAAAAAACAAAAACCATAGTAGTCTCACCGTTCCTATTGATGTGCAAAAAAATCTATTTATACTTCTTCTTATTCTTTCTTCTTACCCTAATAACCGGTGCCAAATACGTCTATCATCATATTTTACTAAATATTTTTTCAAATTATTTTAAAATTTGAAATAATTTGAATCCAGTCGGTCGCAAGAATCACAGTGAAAAAATCACTATATGTCATTCAAGATGGAATTTCGTGACCTAGATTTGGCAGAGAAATACTGGTTATTCCTGCAAATAATATAGAAGCTAACTCAATTAATTTAAAATTGAGAGCACTCTTTCTCTGTTGTTGTTTCGTGTATTATCGGATTCACATTCTAATTCTGCATGGATCGATATAGGAATTATTATTATTATTATTATAGTAAATTTTTTTCTCTTCAAAATATAGTCATTTTATTATTATAATAATTATCAAAATCTAGATGATCTATTAATCTCTTATTAAATATTATTATATATTACATATATTAATTAAATTTGATCTTTCTTAAATCTCACTTCATTTATTTTTTAGTGATGATTAGTAATAATAAATACATAATGTTGTCATTTTAAAAAAAAAATCAATATTACAAGTCAATAAGTCACCATGTCATTTCTTCTTCTCTCGTAACTTGCATAGTTACATTGTCGACATTCTCGGTTCATCTTCGTACGATCCTTCTTATTAAATCAAGAACAACAACAAAAAAAAAGAAAAGAAAAAAGAAGACATACAATTGCATAATCATGATGAATTTGAAGCCCATTTCATTCATTTTCTTGGCTATTCTATTTCTCATCCTTCTTGCTAAATAGCATCATGCAGAATGCATGCATGTCTTTTTAACATTCTTAAAAAAAAACAAAAAAAAAAAAATTAAAAATTGTTTTATTTGATCTGTTTTGTTTTTAATTATAACATTCTTAACCAATATTAAAATTGATCAAATTTTTATTCTAATTAGAGCATTCTTAACAAATAATAAAAAAAATTGATTTTCAAATATATATATAAAAAAATAATCTACTTATAAATTTTTAATATTTTGGACATATTTTATATAAGTCGTTTTAACAAAATATTTGAAAATATTTAATTTCTATCATTTCGCTATTGCCTATTCTATCAAATATCTAAACTATATTCCACAAATTAAAAACTAAAGACTTTCTTATTATTGTAAAAGTTCGGTAAGGAAAATTGAGTTTTCACGTATCCTTTAGTTTTTGAATAACTTGTATGGACTATCATTTAACAAAAAAAAAAAAACTGTTCTAAGGTTTTATTTAGATTCAACTATTTAATTTATTTATTTGAATTAAGATTATAACAAACTAAATTATTTAGCATATGTTACTAAATATATAATAAAAAAAATAATTAATGAAAAAACAATAGAATTAACAAAAAATCATATCAATTTCATCAATTACTAATATATGCATCATATTTCATCAATTACTAATATATGCATCATAAGTCTTTTCTAAAACAAAATCAAACTAAACTCATTATTTCTTATGAACAATGATCCATGCATAATAAAATGCATGGATAGACACAGCAACAAGTACCATATTGGACACATATTCAATATAGGGTGGCTGGGGGGGTGGCAGGAGGGGTGGTAGGGGCGGTGGCAGGGGTGGTTGGGGCGGTGGTAGGGGTGGCTGGGGGGGCGCCTGTTGCTGAATCAAATCTTCGTAAAAATCAATTATGAACCTAGCCTGACCAGCTCCATGTCCAGGATTATCCATCTACACACAGAAAAACAACAGATAATTGAACAAATGATATTGATTTAACAGAGAGAGAGATGAACCTAACCTGACCAGCTCCATGTCCAGGATTATCCATCTACACACAGAAAAACAACAGATAATTGAACAAATGATATTGATTTAACAGAGAGAGAGAGATGAACCTAACCTGACCAGCTCCATGTCCAGGATTATCCATCTACACACAGAAAAACAACAGATAATTGAACAAATGATATTGATTTAACAGAGAGAGAGAGATGAACCTAACCTGACCAGCTCCATGTCCAGGATTATCCATCTACACACAGAAAAACAACAGATAATTGAACAAATGATATTGATTTAACAGAGAGAGAGAGAGAGAGAGAGAGAGAGAGAGATGACTTATAAATCTACAGGAAGAACTACATTCATCAAACTACTAATTAACAAACTAACAGAGGCAAAACACAAGATAATTGAACTGTTCGAATGATATTGATTCAACTATAATCTATTCAACCGATTAATTATCATCTGATCAAGATAGAAGAAAGAAGATGAAGATCTATTGATCGATTAATTAATGATCTATTCTTACTGACAGGAAGAAAATACTTACCGAGAAGAAAGAAGACGAAGAACTCGGAGCGGCGGAGAGCAGAGCAGACAATTTCGAGTTTGATTAGTTTAAACTAAAATGTTTCTTTTGTGTTTGGTTTTTTATGTTTCATGAATGAATGTATATGCTTACTCTCTGTTTGGTTTTGGTTTGAAAATGTTAGGTTTAGAGATTAATTTGAGTTTGAGAATTTGTTGTTTGTTTAGAGATTAATAACAAGAGTAAATAGAGAGAAAAAAAAGTGCATAGATAGATTTCCCCTCTCTTTCTCTGGCGAAGTGTGATGTGAAACGGCGGGCGGACGACGAATCATCATATTCGAAGCCTTCTTCTCCCCCGAGTGATTCGTACATTGGTAGCTATATCAGTTTGACGTCAAAATACGAGATGCGGTACGAGGAGGGAGTGCTTTATTACCTCAATCCACAAGACTACTCCTCCACCATTGGCTTGAATAGGGTTTGTTTTTTTATCCTTTCCCTTTGCCTGCCAGTTGATTATATATATACTATCTAAACGTACTATGATCAAATTTCATTATTCATGTACGTGGATATATCTGTAGTTTGTTTAAGTATTTTATTTTCAGTTGTAAAGTAAGTAGACTCCTCCTCCATGGGGGATTTTGTATTTATTGAAGTTTTCTTTTACACAATTCAAGTATTGAAGAAACATTGAATAATATACTATATATATTGGAATATCCCTTTCTCTATTTTCTAGTTCAATAAGCTTAATTAAACATTGAATAATATACTATATATATATATATACATATATTGAAAGACTAATCTCGTTGTTGACTGTAACAAAACAATTAAACCCTTTATTTACCCTGATTGCAGAACAGGAAACTGTTTGTTCAACTACACTTAAAAACAGTTAGTTTTTTAATTTGTCCTTATTAATATACAGTTTCATTAGTCATTCATAGATAGCAGAGTAATAATGTTTTACTTTCACATTACTCCTTAATGTGTTTGTTGATTGATATGCTTTAGATTGCTATATATACAAAGACCTAGTCCAACTTCTGCCAATACAAGTGAAACAATAAAAAAAAAAAAAAATGATGTTTATTCCTAGAGAACAATGTCTAACTGAAATGGCTGCTGCACTTACATATACTCTATACATTATTTATATACTTCTGTATCCAGATCTTTTTAATTCATAGGCGTACTTCTAAGGCTTAACAAAAAACAAACAAACTTTATATAAAAGCTTTGTTTTAGTGTTTCACAATCTACTTTGTTCATTTTCATTTGTAGCTAGGCTTCATCTTTGGTACATATTGAATTTTATTGTATTTAATGCTTATACCCTTATATATACATGAGTTTTCCTTATGCCTTTTGCAACAGTGAGGTCTTATGGAACCGAGGGGAGAAAGAAAGATGGGCATCAAATACCTCCTAGTGATAAAGTTTACGAATACATTCTATTTCGAGGATGTGACATCAAGGTCATTCATACTTCAACACTTGTTCTCCTATACAACTGAATTTTTTGTTCCTTTTATAACTTTATCCTGGTAACATTCCTTTGATTGTATATGCCTTTTTCTTCTTTATTGACGATGGGAAGTTCTGAGCTAAGGTGTAGGCTGCTTTTTTGGGGGCCATATTCAGACCTTATCTGTATACCTCATTGGTTTCATTTATGCAGTTATCTTTTCTGGGGCCATATTCAGACCTTATCTGTATACCTCAATGGTTTCTTTTATGCAGTTATCTTTTCTGTTTTGATAGCTTCTACATAGTCCATCAGATACCTGGAAACTCATCCTTTTATGTCATGTCTTCCCTGTACTTACGCTGTTCATGAGAAATACCCTTGATTAATACACCAACTAAAACTGTTTATTATTTCTTTTCAAGTATATGAGCTTATTTATTTCACCTCTATGAAAAGAGCATTAGCATTTTATGCTTATGGTGTTTGGGACTCTTGGATCCTATTGGATTTCAGGATTTGCAAGTAAAGCCATTTCCTACTCCTGAGGAGGATGCCAGTATAGACGACCCTGCTGTGGTTATTCAGGTGCTTTTTTTTCGTTTTTTGGTGAAGTCACTTGATGTGAATAATACTAGTTCAGAATATTCTAAAGATCCATGCCTCAGTTCTTGTTTGTTTCATCTGCAGTCAGCGCATAGCATGGGGGGGACTGCAGGTTCATTGAGATCATCGGCCTACATTAGTAGTGGTGGGTCCATGACAGCTCCAGATTTTAGTCAAGAAAATAGGGTGGTCAATCCTGTCACACTGGCTTCACATCAAACTGGTACTAACTCTAGTCAAGTTAGTTCTTTACAAATAAGTCCAAATGCAAATGTTGCATCTGCTGCCCCACAACGTTATTTCGAAGGATTTGATGGAAACTCAACTAGTGAATCATACATACAGAAGCTACCTAATCCATTAGTGCCTACGAATCAGCTTCCACCTCATCCAGTGCAGGTTTATGAAGAAATGAGTATATTCCAAAATCCTATTGGATTCAGTTCATCTTCCCTTCCTACTGCTAATTCTGTACAGTTTAATATGCAACCTCCTCCCGATCCGAATGAGCAATACAATCTGGTTGATATCTCATCTCACTCCACTAACTGGTAATACAGTGGACATGCCTTCTTTTTCTACATTCAATCAAGGCATTGGATGTCCACTTGTTTCTGAAGCTGATTTAGGGTACGCCTATAGTTCATTTCCACCTATTCCAGACTTCACAACAGGTCAATTGTCTGAGGAAGGACCGAATTTTTTAACAACAGATCAGTTGGGTCATCTTAGGCCTCCTGTGCTGTCAACTTTGGACAATATCTATGTTGATCAGAAAAATATGGATTCTATTAGTGCTTCATCTTCAATAACTGCACCAGAAGTTCCAGTGGCATTCTTGCCATCAAATCTCCCTGGAAAACAGGTTGGTTAATCCATTCCCTTTCTCTAAATGTCAAGTTTCTTTTTGAATATTAATATAACTCTAAATTAAAGGAATATATACAATATTTAAAAGAGTTATATAAATATACCATCTTTTTTCAATCCACAACTACAAGTTATGCCAGTTATTTAAAGGTGATCTTACTGAATGGGACATTTCTTAAAATATTCTATTTATTTGCCTAACTTGCATTTATTTTTCCTGGTGGAATGTGGGAGGATGGATTTTTTATAAAAAATATTGAATTGAGCTCTTGAACCATTTTTGTAAAATCAACCCTTAAAATTGAAACCACTCTTTTTTAATGCATGACATCGCATCATTAAAGAGGAACTCACTAAAATTCATTTGGCCGCTCTTCCTTTTCCAGGATTGTTGTGTTCTTTCTCTCCCTTTCACTGAAGAATTTGATTTTGAAGCAATGAATGAGAAGTTTAAAAAGGAAGAGATATGGGGTTACCTTGGAAGCACTAGACAAAGGGAAAAAACTCTAAGTGTTTCCTCTCCTCAAAACTTGGGTAATGAAGGATTGTATGGATCAGAACTACTGAAAATTGATAGCAAAGTAGGTGTAATGAAGTTTATTTTTCTGTTCTTCCATTGATTATATGCATAATTATGGTCAAATTAATTAATTTGTCCTGTGAACAGCCTGCTTACAACAAGGAAGAGTTCTTTGACACATTGTCAAAGGCCTCTTATAATAAGCACGAGTGTTTCAACACACTGTCTGGTAATACGCACATGCGTGGACCAAGGAACGGACCACCTAGGTTTTCTAATCGAATGAAGATGGATAACGAGGTCTGTTTTATTATTTTATTATTTTCACTGGATATTTTAATGTTATGTCAATACTTCATCTTACTTTGCAGACTTTTAGCAACTTCAACCAGAGACATTATGCTGGCTACGATGCTCATGATGAGACTTACAGAAGCCCTCACAATTGGGGAAGGGATTATAACCATGATGGAAGAGGAGGCGGTGAAGAGTATTATCCATATAAGCTTTGAGTTATGTTGCATGAAGAATAATGTGGGCATGTATTCCCTGGTTTTATAAAATCTAATGCAGGTTTATTATTTTCTTTCTGGTCAATGATTACATGTTCTCTTATCCTCATGAATACTATATTATTAAGCAGGAGGTTTATTACTAAACTATTTTCATTAGTTTCTCTTGTCAATTTCTCAGATTAGTGACATTTAATTTATGTTGGTAAAGCATTAGGCTTTATATGCATTTCTTTTTTGTGAACATTTTAGTTCAAGACTGTTACTACTTGAGTGAGATGTTTTTTTAGGAGCATTCCTTTTTTTATGGACTAAATAGTGATTTTGAAGAAATGTGTTACAGGAATAAATAAACACCCTCTGTATATTTGAAGTTTGAAATATGAGAGAAAGTAGAAGGCTCTTTCTTTATTATTGTTTCCTGATTCTCCTTATTTCTCAAGTATAAAAGAATGGTTTACAGTGTTTTGTTTTTTAGTTCTCTATGGTGGGTATACTTTGCTTCTTCATGAAGAAACTACTTTTGTTTGTAATCTCTATGTTGACAGTAGTAGTCCTCTTTAGATTGGTCCAAGATGTGCATTTGGGTACAATTTGGCATGTCTTGATGTTTAGAGCTACAACAGCTGATAGAATTGTTGAGCCAACGGCTAACAGGACTAGGATGGCCGAGCCAACAAAGACATCGTCCTTGACCAGGTAGGCAATCGCCGTCTAGCCATCCTTCCTTGACCGTAGGGCTGCACTTTGTTCATGCTTGTTGTGGCTGAACTTATTAACACCAATGCAATCCCAAAGCTGACCCTGCATACTTACAAATTATTAATCAGACATTAAATTATAAAATCACTTTTACATCTACACAAATAAGAATATCAATGAAACCATCATAAACGAGTTATTAACTTGTGTGAATGATGGGCCACAACAATTTTCCAGATCCCTCCTTGCAAAAACTTTTCACCTTTCCTGTTACTAATAACAATAAAAAATGAAAAGATTATATATATATATATATATAAATAAGAGACTTAACAGGGACACTATTTCCCTTTCAGATATGTACAAATTCTGTTTGCACATTATAGCCAGTCAACCATAAAAACAACAATGGTGGTCAAATATGTCCCGTTTTCTGCACTATTAATAAATTTAGCAGATTGCACCTTACCACCTTTGAGTCACGATTAATGAGGTCTAGCTCCAGCACTTAAATAAAACGTGCAAAGATTTTAGGCAAAAGCTTACAACATAAGTGCACCTAGGTTTAGATTGAACTGAAGAAGTGATTTCTTCCCCATGGTTGATTCTTAATCGTTATTTTTCTTATATGTCTACTTCAAATTTTTTTTAAGACACCCAAACCTGAATTTGGATATATCTATGAAGGTAAAGACGGTAAAGATGATGTTTTTTTTTTCATTTATATCATAATTTGTGTTGAATTGTGATAATAAAATTTTGTGATATTCTCAAAGAGTGTGCATTAATTAATGAAATTGTTTGATTATTTTTTTTAAAAGTAAAAATTATGAGAAGTGGAAACCATGATTGTTTTTATTCTCTATATCTACCTAGGGGTGAGCAAACGGGTAAACTCAACCCGTATTACCCAACCCAAATTAAATTTACGGTATTTACCCAACCCATAATCCGGGTATGGGTTGGGTTGGGTAACCCAAATTATTTTTTTTTTATTTTTCATGTATTTGACTCTTTAACACATTTTAATCCATTTAACACGTTTTGACATTTTAACACGTTTTCCACAATTTTTACGTTTTTGGCACGTTTAACACGTTTTTGACACGTTTAATACGTTTTTCACACGTTTAACACATTTTTGACACGTTTAACACATTTTTAACATATATAACACGGTTAACACGTTTTGACACGTTTTTCACGATGATGACACGTTTAACACATTTTGACATATTTTTCACGTTTAACACGTTTTGACACGTTTAACATGTTTTTCACGTTTTTCACATTCTTGACACGTTTAACACGTTTTAAACATTTTTAACACATTTTCACACGTTTTTCCCGTTTTCCCATTTTTGGCACGTTTAACACATTTTGACATGTTTTTCACGTTTTTAGCACGTTTAACACGTTTTAACACGTTTAACATGTTTTTCACGTTTTTCACATTCTTGACATGTTTAACACATTTTTAATATTTTTAACACATTTTCACACGTTTTTCACGTTTTGGCACGTTTAACACGTTTTCCACGTTTTTGACACGTTTTGACATTTTAACACGTTTTGACACGTTTAACATGTTTTTCACATTTGTGACACGTTTAATACATTTTTTACACATTTAATATGTCAAACGTAAAAAACGTGTTAAACGTGCCACAAACGTGTAAACGTGTTAAATATGCAAAAAATGTGTTAAACATGTCAAAAAAGAACGTGTTAAAACTTGTCAAAACGTGTTAACGTGCAAAAAACCATGTTTAACATGTCAAAAATATGTTTAATGTGCAAACACATGTTAAACGTGTTAAAATGTCAAAAATGTGTTAAACTTGCCAAAAACGTATTACACGTGCAAAAAACGTGCAAAAACGTGAAAAACATATTAAATGTACCAAAACATGTTAAATGTGCTAAAAATATGTTAAATGAGTCAAAAACGTGTTAAACATATCAAAAATGTGTTAAACATGTTAAAATGTCAAAAACGTGTTAAACGTGCCAAAAACGTGAAAACCGTGTTAAAATTGAAATATTTATAAATAATAATATTATATATATATTCTTTCAAATTTATGTTAGTTTTATATAATAATTATTTCCTAAGATATAATAATGTTTAATATATTAATTTATTATATAAATATATTTTGTGTTAGGGTAGTTGGTATTTGAAGTGTATATTATAATTTGGGTAAAAAGTTTTGAGTTTTTTTTATATATATATATATATATATATATATATATATATGGGTATAAAGATATTTTAAAAAATTATATAAATTTTAAATAAAAAAAATCGGGACCAGTCAAACCAAAAGACACTCCTTATAGTTGTATGGAGATGATTTCATTGTAAATTCAAAGAAATTCAATTAGCCTCGTCACATTTGTCAGTATAAAAATAAAATTTTGGTATATTTTAACTTTTGTATGGTATCTGTATATATAATTGATATTTTAAAAATAATTATTTAAGAAAAAACAATTCACTATAATTAAATAATTTTCAAATTAGATTAAATTGGAAGCGTGTTTTTTGTATTTAAGAAGAACATATTATTCGATTCCATTAAATATTTAACTCTGTTTTGAAAGAAAAAAACAAATAATTCATAATTAAATAAAATTAATTATATATATATATATATATTGTAAAATAGAATATCTAGATATTAGATATGAAAAAAAATATTATAATTATATTTGAATTTAATTTAAAAAAAAGAAAAATAAGTGTTTCTATAATTAAGTTAATAATAAATATATTTATTTCCTTATAAGTATTATATATTTATGTATTTTAATTTATAAATATCATTTTATATGAAAATTTGGTATATTTGTACCATTAATTTTGATATTCATATCCTATCTTATATTTTTTTTTATATATTGGGATACAATATTTACTGTACTTCTAAATTTGAAACGATAATTTTTCCATTCCTAATCAAACTTACTAAGAAATTAGCATTAAATAACCTTGAATTTTCTAAAGTAACTGCAAATCAAAACAAACATCCTGCATCCTCTCCCACTATCTTCTTCTCTTTTTGTTTACCAGGTATAAGGTATTTTTTCATCACGGTAAGATTTCTTAACTGCTCTCTCTATCTCGATCTGTATCTATCCATTTATACTTTGCAATAAGAGTTTAATCGTCGTTCTTCTTAGACGATGATACTTCATATATAATTGAAATTCTCAATTTTCACTAGCTATCTACTTTATCTTATGTTTTCGTGTTCATTGTCTATTGTGCTTATTGTCGTTCATTTTCTCGAATGAATTGTTAAGATTTACATGATCTCATTTAGTCTAAAGTTAGATCATTAATTTGTCCATTGAACTTGATACAATATGATCTTTTTAACATGTCAAGCTTAAAGTCTTACTATTTTTATCTTCTTTGTTTTTCAAAATAAGTGGGTCAAATGATTATCTATTTTTTACTATAATTATATGATGTAATGCTAATTATTTTAAACTTTTGCACTAAAGATTTACTAGTTAAGATGTAATTGAGAAATGACGATGCACGCTCTTATCGCTTCTTATATATATGAATCCGTGGACAGTACCTAAGATGTTAGAAGGCGAGGACAATCGGCGACTGGTGTTCGACAATGGGACCGGAATTATTAAGGTATTTCAAATGGGGTGAGTTTTCATATGTATTTGAGATATACGACTAAATTATAATCGGAAAAATTCAATTGGTAGGCTGGATTTGCCGGAGATAATGATCCACTAGCTGTGTTTCCTAACGTTGTGGGTCATCCTCCTCCTCACACGCATTATTGGAAAGACTTTTTTATCGGTGACGAAGCTTTGACAAATAGAGTTAATTTAAATTTAAATTTAAATTACCCAATTGAGCATGGTATTGTGAGCAATTGGGACGATATGGAGAAAGTATGGCATCAAACATTCAAAGAGCTTCGTGTTTCCCCGGAAGATCATCCCATTCTTCTTACTGAAGTACCTCTTAACCCTGAGGTTAATCGTGAAAAGATGACCCAAATTATGTTTGAGACATTTAACACCCCTTCCATGTACGTCGCCAATCAGGCCGTACTTTCTCTCTATGAAACTTGTTGTCTCACTGGTAAGCCATTTAAAGTAATTATTCATGCAATCTCTATATACGGTGTTTCCAAAATTTTGTTTTAAAAAAAATATGTTGACCTCTTTCAATACTTGTTAACATTTTTCATCTGAGTAGGTATTGTGTTGGATTCGGGTGAAGGTGAGACCCACGTAGTCCCTGTATACAAAGGACAAGTCCTTCCACACGCAACCATTCGTCTTGATTTGGCTGGTCGAGACCTGACAGATCACTTGATGAAAATCCTGACAGAAGGCGGTTATCCATTTACTAGGGAAATTGCGAGGGATGTGAAGGAGAAGTTGACTTACATAGCTCTGGATTATGAAAAGGAGATTGAGACTTCAAGAACTAGTTCTTCATTAGTTGAGAAATCATACGAGCTTCCTGACGGGCAAGTGATCACCATTGGTGCTGAGAGGTTTCGATGCCCTGAGGTACTTTTCCAGCCATCAATGATTAGAATGGAAGCTGCTGCCGGAATACACGAGATAATTTACAACTCCATCATGAACTGTGACGTGAATATCAGGAAAGATCTTTATGGACACATTGTGCTTAATGGTGGTTCAACTATGTTCTCTGGTATTGTAGAGAGAATGAAAAAAGAGATCACCGCCCTTGCACCTAGTGGCACGAAGATAAATGTGGTTGCACATCCCTGGAGGAAATATAGTGTCTGGATGGGTGGATCTATCTTTGCATCTCTAAGCACTTTCAAGCAGGTAATATTAACTTTTTATTTTTTTAAAGATTCTAATTTTAAACTATTCTAATTCTAAATATTCTTGTCCTAAGATTTAGAGTTAGCAAAAAATAACCAATTAGATTTAAATGTTTCACAAAAGCTCTTATATTTTTGCTGCATTTACAAATAAGATATCAAACTTATGAATAAGTTAATTCTATTAAATTATTACAAATTTATCATTCGAATTTTGTAATTGAATTATTACAACTCTATACAAGGTCATTCACTCTATGAAGATTTTTATTTATTTTTTTGATAACAGAGGTTGATTGAAAGGGCAGAGTACGATGAATTTGGACCTTCGATTGTTCACAAAAAGTGTTGCTCAGCTGAGGAAGTCCATCACACTTAAAATAACTAAGTACTATTTGTTATTTCTATGCAACTAGAGTGATCTACAACTTAAAAAATGTTTTTGTTTATGATTTTTCTATATTTGTTGTTTCTAGTTGGATTTTCTAGCGAGTTTGTTCTGTTTTATTTCGATAATAAGTGTTGTTTCTCTATTATTCAATCCCAGTGATGGCTCGTGTTCTTGTTCACTCGTCTCTAAGAATGACTTGTCTTTTAATAACTTATGTAGTCTCTCGTACAATTATTTTACATTTTTGAACCTCAATTGATTCTAATTATAAATAGAAATAAAGATACGTGGGGATGAATTAAAATAAATAAACTATAAAACAGACCCTCACCCTTTTTCATCAACAAAATGAAAGCTTTGTTTCATTTGTTGTATGGAATTTGCATCAGAGATTATATCAACTCTTCTGCAATTCTCTCTAGTTCATGGTGAGAAGATGCCCCATCTTCATTTTCTTTTATCAAATTCATTTAACCTTTCAAATAATGGTCCAAACTCTGATGATCAGATGACACGACAGAGCCGATAACTTCAGGACATCGACATCAAAAGGTGACAGCGAAACTATTTTCATAGAGGGACCTTCTAGAACGGTTGTATCTCCATTATAACTGACTTTTTCTATCAAACTTGGATAAATTGCAGAAGAAAGAAGAAGAAGAAGAAGAAGTGACTATTCAAAAATCAAAATCAAGAAGAAGATGATAAAATTGAATTGGAAAGAAAGAGATGTTATTATACATACATTTGAGTTGGAGTAGCACTGGTGATAGCACATCTTGCCTTGTTCATCTTGTCTCGAAACTTAGAGAAGCTTGCCTTTTGAGATCGTGAAATGAAGAAGCGATATTAAATTTCGGTGAAGTTTGATGATCACAATGAAGTTTCATTTTTTTTGAGATTTACATGTTTGAAAATTGTTTTACACCTATATATTTTTCTCTCTTTAAACATAAAATCATGTATTAAATTAGATAGATTAAAATATGACTTGAAAAGTTTTAAACAAAAAAGTATTTACAAAAAAAATATATATAAATTGACGTATAAAAAAAATTATTTATTTATAATTTAAAATTAAAAAACAACTAATATATAAATTATTAAATATTATCATACATCTAATATTTTTAAAAAAATATCTAATATAAATTATAATTTATAAATATATAACTAAATTATTACCGGTATCGATAGAAAAATCGTTCAACCAAATCTAACCTTTTATCCGTTAAAAAATTATTTAATCGAAACCGATTAACCGATAAAACAGTTAATGAAAACGGTAACATATCGTTTTCCGTTTATTTTTTTTCACAATTCTACAAATATTTGTACTATAAATTTATAAATATATAAATAAAAATTACTCTTGTTGGGCTTAAAAATATATATTAACAAGGTTTTAATATATATTTTAAAATAATATTTGATGATAAACTTAAAATACTACCCATCAACTTGTATTTTGTTTTTAATTCTCAAGTGATGTTTGAATGATTAAAAAGTGGGCCAATGTTAATAATTTCATTTTTATGTGGTTTGAGAATTTGAGCATTTAAATTCTTCATGAATATGTAATGTTTTGTAAGTTGTAAATGTGAAAAAGAGTGATATGTATTTTATTTTATTTTTGTGTTAATTACAATGAGTATTTGTTTTTTTTTTTTGGCTAAAAAACTAAGAAGTGTTTAAGTTGATGTTCAAAAAATAACAATCATCTTAGTTTTTTTTTTATTGGATCTACATTTAGAAAATGGGCAATATTCATGAAAACCTGTAACTTATGGCATAGATATCCTGAATAATAATAATAAAAAAAAAAGGCATTCACCCATTTTTATATATTTTAATTCTCACATATAATAATAGTTTTCTTAATTTAATTAGCAAAAAAAACTTTTATTTCTATTTTAATTCTCACCTATAATAATATATATTTTTTTCAAAATATATGATCATTCAGTAAGACAAACAATTAGATAATTTTAAATAACAGTACACAAATATTGAGAAAATTTAAAGGTATAAAAAATGAATAAAAACAACCCATTATATACTCCTGTATAAGAATGACAATTTGAAACCGTCCTGTAAAAATCAAACTGAATTATCTCGTTTGGGATGGTTTTTCCCCAAAACCGAACGGGGATGGAGCGGGGATGGTATTTGTGTCCCCCGTCCCGATCCGCCCCGATCTCACCCCGTTTATGTCCCGAAAACTATAAAATATAATTAAATATATTAAATCACTAATATAATTGTTTATTAAATATATTTTATAAGAGTATTAAATTTATTTCCTTATAATAATATAAAATTTTAATATATTACAATATATATTATATTTAAAAATCGTTTATATAATATTATTTTGTGAAAAAAATTTATTATTTTAAAATATTTGATTAATGGTGTCCCGGAGGGATTTCTCAAAACTGAAAAAAATTGAACGGGACGGAGATGATATTAAAAAAATTCCTGAAATAAAAATGGGACAGAGATGATAAATACATTCTCCGCCCCCAAACCGCCCATTATCATTCTAATTTAAAAAACATATAAAGGCTACGATGGTAGAAGGAATAAACTTTCAAAGCTAAAAGCATCTTGGATATGAGTATTCTAGTAAGATAATAAATTTCTTTAAAAAAAATATGTACTTTTTTTAAACAAAAAAATCATTACTTATTATTTCAACAAAAAGCTATATATATAATTTTTCTTCAAGTTTGCACACACATGTTAGCATTTTCTATCATTCAAGTCTCCAATATCGAGAATAAAAAAAATCATGGTTTTCACTTTTCATAATTTTCAATCTAAAAAAAAAAAATCAAACAATTTCATTAATTAATACACGCTCTTTAGAATATCACAAAATCTTAATTAAGATAATTCAATACAAATTATGATATAAATGAAAAAAAAAAACATCATCTTTACTTCCTTACCTTACTTCCTTACCTCCATAGATAGATCCGGGATTCAGGTTTGAGTGTCTTACAAAAAAATTTGAAATAGGCATATAAAAAATAAGCAAGGATACAAAGTAAGTTTTATTATTTTTTTTATAATTATATAAACATGATTTTTGTTTTTAAATCAAGGGAAAATGTTAAATTTTAACCGTAAAAAATCATGATAGATTTCAGCCCACTCGAGTACTTACATAAATTTTTTAATAGGTTTGTACAAAAAAAACAGAAAACCGATAACCCAACCGAACCGATAGTTAACCGGTTTTATTTTAACAGTTTATTGGTTAACTGGTTTTAGCGGTTTCGGTTAACCGGTTTTTTACCGGTTAAACGGTTCGGTTTTCGGTTTCCCTATTTTTTTAACGGTTTAACTGATAAACCGGTAATAATTTAATTATATATTTTATAATTTATATTAGTTATTTTATAAATAATATTTAATAATTTATAAATCTTTTTATTTTTAAATTTTAAATTATAATTTTTATTGAATTATTTTTTAAAAACACTATAATTTATATATAAAAAAATTATAAAAATAAATTAAAAACAAACTAAAATTATTTTATTAAAATATGTAAAATTATTTTTATAACTATACAATAACAACGTAGAATTATAAGTTAAACAAATTAAAATAACTATAAAATATATTATATTGTTACAATAAAATAATATATTATAACATATTTCTAAATATATCAATATGACAAGAAAGGATAGAGAATATTATAATAGGAAAGTGCAAACAATAATTTTAAAAAAAATATTTCAAAATTTATTATTTAATTTAAAAAATTGAATTATCGGTTCCTGGTTAAACCCGGTTAACCGATAAGAACCGACCAAACCCGGTAGAACAAAAACCGGTAAAACCGATACCATTAACGGCCGGTTAACCAGTTTGTAAAATAAAAGACAAAATCGGTCTTAACCGGTTAACCGATCGATTGAACACCCCTAGATTTTTATCATACATATTCGGTGTACATAAGCTAGTTCCGTTCACCAAAAGAATCACCGTCCATGGGACTAAAATATGGAAAAAAAAAAATAGATACAAATTGAAAAAAAAAAAATTAAGGTACAAAAGTAATACTTCTATATATATTTGAAAAAAATAAAATTATAACAGAACATATAGAAATAATTTTTTTTTAAAATGGTTAATTAGTAAAATACTCTAGGTCTATATAAAAAAACAAAAATAACAAGTAAGTTTTTTGTTTTTATATTAGAATGGAATTTGTGATATTTGATATCTTATGAGTTGATAGATTTTTTAATTGATTATTTGTTATCCCTTCAATTAAGTTGATAGATTTTTTACCTCTTGAATTAAGTTGATAAATTTTTTAAATGATTATTTTTTATTGATAGTTTTATTATTATCATTGGTATATATATATATATATAATGTGAGAAATAGAATAACAGTCTAAATCATTTGATAAAAAACATATATTGAACCAATTAGTGAGATGGTGCGTTTGTACTAAATATTTGGCTTAGGGTGTGAAAAGTTGTTAACCAATTAAGGAGGTGATTATTAATTAGTTCTACCAAATCAATTATTAGTTCTTTGACCATCCCATATGATTGATATTCAAATCATAAAAAAGTGAGATTATTATACATAATTAGTCAATGTTTTCGTATATTTGTACGGTTAAAAACAAAATAATTCATATTTACCGACTTATTTTCATCAAAATTAAGCAATATATTTCTTAGATTTGATTGTTTTTTTTTTTATAAATTTATGTATGAATATATAATTTATATGACTAATAATTATATATATATAATAAATTATATATATATATATATATATGATGTTATATATATATAATAAATTATATAAATAAATTTAAAATATTATTAGTTTAATTATTTGAGATGTTCAAGTTATATTATTAGAAATGTCATATATCTAAATTGAAGTTGATTTTAAAATATAAAGTGGTATTAATTTAGTTGGTTAAAATGTTAAACTTATATTTTGAGGTTGTAAGTTCAAAACTTGTGTATGTCACATTTATTTTATTTAATTTTTCAAGTTTATGGGTAGGCGGGTCAACCCACGACCCGACTCAAGTATCCAATTACTCTCTTATATATATTAAAAATTACTTACAAAATTATTTGTAAGATTATGCATTTACCTTTAAGCATAGTCTAACATTTAAATATTTTATAATTTTAGTTTTCAAAATAGGTGACTCTAAAATTAACTTTTATTTTTTACTATTAAATTATTTCCTTTCATTATACTATTTATTAAGGCACTATCTCCATTGATCCTCCAATTCTTAATAGACGCTGGCCTCGGCACCGGCTCGGGCTAAATCAAAGTAGCAGCAATCAAGATACATTATTATTTTTTTTTTTAAGAAAATCATTTTGTGATCCTTGAATATTATTTTTGGGTTAATTTTTGCTCTCTCTAGTTGATCAAATTCGTAAAAATGTTAATTTCTTTTCATTTTAATGTATAAATATTGTATTCCAAGAATATATAATAATTTTGAAATATAAAAGGGCCAGACTGGTCAGTATTCACCAATTAGTTTGTGGAAAAAGCCCAAATAGATTAAGTAGAATAGTCTGAGCCCGTTTATATTGGGCTTATTCATATCTAGATTGATTCGAATCAGCCCAAGGAAATAGCGAGTCAGATCCAATATAGCATAACATGTTCATTTGAGTAAACGAGTAGACATGGTTCGCCCCTAATTTTGGGATGCCCTAAAAACTAAATCTATTATATATTATTTTTTTCTAAACAAGTCTCCCACATCATCGATCATATATATATAGATTTTAAGAAATTATCAAATAAATTCATTTGATTGTAAACACTAATTTTATATTCAATTTATAACTTTATAGTAATTTTTTTTAAAAAAATTAATGTATATTGAAAATGATAAAAAAAAAAAAAAAAAAAAACGTTATTTAATAGGTTATCAAACTCGTAAATTCTCGAGAATAACGAATAACTCTCCGACGAACTATACCGACTTTCCGAAATGAATCTCATAAATAATAATAATAATAATAATAATAATAATAATAATAATAACATGATGAATGATACACATCGAACGACTACAATCAATAAAAGTTCGACGATTTCACTACAACCAAATAGTTTACAAAAAAATTTTTTTTGAAGGATAACACAATTATATGTAAATCTAAACTATTAGCTACATCAATCCAATTTTTCCAACAATTATCCAAAACTCGGGGTCAATGAAATCCTAATGATATACTACCAAAGATATTAGTTGTATATATTAATTAAAAAAAAAATTGTTTCTATTATATCAAATTAATATATTGTATAACTTTATATTCAATGTATGATTCAATTAATAGTTATAAATACATTGTTTCTTATTTTTTTAGTTTGTTTAAAGAATTATATTTGTTTCAATTTAAGAAGACAATCATAGGCTTGTTTGTTTGTGGTAGGGGTTATTAGAGTTCCTTCTAAAATATTATTTCAAAATTCAATATTTTTTTATCAACTATTTCAAACATCTAATCACACTTTTATATATTTAAATACCAAAATTATCTTTTATTTAATTATATAAATTTAATTTATCTAAAAAAAATAAATATTTTTTACTTTGAACCCTTAAAAACTATATTTTTTTTTTAAATCTAATCAAAAATCATTTTTTTAAAAAACTCAACAAAAAAAAATTTTTAAAAAAATACTAAATTAAACTAGCTCCTAATACTAAATTTTTAGCTCCTTAAAAAAATAATTTAAAAAAAAGGAACATAATTTGGGTTTACCCAATCCTAACCCAAACCCAAAATATTAATTTGGGTTGGGTGAGTATGGGTTGAGTTGAGTATGTGTTGAGTTGAATTTGGGTTGGGTTAGGGTTACCCAAATTATATAAATTTAATTTAATTCTCTATTATTAATTCAATATAAATTAATCATCTTTCAACCTAAAGTCAAACACGTTTTTGACATTTTTAACACGTTTTTCACACGTTTAACATGTTTTTGGCACGTTTAACACATTTTTAACACGTTTAACACGTTTTCACACTTATAACACGTTTTTCACACGTTTAACAAGTTTTCACGTTTTTGGCACGTTTAACACGTTTTTGGCACATTTAACACGTTTTTGACATGTTTAACACGTTTAACAAGTTTTCACATTAATAACACGTTTTTGGCACGTTTAACACGTTTTTGACACATTTAACACGTTTTTGACATGTTTAACACGTTTTTACACTAATAACACGTTTTTCACACGTTTAACACGTTTTTGACATGTTTAACATGTTTAACACGTTTTCACACCAATAACACGTTTTTTACACGTTTAACACGTTTTTTTTATAGGTTTAATACGTTTAACATATTTTTGACAAGTTTAACACGTTTTTCACGTTTTTGGCACATTTAACACGTTTTTCACATTTATAACACGTTTAACACGTTTTTGACAAGTTTAAAACGATTTTCACGTTTTTGGCACTTTTATGACATTTTAACACGTTTAATACATTTTTGATATGTTTAACATGTTTAAACATGTCAAAAACGTGATAAATGTGAAAAACATGTTAAATATGTCAAAAAGTGTCAAACGTGCCAAAAACGTGAAAAACACGTCAAAATGTGTTAAGTGTGTCATAATAATGAAAAACATGTCAAACGTGTCAAAAACGTGTTAATTATAATAAAAATATGAAAAACGTGTTTAACGTGTTTAACGTGTCAAAAGCGTGTTAAACGTGTCAAAACGTAAAAAAATGTGTTAAATGTGTGAAAAACTTATTGATCATGTCAAAATCATGAGAAACGTGTTAAACGTGTCAAAAACATGTTAAAAACGTGTTAAACGTGTCAAAAATGTAAAAACGTGAAAAATAAGTTAAACGTGTTAAAACGTGTTAAATGTTCCAAAAACGTGAAAAACGTGTCAAGATGTGTCATAATCGTGAAAAACGTTTCAAACATGTCATAAAGGTGTTAAATGTGTTAAAAAACGTGTTAAACATACCAAAAATATGAAAATTTGTGTTCAATGTATCAAAAACGTGTTAAACGTGTCAAAAACATGTTAAACGTGCCAAAAACGTAAAAAAAAGTGTTAAACGTGTAAAAAACGTATTGAATGCGTCAAAAACGTGAGAAACGTGTCAAAATGTGACAAAAACGTGAAAAATATGAAAAACGTGTTAAAAATGTTAAAAACGTATTAAATATGTCAAAAATGTGTTAAACGAATAAAAATGAGTCAAATGAGTCAAATACATGTTAAACGAAAAAATAAAAAATTAATTTGGGTTACCCAACTCATACCCAATCAAACCCATACCCAGCCCATATTACTATATTAATAAGTAATATAAGTTAAATTATGAGTTAATTAAATTTAATTTGAGTTGAATATGGATTAGATAATACAAGTTGAGTTTATCTATTTGCTCACCTTTGAAACTTTCTAGCAGACATACATATTGTTGTGTCCATCTTTCTTCACACTCAGGAGTATATATACCTCATATATTTGATTTCAGAACATGTCTATCTATTGAAAAAGCAGTTTAAAAAAAATTATCTTTTGTTCAACATTTCATAAAATAATATATTGTACAGTAACTGTGAATAGTTCAATATTTCATAAAATATGGTTAATTTAAAAAAAAAAAAATCAACTTAAAAATAACTAATAAAATATTTGAAGAATTGCAATTTAAAATTAAATTATAAACAGTGAAAACATTACAATAAAATTTTCAACCAAGTGATTGTTGGAAAAATAAATTCATACACTTTAGACAGAGTGTTGCTAAAATAGTTACTAAATTTTGTTATTATCCTATCAATAAATTAAGAGGTTTAATTTACTTTATAATTCTCGACAAATTACTTGTAACTAAATTCATGATATTTGTAATCCACAAGATAATTAAGTGTATCATCTTGACTGTGACGATAGATTCGTTTTTTTATTGATTTATTTATAAAAAAAATCATATAATTTGAAAAAACATATTTGAATTTCTTTTTAAGGATTGTATATTTGATATTTGTAATTCCCTTAAATTGTTTTGCTTATGATTTTGTATAATAGTATTACTTTCTTGAATGATATAAATAAATTTGAAATAAATTCAATCGATAACTATAACAAGCTCTAACTCTTTACAAAAATTAATGAGTGATTAGCCTATAATGGCTGAATCAAATTAACAATATTTAAGCATACTTTAATATAAATAATTAAATAAAAGGGAAAGGAAAAAAAACTTTATTTATTTATTTATTTATTTATTTATTTTTTTTTGACTGTTTTCATGTCATTTGGTTGGTTAGAAGTACGGAAACAAGGGATAAACTCAATCCATATTACTCAACTAATATCCGACCCAAATTAAATTTAGTCAACATATTATTCAACCCATATTAATAAATAATATAGGTTGGGTTGAGCTGGGTAACCCAAACCAAATTTTAGTTTGTAATACATTTATTACGTTTTTACTCGTTTAGTATTTAACATTTTTGTCTTAGTTAACACATTTTGTTCCGTTTAATAATTATTTGATTCGTTTTTACCTAATTTAATACGTTTTTTACTTATTTAACACGTTGTTAATTCGTTTAACTAATATTTGATTCGTTTGACCTGTTTTGACTCGTTTAATAACTTTTAGTTTTAACAAGTATATAACTCGTTTTAATCCATTTCACATATTTTTTTTCCACGTTTAATACTTTCTTAGTTGAGGCCTCGTGATAATATCACCTCCTTGCAATTAATTAAGTTGCATATGTTTTATCATTCCTATTATTTTTTATTTTTGTAGAGACACAATTATAAAAATATAAATTTACTATTCCAAATAAACTTGAAGTTGGCAAATAATATAAATTCACAATTTGGAAATAATGAATAGTAATTATCACGCTAAAGTTGACGATTTCTCTTAAAAAAAAATAAAATAAAACAAATTTACACTTACACAATGGATGCAGTGACAAAAGGATTCTTAGCCATCACAATGTGGTGTCAGGATTATTTGGAAACCCGCGGTACTGTAATTGGAATTGAGTTTGAATTTTTTATTTTTTATTTTAATTTATTTACTTAAAAATTATTTTTATTTTAAATATCTTATTTAAAATATTAATTTAGATAAAATAATGTTATGAAATATACTTTATTAATTAAGTATATATTAACCAATTTAAAAATATTTGTCCATTAAACTCCAACTCCAAACAGACAAAAGAAAATTCATTACGACTCATTCTCGTTTGATTTTGAGTCTTTTCTCACATTAAAGTTAGTAGCTCATTCTATTTTTTTTTACCTAAACCCAAAATTTTTCACTCATATTTACTGTTCATAATCCTCACTACCCTAGTATATGAATATATGATTACACCGATCCTTATATTAGACAACAATCATTGTTTGATTCATCATTAATTAATTGCATGCTTTCCAATTCATCCGCCACCCAATTAATTAAGTCTTGTCATCTACAAATGCCTCTCCCATGCACACAAATTATAACAAATTAAATATGATAATCAACACAATTGTTTATTTTATAAACGTGTTAAATATATTGTTTAACTGTTAAAATTAAAATAAAATGCATATTTTATCTTTATAATTGAATTTTATTCCATAAAAAATTGTATAAATTAAAAAAAATGCTTTATTTCAAAAAACCGAATGCAAATGCATGTGAGTATAAAGAAGAAATTAGACATTTGAATATATTAGGAATGGAAAGAAGGAATCTCGACTTTCGTTTATTTTTAAACTTGGCTAGGTGATCAGAATCCGGTTTGGAATTAGGTCAAGACAAAAAGGAGAAACGAAATTAAAAAAAAATAAATTACAAAAAAAATTGATTTAGAAGAAGAATTGCTTATTGGCATATTTATATTGCATAACGAAACATATATGACATACAGTAATCTTTCGCACATGAATAAGAGAGGGCAAACTTATTTATTAAAATTCAAATCATTTTAGCTTTTCTTTTCATATAATTGAATACTTTCAAGTTTTAATTATAAGATTAATTCAAGACATTAAATCTAAATCTAATCCTCTAATACAATCAATTCAAGCCTCTAAAGAAACTTGAGAATTTTATAAATAATAATAACCACTATAATTATTAAATAAACATATAAATTATGTTTAAAATATTTGTTAGATCTCTTCAACCTAGGCCTTTGCGGTTGAGATTATTGAAATAATCTAGAAAGTGACTGGTGATGATTTTGAGGAGATGTAAATATTTTTTTTGGTAAAATATAAAAAATGTGGACACAATAGGTTAAGTACATAGCGTGTCGTCTGACGAGCTCGAACCCAAGACCTCAGAAAGACCGATAATGTTCACCTTTTGTTGTCGCCGGGATAGAAGAAGATGAGATTTAATTTGGAAGCTAAATAGTCAAAATTTGGTTTTGTTCGTCCTCCTGAATTGACTCAACCAACCCAACTTCTTCGTGAATCAACAAGACAACACATTTCATGAGAACAATTGGATTAGTCAACATTTAAGATATATTTTGTTTTAAGAAGATATTTTTTTTCCCTTAAAATGTATTTTATTTATTAGTAGACATTTAAGTTGTTTATGAGAAACAAAACATGAGAAAGTTAATTAGAGATCTCCATTTGCTATCCTAATTTAAAATTTGAAACGTGTCCTGAGCCTTTTGTAAGTGACAGATCTGGAGCCCTCTCAAATTTATGACACGTAGAGCTTGGGTTCATGCCCATTAGTCCTTGTTTTTTTTTTATGAAATTTTAAAATATTCTGTTACTTGGCAATTAAAAAAAAGACAGAAATTTTGGAAAAAGTAAAAAACAAAAACCATAGTAGTCTCACCGTTCCTATTGATGTGCAAAAAAATCTATTTATACTTCTTCTTATTCTTTCTTCTTACCCTAATAACCGGTGCCAAATACGTCTATCATCATATTTTACTAAATATTTTTTCAAATTATTTTAAAATTTGAAATAATTTGAATCCGGTCGGTTCATCTTCGTACGATCCTTCTTATTAAATCAAGAACAACAACAAAAAAAGAAAAGAAAAAAGAAGACATACAATTGCATAATCATGATGAATTTGAAGCCCATTTCATTCATTTTCTTGGCTATTCTATTTCTCATCCTTCTTGCTAAATAGCATCATGCAGAATGCATGCATGTCTTTTTAACATTCTTAAAAAAAAACAAAAAAAAAAAAATTAAAAATTGTTTTATTTGATCTGTTTTGTTTTTAATTATAACATTCTTAACCAATATTAAAATTGATCAAATTTTTATTCTAATTAGAGCATTCTTAACAAATAATAAAAAAAATTGATTTTCAAATATATATATAAAAAAATAATCTACTTATAAATTTTTAATATTTTGGACATATTTTATATAAGTCGTTTTAACAAAATATTTGAAAATATTTAATTTCTATCATTTCGCTATTGCCTATTCTATCAAATATCTAAACTATATTCCACAAATTAAAAACTAAAGACTTTCTTATTATTGTAAAAGTTCGGTAAGGAAAATTGAGTTTTCACGTATCCTTTAGTTTTTGAATAACTTGTATGGACTATCATTTAACAAAAAAAAAAAAACTGTTCTAAGGTTTTATTTAGATTCAACTATTTAATTTATTTATTTGAATTAAGATTATAACAAACTAAATTATTTAGCATATGTTACTAAATATATAATAAAAAAAATAATTAATGAAAAAACAATAGAATTAACAAAAAATCATATCAATTTCATCAATTACTAATATATGCATCATATTTCATCAATTACTAATATATGCATCATAAGTCTTTTCTAAAACAAAATCAAACTAAACTCATTATTTCTTATGAACAATGATCCATGCATAATAAAATGCATGGATAGACACAGCAACAAGTACCATATTGGACACATATTCAATATAGGGTGGCTGGGGGGGTGGCAGGAGGGGTGGTAGGGGCGGTGGCAGGGGTGGTTGGGGCGGTGGTAGGGGTGGCTGGGGGGGCGCCTGTTGCTGAATCAAATCTTCGTAAAAATCAATTATGAACCTAGCCTGACCAGCTCCATGTCCAGGATTATCCATCTACACACAGAAAAACAACAGATAATTGAACAAATGATATTGATTTAACAGAGAGAGAGATGAACCTAACCTGACCAGCTCCATGTCCAGGATTATCCATCTACACACAGAAAAACAACAGATAATTGAACAAATGATATTGATTTAACAGAGAGAGAGAGATGAACCTAACCTGACCAGCTCCATGTCCAGGATTATCCATCTACACACAGAAAAACAACAGATAATTGAACAAATGATATTGATTTAACAGAGAGAGAGAGATGAACCTAACCTGACCAGCTCCATGTCCAGGATTATCCATCTACACACAGAAAAACAACAGATAATTGAACAAATGATATTGATTTAACAGAGAGAGAGAGAGAGAGAGAGAGAGAGAGAGATGACTTATAAATCTACAGGAAGAACTACATTCATCAAACTACTAATTAACAAACTAACAGAGGCAAAACACAAGATAATTGAACTGTTCGAATGATATTGATTCAACTATAATCTATTCAACCGATTAATTATCATCTGATCAAGATAGAAGAAAGAAGATGAAGATCTATTGATCGATTAATTAATGATCTATTCTTACTGACAGGAAGAAAATACTTACCGAGAAGAAAGAAGACGAAGAACTCGGAGCGGCGGAGAGCAGAGCAGACAATTTCGAGTTTGATTAGTTTAAACTAAAATGTTTCTTTTGTGTTTGGTTTTTTATGTTTCATGAATGAATGTATATGCTTACTCTCTGTTTGGTTTTGGTTTGAAAATGTTAGGTTTAGAGATTAATTTGAGTTTGAGAATTTGTTGTTTGTTTAGAGATTAATAACAAGAGTAAATAGAGAGAAAAAAAAGTGCATAGATAGATTTCCCCTCTCTTTCTCTGGCGAAGTGTGATGTGAAACGGCGGGCGGACGACGAATCATCATATTCGAAGCCTTCTTCTCCCCCGAGTGATTCGTACATTGGTAGCTATATCAGTTTGACGTCAAAATACGAGATGCGGTACGAGGAGGGAGTGCTTTATTACCTCAATCCACAAGACTACTCCTCCACCATTGGCTTGAATAGGGTTTGTTTTTTTATCCTTTCCCTTTGCCTGCCAGTTGATTATATATATACTATCTAAACGTACTATGATCAAATTTCATTATTCATGTACGTGGATATATCTGTAGTTTGTTTAAGTATTTTATTTTCAGTTGTAAAGTAAGTAGACTCCTCCTCCATGGGGGATTTTGTATTTATTGAAGTTTTCTTTTACACAATTCAAGTATTGAAGAAACATTGAATAATATACTATATATATTGGAATATCCCTTTCTCTATTTTCTAGTTCAATAAGCTTAATTAAACATTGAATAATATACTATATATATATATATATACATATATTGAAAGACTAATCTCGTTGTTGACTGTAACAAAACAATTAAACCCTTTATTTACCCTGATTGCAGAACAGGAAACTGTTTGTTCAACTACACTTAAAAACAGTTAGTTTTTTAATTTGTCCTTATTAATATACAGTTTCATTAGTCATTCATAGATAGCAGAGTAATAATGTTTTACTTTCACATTACTCCTTAATGTGTTTGTTGATTGATATGCTTTAGATTGCTATATATACAAAGACCTAGTCCAACTTCTGCCAATACAAGTGAAACAATAAAAAAAAAAAAAAAATGATGTTTATTCCTAGAGAACAATGTCTAACTGAAATGGCTGCTGCACTTACATATACTCTATACATTATTTATATACTTCTGTATCCAGATCTTTTTAATTCATAGGCGTACTTCTAAGGCTTAACAAAAAACAAACAAACTTTATATAAAAGCTTTGTTTTAGTGTTTCACAATCTACTTTGTTCATTTTCATTTGTAGCTAGGCTTCATCTTTGGTACATATTGAATTTTATTGTATTTAATGCTTATACCCTTATATATACATGAGTTTTCCTTATGCCTTTTGCAACAGTGAGGTCTTATGGAACCGAGGGGAGAAAGAAAGATGGGCATCAAATACCTCCTAGTGATAAAGTTTACGAATACATTCTATTTCGAGGATGTGACATCAAGGTCATTCATACTTCAACACTTGTTCTCCTATACAACTGAATTTTTTGTTCCTTTTATAACTTTATCCTGGTAACATTCCTTTGATTGTATATGCCTTTTTCTTCTTTATTGACGATGGGAAGTTCTGAGCTAAGGTGTAGGCTGCTTTTTTGGGGGCCATATTCAGACCTTATCTGTATACCTCATTGGTTTCATTTATGCAGTTATCTTTTCTGGGGCCATATTCAGACCTTATCTGTATACCTCAATGGTTTCTTTTATGCAGTTATCTTTTCTGTTTTGATAGCTTCTACATAGTCCATCAGATACCTGGAAACTCATCCTTTTATGTCATGTCTTCCCTGTACTTACGCTGTTCATGAGAAATACCCTTGATTAATACACCAACTAAAACTGTTTATTATTTCTTTTCAAGTATATGAGCTTATTTATTTCACCTCTATGAAAAGAGCATTAGCATTTTATGCTTATGGTGTTTGGGACTCTTGGATCCTATTGGATTTCAGGATTTGCAAGTAAAGCCATTTCCTACTCCTGAGGAGGATGCCAGTATAGACGACCCTGCTGTGGTTATTCAGGTGCTTTTTTTTTCGTTTTTTGGTGAAGTCACTTGATGTGAATAATACTAGTTCAGAATATTCTAAAGATCCATGCCTCAGTTCTTGTTTGTTTCATCTGCAGTCAGCGCATAGCATGGGGGGGACTGCAGGTTCATTGAGATCATCGGCCTACATTAGTAGTGGTGGGTCCATGACAGCTCCAGATTTTAGTCAAGAAAATAGGGTGGTCAATCCTGTCACACTGGCTTCACATCAAACTGGTACTAACTCTAGTCAAGTTAGTTCTTTACAAATAAGTCCAAATGCAAATGTTGCATCTGCTGCCCCACAACGTTATTTCGAAGGATTTGATGGAAACTCAACTAGTGAATCATACATACAGAAGCTACCTAATCCATTAGTGCCTACGAATCAGCTTCCACCTCATCCAGTGCAGGTTTATGAAGAAATGAGTATATTCCAAAATCCTATTGGATTCAGTTCATCTTCCCTTCCTACTGCTAATTCTGTACAGTTTAATATGCAACCTCCTCCCGATCCGAATGAGCAATACAATCTGGTTGATATCTCATCTCACTCCACTAACTGGTAATACAGTGGACATGCCTTCTTTTTCTACATTCAATCAAGGCATTGGATGTCCACTTGTTTCTGAAGCTGATTTAGGGTACGCCTATAGTTCATTTCCACCTATTCCAGACTTCACAACAGGTCAATTGTCTGAGGAAGGACCGAATTTTTTAACAACAGATCAGTTGGGTCATCTTAGGCCTCCTGTGCTGTCAACTTTGGACAATATCTATGTTGATCAGAAAAATATGGATTCTATTAGTGCTTCATCTTCAATAACTGCACCAGAAGTTCCAGTGGCATTCTTGCCATCAAATCTCCCTGGAAAACAGGTTGGTTAATCCATTCCCTTTCTCTAAATGTCAAGTTTCTTTTTGAATATTAATATAACTCTAAATTAAAGGAATATATACAATATTTAAAAGAGTTATATAAATATACCATCTTTTTTCAATCCACAACTACAAGTTATGCCAGTTATTTAAAGGTGATCTTACTGAATGGGACATTTCTTAAAATATTCTATTTATTTGCCTAACTTGCATTTATTTTTCCTGGTGGAATGTGGGAGGATGGATTTTTTATAAAAAATATTGAATTGAGCTCTTGAACCATTTTTGTAAAATCAACCCTTAAAATTGAAACCACTCTTTTTTAATGCATGACATCGCATCATTAAAGAGGAACTCACTAAAATTCATTTGGCCGCTCTTCCTTTTCCAGGATTGTTGTGTTCTTTCTCTCCCTTTCACTGAAGAATTTGATTTTGAAGCAATGAATGAGAAGTTTAAAAAGGAAGAGATATGGGGTTACCTTGGAAGCACTAGACAAAGGGAAAAAACTCTAAGTGTTTCCTCTCCTCAAAACTTGGGTAATGAAGGATTGTATGGATCAGAACTACTGAAAATTGATAGCAAAGTAGGTGTAATGAAGTTTATTTTTCTGTTCTTCCATTGATTATATGCATAATTATGGTCAAATTAATTAATTTGTCCTGTGAACAGCCTGCTTACAACAAGGAAGAGTTCTTTGACACATTGTCAAAGGCCTCTTATAATAAGCACGAGTGTTTCAACACACTGTCTGGTAATACGCACATGCGTGGACCAAGGAACGGACCACCTAGGTTTTCTAATCGAATGAAGATGGATAACGAGGTCTGTTTTATTATTTTATTATTTTCACTGGATATTTTAATGTTATGTCAATACTTCATCTTACTTTGCAGACTTTTAGCAACTTCAACCAGAGACATTATGCTGGCTACGATGCTCATGATGAGACTTACAGAAGCCCTCACAATTGGGGAAGGGATTATAACCATGATGGAAGAGGAGGCGGTGAAGAGTATTATCCATATAAGCTTTGAGTTATGTTGCATGAAGAATAATGTGGGCATGTATTCCCTGGTTTTATAAAATCTAATGCAGGTTTATTATTTTCTTTCTGGTCAATGATTACATGTTCTCTTATCCTCATGAATACTATATTATTAAGCAGGAGGTTTATTACTAAACTATTTTCATTAGTTTCTCTTGTCAATTTCTCAGATTAGTGACATTTAATTTATGTTGGTAAAGCATTAGGCTTTATATGCATTTCTTTTTTGTGAACATTTTAGTTCAAGACTGTTACTACTTGAGTGAGATGTTTTTTTAGGAGCATTCCTTTTTTTATGGACTAAATAGTGATTTTGAAGAAATGTGTTACAGGAATAAATAAACACCCTCTGTATATTTGAAGTTTGAAATATGAGAGAAAGTAGAAGGCTCTTTCTTTATTATTGTTTCCTGATTCTCCTTATTTCTCAAGTATAAAAGAATGGTTTACAGTGTTTTGTTTTTTAGTTCTCTATGGTGGGTATACTTTGCTTCTTCATGAAGAAACTACTTTTGTTTGTAATCTCTATGTTGACAGTAGTAGTCCTCTTTAGATTGGTCCAAGATGTGCATTTGGGTACAATTTGGCATGTCTTGATGTTTAGAGCTACAACAGCTGATAGAATTGTTGAGCCAACGGCTAACAGGACTAGGATGGCCGAGCCAACAAAGACATCGTCCTTGACCAGGTAGGCAATCGCCGTCTAGCCATCCTTCCTTGACCGTAGGGCTGCACTTTGTTCATGCTTGTTGTGGCTGAACTTATTAACACCAATGCAATCCCAAAGCTGACCCTGCATACTTACAAATTATTAATCAGACATTAAATTATAAAATCACTTTTACATCTACACAAATAAGAATATCAATGAAACCATCATAAACGAGTTATTAACTTGTGTGAATGATGGGCCACAACAATTTTCCAGATCCCTCCTTGCAAAAACTTTTCACCTTTCCTGTTACTAATAACAATAAAAAATGAAAAGATTATATATATATATATATATAAATAAGAGACTTAACAGGGACACTATTTCCCTTTCAGATATGTACAAATTCTGTTTGCACATTATAGCCAGTCAACCATAAAAACAACAATGGTGGTCAAATATGTCCCGTTTTCTGCACTATTAATAAATTTAGCAGATTGCACCTTACCACCTTTGAGTCACGATTAATGAGGTCTAGCTCCAGCACTTAAATAAAACGTGCAAAGATTTTAGGCAAAAGCTTACAACATAAGTGCACCTAGGTTTAGATTGAACTGAAGAAGTGATTTCTTCCCCATGGTTGATTCTTAATCGTTATTTTTCTTATATGTCTACTTCAAATTTTTTTTAAGACACCCAAACCTGAATTTGGATATATCTATGAAGGTAAAGACGGTAAAGATGATGTTTTTTTTTTCATTTATATCATAATTTGTGTTGAATTGTGATAATAAAATTTTGTGATATTCTCAAAGAGTGTGCATTAATTAATGAAATTGTTTGATTATTTTTTTTAAAAGTAAAAATTATGAGAAGTGGAAACCATGATTGTTTTTATTCTCTATATCTACCTAGGGGTGAGCAAACGGGTAAACTCAACCCGTATTACCCAACCCAAATTAAATTTACGGTATTTACCCAACCCATAATCCGGGTATGGGTTGGGTTGGGTAACCCAAATTATTTTTTTTTTATTTTTCATGTATTTGACTCTTTAACACATTTTAATCCATTTAACACGTTTTGACATTTTAACACGTTTTCCACAATTTTTACGTTTTTGGCACGTTTAACACGTTTTTGACACGTTTAATACGTTTTTCACACGTTTAACACATTTTTGACACGTTTAACACATTTTTAACATATATAACACGGTTAACACGTTTTGACACGTTTTTCACGATGATGACACGTTTAACACATTTTGACATATTTTTCACGTTTAACACGTTTTGACACGTTTAACATGTTTTTCACGTTTTTCACATTCTTGACACGTTTAACACGTTTTAAACATTTTTAACACATTTTCACACGTTTTTCCCGTTTTCCCATTTTTGGCACGTTTAACACATTTTGACATGTTTTTCACGTTTTTAGCACGTTTAACACGTTTTAACACGTTTAACATGTTTTTCACGTTTTTCACATTCTTGACATGTTTAACACATTTTTAATATTTTTAACACATTTTCACACGTTTTTCACGTTTTGGCACGTTTAACACGTTTTCCACGTTTTTGACACGTTTTGACATTTTAACACGTTTTGACACGTTTAACATGTTTTTCACATTTGTGACACGTTTAATACATTTTTTACACATTTAATATGTCAAACGTAAAAAACGTGTTAAACGTGCCACAAACGTGTAAACGTGTTAAATATGCAAAAAATGTGTTAAACATGTCAAAAAAGAACGTGTTAAAACTTGTCAAAACGTGTTAACGTGCAAAAAACCATGTTTAACATGTCAAAAATATGTTTAATGTGCAAACACATGTTAAACGTGTTAAAATGTCAAAAATGTGTTAAACTTGCCAAAAACGTATTACACGTGCAAAAAACGTGCAAAAACGTGAAAAACATATTAAATGTACCAAAACATGTTAAATGTGCTAAAAATATGTTAAATGAGTCAAAAACGTGTTAAACATATCAAAAATGTGTTAAACATGTTAAAATGTCAAAAACGTGTTAAACGTGCCAAAAACGTGAAAACCGTGTTAAAATTGAAATATTTATAAATAATAATATTATATATATATTCTTTCAAATTTATGTTAGTTTTATATAATAATTATTTCCTAAGATATAATAATGTTTAATATATTAATTTATTATATAAATATATTTTGTGTTAGGGTAGTTGGTATTTGAAGTGTATATTATAATTTGGGTAAAAAGTTTTGAGTTTTTTATATATATATATATATATATATATATATATATATATATATATATATATATATGGGTATAAAGATATTTTAAAAAATTATATAAATTTTAAATAAAAAAAATCGGGACCAGTCAAACCAAAAGACACTCCTTATAGTTGTATGGAGATGATTTCATTGTAAATTCAAAGAAATTCAATTAGCCTCGTCACATTTGTCAGTATAAAAATAAAATTTTGGTATATTTTAACTTTTGTATGGTATCTGTATATATAATTGATATTTTAAAAATAATTATTTAAGAAAAAACAATTCACTATAATTAAATAATTTTCAAATTAGATTAAATTGGAAGCGTGTTTTTTGTATTTAAGAAGAACATATTATTCGATTCCATTAAATATTTAACTCTGTTTTGAAAGAAAAAAACAAATAATTCATAATTAAATAAAATTAATTATATATATATATATATATATTGTAAAATAGAATATCTAGATATTAGATATGAAAAAAAATATTATAATTATATTTGAATTTAATTTAAAAAAAAGAAAAATAAGTGTTTCTATAATTAAGTTAATAATAAATATATTTATTTCCTTATAAGTATTATATATTTATGTATTTTAATTTATAAATATCATTTTATATGAAAATTTGGTATATTTGTACCATTAATTTTGATATTCATATCCTATCTTATATTTTTTTTTATATATTGGGATACAATATTTACTGTACTTCTAAATTTGAAACGATAATTTTTCCATTCCTAATCAAACTTACTAAGAAATTAGCATTAAATAACCTTGAATTTTCTAAAGTAACTGCAAATCAAAACAAACATCCTGCATCCTCTCCCACTATCTTCTTCTCTTTTTGTTTACCAGGTATAAGGTATTTTTTCATCACGGTAAGATTTCTTAACTGCTCTCTCTATCTCGATCTGTATCTATCCATTTATACTTTGCAATAAGAGTTTAATCGTCGTTCTTCTTAGACGATGATACTTCATATATAATTGAAATTCTCAATTTTCACTAGCTATCTACTTTATCTTATGTTTTCGTGTTCATTGTCTATTGTGCTTATTGTCGTTCATTTTCTCGAATGAATTGTTAAGATTTACATGATCTCATTTAGTCTAAAGTTAGATCATTAATTTGTCCATTGAACTTGATACAATATGATCTTTTTAACATGTCAAGCTTAAAGTCTTACTATTTTTATCTTCTTTGTTTTTCAAAATAAGTGGGTCAAATGATTATCTATTTTTTACTATAATTATATGATGTAATGCTAATTATTTTAAACTTTTGCACTAAAGATTTACTAGTTAAGATGTAATTGAGAAATGACGATGCACGCTCTTATCGCTTCTTATATATATGAATCCGTGGACAGTACCTAAGATGTTAGAAGGCGAGGACAATCGGCGACTGGTGTTCGACAATGGGACCGGAATTATTAAGGTATTTCAAATGGGGTGAGTTTTCATATGTATTTGAGATATACGACTAAATTATAATCGGAAAAATTCAATTGGTAGGCTGGATTTGCCGGAGATAATGATCCACTAGCTGTGTTTCCTAACGTTGTGGGTCATCCTCCTCCTCACACGCATTATTGGAAAGACTTTTTTATCGGTGACGAAGCTTTGACAAATAGAGTTAATTTAAATTTAAATTTAAATTACCCAATTGAGCATGGTATTGTGAGCAATTGGGACGATATGGAGAAAGTATGGCATCAAACATTCAAAGAGCTTCGTGTTTCCCCGGAAGATCATCCCATTCTTCTTACTGAAGTACCTCTTAACCCTGAGGTTAATCGTGAAAAGATGACCCAAATTATGTTTGAGACATTTAACACCCCTTCCATGTACGTCGCCAATCAGGCCGTACTTTCTCTCTATGAAACTTGTTGTCTCACTGGTAAGCCATTTAAAGTAATTATTCATGCAATCTCTATATACGGTGTTTCCAAAATTTTGTTTTAAAAAAAATATGTTGACCTCTTTCAATACTTGTTAACATTTTTCATCTGAGTAGGTATTGTGTTGGATTCGGGTGAAGGTGAGACCCACGTAGTCCCTGTATACAAAGGACAAGTCCTTCCACACGCAACCATTCGTCTTGATTTGGCTGGTCGAGACCTGACAGATCACTTGATGAAAATCCTGACAGAAGGCGGTTATCCATTTACTAGGGAAATTGCGAGGGATGTGAAGGAGAAGTTGACTTACATAGCTCTGGATTATGAAAAGGAGATTGAGACTTCAAGAACTAGTTCTTCATTAGTTGAGAAATCATACGAGCTTCCTGACGGGCAAGTGATCACCATTGGTGCTGAGAGGTTTCGATGCCCTGAGGTACTTTTCCAGCCATCAATGATTAGAATGGAAGCTGCTGCCGGAATACACGAGATAATTTACAACTCCATCATGAACTGTGACGTGAATATCAGGAAAGATCTTTATGGACACATTGTGCTTAATGGTGGTTCAACTATGTTCTCTGGTATTGTAGAGAGAATGAAAAAAGAGATCACCGCCCTTGCACCTAGTGGCACGAAGATAAATGTGGTTGCACATCCCTGGAGGAAATATAGTGTCTGGATGGGTGGATCTATCTTTGCATCTCTAAGCACTTTCAAGCAGGTAATATTAACTTTTTATTTTTTTAAAGATTCTAATTTTAAACTATTCTAATTCTAAATATTCTTGTCCTAAGATTTAGAGTTAGCAAAAAATAACCAATTAGATTTAAATGTTTCACAAAAGCTCTTATATTTTTGCTGCATTTACAAATAAGATATCAAACTTATGAATAAGTTAATTCTATTAAATTATTACAAATTTATCATTCGAATTTTGTAATTGAATTATTACAACTCTATACAAGGTCATTCACTCTATGAAGATTTTTATTTATTTTTTTGATAACAGAGGTTGATTGAAAGGGCAGAGTACGATGAATTTGGACCTTCGATTGTTCACAAAAAGTGTTGCTCAGCTGAGGAAGTCCATCACACTTAAAATAACTAAGTACTATTTGTTATTTCTATGCAACTAGAGTGATCTACAACTTAAAAAATGTTTTTGTTTATGATTTTTCTATATTTGTTGTTTCTAGTTGGATTTTCTAGCGAGTTTGTTCTGTTTTATTTCGATAATAAGTGTTGTTTCTCTATTATTCAATCCCAGTGATGGCTCGTGTTCTTGTTCACTCGTCTCTAAGAATGACTTGTCTTTTAATAACTTATGTAGTCTCTCGTACAATTATTTTACATTTTTGAACCTCAATTGATTCTAATTATAAATAGAAATAAAGATACGTGGGGATGAATTAAAATAAATAAACTATAAAACAGACCCTCACCCTTTTTCATCAACAAAATGAAAGCTTTGTTTCATTTGTTGTATGGAATTTGCATCAGAGATTATATCAACTCTTCTGCAATTCTCTCTAGTTCATGGTGAGAAGATGCCCCATCTTCATTTTCTTTTATCAAATTCATTTAACCTTTCAAATAATGGTCCAAACTCTGATGATCAGATGACACGACAGAGCCGATAACTTCAGGACATCGACATCAAAAGGTGACAGCGAAACTATTTTCATAGAGGGACCTTCTAGAACGGTTGTATCTCCATTATAACTGACTTTTTCTATCAAACTTGGATAAATTGCAGAAGAAAGAAGAAGAAGAAGAAGAAGTGACTATTCAAAAATCAAAATCAAGAAGAAGATGATAAAATTGAATTGGAAAGAAAGAGATGTTATTATACATACATTTGAGTTGGAGTAGCACTGGTGATAGCACATCTTGCCTTGTTCATCTTGTCTCGAAACTTAGAGAAGCTTGCCTTTTGAGATCGTGAAATGAAGAAGCGATATTAAATTTCGGTGAAGTTTGATGATCACAATGAAGTTTCATTTTTTTGAGATTTACATGTTTGAAAATTGTTTTACACCTATATATTTTTCTCTCTTTAAACATAAAATCATGTATTAAATTAGATAGATTAAAATATGACTTGAAAAGTTTTAAACAAAAAAGTATTTACAAAAAAAATATATATAAATTGACGTATAAAAAAAATTATTTATTTATAATTTAAAATTAAAAAACAACTAATATATAAATTATTAAATATTATCATACATCTAATATTTTTAAAAAAATATCTAATATAAATTATAATTTATAAATATATAACTAAATTATTACCGGTATCGATAGAAAAATCGTTCAACCAAATCTAACCTTTTATCCGTTAAAAAATTATTTAATCGAAACCGATTAACCGATAAAACAGTTAATGAAAACGGTAATATATCGTTTTCCGTTTATTTTTTTTCACAATTCTACAAATATTTGTACTATAAATTTATAAATATATAAATAAAAATTACTCTTGTTGGGCTTAAAAATATATATTAACAAGGTTTTAATATATATTTTAAAATAATATTTGATGATAAACTTAAAATACTACCCATCAACTTGTATTTTGTTTTTAATTCTCAAGTGATGTTTGAATGATTAAAAAGTGGGCCAATGTTAATAATTTCATTTTTATGTGGTTTGAGAATTTGAGCATTTAAATTCTTCATGAATATGTAATGTTTTGTAAGTTGTAAATGTGAAAAAGAGTGATATGTATTTTATTTTATTTTTGTGTTAATTACAATGAGTATTTGTTTTTTTTTTTGGCTAAAAAATTAAGAAGTGTTTAAGTTGATGTTCAAAAAATAACAATCATCTTAGTTTTTTTTTTATTGGATCTACATTTAGAAAATGGGCAATATTCATGAAAACCTGTAACTTATGGCATAGATATCCTGAATAATAATAATAAAAAAAAAAGGCATTCACCCATTTTTATATATTTTAATTCTCACATATAATAATAGTTTTCTTAATTTAATTAGCAAAAAAAACTTTTATTTCTATTTTAATTCTCACCTATAATAATATATATTTTTTTCAAAATATATGATCATTCAGTAAGACAAACAATTAGATAATTTTAAATAACAGTACACAAATATTGAGAAAATTTAAAGGTATAAAAAATGAATAAAAACAACCCATTATATACTCTTGTATAAGAATGACAATTTGAAACCGTCCTGTAAAAATCAAACTGAATTATCTCGTTTGGGATGGTTTTTCCCCAAAACCGAACGGGGATGGAGCGGGGATGGTATTTGTGTCCCCCGTCCCGATCCGCCCCGATCTCACCCCGTTTATGTCCCGAAAACTATAAAATATAATTAAATATATTAAATCACTAATATAATTGTTTATTAAATATATTTTATAAGAGTATTAAATTTATTTCCTTATAATAATATAAAATTTTAATATATTACAATATATATTATATTTAAAAATCGTTTATATAATATTATTTTGTGAAAAAAATTTATTATTTTAAAATATTTGATTAATGGTGTCCCGGAGGGATTTCTCAAAACTGAAAAAAATTGAACGGGACGGAGATGATATTAAAAAAATTCCTGAAATAAAAACGGGGCAGAGATGATAAATACATTCTCCGCCCCCAAACCGCCCATTATCATTCTAATTTAAAAAACATATAAAGGCTACGATGGTAGAAGGAATAAACTTTCAAAGCTAAAAGCATCTTGGATATGAGTATTCTAGTAAGATAATAAATTTCTTTAAAAAAAATATGTACTTTTTTTAAACAAAAAAATCATTACTTATTATTTCAACAAAAAGCTATATATATAATTTTTCTTCAAGTTTGCACACACATGTTAGCATTTTCTATCATTCAAGTCTCCAATATCGAGAATAAAAAAAATCATGGTTTTCACTTTTCATAATTTTCAATCTAAAAAAAAAAAATCAAACAATTTCATTAATTAATACACGCTCTTTGAGAATATCACAAAATCTTAATTAAGATAATTCAATACAAATTATGATATAAATGAAAAAAAAAACATCATCTTTACTTCCTTACCTCCATAGATAGATCCGGGATTCAGGTTTGAGTGTCTTACAAAAAAATTTGAAATAGGCATATAAAAAATAAGCAAGGATACAAAGTAAGTTTTATTATTTTTTTTATAATTATATAAACATGATTTTTGTTTTTAAATCAAGGGAAAATGTTAAATTTTAACCGTAAAAAATCATGATAGATTTCAGCCCACTCGAGTACTTACATAAATTTTTTAATAGGTTTGTGCAAAAAAAACAGAAAACCGATAACCCAACCGAACCGATAGTTAACCGGTTTTATTTTAACAGTTTATTGGTTAACTGGTTTTAACGGTTTCGGTTAACCGGTTTTTTACCGGTTAAACGGTTCGGTTTTCGGTTTCCCTATTTTTTTAACGGTTTAACTGATAAACCGGTAATAATTTAATTATATATTTTATAATTTATATTAGTTATTTTATAAATAATATTTAATAATTTATAAATCTTTTTTATTTTTAAATTTTAAATTATAATTTTTATTGAATTATTTTTTAAAAACACTATAATTTATATATAAAAAAATTATAAAAATAAATTAAAAACAAACTAAAATTATTTTATTAAAATATGTAAAATTATTTTTATAACTATACAATAACAACATAGAATTATAAGTTAAACAAATTAAAATAACTATAAAATATATTATATTGTTACAATAAAATAATATATTATAACATATTTCTAAATATATCAATATGACAAGAAAGGATAGAGAATATTATAATAGGAAAGTGCAAACAATAATTTTAAAAAAAATATTTCAAAATTTATTATTTAATTTAAAAAATTGAATTATCGGTTCCTGGTTAAACCCGGTTAACCGATAAGAACCGACCAAACCCGGTAGAACAAAAACCGGTAAAACCGATACCATTAACGGCCGGTTAACCAGTTTGTAAAATAAAAGACAAAATCGGTCTTAACCGGTTAACCGATCGATTGAACACCCCTAGATTTTTATCATACATATTCGGTGTACATAAGCTAGTTCCGTTCACCAAAAGAATCACCGTCCATGGGACTAAAATATGGAAAAAAAAAATAGATACAAATTGAAAAAAAAAAAATTAAGGTACAAAAGTAATACTTCTATATATATTTGAAAAAAATAAAATTATAACAGAACATATAGAAATAATTTTTTTTTAAAATGGTTAATTAGTAAAATACTCTAGGTCTATATAAAAAAACAAAAATAACAAGTAAGTTTTTTGTTTTTATATTAGAATGGAATTTGTGATATTTGATATCTTATGAGTTGATAGATTTTTTAATTGATTATTTGTTATCCCTTCAATTAAGTTGATAGATTTTTTACCTCTTGAATTAAGTTGATAAATTTTTTAAATGATTATTTTTTATTGATAGTTTTATTATTATCATTGGTATATATATATATATATATATAATGTGAGAAATAGAATAACAGTCTAAATCATTTGATAAAAAACATATATTGAACCAATTAGTGAGATGGTGCGTTTGTACTAAATATTTGGCTTAGGGTGTGAAAAGTTGTTAACCAATTAAGGAGGTGATTATTAATTAGTTCTACCAAATCAATTATTAGTTCTTTGACCATCCCATATGATTGATATTCAAATTAGTCAATGTTTTCGTATATTTGTACGGTTAAAAACAAAATAATTCATATTTACCGACTTATTTTCATCAAAATTAAGCAATATATTTCTTAGATTTGATTGTTTTTTTTTTTATAAATTTATGTATGAATATATAATTTATATGACTAATAATTATATATATATAATAAATTATATATATATATATATATGATGTTATATATATATAATAAATTATATAAATAAATTTAAAATATTATTAGTTTAATTATTTGAGATGTTCAAGTTATATTATTAGAAATGTCATATATCTAAATTGAAGTTGATTTTAAAATATAAAGTGGTATTAATTTAGTTGGTTAAAATGTTAAACTTATATTTTGAGGTTGTAAGTTCAAAACTTGTGTATGTCACATTTATTTTATTTAATTTTTCAAGTTTATGGGTAGGCGGGTCAACCCACGACCCGACTCAAGTATCCAATTACTCTCTTATATATATTAAAAATTACTTACAAAATTATTTGTAAGATTATGCATTTACCTTTAAGCATAGTCTAACATTTAAATATTTTATAATTTTAGTTTTCAAAATAGGTGACTCTAAAATTAACTTTTATTTTTTACTATTAAATTATTTCCTTTCATTATACTATTTATTAAGGCACTATCTCCATTGATCCTCCAATTCTTAATAGACGCTGGCCTCGGCACCGGCTCGGGCTAAATCAAAGTAGCAGCAATCAAGATACATTATTATTTTTTTTTTTTAAGAAAATCATTTTGTGATCCTTGAATATTATTTTTGGGTTAATTTTTGCTCTCTCTAGTTGATCAAATTCGTAAAAATGTTAATTTCTTTTCATTTTAATGTATAAATATTGTATTCCAAGAATATATAATAATTTTGAAATATAAAAGGGCCAGACTGGTCAGTATTCACCAATTAGTTTGTGGAAAAAGCCCAAATAGATTAAGTAGAATAGTCTGAGCCCGTTTATATTGGGCTTATTCATATCTAGATTGATTCGAATCAGCCCAAGGAAATAGCGAGTCAGATCCAATATAGCATAACATGTTCATTTGAGTAAACGAGTAGACATGGTTCGCCCCTAATTTTGGGATGCCCTAAAAACTAAATCTATTATATATTATTTTTTTCTAAACAAGTCTCCCACATCATCGATCATATATATATAGATTTTAAGAAATTATCAAATAAATTCATTTGATTGTAAACACTAATTTTATATTCAATTTATAACTTTATAGTAATTTTTTTTAAAAAAATTAATGTATATTGAAAATGATAAAAAAAAAAAAAAAAAAAAAGTTATTTAATAGGTTATCAAACTCGTAAATTCTCGAGAATAACGAATAACTCTCCGACGAACTATACCGACTTTCCGAAATGAATCTCATAAATAATAATAATAATAATAATAATAATAATAATAATAATAATAACATGATGAATGATACACATCGAACGACTACAATCAATAAAAGTTCGACGATTTCACTACAACCAAATAGTTTACAAAAAATTTTTTTTGAAGGATAACACAATTATATGTAAATCTAAACTATTAGCTACATCAATCCAATTTTTCCAACAATTATCCAAAACTCGGGGTCAATGAAATCCTAATGATATACTACCAAAGATATTAGTTGTATATATTAATTAAAAAAAAAATTGTTTCTATTATATCAAATTAATATATTGTATAACTTTATATTCAATGTATGATTCAATTAATAGTTATAAATACATTGTTTCTTATTTTTTTAGTTTGTTTAAAGAATTATATTTGTTTCAATTTAAGAAGACAATCATAGGCTTGTTTGTTTGTGGTAGGGGTTATTAGAGTTCCTTCTAAAATATTATTTCAAAATTCAATATTTTTTTATCAACTATTTCAAACATCTAATCACACTTTTATATATTTAAATACCAAAATTATCTTTTATTTAATTATATAAATTTAATTTATCTAAAAAAAAATAAATATTTTTTACTTTGAACCCTTAAAAACTATATTTTTTTTTTAAATCTAATCAAAAATCATTTTTTTAAAAAACTCAACAAAATTTTTTTTTTAAAAAAATACTAAATTAAACTAGCTCCTAATACTAAATTTTTAGCTCCTTAAAAAAATAATTTAAAAAAAAGGAACATAATTTGGGTTTACCCAATCCTAACCCAAACCCAAAATATTAATTTGGGTTGGGTGAGTATGGGTTGAGTTGAGTATGTGTTGAGTTGAATTTGGGTTGGGTTAGGGTTACCCAAATTATATAAATTTAATTTAATTCTCTATTATTAATTCAATATAAATTAATCATCTTTCAACCTAAAGTCAAACACGTTTTTGACATTTTTAACACGTTTTTCACACGTTTAACATGTTTTTGGCACGTTTAACACATTTTTAACATGTTTAACACGTTTTCACACTTATAACACGTTTTTCACACGTTTAACAAGTTTTCACGTTTTTGGCACGTTTAACACGTTTTTGGCACATTTAACACGTTTTTGACATGTTTAACACGTTTAACAAGTTTTCACATTAATAACACGTTTTTGGCACGTTTAACACGTTTTTGACACATTTAACACGTTTTTGACATGTTTAACACGTTTTTACACTAATAACACGTTTTTCACACGTTTAACACGTTTTTGACATGTTTAACATGTTTAACACGTTTTCACACCAATAACACGTTTTTTACACGTTTAACACGTTTTTTTATAGGTTTAATACGTTTAACATATTTTTGACAAGTTTAACACGTTTTTCACGTTTTTGGCACATTTAACACGTTTTTCATATTTATAACACGTTTAACACGTTTTTGACAAGTTTAAAACGATTTTCACGTTTTTGGCACTTTTATGACATTTTAACACGTTTAATACATTTTTGATATGTTTAACATGTTTAAACATGTCAAAAACGTGATAAATGTGAAAAACATGTTAAATATGTCAAAAAGTGTCAAACGTGCCAAAAACGTGAAAAACACGTCAAAATGTGTTAAGTGTGTCATAATAATGAAAAACATGTCAAACGTGTCAAAAACGTGTTAATTATAATAAAAATATAAAAAACGTGTTTAATGTGTTTAACGTGTCAAAAGCGTGTTAAACGTGTCAAAACGTAAAAAAATGTGTTAAATGTGTGAAAAACTTATTGATCATGTCAAAATCATGAGAAACGTGTTAAACGTGTCAAAAACATGTTAAAAACGTGTTAAACGTGTCAAAAATGTAAAAACGTGAAAAATAAGTTAAACGTGTCAAAACGTGTTAAATGTTCCAAAAACGTGAAAAACGTGTCAAGATGTGTCATAATCGTGAAAAACGTTTCAAACATGTCATAAAGGTGTTAAATGTGTTAAAAAACGTGTTAAACATACCAAAAATATGAAAATTTGTGTTCAATGTATCAAAAACGTGTTAAACGTGTCAAAAACATGTTAAACGTGCCAAAAACGTAAAAAAAAGTGTTAAACGTGTAAAAAACGTATTGAATGCGTCAAAAACGTGAGAAACGTGTCAAAATGTGACAAAAACGTGAAAAATATGAAAAACGTGTTAAAAATGTTAAAAACGTATTAAATATGTCAAAAATGTGTTAAACGAATAAAAATGAGTCAAATGAGTCAAATACATGTTAAACGAAAAAATAAAAAATTAATTTGGGTTACCCAACTCATACCCAATCCAACCCATACCCAGCCCATATTACTATATTAATAAGTAATATAAGTTAAATTATGAGTTAATTAAATTTAATTTGAGTTGAAATGGATTAGATAATACAAGTTGAGTTTATCTATTTGCTCACCTTTGAAACTTTCTAGCAGACATACATATTGTTGTGTCCATCTTTCTTCACACTCAGGAGTATATATACCTCATATATTTGATTTCAGAACATGTCTATCTATTGAAAAAACAGTTTAAAAAAAATTATCTTTTGTTCAACATTTCATAAAATAATATATTGTACAGTAACTGTGAATGGTTCAATATTTCATAAAATATGGTTAATTTAAAAAAAAGAAAATCAACTTAAAAATAACTAATAAAATATCCGACCCAAATTAAATTTAGTCAACATATTATTCAACCCATATTAATAAATAATATAGGTTGGGTTGAGCTGGGTAACCCAAACCAAATTTTAGTTTGTAATACATTTATTACGTTTTTACTCGTTTAGTATTTAACATTTTTGTCTTAGTTAACACATTTTGTTCCGTTTAATAATTATTTGATTCGTTTTTACCTAATTTAATACGTTTTTTACTTATTTAACACGTTGTTAATTCGTTTAACTAATATTTGATTCGTTTGACCTGTTTTGACTCGTTTAATAACTTTTAGTTTTAACAAGTATATAACTCGTTTTAATCCATTTCACATATTTTTTTTCCACGTTTAATACTTTCTTAGTTGAGGCCTCGTGATAATATCACCTCCTTGCAATTAATTAAGTTGCATATGTTTTATCATTCCTATTATTTTTTATTTTTGTAGAGACACAATTATAAAAATATAAATTTACTATTCCAAATAAACTTGAAGTTGGCAAATAATATAAATTCACAATTTGGAAATAATGAATAGTAATTATCACGCTAAAGTTGACGATTTCTCTTAAAAAAAAATAAAATAAAACAAATTTACACTTACACAATGGATGCAGTGACAAAAGGATTCTTAGCCATCACAATGTGGTGTCAGGATTATTTGGAAACCCGCGGTACTGTAATTGGAATTGAGTTTGAATTTTTTATTTTTTATTTTAATTTATTTACTTAAAAATTATTTTTATTTTAAATATCTTATTTAAAATATTAATTTAGATAAAATAATGTTATGAAATATACTTTATTAATTAAGTATATATTAACCAATTTAAAAATATTTGTCCATTAAACTCCAACTCCAAACAGACAAAAGAAAATTCATTACGACTCATTCTCGTTTGATTTTGAGTCTTTTCTCACATTAAAGTTAGTAGCTCATTCTATTTTTTTTTACCTAAACCCAAAATTTTTCACTCATATTTACTGTTCATAATCCTCACTACCCTAGTATATGAATATATGATTACACCGATCCTTATATTAGACAACAATCATTGTTTGATTCATCATTAATTAATTGCATGCTTTCCAATTCATCCGCCACCCAATTAATTAAGTCTTGTCATCTACAAATGCCTCTCCCATGCACACAAATTATAACAAATTAAATATGATAATCAACACAATTGTTTATTTTATAAATGTGTTAAATATATTGTTTAACTGTTAAAATTAAAATAAAATGCATATTTTATCTTTATAATTGAATTTTATTCCATAAAAAATTGTATAAATTAAAAAAAATGCTTTATTTCAAAAAACCGAATGCAAATGCATGTGAGTATAAAGAAGAAATTAGACATTTGAATATATTAGGAATGGAAAGAAGGAATCTCGACTTTCGTTTATTTTTAAACTTGGCTAGGTGATCAGAATCCGGTTTGGAATTAGGTCAAGACAAAAAGGAGAAACGAAATTAAAAAAAAATAAATTACAAAAAAAATTGATTTAGAAGAAGAATTGCTTATTGGCATATTTATATTGCATAACGAAACATATATGACATACAGTAATCTTTCGCACATGAATAAGAGAGGGCAAACTTATTTATTAAAATTCAAATCATTTTAGCTTTTCTTTTCATATAATTGAATACTTTCAAGTTTTAATTATAAGATTAATTCAAGACATTAAATCTAAATCTAATCCTCTAATACAATCAATTCAAGCCTCTAAAGAAACTTGAGAATTTTATAAATAATAATAACCACTATAATTATTAAATAAACATATAAATTATGTTTAAAATATTTGTTAGATCTCTTCAACCTAGGCCTTTGCGGTTGAGATTATTGAAATAATCTAGAAAGTGACTGGTGATGATTTTGAGGAGATGTAAATATTTTTTTTGGTAAAATATAAAAAATGTGGACACAATAGGTTAAGTACATAGCGTGTCGTCTGACGAGCTCGAACCCAAGACCTCAGAAAGACCGATAATGTTCACCTTTTGTTGTCGCCGGGATAGAAGAAGATGAGATTTAATTTGGAAGCTAAATAGTCAAAATTTGGTTTTGTTCGTCCTCCTGAATTGACTCAACCAACCCAACTTCTTCGTGAATCAACAAGACAACACATTTCATGAGAACAATTGGATTAGTCAACATTTAAGATATATTTTGTTTTAAGAAGATATTTTTTTTCCCTTAAAATGTATTTTATTTATTAGTAGACATTTAAGTTGTTTATGAGAAACAAAACATGAGAAAGTTAATTAGAGATCTCCATTTGCTATCCTAATTTAAAATTTGAAACGTGTCCTGAGCCTTTTGTAAGTGACAGATCTGGAGCCCTCTCAAATTTATGACACGTAGAGCTTGGGTTCATGCCCATTAGTCCTTGTTTTTTTTTTATGAAATTTTAAAATATTCTGTTACTTGGCAATTAAAAAAAAGACAGAAATTTTGGAAAAAGTAAAAAACAAAAACCATAGTAGTCTCACCGTTCCTATTGATGTGCAAAAAAATCTATTTATACTTCTTCTTATTCTTTCTTCTTACCCTAATAACCGGTGCCAAATACGTCTATCATCATATTTTACTAAATATTTTTTCAAATTATTTTAAAATTTGAAATAATTTGAATCCGGTCGGTTCATCTTCGTACGATCCTTCTTATTAAATCAAGAACAACAACAAAAAAAAGAAAAGAAAAAAGAAGACATACAATTGCATAATCATGATGAATTTGAAGCCCATTTCATTCATTTTCTTGGCTATTCTATTTCTCATCCTTCTTGCTAAATAGCATCATGCAGAATGCATGCATGTCTTTTTAACATTCTTAAAAAAAAACAAAAAAAAAAAAATTAAAAATTGTTTTATTTGATCTGTTTTGTTTTTAATTATAACATTCTTAACCAATATTAAAATTGATCAAATTTTTATTCTAATTAGAGCATTCTTAACAAATAATAAAAAAAATTGATTTTCAAATATATATATAAAAAAATAATCTACTTATAAATTTTTAATATTTTGGACATATTTTATATAAGTCGTTTTAACAAAATATTTGAAAATATTTAATTTCTATCATTTCGCTATTGCCTATTCTATCAAATATCTAAACTATATTCCACAAATTAAAAACTAAAGACTTTCTTATTATTGTAAAAGTTCGGTAATGAAAATTGAGTTTTCACGTATCCTTTAGTTTTTGAATAACTTGTATGGACTATCATTTAACAAAAAAAAAAAAAAACTGTTCTAAGGTTTTATTTAGATTCAACTATTTAATTTATTTATTTGAATTAAGATTATAACAAACTAAATTATTTAGCATATGTTACTAAATATATAATAAAAAAATAATTAATGAAAAAACAATAGAATTAACAAAAAATCATATCAATTTCATCAATTACTAATATATGCATCATATTTCATCAATTACTAATATATGCATCATAAGTCTTTTCTAAAACAAAATCAAACTAAACTCATTATTTCTTATGAACAATGATCCATGCATAATAAAATGCATGGATAGACACAGCAACAAGTACCATATTGGACACATATTCAATATAGGGTGGCTGGGGGGGTGGCAGGAGGGGTGGTAGGGGCGGTGGCAGGGGTGGTTGGGGCGGTGGTAGGGGTGGCTGGGGGGGCGCCTGTTGCTGAATCAAATCTTCGTAAAAATCAATTATGAACCTAGCCTGACCAGCTCCATGTCCAGGATTATCCATCTACACACAGAAAAACAACAGATAATTGAACAAATGATATTGATTTAACAGAGAGAGAGAGATGAACCTAACCTGACCAGCTCCATGTCCAGGATTATCCATCTACACACAGAAAAACAACAGATAATTGAACAAATGATATTGATTTAACAGAGAGAGAGAGATGAACCTAACCTGACCAGCTCCATGTCCAGGATTATCCATCTACACACAGAAAAACAACAGATAATTGAACAAATGATATTGATTTAACAGAGAGAGAGAGATGAACCTAACCTGACCAGCTCCATGTCCAGGATTATCCATCTACACACAGAAAAACAACAGATAATTGAACAAATGATATTGATTTAACAGAGAGAGAGAGAGAGAGAGAGAGAGAGAGAGAGATGACTTATAAATCTACAGGAAGAACTACATTCATCAAACTACTAATTAACAAACTAACAGAGGCAAAACACAAGATAATTGAACTGTTCGAATGATATTGATTCAACTATAATCTATTCAACCGATTAATTATCATCTGATCAAGATAGAAGAAAGAAGATGAAGATCTATTGATCGATTAATTAATGATCTATTCTTACTGACAGGAAGAAAATACTTACCGAGAAGAAAGAAGACGAAGAACTCGGAGCGGCGGAGAGCAGAGCAGACAATTTCGAGTTTGATTAGTTTAAACTAAAATGTTTCTTTTGTGTTTGGTTTTTTATGTTTCATGAATGAATGTATATGCTTACTCTCTGTTTGGTTTTGGTTTGAAAATGTTAGGTTTAGAGATTAATTTGAGTTTGAGAATTTGTTGTTTGTTTAGAGATTAATAACAAGAGTAAATAGAGAGAAAAAAAAGTGCATAGATAGATTTCCCCTCTCTTTCTCTGGCGAAGTGTGATGTGAAACGGCGGGCGGACGACGAATCATCATATTCGAAGCCTTCTTCTCCCCCGAGTGATTCGTACATTGGTAGCTATATCAGTTTGACGTCAAAATACGAGATGCGGTACGAGGAGGGAGTGCTTTATTACCTCAATCCACAAGACTACTCCTCCACCATTGGCTTGAATAGGGTTTGTTTTTTTATCCTTTCCCTTTGCCTGCCAGTTGATTATATATATACTATCTAAACGTACTATGATCAAATTTCATTATTCATGTACGTGGATATATCTGTAGTTTGTTTAAGTATTTTATTTTCAGTTGTAAAGTAAGTAGACTCCTCCTCCATGGGGGATTTTGTATTTATTGAAGTTTTCTTTTACACAATTCAAGTATTGAAGAAACATTGAATAATATACTATATATATTGGAATATCCCTTTCTCTATTTTCTAGTTCAATAAGCTTAATTAAACATTGAATAATATACTATATATATATATATACATATATTGAAAGACTAATCTCGTTGTTGACTGTAACAAAACAATTAAACCCTTTATTTACCCTGATTGCAGAACAGGAAACTGTTTGTTCAACTACACTTAAAAACAGTTAGTTTTTTAATTTGTCCTTATTAATATACAGTTTCATTAGTCATTCATAGATAGCAGAGTAATAATGTTTTACTTTCACATTACTCCTTAATGTGTTTGTTGATTGATATGCTTTAGATTGCTATATATACAAAGACCTAGTCCAACTTCTGCCAATACAAGTGAAACAATAAAAAAAAAAAAAAATGATGTTTATTCCTAGAGAACAATGTCTAACTGAAATGGCTGCTGCACTTACATATACTCTATACATTATTTATATACTTCTGTATCCAGATCTTTTTAATTCATAGGCGTACTTCTAAGGCTTAACAAAAAACAAACAAACTTTATATAAAAGCTTTGTTTTAGTGTTTCACAATCTACTTTGTTCATTTTCATTTGTAGCTAGGCTTCATCTTTGGTACATATTGAATTTTATTGTATTTAATGCTTATACCCTTATATATACATGAGTTTTCCTTATGCCTTTTGCAACAGTGAGGTCTTATGGAACCGAGGGGAGAAAGAAAGATGGGCATCAAATACCTCCTAGTGATAAAGTTTACGAATACATTCTATTTCGAGGATGTGACATCAAGGTCATTCATACTTCAACACTTGTTCTCCTATACAACTGAATTTTTTGTTCCTTTTATAACTTTATCCTGGTAACATTCCTTTGATTGTATATGCCTTTTTCTTCTTTATTGACGATGGGAAGTTCTGAGCTAAGGTGTAGGCTGCTTTTTTGGGGGCCATATTCAGACCTTATCTGTATACCTCATTGGTTTCATTTATGCAGTTATCTTTTCTGGGGCCATATTCAGACCTTATCTGTATACCTCAATGGTTTCTTTTATGCAGTTATCTTTTCTGTTTTGATAGCTTCTACATAGTCCATCAGATACCTGGAAACTCATCCTTTTATGTCATGTCTTCCCTGTACTTACGCTGTTCATGAGAAATACCCTTGATTAATACACCAACTAAAACTGTTTATTATTTCTTTTCAAGTATATGAGCTTATTTATTTCACCTCTATGAAAAGAGCATTAGCATTTTATGCTTATGGTGTTTGGGACTCTTGGATCCTATTGGATTTCAGGATTTGCAAGTAAAGCCATTTCCTACTCCTGAGGAGGATGCCAGTATAGACGACCCTGCTGTGGTTATTCAGGTGCTTTTTTTTCGTTTTTTGGTGAAGTCACTTGATGTGAATAATACTAGTTCAGAATATTCTAAAGATCCATGCCTCAGTTCTTGTTTGTTTCATCTGCAGTCAGCGCATAGCATGGGGGGGACTGCAGGTTCATTGAGATCATCGGCCTACATTAGTAGTGGTGGGTCCATGACAGCTCCAGATTTTAGTCAAGAAAATAGGGTGGTCAATCCTGTCACACTGGCTTCACATCAAACTGGTACTAACTCTAGTCAAGTTAGTTCTTTACAAATAAGTCCAAATGCAAATGTTGCATCTGCTGCCCCACAACGTTATTTCGAAGGATTTGATGGAAACTCAACTAGTGAATCATACATACAGAAGCTACCTAATCCATTAGTGCCTACGAATCAGCTTCCACCTCATCCAGTGCAGGTTTATGAAGAAATGAGTATATTCCAAAATCCTATTGGATTCAGTTCATCTTCCCTTCCTACTGCTAATTCTGTACAGTTTAATATGCAACCTCCTCCCGATCCGAATGAGCAATACAATCTGGTTGATATCTCATCTCACTCCACTAACTGGTAATACAGTGGACATGCCTTCTTTTTCTACATTCAATCAAGGCATTGGATGTCCACTTGTTTCTGAAGCTGATTTAGGGTACGCCTATAGTTCATTTCCACCTATTCCAGACTTCACAACAGGTCAATTGTCTGAGGAAGGACCGAATTTTTTAACAACAGATCAGTTGGGTCATCTTAGGCCTCCTGTGCTGTCAACTTTGGACAATATCTATGTTGATCAGAAAAATATGGATTCTATTAGTGCTTCATCTTCAATAACTGCACCAGAAGTTCCAGTGGCATTCTTGCCATCAAATCTCCCTGGAAAACAGGTTGGTTAATCCATTCCCTTTCTCTAAATGTCAAGTTTCTTTTTGAATATTAATATAACTCTAAATTAAAGGAATATATACAATATTTAAAAGAGTTATATAAATATACCATCTTTTTTCAATCCACAACTACAAGTTATGCCAGTTATTTAAAGGTGATCTTACTGAATGGGACATTTCTTAAAATATTCTATTTATTTGCCTAACTTGCATTTATTTTTCCTGGTGGAATGTGGGAGGATGGATTTTTTATAAAAAATATTGAATTGAGCTCTTGAACCATTTTTGTAAAATCAACCCTTAAAATTGAAACCACTCTTTTTTAATGCATGACATCGCATCATTAAAGAGGAACTCACTAAAATTCATTTGGCCGCTCTTCCTTTTCCAGGATTGTTGTGTTCTTTCTCTCCCTTTCACTGAAGAATTTGATTTTGAAGCAATGAATGAGAAGTTTAAAAAGGAAGAGATATGGGGTTACCTTGGAAGCACTAGACAAAGGGAAAAAACTCTAAGTGTTTCCTCTCCTCAAAACTTGGGTAATGAAGGATTGTATGGATCAGAACTACTGAAAATTGATAGCAAAGTAGGTGTAATGAAGTTTATTTTTCTGTTCTTCCATTGATTATATGCATAATTATGGTCAAATTAATTAATTTGTCCTGTGAACAGCCTGCTTACAACAAGGAAGAGTTCTTTGACACATTGTCAAAGGCCTCTTATAATAAGCACGAGTGTTTCAACACACTGTCTGGTAATACGCACATGCGTGGACCAAGGAACGGACCACCTAGGTTTTCTAATCGAATGAAGATGGATAACGAGGTCTGTTTTATTATTTTATTATTTTCACTGGATATTTTAATGTTATGTCAATACTTCATCTTACTTTGCAGACTTTTAGCAACTTCAACCAGAGACATTATGCTGGCTACGATGCTCATGATGAGACTTACAGAAGCCCTCACAATTGGGGAAGGGATTATAACCATGATGGAAGAGGAGGCGGTGAAGAGTATTATCCATATAAGCTTTGAGTTATGTTGCATGAAGAATAATGTGGGCATGTATTCCCTGGTTTTATAAAATCTAATGCAGGTTTATTATTTTCTTTCTGGTCAATGATTACATGTTCTCTTATCCTCATGAATACTATATTATTAAGCAGGAGGTTTATTACTAAACTATTTTCATTAGTTTCTCTTGTCAATTTCTCAGATTAGTGACATTTAATTTATGTTGGTAAAGCATTAGGCTTTATATGCATTTCTTTTTTGTGAACATTTTAGTTCAAGACTGTTACTACTTGAGTGAGATGTTTTTTTAGGAGCATTCCTTTTTTTATGGACTAAATAGTGATTTTGAAGAAATGTGTTACAGGAATAAATAAACACCCTCTGTATATTTGAAGTTTGAAATATGAGAGAAAGTAGAAGGCTCTTTCTTTATTATTGTTTCCTGATTCTCCTTATTTCTCAAGTATAAAAGAATGGTTTACAGTGTTTTGTTTTTTAGTTCTCTATGGTGGGTATACTTTGCTTCTTCATGAAGAAACTACTTTTGTTTGTAATCTCTATGTTGACAGTAGTAGTCCTCTTTAGATTGGTCCAAGATGTGCATTTGGGTACAATTTGGCATGTCTTGATGTTTAGAGCTACAACAGCTGATAGAATTGTTGAGCCAACGGCTAACAGGACTAGGATGGCCGAGCCAACAAAGACATCGTCCTTGACCAGGTAGGCAATCGCCGTCTAGCCATCCTTCCTTGACCGTAGGGCTGCACTTTGTTCATGCTTGTTGTGGCTGAACTTATTAACACCAATGCAATCCCAAAGCTGACCCTGCATACTTACAAATTATTAATCAGACATTAAATTATAAAATCACTTTTACATCTACACAAATAAGAATATCAATGAAACCATCATAAACGAGTTATTAACTTGTGTGAATGATGGGCCACAACAATTTTCCAGATCCCTCCTTGCAAAAACTTTTCACCTTTCCTGTTACTAATAACAATAAAAAATGAAAAGATTATATATATATATATATAAATAAGAGACTTAACAGGGACACTATTTCCCTTTCAGATATGTACAAATTCTGTTTGCACATTATAGCCAGTCAACCATAAAAACAACAATGGTGGTCAAATATGTCCCGTTTTCTGCACTATTAATAAATTTAGCAGATTGCACCTTACCACCTTTGAGTCACGATTAATGAGGTCTAGCTCCAGCACTTAAATAAAACGTGCAAAGATTTTAGGCAAAAGCTTACAACATAAGTGCACCTAGGTTTAGATTGAACTGAAGAAGTGATTTCTTCCCCATGGTTGATTCTTAATCGTTATTTTTCTTATATGTCTACTTCAAATTTTTTTTAAGACACCCAAACCTGAATTTGGATATATCTATGAAGGTAAAGACGGTAAAGATGATGTTTTTTTTTTCATTTATATCATAATTTGTGTTGAATTGTGATAATAAAATTTTGTGATATTCTCAAAGAGTGTGCATTAATTAATGAAATTGTTTGATTATTTTTTTTAAAAGTAAAAATTATGAGAAGTGGAAACCATGATTGTTTTTATTCTCTATATCTACCTAGGGGTGAGCAAACGGGTAAACTCAACCCGTATTACCCAACCCAAATTAAATTTACGGTATTTACCCAACCCATAATCCGGGTATGGGTTGGGTTGGGTAACCCAAATTATTTTTTTTTTTATTTTTCATGTATTTGACTCTTTAACACATTTTAATCCATTTAACACGTTTTGACATTTTAACACGTTTTCCACAATTTTTACGTTTTTGGCACGTTTAACACGTTTTTGACACGTTTAATACGTTTTTCACACGTTTAACACATTTTTGACACGTTTAACACATTTTTAACATATATAACACGGTTAACACGTTTTGACACGTTTTTCACGATGATGACACGTTTAACACATTTTGACATATTTTTCACGTTTAACACGTTTTGACACGTTTAACATGTTTTTCACGTTTTTCACATTCTTGACACGTTTAACACGTTTTAAACATTTTTAACACATTTTCACACGTTTTTCCCGTTTTCCCATTTTTGGCACGTTTAACACATTTTGACATGTTTTTCACGTTTTTAGCACGTTTAACACGTTTTAACACGTTTAACATGTTTTTCACGTTTTTCACATTCTTGACATGTTTAACACATTTTTAATATTTTTAACACATTTTCACACGTTTTTCACGTTTTGGCACGTTTAACACGTTTTCCACGTTTTTGACACGTTTTGACATTTTAACACGTTTTGACACGTTTAACATGTTTTTCACATTTGTGACACGTTTAATACATTTTTTACACATTTAATATGTCAAACGTAAAAAACGTGTTAAACGTGCCACAAACGTGTAAACGTGTTAAATATGCAAAAAATGTGTTAAACATGTCAAAAAAGAACGTGTTAAAACTTGTCAAAACGTGTTAACGTGCAAAAAACCATGTTTAACATGTCAAAAATATGTTTAATGTGCAAACACATGTTAAACGTGTTAAAATGTCAAAAATGTGTTAAACTTGCCAAAAACGTATTACACGTGCAAAAAACGTGCAAAAACGTGAAAAACATATTAAATGTACCAAAACATGTTAAATGTGCTAAAAATATGTTAAATGAGTCAAAAACGTGTTAAACATATCAAAAATGTGTTAAACATGTTAAAATGTCAAAAACGTGTTAAACGTGCCAAAAACGTGAAAACCGTGTTAAAATTGAAATATTTATAAATAATAATATTATATATATATTCTTTCAAATTTATGTTAGTTTTATATAATAATTATTTCCTAAGATATAATAATGTTTAATATATTAATTTATTATATAAATATATTTTGTGTTAGGGTAGTTGGTATTTGAAGTGTATATTATAATTTGGGTAAAAAGTTTTGAGTTTTTTTTATATATATATATATATATATATATATATATATATATATATATATGGGTATAAAGATATTTTAAAAAATTATATAAATTTTAAATAAAAAAAATCGGGACCAGTCAAACCAAAAGACACTCCTTATAGTTGTATGGAGATGATTTCATTGTAAATTCAAAGAAATTCAATTAGCCTCGTCACATTTGTCAGTATAAAAATAAAATTTTGGTATATTTTAACTTTTGTATGGTATCTGTATATATAATTGATATTTTAAAAATAATTATTTAAGAAAAAACAATTCACTATAATTAAATAATTTTCAAATTAGATTAAATTGGAAGCGTGTTTTTTGTATTTAAGAAGAACATATTATTCGATTCCATTAAATATTTAACTCTGTTTTGAAAGAAAAAAACAAATAATTCATAATTAAATAAAATTAATTATATATATATATATATATATTGTAAAATAGAATATCTAGATATTAGATATGAAAAAAAATATTATAATTATATTTGAATTTAATTTAAAAAAAAGAAAAATAAGTGTTTCTATAATTAAGTTAATAATAAATATATTTATTTCCTTATAAGTATTATATATTTATGTATTTTAATTTATAAATATCATTTTATATGAAAATTTGGTATATTTGTACCATTAATTTTGATATTCATATCCTATCTTATATTTTTTTTTATATATTGGGATACAATATTTACTGTACTTCTAAATTTGAAACGATAATTTTTCCATTCCTAATCAAACTTACTAAGAAATTAGCATTAAATAACCTTGAATTTTCTAAAGTAACTGCAAATCAAAACAAACATCCTGCATCCTCTCCCACTATCTTCTTCTCTTTTTGTTTACCAGGTATAAGGTATTTTTTCATCACGGTAAGATTTCTTAACTGCTCTCTCTATCTCGATCTGTATCTATCCATTTATACTTTGCAATAAGAGTTTAATCGTCGTTCTTCTTAGACGATGATACTTCATATATAATTGAAATTCTCAATTTTCACTAGCTATCTACTTTATCTTATGTTTTCGTGTTCATTGTCTATTGTGCTTATTGTCGTTCATTTTCTCGAATGAATTGTTAAGATTTACATGATCTCATTTAGTCTAAAGTTAGATCATTAATTTGTCCATTGAACTTGATACAATATGATCTTTTTAACATGTCAAGCTTAAAGTCTTACTATTTTTATCTTCTTTGTTTTTCAAAATAAGTGGGTCAAATGATTATCTATTTTTTACTATAATTATATGATGTAATGCTAATTATTTTAAACTTTTGCACTAAAGATTTACTAGTTAAGATGTAATTGAGAAATGACGATGCACGCTCTTATCGCTTCTTATATATATGAATCCGTGGACAGTACCTAAGATGTTAGAAGGCGAGGACAATCGGCGACTGGTGTTCGACAATGGGACCGGAATTATTAAGGTATTTCAAATGGGGTGAGTTTTCATATGTATTTGAGATATACGACTAAATTATAATCGGAAAAATTCAATTGGTAGGCTGGATTTGCCGGAGATAATGATCCACTAGCTGTGTTTCCTAACGTTGTGGGTCATCCTCCTCCTCACACGCATTATTGGAAAGACTTTTTTATCGGTGACGAAGCTTTGACAAATAGAGTTAATTTAAATTTAAATTTAAATTACCCAATTGAGCATGGTATTGTGAGCAATTGGGACGATATGGAGAAAGTATGGCATCAAACATTCAAAGAGCTTCGTGTTTCCCCGGAAGATCATCCCATTCTTCTTACTGAAGTACCTCTTAACCCTGAGGTTAATCGTGAAAAGATGACCCAAATTATGTTTGAGACATTTAACACCCCTTCCATGTACGTCGCCAATCAGGCCGTACTTTCTCTCTATGAAACTTGTTGTCTCACTGGTAAGCCATTTAAAGTAATTATTCATGCAATCTCTATATACGGTGTTTCCAAAATTTTGTTTTAAAAAAAATATGTTGACCTCTTTCAATACTTGTTAACATTTTTCATCTGAGTAGGTATTGTGTTGGATTCGGGTGAAGGTGAGACCCACGTAGTCCCTGTATACAAAGGACAAGTCCTTCCACACGCAACCATTCGTCTTGATTTGGCTGGTCGAGACCTGACAGATCACTTGATGAAAATCCTGACAGAAGGCGGTTATCCATTTACTAGGGAAATTGCGAGGGATGTGAAGGAGAAGTTGACTTACATAGCTCTGGATTATGAAAAGGAGATTGAGACTTCAAGAACTAGTTCTTCATTAGTTGAGAAATCATACGAGCTTCCTGACGGGCAAGTGATCACCATTGGTGCTGAGAGGTTTCGATGCCCTGAGGTACTTTTCCAGCCATCAATGATTAGAATGGAAGCTGCTGCCGGAATACACGAGATAATTTACAACTCCATCATGAACTGTGACGTGAATATCAGGAAAGATCTTTATGGACACATTGTGCTTAATGGTGGTTCAACTATGTTCTCTGGTATTGTAGAGAGAATGAAAAAAGAGATCACCGCCCTTGCACCTAGTGGCACGAAGATAAATGTGGTTGCACATCCCTGGAGGAAATATAGTGTCTGGATGGGTGGATCTATCTTTGCATCTCTAAGCACTTTCAAGCAGGTAATATTAACTTTTTATTTTTTTAAAGATTCTAATTTTAAACTATTCTAATTCTAAATATTCTTGTCCTAAGATTTAGAGTTAGCAAAAAATAACCAATTAGATTTAAATGTTTCACAAAAGCTCTTATATTTTTGCTGCATTTACAAATAAGATATCAAACTTATGAATAAGTTAATTCTATTAAATTATTACAAATTTATCATTCGAATTTTGTAATTGAATTATTACAACTCTATACAAGGTCATTCACTCTATGAAGATTTTTATTTATTTTTTTGATAACAGAGGTTGATTGAAAGGGCAGAGTACGATGAATTTGGACCTTCGATTGTTCACAAAAAGTGTTGCTCAGCTGAGGAAGTCCATCACACTTAAAATAACTAAGTACTATTTGTTATTTCTATGCAACTAGAGTGATCTACAACTTAAAAAATGTTTTTGTTTATGATTTTTCTATATTTGTTGTTTCTAGTTGGATTTTCTAGCGAGTTTGTTCTGTTTTATTTCGATAATAAGTGTTGTTTCTCTATTATTCAATCCCAGTGATGGCTCGTGTTCTTGTTCACTCGTCTCTAAGAATGACTTGTCTTTTAATAACTTATGTAGTCTCTCGTACAATTATTTTACATTTTTGAACCTCAATTGATTCTAATTATAAATAGAAATAAAGATACGTGGGGATGAATTAAAATAAATAAACTATAAAACAGACCCTCACCCTTTTTCATCAACAAAATGAAAGCTTTGTTTCATTTGTTGTATGGAATTTGCATCAGAGATTATATCAACTCTTCTGCAATTCTCTCTAGTTCATGGTGAGAAGATGCCCCATCTTCATTTTCTTTTATCAAATTCATTTAACCTTTCAAATAATGGTCCAAACTCTGATGATCAGATGACACGACAGAGCCGATAACTTCAGGACATCGACATCAAAAGGTGACAGCGAAACTATTTTCATAGAGGGACCTTCTAGAACGGTTGTATCTCCATTATAACTGACTTTTTCTATCAAACTTGGATAAATTGCAGAAGAAAGAAGAAGAAGAAGAAGAAGTGACTATTCAAAAATCAAAATCAAGAAGAAGATGATAAAATTGAATTGGAAAGAAAGAGATGTTATTATACATACATTTGAGTTGGAGTAGCACTGGTGATAGCACATCTTGCCTTGTTCATCTTGTCTCGAAACTTAGAGAAGCTTGCCTTTTGAGATCGTGAAATGAAGAAGCGATATTAAATTTCGGTGAAGTTTGATGATCACAATGAAGTTTCATTTTTTTGAGATTTACATGTTTGAAAATTGTTTTACACCTATATATTTTTCTCTCTTTAAACATAAAATCATGTATTAAATTAGATAGATTAAAATATGACTTGAAAAGTTTTAAACAAAAAAGTATTTACAAAAAAAATATATATAAATTGACGTATAAAAAAAATTATTTATTTATAATTTAAAATTAAAAAACAACTAATATATAAATTATTAAATATTATCATACATCTAATATTTTTAAAAAAATATCTAATATAAATTATAATTTATAAATATATAACTAAATTATTACCGGTATCGATAGAAAAATCGTTCAACCAAATCTAACCTTTTATCCGTTAAAAAATTATTTAATCGAAACCGATTAACCGATAAAACAGTTAATGAAAACGGTAACATATCGTTTTCCGTTTATTTTTTTTCACAATTCTACAAATATTTGTACTATAAATTTATAAATATATAAATAAAAATTACTCTTGTTGGGCTTAAAAATATATATTAACAAGGTTTTAATATATATTTTAAAATAATATTTGATGATAAACTTAAAATACTACCCATCAACTTGTATTTTGTTTTTAATTCTCAAGTGATGTTTGAATGATTAAAAAGTGGGCCAATGTTAATAATTTCATTTTTATGTGGTTTGAGAATTTGAGCATTTAAATTCTTCATGAATATGTAATGTTTTGTAAGTTGTAAATGTGAAAAAGAGTGATATGTATTTTATTTTATTTTTGTGTTAATTACAATGAGTATTTGTTTTTTTTTTTTGGCTAAAAAACTAAGAAGTGTTTAAGTTGATGTTCAAAAAATAACAATCATCTTAGTTTTTTTTTTATTGGATCTACATTTAGAAAATGGGCAATATTCATGAAAACCTGTAACTTATGGCATAGATATCCTGAATAATAATAATAAAAAAAAAAGGCATTCACCCATTTTTATATATTTTAATTCTCACATATAATAATAGTTTTCTTAATTTAATTAGCAAAAAAAATTTTTATTTCTATTTTAATTCTCACCTATAATAATATATATTTTTTTCAAAATATATGATCATTCAGTAAGACAAACAATTAGATAATTTTAAATAACAGTACACAAATATTGAGAAAATTTAAAGGTATAAAAAATGAATAAAAACAACCCATTATATACTCCTGTATAAGAATGACAATTTGAAACCGTCCTGTAAAAATCAAACTGAATTATCTCGTTTGGGATGGTTTTTCCCCAAAACCGAACGGGGATGGAGCGGGGATGGTATTTGTGTCCCCCGTCCCGATCCGCCCCGATCTCACCCCGTTTATGTCCCGAAAACTATAAAATATAATTAAATATATTAAATCACTAATATAATTGTTTATTAAATATATTTTATAAGAGTATTAAATTTATTTCCTTATAATAATATAAAATTTTAATATATTACAATATATATTATATTTAAAAATCGTTTATATAATATTATTTTGTGAAAAAAATTTATTATTTTAAAATATTTGATTAATGGTGTCCCGGAGGGATTTCTCAAAACTGAAAAAAATTGAACGGGACGGAGATGATATTAAAAAAATTCCTGAAATAAAAATGGGACAGAGATGATAAATACATTCTCCGCCCCCAAACCGCCCATTATCATTCTAATTTAAAAAACATATAAAGGCTACGATGGTAGAAGGAATAAACTTTCAAAGCTAAAAGCATCTTGGATATGAGTATTCTAGTAAGATAATAAATTTCTTTAAAAAAAATATGTACTTTTTTTAAACAAAAAAATCATTACTTATTATTTCAACAAAAAGCTATATATATAATTTTTCTTCAAGTTTGCACACACATGTTAGCATTTTCTATCATTCAAGTCTCCAATATCGAGAATAAAAAAAATCATGGTTTTCACTTTTCATAATTTTCAATCTAAAAAAAAAAAATCAAACAATTTCATTAATTAATACACGCTCTTTAGAATATCACAAAATCTTAATTAAGATAATTCAATACAAATTATGATATAAATGAAAAAAAAAAACATCATCTTTACTTCCTTACCTCCATAGATAGATCCGGGATTCAGGTTTGAGTGTCTTACAAAAAAATTTGAAATAGGCATATAAAAAATAAGCAAGGATACAAAGTAAGTTTTATTATTTTTTTTATAATTATATAAACATGATTTTTGTTTTTAAATCAAGGGAAAATGTTAAATTTTAACCGTAAAAAATCATGATAGATTTCAGCCCACTCGAGTACTTACATAAATTTTTTAATAGGTTTGTACAAAAAAAACAGAAAACCGATAACCCAACCGAACCGATAGTTAACCGGTTTTATTTTAACAGTTTATTGGTTAACTGGTTTTAGCGGTTTCGGTTAACCGGTTTTTTACCGGTTAAACGGTTCGGTTTTCGGTTTCCCTATTTTTTTAACGGTTTAACTGATAAACCGGTAATAATTTAATTATATATTTTATAATTTATATTAGTTATTTTATAAATAATATTTAATAATTTATAAATCTTTTTATTTTTAAATTTTAAATTATAATTTTTATTGAATTATTTTTTAAAAACACTATAATTTATATATAAAAAAATTATAAAAATAAATTAAAAACAAACTAAAATTATTTTATTAAAATATGTAAAATTATTTTTATAACTATACAATAACAACGTAGAATTATAAGTTAAACAAATTAAAATAACTATAAAATATATTATATTGTTACAATAAAATAATATATTATAACATATTTCTAAATATATCAATATGACAAGAAAGGATAGAGAATATTATAATAGGAAAGTGCAAACAATAATTTTAAAAAAAATATTTCAAAATTTATTATTTAATTTAAAAAATTGAATTATCGGTTCCTGGTTAAACCCGGTTAACCGATAAGAACCGACCAAACCCGGTAGAACAAAAACCGGTAAAACCGATACCATTAACGGCCGGTTAACCAGTTTGTAAAATAAAAGACAAAATCGGTCTTAACCGGTTAACCGATCGATTGAACACCCCTAGATTTTTATCATACATATTCGGTGTACATAAGCTAGTTCCGTTCACCAAAAGAATCACCGTCCATGGGACTAAAATATGGAAAAAAAAAATAGATACAAATTGAAAAAAAAAAAATTAAGGTACAAAAGTAATACTTCTATATATATTTGAAAAAAATAAAATTATAACAGAACATATAGAAATAATTTTTTTTTAAAATGGTTAATTAGTAAAATACTCTAGGTCTATATAAAAAAACAAAAATAACAAGTAAGTTTTTTGTTTTTATATTAGAATGGAATTTGTGATATTTGATATCTTATGAGTTGATAGATTTTTTAATTGATTATTTGTTATCCCTTCAATTAAGTTGATAGATTTTTTACCTCTTGAATTAAGTTGATAAATTTTTTAAATGATTATTTTTTATTGATAGTTTTATTATTATCATTGGTATATATATATATATATATAATGTGAGAAATAGAATAACAGTCTAAATCATTTGATAAAAAACATATATTGAACCAATTAGTGAGATGGTGCGTTTGTACTAAATATTTGGCTTAGGGTGTGAAAAGTTGTTAACCAATTAAGGAGGTGATTATTAATTAGTTCTACCAAATCAATTATTAGTTCTTTGACCATCCCATATGATTGATATTCAAATCATAAAAAAGTGAGATTATTATACATAATTAGTCAATGTTTTCGTATATTTGTACGGTTAAAAACAAAATAATTCATATTTACCGACTTATTTTCATCAAAATTAAGCAATATATTTCTTAGATTTGATTGTTTTTTTTTTTTATAAATTTATGTATGAATATATAATTTATATGACTAATAATTATATATATATAATAAATTATATATATATATATATATATGATGTTATATATATAATAAATTATATAAATAAATTTAAAATATTATTAGTTTAATTATTTGAGATGTTCAAGTTATATTATTAGAAATGTCATATATCTAAATTGAAGTTGATTTTAAAATATAAAGTGGTATTAATTTAGTTGGTTAAAATGTTAAACTTATATTTTGAGGTTGTAAGTTCAAAACTTGTGTATGTCACATTTATTTTATTTAATTTTTCAAGTTTATGGGTAGGCGGGTCAACCCACGACCCGACTCAAGTATCCAATTACTCTCTTATATATATTAAAAATTACTTACAAAATTATTTGTAAGATTATGCATTTACCTTTAAGCATAGTCTAACATTTAAATATTTTATAATTTTAGTTTTCAAAATAGGTGACTCTAAAATTAACTTTTATTTTTGGCTAAATCAAAGTAGCAGCAATCAAGATACATTATTATTTTTTTTTTTTAAGAAAATCATTTTGTGATCCTTGAATATTATTTTTGGGTTAATTTTTGCTCTCTCTAGTTGATCAAATTCGTAAAAATGTTAATTTCTTTTCATTTTAATGTATAAATATTGTATTCCAAGAATATATAATAATTTTGAAATATAAAAGGGCCAGACTGGTCAGTATTCACCAATTAGTTTGTGGAAAAAGCCCAAATAGATTAAGTAGAATAGTCTGAGCCCGTTTATATTGGGCTTATTCATATCTAGATTGATTCGAATCAGCCCAAGGAAATAGCGAGTCAGATCCAATATAGCATAACATGTTCATTTGAGTAAACGAGTAGACATGGTTCGCCCCTAATTTTGGGATGCCCTAAAAACTAAATCTATTATATATTATTTTTTTCTAAACAAGTCTCCCACATCATCGATCATATATATATAGATTTTAAGAAATTATCAAATAAATTCATTTGATTGTAAACACTAATTTTATATTCAATTTATAACTTTATAGTAATTTTTTTTAAAAAAATTAATGTATATTGAAAATGAAAAAAAAAAAAAAAAAAAAAAAAGTTATTTAATAGGTTATCAAACTCGTAAATTCTCGAGAATAACGAATAACTCTCCGACGAACTATACCGACTTTCCGAAATGAATCTCATAAATAATAATAATAATAATAATAATAATAATAATAATAATAACATGATGAATGATACACATCGAACGACTACAATCAATAAAAGTTCGACGATTTCACTACAACCAAATAGTTTACAAAAAATTTTTTTTGAAGGATAACACAATTATATGTAAATCTAAACTATTAGCTACATCAATCCAATTTTTCCAACAATTATCCAAAACTCGGGGTCAATGAAATCCTAATGATATACTACCAAAGATATTAGTTGTATATATTAATTAAAAAAAAAATTGTTTCTATTATATCAAATTAATATATTGTATAACTTTATATTCAATGTATGATTCAATTAATAGTTATAAATACATTGTTTCTTATTTTTTTAGTTTGTTTAAAGAATTATATTTGTTTCAATTTAAGAAGACAATCATAGGCTTGTTTGTTTGTGGTAGGGGTTATTAGAGTTCCTTCTAAAATATTATTTCAAAATTCAATATTTTTTTATCAACTATTTCAAACATCTAATCACACTTTTATATATTTAAATACCAAAATTATCTTTTATTTAATTATATAAATTTAATTTATCTAAAAAAAATAAATATTTTTTACTTTGAACCCTTAAAAACTATATTTTTTTTTTAAATCTAATCAAAAATCATTTTTTTAAAAAACTCAACAAAAAAAAAATTTTAAAAAAATACTAAATTAAACTAGCTCCTAATACTAAATTTTTAGCTCCTTAAAAAAATAATTTAAAAAAAAGGAACATAATTTGGGTTTACCCAATCCTAACCCAAACCCAAAATATTAATTTGGGTTGGGTGAGTATGGGTTGAGTTGAGTATGTGTTGAGTTGAATTTGGGTTGGGTTAGGGTTACCCAAATTATATAAATTTAATTTAATTCTCTATTATTAATTCAATATAAATTAATCATCTTTCAACCTAAAGTCAAACACGTTTTTGACATTTTTAACACGTTTTTCACACGTTTAACATGTTTTTGGCACGTTTAACACATTTTTAACACGTTTAACACGTTTTCACACTTATAACACGTTTTTCACACGTTTAACAAGTTTTCACGTTTTTGGCACGTTTAACACGTTTTTGGCACATTTAACACGTTTTTGACATGTTTAACACGTTTAACAAGTTTTCACATTAATAACACGTTTTTGGCACGTTTAACACGTTTTTGACACATTTAACACGTTTTTGACATGTTTAACACGTTTTTACACTAATAACACGTTTTTCACACGTTTAACACGTTTTTGACATGTTTAACATGTTTAACACGTTTTCACACCAATAACACGTTTTTTACACGTTTAACACGTTTTTTTTATAGGTTTAATACGTTTAACATATTTTTGACAAGTTTAACACGTTTTTCACGTTTTTGGCACATTTAACACGTTTTTCATATTTATAACACGTTTAACACGTTTTTGACAAGTTTAAAACGATTTTCACGTTTTTGGCACTTTTATGACATTTTAACACGTTTAATACATTTTTGATATGTTTAACATGTTTAAACATGTCAAAAACGTGATAAATGTGAAAAACATGTTAAATATGTCAAAAAGTGTCAAACGTGCCAAAAACGTGAAAAACACGTCAAAATGTGTTAAGTGTGTCATAATAATGAAAAACATGTCAAACGTGTCAAAAACGTGTTAATTATAATAAAAATATGAAAAACGTGTTTAACGTGTTTAACGTGTCAAAAGCGTGTTAAACGTGTCAAAACGTAAAAAAATGTGTTAAATGTGTGAAAAACTTATTGATCATGTCAAAATCATGAGAAACATGTTAAACGTGTCAAAAACATGTTAAAAACGTGTTAAACGTGTCAAAAATGTAAAAACGTGAAAAATAAGTTAAACGTGTCAAAACGTGTTAAATGTTCCAAAAACGTGAAAAACGTGTCAAGATGTGTCATAATCGTGAAAAACGTTTCAAACATGTCATAAAGGTGTTAAATGTGTTAAAAAACGTGTTAAACATACCAAAAATATGAAAATTTGTGTTCAATGTATCAAAAACGTGTTAAACGTGTCAAAAACATGTTAAACGTGCCAAAAACGTAAAAAAAAGTGTTAAACGTGTAAAAAACGTATTGAATGCGTCAAAAACGTGAGAAACGTGTCAAAATGTGACAAAAACGTGAAAAATATGAAAAACGTGTTAAAAATGTTAAAAACGTATTAAATATGTCAAAAATGTGTTAAACGAATAAAAATGAGTCAAATGAGTCAAATACATGTTAAACGAAAAAATAAAAAATTAATTTGGGTTACCCAACTCATACCCAATCCAACCCATACCCAGCCCATATTACTATATTAATAAGTAATATAAGTTAAATTATGAGTTAATTAAATTTAATTTGAGTTGAAATGGATTAGATAATACAAGTTGAGTTTATCTATTTGCTCACCTTTGAAACTTTCTAGCAGACATACATATTGTTGTGTCCATCTTTCTTCACACTCAGGAGTATATATACCTCATATATTTGATTTCAGAACATGTCTATCTATTGAAAAAACAGTTTAAAAAAAATTATCTTTTGTTCAACATTTCATAAAATAATATATTGTACAGTAACTGTGAATGGTTCAATATTTCATAAAATATGGTTAATTTAAAAAAAAGAAAATCAACTTAAAAATAACTAATAAAATATCCGACCCAAATTAAATTTAGTCAACATATTATTCAACCCATATTAATAAATAATATAGGTTGGGTTGAGCTGGGTAACCCAAACCAAATTTTAGTTTGTAATACATTTATTACGTTTTTACTCGTTTAGTATTTAACATTTTTGTCTTAGTTAACACATTTTGTTCCGTTTAATAATTATTTGATTCGTTTTTACCTAATTTAATACGTTTTTTACTTATTTAACACGTTGTTAATTCGTTTAACTAATATTTGATTCGTTTGACCTGTTTTGACTCGTTTAATAACTTTTAGTTTTAACAAGTATATAACTCGTTTTAATCCATTTCACATATTTTTTTTCCACGTTTAATACTTTCTTAGTTGAGGCCTCGTGATAATATCACCTCCTTGCAATTAATTAAGTTGCATATGTTTTATCATTCCTATTATTTTTTATTTTTGTAGAGACACAATTATAAAAATATAAATTTACTATTCCAAATAAACTTGAAGTTGGCAAATAATATAAATTCACAATTTGGAAATAATGAATAGTAATTATCACGCTAAAGTTGACGATTTCTCTTAAAAAAAAATAAAATAAAACAAATTTACACTTACACAATGGATGCAGTGACAAAAGGATTCTTAGCCATCACAATGTGGTGTCAGGATTATTTGGAAACCCGCGGTACTGTAATTGGAATTGAGTTTGAATTTTTTATTTTTTATTTTAATTTATTTACTTAAAAATTATTTTTATTTTAAATATCTTATTTAAAATATTAATTTAGATAAAATAATGTTATGAAATATACTTTATTAATTAAGTATATATTAACCAATTTAAAAATATTTGTCCATTAAACTCCAACTCCAAACAGACAAAAGAAAATTCATTACGACTCATTCTCGTTTGATTTTGAGTCTTTTCTCACATTAAAGTTAGTAGCTCATTCTATTTTTTTTTACCTAAACCCAAAATTTTTCACTCATATTTACTGTTCATAATCCTCACTACCCTAGTATATGAATATATGATTACACCGATCCTTATATTAGACAACAATCATTGTTTGATTCATCATTAATTAATTGCATGCTTTCCAATTCATCCGCCACCCAATTAATTAAGTCTTGTCATCTACAAATGCCTCTCCCATGCACACAAATTATAACAAATTAAATATGATAATCAACACAATTGTTTATTTTATAAATGTGTTAAATATATTGTTTAACTGTTAAAATTAAAATAAAATGCATATTTTATCTTTATAATTGAATTTTATTCCATAAAAAATTGTATAAATTAAAAAAAATACTTTATTTCAAAAAACCGAATGCAAATGCATGTGAGTATAAAGAAGAAATTAGACATTTGAATATATTAGGAATGGAAAGAAGGAATCTCGACTTTCGTTTATTTTTAAACTTGGCTAGGTGATCAGAATCCGGTTTGGAATTAGGTCAAGACAAAAAGGAGAAACGAAATTAAAAAAAAATAAATTACAAAAAAAATTGATTTAGAAGAAGAATTGCTTATTGGCATATTTATATTGCATAACGAAACATATATGACATACAGTAATCTTTCGCACATGAATAAGAGAGGGCAAACTTATTTATTAAAATTCAAATCATTTTAGCTTTTCTTTTCATATAATTGAATACTTTCAAGTTTTAATTATAAGATTAATTCAAGACATTAAATCTAAATCTAATCCTCTAATACAATCAATTCAAGCCTCTAAAGAAACTTGAGAATTTTATAAATAATAATAACCACTATAATTATTAAATAAACATATAAATTATGTTTAAAATATTTGTTAGATCTCTTCAACCTAGGCCTTTGCGGTTGAGATTATTGAAATAATCTAGAAAGTGACTGGTGATGATTTTGAGGAGATGTAAATATTTTTTTTGGTAAAATATAAAAAATGTGGACACAATAGGTTAAGTACATAGCGTGTCGTCTGACGAGCTCGAACCCAAGACCTCAGAAAGACCGATAATGTTCACCTTTTGTTGTCGCCGGGATAGAAGAAGATGAGATTTAATTTGGAAGCTAAATAGTCAAAATTTGGTTTTGTTCGTCCTCCTGAATTGACTCAACCAACCCAACTTCTTCGTGAATCAACAAGACAACACATTTCATGAGAACAATTGGATTAGTCAACATTTAAGATATATTTTGTTTTAAGAAGATATTTTTTTTCCCTTAAAATGTATTTTATTTATTAGTAGACATTTAAGTTGTTTATGAGAAACAAAACATGAGAAAGTTAATTAGAGATCTCCATTTGCTATCCTAATTTAAAATTTGAAACGTGTCCTGAGCCTTTTGTAAGTGACAGATCTGGAGCCCTCTCAAATTTATGACACGTAGAGCTTGGGTTCATGCCCATTAGTCCTTGTTTTTTTTTATGAAATTTTAAAATATTCTGTTACTTGGCAATTAAAAAAAAGACAGAAATTTTGGAAAAAGTAAAAAACAAAAACCATAGTAGTCTCACCGTTCCTATTGATGTGCAAAAAAATCTATTTATACTTCTTCTTATTCTTTCTTCTTACCCTAATAACCGGTGCCAAATACGTCTATCATCATATTTTACTAAATATTTTTTCAAATTATTTTAAAATTTGAAATAATTTGAATCCGGTCGGTTCATCTTCGTACGATCCTTCTTATTAAATCAAGAACAACAACAAAAAAAGAAAAGAAAAAAGAAGACATACAATTGCATAATCATGATGAATTTGAAGCCCATTTCATTCATTTTCTTGGCTATTCTATTTCTCATCCTTCTTGCTAAATAGCATCATGCAGAATGCATGCATGTCTTTTTAACATTCTTAAAAAAAAACAAAAAAAAAAAAATTAAAAATTGTTTTATTTGATCTGTTTTGTTTTTAATTATAACATTCTTAACCAATATTAAAATTGATCAAATTTTTATTCTAATTAGAGCATTCTTAACAAATAATAAAAAAAATTGATTTTCAAATATATATATAAAAAAATAATCTACTTATAAATTTTTAATATTTTGGACATATTTTATATAAGTCGTTTTAACAAAATATTTGAAAATATTTAATTTCTATCATTTCGCTATTGCCTATTCTATCAAATATCTAAACTATATTCCACAAATTAAAAACTAAAGACTTTCTTATTATTGTAAAAGTTCGGTAAGGAAAATTGAGTTTTCACGTATCCTTTAGTTTTTGAATAACTTGTATGGACTATCATTTAACAAAAAAAAAAAAACTGTTCTAAGGTTTTATTTAGATTCAACTATTTAATTTATTTATTTGAATTAAGATTATAACAAACTAAATTATTTAGCATATGTTACTAAATATATAATAAAAAAAATAATTAATGAAAAAACAATAGAATTAACAAAAAATCATATCAATTTCATCAATTACTAATATATGCATCATATTTCATCAATTACTAATATATGCATCATAAGTCTTTTCTAAAACAAAATCAAACTAAACTCATTATTTCTTATGAACAATGATCCATGCATAATAAAATGCATGGATAGACACAGCAACAAGTACCATATTGGACACATATTCAATATAGGGTGGCTGGGGGGGTGGCAGGAGGGGTGGTAGGGGCGGTGGCAGGGGTGGTTGGGGCGGTGGTAGGGGTGGCTGGGGGGGCGCCTGTTGCTGAATCAAATCTTCGTAAAAATCAATTATGAACCTAGCCTGACCAGCTCCATGTCCAGGATTATCCATCTACACACAGAAAAACAACAGATAATTGAACAAATGATATTGATTTAACAGAGAGAGAGATGAACCTAACCTGACCAGCTCCATGTCCAGGATTATCCATCTACACACAGAAAAACAACAGATAATTGAACAAATGATATTGATTTAACAGAGAGAGAGAGATGAACCTAACCTGACCAGCTCCATGTCCAGGATTATCCATCTACACACAGAAAAACAACAGATAATTGAACAAATGATATTGATTTAACAGAGAGAGAGAGATGAACCTAACCTGACCAGCTCCATGTCCAGGATTATCCATCTACACACAGAAAAACAACAGATAATTGAACAAATGATATTGATTTAACAGAGAGAGAGAGAGAGAGAGAGAGAGAGAGAGATGACTTATAAATCTACAGGAAGAACTACATTCATCAAACTACTAATTAACAAACTAACAGAGGCAAAACACAAGATAATTGAACTGTTCGAATGATATTGATTCAACTATAATCTATTCAACCGATTAATTATCATCTGATCAAGATAGAAGAAAGAAGATGAAGATCTATTGATCGATTAATTAATGATCTATTCTTACTGACAGGAAGAAAATACTTACCGAGAAGAAAGAAGACGAAGAACTCGGAGCGGCGGAGAGCAGAGCAGACAATTTCGAGTTTGATTAGTTTAAACTAAAATGTTTCTTTTGTGTTTGGTTTTTTATGTTTCATGAATGAATGTATATGCTTACTCTCTGTTTGGTTTTGGTTTGAAAATGTTAGGTTTAGAGATTAATTTGAGTTTGAGAATTTGTTGTTTGTTTAGAGATTAATAACAAGAGTAAATAGAGAGAAAAAAAAGTGCATAGATAGATTTCCCCTCTCTTTCTCTGGCGAAGTGTGATGTGAAACGGCGGGCGGACGACGAATCATCATATTCGAAGCCTTCTTCTCCCCCGAGTGATTCGTACATTGGTAGCTATATCAGTTTGACGTCAAAATACGAGATGCGGTACGAGGAGGGAGTGCTTTATTACCTCAATCCACAAGACTACTCCTCCACCATTGGCTTGAATAGGGTTTGTTTTTTTATCCTTTCCCTTTGCCTGCCAGTTGATTATATATATACTATCTAAACGTACTATGATCAAATTTCATTATTCATGTACGTGGATATATCTGTAGTTTGTTTAAGTATTTTATTTTCAGTTGTAAAGTAAGTAGACTCCTCCTCCATGGGGGATTTTGTATTTATTGAAGTTTTCTTTTACACAATTCAAGTATTGAAGAAACATTGAATAATATACTATATATATTGGAATATCCCTTTCTCTATTTTCTAGTTCAATAAGCTTAATTAAACATTGAATAATATACTATATATATATATATATACATATATTGAAAGACTAATCTCGTTGTTGACTGTAACAAAACAATTAAACCCTTTATTTACCCTGATTGCAGAACAGGAAACTGTTTGTTCAACTACACTTAAAAACAGTTAGTTTTTTAATTTGTCCTTATTAATATACAGTTTCATTAGTCATTCATAGATAGCAGAGTAATAATGTTTTACTTTCACATTACTCCTTAATGTGTTTGTTGATTGATATGCTTTAGATTGCTATATATACAAAGACCTAGTCCAACTTCTGCCAATACAAGTGAAACAATAAAAAAAAAAAAAAATGATGTTTATTCCTAGAGAACAATGTCTAACTGAAATGGCTGCTGCACTTACATATACTCTATACATTATTTATATACTTCTGTATCCAGATCTTTTTAATTCATAGGCGTACTTCTAAGGCTTAACAAAAAACAAACAAACTTTATATAAAAGCTTTGTTTTAGTGTTTCACAATCTACTTTGTTCATTTTCATTTGTAGCTAGGCTTCATCTTTGGTACATATTGAATTTTATTGTATTTAATGCTTATACCCTTATATATACATGAGTTTTCCTTATGCCTTTTGCAACAGTGAGGTCTTATGGAACCGAGGGGAGAAAGAAAGATGGGCATCAAATACCTCCTAGTGATAAAGTTTACGAATACATTCTATTTCGAGGATGTGACATCAAGGTCATTCATACTTCAACACTTGTTCTCCTATACAACTGAATTTTTTGTTCCTTTTATAACTTTATCCTGGTAACATTCCTTTGATTGTATATGCCTTTTTCTTCTTTATTGACGATGGGAAGTTCTGAGCTAAGGTGTAGGCTGCTTTTTTGGGGGCCATATTCAGACCTTATCTGTATACCTCATTGGTTTCATTTATGCAGTTATCTTTTCTGGGGCCATATTCAGACCTTATCTGTATACCTCAATGGTTTCTTTTATGCAGTTATCTTTTCTGTTTTGATAGCTTCTACATAGTCCATCAGATACCTGGAAACTCATCCTTTTATGTCATGTCTTCCCTGTACTTACGCTGTTCATGAGAAATACCCTTGATTAATACACCAACTAAAACTGTTTATTATTTCTTTTCAAGTATATGAGCTTATTTATTTCACCTCTATGAAAAGAGCATTAGCATTTTATGCTTATGGTGTTTGGGACTCTTGGATCCTATTGGATTTCAGGATTTGCAAGTAAAGCCATTTCCTACTCCTGAGGAGGATGCCAGTATAGACGACCCTGCTGTGGTTATTCAGGTGCTTTTTTTTCGTTTTTTGGTGAAGTCACTTGATGTGAATAATACTAGTTCAGAATATTCTAAAGATCCATGCCTCAGTTCTTGTTTGTTTCATCTGCAGTCAGCGCATAGCATGGGGGGGACTGCAGGTTCATTGAGATCATCGGCCTACATTAGTAGTGGTGGGTCCATGACAGCTCCAGATTTTAGTCAAGAAAATAGGGTGGTCAATCCTGTCACACTGGCTTCACATCAAACTGGTACTAACTCTAGTCAAGTTAGTTCTTTACAAATAAGTCCAAATGCAAATGTTGCATCTGCTGCCCCACAACGTTATTTCGAAGGATTTGATGGAAACTCAACTAGTGAATCATACATACAGAAGCTACCTAATCCATTAGTGCCTACGAATCAGCTTCCACCTCATCCAGTGCAGGTTTATGAAGAAATGAGTCTATTCCAAAATCCTATTGGATTCAGTTCATCTTCCCTTCCTACTGCTAATTCTGTACAGTTTAATATGCAACCTCCTCCCGATCCGAATGAGCAATACAATCTGGTTGATATCTCTATGCCATCCACTTTAAAGACATCTGTTTCATCTCATCTCACTCCACTAACTGGTAATACAGTGGACATGCCTTCTTTTTCTACATTCAATCAAGGCATTGGATGTCCACTTGTTTCTGAAGCTGATTTAGGGTACGCCTATAGTTCATTTCCACCTATTCCAGACTTCACAACAGGTCAATTGTCTGAGGAAGGACCGAATTTTTTAACAACAGATCAGTTGGGTCATCTTAGGCCTCCTGTGCTGTCAACTTTGGACAATATCTATGTTGATCAGAAAAATATGGATTCTATTAGTGCTTCATCTTCAATAACTGCACCAGAAGTTCCAGTGGCATTCTTGCCATCAAATCTCCCTGGAAAACAGGTTGGTTAATCCATTCCCTTTCTCTAAATGTCAAGTTTCTTTTTGAATATTAATATAACTCTAAATTAAAGGAATATATACAATATTTAAAAGAGTTATATAAATATACCATCTTTTTTCAATCCACAACTACAAGTTATGCCAGTTATTTAAAGGTGATCTTACTGAATGGGACATTTCTTAAAATATTCTATTTATTTGCCTAACTTGCATTTATTTTTCCTGGTGGAATGTGGGAGGATGGATTTTTTATAAAAAATATTGAATTGAGCTCTTGAACCATTTTTGTAAAATCAACCCTTAAAATTGAAACCACTCTTTTTTAATGCATGACATCGCATCATTAAAGAGGAACTCACTAAAATTCATTTGGCCGCTCTTCCTTTTCCAGGATTGTTGTGTTCTTTCTCTCCCTTTCACTGAAGAATTTGATTTTGAAGCAATGAATGAGAAGTTTAAAAAGGAAGAGATATGGGGTTACCTTGGAAGCACTAGACAAAGGGAAAAAACTCTAAGTGTTTCCTCTCCTCAAAACTTGGGTAATGAAGGATTGTATGGATCAGAACTACTGAAAATTGATAGCAAAGTAGGTGTAATGAAGTTTATTTTTCTGTTCTTCCATTGATTATATGCATAATTATGGTCAAATTAATTAATTTGTCCTGTGAACAGCCTGCTTACAACAAGGAAGAGTTCTTTGACACATTGTCAAAGGCCTCTTATAATAAGCACGAGTGTTTCAACACACTGTCTGGTAATACGCACATGCGTGGACCAAGGAACGGACCACCTAGGTTTTCTAATCGAATGAAGATGGATAACGAGGTCTGTTTTATTATTTTATTATTTTCACTGGATATTTTAATGTTATGTCAATACTTCATCTTACTTTGCAGACTTTTAGCAACTTCAACCAGAGACATTATGCTGGCTACGATGCTCATGATGAGACTTACAGAAGCCCTCACAATTGGGGAAGGGATTATAACCATGATGGAAGAGGAGGCGGTGAAGAGTATTATCCATATAAGCTTTGAGTTATGTTGCATGAAGAATAATGTGGGCATGTATTCCCTGGTTTTATAAAATCTAATGCAGGTTTATTATTTTCTTTCTGGTCAATGATTACATGTTCTCTTATCCTCATGAATACTATATTATTAAGCAGGAGGTTTATTACTAAACTATTTTCATTAGTTTCTCTTGTCAATTTCTCAGATTAGTGACATTTAATTTATGTTGGTAAAGCATTAGGCTTTATATGCATTTCTTTTTTGTGAACATTTTAGTTCAAGACTGTTACTACTTGAGTGAGATGTTTTTTTAGGAGCATTCCTTTTTTTATGGACTAAATAGTGATTTTGAAGAAATGTGTTACAGGAATAAATAAACACCCTCTGTATATTTGAAGTTTGAAATATGAGAGAAAGTAGAAGGCTCTTTCTTTATTATTGTTTCCTGATTCTCCTTATTTCTCAAGTATAAAAGAATGGTTTACAGTGTTTTGTTTTTTAGTTCTCTATGGTGGGTATACTTTGCTTCTTCATGAAGAAACTACTTTTGTTTGTAATCTCTATGTTGACAGTAGTAGTCCTCTTTAGATTGGTCCAAGATGTGCATTTGGGTACAATTTGGCATGTCTTGATGTTTAGAGCTACAACAGCTGATAGAATTGTTGAGCCAACGGCTAACAGGACTAGGATGGCCGAGCCAACAAAGACATCGTCCTTGACCAGGTAGGCAATCGCCGTCTAGCCATCCTTCCTTGACCGTAGGGCTGCACTTTGTTCATGCTTGTTGTGGCTGAACTTATTAACACCAATGCAATCCCAAAGCTGACCCTGCATACTTACAAAATATTATATATTATTAATGTTTATTGCATGCTGGATTATATTTATGAAAATTGACTTGTTTCCAGCTGTTATTATTGACTTCTCTAGAAGTCTATCCCCTTTTCAATGTAACATTAAATGATGTGTATCTAATTGTTTTTGTAAATAATCAATTAGATATTAGAAAGACCTCATTTAAAGATGCATGTTTCAGATTCAAACTTTCATTTCATTTATTTCTTGATGGTGATTGAAAAATAAGCAAATATGGTAGCTTATTACCATGAAAGAAACATGAAGATGATGGCAGGAACTGAACTGTTCAGCTCATCCTCGTCAGTCGTTTCTCTTTCTCCGGCGAAAGAAATTCCGGCAAGCAATGATGTTTACAAAGAAGTGAGCAGCGGCCAAAAAGATCAGAGCAGAAATTCCCAGTCCGGCGGCAGAACTTCCCGGCAAATAACAGAGGTTGTTATCCAATTTGAGATCATTTCTCTACATGAATTATTCATCCATCATGAAAAAACCCAAAAAGAGGATTATTAATAATTCATACCCAGAAGGAAGGAGAGAAAACAAATTAAGAAGATTCTGAGTGATCCAACTTAGTCTTGTTGACCTCACAGGCAATACAACTAGGAATGATTTGAAATATAATTTAATATTAATTATCTTATTCCATGTCAACTACTTCAGAAAATATAAAGTCTTAATAAGTGTAATTAATCTGTCAATGGATAATTAAGAGCTTGATCAAAGATTCTTCTTCTTGCAAATGAGATGAGATTAGAGATTATACTACACAATTTTTATTTCTTTTAATTATTCCTTACATTTAATTTCTTTTTTAAGATATATAATATTAAAATTAATAAATATAATTTAGTTTAATTGGTTTACTATATTTTTTATATGTCTTGTCCCAAAGTTTGGGATATTGTAAATAAATATTTTTTTACTTTTACAATATTTATGCTAAAATGAATCAAATTTGTTTTACTTTAAAATAAAATAAATAAATAAATAAAGTGTCTCTATTTCAAAGAGATGATTAAATAACAACATTCTGCTACCGGTGAGAAATTTGACCAATATGTTGCTGACCAAGTTAAGAATTAGTTATTCTTCAAGCAAAAATTAAAGATATAATTTTCTTATAACCATATTATAAAACAGATAATTATACAAAAAAGAGTGATTTAACAATAAAAAAAAATGGGTAATAAGTAATATATTCAAGCCTAGACAGCCAAAATAGACCTACAGTTTAACCCAAGAACAAGAGAAGTAAATTGAAGCTTAAAATTACTCCTCACATTTTCTGACTCATGAAATTTGCAGCAATAAGATCAACCAATGACATATAAATATGGATTCCTGCAAATGCAGAATCTATTTCAGCTTTCTACATTTAAATAAACAAATTATTATCATATATTTTTAAAATATATTATTTTCCAAATCAAACAAAATTATTGAAATAATTCACAAATTATTTCAATAATTCTATAATAAAAAAATGTCACATGCATATGTCTTTGTAACATTTAAAAAAAAAAAAATTAAAACTTGTTTTATTTGATCTGTTTATATTTTAATTATAACATTCTTAACCAATATTGAAATTGATCAAATTTTTACTTTAATTAGATCATTCTTAACCAATAATAAAATATATTAAAATTCTTTTAATTAATTTTCAAATAAATATATAAAAAAATAATCTACTTATAATTTTTTAATATTTTGGATATATTTTATATAAGTTGTTTTAAAAAAATATTTGAACATATTTAATTTCTATCAAATTATTGTTGACTATTCTATCAAATATCTAAACTATATTTCACAAATTAAAAACTAAAGATTTTTTTATAATTTTAAAAGTTGGGCAAGGAAAAATTGGGTTTTCACATATCCTTTAGATTTTGAATAACTTGTAAAACGGTCATTCGACAAAAAAAAAAAATTGTTCCAAGGTTTTATTTAGATTCAATTATTTTATTTATTTATTTGAATTAAGATTATAACAAACTAAATTATTTAGTATAGGATTTTAAATGTTATTAAATATATAATAAAAAACAATTAATGAGATATATAATTATTTTAAAAAAATCAATAACTAATATAAAAGTATTTGGAGAATTAATAATGTCGTCAATAATATATGAAAGCAAAATACACCACAAGTATAATCATCATGTATAATTCAAATTTAATTTATAAAATGAGGGTCCCTTAATCTTAAGATATGTCAGCAAAGTATGACGTGATGAGTAGAGATTGTTTGGATTGAGAACTTAATGGGAGAAAATAAAAATGGTTGTTAATATTTTTGAGGAGATGAAATTTTTATTATTTTATTATTTTTTTTATAAAAAGACGGAAAAGTATTAAAATGTAATGTATAAATAAAAATGAAAAGTAATAATTTAATAATCAAATGCATATGTATATGAATAATTAGAAATCTGTCTGTCTGAAAATGGTTTATGGGTTATTAGAACTATCTTAACTAATGACCTATAAACTTAGTTAATAAAGTTTTAATGACTTATAAATTTTGTTTTAATAACTCATAAATTTAATTAAGAAAGTTCTAATGATCTATAAATTATAAATTCTGTTTAACAAATAAAATTTTAATGGATTTATTTATTTATTCAGAAAATGACATGAATCGTTTTTTTCCGAATATCTACATATAAATTATTTGTGATTTAAAATAAATATAAAAAATTGATAAAAATAAATTTCTTAACTAATGACCCATAAACTTAGTTAACGATGAATAGTATTAAATTATTTTAAAATGGTTGAAGAGAGTTTATGGGTCATTAGAATTTTCTTAACTAAAATTTTCTCACTCATTAATTATTTTCAGTATTATAGTTTATTATTAATATTTAAATAAATAATAATAGAGACATAACAAATTAAATTAACAAAAAAATAAAATAATTATACTATATATTAAATTATAAATATATAAAAAATATTAATTTAATTTTATCGTAATTTTTTTGATATGGTATTTCATGTAAAAAATTAAAGCACATATATATAATTTTATATATATATATATTTTGAGGCGTTGATACGGGAAACGAAACTGGGGGAACGAATCCCTCAGCGAATTCCAGTGGCAGGACACGTAGGTTAAAAAATAATTTTTTGTTTTGTTTTTTTTTCACTTAGGATAATTCCCCCTCATTTTAAACCCTCTCATTTCCTCTTAAATTTTATCTCTCTTCAATCTATCTCCTCTCAAAGCTCAAACGGCAACGACCTCTCATCTCCGCTCAAAGCTCAAACTGCCTTTCATCTCCGCTAAAACCCTCCCTCTTCAATCTATCTCCGCTCAAACCCTAACTCTAAGTATCTACTGCTATTCAAACAAAATCCACTCAAACCCTAATCCTAAGTATCTGGTGATCTTCAAACGAAATCTACTCAAACACTAATTCTAAATATCTGATGCTCTTCAAACGGTATCCGCTCATCTGCTTCTTTTATTCAACTTCTTTTTCAAACGTTAATAAACTTCTTCTTCTTGAAACGTTATTCAACTTCTTCTTCTCCTATCTATAAAATGTTTTGTTACTAATTAGCATTTGGTTATTGTTACAGTAAGTATGTCAACAATGACAGAGAAGAACAGTAAGACTTTAGGTAAAAGGAAATCTTCAGATAGAGATGAAAGGTAATATGAACTTATCGTTGTTGTACTGTTTTCATATACTATGTTGTCCATTGTTGATAAATATTAAGCTTAAACTGTTAATATTTTGTTGTATTGTGTGTTAGACTATGTTGTCATGTGTTTTTAGTTATGTTGTCCTGTGTTTTTAGTTATGTTGTCCTGTCGATTACAATAATAGTGTCTTCTTTTTTATTTTGCAGAAAATTTAGTGGGGTGGTATATAACAGGAAGATTATCAAGAAGAATGTTGCTCGCTCTGACCCCCTACTAGTGCTTGCGAAGGCTGCTTCTAAATCCAAGACCACAACTCCATCAAAAACAATACAACCTGAGTCTAAGAATTATCGGATGAACATAACATACAAGACCATAAAGTTGTATGAAACCAAATTATCCGAAACATTAATGTAATGGTTTCATGTTAGTAGAATTAAAACATTTACTTGTTGTGAAGCAACAATTTGTACTTAACGCTTTAATGTGAAACAACAAATCGTACTTAACAATTACTTGTTGTAGAAATACAATATTTATGTACTCATGACAACATAATAATAAACACATGACAACATATTACAAAATAAAGTACAACATGGTATAAGACACGGGACAACATAGTATTGGACAAATGACGACATAATTTTCGACACTAACGACATCTCAACCTTTGGAATTTTGTCTTCGGTACATTGTGATGGTGCTTCATCCATAGGGCTACACAAGAATACAAAAAAGAGAAATCAACACAAAGAATACATGACAACACATGAACAACTTATTACAGTAATACCGGACAACATATTGGATAAAACACATGAAAATATAGTTTAAAACACGGAACAACATATTACAATAATACAACTGACAATAGAATATTAACATTTCGAGTAACTTAAATATTTACAACACATGACACCAGTGTATAAAAATACAGGACAACTTAGTTTAGGACACGAGACATCATAGTTTAAAACACGGGACAACATAAAACAAAACAGAGGACAACACAAGACAACAAAAATATTAAAAATTTTACACAGGTTTTTAAAAGCAACAGAATATTAACAGTCTAACTACATAAACAACAAAAAGATATACCTATTTATGTCCCCAGTTGTTGGTAGGTTATTTTTAGAAATAAACGACATCCGAACCTTGAGAATTTTGTCTTCGGTACAAGGTGATGATGGTTCGTCCATAGGGCTACATAAGACAAAAAAGAGAAATCAGCACAAAGAATACATGACAACACATGAACAACATATTATAGTAATATATGACAACGTATTGGATAAAATGCAGAAAGACATATTGGATAAAACGCATGAAAACGCAAAAAAAATTAGTTTAAAACACAAAACAACATATTACAATAACACAAATGACATCAGAATATTAACATTTCAAGCAACTTAAATATTTATACGGGACAACATAATTTAAGACACGGGACATCATAGTTTAAGACACAGAACAACATAGAACAAAACAGAGGACAACACAAGGCAACAAAAATATTAACAATTTTATACAGGTTCTTGAAAACAACATAATATTAACAGTCTAGATACATAAATAACAAAAAGCTATACCTATTTATGTCCCCGATTGTTGATTCCTACTCATAACAATCACAAAATAACAGAAAACGTGAATCTATTGAAACAAACAGAAGAACAATAAAACAATGAAAAAAGTAAAGTATGATGGCAGAGAAGATATACCATTAGAAGAAGAAACTAAACGGACAGTTGGACAGTGACGAAGACGAATCTAAACAAAACGCAGATCTCCAAAAGTAGTGATCTATTCAAACGAACAAAAGAACAGTAAGAAGTACCACGACGAGGATGAAGACGAATCTAAAGAACGGAATGAAAAGAAGCTAAACGGAGATGATGAAGACGAATCTAAAGAATGGAAGGAGAAGATGATAAACAACGTGCCGACGAGGGTGAAGAAAGGGTGAAGAAAATGGAAGAATAAGAAGAATGAGGGTTTTGTTTAATAATAAGCGGGAGATGAGAGTTTGCTAGAAAGAGAAAATGTAATTTTTTCTCTTTCCTCCATGGCATGCCAGGTGGCTTCGCTCAAGATTTCGTTCCCCAATTCGTTCCCAATATCATTTCCCATATATTATATATATATATATATATATATATATATATATATATATATATATATATTTTAAATACGAATTAATTATTAACTCAAAATAAAATTAAGAAAAATAAATAACGAGAGAAACAAAAGAATTAATTAAATTATAATAGTGAAAATAATAAATACTTTTCATTTTTTTTATATTAACCATATTTAAAATATGACATTAAATTACATGTTTCAAAGATATTCTAGTCATATTATTTAATACATGAAAACAGTGTTCTCTAATATTTATATATATATATATATATATATATATATATATATATTAAATACAATTAATTATTAATTTATTGAGAAAAAAACCTAGTTACCACTATTTTTTAAATATTTTCAGAATTATTAATATTATTTTCAGAATTATTATTAGAATTATTATTATTATTATTTTTATAATTATTATTATTATTAGAATTATTATTATTATTATTATTTTCATAATTATTATTATTTTCATAATTATTTTATTAATATTATTTATTATATTTATTATTATTGTTATTATAATATTTATTATTATATTTATTATTATTATTATATTAAGAATTATTAATATTATTATTATTTAATTTATGTTCAGAGTTATTATTATCATTATTATTAGAATTATTATTTTCAGAATTATTAATATTATTATTTTTATTTTTATTTTTCAGAATTATTATTATTATTATTTTTATTAATATTATTATTATTTTCAGAATTATTAATATTATTATTATTTAATTTATGTTCAGAGTTATTATTATTATCATTATTATTAGAATTATTAATATTATTATTATTTTCAGAATTATTAATATTATTATTATTATTTTTATTTTCAGAATTATTATATTAGAATTAAATTTTGAATCTGAATCATGTATTTTCTTTTAATAATGATTTTCAGAATTATTATTATTATTTTTAGAATTATTATTATTATTATTTTTATTAATATTATTATTATTTTCAGAATTATTAATATTATTATTATTTAATTTATGTTCAGAGTTATTATTATTATCATTATTATTAGAATTATTAATATTATTATTATTTTCAGAATTATTAATATTATTATTATTTTTTTTTTTTCAGAATTATTATATTAGAATTAAATTTTGAATCTGAATCATGTATTTTCTTTTAATAATGATTTTCAGAATTATTATTATTATTTTTATAATTATTATTATTATTAGAGTTATTGATATTATTTTAAAATTTATTATTCTTATTTTCAAGAATTATTAAAATTAATAATAATATTATTATTTTCAAAATAATAATTATTATATTTATAATTATAATAATAATAATAATAATAATTTTAATGACAATGATTAGAAAATGAAACTAAACTAAATTAACTCATATTAATTATAATCGAACTCATTAATTAACTCAAACTAACTCAACTAACTATCGATTAATCGAACTCATTAATTAACTCAAACTAACTCAACTAACTATCGATTAATCGATCCATTATCATAATACATATAAATAATTACTAATATTATTATTATTTTCATAATTATTTTTAGAAATATTTTATTAATATTATTATATTTATTAATATTTTATTAATATTATTATATTTATTAATTTTGTTATTATCATTATTATTATTATTATAATTATTATTATTTTAAGAATTATTATTATTATATTTATTAATATTGTTATTATTATAATTATTATATTTATTATTATTATTTTCATAATTATTATTATTATTATTATTATTATTTTCTGAATTATTATTAGTATTAGAAATATTATTATTATTGTTAGAATTATTATTATTATTAAAAATATTATTATAATCATACTAATAATAATTATTAATTATTATTATTTTCAGAATTATTATTATTATTTTTTTTCATAATTATTTTTTTAATATTATTTATTAATTTTATATTTATTAATATTTTTTTATTATATTTATTATTAATATTTTCAGAATTATTATTATTATTATTATTATTATTATTATTTTCATAATTATTATTATCATTATTATAATTATTATATTTATTATTTTCAGAATTATTATTATTATGTTCATAATTATTATTATCATTATTATTAGTATTTTTATTTTCAGAATAATTATTATTATTACTTTAATTATTATTATTTTCATAATTATAATTATTATTATTGTATTTATTATTAATATTGTTTATTATTATATTTATTATTATTATAATTATAATTATTAATAATTAATATTATTTATTATTATTATATTTATTAATATTGTTATTATTATCATTATTATATTTATTATTATTATATTCAGAATTGTTATTATCATTATTATTATTATTTTCAGAATTATTATAATTATTATTTTCAGAATTATTAATATTATTATTATCATTATTATTTTCAGAATTATTAATATTTTTATTTTTTATTTTTAAAATAATTATTATTTTCAGAATTATAATTATTATATTATTATTGTATTTATTATTATATTTATTATTATTAATTATTATTATATTTATTAATTAAAAGTTTATTTATGTATTTTATTAAAATTATATATGTATATTAAATCTACCAATTCATTTCTTTTATGTGACAATAAATAATTAAATAAAGAATAAGTATTATCATATTCTTTTTTTTATGATATTTTTACACATATTGGTTATTAAAGTTTAATTTATTAATTTAGTGTGATTTTCATAAGTTAAAATGTGTAGAAATCTTAATTTTGATGTCTTCATTTTTATTCTAGTGTCTTTATTAAGGAGGCCATGGATGATTGATAGTGTTAGATAAATTCAGACCGGTTCAAATAAACCTAACTTAAATAAACTTCCTATGCAGGAACAAGGAACCGGACCGGATGAACTAAAGGTACCTAACCGGTCAAGTCACCATACCGATCAAGAGTATTCGGAACGTGACCGCACAAAGAAAGGATCGGCCAAAGCCTAAAACCAGATTCATCAAACAGCCGATCAGCCATAAGAGAGAGATAACCGGAAGAAGTCCGGTTACATCATACCTAAAGACCTTCGGCCAAGTCAAATGACCGGCCAGTACAAGAAGACATTTCGGGTATCTGTTGAGAACGATACCAAAGGAACAGACTGAATACTTCCATATCCATGCAAGTTTGAGGAAAGACTGTAGGCTGCAGAAGACAGTACTACCGGATCCTTCCACTTCGGGATAAGGCGGAAAGGAAATCTTCCAAGTACAGACAACTGTCCAACAGACAGTGCCTACATCAAGTAAAAGACAAACCCGGCAGGTTTGTCTTACACACCGGAAGAACAGACCGCCAGGTCTGAGACAACACCAGGTCTGAGGATTGACCGTCAGGTCTGAGGAAACGACCGCAGGTCTGAACATCTGAGACACTGAATCACTGCGCCTCTGATCAGCCAATCAGATTCAAGGCAATGAAATATGATCGTTGGCATATTTCACCTATAAAAGGAGGCAGTTGCAGAAGAGTAAATGCGTGAGACATCAAGGGGGACTTAAGCGGAACATACATTGAGATAACAAGCTCTAAGAGCATTTACTATAAGAGTGTGTTATTTTACAAAGCCTAAGTGTTAAAAGTTAGAGTGTGTTCTACAATTTCGGTATAAATTGTAAGAGTGTTATCAAGCAGGAAATAAGTCTCGATCGGATTGTATTTGTATTCCTTAGTGAATATCCTTCTCGCGGTTTCGAGAGGAAGGGGTGACGTAGGAGTTTTATCTCCGAACATCCATAAAATCTGTTGTGTTATTTACTTTCTGCCGGCTTCATTATATAACCGACTGACTTAACCATACCGCTCCAAACCGACTTTATACTAACCATACCGAATATCCAGATTACCAAAACCGACCCACCATTTCCAAATCTCCATCATTCGAAACCAACCGTGCCTATCATACAAGCGTGCCGCTTCAATCTGAAAGCAAACTTCTTCCGCGCTTGAACCTAGTTCAAGGGTTTGTGACAGGTTGTGTAGTATTGAAACCCCGGTGTTAATCTCTAACCGGATTAACTACCACCCTACGAGTGAGAACCGCTAACCGGTCCAACCCCCGGTCCACCAGCGGCGATCTAGATCCTAACAATTGGTATCAGAGCAGTTAGTTTCAATACTCAAGCAAGCATGTATCAAGATAGGCCTCCAATGCTAGAAGGTGATGACTTTGCCAACTGGAAGGCACACATGCACCTACATCTAGTCACCTTGGATGATGAAATGGAATCCATTCTGACCGAAGGACCGATATTCATTGATAAAGATAGAAAAGAATGGACGGCTGAAGATAGGAGAAGGAATAATCTGGACAACCATGCAAGAAACCGGATCTCCAACAGCGTGGATAGAAACACATACTGCAAGATCAGAGATTGCAAAACCGCGAAGGAGACATGGAACACGGTCATCCAGATCTTTGAAGGAAATGAAAGAACAAAGGAGAACAAAATAATGGTAGCCACACAAAGGTTTGAGAGCATCAAAATGAAACCAGGAGAAACTATGAAGGAATACAGTGACAGGTTCACTGGTGTGTTAGATGAGTTAGCAAATCTGGGCAAGAAGTATGACAACAAAGAGGTCATCATGAAGGTTTTGAGATCTCTTCCAAGTGCTTGGGACATAAAGACAATGGTCATGAGAGAATCAAAGAGCCTACGTAAGATGAAACTATACGACGTATTCGAAGATCTTAAGGCATATGAGTTCGAGATGAAATCCAGAACTGAAGAGGAAGTCTCGGCCTCAACATCAACCAGAGCATTGATCACATCTACGGAACCGGCTGCACCTGCTCCTGCACCTACACCTACACCGATACCGATCCCCGCACCTGCACCGATCAGAACCGCCGAACAGTTCACTGAGGATGCCATGGCAATGCTTGCACAGAAATTTGGGAGGTTCATGAAAAGAAGCCAACCTACGAACAACTACTATGGTGACAAATCCAATGTAAGATGCTATAACTGTAACTGTTTGGGACATTTTAAGTGGGAATGCAGGAAACCAAGGAGAGATAGCCAGAAACCGGATTACCAAAATAACCGGAACAACTATCAACAAATCGGTGAAGGAAGTGAGGTGCCGAAAGCACTGATAGCCGACGATGGAGGAAGTCTATGGGCTCACAGTGACAGTGACGATGACCTCACATGTCTCATGGCAAATGAGAAACAGGTATTTGACTCTCCTTGTGAGGAATTTACTAAAGATGAGTTATACAATGCATTGAATGACATGGTAGAAGAATATAAGAACCTATTGACCATGTTACCTAAGCAACTCAACCTTATAACCGATCCTATAATACCGATTCCAATAGAACCAGAGGTGCTCATCATAACCAAACCGGAGGTCATGCAATCTGATGATACCCATACTCTAGACACCGAGTTAGATTCTAAGACCGAACAACCTAGTGAACCGACTAGAGAACTAACCGAGGAAGAGAATGCCCGATTTCAATATACGATGCCCGCCTATAGGAGATCTAGCGATATAGTAAAGAATATGAATAAACAATACAAGCATCCTCGTTGTAAGAATGGCTTAGGATACACAGAGAATAGATCTAAAGACCGAAAACCCATATGGAAAGCAAAGCTCACAAAAGGAAACCTTCCCTTTATAAAATTTCTGAAGAGCACCTGTACAGCTGAAGAAGAGGAGACCGCATATTATAGGGAAGAAAAGCTAAAATACGACTATGTTGGTCCAACCGATTCATGGCTTGACCTTGAGAAAAGAAAAGTCGAAATCCTCAAATATAAGAAAGATTTCCCTGAACCGCGTAGGTCAAACTACAGATCACCGAACCAAAGACCATCACCGTTTAGGACATTTGAAGGAAAACCGAAATATACCAGACCAAGTGTCAAAAGGACAGTTAAAACCCTAGCAAAGAAGACCGTCCGATTTATCAAAGTTTGGGTACCTAAGGGACTAACCACATGTGGACCCAAGTAAATGTGGGTACCAAACAGTTGTAAATATGTACATTTTACAGGACCCAAAGAAGCGGCTAGGAAACTCCGAATGGTTCTTGGACAGCGGTTGCTCCAGACACATGACCGGAAATAGCAATTTGCTAACCGACATCAGATCAGTAACTGGTGCTCTAATCACCTTCGGTGACAACTCAAAAGGTAAAACTGTGGGCAATGGTAAGATTGTCCATGGTAACCTAACTATTGATAACGTACTTCTAGTTGAAACATACGTTTTAATCTACTTAGCATTAGTCAGATGTGTGATGCTGGATACACTGTAGAATTTCTTAAACATGCATGTTTAGTTAAGAACTCTCAAGGTATTGTACTACTAACCGGAAATAGGATAGGTAACATCTATAAGGTAGACTGGAAAACTAGAATAGAATATCTTATATGCATGATAGCTAAGACTGATCAAACCTGGCTATGGCATAAGACTAAACCATCTAAACATGAAAACCTTAAACTACATTCGTGGTAAGAAACTAGTTGAAGGTATTCCTGATATAGTATTTAACCAGGATAAGGTCTGTTCAGCATGCCAAATGGGTAAACAAACTAGGTCATCCTTTAAGAGCAAAGGAAACATCCAATCTAGCCGATGTCTAGATCTTCTTCACATGGATTTATTTGGACCGATTCAGGTCATTAGCCTAGGAGGTATGCTTTACACCATGGTAGTTATTGATGATTATTCTAGATATACATGGGTAATATTTCTACCATCCAAACGTGAAACTGTATCAAACCTGATCACGCTTCTTAAGCGTTTGCAAAATGAGAAATCAACTCGCATTAACAGCATTCGAAGTGATAGAGATACCGAATTTACTAATAGCACATTAACTGCATATCTTGATGAATCCGGCATCAGACACGAGTTGTCTAGCGCTAGGACTCCTCAACAAAATGGCCTGGCCGAGAGAAGAAACCGGACCCTCAAGGAAGCCGCACGGTCTATGATAGCCGATTCCGGCATTGCTCAGAAATTTTGGGCTGAGGCTATCAACACTGCATGCTATACACAAAACCGATCATTGATAAACAAATTTCACAACAAAACACCGTATGAGGTTTATTTTAACAGAGTTCCTAAACTTAAATACCTTAGGATTTTCGGTTGTAAATGTTATATTCATATAAATGGTAAAACCCAACTCACCGTTTTTGATGCAAAAACCGATACCGGAATCATGCTAGGTTACTCGGCAGTAAGTAAAGCATATAGAGTATACAATAATAGAACTGCAACCATGGAGGAAACAATTCACGTTGTTTTCGATGAATCGGTTGAAAGCAATACTGCTTCATGCTTTGATCTACACAACAGATTGGTAAATAACGATATTCATTCTGACAGTGAAGATGAGACTCCGGTCTTCAGGCGATTTGTCCATGACCAAATGGGTAATATCGAAACCCAACCGGATCAAGCTGTTCCACAACAGGAAGCTGACACTTCGGTCCAATCCGAGGGAGCCGGTCAGTCTGACAATCTCGGTCAGCCTACCGACATATCTAGCCTTGATCAAATAAACGGTAATTTGGTAGACATCCCTGAGCTGAATCTCAGAAGAAACAGTAAACATCCTCCTGAGCAAATTATAGGTGACCCTTCAAAACCTGTTCGAACTAGGAGTCAACTTCTGGAAGGATATTTTAACTCTGCTTTCATATCCCAGATTGAACCGAAAAGAATAGATGAAGCATTGTCAGATCCAGATTGGATCTTGGGAATGCAGGAAGAGCTAAACCAGTTTGAGAGTAGTAAGGTCTGGTACTTAGACCGAAGGATCAATCGGTCATAGGAACAAGATGGGTATTCAGAAACAAACTCAATGAGGACGGTTTGGTCACGAGGAACAAAGCCAGATTAGTGGCTCAAGGCTACAAACAGGAAGAAGGCATTGACTTTGAAGAGTCATTTGCCCCTGTAGCTAGGATTGAAGCCATTAGAATTTTTCTTGCATTTGCGGCTTTCAAAAACTTTAAGGTTTTTCAAATGGATGTTAAGAGTGCATTTCTGAACGGTGACCTACGTGAGGAAGTGTATGTTGAACAACCACCCGGTTTTAAAAATGCTGCATTTCCAAACCATGTATACCGGCTAAACAAAGTTTTATACGGTCTAAAGCAAGCACCTAGAGCCTGGTATGATACACTAACCGCATTTCTATTAGAACATAATTTCACCATCGGTTCAGTGGATAAGACATTGTTCAAATTTGAAAAGAAGGAACATATCCTACTTGTTCAAATCTATGTAGATGATATCATTTTTGGTTCAACCGATCCTAAATTATGTGATAAGTTCTCAAAAATGATGACTGACAAGTTTGAGATGAGTATGATGGGAGAATTAAGTTTCTTCCTAGGTCTTCAGGTCAAACAACTCAAAGAAGGAACATTCATCAGTCAACCTAAATATACCAAGGAGCTGCTAAAGAAATTTGGAATGGACACTTGCTCCTCGGCGGCTACTCCAATGAGCTCATCCATTAAATTGGACAGAGATGATGAAGGCCAATCGGTAGACCAGATTGCATACCGGGGCATGATCGGCTCTCTCCTATACTTAACAGCGAGTAAACCGGACATTCTGTTTGCAGTTGGTGTTTGTGGGAGATTCCAAGCAAATCCCAAACAATCCCATTACACAGCCGCAAAAAGGATACTGAAGTATCTGAAGGGCACACCTGATGTCGGCCTGTGGTACCCAAAGGACTCGTCTTTCAATCTAACAAGCTACTCAGACGCAGACTATGCAGGCTGCAAGATTGACAGAAAGAGCACCAGCGGAACATGCCAGTTCCTTGGTGACCGGCTTGTTTCATGGCATAGCAAGAAGCAGACATCGGTGGCCACGTCCACTGCAGAAGCAGAATACTTGGCGGCCGGAAGTTACTGCTCTCAACTCCTATGGATCCAACAGTAACTGAAGGACTTCGGTGTCATAGCCGAAGAATCCCCGATCTTTTGTGATAACACAAGTGCCATAGCGATTACCTACAATCCGGTTCTTCACTCCAGAACCAAACATATCGACATAAGGCATCACTTCATTCGGGAGCATGTCACGCTGAAGCATATCCGGCTGGAGTATGTACCGACTGATCAACAAGTAGCCGATATCTTCACAAAGCCTCTACAGGAAGCTAAGTTCTCTCAATTCAGACTTACTCTCGGTTTAACCGACATTAGTCAGATCCTTCCTAAGGATGCTTAAAGGAAAACCGGCTTAGACAGATAAAACAGGTAATTCCTCCTAAGATGTTGAATTTTGAATCCTCAGGGTGTCTGTGGAAGAACCGCCCAGTTCATCAGACAGAGTAAACCGACCGGCTATTTGGTGGATACACCAACTAACCGCATCGGGATGAACAACTAATGACTGACCGGTTTGGAAGCAAGTCACTCTAGACTATTTGAATTTCACAGATGTGGAACAACTACCAATGTTTGTAGATATCTGTTCTGAAATGTTGCTTTTTCAAATAAAATTGGTCGCGCCTAAAAAGACGTGAAGATCTTTTGATATCTTTCATAGTCCAGGCCTATGACCGACACCTAGACTGCAAACATGCCTATTTTATGCAAACTCTCTTATCCTACAGTTAATACACATCATTTCATTTATTGCCTGGACAATAGGATAGTCCCTAAACTAGTATTTAAGAGAGGCAAACATTCACCACAATACTCACAAGTCACAAGAACTCTCTCTCACTAAGGCAAAAATGTCTCAGTTTCCTAACATCCTCCAAGTCGATTTTCGATCCTGCTCAACCACTGAGCAGTATGATATATACAAAATGATAAAATCATTGGAGGAAACCGGCCTTGAGAGTTTCCTATGTGCTAAGCACTCCATCTATCCGGACTCCGTTATGGAGTTCTTCCACAATGCAAGGGTATTTCGGAGCACCCCCCACTTTGACACCCACATCCAGTCCAAGGTGGGAGGTATCGTTTTCGATTTCACTGAACGGGACTTTGCTAGGTGTCATGGCCTGCCAAGGCACGGGTTGACAGATCTGGACATCCCTGGGGATGTCAAAGCCGAAGTCTGCGTGGCCTTTTCTCGGTCGGACGAACCGATTGAGGACCACGGGGCAAAATCATGTTTGAGAGCTGAATATCAGCTTCTAAACGATGTGCTCGGGAAGAGCATCTTTGGTAGGGATGTTACCAACACCTACAATGTCTCTACTTTCAACATGATGGCGGCCATCACCACCAGCACTCCAGTCAACTGGTCCAGGGTGCTCTTCGATATCCTTATCTGGATGATCGGCATCCAATCAGTCGGCTTCATTCCCCAGATAAGCTGTCTCCTCGTAGAACTTGGAGTACCGACCTGTCCCGGCGAAGGTCTGCACCAAGCTCAGGTCCTCACCAAAGAAGTAACCGACCCTTTCTACAGACGGTTCGAGAGAGCCTGGAGGAGAAGAAACCGCCAGAACGATGACGTCAGCCCCTATGCACCCTAAGTCACTCATTCCTACATCCGGTCATTTTGCTTCATGCACCGGGTGTATTTTTCACCAACTCTAGTTTGATCATGTCGGCTTCGCTTGTGTCTTTTTCGGCCTTATCTATGATTCTCTTGTTTTCATGTTTTTCTCACTATCCCTTATGCCATTTTCGGCATTGTCCTTGTACTTCTCGGTTTTAATCTAATACACTATCGGCTATGTTTTAAGTGTATTTAATGAAATAACCATAATTAATGGAATAACTCCCAACCACCCACACATTTAAAACCCAACTAATTTGGTTACTTTCCAACAAATACTTACCTCGGGCTTTGTAAACCGCCGCTTCCCCATGTGCCTTGAAAAGGGAAAGATTCTTTTCTTTAATAAAACAAAACTGACCATCAATGCTTAGATTTTCCCTCCAAAACCGACCCTATATAAGGAGTCATTCTCTTCTCATTTCATCACATCCGAAAGTACAAAATCACTTTCTCTTCTTTCTCTCTCAATATCGTAATCATGCCGAGCCGAACTTTGGGAAACTTTCTAAGCATCGATTTCAACTCATGTATGGCAGAATGGGACGGTAACCATACAAAGAAAAACATGTTTGAATCCCTTATTGATACCGGCCTTCGAACCTTCCTCGAAGAATCCGGTCCCATACTGATTGAGGATGTCAAGGCATTCTTTAGAAGTGCCTGCATTAGGGGCGACTACATTGTCTCTACGGTAAAGGACCACACCTTCTGGCTTGATGAAGCCGAATTTGCCATCCTTCTCAATCTGCCCAGAGAAGGGTTCTCTGATTTCCCGACTATGGAGGGAATTGATGCTTTCTACTATGGACTACTCTTCTCTGCGACCCTTGATCCAGTGGAAACCTATGGATTAAAAACCCGCCTCGGTCGCAATGCTCAGCTCCTTCTTGAAATTGTCACTCGGTCCATTCTGTGTCAATCCCCAAATCAGCGGTATTCAAAGAACACCTACAACATCATGACCCACATCTTCCACAAAACGACCATCAATTGGCCAGCGGTCCTCTTTCAAAACTTGAAGAACATGGTGCTGACCAAGAAAGGTCTCGGTTATGCACCTCACATCAGCAAGTTGATTCTCAAGTACCGGCCAGAGTTTGGACCGGGTACACCGGCATCCCCTTCAAACATTCTTGATGCAAATGCGGTGGAAGAGAAGTTCTCCAGAATGGTGTATACTTCTTAAGTACCTATTTTTCGTATCACTCTTTCGGCTCTCTCTCTGTACTGTCTCTTGAATAAAATATCATTTTAGTTTAAATGACCGAGTCTTCTTAAATTCTTTGAACACTTATCTAACTAACCGGTCCACACTTTAAATCTATAACCGCGTACTTATCCGGTCTTATAAAATCTACTTAAAACTGTTAACACTCTGATCAATCAAAATGTCTGGATAGACTTCGAAACCGCTCAATCATTCGGCTTCAAAGAACATAATGCGTCATCCATGACATAGGCAAAAGGATTTTGGAGGGAAATCTCCCGCTCAAAGTTGCCGCCCACCGTTTCGTACTTTACCGCCCATGGTTTGGCGCCTTTTCATTTGGGAGGGAAAATTCCCGCCCATTCATGATGAGACGGTTGGGCTTCCAAACCGCGTCTATAAAAGGGACCCTTGGTCATTTTCTTTCATTCTCACACGAATTCACTTTCTCTCTCTAAGCTCTCTAAACTTTTTGAAGCGGTTCTTTCATTCTCAAAATGGGTCGTGATTCGGCATTGTTCAGACTTTACTCTCAGGTGGATTTCGAGGAAATCCGGCTGAATGGTACGACCGAGGCAAAGATAGTTATTGACCGATTAATTAAAACCGGTCTGGGATATTTCCTCGACGGTCCCCATATTATATACAAGGAAGCGGTCGAAGAATTCTTCAATACCGCAACCATCGCATACGACAGGATCATTGCGACGGTCTGCGGTTCCCAAATCGAGCTCACCGAAGATTTGGTGGCCGAAAGCCTGCGCCTTCCAAGAACCGGTCAGGATGCAACGGCAGAAATAGAACCGGAAATCTTTGAGGCAGCTTGCCACATTCTATCAGCATCTAAAGAGCCGATCGCAACATCCGGGAGTAAACAAATGTTGAGGCCGGAGTTAATCCCGGCATGTGACATCTTCGCAAGGGCGATTCAGGCGAGGGGAGGAAACTTCAGCAACCTCACCAAAGACAAAATCAAGATGTTGATCGGTCTGATGGAAGGAAAAAAGGTCAACTGGGCAAGATCTGTGTTCAGTAATCTAATGGACATGGTGAAACCGGATTCAAACCGGTCGTGGGGATACGCCGTGCCTCTCGGTAAGATATTCATCCACTTAAATATCAACCTCGGTCCCGGCACCGTTCTCGCAAAACGATGCCTCATTAGATCAAGGTAGTTCCTTGAAAGAACGCAGCCGGCCTCCAGTGCCACAGGTGGCCGAAAGAAGAAAGCCGCGAAGAAAGATGCCCCGGCCAAAGCAAAGACCGGAGGAAAAGGCAAAGAAAAGACAACATTCTCAGACCCACCACAACAGCCAGAAGAAGAAGAGGAATGGGCCTCTGAGCATACCGAAACGGAAAGGACCGATGATAGAACGACCAATGACGACGATCAGTCGGTTTGGGGCCCAAACGATGCCGAACCAAACACTAATCCTGAGACCACCGAGGGTGGAGAAGGGATTGATAAAGAAGCCGATGATGAAGGCTACAACACGGAGAAGGAGGAGGCCGAGGAAGCAGAGGCCGATAGATTAGCCCAGAAAATCATTCAGGGCATCAACCAGCGAGCCGACGATGTTGAATATCTATACCTGGAGTGGCATGAACACCGGTTCAGTACAACATATAAAGAAATCCTACCGGACTTCTCGGGAAAGGAATGCTACGACAGATTGGAGGAAGTGGAGGTCCTGATGTTGAACCTCACAAAATCCAACACAATTCAAAAGGTACAAAGTCGAACTTGTCTCCTGATACCGAGGATGAAACTTCGGAAACTAAGAAAACGCATCCGGAAAATTAAGGAAGAGTTCAAAGAGACGGGATCGGTGGATACCGTGGCGCTGCGAGTGTTAACAAGGCTTGCAAATGTCAAAATGGAATTCCTTCAAGAAATCGAGCGGCTGGAAACGATATGCAGCCGAATGCAAGTACCGGTTTACACTGCTCCGGTAATCGACAGGTTTCCGGCTAACTATCCTACACCTCCAAGGGATGTTGAGGCACCAGAGGATGTTGAGGCCCCAGAGGATGTTGAGGCACAAATATTAGAGGATGTTAAGGTACCGATCTTAGAAAATGCGGTAACGATCTTAGAGGATGCAGCAGCATTAGAACTTCCAAATGAGAATGCCGCACCGATAGACTCCAGTGAGAGAGCCGATCCAGATCCCACCGAGCAATCAACTCCACCACCAGAAGTCACCGTTTCAGACCCTCCTAAAGAGTGGGTTAATGACCGACTTCAAAAGTTTGAAGCGTCAATATCGGAGCGGATTGATGACCGACTTCAAAAGTTTGAAGCGTCAATATCGGAGCGGATTGATGACCGACTTCAAAAATCTGAAGCGTCCATATCGGAGCGGATTGATGACCGCATACAAGAACACAACGTGTCCGAGCTTCAACCTTTCAAGGATAAATACAACGGAATAGTTGATTCGGCCGTGAAGTTCACCGATGTGACAAGGAAGCTTCTGGAAAAACATCAAGAACAACTTTCAGCAATCGGCATCGGTCTATGGGAAGAAGCGGGTGAGCGCGAGAAATGTGTTCAGCGAACCGCGGCTCTGGAGGAAGTGACCTCCAATTTCAAGAAAGATCTCGAACGGGTCGACACGACAATTAACCGGGTCTCCGATCTCGAGAAGACAAACGAGAATCTTATGGCCGAGGTAAAGGCTCTTTCAGAACAGATGGACGAACTTATAAAGGCCAAGGAGAACGCGGATGCCGCGGCTATAGAGGTTGATGCCCAAGTAGCTAAAAGGGTCCAGGATGCGCTGGACGCCGAAGCTAGCAAAGATAAGGAGGTGCCGCGATCGTCTCAACTGACCGAAGCGGAAGTGGAGGCCGAAAGAATAAGAAGAGCTGAGGCCTTATATCCAGGGTATGCTGCGAAAGTGGCCAATCAGGCTGCGGAGGATGCCGCACGGCTGGAAAGGGAAACACGAAGGCTGGCAGGCTATGCAAGGGAAAACGAGAAGAAAAAGAAAGCGGCCGCCTCCGTTTCAGCACCGAAGAAGAGAAAGAGGGAGGCTCCTAAGAGAGTGCGAATAGTCGAAATGCTCAACAGGGTCTCTGAACCGGTCATCACCGGTACATCGCAGCAAGCCGACCAAGTCGAGGATGAAGTTGAAGAACAACTGCGGTCCCGATCTAGAAGGCAACGATACTCCGAACCGACCGGTCAGCAGCAACCAAAGAAAAAGAAGAGCGCCTATGACTTCACGGACTCTGAATAGGGACTATCTTTCTTTTTAGCCTTAGTACTTCTATACATTTTGTCTTTTCCGGTCATCTATATATATAAATATATAAAGTTATTTTTGAATCCGGCCTTATTTTGCATTCCTACTTAGTTTTGATAATTTTAAATAAAATAATCAAAAAGGGAGAAATTTGTTAGATAAAAGATAAAGACCCTTCCAAAACTTTTCTCTCAAAACTTTTCGAAAATTCTCTAAGTCTTTTTCAAAAACCGGACAAACAAAACAACCGGCCTACGGTTGCAAACTTACATGATTTTGATAATTTTAAATAAAATAATCAAAAAGGGAGAAATTGTTAGATAAATTCAGACCGGTTCAAATAAACCTAACTTAAATAAACTTCCTATGCAGGAACAAGGAACCGGACCGGATGAACTAAAGGTACCTAACCGGTCAAGTCACCATACCGATCAAGAGTATTCGGAACGTGACCGCACAAAGAAAGGATCGGCCAAAGCCTAAAACCAGATTCATCAAACAGCCGATCAGCCATAAGAGAGAGATAACCGGAAGAAGTCCGGTTACATCATACCTAAAGACCTTCGGCCAAGTCAAATGACCGGCCAGTACAAGAAGACATTTCGGGTATCTGTTGAGAACGATACCAAAGGAACAGACTGAATACTTCCATATCCATACAAGTCTGAGGAAAGACTGTAGGCTGCAGAAGACAGTACTACCGGATCCTTCCACTTCGGAATAAGGCAGAAAGGAAATCTTCCAAGTACAGACAACTGTCCAACAGACAGTGCCTACATCAAGTAAAAGACAAACCCGGCAGGTTTGTCTTACACACCGGAAGAACAGACCGCCAGGTCTGAGGATTGACCGTCAGGTCTGAGGAAACGACCGCAGGTCTGAACATCTGAGACACTGAATCACTGCGCCTCTGATCAGCCAATCAGATTCAAGGCAATGAAATATGACCGTTGACATATTTCACCTATAAAAGGAGGCAGTTGCAGAAGAGTAAATGCGTGAGACATCAAGGGGGACTTAAGCGGAACATACATTGAGATAACAAGCTCTAAGAGCATTTACTATAAGAGTGTGTTATTTTACAAAGCCTAAGTGTTAAAAGTTAGAGTGTGTTCTACAATTTCGGTATAAATTGTAAGAGTGTTATCAAGCAGGAAATAAGTCTCGATCGGATTGTATTTGTATTCCTTAGTGAATATCCTTCTCGCGGTTTCGAGAGGAAGGGGTGACGTAGGAGTTTTATCTCCGAACATCCATAAAATATGTTGTGTTATTTACTTTCTGCCGGCTTCATTATATAACCGACTGACTTAACCATACCGCTCCAAACCGACTTTATACTAACCATACCGAATATCCAGATTACCAAAACCGACCCACCATTTCCAAATCTCCATCATTCGAAACCAACCGTGCCTATCATACAAGCGTGCCGCTTCAATCTGAAAGCAAACCTCTTCCGCGCTTGAACCTAGTTCAAGGGTTTGTGACAGGTTGTGTAGTATTGAAACCCCGGTGTTAATCTCTAACCGGATTAACTACCACCCTACGAGTGAGAACCGCTAACCGGTCCAACCCCCGGTCCACCAGCGGCGATCTAGATCCTAACAGATAGCGTTCTAAAGAATACTCGAATGAAGGAGGCCATGTGATAATGAAGGAGAATATTGACATGTTTCTTTAACCGAGAGACTACATCTATTATCAAGGAAAAAATATTTTCTCTTAAACTTATCGAGAATAAAAATATATTCGTGAATAATCTCTTAAGCAAAAAAGATAAATTTTGGAGGGAATCTTTGACTTCCAAAACTCCTTCCAAGGACAGTGCTCATCAACTCTCGTAGGGATAGAGCATTATAAATATAACTCGACTGAAATTTAGGAGATTCTTTCAAAGCAAAATTGTCCTTTCACTATGTAGAGATTGTCCAACCAATAATGAGTGAAATAAGTATCGGATGAACTGGTGAACTTGTATGCCCCTTTTTGTTAAAACTTCATAGGGATCATGAAAAATAATAGAAAGGGTGCTGCTAAGATACCACGGGTCAGTCCAAGAGAGAATCTTTTTATCGTTTCCGACAGAGTAGTGAAGGATGAAATGGAGGGATCTCCACAGTTTTGCGATGTGACCCCAAATACTATCCCAACAGTTAACTCTATTGGCTAAAGAGATCCATTCGAAGCCTCTAATATCATATATTTGGATTAAATTATTTTAGACCGTAAACTATTATCATTGTTATGGTATTTTCTTCCAATGTAGTGAATGGTTAAAGAATATAAGGTTTTTATTCTAAGTCTGCCCTCATGCTTATCCAACTTAATATTATTCTAGTTAACTAATTGAGAGACGCGTGAAGAACTATAATTATTTCAAAAATATTACTCATAATTGTCTCCATTCTTTTGTCTCGGCCACCGAAATGGGGAGAATAAACATCATATAGGTTGGGATAAATGAAAGAGTACTCTTGATAGCCTTCCGCCTTTTGATAGGAGATTACCCTTCCAATGGGTTAATGTTTATTCCATTTTCTCAATAATAGGGTTCCAACTATCAATACTTTAGTCTTTGCGCAAAAAAAAAAAGGCAGGGTTATTAGATGACAGGGATCCGATTTTGAAGCCCAACGTATCTGTCAACTGTCAACATCAACTGTCAACAGTCGAGTGTTAGGAATGTTGTCTTCAAAGAACATTTCAAATTTGTCTTTTTCGATACCAAGTCCCAAGCAAGTGTCAAAAAGAATGAGAATCCTTCCAAGGTAAATAAGATAATCATCGAACAAAAAAAGATGAGTGGTATTGCAAGGCCTCCTTGTAGTCCAAGCATGGGCTAAGCTGTATGATATTAGGAAAATACAGAAGTAAAAAAAAATTAATAAGGGTAACAATAAAACTGTCTAAATATATATATTTTTTTTTGTAATAATTATATTATTATATTTTTTAATTAACTTAAAAAAATAAATTATACAATATTTCTATTTATTTAAAGTACCCCAAACTTTGTAACAAGGTTTAACAGATAGTTAACCAATTAATCTAAATTATTATTTAGATATATATTCAAATATTTTTAAAATAATTAAAAAAATAAAATTTGAATAGTATAATCTATAATCTCATTTTATCTCATTTCATATGCAAGAAGAAGAATATTTGATCAAGCTCTTAATTATCCATTGGCAAGATTAATTGACTTTATATTTTCTGAAGTAGTTGTAGTTGACCTGGAATAAGATAATTAATATTAAATTATATTCCAAATCATACAACTTAGCTTCTAAAAGAAATAAAAATTGAGTAGCCCAAACCCCAATCTTTCCTAGTTGTTCTCTTTCTAAAACTCTCCAATTGCCATGGACAAGGACAAGATCCCTTTAGATTTGGGATTGATCTTGTTCCTAGGGATAATCTCTGCCTCCCTCTGTATTGCCTGTGAGGTCAACAAGACTAAGGTGGATCATTCAGAATCTTCTTAATTTTGTTTTCTCCCCTTCCCTTCTGGGTATGAATTATTATTATTATGTGATTCTTAAAACATAATAATCCTCTTTCTGGGTTTTTTCATGATGGATGAATAATTCATGTAGAGAAATGATCTCAAATTGGATAACAACCTCTGTTATTTGTCGGGCAGTTCTGCCGCCGGACTGGGAATTTCTGCTCTGACCTTTTTGGCCGCAGCTCACTTCTTTGGGAACATCATTGTTTGCCGGAATTTCTTTCGCCGGAGAAAAAGAACCGACGAGGATGAGCTGATCAGTTCAGTTCCTGCCATCATCTTCATGTTTCTTTCATGGTAATAAGCTACCATATTTGCTTATTTTTATATCACCATCAAGAAAGAAATGAAATGAAAGTTTGAATCTGAAACATGCATCTTTAAATGAGGTCTTTCTAATATCTAATTGATTATTTACAAAAACAATTAAATACACATCATTTAATGTTACATTGAAAAGGGGGTAGACTTCCAGAGAAGAAGAACCTTAACAGCTGGAAACAGGTCAATTTTCATAAATATAATCCAGCATGCAATAAACAATAATAATAATACTTTGTAAGTATGCAGGGTCAGTTTTGGGATTGCATTGGTGTTAATAAGTTCAGCCACAAGCATGAACAAAGTGCAGCCCTACGGTCAAGGATGGCTAGACGGTGAATGCTACCTGGTCAAGGACGGTGTCTTTGTTGGCTCGGCCATCCTAGTCCTGTTAGCCGTTGGCTCAACAATTCTATCAGCTGTTGTAGCTCTAAACATCAAGACATGCCAAATTGTACCCAAATGCACATCTTGGACCAATCTAAAGAGGACTACTACTGTCAACATAGAGATTACAAACAAAAGTAGTTTCTTCATGAAGAAACAAAGTATACCCACCATAGAGAACTAAAAAACAAAACACTGTAAACCATTCTTTTATACTTGAGAAATAAGGAGAATCAGGAAACATTAATAAAGAAAGAGCCTTCTACTTTCTCTCATATTTCAAACTTCAAATATACAGAGGGTGCTTATTTATTCCTGTAACACATTTCTTCAAAATCACTATTTAGTCCATAAAAAAAGGAATGCTCCTAAAAAAACATCTCACTCAAGTAGTAACAGTCTTGAACTAAAATGTTCACAAAAAAGAAATGCATATAAAGCCTAATGCTTTACCAACATAAATTAAATGTCACTAATCTGAGAAATTGACAAGAGAAACTAATGAAAATAGTTTAGTAATAAACCTCCTGCTTAATAATATAGTATTCATGAGGATAAGAGAACATGTAATCATTGACCAGAAAGAAAATAATAAACCTGCATTAGATTTTATAAAACCAGGGAATACATGCCCACATTATTCTTCATGCAACATAACTCAAAGCTTATATGGATAATACTCTTCACCGCCTCCTCTTCCATCATGGTTATAATCCCTTCCCCAATTGTGAGGGCTTCTGTAAGTCTCATCATGAGCATCGTAGCCAGCATAATGTCTCTGGTTGAAGTTGCTAAAAGTCTGCAAAGTAAGATGAAGTATTGACATAACATTAAAATATCCAGTGAAAATAATAAAATAATAAAACAGACCTCGTTATCCATCTTCATTCGATTAGAAAACCTAGGTGGTCCGTTCCTTGGTCCACGCATGTGCGTATTACCAGACAGTGTGTTGAAACACTCATGCTTATTATAAGAGGCCTTTGACAATGTGTCAAAGAACTCTTCCTTGTTGTAAGCAGGCTGTTCACAGGACAAATTAATTAATTTGACCATAATTATGCATATAATCAATGGAAGAACAGAAAAATAAACTTCATTACACCTACTTTGCTATCAATTTTCAGTAGTTCTGATCCATACAATCCTTCATTACCCAAGTTTTGAGGAGAGGAAACACTTAGAGTTTTTTCCCTTTGTCTAGTGCTTCCAAGGTAACCCCATATCTCTTCCTTTTTAAACTTCTCATTCATTGCTTCAAAATCAAATTCTTCAGTGAAAAACGACTGCAAAAACACATAAATTGGTTTCAGAGTAAACCATAAATGAACATAAAAAACAAGGAAGCAACTGAGTGTCCAGAAACGTAATGATTTTTTAATTGATAAATAATATAGTTATCAACACAAAAAGAAATATGGGAAAGATTAAGTCTCACTATAGGAAAAAAAAAAAAAAAAAAGCACATTAATCTAGGAAAGGGAGAGAAAGAACACAACAATCCTGGAAAAGGAAGAGCGGCCAAATGAATTTTAGTGAGTTCCTCTTTAATGATGCGATGTCATGCATTAAAAAAGAGTGGTTTCAATTTTAAGGGTTGATTTTACAAAAATGGTTCAAGAGCTCAATTCAATATTTTTTATAAAAAAATCCATCCTCCCACATTCCACCAGGAAAAATAAATGCAAGTTAGGCAAATAAATAGAATATTTTAAGAAATGTCCCATTCAGTAAGATCACCTTTAAATAACTGGCATAACTTGTGGATTGAAAAAAGATGGTATATTTATATAACTCTTTTAAATATTGTATATATTCCTTTAATTTACAGTTATATTAATATTCAAAAAGAAACTTGACATTTAGAGAAAGGGAATGGATTAACCAACCTGTTTTCCAGGGAGATTTGATGGCAAGAATGCCACTGGAACTTCTGGTGCAGTTATTGAAGATGAAGCACTAATAGAATCCATATTTTTCTGATCAACATAGATATTGTCCAAAGTTGACAGCACAGGAGGCCTAAGATGACCCAACTGATCTGTTGTTAAAAAATTCGGTCCTTCCTCAGACAATTGACCTGTTGTGAAGTCTGGAATAGGTGGAAATGAACTATAGGCGTACCCTAAATCAGCTTCAGAAACAAGTGGACATCCAATGCCTTGATTGAATGTAGAAAAAGAAGGCATGTCCACTGTATTACCAGTTAGTGGAGTGAGATGAGATGAAACAGATGTCTTTAAAGTGGATGGCATAGAGATATCAACCAGATTGTATTGCTCATTCGGATCGGGAGGAGGTTGCATATTAAACTGTACAGAATTAGCAGTAGGAAGGGAAGATGAACTGAATCCAATAGGATTTTGGAATAGACTCATTTCTTCATAAACCTGCACTGGATGAGGTGGAAGCTGATTCGTAGGCACTAATGGATTAGGTAGCTTCTGTATGTATGATTCACTAGTTGAGTTTCCATCAAATCCTTCGAAATAACGTTGTGGGGCAGCAGATGCAACATTTGCATTTGGACTTATTTGTAAAGAACTAACTTGACTAGAGTTAGTACCAGTTTGATGTGAAGCCAGTGTGACAGGATTGACCACCCTATTTTCTTGACTAAAATCTGGAGCTGTCATGGACCCACCACTACTAATGTAGGCCGATGATCTCAATGAACCTGCAGTCCCCCCCATGCTATGCGCTGACTGCAGATGAAACAAACAAGAACTGAGGCATGGATCTTTAGAATATTCTGAACTAGTATTATTCACATCAAGTGACTTCACCAAAAAACGAAAAAAAGCACCTGAATAACCACAGCAGGGTCGTCTATACTGGTATCCTCCTCAGGAGTAGGAAATGGCTTTACTTGCAAATCCTGAAATCCAATAGGATCCAAGAGTCCCAAACACCATAAGCATAAAATACTAATGCTCTTTTCATAGAGGTGAAATAAATAAGCTCATATACTTGAAAAGAAATAATAAACAGTTTTAGTTGCTGTATTAATCAAGGGTATTTCTCATGAACAGCGTAAGTACAGGGAAGACATGACATAAAAGGATGAGTTTCCAGGTATCTGATGGACTATGTAGAAGCTATCAAAACAGAAAAGATAACTGCATAAAAGAAACCATTGAGGTATACAGATAAGGTCTGAATATGGCCCCAGAAAAGATAACTGCATAAATGAAACCAATGAGGTATACAGATAAGGTCTGAATATGGCCCCCAAAAAAGCAGCCTACACCTTAGCTCAGAACTTCCCATCCTCAATAAAGAAGAAAAAGGCGTATACAATCAAAGGAATGTTACCAGGATAAAGTTATAAAAGGAACAAAAAATTCAGTTGTATAGGAGAACAAGTGTTGAAGTATGAATGACCTTGATGTCACATCCTCGAAATAGAATGTATTCGTAAACTTTATCACTAGGAGGTATTTGATGCCCATCTTTCTTTCTCCCCTCGGTTCCATAAGACCTCACTGTTGCAAAAGGCATAAGGAAAACTCATGTATATAAGGGTATAACCATTAAATACAATAAAATTCAATATGTACCAAAGATGAAGCCTACAAATGAAGATGAACAAGTAGATTGTGAAACACTAAATCAAAGCTTTATAAGTTTTTTTTTTGTTAATGACATCACCAAAGCCTTAGAAGTACGCCTATGAAAAAAGATCTGGATACAGAAGTATATAAATGTATAGAGTATATGTAAGTGCAGCCATTTCAGTTAGACATTGTTCTCTAGGAATAAACATCATTTTTATTGTTTCACTTGTATTGGCAGATGTTGGACTAGGTCTTTGTACATTGAAATTATATTTTTATAGCAAACTAAAGCATATCAACAAACACATTAAGGAGTAATGTGAGAGTAAAACATTATTACTCTGATATCCATGACTAATGAAACAACGTTAACTTTTGAAAAGTGAGTAATGAAACAATATTAATATGGACAATTAAAAAACTAATTGTTTAAGAGGAGTTGAACAAACAGTTTCCTGTTTTGCAATCAGGGTAAAGGGTTTAATTGTTTTGTTACAGTCAACGAGATTAGTCTTTCAATATAGTATATTATTCAATGTTGGGAAGAAAAGGAGTTTAAGCTTTATTGAACTAGAAAATAGAGAAAGGGATATTCCAAGTGTGAGAGGAACATGATTCTCACCAATTACAAAAGTTAGATTCAGTTGGGGTTTCTATTAAAGGCAGTCCATAAAGAGCCAATTACAAAAATTGTTGGAGTGGGTCAACAAAACAGGGAAGGAGACCAAAACGAAGTCAAAATTCAAAATTTACAATATTTTAGATAAAATCAAGTGGATCATGTTGCAGTGAATATTTCTTTTGGCTCCAACTTTTGTGGAAGAAGACCCAGATGTGAAGAATTTGTTGGGTTGTGCTTTTAAATGATCACAACATCCATCCTTGAAGGATATCTACCAGATATCAAAGTACTTTCCCATTGTTGTTTGTATTGCAAGAAAGTCGGTTTCATGACATGTCAATTTGTGATTACTTATTACTAAAAACTTAGAATTAAAATAATAATAATCTCCAGTATATATTTCTTCTTCTTCTTCTTGTAATATCCCCATGTGCACAAAGTGTAAAAACTGTTTCCTTTCTTGTATTAGGTCAAACTATAAGAAGTATCAAAGAGTCTACTCGCACCATACATATGCATAATTCATGCAAAAGAGCCACCATTAGCAAGAGATGGAGAGTCTTCCTTACTGAAACACTTACACCGGGACTTTCACAAAGACAAAAAAAAAGCCAGATGCTAGGATTGTGTAAAAGAAAGTTCAATAAATACGAAATCCCCCATGGAGTCTACTTTACAACTGAAAATAAAATACTTAAACTACAGATAGATATCCCCGTACATGAATAATGAAATTTGATCACAATACATCTAGATAGTATATATATATATAATCAACTGGGCAAAGGGAAAGGATAAAAAACAAACCCTTATTCAAGCCAATGGTCGAGTCTTGTGGATTGAGATAATAAAGTACTCCCTCATACCGCATCTCGCATTTTGACGTCAAACTGATATAGCTACCAATGTACGAATCACTCGGGGGAGAAGAAGGCTTCGAATATGATGATTCGTCCGCCATTTTCACATCACAGTTCGCCAGAGAAAGAGAGGGAAATCTATGCACCTTTTCTCTCTATTTAGTCTTGTTATTATATATATATATATATGCACGCAACAAATTCTCAAACTTGTCTAACATTCAAATTAATCTCTAAACCTATGTAGTATATATAAAACTGGCCTTCAATTTTATTATATCCAAATAATACTTTGAACTTTAACATTGTTTTTAAAAAATCAATTAATTATTATTAATTCATATAAAGAGTTAAAAAAAAAATAGTCAACCAAATTAAAACAATTAAAAATCTAAATATTAAATAATATAACAAATTTTCAATAACTAAATTTTAAGGAAGAATATCAAACAATGATTTTTTTAGGTTAAAAAATTTATAATAATAATCAAACGAGGTTAAAAAAAATATTTACAAAGTAGTCAAAATTATCCTTGACCAAGGGTGGGTAAATAATGTCAAAAAATATTCAATAAATGATAATTAACCATCCATAAGGAAGTAGTAAGAAAAATTGAAAAGTTCATAAAGAATAAAACAAAAATAATAATATATATATATATATATAGTCTAATGACTCCTTAAATTGTTACAAAAACAATTGAAACAAAAACTAACAATATTATTCAAATTAACAAAATTCAAAATAAAAAATTAAATCAATTAAACAAGATGTCTAAAAAAAAATACAATACTAACAAGAATATAAAAAAAGGGATAGAATAAAAAAAAATTCAACTTCTCTCTTGTAAATATTTTTTTTAAGAGAGAAAAAACATTTTATTCAAATATAAATATTATTAATATTTTTAAAATTATTATTTTTCATTACAACTTATTATTGAAAGTTTGAATTATTTATTTGAATAAAAATAATTTAAAATATATTAATAAAAAAAATATAACATTATAAAAATAAAAATATAGAATATTTAAGGAAGAATTTAGAAAAAAATGATGGGTTTACCTGAGATTATTGAAACAAATCCTACTGAATAAGGTAAACCCTAAAATAAAGTTCAATAGTCAAAAACAGCCACTTTCACACAAATTTCTACAAAATGTAGAATGATTGGACATGAAGTCCAAAAAATTATCATCCATTATTTACTATTACATTCAATAATGACAATAAAACCAAGAAGAGTGAAAAGGTCCAAAAAGCAACCACCAAATAAATTTCATAATAACAAGTTAGAATATCTCGTTGACAAAACCAATGATCAACAATCATCCTTCCATCATTTGATGAACTGAAATCTCTTCCAATGTTCAGCTACAGCCTTCCTTTCTGGGAATAAATCTAGCCATAAAAGGAGGTCCTGAAGTCTAAAAATGAACACAAGCATTCTTATAAGGATACAAGTTCAAACAACTCATCAAACGTGATAAGAAGGTTAAATAGACAAGTGTACCTTTCAAATGACTTAAATCGTCATTCGAATTGATGAATTAAATCGTCATTCGAATTGATGAATTAAATCGTCATTCGAATTGATGAAATGAACATTCTCCTTCCTTTGAGTTATTTGATAGTATAGTGGGAGATTTGAACTGCACTGCCAAGTTTGAAGAGTGGTTTGAGCATGTGGAAACAATGGTCTTGACGCCAAAGAAAAACAAGTGAATCTAAAAGTATACCTTAAAATTTTGATCAAGGCAAAGGACAAGCTGATGTGCCTCAAAATCTGCAATCCTTTCATCACAGTTCACATATGCAATGACTGTTATTAAGAAAAAGAGATATCAAATCAATAGAATATATCTAACAAATTAGAAATATAACAAAAACAAGAAAACAAGGTAATTAATTACCTGACTGATAGAAACTTTTCTTCCCCAAGCATAAAAATCGATGTGATTCAACGACAAAGGGCTAGCACAACCCTCAAGAATCTGCGGTGGTCATGTTGCAAATGTACAATGAAATCTCAGATACAGAATGGATATCTGCTTCTGTTTCCCGCAGTTCTATATATGCTCCAGACTAAGTGTTCTAAAGTTCCAGGCTCCGTTTCAGAACCTATATGATTTTAAGCATTTTTTAAAAACCATTTTCACTGTCTTAGAACTAGCACTTTAAACAAAACTATTTTTATAAAAAAAAAAACAGGGAATAAGGAAGCTAACAGACCCCTCACAGCCATGATGTTTCCCTTCTATTGAGGACGTTCTTAGTGAGAAAGTCTGCTGATAGAAATCAAGTAATAGCAAGATAAATTCACAAAAAGTTATCTAAAAACTTTGGATCTGAATAAACTGAATTGAATAGGTGATGTACTCATATAGGCAGCAAAGGAATTTCATATTAGGAGATAAATCTCTACTCTTCTTTTCTTTCCCACGGAAAATTGAGACCTCATTTTTTCGTGGATTAATGAAAAGGATTCACACTTTTTCAAAATAGTTTCTACTCTTTCTCATTTGTTTCATCAGCTGAACCAATACAGTGTTGCAACTTATAAAGCATAGGAAAGAAATTCCACATTCTCTAGTTCCATGTTTATTCTTTGAAAAGAAGTTGTCCCTCCTCGAATGTCTGGAAAATGTGTGTTCAATAATTTTTTAGACTTTTCATTTTCAGAGACTAGGTTTTCTTTTGCTAGAGGAAACTAGCACAACATTCAACCAGCATGACACCCGTTCAAGCTCTTAGTTCAATACTCTTACCACTTGAACTACCCTAATGATAAAAATCATTAAATTTTGTGATGGGAAAAAAATTAATGTTTGTGTACCAACTAATAATATACAAAATAGAAATTAAAGCAACAATGAAGGGGATGAGATATAAGAGAAAGGGAGGTGATTACTTAGAAGAGGGTTTACAGACTCATTCATACCCTAAAAGGCTAAACCCTACTCTTACCCTTTCTATATCCTCTCAATATCTAAGTGTGCTTATCAAATGGCCCATTGGCTTAGGAAATATAAATAACACATGACAGTTGATACATGAAAATAAGAGGGAATAATACCTGAAGAAGTAATGCTGAAGAAAAGTCATTTACTTCATACATGAAAATATGAGGGAACAAATTTGCAGTTTGTTTGGCAGGCCAGTAACCAGAGTTCTTATGGTCAAAACTGCAATTTTTTTGCCTTCAGTACACCATAAATCATCGACATCGCATTAACATCCAGAATGCTGCCATCTATCATCTTATCAACAAGGGTTTCAGCTTTCTTGACATCTCCCGCCCTACAATATCCACACAAAAGTGCTGTATATGTAACAGTATCTGGTTCCAGACCTCTCTCAATCATATCATCAAATAAGGAAATAGCATCCCGAAGATTGTCCATTTTACACTTATTGTTAATCAATACAGTATAACAAACAACATCTAGTTTCATTTTCTCCTTCTCTATTTCCTTTAGAATACCTAAACTACATATTCCTGCATCTGGAGGGGTAGTTAACATTTTCTTAGTAGTCTTAGTCTTGCCGATTCCATCAAGCAATACTGTATAAGATATAATATCAGGTTTAATACCATTTTTCTCCATATCATTGAAGAGATCAAACGCTTCCTTCAAACAATACACCTTACAGTATCCATGAATCATAATTGTGTAGGTAATGATGTCAGGAGCTAACCCATTACTAAGCATGGCATCAAAAACCCTTTGGGCATTTTTCATTTGACCAGACCTAGAGAAAGTAGCTATCAGTTTGTGATACATTATCTCACAAGGACCATCATCTAAAGACAACAATTTCTCAAACATCTCCAGTGCTTTATCAGTTTCACCTTCCATACAAAGATCACTGAGAAGTCTAACGCGACTCCTCTTCTTAACAAGTATTCCTCGTTTGAACAACCTTATAAAAAGATCATACGCCTTTCTCATTTCATTTGCCTCACAGTATCCATTGACCAAGGCAGAGTAGTTATTAACAGGGTTGTCATCCAAACCAATTACAAACTTTTCAGCTTCTTTCACCTTTCCTCCTTTGCACAGCCCTTCAATAATCATATTGTAGGTAACAGTGTTGGGTTTCACTCCTTGGTCTTCCATATAGTATAAGAGGTTTCTTGTTTTCTCCACTAGACCACATCTAGAGAAACCGCCTGCTAATATGTTATATGTAACTATATCAGGTTCAAATCCTTTATCCTTCATTTCCTCAAATACATTCAGTGCAGCATCAAGTTTCCCATGCAAACAATATCCATTAATCAGTGTTGTATAGTGTTTACTGTCCAAAACCATTTTCTTGTTTTTCATATCATCTAGCTCCATTAGCGCATCTTCAAACTTTCCCAATTTACAGTAAGAATCGACTATGATATTACGTGATTTTGCATCAAGGTATATCCCTAATTCGTTAAATTTCTTGAATTGCTCCACTGATTTAGAAGCTAGGCCCATCTGGCATAAGCACTGGAGTATAAAGCTTATGACCACGTGATTTGTTTGAATACCATTGGAAGCCATTTCATCATGAAGGGACAAAGCTTTGTCTATATTACCAGTCTTGCAGTGTCCTTGAATTAAGGCTCCATAACAATAAGCATCAGGGACCATTCCATGTTCCACCATTTCAAGAAGGACACTTTCTGCTTCATAAAGCTTCATCTCATTAACGAAGCCGCGGATTATGGTGGCATAAGAAAATTCATTGATTATAACATTGTTTCCTCTCCATTTTCTAAGCAACTCGTAGCCAAAATCTGATTTCCCATGTAGCGAAAGGCCCTCGATATATGTGGAATAAGTATACATGTTTGGAGCTACTCTGGCTTCTTCCATCTCTTGGAAAATGTCAAGAGCCTCAACAAGGCTGCCTTTTCTACAAAGGGCCTTGATCATAATATTGAAAGTGTACACATTGGCAATTAGTCCCAATCTCTTAAGCTGACAGTAAATTGCCACCGCAGATTCACATTTTCCACATTCAACCAAACGATTCATAAGGAAGTTGCATGAGAAAACGTGTGGCATGAAACCACGTCTTTTGGTTTTGAATAAAGTATCGATAGCTTCATCAAACATGCCGATACCAACATAAGACTTAATAACCACATCAAAGGCACGGACCAAAGAACTTTCACCTTTTGTCTCAATCTCCACCATAATAGCATCGAGCAAATCGGAAACTGTAAAACCCAGATGCTCCTCCCCTTGATTCTTAATAACCTCAACTAGTATAGAATCTAATCTCCTTTCCATATCCCATTTACAAAAAATCTTTATAATTTCCATGTAAGTGCTGACATTCTGCCTAAAACCTTGTTCCTTTAGCTGGGAAAATAATGAAATTGCAAGCCTCGGCTCATTATTCAAGCTTTTTAATATCTCAACAACGCTTTTTGAATCTAATTCTGAAATCTTGTTTTCTAATTGAACAACATTGTAGGGTGGGTTTATTGTGTGCTCTTCATCGGTACCTGAGTCTGAAGGCCAGGGGTTTAGCTGGGCAATGCCAGAAACTGACTTCAATGCAAGGAAACGACTTTGTTTGAACAATTTTCCACTACAAGAAGCTAGCCTTGTAGCAGTAGATAGAGTCACAGCCATCTACATACAATAAGATTATAAATGTTAAAACAGCGACAAGAAGAAAGTACAAACAGAGATATCACGATGGGGCGACAGAATATCCAGGGTATAAGCGATGTACCTGAGAGAAAAGCCTTCCAGAGGATTGGGTTGCCCTAGCCCTATCCCAATATAACACATAAGAAAAAACTATTACAAGACTGAAGAAGAAGAAGAAGAAAGAAGATTCAACAGCAAGAACCAAACAATGGGTCTTCTTGTTTCATGGTGAAAAGAGGTAATTTGTAAGAGGGCTTATGATTCATTCTTAAACCATTTGAATGTCTGCACTTTGTCGTGAAGACTCCACCTTTAAGTCGGCTGCAGAATGATGTAGTAATGCAACCCAACCCGGGTGGGTGTACTGAGGATTCAATTTGGCCAAACATCCAACTTGGCTCTTCAACTTCTGTATTATATTCAAATTCACTCTTCATGAAAATATAGTATCATCATATATCATTATTTTATATATATCATTATATCCCATCAAAAGTCCTGAAATTAGGCTTTAACTTAAACTATATTTTGAAATAAGGGGCACAAACTAAAGTTTTGAAATATAATAGATCCAACTTATGTTTGTGTGCATTTTTATAAACTACATTTATTTTAGGTTAAAGGGTTTTGGGTGGAATGTTATTTCATTACTATAATAAAATTAAAAAATACAACTTTTTGTAAATTTATTAAATTAATATTACTATTTATAAAAAAAATTAAAAAAGATTAATTAATCATCATATATATACTAAACTATGTTTTCAATATTTTATTATTTGCAACGTTGGATGCTTTGTTGTATTTCTCATATCATCTGAATATTTGTAACTTTATTCATTTGGACAGAAATTTTCAAATACAAAAAACTCCATCTAACTAAGAGTATCTCAAGCCACAAAAATCCTATGTGTTCAATTCTGAAACAAAACTAAATGATATATAAACAGTTTTGACAATTGTTGAGAGTGAATATGATATCATATTTTATGATATTAGATTCCTGATTAAATAAATTATTTTAAAAGGTAAATCATATAAATTATATTAAAATATATCATAAAATATCAAATTAAAGCTAGTTTTTTAATGATATATATTATATAAAAAAATTATAAAACTAAAAGATAAATTGTAAATTTTTTAAAATTTAATTTAATTTATTGAACACATATTTTCCAGACTTTTTCAAAGAATAAGCAAGGACCTAGAGAATGTGGAATTTCTTTCCTATGCTTTATAAGTTGCAACATTGTATTGGTTCAGCTGATGAAACAAATTAAAAAAAGAATAGAAACTATTTTGAAAAAGTGTGAATCTTTTTCATTAAAAAAAAATGAGAAGGTTTATTTTCTGTGGAAAAGGGGCATGGATGTCCTTATTTGGACATCTTTTTGGGCTACTGAAATTTTGTTCTTAATTTTTTTTTTTTTTTTTTTTTGATATTGGCAGGAATTGATTGAAACTTTAGTATGGGCGCACGAAACGTCCACCCTTGGCCAATTTGATTCGATGGAGAGATAAATCGATGACACTCTCCATTGTGCAAGCAAGATTGGTTGGATTAGCTCACTTTTCTGTAGGTTATATATTCACTTATGCAGTCTTCTTGATTGTCTCTACATCAGGAAAATTTGATTAATTTTTTAATATATTCGTGAGAATCTCATTTTTTTTCATGAGAAGAAGGTTAACCTTCTTATATTTCTACATGGAAAATTTCACTTAATGACCATAAAGATTGCCTTATTTGCATCTGTGGTCAACGCATTAAAATTAATGCACCGGTGACACCTTTTATTTTTTTGGACGAATATGCCCCCGTTGCAAGACGCAACCGGATGCCATGTGAAAAGTCCACAAATACCCTGTAAAAAATCCACAATCGCAAGACGCAACCGGATGCCATGTGAAAAGTCCACAAATACCCTGTGAAAATTTTATTTTTTTATTTATTTTTTTGAAAAAAAATAATATATATGTTTTTCGTCTCGCAAATGCCGGTTATGTCTCGCGATTGTGGACTTTTCACAATGCACCCAGTTACGTCTCACAGGGGCATTTTCGTCCAAAAAAAAGTGTTACCAGAAAAGAAAAAAAAAAAAAAAAAATATTCAAGTAAGTCCATCCATTCTATCAAATTTCCCAAGAAAAGAGTAGTAGAGATTTATCTCCTAATATGCCGATATTTAATTCAGTTTATTCAGATCCAAAGTTTTTTAGAATATTTTTTTCATTTTATATTAAAAAGTAATTTGAATATAGTAGTGAGTTGTTAAGACTTCAACAAGTCCTAGTTTGATATAGGGTTATTTGAATCCAGTTATTATTTAATAACCTTGCTTAGGCCATCTCCAATTATATTGGGTTTTTCGTGCTTTTTTCCTACAACTTTTTATAAATTGGTTGGTTCTTAAAATTATTTATTTTTAACTTTTAATATTTATATATTGATCTTTCAACTTATCTCTTTTACTTCTAAAATAAAAAGTTATAATATTTTTTACATATATAATTATTATATTTGAAATTTTATCTAATTTATTTTATATTTTTATAACTTAAATTTTATAAATTATAAATTTATAATTTTAAGATGTATTATTTTGTTGTGTATGAATTATTAGTCTATAATTGATTTCATCTTAATTTTATTAAATGAAAGATTAAGATTAAATATGTCAAATTAATAAATATAGATAATATTAATAAGGTTAAAAAAATAATATAAGAAAAAAATATTTTAAAAATATTATTTTGAAGAAAACATAAAAAAATAATTAAAAAAACATAAAAAAAAAACAAATATATATATATATATATCAGATTGGTTAGAGTAAAACATACATATAAAATAAATAAATTGGTTACTTAATATTTTATTTTTTAAATAAAAATATCAACCATAAATAATATTAAATTAAAATAAAATTTTATATAATTTAATTGTTAATTTAAAATTTAATGTTTGTTTTAAAGAATTTTTTTTGAAATTATTTTTTTATCATTAATTTGATTTGATGATTATGTTAATAGATTTCTTCTATTCATATATATGCTACTAGATGTTAGCTTGTCATCCTTACATATTTTTTCTGTCATTAATTTGCAATAATATTACTTTTCTTTTATTTTCTTTTTTAATTCAAAAACATATATATTCCTAATATAAGGGAGGATACAAATAAGAAACGGGAAGAATGTCAATTTTACACACCAAATTGTAGGAAAATGTCAAATTTATTTATTAAGTATCAAAATTCTATTTATATGTATGAACTTGTCAAAAAAAGTCAAATATGTTTACAATAACAGAAATATTAAATGGCGTCAAAAATTTGGCCACATTTAATATCCACCTATTTTATTTTTTAAATTAACATTACTTTTAATTATTTTTCCATTCAAACAAATCTTATTTTTACTTTCTCTCTCATTCCTCCACAACTCTCCATTTTTTTTCTAACTTTTCTCTCTTTGATTAATCCAAGTTTTTTCGGATTTTTACATTCTTCTAACCTCCAAGTGCTCCCTAACTGAACTTTAAATAGTCATCGTCGTTGGTGAAAGTTTTTGTTGGCCGATTCCTAAATCATAGACGTTGTGGCCAAAATCTTCATTAGTCGAACCCTAAATCATTGTCGCCATTATCGGACAATTCCGAATCAAGGTAAAATCTCCCTTAACCGACTTGTTTTAATTTTAGTTTTCATAATACTCACATTGTTAAACTTTATCAGCTCTCAGACGTAACCCCCAAATCCAAGTCTTTCTCAGTTAAACCTTACACTATCATCGTCATTGGTTGAAACATTCATTGATCGAATCCTAAATTGTCAATATTGTGGTGAAGTCTTTGTTGGCCGAATCCTAAATTGCCAATGCTGTGGCGAAATCTTAATAACTCGTTACTTTTTAGAACAATTTTTATAATTAATCAATTAAATATTATTATTAATAATAAAATTCCTCATAGATGGAGAAATGAAGAGTGAAATATTTAAAGAAAATGGTAAGTTGTGAGGGTAAAGAGAGAGAAAATAAATAAGAAAAGATTTTAATGTTTTGTTTGAATAAAAAATAATTAAAGTAATGTCAATTTAAAAAAAAATAAAATATATGTGGATATTACATGTGACAAAAATTTTAATGGCGTTTAACATTTCTGTTATTTTAAATATATTTGACATTTTTTGACAAGTTCATACATATAAATGAAATTTTGATTCTTAATAAATAAATTTGACACTTTCTTACAACTTGGTGTGTAAAATTGGTATTCTTCCCAATAAAAACATACAAGGATGTTTGCCAAAAGACCATAACAATCATATTGTTACGACAACAATAATCACGCGTATATAGTTGATAGAAAATATTCTATTGAAAAGAAAAAAAATATATCAAGTTGTACCTTTATAGTGTCATTTATAGAGTATGCATCAACAACTTTTCCGCTGATATATGTAAGAATTCAAAATCTCTTTAGTTTTCTAATTGAATATATAAGAAAAATGAGATGGTCACAACTTTGTAGTATGAATTATCATATTAAAAAAAAGAAAATAAATTAATATATTACATTTTATTTTTTATATATAGATTTGTCGTATTAAAATTAATTAAATGTCTAATAATAATAGAGAAATTGTATTGAAATATTATATTTAAAGTTTCATAAGTTATATATAATATATATTAAACGAGGAGGTAATAGTTTCTCTAGGAGGGCTAAGGAGAATTCGAGTTCAATTCAAGTCTTTATGGCAATGCTCAAGTGAAGGCTTTGGGCAACGATCGTTGTATCGGTGTAGTCTCACCTCTCGCTAATAATGAAGGTAGTAGAGTCCAACTCTTAGTTGTCATTCCATTTTTTACGAGCCCCCAAAGGATGAACGCGACGGCACCTGGAACCACATTGTCACATTGATGTTGTTTCCCTTTGGGAAATACGACTTTCGTAATACGCGAAACAACTGAGACAGGTTGACTAGAGGAATGCCAGGTGATCCAAGTGTCGACTTTCAAAGAAACGGTTGCATCTTTGGAAGGCCAATAAGACGAATTAGAGTATCCAATCGTCATGATTGCCTTGTTGAAAACTAATATAATATAATAATGATATTATCATAGTTTATAATATTGTTATATTACCTTATATTCTAACATCTCTACTCAAACAGTTATTACAAGAGAGGGCAAACTCGAATAAGAAAGTTGGAGACGAAGAGACGTAAGAGCATGTCCATGCGCACACTCGCGAACAGTCTGAGGGAACCACCCTAAAAGAAGATGCAGATCTTCTACTCCGTCATCACATTATATGATATAGGTAATTAATTATTTTTTTTAATTAGCATCGATCTCACCTCACCACCATTACCCGATAACTAACGAGGATAGGATGTTGCAGGTATTGGAATTTGGAATCATAGCACATTCGGTAGTGATTGGTATTTCTTTGGGTACATCCCAAAGTCCAAAAACAATCAAGCCGCTTATTGTTGCTTTGAGTTTCCATCAGCTATTCGAAGGATTGGGTCTTGGAGGATGCATTTATCAGGTACAATTTTACAATTTTCAATGATATAAATTGATAATAATAAGAAGAATGAATATATAAATGGTGTTGTTGCATGCAGGCGAAATTTAATAAGATAACAGCATGGGTAATGGCTATATTCTCTTTCTTAACAACTCCAATTGGGATAGTGGTGGGATTGATGTTAGGAAGCACATACAAAGAGAATAGCCCAACCGCTCTTATTACCCAAGAAATGTTGAATTCTGCATCCGCGGGAATCCTCATTTATATGGCATTAGTTGATCTCATTGCAGCCGATTTCATGACTCAGAAAATGAAGAATAATTTTAAGCTCCTATTTATTTCTAATGTTTCTCTTATTCTCGGGCTAAGCTGTATGTCTATCTTGGCTTTGTGGGCCTGAATGAATGAATGAATGAATTCATAATTATTAGTTAGGTATATATGGTTTATTAGTTCTTGCATATTGAATTTACAACTTTTTTTTTTGGATCATTCTGCTCAAATTTCAGTTTGATAATTTATTTATTTTTAAGGTAAAACAAATTTCATATCTTTGTGTAAAATAAACGATGGAAAATCTATAAAAAAAAAGAAATAAAAGAGTTTGTATATTAAACGGAAGAATATTCTCGAATACAAGCATAATCTCTTACAAATTACAATAATATATGAATAATTAAATTTAGAATGTATTTAATAAAATATTATAATTATAAAAAAATAAAATAAATAGAATACAGGGTTTTAATTTTTTTTTTTAAATAAATGAATAAAATATAGTATCATATATAATTATTATTATTTTTTTATATCCTAACAAAAATACTGAAATTATGCTTTAACTTAACTATATTTTGAAATAAGGTCTCAAACTAAAATTTTAAAATATAATAGCTCCAAATTATGTTTATGTAATGTGACCTATATTTATTTTATTTTATTACTAAATAATATATATATATTTATAAACTTAGACATCTTTCTAATAGTAATCCAAATAACTACAAAATAAATGTAATTAACAATAATTATATATTATATTTAATCCTGACAATTTACGAAGGCTCAAATGAAATTCGAAAATGCTTTATTCACACAAATTGGTTTCTCGAGGTTCTAATTGAATGTGTAGTGCAAGTTAAGTCCCTAGTTTTGGAAGATGACCGTCGTCGACGCGTCGTGTTCTTCAACCCCATGCCTCCGGTCCGGGTGTCTCTTACTCGTCATTCTCTCTCTCTCTCTCTCTCCTGGGACCTGGTTTCCCTTTTCTAGCAAAGAAACCCAGAAGATTTCCCGTTCAATTCAGTGTTACATGCATTACGAAACTCCAATTTCAGCTCAAATCAATCTGCTTGCCGTCGTCTTCAAATCTTCTTTCGATCTGGCGAACATCTACACTCTCCTTTGAGCATACCATTATTATTGATTTGCTCATTCTTCGTAAACCCCAGGACTCTACCTGTTTGATTTTGAAATAGAAATCCAAGTTCAAGCAGAATTTAAAGCTGGATCACCTGAAGACGATCGGTAGGGAGCTCGCAATGGGCTCCCAAGGCGGTTTCGGCCAGTCAAAGGAGTTCCTCGACCTCGTAAAGTCGATTGGCGAGGCTCGATCCAAGGCTGAGGAAGATAGAATTGTCATCCGTGAGATCGAACTCCTTAAACGGCGGATCGTCGAGCCTGATACTCCTAAACGAAAGATGAAGGAGTATATCATCCGCTTGGTGTATGTTGAAATGCTCGGTCATGACGCCTCTTTCGGATATATTCATGCTGTTAAGATGACCCATGATGACAATCTTTCTTTAAAGCGAACTGGATACTTAGCAGTCACCCTATTCCTCAACGAGGACCATGATCTGATTATATTGATCGTTAATACCATCCAAAAGGACCTGAAGTCGGACAATTATTTGGTAGTTTGTGCTGCATTGAATGCTGTTTGTAAGTTGATCAATGAGGAGACCATACCTGCAGTGCTGCCTCAAGTGGTCGAGCTATTGGGTCACCCCAAGGAGGCGGTTCGGAAGAAGGCAGTCATGGCGCTTCATCGATTTAATCAGCGATCACCATCTTCCGTGTCACATCTCATCTCTAATTTCCGTAAGGTCTGCCTCACCTTATGTAAACCTGCTAATGAAATATACTACTAGCATTTCAAATTTTGAATGGAAATTTATATTCTAAACTCTTGAGCTTGCTAGTAATTCTCTTACATATGAATAATTGTGCTATGTTGGAGTTGATTGCTGGATATTTATGTTCTTTTCTAGCTGCCTGCCTTCATCTTAATCAGTTCTATTATGGACTTTGTTTATACAGAGACTTTGCGACAATGATCCAGGAGTTATGGGTGCCACCCTCTGCCCTCTTTTTGATCTCATCACAATAAATCCTGATTCTTATAAAGACTTAGTTGTCAGCTTTGTAAACATACTTAAGCAAATAGCAGAAAGAAGATTACCAAAGGGCTACGACTATCATCAAATGTCTGCTCCTTTCATTCAGGTATGTCAAAATGGTTGTTCTGTTAATATTCCAAAAGAGTAATTTCCACAAATGTGCATTAGGTTTGAAGTAACATTCATGTTAATCAGTGACATCACACCAAATCTGTTTTATTTTCAATCTTTGGTGCATAAAATGTTCCAATTATTTCCTCTTGATAACAAGAGAGGATATTGTATTTCCTTCTTGTAGATGTTTCTTTTGGTTTACGTAGCTTATTTATTTCTTCCTGTGCTCTGCAGATTAAGTTGCTGAAGATTCTCGCTTTACTAGGCAATGGGGACAAACAGGCAAGTGGACAGATGTTTACTGTTGTTGGAGACATAATGAAAAAGTGTGATACAACTAGTAATATTGGTAATGCCATTCTTTATGAGGGGATTTGTTGTGCTGCCGCAATATATCCCAATCCCAAATTACTAGAGGCAGCTGCTGGTGCAATTTCAAAGTTTTTGAAGGTTTGTGTTTGGCTCTTGCAGATTGTTAATGGATTTTCAAACATTTTCTTATGAAAACTATTAATTTTTTCAGAGTGATAGCCACAATCTAAGATATTTGGGTATAGATGCCCTTGGTCGGCTGATAAAGACAAGTCCGGAGATTGCTGAGCAACACCAGTTGGCTGTGATAGACTGCCTTGAGGTGAGGTTCCCTCAAATCAACATGATAGCAGTTATCCTGTTTATATCACTTACAAAGAAATCATAAGAAGTGTTTTATGTTGTTCAATTTTTTTATAGTGTTGTGAAATTTTAGCATACATCATACAGATTCTGTGTGAACTTAAAGAACATTAACATTTAAGTCGTTATTTTGTTGTAAGCTGAATGATACTTTTACTCCTAACTTGAGTATTACATGAATCGTTTGATCCCAAAATGAACATTTTTTATAAGATGGTTGTTAATATCCCATTATCACTGGAAAGACAGAAATTGATGGTGCTAAAAGGAAGAATGTTTTAAGATGATTTGGGTTAAGGAGGTTAACTATACTTGGTATATGTGTAGAGTTAATGTTTTTAATGATTTTTAATATTTTTAATGTATCATTTACTATGAGAGGAAATGGAATATAGAAATATGGGCATTTACATATTATGCATTGTAAACAGGACCCAGACGATACTCTGAAGCGTAAAACATTCGAACTGTTATACAAAATGACCAAATCATCCAATGTGGAAGTCATTGCTGACCGGATGATCGATTACATGATAAGCATCAATGACAGTCATTATAAGACTGAAATAGCATCAAGATGTGTTGAGCTTGCAGAGCAATTCGCACCAAGCAACCAATGGTTTATCCAGGTATATGTGTGCACTATTTACTTACGAGATCTTGTAGATGATGTGAATGGCATCTTACTATTTTACTTTGCAGACTATGAATAGAGTCTTTGAGCATGCTGGGGATCTCGTGAATGTAAAAGTAGCACACAACTTAATGCGACTGATAGCTGAGGGATTTGGGGGGGATGATGAAACTGCGGACAATCAGCTAAGATCATATGCTGTATGTGTTGTTCTTAAGCATCTTTGTGTTCTGCAATTTTTTTTCATGTGTTGGGTGATACCTTCGGTGGTTGTTTGCTACTTTATTTTGTTGAAGTTATGATGCCTCATGATAATTCTTCTCCTAACTAGAAAAGAGCTGTATTTGAACACCTATTATAGTATGTGATGGTATTAACCTAAAATTCCGGTGATAGTATGTGGTTGTATTTAGGAGTTTGGTTCAGTAGTACCTTTTGTAAAGCTTACAATCAATTCCTTACATTGGTACGGACTGTCCCAATAAGCAAACTAGAAAATATGACGACGAATAGTTTACAAATAGTCGTATAATATAAAATTAACAGGGATTAAAGAGTGTTTACCTAATTTAAGCTTTTCAATATATAAGTACCAAATTATACCTTTTCACTCCAATGAAATACCATGTCTTTCCTCTCTCGTTCACTCTCTAGATGGCTATGATCTGAAATGACAATAGATTCCAAGGGATTAATCCTCTTATACCTAACATATGTTACCTCAACATGAAAGTTCCACATATACAAATTTCTTATTTGTCATACATAATATTATAATGTTAGTTACTTTAATATGACAAATTTATACAAGGAAAAAAAAGTAATATATCCATTTATTTCTTTTGTTATATACTAAATACTTGATAATTCATACATAGGAAAAGTTGTGACCATCTCATTTTTCATAGTTTTTAATATTCAATGACCTTTGTGATAGTTACATTAGATAATACTGTTAGAAAACTAAAGGGATTTTGTATTCTTAAGAATGTTCTAGTTTACATAATAGATGATAAGATAAGATACTAATATTATAATCAAATTCATTTATATATGATTATTTCGAATCATATCATAGTTAGTTACATTATATTGTTAGATATTGTTACCAAACATTCCAACACTCTCCCTCAAATCAAGTTAGTAATTTCACGATTGACTTGGATTAACAACATAGTCTTAGGCTTTAACAATAACAATGCCTTTGTTTCCTACTGTTATGTCTTGTTTCCTCCTCTCCAGGCTTTGTTAAGGTTTTGTATCGGGCTATATTGCTCTATCTCAACGATTTCGTATGTGGCATGCCTTGTTTTTAACGATTTCTCTTTTTCTAGATTACTTTGTCTATAACAGTTTCGTCTCCAACTCGTTTTGCCTATTTCTTTTGAAAGTGTATAAATGGAATCTTGAGACTTTTTGTGTCAAGAAGTTATGTGTATGTATATCTATAATCGAACGAAATAATGGTCACAGAAAACGAAAATCTAATTAGATGAATGAAGCCCTTAATCAATGGCTACAACAAACCATTGACAGAGGCAATGTAAGAAACTTTTAAGTTGTAATCAATTGGTCAGATACCATGTTAAAAACTTATGAAAAGTTGTATTATTGCGAGTGTGTTAACTTACAATATTTATAGGATATCATAAGGTGCTAATCTCATGATAAAATCTAATCAAATAGGAGTATTCTCAATCATATCAATAGTTATATTATAATATGAAATATTATTCTAAATCTCATAATATCATATCAAATATTCCAACAATACTAGAATAAAAATTTCTATAAAATAAGTGGACATCCATAACATTTTAATTAGTCAATTGTCTATAATTAGGTCCAATTATGATGTCAGCTGTTACTAGGTGTGTGAAACTTAGTATCCTTATTAAGCTGGCTAATTGGTTTACATAAGCTTCATGTGTACATTTCTTCTGCCAATAATTAAGTAGAAACCTGTTTTAGTGCTAGTTGTGTTTTTTTCTGCATCTTTTTAATCTTAAAATGTAACTTTCACATGTTATAATCGTAATCTCTTGCCAATTAGTTAAATAGAAGACCGATTGTAATAACTTTTTGATTCTCTGTTTATATTTTATTGTAAAATGTGACATTTCCAAATGCCTGCGCAGGTAAACTCATATTTACGTATTATTGGTGAGCCAAAGCTTCCAACTGCATTTCTTCAGGTTTACTTCCTCTTAATCCATCTGTGTTTCTGACTATTGTCTTTTCCTTTCACATCTTACCATAAAGGAGATTTACCTGTTGAGTTTATCAACTTATTTTTGTATTATTTAACTGCTTAGGTTATCTGCTGGGTCTTGGGGGAATATGGAACTGCAGATGGCAAGTATTCAGCTTCATATATCAGCGGGAAACTATGTGATGTTGCTGAGGCATACTCTAGCAATGACACTGTAAAGGTACCAACTGATATTTGTTTTCTTCTCCTTGAGAAAAAAGAATAAAATTATACTTTCTATCAATGATGGCACTGTTTGTTGTTGTAACAATATGATTGTCATGGTCTTTTGGAAAATATTCTTGTGTGTTTCTCATGTGTATCATCCCTTATCTTTGGGGCTATGTTTTTGGATTGAATGAAAATGACTCGTTAAAAAAAAGAAAAAAAAAGTAATCTTGTTTGCAAATTAATGTCGTCAATTTCTTTTGAACTCCGGAATATTTAATTTCTTATTAGGGAATGACTAGCTTCAATTCCAAGCCTATGTTTACCTTTATAGTGAGTTAGTGTTTAATATTAAATTATTTTTGTGATTGGTAAATAAATATGTAAGGATGCCAAGCTGACATCTAGCACATGAATAGATGAATTAATCAAACCAAATTAGTGGGCAAATTGAGCTTGGAAACACCCTACTTAGAAAATTAGGAGGTTGTTTTGTTTATAATATGAATAAAATTTGGGTGATTATTTATGTTAACATATATAAAACATTAAATTACAGACAAATAAAAATATTTTACATTTTTACTTATATATGATTTTGGACCATAGCTTTTAAAATGAATCAATCAGATGTTTTAAACATGTTATTTCGTATAGGCGAGACTTTGGAAATGAATTGGAAATGACTTGAAAACAAATAAGCCCTAGGTTTCATAGGCATATAAAATCCCGCTGGTATAAAGTACTCCCATAAACTTTATCTATGTTGTGTACCTTCCTTGAATTCATTTTTTTGCACTAAAGATGACATACATCTCTGTGTAACTTATCAAAATATGGTCTCAATGCCAATCAAAATGCTCTATTTTTAGTACTCTGTTAGTAGAAATGTATTATTTTTTCTGAGTATCTATAATGGCTTTCCACATTTGTATGATTACGTGGAATAGGGATTAGTTGTTGCTTTTCTCTGATGTGTTCTTCACAAACACTGCTTTTGGGGTTTTGACTTTCTTTTCTTCCACAAAAAAATTCCAGGGATATGCAGTTACAGCACTGATGAAACTGTATGCATTTGAGATAGCTGCTGGAAGAAAAGTAGATATGCTTCCAGAGGTACGTTATTGCTTTGAACTGCATTTTCTATTAATATTCTTACACTGAGTTCCTTCTTACTTCTTGCTTACTCTTGCTTACTCTTGCTTCCTCTGCCCATTCCCAGGTATTTTGTCTTTGACTATAACTTTTATGCCTAGGATAGTAGTGGATATCTTGAATCTGTATTTGTCTGATTTTGATGATTTTGTACCTTGAGTTTATGTTTAATAAGTTTTCACACCAGCTTGTTACTACTGCTTATAGCTGAAAAAAGGCTTGTTACCGGTCCTCTGCTGAAATGGCTAGTTTTAGAATCTCTTTAATCATTTCTTCATACACATTTATATTTGTTGTTACAAATATTCTGTAAGAAATTTGCGTTTATTATGAAGATAAGGTTTAAGTCTCTTATGTACTGTTTTTTCCCAGTAGCAGTGAAATAATGTTGCTGCTGTATTTTATGACATTATCACCACAAGTAAGAAATTATTGCTAACAGAAAGCTATTAGGCTAAATAGGAGGAGCATGGTTCCTGAGCTAAAAAATAGTACCCAAGCTATGTTAACCTTCATCTTTCCGCCTATTTTGTCAAGCAACCAAATTGAAAATGTTGCATTATTTTAAAAAAAAGTCCTTTGATAATGATATAAGATACATAATACATGTGTTTTTGGTCTATTTAGAAAATGGTACTTAAACGTCTAACTTCTGCTCTCATTCATGTTGTATATTCACATGTTCTGAAGATCAAGTAACAAAATATTTTCAAGAAAGACAATCCTAACCTTCAGTATTTTGATACTAATTGACAACATACAATATTATTTTAAACTTCTAATTGACTGATTCCTTGGATTTGAATAATAAACACAAGTTGCATTCTCTTCCTTCTTTTCTTGCAGTGTCAATCTTTGATTGAGGAATTGTCTGCATCACACTCCACAGATTCACAGCAACGCGCATATGAACTGCAAGCTGTTTTTGGCTTAGATGCTCGTGCTGTTGAGAGTATATTGCCACTGGATGCAAGTTGTGAAGACATTGAGGTTTCCTTCACGTTTTTATTTTCTGTCTATAAGTAAAAGTAAAACACATGAATGACTTGGCATGATGATTTTTTTCTCGGATTGTAGAGTAGTGCATCATGAGTAATGAGTTTATAGGATCCAATGCACTCACAGAATTTAAATTCTTCTTGCAGATTGACAAAAGCCTTCCATTTCTCAATAGTTATGTCCAACAAGCACTAGAAAAAGGGGCTCATCCCTATGTACCCGAAGAACTACGCTCTGCCGTTCTAAATGTGGGACCTGTCGAGAACCGAGAGCAACACGAACCGTCACATTCCCTCCGTTTTGAGGCGTATGAGCTTCCAATGCCAGTTCCAAGAATGTTATCATCTTCCACTGAACTTGTCCCAGTACCGGAGCCTATTTATTCTAGAGAAGTTAACCAACACGACTCAACAGCTTATCTGTCTGAGAGAGGAACATCGTCTGAACTGAGGCTGAAACTTGATGGTGTTCAAAAGAAGTGGGGTAATAAGCCAAGTCACTCCCCTGCTGTTTCCAACTCAAAATCTGAAGAACCAAGGACTACAAATGGGACAAAACAGTCTTATGATACGTCAAAACGTACCACTTCATATGAATCGGGAAAACAACATTCGGAAATAATCCCCCCAGAAAAGCAGAGGCTTGCAGCTTCTCTCTTTGGCGGTGCTTCGAAATCTGAGAAGAAACCTTCTTCTTCTTCTAGTGTCCAAAATAAAGTCTCAAAGACAGTCAACCAAACGGTATCTCTTCCAGAACCACATGATTTACTAGACCTGGGTGAGCCCTCCGTAACAACCACCAGTGCTCCGTCTGTGGATCCTTTTATGCAATTAGAAGGGCTTCTTGGCCCTACACAGGATTCGTCTACTCAGAGTTATGGTTCTCTGTCTTCAGACATGTCCACATGCAGCAATACGGTCGAAGATTTTCTTTCTTCTGGTACCGATTTGGCCAACACAGGTGGGTTGATGTCAAGCACCGGACAAGTGACACAATTGAGCAAAGGTCCAAATCCGAAGAATTCTGTACAAAAGGATGCTTTGGTGAGACAGATGGGAGTGACTCCGTCGACTCAGAATCCCAACTTGTTCAAAGACTTGCTTGGATGAACCGGGGATGGTGTTCCATAAAAAATGTATTCATTACCAGGCTATTCAGGTAAGGCTTTAGTTTGCTAGCTGCTCAATATGAGGATGAAAGGGGGATTGGAGGCTTTCAGGATTATGCGATTTCTTTAGCACTCTAATCATTTGCTCTTGACCATCGGTATGTTTATCTAAGTTGTGGCTTTGCCATTTTGTTGTTATTATTGTTACACTGAGAATCTCTTCTTTTTTTTCTCATCTTTTTTATGTTTATGTTCATAGAGGAGTTTACACCTGTTCTTATGTTCAATTGGTACTTATGTTTAGTAAGTAGTACATGGTTGTTTATTCTCCATTCATGTTGGTTTCAGAAGGATATAGACAGTCCTCTCGAGTTGTTAAGACTTCAAATAAGGCCTTGTTTGATATAGGGTTATTTGAATCCAGTGGTTATTTAATAACTTAGTTTACATTTTTTTAAAACTATAATGTCTTAACTTTTTATTACTTGAAAAAAAAAACATTTGTGATCGGCTGGTTACCAAATGAAGTCATCAACCCAAAATGATTATAATTTCTAGTTGTGATGCAAATCTGAAAAGTTGTTTATGTTATTTCTAGCATTTAGTAATAGTCCAATTTTCGGTTTTCTTTTGTTCCTAAAGGTGAAAACCAATTAACATGTTAATGGGGGAGATTTTGTGTATTCTTAGTGAAGACATTTCCGAATTCAGATGGTGGATTTTGTTTGGTAAACAAGCTATATTTAAAAATATATATATAAAAACATGATAGAGTTGAACTTCTAAATTACATGTCTTTTTGCTTTCCACAACATTGATGCTGCTTTAAGTTAGGCATGTGATAGAACATTTTTTGTACATGTCTAACAGAATGCACCAAAGAAAAACAGAGTGGCGTCCAGTTGTGAGATACCTTGATTTATAATTCTTCGAAAAGCTTAAGCAGTTAGAAAGAAGACGATCATGATTCATGCCTAACAACGACAATTACTATAGAAGAAAGCGACACCACACTAATATCATAGCGCTTCTTATAAGTTTTTAAACTAAAACATCAAGAAAACACTTGCCCAGTTTTACCCAAACACCCGATAAGAAAAATAGTATATTATTGATTAGTTCGATGATGTGATGGTCGGGTTTTGAGGAGGTTGAGGTATTTATGCATATATTGATTCTAAGGAATCCCTTTCAAAAAGGTTCATTTAAATCTCCAAAGTGAAGTCATTTTTTTATACAGCACATAATGGTCCCAAATGAGTCCCCCAGCCAGAACAGAGCATTTTTGAATCATAGAGGAGGAGAGTCACTTTCACTTGCTTCATTTCAATTTTCAACACCCCTTTAAATGCATTCTTCATTATTAATCATATGCCATTTTCTATCATAAACAACACCTCTTTTTTTTTCTTTTTTTTTTTCAATTAAAAACTTGGTTTGAGACATCTTTTATGAAAAAAAAAGATTACTATAAGCACAGACAGGACCTCTGAGTAGTAGCTTTCGATGACAACAATACATTTCGCTACGATTTTTAATGGGTACATCTGTTTTTCGCCGTTTCTTAAATAGATATTATAAATGAAAATGATATTAGTATTGTGTATATTATTATATATATGGGTCAACTATATGTTAATTTCAAAAAGTCCCTTTCTGATGCTATTATCTATATTTGAATTCAATTTCAGCTTTAGACACCCTATGACTATCATTCCATTTTATTTAACAAATCTTCAAACTATTATTTTATAAATAAACTAAAGCAAAATCTCCCCAAGAAATGGATCATGTTAAACCAGATGATGTATGCATAAAGCACACCTGTCTCATAGAGTAAAGCAATTTGACCTTATTTTATTTTATACATTATTCTCTTTATCTAATTTAATATTTTTATTTTTTCACAAGTGAGAAGAAAAAATGATATACTAAATTGATTGAAATTCTCTCATAAGATTTGGGCAAGTAAAATATATTATACCGATTAGTTTGATTTCAACTTATAGCGTTATTTTGTTTTTCAACTCTTTTAAATTAGACATAGTTTTCAATGTATTAATGTTGACCACACCTATAATTACGAGAATATTAGAAAATTAACGACTAATATTATTAAAAAAATACCAAATGGAATAATTGGATTGGTACTTTTGGTCTTGTTCAATTTTCTATGTTGAACAAACCTAATTATACTCCAAGAAGTAAAGTCTAATAGTGTCACCAAAAATACCCGTCAATGAAAACTAGGGTAAGAAATCATAAATTCAAATCGCATCGCTTTCTAAATATTAACGTTACCATGTAACCATGAATTACCACAAAAATAGTTGTGACAAAATGCTCACGAAACCATGAATTTTCACAAAAGTTGTTGTGGCAAGATGCCAAAAAACCTACCAATGGTTATTACCAAAGTGATAATGAAATAACCTTCTCCATAAATTGTTCTCAAATCAAGAAAAGATCGATCCATGATGTTGATATGGATTTTATTATTACAATTCCTATAATTCAAAAAATGCAGGGTTTATTCTTAGTAATAGTTGTAACTTCAAAGGTTTTACCATAAAAGGAAAATAGAAAGGGGCCTAAATGTATACATGTAATAAGTTTGGGGACTCAAGATTGACAAAGGATTTAATATTGTCATTTGTCATCACAAGAGAAATTTCCAAAAAAAAGCTTGATAAATGTTATTGACATTAGTTACCATCATTATATCAATAATAATAATAATAAATTAATAAAAGAGAAATGACTCAGGATATGTTAACATTGTTAATAATAGACCTGATATGTGACATTGTTACCATTTATTTTTTTAAGATTATATAATATATATTTTTTTGTTGGAGAAATTTTGAGAGTCAAAGATTTTATTCAAGATTTCGTTCTTTGAATTGAGCGTTATTTACGGTGAGAAAAGTTATATTATGGTTAGTCGTATGTGTCACGAAAATATTGAATCGGCAACTCACTTATTGTCAAATGTGACTAGTATCTGAATTCTTTTTGTGAAGTATTACTAAGATTCATTAAGTGATGTCTGAGTCTTTAGATAATTGCTAGAACGTTTAGATTGATGTGGCTGATGTCAGAACTATATATTTGAGTTACCATCTCAATTATTTTTTGTGGACTATATAGTTGAGGAGAAACCGTCGAAGTTTCAATGATCGTAATGGTCTGTGTATCTTCATAATGTTATTATTATGACGTTTTCTGAGATTCGTTCTGAAAGGTCGGTAGAGTCCGTCGGAGAGTTAATCGTTCTTCTCGAGGATTTACGAACTCGATAACATATTAAGTAACGTTTTTTATGTCATGTTTTGTCATTTGTTGGGTTTAAACGATTTTTATAATTTTAATATATTATATATATATTCTTTATTATTTAGTTTTAGTATGTTATTTAAAAGAATTGATAAATCTTTGACCGTGAATATAGTTGCATCATGTTCGTCTATACCGGGGACCGTGCTATTAATTATCTTCTCCAAAATAATAATACCTTAGAAATTTAAAAAAAATGAACTATTGAGTTGGTTTTTTATTTTTCAAAATAGTACATATATATTGAAAAAATGATACAATCATTAGAAAATACAAATATAAAATAAAATAAAAAGTCACAAAATATAAAAATAAGAAAATAATACAAATATGTTATCCAACCTATTATCTACTTATGTTTCTAAGAATGACGATTAACTTCCCGACCACCAAATCTATATATATATAATGATGCTTAATTTTTAAAGTGTCCGGATTGCCGGGTCGAGAGCTGTGGTTAATTTGGATACTTGGGTCGGATTGTGGGTTGACCCGTTTTTAAATTTAAAACGGTTAAAAATAAAATTAAAAATGCTAGAGGTATGTTTCGAACTTGCAACCTAACAAAATAAGTACAACTCTTTAACCAACTAAGCTACAAAGACTTTATATTTTAAATTCAACACCAAATTTGATAAACGCAGGACGTTTTAATATTAATATAAGTTCAACTTTTTAACTAACTAATCTATATATATATAATGATGCTTAATTTTTAAAGTGTCCGGATTGCCGGGTCGAGGGCTGTGGTTAATTTGGATACTTGGGTCGGATTATGGGTTGACCCACCCATAAATTTAAAAACCCATAAACTTAAAACGGTTAAAAATAAAATTAAAAATGTTATCCGTAATTTTTTTTACGGTTTTTTATATTATTACTCGTGCAAATGCACGGGCTAAATGCTACTAAATAATAGTGGGACTATTTCGTTTAAGTAAAATAAGGCACAAAGAACATATTATTGAACAATGTTTGTATTGCTTTTACAGTCCCATATTTTTATTAAACCCATTTTCAATAACAAATTATCTTTCCAATTGTTTTAGACAAGAGCCAATCTGAATGACATAAACTCATAACAAATTTTAAATATTAATGACGTCATGACATCATACCATCATTAATGCATATATATATATATATATATATTATATCTAATTTCCATTTTCCATATCGTCTCTCTTATTCATACATAACACTCCAACTAAATAAAGAAATTTTGATTGTAACTTTCTTGTTCCATAATTTATTCCACAAATATTCTTAAACATTGTTTCATCAACTTTATATAAAATAAATTTAAAAAAAGAAATACAATTGAACTAGCACTGCTTGTCTGTTTGCTCATCTTTGTCCATGTTCATTATTTCTATTTTACAAAAAAATGTGTGACTTTCCATTTATTATTATTATTTTTGGTTGAAAGCATAGTTGAATGCAAAAGTCTAATCTCACATGATAAAAATAAATTAGTCAAAGTAGATAAAAGGCCTAATATTTGTAATATTCACAAGTTTAAGAAAAATAGAGAATCAAAATACAAGATGACTTCATCCTTAAAAGTAAAACATTAGTTATTCATTCTCCATGATCGAGTCTATCAATGTGTGTAGAAGTTGGAAGAAAAGGAAAAAGATGCATGCTAATGTGTGTTTCTTTGTTTAATTTTCTTCTTTTTAAAAGGTTGATGACATGATCAAAATAAAAGAAATACAGTATTATTTCAAGTTCAATTTAAAATACATGAAAAAAAAATGAGAAACCGATACGTAAAAGATTATGGGAATAAAGACTTGCATTGAACTTGGTACATGATACATGTACTTTTTGTAATAGTAGACGACAAGTACATAATTAAACCTTAAAAGTTGATACTAAGTAAACTTAACCTTAAAAGTTGACACTTAACTTAACCTAGCTCCTCCTCGATCCTCTTCATCTTTTAGCTAGGAAAGAAAACAAAAAATAAAAACATAGGATTTGTTTTTGGTTTTTGAGAATTTATAATTATGAAAACTAATGATCTTTTGATATAATCAAATCATCTGGGTATGATGAATTGATGGCTCTCATGGTTCATATATATATATAGTTCTAGCTTAGCTATATGTACAATTTGTTTTCCCTTCTTGATTGATCGACCGATCTTGCATGTGTTGTTGTTGTAGTACTACTGTTGTGTGTCTATCTCCATATCCTTGTTGGTTGAGAGAAGAAGAAGAAGAAGAGCAAATATCTTAGGTTTGGTTTGAAGCTCTTCTTCTGTCTCTATCTTTTTGTTTGTTTACTCATTCATTTGATTGATTGTTGCTGTTGTTGTTGTTGGTGTAGTAGTACATGATGTCCTTAGAAACACCTTGATGGGTAGGCCATCATGGGGAAGAGCAAAAGGGACATACTGGATATCACTCTCTGGTCCCACCACAGACCACCTGTACAACAAATACATTTGTCCATTTTTAGCAATCATATATTTTACTCAAAACATTAACACAAAATTAACAAACCTGTATTTTGTGGTAAGGTGATGCACAAGCACCAAAATCTCCAGCTTAGCTAGCTCCTTCCCTGGGCAAGAGTGAACCCCACTTCCAAATGGCAGAAATATATTAGGCCTTGGAGCAACCTGTATCATTCAAATCATATCAATATCAATGAAAATTTCATTTCATTTCATTTCATTTCATTTGGTGGGTTGTGTTAATAACTACCTCAAATCTAGATGGGTCAAATTTCTCAGGCTCCGGATAATTCTCTGGGCTATGGTGAATGTTTCTGAACAGTGGTAAAACTTTCCATCCTTTTGGTATACGATACCCTGTTCATCAAAATCTAATCTTTCAGTATATATATATTATAAGGTAGGTAGGTAGCTATAAGAATTGATTTGATTTGATTTACCTTCAAATTCCACATCTTGAACGGCTTCCCTAAAGGTAAAAGTGAGAATAGAAGCCGACCTTAATGTCTCTTGAATAACCCTTGAAGTAATTGGCATCTTCTTTGTATCTAACCAAGTCAAACCCTTGTCCTCACCCCTTTCTTCCTTGCCTCTTATAATACCCTCTTGCTCCTCCTGTTGTTCATCATCATCATCATCATCAGTCAATTCCAAAACAGAGATCAGAGTACTCATTATTTTCATGTAATAGCGACGGTTGTTGTAACTTACAGTGACGGATTGAAGGAAAGTTGGGTTTTCAACAAGATACTTAAGGACCCAAGTGAGGACAGTGGCGGTTGTGTCTCTGGCGGCGAAGATGACACCTATGATGTTGTCCACGATCTGTTCGTCTGTTAATCCTTCTTTGTGACCCATGAAAGATGAGAGCAAGTCATTGTATTGAAGTTTCATTTGTCGCCTCATGGATAAGGTTTTAGCCACGAGTAGAGCAATTTCCTTCCTGGCTTTCATCGCCGTGTAGAATAGAGTCCCCGGAAAGTTAATTGGCATGGAATTATACCCTTTCTCCAATAAGTAATAGCAACTCTTTAACTCCTCTCTGCTTACAAATTCATCTTTTCCAAATATGGAAAGTAACGCCACATCGAATGTGTACTGTAACATAACATGATTAATCAATTAATTTAAAAATAACAACAGGGTGAGTTGGGTATCTCTGTTTTTTTTTTTACTTACAGTTTTCATTTCTTTGAAAGTGTTGATCTCTTTTCCTTCCCATGACCCAACAGTTTGGATGGCAATTTGTTCTATGTCGGAAACAACCCCTTTTACAGACTCCGGCGTGAATGAACGGATAACCAGTCGTCTTAGTTTGGTATGGTAGTCACCCTCGTGGAAGAAAATAGCCTGTCTACCCAACATCCTCATTTTACTAGTCGGAAAAGTTGGCCGGAAAAGTTTAGCTCTTGAAACCAGCACCAACTTGGTCGCCTCCGGGCTTGATATCATCACACAAGGACAACCCAATATGTGGGTCTTGAAAATTGAGCCAAACCTAACAAAATTAACAGAACATAAATTAATATTTTAAACATATAATTAGTAAAACATGCAATTGACATACTTTGTTATCTTGTAAGAGAGGAAGGCATTTGGGTTCTTAGAGTAAAGCTGAAAGGTCTCCCCTATGTAGGGCCAACCGGTTGAGCCCGGCGGGAGTGGAAGTCTCCGGCCGCCGGAATTGAAGAACTTGAAAATGAAATAAAAAACCAGTAAAAGAGAGGAAGAAGCTAGAGATAGGAAGAGGGAATCCATATTAGCTATGAATAAGAGAGAGAGAGAGAGTTGATAGAAGTTGTTGGTGTGAGAAGATGAAGTGAACATGGTGAGCTATATATAATAATAAAGTAAGAGTGACCTTTCAATTTCAATTTTAATTTTATTTCAATTACAGGTTTGAATTACATACACGGAATGCCCTCTCTATACACATCTACAGCTCATGTTTTTCTCTTTTTAGTTTTGTGAAGAAAGAAAGAAGAAGAGAAGGAGGAGAGAGAATGAGGTAAAATGGGCACCTGTCAGTTGGGATTCAAGAAAACAGGTGTTGACTCATCCATCACGAAAGGGGTGCTCACTCTTCCCACTTCCCAACCAAAATATTTTACAAAAATGAAAAAATAATTATTGTATTATTTAATTCTTTTAATTCAAAGTTTATTATCTACAATAACCTATCCTATGATTCCTAATTCCTATCACCACTCACATTAATGTACAAATTAATGGAGTTAAAACATCTAAACAAATTTACTTTTATATTTTGTATGTTCCATATTTTTTTATAAAAATTAATTCCAATTAAATGAAATAAAAAGTTATATATATATATATAACATTAATTTGTAAATAAAAAAATAACATTTACAAATTAAATCTAGATGTTACATACAAATAAAATTACAAAGATTAAAATTATAATTAAATTAATACACCAATCACACGACTTCTTCATGCTAACTCAAAAGACGAGTTCATTTGAATTCAATAACATTAATTAAGTGACGAAGGAGAGCAAGTCGAACAAACCAATTTAGCGTTGTCAGAATAATCTCTAATAATCTTTACCTGTAATTCTGAGTGGCAATAAAATTTATCTTTGTACAAGAGTTGACAATAAACAGAAAAAAAAAGTTCTGTCAAATCATAATTGACCATATACAAATATGATTAAAATAGCGAAAAATTAACTCATCAAAATTATTAAAAAAATATATGTAAAAGGGACTTTTTAGATAAAAGATTAATTCAAAATATTTTTAAAAGAAATTAAAAAAAACTTCAGATCCGTTTAATATGTTATTTATCAATATAAGAATATATATATATATATATATTTTAAGTACCATTAAAAAAAATGGAAGGAAATATAAATTAATACATTTTTTAACATGTTATTCAGGGACCGACCCAGGATTCGGTGGTGGGGTGAACTTAAAATTTTTTTAGGGTAGGCTAAATTAAAAAACGAATTTTTTTTGGATAAAACGGGTAAATAAAAATAAATTTTACCATTTTTTAATAATTAAATAAATAAAATAGTGAATTCTATTGATTTTTTTAATAATTAAGGGGTAATGTCACATTTTAACAGTAATTTTTTTTTTCTGGTGGGCTTCAGTCCCTATATAGATTCGTCCTGAGGTTATTTATATGATTATAACATGCTACTCCGGATTCACTTTTATATGGGAGTTTTCGATTATTTATTTTTTAAATTAGGATTTATTTAGAAGACTTTCAACATAGAACGTTCTTACTCAAACTAGCATTTAATCCATACATTTACACGAGTAATGATATAAAAATTGAAAAAAAATTACGGTTAAAATGTGATAACATTTTTAATTTACTCTCACATATATATCTAAATTAACGTTTTCGACCCGGTAATCCGGAAACTTTAAAAATTAAGCATCATTATATATATATATATATTAGTTAGTTAAAAAGTTGAATTTATATTGTTAAAATGTCTCGCGTTTATCAAATTTGGTGTTAAATTTAAAATATAAAGTCTTATTAGCCTAATAGCTTAAATTATTGTACTTGTTTTTATTAAGTTGTAAGTTCGAATCATACCTATAGCATTTTTAATTTTATTTTTAACCGTTTTAAATTTATGGGCGGGTCAACCTACAATCCGACCCGAATATCCATTTACTCTCACATATATATCCAAATTAACCACAACTTTCGACCCAACAATCCGGACACTTTGAAAATTAAGAATCATTATATATATATATATATATATATATATATATATATATATATATATATATATATATATATATATATATAAATTAGTTAGTTAAAAAGTTGAACTTATATTGTTAAAATGTTCTGCGTTCATCTAATTTGATGTTGAATTTAAAATATAACAAATTAAGCACAAATTTCGACTCGACAATTCAGACACTTTAAAAATTAAGCATCATTATATATATATATATATAGTTAGTTAAAAAGTTGAACTTATATTGTTAAAATCTCATGCGTTTATTTAATTTGGTGTTAAATTTAAAATATAAAGTGTTACTAGCTTAGTTGGTTAAAAGGTTTTACTTGTTTATGTAAGGTTGTAAGTTTGAAACATACCTATAACATTTTTAATTTTATTTTTACCCGTTTTAAATTTATGGGCGGATCAACTCACAATCCAACCCAAGTATTCATTTATTCTCACATATATATCCAAATTAATCACAACTCTTGACCCGACAATCAAAACATTTTAAAAATTAAGCATCATTATATTTATATATATATATATATATATATATATATATATATATATATATATTGAAAAGAGTGCAATTTATATGAAAATTTATATGAAAAGAAAATTGACATAAATGATATATCATACTTTGAGTGAATTAAAAATATAATATGAGAGATAATTTTAGATTTTTAATCCAATAAAATTTAAATAACACATTATTTCTGTCATTCTTTTATCATATAATTCTCACTCTATTCTTTTAGAAAAAATATATATATTAAAGCTTTTAAACTAAATTTATGGATTGAGTGAATTAGTAAATTCGGTTGATTATGATTTGTGGTGTGCAACTAAAATTTAAATTATACTTAAAATAGTTAAAAATTATAAATTTGTAAAATTATAATTATAAGAGTTTAATTTATATAATATTAACTATACTATTTGTATATAAAATTAATTAAAAAATGACATTAAATAAGTAATGATTAGAAAATAATTATATAATTTCATTTTTTTAAATAATTAACTTATTTTTGAATTAGTAAATATAAATTGACTATAATCATAAAATTTTTGGATCATAAATTTAAAATTGTATAAATTTATTTAAATTCAGACTGTCAACCTAATTTAAAATGGTAAAATTATATCATTTTAAGATTTAACTATAAATTGTAACTATTTTATTGCGCAAACAATATTTTAATTATAAGATTAGAACAACAAGTAAGATTTAAAATTAGTACCTATAAATATAAATATTATATTAATTTTTGATAAATATTTGTTAAAATTGTGTATTATTTTCGTGTTGTGTCGTGTGATGTAATTTCGGCTTGGGATTTGAAAATTTGAATCCAATTATCCTGCCATGTCAATTCCTTGCTAGGTGGTTGTCAACTTTATCTCAAACCCAACCTAGTTTAGAAATAATTGTGATTTAATATTAAGCTTAACAATTCAATTTCACATTTTGTATATTAATAAAAATAAAAGATATATTATTATAAGAGCCTCTTATTATAAATAAAAGTATAATTTTAATTTATTTCACAACAAGATAACCCTTATCATTTTGGGAAACTGAGTTTCTTCATTTGAGGGTTATATTTTAAAATATATTTTTTCCGCACTGAGGTAATAATGAGGTAAGATCGCATGCAAATACACAGAATCTAATCGAAAAAAACAAAAAAACAGGGATGGCTGAATTTCCCCAAGAACCCTTCCTGATAACACGTATTACTGTTTCACTGTACATCTGTTTCAAATACAGTTAAACACCTAAACATTTTTTCTTTTTAATATCAGTATATATCTTGAATTTATGTTACTGTTCATTCAGTTATAATCGTAATTAATATACACATTATTAAGTTTTTATTTTGTTTTCTGTAAACTTTTACCAAAACTCGAATTAGATTGAGAAATCACTTCGGTGTGTTTGTGCCGACTAAGATTTGTATATTATTCACATTCAACCCAATCTGTAACCGAACTAATTGATGCATTTGAGTCGATTCTCCGTTCTTAACTATTAATTATTTATACTACGGACTGTAAAATTAAAATTTGAGCCAACCCGAACAATCATCACAAGTACATATCTAGCCTGTGTTGGGTCGATGGACCCGATCCTCGAATCTAAAAAGTTGTAGTTACAAATTTTGTGCAAAACCAATAATTTAAGCAAGCTTTTCATATTTTTTATTTTCACATTTTTTTATTATTATTATTATTATTATTATTATAAGTAAAAAATGATTTTCATTTACTTCTAAATAATGCATTAACTTATCTTTTGGGGAATGCGAATTTCTTCACTTGTGGATATTTTAAGAATTTCTTTATTTTAAAAATATCTTTCTTCACATTAAGGTAAAATATACAAGATATTAAAATATATATTAAACCCCTACAATCGATCCTTGACGACTAGTAAGTTATTCAATGTTATCACCTTTAAGTTGGCTCTTGAGAATTGAAGAATGACCTTTCAGTTGGCTCTTGGATTGATCAAGATTTAAGTAGAAAGAGTTTGTCAAGTTTGATTTTCATGACTAATTATCTAAACTAAATAGACTCATAGTCTAATGATAGAGAATATAAACTCATAGTCTAATAACAATTAGGAAGACAATAATTAGGAGTAAGATTGTGTTAATTTCTCCATTCTTAGGCTCTTTATTATGATTAACCATCTACGCTAGTTTCTGAAAAATTGGTCTACGAGGGGTCGTGACCGCTCCAGGGTTGATGTCTCATGCGTGAAATTAAATAATTGATGGGATAGACGAAGTTCATGACCTTTATGTTATGAAAATTTCTTCACAAATTTAAAGCGAGTTGCTTGAATTCTATAAAGAAGATAAAAATAATGGTCCTCCATGCTTAACTATTAATAAGGAGCAAGGTTGTGTTAGACTCCCATCCACTAGTATCTTGATTAAGCTTAAGTGTCTATGTAAGTTCTTGAAAAATTGGTTTAGGGGGATCGTGCCTATTATAGGGTTGATGTTTTATGTTGTGAAATTCCAACAACCGATAGGGCGGAGGAAGCTCGTGATCTTGTGATTTTTTTTGCACAGATTAATATAGTGTGTGACTTACTTGAATTTTGTAAAAATGATGAAATTGAGGCGAGACAACTTAGCAGAACGATTTGATTACATTAAGGTGATAAAAAACAGTATTTTCATAGAATATCTAAAACATAAGTTATAAGAATGATATTAACTCACTAGGAAGATTTTCGTGCGATGCACGTGAATAAAAATATAAACAAAATAAATTTAATAAAAAAATATAATAATTTTAAAATATGTAATTAATATTTAAAATTCTTAATAAATCACGAATAAAATATTAAAATAAAAAATAAAATACTCTCATTTCACATTTTATTCGGTAAAACAACTCATCTTTTGACATATCTTATCACATATTTATTCACTAATTCACAATCGACATCTCATCTCGAGATCTTACTGTCATTTCGTCAAACAACTCATCTCCTAACATATTTTACAATATACAATCTGACATTTTTTATCCTCAATTTGGTTAACCATTCATCTTATTTCATATTTATCCATCCTAATAATCGACCTCTCATATGTAACCTTACACTTTCACTTCGGTCAAATAAACCACATCATCAACCTCTTTTACTTTTCACTTTGGTCACCAATCCCCAACCGACTTTTTATCTTGTGACTAATCTCCTCACATATTTTATAATTTACACAACCTGACTTTTTTATCATTACTTCGAATAACTAATCATCTCATTCCACATTTATCCACACCCTAATTAATCTCTCATATTGTGTGATCTTACACAATTTCATTTTGGTCAAATTAACCATCTCCAATTTACCAATCTCTTTTACACTCACTTTGACCAAACAATCCCTCAATAAAGCTCTCATAGCGTGACATTACTTATTTCAATTAACCAACTATCTCATTCCAAATTTTATCCCACTAATCTCAATCGACCTCTCATCTCGAGACTATATTTTCCTTTCGGTCAAATAATTCATCTCCTCACATATTTTACAATAAATAACCCGACTTCACATTGATTGACCAGCCCCATCTTATTTCACATTTTATTCACCCTAATCGGATATCATACCATGACTTTAAACTTTAATTTCGCTCAAACAATCTATTTCTTCACATATTTTACAATAAACAACCCGCGTCTTATTTATTCTCATTTCGACTGACCAACCCATCTCATTTCACATTTATTCGCCCTAATCGGACATCTCATATCGTGACCTTCAACTTTTATTTCGCTCAAATAATCTAGCTATTTCTTTACATAATTTACAATAAACAACACGTGTCTTACTTATACTTACTTCGACTGACCAACCCATCTCATTTCACATTTATCCGCCATAAACTATTATTTTGGTACATTATCAATCTCTTTTATCCTCACTTTGGCCTACCAATTCCCAATCGACCTCTCATTCCGTATTTTTATCCACCTCAATTGACCATCTCTTTCTATATCGTGAATGTCATTTACCCAACCATAATTTCATTGCAAATTTTAACCACTATCATTCGCATTCAACCATAATTTCATCGCAAATTTTAACCACTATCATTCGCATTCAACCATCTCCTCACTTCGATAAATTAATATTTTTATTTCACATATTAACCATCAATGTTTTTTAATATTTCAATATTTTTATTTCACATATTAACCATTAATGTTTTTTAATACTTTAAAAATTATGCCTAATAAGATTTGAACCATAGTCACCATTATGTAGCATTAACCCTTCAACCAATATACCACTTAAAATTGTTGATATGACTAACAATTAAAAAATACTTATATATATAATATTTGTATTTTAAAAATATTTAATAAACACTTATTATTTTAATATATTTAAATTAATTTTTTTACTAATGTTTATTATTATATATATATATATATATGAACGAATTATTATTATACTAATAATGTTGATTTTTTTATTATTATTTTAAATAATTTTTTTATTATTAATTTTATTTATTTATATTTATTATTAAAACAAAAAATAAAAAATATAACAATATCTTTTATAATTAACTAAACTCTCTTTTTCACAATTAACAATTAAAGATTTATTATATATATATATATATATATATATATATAAATAAGTTATTTTTTTTTCTAATTAACTAAACTCTCTTCTTCACTCTTTTAATTAACTAAACTCTCTTCTTCACTCTTATTTATATATATTTATATATATATATATATATATCCAAAGAGATTTTGGGTTTGAGTCCCGCTTAATTAAATAATTAAGTGTGTTTGTGAACAATGTACTTAACCACTGGTCTTATTTTTTTTATATATATATATTCATTGGAAAACCAATCATTAATCTCAATCACAAATTCATACTTCTCTAATCTTTCAACAAACCAACCACCAATCTCAATCGACCTCTAATCTCATAACCTCGCGATCTTTTGTCACCGACCTCTTATCTCTCGATAAACACACCCCATTCACACTTTAACACGTCTCTTATCTATAGGAAAACAAAACTCTAATTTCAATTGACATTTAGCATCGTGATCTCACACTTTAGTTAATCAAATATTTAATTCATATTTTTTAACCACTTTCAATTGTTACCGACCTATTATCTATCGGCAAACCACATCTCATTCATACTTGGTTAAATGATTGTACTTGTTTTATTAGGTTGCAAGTTCGAAACATACATATAACATTTTTTATTTTATTTTTAACAGTTTAAGTATATGGGCGGGTAAACCCGCAATCTGACTTAAGTATCTATTTACTCTCACATATATATCCAAATTAACTACAACTCTCGACCCGACAATTCAGACACTTTGAAATTAAGTATTATTATTATTATTATTATATATATATATATATTAGTTAATTAGTTAAAAAATTGAACTTATATTTTTAAGAATGTCCCGCGTTCATCAAATTTGGTGTTGAGCTTAAAAATTTAAAGTCTTATTAGCTTAGTTGGTTAAATGGTTGTACTTGTTTTTGTTATGTTGCAAATTTGAAACACACCTATAGTATTTTTAATTTTATTTTTAACCGTTTTAAGTTTATGAACGGGTCAACTCACAATCCGACCCAAGTTTCTATTTACTCTCTCATATATTATTTCACTTAGGTTTTTTTTTGCTCGTTTTCTACCTTTTGTATCCACATTTGGATTTTATAACCCAAAAATAATGAAACTTATTTATCTATGTTTATAAAATTAATTTGTGTTCATAAAATTAATGTTCATTTCTTGGAAAACATTCTCCAATTTTTTACATTTTTTATCCTTCACTCAAGACATTTGTTTTCTCTTCAATTATCTTTGTTATTTTAGACTTTGAATGACATAAGTTAGACCTCTTTTAGCTAGACCTATAAGGTATCAATATAATAATTTAAAGTGTACAAATATTCCTAAAATAAATTATCAAAATATATGGAGTAGTGACCGTTCATTTTTAAATAGGCACGCGAGACATATCGCCAAGACTCATTCTCACGTGTAACCAATCACCGAACCTCAAATTAATTTCTTTTCGAAAGAGCGTTTTATTTTACACACTATATTTTTATAATTTTGTGAGAAAATTAGGTGGCTATTTTTCATGAACAGAAACTATTTTAAGACCCTCCATAATATTAATTTCATTTTAAAATCTTTATTTTTAATCCCGATTCGAGTGGGACAATTTTTTTTAAATGGTACAGTGCTAAGGCTAGTTCCAAAGTTTATTGAGATCTAGTCATCAATAAGATGGAGAGGAAAGTTTTCATTTGGAAAAAAAAATGATTTCCAAGGAGGGTCGTTAGTCCTTAGCAAAAATATTCTTTCTTTCATGTTAATCTACATGATATCTATATTTGTCCATTTAAAATGTATGCATGGTCGTGAAGATTGGGAGAATTATGTGTTAATTTTTATGAAAATCGTGTGATTCTTCATTTTCTCATTTAGTAAGTTGTAATAAGGTTAAAATGATAAGAGAGTAGGGGGTTGGGCATCTGCAATTATTATGTGGTTTTAATAAATCCTTATTATCTAAATGATGTAGTAGATTTGCGAAAGAGAAAAATAGTGCTTTGACTAAATTGTTAGGATAAGTCTGGTTGGTTCACCAAGAAGTCTTATAATCCCGTGTGATGCAATATTTGTGGTGATATTTATGTCATGTAAAAGGTTTATCAAGAACATTCAATTTTTATTATGGGTGATGAATATTCTATTAGTTTATCACTGGTGAAAAAAGGGTCAAAACCGAGAGTTAAAACTCTCGGTTTTGACCCTATAACTTTCGGTGAAGACACCTTACCGAAGGTTTTAGTAACCCTCGCCATCCCTCGCTATTGACACTCTCGGGACTTCCATAAAGAGAAAAACCGAGAGTTATATGAAAACTTTCGTATTTTTCTCTTTTTGAAAAAACCGAGGGTTTTACAAGAACTTTCGGTTTTTCTCTTTTTGGAAAAACCGAGGGTTTTATACAGACCTTTCGGTTTTTCTCTGTGTGGAAAAACCGAGGGTTTTGCAAAGAACTTTCGGTTTTACCCGAAGAGGGAAACCGAGAGTTATATACAAAACTTTCGGTTTTCCTCTTCGGTTAAAACCGAAAGTTTTGTAAATAACTCTCGGTTTTCCTCTTCTTGTAAAACCGAGAGTTCTTTGCAAAACCCTCGGTTTTCTCCTTTTCAAGAAAACCGAAAGTTTTGTGAATAACTCTCGGTTTTCCTCTTAAGGATAAAAACCGAGGGTTTGTCATATAACTCTCGGTTTTCTCATTGGCTTAAAACCGAGAGGTTTCTAATATCTCTCGTTTTTTTCAAAAAGAGAAAAACCGAGAGATTTCAATATTACTTTCGGTTTTTTCCCCTAAATTTTTCAAAATGTGCGGATTATTTTGCTCGCAACCAAAACATAACCAAAACCTGTTCAGCCAAACCAATATATTAATGATAAAAGAAATGCAGCATACATTAAACGATCACATTAATTGATCGTGAACATTACAAAATTCGAAACCAAACAAATATTCCGAACAATCTGTTATAAGTTCAACTACTATAATGAAAACATGTTCATAATCGAAACAACCTTAGCTTGTGGGGGGAGGAGGTGGTTGTTGCCTCATATATAATTCTATTCTCTCCATTCTCGCGTTCATCTCTGACTTCTCCCTCTCCATTTTTTCAGTTATCTCTAACTTCTCCCTCTCCATTCTTTCCACAATTTCTTTCTTTTCCAATTGCATTTCATCAATTTCCCGCCTTCTTTCTTCATCTCTCTTCTCCAGTTCCTCCAGCTTGAGCTTCATTATTTGATTCTCTTCTAACAATCGCTCATTGTTTCGCTGTGAACTGTTTCCACTACGACGATCCTCACGAAATTGTGTGGGTCGGACGCCTGATCCCATTCCGAAGACGACCCCGTGTTTTTGTTGTCCGAACACCCTCTCCGTCAATTCAAAATCAGATATTCCCGGTTCGTTACTAACAACCTCCTCCATCTCAGCCTGCACAATTAAAATAAAATATCATTTCTATAATAAAAAAACTAGGCATATTCAATTCACTTACAATTTTCTCTTGCACGTGTTCGTCCGGGACGGGTGTTGGGTTTTCTTGTGTCGGTTTTGGTGTACGGGTCCTCTTGAATACTTCAATTACAGACGGTGGCCGTCCCATTTCAATCGCCTGTTGAAATAAATGATTTATATAATTAATAACAATCTTTATATTAAGTTATTACAAATAATGTACTTACCATCTCGTCTTCAATTTGTGCAAACGGTCTACTTCCCGTTCGATGTGGGAATTTCAGATTCTTCCGATTCTTCATATTTGTAGTACTGTGTCTCTGTATTTGAAATAACAAATGAAGTTAGATTAATTAATATCAACTCTTATTTGAATTATGAAACCTTACCTTAAACGTTTCTGTGAAGAAATGGTTGCGACACACGAATTCCCAATCGTCTCGATCGTAGTCCGGTGGAGGATTAGCCAGTACCGCCGCCTCGTCTCCGTTGTGGACGCGGATATAATTCGTGTTCAAATCCGACCGCCATCTATCCCATATCTGATTGGCGTGTCCCAACCCCCTCGTTCGAAAAGAGTCAATGTCACCATTAGTCGCTTCGAACGGATCCTGAAAAAAATAACATCGAAATGTGAAAAATAATTATTTAATAACGTAATGTTTAATCAAGTAATAATTATTAACCTTGATAGCAGTCCACAGTGAATCCAATTGGTCTGCACTTAAAGCCTTCCACTTGAGAAGACGGTGTGAGACGGCTGCGGGGCTCCGGATAATCGACCCCACATGTCTAGACCAACGTGTCCTTCCCACGTCTGTACCGCCTGGCCTCCCATCCTTGTCTCTAAACGTTAGAGGGATCCTCGTCCCCGCTTGCCTCTTAGACAGCGCAATATTCTTGTTCTTCCCCCGTCTCTTGCGGGCAGAAGATTCTTCAAAATTATCAAAATCTTAATTAAATATGTCAATCAATTGAAACACTAACTAATTTGTAAACGAAATACCTGTCGATGATGGGTCGGGAGTGGTCCCGTGCTCCTCCTCGTCATCCTGCTCCTCGATAGGCTCCTCAAGACCCTCGTCTTCAGCCTCAGCGCTAGGCAGGTTATCAGCAGCGAATGTGCTCTCTATATACTCTGCGATGTCATCAATATCGTCTTCACTCTCGTATGTCCGCGGAGGCGCAGTAGCTATCGGGACCACAGGAATCGGTGGTTGGTCTCTCGAAGACGATCCTCGTTGCTTTAACACCTCGGATTGGGCAAGTAGGTTTTGGTAACTCTTATCCAATTTCTTGGGTGTCTTCCTCATACTCTTCCAAACTGTTTTAGGACCTTCAGACATTCTTAATTCACACCATTAATAAAAATGAGTGAATACTTGAAATAAAGTAGTAAGAAAAATGAATATAAAGTTAAAAACATAATTAAATCTACCTAATTAATTAATATGAACTATATGTTTGTAAACCGCGGTTTTATTTTTGTCACAATCTTCCAACCGGGTCGGGCTGACATATCAGGGGCGTAGAATACTTGTTTTGCTTGACTCGCCAATATATACGGGTCTTGACTTTGCGTTTTCAATATTCGGTTTACATTTACACTTACGAAGCCATATTTATCCACTTTCACTCCTAGTTCCCCCGAGTGTGTATCAAACCACTTACACTTGAATAAAACAACTCGTTTGTGAGAATAGTATTGTAATTCGATTATATCCGTCAAAACTCCGTAGTATGACATAGTTTCAGATCCGTTGTATCCCTCAACAACCACCCCACTATTTTGAGTTGTCAAACCTTCGTCGTGTTTTTCTGTACAGAATTTGAATCCATTTACTTTACACCAAACATACATAGACGAGTAGATACTTGGACCTTCTCCTAAGATCTTGAGGTCTCTTGATATGTCGTTACTTTCTGCTAAATGGGCGACCTATATATGTATCCGAAATGTAGTTGTTAATATAAATAAGAAGAGTTAGGATATATGGTTTGTAATTTACTCACTCGATGCTTGAAATATGCGGCAAACGTTTCTCCACTGGACTCGTTGTTATAATCTCTACAAATAGATCGAATGCTAATTAGTAACACTCTTTAATGCTAATTAGTAACAGCAACTTTGAAGCTTACATGTAAAAAGGTTCTGCTTCGGGACAATTTTTCAAAATGTAAGAATGAGCTGTCACTCGATCTATATAATCCAAGTTGTATACTTTTCCGTTGGATAGGTCTTCCAATGATGCAAATATTGAAATCCCCGAGATTTCAGGTTGTGCATTTTCTTGATCTTGTTCCTCCATATACCTGGCACATAAGCTAATACTTTCGTTAACAAGATAGCTCTCGCTTATAGAGGCTTCGGGGTGGTTATTATTCCGCAAATATCTTTTCATTGTACCCATGTAATGTTCAAAGGGATACATCCATCGATACTGAACAGGTCCTCCAAGCAAAGCCTCAAATGACAAGTGAACCGGGAGATGCATCATGATGTCGAAGATTGACGGCGGAAAAATCATTTCAAATTTGCAAAGCGTCAATGTAATATCCATGTACAATTGTTCCAGGTCCTCTTGAATCAACTCTTTGAAGCACAACAACCGAAAGAAACGAGACAAATTTACTAACGCATCATACACATACTCTGGAAGCAATCCACGAGTTGCTAAAGGAATTAGGTATTCCAACAAAATGTGACAATCATGACTCTTTAATCCCGAAAGTTTTTTCTCTTCCAAATTTACACAACCCCCGATATTTGAGCAAAACCCATCAGGCAACTTGAGATCTTTCAAGAAGTTACAAAGACGTATTTTATTTTCGGATGTCAAAGTGAAAGGCGCTTCTGGATAATGAACAACTCCTTCATCATTTATAGGATGTAACCATGATTTTATGCCCAAGAGTTCTAAGTCTTTACGAGCTTTAGGACCATCCTTAGTCTTCTCTTTCACATTCATTATTGTTCCCAGCACGCTATCACAGATATTTTTCTCAATATGCATCACATCCAAATTATGTCTCAATAATAGCGATTTCCAATAAGGTAGACGGAAGAAAATGCTAAGTTTGTTCCAATTGTCGCCCCGCGTTTCATGATATTTCTAATAAAATGGAAAACAACCCGCATTATTAATTACTTACATTTGTCTAAATTAGTTAGGCTTACATAATGTTAACATAATTTCTAACTATTCTATCATTATCCAACCAAAATTCAACATACATATCATCTAGAATTATATCATTCATACACCTTTTGAAGCAATCAATTCTAATCCAACATAATTTTATTCATACATAATTCATTGCATTTAACAATTCTAACCTACATTCAATTCTAATTGAATCCCAATCTAATCCAGCTTAATCTAACAAACTTAATACCTAATCTAACATAAATCAAATCAAACAAAAATCTAACAGGAAAAGCTAACATGAAAAGCTAACATAATCAAACTAATCTAACATAAACCTAATCGAAAAATCAGACTTAAATATAACATGAAGAACTAACCTTGCACCAAAAGAGCAACGAAGAAGAGCAGCGGATGTAGATTGACGGGCGGGCAGGGGGCGGCTGAAATTCGTAATCCACAATCAAACCTAAATCAAAATTAAACCCAAATCAAACCAACCACAATCAAACCTAAATCAAAATTAAACTCAAATCAAACCAACCACAATCAAACCTAAATCAAAATTAAACCCAAATCAAACCAACCACAATCAAACCTAAATCAAAATTAAACTCAAATCAAACCAACCACAATCAAACCTAAATCAAAATTAAACCCAAATCATACCAACCACAATCAAACCTAAAACAAAATTAAACACATATCATACCAACCACAATCAAAAATAAACCCAAATCATACTAACAATAACCTAATCTTAAACTTATAACCTAATTGCAAAAATCAAACCCTAATCTAACCTAATTTCAATAATCTATCAATAATCTAACATAATCAACCCAAATCTAACAATAATCTAACAAAAATCTAACCTAATTTCAAAAATCAAACCCTAATCTAACCTAATTTCACTAATCTAACAATAATCTAACATATTAAACAATAATCTAACAATAATCTAACCTAATTGCAAAATAAATAAAAAACAAACCTTGCAGGGCGGCGGCGGCGGCGGCAGAGGATGTTCTTCACGTTCCGGCGGCGGCAGAGGGCTATTCTTTAAAATAACCGGTGGTCTTCGGCAGGACGGCGGCGCAACGTCTTCGGCAGGTCGGCGGCGCAAGAACTTCGGCAGGAGATGGCGCGGAGGCTTGTTCGTCGGGGAGAGGCTGGAGTGCGGCGGGAGAAGAGGGAAGTAAAATCGGGAAAGAAGAGAAAGAGGCGCCCGTTTTTTAATTTTATCATTTGATTTCCGAGAGTTATATATATAACTCTCGGTTTTACCCTTATTAAAACCCGAGAGTTGTATATATAACTCTCGGTTTTACTCTTTTTAAAACCCGAGAGTTATATATACAACCCTCGGTTTTGACCCTTATTAAAACCCGAGAGTTTTATATACAACTCTCGGTTTTCACTTGAAACCCGAGAGTTTTATATACAACTCTCGGTTTTCACCCTTATAATTCCGAAGGTTAAATATTTAACTTTCGGTTTTATCACTTCCAAATTTGTTAAATTCTTTTGTTTCTCACCTACTAATGACCTTTAACAACATTGATTGAACACATTTGTTATCCTTACAATATTGCACAATCCATATGATCAAACATTACACATATTCTTTACATAATCATACATAAACATTCAAATACACTTCTCTATAATAATCAAACACAATCATAAACATTTCAACATAAAACACAATATAAATTTTTTAAATATAACTCACATTAGATTATATTAGTTAGGAGTCTATATTGGAAAGAAAAAATACTCTAATTTAAAAAATTGAAAATGTAAAAACCGAAAGTTATATAATTAACCTTCGCAAATACACATAAAAAACGAAAGTTGTATATATAACTTTCGGTCTTGAGAAGTATAAAACCCGAAGGTTATATATACAACTTTCGGGTTAGATGGATAATTCCGAAGGTTAAATATTTAACTGTCGGTTTTATCACTTTCAAATTTGTTAAATTCTTTTGTTTCTCACCTTCTAATGACCTTAAAGAACATCGATTTAACACATTTGTTATCCTTACAATATTGTACAATCCATATGATCAAACATTAAACACATTCTTCACATAATCAAACATAAACATTCATACATATATAAATACACTTCTCTATAATAATCAAACACAATCATAAACATTTCAACATTAAACACAATATTCATTTTTAAAATATAACCCACACTTGATTATATTAGTTAGGAGTTAAGATTAGTGGCTTAAAAACAAAATTATTTAACAAATTAGGAATTGTCAAAACCGAAAGTTATAACATAAACTTTCGTTTTTATGTATATTTGCGAAGGATTTACGTATAACTCTCGGTCCTGAACATAGTTAAACCCGAAGGTTTATTTGAAAACCTTCGGTTTTTACCCATTCCCATACTTAGAAAAAAATCTGATTTTTTTAATGCTAGGCAAAAACCGAAGGTTTATTTGAAAACCTTCGGTTTTTACCCATTCCCATACTTAGAAAAAAATCTGATTTTTTTAATGCTAGGCAAAAACCGAAGGTTTATTTGAAAACCTTCGGTTTTTACCCATTCCCATACTTAGAAAAAAATCTGATTTTTTTAATGCTAGGCAAAAACCGAAGGTTTATTTGAAAACCTTCGGTTTTTACCCATTCCCATACTTAGAAAAAAATCTGATTTTTTTAATGCTAGGCAAAAACCGAAGGTTTATTTGAAAACCTTCGGTTTTTACCCATTCCCATACTTAGAAAAAAATCTGATTTTTTTAATGCTAGGCAAAAACCGAAGGTTTATTTGAAAACCTTCGGTTTTTACCCATTCCCATACTTAGAAAAAAATCTGATTTTTTTAATGCTAGGCAAAAACCGAAGGTTTATTTGAAAACCTTCGGTTTGTACCCATTCCCATACTTAGAAAAAAATCTGATTTTTTAATGCTAGGCAAAAACCGAAGGTTTATTTGAAAACCTTCGGTTTTTACCCATTCCCATACTTAGAAAAAAATCTGATTTTTTTAATGCTAGGCAAAAACCGAAGGTTTATTTGAAAACCTTCGGTTTTTACCCATTCCCATACTTAGAAAAAAATCTGATTTTTTAATGCTAGGCAAAAACCGAAGGTTTATTTGAAAACCTTCGGTTTTTACCCCAATTTTAAAAAAAAAATAGGTCAAAACCGAAGGTTTTCAAATAAACCCTCGGTTTTGGCAATGCGGTTTTTTTTTAAAAATTTGTGAAAAGTAATCAAAACATAATTATTAAATAAAACATATTAAACCAAACAAAACAAACATAATAACAATAATTCATAAATATTAAAACATAACAGTCATAAAATCCATAATAAATCTACAAATTAATTATTAGAGGGGGTGGAAGGAGCGGGTGGTTGATTCAGTCGACTCCTCAACAAGACAAGTTCCTGTTCGAGATTCTCTAATCTCTGAGACATTTCGGCCCGGTCCGCTTTAATTTCACTAAGCAAACGACCTCTTTCGGCATCCCTTAGTCGGATTTCTTCCATTTCCAGCGTCATCTTTCTGACCTCTTCCTCACGTGCCGCAATTTCAGATTGTGTTATCAGATTCTGGTAACACGGATGCAGTTTCTCCGGTGTACGCCGAAGTCTCTTCCATGTCGAATCATCACCCATATCCTAAATGCATTTCAGATCATATATGTATATATATATATATTCATCAAACAAAATAACGTAAACTAACATAAATCTAAATCTTTCAATAAACAAAACAAAAAACCAAATCAAACAAATTACCTGAAGAGAAGAACCCGCGGCTTGGCTTGGAAGAGGCAGGCGGCGGCGGAGGCGGAAGAGAGAGAAAGGAGAGAAGCGAAATGAAAAAGAGAAGGGTTAGGGTTTGTATTTATAGAGGTTGAGGCCGAAGGTTTTCATAAACCTTTCGGTTTTGATATTAATCAAAACCGAGGGTTTATTAAAGACCCTTCGGAAAAAACCCTTTCAAAAATTTCAATTTTTTTTAATGAGCAAAACCGAAGGGTCTTTGAATAACCTTCGCAATTAAAAAACCAAGGGATTTCAAAACCGAAGGTTTTTCCTAAAACCTTCGCAAATAACCCACACCCAACACTTAGAATTTTTTTGGGTGTTTTGGGAAGGTAAAAACCGAAAGTTCTTTGTAGAACTTTCGGTAATAATTAATAAACCCGAAGGTTTCACACCCCACTCGGAATCTATTTTTAATCCCGAAGGATTTGTTCCTCTCGGGAGTATTTAGGAGAGGTTTACAAAACCTTCGGGAAAAACCGTCGCTAAAGACCCTTTTTTTACTAGTGATATAGACACTTGGTGTTGTGTTAAATTTTTTATGAATGTTTCCCTCAATCTTTCTTTTATTTCAATTTGTAGAGATGCATCAGTCTATTAGTTTGGCTAGTTGTATCAGATACATAAGGAGATTGAAAAGAGAGGAAATCATGTTTTATGACAAACTATTTTTCATGTTTTAAATAAGAGGTTAAACCCATCTTCTCAAGATTCTATGCGATAACGTGATCTAGATAACTTCATTATGGGACATTATTATATTTTGTTCAATAAAATAAGTCTGAATGAGTTGTTTTAAAAAAATTCATGAGAGTCTAAGATATCTACCAAGATCTCTTATTTTAGTTTGAGTGATATTCACGACGGTATTCTCACTAATGATATATGTACGTTGAAAAACATTATTATTGTGCATCATTTTTAACATTATCACGGTGTGACAAATATTTGGTGTCTTTTGTGGAATTTGATTAGGTATTCAATGGGTTATACTGGAGAACGTTAGTGTCTATTGAGATACATGAATCGAGACGTCTAAAAGAGTGAGACTTATTAGATTGGTCTCTATCCATATTATATTTTGGTGGGTTGTCTAGCTGGAAAAAAATCGGAAAATATTTAACTACTAAATTAGGTCGTTAAAAATCAATAAGCGTTCGTTTTCAACAAACATATATTTAAATAGTACTCATTTCTTAAATTTTAATATATATATATTTGAATAGCATCAACATGTAACAACAAATATACATATTTGTAACATTGACTTGTAATTACATGTGCATCAAATGTTTATATACTACTTGCATTTGCATACTAATCATTTCAATTTCACTTTACGTTAAACTATTTGCATTTTCAAAAAAAAAAAAAAAAAAAAAAAACTATTTGCATTCTACTATTTATTCATGATATACTATAATTTGTCTTTGTATGTATTTGTTTGTACTATAAAATGTCTATTTGAATTCTAAAAATTTGCATTTAGCTTTAAATAAACATTGAACAATTTATATGTACATATAAACTAAACCATTTACATTTACAAATATAATATTTAAGATGCCAATTGCATTTAAATTATAATAAAATATGTAATTAATAACAACAACACAAATGAATAACAAAACAAGAGCAAATGTCATATTAATTAAATATTATTTGAATTCTAAAGTTGTAACACATTATAATTTAACCGTTATACAAAAAGAAATCATAAAATATGACGTCAATGTTAACACCTAAAATCCCACATTCCAACCCAAGGGATGTCATTCTTTCATTTTTCACCATCTTTAGAGGATTTTAGTGGTTTGACACAACTTTTATGGCATTCATTTGTGTTCAACACATAAAATATTGCACAACAAAGAAATATGTCTAAAGACATCATTGCATTTTTAAACATTTCTAAACACTTATCAATATAGCAAACACATTAATATTTCATTCCTAAACACATTATCAATATAGCCAAACATATTACATTCCTAACTATACACTATCAATATAATAAACAAAGATAAAAAAAAAATATTACATTACTAATCATTCTATCAACAATAACAACAAATTATCAATTTATCATACTGCTAAATAATTTACGATTTTACGTTCAAAATAATAAGGGTTCAAAATTAATAACTTTAATGTTATTATGTTTACAATCAATTTCTCAACGTTGTTATACTTTTAAAAGTTTTCGAAGTAGTTGCAAACTTTGCAATTGAGTCTTAATTACAATAAATGTTACAAAACCGCATCAAATTAATACATCCTAATAATTTTTAGTTTAAATTGTGTTGCACTATAACATTATAAATTATTACTTAAATTAAGTTCTTGCTCGGTCCACTCTTCTAGTAGGTCTTGATCTTTGTGTCCTTTTGTGATCCAATGTGCGATGCAATTCTTAGTCCTAGGAATCTATTCAATTTTGTAATCCTAATTTTATTAAAGAGATTACAGAATGTCATGACAAATCGGTTTGTCATAAGAAAAAAATATTCTTATGATTTATATCATTAACTTCTTGACAATTTAAAAAGATTTCAACGTCAGTTAGATTTAGTCTTTGGTGGTGATGTTTGCAAGTATGATTGCTTTCTATTTCAGAGTTTAGTTTTTTGTTATAGGTGTACACTGATAATCAACTAATTGAAAGGATTAAAAAAAATGAAGATTAATAATATTAGGAGAGGCCAAGGTGGCAAAATGCTGAGGTAATTAAAGGTGGGGTATGAATTAATGAGATGTGTTTAATAATTTGTATTAAATTTGGTCATCCTTTGCCCCATTCAACGCTATATATGCCCTGCCCGCCTCTTCTTAGTCAATACCAAAACAACAGTATAAATTGGTTGACTTTCCAAACTAATGGGGCCAACAAAAATATTATTCAATATTTTAAAGAGAACTACTTCAAAACAAGAAACCCTCAACGTGTTAGTCTTTGATCATGTAAGTATATGGAAAACTTGTGTTATTTCATTCTAGATTGATTATGTGATCATCGAACTAGCTACATGACTAAGATTCCAAATATTGATTTTACATTTTTAAGTTAATTTTATAGTTTGATGTACGAGGAGAGAATACATAAAATTAAATGATCGTTCGAACTACGAAAAACAAGTCAAACGTTTTGAATTAGAGTTGGATAAAATGGAAAGACCCGCCAAACAATGACTCGTGAAATCCGGTCTAAGGTTTATAAAATAAAATAAAAAAACATATGGTGAATGAAACAAAGCATTAAACTTGATATCTACTTTGTAAGGTGGGAAATTTATGGTTGTTGGTGCAAATATAGCTTTAATTTGGAGCAATAAAGGATGGCCAACTCAGACAACATTATGAGAGCTAACCTAAAAATGGAATTAATGGCCGTACAAAGACAATGAGATTTTTGGGATGGGATGAAAGGTTGAAATTTTCAAAATAATAAAATATAAAATAAGGTTGAACCCAACTGTTACCTCCTGCCTCATTAATATATATATACATAAGCTAAATTTTTTTGATGTAAAACAAATTAAATATATAGTCTTATAAATAATAAGAATACAAATAAATAAATTTTAAATTAATAATACAAAACTCTTAACATAACCAAACAAAACCTATAATTGATCCTCATGTAAACTTTAAAAAAATATATAAACCGATATAAGTGAGTAAAATTAACAATATAAATTTTGTAATTGTTTTATCATTTTTTATGTTAAGGCACTTTATTACATTCAAATAAGTGCATAAGTGATGAATTTAAAAATAAAAATAAAATCTTAACAAGTTGCGTGACTCTGTTCCTATAACGATGGAGATTGGTGGTTTGCGAATAGGGTCCAAATGGTTGAGACAACATCCAATGTCATACGTTTTCATTGAGAGTTAAACCTGTCGATTTTTTCTACTGGACCACCGTGACGAGGTACTGCACAACATCTTATTAAGAATTTGAATATTATCTAAATGAATAATAAATAGTAAATAAAATAATGCAGCGATCATGTTACATTTTGATGTAATGTTTTTTTTTTTAATTATGAGATTCAAATAAGTGCATAAGGGTTTCATTTAAACCATTGGGCAGCAGCCTTTTCTCTCTCCTCCTAATTTTAGGGGTTATCTATTAGGCCGTCTAAAAGGGGACCCCCTAACCATTTGGAGAAGTTGTAAGACAAATTTACACTCATTTTTAGCAGATAAGAATTGACCTTTGGGGACATAAAAAGTAATTAGCTAATGGACATGAATGATGACCTTAAATCAAACAAAATATCAATAAAAAAGTAGTGCATGCATCCTTCCAAATTTAAGGAAACTTTAGCTTCTTTTAGATGGCCCTTAATTATTATATTATGTTATGTTAGGGGGCCTTAATATGACCTTGATTCTAATTTCTGACCATGAATTATTAACGGGACAGTTGTCGCTGAAATCACATTTTAGGAGGAAAAACAAACCAAATTGACACAAATTCAGACATTATTTATTAAAAGTTAAATCACACAAATTATAAAATAGAAAAATACAAAATTTTGAAAAATGGAGAATAAATAAAAATGTAACTTAAATAATGATTCAGTCTAATCTCTTCTTGTGTTAATGCTCCTTTGTGAGTTATATCGCGAGTAGCTAGGTCTGGTCCGGATATCATAATTTACGTAGTTACAGAGCTTGAACATTTCTTTTTCGCGTTGTGCTTATTAAATTTCTCATTTTTTTTTCCTTATTTCCTTTTATATGTTTAAACTTCGTCATCCTCCAGCATTCTAGATCGAATGTGTACTTTGTGATAATATTTTTGTCATGAATAGGGATGTGACATTGATCCAAATTAAGTACCATACTCGACAAAAAAATGTAACCGTTAACCTATTATATTAGCTATTACAATTGTTTTTTCCTCATAGGTTTGATCTGGAGGGATCATATATATATATCTGCTGGAGGGCGAGGCGCGAGCATCGTGAGATGTGTTAATCACTCATTGTTGCCAACGTACACCTTTGTTGCATAGTCATACTTCTTGCACACTGAATTCTTTGAGTATTTCTACCTATTTAGGCATCCAATGGAGGATTATGGATGGATCCACTTAAAACATTAAGCCTATAGATAATCCACACACAAAATTTCCATTTATTTTTTCAAATATAATATGATTCTCTCGAGTTTCTACCCATAGAATAAGCATTCAATAAAAGTTACCAAAATTTTCATTTGATTTTGGAGCTAAAATCAATATTTCATCAACAAATCAACTTGTTATTGACACTTTATTATTCGTCTTAATCATTTGGGTTGGATCCAGTTTTATTTTTTTTAATTTAATATTTTCACTTCATGATGATATTTCAGTTATCAACTTTTTTATTTTTATTAATTGGTGACAATTTTTTGTTATATATGAATTTGTATATTTTTTTTAACTGATTATTTTTCATCACATTTATACGTATGGTGTCCTCAACATGTAAATGTTGAGTTAATTAAATTGGTTGTATCTACTTAAAAAAATCTATATCATGTCTAAATACCTTGCATAATAAAAAAAACAGCAATGTGTCACAACAAGGATTTTTTTCTTAAGATATTTGGTTTTATTTAGTGTTTTCTAAGGGAGAAGATCATTGCTTATAGTTTTGATTTTTGATTTCTTTCTAAAATGTAAAAATAGTTGGAAAGGTCATTTTTTAGAAACATATTAATATCAACAAAGCCTAAAATGAAAAGAATGTTATCAAAAATAAGTTAAGAAAAAATGAGATACATAGACCTCAAGGAGATCCCAAATAATTTCGAAAGAGGCCACATGAGAGCTACATTCACTCTTGAAAAGTGATCAAAATCGAAATTTTTTTTATGAAAAAGTTGTCTCCAAATAAAAATCTAAGACGAAGACGTGTAAAGAGTTAATATTTCTGAGTTGCATAACATAATTAGGTAAGTGCATAGGGTTGTGATCATCATAATTCATTCCTTCTTGTTAATTTGCAGGAACAAACACCTTTTTTCTTTTCTTTTGAATGTTGTTAATTAATTAATTACTTTATAAGTTATATATTAATCAAGATAATTATTATTATTATTTAAAGAAAGTTATAGTGGCAAACCCATTCTCTGCTTCCTGGCCTATGTTTAGTTTCAAGAGTTGGGAGATGAGTTAAAAGGTACCATGCATATATATTATGCACGTCACAATTATTATTATTTTAAAATATTAGGACTCTTGCATCCAGCTATCAATATTTGTCTTTTCTTCTGAATATTATATAACTTTTAAATATATATTATTTATATCCATTTCTTTGCTTGTCCACTTTATTATATTTTATTTGTCTCAAGATAGGTAAGGAGGTGCCTGAGTAATTATCATCTCACTCACTTGTAGAGAGTGTAATTAATAAATCAAGTTTGATCAAGTGAATTGAACATGTGATAAAAATTGTCAATTCTAATACTTAATAAAAATAAGTTGAGAAGATATATGTAGTTATGAAAAAAAAAGGTGAATTAAGAGATTAACTTTAAGGAATAAATAAATTAAATTCTCATTGAGGTAAAAATGACAAAAAGAAGAACTCTACTGTCTCAACAATATCAATTCAACATGAAATAATTTTACCTTTTCAAAAATTATATAACGGAATCGGTTTGGTTTTATTTAAAATATCTTAAATTGAAAATGAGGTATAACATTAACATGTAAATGAGTAGTACTATTAATTTGTAATGAATTATGTTTCTAAAAAAATTACTTTATTACAAAAAATTCTATTGTTTTAAAAATAAATAAAAAGATTTTATGTATTCTAATTACACCTTTATTAAGGGTAAGTGTAAATTTGGACATTAAAGAACATAAATCTCAATTAAAATAAGCATAAAGGGTAAGTGTAAATTTTATGTATTCTAAATCTCAAATCACTCCTTTCATAAATATCGAATGCACCTATCTATTATTTACTCTTATCCTATTTTAAAGTACAATTAATTAAAGAACATAATAAAATGCTAATATGAATGTGAGGGAAAATTAAGAAATTATCACACAAAATTACCAAGTCCAAAGAGAAAAATCTTCAATAAAAATCCCAAATATGACAGAATCTTGAATGAATGGACTAGCTAGACAAGCATATATAAAGTCAATGTTACAATATGATCAATTATCCCTATAATTAAAAACAAGTTATTGCTCAACCATACTCATTATTTTCACATTAATTGTACACTTTTGAGAACACACTCAACACCCATTAATTGAGAAGGAATTCCATTGAACTCTCTAAGAAAAAGTTACTTTTAATTGTGAAAGAGATGAATTAGCTAGTGTCACAACCAGTTTAATTAACACAATAAAAATAAATAAATGAAATTTGTAGATGACTTTGGTGCACTATAATATATATGTATATAAAGGGAGAATCTAGATTGTGATGAAAAGGAGATTCTCTCTAATGTCTAATCTTATTTAAAATTAATAATTTTTCACAAGTTGACAATATCAACTAATTACTTGTTTTTTTTTTTTTTGTGAACAATCAGTTATGGGCAATTTTTAGACTTGGGGTGAACAATTGATCGATCGTCTGTTGCAACAGGCATGGCCCTAGTACTGTATTTTTAATGTGTAGCTAGCTAGATCTTCAATTCTTCTTGAAGAAGAACATAATATCAGATCATTCAGAATCTTCTTTTTAACTTTTAGAAATTGTTGTTTGGATGTGAAGGCTCGAAACTGATGACAATATTAAAGACAAGAATGAAAGTATGGAGATTAATTATTTAACATTTTAATATAAAGAAAAGTATGATATTTTTCATATATCATGAATTGATCATATGAGTTGTACCTGTCATTTGGCTACTTTTTCTTGTCAAGAAAGATAACAAATTAATTAGAAGTTCCCATGCTTAATTAGTTAATACAGCACATAGCTTCTCTTGTATGGGACAAAGCAAAACCATGGGTACTGTCTCATAGTTTGTAGAAAACCACCAGAGAAGATATATTCCAAATTTCCATAAATATTTAAATTGGACATGAGATGAGATGAAACATTACAAAATGTGACATAAATTATTGCTTTAAATTAATCATAATGTAATATAAATGAAACCTAAAAGGTCAATGCTCTGGGTCTAGGTTTTCAAATGAACTTTTTTTTGTTGACCCAAGTTTATTTTTGAATTGACCAACAATCCATATTACTACCCTTTTAAATTAAATTTAAATTTTTGAATGAGAATAGAATCTAGAAATGTTATATGTTTTGAACGAACTTAGGTTGACATCGACTTTAATATCATTGGCGAAGATTGATGTGTTACTAGTCAGAACCATAATAGAAATTTGATATTTGATATTCATATCTCAAATGACAAAAGTAGTTTCTAAAAGACTAAATGTTACATATTCGTTAAACGCCTTAAATGAAATTAGAAGTAATGTGTCATGCTAGTTTTTTAAATTTAAATTAAATTAAATTAAGGATCACTTTAACGTCTTTACTTCTCTTCCTTGGTTTTTTGAGTCGCCGCTTTATATTGAAGAATTAATCCATGTAGCAAAGTTAATGACGACTACTCTTAGATCCATCTTTCATTTTTCTATTGAATAAACTAAATTTGTCTCTTAGTTATAATTTGTACAAACAAAACATGTAAGGTTGTGAGAGTTGATAACTTATATTTGAAAGCAGTTTTTTAGTTTGTTTAAGTATTTTGAGGCTCGAAATTGTGTCGATTTAATCAATTCAAACTCGAATTTTAAATTATGTCACATGGGTTCAAACTATCGCAATTTTAATTATTTAAGTATTTTTTCAAACGAACGAACTCGTGTCTATGGAGCGTAATTTCTAGAGAACGAGATAATATAAAAGTAATGACTTCTGGTTGTACGAGAGTTGCTCAAGTAAGAATAATAGGGGTTGGTTGGGCCGTCAACCTCATAGGTTGGTCTCCTTGTCTGTCGTCGGAGTCATAAAGACTCAAGCACGATATCTTAAGGCATCTTCTTACTTTATCGGTATTATTTTTTTTTCTTAACTACTTTACGATATGTGTACAAAATAACAAATAGTAATTTTTTTTTTTTGATTTTTCAATTATTCTCAGACATCACACCTGCATATTGTAAGGCAATCAAATCACATTATATATAGTTGAAATGCATCTATCTCAAAAAAATATTCAATTTAAAACACAAATACAAACCAAACTAATAAATAGACACAAAGTTAAGGTCATTTCAAAATTTTGTAGAAAATAAATATTAAATCTATATTTATTCTGATTCTAAAATCTTTTTGAAATCATATATTTTTTATACTCAAACCACCTTTAAAAAATTAAAATGTGTGTAGATCTCAACAAAAAATATTTCATTTTAAACTAATACATCCAAAGCGTCTCTACAAAAATCATTTTATTTACAAACATGTCAAAATAATTAGAAAATCCAAAATAATAGGCTATAATAATTAGACATACGTTTTGAACATTGGGAAAAGACTCGAGTCGTTAAAATTTTGATATTTCGAGTATCTTATGTCACAATTTAACGTTTGAACTTCATTTAATAAAATTTTAACCAAATTCAAACGTCCCAAATAGAATTGGTCCTTTAAAAATACATAGCAGATAATTATTTTAAATATACATAGGATTTAATCTGTATACATATTAGAAATAAAATTATACTTGTTTTTAAATATGCTTAGTTATCCACTATCAATTATTTTGATTGCGACTTCAAAAAGATGAGATTGTAACTGCAGGCATTGAAACAAAAAGAAAAGGCTGCAACTGTATCTGGATGTAAATACACAATTTTATTTATTTAAATAATCATTATAATAATAATTTTTTAAAATGAAAATGATTAATTTCAAACTTGTGAAATGAATATTAAAACATTCTTCCTCTAAATAAACTCATTCATGATCGGATTATTTTCTTATTATATTTTTTCTCTTTCTTTTGTTTCTTTTTTCTTTTCGTTTTTTAATATTTTGCTAAATTTCATTTTTTTTAATATAAAAAATATTTTAATAGTTTCTATTTTATAAGACAAATTATTTACAAAACAAAAAACAATATCAAAACAAACTCAACTCTAGAATAAATTGTTATATAACTTAATATTGTATAGCAACTAAAATGATATCTTCTGGTTCTTATAGAGAATTAAATATAGGGAAGATTGTCAATTTTATCATTGAACTATAATGGAATATTCACGTATATCATTGAACTAATTTTTGTTCGCTCATATCACTGTAGTTGAGATTAATGTTCGTCTATATCATTTGTTAACAAAACATTCAAATCCGTTATCTTTTTCGTTAAAAGATGACACATGTGATTGACATGTCATTTTTTAAAAATTAATATATATTATATTTTTTTCATATTTCTAAATAATAAAACTCTTACATTTTAGATATATCGATTCATACATTTACCCAGATAGATTCACCTTTCTAAAACAGAACAAGAATCTAGAAATATAGGAAGAGAAAGGTAAACAAACTCTGAAGAGATAAGAAAGCATATAGAAAGAGAACAAAAACAATAATCCAGAAATAAGTCTTCAACAAAAAGAAGAAGATTTGTAAACTTCATTATCTGTCATCATTGTTCATTGTGAACTTTGTTTGAGACTGATTGAAGTAAGAAAAAAAAGGTGAGGTTTAAGGCTCTACTAAATGTCAAAGTTCGTCATGGTAGGATTCTGAAATCAAAATCTCATCTCTCATTGCCCTCAATTCTCTCGCTAACTCGTCAGTCTTCCTTCAGTTCCTTTATCTGAGAAATCGAATCCTTTGAAGAACAAGAATCGGAGAAGAAGAATGGTGTGCTTAGTTAATTAGGGCAGGAGAGAGAAATTATTAATGACTTTGTAAATATTTTATTATTTAGAATTTTAAATAAACAAAAATATATATAATATATATTAATTAAAAAAAGATGACATGTCAATATATTAATTAAAAAATATGACATGTCAATTCCACATGTCATCTCATTTAACAAAAATTTAACGGGGTTAGAGGTTTGATGCAATAGTGACATAGATGAATATTAATCTCAACTTCAGTGATATGAGCGAACAAAATTTAGTTCAATGATATTTGTGAATATTCTATTATAGTTCAGTGATAAAATTGACATTCTTCCCATTAAATATATAACAATCATATTATTGCAAATGTCATTTATTATATGTGATAATAAAACTAAATATAAAAATAAATATAAATGAATATTCATTTCCATCATCAATTATTATATCATATGCGTAGCAGCTGTATTGAAAATAGATATATGCAGCAGTAAATATTCAATCCATGCAAAAACTTCAGAGATGACATACACGTATATGCTACGTAGCATATACGTTAATAATTAATCAATCCATCACAAAATAATATTATTATTTCAACTTATTTATTATTCAATTTTCTCTTTTTTCTAAATCATGATTCAATTTATTTTTATCAACATAAAGAATAAAAATAATAGTTATATATCATAAACTCAATACATTTATAAAAACAAAGGTCATTTTATAGATTTTCTAGAAAGTAGGTAATTGAAATAGATATAAAAAAATTTAATAATAATAATAATTACAAAATAGTTCAATTAGAAATGCTTCACATTTGATTTTTTGATGTTTTGTGGAACATCCGTCTAGAAGACAATCTAGTATGGATGGAGCTTTTTAGGATTATTTATTTTCCACTAGATACTCTAACAAATGAGGATATATAGTTATTGAAATGGGCAGTGTATATATAGGTAATAAGCTTACTTATTTTGTTTACGTTAATTATAGAAGTTTATTTTTCCTAGTGTCGTCGTGGACTCGTGGTACCGAAATGAGTGGTTGTTTTGATTGATGCTATGGTCGTTTTCTCTTCTTGAATTCTCCACTCGTTTTGGAAAACCAGAAGTAAGGATGAGAACCAAGTATGGACCGGGAATGAATCCCTGGCCTCGAGTGGGAGTGTCGAGGTCACTCCTATTCAACTTGTGAATGAGGCTCAATATGATCTTGTCAAACCTACTCGCTATGTGGAGAGGTTCACCGAGAACATGTTGAGGGCATCATGGCCGTAGATCATTGTGACACGTCACCTTTTGAGGAGGGTTGTCATCTCTCGTGAATATGTCGCCCCGATCGTTGCTAAGTAATGAGCAAGTTGTGGAGCTTGACTAGCCTTGTCGTGAAGTTGGCGTCGTCAACCTTCTTTAGTGGTCCTCTTGTCTAGTAGAAAAAAAGAGATGAATGCGATCAATCATATGCTTAATAAGAGTTTGGTGGAAACATCTAACCATAAGTATTTTTTACGAGGTATAACAATATTGAGAATTCTAAAAAATTAAAATAAAAAACTGAGAACCTTATTAAAATTATTTAAAAAGTTGAGACATAAAAGAAACTTATAAAATTCATTATGTCCGCATAAGGAATTGGTATACCCTAACTATTAGGATTTGTGTTAGATCTTGATGTTTGCTCTTTAGGAAATAAATTATTTTTTTAAAATGGCCTTGGTGAAGACTTTTAGGAAATATTTAATTAGTTTTGACTTTCATTTGTCTTGTCTGTGATATTATTAGTGATCATTTTTAGATTTGATTGCACGCAATTGATAATCATTTAAATCATAACTTACTTGTTTTTAATCAATTTTGTTCTTACATTAATTTTGTACTTTCTGGAGATAATATGAAATAATTAAATGATTTTATGTTTAAGCTCAAGCAACAAATATATTAGGTAGAAAAGCGTATTTAAAATTTGTAACATATTTTCTAATTAATATATATGAAGTTGTACTAATTATAATTAAAACCAATATTGTGTAAATGTCACATAAATTTCAATAAAACAATATTGGGGGTGACATAGTCAAAATAAACTGTTTCAAATGGCCAGTTGTCTTTGGTGTCAAAAAATTAAAAAATCCTAAGTAATCATATGTTAAATAATTAATATGCAATTAATAATTAAGTCGGCTTTTGGTTGGGTGAGTCATAGACTGATAGACTCATGTCATGGTGTAGTTTTTAAATCATAATTTATAAACATATAAAAATGTTTAATTTTAATGTTTTCAAACTGTCGTCGGGTACGGAGCCAAGTACAAGCCGGCCCGAGCTGTAGCCCGGGTAGCCCTAGATATTATGTGTACATTTATTAATAACAACGGTAATTTACCGTCGATATTGATTGTTTCCCGTCGTTATTGGTTGTTTGTTTGATATTATTATAAAACTAGTCCGGGTAGATTTTTTTGTTACAAAAATAGCCCGTGTAGGTTTCAAATCTTGGCTCCGCCCTATAAACTTAAAACGGAATAACGTGATATGTTTTGAATTGATAACTTAATCAAACAAATATAATCATTTAACTAATTATGTTATTAAAACTTTAATTAATAATATGTTCACATCTTTAAATTTATGAATTTTATTTGTCTAATTAATTTATATATATATATATATATATAAAAGCACCATTTGACATGTCAAATGATTTGCTTAACATATTACATTAAACTATATTAAACTGTTAGCATATCTGAAGAATGAAGATGCACCGCCTCTAATTAAATATGAATTGAATATATTAATTATTTATCTTACAAAATTGGAATTAGCTACATTAAATATTAATGAAAATTAATTAGTATTATTAATTAAATTAAACTGCTTCTATTTGACTAAATTAGCTAATCAATAAATGCATGGTTATGTACCGACTCCATGCTTATGATAATATATAGAATTTAAGTGAGTACTCGAGGCTTATTTGACATTAAAAATAATTAAGTTGACTAATTGGTTATATAATATAGTAATTAAGAGACTATTTAAAAAAAAAAAAAATAGGTTGACTATTTCAAATAAATTTGGAAAGAAGAAACTTGTGAGAATGTTAGGTTTTGTTTGCCACAATTCAATGATTCTTCTCTAAAACATTTATAAAACTAGTAATTTATTAAACTATGAATTATTGTGAAATACCATTTAATTAGTAAAATTCTTCCAACAATGGATGTTTAGTATATTAAAAATATGATTAATTTGACATATACAACTTTATTAGTAATTGAAAACATAGTTTTTTTAAAATGTAAGTTAACTTAGTTGAACTCTCTAGGTAACAAAAAGATCCAAATTTTCAAATTCATTACCATTAAGAAATATAGAAGATGTCACTAAGGACATGTTCTGATTTTTTTGTTAAAAAATTATATTTGGTTATTGTTATTATTTATTTGATTTAAATTTACTTAATATTATTATTAAGCTTGATGTTAGATAATAGATAGATCTCTTTATAATATATATATTAATTTTTTTTAATGTTGGAAGCATGTGACATTTAATTTTTTTAAGAATGACTCTGATCATTTAAACTATCTCATTGGATTTTAATTTATTCACTATTAAACCAACTAATAAACAATGTTTTAAGATTTGAGAAAATCAATGTCAACTATTTGAAAGTGTTTGGAATCAATTAGAGTTTACTAACAACAAAGTTTGTGTTTTATATTTTTATAGTTCAATCAAATTAGGAACTAATTAATATATAAAAATATAGATGGAGTGGATCAATGAAATGGACATTAGAAGTATATATTCATTCATATGGAAATTTAAAGAGCCCAAATAAGGCTACTTGAGTATATATGGACACTTTGGTCATATTCAAATATATATTAACAAGAAGAATGATAGTTGATTTATGTGATTTTTCAAAGTGACAATAATCCCATAAACCAATTTTTTTTAAAACTTTTTCAAAGTACTGATGCAATGTAGATACATAGAATCTGATTCCATTGAGAGAATGTTTGATGCTTTAACACTCAACTTGTACTTTTAGAAATCTAAGGTAAATAGATCAACTTGAAATAATAGAGTTAAAAGTATTGGAAATAGCTAAGGAGTTTAATCTTGGATTGTATTTATTTTTTATTTTATTGGTTATATTTTATGTTATATTAAAAATATTTATAATGTTATATTATATTTGATTAAAATAATTTAGTTTGGTTGTTTAATGTTATAATAATTGTTATGAGGTCCAAACTAAGGTATTATTTTAATTAAAAAAATTAAGGCCCTTTTGGATTAGGGAGATGAATGTGACACAATACTCAAATTTCCTATACAATAAATTCAGATTTGGCACAAATTCAAATTGTGCAAAGGCCTTCTTCAAATTGAGTTATTTGAAGAATCTTGTTCAGTTTGAGTTATTAAAAGGTGAATTATTCTTATTATATAAATGTTATTTTAATATATAAGAGAAAAAATTATATTTTTTATTAAAATAGTGAAAGGAATTTTAGTATGTTTATAATAAATTGAATAATATAATTAAGAAAAAAATATTAATTAATTCTTTAGAGATTATTTGAGCTTCAACCAAACAAATTTTGCACCGATACCGATGATACAAATGAATCGGCTGATCAATTTTATCACAAATGGGATAACAATAACAAGAAGGTGCTCTTTTCGAGGTTTACAGCGGTGAAATCGATAAATGTATGACTAGTTTGATAAAAAAAATATATAAATTATTTTGATTGATTATGTAATAAAAAAAGGTATAATAGTTTTAACAAATAAATTATTTTATATAAATAAGTTGGATAATCTGAAATAAATAAATAATATAATCTGAAATAAATAAAAATAATAAATTTAAGTAATTAATCAAATACACTCAAAGTAAGTTAGTGAGTAAGTTGAATATTATCAAACAACTTTTAACAAATTAATAGGTTAAATCAAATTAGCTCTTAGCTCGAAAATTGAGCTAGTCCATCCAAGGTAGAAAAACGTGAAGTAAAATAATTATCTACTCTAATTTCTGTTAAAAAAATTATTACATGTAATGAGACTAAACACATAACTAAATAAAAAATGAATTTTTCATTATAAACCAATCTGTGTACACTTTTATGCTAAAAAATTTAATAAATTTAAAAAAAAATTCTTAATTATTTTTATTAAATGGGCTCTCATACAATTATTGGGCCGGCCTGCTCTTAGTATTACCTTATCCTTTCCCTATCAAAGTTCTGGTACCAAATTAAACTTTAAAAGAGGTGGAGGCAGGGGAAAAGAAATATAAGAAAACTTTTGTTATTGTCTGGTCTATTCTTGAATGTTATTTAGTACATATAAATAAATAGAATTGCAAAAGTTGATAAATAAATAGAATTGCAAAAGTTGACTAGAAAGGAAACATAAATGACATGATTTTAGAAACCAAAAGTAATCTCTTCTCCATGTTATATTTGAACTCAGCTAGGTTTAACTTAAATCAAGTAAGTAGTAATGAATGAATTTTAGTTCAAAATAAACACAACATAACATTACAATATCATAATATGCAATAAGTAGAGTAGGTCACAAGTGGTGGTGAAAGCCTCTAACCACTTTACATACATAACCAAAACATAACCAAGACATAGCATAATAAAGTACTGAAAACCACAAATTCTTACATCAAAGAGGCTGTTTGTTTTACCTGAGAAGCTATAGCTAGCTAGGAAATCCAAATCATTACTAGTAAGAGTCAAAATGATTTGATTACTTCCACTTCTTGAATTTTCCACCAAACATCCCATGCTTTCCATGCTTGAACTTTCCATGCTTCCCGTGCTTGAACTTTCCATGACCGAATCCATGGCCATATCCTCCACCGTGGCCATATCCCCCATGTCCATATCCACCATGACCATGTGATGAACCATGGGCAAGATGGGCTACACCATAAGCGGCTGCAGCTGCAGCCGCACCACCAGCTAGCATTGTACCCATACCCGGTCTATTGTGACCTGAAATTCAATGAAGATTCTTATCATTTGAGCTACCTGAGTGAATTTCTTAAAAGAATATGGAAAATAGATATTCCACAAAAGGGAACTCATGTATGCAATAATATGTTGACAAGGAGTTTGCAAATGAAACATAACAATAATAATTGTCATGCAGACTATTAATTTGAATGGATTAGAAAGAATTGCATGTAGATATAGAGATTACTAGTATATATACCTCCACCTCCATGATGTGGAGCAGATGGGTATGGACCAGGTTGCTGAGGATATCCATGAGGTGGATAGCCAGCTGGTGGGTATCCTTGTTGAGGTGGGTAGCCAGCTGGTGGGTAGCCTTGTTGAGGAGGGTAACCTGCAGGTGGATAACCTTGTTGAGGGTATCCACCAGGTCCCGGAGGGTATCCACCTGGTCCTGGAGGGTATCCACCAGGTCCTGGAGGGTAATGACCACCAGGCGGGTATCCTGATCCCCCCATGCCATGAGCAAAATGAGAGAAAAGTCCTTTATCATCATGCTGGTTCTCATTGTATTTGTCTTTCCCCATTTCTCAGAACACACTACTAATTACTACAATAGATAACACGGAAATTAATAAGAAGACTATAAAAAAATGAATATTCATTCTCTGTTACTAACTAATTAACATTCCATTCTTTCTTTTTAAACAAAATACTTTTCAACATGCCTGCAAGGCTGTAAATGCAATTGATTATTATTATTATTATCTTAAACAACCTTTTAAATCCTGGAACTAATTAACCTAGCTAGTTCTAATTGCAGGCTTGCAGCTATGTCAAAATGGAAGAATATTACAGACTATAAACAATGCATGCAAGCCAGATCGATGATTCAAAAATTGTTTATATATACTTGATGATCGATGAGATACATTTATCAAATCATGTTAATTAGATGCATAATTCAAAATACACAGGATATATAATATAAAGATCGATGACATGAATACGATTCTTCTTCTCCTTTTCACCAATTCAAAATCTAATTTATCCACAAAGTAATTCCTATATTATAATAAATCCTTGTAAATGAATCACGGTGAAAGATCCCTAACTAGCTAGCTAGCTACGTAATTCTGTGGATGATTTCATTTTCCAAAAGAGGTGTACAAAAACAAGATCCATACACACAGAGAGATCTAAAGAAACAAAAATCAAGCAATAGAGATAGCGACATATACATACATACCAGATGAGTTTATACGATCGGCGGCGAATTATCGAGATGTGAAAATGGTGAAGAAGGAGATATGAGATTATAATTATATCCGATTTTGGGGTTCGCTAAATCCGCATTTATTTGAAGGATTCTAGGCGTTAGAATAACGCGTGAACGATGCCTTAATTAGACGCGCCTAAGCAAGACACGTGGACTTATCAAAATCTTTTTTACACTCTTTCATCAACTTTTCTCTTTCCTATCTTTCTTTTCTTGCACAACTAAATAATATTTCTCCAATCTTCACACGCCACGTGTTACTTTTTCAACCCATCCCTTTCCTTTTCATTTTTTTTTTTTTGTAATGGGTCCAAAGTAGGCTAACAAATCATCAATTATTTTATGTAAAAGATATTTAATTTGACCAAGAAGTCGATGTTTGTGTGTTGAGTAAGTAATTAAAACAAATGTGAAACATGTAATTAAGGGGAATGTGGGTTTGGGTTCTAGAGACTATATATATAAATAAATAAAAATAAGTCAGTGGAATATATTTCTTCATATATATATATATATAAAATTATAGTACAATAGAATACAAATCCCAGTTTATAGATTTGACCACTTCTAATAAAATGATAACAATATGGTTAAATTCACTCAACAATAAAAAAAATATAAGCCTACAAGATTTTACAATATGCCGTGTCATTATTTTTTTTGTTAAATAAAAAGATTGAACTATATTATGCTGCAGAATCCAGCAGCAGAAATAATTCATCTGCAAAAGCTTTAATTTTCACCATTTCCTCCACCTTCATCATCAGCAGCAAGCATATATGGTGAAAACTTAATGATACATTTTACTTGATGTGGAAAAGAGACAACACCCGCCGCCAACTGTTGGATCGATCGAACTGTCTAAGAATATCCATTCGAGGATGTTTTTTGAACTTTCTTCTTGAAATTTGAAATGCTGCACTGAGGACATATGTATTCTAGACCATCTGTCTTTGCATAGTCCTGCAACTCTCCAAACCACAATTATTAATTTTCAAAACCAACCTAAACTTAAATTGTATATTCCTCGTTAGTACATATTTCCATATACAAAAACATAAATAAACTTCAGATTCAAACGTTCATGGATATGGAAACAAATCCAAATACATAAACTATAAAAGCCTTGTTTACTTTCAAATAATCTACTATCTCCGACTAACAATCTACTCATCAACCAAAATACCCTAAATTTAATTTTATTTCAAATCATAAACTTCAATTACAAAAACAACTTTTAAAAGCAAGGGTAATTTGGTAAAACAACATCAAATAACTGGTTATTTGAATTGGAATGTGGAACAGTTTCTAAATAACACATGCGTTACCCAAGCTACACCCTCGTGTTTTCTTTATAAGAAGATTCATTATATATGTATATACCCTAATGACTCTTTAGCCAAATAACCTCAAGTTCAATAACCTACATGATCAAACAAGATTATTTGGAAATAACCACTTGGTTATTCAAATAACCCAAGATCAAACAAGGCCGTGTCCAAATGGGGCATAATAATTCAGGAAATATACCTTGAATGCACCAAGACCCTGTCTCCTGTCGCAGCCGAAATGGGCCCACTCGCCACATATCCCACAGTTAACCCAATCACCAGCTGCACTACTGAACAACAAGAAAAAGACAGAATCTTAGGATCAATACCAAGATTACTAAACTTTGGATTAGAAAAATGTCATCGAGATATAACACGAAATTGATAAAGAGGATAATATATGAGAACGGACCTATGACACAATAGGCAACACTCTCCATCGACATCGTCATGGGCCAACTCATACTCCAACAAATATGTTTCATAGTGTCTCTTTAACGTGTTCCCTACTCCCTGTTCCCGATATATAGTCTTTATAAAAATCGGGGAGCACAAGAGAAAACAAGGTAGAGCAAAAAAGGTTATTAAGGACATACGGTCATTCTATTGGTAATCGTATGGTTGCGCATTTTTGAGAACACCTGCCCTTTCCAGTTGATGCCATTCCCGACATGAAATCCGCCTCTCGAAACAACCTAAGAAGCCAAAAACAATGACTTGTAAATTCATTCTCTGATTGAGAACCCACAGGATTACAACAAATAAAGGTTTTATGTTAATAAAAAAATAAGTTTACCTCTCTATACAAATTGAATAGGTCCAAACGTTTAGCATTAAGGACCGCATCTGGGAACTCTGCAAGTCCACCTTGAGGAATGTGACGGTTATGCCCTCTGAGGATAAGGAACTCCATCACATCCTTCAGAAACTCCTCCTGTAAAGGATATAGTTTTCAAAAAATAAGTTGACCAATGATACCTTCATGTATGTGGATTTGCTGGCTGGCTTCCCATGTTTCATGTTTTGAATCCATAACCAAGTGGATGATAACAAGGCCTTTTTTATCTAGGCTTATTTGAAAAACCAAGTGGTTAATTCCAGATAACCTTGTTTGATGTAGGTTATTCAAAATCATGTTATTTGGGTAAAAATACATTTGGGGTATTTCTACCCAATGAAAAATTACTCTTTTTCTAAAAAAATAGTCTTTTGGAGCTTTTTTTATGTAGGGGTGAAATAATCAGGGGTATTTACAAAAAATAAAAATCTTTGATGGAAAAGTGAATTATTTTGGTTAAATGACAAAAATACCCTATTATGTATTTTATATTTTAAAATGTTATGAAAGATTAAGTAAAGGTATTTTAGTATTTTAATCGATGATTTGATTAATAATGGGATAAGGGGTTATTTGAATTTAACCCTTCATCAAACAAGGACGTGATATTTTGGTTGATGATTTGAATAATGTGATGGGTAGATTGTTGATTGGATAGTGAATTATTTGAAATTAATCTCAAATGACCAACATCAAACAAGCAAAAGTGAATCTTGACCACCTTCTAGTTTATTCTTGCATAGGCCTATTTGGGATGAGAAATCACTAATAATTTTGAATTTGTGTTTGACTAAATTCAGTTCCAAATGTGATCCCATCTCATTCCACATTCAGATGAGAACATGACAGAAAAGTGTTTCAAAATGAACACATAAAAATGAACACATAACAAGTGAATGCGAAAAAAATATGCTCACCTCCGAACAAACATGTATCGGACTTCTTCTACAACCATGTTTCTTAAGAGGCAGGGGATTCAGGGAAATGATCTGCTTAGTGTGGAAAGAGCTTGACTGCGATTTCCGTTGGGTCACGGGAGTTGATCCCACCAAACCGTGCTTTGAAGAAGGAACAATGGGCAAACCAGGCTTTACATGGAATCCATCATGTCCGTCTACCTCAAATGCTGTGGAGAAAGGAAGCATTTTCTGATTACGTACATGAGGAATGGGCCTCATTGCAGCTATGTTACGTTTGTTAATTGAAGGAGTCAAATGTGTTGAAGTGCCATTTTGTAACCTAATCCCGTTTTCTTTGCTTTTCACAACTGAACCAACTCCAGAAACCACTCCATTGTAAGGGTCTGGACTCGTTTTGCACATTTCAAATCTATTTATGTTAAGAAGAGGTGGTTTCAACCAGATAGGAGCATCTTCCGAACACAAATTGCTCAGAGTAAGATCTTTTCCCTGCCTAACAAAGAAAAGAAGGCGCTCTGAATCAAGTTCCTCAAATGATGCAACAGCTAGTCCCTGTACACCGGCAATCCCAAGTGCAACTAAGCTACGATATGAAAGATCTGGGGCTAGCTGCCTTAGAACCTATATAGAAACATGCCAAATGCATAAGCAGAAGAAAATCGCACACATCAGCAGTGAAGATCTTTTTACTGCTATTTTTTCAAACAAAGAGATATCAGTAGTATAGAGAAAAAAAAAGTGCAAATCACATGGGGACCCATCTCAATGAGGAAGGAAAGAATCTTGAGTCACAATGCATTTCTGGTTCTATCATTTAAACCCGAGAACAAAGGAACTACGAAACTGGAGGCAATCAAATGATTTCCTGATGAAAGTATAAGGTTTAAATCATTTTTTCAGGTTCAAGAGAATGCAAAAAAGGATTTCCGAAATATTCTACATTGCAGAGCAAGACAGATCTCCAATTTGGAGCTTGTTTGATGTAGGGTGGTTCCAAAATAATCTGGGTTATTTGAAAAAAATATATATTGTTGGGTGAAAAAGTGGATTATTTGGGTTAAATGACCAAAATATCCTTTATATTTAATATGTAAAATGTTACAAAAAATAAAGCATGGGTAATTTGGTATTTTGGTTGATGATAGGATAAGAGATTATTTGGATTAAATCCAAATAACCTTTCATCCAACAAGGACTAAGACTTCTTAAAATAGGATAAATAAATTAAGAAAAAAAAGGATAATGAGAAAGAAAGAAAACCTGGGAAGCCCACGAGGGAACCTTCATGCGGACCTCAAAAACTGTTGCACCACAAGCAACCGAGTCAGATTTCCGTGGATGTGAATGGGACATTTTGTCTTTCTCACTTGCTGGTAGAGAATGGACCAGCTGGCTTTTCTCAATCACTTCACTCTTTATATGGTTTTCCATGAGCTAAAAGCAAAATAGTGGAAACTTGATTTCTTAGGACTCCAACTACTGTGCAACCCATAAAAAAAAACTTTCATGTATGAACACCATAAATGCTATTTACCTGATCATCAAAGCACGTTTGGGCACTACCTGACACCAAAAGTGAAATATGGGCAGCACTGGCTGTTGATATATCACATCGCATTGTCACAACACCACGGGAAAATGTTGCTGCTTGCAAAGGTGGTGGTAGAGCACTTCAAGGATAGTAAAGCAGGAATCAGCAGGTAAGAAATCAGTAAATACATTCAGCATAAATTAACCGTAAGGTTAAATTATAAGGTTAGAGACAGTTGAAAGAGCACACAAGCCAAATAAAATTAGTCCAAGCTATTCTTATGTCATAATTTTATCAAACTGAATAAAAAACAACTGCATACTTTATGCAGTGAAGCCAGAGAAATATACATGCAATTGGTTTGAAATTTCTACATACCTGACTCGACTATGGAGTTTGCTCCCACGTATCTACAGTAGAAAAGAGAGAGGAAATGATCAGTAGGCAATAAAAATAGAAATGTCATATTACTTCTTTATTCACTAGTAATTTGTATTAAATTATGCCAAACGAAAAAAAACATTCACTAAACTTACTTCAATATTCAAGAGAGCATTCAGGCCATCTTCTAAAGCATCAAACAAGTAGTCGTCCTGAAAGAGACGGAGGCATCAGCAAATTGTTAAATACAAGAAAAAACTGTAGTCCACATGATTGTAATTCAAAAATATATAAGGATAACATGATTATGAACTCACCAGTGTGCTTGGCTCTCCACATACAAGAAGCCTAACATGCACATCGTCGTCATATATTTTAATAGCCGGGAGATCATCTGAGGAGCCCTCTTCATCATCTTCTACACCTATCTCAGGTGGAGGAACATCAATCTTTGGAGGCTCTCCAAGAAGAGAAGGACCCAACTTTCCCTTAATTTCCGGGTTATTAGAGGGAAGGCCTAGGTCGTCTCTTAGACAATAAAGCCTAAATGAAGCCTCTGCAACATGAAAAGCATCCCATGTATGGCTAGAAGAACTGCAATCCACAAAGAGCAGGAAAAAAACAAGACAATTATATAATATATTATCTACCTCTGTGATTCTCAACACTTTGCCCATTTCTTTTCAAAAGGACAATGTATACAAATCCAAACAGTTGCTGAGTTCAAGATACAGCATATTCAGATGTTAAAAATATAGGGATTCAATTTCACCAATCATCACAAAGAGGTACCAGAACAATGATTTTCAAGAAGATAGTAAGCCATGATTATAAGAAATGGTAGTGTACCTCTGGACAACTGAAAACAATGCATGCCGAAAATGACAAGCTGCAAAACACGAGAATTCGCTCTTCCAGTATATCACGTAAGGAACTCCCTGGAAGAACAAATACACAGAGTGACTTATCATGTATAAATAACCCCAGCCTCAGTTAGATGCAACCTTATGTATTACTATCATGTATGTATATCAACATTTCTCACCTTAGACTGAATTGCCTCAGCCAACTTTTCTCCACCTGGTACCTCCAGATAAACCTGCATAAACGAGCAAAACTATAACATCTGAAACAAAAACAGTTATGAAAAATAGCACATACAATGGTAAGGTGATAAAAGAAACCTAGACATTTTATTTAATTGAAGTTGATACCAGTAAACATAAACCCTTTGTGACAAATACTAAAGCAAGTATACAGAAAATAACACGCTTCACAAAAAAAATAGAATAGTGGGCAAAAATGGAAGGAAAAAAGATAGGAGAAATCAATACTAACATTAGATAAGAAGTCTAACCATGATAACAAAGAATGTGTTGTTCATATTGTGGAAATGATAGTGAACAATATATGCATTTAAAAATAAGTAAATCTACCTCAAGCCCTAGCTCACACCTCAAAATACATAATATTGCACATGTATTAAGTGTGTAATCCCGAAAACAAGTAAAGACTGACCTAAAACAGAGAAGCTAAGGAGTATGTGAAGACTTGGGACGTCAACAGTGAGAAGATAAATATATCCAAATGAAACCGCTAATGATGCAAAGGGTGAAAAGTACATGAAACTAAATTACAATCAATGACAGATGGTGTTGAGAAAGAATATACAATATATAATAGACAAGAATTGCAGCAGCAACAGCCAATGAAAAATGTGGAAATAATCACAAATAATATAGCCTACAGTGGTTGGAGTTGTTGCTTCAAATAGCCCAGCCACCCCTTCTTCACTGGACAACTCAATCCCTGCCCACGACAGAGGTCCAACTTCATTGTTTGGACGGTGTTGTCCTTGCAGATACACAAAACTAGGATGCAATGCATCAAGAGCTCGCCTGAACTCCTCTATGCTTGGACTATTTAGAGTTTGAACCTGCACATCGTCAACTATTAAATGAAGTGAACAACTTCAAAGAACAATCAGCAATAAATAGAAGGAAATATACAGTCGAACATTTGCACCTCCAAACGTCCACAAGAAGCAACCTCTGGAAATGGATATCTCAAATTGCTACCTACATCAAGCGTTTTATCACCTTCAAAAGCCTTCCCGCACAACACCGCAAGGAGACTGCAAGAATTCCTTGAAGCGCCTTGAACTTGGAACATCTTCTACTCTATTGTATATATTAAAGGAGATACTAAATACTTCTCTACAAAAAGGCATCAACTACATTCCTCAGAAACCGGATCAGGCTTTTAACCTCCAAAAAGTGATAAGCTGTCATCCGATGCATAAACTAATTCTTCAGAAAGTGAACATGCCTGAAAAATCAAGTAGTGTGAATTAGTATTTCCCATTAAAAAGCTTCCCAATGTTAAAATAGACACAACTGACAAAGGCGCTGAATTAAATGGCATGCACCCTAAACATATATCAAACAAACTGTTAGCTATATTCAGCTTTTGTAAAGGAATGGTCAAAAGTTTCGTCTATATTAGTCAAGTACATGGCTATTATTCAGGACATGAAGCATTAGCCAATCCCAAATAATGTATTTCCTCAACTTCTAGACATGAACACCATTAAAAGAACTTATCAAACTCCCGACTGGTTCTTGAGAACACGAATAAGTATAACTATACTGAGATTCAAAGAAAGAAGAAAAAGCTCACCAAACCAGAAATTCGTTCAATAATAGGAAAAAAAGAAAGAAAAAAATAAAGTTTAACTATTGTCAACAAAACAACCTGACGATCATAAACCTAGAATTAAGAAAATACAGTACATTGATTCTTACATGATCAAATCCGATGAAAGCTCGGATTCTCTGCAATCAGAACAGGAAGAGGGGGGCGAATGACCTAGGGAATGGTTAGTAATCGTATTCGTACAGGCATTCAAGAAAGCTTTCAACTTTAAGTCGACAATGATCAAAAACGAAAAACGAATTGATTATAATATTTTTTCAACCCTAACTTTGATTTTTCTTCACTGATTCTGTTTACTACAGATAACCGGCCGGTAGATGAACGGTTTCCTCAGACCGGTCTATTTCAAAAAAAAATTGATTCACTTTAATTTTATTTAGGTTTTTGAGTTAAATGAGTTGAGCACAAATTTTAATTAAATAATTAGTTTTTTTTTAATATAATCACTATAAAATAGAGTTGTTTTAATATTTTTCAAATAAACTACAATTTGAAAATTTATATATATTTTTATATTAACTTATCCACAAGTCAAACTATGGGTTGACCCATTACTATTATATGATGCATGAAATAACAAACAAAAAAAAACAAATATATTATTCCATATATCACAATCCAATAATCTACTTCCTTCATATAACAAAATTTTGGTCAATAATTAAATAAAAAATCACAATCCAACTGCCATTTTCAATTTTAAATATGCATTAGCATCTTCAATCCGACCCGATTGATTTAGCACATCAATGACGCTAGAGTAATGCTCTTCGCAAGGCTTAATTTGATATTTTCGAACCATTAAGTTAAATAATCGACACGCTTCATCCGCTAACCCTGCCCTTTCGCATAAACGTAGAACCACCTCGAAAGTATAACGGTTAGGACAATAACCATCCAATGTCATTTCCGTAAAAAGATCAAGCGCCTCTTCCACATGTTCATGTTGTCCATAAGCCTCTATTATAGCCGTCCATGTCAACGGACCCTTCACGAGAATCGCGTCGAAAAACCTCCTAGCTTTCTCGGTTTCACCGCAGCTTCCATACATCCTTATCATCTCAGACGAAACAAATGGGATCAATTCTAGCCGTTTTTTCAACACTTGCCCATGGATTTCCCTCCCGAGCCTCAATTGACATAGACGTCCACATACATTAAGAATCCTCGAAACTGCAACCGCGTCATGCCGATGCAATGAACGAAAAACACTCACGGCTTCCTCGAGACAGTTGTTATCGATAAGGGAATCGATCATCGCAGTCCATGCGATCACGTTCTTCTTCGAATCCAATCCTCGGAATAATTTACGAGAGTAGTCTAGAAAACCGCATTTGGAATACATCATCATCAAGCATGTTGTGATCGATATTCCGGGGAGTATACCGTTCTTCAACGCAAAAGCGTGAATCTCCTTCCCTTGTCTCAACGCTTTCAGCTTAGAGCAAACGGGAAGAATAGTCGCAATCGTTACGATATCGGGCTTGAATCCTTCTTTCTGCATCCAGACTATAGTTCTCAATGCTTGTTCGAGTCTACCGTGCTCTGCATAACCAGATAATAACGCGGTCCAAGAGAAGACACTTCTCTCGCTCGAGACGTGGAATACTCTTCTACCCGAACCGAGATCACCACACTTGCAATACATATCGATCAAAGAAGATTGAATCGGTAACTGCTCTATATAGCCGTTCTTCTTGATCGAAAAGGCATGGACTTCTTGCCCGAGTTTCCGAGCTGATAATTCTCCGAGAACGGGTATAATCGTGGTGAGGATTACCGAGTTAGGAGAAATTCCTTCTCTTATCATCCTTCTGAAATATGCTAACGATTCTTTCGGCAGTTTATTGTGTGCAAAGCCGGCAATCATCGTTCCCCAAGCGACAATATCAATTTCGATCGTATTGAATCCCTCAAAAAGGCTGCAAGCGAGGTTAATCTTGCGACATTTAAAGTACATGTCGATAAGACTGGTTTGCAAAATCATGCTATCGAGGAATCCATTTTTCACCAAAAGTGCATGGATTTTGAATCCTTGAGAAGCTGCTAAAGAACCGGCAAAGCTCTTGATCAGACATGAGAAAGTATAAACGTTTGATTGGATTCCGATTTCGCGCATTTCAGAGAATGTATCGACAACTTCTCCAGATTGTCTGTTTCCATATACAACGGAGCCCCTGAGTAAAGCATTCCATGGGTGAACGTTTGAGCTAGGCATTCCGTCGAACACTTGGCGTGCATCTTCAATTGCGCCACAAGAGTGATACATATTGACAAGTTTAGTACACAAAAACTCATTCTTTTCTAACCCATTGATACGAATATGCGTATGAACTTGCCTTCCTTCAGTGAGAGCCTTCAAACGAACACATGTAGCGATGAGGGAATTGAATGTGGTTACGTTAACAGGGGTTCCTCGTTTGTCCAAATAGTCCAAAATCGCGATAGCTTCTTTAAGTTTGTTTTGTCTGGCGAATCTCTGTATGTCTCTGTAAACCATATATGGGTTTTTGGTGTGAATTGGTAAAGACGACGGAAATGAATCTGATTCCATGAATTTCCGCTTGGTTTTAGGAGGCTGATTATTTCTTTCATGGTTGTTGTTTTTGTTGGTGTTGGGTAAGGATGGTTTTGTTGGATGATTTACTTGTTTTATGTTCAATGGGTTCGGAGGGAGAGCGTGAAGATGAAGGCGGGCACCAAATTTGGGTGGAATTGAGGAATTGCGACCGGGAATTGAAATTGAGGGCTCCATTTGCCAATAATAATAATAATAATCCTGAAGTATGGAATTCGCTACTGAAGGAAACAGAAAGTGGCGGCTAACCAAGAAACCATTGGTCGAGGTACGATCGAACAAACAACCGGCGGAGTTTAGTTGCTCCCGGCGGCGGCAGTGGGACTAGACTGCTGTAGAAACATAGCTAAAGATATGCATAGATTTGTTTTTGTTAAAAATTATATTTTAATACTATTATTAAAATTTAATGTTAAGGTAATCTAAAACATTGTAACTAAATTAAATTAAATATATCCATTTTTTGTTTTGATGCATGAATCTTGACTAAAGAGAAGTATGATTTTTTTTTTAAATTCTAATATAATAATGAACATATATTTTTTTAATTTTTATTATTTAATTTATTAATTAAAATATTTTTTATTTTATTAAATATATCTTATTATTATATATTAATTATTTAATTTTTTTTACCAAAAATAATTACTTTCTAAAATCAATACAAATATAATTCAAATTTTATTTATTCAAAAAAATCTATACTAAATAAGCAATTCAAACATCTTTCCTTACAAATAACCCTCAAATATCTTGACATAATAAACTTACAAATTGGTTCATTAATATATAGTAAATTGGACTTTTTTTATATATTTGTTTGTAATGAATAAGGCTTAATTTCATTTTAAGCCATCTTTGATATTTTATAGGAAAATTTTGAAGAAACTATTTTAATCATTTACGATGGTATCATTCAAAATTTCTTTGTATTTAGTAACAGTTTCTGAAAAAGCAGGGATGTTGTTTTTGGGACAATATGACATTTACACACAATTAATTTTTAAAATAACTTTGACCACTTATTTTAATCAATTGAATCATTATTAACTGAATAACGAATTAAAATTGTATTTATTATTATATTTACAATGTTTAGTGTTTACAAGAGATAAATTAAAGTAATGGGTAAAAGTGATGAAAAATAGTAGGAAAAAATGGTAAAACAAAATTAAGATAAATCTTTTTACTGTAAGTACAAACCCCATTTGAAATTTACTATTGGTTAAACTGTCCCAAACAAACGCAGGGGTTGAACCTCTTTTGTTTATTTATTACAATATTCCCCATTGTTCCCACCTTCTTTAGCATCAATTGATTAGGTCATAAACTGCAACCAGATAGCTCAACCTACTAGAAGAAGAACACACTCAAATGGTCCTGTCTTCAAGAACATTAATTTAAAAAATTACTTGAAGAAATGGATTATGCATGCCTTGTCATCCTGACCGATAGCGGGAAAAATGACGATGATGCCTACTACTACTACTTCTATGTCGTTCTAAATCTTCTTCAGATGAGCTTCTGTAAGTATGTCTGTGTCTTTTCCTTTTACTGTGCTTCGACTCTGATTCTGATGAACTAGTCTTGTAATGATGCTTTTTTTTGCTAGGTTTCATCTTTCTTGACCTCCTCTTCCCTTTATCATCTTCTTCTTCATCAGAAGAAGATGATTCCTTCCTTTCAGGACTTGTTCTTGACTTCCGTTTATGCTTTTTATCGCTGCTGGATTTGGATTTTTTCTTCTTTTTCTTGTCAGATAAATCCGTCAACAAGTTAGCCATGACGTCTCCACCAAGAAATCCTAAAGAAAATTAGTTAGTTAAATGGTTAGCATCAATCCATAACAAGATTATTGTGTAAATTAATACCTCCGTATTCATCAAAGATGTCTTCTGCAACAATCTGCTGGTTGGGATCGTCCACATTGAAACCCCCTCGTGGAGGACTCATTCCTGGCTTTTGCTTCAATTCCCACTTCAAAGGCTGCAAAAAAAAAAATCAGACTCATTCATTTGCATCTCCTTAATCCAAATAACCCTTTATAAACTAAAGTACTCTTGTTTTCATTTATAACATTTTAAAATATTGAATTCAAAGAATACTTTAGTCAGTTAACCCAACTAGACCACTTTTTCAGCATATACAAGATTTATTCAAAGGAAAACTACAGATATTGAGATTAGTCAAGAACAATAACTAGTTCTTAGAATACCTCGTTAAGATCAGTATGGGATTGGATAGCCGTTAGGGGGTCATCTCGCTTCAGACGACTCTCTTCATTAGGCGTTATTACATCTTTCAGGGGACACTCCCTATCGCCACTTTGGTGGCCAAAGTTTCCGCATCTAAGACATCTCACATTGCGCACTTCAACTCCAAATGGATTCACTCTTGCAGGAGCACCCGTTTCCATCCTGAGAAATTAACGAGAGAGAGCAACATTGCCAGTTTCAGATATACACAAAGGGAAATTGTCAGCTGAGAAACATGCCATTAATTGTTCTTCATACCTAGGAGCATTTTTAAGGACTTCGAATTGTTCTTCTGTAGGTACAGCACGACCAAAAACATCTCTAGGAACTCGTTTCTTCTTTGCCCTGGCATCACCCTGTTGGTCTTTAGTGCTTGCAGCATCCAATTGCCTACATTTCATCAATTACCGATAGAATCAACACACTTCCGAGCCATAACTCTATAATAGTGAGACATGTTAAAATTTCTAAGTCAAGGGCTTACGCCTCATTTAATTCTGCTCCATCTTGCTGAGGTTTGTCCATTTCTTGCTTCTTCATTTCATCTGCAACTTCTGCTGCTTTTGCACTTTCAGGATTATAACCCGGAGGCCGAATATACATAAAACTCACAGCTTTCATTGTTTCCAGCTGCACAATTTACAAAAAAACACCTTTAACATTCAACCATGGATACTGAAAACACACATAGTCAACATGAACACATTGAAGAACCCTAAGTTATTACAGGTCACAATACTTGTATGGATTTTAAAAGATAAAAAGCAGGGAGATTACCTTCTCTTTCTCCTTTTTAGAGACAAGTGCCGTCTGGCGGAAGAATTCTTGTTCTTGGGAATACTGTGAAGAAAATAGGATTAACGCGAACCAGGTAAGCTCAGATATAATTTTGGTAAATAAAAGCATAAAGGGTTATTAGAGAGAGCGAAGGGAGGACCTCTCTGGCGGCTTCGTCGGCGCGGCGCTGGTGATTGGCGTCCGTTTGCTCGGCGATCCACAAGCGACGCTGATTGCGATAAGAGAGAGGATGCCATGGTTTCTGATTGAGAAAGTTGTGAGACCAGGCTGTTCCGGACTTGGTTTTGTTGTCGACCTCTCCACCTTTGTCTGGAAACCTCTTGCTCAACCTAATCCCACCTTCTTCTTCGTCCATCCTAATTCCCTGTCGGAAAGACAAATCAGTCTAGAATCCGAAGGTTTAGAGAAAATGGAAGCTCGGATTCTCTCTATCTCTCTCTAAATTCAGATGAGATCCACACAATTTTATTCCAATACGAGAATTGAGAAGTGAACCAGTCTCCAGATATTAGGGTTTCGTCGGAGCTTTACCCAGTTCACCTCAATTTTGGAACTTTACAAACAAGTTTATAATAAACATAATTAATTATTTTTCTCAAAAAAAAAAGACAAATATTTTTTTTACTGTTCAAGGTAAATTAAATTTGAGTTTTTTAGCTCTAAATTGATATATGTAATTAGAAACTTAATAGTTTTTTTATGTGCATAAATATTATATTTTATCACGGGTACAATTATTTTCTCATTTATTTATTTGAATTTCTTTAAATTGCATAATCATTTCAAAATAGAGTCTAATATGATTATTTTAAAGCCATAATCACATAGTTAAAATATAGTTGGATAAATTGATTCTCTTTATCTGAATTTGAATTTCTCCAAAATATTATTTTCAATTATCCTCTATTTATTTAAATTTTATCACTTTATACCTTCATTTATTTGAATTTTATTAAAAATTAAAAATATAAATATTATAATAAAAAATTTGGAGTAAAATCTTGTTAGACTCATACATTCTGGTGCATTCAACAAATATACACAATAATCTTTGACAAAAATAAATGAATTATAATTTCATTTTTCAAATTCAATTTAAGTTCTAACAAAATCAGTCCTAAAAACTTCTAACAAACTGTAAACATTTTCGCCCCTCTTCGAACCAGGTTTGTTCCTCTTTCGCAAAGATCCGATTGAAAAAGGGCTGATTCATCTTCACAATTGCTATCAGATAAATCGTCTTTCTATTCATCTTCACAATTGCTATCAGATAAATCGTCTTCTGGATCACACATTTGATCCAGGGACAGTTCATTCGCTTGATCACATAACCTAAGAGGTATCGATCTTACAAAATTGAAGTATGCATATTTGATATCGAACTGCATATCATACCCTTCAGCACAACATACAAAAATCAAGATTAGTTTTTCAATTTTAGCAGAAAAGGAGAAGAAGCAAAAGAAAGCTTTCACTTACAATAGTTTATAGCAATTGTCCTTCCTAATCTATCAGGACTTTGCCTAACATGATGAAACCACATACTCGGCCTGCAATCAATTATAAACCGAACCTCGTTTATAAGTACAATAACAACAAGAGAACTAAATCTAAAGTGTAATTACTTACAAGTATAGGATTTCCCCTGCTTTAACTGTAACTTCAAAGGGCTTTGGGCCATTAAAGAAGAGCGGAAATTTGGCTCTTTCTTTCTCCATGTTATCTGGAGAAGGGTAAGGATTAACACTACACCATGGCACCTGTATCTTAGGTTCTTCAACTAAATCCAATGTGAACTTTGATGTCTCCTGAAACCCATAAAAGTTAACTCTTTTATACAAAATTTAGTTCTTATTTGACTAATCAAATTCAACTCAAAATGGGTTGTCATTACCTTGACATACTTGTACTGAGCAGTAGGGTAGTTACGAATGTACATTCGATGAACATCGGTTGGGGGCAGAAGAAGGAAATGTTTCTCACCGGAGACGACAGCATACAGATTCTCGTAATGGTCCTTATGGAAAGAGGTTTCAGATTGATGATTTCCGATCCATAGATTTACTGCATCAGGAAGGCAACCCAGGGCTTCGCTTGCCCATGGAATATCTGATTCGCAATCGCCGGAAATTCCTGAATACTCAGAACGAAAGCAATCGTTCTGCTGCTGGGCGTAACAGACGAATTTTTCATCCCGATCGGAGGAATAGACGGTGGAGAGAGCGAGTGGGAAAGGCATGGATTCAACGTGGGCAGTGGCGAAGCAAAGGCGGGAAGGAGAAGAGGGATGAGGAGTTAGAGAATCGGCGGCGCCTGTTGGGGTGAGATGGACGGAGACGGAGGAGGAAGAGAGAGCGTTAAGGAGGTGGGAATCGTCGGATGTCCAGAGGGTGGAGGCGGGCCAGTGAAGGGTTGCGGCGGAGATAAGGCAGGGTTTGTTTTGGGAGACGAAGTCGCGGAGGAATTGGAGAGGAGACGGCGGTGAAGGGAGGCGCTCGACGGCGCCGGTGTTTCCTAGGCTCAGGTTTCTTACTTCTTCCCATAGCTGCTTTACCTGAGCAGACATGTTGTACGGATCAAGGCTTATGACTTGTGAAAGTTATGGGCGGAAAATGGATGGATTTTTATTTATTTTTTATATTTACGTGTTTTTTATTAATAAATACAATTAAATATATAATATTATAAATATATATTTATTTTTAATATTTAAAAAAAAAATACAGTATTTTTTTATAATAATATAAAATTTTAATATATAACAATATATACAATATTAAAAACTTTGTTAATATAATTTTATTAAATATATATATATATATATATATATTTTGAAAGATAATACGATATAACTGGTGGGCTTATAAAGAGTGACATTACATAGCAAATGTGGTGTACCTTGCATTAAGATTATAAGTATTAATTAGTAAAATTAACTGAAAATGTGAGAGTTTTACATTAAAGCTCAATGAATGTTACAGCAAAACTTTAAAATAGTTCTTTGCTATATTATCATTATCAATAGGAAAAATAATCAGGATTACCCAAAACAATTGGATAATTAAAATAAGAAGTAAAATACTCGCAAATGCCCTGGTTAGTTGGACTTTACAAGTGAGTATCGCGACGAGGCTGTAATCTTATGCACGTGTGAAAAAAAAAAAAAAAAGGGGGGGGACAACCAAAAAATAGTATATATTCCATGAAGTTGAAGCTGCTGGATCTCATTGAACTGAAAGACAAAATGAAGGAACATAGATTTTAGATTACTAATACTAAATAGTAAGATAGAAAAAACAAAACAATTCTTGTTCAAGGGAAGTTCAAATTCATTCAAACAAACCTGAGACGGCTTTATAAATAATGGTTATTATTATTTTAAACAGGCAGTCTTGTCCCACGGTTGTGATAAGGAGACATTGGTAACCGATGCTTCCAGTCCTTTCTTCCCATGTATGGCACGGTTTAGCACTCCGTATTGCTCCACCACTGAATTGTACAGTGCTTTGCAATAAGCTTCCTTAACCTGCAGAAACAAAAAAAAAAATGACATTATTGTAATCAATGTATATGATCAAGTTCAAGTTTACAATTTCAAAACCTCTTCGGGTTTCCCAGTGCTAGCTGTGATTGCATCCAAATTGATTTCAGGTGCTACTGACACTCCAGCTCCAAAGAATTTAATATTTCTAATCTCTCCAATTTTTTTCTCGACCTGGGGACACACGCGAATGAAAAACAAATATGTATTCCATAATCTAACAAAGAAGAAGAAGCCAAACATACCTTAGGAGGAGGAGGCATGATATCATAGCATAATATAGACAAGGGGTAAATATGACCAGGAACACCAGCATGCTCAATCAGCCTTCTCATATTGTCTACTGAAGAAATCTCAAAGGGTGCCTGAACCTCATTTTATCAGTATGAACTGTTAAATTTCCCATATAACAGATTATATCATGTTGTGCAACAAATTGAAATGAGATTTTGAACAACAGAAAGGTTGCTTCAAGTTGGAAAAGGTATTTTGATGTAAAACTACATTAAGAAGTTGGAAGTGATGACAAAAATCCTTAATTATTTTAATATCATGGAAAGATTGAATCTTTGACATATGCACCGCGTAAAACAGGTCTATTCACAAGCAAGGCAAAAATCTTACCGGGTGCATTTCATTTGTGGTAGGGTCAGGGCGATCCCTTCCGCCACTTGGTGCTATCCAAATTATCTTTGATCCGCCCCTGGCATGTGAACAGGATTGAGATAATAAATCCAGGAACTGATTGCAGAAAATTAAAACCTCATCAAGTTTGTGATGTTTTCTGTCATGTGATGACTAATATATGTCTGTATCTGCACCAGGTAAGCTCTTAACAATTCCTATCTCATTTTAAGGACATAAGATCCTTAGTTTTCTTGAGGCATATGGATATCCAGAAAGTGATAATGTATAACTGTGGTCAGATTTACTTGAACAACCTGTTGCTTAACATTCAATCTAAGCCTTAAGAAAAATTCACTTCCTTGTTTTTGGAATCATGTAGGACCAAATTCCTGTACATGTAGTGATTAATTAGATCTTCAGCGTCTATTTTTTTATTAACACCCTCTTTTATATTTTATCCATGTGAGGTCAAATTCAATTTTTTATTTAAGTCTCTTAATCTATCAAAAACTAGGAAGAGCGGGTATCAAGGTGTGCAAGAGAATGTAGAATGATGAGACCTTGTATAAAAAAAAGGTATATATAAAAGGCAGTGCATTAATGAATCACTGCACCCCCTTTCAAAATAAATAAATTACAAGACAGTTCATATAGTAACAAGGAATAATACCTCACAAGCACAGCCATTTCCTTCAAACTTTTTGTATTTGCTATTTTCTTTGTTTCAGCAAGTTCAGGAACATCGAACATATGTTTTTTGGAATACACACACAAGAGATTCCTACAGAGAAAACTTAAAGCCTAAGTCTGTGTAAAATGACATGACATAATACTTGAATTCATTCAATTGTCATAACAAAAAGTTCTTTTAGCACCTTCCAATGCTGAAGGGCTTGGAAAGAGGATCAGTTATCACTCTGTCACCTGCCACATATATCTGAAAAATACTGCTTATGTTATGATGAATATTCAGCTCTCAGAGTAATCAAATAACATAACAAGCAAAATATATATATATTCTTAACCGTGTTCTCAGAAATATATGGATGTGTCGCTTCAAGTAACAAAGCAATAATGGCCGGATCTGCCTCTGATTGATGGTTAGACATCAGTATAACATTGTGGCCCTGTGATTTTTTAGGATATCAGGGAAAAATCATATTATCAATAAACAACAGGGAAGTACAATTAAAACTATCAGGAAAGCTAAACAGTAGACAGTGCTGAACAAGGATTTGCTCAATGAAGCATAACAGATTTGTGCATTGCTAGAAGATATTCATGTGCATGTGAATTTAACACAAAACGGAAGTTGTAAGTCATTGCACTTGGACCATCAATGCCTACGTAAAGGATCAATTATGATATAGTAATTATAGTAGGCATCCCATTACATACGCTAATTTAATACGGTGCTTCTCTGTTTGTATAGAAAACGGTTTACAATTTCTAGACATGTTCAGTCCTCTAAATCTGTTGTCCCATAATATCAGGAATCATAGGAGGGCTTTAGAACCTAAAACCCAGTAATTAGTAGCCTAATCATTAAAAATAAGAATTCACAGGGGTTACTGCAAAAAGGCTACAAAAAATTGCATTTTGAGAAGATAGCTTGGTGGGAAATATTCCTAGGTTGGTTCATGGTTGTAGACTGATGAGGATAAATCAATGATGATCAAGGCTATTTAAAGATGATAGATAACCAAGTCTTTAGGTTCAACTTATTGTGAAGAATATTATAAACTTGACTAGTGGTCAAAACTGATAATTTCCTCATTTGGAATCCAGCCTAACACTACAACCGTATCTAATTCTGATTTTACTTAAGGATTTCACAATTTTTAATATGTAAACCAAGTCAAGCTTCAATAACTAATTCTAGATATGCTCCATATCCAAGGATAGGCAGTAATTTGGTGGAAATACTATAGCAAAGGCATCTCGAAGTGAAAGCCTTATGCAATAAACTCTGTGATTATTATGCAACGTGATTTCATGTGGAGGCTCTATCTTGGGTAGCACTTTTTAATTTGGTGCCATTGCCAATGCATGAGATGATTCCATTGACAAACTCCCGTTGAGGGGAGAGTGCAACACAAATTAATATATGTGTACATGAGAAATGAGGAGGCAGTGTTTAACTACAAAGGATGGTGGTTAAGAGTGGTCAATTCAAAGAGTTTGAATTCATTATCCCAGTATCTTTTCATAAACTGATATTCCAAGGATGTGCAATACCTAGTTGAAAAGGGTGAGAGATCAGAAAAAATAGGAAAAGATGGTGGTTAGCTGAACAGAAAGAAAGGTCGTCAATAAACGGAAATGGTAGAAATTATTAAGTGTTCATTAGATATAGAATCGCGATGGGGTCCGAGAAAGGAAGATAATACACTTGCTTCCACAGGGAATAAGTGAGCAGATGACCTAGAAAATAAAACAAGGAACAGATGTATAAAACCAAACTTAGTAGCCATGAGAAGATTCTTTTGTGGTTCAACTTAACCTCTAGGTCAAAGTAGCTGAACTTTCCCATTACCAAAACACACACACTCATAATCCCATGTACAAACACATAAATTTCATGCCATGACATTAACATATAATTTGCAATATAAATCAGAGGAATTTAACAAACGAGAAGCTTATAGAAAAAAATATCAGCACCTTCCGAATGTTATCTTCTATTTCACTAAAAAGAGAGATGTTGCCAATGAATGTGTTCCTGAATGAGCAAAAAACAAGGCATTGGTCAATGCAGCTAACTCAAGCAACTCTACCAGCAAGTGCATGGATAGACGGCTAACAATGTCATTAGACAAAATGTGCACCCACGAACTGTTAAAATATTCAGTCCTAAATACAAAAAGGAAAACTGTCATACATACCGGAAATCGATCAATGGACGGATATAATTTTGTCCAAACATGTAGTAGTCAAATGGTTCCCTTATGGCTTTGTGATAGGGTGAGAAGTGAAAAGGATCCTGCACAGCTATCGGTTAGTTCTTCATTGGAAAGGTGAACAAGGTTCTCATAAGAAATAGCTTAATAGTTTGGCTTATGTTGGACATGCTTAAAAAAATATAAATGCCATAAAGTAGTATCAAATTGATGATACCTCCACATCCTTGTAAACTCTATCAAGGGCTACAGACATGTTGGAGAGAACAATCTCTTCTGCATTGGGAATACCACTTTGGAAAACCTGAATAAGAAGACCCAATCCAAACATATTTTTGTGAGAGGAACCTAAACTATATCTAACAAAATAGTGTATTCACATGTTGAAGTATTACTTGTAAACAAAGCATACTAAGAAAGAAAGAAAACATAGCAGAAGGACAAATTTGGGGCAAATAATAAAATAAGATGGAAAAATATTTGTCATAGCAAATCAGGTATAATCCAGTTTTCTTTTGTATTAGCATTGACCTCTCGTCCTCTCCTGTCAAGGCCCAGGTCATTTAGCTGTTATGAAGTTATCAATTGGATATGGTTCCAGTGACCATGTCTATGATACTTGGAACATGAATGAAGCATATATGCAAACTATAGTACCAAAATAGTATTTAAACAAATGAAAGTGAAATAGAAATAAAGCAGCCTGAGTAGGTAATAATTAAAAGTGTCATTGTTTCATCAGGTAATTTTAAAGTATCAATATAACTAAAAGAGATTCATTAAGAAGAAAGAAAACATAGCCTAATACTAACTAAAACACAGTACCGCATTTCGGTAATTCTGGTAAAGTTCTTCCATTCCTTGAGCAATATTTGCAGGAAGCTTTCCACTTTCCTTTTCACTTCTAATTCCAGAAAGAAGATCTGCAAAAGACTCAAAACTGGTGCAAAATAAGAGAGCAGCAAATCAAATCCATCATCAGCAGTTCAGCACAAGAAGAAGAAATTTATGACCACAAAACCACCTAAGAGATCAAGTTCATCTTTCAAGAGTATGCAGTAAGGTTATTTGGTAATTATAACGAAGCAAAGTAATATTGATCGAGAGCAATCGGAAGAAAGCAGAACAATAAATCAACGAAGAATCTTAAACGCATTAGTACATGAAAATAATAACTGATAGAGTATGTAAAATAAAGTGAAGAATATACTAACCTTGTTCAGTTCGGATATCAATAAATACACGTGAATGTCCGAGCTCGCTCTTCTCTGAAGCAGAGCCAGAAGCTACAACAGAGACTTTCGCCACATTTTCCTTCACTTTCTCAGCCATTCCTCTAGTCTTGGAATAGCAGTAGAGCACAACCGAATAACGACACCTCCGAGCAATCTATGGAACGGAGATACGGCAGGAAATTTGGCGACGTTTCAAGTAAGATGCGGAGGAAGACGTGGAAGCAGACGGAAACCTAGCATTCAAATTCAAGACCTTAGAAAAGCATATCGTCAACGGTGGCCGGAGATCGCCAACGGAGGCCGGAGATCACAAAACTAATTCAGAGATCATATGGAAAGAGAAAGGGATATAGTAATTCAATTGTTTTTGTATGTATAATTGACAAATTATAAATAAGGAATTAGTCAATAAGTAGATTTATTCAACCACTTCATCGCATCTATTCCCTACCATTAAGAGGTGTGTGTATATTTGACATTTTTTTGGTAGCATTATAAATAAACATTTAAATTACATATGAATTCAGATTTAAGATATATTTTTATTATTGAGAGAAAATGAATAAGCCAACAAGCTAGAGATATTGAGCATACAAGTTCTATTCATATATAATATTATTGACCATGAATAAGTTGTATAGATGTTATAAGTTTGGAATTTTGATTATTAACCGTCTTCGGTGCATGTTGACAAATACAAGCGCCTGAAACCGTGCAATAGTATTTGAGGATGACAACTTTCAGAAAAGTCTTCTCGCATACCTTAAGACAATTATCACGATTACACTTCATCACTATTTGAGCACCCTCTAACATTTTAGGTCTAACCATCAACAATGTTATTGCCACTACCAGAATTAGAGTCGGTGGCACCATTTCTCTCCTACCCATTTTAATGGATTCACCTTGATCAATGAGTAATGGGTTTAGTTTATTTTTCTTCTTATTATTATGTAACAACTAACAAGTAACAACTATAAAATTGTAGTATTTATACACTCAGAAAGATAGTGCATTAATGTCAAGATATATACAGAGAGAGATAAAGGAGTAGGAATCTTATGATAATATATATAATTAATTCATATTAATCTTAAAATAATATTCTTTTGAAATATTTCTTTTCTTTCAAAAAGAATTATGTTAAAATAGTGTAACTTTTATTTTATTTATTTTTATATACTTTTAAATTTAAAATATAAACAAACATAACTTAATAAAAATAATAAAAATATATCAGATTAACTTTTTCTTCTTCTACGCTATTTTTCATCAACTTACAATACACGAACTTAATTCTCTATGGTTAGTTATTCTCTGAGTAGGGTTATATTAAAATTAATTTTTAAATTAATATTTTTTTCAACTTCTTAAACTAATCTATTTTTTTTTATTTCTAAATTAATTTACTCTACTATTCAAACACATTTTATTTATTTATTTATATTTAAACTTATTATTATATATATATTTAAATTATTATTTTTATAAATTTGATTATTTATATTTAGATATATATTTAAATTAATATTTTTATAAATTTATTATTTATATTTTAATATATATGTACATTTTAATTATTATTGTAAATAACTTTTATTTTTATTTTAAAAAGTTTAATTCAATATTATATAAATGATAATCGTTTAAATATAACGATAAAAATATAATAAAATACGATTCAAAATAAGGAAATTAAGCATTTAAGAAACACTAGTAAAATATAAGCCAAAAATGTTAATCAACTAACAAATAATCTAGAAGTTTCTCAATAGCACATGATTAAGAAAAATGTGGTAATCGATATCTTGAATAAAATAATTAAATTATTATATAATTATGGTTAAAATATTTTAAATTTATTAGTATTTATCTTAGTGAGTATTTATTATATTATATAAATATTAATTAATATATATATATATATATATTAAAATATAAATAATAAATTTTATAAAATAATAATTTAAAATATATATATATCAAAATATATCTAAACAAATTTATAAAAATAATAATTTATATATATATATATTTAATAATGAATTTAAATATAAATAAATAAATAAATAAAATAAAAAATAAAATAAAAATATGAACAGAATTTTAACAAACTAGTTGGAAAATATTAACGAGAAAAATGTTAAGTTTGAGAATTTACACTCTTAATATGATAAAGTTATATATATCTCACAACTATATTCTCATGTTATTTTTCTTTAATAAACATTTTCTTAATACAAATTAATTTTTAAATAGATGTGAAGAGATATGTATGGAAAGAGAAATGAATATGTTGGGTAAAAGATTGAATTTGTTTACTCGTTATAATTAATAATTATAATTGTATATTCATAATAATAATATAATATTATAATAATTATAATAATATTAATAATTATCATTGTTATTATAATAATTATAATAATATTAATAATAATTATTGTTATTATAATAATATTTAATTAATAATGATAATATTATATTATTAGATAATATTAATATAATAATAAATTGATAATTATAATATTAATAAATATTTTTATTATTATTTATAATAATTAACAATAAAAATAATAATAATATTAATAATTATATTTATAATAATATTAATTACAATAATTGTTATTGTAATAATAATAATAGTAATTAATAATAACCATAAAATCAATATATTAATAAAAAATAATAAAAATAATAATAAAAATCATAAAAATAATATTATTACTAAAATTAATAATTATAATAATATTAATAATAATACTAATATAAAAATATATATATAATTATAATAATATATAATTAATATTTCTAATATTAATATCATTATAATGATAATGATAATAATAAATAATAATATTAGCTATAATAATAATATTGATATAATAAATAAAGCATTATAATAATAATGATAATAATAATAATTAATAATATATAATTATAATAATAATAAATAATAATAATAATATTATTAATATTAACAATAATATTAATAATAATATTGATATAATAATAATAATTAATAATAATGATAATACTAATTAATAATATTTAATTATAATTATTATAATAAATAAAATATTAATAACAATATTAACAATAATAATATAATATTAAAAATAATAATTATCATTATTATAATATTGTTACATATAATAAAATTAATAATTATAATAAAAAAATAAATAATAATAATATTAATTATAATAATTAAAATAATATTAATAATTATAATTATAATAAAATAATATTTATAAAATTATGTAATAATAATAAAATATAATTAATAATTATAACATACTAATTCACACTTAATAATAATAATAAATAATAATTATAACATCAATAATATTAACAATAATAATTATAATATTATTAATAATATTAATAATACTAATAATATTAATATAAATATAAATATAATAATTATAATAATATTAATAAATAATAAAGATAATAATAATAATTAATAAAAATAATAAAATATAATTAATAATAAATAATAACACTAATAATTATTATTATTATTTCATAATAATTATTATAATAATATTAATATTAATAATTGTAATTATAATAATATTAATATAATATTAATAGTTATAATAAAATAATATTTATAAAATGTGTAATAATAATAATAAAATATAATTAATAATTATAACATATTAATTCACACTTAATAATATTAATAAATAATAATTATAACATTAATAATATTAACAATATTATTATTATTAATAATAATATAAATATAATAATTTTAATAATTAATAAAGATAATCATAATAATTAATAATAAATAATAACATTAATAATAATTATTATAATAATTATAATATTATTAATTATAATTATAATTATAATTATAATAATATTAATAATAATATTATTAATAATATTTATTAGAATAATATAAATAATAATAAGTAGAACAGTTATGAACTATTAACACTGATCTATTATAATAAAAGTAATAATATAAATATAAAAATAATAAATATAAATATATATATAATAGTAATAAATATAATTATAATAATAAAAGTAATTAATAATAATAATAATTAATATTATTAATAAAAATAATATTAATATTAATGATTTTAATAGTTTAATAATAATATTAATATAATAATAAAAAAAGAATAATAATATTAATTAAAATAATATTAAAAACTAATAATATTTTTATTAATATAATAATTAAATATAATTATAATAATAAATATAAAAATAGTAATAAACATATTAATAAATATAAATATAATAATAATAAATATAATTTTAATAATAAATATAAATAAAATAATAATTATAAACATGAATATAATAATAATAATAAATTTTTAATATTATTAATAATATTAATAATAATATTAAAAATAAATAAATAAATAATAATAGTAATAAATAATAATAATAATAAATATAATAATAATACTAATTAATTATAATAACAATCAATACTAATAAGAAAAATATATATAATAAAAAAAAAAAATTAATAATAATATTAATATAATAATAATAAAATAATTATAATATTATTATTATTATTAATTAATACATAAATAATATTAATAATTATTATTATTATAATAATTAATAATAATAATAACAATAATATAATATTAATATTGATAATAATGATTATAATAATAATATAATATTAATAATAAAAATACAAATATTATTAATTATAATTATTATAATAATAATTATTATTATTAATTATAATTGTATTAATATTAATTATAATTATTAATATAATAATATTACTAATTAATAATAATATAATATTAGTAATAATAATAATATCAATTATAATGAGAATAATAATAATTAATTATATTAATAATAATAATAATAATAATAATAATAATAGTAATAGTAATAGTAATAATAATAGGAATGACTTTTTTATTTTTATGTTGATTTTTAACACAGAGAATCTTTTTAATTATAATCACAAATATTTTATAAAATTATTAATATAAAAATTAAAAATAATTATATTTATATTATAATAAAAATGTGATTTAACTAAATAAAACATTTTAAAGTGAGATTTGAATGTAAGAAAAGTGATTTTTTAAAATATTTTTATCAAATAAAATTTTCTTGTAATATTAGCAAAATAAAAAATATGATATAAAAATAAAAGTAAGAAAAGATAAAAAAAAGAAAGAAAATATATTTATTAATAATTTTAGTCTTAATATTTTTACTTTTTTTATATAATCTTTTAACTATTAAAATATACATACTACATTATAACGGACTAAAACAAATAATCATTCAAATGTCAAATATCAGTTTTAAGATTAAAATGAAATTAATACAAATAATAATTTCTTATTAAATATCATGCATGCATGTTGTTTTATTTTATTCTTTCAAATAAAATTATAATCAAATATCATCCATCAATAGTATAAAATATTAAAAATATGTATTATTATTATTATTCATTTTAAATTATTTTTTACCAAACAAAACTAAAAAAACTCACATCTTGAACATCATTCTAATCAATACCATAAAAATAAATCTCTATATATAATGATGCTTAATTTTTAAAGTGTCTGAATTTTCGGGTCGAAAGTTGTGGTTAATTTGGATATATGTGAGAATAAATGGATATTTGAGTCGGATTGTGGTTGATCCGCCCATAAACTTAAAACGGTTAAAAATAAAATTAAAAATAGTATAGGTATGGTTCGAATTTGCAACCTAACAAAACAAATACAACTTTTTAACCAAATAGGCTAATAACACTTTATATTTTAAATTCAACCCAAAATTTGATAAACGCGTGACATTTTAACAATATAAGTTCAACTTTTTAACTAACTAATCTCTCTATATATAATGATGCTTAATTTTTAAAGTGTCCCGAAATAAAATTAAAAATGCTACAGATATGATTCGAACTTACAACCTAACAAAACAAGTATAACCTTTTAACCAACTAAACTAATAACACTTTATATTTTAAATTCAACCCAAAATTTGATAAACGCGTGACATTTTAACAATATAAGTTCAACTTTTTAACTAACTAATCTATATATATATATAATGATGCTTAATTTTTAAAGTGTCCCATTGTCGGGTCGAGATCTGTGGTTAATTTGGATATATGTGAGAGTAAATGGATACTTGGGTCGGATTGTGGGTTGACCCGCCCATAAACTTAAAACGGTTAAAAATAAAATTAAAAATGCTATTGGTATGGTTCGAACTTGTAACCTAACAAAACAAGTACAATCTTTTAACCAACTAGGCTAATAACACTTTATTCAACTCAAAATTTGATAAACGTATGACATTTTAACAATATAAGTTCAACTTTTTAACTAACTAATTTATATATATATATAATGATGCTTAATTTTTAAAGTGTCCGGATTGTCGGGTCAAGAGCTGTGGTTAATTTGGATATATGTGAGAGTAAATGGATACTTGAGTCGGATTGTGGGTTGACCCGCCCATCAACTTAAAACGGTTAAAAATAAAATTAAAAATAATATTGGTATAGTTTGAACTTGCAACCTAACAAAACAAATACAACATTTTAACCAATATATATATATATATATATATAATGATGCTTAATTTTTAAAGTGTCCGGATTGCCGGGTCGAGAGTTGTGGTTAATTTGGATATATGTGAGAGTAAATGGATACTTGGTCGGATTGTGGGTTGACCCGCCCATAAATTTAAAACGGTTAAAAATAAAATTAAAAATACTATATGTATGGTTCGAACTTGTAACATAACAAAACAAGTACAAACTTTTAACCAACTAGGCTAATAACGCTTGACATTTTAAATTCAACCCAAAATTTGATAAACGCTTGACATTTTAACAATATAAGTTCAACTTTTTAACTAACTAATCTATATATATAATAATGCTTAATTTTTAAAGTGTCCGGATTGTCTGGTCGAGAGTTGTGGTTAATTTGGATATATGTGAGAGTAAATGAATACTTGAGTCGGATTGTGGGTTGACCCACCCATAAACTTAAAACGGTTAAAAATAAAATTAAAAATGTTATAGGTATTGTTCGAAATTGCAACCTAACAAAACAAGTACAACATTTTAACTAGGCTAAAAACACTTTATATTCAACCCAAAATTTGATAAACACGTGACATTTTAATAATATAAGTTCAACTTTTTAACTAACTAATCTATATATATATATATATATAATAATGTTTAATTTTTAAAGTGATATATATATATATATATATAATAATGTTTAATTTTTAAAGTGTTCGGATTGTCGGGTCGAGAGCTGTGATTAATTTGGATATATGTGAGAGTAAATGGATACTTGGGTCAAATTATAGGTTGACCCACCCATAAAAATTTTAACGTAATATTTTTTTCACAGTTTTTTATATTATTAATCGTGCAAATACACCGGATAAATGCAAGTACAAAATAAACCCACACTTTATTAAATAGCTTTAAAAAGTAAATTTCTAATTCATTTGTACGGTTTTTAGCAGAAATAATAATAATAATAATTTGGATGTATTAAATTAATTAATTTACTTTTTAACAACACTTTTCTAATCATCATTTTCTTTTTAAACAAAAACTAAAAATACAATCTTCTACCAATTCATCACATTTTGCCCCTTCTTCAAGTCATTTCTCAAGTAAATGAAAAGATATAAAGAATTATTTGTGTTTTTCAATCACATATTAATCCTGAAAGACTAGACCTTCCCAGTAAACTACAAAACTCCAGCTATATATGAGGTTCCAGGAATATATATATATAAGGCAAATTGAATTGTTTTTCGGTTCCGCCTATCCAAGGAAGTTCATAATCACCAAATGGAGAACTAGATTGCAAAGCACAAAATCTGCAAATGCACGTTCTGGCGGCACATCCTGCACATATAGGAAATCCGTCAATTTCTTTGTCCAATATGTCCTCCTTTTACTTCGCCTAAATACATTTTCTTTAATGCTTCACCATGAAAAAGAATATGCAGAAAAAAATTCTGTTTCACTCCATACTCCAACAAGATCAACGGAACAAAGTGAAAATTTGCATTATTGCATATGGAAGGGATTTAAGGGGACAAAGCAAATACTTTTTACTCTAAATGGCATGGTTAAGGAAGGATATCATTCCCACTTGGAAACATCTCTTATGGAGACACTGATTTAGAAATTTATGGTTGTTTTTTTTTCATCTGGACACGGGATTCGGATCCGGATCCAGATCAAGATCAGAAATAGAAATTGTTTCCAAATGGATGTAGAAAGTTTGGAAATTAACGGCACATGTCCTAGTCAAACAAGTGGGGATATCAAATGAGACCCAAACTAATAAATTCCTAATCCATCATAGCATGTGTAAAATTTTAGTGTAGTTCTTTTGATTTCTTTTCCTACACCAACGCTTGTTTTACTTCCTGTAATGTGGTAGGCTCGTTTTCATTCCTGAACTTTTATGCTGTCACTGTCAGTTTTTTGTTTAACTTTGTTAAGTTCTCAAATCATTTGTAAACAATTTCTGCAACTCTTTAATTTCAAATTTGGCTAAAATAATATTTTATTTCTAAAATGCATATTAAAGAGTTAACAAAATGCGACTACAAGAAGTAATTTGAGACATTTTTCAAAATTCAAAAAGCAGAACCAGCTTTTTATGCAAGTTGAAGAAGAAAAATGAAGTTTTTGGCTCTTTTTCTCAACACCAAAAGAACTATTTTATGACAAAACTATCCTGGATATAGTAAGAAGCAATTGCCACACAAATTCAGTATCAGAAACAACTAAATATATATAATTTTCTATCGCCTTGTATAACCCAGGAATAAGTCAAAGGAGCATAAATGTGTATGAACTTACCTTAAATTCCTTGTTCTCTTTGTTCACTTGAATACGGAGACAAACTGTAGCCACCGAAGCTAATTAATAACTAACAAAAAATAAAGAATCTTATCACCTAGAACATCAAGCAACAGAACTGCTTACCAGCAAGAACTGCTGTTCCAACACATGAGAGCACCCCAGAAAGAAATGAATTGAAAGGAAAGGACCCAACAACAGCCATATAAACTACCTGCTTACAGCTAAAGAGGTAAGAATAAACCAAATTTCAAAAAGAAGGAATCATCAATAGAAGATGAATAGAAATTTTTTAGATTGCTGCAGAGAAAATGATATATCAAACATGGACATAAGATATGGATGCTATCATCAAAAAAGAGAATACAGTTATGGGAAAAGAGATATGGCAGCAAGTATATTCTATAATCTGTCTAGGACAAGAGCTCAAACACCAGGTATTTGACTTTTTTTTATATAATATATCATGGCTTACAAGCTAAATTAGGAGATGTTATTATCATTGAAGAGATCAACAAGTAAAGAAGAATACTCATTTTTCATGGTCAAGATCAAATAAGAAGACTACAATAAAGCTCCGACATTCCTTGCAAAACGCGCAGCATTTCATGTGGACGCATCAAAATTGCCTCTTTATTGAGGAAAAGACAAACAAAGACTGTAAAGACAAACAAAGACTGTAATTTATATCAGTAGTCTTCAGGATTTGAAAATCCGACAACAGTACAACAAAAAACCACTTGGGCCAAGGAGTTGGGTTCAATCATATACACATCATGCCGATTTAACAACACATAATGAAACCAGCGCAATCAGAATTCCATTACTAGTTCCCAAGTATAAAAGGCTACAAGTACATTTCCAATCCCCTTCAACCTACAATTTAAATACAATTGTACCTACTTGAAAATTCCCTTATCATTTGTTTCATTTTCTTTATCTTTTTTTTTATCATACAATACAAGCAACCAACATTATTTTCATAAACAATCCAATCTTGAAACACGTCACTCAAATATCCCAAACAGTATCTGATCTGTGTAAACGTATCCAAGTGAGAATCAGAATATACACATTTCCAACTAGATCAATCAAATCCAAGTTAAACTCAAACCCTAACTTCCAGTCAGAGTTATCATCTGGTGAATGTCACTATTAGCAGTTAATAACAAACAAGTGTAAAAAAAATCGCATTTAGAATAGAATTATAGCAAATCAACAAGCGAATTAGTTAAAACATATTCATAAACTCAATTACATCAATCAAATAGATTTAATTTCACCTGAATCAGAGCTGTTGATACAGCAAAGACAACGTAGAGATCGATGATCTGCGAGGAAAATCGAGATAACGTTGATTAACAAAACTTGCATTACGAGTGTTAATGACGGCACACTAGATGAAAGATCCATGGATGTGTAACAGATCCATGGTAAGTTGTAACATATGAATTAAGAGACTAACCTTGAGATTGGTGGGAGTTGCAGCATAGGCAGATCGGAGAGAGCGAAAAAGTGCTTGGGCATCCTTGGTCGCCGACGACTTCGCCATTTCTCTCTCCTTCTCGGATCTCAATTTGCCGCTAGGTTAAGCTCACACTAAACACAGTAGTTCTATCACTCTGCCTGGTTTAGAAAACGAAACAATATAAATTTTACAATTAGTTTTAGATTTTTAATTTTTTTATTATTCAAACCTAAATTAAGGAAAATGTAAAAATAAATCTGTTAAGTAATCTATATATATATATATATAATGATGCTTAATTTTTAAAGTGTCCGAATTGCCGGGGTCGAGAGCTGTGGTTAATTTGAATACTTGGGTCGGATTGTGGGTTGACCCGTTTTTAAATTTAAAACGGTTAAAAATAAAATTAAAAATGCTAGAGGTATGTTTTGAACTTGCAACCTAACAAAACAAGTACAACTTTTTAACCAACTAGGCTACAAAGACTTTATATTTTAAATTCAACACCAAATTTGATAAACGCGGGACGTTTTAATATTAATATAAGTTCAACTTTTTAACTAACTAATCTATATATATAATGATGTTGAGTAAATGGATACTTGAGTCGGATTATGGGTTGACTCACCCATAAACTTAAAACGGTTAAAAAATGTCAAAAAATATTATTCGTAATTTTTTTTCACGATTTTTATATTATTACTCGTGCAAATGTACGGGCTAAATGCTCACACTAAACACAGTAGTTCTATCACTCTGCCTGGTTTAGAAAACGAAACAATATAAATTTTACAATTAGTTTTAGATTTTTAATTTTTTTATTATTCAAACCTAAATTAAGGAAAATGTAAAAATAAATCTGTTAAGTAATGTATATTAATATTTGTTGTCAAATTATACTAGATAATCTTTTGTTCATAAGAAAATACTTGTCATACTAATTCATTTTCACTGTTTTATTTGTAATATAAAATATTTATGGATGAATAGTTTATAATGTTTAATTATTAATATTTTAATTGATGTAATATTTTTATAAATATTTGTATTGATTACAATGTAAAAGGAAAGGAAAAATTTATAGGTATTAATAAAGAAAATGAAAATGAAAATTTATACAAGATTTTTTTTAGTACAATAAAATTTATTATTTATATTTATAATGTGTGTGAAATTATGATTAGAATTTTTGTTTGTATGAATTTAAATCAGTTATTTGTGATGTTATAAAATTTAAATGTGGCAGTCTGATGCTTGTATATGTTAATGGAAAATTGAATGAATTGTATGTGTAAAGATTATTTTAAATTATTATATATTAATTTATTTATTACGACAATACAAAAATAAAGAATAATGGTTATATTTGAAAAAAATGAAACATCGAGGTGTTCTCCAAATTGAAAAATTCAATAAGTACATTTATGTTATATTTGTTATTTTACAAGTTTTTTATTTTTTATTTATTATTTATAAAAATTTATTTGTTTGAAAGACATATATAAGAAAATAGCATAAGATTTGATCAATTTTTATTTCAAAAATTGTAAATGACTTCCCTTAATAATTGGTTTACTCTAACGTATAAATTACGACATATAGTTAAACCACAAACTTGTCATTTTTATTTATAAAAATTAGCATGTTTATATTAGTTTGTTTATTTTAATTTAAAAATATTTTGACAACCTAACAATTTTGCATTTAAAAGTGTCAATCTTTGTGTTAAAATCTGTCTGGCTTAATATTTTCACTGATATAAGTTAGGATTACTATAATAAAAAGAACGTCAAGGAGAATGGCTTAATGTTTTCACTTATAGGGTTTGGTGGTTCGAGTCCACCCAAATTTTTCTTCTTCCCCTATAACTTTTTGGTTAAGTTGCAATAAAATGGCTTATCATTTAATTGTTTGAGTCTTTTTTAGTCTTTACAATGATATAGAGTACATCTTGTTGGTGTTGGAAATAAGCATCAATCTCATACCACTCGTGAAAGATGAGTTTTTATTTTATGGGTAAGAATGACTTTTATTTTAACTATAGTAATTAGTAAGTATGTGACTTTTTCTTTTCTTTTTTCATTAGGAGCATTCAAAACTGTCATTAGTGTTAAATTTATCTCTATTAATATTTTTTTTATCAAGTTTTTAGTGGGGATTGAACTAGATTTGGTCTGTTATGCATGGCTTTCATCATGGCTCAATGCATTTATATATAAATATCATGATATTCTATCTAAATTTTAAAATTATTTATGTTTTATTTTTGTTTGATAATTTATCAATTAAAAAAAATTATGTGGTTTAATAATTTAGCAAAGAAAAAAAAAATGTGATGTTTGAAAACAACAATTTAAATTTGAAGTTTAGAATGTTATTCTGAAAATTTTAATTTAATAATTTGTTGAAATTTTATAGAAACGCATTGGTAAGTTTAGTTCGATGGGTATGTTTGCGGGTATGTGATTAATCTGCGGTGATTAATTGCACTATAAGAGTTCTAAATAAAAAAATATATATTTTTATTATACTAATATTTAGTAAATATATATAATTAAAATAAAAAATTATAAAAATTTTTAAAGAAAAAGCTAAAAAAGTGATACTAGTCAACGAGTGGGGGCACTGTAATACAAAATGTGAAGGAAAATGGTAGTTCAATTAAATTGTAACAACCTCGTTCATATCAAACTTACCTAACTTGAAATATATTTTGTATTTAATATTTATAAAAACAATAAAATATATATTATTTTAATTAATATTTTGAATCATTTAATTATCAAAATAAAGTAAGAAGTGAAACATGTTTTCCATGGGTTTATGGATTTCACGTTAAATTTCATTTGCTCTAATAAAATAATTTACCGTATCAAACTAATTAAATATCTCAAAATTTCAAACTTAATCATTCCAAAGAATTTTAAAACAATCTTCACTTAATTATAGTGGAGGATTAATGTTAATGCTATTAAGAAAATGTATTTATACAAAATAAACTAAACGAAGTAACTAATAATAACTACCCGAAATACTTATCAACGAACTAAACTAAACTGAATACATAATAATAACTACCCGAAACACTTATCAGCAAACTATCAACTAGTTTGTAACTATAACAACCCCAACTTTGTGGTAACCCCACCATTGATTATTAATCACCAAATGACTAGTAGGTAGTAACTACAATTTTAATCGATGGTTTGTGTTCACCTCGCTAGACGAGATGTCGTTTTCAAATATTATCAAATTTTGACTAGATTTAACAAATGAATGATTTGATTCATACATAACATTTGTTAGTAATGTTTAATCACTAATTGAAGTGAGATTGTTTATTTATATAGTTGATTACATAATTAATAAATGCTTTGAAAAAAATTGACCTTAGGCTGACTAGATTTCTTGCTGGTTTAAACATTTAATCCTCAATTCACAAATTCACCACTGTACATTTTCTAGAATTCAAAGTTAAAATGAAATTTATGGGATATAAGGACAGGTGGTGTTCATGCAATATTTCGTTTTTCAACTCAAGAAATTTATTTTTGATAAGGCGGTCCGTTCGGATTTGGACACTTATTTTATAACAAGGTCGATAAAGGGTTTGGATTCCAGTAAGAAAAGAAGGAAGAGGATCGAGAAAACAATTCGATGATTTCTCGCTTGTCTGTCTCGTCACCGCTTGATCAATGAAAGTGTATGGGTTATACAAGTTATATCTTCGATATCTTCTGTAGTAATCTTCTCAACTGAATCAGTAATGTTCCATTTCTTTCATATCTGTTGTTCATTCATTTGGTGCTCTATTCATCAAGTCTCGTGAAATTTTGAGGTGTATAAAGGTTTTCTTCACTTGCTTTCATTTGAAGAAGTTTGTTTTTGATTTTCACTTGAATTTTGTTTTAAAGGGTTTGATCCGTCTAAATCTACGAACTTGTATTGTAAGGGATAAACTTTGATCTATAATCACCTCTGTAAAATGTCCAACTTGAAATCTAGACTTGGATAACAAATGTACCTAAATTTTTAAGGCTAAATGATGCTTAAACTTGTATCCCCTTCTTCTGTACAAATTCTTTGGACTATAGGTTCCTTGTTGGCTTGTCCCCATTCTCAATTGAGTGTTTTGGTTTCTATATTTTATCTGAGATTACTGTTTTTCCATGTTGTTGTCTATTTGGATCTATTATCTATCTGTCAGGATGTTTGTAAAGTTATATCTGTGTTTTTCTTTTTCCAGAGTGACTTCCTGATTTACAAAGTATCCAGGTTTTCTTGTGTGGAGTCCTTAGGCATAACCAGAACTGATTGAGTTCTATTGCAAGAATTGATATAGTTGGTGATATGGAATCCGAGGCATCAACTAATGTCCATCAGGTTATTGTTGATACAAATAGAAGACACTGGGATGGGAAATCCAAGTTACCTTTGCATATTTCATTAAATCCCTCAACCAAAAAGATTACAAAGAGGACTAACTTGGGTGCATTCAGTGGCCTGTATGGTGGTAGCCAAACTGCTTGCATGAGATCTGCACATAAGTCTTATACAGGTTTTACTAGAAGTAGAGTGCCAAAACAGCTGATGTACTATCAGAGTGGTAAATGGAGTGATTTTCCCAGTGATCTGGTTGATATTGTTAAAAAAGATCTCTGGATGAATAAAGCCACTAGTCAGGTAGAATTCAATGGTCATACATTTGTTCTGGATTTTGTACATATGATGCTTTTGAACTTGAAAACTGGTTTAGGACAATCAATTGCCTGGATTGATGAAGCAGATCAACGTTTCTTTCCAGAGACCCTTATTGATGATGACGAGTTCCATAATAGTAGCTACCATGATGAAACTGATGGTCAAAAGCATCAATCTGAAATGCCTCATCAGTACAACAACCTCAAACTGAAGCTAAAAGCTGATGTGGATGGAGTAGATTGTCAAAGGTTGATTGAACATTCTGATGAATCAAATTATGGGGTGAGAATGCCTAATGTTGGCAACTATAATGCAGAAGTTGAGGTGAATCATGTAGAAACTGATCAACTAGAAAATAATTTGATGGATGGCACTAGTGCTGAATTTAGAAATCTTGATTCTGATATCATAAGGAAAATGTTCTTCATGAGCTTGGACTCATCTGTTAAAGCAGAGATTCTCCAAATTTTTCGCAGTTCTGGTACTTCAGCAGACATTCGTCTGGAGCTGTTCCAGAAGCAACTCGAAATCACCAAAAAGTACAGTGGTGATGCAAATGTTCGATATGCTTGGTGTCCTTTGCCGAAGGCTGCACTTTTCAGTATCATGAAGTATGGGATCCAGCAACAGCAAGTCATGCCCACAACCAAACCCACATATGGTGATGGTTTTCATCTGACACCAGTAAACTCTGCTTCTATCGGGTTAGTATTTCTTTGTCACACTCTACTGACTATATTGGTCCATGGAACCTAGTCTGGAGATAAGGCTAAGTTCACTTTCAGGCATTTCATTTAATCTCTTCTAGCCAAGATGTAGATGTTTATGTATGCATGTGTATATGTCTAATTATACATACATTTATGGGGCTGGATCTAATTTTCTTTTTGTTTCTTCTTTCTAACTTATACAGTAAAAACTATTTTGACGGTGACGAAAATAGGGTGCAACATATGGTATTATGTCGTGTAATAATGGGGAATATGGAGGTTCTTCATCCAGGATCCACACAGTTCCATCCTAGCAGTGAAGAGTATGATAGTGGTGTGGATGATCTTGCTCGTCCCAGTCGTTATGTAGTGTGGAATATGAATATAAACACTCATATTTACCCAGAATATGTGATCAATTTCAAGGTGTCTTCTGATGCTGCAGGTGACCTTTCCTGTTTTCAATTTTCTTATACTCCAGTTAAATTTTGAACTATAAGCTTAATGTTTGCAAGAATACACATTTCTTTCCTATTTGGTTGATTTTTTCTGTCATACTGACAAACTTGGATGGTTTGAGGCTAGTTTGATGTTCTCAGATGTTAAAGCTCATACAAACATGGATTACAATATCTTCTTTCATTTTCATCATTGTTATTTTTTTTCTAGATCAAATCCTTGTAACATGTTTAACACTTGAGCATGCTCTTTTCAAAATTGCAGGTATTAATGCTGTAAATGAGAGTAAGCTTAAAATTTCATCAGTCAATCCTTGTTCAAAGGGACTTTCGGCCAATGCTGCAATGGTTTCCTATATACCTCTTCTTCCTCTGTTTGATGCACTTACAGATAAAGTACATCCTAAAGATATTAATTTAATTCAAAAATATTATAAATTGTTACAGGTATGTTCTCTACATGATGCTCTTTTGTGAGTTTGTCTTTTTCATAAGAGTTGTACTGATGTTTTTTCCTCCATAATCTCATTCCCACGCTGTAGATGAAGAAGATGAGGCGTGAAGACTTTGTCACAGGTCTGCGATTGACCGTAGGTGATTCTCTATTGAGACAGGTATGGATTTGTAGCTATTTTTGTTTCCATTGTGATAGTGTAAACCTAATAATGGTGGATGTTAAAATCCTGTCCACTTTTATCCCTTTCATATCAACTTATTAGAGGTTTTGATTGGTTTGGGATTATTTAGAACCAGACCCCAAAATAATCCCCATCATTACATCGATTCCAAATGGGTCTAGTGATATATTTATTTTAGCTAGCTAGCTAGTTTTAGATTTATTAAAGTATTTTCTATACAGGCATTTGCAAATCCAAAGAGTGAACCAGATGCTGCACCTAAAGAAGGAGGAAGGGTAGGGAGTTCATCCAACCCTCCTCTAGAAAGCAACAAACAGCCTTCTCCCTAGTAAAAAATGACTTTGGAGAAATTGACTGATATCTGCAAGTATCCTAACTGTGAATACTTGGGTTTGGAACTTTTCTTTGCAACTTTTTTTTAGGTTTGGTTTCATTTCGAAAGGATCATATAAATTTTCAATAACCTTTAGAAACCCCTTTGATGAACTCATATCCGAAGGAGGTTTAATCAAAATCTTTTCAACCATACAATTACAATCATACCCATCAATATTTATGGTTTCATGCAAAAAAAAATAAAAAATTAACCCCTTTCAGAGCAAGGGTCCCAACCGGGTGGTTTGATGTTTGGCCAGTCACCCCGACAACCCAACCTTATGTATAAGCTCTTTTTACCTGGAAGTTTTTTATCCGATAGAATCAATCGTTTAATTGCGCTCAATGAAGCCTGAGCGACGGTTTTGGCATAGGTGGGATCCCAACCGGCAAGCTTCACAACAACATCTGCATTAGAGTAAGAAGTACCGCCAGTTTGAATGTGGTTCTTAACCTCCTCTTTCGCTGAATCTTCATCCGTAGCTTCGGACTGTGACAACCATACTGAAAAACCGGCATAAATATGTTGCCACTTATCTCCCCTTCTTGAAGCACCATGTTCTCCTCCTAATGTAGCCACAACCGCTCGAACATGACTGCATAACAGCAAACTAATATTAGTACACACTACTTTTAATAGATCATAACCAAAATCAGTTCATACCTGCTAAGGTTTTCCAATATCAAACTTTCTGCTTCTGCAACCGAGTCCAATCCTTCATCAACCACCCCTGAAATCGATAACAAAACTTCAAAAAAACAAAAACAAAAATCTTACCACCTTATTATTCACAAATGGTACTCTACTCACATGACTCGATGCTCTGCTTGGCAAATGTTTCTAACAAATCCTTGGTGTTGAGTGGCGTATACCTGCAAAAAGCAAAAACGCGATGAAGATTAAATAGAGTGTCTTCAAGTGTTAGTAGTGTGTGTCTTAAAAAACAACAACATTCATGGTTTTGTTTACTTAAGACCAACAGCTAGTTCACGAGCAATTTTCTGATTGATTTCAGTTGAATCTCCAACCAAGTAGATAGATGTTCCTTGTAGAATCTGCAGCACTCCTGCTGTGAGGGACTCCCATGTCTCTATGATATCAGGCCATTTCAAATCTGGGTCATTCTTCTTCAAGTTAACAACAAGTTGTTCATCATCTATAAACCTATTATAATTATTATAGATCAACATTAATAATCAAAACCATAAATAAACGAATCTTTAGTGTTTTACAAACCATATTGTTTCGGATGGTTTTATTTTGTCATAGAGACAAGTCGTCTCCATGAGAGTTTTGTTGTATCCAGGCCGTTGGATTCTGATTGTCAGAGAGTTCTCATCTGTATCGACAAAGACATCTCTGGAACTTTGAACATCATGTCCATTGAGTTCTAACCTTAATTCCACGTCGGTTGAACCATCTGTGAACTGCTCAGAAAATATTCCAGACAGTCAATTCCGAATCAAGAATATAATATAGATAAATAAATAAAGAAAGAAAGAAAGAAAGAAAGAGATGAACCTCATAATGGGTGGTGCCTGTGAAAATGGTGGAGGCGCTTTTGCAGGCTATGCGACTCAATTTCCGGCGAGGAGTGAAACAGGTGGTCGAAGAAGATACGCCGGAAATAGTCAAGGAAGAAGAAGAAGAAGAAGAAGAAGGGGTTGAAATGGGTTTGTAAATAGAGAATTGAGGATGATGATTAATGGATTTAGTTGTTGGGTTTTTAGGAGAGATGAAGCAGATACTCCACCTCGTACTGCTAGCCATTCTCTTCTTCTTCTTCTTTCTCCCCCCTTTCTTTCTTTCTGAATCCGAATGGATAAGAAGTTTTTATATATTTTCTGTGAAATACTGTATATCATTATTATTATTATTATTATCTTCAAACTAAAAAAAATCTATATACGTTCTTGGAGTTCTTGAAAAACAATAGTGGGTTTGTAATTCCTAGCTAGCTAGATAGGGTTGTAGATCATATTAATAATAAGCTTTGTTCAAAGAATGATGCTATGACCTCTTTAACATGGTTATGTAGTACCTATCATGAAATGTGTCACAAGTCACAACTCATGTATAATAATAATGATTAATGACTATTATTTTTAAAGTTTAGGAGGATATCTCAATAGAATTTTAAGTGAGAATTAAATGATATAATAAGGCTTAATCAAGGTTTTGCTCAAAGGTTGTTGATAGGGTGATTACAAGTCTTTGATTTTCAAATATATTTAAATATAATTTTACTATATTTTAATTAATTATACAGTTTTATTTATTAATCAAAATATTAAAATATAAATATATATTTTATCATTATATATTAATAACTATTAATCAATTTTTTTTAAATAATTCATAAATTATTTTAAAAACCAAACAAAGCTAGGTCTCTCTCTCTTATAATTAACCATTTGGTGCCATCACCATCATAACCCCTTGCATATGACAACTTGAGAATATAAGTCCAAATATTCCATTGGGTAAAATTTGAGGCCCGTAATGAATTATAGCCTATAAAATTATTAACCCATTACAGCCTTGTCTAACCCATAATAGTTAGCCCAGAGTCCCATACTGAATTATAGCCCATAACATTAGCTACTCTAGTCTATAGGCCTTAGTTACAATATATAATAACAAATAATAGTGTTATTTTTGCTTTTTCAATATTTTAGTACTATTATCAAATTGAGGCTTATATAAAGTTTACCCATCATCAATTAAATTTATAGAATAACCACAAAGATATATTATAATATAGTACAAATGATATTCTTCTTACCACATGTATTTACATAATCCAAAACTCAAGGAAATACAAATCATTTATAAAATAAATAAAAATATCCCACACTTGTTTATATTTGTTCAATAACGGTCATCAAATTAAAGACTAACATACTGCCTTCTAAAACAAAACAAAATACTATATAATTAGATTAATGAATACACATTTAATCGATCTCCCTAGGAATATATATATATATATATATATATATAATATCCTCTAATACCTTTTTAATTATATTATTTTTAATGTGCACATTATTTTATGGATATATTGTCATATATCTCTTACATTATTTTTGTTGACTATTGTGTAACATCCCTAGGAAGTATTGTGAATCCCCTTATCAAGTTGATCTATTGTTCTTCATTTCCACTTACTTTTTATGAATTTAAAGGTAACATATTTTATAATTTGTATTGTATTTTTAGCTTATTTCTCTTTGTTTTGTTTGTTTACAATTTAACAAGATTTGAAATGCAATACATTCCTTAATAGTACAGTCTCGCATTTTAGTGCTTTATATGATTATCATGTCTTAAAAAATATAGTTAAAAATGCTAATATATAATTTGAGAAAAATAATATGGTCTTAGTTTTTTTATGATATATTCATTAAAGACTTTATAATTAAATTCGTATGTTGAAAAGAAAAAAATAAAGTATGTATTTTCAATCAAGTTAGAATATAATAAATTTTCATTTCTTGCTAATAATTTCTATGATTCCAAATTTTAAAAGTACTTAATAAACTGAATGTGATACATTAATGATTTAATAGTATTTAAGGAAGATATTTAGAAGAAAGATACCAACCACATATATATGTATTTTGAGATAGTTTTAACAATTATATATGAGAATGTTTAAATTGATTGGACACGCACAAGTCTAAAATTTAATAGCACTTGAGGAAAATATTTAGAAGAAAGATACCAACTATATATATATATATATATATATATATATATATATATATATATATATATATATATATATATATATATATATATATATATATATATATATATATATGCAATTTTGAGATAGTTTTACCAATATTTATGACGAGGTTTAAAATTGATTGGATAAGCGTCTAAAATTGTGGAGGACAAATGCGATTTTAAAATAATTGTAGATGATGTACTATTATCATACTATGTGTTCAACTTTGATTAATCAAGAGAGTGTGTAATCATTTATATATGGGAGTTAATTAGTTAATTATGAGAATGGAACAATTGTTGTATGTGTTTTATATATAAGCATTCTATATATATATAAGCAGCCATATATCTCCTTTTTTAAGTAATCAAATTAACTGAAATATAATTCTTTTAATTATGGTATTTTTAATTATTCATCAATGTTTTGAAAATGTCTTTGTTCTAGAGTCTAGACAGAAATAAGACCCCAATGTTCTTTGAAATTAAATAGGAAGATGAAGCTTGGATTCGTTGAAACTGAATTTGGGGAGAATATATTTTTGGAGCAAAGTTAATATATATATATAATATAATATAATTTTTAAAGTCTATAATCATCATCACAATAAAGTCATAAATTCTATCAAGTACTCTCGTTTTTAAATTATTTATTTTTTCTTTTAGTATATATATATAAATATAAAACAAAAAAATAATTCTGAAAATAATAATAAATCCTAAAATAATATTTATAATAATAATAATAATTCTGAAAATAATAATAATAATATTAATAATTCTGAAATAATATTAATAATAGTGCTTCAAATAATGATGATGATAATAATAATTACTGTAATAATAATAATTATAATATTAATAAATATAATATTAATAAATATAATAAATAATAATAATAATTCTTAAAATAATAAGGATGATGATAATAATAATAATTATAATATTAATAAATATATTAATAATAAATAATATTAAAAATTCTGAAAAAAAATAATTCATAAAAAAATATTTATAATTAGAATAATAATAATATAAATAATTATGAAAATAAAAATAATAATAAATAATATTAAAAATTCTGAAAAAAAAAATTCATAAAATAATATTAATAATTAGAATAATAATAATATAAATAATTCTGAAAATAAAAATAATAAGAATTCTGATAATAATAAAAATAATAATAATAATAATAATTCTGAAAATAATAATAATAATTCTGAAAATTAATAATAATAATAATAATAATTCTGAAAATAATAATAATAATAAATATTATAATTATAATTATAATATTAAAATACTGAAAATTATAATAATAATTCTGAAAATTATAATAATAATAACAATAATTCTGAAAATATTATAAATATAATAATAATTTTTTTTTATTAAATATAATAATAATAAATATTATTATGAAAATAATAATATTAATAATTCTGAAAATCATAATAATAATAAATCCGAAAATAATAAATAATATTAATAAAAATAATAATAATGAAAATAATAATAATAATAATTCTGAAAAATAATTATAATAAATTTAATAATAAATAATAATAATAAATAAAATAATAATAATAATAATTCTGAAAATAATAATAATAATGTTAATAATAATTCTGAAAATAATAATATTAATAATTATTCTGAAAATAATAATAATAATAATTCTGATAAATATTTATAATAAATATAATAATATTAATAAATATAATAAATATAATAATAAATGTAATAATAAATAAATATAATAATAATAATTCTAAAAATAATAATGATAATAATAATTCTGAAAATAATAATAATATTAATAATAATTATGAAAAAATAATAATAATAATAATAAATATGAAAATAATAATAATAATAATTCTGAAAAATAATTATAATAAATATAATAATATTAATAAATTTAATAATAAATAGTAATAATATAATAATAATAATAATAATTCTGAAAATAATAATAATAATGTTAATAATAATTCTGAAAATAATAATAGTAATAATAATTCTAAAAATAATAATAATAATAATAATTCTTGATAAAAATTTATAATAAATATAATAAATATAATAATAAATGTAATAATAAATAAATAAATTAATAATAATAATAATTCTAAAAATAATACTGATAATAATAATTCTGAAAATAATAATAATAATATTAAAAATAATTCTGAAATAATAATAATAATAATTATAACAATAATAATAATAATAAGTATGAAATAATAATAATAATAATAATAATAATGAAAATAATATTATTAAGGATATCCAGATTAAAGTTAAAGATTTAAGTTCTTTCTTAATTTCTTAAGTTATTAAAGATTTAAGTTCTTTCTTAATTTCTTAAGTTATTAAGATTTAAGTTCTTTCTTAATTTTTTTTTAAGTTATTAAGATTATCTGCATTAATCTAATCATAATAATAATAATATTTATTATTATTATAATAATAATTAAAAATATAATATTTATTATTTTGAAATTAATAATTATTTTCTTAATATAATCATAATAATAATTATTATTATTATAATAATAATTAAAAATATAATATTTATTATTTTGAAATTAATAATAATTTTATTAATTTTAATAATTTTGAAAATAAAAATAATAATGATTCTGATAAATAAATAAATAAATAAATAAATAAATAAATAATAATTAATATATTAATAATAATTTTATTAATTTTAATAATTTTGAAAATAATAATAATAATGATTCTGATAAATAAATAAATAAATAATAATTAATATATTAATAATAATAAATATAATAATAATAATTTTGAAAATAATTATAATAATAATTCTAAAAATAATAAATATAATAATAATATAATTCTGATAATAATTATAATAATAATAATAATATTAAAACTGAAAATAATAATAATAATTCTGAAAACAATATTAATAAATATAATAATAATTTTAATAATAAATATTATAATTATAATAATAAATATAATAATAATAATATCATAATTATAACAATAATAATAAATAAATAAATAAGAATAATATTAATAAATATCATAATTATAATAATTACAATAATAATAATAAATATCATAATTATAATAATTACAATAATAATAAATAAAATAATAATAATAATAATTCTGAAAATAATAATAATAATGTTTAAAAAAAATAATGTTAATAATAATAATGAGTCCAATATATTAATATTAATAATATTAATAATATTAATAAATATAAATATAATAATAATAAATATAATATTAATAATTCTGAAAATAATAATAATTTTGTAAATAATATGAATAATTTTGAAAATAATAATAATAATATTAATAACTCTGAAAATCATAATCATAATAATAATAATAATTTTGTTGATAATAATAATGTTAATAATAATTCTGAAAATAATAATAATAATTTTGAAAATAATAATAATAATAATTCTGAAAATAATAATAATAATAATAGTAATTCTGAAAATAATAATAATATTAATAATTTTGAAATTAATAATAATAATAATAATAATAATAATAATTCTGAAAATAATAATAATAAATATTATAATTATAAATATAATGAAAATAATAAATATAATAATAATAGTATTAATTCTGAAAAATAATAATAATAAGTAAAATAATAATACATATAATAATAATAATTCTGAAAATAATAATAATAATAATAATTCTGAAAATAATAATAATATTATTAATAATTCCAAAAATAATAATAATGATAATAATATTAATAATAATTCTAAAAATAATAATAATTATGAAAATAATAATAAATAATATTAATAAATATAATAATAAATCTTTAAATCCAGTGTCTAATACTTTTCTCGTTTGCCATCGTTTCCAATTCTCCGATATAGCCTAATAACTCTATACTAATTGTTGGATTTAGATTCTCTAAATCTGACTTACTTGAAACGATGTGTACTAATGCAAGAAAAAAAGAAAAACATAAATTTATCGTGCTTCACTCAAATGAGCTAGATACATTATAGCTATCACCAAATTTTTACTATGAAGAGAAGAATAAATATAAAGTTTTTGACTTAGAATTTATTTCTCAACTCTTAATAATAATATATTTATAGGTAAACATTAATATTCTAAAAACTAAATAACTCTTAAGAGAGGAAAGACAAATTCAAAATTCAAATACAAACTCAATAAACTTTAATTAACAAGTATATAGTTTATTATAAATGGAGTCTCTAATTCAACCGTTTATGGTGTAGTTATCATGATATGTGTCACATAACTCAGGTATAATAATGTTTCTAACCATTGTAATGGTTGTCTAAAATAAGTTTTTTATTTTTAAAATTTAAGAAGTTATGTCTGATAGAATTTTAAGTGAGTATAAAATTGTGATATGAATCATATGATAAACCTTAATCAAAGTTTTGCTCAAAGAGGTCCTTAATAAGGTGACTATTAGGTCATTTTTAAATATAGTTCAAAATTTTACTATCTTTTAATTAATTACCCAACTTGATTTATTAACTAATATATATATATATATATATATATATATATATATATATATATATATATATATATATATATATATATATATATATATATATAATACTGTATTTTATCAAAATCACATTTAATCAAAAAAATTAAAATAATTCATAAATTATTTTGAAAACCAAACAAGACTCATGTAATTAACCCAAGAATCTTGAAATTGGATTTGATAACCCCTTGCGCATATGACTCATATGACAACTTGAGAAGATGCTATAACTAATCCAAGATAAGTCCAAATATTTTATTGGGTAAATAAAATTATTAATACATTACATATTTGTCTAGCCCATAATAGTTAGCCAAGAGTCCCATACTGAATTCATTATAGCCCATAACATAGTTAGCCCAGACTGAATTATAGCTACTCTAGGCCTTAGTTACAAAATATAATAACAAATAATCCTTTTTGTTTTTTCAATATTTTTAGTAATATTATCAAATTCAGTCTTATATATATATAGTTTACCATCATCAATTAAATTGATAGAAAATATGTTTTAACCACAAAAGGAAAATGTATTTGCATAATCCAAAACTCACAAGGAAATGCAAATCATTTATGAAATAAAAAAAATCCTACACTTGTTTATATTTGTTAAAAAATGATCATCAAATTAAAGACTCTAACCTATAACCTTCTAAAACAAAACAAAGTATTATCATTTAATAACTCTTTAATTATATTATTTTTAATATTGATACCTAGAACTGTGAGTTAAAAATTGACATAATATATAATGTGGGGTAGTTGAGATTAATTAATTAATTAAAGAGCATGAATGCATGAGAGTGGGATAAGAATTTCAGAAGAAGAAGGAGAAGGAGGAAGAGAGCCCGCCTTGAATGCCGGGCAGACAAAGACATGACCATCTTTTGTTTTATTACAAACCAGATCATGCATGGTCACTTTCAGAAACCTCGGGCTTTGTATAATTGTTTTATTCTGAAATTGCAAATCAATTTGTATTTCTATTCTATCAAAACAAACAAACAAACCCTAATATAAGAAAATTAAACCCTCAGCTCCTCTTTATGAACCCTAGCTAGTCTAACCTAAACTAGCCTAAGGAGAGAGAAATGAAAGAAGAAAAGGCTGCAGAGAGAGTGTGTGTGTGTGTGTGAGAGAGAGAGAATACACAGTAAATACGTACTGTCTTTAATAGTCAGCGAGGTGTCAATCATCAAGCAATGGAGTGCAAAATCATTTCTCTTCCTCCCTCCCTCACGGACGGCCAATTTAGGGTTTAGTTTGATTCCCCATTATACACATATATTTCTTTAATTTATTACTCCAAACTTCAAATAAATTCTTAATTTTCATCTTATAAAAAATGGATCTGCTAGAAAGAAATAAAAAAAAGTTATATATATATTTTAATTAATTTTAGAAAAATGGTGTAATTTAGATCCCGCGAGAATCTCGGCAATGTGGGTATGATATATATATTATCTATATATTGATATTTCTCTCTCTGTCTTAATTGTCTTGTTCAGGCTTTATTTGTCCCTTTCTTTGAATTATTCTTTTGATACTTCATTTTCCAATATTAATATTTTTTTAATTGTCTTACATATATATATATATATATATACAAATTGATTGTTCGTCTATTAATTTCTTTCTCTTAAAAGCAGCTTTCAGAGATTGTCTGAACTCTGAACCGGGGTGGGGAGGAGAGGGGAGGGGGAGGGGACTACTTTTGTTATAAAAAAAAAAGAAAAAAAAGTAAGTTATTTATTACTGCTGGTGAAAACCCATTAATTACTCAGCTTTTTCCCATGCAGCCAACCAACCAACCACTTCTCGAGCTACTCAAATGAGATTTAAAACGGTCTCTCGTTTTACTTTTACTAGCTAGCTAGTCTGAATCGGTTGAATAATATAACTTTTATGGATGGTTATAAAATTGAAAAATGAATTGTAAATAGTAAATAGTAAAGATAAGAGGATTTGAACAGTTTGAGATTTTTGGGATGAAAACAAGGTGTCGAGAGGGTCATTTCATGAGTCACCATCTCCACGCCAAACAGACAGATCAGACGGTCATCAGGCTATTGTCCGGTCCAGAGCAAATGGACCAGATTGTGACACGTGGTCACGCTCGTGGACCGAGAATGAATGAATGAATGAATGATAGTGTAATGATGGTAAAATTATTTGACATTCTTCGGGTCTCTCTCTGGTCCCATAAACTCTCTCTCTCACACCCACACACACACAATTTTATTAGAATAAAAAAAAATTAAAATATATATATATTAGGTTAAGATATTGATCTAAAAGTAGGTGATTTCTTGCTGCACATTACTTGTTTTTGTCTCCATTTTCATTTCTAATTAATATTAAAATTTTCAAAATAGTTATAAGATGGTCCATGTATGTATGTACCTATATATATATTATTCAATGGTTATAAGTTGGTCAGAGTCAAACTAAAAACAAAAACTTATTCAATAACATAGATCAATTATTGTACATAATATAATTCAAATATAAAGTTGTCTGTTACACTATTACTACTATTTAATCAATGAAAAATTATTTATGTTTTGAATTAATGTTAGAAAGTAGAATGATTTTGGTGGGTTATATATGCTACCATAAAAAAAAAGGATTTAATGACAAATATTCTAATTATTAAATAGTTTTAGTAAGAAGTAATTTTTCACATTTATATATATAGAGAAACTTCTTCGTTTTGGATTAATAATGTCAAATAATAGAATATCACCTCATTATAAAAAAAAAGATCAAAATTATTATGTTTTTTCTTTTTTAATTTTTATTAAAATAACTCAAACTAATAAAATTTTACACAACTCAAACCGAAACAAGTGGTTTTTAAAATTAAAAACATGACTTACAACAATCCCTTAAAATTATTAAATTACAAAATCCATGAATGAAGAAAAGTATGCCATCATTGCTCAACTCAAGCTTTCTGGAGAGAAGAGGGAATAGCCAACTTTTCAAAAAATTGGCTTTATATGTAAAAAGCTCTAAATAATTATTGTTCTATTTCTGTCAATTAAATTAGTACTATATATTATGAATTTTGATTCTCAAGAATTCCTTAGGTAATAAGCTGTCTTCTACAAATTAATTGCATTCCTTGTTAAAAATACTGTTAATTTTGTAAAGAATGTGAGTAAATGACAAATATATAATGAAAAGAAACTTAAACTAAAAAAAGACTAGTAATTTTTCATTATACATGAATTATTTTTTAAAAATAATAATTTTTTGAAAGGTAAAACTTTTCATTATTCGTGGATAAATGAGGACATACAAACACCAAATATGAGCAAATTTGTGGGAAAGATAAAAAAAGAAAGAAAAAGACACCCATCTCAAAAAACAACCGTCCATCATGAAAGAAAATAGAACTTTACCACTAAACAACACAAAGAAAAACAAAATAAAAACACTTTGGCGAATCTTAAAAAAGAAAAATAGCAATGAATGGTAAATATGAAATAAGAAATTTCTAATCAAGTCAATATATATAAATATATATTAAAAATAAACAAAGTGTTTGAAGATATGATCGATTTTGAAATATAAAAAGTAGAACAAATTCACTATTATAGCTTAATTGATAAAATTAATTTTAAAAAAATTAAATGTCGTTAGACTGTATGCATTAAATGTTCTTATTTAAGAAAGAATTGTATGAAACTGCATGCATTTAATGTTCTTATTTAAAATTATAGTGATATTTGTTCGTTTGGTCTAGATCATTTCGTTCTATTTAACTCGCAATATATATATATATATATATATTTTAAAATTTTAACTCATATAAATTAATATATATTTGAATGAGATATCAAAAAGAAAACAATATTTTAATTTTTTTTATTAATAATATTAATCCAAACCCAACTGTAATTAATCCAGTTCTAGATATTTTTCAAATCAAGTCAATATAGATGTAATTTAAATTTGCCTGTTTCTTTTTTACCTATTTTATTCAACTTTATATTAGTTTCATTTGAAATACTTTTTTTAGTTTTTTAGTTATCTAAATCCAGATATAAATAAATAAAATTTTAATTATATGTCTCAGGTTAAATTTAGTTTATAACATTAATGTATTTGAATTTAATTAGATTAATGTATAAAAACATAAATATACCATTATTAATTAACCTTCTTACAATATATTTGTTTTCTTGAAACAAAAAAAAAATCTTAAAACATAATATTAATGCATCATTTCTCTCCTGCCTTAACCACAAAATATAAATAATTAACCAGAGAATTAGTCGGCACTCGGAAAGAGAAACGAAACTCAACATTCTAATAAAAATATATTAAGGGTGAGTTTGATTCAACATTTAATTTTGAGCGTTTAACGTTTGCTTAATAATCTACTATAATAATTTGGTGTAAAAAGCTAACAAAAAATTATAATTAAATATATTTTACATTTAAACGCAATTTTCTTTTTATCTCCTCTCATTTAATTAAATAAATTAGATCAAATGAGCTGTGTATAAGTTGTATCCTATCCAACAGCTAGGAACATAAATTAGGGGACCATTCAAAACATATAATAAATTAACAATCAAAGTGGTATTTTTTTTAAACGAGGAAAGTGTACGTGGATGTGTTAGGTAATATCGTATTGTGCAATAAATAGTATTCATAATGATAAAAAATATATTACTAAACAAATTATCACATCACTGTTATTATTTATTTTAATGTAGAAATATTGCTTTACCCCTCTACATTTTAAGTGAAAATCATATTAGTAAAAGAGAAATGATTAGGTTAGAGAATTTGGTGAGAGAATAACTGGACATAATCTTATTCGTTTAAAAAATCAAATAATTTCTTTTTTTTTTCTCTTTTTCCCATTTTTACATTTTCCAACCAATGAAGGTGATGTCAAGTCAATCCCTCACCAAATTCCCTCTCTCTATCACAACTCTTAGTAAAATTAAGTTTTTTAATATTCACTCTTATTCCTTAAGTTCTTAATAAGGTATTTTCACTATTATTTTAAATATAATCAAATTCCTTAATTCATAACAAAAACACTACAATATTGTTTATTTTGATTAAATTTCAATTTTAAATACAAAAGTAATATTTTAGAAATTAATCGTATACAAGTATCGAATAACTTATTTTTTTTATCAAATATATTTTATTTAAAAAAGACATACAAAATTTTAAAATCTAATGGATGATTATGAAAATGAGAAAGGCCAAAACACAATAATTAATAAGTCTATACAAGAAAACAAAACTTAATGTTTGTAATGAAGAACCGTCTTCCAGAAAAACATAGTCCCTATGTCCCCCAAAATATTGACGTCGTATCTAAAATTAGAGCTCTTGATATCTCAAAGATACATAAAATGAATGTTGTGTTATTGTATTTGTTGGTTGTTTCATCAGTATTTATTATTGGACCTCCAATTTTAATTGTTCCTCTTCTATAATTTTTTGTACAATTGTTTATAAAAACAATAAAATGTTGCGTTTCAATTGATGTTCGGTGTTCTGATTATTTTTTATAATTAGACATATATAGCTCAGAAGTTTTTGTCTTACAAATTAATATCTATATATTAAACTATACATGGCGACTTAATGGTTAAATTTGACTAAATTTTGAACAAATTAAACTTCAATCTAGGCGGCAATGATTATTCATAAAACAACAAAAAAAAGATTGAATCGGGACGGGATTTTTTCAATTAAAAAAATGTAACCTAGGAGAGTAAATACAAATAAAGTTTGAGGGTGAATTAATATATAAAATAACAATAGTATAAGGGCTTATTTGAAAAAGAGTTTTTGTCTCATTTCCAAAACAACTGGCTTGATGATCAAAAGTAAAGTGAGAAAGAGATGGTATATCTTTAATTTGTATTGATGTTATCTCTTCCTTTGCTAGTAAAGTATGTGACATTGCCAAAACCAATGAATGGAGATAGAGTACTCTATCTATCTTCACTTCCATCTGTACCAAAATATATATAGTACATATCTTTTATCCAAAATATACACATCCTTCTTCATTGCATGCATTTCAAACAAAACAAAACAAAATAAAGATTCCAAAATTGAAACATTTATAGTAAATTACACCACTTTAAGAGGAATGGCTAGCTAGCTAGATATAGATGGAGATAATCAGAGAACACCCAAATGGTACTATCATTCATGAACAATATTTTGCAATAATTTACTTGGAGTGTTCACAAATTAATAATATATCTTTTGCCCTCAAACTATCATCAATTGTTCCTTTCCTGATCACCAAACTAATTAACGAATAATATCTTCAAACTATTCCTCCCATTTTTCTATGTTATATCTGAGTGTTTTTTGATACTCGGTCCTAACATTAATTTAAATTTTGTTATTGGATTTTTTTATTATAATTTTGTGATATGAAAGTAATAAAATAATTGTATCCTTTTAAGAGACAATATCTCTCTAAATGGTTCAAGAAAAGGTCTATCACTCTTAATTCTTTTTATCAAACACTTTATTTATAAGTCAACAATGTTCTAGTTTAAATTGTAGTCTTGGTTGTGAGTTGTTATACTAGCATTCTCTAAAAACAATCTTTATCAAAAATGAAACAAAGAAAATGTAAAGTGGTAGGAATTGTAGGAGTTTTCATTTCTCTATCAATACAATGTTACATTAAATATATAAAATAGAAAAGAAAAAAGAAACTAGCAATAGCTCTAGCTAGAGATGTGAAAAAAAAGTAAATTAAGGGGAAATTAACATTAGGCTAATTAATGAGCATAATATGGGGAGGGGAGGGGAGGGGTACATGGAATCATGGATGGATGGTTAGGTATAGCTTTTTCTTGCCACCCTTTTCCTTTTTGTTGCTTTATGTCTTTCTTGGCATACCCTTTTTCCTTTCTTTTTACCCCCTTTTTTTCCTCTCCTTTTCTAATACTGTACCTCCATTTGATCTCTTCACCAGCTAGCTAGCAGTGTATTAATCAATCCAATGCAATTGCAGGTTAATGAGGCTTGATTAATGCTGTAATTAGCTAGCTCTAGTATGGAATGGCCAAAGTGAATTCAAGATTAGGCTTCTTCGGGCTTGTCTCGGAGTTGTTCGATGAACTTCCATCTGATATTCTCTCATAGCTCAAGCAATTTCCATCAACATCAATATCCTTCTGATGATCATTTATAATTTCCCCCAAAATAAGAAAAAATAATTAGTCATGAAATCAAAATGCTTTTTGAAAGAAAAAGGAAGCTTCCAAGAAAATATTTAAAAAATCTCGGGGCCTTGCTACGTGAAATTTTTCAGTATAACCTTTGAAATATTACCCGTCAATAACTTTTCTCAAAGTCATTCATGTTCCCTTTATCTACTTTAATTTTCAACATATATATTCCCTCTTTTTTATATGGGTGGGTGATCGAGGAAAGAAGTTAATTATTTTCTGTCTAAATCATGTATTTTGAAACAAATTAAGAACCCTAAAGTATAATAGAAAATCCAGAGATATAAATTAATAATGTAAATGTACGTGTTAAGTACGTACCTCAAGGAAATGTAAATTAGGAGCAGAATGATCCCTTGATTTGTCGTGCAGCCATGTCTCCATGCTACAAAACAGAGAATATTTTCTATTAGTGGAAGCCATGCAGAATATATGAGAAAGAGATAAATTTTAAAGTAACAAAAAGAAAAGAAACCTATCTTTTATTCACTGTCTTATATAACTTTTTTTTTCCATTATATGTACCACCACCCTTTCAATAAAGTTGATCCCCTCCCATGTGATATAGCACATTCTTTAATTTTATTTTTATTTTTTCAAATAAATTGTTTGTTCTACCATATACACAATATATACATTACTTCCAAAGAGAGCATATATCTTTAATTTGGTGCCAAATTTTCAACAATTCATTCATGGGTCCATATCGATCATAAGACATAGGGAAAAGCTTTGGAATTGAACTTATCCCAATTTGTGGGACCCAATTTATTATTCGAGCCCACAAAATCCCTAAGAAAGAGATATTGGTGTTCATTTTGAGGTTGATTAATTTTGTCATTTGTTTTAACAAATAGTAATAATAATAATTAAAAAATTTATTAGGAGATTATATAATTAGATGATCATGAGAAAAATGCTAGCTAACTAGTTAGCTAGCTAGTTAATTTGTAGAATATTTTAAAGTTCATGTCTTTGTCCCTATTTGAAATAAAAGTCGGTAATTAAATACTTAGGGGTTCATTAAAATGCTACTAAAAAGAGTTCTTAGAAAGCTTTTAATTAAGGAAGAAACAGCTCATAAATGCTAAATTATTTTTAACTGTACAATCTGCTAGAAATAAAGTTACAAGTAGTACAATGAAAGGGATAGATGAAAATGTTTCACTCTTATCAATGTAAGTATTATTTTTGCTTTTTTTTTTGTTTATAAATCTCCTTTATTACTTACTAACTTAAACACTTGAAGCAAAATATTTATTTAATTTTCAAAAATAAATAATATAAAATCATTAAACTTAATCTCTCACCTAGAGGAATTGCTCCAAAGAGCATGACAATCCTTTGGATCTCCTTGTTGAATTGGAAGCTGCTGTTGATGATGATTATGATCAGATATTCTATTTATCTTTTGAACTTCAAATCCATTGCCTTCTGAATTAGTATCTCCAGATGATCCATTTTGATCATACACATCTGATTGACCTAAATCATTAATATAACAAACTAAAATGATTCATGATCTTCTTTTTTACTAGTGTTAAAAAAAGAACATTTTTATTTGTGGACCAACCTGATGAAGCTGCAGCTCGATCTGTTGTCTTAACCGTCCGATACATCTGCAACGAAATTAATACAAATGTATAAGCATTTATATATATAGTAAAAAGGGTACAACATATTTGTGGCATTTTTGAAGAACTAGGGTTAATATATGTATGTAACTATGGTCAGCAAGTTAACCCTAGCTAGAGAAGAAGAGAATGAAAGATATCATTGAGAAATGATGATGTCCTGTACTTTCTTGGACTATTGCTTAATTATTATTATTTTTTTCAAGAAGAAGAAGAAAATGTGTGTTTGAAAAAGAGAGTATAAAGCCGTTTCGACTTGGCTCGGCTCAGCTCCATGGGCTCTGTCTCTGAGGCTCCTCGGGCTTTGTCTTTGTTTGGTTTTATGACACATTACTGATAAGTGTGTCTCTCTGTGGGGTAGTTGAAATTTCTTAATTCCGATCATCTATGGAAGGAGGTCCGAAGAAATGGTTCATTCTTCAAGTTAAAAAGAAACCCTAGCTAGCTAGATATATAGATATCTAGCTACAATTATATTTATGTATTAATAAATAAATAAAAATACTCCTTCTGCCTGAGAGACTTCTGGATAATACAAATGTCAACAAATTAATTAAGTTCAATTTTTATATGTATTCTTTAAATGTTAAAATTATGGATAAATACTACAAGAAAAGAAATTATGAAGAAGAAATTAAAAACATCTCTAATTATAGCATAAAAACATTATGTATTTCGTAGGTACTAAGAAAAAGATAGTAGATTTGGAGAAACTGATGATGATGAGTAGTACCTGGAGATGGGATTTAACATGGGCCAAGGTGAGATCTTTTACATCCATAAGCTCAAGAACTGATTTGGGCGTTGCTCCTACATATGTGATCAATGAATAATATATATCAAGAAATTAGATAGATTAATTTGAGAAAAAAGTTCATATTTTTAATTCAAGATTAGGGAATAATTTCATACTGTCATGGCCGCCAAGAAGCTCCACGGCATGAATGAAACGGGCGTGGAGGGTTGTTGTCCAGCGCATCCTCGGAGCCCGCATGCTGCGCTTGGCCGGAAACCTAGATGGAAGAAATCTGGATCGACTAATTCCTCCTCCCGGAGAATTGGATGAGGGATAGTTAGTGCTGCAATTTGGAATAGTGTTTAATGTATCTAAATTAGTCTGGTGATGAGGATGAGGATGAGGATGATGGTGATGATGATGAGAGCTAAAAGTGTAGGGAAGAGGATGAGAATGGTGAGGAGGGTAGTTTTGGTAAACTGGGATTCCCTTAATGGGTCGACTCAATAACCCATTTTGCTGATAGAGATATTGTTGAAATGAATTAGGGTATAGATTGGCGGCAGTGGCGGTGGCGGTTTGGTGGCGGTTGGAGGTATTTGGGGGACTAGAGAGAGATAGGTCAATGAAAGGGGAGGAGTTTCTTGATGAATGAAGGGCTCTTTTCAAGAATCCCAAATCTAAATCTTCTTGTAAATATTCTTTTGACCTTGTTGTTGAAGTCCAAGCTCCTGATCCTGGTCCTGATCCTGATGATGTGGGTTTAGTGTTTGGAGGACTGATCTGTAGAGACAAGTCTGGTTGAGATGGAAATAGTTCCATCCTTTCTATCTCTTAACCAAACAAGGTTCTGAGAAAGAGAGAAGAGTTATAGAGATTTGGGTTTTTGAAATTTGAGGTTAGAATGAGAGACTTTTGTGTGATGATGATGAAGATTGAAGAAGAAGAACAAGTATATGTGAGAAAATGACACTTGAAACAGATTAAGGAGAGAGAAACAATTAAGGTTCTTATTTCTTATGTGGACGTGGGGGTAGTAGTAGTAATAGAGTAAGAAAGTGAGGAAAAATAAAATAAAATAAAATAAAAACAAAAAGATAAAGGAAAAAGCAATAAAAGAAAGAAAGAGGAGGAAAAGTAAATGAAGTGATGATTCCTCTTTTTTTCTTTTCCCTTCTTGTTTTTGTATAAGTAAAGAAATTAAAAGGTGATTTTAGGGCTTGTTTGATCTTTGGTTATTAGGGTTTTTTCTGGGTTTTGTCCTAAAAAACCTTGTTTGATGAAATTTTAAAAAAACTAGTTTTTAAAGTTAAAAAGTCAAAAATATCCTTTAACTTTAAATATAAATTAATTTTATATAATTAAATAAAGGGTAATTTTGGTATTTAAATATATAAAATGATTGATTAGATAGTTGAAATGATTGATGAAACGATGTTTGAGTTTTAGGATAAAATCCTGAAAAAACCCAAATAACCAGTTCATCAAACAAGCTCTTAGTGTAAGCTTTTTAACCATCTGTCATTTGTGTCCCTCAATTTTTTTAAAAAAATTTACAGTGATTTATTTCTCGGGAAACTAACATGACCCATTCAACAACATAATAGCATTTTTAAATTAAACAAATTCTATAATAATACATAAGTGCATACTAAATTAAAATATCAAGAATCCTTAAAAACAGTTACTTGAATTAAGTTGATTTGCTTTGAAATTAGTATTTATATGATTTTATAAATGATTTTTTCGTTGAATTTAAACTGCACTAATAAGTATGACTTATCTCAATCAAATAAGTATTGATTTATTTATTACTTTCACATATATATATATATATAAAAGGGCTATTTTATTTTGATAAATAGATGAGACGGACTTAACACGTATTTAGGTTTTCAAATAAATAAAACATAATCATATAAAAAACAATTAATAAATACACCAAAATGCAAAGGCACATGATTAACCCAAAATTAGTAGATACCAAATTAATCCACCTCAATAATGTCTATATAAGAGATTCAAGAAAAATAGAATGTCCCCACCCTAACTAGTATATAATATTATTTTTATATAATAAAACTTCTATTAAAATAACAGTGAATAAACATATCCAAATTAACTGGAAAGAAAAATCCAAAAAAGTTAAAATCGATTAATTAATTAAATCTACATTGGTGCCGACCTCCATAATTGTCAATGAAAGCAAATCATTTCCTTATTATTATTTTTGAGGATCCATAAATATATATAGATGTGCAGAAGGTCAGTAATTAGATCAAGCAGGTCTAATTACGTGGCACAATCTCCACCATCTGATCATTGGAAGATAATAAAATATAGATTTCTAGGTCAAACATATTGAGCTATGAAGTACTGTATTAAACTAAACATGTAGAGACACTCAGACACTCTACACTCTAGCTATACCTATAATAAATCTATAAATATTATATATATACACTAAATATCATTTTTATTCATGTCACAATTTCATTTTGACCATTTTATTTTTGATTAATTCTTTATTTTCTGAACTACCGTTTTTAGAAACTGGCCTATATATATACTAGACAAAGCTAGCTAGTTAGCTAAATAAAGTTGAAAACATATAGGATAAGATGAGATATATATATAATAATAAATTGAAGGGAATTTTAAAATGAAGCCTAAATTATCACAAAATATTTAAATTGGATTGCAATGTTCATTTATATCTAAAATGAGACTTCAAGTTTTGAAAGTGTTCAGATTAATACCAAAATATTTAAAATGGTTTTGTTATAGTTTTTCATTCTCCTATAAAGCCGGAAAGTTTATTGGAAGGTCCGCTCAACATGAGTCAATAGTTCGTTAAGGACGGTTTAGAAGATCTTGGCATTAAACATCCGCGTTTTTCAAGTGCACTTTATTTTTATTGGCCAACAAGGCGGGATGCATAAGACATTTAATTGTAAGTCGATGAGAACTTTCAACACCGGGCATGTGTCAGACTCTATACATCTCTATCCATCGTGCTACCAATTAGTAGAGTTTTGTGTTTTTATTAGTAATTAAGCCCTTAAAGTAATAATTTGAATCTTTTATTAAAAATATTATTCATATGGACATTATTTGTAAGAACTTATTTATAAGGTGGAATTTTGAATTGTAAGTATGAAACTTCAACCATCTTAAAGTTATTTAAGATTTTTTTACCAACCAAATGAATGTATGTCTTATTATTTAATATATTATTTTTTCTTAATTAATTTATTACATTTATAAAAATAAAATAATAATTCTTTTCTTTTTTAAATGTTTTTAATTATTTTTGCACATTACATATTATTTTAAGGCATTCAATTGTATTATACAGTTTTAAATATGTATAACTTAGAAAAAGTACTTAAAAAATTCAAATACGTTAAAATTGGTAGACCGTACACAAAGTTAGGTCATTATAAAGTCTTTAAAAAATAAATATATAATTTATCTTTATTCATATTACACATTTTTTTAGTCAACCAAATAAATCTGGACAAAATCTATTTTCTACCTTTATAATATCTTACTAGTTAGAATACACAAATCTCGAAAATAATATTCAACTAAGTAAACAAAACCGTTTTTAAATATTATTTCGATTAAAAACGTAACAAATTAATTAAAAAGACAAATTATACTTTAATATAAGATGAATAACGTTTTGTTTATTTAAGAAAAATATAAAATAACTAAAATTTTAATATTCGAGTTTTATATGAAATAATTCAAAATTTGAACCATATTCAATGAAAATGAACCAAATCCATATATACCTCAAATAACAATTAAACCTTATAATGCAACAATTGATTAGCAAGATGCAATGTCAATAAATTTATCTTCAAGCTATTAATTGCACTTTTTTTAGAACATTAATTTAGAATAATTGATAACTCAGGTTGAATCTTAAATATTGATGTTTTGTCTGAACTTGAAACAATGTAGTTGTGATTTTGCCATTTGCCATCTATTTTTTTTTTCAAAAGTCTTAACATTCACAATTATGTGATTATAAAAAAAGAATCTTGAATTGGACCATGTAATGAGCCAATTAATTTTTTGTACAAATTAGTTAGTCCTTAAAACATGTTAAAAGCTAATTAACCTATAGATCGGACACAAGAAACAAACAAAATTAGAATATTAATAAAAAAAATAAAATAAAATTATGAGTGAATGTGCGTGCCTAGGTTAATTAATTAAAAAATCATCAAATCCTAGAATGCTTGCTTCTAATAACACTAAATAGTGGGATTAATGTCAACTATATATTCCTTGGTAATGCCAAATTCTTGGAGTTTCAAAACCTTGATTATTAATTAAATTGACAGATCGAGAAGATGATTAAATTGGAAGCATCTTCTTTGTTCTGCACAAGAAATAAAATAAATAAATAAATAAATAAATATGAGACATGGTTTCAGCTTCCCTAGACATTAATTAGTGGCTATAAATAACGTGTGACATCAATAAGGAATCTTACATTATTATTAATTACATAATTTGATTATAATTTGGTACCTGGCTAGCTAGGGTTTACTAACAATGACAAAACTTTTGCTTCATTAAATTTTCATGAATTTCTTTCGTTTCTATTCATCCCTCCCCTTTTTCTTTAATTTTGAGAAAACTCAAATCATGCATGTATATATTAATGTCAAGTAATTAATATGATTGGTTCAAGATGAGTGATAAATTATTGAAAATTTTATTTGGGTGAGTCTCAATAAAATCGATATAATTAAGACGGGAGATGAATTATCATGTTATCTCTACGAAGAAATCTTTTTTTTTAATGTGAAAATTTCCGTTAACAGTACGTTGAAAAAATGTTATTTTTATTATATTTAAAGAATAATTCACAAAATACTAAGAAAGTGACAAAAAAAAAATCTCACAATTAATAAACAATCAATTGAACCTTATATGATTAATTAAATATAACGACGTAACTGGCAAGAGAGATAAAAAAAATTCAAAATGTCACCCTTTCGATCGTTTTCCAAAGAAAGTCACCTCATCAAGTAATTCGATAGCTCGGGAATGAAAACAAAGAATCTCAAGAACCATTAATTGTATTATGATATTATCTAAGATTCGTTTTGAAAAGTCTGTAGAATTCGTTGGAAAACTCATAAGTCTCCTCTCCTTTTTTAAAACTTTGTGCACGTTAAATCTTTGTTTTATTAGTTTACGTTCTTTTTCTCTTTATTGTCTTTCAAATTTTATTTTTGTGTGTCATGCTTTGTTTCGTTATGTGCTTATACGATTATAAATTTTTATATTCCTAGACAATTTTAAAATGAAGGTATCAGCAAATCAAAATAGCAGGTAAGAGGAGTACCGATCATTTTGAAGTAAATTAGAGCCATTGTTTATAACTAATAAATTATAAGTTGTAACAACATATATATTTGAATATATGTAGGTAATAGTTAATTAATTATAAGATAAGATTATAAATTAATTAATGTTTCAGCAGGACGCAATTATGTCGTAGGAGTGTTTCCTAATGTCAGTTCTCACATTAATGATGTTAACTATTCAAGGTCAAATCTTTTTATTTTTATTATTATTATTATTATTCTTACTTAAATTTGTCAAATTAAATTAATTAATAGGATGTCAGGGCAGATCACGTGACCTCATGAGTTTAAAAAGCCAACAACAGGATATTACGTGACTAAATAAATTTAACATGCGAACGAAGTGTTACACAAAATTTAGGATATATAAAATATGATTCCACGTTTCCTTTTTTTATGTTTATTAATTAATGTTTTTTTATCTTAGATTTAGATTGCAATATTGTTTTTAATTATATATACCAATAATATGTAATATATTATTTTTATTTATACATCACCAAGTTGCAAAGAATTATGGGAAAAACAAGAATGGTTAAAAATAGGAAGATAAATTGAAGTATTTATTTTGATAAAACTTGATAATATATATAATTATAATGATAGGACATAGTTTGGCATTTGATAAATGCACATGGGTCTAGATGTTTTTCAGGACATTTCAATTTAGTCCCACCAAACATGAATGCATACAAACTGACCCTTTTTTAAAAGATGGACCCCAAGAACTTTAAATATATATATATAATTCAATTATGAGGGGATTTATTTTAAAATTTTAAAGACTGTTTTCTGTTGCCTTCCTACAAATAATTGAACATGGAATATAGATGTGAACAGATGAAATAAATTGTGCATATCTACTGTTTGCATGATTTATAAGATTTGTTGTGGGTATGTATGTTTGATATCATTCATTCAAATTATTGGTTAATTTCCTTTCCTTTCCTTTTGCTTTTCCATTAAACAACTAATAATATTTGAGAGGTTGGATTATGAAATGTGAATCCGATCAATTTAAGTCAACATATATAATTACCATAAATATCACAAAATTAAGGGTATCCGATCTATACTAAGAACGTCTTAAATTAAAATATGAATCATGATGTTTCGAGCTAGATTTGAAGAAAAACATATATACAGATCATCATTAATGTACGAGCAAGAGAGATTAATTTTCTTATAAAATTTCTTGATGGGTGTTTGTGGGGTCTTAAAGGAAGTTATTATTTTAGCTAGCTAGGGTGAATGGTGTGGGGTTTGGAAAAGAAGAAAAATGGTGGTTGGTTCAATTCCACTTGTTGGGTCACTTCAAATACGTATCTCAATCTTAAATCATTCACCACATATTTCATTTATTTATTATTTTATTCTAGACTTAATAGTTTATTCTTGATTATTTTCAATAAAAGTTATTTGATTTCTTAAATGATTGAGTGGGTAGTCGAGTACAGATATGGTTGAAATAGTATAGGGATTCATAATATGAGACTTCAAAGAAAATTTGCAATAGTTAACTCAACCGACATCATTTGGAAAGTCTTGGCCACCAGAAAAAAAAATAAACTCACATGGGTATAGTATTAGTGAACCATACATGATAATCACATGTGGTTTGATTAATTTTCATACCAAACCCCATTAATCAATATTCATTAGAATTATAATTGTGAATTGTATAACATATACCTTGATATTGATGGTTCCATCTCAAGATCATACTTAGAGAAGGCACAACAATAATATTGTCAATAATTAGGTTTTAAAAGTCATATTTTGTGTCTTCATAAAGGTACTAGAAAATGAATTAATTAGGTGATATCTACCATACAAATGGGAGAGAATTTCATAGTTTTTGACAGAGGTAAGTAAGTCTCCTGTGGAGCCAATAATAATAATGTCAAATGTTAGGTTTATGTCCCATCCTCTTATATAGTAAGTATGTGCAGGAGTAAATCTTTTAATACATGATAATCAAATTCACTGACTTGAAATGACACTCTCCATGTTTTTTTCATTCTTAACCAAGGAAGAAAAACATTTAGTTAAAAACTAGCTTAACAACATTAAAAAAAATGTTCAACATAGTTATTCCAATCAAGATAAGATTGGGAAAATGGTTTAGGATAATTGATAGTACACTTTATTATATTCTCCAACATATCTGAGATATTGAATTCTACAAAGATGTGAATGTTTTCCTCTATGAGCAAAGAAATTGCAATAACATATGAGGAAATAAATAAAGGCAACACACTTAAAGTGGAAAATGCCTCTTTTTAGCTGTCATAGTTTTTGACAAAGGCAATGCACATATATCCTATTATTCTATTCTAGGAGCCCAAAGTAATGAAAAGGGACAAAAAAATCACAAAAGTTGAGACATGATGAATCTTTTCAAAGACCTATGACATGCAATTGGAAGAAACCCATGCACCCATTATAACCCATTCAAAATACCCAAAAGAAAAATGAAAAAAGAAAAAACTCATATATCAAAGGAAATATTGAACAAAAACTAAGATATTTCCATTGGTTAATTTTGTTTTCCTTCTATTCAAATAGTTCAAGGGCAAGCAACCGTTTGCTACAAAAAGAATGAACATTAGTAGAGGCATCTTCAAGACTTGAATAAACAAATTTACATTGAGCTTGAGAAACACCCCACAAAGAATCAAGGGCATGCAAATAAAGAATGTATTTAATCAATTTCTTTACTTACAATTGTGTTAATGATCAATGATTTGCTTTGCCTTGCCACTGCCTCCCCCAAATGAATAATTTCCTTTTAGCTGTTAGGACCCTTCTTAAGCTCAAAAGGGCAGTGTTAGATCAGACAGATAGATGTGTCAGATTAGTTCCTAAAAATCTTAAGACCCAAAAGATGGGAGACCCCTCACTTTGAGGCGCTTCGGTGGTCCAATCTCGACAGTTGGCTCTCTTATCATGTTTCCCAAGTCTTTCTTGAACAACCTGCTATTGTCTATCCTGGGGGGTTCCATGAATGTAGTCTCGTGTTCTTCTTTCGGTCTCTTTAACTTTATTGAGATTGGAGGTCTACCAACCATATCCCGGGAAACACTATTGAGGCATGCTCTAGAACTGCTTAACCCACAGTCATTTGTTATTATCGAGCTTTCGATACATTTTGGCTTCTCAAATCTTGCCTCTGATCTTTTTAGTCTTCTTATACCCTATACTTGTTTGATGAAAAAATTGGTTAAATGACTAAAATATACTCTGTATTCAATATTCTAAAATCTTATAAAAAAAATAAGGGTATTAAGTATTTTTTTTTACGATGAGTTGATTGATGAAACAATCGATCCAACTTGCACTAAATATCCATCCCCATATCACTTCTATAAGATGACATGTTATGACCTTTAATTTGATTCATATGAAGTTTACAGTCTAAAAATGCTTATTTAGTTAGTTTTTGTTTTTTATTGAATCAAAATTTTAATATTTTTAAATAACTAAATCACATAAAATGTAATCAAAATCTTTAACGAACGTACCTGATGATGGAATTTTGTGAGAGAATCGTTATCACTTCTCTGCTCCAGTTTCAGCGAGGAACGGCGTTTAACCCTGAATATCTCTGAGTCAGACTCATCACTCTCTGGATATTTTGCACCATTCTTAATCTCCGAACCTCCATAACATTGTTGATAACCAACTGATTGTGAAGATGCACCACTCCTTTGCAAGTTTTCCAAGTTGATATCACAATAAGGAGAATATCCATCCTCTTCAGCTTTGGGGAATTTGCTCAATAAATCAAAATAATCATCACTATTTCTATATGGCGGTTGAATATCAGATATCACATCATCTTCCAGTTCAAACTTCTTGGCAGCATCTTCCATTTCGATGATATCATCCCTCAGATATAGAGTAAGCTTGTTTCCACATTGACAGGTAGATGCCGCTGGATAACACATGATTATGATTAGTAAAAGCAACACTAACAAAAAAGACTAATTTAAAAATAGAGCAATAAAGAAAGAGTGTCTACATACAATGACGAAGGCACACTGGAAGCAAACAACTACTGCAGTCGAGAAATGCTACGTAACAATCACGTTTGCACAAGTTACATAAAACAGTTCCGTGGGAAATTGTGGAAACATCCATGTAAGAGCCTGATTTCATAAGACACCATCGAGATCGATGCTGGAATCTCATCAACCTTACGAACGAAACTTTAATGACTTGATGATATATCAAATCCATAGATGATGATATAGGATCTTTGTGTGCCAAACTAGTATGAAGCAGCATAGCCTCCTTGCATAGTAGTTCATCGTGAGGGAGGAGAGGTATCCTGTTAAGAAGAGCATAACGCCTGCTAGCAACTGATCCTAAGGGGAACCAATCACCCATTGCAAAATTTACAGCTTCACCACAATTAAACCCTAGGATGCAAAAAAATAATTTGTAAATCACAAGAATTAAAATGTAAATTATGAAAGAAAATGGTGAACATTTCAGGACAAACATGATAGCAGTTTTTATTTTCTAGATTTTTTTTTCATGGAGTAATCGAACTTGAGACCTCACTACTTGAGCTACCCTGGGTGGGCCATGCACGTTTCATATCCTATGTCATTGCTAATACACAAAATAAGCATCTTACCATGACTAAATCCTGCATGGTAAGCTCTAGGGAAGGTAACTACAAATTCGCCAGGCTTTTGTACAGCCTTGTAGACAGGAACATTGTGTTCCCACAAAATATTTGGAGGGAATAATGTTGTTTTCCCCAAGAGAACATCAAATGCTCCATCCTCCCCATCAGATGACAGAATTTCGCGGCTATAAACATGCTCCTTCACCACCTTTTCAAAATTTAATGCCATGTGACCAGGAACACCATACCAAGTTTTTGCTGCCCCACAATGATGATAATTGATACTGCAAATATGTGAAATAACATGTATAAGTAAAAAGATTTTTTCAGCAACATCAAGTTCTAAGCAGGCTGTCATGTGCGAACAACTTCTACCTATACAAGTAATGATCCTCTACGTGCCAGGCAAACATACTGAATATCATTCCAATATAGAGCATCGGTTCAGTAACTCCCTAAAAATAAACCAAATACCAATTGAGAAGGTTGTGTATATGACAAGTAAAGGGAACCTAAACCAAACGTACAAGAGAAACAATTTACCGGAATTGTTGTTTCTAGCAGACGTAGGATAGATTTTGGAAGCCGAGAAAGTTTCTAAAATCATAAAACAATTCATTAGAAGGTTAACACCATACCCTTGAAAAGATGGTGTAATAAGTTATATGTTATGGGAAAAGGCACCAACAGTAATTTTCAAAAAAATTCCATTCATGTATGCCACTAGAAACAATTTAAACTCATGAATATAGAAGAAAATAGAAAAGGGCACATAAGCGTTTAAGGTCTGAAAATAAACAAGTATTCAAGTTTAGTTGATAGTTTATAGGAAATTATGAGAGAACATATATTTTTAGATAAAATCCATTATTAATATCAAGAACAAAGAAAAGAAAACACATACACTTCTGGTACGTAATGAGAGTATTTAATTAAAAAGAAAAGGGAAAAGAGGAAAATAAATATTAATATAGGTGATGAAGAAGTGAAATATGTATCCATCCTAGCATAGAGAAAAAAGAGGACAAATCTCACATTTGCAGTTTCGTACATTTTTTTTAGGAAACAGGTAGAAAGTCTAGCATTCTGGGTGACACAGAACACATCAATAAAATAAAATTCTGCACGTATTAGGACAAAGGGAAATAAGCCATTTAGATTGGGCATCCCTATCAATTATTTCCAGGTTATGTCATGGTTGCATTAAGATAATGAAAAGATAACAGTAGAAATTGTTTTTGTTTCTTTGGGATTGAGAAGGCATAGAAATGCCCACCTTCAGATTCCATTTGCTTTTGCCAAGCTGATCACTAGGAGAAGATGAAAAGGCACTGCCATCAACATCACAGGCATATTCAACACTTTCCGTCTTCCCACAACATATTTCATGCCAGAACTCTTTTTCCATATAACTGTTTGGAAGGCCTCCAGCACTACAGTACCTACGAGCAAAAAACTTGTTCGCCATCTTCTCGAAATCTCGAAAGGAGTAACTTCTGAAAAAATACAGCATATTAAGAACTGAATAAGGCAATAACTTCATATCTTATTTGGCATGAAACACACCTTCCACTCATGAAGAAAGTAACCTTGTCATCAGTATCCCATTCAGCCAGACGAAGAGGTTGCACTCTGGTTGTAAATCTAAAACCAACTTTCTCTTTCATTAGTACCATACCAGCAGGCACAGAAGCACTGAATGGGCAAACGATCTTGCATATACCTGTCAGGTAAGAGCATTAGTAAGAAAGAGAATTCATCAAATTATTTCATATGCACTCTAGATCAATGATGTTATAATATCTTGATACTATCACATTTTCACAAATAGGACAAAATATCTGTAGATAGGGGGAAAACTTAGAACGTCTTATACCAAAATTTATAAAATTTCTCTAATAAAAAGCAAAGGGCTTCCTCCATTGAATTGAAACTTGACCAAAGAAATAATGGGGGAAAAAGAGAACACTATAGTCCACCAGCCAAAAGTAGTATCAGGTGCAAATGCATACAAAAATAGTAAATCAATGATTGTCTATAGGGGAAAGTTAAAAAGAATTCCACTATAGTCCACCAATCAAAAGTACCAAGTATGATTGCATACAAAAAAAACTATACCAAATATTGTCATGGCAGTAGCCTAGGACATTCATTGTGGCAAAATATGTCCATTTTCTGATACTAAGAACAGATTAACATGATATGAGACTCAACACTTTGCATGGGATGAACTTGCACCAACCACCTTCCAAATAAAAAGTAAGCACCTAGAGACCAATTTAACTTTAAACATATCCAGTTATATGAAAGGGGACTGTCTTGATCCAGTCAGTTTACTCAATTTCTCTCTGAGAAAAACAAAAAACATACGGGATACTATTCAATTGCAGAAGAGATGGCTTGATAAACTACAATCCCTTATTTCATTAGAAACTTCCAAAATGAAGAGCATTATTGGTGCTACAACATACATCATATTCGTTAGAATTAGACAAGATTATCAGTGTCATGTCAAGCTGCTTTTATAAATTCCCGTTTCTAGGAAAATCGAAGGAACAAGATATTACACACTTAAAGAAGAGGTAGCCTAAAGGCCATACCTAGTGATAATGACAAATGTTCATTAGTTATCTATCTGCTTGGTTGGTCACCAAGTAAAACCAGTATAGCGGCCTCTCCTAAGAAACACGACAGGGTAAGTCTCAAGAAATTAGGGCATTCCCTATGTCTGTTATTATGTTGGATATGACACTTGTTTAAGAAGAGGTGGTCTAATGATCAAAGCATCTTCATCAAAACTTTGAAAACAATTAGTAAAAATGGTTCTACACTTGTGTAAATTGGATAATAATGCCACCACTGTAAACGAAATATGAGCAGAATTTTGTATCATAATCATTCAAAAGGGTTGTTTCTCAAAATATACATTCAGCACTTTTTACATAATTCACATGTATGATATCTTTCTCTTTCATGGTTTAACATAAAATCCTGAGAGTCCAGCTGTATTAACAAAATGGTGGCTTGTGTCACTTTTAAAGTATAATTACAAACATGAATAAAAAAACATGTGAGAAAAAGGACATACCAAATCTAGAGGCCTCAGGAGATATCTTTTGCAAATAGACCAAGGGATCTTGAAATTCCTCTTTACTTGGATAGTAGACAGGACACTCTGGAATTTTTTCCGTCCATTCAAGATCATCTAGGTCAAATTTAGAAACCCCACGCTTGATAAATACATGTTTATCATTTGAAGCTCCCGTTGATTGAGAAAATATGTCTGCACTTTTATGTAATCTTACACCACATGGAGAAGGACCCCTTAAGGCATCACCTCCACTTCGATTCATAATGTTTCTGACACATATAGTATCAGTTGAACACCCTGATTTCAATCGCTGAAGCCTTATACACTTTTAATATTATAATCTAGCTTCTCGGGACAAACAGGCTTTTCCTTCAACCTGGAAAAAGAAATCATTCAGATGATTGTACACATCAATCATGATGTATTCCTGTATGAAATTTATATGTTTTATCTGGAAATCACACCAGGGATCCTTTCATGTACAAAAGTGGACAAAGAGGTAGCTACTTCTAACAGATGGAGAATACAGAGCAGCAGAATTATCATGTACTACTCATTGAAAGATATGTTAAAATAGCAACTAGAAGATAGAAATGCTTGCAAAAACTTGTTGAACAAGTTGCTTCTTTCAAATAATGCTATACATGCAAACTGGAAAAGGATTAGTTTGCAAAGCTGCATTTGAGCATTATCCATGCTTTTATGCATTGAGGCCTGCAACCTATTGAAGTTAATAGATGAACAAGAATGTAACAAAATCTAACTTATATCTTCAATGAACATAGCGCAGTAATGTTGCAACCACTCTGATTCCCTGTCACTGAAACAGAAGATACCCCTCTGGTCCCTTTATATTTCCAAACCTGACATTCTTAGTCCCACACTTGACTGGTCAAATATCTTAGTTAATTTCTATGCTCTCATAACATGCATCCCAAAATAGTATGTCCAGCATTTACTACAAAGCTTCACAGCCACTACTGATGCAAATGGGCCCAGTAGAAACAGACCTTGTATAGAATCTACCAAGTGGAAGATGATCAACTTTGGCTAAATTTAAACAAAACAATACTCATAGATGATATTGCTAGTTACTGCTACAAGAAGGAGAACTATAGGCAATGATATGTCGATATATATTGTAAAACAGTTTTCAAAATATGCCTTTTTTTTAAAAAAAACATAGTTATGGGTGTCAAAAGGAGATGATGTTCATCGAAGACCAATCAGATGGAAGGATTGAATAAGTGTTACAGAAAGGAGCAATGCACAAACTGTTAATAAACAAAATAATACTATTCTTTTTTGGCACATCACCAAGACATTCAAGATATGAATTGGTCAACCATAAATAAAATGAGGGATCACATGTGTCCTCTAGATAAATAAGATCAAGTACCTACTTCCATGAATTGGTCAACCATAAATAATTTACACTGGAAAAGATATGAGAAAATTCAAGACAATCTAAACTCTAAGGTAGTCAACCATTCCCCAAAAGTTTTACACAGAGTCATCCAGACTGAGAATATGGCAAAGCATAAACAGGCAATTAAGAGAAATAGTAAACAAAACTATTCATGGCTGATGGCACACGAAATATTAAAAAGAACCCCGAAATGTTTTCCAATAATGAAAAGAAACATAGAATCTGCTTCTTCTTTTTCGAAACTATGCATGCAGTGAAATATACTGTATCAATACAAATAATCCAGAAACATAGGAAAAAAGCAGAACAGAACAAGCAGATTTGCATGTTAAATGTGAAGCGGCGTTTCTGAAAAGCGTCAAATCAGCTGTTGGATGAGTATTTCCAGATCCAAAGCCACAATGAGATGAATGTCCAGAAGTCATAAAGAGATGATACAGGTTAAACGAAGAAATTGTAAAGGAAAAATCAAAAGTGAAGTTCGTAGCATTAGTAACGGAAGAGAGAAGACAAATGTTATCAAGAATTAAGCGAATCATATACCATTTCATGCCGGAATGCTTCTCCGGACGCCTCCATCTTCTCTCTCAAACCACAAACAAACCAAACCCTAGAGGACAGCTTCTAGACAGAAAGTAGGTGAAAGAAGCCTTCAGATCCACCGCATTATCCTCAACAGCCGGCCGGCGAGTAGTTGGAGAGAGAGAGAGAGAGAGATGAAAGAAGGCGGGGGAGGGAGATGAACAGTACACGAAGTCCACAAGTATGGCTTTTTAGAAAACGGAAAAAGGAAAGAAATAAAGGATAATTTATATTTTTATAGACAATAATAATATTTACCTTTTTTTATTTTAATAAAATTAAAATATATTTAATAGTGAAGAAACGAAAGAAGCGTGAAGTAAAGTGGTTGTTGATAGGTTGGTTCAACCAAACGCCTTGCCGGGCCAGAACGCGTACTCTTTACCCTTCCTTTCAAACGTTACTTTTTTCATTTTTATTGGATTTTTTTTTAATTATATGGTTTTTTACTTAAAAAATAAAATAAAACTAGATCAAACAAAGTTTATAGGAAATTTTATACAAATCTCAAATAATCCGAGGCAATCTTGTGTTATTTGAAGAATCGTTACTTTATTTTAAAAGAACTGTTTTAAGAGATTTAGTAGACTCTTTTTTATATTTACATAAGAAATGTAGATCTTCTTGATAAACTTATTTTTTTTGTTTTATATATATATATAGATATACCATTTTTCCAATTATTTTTACAATACACTCTCTCATTTGAGAGAAATTATCGAATTTTCAATAATAATAATAATTCGATACGTATCATTCGTAATGATTATAATGCATTCTTAGAATCGATCGAGGAGTTAATTGTTTTTTTAGTACCTACGAAGTTGTGTGTATTTTTTCCACATTTATATGTTTGTATTACTTTTTATATTTATTTTCTTATGTTATGATTTGGCGTTATGTTTAAATAATAATAATAATTTTTTAATATAGAACAATCTAAAAATAAATGCTCAAATCTTCAATTTCCTTCTTAATATTAAACTAATTTTACTTTTTCTTATAATATTAAAAATTATTTTAATTATTTTCAACAAAAGAATTTCATATCTACTAGGTCGTGATTATGGTAATTTTTAAACCAAACATATATGAAAAGATCATGAGGATTTATAATAAAGTTTTACATTTGATATGACACAAAGTCTGAATAAGAAATTATGCGTTGACAAAATATGAATAGTTTTTATATGAAGCATTGCTATAATTTGTTTGCTAAGATAATTTCATATAATTTTTATTGGAAAAAAATTGGGAATCAAATATTCCATCCAAGATCTCGTTATTGAGATGGAGCGTTATTCATGGTGTAATTTTAACAGATGATATGTGCATAAAAAAAATTGTGTTATGGCTAGCGTATATGTTAAGAAGAGGTTGAATCCGCAACTCACTTACTTTTGCATTGTTGATGGGTGACTGATATTTTAAACCTTTTGTGAAGTATTACTAGGATTCATTGAGTGATGCCCGAGTTTTTAGATAGTTGTTAAAAAGTTTGGATTTATTCGGTAGATATGACAGTCCTACATATTTGAATTACCATCTCAATTATTATTTAGTGGACTATCTGATTGTAGAGAAATCGTCGAACTTTAAACGATCGTAGTCGTCCGATTCGTACCATTCATAATACTATTATTATGATGTTTTTTGAGATTCGTTCAGAAAAGTCAATAGAGTCTGTCGGAGAGTTAATCGTTATTCTCGAGAATTTACAAAGCTCTATAACTTTTTAAATATTTTTTTTTCGTATTTTTTATTTGTTATTTTCATGTCATGTTTTATCGTTGTATTTAAACGGTATTTTTCATTTTTATTATACATGGATATATTTTTTTTAAAATCTCTAAACCAAACACGTATTTAGAGCTTGTTTGGCATGGGTTTAATTAAAATATATTTAATAAATTATATCATTTTATAATATAATTTTAAAAATATAAATAAAGATAATTTAATATTTTTATTAATAATTTAATTAATAAAATAAAATAAACTAACCAAGTAACTTAAACAAAACCAAAATCTTTATTTAAAAGATTCAAATCTCACTTAGACCATCTCCAACCCTCACCCCCATTTTCATCTCTAAAATGCACGAAACGTCACGTCACATCAAACAATAATTCATCTCCAACCCAAAAACCCATTTCCAAACTCAAAAGAATATTCTCAGAATATTCTTTTTTATATCAACTTTTTAACTTTACTAATATTATCTATATATTTATCAACTTTATAAATTTAACCCCAATCTTTTCTCATTTGTTTATGATTTTTTTTTTATAAATTAATAATTCATACACATAAATATAATTTAATAATATTTTAAACAAACAAAAATTATAAAATAAAAATGATATTAATTCTCGGAATTGGTGTACTCCTCCCACAGATGATCAATTAATGCATTACGAAGTTCTATGTGAGCTTCTCTGTTTCTAATTTTTCCATATCGAGAAATGAAATCTTGAAATCGAGTATTTTCATCTATCACCATTTCGCCCTCCGGTGAAAGCGTTTCCGTTTCAATTTGAATAGGTGCAGTAAGGTCACGTTCATCCTCAACAATCATATTATGCAAAATTATGCACGTAGTCATTATATCATGCATCACTTCTTTTCTCCAATATTGTACCGGTCCTGCTACAATAGAAAAACGTGATTGAAGAACTCCAAATGCACGTTCAACGTCTTTTCTACATGCTTCTTGTTTCATTGCAAAATATTTTTTCTTCGGACCACGAAGCTCATGAATTGTTTGCACAATAGTAGACCATTTTGGATATATGCCATCAGCTAAATAATAGCCCGTGTTATATTCTTTTCCTTGGATTACATAATGAACTGGAGTAGAAATACCTTGAGTTAGATCCGAGAACAAATGAGATGACTCTAACACATTTATATCGTTGTTGGTGTCTGGCAAACCAAAATATGCGTGCCATATCCAAAGATCATAATCTTCTACAGCTTCGAGAATGATTGTAGGTTTTCCACTACGGCCTGTATATTGTCCAGCCCGCGCGGTTGGACAATTTTTCCACTTCCAATGCATACAATCTAAACTGCCTAACATTCCAGGAAATCCCCGTTTCTGGCCAACATAAAGAAGTCTAGAAATATCATTTGATGTTGGCCTTCTGAGATATTGCTCGCTAAATATTTCAACCATAGCTCGACAGAACCTTTTCATGCTTTCAATTGCAGTGGACTCTCCAATTCTAATATACTCATATGTGGCATCTGCTGGAACACCATATGCCAACATACGAAAAGCAGCAGTTATTTTTTGTATTGGAGATAATCCAAGTCTGCCTGTGTTGTCCCATCGTTGTTGGAAGTAGCGATCATGATCTTTGACTGCATCAACAATTCGAATGAACAATGAGCGAGACATTCGATATCTCCGACGAAACATGGTCTCATTGTACACTGGATTATCTGAAAAATAATCATTGTACAACCTATGATGGGCATTCTCCCGATCACGATTAATAACAATATGTCCAGGAATTGAACCACCATGGAACACTTGCTCGTTTTGTTGTTCAAGAAGATGTTGGATGATCATATTGTTACGAGTGATACTATGACATAATACTATAGCTTCTTGATGAATTTAATGAAGATATTGTGAGTATTAACTAATTATTTGATATAGTTTTTAAAATTATTATTCATGCACATTGTATTTAATTATTTGAACTTAACAGATGCTCAAAGCTAAAGTGTTGTTCACAAAAGACACGAAGTTCAAATCAGGTTGGAAGTTCGATCATGTGTGGGATATTGTAAAAAATTTTGAAAAATTTAAAGATTGTTCTTTAAGTAGCAGGAGAAATCCATCTTTCAACTATCCCTCTTCCGAGTCGGAAAATCCAACTCCAGATTCTGTTGGGCAGGCATCCCCCGGCGTCTCCTCCTTTTCTCTTAACCTAAACGATTCAGTAATTGGTTCTCCGTCAGAAAGACCTATTGGAGTGAAAAGGGCAAAACTGAAAAGAAAAAGTGATGATAATACATCATTACATATAAATGGTATGCAGGAAACAAGCGAAAAAATGGTTGAAGAACTAAGAAGGATAAATGAACAAATGCAATATCATAATGCATTGAAAGAGATAAAGGAAGAAAATAAAATTTTATTGAAAGATTTGAGTAAAATAAGAGATCCACAGCTTCGAACATTTATTGAGGCTGAACAAGCACGAATAATGGAAAAAAGAGCTCAAAATCAAGATCAACCAGATCCATTCGCGACGGGTACATTTTCAGGATATTTCAATAATCTTGGAGGAAGTGATGCTAATTTATCATATTATTAATTATTGTATTATTTTTGTTGTAATTTTAATTATTGTATTATTTATGTTGTAATTTTAATTATTGTATTATTTATGTTGTAATTTTAATTATTGTAATTTTTATTTTTAAGTATTGTTTTAGTAATTTAAGTGTGTTTTTAAATTTTATAACATATAACGAATTATTATTATTTTATATTTTTTGAAAATTGTTAATTTTTTTATCAATATTATTTATAATTATAAATTTATAATATAAATAAATAAAATTATTAAATACTTAAATAAATTATAAATAAATACAAAAAGATTATAAATATATATAATTAAATAAATGTTTAATATAAAAGAAAACTTAAAGAAAATTTTAATTAAAATAAAAAAGTACAAGGACCTTTTCACATATTTTGGATAATTGCAGGCCTGAACAGTTTTCCGCCATATATGACGTCTTCTTCCTCTAGATATGCCGAAACTTTATTTTGGCCGAAGAATTTGGAGGCCGGTTGGAGGAGAATGGGCTACTGCAAACCCAGTTTGCAGCAGGGTTGGAGGAGATGCCCTTAAAATATATTAAAAATAGGTTATAACATTTCTTGTTTGTGTTACTTTATTTCCGAAAATAAATTTTAAAAAAATCATATTTATATATTAAAAAAGAAATAAGAAAGTATTTAAAAATACAAATAGAGTAGGGGTTAAATGGGGAAAGAACATTCACTATTACAATAAAGTATCTTCTCAACGCCTCTATTTATGCCAACTACTTCTTCACTTTTTTTTTCCTACTCTCGCGTTCCTACAACATCATTTCTACTCGCTTTATCTATTTGACATCTGTCAATTTCCTTTCTCAGTCTCCATTTATAAAACATATCCCTGAAAATTAGTGAACTATACAAATTGAGCCACAACAAGTGAAATATATATATTTCCAAATCATATAAAACAAAGATATGAGCAATCATCTAAAGGGACCGACAAATGCACCACCCTCCCCATTGTGCATGGGAACTCACCTTCACCTGCCTAATTATTTATTTTTTTATTTTTATTAAATTATACTATAAAGTTATCACCTACAATAATAATATATATGTTTATAACAAGTTTTTAACTAATGACATTAATATTATAATTGAATAACTCCACGTATATAGGCCCAATTTGGATGTGCCCAAATTACGGATCAAAGCTTAGAAAAAATAATTTAAAATATCTTAATTGAATATTAATTTAGATGAAATAATGTTATGAATTAAATTATGTATATATTAATAAATTTAATTATATTATATTTGTCCATTCAAACACAATTGAATGATTAAATGTATTTCTTAACATTTCTAAATCTCATATGAAAATAAACTTTAATAGGCCCATCACTTAATTGGATGAAAGGTGCATGGCATTCATTTGGATAATTTTAAAAATGATTGAATTTGATTTTTTAACACATTTTAAGGAGTTTGTGCCATAAAGGGTGGGATGTTGTGATCATGTACTCTCTTTATAATCAATTATGGTTGTTTGTGAATATATATATATTCATCTATGTGGGTTCAATTCAATGACTATGAGTTTGACTATCACTTTATTCATTTTAAATAACTATTTTAATAAGAGAAACAAATAAAGTAATTTATTAATTCTTCATTCATTAGTATTAAAATGCTAACAAGTTTAGCAATGTAAAGATGATCACAAAAAGACACAATATCTCATAGAAACTTACAAACAAACAGTCTTGTATTGGGAAAAAGGTTAAATAATGTTTTTTTAATTGTATAAATCATTTTATTTATGTGTTATAGGTTAATCTCTTTGTTTTCGCATATTTCCACCTACCTGAATTACTTTATGATTATTTAAAAAAATTATTGAATCTATAATTATTATTCTAGTTCATTAAAAGTTCGATAATTAATGAGTGTTTTCAATCTCAACTATTTTAATTTAAGGTTATTGATTATATGTTAATTAGTGACAAAGATAGAGATTGACCATAAATGAATATTTTTTAAAAACACCATGGAATATATCTATAAAAATTCCACTAGCTAATAGCTTAATTAAGGAATCTTATAATTAAAATGAAGCCCATGGCTCCCACTAAGAAACATGAAGTAGTTTTAGAACCATTTGTTTACTCAAAATCATGGAAATTATAATATGTTAATTAATGTGAAGCAACGAAGAGAAATTGTAGATCTTTGAGAATAAGTTTATAAATAATATATATATTACGACGAGCTCTCAGTCTGAATTTATGGTTTCTATTATCGGATAAAAAACTACACTAGTAATATTTTGGTTTTCCATTCACTTGTACCTTGCTCATTTTTTTTTCATTTTTCTTTTTTAAACTCTTTTTTTTTTTACTTTGTTTTGTTAGCAATGAGTATAAAATGATATTTTGTTCAAAAGATGGTTGAGCTAGGATTAATAGTGATGCAATCTTATTCTATAATTGTTTGGTGATATGGTCAAGTATATATGTATAAAGTCTTAATCAAGGTTTAGGGACATTATAATATAGATAGATATACATGTATATATAAATATGTAAGTGTATCTTTTATGAGACAGACAAGGATGGGTCTAAATTGGGTAGTTTTACAAGTTAGGGGTGTCACATTTGGGAAGATCCTAATGGACTCTTACCACTATTTTAGCAATCAATATATATTGTCTTAAAGTTTAGATAGGCAAAAAGGAGGATGTTTTTTTATATATTTTAATTATCTTCTTATTTAAAAATGAAACCATGACCCTTATGACATAAGTTAATTTACATTATTTTAATTATTAAACAAATAATTCTGTGTTACTTTTGACATTACCTACTCCACCCCCAATCTGGAGATAACATTAGAAATTGGAGAGTTATATTTTGTATTATTTACAAATAATTAATGTAAGAAGATATTATTGAAATGGACAATAATATATATAAATAAAAGAGAGGATTTAATTATGTTCCATTCTCCGAGGTTCAAAACGTGGCACGTCACATATGCATAAAGTAAAAGTGCCATTTTTTTTTCATCTTTTTTCTGCATGCAATGCAATTTCCCCCTTGTGTCTACATTTGAACATTGGGTCCATATGTACTATATGGGTTTTAATTAAATATTATAATTTGGTGACAAAATTAGATAAACAAACCCCATGTAACTCCAAGAAGTTTTATAACTTCACATTATTAAATTATATATTTATTTAAATTGAAATGAGTTAAAATGAGTATTTTATTGATCTAGCATCTTTTGGAAATTTTGGTAAGTGAACTATTTATGCATTTGAATTTTGGTAAAAATTCCTCAATTTCTTTAATTAACCTATTCTTTATAACCCATGTCTACTTAACATAGGCTTATATGTCTTTTTTTTTTTTTTATAAAAGTCATAAAGGTCACAATAGCTAGCTAGTATACATAGAGTCTCCCTTTACAACTAATTAAGAGGCATACAAGTTCAAACAAACATGATACCAATCCAAATAAGTTATTAAAATAATTTTAACCTAACAACTTGAATTTGATTCTTGTTTATCCTCCATTGATTTATCTTCTCTTTAATTAGCAATTTCATAATAACCTTAACTAAGATTCGAAATATCAGGGTTGAAAACAGTGACTAAAATAGAGGACTCCCAAGAATTTAATGGAGGCAATATACTTAAAGAGGTTCTTCATTGAAAAATAAGCATCTCCAACTAAAAATTCTAAGATATTTCCAAAAATTAAATGAAATTATATTTTTGTGAACATAATATAGAAAAAGTTACAACTTAAAACATTTGACATAGTTTTCCTACTGGGCTTTAACTGACACATTTGCACATTCTATAAATTAGTGGGCTTCTCATATGGGCTTATCTTGAACTTAACTTATTTCATAATATTTGTAAGTTTATTTTAAAATAGTAAGAATTTTGTAAAAACTATACTTAAATTTAAACAGTTTATTAAAAGAGAGAATGTTTAAGAGTTTTCTTTTATCAAAACTACAATATTAATTTTTTTCCCCTCTATAAATAGTGCAGAACTAAAAAAATTAATTAAAAAAGAAAAGAAAAAACAAATTAAGAGCAATTAATTAATTAATTAATTAATGATAAATAAACCATAAAAGAGTTTTTAAAGTACCAAACAAACCAAGTAGAAGTCAATTCCCGAACCACATATATCACCAACACCCCTTTGCAAATTTGGCCACATTACTACCAAACTTACGCATCCTGCGCATTTTAGCACTTCAAAACAACCAAAAAAAGCAAAGGCTCCCCGTCATCTGGTGCGCTCTTGACTTCCAAGCCTTCCCCCCAAAACCACACACACTAATTAATAATAACAAATTTATAAAGAAACAAACACACCAATATCTTTCTTGTCTTTTATTATTCTCCCCTTCTTACCCCTGCCCTTCTCAGCTAATTACCCATAACATCCCTTTCAAAAACAAATTAGAGAGGGAGGTTTTTGGTAATTACCACATGTGGGCAAGGAAAAGATTAAGGAACCACCTAGTTTAGTCTTCTTCTTGTTGGACCCGCAGTCCAACACCAGATGTCTCGCCCTCAAACATCACCGAACCAGAACCGCCGCCGCCGCCACCGCCAAGAGCTGCGTTAATTTGGTGCACCACATTGGTTATGTGGGTGTTGATTGCCGTGACGCTAGAAAGACTGAGTTTTGCGTTTGGAATTGTGCTAGCCAATACTTGAAGTCCAACCGTCAATAGACACCCATTGTTATTGGGTATAATCACGAATCCCAAAGGCAGGAGAGGAATGGACGATGCCAACAAGGACGGTGCTGACGATGATGATGACGTGGACGGTTCGTCCACGGTGGCACTCATCACTAGCTGAATGGCATCAACATTCACGGTCGAGTATACGACCAGACTGCCAGAATCATCCGTGCAGCTCTCTTGCAACATTAACTCCACGTTTTGTGACGAATTACTCGCTACCTGCATATTTATAAAATTATTAGTTTAAAGTAAAAAAAAATAATTCAAATTTATATATATATATATATATAACCGACATTGACACGTAGGAGAGAGATGCAATTCCCGGGATGTGATCCGTTTGCTATATGTGCCACCTCATGTAACGAATTTCCATTAGATAGAACATCAAGCTGTACAAAATGAACAAATAAATATTTTCAAAAAAACCCATTTATATATGTTTGTAACTTAATGACATATATAAATATAATTATAATAACAGACCTTGGCTCTGCGCTGCTTATCCCTCAAGAGATCAAACACCTGGAAGTGATGATAAGGCAACCACGTAGTCGAGACAGCGGTTAAGATTAACCCATTGGGCTGCCCTGGGTCAGTAGCCTTCCTGGTTGCGATCCTGACCGTGTCTTCCAATGAGTCGGACAAGGCTGTCCACGACAAGCCACAAGAGGTGCTGATGTTGGTGCAGAAAGTCCTAATCATCCTTTGAGCAAGATTCATCAAGTTCTTCCTAGCTTCCGTGGAAGGTATGACTATTTAATTGTGGTCTAAGTTAGTAACAAATTTGATCTCCAATTATTAACCAACCAAACAACAAATAAACGAACAAACCTCCGAGGTCTGAAATGTTTCTGGCCATGAGGCTGGCGAACCTCTCGCACTGTCTCTGCAAAACTGCTAGCCAACGGGAAGCACCGAAAGCCATTCCACTGTTAACATATTCATTGAATACTTGATGGACTGTAATATCATCTTCTACTACATCTCCATGCTCCACCCATGTAACCTTATAAGATGATAAATAATGTCCACAGTCAGTCCTAACCTCGCTTATAAAATTATATATATATAATTACCCTTGAGTAGCCGTTGGGCATGTCTTGAATGATGCAGCCAGATGGTCTTCTCTTGTACCATCTCGGGAATGAATTAGATTGGAAGTGAAAGTTTCCTCTTTCAATTGGGAAATCAACAACTGCCCAGCTTCCTTCTTCCGGGTTGTGTTGGCAGTAACGAAGGAAATGCATCTCTCTTGTCGGCACCAATGGAGAAAGCACTTGTAACTCTGCATACATCTGCCCATACAAAAACATATTTACAAAAAGGTAACAACTTTTGTCATTTACTTGTACACTTACCAGATGAAGGGAACCGCTGGCATGACCGGAGACAGGAGATGTGATGATTTGAAGAGTCTTTGCTCGTGAAACAACTGAAGGAAATAGCTCCAACCATTTGTTAGCATCTAGAAACGCGTCAACTAAGGTTATGCTGTTCATAATGACCATGGAACTGCAGCGGGTGGCCTCCATCTTAATCATCTGGTTGTTGTTTCCGGATTGTTGTTGCTTCAGCCACGGGAACATCCTACCGTACTCTTCCATGTTCAACGTTTCACGATCAGTTGAAGAACCAGAACCACCTTCGCTTCTCATCCATAATGGCTCCCCAAACTGACACATCTTGATAAGCTCATCCATAGATGACATTGCCATCTCCATGGCTAGAGGTTTCTCATCCTCCAAGATCATGAGTTCGGGAGGAGAAGATACGAAATGAGGATTGTCGTGGACAATGGGCACTACTGGGAACATGTCTGCACAATTTGAGATGGGGTCGTGAAAATTCCTTGAAAAGATGTTCATGTCTAGATCCAAGGAAGGATGGAGAAGAGAGTCTGAAGCCGGTTCCATTGATGGAAGTGGCCTTCCACTATATCTTGAAGCAATGCAGCAAACTCGTTCAAACTGCAAAGGAATAATAAATTGAGGTAGTTTCAAAATGGGGAATTAAAAACTAGATAGATCTAGTAACTAGCTAGTACCTCTTCCTTGAGACGTGCATTTTCGAGGCGAAGGTTGTGATCTTCGGAGGTACAGATATCGCCCATCATCATGCCGGGAGGACCACCGCAAGCAGGGCAAATTATACTCCTCAGGGCAGCCTGAAGCCTGTAATTTTCATTCCTTAAATTTTCATTCTCGTTCCTCAATACTACATTGTCTGACCTATCTTGTTGAGCCTGCAATTTCCATTAATTAACAAATAGAAACAATGATCTTAGATAAGATTTCCATTATTAAATTGTTAATATTGTTACCAAATTGACCGAAAGATTACTAAATGAATGGTAAACAGGACATTAATATTCAATGTGCTAGTATGATGTAAAATGTAAGAAAAAATATATCAATTCAATAATGTCGACCTTCCAGTATACTCAGATCACATTTATTTTGTCCTTGTATGTTTAAATGATATATAGAGAAAGAGAAATGAATGAACTACATGCTATGTTCTTATTCTTATTATTATTTATTTATAAACAATGTCATTTATATATTTCAAATAAGGAACAATTAAAAGAAAATTTGAGAAAATGAATTGCTTAGACTTGCATGGTGAAGAAAATATAAAGAAACCCTAACCCTAACTTATTAAAAGTGGACATGCATTTATGTAGGAAGTGGGGTTGACTGCGCACTACAGCCTCCAATTTATGGAGCAAGATAGCTAGCTATAGCTAGCATATTAATGGTGATTCAGAAGCAACTGTATCCCCCAGTTAATGGCTTCATCTTCTCCGTTCCCACATAATAAAAATCACTCTGTGCCCTTGTTAATGATGATATGATGGCTTAGTTTTACTTCCACCATTCAAAAAAGCCAGACATTTTATTTTATTTGTAAAAGATATTTAATTTCTCAGTCTGCATTTACTATTAGCAGAGAGATTTTCATTTCATGTATTAGCTATTCTCTTTCTTCTAGCTAGGGTTTTAAGTACACACGGTAGGTAAAGAAGAAATATTAGGCGCAATTTAAAATAATGATGCTAACGTGCGCGCGCACCTTCATTTGGGTTCTGCGATTCTGGAACCAGAACTTCACTTGTCGTGGCTTGAGACCGAGTTCTTGGCTGAGCTTTAGCCTTTGCTTGTCATCTGGGTGCGGACACTCCTTGAACAACCTACATAGTTTTCAAATAAATCACTCATACCTTTTAATCAAATTTATGTTTTATTTTATAACTCACGCCTCCATTTCTTGGATCTGACGAGCCGTGTGACGATGGTAGCGTTTCTTCTTTGAATTTATCTGCAACTGTTGCTGCTGATGATGCTGTTGAAGATGATGATCGAAGCCGTCTTGATCATTCCCTGAAACTCCTCCTTGTTCACTTCCTGATCCACTTTCCATCTCATCCTTCCCTCCTCTTCTCATCAAAACAACCTCCTCTTTCTACCAATTTGAACACAAATATATGTTAATTTCAAAAAAGGGTTATAAGAGATAGAGAAGGAGGAGCTTACAGGGATTAATGGAGGAGGATGAGGGTAAGAATGGAATGGCAAATTAGCCATGAAGTTGAAATTAGGGTTCTGACCGACCACCTGCGACGGAAACAGGGTGTCCGTCGACATTCCTCCTCCCAATGAGGACGTAAGCACCTGGCAATCTCCATACATCCTATTCCTTGATTTATCCTTAACACGGCATTGTTATCATGTCAATTTCAAAAACAAGATACTAGCTAGTTGAAGAATGCAGTTTAAAAAAGAAATAAGATCAAAGAGAAAGAGAAAGAATACCAGGTATTTCGAAAATGGGACAAAAGATCCGTCTAATTTCCCACCTTCCTTTCCTTTAATGGCGTCTTTCTCTCTCTATAACTCTTCTCTCTCTCACCAACTACAATATCACTGTTACACACAGTGACTCTCCGAGTACTTATATAAGAATAATAGAAGCCACTAAAAAAGTAGCAAATGTATGTAGACTAAATAGTCAAGCCGCGTGTTTAAATCTTAGGCATTGTAATTTTTTTTTTACTACCAAGGACATTATTGTCATCTTCTATTTGGGTAATTTTTTATTCTTATATATATATATTTTTGTTTTGATAGTAAGTGTCTTCAAATATAATCTTAAGAAATAATTTATAACTAGATTTACAGTGCTTTTTTTTTAAGACTTCTTTGTTTCACTTTGTATTAAAATATTTGACCAAGAAAGTTTTTATAGCGTCATTAATGTTATCATGTTTTTATTATTTATTTTTATCAAAATTAAAAACTCATGTATACAAATTATAAATATTTTGAATTTTTTAATAGAATGAAGAAATTAGATGATGTATATTTTTATGTTATTTTCTTAAAATTATATTATTAGTAGAAGGTTTATATAATGAATTTTAAATTTGTAATAAGTTGAATTGTCTCTATTAGATAGAAAACAAATTATATAATTTATTTATAATACTATTAATTTTAAAAGTTTAGGTGTTTAATTGAATTGTTGTTGGGATTTGAGGGACTTAATTTTGTTGCTGACATGGATTCTACCTAAAATAGTCTTCCCATATTTACTATTACAGTTGAAGACATTAATGGAGGAGAGAGAAACGGTTAATGGAGTGAGAGAAAAGTAACGGATGCGTTGCCATTTCCCAGCCAGAATACCCGTCATCTGTTTTGTACACATGTCTTGTTTTTATTGGATGTTTCTAGCCGTTTCTGTTTTTCTTTTTTCCTTAAAGTCAACCCACTATATCCTTGTCCCCATTGACGGACGTTATTCTTTTTTCCTTTTTTTTTTTTTTTGATATACATATAATTTATGAATAAATCATATTTGAAACTATATAATTTATTAGAAACTTATTTAAACTATATAAAATTTAAATAAACTATATATTATTAAAAAAATAATTATTTATCTTTATTATGATTAATAAAAAATAGTTGAAAAGTTAATTAATTAAAAAACTAACTAGTGAATATAAAATAAATTTAAACTTGATAATTAATGTATCAATGTTTTTTATTTGAATATTTTATTTTGAATATAAGATTTTGTTATAAAATATATATATATATATATAAATATATATATTATATAAAAATTGAAAGGATATGAAAAATTAACACAGCAAATAATTGTAATTTGGGAGACATTATCTCTATCAAATAGTGTTCTAAATGATAATTAAACTCGTGATGTTTGATATTTTATAATTATTTTTCTGACTTAAATTACTAAATAAACTTTTAATAGTTTATATATGTATATAAATTAGATCAGCAATACGTTTAAATGATTTTTTTTTCAACACTTTTCGTGTCTATATAATTATTTCAAGGAATTTAAATTTTTTTTACAAACTAAATTTTATATATAAAGTTGTATAAATAATTATTATAATCTTAACATATTGATAATAATAAAAAGTTTTAACAGTATTAGTTTCTGCCTAATTATTTTTTAATTAATGGGATTTGTGAGAAGGGTAAACATTGTTTTGTATGCTGTCTAATCTGTAAACAACAATATATTTTTAACATTAATTTGGCTAGTTTGATCATGATACTAATAGTGTGTTTCTATAATAATGAAATTATACCTTGATTTGAAATTTTTATAATTTGATTGTGATATTTGTGATTAAATAAATGAAACAATTTTTAATTTAACCTAAATATTCTAAAATCAATTATTTTTAACTCAATAATATTTTTAATTCATGATATAGTATTATTCAAATATTCCAAGATCAGACAAGCTCTACGGGTAGGAGTAAATCAATGCAAGGATTTACCAAATCCAATATACAGATTCTATGGTTTCTGGATTTTGTAAATCCTAAATAATGTTATAGATTGTTTGTAATATATTATTTTAATTATTTTATGGCTAGGAAGTTTGGTGATGTAAATGACCGATGATGCCATATTTTGATTTATTCGGAAAAAATTGATTACTTTTAAATTTATTGGTGGGTTAAATTTCTCGTCATGTGGCGGGATTGTACTCTCCTTCGTTATTATAATTTACTTATTCACCCTATATAATATCAACAAATACATAATAGATAAATACACTCTAGTTTAAAAATATGTTTTTCCTTTACTATTTCCGTGTATTAAACATATTTTTAATTTATAAAGTTTCAATATTAATTCATAATAGACTTTATTATATCTTAAATATTATAAAATTTGTAATTTATTAAAATTTATATTAATAAAATTATTATAAATTAAACTTCTAAGAATAATACTAATTTGACTCATAATTGTAACTCTTATTTTAAATTGTGTTTTCAATAGAGATGGTACATGTTGAATGTTATGAATACTAAACTTTTTAGTCTAACTAAGTCACTTTGTAGGTGTTAGGTAAGAAATTGGGGTGCATTATGTGAAAACTATTTTTTCAAATTTATTTTTATTTAATGTGCTTGATTATATTTTAGAATTCGTTATTAAAAAAATATAATAATTTGTATTATAGACTAATGAGTTAAATATTATAATAATATTTATTATAATTAATTTAAAATTCAACCAATGATAACAAGATGTTTTTTAATTTTTTTTTTAATATGCCATAGACAGTATATCTTCCCTTGTTATTAAAATAAAAAAAAATTATCTTAATATGTAAAAGTTTTGTTTAAGAGATTAAAAGTTTTAATTTTGATATCAATTAAAAATATTTGAGTTGAAACTAAGTATAAATTATACAATTAATTTTAATAAAAAAAACTATATTTGTAAAAGAATAAATTTATTAAAAACTAAATAAGTGCAAACCAAATTACAAAAATAACTGCAAAATGTGAACAATAAGAAATGTCACTTTTTTTCATATTGAATTGACTAGTCTCAACATAAAATGTAATATTATAAGAGTATCACAATTACTTTAATAGAAATAATTAGTTTCTCAAATTAAAGTGGCATTTTGTTTTGAAATATTAATCCATTATTTTCCTCCTATATTATGAAAAAAAAACACTAACAACTAATGTCTCAACCATATTGGCAAGGTGTTAATGCCAGATTGACACACCCAATAATTGTTAAGAGAGTAACACAACAATTTTAAATATTAAAATTTTAAGTAATGGATTAAATTCATATTATATTAAATTAGGACAGTAACACAATAATTATTTTGTATTAAATAAAATTAAACATTTTAACCATTAAATCTAACAATACTAGTTAATTTTGTTTTTTATTAAAATTTTAAAATTTATTTTTAATCTCTCACAATCACATTACTAAGATTATAATTTTTTAATCATCAAATAACTTAATTAATCAAATAAATATTAAAATATTATTTTATTTTTATTAAATTTATATTTAAAAACAATTATTTTAATAATATAACTTAAAATATCACAAATAATATATATATATATATATATATATATATATTTATATATTTATTAAACTTTTTTAAATAAAATAAAATAAATCATTAAAAATTTAAATCAACTCTTAACAATTGATTATAATAATAAATAATAATAAATATAATAATATTATTAAATGAGAAAAAACATTATATTATTTTTTTTACCATATTTAACAAACTGCATATATAATAATAATAAATATAATAATAATAATTATTATTATTATTATTATAATAAATATAATAATAATAATTATTATTATTATTATAATAATAATAATAATTATTATAATAATAACAAATATAATAATAATAATAATAAATTTAATAATAATAAATATAATAAAAATAGTAAAAAATATAATAATAATAACAATAAATATACTAAATATAATAACAATAAATATACTAAATATAATAAAAATAGTAAAAAATATAATAATAATTATTATTATTATAATAATTAAATATAATAATAATAAATATAATAATATTAAATTGAAAAAGGATAAGTTAAGATAAAGCATGTTCATCTATGTGTTGATGTACGTTTTTAACGTTTATAATAATAATAATAATAAATATTATTATAAATAATAAATATAATAAAGAAAAAAATTAAAAAAAAAATAAAAAAATAAAAAATAAAAAATAAATAAATATAATAATAATAAATAATAATAATAAAATAATTATAATAAAATATTAATAAAAAAGTAATATTAATAATAAATAATAATAATAATAATAAAATTATTAATCATGCTATATTATTCTAATATATTTCATTCCTAATTATTGAAATATGCAAATGTTATTATTATTTATAATAATAATAATAATAATAATAAATATTATTATAAATAATAAATATAATAAAGAAAAAAATAAATAAATAATAACTAAATATAATAATAATAAATAATTATAATAAAATAATGATAATAAAATAATAATAAAAAGTAATATTAATAATAAATAATAATAATAATAAAAATTATTAATCATGTTCTATTATTCTAATATATTTCATTCCTAATTATTGAACTATTATCCAAATGTTGTTGTTCCGGAATTGTTCCAGAGGAGGTTGTTGATATAATTTTAGATATAATTTAGATAAAATCAATACATTTAGAAATTGAGATATAAATTATTAATATATATATTAATAATTATTAAAAGATATATTTTATTATAATATTATTTTAGAAAATAAGTATATAAAATTAAAAAATATATTATTTATTTATTTTAATATTTTAAGTTTAATATTTACATATATTAATATTTTTAATTTTTTTGTTAAGAATTTATATTATTTTTATTTAAAAAAATATTATTTTTTTTAATTAAATTTTTTCAATTATTCTTTTTATTTAAATATAAACATAAAGATTTTTTTATTAGAGATAAGTAGATTATTCATTTATTTTTTCTTATTAATAATTATTTATTAATTAAATTTTTAAAATTCTAATTTAATAATTTTCAAAAAAATAAATATTATAAGGTATTAATATATTTTTTACATAATATAATATAAATTTTTTTATAAAAATGTAAATTATTAATTGGATTTAAAATAAATATAATAAATGATTTGTTAATTTACTTTTTAGTATTTTAATATTATAAAATTATTAGATAAAAATATTTATTTAAGATTATTACACAAAAAAATAATATGTCTACAATATATATTATTTATTTAATAAAAATTTCAAATTTATTTAATATTTTAAAAATTATTATTTATTAAAATTTTAATTTTAATTAAAAAATATTTATTTTATTATTAATAAATGATAAAAAATATATAATTATTGAAATTTATTTAAATAAAATTATATATAAATAATATGATATTTATAATTATTTTAGTTTATTAAGGATAGTAATATTAATATTTATTAAAAAATATATTTTATTATAAAAATATTGTAAAATTAAGCAATATTTATTATTTTTAATATTATTATAATATTTAGTATTTTATAAATTATTATTATTTCATGTTAATGTATTATTTATTATTTGATGGATGATCAACATCCAACTGGAATATCAAACCTAATTAACTTAATCATGGTTTATATATTTTAATTTTTTTTTATTATGTACAAATTTAATATTTATTAAAAAATATTTAATAAGAATTAATATTACTTATATTTTAAGTTTTTTTATTAAAAATTATTTTAATTATAAAAAAATTAAAATGGTTATTTATATTTAAATATAAATATATTTTGTTTTATTTTATTTATTATATTAAAAATGCAAAATTAGTGGTAAGTGATTCTTCATTTATTTTATTTTTTTTTGTTAATATTATTTATTAATTAAATTTTCAAAATTATAATTTAATATTTTTCAAAATTAAAATATTTTAAGATATTTCTTTAAATATATAATATATTTTTTATAAAAAAATAATTATTAACTAAATTTCAAATATTTGAAATGAAAAATATATTAAATTATTTTTTAGTTTTTGTAATATTATAAAATTATTACACAAAACTATTTATTTAATATTATTAAAACAAAATATTGTAAAAGAATGATGAGTAAAAAATAAATAAATATATATATATATATTAATTAATTAATTAATTATTTAATAGAATTTTCAAATTTATTTATTAAATTATAATTAAAAAATATTTATTTTATTATTAATAAATAATAGGAATATATAAATTAAGAAAAAAAAAAAAAGTTAATAAACAAAATTATTTTAATAAATATATATATAATATAATTTTTATAATATTTTTGAATTTTTTTATATTTATTATGGATATTAATATTAATAATTATTAAAAATTGTATATTATTTTTATTTTTTTAATCTAAACAATAATATTTATTATATTTAATATCATTATAATATTTAGTATTTTATAAATTATTATTTTATGTTAATAAATAATGATAGATTAAACTGTATATAAATAGAAATAAACATTATTATTTATAATTGTGTATAGTAAAATAAATAAATAAATAAAATATTGTTCTTTTATTTGAAAAATTATAGATTTAATATTAAAATAATATAAACTTAAAATTAATAAATACATATAGAAGTAAAACTAATTATTAGGTTAATAAAATAATTAAAATTAAAATTAAATTTTAGATTTTATTAGATTTAATTTTATAATTTTCAATTTATATTCTTTACCTATATTATTTTAATTTAAAAGTTTAAATATTAAATCCATATTTTATTTATTTATTTTAATTTTTGCAAGTTAATATATATATATATATATATATATATATATTAAATATAAGAAGATAACTAATATTTTTTTAAAATATATAAAATTAGAGGAGCGATAGAGAGAGGGAATTCGGTAAGGGAAGGGAATGACTTGGTAAGGGAAGGGAATGACTTGGCATCAACTTCATTGGTTAGAAAATGTAAAAGTGAGAGGAAAGAGAGAAATTATTTGATTTTTTCAGCGAATAAAATTATGCCAAGTCATTTCCTCACCAAATTTCCTCACCAAATTTCCTTACTTAATCATTTCTCATAAAATTAACATGCCTATTTAAATTAGGAAGTTAAATTTTAAATAAATATTTTATTTTATTTAATGAGAATCTAACACTATACCAACTTTTTACCAATAATATATTCAAATTATTTTTATTATATATATTTTTAAATATAAGAATTACAATTAAATTATAATAAATTATAGTATAATTAAAAATAAATTTCAATTTCAATGAACGAAACAAATATTTTGAATAAAGAAATGTAATTAACTAACAAAAAGCCCAAAAAAAAATCACAAAATTGGAAGGATTCCACAATCAATAAAGAAATTAGTCTTAATGGAAGCTTGGTTGATGGAAAAGATTCGTACAAACATAAAGCTAGAATAAGGAAAGTCAAAATTTATTCATTAATAAACATTTCTTACAAATAATTAATTCATTCCATTTAAATTCCCTATCTAAAATCTATAACACGTACAGTTCTATTACTTTTCTTTGCTATGATCATTCTCTTGATTTCTAAGAACACTAATCCTTTTATAATTCCATACCATTTACCATAGAAACTCAAAATTTTCTAAAATGGACTCTTAGTCATATTTGACTAGAATATGACTAACTAAGCATCTAATAAACAAACCAATAACTTGGAACAATTGAAATCACAAACAATTTAGTATCAATAAAGCTGTCCTCTTTCTGTTTAACCAATAATTTTCGCACTAACAACAACTATTCTTAAAAAGATGAAATCTGCTAGCATCTCTAACAACATTCTCCCATTCTAAAACATCGCTTGTCAGCTTAATCGCACTATGACAGTCCACACAAATTCGATGACTTTGCACCAACTGCAATGCGTTGCCTTACCCGTGTTGATCAACCCAAAACCAATAGCTAGTTTCTCGCTATGATAAAACACCATCTTCTCCTTCTTCTCATCCACATCCGGAAGCAAAAACGTATTCTCCGCAACATAAACAAACGCGTTTTTTGGCGGTCATCGAAACCAACTCTTCAACTTTCTCATATATCTCCTTCGTATGATAATGAGACTTGTCTCCTGAATAAAAGATGTGTGTTGCTCTTTCTATAATGAGACTTGTCTCCTGAATAAAAGATGTGTTGCTCTTTCTTCACTTCAATCCAGTTATTTGCACGATGCATCTCGATACCCTTTCGTTTCAACGTCTTCACCACATCATGCAGCTTCCCTTAGCAAGCCGAGACTATTGTATATGATCAAGAGCACCACGTAGTTTCCAAGCTTCTCCGGTTCCATGCCATATATCTTCTCAACTACTATTTTCCCCTGAACCAAATCTTTCTTCAATCTACAAGCCGTCAACAAAGCCGCCCACATTTTCACGGTTGGACTAAATGGGGCTTCCGATATGAAATCGAAAGACTCCTCGACTCGAGAAACCCTTCCCGGCCTAAGAGCTCGATCATACACGCGTAGTGCATTGGGCGAGGCTTGACTCTGTGGGCTTCGGCCATCGATTCAAAGATCTCCCATCCGAGTTTCGATAACCCTAAGTAGCTACAAGCCGATAAAACTACGAGGAAGGTCACGTGGTTCGGTTGGTTTCCTTCGCGAAACATTCATCTGAAAAGCTCGACTGCTTTGATTCCTCGGCCGTGGTTACCATAACCGGGGCGATTAACGCGTTCCATGATATCAAGTTCTGTCGTGGCATTTTCTCAAACACGTTCTTAGCGTCTTCTATTCTTCCCCATTTGCTATAGAAATCCACTAGCGATGTGCTCGCGACCGTGTCTAGACCGAAACCGTGTTGAACGAGACCTGCATGGGCTTGTCTTGCGTGCTCTAAAGAACATGCAATTTTTCTTGGAACTCGTTGAAGACGCATCAAGCGTCTTCGATACTCCCGGTTTTTCCATACATGTCGATTAAAGAACATGAAGCCCGTTTTCAAAGCACATGCGAGGAATTGTTTTCCGATGGAAATGATTCCAATTCCGGCCGATGCCTTTGATCATTGTGGCGAAAGTGCGAGCACCGGCTTCAGAAAAATCATGCCACATTGTTATGAAAAGATGGAATGCTTCTATGTAGTTTCCTGAATCAACTAGCCCTCCTATAATTGTGTTCCATGAAACAAGATTCTTATAACAGGAATTTCATCGAACAGGTTGCGTGCATCAAGCATCATCCCGCATTTCACATGCATCAGCAATACTTTATTGCTCATGTACTGATCTGGAGATCATAAGCACAAATATTCATATGATTATACACCCTTTTAAGTTTTAACCCCCCTGATTGATCTTGCCTCGATGCATGATGCGCTTACCATTGCATCGTAAGTGCTGCTCTCCACATCGTAATAATCATCGCATTCTAGTAATTCAAACAATTCAAGGGCTTACCTTTTGTGAAGAACTGATTTCTCTATTTGCGCACATACGTGCTGCTGGACCTGATTTCCAGGACTGCAGGAGTTTCATTTGGTACAGATTCGTTGTCCTCTTCATCATCATCATCATCGATGTTGATTCTTGAAGGTCTGGGTAATGATCGTGGTTTTAAACCTCAATCTGATGATCCAGAGAACATCCAACCCTAATTTTTTTTTTAAATAATGATTTACATAAATGGAGTCAATAATAAAATGTTTATCTATACAATATTTAAAAGATTTTATATACTAATCCTTATAAAATAAAATAATTATAACTTCTATTAAATTTAAACGGATAAACATTTGACTAGTACTTGGTGGAGATTCATACATTAATCAAAGTGTAAAAATTCATATTCAAAAGATCACGTCATTGGAAAAAAAAAATGAAAAAGATTGTTCAAATTATATTTAGTAACAAATTAATTTTATGAAGACTATAATAACTTAGTAGTGGTAAAGTTCAATAATTCAACATTAAAATTCAATATTTATTTTTAAATTTAAAAAGAAAAACCTTAAATTTAAATTCTAAATTATATTAGCATGGGTGGTTTGTACTATCTTTAACACATTGCAAAATTTTGTCATGTTGCATAAATTAAATAGTGAAATGATTCTACAAGAAAACAAAACATTTATTATAGGAAACTTCCCATCTCAGACCATGAAATCCCCTGTCCACCTTTTGAAGATCTCTCTTATAAATCAAGCTACCATGAAAACAGAGAAAGAGATAAATAAATAAAATGAGTCGAAATATTATTATAGTGGCATCTTCTTCTTTTTCTTTACCTGTCATGTTCATGACCATCTTATTCTTTGTCCATGAAGTAATCAGCTTTCCTCACAACAATAACAATCCTCCAGAGTCCAGATCTCATCAACAAAACCTGCGAGCGATGCGCAAACAAATCAACAACCTTAAACATCAACTTCTGTCAAACCTCCCTCCAAACAATCCCAATCAGCCACCTTACTAATCTACACGGCCTGGGCATCGTGGCCATGGAACTGACCATAAAAAATGCAACCTCGACTGTTTCCACGATCGAAAACATGCTGATTGAAAAAGATATTGATCTGGACGTATTTGCAGTAGCACGACTCGGAGACTGCCTTCAGCTCTACAGAGAAGGCGTGACCATGATGTTGGATGCCATTGGAGCCTTCTATTCTCAGCGGTACAGAGTTGCAAACCTGCTAATGACTGCAGCCATGGACGGTGCATCGACCTGCGATGATGGGTTTGGGGGAGGAGGAGAGTCCCCTCTGTCGAAGCAGTACTACGACCTCTTTCAGCTCAGTGACGTTGCCTTATGCATCATCAGATTGGCTTCTTTGGTGTCGTCAAGCAATTAGTACCTAGTTTATACAAATGCAGAATTTTTAGAATTTGTAATTTTATTAAGTTTTTTTTTTTTTTTTATAAAATTGCTATATGCCTATATATGCATTGAATTTGATTTCTAAATAATAATAAAAAGTTTGAGGAAATGCTTGAATCTTGATTCATATCATTAATTATCTAAGGTATTCTAAACATTCTTCTAAATTTAACTATATCAGTTTCATCTTCTTCAAAATCTTGATTATGATTATTTTATATAAGCAAACTAAACAGATACAAAATATTAAAATCTTCACTAAGGCCAAAAAATGATACTCTTAAACAAGACATGATAACATAACAAACTGCAACAAGCTTCCCAGAAAACATTTCAATAAAATCAGGAAGCATACAAAACAAAATTTTAAATTTTATAATCTATTCTTATTATTGATCGAAATTGAATATTAAGCTATAATCAATCAAATATATCAAGTTGAAACTTGAAACACAATGAGTAACATGTCACATTTTACTCCACCTAAAAACTAGAGAAGGAAAAGAAAACATATTAACCTTTGCAAATGAAATTTTTTTACACTTGTGTTGCTTGAATCACATTTTCTACAATATTATCTTTTTTTTCATTAATTTAATTTCTAAATCTGATTTACTATTTTTAGTTTCTACTGACAAATTTAATTTGTTTTCTTTTCAAATAATGTATACGGAATCTTATCCATTAATAAAAATAATTGAAAGTTTACTCAAATTAATACGTCTTAATACATAAAAATCAATATATTCAAATAACATAAGTCTAAAGTATACCAATAAACTAACTCACTTTACCATTTTATTTTCAGTTATATTTTTACTATTTTAATAAAAACTTTAAAAAAATTCAGTACTTAATTCACCTATATATATATATATATATTTATTTTAGTTTTACTTAATTTCAAGGTAAAATATGTAAAAAAGTACGGCAATTCGGCAGCTCGGGTTAACCCTAACTCACTTTATTTTTTTAATCACTTATCACTCTCTCAGTTCTCTTCTCCCAATTTTTTGGTTCCCATTAAATTTACCTATTTCTAATTCCACGCGGGTAGATTACCGATTTCTAATTATAAACTCGGAGAATAACAAATTATTTCATTCACCTCAAGCATCACCTCCTACCTGAATAAGTTGATTCCGCTTTTACCCGACTAAAAAACGATTTAAGGTGACATTGTAAATCATAACTTAAACCTAGTTTCCTTTCCAGATAAAAACATAGTTATTCGAAAATCGGAGATTGTAGTTTGATTTGAAGTCTTGTCCCTCGCATAATACAGTTAAATCTCTTTTATTTCAACTTCTTTTAAGTTATTGTCATCATTATCTTGTCAAAATTTAGCTTATTTTGAAGTTCAAACTTCATATAGTTGATGACAGTAGTTTGATATTATTTTAAGGTTCATATTTTTTTTAGAATTAAAAAAGAATTAGCATGACACCCCACAACCATGATCCCCGCATAAACTCAAAGCGTTTGTAGATGGAATCAAACCATGATCTTTTAGTTTTTTTTTTAGGGTCATATTTGATAATTAATATAGTGATTATTAAGTCTCTGAATTATCTTTTATGTGTAGTTTGATGATTTTTTGTTATTTTGTATTATTTTATTATTATATAAAATTCACTAGTTGAATTAGTAACTTAGTGACTTAGTCCCTTCACCGGGTTGATAACCAGACCGAGTTTCAAAACTATGGTTAAGATCATATTTTTGAAACCCGGTCCAGTCCGCCAGTCGGACTAGCAAACCCAGTGAGTCGGTCGTAAAAACATGTTGGGTTGATGAAAAAATCAAAATTGCAATCAACCTAGTTAAATCTGGTCAACCCGTCGGTTGGACCGAAAATCCTGTAGCCCGAGTTAACCGAACGAGTTTATCGTATTTTTAAAAAAAATCACGTCTTCTATTTCTCACTTATCACTCTCTTAATTTTCTTTCCCACTTTTTTGATTTCCATTGAGCTAACATATTTTTAGTTTTATATGGGTAAATTACAGATTTCTAGTTTTAGACATTGAGAATGACAAATTATTTCAATCACCTCAAGTTCCACCTCCTAACTGAATCAGCTGATTTCGTTTTTACCATACTAAAAACAATTTAAGATGTTATTGTAAGTCATAACTTAAACCTATTTTTCTCAAAAAAAAAAAAACATAATTATCAAAAAAAAAATTGAGATTGTAGTTTGATTTGAAGATTTGTCCATCACATAATGTAGTTAAGTCTCTTTTTATTTTAATTTTATTTAAGTTATTATCAACATTTTATTATTATATGAAACTCACTAGTTGAACTAATTGACCCACCGATTGAACTAGTAACCTAGTGACCCAGTTTCTTCACCGGGTTGATGATCGGGTCGGTTTTCAAAACTATAATTAAAATAATAGAAAGAACATTTAAATGTACTACTAATATTAATAATTATTAAAAAAATATATTTTATTATAATATTATTTAAAATATATATATTATAAAAATTAAAAAATAATATTTATTTATTTTATTATAAAAATTTGATGTTTTATAGACAATAGATTTCATACTTTTACTAATTAATATAAGTATAGTTATATAATAATAGATTATAAAATAATTAATATAAATATACTTTTTATATTTATTATAATGGAAAAAAACCAAACGATGAAAATGTCAATTTTAAGATTAAAATAAAAATAATCTATATAATAATAATAATATTAATAATAAATATAATAATAATAATAATCTTAAATTAATGCATATATCATTTAAAAATAATTATGCATATATTAGGAAGAAATATATCATCAATATAATAATAATAATAATAATAACAAATATAAATATAATATAAAAAATATAATAATAATATAATATTATAATAATAATAATATAATAATAATAATGTAATAATAATAATATAAAATATAATATAATATAATGATAATAATATAAAATATAATATAATAATAATAATAATAAATTTAATATAATAATAGTAAATATAATAATAAATAATAATAGTAATAAATATAATAAATATAATTATAATAATACATATAATAATAATATATATATAATACATATATTAAAGGTTTGATTAGATTTAAAATAAAAATAATGAAAAATATGTTAAATTATTTTAGTTTTTTTAATATTATAAAATGTTTTGATAAAAATATTTATATAACATTATTACAAAAAATAATATTATAAAAAATGATATATAAATATATATATATATATATATTATTTAATAAAAAATTCAAATTTATTTAATATTAAAAAACATATTTATCTAAATTTTAATTTTAATTAAAAAAATATTTTATTATTAATAAATATTTAAAATTTGAATAAATTCTTTTTAATATATTTAATTTAAAATTATTTGTTATATTTAATATTTATTTTTAAATAATAAAAAGTTTTAATTTTTATATATTAGATAAATTTTGATTAGTTTAATTATTTAAATAACATCATTATTATCTTTTTGTTTAGTTTGCTGACTCAAAACAAATTAAGATTTTTTTATTAATAAAAATAAAAATATGCATTATCATTTAAAATTAATAAAATAATTGTAATCTAACCAAAATAAAAAATTACCATTTAACAATAATAAAAATAAAATAATATAATTGTATTTCTGTCTATACATTATAATTTCAACTGAAACTTCGGTTCTCATTTATAACAGCATCCTAAATTAGTTTATTCGGTTGAAATGGCCATCTACTTATTCGGTTGAAATGGCCATCTACATTTAAAAATAAAAATATGCATTATCATTTAAAATTAATAAAATAATTGTAATCTAACCAAAATAAAAAATTACCATTTAACAATAATAAAAATAAAATAATATAATTGTATTTCTGTCTATACATTATAATTTCAACTGAAACTTCGGTTCTCATTTATAACAGCATCCTAAATTAGTTTATTCGGTTGAAATGGCCATCTACTTATTCGGTTGAAATGGCCATCTACATGGCTAGTTATTTCTCATCCTCCAAGATCATGAGTTCGTGGGGAAAAGATACGACTAGGGACCCTACTGGGAATATGGCCATGTAGCTAGTGGTTTCTCATCCTACAAGATCATGAGTACACTACTGGGAATATGGGAATATGTCTGCACAATTTGAAAATGTACATTCATAATCAACATTAAAAGATGTTTATGTCTATATTCAAAATAGTGTTTGCACTCGGTTACATTAATAAATGATAAAGTGTACGTGTTCATATTCTTAATTTATAATTTAACCAATTAAAAATTAAAAAATCTTCTAAAATAATCACTATTTTAATAAATGATCTCATAAGTTTTCTGAATTAAAAATGTATTTTGACATAAGGTTAATCACTATTTTAATAAAGAATTACACTTAAGTTTGTGTGATGTTGGTTATTTAAGATATTTTATAAATGTTTTTAAAAATAAATATTTAGATGTAAAAGTTTATATTTAAATTTTATAAAGAGAAATTAAAATATTTTATTATTTTGATAGATTAATTAAGTGATTTAATTGTTAAAAAAAAGATAAAAATTAAAAATTTCAAAATAATCCATATTAAACTATCTTAAAGATATCAATTTAGTCAAAATAGTTGGCATAAATTAATAAAATAAAAAATCTGTCAGAGTTTAATTTTAAGAAAATATTAATTATATATAATTAAATTTAATTTTAAAAATATTTATTTAAATATTAAATAATAATAATAATAATAAATATCACTATAAAAAATATTTATTTAAATACATAATAAAAAAATTTAATCTATAAATATAAATTTATTTATTTTTAATATAAAATTAAAATTATTTATATACTAGTAAATTTTATAATAATAAATTTAAAATGGAGTTTAAATATTTAAAAAGTTTACTTAAATTTTGATTTTTTTTTTTAAATAGTAAAAATTTTAAAATTAATTTGAGATTTTAAAAGTTTTGCAAGACACTAAAATATGTTTAATCTTTAGATTATTTAGGAGGATTTTACTAAATTTTAAAAACATAAAATTGTCTAAATTAGTTTATTTTTTGGAATTTACAAAAACTCATACATCACATTCTAACTTCAATTTTGTTGCAGAGTGACCTCAACTTCCATTTTCATTTAGAGTTTAAGTTAATTAATGTCTAGATCTAAAATTTAAAAACCAAACTTAAACTACCTTATTGGGTATTTAAAACCCAAATAACTTAATTTTTAATCTAACAATTTCTTAGAAACTTTTTTTATTTTTCTAAAAACACAACTATCTTCTCTTCATTCTCTTTATCAATCAAATTTCAATCTATTCATTGACCAAACTTATAAAAATATTATTATTATTAAAAAATAATAAATTTATTAAATTAAATTAACTTCAAAAACTAATTTTTTCTAAAAACATATCAAACAAATTATAATATTTTTATTTATTTTTAAAACCAGATATTATCTCCAAACCAACTTAGAATTTTTTTTTTCAAGTCAACTTGGAATAGTGTAGTTAGAAAAACATAAAAAATTGAGTGCATATAAATGTAAAATAGTAATAATTAATTATCTTTTTCATAAACTTAATGATATAAAAGAATAATTTAATGATTAAAAATATTTCATTTTTCACTGGTTAGACAGTTTTATGATGTTTTCTTTTTGCAAACACACAGCTCATTTGTGTTTTATTTCTATGCATTTTGATGTTCTCCCTATTTGAAAAAAAAAGAGACCTTTTTTCATTGTTCAATCGTTAATATATAATTCAATATTTCTCAACAAAAAAGTCACCAAAGTAGGGTAACACTTTGGATCATTTGCTTTGGCCCATTCAACACGTGGTTGATTTATGTTCATGTTCTTTGTTGGCTGATCCCATACACAAAATGAACATAATAATATATATGAGCTATGGTTTCTTAGATTCAAAGTAAGCAAACAACAATGGCCGATGCAGCTATAATCAACTGTTTGATTTCAAACATGTTGTCACTTGTTGAGGACGAGTTATCTTTTCTATGGTGCTTCAAGAACCAGATTCTAAAGTTATCCAGCACTTTATCATGCATCAACGCCGTACTAAAAGATGCAGATCGAAGGAGACTCAAGGAGAAAGATGACCAAATGAAAGATTGGTTGCGAAAGCTCAAAGATGTAGCATACGAGGTTCGGGACATCATAGATGAGTGCACCACCGAACAAATTCGCCATCAAGTCAAAAGTCGTAACGCCTCCTCTTCATCTTCGAGGCAAGTAATCAATTCAATCTTAACTCCCTTTAGTGATACTTTGATACGTCTTAAGATCAATCATAAAATTAAGGATGTTCAAGAGAAACTAGACCAGGTCTCGTTTGAACGAGAAAAGTTACATTTACGTGAAACAAGGGAGGATGAAGGAAAAACAGAGTATAGTGTTGGTAGATCGCGTGAAACTATGTCTATTTTGACCGAGAGTTGTATTTACGGGAGAGATGATGAGTTAAAACAGATTGTTGATATTTTAGTTGAGGAAACTAATGCTGCTAGAAATTTATCAATTCTTCCCATAGTTGGGATCGGAGGGTTGGGTAAAACCACACTTGCCCAAATGATCTTCAACGACGAACAAGTGTTGAAGCATTTCAATCCTAGATTTTGGGTGTGTGTCTCCGAGGAATTTGATATAAATCAAGTTCTCAAAGCCATTATTGAAAACGAAACAAGAGGAGCTTTGAGCATCTCATTCCTAGAAAATTTGCAGATGAAAGTTAGAGATATATTGAAAGGAAAAAGATATTTGATTGTGTTAGACGATGTTTGGAACGAAAATCAATCGAAATGGGATGACCTGAAGGATATATTGAACTGTGGATCAGAAGGTGCTTTCATCTTGACAACAACTCGTAAATTAAAGGTGGCCGAAATAATGAGAACGGCCGAGCCAATTCATTTATCATCGCTCTCTAACGATGACAGTTGGCTACTATTCAAAGAACGCGCCTTTATGAATGGAATACCGCAAAATCCAAACCTTATTGACATAGGAAGAGAAATAGCTAGAAAATGTAAAGGTGTTCCTTTAGTGGCAAAAACATTGGGCAGTCAATTGAAGTTCAAGATGGGATCCAAAGAATGGTGCAGAATAAGAGATAATGGAATATGGGAGCAATCACTCGAGAACAATTCTATTTTGCCTATTCTCAAGTTGAGTTACTTTGATCTCCCTTATGAATTGAGAAGATGCTTCGCCTATTGTGCTATATTTCCAAAGGACACTAACATTAAAAAACAAAGACTGATTCAATTTTGGATGGCTCATGATTTAGTTCCAACAATTGATAACCTAGAGCTAGAAGATGTTGGAAATATGATCTGGAATGAGTTGTTCTTGAGATCCTTTTTTGAAGAGAGTACAATAGAACAAGTGTCATATCTTGGACAACTTCATACTGATACGTGTAAGATGCATGATCTTATGCACGATCTTGCCCTATCTATTATGGAAGATGAATGTTATATAATGGAAGCCACCTCGAGCAATGTTTTCAAGAAAGGAATTCGTCACATAACTGTGTGTAATGATTTTAGCAAGACAACAACTAATAACTTTCTTGAACAAATTGGTAGTGCTAAAGGCTTGCAATCAATAATACTATGCGAAGGATTTGTTAATAATCAGAAGCTCGCAAATGTAAACATGTTTGATCTCTTGAAGCAATCTCCATCTTTACGTGTCCTTGAAACAATCGACGCAAAGAGGGCAAATCAAGTTTTGGGTTGTGTAGGATATCTAAAGCATCTTAGATATTTAAACCTTTCAAGAACCGAGATAACAACAATACCCAATTCTATTTGTAGGCTTTGGAACTTACAGACCTTGAACCTCAATAATTGTTACAATCTCGTAAGATTGCCAAAGAACATGAAAGATTTGATTAGCCTCCGACATCTTTATCTAATGTATTGCAATCAAATAAAAAGCATGCCTCCCAAGATGGGGCAATTGACACGTCTACAGACGTTAAGCTTGTTTGTGATAGGTAAGGAAAGAGATTGTCAAGTAGATCAACTGAAAGAACTGGATCTCAGAGGATATTTAAGAATCATGAACCTTGAAAGAATTAGTGATATAACAGTTGCTACAGGAGTAAATCTAGATAAAAGGTTGAATCTTCGAAATTTAGAGTTACATTGGGAATATGATGAAGAGGAAGACAAAGATAAACATGATGTTGTAGCTGAAGCTTTGAAAGGGCCAATAAGCCTTGAGAACTTGAGAATGACTGGTTACAAAGGTGTGAATCTTCCTAAATGGTTGGGGAAGCTTCATTCATTAAGATATCTTTTCCTTTCGGAGATGGAAAATATTGAGCACATATTTGTTAGTGAAAGTGGCAATGACAATGGAGTATTATTACCAAAGCTAGAGATGTTTCACATAAAAAACATGATGAATTTGAGGGATTTAGTGTCTCCTACAACAACAGAAAGAATATTAACAGTATTCCCAAGTCTCTTTGAACTTTCAATAGCTAAATGTCCAAAACTAAAATCATTGTCGAATCTCAAATCACTAAAGGTTTTAATTATCCATGGTGATGGTTGTGATGAGTTGTTATATAACATCTCAAATCTTAGCGGTCTTGTTGAGCTCTTCCTTTTTGGATTCAAAACAAGTGTTTCATTTCCAGAGGGAATGTTTCAGAACCATTATGCTACTCTCAAGACTCTCCAAATAAGACAGTGTGATCTACTTGAAGAGCCTCCTCTACAGTTATCATCAACACTAGGGTCATTCCTATCTCTTCGAGAATTGGAAATTTGGGCTTGCCCCAAGTTAAGTCATTTGTTTGATGAAGAAATGGTAAGACTCACTTCACTAGAGAAGTTAATGATTTGGGATTGTCACAATCTAGTGTCTCTTTCAAGAGGAGGAGTCACGAGAATGGACTCTCTGAAGCATCTAATATTGAAGGACTGCCCTAACTTGATGCTATCGTTGGAAGAATGGGAAAACATCATTTCAGTTGAGTGTTTGTCCATCTATGATTGCCCTATGTTGGTGCCATTGATAGAGGCGGATTACATTATCCCGCTGATCCGCTCCCATCAAGCAAGAATTGGACGTGACTTCAAAGTAGATTTCTTAAAGTAAGAATAGCTCATCAACTGCATCTTAGTCTGTATGTCTCTCTCACTCTCATGTTAAAGTTATTGCTATTTCGATGATGACAATGATGTTATATACTAACCTTTCCATGCCTTTTTTTTCAGACTAAGTTCGGTTCTCAAATGAAGTCAATATCTCCATCATCATCCAACAACTAAAAGCAGAGGTTATTATCTAGCTCTTCTGGCCCATCAATTAGAAATTGTTAGAAGTATTGATGATAATTTCTCTACAACTTGTTGAAAATCTCTTTTTTTTTCTTACAGAAAAACCTAATATTGCAAGGAAAAATAGAATAGCAATGATCCTAAGATCTGTACCAGACATTATCTTTCACCCTGAACTATCCTATCACTGATCTCAAAATGGCAGATGAAAACGATTTGAAATATGGAAATATACTAATGATTCTTTAAAAGAAAAGAGTTACTTACTCCAAGAGGTTCATATAATAAATGCAGGTCTTCATAATCAACGCTTTGATTAGTGGAAAAACAATGCACGAAATTAAAGAGTAAAGACGAAGGAACCTTTCAGATTCACTGATTGTTCTTCCACTGTTCCAATCGTCCTTCTCCATCGCTTCCCAAACTCTTAGTTTGTCTTCATTTGATTCTGTAAATTATATCATATGATTCATATCTTTATTATGTTATAAATCAAGAACAGTATAAGTAAGTGATTGTAAGCAACTCGTGATTCAGGCAAAATCATGATAAATTCAATCTTCTTTCTTGCCTAAATCGCGCTAGTATAAAGAAAGATGTAAATTTTAGTAAAAATGTACAGGACATGAAACAAGTTGAAGATTATTTATATGCTTCTCCCAACCGTTTTACAAGAAAGAGAGCTTTTGACAGTGTAATTCTAGTTGTTATGCATGCTGCATGATCCACTGCATTATGTCTTTACGAATGACGCCCTCCTCTAAACCCACTCTTCTTCTCCCAATACTCAAGAACCTCTGCTGAATCACGACCCCGGATGGCCTCATCATTGTCTTCTCAAACGGTCTCGACCAAACATTTCCAGATGCAGTAAAAAGATTCCTACCAGAATGACTGTCACCATTAGTTCCATATCTTCTCAGGCCACCACCAGTAGTGTTGTGGGGAGAAGACGATTTAGGTAACTTGTTTGTCGTGTCAGACTTGATATTGGTTTTTGTCATCTCACCACTAGCGGCAGGAGATTGCTCGGCGGCGGCGGCGGTGGTGGTGGTGGTGGGGTGACCGCAGCGTATCTGAGCTGACGGTTTCATCTTGTCAAGCCACCTCAGAATCCAGTTGCCAAAATTCCGACCAACTTCAATATCTCTTTCCTGTATGTTTTTGTGAAATCTCAACGCTACATCAAACGCAGCTCGTGTCTTCCTGTAAAAATCAAAAGAAATCTGAAGTTCGCTGGATAATGAGTTGAATTGATTGCAGCAGCAGCAGCAGCAGGAGGTTATTATAATTTACTTTCAATGAGTTGAATTGATTGTTATTGAAATCGCAATGATAAATTTACAAAAGAAGAGAAAAACTCGACGGAATCCAGATAAACACAGATGAAAAGGGAATTGAAGATTTACCCGCGAACGAAGTTGCGGATCTTAGGGTGCTTAGGGGTGATAAGACGACGCTGAATCTTGAGAGCCAACCTATAAGTTCGCTTCAAACCTAGAAAATATGCAGTTCCAAGAGTGATCTCCCAAAGAACCATTTTTTAATTTCAATCCAACTTTCCTTTTCTCGATCTTTTCTATTTCTCCGATGATAACTGCATCATCATCATCGTAGGGGCACCGACATATGCCCGACAGAACCGCCACAACACTCATCACCACCGTTCTTTTTTTTATATACAATTCCATTTTTCTTGGGCCTAATTGGGCCTTTCTTAACATCGAACATAATAATAACATAATTTAAAACTTAGGTTTTTTTAAAGTCTTTAATGGACAACTTAAAATTATTTGTTTATATTTATTTATGAGGAGTGATAGAGAAATGGAATTTCGTGAGGGAATGACTTGTCATCACATTTATTAGTTGGAAAATGTAAAAGTGGGAGTAAAGAGAGAAATTATTTGACTTTTTCAACAAATAAAATTATGCCAAGTCATTTCCTCACCAAATTCCCTCAAATCATTTCTCTTTATTTATATGCATAGTAACACATATTATCATAATCATTTAAACTAATATGAATATACAAAAATGAATTAGAATGCTTCCAAATATATATTAAATGATTTGTTTTTATTTTTGTCATGACAAAGAAGTGTGTAACAGAATTGGTGACATTGTCTTATTGAGACTACCCTAACAATCAGTTCAGATGTTCTGCTACCGATTGTCGTGTTCCCCTGTGGCGCACCAATCAGATTGCAGCATTATTAATTTAATAATAAATCAATCTGGGCAGGAGACGGAGGGAGGGAGAATCCGGAATCCGGGTTTAGGCCCGGGTTCACACCAGACGCCGTTAACGGAAGCGCCCGTTAACGCCAGGAAATAATATAATATTCAGATAATACCCAGATAAGATATCTTCGCTCTGATCTACACGCCCATTGAAATGACCCTCATGTAAACCCCCCATACCCAACCATGAGAAGACCGTCTGCCGTTCATGAAAATACACTTACACGTCCATGTAATGACCGAATTGACATGCATATTATATTTACGTTTATTAAATATTAATTTAATTTATTAAATAACACAGGCAGCGATATAATATTCGCTTCAAGTAATTCAATCTTTTATTTTCTTGGATTTTTTATTTACTTTTTTTATTTAATTTTTTTTTGCCTCGAGACTCGCTGGAGCGAAGATATATTTGCTTCAATTAATTTTAATAAAAACCCCATGTAAATCCCCCCTACCCACACATGTAAAGACCGCTTGACTACCATGTAAAGACACTTACCCGTTTATGTGAACACCAAAATGACATGGATTTTATATTTCCGTTTATTAAATATGAATTCAATTAATTGAGGATGACATGCAGAAACCGAACAAATCTTCGCCTCAATTACCGGATTTTTTTTTTTTTTGTATTTATTTTTTTTTTTGCCGGAGACATTCATGAGCGAAGATATATTTGCTTGAATTAATTCTAATAAAAACATCATGTAAAACCCCCATACCCACCCGTGAGAAGACCGCTTGCCTACCATGTAAACACATTTACCCGTCTATGTAAAGACCAAACTGACATGGAATTTATATTTCCATGTATTAAATATTAATTCAATTAATTGAAGATGACATGCAGCAACCGAACAAATCTTCGCCTCACTTACCAGGCTATTTTTTATTTTTTATTTTTTTCCGTTTATTAATAAATGTTAATGTAATTAAATTAAATTGACAATCAGTAAACGACCAAATATTCGCTTGAATTATGTTTTTCGAGTAGATGATTGAAAGCGAAGATTTCTTATTTTCAAATAATTTTATCCTCACGTTCATGTAAAACCACCTCCCCTCCAATGAGAAGCCAACTTGCCTGTAATGTAAATTCACTTACCCGTGCATTTACATTCCGCGAATAAATCTTCGCTTCGATGAATAGTTTTTACTTTGCATTTATTTTTATTATTTTTTTAAGAAGTTACGATATCGAACGAATATTTATTCGCTTCCATGACTAGTTGATATAATTTCAATTTCCCGCTACAAGCCGACTCTCCCTCAATTTCATTTTCATAAGCAACTGTTCATATTCTTCTCTCTCTATCTCCCGGCGATAATCCAAACACTGAACGTCGAACCCTAGATATTTCGTTTATACTACAAGGATATCTTCTGAACATGTCGGGTAACCAAGGCAAGAACATGGAAGTGGATCATCCCATCGACTCCCGAGAGGTCGTCTTGCAAGTTTGTAGGAGCATAAACGAAAACGAAACTGCACCCACTCCGGCATCCAACGTCAATCCCAGCACTAAACCAGAGAGGTATGTTGATCTTATTGTGTTTATACTAATTTTACACATGTTTATTCAATTTATTTCGTATAATACTGATTTATGCTATCCCACCAAAATTAATGACTTGTAGGACCTATGAAAGGAAGAGGAAGAGAAATCCGAAGACGAATACTAAGTCTTCATCGACTGCTGAATCAGTTTCCACAGTTGCTGTCGAAGCTACTGATGTTGCTGCAGGTACTGATGATATTTTACCACCACCTTTCCCCCTAAAAAAAAAACCAAATGTTATTCCTACCTCCAATCCAACAGTCGATGAAGAGTTACCAGAACCACCCCCAGAAACCACTAATATTTCTCCGTCTACTACCCCATTCGATGAAGAGTTTCCCCCCTCTCCCCAAAAAACCAAAACCCGCCAGAAACGTAAAGTGACATTTCTAACCAGATCATCACCTCATGGCCTCGCTCAACTCATTCCTCAATTGAGCGTAGAACAGAGGGAAGCCGTTAAGGAAATCGGGTTTGGTTCTCTTCTTACAATGGGCGTCTCCAAGTGCCTTGCTCATTTTTCCAAACATGTAATCCAATCTTTTGACCCGGATAAGAGTTCTCTGGTATTGGCCAACGGTGATGAGATCCGTATCGATGAAGATCTCGTACAGCTCGTGATGAACCTCCCTAGAGGCTCAATGAACGTAGTCGAGTCCGTTGGGTTGGACAAGACTAAGGACCCTGCTTATTTTAATTTCTTGAGGGATTGGAAGACCAGATGGACCGGGGAAGACTCCAAAGCTCCCGAAACACTTTCTATGATCCCCAAGATATTAAGTAACACAAGTGCAGACAACGATTTCAAAATAGACTTCGTTGTCTTTGTTGTCTCTAGTTTTTTATGTCCTGTTCAAAATTCACGAGCCAGGTAAACATGTATTCAAACCTCTTATATATCTAATTGTATTTTTGAATACTGACAAATGTATTTTTTTCATTTCAGGTTCAAAATTCTCAAATCCTTAATGGAGGTTGATAACATAAAGGAACTGAACTGGTGCCACTTTACACTACAACGATTGGTTGACAGTGTAAGAAGTTGGAAAGAAAAAGCAAGTAAAAATAAAAATCCATATTTCGATGGACCTATAACCCTTTTATCGGTAAGTATTGTTGCCTCTCTTATATATGATTTATAGATATGTAATATTTTCTAACATGTCTCCCACTCCTTTACTCCAGATTTGCTACCTAGATGGTGTTTTTGTGGAAGGTGAACGTATCCCCTACGAAAGAAAATTTCCAATCATCTCCTGTTGGGATGACGTCAGCGTGTTGGAGTTTACCAACTTAGAAGGTCGTGCCGGTGGTTTTGGGCTTGGCAGGGCAAGGGCGCGCCTAGCAGTTAGACAACCCGAGAATCCAGTTGACTCGGTTGAAGTAAAAGAAGACGATAATGAGGTATGTGGAAACAATAAATTGACTCCCATTGTTATTTATTATCCTGTTTTCAAGATTAATGAAGTATGTTTTTCATAATGTACAGTTGTTGACATCCAAAATCCTGCAAACTTTTAAAGATACAGCCCAACAGCTGAATTACCTATCAGGGGAGTTGGAGAAACGCAACATCGATCCGAAGCCCTTTTTTGAGGCCGGTTTCCTGAACCTCAGAGAGTCTGAAGGCTTCATGAAACACTTGAAGGTGGTGATCGATGGTCCGGTTCATGTAGGTGTGGAAGATCCTACAAGGGATGCACTTGGGGACACTTTACAGTGTGCGGGCTTGAAAGTCAATAGTCCCCGGGTTGATTACACATGTCGGACTGCAGTGGATGACCATGCAGTGGATGACCATGCAGACCATCAACCAGCACTGGCTGAACTGAATGATTTTGAGGATTCAGTGATGTCAAATTAAGAAAATCCATCCGATCACGAAGAACAGAATGATCTCGATGTTGCCGTTGTGCACAATGATGCTCCGTCACCACCTCTTCAACCGCAATCTGTTGAGGATGTACGTGAGGACATTTTAGATGAATCAGTCCTTGTTGAACCGGAAGATGTAGAGGCTGTATTTCATCACAGTCAAGCCAAGTCACCCCCTCCTCAGCAGGACGAACATGAGGATTCATTTCTGCCCAACAAAGATGACTCACCCATTGTTGAACCAACTGATCATGAGGGTGAATGCAAGGAACCGGATGGGGCACACAAAGTGCAGACAACCACTGTTGAAGACGATGATCAGGTTGAAGTGAAGGAACAGGTTGATGAACCAAAATCTCCGCCTGAAAATCCAAATGATCAGGGGGCAGGGAAGGAAAATGTTGAGGAACCCCTAGCTCAGTCTGTTGCACCAAGTGATCATGGTGAAGGCAAGCAACAGGTTGAGGTACCCAAATCTCATCATTTTGAACAAAATGATCATGGTGCAGGGAAGGAAAATGTTGAGGAACCCCAAGGTCAGTCTGTTGCACCAACTGATCATGGTGATGGCCAGCAACAGGTTGAGGCTTCTAAGGCCGTTGAATCTTCTGAAGATGAAGATGAAGGTGATGGGGGGGGACGCATCAACATTAAAGAATATCCTAAGAGGAAGATCTCAAAAATTCCTGTGCACCTTCGATCCCCCTACATGCAACAGGTTGCTGATATGTTGGACCACAAAATAACCAACAAGGAGCAGAGATTAGCCGATTTTGTGTTTGATGAAGACCTGCCTCCAACGTAAGTTAGTTCTCATTTTTTTATAATTTTTAAAAATGAAATTATTTAGTTATGGTCTTCTAAATGAATGTATTTTTCAGTGACGTTCTGTACGAAGGTGCACCTGGTAATATTACCCGTCAATTACTTCGTTCAATGCAAATGGGTCGCGAAATTTCGAGCGAAGTGATTGACGCTTGGTCCATAATTGTGCACTTCAAATGCCGTAGGTTGCCAAGGCATGAACCAAGAATAATTTGTTTCTCATCATGTTCACATGTAAGTGCATGAACTGCTTTTTTTTTGCTATGTATCCTTCAATGTTCATGACTTTGATGCTCTGCCCTTATTTTGCAGGTTAATATGGAGCATGATGCCACCTTATTTTCCCAATCCATTGAAGAAGACATGAGGAACTACCAAATCACAAAAGAAGACCTCATCTTCGCTGACGTGGTCTGTACATATCCCTCAATTCCAAGTAAAGAATATGCAATAAAGTAATAAATGTTTGTGTTCTTTTTGCAGATATTCCTACCCGTTGTCTTTTCCCGACATTTCTTCCTTGTTTGTGTGAATATTAAGGACTCCAAAATCGTTGTACTTGACAACTCCGGCCGTCCTCATGGAATGAAAATTTTGGACAAGTATGTCACTTTGAGTAAACAACTCGATTGTTTTGTGAAATTCTTGTTAAGTCAAGGCATGGAACGAATGGCTGCCAAGGTTAAAAAATACAGGATAACGGCCCCAAAGCTGGACTGGCAAGACAGAACAAACAAGACAGACTGCGGTGTATACTTAATGAGACATATGGAAACATATAGAGGAACGGCGAAGAATTGGTCTATTGACATCAACGAAAATAATGTAAGTGTTATACCATATCTAATTTTTAGTAGATGACATTGAACAATTTTAGATGTTCTTATACTTTCTCTTGTTCTTTTGAAGGCCGAAGAAGCTTTGAGTACGTTGAGGATTAAATATTTATACAGAATTCTTATGTCTGAGCACAATGTCAATAGGTTCAAGATAAAGACTGCAATTAGATCAAGATATTAGGGATTTTTATGTCTTACACGGAATTATACTTGTACAGTAATTCTTATGTTTACACAGGTCAATTCACATTTTTTAATGTATGGATGTTTGATATTGATTTATAACTTATAATGCAATTCAGATCTTAATGTATGGAAGGCAGTTCAGATCTTAATGTATGGAGTTATAATGTATTGATGTTTGATGTGTCTTCTTGTACCGATTTTTTAAAAATCATAAACGAGGATGTTTTCTTAACCGTGTGTTTAAATATTCTTAAACGAAGATATCTTCTTATGTTCATTTTTGGTGCAATCCATATTTTGGAAATCCGAGACGAAGATATCTTCTTCACTATATGTTTTTAAATTCATAAACGAAGATATCCTCGCCACTCTACATTTTCAAAATCATAAACGAAGATATCTTCTTATTTTATTTTTTGGTTCAATCCATATTTTTAATATCCGAGACGAAGATATCTTCTTCACTGTAAATTTTGAAATTCATAAACGAAGATATCTTCTTATGTTCATTTTTTGGTTCAATCCATATTTTTAATATCCGAAACGAAGATATCTTCTTATGTTATTTTTTGGTGCAATCCATATTTTTAATATCCGAGACGAAGATATCTTCTTCACTATATGTTTGCCAATTCATAAACGAAGATATCCTCGCAACATGTAATGCACCTACCTGTGGTATGTATTGATGTCAATTCCAGAATGAAAACTCATTTATTAACTTCAACTACTGCTGTATCAAGATCATCACTCTCATACCCTCACTCTCACTCTCACTCTCACATTACACTCTCACTCCTTCCCGAATCTCTATCTACCGTTGTCTTCCCTTCATTCATTAAGCGTAAAACTCATAAGATGGATGTAGAGATGGACCCAGACATGCTGGTTTTATCGCAGCAACAACTGGAGCGATACTTAAGTCTGATCAACGATGACCCTGTCCCTTTTAGTGTCTATCATGTAGATGAGATTCTTCCTCTATTACGAATAAACGTTAACGACGGACTGATGGCCCACATGCAAAGCAGATGGGATACGGACTCTCGTTCTTTTGTTATTGGGGAAATGCACATATGCCCGACGCTAGAGGACTTTGCTTCAATCCTTAGGTGTGGTACAAATGCACTCATGATCTTGCCTGTCCATCAAGATCCTCATATGGCCGTCCACATTTGCGACAGCTTCTATGGATGTACAATGTTTGATGCTCTCTTGTTTACCCTCCAACATGGATTTCTGAATATGACAAACATAGACGAGTACATTTGGCGTGTCCAGGGAGCTGAGAGGACCATCAACCACACACAAAGCAAACTGATCATGCTTGTGGTTCTGGCTCATTTTTTTTTATGTCCGGCTGCAGGACGCCGGCCTTCGGAAAGGCTCCTACGGGTAGTTCCTGCACTGATGGGAAACGCCCCAAACCTGGCTAGCCTGGTACTTGCTGAGACATTACTTGGTCTTAACGAATTTGTTCCCGAGGAAAACAACTATTCTCGCCGTGGATCACCTTTGGTTCTATACCTCTGGTTGTTAGACAAGTTGCATTGGTTGCCCCGTCCTTCAATTCCCTACACTTCCTTTGCCAATCTACAAGTGCAAAGGGTCAATGGACTCGTGCCTCCGAATTTTATTTCGGATATTCACCCAATTAGGTTCATTGTTCCGTGGTATCTGTTTGCTGAAATGATGTACGAGATGAGGGGTTCTCCATTCATCATTTTGTTGGGCCTTCAGGGAACTACCTCCTACTGCACAAGTGTCATATACAGACAATTTGGCCTACGGAATCCCCTACCTTCAAATGGAGACAATCCTCCGGAGGACTTCATGTTTACTCCTCAACATCTTTACTTAGAGTACGCATCAATAATTGAAAATTCTTTGACGGTTTTCATCCCCAACCGATGGATCAATGCTGTGAACGAAGCCATTCAGCTATACATTCCACCCGTCATCGAACATGAGGTCGTGTCGTTGACAGGACCGATAGACGAGTCATCATCTCATGAATCAGACTAGAGCTTCATTTTTATTGTTGAACATCTATATTTTTGGTTAATCTGTGCAGTACTTATGTAAACGGATTATGGAATGTTTTTGTGTATTCATCAATATTATGAAGTTATGTTTGATTATAGTCTGAAGTTATATTTTACATTATGTATTTCGTTTATTCTGTAGTGATATAAATCGACTCATTGTCGTTAGCTTTGATTCATTCTTTGATTGCAATTTGGATGTCATGATCAATTCGAAGTATAATGTAAAACGACTGATCCGTTCATGTAAACCCCTTCGATTGATCAATCGATTGGATCTTCGCCTGTAAAACCCTTAAAAACGAAGATGATGTCGCATCCAATCTTTGAAGTTACATATTATTGTTGACACTTTCATGTCATACTGTAATGAATTGGAAAACGAAGATTCATTCGCCTGTAAGTTTCTATATGAAACAAAACATTGTTACGAAACGACATAATATTCGCTTGATCTTCATATTTCAGGTCGACCACATTCAACGGAAATGTATTGAAAATATCTTTCATCATTCAAAAAAGAAAAGAAGATTGTTTTCGTATAAAACCCTATAAAGAAATCATTTCATATCTATGGATTACTGTATGTAGCCTGTAATGACATATCAAATCGGAACAGTGTGCCGTATTGTTGTCACATCAAAAAAATTAATAAATATTGTATTTTAATGAAGTTGCAAATTATGTTTTTTTTTCAATTTTTAAGCACATGACTTCATCTAATTATATTTGAAAAGAAGCGAACATATATTCGTGTGCAGAACTAATTTGAAGCGAATAAATATTCGCTTGAATGAATTCTAGGTTGACTTACATGTGAAACGCACAACCCCTACATGAGAATACCCTTTACACCTGATGTAAGTACACCAACGCTTGTATGTGAAGACCAAAATGATGAACGAATGTGGGAGGAAATTACACGCCGCGAATAAATCTTCGCTACAAACCATTTTCCAATTTCTTTCCGTTAATCACATATAATTTTTATTTATAATCATTACACATCGAATCGGACCAAAACTTACATTTAAAATTATGGCAATGATATGATAATACTTTATTATTTTTAACAATTTCGTTATTTTATTAATGTTTAATGACATTTGCATGAAAATATAAATAACAAATAAATATTATCATTCGACGTACAAATTTTCATTACAAGTTTCATAAACATTTCCCCGTTTCATAAACATTTGTACATTTTAACAATATTCATCTGCATCTCCAGCTTCAAGGCATCTCCATTGAAGCAACCACAGCGGATCTCTCACGCATAACTGGGGTCCTACACCTGTTGAGTTATCTCTTGAGATGTTTTCCATCCCAGGGAATCTCCCAAATGATACATCCCAGGGAAGCAACCACAGCAGTGTACACGAATGATCTTCATTTGATCGGTAGTTTCTACTTGAGTTACCAAGCATTCGTGTACACTGAAGATGTTTTCCACCACTTGATCTTGATTGTACAAGTTTTCCATCACAGAGAATCTCCCAAATGATACATCCCAACAAACTATATGAAAAAAACACACACTCTCAACAAAAACGCTCAATAGATATTTCATGCTGCCGACGAAGATTGTTCATGTAATCCCTACATTTATAGCAAAAAGAAAATCTGTTTTCTTCATAAATTATTTAGATCTATTGATTCAGAAAAAGTAAATTTCCCGTGATGAAATATCAAATCCGAACAGTGTGTAGTCACTTTGTCACATCATGAAAAAGTAATTTCATTCACGAAAATGTAATAACACTTAATAATATTAAAAATAATACATTATTCAATATTGTCATTCACATTATATTAGATAATAAATTATTTCAACATGAATAAACACATTTTCATGAATAATTATAAAATTATATTCAATATAATACGTAGGATGTGTTTGGTAGACAGTAGTACACTGTTATAATTATTTCAATATAATTATAAAAGTATATTTATCCCAATAGTAAAATTATAAGGGTGTTTGGTTGAACTGGTTTTATATGTATAGTAATTATTTAAATTTATTTGTAATATTTTTTAATCTTATTCTTTTAATATTAACATTAATTCTTTTTATTAAGTTTTAATTAAAGTTTAATTATTAAGCTTTTATTATTTTTAATTTAAGTTTAATTATTTTTAATATTTGTTAATCTTATTCTTTTAATATTAACATTAATCCTTTGTTTTGTCACATCGTGCAGAAATTAGATGTCATCATTGAAAAAGAGGTGTGTTTTTGTATAAAACCCTATAAAGAAATCATTTCATATCTATGGATTCAGTAAAAGTATTATGCATGTCATGACATGTCAAATCGGAACAGTGTGCAGTATTGTTGTCACATCACAAAAAGTAAGAAATAGTATATTTTAATACAGTTTCCAATTGCACAACATTTTTCTATTTTTAAACACATGCAATCATCTAATTATACAAGAAAAGAAGCGAACATATATCTGTGTTCAGTGAAACTTGCAAATTATGAGAAACTAATCTGAAGCGAATAAATATTCGCTTGAATGGATTCTAGGTTGACTTACATGTGAAACACACAACCCCTACATGAGAATACCCTTTACACCTGATGTAAGTACAACAAAGCTTGTATGTGAATACCTAAATTATGAATGAATGTGGGTGGCAAACACACTAACGCGAATAAATCTTCGCTACAAACCATTTCTCAATTTCTATCCCCTGGATCACATTTCATTTTTATTTATAATTCATTGCCGACATATTTTTGTACGTTACATCATATCTTAAACTAATCATTATACATCGAATCGGACCAGTCTTCATTATTTTAGATAGGGAACATCAATCATAATTTATATATTGTTAATTAAAAAGTTTAGGTGATGTTTGATCTTATCTTGTTACACTCATTATAGGAATCAAAAATTTATATTAAAAAATGCTGAAGACTACGGTCATAAATTAAAATATTACATTTACTATAATTAACATTATATGAAATATTAAATTATTCATACATAACAAACCTTATATTTATTACATGAGCGTCAAAGTAAAATATATACAATGTCATTTATATTCCAAAAAAAATTATAAAAAAATTTAATTGACAGCTCAATTAAAAAGGAAATTAGTACAATGAAGCGCCAAAAAAATTACCACATGTCAAGTCAACTGTCACAAAGTCTCAGACTTTGTGACGCCGGTCAGTGAATCGCTACCATCGAATCAAACGTCATTCCTTTAGATTGGATACGATCTGTTAGATTGGCAGATCGAAGATTTGTTCGCTTATTCAGCATTGAGAATCAAATAGTTGTTTCTTTTGTGGGATTTTTTTTTCAAATAATGTGAAACATGAAAGACATGTACTAAGCGAAGATATATTCGTACAGTGCGGAGTTCTGCACGAATACATCCTCGTCTATTGTCGTATGTTACTTTTCATAATGCATAATTACCTTTCACACTACAAAAGCGAATATCGCTTCGACTCGTACGAAGTTCATGAGAAACTCCTTATTCATGTTTGTGAAAACCGATACGGCCTCATGAAAATACATTCACACTAAGAGTGCACTTTGCATAGTAAAACTGTAAAACATCTGAAGCCCGAATTCGGCCGTAAGACACCCAGGTTATTCTACCATCTGACCTAGCGCTGTCGTCTCCGGCATTTCGACTACGAACCCATTTGTCTTCCGGTTAGTATCTTCGGCTCCAGCGAAAATGGTAAGAAGTATTTACGGTTGCATGCTTGTGTCTATTTCGTTTTCTTAGTTTAGGTCGTTAGAATCTAAATGTGACTTTAACATCTCAGAATCAGGATTCCGATATGCAAATAGTTCCATATACTGAATCCACGACTGAAGTGAACACACTAAGGTAATTACGCGAATGTTACAATTGTTAAAATTTGACTCTATTTGGATTAGGTAAGTAATCCAATTTGCTAATGATAATGTAGTGTTCAACAAAGGAAACGAAAACCCGATGCATCAGGCACGCCCACGACACCACTGGATATTCTGGCCAACGCGGCGAATGAAGCACTTAGTGAGAACCAGGTTCAGAAGAAAAGAAGAAGGACTCGTGACCCTGATGTCGATTTCAAGAGCAGAACCTCTCCATCGGGCCTTCATCACCTGATTAACAGGTTATCTGAAGAACAGAAGCAGGCTGTGAAGGACATCGGATTTGGTTCCCTTCTGTCACTTGGCATATCAAAATGCCCACTTCAATTCTCACGGTGCATTGTGAGTCTATTCAATCCCAGAAGGAGGAGCATCGTCCTACACAGTGGAGAGGAGATGCAGATTGATGAAGAGGATGTTCAATGTGTATTGAACATACCCAGAGGTGAATTAGTTGTGGCAGAGTGTTTAGGAAATCACACGGACGACAAGGTGTACAAGGAACATCTCACGGCGTGGAGAAGGAGATGGGGATTCGAGAACAGTGGAGGTCCTTCAACCTACCAAATGCCTGACAAAATTCTACAGAACACAGAAGGAGACAGTAACTTCAAGATGGACTTCGTGGTGTTTGTTGTATCCAGTTTTTTGTGGACATCCCAAAATCCACAGTGCAGGTAAACCCAAAGAACCTAGCATTAATTCTGTGATCTCATTTAGAACTTCAATATCATTTTACATGGCTTGAGTCACTACTTTTTTATTTTCAGATTCAAAGTACTGAAATCCCTCCAGGATGTATCTAAAATCAAAGACTACAACTGGTGCAAGTTCACGTTAGACGGGCTAGTCGACAGTGTTTATAAGTGGAAAGCAAAGAAGACATCCTATTTCCATGGACCATTAACCTTTCTTTTGGTGAGTGTAGAAATCTATTTGCTGGAGGTTGTCCATTCATAATTTTTTGATGACTTTGAACGTAACATATATTTGTTCATGCTAATGTATCAGTTGTGCTACTTGGACCGTGTGGTTGAGTTCAAGGTAAACAGTAAGATCTCAAGGAGTTTTCCTATTCTAGGATGCTGGGACGAGAAGAAGATGTACGAAAGGGTTGAGTATGAGGCTGCACAGGGGGGGTTTGGACATGGTAGGGTGGTTGCTCGCATAGCCATGCCGAATGAGCAACCACCGATGCAACAAAATGTGCAGCCAACACCACCACAAACTGGAGATGACCATCCAACTGAGCATGCTCCAATTACACAAAACCTGGCGTCATGTTTGAGGAAGGTTGCTGCCGCTGCCGAAGAATTGGCACAAGGGGCTAAATATCTGAATGAGATGCACCAGATAAACGCCATGGAACTTGTACAGTCTGCGTTTGAGCCCTTGGCCACGGTGCTAAACTCCAATGCAATCCTGAGGGAAGGCTTACAGCGGAGTCTGGACCAAAACAAAAAGCAGCAGCCCAGAGGAAGTGGCATTAACCCCCACACGGAAGCCACCACCCAAGCGAAAGGCAACACCCTTCCTACCAACAACCATGCCAACACCAATCCAACGGCCCCATCGAACAAGAACACATTCACCCCCTCCACCGAAACGAAGACAAAAGCCAACCACCCACCAACGGCCCCATCCAACAAGAGCACACTTTCTCCCAACATCCAAAAAAATATCAACGCAGACAACCAAGCCAAATCCAACACCCATCCTCTAAACACCCTAGACCACACACAACCCACCCTCACACCAACACCCCAATCCCACAAGAACCCCCTTCCACTCAAAACAGTTACCCAAACCCCAGCCCCACCCCCTCCAATGGCACAAGCCAACGCCAACCCCCTTCCTCCAATCATAACCACACCCACTCCAGTGGCACAAGCCAAAGCCAACCCCATTCCTTCACTCAAAACCACACCCCCTCCAATGGCACAAGCCAAGCCCAAAACAAACCCCATTCCTCCACTCAAAACCACACCCCCTCCAATGGCACAAGCCAACGCCAACCCCCTTCCTCCAATCATAACCCCACCCCCTCCAGTGGCACAAGCCAAAGCCAACCCCATTCCTCCACTCAAAACCACACCCCCTCCAATGGCACAAGCCAAGCCCAAAACAAACCCCATTCCTCCACTCAAAACCATACCCCCTCCAATGGCACAAGCCAAAGCCAACCCCATTCCTCCAATCATAACCACACCCCCTCCAATGGCACAAGCCAAGCCCAAAACCAACCCCATTCCTCCACTCAAAACCACACCCCCTCCATTGGCACAAGACAAGCCTAAAGCAAACCCCATTCCTCCACTCAAAACCACACCCCCTCCATTGGCACAAGACAAGCCCTCAGCAAACCCCATTCCTCCACTCAAAACCACACCCCCTACATTGGCACAAGACAAGCCCTCAGCAAACCCCATTCCTCCACTCAAAACCACACCCCCTCCAATGGCACAAGACAAGCCCAAAGCAAACCCCATTCCTCCACTCAAAACCACAACCCCTCCAATGGCATAAGCCAAAACCAAAGCCAACCCAATTACTCCCAAAACAGAAACCAACACGAACCCCAGCACTACAACCACCCCAGCCTTGCCTCCTACCCTAATTATCCAAAAAAATGAGGAAGCAGGACCTTCAAAGGCCTTAAATGTCCAAAGAAAAGCCCCACGAAATTTGAAAACTGATTGGTTAACCGATGTCATCAAAACCGAAACCAACAAAAACTCCCCTTCTTTGGCGATAGTTAAAAAGGAACCTGAAGAATGCATCTCCAGTCTACCACAGCCACTTCAAACCGCCTCGTCATTGGAGACAGTGAAGAATGAACCTGAAGAAGGCATCTCCAGTCTACTAACGCCATTTCACACCGCCTATTCTTTGGAGATAGTAATGAATGAACCGGAAGAAGGCATCTCCAGTGTACTACCGCCACTTCAAACTGGCTCTTCTCGTCCAAACATGCGAACGACAGAATGGGTTAAAGCATTGGAATTGCCTACAGCTTTGAAAACACCACAATTCAATAAAATGTTTAGGGATGACAAGAAACTAACAAACTTTCAGAAGATTTTTGTGGGTTTCGTATTTGCTGGAGGACTTGATCCAAGGTAATGTTTGCTGCAAATGCTTAATTATTCATAAAAAATAGGAATTGCACACCATCTTGAAAAATGTTTTGCTGTTTCCATGCAGTGAAATGTTATTTATTGCGGAACACCTATGTCTACACGTGACGCGCGGGGACATGCTCACAATGGCTAATGAAACCTGGGTAGACAGTATGATTATTGATGTTTGGTCATACATTTTGCACAACCTTTGTAGGAAAAATGTCAAATCTCGTTACAAGAAGATTTTCTACACAACCGTGCTCACCGTAAGTTGTACTAGCACTGTTATTTATCAATTATGTTATTCTTGTGAGACTAAAGACTGCTGTAAACAGATTTTTCGTGAAGGTGGGATAACTACGCGAGAAAAATTCAATGACAGGTTCTGTCTAGAAGGTCGTGCTTTCCAAATTTCAAAAATGGACCTCTGGGAAGTGGACCTCGTAAGTACATCTTTGGCTGTCATACCTTATAATATCATTTACCACTCAGTTCAAATCTAATCTTTTCTAATTCTATCCACAGTTGTTTTTCCCAATCATTGATGACAGACATTTCTACCTTGTTTGCTATAACTTCATACAAAGGCAATTTCAAGTAATTGATAACCGCGAGTCACCTATGCAATCGCCCTTTGAAAGAAGATATAAGAATGCACAAATCTTGGTATGACACTACAATTAAAATTTAAAACAGTTCAATTTTGGAATTCTAGTAGCACTAAAATACATTACATAATGTTGTTTGTAATGATGTATCAGGATGACTACATTCAACAATATATGAACGACGTAGACCCCGTTCTTGCTAAAAAGTATGGCGGTTTGGAAAAGACATGTCTGAAATTGCCATGGCAGGATTCAAAGAATTACACTGACTGCGGCATTTATTGCATGAGACACATGGAGACGTATGAAGGTGAGGTGAAGGGGTGGAAAACTGGCTTTGGAGTTAAAAGAAATGTAAGGAACCAAATAAGGACATTGAGGATGGAATATTGTTGGCGTGTCATTGGCTCGGAGCTCAACAAGGCCAGGAGCGAGGTCTACAATTCCTGCCGTAAATGGATAAGTCAATGATTTAGGAACTGTATACATATTGTGTAATTAAATTTTACAAATAATTTTAGTTCACATGAGTACAATAATGTACTCATAGACAGATGGGGTAATTAAACTATTCCTATAATTGTAATGATTTATTGTTACAATAAAGAATATGTTGTGTAATTTCAATTCTAAAAAATTGTTACTTCACATCCTCACACTTAGGAACGTGTTTACATGAAGTGTTTTTTTTATGAAATTTGATTTTCAAATACTTGTTCAATTATGTGTTAAATGAATAAATTAAGTGAAATAAACATGAGCCGCATAAATATTCGCTTCAAACACCTTCTCTTCATAAAATATGTATGTGAAGCCTCTAATTTCATGAAAGAAATATGAAGAGAATAAATATTCGCCTCTAATACATATTTTCGATGAAGCGAATACATATTCGCCTCACGTTACTGATAATGTAAAGCCACCATCTCATCCATGAGAAGCGGGATGACATGTCATGTCACTGCACTTACGACGACATGTAAATACCAGTTTCAACATAAAGATCAATTTCATCAGACAAAGATGGTTAGGTTCAAGCGAAAACATCTTCGCCTCAGTATTATGTTTCATTTTCTCAATTTGCAACTAAAAGGATACTTAATATTAGTTGACTTGGGGCGAATAAATATTCGATTCATATAGGTGTTTGTAATTTTTTAGAAATGAATTAGTGTGGTCATTCATTTGGTATTTCATAAAACTTCGCATGCATACATTCGACCTTATTCTTTGTTTCAAATCCAACGTACATACAATACTATATACATATCAGATTTCACATGAAACTGGAATTCGATAGTTGAGATGACAAAAGAACAGTGAACGGAGTATTGGCGTCCATGCTGAAACTTTCGTCCCATTGTTGAGGAGTTGAGAACTGAGGAGTTGTCGTTGGCATTGCACTTGATGGCTGGAAAGGAAGATCAAATTTATTTAAAAGTATGTTATTATATGAATATTAATAACACAATTATTAGTAAAGAAGGGTAAGTCAGCAATTTCATACCGGAATATGTGATTCACTAGTTATTCTTGTTGATTTTCGTTTTCTTGAGTTCTTCTCCAGTCCACCTTTCCTTCTCTTACCCGACTTTGTTGGCTTCTTAGTTTTCATTCCTTTTGCTTGCACAGGGGCACCCTCGGCCGAACGTGATAAACCGGTTGGTGGAGTTTGCATATTTAAACTCTCCTGCAATTTTTTATCCACAAACGTGCACTGGCTCAGCATGATTTCTTTGACATGATTGTAAGTGTCATCTCTTTCGGCTGCCTTGTTAAATAAATGCATGGACAACCCACACAAATCTCTGTATCTTATGTTATGAAGCTCACTCGGATCAACATTAGTACTGTCCACGGTTGGATCAGTTCCAAATATTCCATCTTTGGCTGTTCTTGTCCACCTCTTCAATATCAACGCCGGAGGAATCTTCAACACGTCAATCGTTGTGAAAATCTTTAGGATGTGAGCACATAAAATCCCTCCAAATTCAAATTTACAGCAGCTACACTCGATATTCTTATCGTCATTCTTATGAACTGTAACTGTATGAGAGCATCTCCTAGTGTGGGGTGTTACCTTGTATTTTCTGTGTGTGTCAACATCCTCTAACATTTCAACACCACAATCATGCGACATAAACCATTGTTGTTCAAAGCACTTAAAGACCTCTGGGGTGTAAACTTTGCAGGCATCCTTTAAGATCAAAACTGGATAGTTAAGACTTGGTTGGCTGGTAATTGATTTGAAATCAGCCTTCAACACATCATATCTTCTTTCATCAAGTAGTCTTTCAAAGTGTTTGAAAAATTCTAAAAACTTGTGTTTGTAGGAGCAGTACCTTTTCAACATACTGTTCATACTCTCACTTCTCTGTGTTGTCGTCATATCAGCACAAAACATTTGTCGTCCATACACTAATGCCCACTTTCGCCTGATGCTAAACATGCGTTTCAACCAATCGTTGTTTTCAAGCCCGTAGTTTGTCAACATTTGATTCCAAGCTTCAACAAACTCTATCTCTTCTTCAAAATCATATATACACGAAGAAAAATCCTTAGAAAAATCTCTGAAATTATGGAACACCGAGCTAAGATGTATGGCTGCATTTTGAAATATGTGCCAAATACAGAGACGATGATTTGTTTCGGGCCATTGAGACGCCAAGGCCTTAGCCATGGCCGCGTCTTGATCTGTAAGAATGGTTTTTGGTTTTTTCCCATGCATAGCTTTGGTGAAAGTCTCAAACAACCAATCAAAAGTCATCGCAGTTTCATCGTATAATAGAGCTGCTCCAAAAAGAATTGATTGTTTGTGATGATTGACACCTACAAAAAGCGCAACTGGACGACCTTCATTATTCTTCTTGTATGTGGTGTCAAAACTGACCACGTCTCCGAAGTATGAATAATCGGACCGCATGTTGGAATCACACCAAAAAATATTCGTTATCAAATCGTCCGCATCAAGTTGAAAAGCATTATAAAAACCAGGATCATTGGATTGTTTGTTCTGCAAATACTCTAATACACCCCCTGTTTCCCCAAAATTACACTCTCTGGTTCTTTTCGTGCGCAGGTAATTTTTGTAATCCTCAGGAAGAAAACCTAGATTCTCCCTTCCACCGATTTGTTTAGACATTAGAGCATGTGATGACTTAGGAGGAATTCCCACGTTAGTGGCCATCTCGATATGTAAGCCTGCAACTGCAGAAATATTCCTATGGCATCTATACAGGTGAGTTTTCTTTGGACTTGCAAGAGGATGACTATGATCACTAATAAAATTTACCACTTGGAACTTTCCATTGTCTGCACGCTTTATCCTCAATTTCGCTTCACAACAGAACCGAGTCACAGAACGTCTACGTTTCACATAGACATCACGTTTGTCCTTTCCCCGTTCACCCTGTGCACTACAACAAAAAACTCTATCCAGTATTTTACCCTCCTTGTCTACATGTTTTGAACTGCGCCTTATACCAAATCCTATTAGTTTAGCGTATGCTAAGTAGAATACGTAGCCTTCTTCTTCACTCTCAAATTCTCTACCTAAAAGTGGAATTAAGTTGGATTCGATGTCCTCCAAAGGTTGGCCGTTTCCATCGAAATTCAATTGACGACGACAAGTAGCAGATTCGCTGTTCAGTTTGAACAAGTGGAAAATAAAGGTTTGTAGATTATTGGAAAATGAAAACAATATAAGCGAAGAATGCTTCACTTCAACAGTATGAAGAATGTAATATTAGGAGAATATAGTTTCGCTTCATAAGATATTATCTCATAATGTAGTAGTGAAGAGATCTTCGCTTACATGTGCACTACAAAAATTGGAGAAGTTAAAAAATGTTACCTTAAATCAATAATATCATTCTCGTCCATATCATTCTCGCTGATACGTATTCCTTCCTGATAATCAAAAAGAACATGACCTTTTCATGTCGATGATTCAAAAAACATAGAAAAGGTTGGGAAGAAAAGTAAAGGAGGTATAGATGACATTCAAAAACAAACCATTTTATAATTTAGGAAGACGGATTGATATTATAATGAAGTCTCCGGCGAAGGAGAGGTCGATGGTAGACAATGTAGTATAACTCCGGCGAAGAAATGGTCGTACAGTAGAGAGAGAGAAGAGTACAAAGTTGTCTAGCTTAGCAGCATGGCTTGCTGCATGCAGCATTTAATGAAACCTGTGTTAGGTGGCGGTGAGGTGACTTGTTAAAAAAATTATTTCATTTTAATAATTAAATGACAAAAATTATTATGAAATTAAATTAATAAATCAATCAATCAATCAGTAAGCGAAGATTTCTTCACATTATTGTTTTGACAATTGTTTCACAAATATTATTTTGACAGTAGTTTTAAAAAATATTAATTATTTATCAAATTTATACTTCAATTTATACAGTATTTGTTAATGTTTCAAGATTTAGTTAAATATAAGGCTGATGTTTAAAAAAAAAACAATTCGAAGAACAAAAAACATAATTCTGAAATCAAATATGACATTGAATTTTCAAGAATGCAAAATATTCAAATATTAAGTAAAAAATTAAACCAACACATGTCTATTACAAAAACAAAGGCTGCAAATCACAAGCAGCAATGGATTCTAGCAAGCTTGTGTGAGGAACACCAAACACATCCAAATATGTCTTCAGAGGATTCTCTGCCTCAAATACCCAAACAAGTTCATTAACATCGTGCCTAGACTTGTCGTATACAACTATAGTTTTGTCGTCCTCGGGCTCGACAAATGGATTCTCCATTTCTTTAGTTGTACCTCCTCCAGCAATTACAAACCCCATAAGATCAAGTTTGTAAGCCGGGATGAATTCCCCTGCAAATATGAAGGTGTAACTGTCGAAGAGTTTGGGCAGCTGAAAGAAAATACAATACATTATTAGTAATGATGGACAATTGAATATCATATGGAGGAGGGAATAAGACAAAACTTACATTGTTCAAATAACGCATTCTGCCAGCTCTTGGACCGCCCACAGTCCCATGATTATCTCGCTGCACCTCGTATGGTTCCTCGTCCACGTAACAGTTAAATCTGATTGATGATTTTATCCCTGTATAAAAGCAATAGGTGTTTTTAGTTTCATATATGTGAAAATGAATATTGAGTTAACAGTAAAGGGTTAAGAATAACAGAGTCTCACAATCAATGGTAAGGACCCAACTCCCGTTCAATATGCCCTTCAATACTTTGATAGTGCGACCGCATCCACCATTAGAATCGGTGGATGCTATGACGTGGGTAACATCGTCTCGCCACCTCATTGACACCGTGGCACCACATGTGTTAGCATATTGTTGCATCAAGTGCTGTTTAAGAACAATCATAAATATTTCAGTTAAACAGGATGAAAACTTAAACAATATGGAAAAAAAAAAGGGAGAAATGTAACGAAGAGTACTATCTCTTCACTTGTTAATTGATTTGGGCATAAAATCCAATCTTTGCCAAAGTTTTGGACGGATGCTGAGGCAGCCTGCACGTGCATGAAAAAAAAAACGGTCTTTGTGAGTATGTACTAGGGTTTCAGGGAAATAATATCACAAAACACAACACTAGGTAAGTTTTCCTAAATAACATTGATTTACAGTCAAGGTAACATTTTGAGAGTAGGGTTTCCAAAAGATTAAAGAGACAACAACATCACATAACAGAATCTAGTGTAGTAGTTCCATAATCCTAAATATTAAAAGCTACTAGTCAGGAATACGTACCATTGTGGAGTCGTGAAGATGTGGATTCAGGTTCGGTCGACGGGGAGCCGGTTACGAATCGCCGTGAAAAGGAGGCAGGAAGAGATAGAGATGAATCGGGCGGAAATGATAATAAAATAATCATATTAGGGGGTATATATATTCATGTAACCGGGGCGAACATGTCTTCTTCCGAAAAGCGACTATTCATTCCATGTAACATGACACAGGGACTAGGGGCGAATAAGTGTTCTCTCGAGAAGGGACTATTCAATCCATTTTACATGGAACATGGTCTAGGCGAACAAATGTTCTTTTCCAGCGAAAAAATTGAAATAAAGAAAAAAAAGTAATGAATTAATTGAAGCAAATATATCTTCGCTCCAGAGAGTCTCCAGGCAAAAAAAAAGAAATAAAAAAAAAATAGGAAAAAAAAACTAGCCGGTAATTGAGGCGAAGATTTGTTCGGTTGCTGTATGTCATCTTCAATTAATTGAATTAATATTTAATAAACGGAAATATAAAATCCATGTAATTTTGGTGTTCACATAAACGGGTAAGTGTCTTTACATGGTAGTCAAGCGGTCTTCTCATGGGTGGGTAGGGGGGTTTTACATGAGGTTTTTATTAGAATGAATTGAAGCAAATATATCTTCGCTCCAGAGAGTCTCCAGGCAAAAAAAAAGAAATAAAAAAAAATAGGAAAAAAAAACTAGCCGGTAATTGAGGCGAAGATTTGTTCGGTTGCTGCATGTCATCTTCAATTAATTGAATTAATATTTAATAAACGGAAATATAAAATCCATGTAATTTTGGTGTTCACATAAACGGGTAAGTGTCTTTACATGGTAGTCAAGCGGTCTTCTCATGGGTGGGTAGGGGGGTTTTACATGAGGTTTTTATTAGAATGAATTGAAGCAAATATATCTTCGCTCCAGAGAGTCTCCAGGCAAAAAAAAAAAATAAAAAAAAAATATGAAAAAAAACCTAGCCCGTAATTGAGGCGAAGATTTGTTCGGTTGCTGCATGTCATCTTCAATTAATTGAATTAATATTTAATAAACGGAAATATAAAATCCATGTAATTTTGGTCTTCACATAGACGGGTAAGTGTCTTTACATGGTAGTCAAGCGGTCTTCTCATGGGTGGGTAGGTGGGTTTTACATGAGGTTTTTATTAGAATGAATTGAAGCAAATATATCTTCGCTCCAGAGAGTCTCGAGGCAAAAAAAATGAAATAAAAAAAATAAAAAAAAAAATCCAAGAAAATAAAAGATTGAATTACTTGAAGCGAATATTATATCGCTGCCTGTGTTATTTAATAAATTAAATTAATATTTAAAAAACGTAAATATAATATGACTGTCAATTCGGTCTTTACATGGACGTGTAAGTGTATTTTCATGAACGGCAGGCGTTCTTCTCATGGGTGGGTATGCGGGGTTTACATGAGGGTCATGGCAACGGGCGTGTAGATCAGAGCGAAGATATCTTATCTGGGTATTATCTGAATATTATATTATTTCCTGGCGTTAACGGGCGCTTCCGTTAACGGCGTCTTGTGTGAACCCGGGCCTAAACCCGGATTCCGGATTCTCCCTCCCTCCGTCTCCTGCCCAGATTGATTTATTATTAAATTAATAATGCTGCAATCTGATTGGTGCGCCACAGGGGAACACGGCAATCGGTAGCAGAAGATCTGAACTACCTAACAATAGGGGACTAGGGGTTGTTGTATAGGACAAAGGGTTGGAGAGATAATAGGGAATATTCATTACAATATTATTTTTCATTAATAAACAAATGTGGCAATGTAGAAGAAAAAGATAATAACAATAAGATGCTCAATAACAAATGTGATTGCACTAATTGGGGTAGTGTGGGGGCAATATTGATTATCAATAATGATTAAGTCGGGGCTTATTCCCTTAACTGTTAAACACAAAATAGTTCAAATTAATTTGAAGTTATCAAATTATAATATTAGATTTTGTTATCCAAGCAAGTAATTTTTTTTTATAAAACTATATATTTATTTAATCCACTCTAGACATTTACTTTTTTCTCATAATCCATTTATTATTACCTCATTTGAACCAAAAGATTATTTTATTATTATTATTATTATTATTGAATTTAAGTTATGGTATTTTAGTTTGATTTATAGTAGCATACTAAGTATTAGTAAGCTCATTTGTAAGCACACCATTTGATGCAAGTCTTTTGGAAATTTTCAGTAATAGAATGTATACCAGTGAACACAAAAATTAAATTCAAGAAAGAATATCTATGTAGGAGTTCAGGTGGGTTGAAGTATATCTCGAATTTTTTTTACGGTTAAAATGTGATATTACCCTTAATTTAAAAAAAATTAATATAATTCATTATTTTGTTTATTCAATTATTAAAAAATGGTAAAATTTACCTTTATTAACTCGTTTTATCTAATTTTTTTTAATATTTATTTAAACTTATCCTAATTTTTTTTAAACCCACCTCACTCTACCATTTGGGTGTCCCTACTATTAAAAAAAAAAAAACTACTAATAATAATATAAAAAAATCGAAATCTATGCCCTTGTTCTTCTTCTTAGATGCTCCCCATTTGGATTCTTAGCTTTAGGAACAAGCTAATTCATTGAATTTGTTCATAGCTTATCTTTTCTAGTTATGGGTTATTAAACTAAAATAAAAAGAGGTCCTAGATTGAAACAAGTATTAATAGATGACAAGTGTGAAAACAGGTGTAGAAAATAGTAACAGTTGATACTAAGATATAATATAATATATTGAATGGATTACTTAATGATCAATTCATCCAATATTATTATAATTAATATTTGACAGAAGCCGTTGGGAAGGGTAAATAAGGAAAGCCAAATAAAAAGAATAGTGAACATAAAGCTTAACGATAACGCCAAGATACTGAAGTCCCTCTTTATCTCTCTCTCTCTCTCTCCTCATCTCTCTCAGTGTCAAAATGCAGAGGCAGTCTCTCGGCTCACCGGTGGCGAAGCTCCATCTCCATGCCAATGGAGGAGGAGTAACGGAAGGAAGTCCTGTCAAAGAAGACCAGAAGCGAAAGGATATAATATCGTGTTTGCTTACCGCCGACGAGGACGAGAATAAATCGCAAAAGCTTCACAAGCCGTCGACAACTAAGCCGGAGAAGTTCATACATCTGATTCCTCTTCTCACCGTCATATGCTTTCTCGTTCTTTATCTTTCCTCTCATGATCCATCTCAAAAAGGTACGTAAGTAAATTGAAGGCCTATCTATACCTTTTCTATATTCAGCAGCAAGCAAAGCATCTGATTCTCTCAATTTTCTGCTATTATTTTTCAGATTTGGCTCAGTTCAATGGATTTCACCAGCTGTTGTTGAAGCCTACAGGTATAAACAATGACAAGCTAGAACAATGCAATTAGTTAATTAAAATGAATTTCATCAATCGTGATTTGTTATATATAGATTCAACGGAGATTGACGATTTCGGACGAGTTCTGGAGGAGAACGGCAAGAGCGGCGATGTACTGGAGATTCGAAGTGTTAGGAACCTTCAAGAGCTTGGAAGACATGATCATCGCCGCCGTCACCGGAAAATCAAAATCGACGGTTTCTAGCTACTGCACATTCTCTCTGCTCGTTAATGTAATTGCTTGCTGTGTATAATTAATGATTTCATACATTCAAGATGCTGATCAATTAATTTGGACTTTCTTATTATTAATTACTATCATCATCATCGGAGATCATTACCAAGATTACTATGAATTGATGATGATGATGAAATTTGAAGCTAATTAACATGCGCCTCTGATAGAGATTAATCCCATGGTTATTATTGATAAACAATGTTACAATATATACTAGTCAAAAGACTCTTAATAAGGTAAACCACTAATCTAGGAATCTAAACAAGGTAACCCACTAATCTAGGAATCTAAACAAGGTAACAAGATATATACAATATACTAATACACCCCCGCAGTCGAAACGGGGGATTCTCGGACGCTGAGACTGTCTCTGAAATCTTCAAATAGTATGCGCGGAAGTCCTTTGGTGAATATGTCAGCGATTTGAAAACGAGAAGGCATATGAAGAATGCGAACTTTACCTCTATCTACTTTTTCCCTTACAAAGTGTATGTCCATTTCGATGTGTTTGGTACGTTGATGTTGGACCGGATTTTGGGAGAGATAAATCGCACTTATGTTGTCGCAGTAGACCAGTGTGGCTTTGTCCAATGAGATACGAAGTTCTAACAATAAATTGCGAAGCCAACAGGATTCGGAGACAACATTGGCAACTCCTCTATATTCAGCTTCAGCACTAGAACGAGAAAGTGTGGATTGCCGTTTTGACGACCAAGACAGAAGATTATCGCCTAGGAAGACGCAATAGCCAGATGTAGAGCGACGGGTATCTGGACATCCTCCCCAGTCTGCATCAGTATATGAAACGAGTGTAGACAGTGAGGATTTGTAAAGATGAAGGCCATAGTGCTTTGTACCCTGTAAGTATCGAATGATTCTGTGTAAGGCAGCCAAGTGAGCCTCTTTCGGATCATGCATGTGGAGGCAAATTTGCTGGACTGCATATGAAATATCAGGACGTGTGAAAGTAAGATACTGTAGTGCTCCGGCTAAACTTCTGTAATGAGTGGGGTCAGAGACTGGTGGACTAGTTGATTTTCCAAGTTTGCCATTTGTATCGACCGGCGTTTGTGTTGATTTGCAAGTAGACATTCCAGCACGATCAATAATTTCTTCAGCATATTTCTTCTGACTAAGACAAAGTCCATCCTTAGTATACGATACAGCAACTCCCAAGAAATAGCTTAATTTACCTAAATCCTTCATAGCAAATTCTGCGCCTAAGCTTTTCATGAGAGTCTGACGTAACTGATCAGACGAAGCCGTAATGATAATGTCATCAACATACAAGAGTAGATAGGCAATTTCGGACCCATGTTGATAGATAAAAAGCGAATGATCAGTCGTGCTGTGTGTAAAACCGATTGTAGAGACAAAATCTGCAAACCTTTGATACCAAGCACGAGGAGCTTGTTTTAAGCCGTATAAAGATTTGCGCAATAAACAAACATGGTCGGGAAAGATTTTGTCTCTAAAACCGAAAGGCTGATGCATGTAAACTGTTTCGTTGAGATTACCATGTAAAAATGCATTCTTGACGTCCATTTGGTGAATGGACCAAGACTTCGATAAAGCAATGCTCAGAACAGTTCGTATGGTGGCTGGTTTGACAACAGGACTAAAGGTTTCTTCACAATTGATTCCAATCTGCTGAGACCTGCCATCACCAACAAGACGGGCTTTATGCCTCTCAAAAGAGCCGTCAGAGTTAGTTTTATGCTTAAAAATCCACATGCATCGTATAATATCAACACCCTGAGGACGCGGAACCAAGTCCCAAGTCTTATTACTAATTAAAGCGTTAAACTCATCGTCCATGGCGGCTTTCCAATTCGGGTCTGATAAAGCTAACTTTGGGTTTTTGGGAATAGGCGATGGAGATGTGAGTGTGTTTAGATTGAAAATGCGTTTTGGACAGACAATCCCATCCATTGCGCGGGTTCGTATTGTCCGTGTTGGATTGATGATGGTTGGTGAATGATTTGGACGGTTTGGTCTTGTGGACGGGCTGGTCGTGTTTGGGTTTGGGCCTGGTGAAGTGGTGATGGGTGATGGTGGGTTTGGTGGAGTGTGTTGAGTTGATAATGGGCTCGGTAATGGAGTGTTGTTTGGTGGGGAAATGGACTCGGTGATGGGCGGGGTTTGGATGTGTATTGGGATGGTTATTGGTTCGGATTGAGATGGGTGAGTTGAGTTTGGGTTTTGGACAAGAGAAAAGGGAAATTTTGTTTCGTCAAAAATGACGTGACGAGAGATGATAAATCTTTTTGAGGCTGGGTCGTAGCATTTGTAGCCGCGATGATTAGAGGGGTATCCTAAAAAGACACAAGGGGTAGAGCGTTTATGAAGTTTGTGAATAGTGGTTGGAGGAAGAAGAGGATAGCAAAGACAACCGAAAATTTTTAGGTGAGAGTAAGAAGGAGTTCGGTTATATAGAAGTTGAGTGGGTGAGAAATTTCGAATTTGTTTATTTGGAAGAATATTTAGGAGATAAGTGGTCATTTCGAGGGCGTGATGCCAAAAATTTAACGGGAGAGAAGCATGAGTAAGCAATGTTCGAATCATGTTATTTATGGTGCGTATTTTTCTTTCTGCTTTACCATTTTGAGGAGAAGTATAGGGGCAAGAGAGGCGAAATTGTAGACCATTTTTGTCACAAAATGTACGAAATTGACTGTTGTTATATTCAGTTCCGTTGTCACATTGGATTGTTTTAATGGGCTTTTGAAATTGTGTTTGAATTTGATTTTGAAGTGTAGAGAAGACGGAGAATACTTGGGATTTGTTTCCAATTGGAAAAGTCCAAAGGAAATTTGTGTAATCATCAAGAAACAGAATATAGTATTTATGTCCATTTGTACTTAGCACAGGCGACGTCCACAAATCACTATGAATAATATCGAATGGGGAAGTAGTATAAGAGACAGAATTGGTAAATGGTAACTTAACTTGTTTACCAAAGATGCAAGACTCACAGAGTTTAGACCCTAAAACGGGCTTACAAGAAATAGAATTTGATTTATTGAGAGAATGCAAAATATCGACACCGGGGTGTCCTAATCTATTATGCCATAAATTTGACGAAATTGCAGTAAACGAAGAATTAGTTGGGGGTTTTTGGCTTTGGCTCGACAGAGAGAGTGGGTAGAGATCCCCCGAGCTATTGTTCCTCATGATAACCTTCCCCGTCTGGAAATCCTTTACAGAAAAACCAAGTGAGTCAAATTCTACAGAGACGTTGTTATCACGAGTAAACCGACGAATAGATATAAGATTTTTAATGAGTTTGGGAGCATGTAGAACATTGTTCAGAAGTAAGGGTGGTAAGGGTGGTTTTAAGTTAGTTTTACCAATACCGCGAATCGGGATTTCCTGTCCACTCCCAACAATGATATTTTTAACACAATTTAAATTAGAATAAGGCGAGAGACTACCTGAGTTGGGTGTCATGTGTGAAGTTGCTCCCGAATCCATGTACCAAGTATCGTCAGGCGGAGTAAGGGATAAAGTGTGCATCGCCTGATTGATATCGGTTGCAACGTAACTTTGGGGCTGCTGCTGGCTCGTCTCAGCCATGTAGGCCTGCTGTGGCCGAGAACCGAGTACGCCTGCTCCTGCTGTCCGAGTGTGTTGCTGCTGATAGCCAGAACCGCGCCAGGAGGCGCCTTGTTGCTGTTGACCAGATGCGTGCCAGGGGGCGCTTTGCTGCTGCGGCCAGATCTGTTGTGTCGGGTAGGGACAAGGGGGTGCTGTCCAGCCCGCAGGCGCCCACTGTGCCCATTGCTGTTGGCCAGGAGGTGCCCAGAATTGCTGCTGCTGGTGGTATGTGCGGCTGGTGTTGCGACCGCGTCCTCTGCCGCGCTGGCTGCGTCCTCGGCCCTGGCCGGCCTGTTCCTGCGCGCTAGAGGTGCCCTGCTGCTGCTGCTGGCCGGTAGCACGGGCTGATTGGCTAGAGTTGTTTCCGCGGCCTTGGCTACGATCGTCCGAGGCAATAAAAGAGGTGTTTGTGTGGACGAATTCATCCTTCCTTGTTTCAACAAGGAGCAAATCAGATCTAGCATCGTAGAAAGATGGGAGAGGCTTCTTTTGACCTATTATGGTGGCGATTGTTTCGTAGTTTTCATTCAAACCCCCAAGTAGACGCAACACCAGTCGATTTTCAGAAACGGGGCAATCAACATTAGCAAGTTGATCCGCAATCATCTTCAATTCAGTGCAATAAGCACTCATGTTTGGGAAATCATTGAGACGAATTTGAGAAAACCTATTTTCAAGATACATAGCGCGAGAACCTGTGTTATCTTGAAATATATTCGCTAAACGTTCCCAAGCCTGAGCAGCCGTCATACCAGGTTTTTGGATCGTGTTTAGTAGATCCTTGGATATTGTTCCAAATATCCATTGCTTGACAAGGGCGTCAAGGCGTTTCCACAGAAGAGAGTCGGTCTCGGAAGATGTTGAAGGTGTTTCGGAGGCGTTGGGAGTTTTTGGTTTGAGATGTTCGTAAACATTGTGAATCAAGCAGTGGTTTTCGAGAAGGTCTGCCCAAGAGAGATATTCCTCGCTACCCATCTCTAGGGTGATAGGAATTATGGAGCGGAGATTGTTAACAGAGAAAGCAGAGTGGTATTGAGAAACAGACATGGTGGTGGGCGTCTGACTTTGATTGGAGGAGGAGTCTGAATTAGTAGGTGGGACAGACATTAGAAGTTTGTGCGTGAGGCAGCAAGGTGGGAGGAAGAGAAAAAAAAAAATTCGATTGATGATCTTGAGAGGATCTTTACTCTGATACCATGATAGAGATTAATCCCATGGTTATTATTGATAAACAATGTTACAATATATACTAGTCAAAAGACTCTTAATAAGGTAAACCACTAATCTAGGAATCTAAACAAGGTAACCCACTAATCTAGGAATCTAAACAAGGTAACAAGATATATACAATATACTAATAGCCTCAATTGATATGTGTACGTTAGTACACCACCGGTGCTGCTATTGGATTACAGCTGGATATTCCAGATTTCAGAGACAGTTATAATAGCCAACTTGGAGTATTGTTGTATGACCGTTACACCTGTAACGCTCCTTATAATATCTTATATATATTGAGTTTTTATATATATATATATATTAAAATAAATTATTAACTTTTTTAAATGAATCATGTGCATTATATCAAATTTTTAAGTCCTTCTCATTCTCAATGTCCCCGTGAACTATAGATTTTTTTGACAATTTTATTGTGTAATAAGAAATATTAATTGAATAAAGTTTTATATCATTAGTCATTTATTACTTGATTCAATTGGAACCCTAAAAGAAAACAGTAAATAATTAAGGTGACAGCCTGGCTGGGCTCCATCCACGTGGATCCTTCTTTCACACTCTTAAGTATTTATACTTCATGGTGGGCCCCATCCATTTTATAATTTAATTAGTGATTTAAGGCATATAGGCCACATTAGATAATAAAAAAGTAACAGGCGCATGACAGATTTTTCCTTCTTTTTTTTTTTTTTTTTTAATTTTATATATAAGTTTAGATAAATTTAACATTTATGTTTCAGAGAATGACAATAAACTATTAACCAATTTGTTTTATATATGGTTAGGTTTCAAATTAATTAATGATAACTTTTACGTACTCAAATTTGAACACGTCACATACTACTAGAAATTCACAAAGATTTCGTTTTAAAATGGATTGTGATTGTGTTCTATTGATGTAATCAATACAAAAGTAATAAAGCAAGAAAATATAATTAAAATCTACTCAAATATATACCCTATAAAAACACACAAAAGTTTAATATTTTTAATCAAATATATATATGTAAAAAATAATTATAACAAGTATAAAGAAAGGTTCTTCCTTCAAAGAATCAAACAAAATCAATGCATTAATTTAGTGACCCCATATTGTCTCTTTCAGAATACTCAATATATATTATTTATTTATTTATTTAATTGTTTACGTGAATATAACAATTCTACAAGAATAAAAAAATAGTGTAGGTTACAGGTGGCTTTGATTCAAGTTACAAGTGTTAAAAATTTAGTATAAACATTCATCCCATTTGAAAATATATATTTGTAACTAAATTTGGATTAAAAAATAACCAATAATTTTTCAAATTTATTTATGATAAAGTTGTATATTATATATAAATAAAATAAAAGGTAATTTCAAATTTATGTTGAAAATAAAAGAATTGTGGGTTAGTGTACCAATTAGTTTCCTATTGCGTCATAAAGACAAGTCTGTTTGTTGTTTACTAATCAAAATTAATATAAATAATGATGTTTCCTTATCCATTTATCTGTCTGTCAACATAAATGATATAATTCATATTTTTCAAGGCTTTATGACCGTTTTGCCCTCTCACCAACATTAGGAAATAATAATAAAATAAAGTGTACCTAATTCCAAGATGACCCATTCTTGGAGCTGTTTCAATGTTTGCCTTTGTTTTCTTATAAAAAAAATCTCATTATTGTAATAAGTTCCAAAATCTAACCCGCTAGAGTAGTTTTAGTAAAGATGTTTACTGCCAAAGATTTTGACCATCTAAAATAAAAGCACATTGGGATAGGAAATTAGATGGAGTAGACGTTAAGTTTATGCACTAATATGATAATATAATCTACTCAAATTTTAGATAGTTAATGACCAAGTTTAGCATGTGAGCTCTAAAAAAATAAAATTTATAAAGTACTTACCCATTATTCCTTAAATTTTATAATCTTAATATTTTATATCAATAAATTGAGATAAACTTTAGTTGCGAAAATATACATGAATCCTTAATGAAGAACAATTCATTAAGTCGTTCTTCATTGTTTTTCAGATTTTCTCTTGATCTTGGATATCATAATTTTGCATCTGGATCAGAATGTCTGATGTATGGGGAGTTTAGGTCTTTCAACCATCTATCGATAGCCCTTAAATGTTTTTGAGAGAACATCTACCTTTCAGTTAAATTAGTTTAACATAATAGATAGACTCTCTATATGGTTGGGGACCTAGCCTAAATATACTATTTACTATTTGGTCCTATCAACGAAATAGTACAAGCAACGAAATAATAAATGATATTTATGTTTTTACACAAATATATTTTCATATTTATTATAAATGTCTAAATAAGTCCATAATTTGTATATGATATCAACTAATACACAATTACTAAATAATATATGTACCCAAATATATAAAAATATAGTTGAAATGTCAGTGTTCAATTGCATAGAAAAAGTTATGTTCATGATAAATAGAAGGGAATGATACCATGGAGGAAAGAAAAGAACATTTGGTTGCTAAACATGCATATAAACAATTTCGGTTGCTATACGCAGCAACCTGCGTATAAACCATTTCTTGAGGTTATTTAATTTTACTCTATTGTTCTTAATAGAAAAGGTAAACTTCAGATTTATTATATTACTTTCTCCTGCAGTCCTACCATGTATTATTATATTATGTTTTTATAATTAATTAATTTTGTTTGATTCAGTTATAATATTGATTAAATTTAGTTTTCAAACACACTGATAACCACCCTTAGGAACAAGGGCAATATTTAAATTGGGAAAAAGAAGAAAGGTTTCATAAATGTTAATAACAAATGGAAGTTAAAACAATAATAAAAGCAGATACAACAGCTGCTATGAACGTCAAAAGTGATACAAATGAAGTATGTGACTTGATCCCGCTTGGCACATCCCAGGCAACAACAGTATGAGATTCGAGTTCATGATTACTGCCTGTCAATGAATAAAAGCAGCTCCGATCATCCGAATCTCCTTTAACTGCTTTCGTACGAATGATTACATCAGGTGCGTTAAACTCAATCCTCGAAAACCCAACATCCTCCTCAACTAGAGGCTGCAAAAACATAGCTATTAGCTCGGTTATCAAATATAATCGCATAAAAACAATCCTTATTCAAAAACACACCGCATAACGTGCATGTAATGGAAGTTTGATGCTGACTTCAAGCTTATTATTCGATGAAACATTATGGTCAACTTCTATGTGTAACTCAACAAGAGATCGATTCGAGGCTACTGAAGGCAACTCTAGATTTGTGTCTCCAAAAACAGCTAGGTCTGTAAATTCGCCACGTGAGAGAAGGTGTTGAAGCTCAAATGGATCTGCGAAAATTCCAGATGGGAGTCTTTCTAAGACTATTATCTCCCAAAACTGTTTTATTTGTTTGGTTAGCTGAATATCGAGATGGATAGATGAAGATAATTGGCGGTGAGAGCCTTCGCCAATTAGATCTCTCTCCAAAGCTGACAGTTTTACCACCACTGCATTAACTCTATCTTCGTGGATTCCACAATTGTCAAGTGGAAGTTCTTTCAAAATGAAGTCTTTGAAATCGGAATCAATCAGGCTATTATGTTTCTCAAAATAAGCAGCAGCAACATATTTCTGTATACAAGGAAATAAACATATGGTAATAATGTTACTTAGATTAAACTAAAAATCATACTATGAATATTTAACTCTCAAAACATATTTCCATATCAAGTACTTGAATGAAGATAATTCTATTTGATTTATTCCAACATTTATTTTTTGGTCACTTAAAATTCAGTATTTAACATTCATTGCTGTTGTTTTATCGAATCGAATGCACTCATAAACTCTCATTTCTGAATTGTAATCAAGCAAATTCATAGCCATTAGACAACTGGATGCTTGGGCCTATTTACAGTCAGCATAAATTTCATCAACTGTGGATCATAGTGAAGGGACAAGATAATGATCTCAACAAGAAATTCAACAATAAAACATAACATACGATAAAAAGCTATTTAACAACCACGCCAAAATGATCAAATCCTGGAAAAACCTAACCTCATTGAGTGTCGAACAAGCTTGCGTAAACAATCCAACTCCAGCTAACAATGTCAATTGAATAACCAGGTTCCAAGTGGACGTTCTGTTGGGCATGATTCCTTACCAAAACCCAATGATCACACACCTTTTTTGAAACTTATGTATCTCATATCAGATTTTCAGGCAATCAAAGCCTGCAGGAAATGGAAATTCAACAGATTCATCAATTTATCTGACTTAAGAATCGAGGAAGCAGTCCACCATTCTGCATCAATCTTTAACATATTTATCTTAGAAATTTGAAGCATGTGCTGATTAGTGTTTCATTTCAATGTAGGAATCTGCCTACTCATTTGTATCCTTATCTTGAGGATAATGTTCTTGATACATATCCTTTAATCAGATATATACTGATCAATTCGAATTCGTATATTCAGATCATGAAACTCTTCCAAACCATACACAGACAGAGATTTAGGTTACAGATAGAAAAGGAAGCATAATCAAGAACCGGGAGAGTCTTGAAGCAAAACTATGAATCCGAAATGAACAAAACCAGAAACTCTTAGGGTTTCGAAAAGCTAGGTTTAATCAGGGAAGAGAGAGAGATTGATGGAGATTACCTTGATGTCAGATTCGTCGTTTCCTACCTGCTCAACTCAAAGGGCACCGATGGATGCATCATCTCGTGAATGAAACTGTTATGATTCAACGAAGAAGACGAAGACGAAGATGAACATGAAAATCAAGATGCAGGAAGAACGACTTACATGAGATCCCTCAAGTTTAAGATTCTTTACAAATTAGTCCCTTATTTTACTATTCCTACACTTTTATTTAAATTCAATTAAAGTTAGATGGCAAGGCTATATAATTTGAGAGTTTCTTCCGAGCACCATTTACATATTTAAAAAAAAAATTATAGTCATTATTATTAAAAATAAATATATATTATATATAAATATCATCAATTATAAATATCATCAATTCCAACTATATATTAAACCGAACAAAAACTCAATCAAAACTAGGGCCACAAATGAGTCAACTCGATTAAATATTTATTAGTTCGACTCGAACTCGAATAAGTTTATAAATTTGAGCTCAAGATCGACTACTTACCTATAAGTTCGTCTCGACTCTAAAACTTAAACTAAAATTATATTTTTAAATATTGGTGAAAAAAATTATTTATTTTAAATATTAAATATTAAATTTATTATTTATCATCAGATGACTCGAATATTAACCAAATCGGGCATTATATGAGCTCCACTCGAATATTAACTGACTCGAATATTATATGAGCTGCATTCGAATATTAACCGACTCGAATATTAACTAAGTCGGGCTCACTCGAATATTAACCGAGTAGTCGGTTCGGTTAAACTCAAGTCGAGGAGCTTCTGAGCCCTAATCCAAACTGTTGCCCTCCTTACCTTAGTTGGGATAGAAATTAGATCACTAATTACAGTGGGCAAGACATTAATATTAAAAAGTGATGCATATATTAAATCAACAGTGTAAAAAGTAAAAAGACAAGTGATTATATATTAAATAGATGAGAAAAAGCCCTCAGTCTGCTTAGGAGTTAGGACCATATATAATAATAAAAGTAGACATTTAATACAACAACTTAAAGGCTAGAAATACATATGGGGTTTTTCTTTGCTAGAGATTATTAGTGTGAAGTTTGCATATACATATACATACAACATTATTAGCTAAGCAAAGAGATCCTCCTCCTCTCCTCTCCTCTCCTCTTCCTCTTCATCAATCCTCAAAATCTCCTCTTTGCTGCAATAGCATTAACCGAACTAAGAAGACCCATCTGCTCAGTAAGTTGTTCCATCTTCTTCTGACTAGTAACATTTCTATTCAATCCCAGAGTAGATTGTTTCATCATCCCAATGTCCTCTTCACCTCTAAGGCAACATTCCCCTGTCGATGATGAATCCGTGTCATCGGGTATTATAGGTCCCGATGCAAGCAACTGTTCCCAAAAAGGGTCCCCTATGCTAGGAAGCTTCTGCAACGAGTTCTCCCATTCAAACTCACCTTCCGGACAGAAGTTACTCATGATCTCTACAGGAACTTCAGAGTTGTCCGAGATCGAAGATATAGGAAATTCTGCTTCTGGAAGAGGAACCGATGCCAAAGGGAATAACATTGTATCGGGAAACAAGTGGTTTGTGACTGTTGTTTCAGAGATTGAGCCCAGAGGGGAAGATTGAACCTCCGAGAAGGTGGTGGGAATAGTTTGACTTGGTAAGACTTCGTGAAGACTAATTCCAGGTGATATATGTGAAGCGCCGTACTCTGCTGAGCCAGATGATGACGATGATGATGTAATGTCTTCGTGTTTCATGATCTGTCTAAACAAGGCTTCTTCTGCTGTTGCTGCGTCGTTCATCAATGGCTGCTGCTGGTAGCTGATCATATGTACCTCGTCAAGAACACCGTCATCTTCTTGCTTAAGCCTCCGTTTTTTGCATCCTTCATTAATCATATTATCGTTCTGCTGTTGTACGAAATGAGCCAGAAATCCGGGGCTGTTTACAGCTTTTGCAAGGAACGACATCATCTGTTGTTGTCTCTGCTCCATTCCTTGAAGTCGACTGACCATAGTTTGCATCTCGCTGTCTGTTGACTGTTGCTGCTGCCTAAGCCTCACGAGCTCCTGAGTAAGTACGTTTTTGTCCCTTTTTAGCCACTCGATCTCTTCTTCAAGCCCGAATTTTCCAACCTCCACGCATGACCCAACCGACAGAGGAGTTTGCCTGTTTGGTTGTTGCGGTTGGTGGTGGTGGTGATGATGAGGAACACTTCCTTGGGCCGCTTTTCTCCTGTTAATGCTTTTGAGAAGATGCTTTTGACCTCGAAGGAATCCCTCATTCGCAAACTCCCAACGATCCGGATCAACTTTTCTAAAACGCTGCATTATCAAATAGAAAACTTTGAAATTTACAAGACACAAAACCTAAGAATTGTAAAAGAAACATTAGTCTACAAATCTATAGACAATTATAAAATCAATATTGAGAAAACTCAGTAAACATCGCCCATTTGGAAACACTTTTGTTTATGGATCTGAATCCAGATCCAGATAAGAATCCACCATCAGGATCAAAATCCAAATGAGATATCTCACAGAAAGAGAATGAAATTGCTTAAAAATGACAGGTATCTTTCCCCTCATTTTCACGCAGACATGATATCAAATAATCAACTATGAGACACTCGTTAGCAAAGTTGTAAATCTAACTTTCACATTAAAACTACGCAGAATATTTGAAGGCCCAAAGTAAGTGGCAAGTGTCTTTCTCAAGACTGACCAAGAGTACATAGTAATTCTGAAACCAAGAACATTGAACATGATCAAGTTCACTCATTAAGATCTAAAGCATAGAATTTAACAATAATAGGTAAATTGAAACTTCTTCATGGTCGTAATGAACTAATCCATGGTTGGAAGAAAGGAAATTACAAAGGACAGAAGCACGTCAAGGAAGCACAAATCAAGAGAGAATGGAAATGAAACAAGAAAAGTGCCTTTGAGGTCTCTCATAAAATCACAATCTATAATAATAAAATGAAAGAGTAATCACAATCTTGAGATTGTCATGACCCAAGCATCTAAGATTGAAATAATTGATGTCATTAACAATTAATGTTGCATCATTATCAAACTTAATAAGTATAACAAAGATTTACTATATATATGACATAAAAAGCAACCTCACAACCTATTTGGAAACCTCATTTTTCTCGTTTTTGTTTCAAATTTCAATGTGTTTCTAGTTGAATCTATAAAGAAAACATATCATTCAATTATCCCAAGATCCAAATCTGTATACTAATGAGTAGTAACCTAATAGAGAGAATTCAATACATGCTTTATAAAAAAGGTTAACATCTAAATCCACATATTCATAATCACAGAAGACTGCTTAATAGAAAGCAAAAACTTATTGGTATATATCTAGATTGAAGACATCAAAAGCCAAGCCAATATTCAAATGGATGTGAAGCCAATCAGGCTTCACGTTTCAGTTAATCATACTAATCATGCATTTTCACAAGAAAGAAGACTAAGAAGTATCTGTATCTTCTTCCAAAATACTGGCAAAAGCAATATATAGCTACTTTCAACAAAAGAATGAATCCATGAAAACCCAAGTGAATTTTCTGGAGACCTGGCAGGCATCAACTTAAAGCTTTCACAAATGAATAAAAACAACGATTGAAAAGGTGAAACATACGTAAGTGTTAAGCTGCCGGACAAAACTGGAGAAGTTATTGTGCTTGAAGTACTTGGGTAAGAGATCTCTAGCGAATTCTGGAGGATCCCAGACGACAAAACTGTTGCTTGTAGCGCTCCAAGAGACGATTTTATCTGTGGATGGATCATCGACCATATCATAGGTCTTAGCCAAGAAGCGCGGCGGTGCGTTTTCATTAAGGATTTGAGAAGGAGGCGCCGTAGAAGGAAGTGATCCGCCATTGGGCGTCGAATTGACGCCATCTAACGCCGAATCCATTTTGAACAAGTGAGAAACAAAAATTAAGTGGATGATAGAGAAGTGAGCATACTTTTCTTAGGTCCTAAGGTAAGGTTGATGAACAGATGTTGACATATGTTGTCACTGGTTAGGGATACTAAAAACCCTTATTACTACTCAATGAAAGAGAGAGGTTCTGGATCAGAAGGAATAATGGACATGATTTGTACGGTCACGAGGAAGCAAGATGATGAAGAAGAAGGAGAACGACCAAGGAAACCGGCACTAGCCAGTTTCCATGAGTTAAGAAAACTGACACCAGTCATTTTCCTTAGAGCTAAAATACTCATAATTATCATTTCAAATGACAATTATACCCCCCCTATTTTATTATATTTTTGTCCATCCAGCATTGGGAAAAGGGATTTTTCCTTGGCTTTAATTTCTATTTTCTTAAATAAATTAACATTTGTTCCTTGAATTTTGAAGATATGGTGGATATGGTGGATATGGGAGGGGTAGTAATTATATTTTAATAAAAAAAATAACATTTACTTCTAATTTAATTATTGTTGAGTTAATTTCAGTAACATAAGTTTTAAAATTAATTTAAAAAACCATGTAATTATAGAAATTTAAAATTTAGACATGGGAAACTTTAAATAAGGGTATGAATGTATGTTACATCAACTTAGGGGTGAGCATATGGTAAAATCAATCTGTTTTGTCCGATCCGTATTAAATCCAAACTAAGTTTATCCAATCCGTAATCCAAACCATTTTATTAATTAATACGGATCGGATACGGATTTGATTGAAAATGGTTTGTATAATCCAAACTAAAAAGTATTTATATATATCAGCTTGAAATTAGTCAACAATTTTTTTTAAATTTTTTTTTTAAATTTTTTTATTTTTTTATTTTTTTTATTTTTTTTAAATTCGATTTTTTATTATTATTAAATTTGAATCTGAAAAAAATAATAAAAATAAAAATAATAATAAAAAATAAAAATAAAAATAAATATTGTGTTGTCGAGTGATGATAAGTAAAATATATATTATATTGAGATGAAATTTAATTTAAAAAAAAATATTTTTATTTAGATAGCTTGAATAATTTGGATAATCCTAATCCAATCCGATTTAATTCAATCCGAACTCAATCTGATCTCAGTTTAATCCGAAATATCCAATCCGAATTAGTATTTAAGATTCGAATTGGATTGGATTTCGGATTAAACCATCCAATGCTCCCCCTACATCAACTTAACTAAAACATTATATTAAGTTAGGCTCAATAGGGATAAAATATCACAATTCATGACTGATTTCATTTCTTTATTTGCATCAAAATTAATATTTGATTTGAGTACATCAACAATTTTAAGTTGTCTTTTTATGTAAGCAACTTTTCATAGTTAACTGAAAAAAAAATCATTCTAACATCACTTCTCAACCATTTTTACTTTGACATTTGAGGAACCTATAAAAAAAAAGTCATAAACAAAATATAATGGGTCTGATTAAAAATACATGGAACTAAAGCATAGTTAAACAAACCAATATTATTAAATTGAATAGTATATACATAATTAAACTGTATTTTAAAATATTATTTCATTTAAATTAATACTTTAATAAAATATACCCAATTCCAAATTAATAGGGTTTCAAACAAACTCAGTAAAAACACATATCAAATTTGAAAACCTTCTTTGCAATAGCTTCTGAATGTAGTCATCCTACTTTAAAACAATAGGATTAAATTACATTGATTATTAACCTTTTAATGGATTTAGTCCTAAACTAAGAAATTATTTGTTTTTATTCTTTAGCTACATAGATAGAATCAGGGCTTGTAAATTTGGGTTTGGTTAGAGTAAAGAAAAAGAACTAAAAGCTTATTGAAAATTAGGTAAGAAAATCTATTCTTTTACCGTTTTAGTTTTTAAAATATATATGTATAAGTATTTTGGGTATAAGATGTTGGTTTTCATCAAACATATTTTAAGGTAAACAAATTTATTGTTAAATGAGTTTATAAATTTATGGATCAAGAATGCATGCAGATTTTGATGAAGAAATAATGGTTTATATGATGGTTCGGAAAACTTGATTTTAAATAGTTTTTGAGGAAAATATTGATTTATGAAAGATGATTTTGTGAAAATATGATTTGGGATAAAGTATTTTCAAACAATTTGATATTGCTTTTATTTCAACATTGAAATGGAAATCGGTATATCTGGACTTAAAAGAATTTTGCTTCTAAATGATTTTGAAGATATGACTATTTTTATTACTTTGGACTTGATTTTGTATTGTTTGTCTAATAATGAACTATTTGTGCCTCAAGTGCCGCTTATACCGGTTAAATGCGTGAACGCAAAACACTTATGTCTTGGTTGATGGCTCATGCGTCAATGCAAGACCTATGTCTTGATTGATAGTGGTCAACATTTACTTCAAATTTAATTATTGTTGAGTTAATTTCAGTAAAATAAGTTTTAAAATTTAATTAAAAGGACCATGTAATTAATGAAATTTAAAATTTAATAATAGGAAACTTTAAATAAGGGTATGAATTTATGTTACATTAACTTAACTACAACTTTATTAAGTTAGGCTCAATAGGGATAAACTATCACAATTCATGACTGATTTCATTTCCTTATTTGCATCAAAATTAATACTTTCATTTGATTAAAGTACATCAACAATTTTAACTTGTCTTTTTCTATGTAAGCAACTTTTGATAGTTAATTGAAAAAAAAGAAAAACAAGTTTTAAAACTTTTTTTTCATTCTAACATGACTTATCAACAATTTTTACTTTGACAGTTGAGGGTATCTATAAACAATATAAACAAGTCACATACAAAATATAATGGACTTTTTTAAAAACAAATGAAACTGGTAATTTAACGAATAAATATTATTAAATTTGTTAATATATACATAATTAAAGTATATTTCAGAATATTATTTCATTTAAATTAATTTAAATCAATACTCTAATAAGATATTTAAAATAAAAATAATTTTAAATAAATTTAAAAAAAATTATTCAAACTCTGATTTCAAAGAAGTTTGAAAACCTTCTTTGCAATAGCTTCTAAATGTAGTCATCCTAGTTTAAAACAATGTGGAGGGTCATTTCAGGAAGATATTCACCATTTCACCGTGCAAAAAATATTGTTAAAAAATATTGTTCAAAATGCAATTTTTTATATATAAAAGTACAAATATGTTACGAAGATTTTTCATTAAGGAAGCCTTAAGATGAAGTCTAGAGTAAACTGAGGAGTCGTGCAAACAAAATAACCATTTAACCTAAATGTAACATTTGTAACTATTTCTTAGCCCAACTGGGCTAACAAAAAAAAAGTAAACTTGAGTCTCATCTCATTACCCTTGAGGGATTTAATTCACACAATTTTCTCTATGTCATAAACTCACCAAGAACACCCTTAATAAAGGGAAAAAAAAGAGTTACTCACAAGCTGCATATTTTATTGTCAAATGAACAATCCACACAAAAAAATAAAACGAAAGAAATTTGAGTAAGATTGAGATATTTTTGGTAAGTCATGAAGCTAAGTGAAAGTCAATCAGGTATTGTTGACATTAGACATACAAAGCATGAAAGCCAGCATATTGGTCCAAAAGACATATTCATGAAAATAGTTATTATATATTCAACAAGCAATTAAGAACCTTTACAGGTTAGATTCTCCTAAAAGGAATAGAAACTCCATTTTGATTTGGGGATTTCTGGTTATCATTATTGGAATAACTGCAGCTAGCCAAACATCACAGAATAACATTTAACATGTCAAGAGAAAACGCAATTGCAGATCACCAATTAACAGGGTTTATTCTAAACAAAAAGCCTCCTTGGAATACATAAGATACATAGGTGTGGTTATACACAATAATTGGTTTAATATAACGTGCAAAAGACAGAAGAAGTAAACACAGTACTCACAATATCGCACGCGATGCTGCCTTTACCTTCGTGAAACTCAGCTCAATGGGAAAAGAAGCTTGCACTTGTCTTCCGCTGCTAAAAGAGGTACAAACATAGGGAGACTATATAATTGTCAAATTGGATAAAGGTATGGTCTCAAACTGAGGTGCTGATTTGCAACCCTTAGGATGAAAAGGCTCAGAACTCCTCTTAAAAGCATTATTAAAATTTAATACACAAGTTTACTTTGAGTTAAGCATCATATGATATGAATTAAGCTGGTGTTTTTTTTTTAGTTTGGGAATAACAATCCTATGTTATTGTTTTTCTTCTGTTGGAATGCTTGAAAACTATTCTAGAATGCATGTAAAGGAAGCAACAATGCCAGTTTCAAAGTGTTCATGCACACTTTGCGACAACAATTGAAGCTTTGCATCTTGGTGGTGCAATTTTTTTATTTAAAAGGAATCTTCTACATGAAAGCTATTGTGATTCTAGACAAATTATATTTTTTGTTTGTCGTAGAGATACAAAATTCAGATGTTTTACAGGACTAACAAAAGGATTGAGAAAATGAAATGATTAATGAACTCCTTAGCATTAAGAAAATCCTTTGTGACGCTATATAATGTCTGGTAAGATGGCAATATTAAGCAAGGCTACAATAAGATATAATGCAATAACTATTTTAATGATATGGTGCTTGCAAAGTGCAAACTATTCCCGCAAGAGACAGTTGAGAATTGGGAGTTACAAATGAATGCCCATCAAAGACTGGCTAAGGGTTAGGCTCTAGCCTCTAGCTAGGTCATAACCATAAATGTCATATTGTGATCATTGTAACATCAAGGTGAATTTCTTAAGATGAATTTCTTAACATTAGGTTCTTAAGATGGTCATCTAACAAACTAGACATTTCTTAGCATTCACACAATGTTCGATGATCATCAATTTGATTAATTGCTCAAGATTCAAAATTCTAACTAGGGTGGTCAATCATGTTGAGTAATCATTAGTTATGTATAAGTTAAACATTAGGACATCAGTTATTTATAAGTTAAAGTCACATTAATTATGTGTCAGGTGTCTAATCAACATCGAGAATCCATATCATAGCAGTAGTAAATAATTCAACTTTGACCAATGCTATTTTCCTTAAACAACTTGTATTATATTTACCATTAATTCTATTTTTAAATATTACTTATGATTTATAAATACTTTTAAAGATCAAAATCTCTTTCTTTTCTTTGTTGATTGTTGGTGTTGTTAATTTAATTATGAAATATGATTCTGCCAAAGAAATGCTGGAATAATTAATGAGATTTAGGAATTTCAAATGCATAATAATATGTGGGCAAGGAGATTGTATTTGCATCAAAATTCATCGATTGGCAAAAATTTCCAGAAATACCTTTTTGCAAGCACATACCAAATTCATTCATTGAATGAATTTTCGCCGCTGGACATGGAAGGCTAAACCGGTTACAGCTGATTGGAAATCGGGCGAAAGCTAGACTTACATATGATTCGATTCTTTGAGAAAGCTTTTTACAGAAAACGCCACCACTAAGAAGAAGATACTGTGTTCTTTTTCATCTCTTTTGTTTGAGTTAGGATCTGAAAAATTATATATACGTCAATATCTCTCCTTTTCATCTCATTTTTGTATTTTTTTAATGTCACTAAGAATATTTAAAATTATTTGTATAAAAATGTGGATGGATGGATGAATACGTGGTTTATTCATATTATAATTTATTTATTTTAAAGAAATATATATTCTTGTATATTTAATAAATGTCGTTTTTAACATTTGTATGTATTCAAAATGGATTGAACTGAACATGAAAAATTAGATTAGGGTTACATGTATGTTTGAGCTCGGGTTAAAGTCGGGTCAAAGTCGGGTGGATTAAACATATAAAATGTGTGCCCTTAATTCGCACCACTAATTAAACCATTAAAATAGTGAAACCTACAAAACTACCTTTGATTGGTTGAGTGTTGGTATAATGATATTGTTTATATAATTGATTAAATGATAATAATGGTGGAAATAATTTGATAGGGAAATATAAGGAGCAATAATTGAAAGCAATGGACACGTGTACCGTCACACTTAATAATGTTGTTTTATATGTGACGTGGTAGTTATGATTTTTATGGTAAGTGGTCCGTTTTCAGTCAATACCACTTTCCACGTGTATCTACCGAATTTGTTGGCTTTTTTACAATGGAGCAGTAATTTTATATAAACAATTAAAACCAAAAATACATTTATTGCCGTGTAATCATGCTCTAACAAATTTGACTTAAGTGTCAAAGTTCACTAATTACAGTAATTATGACAACAATTAATCACAGTTAAATCTCACTTTATATTATTAATATTAAACCTACGGCTATAGAATATCATTACATTTATCACTTAAGACTTTCATCGAACTATACACTTTTATCATAATCATTGACTTGTTGCTTACACTTTTTGATGGATTTTAAAGTTACCCAAATCAATAGTTAGAGTTAAAGTCTTTATATTTAGATTTTTTTAAATATTATATAAATTTTAAATTGCTTTAATACCTAAATTTTAGTAAGTTTATGTACTTGGTTGATCTTGTATTATTTTCAAATGATATTATTGCTGTTTTAAAATATATGTGGGTCAGGACCAATTGAGAAAATAATAATAATTTTTGGACTTGTTTATTTGTTATGTTATGTATAAACATTTAGTGAAAAAACATATGATATTTTATAATGAAAAAAATATGATATTTTTACAACGGTGTACAGTAAGAATTCCCTCAATAACCGAATAGGGCAAGAATGTTAGTAAAAAAAATCTCAAAATAAAAAGGGACGGATGATAAATGTATTCCCACCTCGACCCACTATTATCTCTACATCAATATCATTCTTATCATCAACTAAAATATTCAAATATCCTTATTTTATTTTTATAAATTTTAAATAAAAGATACATTAATGAAATTTAACAAATTATAAAATACAAATATCTTTTTTTTAAATAAGATTAGTTTTTGAATAATACCTCAAAACTCTCAAATGATCAAGGTTGGTTCTTTGTTATTATTTAAATAACCAACTCAATCAAAAATTATTTTACTTTTTTATTCACTCAATTTAATAATTAAAATATATTTTTTTAATTATTATTTTATCACTATATATTAATATATTTTAAATATTTTTATCAAAATAAATTAATATCTCTTAATATAAATAATTACATAAGTATAAATAATATAAATGATACAGAGAGAATTTGAGTTAATTTGCGTATGGTATGTATTTAACTCATAAAATGACATTTATACATAAAAATAAAGTTATTATCCTCCTTATTTGTTAAATTTTTTTTTTCTTTTGTAAATGTGGTGTTGCCTTAATAAATACATTTAATGTCTACCACGGTAAGATCGAACTAATCGGTTAGTTTGATGCTATTAGTATATGTACTGCATGTATCTATTAAGAAAGAGACACATGTACAGTACAGGTAATATCAAATTAATCGAACTAAATCGAGAATTTAAAAGAGGGAATATGATTGAGAGGTAATTATTTGTGACAGAATCTAATTGATTGAAATTTTTTTACTATCCTCACAAGTTTTCATTTTTTCAATGTTAATGTAATTCCCTTTTCATTCTCTTTCTCCAATTTTTTTTCTTTATTCATTCCCATAAATAAATATTATATATATAAAAAAATATATATATATATAAACAAAGAATATATATTGTTTGAATGGAAGATATTTTGAATATATTTTGAATTAAATAGTACTCCAACACAAAATACAAGCCGTCCACTCTTGAAGCGATATCACTGAAATAAGACCGACACAGATAATATACTAAAATGTTTATAGTGTCTAAATACATAACTTTTTTCTTTTCTTTTTTCTTTTCATATAAACAATGATGGTATTATTATCAATTACTTATTTTCATCACACTTTTCAAAATATCAACTAAAAACCAATTTAACTTAAATAATTAAAAAAAAAGGTCAGGAGAATCTCTACAAAATTGTTGCAGAGAGAGAAAGAGAGAGTGAGAGTGAGAGTGAAAGTGAAGCTTCTGAGGCGGCGAAGGAATCTTTGGATCGAATATTTGAAGCTTCTTGGCGAAACCCACCCACCCACCCACTAGCTAGAATTCTTCCCTCTTTTGAAAGAAAGGTAAGCAAGCTCGTATGGAGTTTTCTACAGTTTAGACCACTCTCTCTTCTTCTTCTTCTTCTTCATGTGCTTTGTTGCTGTTCTTCCACTTTCTCTACAACTTTTCCTTACTTTTCTTCTCAACCATGTTTTCCATCTTGATTCATGCCCCCATTTCCCTTGTTGACTCTTTTCCACTTCCTCCAAATAGAATCTCCTTTTAATGTGTGGATCGTAATCATATCTTTTTCATTTCACCCCCTCTTTCTTTCAGTATCTCTGCCCTTTGAAGGAAGGAAACTGCTTATGCTTTCTGGGTATTTCCTCATTTCTGTAATAAATTTCCCATTGTTAATTAATTCTTCTTCCTGGGTTTTTCTTTGTAGAAGCTACCTGCTGATGATATCTGAGTAGTTTGAAGACAGTTTATTTATAATGGTTTCAAGATCTTACTCAAATCTATTGGATCTTACTTCTGGGGATTTTCCTTCTCTTGGTCGAGTTGGAAAGAGATTATCTCGAGTGGCCACGGTTGCCAGCTTCATGACTGAAGTAGACGACAGCGACAATAGTAATATCAGTGTTGGGTCGGAGCCTCCTTCTTCGATTTCTCAGGATAGGATGATCATTGTGGGTAATCAACTCCCTCTTCGGGCCGAACGAAGAAAAAGAAGAAGAACAGAGGATGGAGAAGAAGAAGAAGTATGGGATTTCAGTTGGGATGAGGATTCTTTACTTCTGCAACTAAAAGATGGGTTAGGAGAAGATATAGATGTCGTTTACGTGGGTTGTCTTAAGGAAGAGATCGACCCGATCGAACAGGACGAGGTTGCGCAAACTTTGCTGGAAACGTTTAAATGTGTCCCGGCTTTCATTCCTCCAGAGCTTTTCAGCAGATACTACCATGGTTTCTGTAAGCAGCATCTATGGCCTTTGTTTCACTACATGCTTCCTTTATCACCTGATCTGGGAGGTCGATTCGATCGCTCCTTTTGGCAGGCGTACGTCTCCGTTAACAAGATCTTCGCCGATAAAGTAATGGAGGTTATTAACCCCGACGACGATTTCGTTTGGGTACACGACTACCATTTGATGGTCTTACCAACATTTCTGAGAAAAAGATTCAACAGATTGAAGATGGGATTCTTTCTTCACAGCCCATTTCCATCTTCCGAAATCTACCGAACGTTACCCGTAAGAGACGAGCTCCTCCGAGCTTTACTCAACACCGATCTCATCGGCTTCCATACGTTCGACTACGCTAGACACTTCCTGTCCTGTTGCAGTAGAATGCTCGGCGTTTCTTATCAATCCAAACGAGGTCATATCGGGCTTGAATACTATGGCCGAAACGTCAGTATCAAGATTCTCCCTGTCGGGATTCACATGGGTCAGCTTCAATCTGTTCTCGATCTCCCCGAGACAGAATCCCGTGTCGCGGAGCTCCGTGACCAGTTTATGGATCGAACAGTCTTGCTTGGAGTTGACGACATGGATATTTTCAAAGGAATAACCTTAAAACTATTAGCGTTTGAACAATTGCTCATCCAACATCCCGACAAGAGAGGTAAAGTTGTCCTTGTCCAGATCGCTAATCCGGCGAGAGGTCGTGGGAAAGACGTGCAGGAAGTTCAGTCTGAAACTTACGCCACGGTTAAGAGAATCAACCAAACGTTTGGACGACCAAAATATGAACCGGTAATCTTGATCGATACCCCTCTTCAGTTCTACGAAAGGATTGCTTATTACGTTTTAGCTGAATGCTGTTTAGTGACTGCTGTAAGGGATGGAATGAACCTCATACCTTACGAGTATATCATTTGTCGACAAGGAAACGAGAAGCTAGACGATGCTTTAGGACTTGACAAATCGGTTCCTAAGAAGAGCATGTTGGTTCTTTCTGAATTTATCGGGTGCTCCCCTTCTCTTAGTGGTGCGGTTCGTGTTAATCCTTGGAACATCGATGCTGTCGCTGAAGCTATGGATTCGGCTTTAATGGTTGGAGATTTTGAGAAACAAATGAGACATGAAAAACATTATAAGTACGTGAGTACACATGATGTTGCTTATTGGGCAAACAGTTTTATGCAGGATCTTCAACGTACCTGTAACGAACATGTCGGTAGGAGATGCTGGGGGATTGGTTTCGGTTTAGGTTTTCGGGTAATCGCAATGGATTCTAATTTCAGGAAGCTTTCGGTTGAGTATATTGTTTCGGCTTATAAGAGGACTAGAAACCGAGCTATTCTCATAGATTACGATAGCACGATGACTACGACAACTCTTCCTAGTTCCGCGAGCACCACTTCTACTCTTTCGGAAGCTCGTGAAATCTTAAACAGTTTGTGTGCGGACCCGAGAAACGTGGTGTTTATTGTTAGCGGGAAGGACCGCAAAACGTTGTCGAAATGGTTTTCATCCTGTGAGAAGCTTGGAATGGCAGCTGAGCATGGATATTTTCTAAGGTATGCTGTCTTCATTGTCTCCAATTTTGGAAATTCAAAACATAACCGTGTGTCGTGTTTCAGGTCAAATAGCGAGGAAGAATGGGAAACTTGTGTTGCAGTTCCTGACTTCGATTGGAAACAAATAGCGGAACCTGTAATGCAGCTTTACACGGAGACAACTGATGGTTCTGCGATTGAGATGAAGGAGAGCACGTTAGTATGGAATTATCAGCACGCGGATCCTGATTTCGGTTCTTGTCAGGCTAAGGAGTTGTTAGACCATCTGGAGAGTGTTCTCGCTAATGAATCGGTTTCTGTGAAGAGGGGGCAGCACATAGTAGAAGTTAAGCCTCAGGTTAGTAATAGTTGTTTCCTTCATCTTTCAATTACAATTATAATTACTGAAGAATCTGTGTGTTGTTGATATAGGGGGTGAACAAAGGACTTGTGGCGGAGCGATTACTAGCCACGATGCAGAAGAAGGGGATGCTTCCGGATTTTGTGTTGTGCATTGGAGATGATCGGTCGGAGGAGGACATGTTTGAGGTGATATCGAGTGCGGCTAAAGGCTCGTCTCTGTCTCCTGTAGCGGAAGTGTTTGCTTGTACGGTTGGGCAGAAACCGAGCAAGGCTAAGTATTTCCTCGAGGATTCTACTGAGATATTGAAGATGCTTGAGGGGCTGGCAGCTGCTTCAGAGCAGTTTGCAAGGAACCCATGCTACAATTAAATTGTTTGATGAATTATAGTTTATTTGTGACATAATTTGCATCTTATATATTGGCTTATTATGTTTGATATGGTTGGTTTGTTTGTTGTTGATGATGGTTGTTGTCTATAGGTTTATTCTTAAAAACTACCATCATATTATGACTGGACCATTCATTAGAAACAAAGGAATGAAAAAAATTAACTCTTTTGGGACAACTATTTTGAAGGGAATCCTAATACCCTTTTCACACATCAACAAACAAATTTAAATTTATGATTCTCAATGTTTCAATTAAATAGACCTTCTAAAAGTAAATCACAACTCCCAAAACAACAAAAAATGATATTAAAAATCATGGGCCTCTTATTATTATTTAAAATAATTATATTCACAAAAGATAACGAGTTAAGCACATAGTCATAGCATGTAAACAAACTTAACCATTTAATTATGTATAAAACTTGTCGCTTGACAAACTCGGACTCAGGACATCGAGGAGACTGAGAATATCCACCTCTAAATTAGAAGAGGGGATTAAAAATGTGGTCACAAAAAGGTTAAACACACAACCCGCAAATACACTTAATTATTTAACCAGACGCAAAATTTGCCGTCTGACGGACTCAAACTCAAAACCTCTCAAAAAGTTGGGATATCTAAATTTTGTTACCGTTAAGTTAGAAGAGAGAATAAATAATCAAAATTCAATAATTAACTAACAAGTTTTGATCATATGCATAAGTACATAAATTTATAGATTAAATTGGATAAAAATGCATATTTTTTCCTTGATATTAATGTCCCTCATGGTTTCATATAAAAAAAATAAGTTAAACCATTCTAACTAAAAACTGAAATAATACTCTAGACGATGCATTAATCTCCGTGGTTATTATCAAACTCAAATTCGTTATAAATAAGTTGCCTTGATTTCTTATATTTTTTCAATATATTATTATGATTTACTAATAAAAATAAAATAGGGAATTTCAAAGTTTGACATAATAATATAAGGAAAATTGCTTAAATAACATAACTAAAAGATAGGATCTAAAATATATTCTTAAAATCTTTAAGTCCAAATTTGTAGATATATCAATAATATAGGGATGATTTTGGTATCCATATTGTTTGGTTGGACTTTTAATGGATTCCTGTTATATGTTTTCTTAAGAATAAAAAAAAACAGTGGCCGTTTAAAGGAGCAGCCCGACCCGCTAGAGCTAGGGTTTTATTTTCAAGACGCTGCATTCGCTAATTCTCTCTCCGTCGTCGTCTTCCCGTTTGTCCGACGAAGATGGCGAAGAAGACGAAGGAGCTAGGAAGCCGTAATAACGTTAACAATGGCGATTCTATTTCTGGTTCCAGCATTTTCAATAAACTGTTTGGAAATATCTCGGAACAGCAGACTACAACCTCTCTCTTTTCTGACGATAACCCTTTTCGAAGAAAAGCCCTTGATCTTTCCATTGAGGAGAACAAAGCAGGTGGAGATGAAAACCCTGATTCTGCAAAGTTGTTGAAGAAGGGGGAGAAGAAGAAGAAGAAGAGAGAGATAAAACCTAGTTTGGATTCAGATTCGGATCACGAAGAATTGAAGAAAAAGAAATTGAAGGTTTCCGTCATGGAATCAAAGGAAATAGATGGCGAGGATGAGAAAGAGATTAATAAAAGGAAGAAGAGAAAGAGGGATATGCTAGAGGCGCAGTATGAGGCACGCAAATATGGGACGCCGGTCGTGAAAGATGAAGGCGCTAAAGAAGGACAAAGTGGGGAGGCCACTACTGGGAAGAAGAGGAAAAAAGTCGATGATCCCGCAGACATGATGGTTTCTAAGGAAGGTTTCGATGATGAGGCGAAGCTGTTGAGAACCATTTTCGTTGGGAATTTGCCTCTGAAGGTGAAGAAGAAGTCTCTATTGAAAGAGTTCAGCCAGTTTGGAGAGGTGGAGTCTGTGAGGATTCGGTCTGTTCCTTTATTGAGTGTAAGTCCTATTCTATTACTTGTTTCTCTTAATGTTTTGCTTGTGATAAATATCAAGTCTTTAACTGTCTAGATTCTCCCATTATATCTATTCAGACTAAATTATCAAGGAAGGGTGCAGTAATCCAGAATAAGGTCAATGATGCTATTGACAGGTTAGTGAGTTCTTGTTATTGACCTTCATTCTCATACATATGCACTCATAATTCTCATTGGTTTTGCAGTGTTCATGCATATGTTGTTTTCAAAACAGAGGAATCTGCGCAGGCTTCTTTGGCCCATAACATGTCTGTGGTATGTCACTATATTCTATTGGCTTTGATTGATCTAGTTCAGTTATTACTACTATTAATATGATGATCTTTGGTTGCCTATCGATATCATATTTCTGTTTGTATGGTCAGGTTGGAGGAAATCATATTCGTGTTGATAGGGCATGCCCTCCTCGTAAGAAAATGAAGGGAGAAGATGCTCCTCTCTATGATTGCAAAAGGACTATTTTTGTGGGCAACCTTCCATTTGATGCAAAGGTAAGATTGTGATTTCTTTCATTATGTTTGTTCTCTTAAGATATCAGTTACATCTTCTTCATATGCAGGAGGAAGAAGTTTATCAACTGTTTGCAAGCGTCAAGGATTTGGAACCCAATATTGAGGCCATTCGACTTATCAAGGATTCTCTTACCAGCATGGGAAAAGGCATTGCTTATGTCTTGTTTAAGAATAGGGTATTGTGTTGATTTCAAATGAAATTATCTAAATTTTAACTACTTAGTATGTAAGTTAAGCTTTGATAATCTGTGACTTTCAGGGTGCTGCTAACTTGGTTGTAAGGAAGCATTTGAAGTTGAGGGGTCGAGATCTTAGGCTTTCTCATGCCAAACCGGAAGCAACCACTTCATCTAATAAGAGAAAGGAGACAACAAGCTTCGAGAGTAACAATTCAACACCAACCAAGAAGATGGCAATTTATTCTACACCACAAGGTAAAATAATCCCAAAGGTGGCTGCTAGCACCTCTTACCAGGGTTTGCGGGCAAGCAAATCAGGCGTTGAAAAGAAAGGTAATCTGCATAATAAGAATGCCATGAGAAAACCTACGCCTGTTGGAGAGGCAGGAAGAGGAGGAAACCAGAAAGAGAGGTCAGGCAAAAGACCTGCTGTTTTAGCCAGAAAGAATAAGGCCTTGGCTAAGGCTAGGGCCACCGAGGGTACTTCACAACAAGCTGGGAACAACAAACGCAAGATGTCGAACCGCACTCCAGAGAGCACCCAAAAGAACAAGAAACCCAGGACATTTAGATAGAATTTTGTTTGTTTATTTCAGCTGTTGTTTCATTTGGCCTGAGCAATGGGAACAATTTGTTATTTTGATTTTTTATTTGCAATAGGTCTCTGTTTTATTTACCATATGAATTAATGTTACTTTATCTAAATGATAAAAACAATTTTGTTTCTTTAGTTGCCCAAGAGATTGACTTTTCATTCCTATGATATTGGCTTGACCATCATCCTTTTGATAATTATGTATTTTAGTAGATTAAACAAACAAATAAAGATAATTTAATTGCATAAACAGTTATATACATTTTTGTTGTTCAAACTAACTGTCCAATAAGATAAAATGAAATCAGCACATGAAAATCATCTCTTTTATATCATAATTTTATTGATAAGCAAAACAGTGGCAGTATTTTAAAAGGATGATAATGATTTCTTAATCCCATGGCTATAGAGGGTTATTTCCTTCCTTCCTTCCGTGTGTGTTTGTGTGTCAAACCTAACCTAGGACGACTTGCTCTTGCTCATCAGTGTTGGGATAACCGATAAGATGCCAATGAGGAACATTGTGGCTATTGAGTTTATATCGTATAGATCACCAACTGATCGTAACTCACCAATTGCTAATCCCGCCTGCACACAGCGCCATAAGAAATATATATCAGTGTCGATTTTTGTAAGTGAGGGAGGAAGTATTATCAGAACAGAAATAAAAAAAATTACCTTTACAGTCACGTAAGAAGCGGGTATAATTCCAATAACAGTGGCTGCAAAGAAAATATGGTAAGGCACGTCTACAATTGGCGAAGCAACATTAATAAATGTATTTGGTAATGTTGGTGTCAATCTTAGGAAAAGCATGTAGTTCAGCAAGCTTGTACTTCTCTTGGCTATCTGTAAAAGAAATTAGAATCGTCATACTCTACTCCTCTAATACATGCCTCGTATTGCTCACAAGATATTAAGATTAGGTTAAACCTGTTCTTGAAAGAAATTAAGCTTGTCGGGCCATAGGGACAATACAAGAGGCCTGCCAACCATTTTGGATAAGAAATAGCAAGATGAAGCACCAGAAGTTGCACAAAACACAACCAAGACCAGACCTTTGAGAACTCCAAAAAGCGCACCAGCCAACAATGACATGAAAACAGTTCCAGGAATCATAAATGTTTGCATGAAAATATAGACGATGCAGTATCCAACAAGGACTTGGATTGTGTAATCACTTGTATAACTCTCTAGATGATCCCTACAATTACAAAAGTGGCACACATAAGTCTTAATCAAATTTGTTGCCCAGAATCACATTTGAAAGAGTGAATACCGAATTTCATTGATTTAGAACTATTTGAAAGAAAAGGAGGAAAATAGAAGCATACCATCTCATCAGATAGAATTCATGATTTTAACTTATAAAGAAACAAAAGGTACTCTAAAATGGATGATTAATTTGAAAATCAGATCTTCAAGTTTTCCTTATCCCTAGTCAATTTATTGGCTTCAAAACAACCCATCAGATAAAATTAGCTACAGAAGCATTAGAGCTCTACTTCTGACCTCAAAGTCCAGATCTTTTTCTCTTAAGCTAACAACGTAAAATATTCACCAATATATGATACATGCAATTACTTTAGAAAACGATAATGATTTCATCTGTTTCGAATTAATGAAAACCCATAATAGATCTCTCATTGCATTTGCCGATTACAAGTGTATATAGAATTACCGGAGGATTTGCAGATCTTCTAGGCTGCGAGGAAGCTTAAGAAAGCTATAATCTGAAGAGGGCATGGTTAGATAGACTCCGAGAAGCCCTAAAACGAAAGTGAAAACGACACTGCAAGCCACCGCCAACTCCCACGATGTAAGAGGGAACTTGTGAGACGCTGATTCCCTTCTTGTATCTCGAACAGCGCCATTGGAATCGAGAAGGCAGGCGGTGGTTCCTTGTTGTTGTATCGCCATTCTCCTCGATTCCTAAAAGTGGATTGAAGAAAGAAAGAAAGAAAGAAAGAATGGGTGAAGAAGATGAGATAATTGAAAAGGAGGTTTATATAATTTCCTCCGTCATTCCTCGTGGCTTTCTTCTACGGCTCTGAACCTCCATCAGTCAACATTTTATGAACAACGCTGATGAGAGAGAACATACCATTCGCGTGTTTGTAACCATAAAATCCAAAGGTCCAGGAAATTTAAATTCACAATTAAACAATCATATTTTAATATTTTAAGCCTTTACCTATTTATTTTAATAATTATATTCAACAATTTATTAATTTTAATAATTCAACCTAAAATTTACAAGTATACTTTATAATCAAACAAAAATAAAATAAATAATCAATATAAAACAAGCCCTAAGAAATGTTAGGTTATTTTGTTTACAAAATATATATTTATATTTCAATTTTTAATTGGTTGAATTATTATATATTTTTTTTAAAATTTAATAAAAGTAAAATGAATGTGATAGATAAGTTTTTAATAAAAATATTAATGTTCAATCAAACAAGCTCTAAGAAATAAATAAACTCTTCATTAATACTATGAGTTTACACTTGTTGCATATATAAAATAGATCTAATGACAACTATACAATAAATTCAATAACAATTAATGTTTTCTAAAAAGTTGTACTTAATATATAAGGCTTTTCATATTGTTTGGTCCACACTTACATTTAAATACAATTTTGAATTTTTATTTTTATTTTTATTTATTTAAAGGTTCATGTAAATTACATATAAATAAAAAAATAAAATTAATTTTCAAGAAAAACGATTAATTACCCGCCAGATTTTATCGACTTTTTTTGAACGATTATCAAAAAAATATAATATTAATAATATTATGAATATACGAATCTGACGACTATTACTAACATTGAAAGTTCGACAATTTCTCTAGAACTAGATAGTTCAACAAAAAATAATTAGGATGATAACTCAAATATGTAGGCTTACTATATTAGTCGCATCAATCTAAACTTCACATCAACAACTCAAAGATTCGGGCATCACCCAATGAATCTCAATAATACTGCACAAAAGACTATAAATACTAATCACCCATAGACAATGCAAAAGTGCGTGAGTTATCGATATAACATTTTCGTGACACATTCAACAACGATTAGTCACAATACAACATTTTTTTATGCACATATCATTCGTAATAATTTCACAGTGAATAATGCTTAATCTAAAGAACGAGATTTTGGATATAATTTATTATATTACAAATACATGATCAAAACTAAATTTATTTTAATTTTAAAAAACAAAACAAAATAAGAATAATTAACCTGACACTCTACAGTCATGATCTCCACTTTCATTCAAAACGCTTTCAGATTAAATCGAACTTGTGATCTTTTGGTCTTTAAGCGACTCCTACTATTAAATTATCTTGATGGGGTTTAAATTTGTAAACTCTAAAATATTTTGATAATTTAAGTTGATTTTTTTTGGATGACTAAACTTTATTTTTGTAAGGTCTAGTACAATCCTTTCTCATTAGTCTATTTTAAATTGAATAGTTTTACTGGAAAATGAAACTAATTTTTTTATAAGACTTATTGTAACTTTAGTTATTGTGTGAATTTTTCTTTTTAAAAGTGACTTTTAAAATTAAGACCATGTAATAGAAGGTCTAGGAAGCACCGGCTGGATTTTTATGAGGTGAATTCACTCTATTAGGAATAAAGACATCTAGGCTCTAAATCATTCGTCTAAACCATCAACTTAACTAAATTTAGTACGATAACCCACTCAATTAATTGAACCCATTAGGCCGTCACATTAATACTTACCAAAAACAAACTCAATTAATTGAAACCATTATGCTGTAACATTAATACCCACAAAAAATGGTTTTGGTGAAGGAATAGATAAATTAATATTATTATCTATTTATATATGAACTTATATTATAAATGGATTCCAAATTTAATTTTCACTGGATTAATCAAAAATAAAAGAAGTATAACCAGAACTCATTTTTTAGTGTGATTTTTAATTTTTATTGGTGAGGATTTAAAGATGCATAGTTGACCAAAAAGGTCGTAGGTTGTTTAACGAATCAATTAACTGTCGTAATTAATCAATTATAGATGTAAGAGATAATATAGGAATCTAAACCAATTGATTTGTTAGTCCTTTTAATAAAGTTTTCTGCATGTGATACTGCTAAATATATATTAATATAATATATGTTTCCATTAATCTATCTCATTAATCAAGACGTTGTCACATGTCAATAATTTGTAGTTTTCTCTATTCCTATTCTTTATTGACAATAATCTGTTTTTTTATCAAACATTTTAAGTTTGATTACCACAGATAAAGGTTTAAATAAAGAATTGGGCTAGTTCCTAATTTTTTTTTCATACAATTAAAAATGAAACTATTTTATTTATTTGTTTTTATAGTTTAGAGTTTAGACAGTTGCCCCTCCATTAAGTAAGCCATATTCCAAAAGATTGGCCCACTAATATTCAAGGCCCAATATTACAAAGAATGACTTTACAAACAATAGCTCATTTCATTCAGATTTTCTTCAATATGATAATAAAGTTATAAAAATCTCAAATTTTTATTTTATCTTTATTATATTTATACTATAAATATTAAAATATATTACTTTTTTTTTTTAATTATATTCCATTTTTATATTATTATTATTATTAATTTTTATAATTTAGAAAGAGAATTTGAATGTGAAAATAAGAGATTGACTGATTTTTTTTTTTTTTTTTTTTTCTCTCTATTTTTTTTATTTTTTTTTTATTTTTTCAAACTAATGATACAATGTCACACGTTTTTTTCATTTTTTCGTTCTCTTCCCTCCTCCTATCACTTAATTTATTTATTTCTTATAAATATTTATATAAAATTATCCATTAATAATATTTAAAAATCTCAAATTTTAAACCGTAGACAAAAACTCTAATTAAAAAAAAAAATAACGTAAATTAATTATAATAATATGATAATAAATAATAAATTTTAATTGTAAGATAATACATGTTTTATTAAATATATAATTATAAAGTAATAAGAATAGTACTATTTCAGAATAAAACGTTTTTTCTACTCCAATATACGGGCCCCACATAATAATCCAGTTATCGAATCTGGACCGTTCATTTTCATTCGCTTAAATCCGACTCTTGGCTGGTTCGCATTTCATCTGGTGCGGCGGGAATCAGCATAATATGATTAGAATATGCCACGTGTGAAAGGGCCCCACCCATTTGTAATCTAACCGCTGTTAGTGAAAGTAAATTATTTATTAATAAATTATTATTTTCTCTATCCTCTCTCTCATCATAGGTGCTATCAGCTCTCTTGTTCTTCGATTCTGTTCTCTCGTTTATTGAATTCCTAGACTGAAAATTTATTCTCCTTGTCGGTCGAAATCTGTTTTTCGATTTTTTGTTTGAAAAAGGTTATGTTTTTGGATCGGTTTCTTGTATAGAAGATCATCAATGGAGGACGCTGTGAAGAGGAGGAGATTCGCGGTCGGTTACGCTCTTGCGCCGAAGAAGAAGCAGAGTTTCATACAAGATTCGCTTGTGAGTCTATCGGAAGAAAGAGGAATCGATCTCATTCAGATCGACACCGATAAGCTCTTGACAGATCAAGGTCCGTTCGATTGTCTTCTCCATAAACTCACTGGAGACGAGTGGATACGTCAGTTGGAAGACTATTCATCGAAGAATCCCAATGTATTGATTATCGATTCGCCGGAGTCCATTGAGAAGTTACATAACCGTATTTCAATGCTGGAGGTCGTGACTGAATTGAAACTCGAAACGGAAGGTGTTTCATACGGAATTCCAAAGCAGATTGTGATTTACGATTCAGATACTCTGTTGGATCCGAATGCATGGGGTAATGGATTGACGTTTCCTGTAATTGCAAAACCCTTGGTTGCTGACGGGAGCGCGACATCGCATAAAATGTCTCTTGTTTTCAACAGGGAGGGTTTGAGTAAGTTGGAGACTCCAATTGTGTTGCAGGAATTTGTAAATCATGGTGGTGTTATCTTTAAGGTGTATGTTGTTGATGATTATGTAAAATGTGTGATGAGGAAATCATTGCCTGATGTTTCATTGGAAAAAATGGATAGTCTTGGGAATTATTTATCGTTTTCGCAGATATCAAACTTGGCTGCTACTCATGAAAGAAATGAGGATAAATATATAGAGACTATGAATTTGGAAGATGCAGAGATGCCTCCATTGACATTCATTACTGATATTGCTCGGGGACTAAGAAAAGCTATGAAATTGCATCTTTTTAACTTTGATGTGATTAGGGATACTAGAATTGGGAATAGATATTTGATAATTGACATAAACTACTTCCCTGGTTACGCGAAGATGCCATCTTATGAGACAGTGTTGACGGATTTCTTCTGGGATGTGTTATCGAAGAAAAGAGATGATGGTTCAGCTGAATGCTCAGGTGCGAAATCGAAATCAGATCTTATATAAGTAGATAATTTCTTTCAGTTTTGCCTCCAAATGACAATGAATCAATCAATGGTGTTCTTTAATCTTTACAATGTACATTCCTAAAGGGGTTTGATGATGGGTGAATCCTATCTATCTATAATCGTTTCCTTGTTTACCTGAAGGATTGGTATAATTCTTGTTTTTAAAGCAGAATCTTATTTTGTGCTATTGCATTGTCTTCTTAATCTGTTGTGGTAAAACATGTCTGTGGGAATGATTTTGCCAAGAACATACAATCCCTTTCAAGTAACTGTTAGTGTCCTAATAAATTAATCTTGATGAGTCTTAATCTGAATCTTACTAGCTTAGATTATGAAGGATTGCAATTGATTCAGCTGCTTATTACACAATTCAAAGTTTTGTAATGTTTTCCTTTCAAATTTGAATGTCTGGAATAGGTCTGGTTTCGAATCTAAATGGTAAGTTGTTAATATGTTTGGTTGTTTGTTTGATATTGGATCAAGACAAGATCTAGAGCTTGGTTGATGTTGGGTTACTCAACCTATTTAATCATTAAACTTACACAAAAAAAAAGTCTTGTTCTTGAATATTTTCTATTCAAGAGTAACAAGATATTCAATTATTTATTTTTTGAAAAAAAAAATACTTTCAATTCACAATCTAGAACATCATATCAAGAACATTGGGGGTAGGTTTCTGGAAGATGAGATAAAAAAAATGTAAATTTTGAACTAAAAAAGTTGGATGGATTAAGTCAGTAAATTGGTGTAGTCATTATTCAATAGAAGAAATAACTCCATTGTATTTGTATTAGGTATTATATAGCAGACTTTTATGGTGCTAAAAAGTGATTGTGACAAATTAATTACCAAATTAGAGTGGAATTAAATCAGTCTCTTCTTTCTTATCTAATGATAACAACTCATGTACTTTTTGATTGACATAATTCCAATTAACATTTTTTTTACAACTAAGAACCATTTAGAATTTAAAAATATTTAAAATGTAAGTGTTATTTGAATAATCTACTTTTCACTCGTTTATCTATTCATAAATTAAATTACTAAAATATTTTATATTTATTTTTTAAAAATAAATATTATTATCTTTTTAAAAAAATTCACTAATAAATTAATTTTTCATAATTTTATATCAAATAAGATTATTTAAATACCTTAAAATTTCTATCTGAACTAGAGTTTAAATAGTAGTAATATATAATAATAAAATAAATTTAAAATAAAAAATAATTTAGTATTTTATTTAATGATATAATTAATAAAAGGAAAAATGAATTGAAATTATATTTAATTAGGTTGAAATTATTTAAAAATTGATATATATATATATATATATATATATATATATATATATATATATATATATATATATATGGATCATCATTTCAACTTGTGATTATCAGTATTTAAAGCTTGCTTATTATATAATCATAGACAAATTTTAAACAATGAAACTTCACAAATTTTAAATAGACCCATATATATGTATATATATTTAGCTTATCTGGCTTCCATTTGTTTTTAATCAACTTTTGATGTTCTCACTCTTTATTAAAGATGACCATAAATCTTGACTCTTAGACCACTCTAAAGAAAATGATAATAATAATATGGGAAGTCAAAAAAGCCATCATCCAAGTTTATTTTCTATGTGAATAAATTAAGTATATATAACTAAGCTATAGGAGAAATTTAAATATACAAAAGATTATGGGAGAAGATAAGACAAAAGAAAATTAATAAAAGGTAGCCGGCTCAAACCAAATATTTGATCATTATTAATTATTTTTCAATCATTAATTCACAAATTGATTTTTAATTATAAGAAAAACACAATCATGATTATGAATTCATGATTATTCATGATTTTAAGATTTTAGAGCAATGCCAAAGATTATGAATTCATGATTATTATTCACATTTAGCAAGAAAACAACCTCCATTTACCTGTAAAATTATTCACAAATTGATTTTTAATTATAAGAAAAACACAATCTAGCTAGGTCTAGTAACCTAGTTGCAAAATTAAGCTTAATAAATTAAATTAAATTAAATAGATAGATATAAATCAAAGTCACTATCTCTGCTGTAGCTTTAGCTTGTTGAAGGCTGCTTAAAACTAACTCATTTTATAATCTCCAAATTAACAACTGCTCTAAATAAGTCTCAACTAATCTCATCTACTCATTCTACATTAAGAAAAAAAAACATTGCAAAATCACTCAATAAATTTATTTTAATTAATAATTAGGTTAAAGCTGCCAATCTTCATATATTATATTACAAACAAGAATACCCATTATGAAATGAACTGTTACACCAATTACAAACCTTCAGAAGAATATTCCATGCACAATAACATCTTAGAATTTATACATAAAAATAAATATTCAAGAAATTTAATTACAATAATACGAGACTTCGGAACTAGGGAATTTTGTTTTCATGGCTCAATAACTTGTCCAATTTGTCGAGCCGATGTAATCCAACGACGGTTCGTTGTTCATAGGGGTACATTTCTCCTTGGCCTCAAAGTCGGCAACTAATGCTGGCAGTGTATTTTCATTTTCGTCTTCAACCAGAAGGCCCCCGAGATCAAAAGGGTCACAACGGGAAGAAAAGTTGCCAAGCATTTGAGGGTTGGGACCCAAACCGGGGGCATCACCAAGGCCGGGTATGTTATTGGGAATATTATTGGCGCCCATGACTAATGCTTCCAAATATGAACTAGTTAGGTTTCCAAAAAGACTATTTATAATATTGGCATTCATAACTTGGAGTGGAAATGTGTTTAGGCTGGTTGCTTGCATTATGTTTTGTATAAGCTTCTCGTTTGCTAGTCGATTTAACGAAAGGTTCTCTTGTGGAATAAAACTACCGTCGCCATAGAACCTCATTAAGTTACTAAAGTTTTGATCGTTTAGTAAATGGTTAAGCTCATCGAGTATATCGACTTTGGGTAATGGTTGATGAGTCTTAGGATCAATACCCATTTTAAACAACTTCTTTGCCAAGTGAGTGTTCCAGTAATTCTTTATCTCATTATCAGTTCGCCCCGGAAGTTGAGTAGCAATTCTGGACCACCTTATATAATGGTAGAAGAACAAATTTATAAATTATTCAAACTAAAAAGACCATAAAAAAAATCAATTATTTCTTACTTGTTTCCAAGAAGTGAGTGAAGCTTGATAATAACTTGCTCTTCCTCCTCCGAGAAATTCCCCCGTTTAATATCAGGCCTAAGATAGTTATTCCAGCGTAACCTACAACTCTTTCCGCACCTGTTGAGCCCCGCTCGCCTAGGAAGGGCTCGCCAACTTCCATGGCCGTTGTTCTGAATGTAATTCATGAGTAGAACATCTTCTTCCTGTGACCATGGCCCTTTCTTCAAACCGGTCTCATCACAACAAGGGGATCTTCCCATTTTTTTGATCAAATGAAGAGATCGAGAGTGGGTATAGAAGGGAGTTGATGATGGTTAAATAGTGTAGGGATATATGAATATATAATTGGGAAGGTTTTGTTTGGCCAATAAAAACAAAGTATATAGCATGGTGGTCAATTTCAACTGGGATGGCTAGCTAGCTAGATCAAAAAAGCAAGCAAAATATAAGGTTGCCCATCAACCATTTATGGATTTTTATATGTCGACATATGGGACAAACACATAGATGTTCATATAGGGGGAGGAATCAATAAATCTAGGGTTAGGTTTATGCTAATGTCATCACCTCAAATTAAATATTTTGTCAAATGTCTGACTAAGATTTTCATGCACCACCATAACACGTATATATCATCATATTAAGACAAAATCAAGATTTTTTTTATTTATTTCTATTACACTTAATTAGCTTCATACTTGTACATATTATTTTAACATAATGTTTTCACTAACTCACCATAGTAGTAAAAAGAAACTTTCTTACTTAAAATTTCTAAGGTTTGATTTCTGCTACAAATGTTTTTAATTTAAATGGTGGTGTCGTATAGTTTATTCGGAGAAAAAAAACTACAAAGGAACAAAAATCTTAATTCTGCCGTGTCGAGTAGATTTTGGGATTTTTCAATCAACATTATATTCATTAATATCATAATCATCAATAATGTAACAATACAAAGAAGCTCCCTATTGGAATTACAAGATCAATTACAATTTAAAACATTAAATTGAGTAAGATTTACAATAACATGAACAAGTAGGTTGTCCTTTTCTAATCAAATTGAAACTGAAATAGCCTAAGATCAAAGATCAACCTTGGTTTTTGGAAATTTTGTATCATGTGGAAAAGATTTGTGTTCCTGTAATTAGTGCTAGTAGGCCTACTAGCTAGGTTTGATTTCTTATTCTCTATGTTTCCCTGGACCAATATGGGTTTGACCAATAAGATCATTAACCAAATATTTTAAATTGGGCTAACCCAATATTTTAAATTGGGCTAAATGGATTATGAAAGTCCCAGAGACTGGAAAAGTGATATCTCTTGGAAATTGACCAAGTAAAAATGGAACTGATAAATGGATAATAGGTAGGAATATTAGAGAAAATTTAAATATAGATATATTTTGTATTTATTTTAATCTCGGGTGCAATGACATAATTTTGTGTACGGTTTAACAATTTGAACATAATTGTATTTTAAATTTAATATTTTTTCTATATATACGCGTTTAAAATTGTTGAATTTATTTGAATGTCTTAAAAAAAATATATGTAACGTGGGGTAGTATTTGAAAAATTCGAAAAAAAAATATAGAATTGTTATTTTGTTTTTGCAGATGTGGTAAATTAATTACGAAAAAAAATTAATATGTTAAAAATAAGAAGACATAATATTTATTTGTTTGTGAGAAAAACTTAAATGACTAAAATTGTTATAGTTGAAGCTTATATAATATAACACAATTCAATGTTTAAGTCTTATTTAATAAAATTACAAGTTTGAAGCTTCAAATAATAAATGCGCCTAAATAATAAGGATTTATAACTTTTAGTAATATAAATATACATGTTTTTGTTACAATGTTTTTAATTCACAAGATATATAATATTTAAATATATATTAAAAAAAATAAAAGAATATTAAAACGAAATAATACGAATCTCCCCTATTATTATTCTAATGCAACTAAAAAATTTGAACTGATATTCACCTATAATCGTAATTTTAATAATTAAATTTATCACAAAAATTATTCCATATTCCTAAAATGAAATTGAAGCAATTGAATGAGTCCAAGAACCCCAATTAAAACAATTGAATCATCCACAAAATGACATCAATTGAATTCCAAACCTCACAAATAGACAAACATAAAAGTACAAGTAAAATCCATAAAGAGTTGCATAATTAGCTACTCATTTCTTCATCTAGTATATATTTATAAGATTACTTTGATTTTAATTCAACACATTAATAAATTAGTTAAAGTGAAAAAATATTATTTATGAAATGTTATTTTTCACTAAAATAAACTCTGGCTTCAAATTAAAAAAAATCAATTTTAATTTATGATATTATTACATAAATTTAGTGAGTTTTTTATAATCTAAAATAAGCCGTGATATTTCTTTGAATTAATTAATAATACATACGGACAATTTCGTTAATTAGAGAAGCAGAAATCATCTTACATTTTTGACCTTTCAGTGCACCATGTTTTGGAAATATGCCTTTTGTATGACTACGAGAAAACATGTAGTCAATTATTTCTTTTTTTTTTAATTTTCATCTTTGTTCCAAGATATTATTAATTATAAATAATAAGAACTCCAACATTAATTTTGATGATTGTGTGAATGATCAATTATTGTTATACATATATAATACTTTACCATATTTAATTTATAAATGATCTATACATTAATCATTTCTCAAACTTTTAATTTGATATGAAATCGCTTCAACCTTATAATTAAACTAAAAAATTAATTAGTTTTATTATTATATTTGTAGAAGGATTAAGAAGGATAAAATGTTTTAGTATATATGCCTTAGCATCATTTTTTGTGTGTTTTTTTTACTCTTATTTCATAGCAACTTTTTAAAATTAACACCCATCTCCTTCCATTTTTTAATGTAGCAAAAGAAATCTTATGTATTTTGGCAAAAAAAAAAACAAATAATAAAATATACAAATTTGACGAAGGTGTCATAAGAAAAACTTATATAACAAAAACATTTATCAATTATATATCTTTTTATTATCATATTTCACATATATCTTAATTTATTAATGCAAGTTTTATTATTTTAAAAAGAATAAGTATATATATGTTTACATGAAATGTTCTTTACCATTCTACAAATTAAGTGTTAAATGATTAAATTTTGAAGTTATTAATAACAAATTTGTTTATTTTCCCACTTTATACTTTAGCTTGTCCAACAATTTGAAGCTAGTTTATTTGTCTAATACATATAACTAAGTAGAATAATTGATTTTTCTGATTAGGACAATCAAAATTATATATTCTTAAAATAAACTCTTATTTAATATATATATATATATATATATATATATATAAAAGTCTAACTAAACAAGCAAGAATGAAAAAAATATCTTTTATCGAGAAAAGGTGATTGTGATTAAGGATATATATGTGTATATATAAGAAATTAATTGATGATTGTGGTTGTTAGTTAATTAATTAAGAGTGAGTGTAATATGTGATTATACTATCAATAGATCTTATTTAATTAGCCTATGTTTATGTTATATATATATATATATATATTCTCATTATCAACTGGTCCACATGCAATTTATGTCAAATTGACAAGATCCCATTGGATTTTATTATTTTTTAGTTAGTTATGTATCCAAATTGTAATCCTTGATGTGTTTATCCTCCATTATAGTTTCTCAACATTTTAATCTTATTTATCTATTTGTGATTACGTGGAGTTATGAAACAATCCTATATAAGTAATTATTTAGAACATAATTAATAAACTCATTGGAGAAAGTCAATAAAATTCACTAACTGATTAATTATAGCATATGGTAAGAGAGTGATATGATCAGATAGATTATGACTAATTTGGAAAGAATCCAATATAAATATCTCAATTAGTTATTGACTTTATTATATAAAAATAGCTATTGGATTTTAATAGTTTTTGCAATTAATATATAATTAAATATTGTTAAACTTATATTACATTATATAATAATATTAAAAGAACATGTGTAACTTATTATTTAGTGTCAACAACTTTGTCACATTAAAAATTTGGGGTTTTATTTTGGTTTCCTGTTTGAATATATATTGATCAAGACTAATTTGTTTCTTTTCTTTATTTGATTTTAGTTAAGACATTCTATACACATATATTTTAAAACTTTGATGATTAAAATATGGTTGTTGTTAAAAAGTTTCGTGCCATTTTGATAATATTTTTTTTGTGGGACAATATTTTGTTGTGTGTGTTTTAATATTTTTTTTAAAAATATTTTATGATTTATGCTATACCTAATAATAAAAATTAAATAAATAATAATTTTTTTTAAATAAATAATATATATTAGCATTTTATCATTTATATACTATTTTTGTTATTTTTTTAGATAAATACTATATAATCTATTGATCAAAGTCCATGAGAAACAACCTAACTAATGGCATATTCGAGTTATCACAAATAAATGAATCAATAGCAGTTCATCGTAAAAGAAAACGCAATCCAAAATCCAAGACACGCAATTGAATCTAAATGTGCCTAAGGACGAGAATTTGTTCAGAGGCTCTATCTAACCTCGCCTTTAAATGTACTGAATTGCCTATTCACTTTCTTATTGATCTTTACTTCAACAAACAAAGAAACCGATATCAGGTATCGGTTTAGATATTGATCTTGCTATTTTTATTAGTAATAAATTATTTTTTTATAAATTAGATTATTTATATTAGAACTATTTTTATTTAAAAAATTGATTTTTAATGATGACATTGAGAAAAGCACAATTTTTTTGTTTTATTTATTAAATGAGCAGCCAAAGAAAAATAGTTGTATATTTACCATTTTAACCTCCCATATCAACAACTTTACCCTTGCACAACTAGTTTATTTGTGCAATAAATATAAAATTTTACAAAATACTCATTAATATAAACAAAAGTTTGTTGATCAACAGAAAATTAGAGTGGACAGTGCCAACAACTTCTGCTACATTAGCAATGCCGACATACTAAATCTCAACAAAAACATCTTAGTTTTGTAAATAAATTGAGATTTTTTTTTGATAAATCATAAATTTTATATTATTTAAAAAAACAAAATAAGTGGTTGCAGTATAAACACAAACACAAAATATTTTTAATTTTAACGAAAATATTTTATTAATATTAATGTGAAAAAAGTATTTCAAAATAATTCTAATTACTATTTATAAAGTAAGAAAGAAAATATGGATAATATATTAATAGTAATTACATGTTGATAAAGTGGATCAAACAATGGTAAACTAAGTAAAATACGAGCTATTAAATAGTTCACACAACCCGTGCCTAGACAGTAGACACAAAATTTTGGTTTGTCCAATCTCAGAAAAAAAAGTGAAAACATTTTAGGATACCCTAGTTGTAGTTAAAATGAAAATAAAAATAATGTTTTTGAAAATAAAAATAAAAATATTAATAGTAAACAGATTAACAGAAATTGATTGAATTTGTTTTATCAAATATAGAAAAAATAATTGTTAGATTATTATTGTATGAAGTTGTTTGTTTTGGATAAAGTTTTCAACTTATATATATGTATATGAAATTTAAATGCAAAATCCAATGACATAGTTATTCGTTATAAAAAATTTAATTGAAAAAAAAAAGCAAAAGCAAATCACGTGGATATGTCTGACAAGAAAATGAGACAGAAGGACCATGGTCCAAGCTTCAAGGTCGACCACCTCCCTTCCTCATCCTCTAATCATGGCCAGTTAAGTCAAGATTTCTAATAATATTTTTTCACATTTTATCACTTTTATTATAATTATTATTTTTCTTTTAAGTTTCGTTCATAACAAAGATGAAAATTTTGTTTAAACATAATAATTAACTCTATGATCGACTAATAAATCTCAGAAAACATAATAATAATAATAATAATAACAATAATAATAAAATTATGATTTATATACATCGAAAGACTACGATTATTGAAAGTTCGACGATTTCTTCTCCACCGATAGTCTGACAAATCATTTGGATGATAATATTAGAATAATGAATTTAGTGGGATAAATTTAAATAAATTGTTTTTATGTTTTCTACTTTAATTAAACAATCTATACGTTTTATATAATAAGTCAAAAGTGGTTTTTGTTACAATTTTTATTAATTATTATTTTAGTACAGGCTAGTATTTTGAATTTATATTACAAATAATTGTACTAAAATCTTTAGTACAATTAAGGTGACCATGATAGTTTGTTATTTACGACTAAACTATTTTGTTATAAAAAAACCGTTGATCATTAATGATAGTAGTTGTTTGATATGTAATATTCATGGTATTATTTTTATAGCGCTTTTTGATATTTGTTTGAGAAAATTGGTAGAGTCGGTTTCTTCACGGAGATTTACAATCTCGACTATCTATTGGACATCATGTCAGTGTTCTTATTATTATTTCCAATAATTTATGTGTTTTTTTTCATGTTAAGTTTTTGTATCATATTACTTAAAAAAACTGTTGTTATCCATGAACTATTTAAAAACAAAACCAGTATTATCAATCTTCTTTATTATTATTAGAATGCAAATAAATTGTTTCAACTGAAATCCATCTAAATCATAATTTTAATAATTAAATTTATCAAAAAAAATATTCAAATTGATTTCTAATCCCAAATTCTATAACGAAAGCAATTGAATTAGTGTGTGTTTATAATCTGTGGCATTTCTTTGAATTAATTTAAAGTATATGCAGCCAATTTCGTTAATTAGAGAAGCAGTGAGAAGTCATCTTACATTTTTGACTTTGCAGTGCACCATGTTTTGGAAATGTATGACTAGGAGGAAACATGTAATCAATTATTTATTTATTTATTTTTCATCATTGTCGTTCCAAGATATTATTAATAAATAATACTTAAATTTTGATTATTATGTGATTCATCCATTCATGTTTGGCTGCTAAATAATAAAAATGGAATTGAAATTATGAGATGTAATTTTAATTTGTAAGTTTGTAGAACATTTAAGATTAATAGTTGGAATTCAAATCAGTTTATTTTTATAATTCTCACTTATATTATTTTAAGCTCGAAATTATAATTTCAATATTTATGTTTTCTAAATAAAAGTATATTATTATTTAATAATTTATAATACAATTAACATATTGAATCGATAAACTAACTTTAAAAATTTATCCACAAATCTTTTTAGGTATTTTTTTTCTTCATATTTCTTACAAGTTTGAAAAGCTAACAACTCAAAGAAATCAATAATTAACATAATCTTATTCTATTTTATAATATATCGAGAGGAATATATTATATTTCGGCCAACAAGCAAATAATAAAATTTACAAATTTATCAAAATTTTCCGACAAAACTGCCACAATAAAAAACATATCAATTATATATCTTTTTATTATCGAAATGTCACATATCTCTTAATTTATTAATGCAATTTTTCTTATATAGAAAAAAGAATAAGTACTGTATATACATGTTAATTTACGTAAAATATTCTTTACCCTTCTAAAAAATAAGTGTAAGAAGATTAAACTTTGGAGTTACTAATAACAAATTTGTTTATTTCTCCACTTTATAACTTTAGATTGTCCAACAATTTGAAACTAGTTGACAAGAGTTATTTGTCTCACACATGTAAATAAATGGAATGCTTGATTTATCAGTCATTTATATATTTTTAAAATAAACTCTTACATATATTTATAATTCAACCAACTCTAACTACTAGCTAGCAAAAATGAAAGAGAAATTATCCTTTGTCGAGAAGTAGACTAACACTTGGGGTGATTTTGAAACATTATATGTATTAAATTATTTTTTTGATGAATTAATTAATTCAGAGGGATTATAAATGCTTTCAATAGATCTTATTTAGCATAGGTGCTTCCTATATTAATGTATTCTCATTATCAACTGGACCACATGAATTTGATGTCAAATTGACACGTCCCATTGGATTTTTGTATTTTTCTGTTATTTCTCCAAATCCTCCATTATAGTTTCTCAAAATTTTGATCTTATTTAACTATTTATGATTACTTGAAATTATGAAACAATCCTATATAAGTAATTATTTGGAACATAATTAATAAACACATTGGAGAAAATTAATAAAATTCACTAACTGTAAGAGTGATATGATCAAATAGATTATGGGAAAAGAATCCAATACAAATATCTCAAATTAATTAAATTATTTAGATGTTAGATTTTCCAAAAAAGTTACTTCCTTTTCCTTCTTAATTAGTTATTGACTTTATTATATAGAAATATATATTAATTTAATAGTTATTCCAATTAAGATTAATTAATATTGATAATTATTATACTACATTATACAAGTCTCAGTTCTTATTTTTCCTAGGATATGTTGATTTAGTTAATATTTGTTCATATTGTTGGATATCATGAATATATTGATGAATAATTTGTTCATTTTTTTGTTAAGATATTTTATATAAATATATCTTGAAATTTTGTAATTATATTAAGATTGTTGTAAAATAAAAGTTGCATGCTAGAACTTTTTTAATATTTTTTAGTTAGGCTAGGAAGGTGACATAACTTATAATTTCTTAATTTTTTAAATTTAATTTAATATTTATTTATCTAATTCATAAAAAAAAAATGTGGCAAAATATATATTTATACATTCATTTAATTCATAATTTTCTTTTAATTTTTTTTTTTTAAGATCACCAATTTTTTTTTTTTTTTAATGTCACTAAAATTGGAATTTTTAAATCCGTGCCTATAAATTTATATTTTATCATTATCTCTAATTTAAGTTAAAGTGGTTTATTTTTTTTAATTTACTTAAACGAATTATAACTTATATATATCTACCCTTCTCTCTCTATATATATATATTAAGAACGAATATTAATTAAAATAGTATTAATTTATTTAATTTAAAAAATAAAATAAAAAGCTATAGGTGGGGTTGGGAATTCCTAAAAGCAAATGATTGCAGTTCTGATCTTCTTTCTCTCTATAAATTACACAAAGTCAACACAAACTTTTTCTAGAGCTTATAGACAATTAGTAATGGCCGTCGAAGCTATATCCAGCTCCTCCACCGACCTCTTCAATTTTATCATCTATGACACCATTTCTGCCGCCCCTTTTTCCTCCACCACCGCCTTCTCCGACAAAGAACCACCGCTTATGCCGCCACACCTACCTCTTCATCAGCCGCCTTCTTCATCGGATGTGCAGCAGGGGCGGAAGAAGAGGGTCAGGAGGAAGCCCAAGGTTTGTAAGAATAAAGAAGAAGCAGAGACACAGAGAATGACTCACATTACTGTCGAAAGGAACCGCCGCAAACTTATGAACGACCACCTCTGTCTCTTGCGCTCCCTCATGCCCGAATCCTATGTCCAAAAGGTAATTAAGTAATTCAGATTTAACTTGATTCGAAATTATCAATTCTCTAATTTCTTAAATATTTAACTATTGCATGTGTGAGATGTAAGCAAATAGATTTAAATTAATATAATATTGCACAAGATCAGTAGTCATTAATTGAACTAGATAGAATTAGTGAAATAATGAAATAAATCATGAATCCAATGTTTAAAAAATATATTGTTTTGAATTTGTGAAGTATGAGAATACATATAAATGGGGACAGTGAGAAGGAATATTGCAGTTTTTGGTTATGTGGGTATTCATCACTTTTTCGGGAACTGAGTTTGTGACATTTCAAGCATTTATTTATTTTTATTTTTTCATTCTAGAGATGGGAGTAGGACCATTCAGAAGATGGCCCAGATGGGTCAATAATATAATCATGATCTATATATATTTTATTATATATTTATAAGACCTTATAAATAATACATTTTAATTTGACACTTTTATAATAGGGTGACCAAGCTTCTATAGTAGGCGGGGCTATTGAATATGTTAAGGAATTAGAGCACCATCTCCAGGCACTTGAAGCTCAAAAGCTTATTTTTCTGAGAAAACTTAACCAACCGACATATCCTCTGCTCTCGATCGGCGAAGGCACCAACAATGTCATAAAGGAGGATTTAGAAATTGATCAGCTCAAACAACAACCTTTTGCACAATTTTTCGAATGCCCTCAATACAAACAATCACAAATTGACAAGTTTTCATCTAAGTGCAAGGCATCGGTGGCAGACATCGAAGTCACTTTGATTCAAACACATGCAAATCTCCGTATCCTCGCCAAAAAATGCCATAGAATTCAGCTTTCTAAGATGGTTTCCAGCTTTCAAGCACTTAACCTTGCTATCCTTCATCTAAATCTAACCACATTTGAATCTTTGGTTCTTTACTCCATCAGTGTTAAGGTATAATAATACTATTACAAATAAATTGGTTTGATAATTAATATTAGTAATTCTGATATATATATAAATAGGTGGAAGAAGGATGTCATTTCACATCAGCAGATGACATAGCCGATGCAGTTCACAGCATGCTCAGAATGTTCGAAATCGAAACTATTTAATTAATCTCGTATCTAGTTTACAGTTTACAGTTGGTTATCCACTTTGTTAGTTTGTAATTACTATTAAGATATTATCCATATTTTCTTAATTTGTCACTTTTTTCAAGCTATAGATCATAGTTAGAATTACTTAGAAATGTTTTTCATATTAAAAATAATAAAATGTGTTTGCCAAAATAATTTTTGTTTGTGTTTATACTGCAAGTCTACAAGCAGTTATTTTTTTCGAAAAAGAATTATAAAATTTGTAATTTATCCAAAAAGTGTCAATTTATATACAAAATGACACTAGAATTGAAGTAATGAAGATGGAAAAAAACATAATTAAATCCTCTTTCCATTGAATTGTATTTGTATGATCAATAATGACAATAATCAATACTTTAAGTAATGTCATTATTATATAAAGGCTATAATCAAATTAAAAATACAGTTTTGATAAATAGATAATAACATGTACCATATTTGATAACATTCACTACATAGTTTACATTACAGTACTTTGGAAAACATCCTTCAACAAGTGTCGTAATTTTTTTTCTATTTCTTTTACATATGTTGGTGATGTTTTTGTAGTTTTGTCAAGAAAAATTAAGGAAACTGATAAAATAAAAAAATGTGAGTTAAAATATTGAGGTGACCATGAAATTGTGCTCCATTAGAAATTATGTATATATAATTTGTTTTTGAAATATCTATGTTTGATGACATTGTGTTACTTGAATACAACTATTGTCACGGCCCCCATTTCTAGTCTAGTGACAAAAGAATATGAATATTTTGATCTTCTTTGAGGTCCTAAGTTTGAACTCATAAGGCGACACGTTTGACTCGTTTAGTTAAATTGATTGAGTGTGTTTTCAGATTATACTCTTAGTTCGAGTGAATTAGTCGCCCCTCGAAAAAATTATGAAACTTATAGTTTTAATAAAGAAAAAAATTGTCACCTAAGTTGTGATCACTCTAATTAAATTAAATTTATACTGAGTATAATTTATTTATTTTTTAAAACTAGTACATATGAAAAAATGAAAGTATTTCGACTAAACAAATAATGACAAAAACAAAATTAAAACGTACCAAAGACAATAAGAAAGAAAACAAAGATAATAAACATGTACCAAAAGATTAACATGCAAAGAAAGAATAATGATATATTTTCAATCGATTTTATAATTTTTTCAGAACAAATATCAGATATCGACGTTATGAATAATACAAATCGATCGAAATAAATAAATGAATTAAAGTACGACAATTTTTTCTAGCGAGATATTCCACCAAAGATATTAAAGATAATAATCCAACTATTTAGTCCGTCCATTTCTAGTGTTTTGATTCAACCATCTAACAATTAAGGAGAGATTTAGACCACCTACTAGATTTTAGTAATGCTCTATAAGGGAATTCAAATATTTCACCAAGACAATACAAAAAGATTAAACGTTGATTCAACAACTATAAAACACATCAAACAACTATAAGACACATCAAATAGCGATTAATCATATTAAATTTATAATAGTATAATCATAAGGTGTTTAATTTAATTTAAAAGTAGTACTATAGAAAATTAATTTAAAATGAGAGTTTGTTTGGATAGAATATTTTTAAATAAATTTTTGATTATTTAAAAATGTTGATTATTGGTGATTTTGAAAAAGGTGTGTTTTTTTTTTAAAAAAAAAAAAGTCAAAGGTTTTTAATAATATTTTTTTTAAATTATATTTTAATATTTTAATTAATGAATTAATTGATGAGAGGTAAAAGAAATAATGTTTAATTATAGTTAAATTTAAAAAAAAAAATGTTATAAAACTATTGTATGTATCCTATTTAGTTTCCAAAATTGGGACCATTGTGCAATTTTTTTTATGATTGCGGGAAGATCAATAATGTTGGTCAGTCAAGTAATTCATGTTACTGTCTTCGTCTATAAGACATTGAGAGTCTACTACAATCTTTTTACTTTCAAGTTAAATTTAATATTTCTATTTTTTTATTGTATTGTTATTCATTCTTTCACCTTTTAACTCACACAATTACAAGCAAACCATCTAACAAATTTTTTTAGGACTGTATTATTTTTTACTTGTTCCTGGTTTAAGACTTTGATTTTCTTACTGTAATTAATAACAAGTAAAAAAAACAATTTAAATATTTTGGCACTCATATTTTTTTAACATGTAGGTACGGTATATGATGATGATTCACCCCCTTATCTTCTAGTTTTGTTTGTATTCTAAAGGTTAACCGGTAGCCTCATTAAAGCCTCTTGTCTTCTTGCACCAACAGTCCATTCAAACACCCCCAACTTTGAAATTCTAAGTCACCTTAGCTAACAATTTTTATCCACCTATTTCTCGAAAATGTCCTTCCCCAAACACGCCATTTACATCTCGCAATCTCGAGAGATGTGCCTTGAAAACACAAACATGACAATTTGCGTTCCTCTTAGCTAGCAATGCAAATTGTTTTTTTTATAATTACACATCAAATCCATCCTAAGTTAGCTAGTTGTAGTGCCCTCGATCAACCAACAACGACGACCCTCCATAGCCAGAGTCAGTTGATGAAAAGTCATGAGCAAAGCTAGCAAGAACATAACATAGCCAGGTCCAAATGGCCTAGATGTGGGGGCAAATTAAGTTGCCTATTATATTTTGTCTAGTAATTAAGATGATGCATGGTACCTCTCATAATCTCTTTATGGGACCCTCCTCCAACTTGACCATTCAGAACCTCATTTTTATATCTTATGATTCTTGCATGGCTTCTATTATTGTCCTTTGCTTCCATCCCTATCTTCACCTAATGAGGGTAAACTTGTACCATTTTTATATATTCTTCTTTATTCAGTAACATTAAATTATTTTGGAAACTGTTCCAATGGTCAATACATGAATTTGTCATGTCTATAAAAAAAACAAATTTATATATGTATATCTATAAGTTTTTAATTTGGTTGTTTCATAATTCAGATACATTTAGTTTAAATTAAAAATAATTAATAAATAATGTATTCATTGTTTTAAGTGTAAAAATTTGTCTTCCCTTAAAACAAATTAATAAGATTTTTTTTATAACAAATTTAACATTTAGATAATTAATTTGAACTTTGAGACTCATATAGGCTGAACGAGATTGATTGATGATTTGTGATTTAGTAATTAACATGTCAAAATTTGGACATATATTAAAATTTAAATAACTTTTAGTATTAATAGTGTATCATGAACATTTTTGTTTGTTTCTACGCTGTAATTAGTTCATTTCACAACTTAGGCCCTAACAATTTATACATTGTAAGTTAGCACCATCCGTGTTTGTGTTCGTGTTAATTTTTTAAAAATAAATAATATATATTAACATTTTATCATTTATATGTTATTTTGTTAGTAATAAATTATTTTTTATTTATACAATATTTAAATTATTAAATTATTTTTTGTTATAACTATTTTAATTAAAAAAAATATTTTTTAATGGTGACAGAAGTTTAAAAATAAAATAAAATAAAATAAAAAGATAATAATAATAATAATAATAATAATAATAATAATAATAATAATAATAATAATAATAATATAGGTAAATAAGAAGGATAGTGAATGAGCAAGGCTTGGCCTTTGCTATTGCCAAAGAAAAATAGTGATCGAATGAGGTACTTATGATTCCTTGTATGGCAGGATTTTAAAATCTCAAGAATAAAATAAAATTTTAAAATTATATTAATATATAAACTTTAATTTATGGATTGAAATATATATATATATATAATTATAAAAGAGTATATAATATATATTGAGAAATAAATAAAGATATAAAATATTTTTATAATTAAAAGGGTTTTATTATTAAGATAGTTGGTCCCCAAATAATTTAAAATTCACTAAAAATCCTATTAAAGATTATTGTTTTAGGAATAACAGAATATTTTATTTTTATACATTTATAAACTTAAAAAAACAACTAATATTTATATATATTTAAGTCATTATATAGTGCCAACGGTTGGATCATTGTTTAAAATGTTTTTTTACTAGGACAGCCGTGAGAGTGCACTGCCCTGGCACTGGCACTGTGATCTCTAGATCATTTATTTTCATTATTATTTTTATTTTATCTACTTATTTATTATTTATAATAATATTTCGAAATACTTTTATTAAGAAAAAATAATAATTTATTTGATTTAAAAAAGAAGAAGCTAGCTAGAGGTGGGGTTGGGAATTAAGGGTTTATTACCATTTTTTCACTATTACTAGTTAGAGATTTGGTTAGATCAATATCAATAATAACAGAAAATCCCTTCTACATTAATATTCTTAAATATATAAATATTGCATGTGTGAGTGGTAAACAATAACTGTAAATTAATATAATAATGCACATGTTTAAACAATTTTTTTTTCATTTTTAATATATATATATATATATATATATATTATATATATATATATATATATATATATATATATATATATGAAACTTTAAAAAAATATATATATATAATATTTCACATGATTAATAATCAATAATCATTAATGGAATTAGTGAAACAAGAGTAATAAATCCTAAATTCAATGTTTTTCTAATTATGAAAATTAATTTATTTTCAAAAAAAAATGTATGAAAATACATATAAAATGGGGACAGTAAGGAGGAAATCTTGCAGTTTTTGGTTATGTGGGTATTCATCACTTTTTCAGAGAACTAATTTGTGACATTTCAAACATTTATTTATTTATTTATTTATTTATTTCATTCTATAGATGGGAGTAGGACCATTCAGAAGTCACTTTGTATTCTAGCCTTAAAATGCCATCAAACACTTAACATTACTATCTTTCATCTAAATATAACAACATTTGAATATTTGGTTTTTAACTCCATTAGTGCTAAGGTATGATAATATTAAAAGAATTAAATTTTTTAAAACTTGATAATTAATATTACTAACTCTAATTTATATATGTGGAAGAAGGATATCATCTCACATGATCAGCAATGACATAGCATGTGCGCAGTTCACAACATGCTGAAATATTTTAAATTACCTCTATTGTGTTAAGTATTTAATCTCGAATATGTAATTAGTTTATTGTTTGTTGATCCACTTTATTAGCTTGTAATTACTATTAATATATTATTCATATTTTCTTAATTTCTCCCTGTTTTCAAGTTATAGTTAGTTAGAATCTTAGAAATGTTCATATTAATATTAATAAAAAAATTGCCATAAATTTAGAGAATTGGGAAGTAATTTCACCTTATTATATAATTATTATTATTTTTGGGTTAGTGCCCTAAGTTAGGCACCCGCTAACTCTAGTTTAATTAAATTTATTAGAGTATAATTTCTTTATTTTGTAAAAATAGGTCATAAATAATGAGTATTTTAATTAGACAAACCAAAAAATGGAAGAAATTTCTTTTATCAAGGACAATGAGAAGAGAAAACAAAGTCATTAAGTCAAATGCACCAAAAGAATAACTGACACGAAGCAAAATGCACCAAAAGATTAACGTGCACAAATGTTTTAAAAAAGGCGATAATCTTTCTAATCAATTTTATAAACTTTCAAGAACGAAGATGTGATACAATTGTAATAATGACATTGTGGATGATATACATGTTGAATTTCTTTTCAACTGAATAATCCATCAATATATATTAGGAATAATAATTCAACAATTTAGGCTCATCATTTCTGGTATCTCGATCTCAACCTCTCAACAATTATGTAGACACTTAAACATCACTAACTATATTTTAGTAATGCTCAGTCGGGATTGTGTCAAAAGACTCTCATAATTCCGACTTTTAATATAGTTGCTAGTGAATGAATATTTGAGTTTCAAGTTTTCTTTTAAGTTCTCATGTGTAGTACAATTATAAATATAAACGATTCAATTTTAATTGTGTATTCCTCCGTGCTTGGTCTTGTCATGACATAATATGTGGCCACAAAATACTATTAATTAAAATTTAATAGAGGTGATGATAAATCAATGTTATAAATTAATCAATGACTTTTTGTGCTAGATATAATATTTGTGAATTTAAGATAGTTTTATTAAACAAGAAGAAATGTCCAATTTAAATTATGGGCTGAAAATAACAACTCTCAACACACACACAATTGAACTAGGTAGCAACTAAACTTTCAACATTGTACATGTTAGTCTCTCTACTACTTGATTATGTTGCAAATTCATCAAAACTTTAAAAAAACATGACTAATCATGAAATGATAATGAAGTCTCATGTAACTTTTTGATCACAAAACATGATCCACCATGGACATTGACACAGTTCTCCTAATCTCTCTGTTCATCTCATGTTCTTCATCTTTGATCTCAATTACGGTGTCTAGCCTACCCAGATCGCTCATAGCTCTTATAATCGTCTTCTTTGGGTTTCCTTCATCTTGAAGTGGCTCAGCGTTTTCTTCAATGGTGGTATGGCTGTCATTGGAAGGGGGTTCTGAAGATTGGTTAGAGAGAAAGACGACAATATTGGCTCGACAAAGAGGACAATTGGAGTGAGACTTTAGCCAAGTGTCAATACAGTTAACATGGAACGGATGGTTGCACTTAGGTAACAGTTTAAAACTCTCATCATCTTGAAATTCACTTAGACAAACAGAGCACTCTGTTCCTTGAACAATTGATCCATTTTCGGGTCTCTTATACTTGAAAATCGCAATTGACTTGATGAGGGACTCATCTAGGCCCGTCCCAGTTACAAGCCACGGTTCGTGGATCATGTGGTTAGTGTGATTGTGATCATGGTCCTCATCGGCCTCGTTTTGAGCTCGGTCTGACTCGTTTGAATTATGCGAAACAGAGTTGACACAGTATTTGGAGATGACGAGGTAATATGTGACAAGAAGGAAAGCACTTGCGAGAAGTCCGATGATGGCGATGAGGAGAGTAGAGGGGGTGGAGTGGCCGGAGAATTGAAGCGGCGGCGGAGGTGGAGGAAAGAGGATGTTGTAGCACCATTGAGGACAGTGGAGGCTGCAAAGTGTTTGGGAACAGTCTTTGGAATTGGTATAAGGTGCCCAAATTTTCGGATTGCTTAATGATCCCATACCCTAAGAGATTTTTTGAACTTGGAGAATGTTTCATGAAAGGTGTCTGATTTTGAGGAGATAGAGAAATTTGTGATTATGAACAGAGGAGGTATAGATGCAATTTGCAAAGAATATGAGGAAAAAGATGGAGATGATAATAATATTCCCATCATCAAATGCATTGCTTTCTCTTCTTTTCTTGTTCTTTTTTTCTATCTATCTTTAATTTCTTTAACTTTATCTTGGACAAGATGTTAGTTGGGAATATATCAAAGTAGTAAATGCACCTACAATATTAACTCAATTTCCTTGTAAATTATTGTTACTTTTATTTAATTTGAGACATTTGTTATAAATTAACATCCCTAAGTTCTTAGGTGTAGAAATAGTGTAACACCTGTAATTATTTATCATTTAAGATTTTTCACTTTGCTTAATTAATTCCAACAAGAGTATAAAAAATCCCTTAATTTGGGACATATTTCAAATATGGCACTTGGCTGGTGGGATTGGGTATATATTCCAGTTGAAAGTTTAGAAACCTAGAAGATATCTTATCTTGTAACTTTAGAAATAAAATATTGAAAGTGACTAATAATATATCACATTTAATTAAGTATGTACAAAAACAACCGCTTGGGCTTTGTTTTTTTTCTTATATAAGCTATGTGTAATAAGATGAGGATGAGGCATATTAAAATATTCATTTTAAACCAAACTTAAATTTAATTCAAATAAAAGTTAAATATTTTATTTTATTTTGTAGATGATATATATATTTGTAGCTATATCTAAGTAGTTTCAAATTATTTTATTTTGTACTAATTTAAAAAGTTTTAATGAAATTATTAAAATTATGTTTTTAATGTTAAATTAAATTTAAATAACTAAATAAATTAATGTCACTCATAGTAATTGTTATGTATTTATCTTAATAAATTTATTGATATACATTTTATAAAAAAAAAAAAAAAAAAAAAAAAAAAAAAAAAAAAGAAAAAGATATCAACTTGAAAAGAATGGCTTGATTCAAGATGATTGGTTGTAGTAAGATTGTCTATTGAAAATAAAATAATGGATTGCTGGTGTAAAAATAATTGGGCCCAATATATATGGGGCTATCAGCTACCTAATCCCATGATATTGATAATGGGCCGAGTTTAAAATTTAGTTTGATAGGAGGTTATTGAAATTTTATTGGAAGTTTACCCTTTTTTAAAAATTCAACATTCTAACAATTAAATTATTTATTTTATTAAATTTAAAAACAAATAATATTTTAATAATTAACCAATTAAAAATTCAAATAATATTTTTCATTTTATCAAACAATTTGTATTTTTTAAATATTAAAAAAAAACTTTGAAAGAAGCTAGCTCTAAAGGTTATTTTACAAGACAAAGTTCAAACTTCAAACCTATTGTCTCTTTCTCTCTAAATGCCATGGCTGTCAAAAACATTAATGCGATAGGATCCATCAACTTCGTGGCCGTTCTCCTCTCGATCCCAATCATATTGGCCGGAATATGGCTGACCACAAAAGCCGATAACTCGTGCGTGAAGCTCCTTCAATGGCCTATAATTCTTTTAGGAATCATGATCTTGGTCGTGACCTTAGCTGGCTTGGTGGGTGGCTTTTGGCGCGTGCAATGGCTCCTCATTCTCTACCTCATTTCGATGCTAGTCATGATTATCTTACTTGGGTTTCTAGTAGTTTTCATCTACATGGTCACAATAGGAGGATCCGGCCACCTACCGCCGAGCCGAGCCTACTTAGAATACAAACTCGACGACTACTCTGGTTGGCTTCGCCGAAGAATTCAGAATCCTTGGCATTGGGATGGAATCAGAACTTGTCTAAGCTCTTCTACAACCTGCGCCGAACTTAGCCAGAGTTATCGAATGGCTCAAGATTTCTTCAACGCACATCTTTCACCTTTACAGGTTACAAGCAATTAGCAAATCAATTTATAAATAATTTATTTAATTTAATTTGGTTATGTTATTTCAGTCTGGATGTTGTAAGCCGCCTACGGATTGTGGGTACACGTTTGTTAATCCAAGTTATTGGATAAGCCCTATAAATAATGCGGCGGGCATGGACTGTTTGCAATGGAACAATAATCAAACAGAACTATGTTATACATGCGACTCGTGCAAGGCGGGACTCTTGGCTAATCTTAACCGCGAGTGGCGTTACGCCAACCTTATCCTCATTGTCACATTTGTCGCACTCATTTGTGTCTACATAGCTGGTTGTTGGGCCTTCCGCAGAGCCAAAACCGAGAGTTTATTTAGCCAATACAATCAAGGTTATACCTAATTAATTATTATATGTGTTTTGTGTTAATGGTATCGAATATCTAGGTCTAGTCTGTTTCTCTTTTGGTGTTGTCTATGTCATTGAAAAAAGATATTGAATTTTTGATGGTCGGATAAGAAAATGATGTTTGTTTTGGGGATTGATGAAATTATGTTTGAAAAAAAAGACCAAATTGCACGAGAATTCCTGACAAAGGTGAATGTAGTTTACATGATTTGCGGGGCCATGCACCGAAAGCAATTATATATTATACAAATTTTTATTTGAAAACTCCTTTTATCCAATTTTAAAATTTCTACTTTATTTTATAAATTTAAACATCCTAGTTTTATTAGAATAGAAGGAAAAAAATATTTAAGTTTTTAATTATTAAAATACATTTTTTATATTAAAATTTTAAATTTAATAAAAATAAAATAAAAATATTTTAATATTTTATTAAATAAAATAAATTATTTGAAAAGTTAAGAATGAAAAATTATGAACTTAATGAATTGTGAGCAAGAAAAAGTAAAGTCTATATTATATCTATGTTAAAATCATGATTTATAATATACCTCACCAAAATAATTTAGTGAAGACCAAAATATTATAAGTTCGATTATATTTGAAATCATTTTAAATTTAAGCGGAGTACTTCTAGTTCTACTTTAAGGAATTATTTTGTATTCTACAAGGCAGATTAGGTAGTTTAATTTTTATTTATGAAGTATAAATTGTTTTATAATACTTATTTGCAAATTTAATTAATAAATTTTCGAACACCGGGTTATCTCTTAAAATAAATGGGGCTTACTACTATGGGCTGATTAGTCTCAATGGGCTTTACTTTTGTAGCAGGACTCAGTAACCAGAATGGTATACAATTATAAAATATAAAAAATTTGATCTTTGATAACTTTTAAAATAGTTATATCATACCATTTTAAATTTATTGTTTTATGTTTTTACTATAGGATAATTTATAAATAATTTTGATTTTATAATTTTATATAATTTTAATAAAATAAAGTGAATTTATATTTAATATATATATATATATATATATATATATATATATATATATATATATATATATTACTTAATCAAATAAATGAAATCATGCAGTTAGTTTAATTTATAATTATAACTTCTTTTGGGATATTTATTTATTATTATTATTAGAATTCATTTTATACTGAATTATATATAAATAATAATAATATATAATTAATATTTTTGTAAGTAACTCTAAAGGGTATGAATTTATAAATATTTATCGATTTGATTTGATGTAAACACTCGCTTTTAGAAGACAGGTTCGCTGTTTACTATCTAAGTAATGCTTAATATATTTGTAAATCAAACTAGAAAGTCTATCATCTTCTCCAAGAAAAATAAAAGACAATATGGTCTTAAAAGAAATTATAAAATGTCTATATATATAAAAACACATAAGTAAAAATGAAAAGGAAAGAGATTAGAACATATATAACATGACTTATTGAAAAGAAAAGAAAAAAAACTATTTTCCTAGTTTATTTCTTAGTATTTAATGCATATCGAAACAACTTTGACCAATCGACCTAAAACATTAATCAAGGAGCTTTGAAAATGGATAGATCAAATTAATATCAGGAATTGGGGCGGTGCTTCTCTATATAATATATGATGTGGTCCCATGCATGCACGTTATTTATAATTTAATTTATAGTTAGTAATTTTTATTTATTTGATAATAATAATAATAATATAAATTCTTAAAACACAAAAATAGTAATCATGTGTTGTGCCGACTTCCAACTTCACATTGATTATTGGTTGATCCTTCATTTTCATATTAAGTAATTAATTAAACACTTAATTAATTTGATACCCTACCAGACTAGCTAGCTGCCGTCCTTCTTAATTCTCACTTTCTCCTGCAAAACAATTAAGTGTCGGCCAGTTGCAACTCCTTAATCTGTCTCTTAATTATTTATTTTTATTTATATTTAATTAATATATATATGGGTCCTAGCTAGGTCCTTGCTAGAGGTGACACCTACATTATTATCATAAAACATCATCTCATGCATCTTAATTAATTATTTTATAATTAATACTGCATATATATATATATATGTCACATGCATCTTATTATACTATAATGTAATCAGCAACCATCATTTGCATATGATCATGTATGATATCAAAAGGTTGAGATAATGAATTTGATCCATTTAATAAAAAAATATTATTGATGGGATTATATATATATATATTTAAAGTTCATTTATATTATATAGTAAATTTTCGAAAAAAACGATTAAATTCCTGATAAATTCTATCATTTTCCTGAACGAATATCTGAAAACATCATAATAATATGATTATAAATAATATGCATTGAATGAATACGACCATTGAAAGTTAGACCATTACTCTCCAACTAGATAGTCCACCAAAACATAATTAGGATGGTAATCCAAATATTTAAGTTTGTCATATCAGCTGTATCAATTTAAAACTCAAAAATTACTCAAAAACTAGGACATCTTCAATTAATCTCAATAATACTACACAAAATATTTCAAATACTAATATTCATTTTTAATGTAAAAATGAATGAGGGCTAGATTATACATTTTTGTGACAAATATCACAAGCAGTATGCGATAAGTCTATATATATAATCACTAGCAAGAAAACAAATTAATTAAATTAAACCCTAAATATATAATAATATAAGAAGTGATATTTTAATATAAAAATTGTATATCCCATTTGGATATTTATTATTAATATATAGTTAGCGGGTTTTGCGTAAGAAACAGACCCACTAGGGGGGGCAGTGTCACTATTAAAGAAGCTGGAATAGTTTGACTACCTATATAGCTTTCCTATTTTGTATTCTATTTACTAATAACTGCCACTAGCTAGGACTTGTTTGGTTATTTATTTTTTTATACACATTCTTCACTCTCCAGCTGTTCTGCATGTGAATCTAGTACTTTAATATGTAGATTCTATTATATTTATTTGTTTAATATTAAAAACCAAGTATTATATATACATATCAAACACCTCCTCTCCCACTCTCCTTTATCTTCTTCTTCTAATAAATAGAAACAAAAACAGAAAGACTATAATATAATCATGTCTTTCTATCCAGACGAAGAAGAATTCTGGAAATGTCCAAAACACCCATCCAAACGCCGCCGTACCGGAATCTGCCACGTCTGCCTCCGCGACCGTCTCATCACCCTCTGCCCTAATTGCGCCCATCGCCGCCCCTGCGCTTGCTTCGTCTCCTCCGGCAGGAATTCTTCATTCTCTCTCTTGACTTCCGGCAACGCCGTCGTCGGCCGTGTCTCCAATCTCATCGAAAACGAACCCTCCTTTCACCGATCGATATCCGATGGGAATCACTTACTCCGGTCAATAACCGCCGGAGACCCAATCTCGAATAACACGAAATCAACGGGAAGCCGGCGACATTTATCATTCTTATCTGTGTTCAGAAATAAAGAAAAACCAAAAGAAATTGATCAGAATTATTGTCAGACGGATAATATAATGATGACGAGATCGAGATCAGTTTACATTCCGACAGTCAATAACAATAAATCTTCGTCGGAAAAATCAAAAGGTTGGTACTTTCCTAGTCCGATGAAAGTTTTCCGACAATCCAAAACCTCTAAGGTTGTTCAAGAACGTTCGCCGTTGCACATCGGTAATTCATTAGCACTCTAATAATGTAATTTCTACCTTAATTAAGTTACTAATTAGTGATTAAGATTATTATGTAATATGTATTGTAATTTGTAGGCGCCTTTTTTGAAAAATTAATTTTCCTGAATTTGTTTCTCAAATTCAAATTATTCCAGTGATGTGTGGACAGAGTTTTAATTTGAATTTGAGAAACAATTCAGAAATTGGGCCCCAAATAATATGAATCTTAATTTGTTGTTTTATGTAATATTAATATTGTGATCAGGTCAAAAGTACAATATATATATGTATATGAAACATATATTTGTAATATTTCGATATAATTAATTAATTTATTTTTTTATTGTTGGTGAAATTATAATTATGAAGAAATCGATCAGTTGGTAAATGATCAATTTATATATGTTTGTTACAATTAATAGACGTCTCTCTATAGATATTTTAATTAAATGGTTGGTGTAACATGGAAGTATATAATGATCATATATTGGCATTATAAATAATTAACAACATTTTTTTTTGTGTGGTGATATGCGTTGGGTGTTATATATTATTGTTTTTATGATGGGATCATGATTGAATTGACAATTCATAAACAAAATTAATAATATATATTTAATATTATATGATGAAAACAGACAAATCAAATAATAATTATTTAACACAACTTATTTTATAAATATCATAAAAATTTGAATACAAATGATAAATAGGGATATTGTATGTATTTTTTTTATAAAGGTTATAAATACCAAATTATTTTGGGTTATTTAAGGAAAACACTAAGACTGATAGAATATTTTGGTTTTTAAAATTAATAATTTGAATAATATATGATAGATTATGAGATAACAATCCATATAAAACAAGGACTAAAAATTGTGTGGTCTTAAAATGTGAGACAGAGATATGGATTATTTATAAGTAAAGGCTTTATATAAAAATGAATAATAAAAATGAATAATAATAATAAAATGGGCCTGGATGGATGCATGTGGAGCTTTATAATTTGCAGTTGCACATGCAATGGAAATACTGGTGATGAAGTTGTCTTCTTCCCATTTGGCCACATTCATCAATCAAAGAATACAAACAAACATGTCTGATTCTTCTTTATTATTTATTAATGACCTCTCTTTTATTGGAGCCCGCAAAGATATATATCATTAATACTTCTGTAAATTAATTTATTGGTAGTTCAAACGTAAAAAATCAATGTATTAAGAACAAATTGATCCTAATCCTAAGTATTATCAAATTGGAGTTGAAGTAGGAGTTATAATTTTAATTTTGAAATTGTGTTAAGATCCTAATCCTAAGTATTATATGATTAAAATTGTCTACAAAATATTTAGGAAAAAAACACATTTAAATCGTAATAAAAATTTATTTAAATGTAAATATTATAAAAAAATGGCTCAATTAACCTCGGATAATAAATCGAGTTATTTTTTTGAAATTTTATATATTTTTTAATTAAATATTCATTTAAAAAAAATAAATAAATAAATAAAAAATTAATTAATTATAAAAAGAAAGAGAAAAAAATGAATATTTAATTAAGAAATATATAAATTAAAAATAATTACTATGTTTATTAACCTTTTAAATCAGTCAATTTTTTTATAATATATACGTTTAAATACAATTTTATTATCTAACTGAACTACATAAGTTTAGATGCCTTTTTAAATGTTTTTTTTCCAAATATTTACTTGATAGAATTGTAAATTATTTCGAGTTATAGTGTTTGATTTTGCTGGGTATATAAATTATTAATCTCAATACTAATATAAAATAAATATAGTTAATGATGAGAAAAAGGTCAAGATGTATATATATCTAGAGATTAGAATCATACATTAATAAAGAGAACTTAGACATGATTTATGTATTGGATCTAGACATAATTATTTGTTTATGTATAAGATAGGAGAAATATATATATATATATATATATATATATATATATATATATATATATATATATATATATATATATATATATATATATATATATATATATATATAACAAAACAAGAATGTTGAGGGGATTTGGTTTGATTTGATTTGTATTAATTTAAGCATATTTTGTGTTTTATTAATCATAATTTATCAACAAAGATGTTACTCTTTTTATTTTATCTTCAAAATATCTATATATTTTAAAAATGATAAAAATAGTTTAATCATAACCAAAAAGTGTAACATGAAAAAAAGTGACAAATAAAAAAATAATAACAATTAACTTCCCGACCGTCTACACAATTTTCCACAATTTTCCGAACAAATCTTATAAACCATCGTAATAATAAGAATATGTGATACGTATCGGACAACTACTGTCATTGAATGTTTGTCGAAATTTTTTCTAATGAAATACTCTATTAGAAGATAACTGAGATTATTACCCAAATTCGGAGGTCTTGTTTATCATTTAGCTCAATCCAAATATTTTAATAATTACCCAAAAACTCGGGTATTACCAAATGAATCCAAGTCTTTTATATATATTTATATTTATATTTATATTTATATTTATATTTATATTTATATTTATATTTATATTTATATTTATATTTATATTTATATTTATATTTATATTTATATTTATATTTATATTTATATTTATATTTATATTTATATTTATATTTATATTTATATTTATATTTATATTTATATTTATATTTATATTTATATTTATATTTATATTTATATTTATATTTATATTTATATTTATATTTATATTTATATTTGTATAAATGTCATCCCAATAATACAAAAGTAGAACAAAAACAGTGTTCCTAGTATGGGTTATTCACAAATAACATGTTCCTTTCTTTATTATGAATGAAGGGAGTTATAATTTGAGTTTATTCAAGTAAAATAACTTTAAGGATATAGTTAAAAAAAACTGTAATATTTTAATATTTTATTTAATTATTTGAATGATAAAATTGATTAAAAAAATAAACAAAAATAAGTTAATATTAAAAATGTTAAAAAATTCGTTTAAAAACGTTCGCCTTCCCAAAAAACAATTTTCTCGACTTTTAAGAAATAAATACAAAATATAAAAAAAAATAAAAATTTTGAAATAAAATTAAATCAAATTGGGGAATTGTTTAAAAATCAGTTTGTGACTAAAGAATCGGCACCTGAATTTTTATAAAATTAGGAAAAATAAATTATTTGGCATGTAAAACAATAACGCATTTGAAAATAAAAATTTAAGGGTTCGGTGCTTGGTTACACGTGAAAAAAGGCTTTTGACAAATGTCTCACATGCCCGTTAAAAAAACAGTTCTTACTTCAACAATTTTGGCCTTTAAAAAAAATATTATTATATTTTAGACATTTTATATCACACCGTACTAAATCTTAATGTTAAGAATGTATCTTATTAATGCTTGAATTAAAAACATAAAATATTATGTAAAACGTATAAACAATAAATTTTCAAGAAATATCATTTAAACATGTTTTGACGTAATAACAAATTAATCATTTCAATTCATTCAAATTATTAATTACAAAATAAAACATAAAAATTAAATAAATATAGTAGAGTTTATAAAATAATATTTAAATCATAAGTCGAGACATTTTTCTAATCCTACTAAACACAATTAAAATATCAATTGACATGTATTAAAATATTAAATTATAATTAAGTTTGTAAAACATATAAAATTATTTTTAAGATTTTTAGAGTCCTAACAAAAATTATAAAAAAATATTAATTTAATATGAAAACAAATCATGACTAATAAATTTTAATTTACATAAAAAAAATTAACTTTCTTGTTAATTTTGATTTTTTTTATTTTTAAATTATTAATAATTTAACTAATAATAAATATTATATAGTAAAATAAAAATAAACAAAAATGTGGCATAATACAGTATGGACTACAAGCCTAACAATGGATGAAATTTGGGCCTCTATTTTCAATTTATTTATTTGTTTATGTACACTTAAAATAAATCAATGTTAGGCCCAAAATAATATATATTCAAAACCCATTGATGTATTTTTTTTTTTTGGTTAAATCTAGCCGGTGGGTTTCAAATCTCGGATTTGACCCACGAGTTTGGAAAGGTTTCGAATCCCGAGTTTAACCCACGGGTTTGGAATACCATACATTCAAACAATGATCGACAACATGAAGAACATGGATCTTCATGCTCCTTTTCAAAAACCGATTAAACGTAAAACCTAATAATTACTATAAAAAACAATCATCAATTAGGTTAGTGTGGATCGATTAGGGAACCAAACCCTCAAATCATCATCATATTTCTTTTTGAGTCACCCTTCTTGAGCCTCAACTCAGAACGGGCGACTCCAAAACCAATATCAAAATATCAAAACACAAACCTGTTACACTAAAGCCAAAACATCCTACAAATTTAACAAATAAACTCAAAAGAAAAGTAAAATTTTCAACATATAAGAACAAAGATTTAGAATAAATAATTAGGAAGACTCTTATAGTATATCAGATTTAAAAGAATCTTACAGAAGAAAAAGATCTTGAACAACTAACCCAAATAACTATGTTCTAGTTAACTCTCTCACTCTTCGATCTAGCTCTTCTTTTTTTTTTCTTTTTTTCTTTTTTCCCTCCTCCCTTTCTTCGTTTGCTCCATCTCCTTTTTATAGGCGCGTTGAGAGTTGATTTCGACACGATCTTCTCGGCGGTCATAAGGGAGACTAGATTCAGTCGACCAATAGGGGACAATGCGGTCTTCTCGGCGGGCATTGGGAGACCAGATCCAGTTGACGAATAGGGGAGATTCTTCTACCCTTTTTGTCGACGATCATTTTTTGAGAAAATGTTTAGAGAGGCGAGAGCCTCGCTCTCCTTTTGGAATGGAAGGAGTCAGCAGGGGAGGAAATGAGGGTTAAAAAATCTTTTTTTTTTAATTATCTTCAACTAGGGTCAGCTCATTTGGATCTTTTCGGATTGGGCCTGCTCAGATGGGCCTGTTCTGATTGGACTTTTTTGTTTAGGCTTATTTCTTTCTTTTTAGTATATCAGGTTTAAAGGAATCTTATAGAAGATAAAAATCTTGAACAACTAACCCAAATCACATTGTTTTAGCTAACTCTCTCATTCTTTGTCACTCCGAGAAGATAAAAACTGAAAAAATAATCGGGGGTTCTTCGATGTGACTCTTCTTTTCTTTTTCTTTTATCCCCTCCTCCCTTTCTTCGTTTGCTCCATCTCCTTTTTATAGGCATATTGAGAGTTGATTTCGACGCGATCTTCTCGGCGGTCATAGGGGAGACTAAATCCAGTCGACGAACAGGAGACGATGCAGTCTTCTCGACGGGCATTGGTAGACCAGATCTAGTCGACGAACATGGGAGATCCTTCTGCTTTTTTTGTGGCCGATCATTTTTTGAGAAAAGGTTTATAGAGAGGCGAGAATCCCGCTCTCCTTTTGGAATGGAAGGAGTAGGCAGGGGCGAAAATGAAGGTTAAAAATCTTTTTTTTAATTATCTTCATCTACGGATAGCTCATCTGGATCTTTTCGGATTGGGCCTGCTTTGATTGGAATTTTTTGTTTGGGTTTATCCCTTTCTTTTTAGTATATCAGATTTAAAAGAATCTTACAGAAGATAAAGATCGTGAACAACTAACCCAAATCACTATGTTCTAGCTAACTCTCTCACTCTCTGTCACTCCGAGAAGAAAAATTGAAAGAATAATGGGAAGAATGTCAATTTTGTTTAGAAAGATGGAGCGATGTGTCAAATTTATTTATAAAGTTGTAAAATTCTATTTTTGTATATGAAGTTGTCAAAAAATGTAAAAAATATTTAAGATAACGGAAAAAATTTAATTGGGTTAATATTTATCCACGTGGCATCCACCTATTATATATATATATATTTTAATTATTTTTCTTTTTCATTTCAAACAAACCTTTTTTTTAGACCTAACTCATCCTACTTCACCAGCGCCCCGTTGCCGACCTCTTCACCAGCAACCGCTGTCGCCTCCCTCGTCACTAGTAGTCTTCGTCGACGCCCTCTTCACCAGCCGACGCCATCGTAGCAGAACAGAGTACATGAATATGGTACTTACGGGTATTTAATGGCCCCAATCTTCCAATCGACATGACTGACAAGCTTAATTGTAAGATACCCGAATTCTCGTTTGGGTTTTTGGAGGCGATGGTGATTTGTAGAGTGGAGGAGAGAAGATTCAACGGTGGCGGAGGCGACGACGAGAGGTTGAAGGTGAAGACAGTGGCATCTTGAATGAATGTGTAATTTGTAGTATTCGGCGGTGATGGCGGTTGTTGGTTGATGGTGAAGAGGTTGGCTGTAATTTGCAATATTCGGCGGTGATGGCGGTTGCTGGTGAAGAGGTCGGCTGCAATTTGCAGTATTCGGCAGTGATGGCGGTTGCTGGTGAAGAGGTCGACTACAATTTGCAGTATTCAAAGGTGATGGTGGTTGCTGGTGAAGAGGTCGGCTGCTAGAGGATGGAGGTTAGCTATATAAAAAAAACATAGGATTTGTTTGAAATGAAAAAGAAAAATAGATTAAAAATATATATAATAGGTGGATTATACGTGGATGCCACGTGTATACAAATTTAACGCCGTTAGATAACTTCCGTTATCTTAAATATTTTTTACATCTTTTGACAACTTTATATACAAAAATAGAATTTTACAACTTTATAAATATACTTGGTACTTCGCTCAACCTTTATAAATAAAATTACCATTCTTTCTAAAGAATAATTGGGGGATTTTAATCTGGCTCTTCTTTTCTTTTTTTCCCTCTTCCCTTTCTTCGTTTGCTCTATCTCCTTTTTATAGGCGTGTTGAGAGCTGATTTTGATGTGATCTTTTCGGCAGTCATAGGGGAGACTATATTCAGTCGACGAATATGTGAGCATTGGGAGACCAGATCCAGTCAACGAATAAGGGAGATCCTTCTACGTTTTTTGTCGCCGATCATTTTTTGAGAAGAGGTTTAGAGAGAGGCCCTCACTCTCCTTTTGGAATGGAAGGAGTCGACAGGGGCAGAAATGAGGGTTAAAAAAATCTTTTTTTTAATTATCTTCAACTAGGGTTAGCTCATCTGGATATTTTCAGATTGGGCATATTCTGATGGGCCTGCTTTGATTGGACTTTTTTGTTTGGCTTATCCCTTTCTTTTTAGTATATCAGGTTTAAAAGAATCTTACAACAGATAAAGATCTTGAATAGATAACCCAAATCACTATGTTCTAGCTAACTCTCTCACTCTTTGTCACTCCGAGAAGAAAAACTAAAAGAATAATTGGGGGTCTTCGATCTGGCTCTTTTTTTCTTTTCCCCCCCTCATTTTCTTCGTTTGCTCCATCTCCTTTTTATAGGCGTGTGGAGAGTTGATTTCGAAGCGATCTTCTCGACGGTCATAGGGGAGACTAGATCTAGTCGACGAACAGGGGACGGTGCGGTCTTCTCGTCGGGCATTGGGAGATCAGATCCAGTCGACGAACAAGGGAGATCCTTCTGCCTTTTTTGTTGCCGATCATTTTTTGAGAAAATGCTTAAAGAGTAGCGAGAGCCTCACTCTCCTTTTAGAATGGAAGGAGTCGGTAGGGGCAGAAATGAGGGATAAAAAAATCTTTTTTTTAAATTATCTTGATATAGGGTTAGCTCATTTGGATCTTTTCAGATTGGGCCTACTCTAATGGGCCTGTTTTGATTGGACTTTTTTGTTTGGGCTTATTCCTTTCTTTTTAGTATATCAGATTTAAAAGAATCTTACAAAAGATAAAGATCTTGAGCAGCTAACCCAAATCACTATGTTCTAGCTAACTCTCTCACTCTTTGTCACTCTGAGAAGAAAAAACTGAAAGAATAATTGGGGGTCTTCGATCTGACTCTTTTATTCTTTTCCCCCCCTCATTTTCTTTGTTTGCTCCATCTCCTTTTTATAGGCGTGTGGAGAGTTGATTTCGAAGCGATCTTCTCGACGGTCATAGGGGAGACTAGATCTAGTCGACGAACAGGGGACGATGCGGTCTTCTCGTCGGGCATTGGGAGACCAGATCCAGTCGACGAACAAGGGTGATCCTTCTACCTTTTATGTTGCCGATCATTTTTTGAGAAAATGTTTAAAGAGAAGCGAGAGCCTCACTCTCCTTTTAGAATGGAAGGAGTCGGTAGGGGCGGAAATGAGGGTTAAAAAAAATCTTTTTTTAAAATTATTTTGATCTAGGGTTAGCTCATCTGGATCTTTTCTATGGGCCTGCTCTAATTGGTCTTTTTGTTTTGGCTTATCCTTTTCTTTTTAGTATATCAGATTTAAAGGAATCTTACAGAATATAAAGACCTTGAACAGCTAACCCAAATCACTCTGTTCTAGCTAACTCTCTTACTTCTTGTCACGATAAGAAAAAAACTGAAAGAATAATCGGGAGTTCTTCGATCTGGCTCTTTTTTTCTTTTTCTCTCTCCTCCATTTCTTCGTTTTCTCCATCTCATTTTATAGGCGTGTTGAGAGTTGATTTTGACGCGATCATCTCGACGGTCATAGAGGAGACTAGATCTAGTCGACGAAAAAGGGACATTGCCGTCTTCTCAGCGGGCATTGGGAGATCAGATCCAGTCGAAGAACAAGAGAGATTCTTCTACCTTTTTTGTAGCCAATCATTTTTTGAGAAAAGATTTAGAGAGAGGCGAGAGCCTCGCTATACGTTTGGAATGGAAGAAGTCGACAGGGCGGAAATGAGGGTTAAAAAATCATTTTTTTAATTATCTTCGAATAGGGTTAGCTCATCTGAATCTTTTCTTATTAGGCCTACTTTGATGGGCCTGCTCTAATTGGACTTTGTTTGGGCTTATCCCTTTCTTTTTAGTATATCAGATTTAAAAGAATTTTACAGAAGATAAAGATTTTGAACAGGTAACCCAAATCACTCTATTATAGATAACTCTCTCACTCTTTGTTACCCCGAGAAGAAAAACTAAAAGAATAATCGGGAGTTCTTCGATCTGGCTCTTCTTTTCTTTTTTTCTTTTTTCCCTCCTCCCTTTCTTCGTTTGCTCCATATCCTTTTTATAGGCGTGTTGAGAGTTGATTTCGACGCGATCTTCTTGACGGTCATAAGGGAGACTAGATTCATTCGACGAATAGGGGACGACACGGTCTTCTCGGCAGGCATTGAGAGACCAGATTCAGTCGATGAACATGGGAGATCCTTCTGCCTTTTTTGTAGCCGATCAATTTTTGAGAAAAGGTTTAGAGAGAGGCGAGAGCCTCGCTCTCCTTTTGGAATGGAAGGAGTCGGCAGGGGCGGAAATGTGGGTTAAAATAAAATTCTTTTTTAATTATCTTCCCTGCTCTAATTGAACTTTTTTTATTAGGCTTATCCCTTTCTTTTTAGTATATTAGATTTAAAGGAATCTTATAGAAGATAAAGATCTTGAACAGCTAACCTAAATCACTCTATTCTAGCTAACTCTCTCACTCTCTATCACTCCGAGAAGAAAAATTGAAAAAATAATCGGGGGTTCTTCAATTTGACTTTTTTTTTTCTTTTTTTCCTCCTCCCTTTCTTCGTTTGCTCCATCTCTTTTTTATAGGCGTGTTGAGAGTTGATTTCGACGCGATCTTCTCGACGGTCATAGGGGAGACTAGATCCAGTCGACGAATAGGGGACGATGCGGTCTTCTCGGCGGGCATTGGGAGACCAGATCCAGTCGACGATTATGGGAGATCCTTCTGCCTTTTTTTGTCGCCGATCATTTTTTGATAAAAGGTTTAGAGAGAGGCGAGAGTCTCGCTCTCCTTTTGGAATGGAAGGAGTCGACAGTGGCGGAAATGAAGGTTAAAAAAATCATTTTTTTTAATTATCTTCAGCTTGGGTTAACTCATCGATCTTTTTAAATTGAACTTTTTTTTGTTTTAGGTTATCCCTTTCTTTTTCTACAAAATAGAAATAAATTAATCATGATAATATTATCAATAAATATATATATATATATTTATTATTTGTTTAAATTTTATTGTTTTTTAAATTAAACAATAATAAATAACAATGAGTATTTACCTCAATTATCATTTTTATTATTATTCTATTCTAAAAATATTTAAATAATAACTAATTAATGATGAGTTTAATTTATTTAAACTAAATTCATTAATTAACTTTAAATTATTCTACAATATATATATTTTAAACAAAATGACATGATATATTTATCAAATTTTTTTTTCCAAATTTTTTTAACGTTTATATTTTGGATTTTTTAAAATTATTTTTATAGATTAGGAATTATTAAAAATAATAAAATTTGGAGATAAAAAAATGAGTGTCTACATTCACATAAAACAAAAAATAGAATAATTAAATTGATAAAATATTTATGATGTAATAATAATTTATTTTATATTGAATGAAATTGATACAATTATTTAATATGTAAGATGATTCTCATAACATAATCCAAGTCTGAAATCTATTTTTTGTAAGAATTCAGAAAGGATTTGAAATTTGAATGATATGTGAAGATGTTTTGTGCGGGCTTTGATTAAAATTTTGGTCTGAGAAACTTCATTCTTATTTGGATCGATATATTTGAAATATAAAAGAAAATGATTCATTTACTTATTTTCTTATTAATATATGTGCTAAATTGATTTTTGAAAAAAAAAAACAAAATAATTCATTTAACTGTTTTAATATACATATTAAATATCTAATATCTAACAGTTTAGATATTATCACAACATTATTAAAAATATTAAATATTTTAATAATACTATTATTATATTTAAATAACTAATGAATTATTTAAATAATTCAGTATCTTTAAATACCTTTAATTTATTAACTAAAATATCTTTAATTTATGTTTTAAAGAATAATTTATTTATTAACTATTAATATCTCTTAGAGTATGTTTGGATGAGTAAAATTGATATAGGTTCAACATGTAACTTATTATTTGTAAATATATATATATATATATATATCAATTCAAAATATTAATTTGTTAAATTAAATTATATATATCCTTTAAACATTTTAAATTTCTAAATTAAAAAATAAATATCGGTTCAACACGTTAAATATTTTTGTTTATAAAATAAATATTTGAAATTACTATTTCAAGCAAAAAAAAAAAAATAATGAAATTGAGAATTATAAATTTGAATTCAATTATAACTATAATTTAAATTTAATTTCTTAATCTTAAATAATTTAAGAACCTTAAGAATTGAATTATATCTCCAATTTTAATTTTATGGTTACTAAACACCTTAAAATATTTTCATCCATACCCTAAATTTTGATAATCTTGTACCAAACAATATCATATTTAAATGAAAAATATTGAGTTTCCAATGTGAAAATAATGAGAGTTTACATCACTTTTCATGGTGTTCCGGCGCACTAGTGAATGAGTGGCACATATACTATGAAATGGAAAAGAGAAAATGTGATTGGAGACTTGGAGTGGAGGACTCAACGTCAACAACCTAGCTAGCTAGCTAGCTAGAATGTAAAATCTTTACCTACCCTAGCTAATGAGTATACTACACATGGAACATTCTTTTAGACCTACAACAACTTATATATTTTGCTTTCTATTTTCTAATTCATTTTAATAAATCTATATTAATTTAATTTTAAATTTCTCATTCAAACCAAATTAACCAAAGAAAGAAGAACATGGTGAAAAGCTAGCTACTTACGATTGAATGGAATTTAAAAAAAAAAAATTGGTACGATTATATATATGAATGAATTTGGTGAAAATTGATTTTGAATTGGTAAAATGCATTGAGGAGTTTTAATATTAGTTGTAACATGTATATATCATGTATGGTATGGTATGAAATGGAATGGGTTACAGCAAAAGCACATTAGGTTATTTGATGGAATTGCGCGCAATATTCAAGCACATGCAATGATCTGTCGATCTCTTATTTATGCACTTAATAATTATTGGAGGACCAGACACTTTTTTTCCCATGAAAATGATCGATCTCACTCAAACTTCTTAATTCATTTGCATGTGACAAGTGCATGCCAAGTTCCACGCCTGCCTTGCCTATCCTTTTCAAAAACCCGGTTGGATTAATTGGAGGACGCTCTTTCTCTCTAGCTATCTAGCTAGCTAGCTCTAGTCCCTATAAATACATGCCACCATATCCATGATCTACTCATCCAATTAATAATAATACAACATGGCCCAACACAAACTTCTCTCTTTCATTTTCTTTGCATTTTTGGGTTTGGGCCTATGCTCGGCCACCAGAGCCCTTCTAAATGCCCTTGAAGAAGGTGGCGGCGGTGGTGGTGGGGGACATGGCGCCGGAGGAGGAGGTGGGTATGCTGGTGGTGCTTCTGGTGGTTACGGAAGTGGTAGTGGGAGTGGATATGGAAGTGGAGGCGGTTATGGTGCTGCTGGAGGAACGCATGGTAATGGTGGTGGAGGTGGAGGGAGCGGTGGAGGTGGTGGCGGCGGCTCAGGGTATGCTGAAGGTGGAGCTCATGGTGGCGGTTATGGAGAAGGTAGTGGGTCTGGGTATGGCTCTGGTGGTGGGCAGGGTGGCAGTGGAGGCGGTGGAGGCGGAGGTGGTGGTGGTGGTGGTGGTGGTGGTGGTGGAGGGGGTAGTGGTAGTGGTGGTGCAGGTGGGTATGGTGGTGGTAGGGGATCTGGTGAGGGTAGCGGTAGTGGTGGTGGTGCAGGCGGGTATGGTGGCGGCAGTGGTGGAGGTGGTGGCTCAGGTGGAGGAGGCGGTTACGGCGGTGCTGGGAGCGGCAGTGGAAGTGGAAGTGGTGAAGGAGGTGGACGTGGTGGAGGTCATTCCCCTTGAAATTGCATCATTTTCTAATGATTTCCATCATTCTTATTAATTATATGTTATAGGTATAAGTATAATTAAGGTAAAGAATAAGATTAAATTGGGTACGTACTTTTACCAATTAACATTTGTGTACTTAAAAAAATTATGTAAGCCATTATACATTTTATAGTACTTCAATCTACTCATGTACCATCCATGTATCAATATCATCATCGCAATAATCACATGAAAAATATTTGGTTAATTTTATAATTATTATATATATTTAATGTTAAAAATTAGTATTATCTCTATTGTCATAGTATTTGTTTTTACTTAAAACTACTTACTATCCCTGTTAATTAGTTTGGAGGAAATCATTTACTCACAATCCTATTTCTAGTTATTTGTCCCATGCTTTGTGAATCATCATTTTACTTAGTCGACTCCAATTAAAATATTTAGAATTAGTTGTTACTGTAGTTGAAAGTCTTTCTTTTCTTTAAGGCTCATATATATCAATCCGTTATTAAAGTTATCCTTAATATAATAAAAATGCAATTGTTTACTAAAAGATCCTCATTAGTGTTTAGAGGCCATAAATGTGTTAAGAGGATAATATAATTTTCAAATAAATTTCATTTTATTTGAAATATTTTATTATGGGCCTGAAGTCCACAACCCAAACCAAAAGTGGACTTCATTCTCTGGAAGATATTTGATGTTGGGCTGGGATATTTGAATTTTTTTTTGTTTAAAAAGAAAACAATATTTGATGGCTATCCACATAGAAAGTGGGGGTAGCAGCCACAAGTTTGTCGTTACGTGACGCCTTTCTAGAAAGCTTGTGATATAATGAATTAATTAATTAAATAAAAAGGTTGTTATATTATTATTATTAGAAAGTGTTTTTGTTCTCCTACGTCGGCTAAGATGAATGAGAGAAACGTGTGAGCAGTCAAAACACACGAATATCACGTGCATACCACTTCCTCACCATTTCCTTTCCAAACTCTCTTTCTTTCTTTCTTTATATATTTTATTTTATTTTTCATAAATTAAAAACGTGACTAAGGCTAACTTAATAACATTCAATATTAAAATTATAAACATGCAAACTAATATACTCAATCAAAAAAAATGTAACATGGAATAACCATAGTTCAGTAGTTATGGTTCAAATTAACTTTATTAAAACTAACTAACTACGCATTTATTATTGAGATATAATAGTATAAAAGGTTAAAATCTAGAAAACATATTTTGCATAAAAAACAAAAAAGATAGCAAATATAGAAAAATAATTATAATTGGTAACCAAATTCAAAAAACAGCAAACAAATACTCTACTTAAGACATTTTAAACCAAATTTTGGAATTAAGTTATTTAAGTAACTTTTTAATAATTTGGTGGTTGAATCAATTACATTATTCAAATTCTTAACAAAAATAACTTTGACTTTTTTTCTATTCTAAAATCATTTGATTTATTTTCACAATCCTCTAACAACAAGCAAATCACTACAAAATTTCATCATGGGTATTTTGTTTTATTAATTAAAATAAGTTTTAGATCCGTTTAATTGTATAAAAGGGAAATAAGAAGTTGTAATTAAAAGTTAATAATTAATTATCTATTTGGCTTAGTTTCACTAAAAGAAGCAGAAGGCAACAGGGAGTTTCCAAATGCTTCTAAAATTAATCTGAAATAAAACTCAAATGTATTTTAAATTCATCTCCTTTATCTCTTTTTCAAAATCCCTCAGCCACCATTTTTGATTGCCGCCCTTTTCCCACTTTATCTCTCTCTCCTCCAATCCCTCCGTTCCCACCTGTAATTCATTCATTCATTCATCTTCATCCTAATTTTCAATGACAGATTATCGTTTGCCAGCTATGAATCTATGGACAGACGACAATTCATCAACGATTGAGAATTTCATGTCATCGGATCTCACCACCTATTGGCCTTGGGCGCCGACGTCTCCTTCCTCATCGGAATACCCAAGAGTTCTCAATCAAGAATCACTCCAGCAACGCCTACAAGCCTTGATTGAAGGTTCCCGTGAAAGTTGGACCTACGCCATCTTCTGGCAATCATCTGTGCTCGATTACTCAGGCATATCTGCGCTTGGATGGTGCGATGGGTACTATCAGGGAGAGGAAGATAAGGGTAAACGGAAATCAGTTGCGTCGCCTGAGGATCAAGAGCACCGGAAAAGGGTTCTCCGAGATCTCAATTCACATATCTCCGGCGGATCCTCTTCAGCCGATGAAGCCATCGATGAGGAAGTGACTGATACGGAGTGGTTTTTCTTGCTTTCGATGACTCAGTCGTTTTCCAATGGGAGCGGTCTGCTTGGTCAGGCTTTTATGACTTCATCAACTGTTTGGGCTGTAGGAGCTGAACTGTTAGCTGGATCTTCATGTGAGAGGGCTCGACAAGGTCATATGTTTGGATTACAAACTATGGTTTGTATTCCTTGTTCTAATGGAGTAGTTGAATTGGGTTCAACTGAGTTGATCTTTCAGACATCAGGACTGTTTAATAAGGTAAAAACTCTATTCGATTTCAATAATCCTGATTTGGGTTCTTGGCCTCTGGCTCCGGTGACGAATAATAATCACAGCGAGAACGATCCATCGACGAGTTATCTTACTGAACCACCATCCATGGCGGCGGAAGTTAGAGAGCCTGCAAGTCTAAATCTCTCTAACAACAACCATCATCATAATCATCAAGGTCCGAAACAGATGAATTTCGATAAACCAGCTATATCGATGAGTATTCTGACTGAAAATCAGAGCCAGCCAGATTCCGGCGAGATCTTGAGTTTTGGTGAAAGAAATCTCTTTTCCATTCATTCCCAAATTTGGACTTCGGTTAGAAATTAAAATAATAATAATAATAAATGTTTCTGGTTGTTATTGTCTAATCTTTTATCTTATCCTTAGTAAATAAGACTCTTCATGTCTAATAGGTTAATGTCTAAGTTATGTTTTTATTTTTTTTAGGTATAAGACTCTTCATGTCTAATAGGTTAATGTCTAAGTTATGTTTTTATTTTTTATAAGGGTGTAATGGTGTTTTATTTCAGTAAGTAGACAAATTTTCATTCAAGTTTGTTTTCATTATCTAAATTTTCTATTTACTTTTTAATATATTTCTTCACGGTTCGATCATTAAAGCCATGATTGTGACTTCGTTACATGGTATCAGAGCTTTTGTAACCTTGGTGAAGAAGGTATCGTTGTTATTCGATATGGAAAGTGGTGGTCGTGTAGCTGGATTCGGTTTGGAGTTGTTAAACCAATCAAACTACCGGATATAAAAAAATGGAATCATACCTAATCGGGGAAGATTTATGGGACATCGTCGTAGTCGATGATGATGTAGCTCTTGAGGATGTTGTTGAAAATGCGGAAGCATCGAAGAAGCGGAAGAGACTCAACGCGAAGGCAGAATTTGTGTTGAAGAGGTTAATCTCCCACAATCTGTTTGAGCACATCATCAGCTTTGGATCTGCTCGTGAGATTTGGGAAACACTTAATTGTCTTTTCAACAAAAAGAACAATGCTCGTCTCCAGATGCTTGAAAACGAGTTGGCAGCCTCAAAGAAAATTAGATCTGTCTCGGAGTTCTTTCTTAAGGTAAAGAACATATGCTTAAAAATTTCTTTATTGAACTCAGATGAGAAAATCTCAAAGACTCGAACAAAAAGGCATATTGTTCGAGGACTTCGACCCGAATATACACCATTCATCACCTCGATTCAAGGTTGGGCTTAACAACCTTCACTCGAAGAGTTTGAAAATCTATTGTCATCTCAAGAGTCATTGGCCGCACACAAGCCCGACCCGGAGGGGTAGGCAGCCTAGGCCATAACCTAGGGCCTATGACCAAAAAGGGGCCCATTTTTTTTTATATATGCTGCTAGGTATTAATAAGGATTTTTAGTTTCTTATTCTTTAATTTTTTTTATTATGTTAGATTTTTTGGCCCATTGCTCTATAGCCCAAATAGAGAAATAAATTAACACTATCAGAACAAAAAATTGAAAACCCTACTGTCTGTCTCTCTTAGTCTCTGTATCCTACATCGACAACGAAACTCACAACGAAACCGACAACGAAACCAACAACAAAATAATTTCGACGATGGCTCTGTTTCGCTGGGTTGAGCCTTGAGTTAAGGTTTAACCATTAAAAGTGATAATTCAACATCAGGGTTTGATTGTTATTTATTTTTATATTTTGTTTTGAGATTGTGTATTTGTTGTTAAGCCGTAAAGATCTTTGAAAATAGATTAATTGTTTGAAAATATTTTGATGATAATACTTCTAATGTTGAACAACAATCGCTAGAAGAATCTTTTAGGATCAACTATTTTTTAGTATTGGTTGATATGTCTCTTGCATCCCTAAAACATAGGTTTGAACAATTGAATGAGTTTAATGACTTATTTGGGTTCCTTATAAATTCTGGAAAGTTGAAGGCATTTAATGAAAGCAAATTGAAAGAAAAGTGGAGCACATTTTGTAATGTATTTTCTCATGAAGGTACGTGTGATGTTAATTTGAGTGATTTGTTTTCTGAACTAAAAATACTACAAGTTGTTTTACCTAGTTTGGATATGCCCGCTGCTGAAATTCTTGATTTTGTAATGTCAATAGATTGCTATCCTAATGTCTTTATTGTATATCGAATTTTACTAACATTGCCTGTTACGGTAGCTTCTGCTGAAAGAAGTTTTTCTAAGTTAAAATTATTGAAAAATTATCTAAGGTCTTCGATGTCTCAAGATAGATTGAATGGACTTGTTATTTTATATATTGAAAAAGATTTTTTGGAATATATTGATTACGATACAATTATCAATGATTTTGCATCTAAAAATGCAAGAAGAAGTCACTTTCATTGACAATTTATGTTGCATCTTTGTAGATATTGGAAGGTTATTGAAGATCTACGGTGAAACACAAGTGAAGTTTATGCGTAGAGCCCCAATTTCGTGTTTTCGCCTAAGGCCTAAAAAATCTCAGGAACGGCACTGGCCGCACATATGGTTGGAACGAGTATAAAGGAAGAGTCGAACAATGCGTTGTTCGTTAAGAAATCTAGCTGGAAAAAGAGAAAGTCGAAGAGGAAAGAAACATGTTAGGATTCTTCAAATATTCCTAAAAAGCCCCTTAAGTGTTTCAGGCACGGCAAGACTGGACACTACAAGAGAGATTGTCGAGTAAATTTGAATGAAAATTTTGCTAGTTCAAATCTCGGAGAAAAGTCTAACCAGCGTGTTGAGTAGGACTGGGACAAGGCTTTTCATGTTGATGTGACGACTTCGAAGGAAAAGAAAACAGAGGCTTCTCATGGTAAATAGGAAATCAATCAAAGGTGGATCGTCGATTCAAGGTGCAGACATCACGTTACTAGAGATGATTTCGTGTTTTTGTCGAGTCGAGTTCATAATGGGGGCGGTGGCATTGTCACGGCAGATAACTCAGTTCACGAAGTTAAAAAGGAAGAATTGGTTGTCATTGATAACGACAAAGGAGAATCTATTACTCTGAAGAATGTCTACCAAGTTCCAGGAATTCGGAAGAACCTTTTCTTGGTCACAAATGTTGTAGACGCCGAAAACCTTGTATTGTTCGGTCCACACGATGTGAAGTTCTTAAGGAATGTGAAAGAAATCAAGGCGAATGTGATTCACACTAGAACTCGGGTAAATGATTTTTTGTCCTTTCAGCATCAAATTCGTACATAGAAAATGTGAACGACAAAAGCACCTCCTTTCTATGGCATGCAAGGCTTGGGCATGTCAATATGACTAAGTTCAATGTTATGTCTCGAAAGAAACTTGTCGAAGGTATACCTGAAAATCTAAGAATTGAGGAGGGAAGCGTGTGTGAAGGATGTCAATATGGGAAGGCTCATCGACTTCCATTCAACAACTCTATATCGAGAAGTAAGGATCCTTTGGATTGAGTTCATAGTGATTTGATGGGACCAACTTGAACTGCCTCATACTCGGGAAGTAAATATATGTTGTTGTTTGTAGATAATTTTCCCGATTCATTTGGGTGTGCTTCGTGAAAGAGAAGTCTGAAGTGTTCTCTAAATTTCTCGAGTTTAAGGAGACGGTAGAAGGAGAACAAGAAAGAAAAATTCGAGTATTGCGGACAGACAATGGTGGAAAATTTTGCTCAGAAGAGTTTGAATTATTTTATTGGCAAAATGGTAAAAAAAGAAAACTCTCATGTCCTGAGACCCCATAACAGAATGGGATTGCTGAAAGGAAGATTTGACACGTTATAGAGACTTGTAAGTCGTGGTTGCATATGAAGAATATACCAAAGCACTTATGGGCAGAAGGAATGAGTTGTGTTGTCCATGTCATCAATCGAGTTCCGCTTAGCCCAAATGAGTTCAAATCTCCATTCGAGATGCTTTTATGGTTTTAAGCCAAATGTTAAGCATTTTCGAGTTTTTGGATCTACTTGTTATGTCCATATTCCAGACTCGAGAAGGAGAAAATTGGATGCAAAGATTATTAAATGTATGTTCGCCGGCTATGACGAAAGAAGAAAATGGTGGTGGTGTCTGGATCCATCAACCCACAAATGCATTGTGTCGAGAGATGTTATTTTCGACAAAAATTTCTTCGTACTACATGAATGAAGTTGAGGAAACTGTTCAGACTAATCTACCATACCCACGTCTACGAGTAGCTCCTGTAGTAGTGATAATAGTGACAAGGGGAGCCCTAACTTAGCTCAAAATACTTCAGTAGATGAAGGAGCAAAAAATGAAAGGTTACCAAGAAGTCCACATAAAAAAGAATCTAGTCAACAATAAGATGAAGAATCTTGACCAAAAAGGAACATTGTAAGGCCTGACGATTTAGGGATGAGAATTTTGTAACAACTTTCTCTTGTTTCTTATCAAACGCAATAGACGATGGTGAATCTGCTTCTTAAATAGAAGCAAAGAATGTCAAGGAATTAGTGGCAACAATGGAGTAGAAATGCATGCTCTCAAGAAGAATGAGACGTGGTGCTGGGAGCGACAGCGAAAGTGAAAGAGGAAGTGGAAGTGGAAGTGGTGAAGAAGGTGGACGTGGTGGCGGTCATTCCCCTTGAAATTGCATCATTTTCTAATGATCTCCATCATTCTTATTAATAATTATATACAATTATATGTGATATATATACAGTAAGTGTTGGAATTGTTTCCAATATTTGGGTACATATATTATTTAATAATTTCATATTAGTTGTTATAATAATAAAGATTAAAGTCCAAATAAAGTGATTTATAAAATATAAATGTTATGTGTTTATTTAAACATCTATAATAAATATGGGGACATATTTGTGTAGAAGCAGAAATATCATTTATTATTTTGTTGATGGGCCGAATAATAAATGAGTATATTAGGGTTAGGTTCCCAACTCATATAGATAGTCTACATATTTGTTTCTCTCATCAGACAAAATGAGGTTCATGTTCATCTCTCAAGAACACTCAAGAAGGGCTATCAATATAAGATTGGAAGACTTAAACTTCACCCACAAGACATTCCAGATTCAAACATTATGATCCAGGTTCAGATCCAGAACACGAAGATTCAAGATAAAAAAAAATAAAGAAGAGCGACTTAATGAATCGTTCTTCATTCAAGATCCAGGTACATTTCCGCAATTACAGTTTATCTCAATTTATCGACATAGAATATATAGATATTAAAGATTTTAATCTTAAATCTAGTTAAAATAAGAAAATAAGATTAAATTAGGTACATACTTCTACCAATTGATATTTGTGTCCTTAAAATGATGTAAGCCATTAGTTCAATCTAATCATGTACCATGTATCAATATCATCATCATCGCATTAATCACATGAAAAATATTTGGTTAATATTATAATTATTATATATATTAATGTTAAAAAATTGTATTATCCCTATAGTCATAGCTTTTTTTTAACTTAAAAAACATATTTAATACTACTTACTATCCTTGTTAATTAATTTCATTTATTTAAGTTTTACTCACAATCCTATTTATAACTATTTGTCCCATGCTTTGGGAATCATCATTTTAAAATGGCCTTAGGGAAGGCTGTTGGGTGATATTGTAGTTGAAAGTCTTTCTTATAAGACCACCTTTACTAAAGTTATCCTTTATATAATAAAAATGCAATTGTTTACTAAAAGATCTTCATTTTCAGACAAATCTCCCAAGGGTTAGTAAGGCTTCAGCTACCCAAAAAATAAAAAATGTGACGTTATCTTTAACTTTTTATTTTTTTTCTCTAATTTAAAAGAAAAAAAAAAATCACATTCATCCACTTGTTGTATTCATAAATTTTCTGTTATTTTTTAAGTCAATTTTAAAAAATTTAAAATCAACCCAAACTCTATTGTTTTATACATAGTTTTTTTGGAAAACGTTTGATACATAGTTGCTCATTATTGTTTAGCGACCCGTAAATTCGTTACACGTCCGATTAAGGTAATGAGAGTAAATTATATTCTATGGATAATATAATTCAAAAGATGATATAATTTTTTAATCAATTTCAATTTTATAATTTTATTTGAACAAATATATTATTATGGGCCTGAAGCCCACAACCCAAACCAACAGTGGATTCCATTCCCTGGAAGATTATTTGATGTTGGGCTGGGTTATTTGAAGTGTTTATTTTATTTAAAAAGAAAACAATATTTGATGGCTACCCCACATAGAAAGTGTGGTAGCAGCCACAAGTTTGTCGTTACGTGACGCCTTTCTAGAAAGCTTGTGATATAATTAATTAATTAATTAATTAAATAAAAAGGTTGTTATATTATTATTATTAGAAAGTGTTTTTGTTCTCATACGTCGGCTAAAATGAATGAGAGAAACGTGTGAGCAGTCGAAAACACACAAATCACGTGCATACCACTTCCTCATCCTTTCCTTTCCTTTCCATACTGGTCAAGGGGGACTGAACCTTCTCTCTACTTTCCAAACTCTCTTTCTTTCTTTAAATATTTTATTTTTTTTCATAAATTAAAAACGTGACTAAGGCTAAATTAATAACATTCAATATTAAAATTATAAACATGCAAATTACACTCAATCAAAAAATGTAACAGAGAAAAAGCAGAGTTCAGTTTATGGTTAGGATAAATATCTAACCCATATAATCCAACTCAAATTAATTAAGCTCAAATTAACTTTATTCTAACTAATTCACTCCACATTTATTATTGATATAGAATAGTATAAAAGGTTAAAATGTAGACATATTTTTGTATAAAAAACAAAAAAGATAGCAAATATAGAAAGAAAAAAAAAATTATAATTGGCAACCAAATTCAAAAAACAACACACAAATACTCTACTACTTAAGACATTTTAAACCAAATTTTGGAATCAAGTTATTTAAGTAACTTTTTAATAATTTGGTGGTTCAATCAATTACATTATTCAAATTTTTAACAAAACTAACTTTTACTTTTTTTTCTATTCTAAAATCATTTGGTTTATTTTCATAATCAAAATTTCATCATGGGTATTTTGTTTTATTAATTAAAATAAGTTTTAGATTTGTTTAATTGTAAAAAAGGGAAATAAGAAGTTGTAATAAAAAGTTAATAATTAATCTATTTGGCTTGGTTTCACTAAAAGCAGAAGGCTACAGGTAGTTTCCAAATGCTTCTGAAATTAATCTGAAATAAATCCCAAATGTATTCCAAATTTATCTCCTTTATCTCTTCTCCGAAATTCCTCAGCCACCATTTTCAATCGCCGCCCTTTTCCCACTTTATCTCTCTCCTCCAATCCTTCCGTTCCCACCTGTAATTCATTCATTCATTCATCTTCATCCTAATTTTCAATGACAGATTATCGTTTGCCAGCTATGAATCTATGGACAGACGACAATTCATCAACAATCGAGACTTTCATGTCATCCGATCTCACCACCTATTGGCCACCGGCGCCGACGTCTCCTTCCTCATCGGAATACCCAAGAGTTCTCAACCAGGAATCACTCCAGCAACGCTTACAAGCCTTGATTGAAGGTGCCCGTGAAAGTTGGACCTACGCCATCTTCTGGCAATCATCTGTGCTCGATTACTCCGGCGTCTCTGCGCTTGGATGGTGCGATGGGTACTATAAGGGAGAAGAAGATAAGGGTAAACGGAAATCAGTTGCCTTTTCGTCGCCTGAGGATCAGGAGCATCGGAAAAAGGTTCTCCGAGATCTCAATTCACTTATCTCCGGCGGATCTTCTTCAGCTGATGAGGCTATCGATGAGGAAGTGACTGATACGGAGTGGTTTTTCTTGCTTTCGATGACTCAATCGTTTTCCAATGGGAGCGGTCTGCCTGGTCAGGCTTTTATGACTTCCTCAACTGTTTGGGCTGCTGGAGCTGAACGGTTAGCTGGATCTTCATGTGAGAGGGCTCGACAAGGTCATATGTTTGGATTACAAACTATGGTTTGTATTCCTTGTTCTAATGGAGTAGTTGAATTGGGTTCAACTGAGTTGATCTTTCAGACATCAGGACTGTTGAATAAGGTAAAAACTTTATTCAATTTCAATAATCCTGATCTGGGTTCTTGGCCTCCGGCTCCAGTGATGAATAATAATCACAGCGAGAACGATCCATCGACCAGTTATCTTACCGAACCACCATCCATGGCGGCGGAAGTTAGAGAGCCTGCAAATCTGAATCTTTCCAACAACAGCAACCATCATCATCATCATAATCATCAGGGTCCGAAACAGATGAATTTCGATAAACCAGCTAGATCGATGAGTACTCTGACTGAAAGTCAGAGCCAGATGCAATCTCAACCTAATTACACTCGAGAATTGAATTTCTCAGGACAAGGGTACGAGAGAAATGAATGCAAAAATGAAAATTCCATCTCCTGTAAGCCAGAATCCGGCGAGATCTTGAGTTTCGGTGAAAGAAATCTCTTTTCCAGCCATTCCCAAATTGGGGCTTCTGTTGATAAGAACAACAAGAAGAGATCCCCTGCATCTCTCGGTAGCAACGATGAAGGAATGTTATCATTCACCTCCCCCCTGATGTTACCCTCTTCAGGTAAGGCGAAATCAACAACCGGCGGATTGGATTCCGACAATTCTGACTTAGAAGCGTCGGTAGTTCGAGAAACGGGTAGCAGCAAAGTTGCAGAGCCAGAAAAGAAGCCAAGGAAACGAGGAAGAAAGCCTGCAAACGGAAGGGAAGAGCCCCTGAATCATGTGGAAGCAGAGAGACAGAGGAGAGAAAAACTGAACCAAAGATTCTACGCACTCAGGGCAGTTGTCCCCAACGTTTCAAAAATGGACAAAGCTTCCCTTCTAGGGGACGCAATTTCATACATAAACGAGCTTAAATCGAAGGTGGATAGCCACGATTCAGAGAAAGACGAACTGAGGAATCAAATCGAGACACTGAAACGTGAATTAGCCAACAAGGAATCATCCTCATCATCTCAAGCCGAGCGTGATATGAAGATGATGAGAACCGGAAAACTGACTGACTTAGAGATCGACGTGAAGATAATCGGATGGGACGCAATGATCCGAGTGCAGAGCGGAAGGAAGAACCATCCAACTGCGAAACTAATGTCTGCGATGAAAGAATTGGATCTCGAAGTCCAGCACGGAAGCGTATCGGTGATGAATGAGCTGATGATCCAACAATCAACAGTGAAGATGAGCAGCAGATTCTACACACAAGAATTGCTTAAGCAGGCCCTCATATCTAAACTAGTTTAATTAATTAGAATTCTATCTATAATATAGTATAGTATATAGTGTCCTAAAATTTGAAAATATGAAATAATCAATGTACATAAACGAGGAAAACCCAATTAAGGAATATTCCGACCGGGTTTTCTTGTTTTGAAGAGGTACTACTATTGTCTGTCTGTTGTTTGTTTGTAATGTAGATAGAGAGGTCACTCAACAACAATTAAGGTTATTAGTATTTGATGGGTCCTATTTATATATATAAATTCAAATCTGGTCTCTTGTTGTTCATCTTGTTTTAATTAGAAAGGTATGTTTCCATAATATAGGACCATATAATATATGTTTTTACCCAATTAAGTAATAATAAACTTGAGGTCATTATTCTGAATTAACCTATTTTAGGGTATTACCAGAAATGACTTCTTAATTCCAGATCTTTAGACAGGGCCTAGGATTGATTGAAAACCCAACCAAAGTACTTGCTATCTAGGCTGAAAGAGAAGGAGTTAAGTTAAAGTGGGTCATCAATTTTAGAGATCATAATAATGTTATTTGAAATGAATAAAAAAGAGTAACATATTGTGCTTATATTAAAGTTTGATATGAAGTATCATAAAACATAAGATGAGGATATTTACATTATTAGGTAAAGGGACATGAATTTAACATGTGCTAACTAGTTCTTTTATTAGATAATACTATTAATGGTTAATAATGTAGGAGTGGGTCGCCATCATGTTTTATCCATCCACTTGCATTTTTATACACATTCATTGAACTGAACAATTTTGGTAAAAGCATAAAGAGAAAGAACAGATACAAAATGATCACATGTTACTTCTTTTTTCAAATGAGCCAATAAACTACTAAAGAGAGGAAGATATTGGTTTTAGACCGGCCGGTTATTTAATTTGCTGCCAAACCGACCTAAAAAAATTCATAATGTCTTCTCAACTTTAAATCATAGCCTAACCCGTAACTCAATTAATATTTGTGGAAAGACTTGAATAATTCATTTAAAATCACAAAATGCTAAGAATCATCGATATTTACCTCTTCAATTAGCGCCTTGATTTTATGACCAAACTTATTCATGACAATTGAGTTACATTGTTTTACTAACTAGGAGTCTTCATCCATAACCATTATTATCTAATTATTATGTTAAATTCTTATCTTTCTTTATCAAGCATTAATCATTTAAAAAAAAGAGAGAGAACCCTATATACTATTCTAAAGAAATACATATTTTTATTAAAATCATTTTCCTACAAGATAAATAAATTTGATTTAATCTGAATAGAATGCATGGATTAGCACAAAGTAGTCAAATAAGTTAAATAATCCTTTTTTTATTCTAAGAACTTAATATTATTTCCAAATAACCCTACATCCAACAAGCTTTTAGGGACACACAAATAAAAACATCAAATTAGGGTGTCATTAATTAACAAATAACTATACACATAACTTTACAAAACTGATCAATTTCCTTTTTATTTTATTGTTATATGATCACAAGTCTTTTCAATATCTCATAGTTTCAGCAAATAATCCAATTCTTGTTTTTCTTATGATCATTTAATTAATAAGTTTAAGCTATGAATAAAAAGGTTTTCAAATTTAACACAAGGGGTGGTGGCGCAGTTGGCTAGCGCGTAGGTCTCATAGCATGTTCTGAGTTATCCTGAGGTCGAGAGTTCGAGCCTCTCTCACCCCATAAATTTTTTATTCTTTATAAATCTATGTTTTTATTAAGTAAGTTCTGTTTAATCTATTTCAAATGATCATTTTTTTAATATAAAACTTTCAATGCTGACACTAAGAATAAACAAATATTATTATTTAAATGTTTTATCAAAACTGTGAGGAAGATGAGTACATATAATACAACAAATATGAAAATTAGTTTATTTATTTACGAACGATACTAAAAAACATGTCTCAACTAACTATCAAACTTAGCTAGATTTTTTTTTAAATTTATACTAGAGTTGATATTGCCTGACCCCACTCTTTGATGCCTTTTACGTTTAAATTTGATGTGGGCTTATGGCCCATTTGAAACCAATAAAATCTAAGGAAATCCTTCTAATTAAGGCCTACAAAATGAATTATTATTTCCACTGTCAATATGGCCCACCAATGCCAAACAACAAAGTTATAGATTGGCTATTTGTGGTCAAAATAGTTGCCAAAACTTTTAAAAATTAATTAATAATATATAGTATAAAATTCATACTTGCACCTTGTTTGGAAAACTAACACCAAAATTTTAGACATCAATATGTCAATTCAATTCATTGAAATTCTAATCTTAACCTTATCTCTTTAGTTTATGCTATAGAGAAAAATTATATGATAAATTGATTTGCGATAAGATAATCACACAATTTGCTACCTAACTTGTCATAATTTGAAATATGTTGTTTTAAGAAGCTATTATAACTTATAAGAAAAGCAAGTGGACAACATGTCACAATAATTGGATTTTTTTAATAAAGAAAAATAAATATTATAATTTAATTGAAGATATAAATATGTTTAAATGAATTAATTTGATTTTTTATCATTCAAGTTGGCAACTTGCACCAGCCAATTATGGCCAATCGTCTAACATGGAGGAGGCACCATTTTATTTTTATTGTGGGACACACTTTTCTTTTTGGGTTGCCAAAATAAAAATAAATAAATAAAGGTGTCATGTTCAAATTTATATTGCATTATAATATTTCAAAGAAAAAAAAAAAAGTATTCGCTGTTAATTTTTTTCTAAAGAATAATATATAAGTTACTGTCTTAATTATTTTTAAAATAACCTCAATTTAATTAAATAGAGTATTCTATAAGAAATTAAGAATACTATCCCTCCAGATTATTTCTTCCAAAAAGAAGTGTCTTGGAGCAAAAGAAAACTGTGACATATAACCAAATTAATTAATCTTGAGAAAATGATTTTTGGATTTTTCACATTTAATAGCGTTTTTTAATGAGGGTTAATTTTAAAATAGCAATTTTTATCGAATGCAATTACATAAGTCTGAATTAAACTTCCAAGTGAAGGTATAGAAAAATAATGGGCTATATATATATATATATATATATATATATATATATATGTGGCTACAATATGTGCTTCCATTCCATTGAAAAATTAATCATTAAAATCTGCAAATTTCTAAAAAGTTTCCACAAATGGAGTGACCATTTATTGCCATACAATTTGAGAAACACCAATAATGGTGTGACGGCAACATGCGGAATATTTATCCAAATTATTACTCCATAAATTCATTGGAAATGTGTAGCCAACATTAAATCAAATTGAAATAGATTATTTCTGTATATACATATATAAAGAATTATGTCAATTAATACAAACTTTAATGGTAATTAATTTGCAATTAACATGGTGAATTAAAATTTATTTGTTTTCAAGATTAACTAGATAAGTTGCTTATGATGAGAAATTTACAATACATTTTTTATTATAGAATTGTCAATTTTTAACTCCTTATTGGGTCCCGAATTTGAATGAAAGAAGAATTTTAACAATCGAATTTTATGAAATTTTGTAGTTAAATTAATAAATGGATCTTTAATTTATTTATTTTATAAATCTCACGTAAATAATAAGTTAAAAGACATTTTAAATTGTTAAAATAAAACCTAGTTTGATATAATTTTAACAATAAAAAACGCCAAACAAATTATAAGATTTGAAAGATGTCCGTAATTTCAATGGGCAGATAAAAAGCCCCAAATCCAATTTTACAATTCCGTAAATTAATTTTGAATAATATATCATAATATTTGTCAATTTTGGATGCTTAAATGTATTATTACATATGGATGAATTTACCTATAATCAAGACACATATGTATTATTAATTGAGAAACTAATATATTAATTCTGATTTTGGTCTAGTATGTAAATTTTGTAGTTAGATATATATTATTTGTATTTACTTTGATGCATATATTTATCATTATTTTTTTCCCTTTTTCCAATTACATGGTTTAAGACCATCTCCAACCGAAAAACCCATTTTCAAACTCATTTTGGTGTAAATGTTACATCAAACAGTAATTCTACTCCAACCGAAAAACCCATTCTCAAACCCAAAAGAATATTCTTATAATATTCCTTCTTACATCAACTTTTATAACTTTTTAATATCACCCATATCTTTTACAAACTTATAAATTACACCACAATATTATAATATCATCCAAATATTTTAAACTTAAATATAAATTAATTATAAAAATTTATTAAAAATTCAAAAATTACAATACACGAAAAAAAAAATACATATGAGATTGAAATAAAAAATTATTCGTACAAATAAAAAGCAGATAATTTTTTAAATGTTGGAATTGTTGTATTTCTCCCACAAATGATCAATCAATATATATATATAATATTAAAGTAATTTTTTTTAATATTATTATAATTTTTTAAATTATATTATAAATTTATGTTATATAAAAAATATTATATAAATTAAATTAATAATTATATAAATAAACTTAATATAAAATATAAGATAAATATAAAATATAAATAAATAAAACATATAAATAAATTAAACATATAAACAAATTAAAATATAAATAAATTAAAATATAAATAAATTAAAATATAAATAAAATATATAAATTAATTATATAAATAAGTTTAATATATAAAATGAACTAAATAAAAGATCAAGGGCTAAAAAGTAAAAAAAAAAAATATATATGCGATTGCTACAGGAGCAACGCATATATGCAGTTTTTGGAGAGGGAGGATGGGTTATCCCATTTTAGGTTTTCGTTTTGCGTACTGTTGGAGCTGCTGATCCCATTTTGGGTTTCGTTTTGCAGCTCCATTGGAGATGCTCTAAGACCAATTATATTCAAAATATGTTTTAATAAAAAATAAGACATTATTTCATGTAAAAAATAATAAGTAATAATATCCAAACCACTAAATCTCAACAATCATACCAAAAAAAGATCAAACTAGCATGAACACAAAGAACTAAAATCAAAGTTGATAACACTCTTAGTAGTTTTATTAGTGTTACTTTCATAAGTATTGTCTCATCCGCATTAGACTAGTTTTTGTTTTCGAAACATTTTGAGCATAACAAAGGATATCTAACTTTTGAGAAACAATTAATATTGTTCTATATCAACATCTTCTTCATCAAAAGAACACTCAAATGTATTATAACAAGTCAAAATATAGTTCTCCTAAAGATTTGAGGAGGTTTCAAGATTAACTAATAGATTGGAATATCCAAACTGGATTCAAATATCCCATGGAGGCTGAAACTTAACTAATAAATCACCCATAGTAATCTAATCTAGTTATGAATAATACAACTAGAGATATCCCAAAATTTGGATTCAATGATCAAACTAAATAATATAAATGCACTTACTCTGTTTTCAAAAAGAATCTAAACCAAATCCAATACAAATGATAAAATAATATGACAGACAATAACTTAGATAAGTAGTCATGCATGTGATGATCACCTAACAAATGATAGTACTACTTTCTTTTCTTTTCTTTTAAGACTCATGAAGAATGAGGACAACAGACTTGATAAACTCAAATCATTGTGTGTAGTAGTTAGTGTCCATAGTTAATGGCCAGCCTTAGAGCCCTAGACCCTAGCTAGTAGTAAATTCCTACATCAATATGTTTAGCTGGATTTCCTATTTGAAAACCAAAGGGAATAATAAATAAGCATATGCTTTTTCCCAATCAAGTGTCACAATCTCTCAATCTGTACCTATAATCTTTCATTACAGATTGCTTGCTTGCTTGTTTGCATATCTGATAATGAAGATTATTAAGAGTAAGTATAGTAAGGCAAGATTCAAAACAAAATCTAGAATAGGCAGCAGCAGAAAAAACCCTCATTAATGGAATATTTCTGTACAGAACAGAGCAGAACAGAACAATATTAATAATGCCTGTCCAAACTTCAACAGGCCTGGAAAAGGGAATCTGTTGGCAACCAAATTGATTAACAAAGCGTGCTAAAGAGATTATCATCCCAAAACAACAAAACAAGGAGCCACAAATTCTCTTCAAAACTCGAATCAATACGACCACGAGAAACAAAGAAAGAAACAAAGAAATCAAACTTCAGATCTTAAGAAGATTTTTCTATCGCTCCTCTTTTTTTCTTTTTTTTATGAATTCATAGGTAAAAAAAAAACCAAAATACTTCACACCTGCGATTTATTTGCGGTCGCCGGAGGAATCACGAACCATCGCTTCCGTCACCGACGCAAGCTTCTGCAGATTCAGCTTAATAACCGTATCAGCGAACAGACGAGTGTCTTCTTCAGTATTCCCTTCAGGAACATCTACAATATACGATTCAAGAACAACGGTATGGATCTTGCCGTTACTCTCGATCTCGTGTACAGTTGTAACCGAACGGTAATTCCTCAAACGATGTTCTCCTCCGATGATCCTGAATCCAAAGACGAATCGTTCATCGTCTAGTAGTTCAAGCCTTTCCGTACTGGTCTCCGCCGGTAATCCAGAAATAACGTTGACGTCGCGCGTGCATCCGACGCAGATAGTGAATCCTTCGTTGACAGAGCAACTTTTGATGAAATGCTTGTATATCTGCGGCTTGTCGAAGCGACGAATGACTGACCAGACGACATCTCGTGGCGCGTGTATACGCTGAGCGAGTAGTGAAGAGCATTGGCCGGAGTTGACTCTGTAGGTGTGAAACTCGGATATGAATCGCTTTAGCTCATCGAACTCATCAGAAGTGAGACCTGGCAACGATTTGAGTTCTTGAATCGTAGCGATTTCCTCCGATTGCTGTTGTTGCAGTTCTTCCGCCATCGATCTATCGCGAATTCAGTTATAGAGAGAGAGTGTTCTAGATTGAGAGATGTCAGATGAGTGCACAGAATTTTAAAATATTTTGTGCATATGAAAATGAAGAAGGAGACGAAGAAGAGAAGTAATATTGGGAAGTGGAAATGGGCTTTCTTGTCTTTTTACTAATTGTATTTAATAAATATTATTATATTTGCCTTTTCCACTTGTAATAATAATAGTTGATCGAATTGTTCCCTAAACTTCTCTCTCCTTTCTAATTGCTTGCCAGGTCAGCATGTTCCCCAACTGCATCTGCAAGCATGCAAAAGCGGTGAATCCCACATTAAAAAAAATTAAAAATTAAATTCGTTTATTAAGACTATTGGTTATCATTTGTTATTCTATTATATTTTTCTGGACACATTAAATTATTATTAGGATTTTTTTTAAAAATGATTAAAAAGCTTAATGAGTTGCTATCAGCTTAGTTAGCATTGACAATATCATAATACAATATTAGTCACCATTTTCTCATCTCTTATTTTTTTTAATAAAATATTTTTGTCAAAACTAATATAAAAATCACATTAAGTTCCATTTTTTATTTATTTAGAAAATTACTTATTTACAAATTCGGTATAAACTCTTTTAAGACAGACTAGACCCATTATCATGATATTATTCTGTTATTCTCTCAATTTTTTTTAGGTATAAAAAAACAAAGTTACAATTAGAAAAATGATTTTTTTTGGTTATGCTTGATTACAGCTACATTATTGGGAATCAAACTGGTCTACTCTTAGCCATTTTCTCTCTCTTGTTCTCAACTTGACTATGAGTTGGAGATTTAACAATGATATCTATTTTTTAAAACCTAACAATGATGCTCAATGACAATAGACACCCCATTGAGGGCAATACATTATTATTATACTTACTACCATCATTAGGACTCGTTTGGTTGGTTTACAACACAACATAGCCGCGGATCAGAACAAGGCAGTAAGTGAGGGACGACACTAGGGGATAGAATCTCGCTCCGACTGGTTCATGTTCCCTCACATAGAGGGGCAAAACAGTCATTTAAAATAATTACTATTTTGCCCCTCTATGTGTGAGGGAACATAGGGACATAAAACCAGGAGTAGACAAACCGCTGCGACACTAATGTAAGATCAGCTCGAACGTCGTCTAAGGCCTCCGTTCCCACAAGAAGCACCAATAATCAGAAAAAATAAAAATCAACCAAGTTTGATAAATAGGTCACTATGTGTTAATAACATCTAACCAACAAAATTAAGTTATTTGGTTAAAATCAAAACAAATTTATTATACTAATTTAAAAGAATATATATTTTTATTAATATATATTTTTATTTTTGGGTTAGAGCACATCAAAGTAAGTCTAAGACACAAAAGTATGTGGAGTCAGGCTGCAGTACAATGTCACTATGTATTATGTTACACAATAATTTATATGTTATTATATTAATTGAAAACCAATTCAATAATTTCCTAAATTTTTATATATTTATATTAATACATGCTTATCATTAGGTATAAAAAATAAAATAAAATAAAAAGTCCTTAAAGGGTAACTCTTTGAAACTATATGACTTCCAAAATAATAATAAAAAAATGTGGAGTTTTGATTTCAGTTTCAATAAGAACTCACTAAAAAAAAAAAAGTCCTTAAAGGGTACCTAGTAGATCATTTGAAACTATAGGACTTCCAAAAAAATATAAAAAATTGGAGTTTATGTTTCAAATGACGTTATGTTTACAGGTACTGAATTTTACTTGGTTTTAATAAATTTATAGGTACTGAATTTTACTTGATTTTAATAAATTTATAGGTACTAAATTTATAGCTACTGAAATTTACTTGATTTTAATAAATTTATAGGTACTGAATTTTACTTGATTTTAATAAATTTATAGGTACTGAATTTTACTTGATTTTACTAAATTTATAGGTACTAAATTTATAGGTACTGAATTTTACTTGATTTTAATAAATTTATAGGTACTGAATTTTACTTGATTTTAATAATTCAAATGACGTTATGTTTATAGTCTCATGTTTCAAACTAGTATAAAAGTTTAGACTATAATTAATTTGGATACCAAATTATATTAAAATGTTGGATAAAATTTGAAGCTTCCTTCTTTCTTATGGCAGCCCTATAGGCAAATGAACATTCTAAAGGGCCGGGTCAAATTATTATTGTTAAATACATACACATTGGTTAATGTCCTATAAATTTTGCTAAATTTGAAATAAATATGAACATTTAAGTGAAAATGGTTATAACTTGTAAGTAAATGGGGGGGAAAAAAATGTGAAAACATTTAAATTAGCAAGTGTCTACAAATTGAACAATTATTATGCAATAAGTAAGAACAAAAACAGCAAACATCAATGGCTAGATCTTTGTTAGCCCAAAGAAGACCTAGTTACTTCATAAGCCAAGAAGCAGGCAGCATTAGCTGGAACACTTCTAGCCATAGCTGGACCGAACCCCTTATACAAACCCTTCACCCCCTCCGCACTTAATATCTTCTTAAACGCATCGATCGAGCCAGAGTACTTAGGGTTCTTGAAATCATCTACTTGTATCACACTCTTCACCACGTCAGTAGGGTAAACAGATACCCAAAACGATGCACCGGCCAGGCCTCCTGCCACTATTAACGAGCCTCTTCCTAATCCAGAAGTGTCTTGCCCTCCGGCTATGTACTGCTTCAGAGCCTCATAAACACCAAACATGGCTGCATTTCCGGGCACTTCACGAGCCATGGTTGGTACCAAACCTTTAAACAGACCCCTCAGTCCCCCTTCCGACCTAATGACTTGTCGAGCCACGTCCATTGGTCCCGAGTATTTTACGGTTGCACCAACTGAGTCTGCCCCAGCCAAAGCACTCTGTGCCTGTAACCTGTTTTGAAATCAAATGGCATTATTATTATTATTAACAGAAAACCAAGATACAATATTATCAGCTTAAGCTTATTTGATGTGGGTTATATCAAATAACTCAATATCCAATCAAAAGTTTATCCATCAATAATCAATTATATGATTGACGAAGGAATAAATGATTGGATTAACCTAATCTGTTTTAATCTAAATAACCCTGAACTATCCTATCCTATCATATCATTCAAATTATCAACTAAAATACATCCTATTTCTTCCTTAAAAATGTTTCTGTTCCAAAAAACCTGCTTTTTATGAAACAAGGCCTAAAAGCAGAGGTAGATGTCTCACTGACCTGCATTTGATCAATTCAGTAGGGCAAGCCAAGAAGGAGACGGCAAAACCTGCACCAGCACCAGCCACAACTTGCTGGTTAAGGGTAAGTGGTGCACCCGGTTCAGGCCTAAGAAGAACTTCCATTTGACCTCTGACAGTGAAGAGGAGGGCATTGAAAGCTGCTACAGTGGCAAGAGGAGCTCCCATTCCTTTGTAAAGGCCACCAGGACCTTCTGAAGCTATTGTCTTCTTGACGGCATCAATTGCACCAGAGAATTTAGGAAGTTGGCCTGGAAGGGGAGCAGGCTGGCTTTGAAGCTTGACCTTGATTGTATCAAAAGGGTGTCCGACAATCAACTGGGCTGCACCCCCGACTGTTCCAGACAATAAGTCCTTGGCAACGTCACCCATCTACATAACAATTGAAAAGTTTTATCATCAAACAGAGTTGGAAACCCATATCTTAATCCAACCAACCTACCGTAGTTGAAAAGTTGCAATTGATGGAAAACCCAGACACAAACAAGCTCCAACAAATCCTCTAGTAACTTAGGATAATCAATCTGAGAGAAGAGGAAATGGAATCAATTCAAATACATTTGTGTTACCAAATCTAATCAATAATACATCAGGATTAAGGTAGATCGATTAGTGAGAAAAGGATTTGTGATCCGATTGATAATGAGGAGGTCCAAAGACGTAAAAGGGGAGGATTGGGCAAGATGAATGGAGAGTGTTAGAGGGAAATAAGAGCCACATGAGAGGGATCGAGTGCGACAAAAGCAATTGTGGTTGGTGGAGAATAGGATTTGTAAGCCATCAATACTTATAGGAGTAATAGTAATAGAGAGATAGAGATTCGAACCAGTAGAGTAGAGAAGAGCAGATCAGAGCAGAGCAGACAGATCCAAAACTGGGTTTGTGGTCACTTTCTTCCCTTCCAGCAACTTGGGGATAACTGCGCCAGAATCAGAATCCCCTCCCCTCCCCTCCCCAAGCTTGATCAGACGGAGAGAACTCGATTGATCGATCGATCCAGCCTTTATTTTTCTAATCTTTCTTTTCATAACACAAACAAACAAATGCATCCATTTTAGTCTAATTTAAAATGAACCCTAAAATTTAATTAAAATAAGATTCTAATCAAATAACAAATTTATTTGTTACAAACAATGTATTAAAGTCTTTTATCTCATCTAATTATATTTTTTATAGAAGAAAAAAAATACAATAATAATAATAATAATAATAGCAAATGAAGCCCAGTCATTGTCATCTAGACTCGAAATGCAGACTTTAAGGAATTTTATGGTTTTAGATTTGGGATACATTATAAGTTATAAGTTATGTCTATTTATTTATTTATTTATTTAGAGGGTCACTGAATTTTCCCATATCAACTAAGTTAGTTATAAATATATATATATATATGTTATTCATGTAAAATGATGGCTAGATTGGATGCATTGAAAACATTGTAAGAAAGGGTGGATAATTTCTAGGTTTTTGATTATTGAAAGATGAGATGGTTGAGTTTTGACTAAAAAAGACCGACTTTTGTTTTGTTGAAGAATATCTTGTTCCTGATTACCTACCTGTTGGGTTTGGGCCTAATGCTGGAAGACAGACAGACAGGTCACAACCCATTCATTAAACTAGAATTACCTAACTAAGGCCTTTCAAGGATGAGTTGTCAACGAGCTAGTCTTATAATATATGTTTTGGTTCACCTAACTGATTCTGTTTTAGTTGGTATAAATCCCGATAGAGAAAAGATAATAAAAACAGTTTAATAAATGATTATTTAGTTATTTAGTTTTTTTCAATAACAAATTAATTATTATATCGAGTTACTAGATTAACCTTAACTATTCAAAACTCGTCTAGTTAATATAATAGGACAACGAAAATATCACATTTGGTTTATAGTCCTTATACAACTACATATAAGTTAAGCTACCATCCAAAACCACCTAAGATATCTATCTTCTTTGTTATCTCGCTCGTCGTGTTGTCATCTAGAAGACGGATTAGCAACATGCCTCAGGATAGAAACATATATATTAATTAGCTTTAAAGAGATGAGGAGGATTACCCTAGTAATTGAGTTATTGTAAGAGAAACACCATTTATGATGAACATTATTAATGATTAACTTGTTGATGATTTCAAGTGGAGGCCCTATTTCTTGATATTATATAAAGTTGTTTTGAGTTAATTGTACAAGTGAGATGAAAAAAGAATACAATATTTAATTCACTTTCTTTTTGAGATTTTAAAAAATTCATAATGTTTTGATTTGAGATGAGATGATATGAAAACCAGGAATTGAAAAGAGTAACACTATAATTTGAGATAATAAATGCAAATACAGAGAAATGATCAAAATGTATATATCCTACTACTAAAGATTGCTGCTGCTGCTATATATATAATAATAATAAATTAATCATCGTTCGTATAGAAATCAAGGATGTCAGTGAGATTGAGAGTGAGATTGGAAAGGGACGAAGAATCGTTTTTGATGAGCCACAAGATGTGTTCGATAAGAATGGAGTCAACATCCATGAATATGATTCCTCCTCCTCCTCCTTTGTTGTTCTTCTTCGTCATCAGCGTCGACTCCATGAGGATCCGAAAGGGATTGAGGTCAAGAACAAGTCGATCCACCAAGAACTTCATCTTCTGATCTTTCCCCGCCACCACCGTTACTAATTGCCCTACTTCTTCTTCTTCTTCTGATGATGATAATGATAAACGCTGGTACCGACGACCTCGTCTTCTTCTTCGGAGGAATATTGAAACGACGGGCGAGGCCAGGCACAAACACTCCATCAATACCTCTCTCTTCTATTCCTGGAATATTATTTTGTAATGTAATCTAATTTTGAAGCATTTAAATAATAATAATCATAATCTTCTTCTTCTTCTTTTTGTGCGCGTATTGGGATTTTCCTGGCTGGACATTTTTAGATGATTGATAGAGACAGAGTCAGAATCAGTCGGCAACTGAAGGTGCTGAAATTTGGTAAGAAAAATGATAGAGGAAGAATAGTTTATTCATTTACAATACACCACTCATATTACCTGGAGGACTAAATTTTATATTAAATTTATTTATATTTTCAACTTATACAAAATTAAGTTGACAAGACTCAACTCAAGGCCCTCCTCAACTAAGTCGTCACTAAGACTCATTTAGAAACTATTTTATTTGTCAATATGGATTCGAATCAATATCTCACTAATCACAATTATCAATGCTTTATTAATAATATTATTATTATTATTGGTTTAAGTATCTTCTCATCTTTTCCCCCCACCATTTTTTTAAATGGTCTATAAAATTTATAAATATAAATTATTTAAGACTAGGTAAAGGTAAAGTGAGGATAGAATTGGAAAGTAATTTTATTTTTCCTGTCATTTTTAGGCAAGTAATTGTTTGGTTTGATTAAATACATAGTTTTTTATATTAATATTAAATTTTATTTAATGTTGAAACATTTTCTTTTGTTATTTATTAATCATGGTCAAATACTATCCCAAATTTTGTTATTAAAATCCTTTGAATTCTTATCATGCCCTAAAAACTTTGATATAAAGGGCCGGGGTGATTTACATTTTACATATAGAGGGTCTCAATTCAAACCATAAGAGATTTATGAATGTGTGAAAAGAATATTTATATATAATTAATGTGAGAAACAATTAGGTATCGTTGCAACTAAAAAAAAATAACAACTCAATCAACATCGATACTGCAGAAAAACCACAAAATACTGGAGAGATTCCTTGGCCTGCCATGGTAATCTTTCCCTAAATTCCAAACCAATCATTTACGTCGTCTCTACGTTTCTAGCACCTAATTTCGTATGAACCCGCTTTGGTAATGTAGCGAACCCACTCGACAGTGTTGTAACCGCTCTTCTCCCAGACCTGTCAAAAATTTCGCAAGCAATTACAAGTCTTTTAAATATGAGAAATATTTCAGACACGGCACTTTTGAAACAGATGCTGAAATGAAGTCAAACGTTATAATATATAATACCCATGATTGTGTGTACCTTGAGGAAACGAACACGTAGTCCAGAGGCCGTAAACATGGGAACCTGCCAAAATAGTAGTAGATCAGACACATGATCTTGACGATAAAAATGATTAATGGCAGCAGTTATTTTACCTGGAATTCCATCTGAATTGGTGGTCTAGTCCATGACTTCTTTTCTGTGATTGTGGAGATCAACTCCACTTCTGCACTCAATGTCGGTTCAGTTTGTCCAGGAAATTTTCTTATCCTACAATATTTCAAACACAGTAAATGGCTAATCAACAACATATAAGCAAAAGAAAGGATAGAGGACAACATCCACAAAATTCTCATATAGAAAGTCCATCATTTACTAACTCGACCCGATTTAGTAGATTAAAAATGGAGGAAGAACGCCGACACTCACTTCCAAATTAAGCAATCAAGTGCGGCATTATATTTAGCTTTGCCTGATGTCACTTGGAAACTGGTTTTTGCTGTTTGTTTCGGGACAGGAATCTTCACAACTACACCAAGCGCAAACATTTTTGCTCCAAAAACACTCTTTACCTGAATTCATAGACAATGTCAAATACTGATAAAACATTTTCTCATCTCCACATGAAGTGAAAACTGCCAAAGTTTACTGACCTTGACATTTATTTCCATGCGAGTCCTACCTAATTCCTTGATTGTTGGCAAAACTCGAAATGGAAGATTTACTCCCTCGGTAATACGATACCTGTCATGAGTCCATGTATGTGAAAGGAGTTCAATTACTATCTACAAATACGGTAGAAATATTCTCATTAAAGGATAACTAACTATAGCAGTGATGCCAAATGTATCATCAGATTCAGGTGTGCAGTTCAGTGCATTTCCAATTTTGTAATGAAGGGAGGGAGTTATAATTATACTTACTTCATCAACTCAAATTCACCATCTGGTGGCACAAAACTGACAGTTTTCTCTGTGTTAAACCTTGTCAGATTTACACATTGGTGAAAGGTTACATCATCAAGTTCGATTGTCTTCCCACTGCACAAGATTGCAACATTATTATTGAGCCTATTTGGAAACTGACAATTTTTTTACAATCATGATCCATTGAAAAATCAACAAAATTAAAATTGAGAGTGATTTTTTTCCGTCCGGTATATGAATTTTGTTTTGGATCGTGATCCAGATTTACAATGTAATTTTGTTCTTTCATTTGATAGACAAATAACTTCCATATTTTGATCCAAATATAGTGTAATTTTTTGCTTCAATTCGCATAAAGCTTTTTTTCTCGATCATGATCCATATTATTATTTAAATCATTGTCATTTTTGACAAACATAACAAATGTACATTTTTCAGGATCATGATCAACATGACAAAAGCTGATAACAAAATAGACTATTACCAATTTGGAACATCTGTCATGGTACACTCTAGTCATTAGAAATGTTTTCGCTAAGATTCACTTTCAATTGCTGGTAACTTAAATCATTATTTCTGCAGTACAAGAATTAAAAATAGTTTCAGGAGACAAGGGACCTTACCTCTTAGAGGGACGTGATTTAAGTTGCGACTCTTTCTCAAGTCCAATTTTATCATTTAGACCCAGCTTTAAGTCAGGCATCCCCGAAAGAAAGCATTTCATAAGAACTTTTCCCGTCACATCACAGCGCAGAACACTACCTGTTAAGAGCCAAAATGTACATGAGTAACAAAGGAGGATTTAACAGCACTACACCAAAGGGTATATGAAAACACACCTTTTGAAGACATAAGGAGATTCACACTTTCCACAATATCCAGAAACACCTGAATGAAATTTGTGGTAATCAGCATGAAAACATATTCAACTGAAAGAGGCCTCTAAAAACGGGAGAAATCAAGTTAACCTCATTCTTTTTGTAAACAAGACCCTCTCTGCGCCAGCCAACAGCACCTGTAACTTGTAATGTTGCATTGGGGACTGGTCTATCAATAGGCTGTTTATATCAAATAGACTGATAAGCAGATGGAACAATTATTTTAAAGGATTTTTTTTTATTAAGTACTTCAGTAAACACGAAAGTCAAGTAGAGACAATCATTATTCAACAAGAAACTAGATCCTTAGAAACACATAAAGTACCCTTCCTTGTAAAATATACTGAATCACAACAAATGAATGTCAAACACCTTTGGTTAATTTACAAGCAAAAACTCAAAACACAAACCTTAGAAGAGAATGGTGACCGTACACCTTCCTGAGTAATGTAAAGCTTTAGAATTTCTGGTGAAAGATTTTGAGGATAACCAAAATCCATAATCTCTGCAATTTTTATGAATAAACGTAGTAAGTGAAGAATAGGGGAGCTTAAAATGTTTAATCGTGATTTGAAAAAGATACGCGTGTGAGGAGATAGATAGTGTTATGTCATATACTTCCAAGTGTAATGTATTGCTTTTTATTAGATTAATACCATATTTTCCATAACAAAGTTGAGCAATAGATTTTCTTTATTAAGCAGCTTCTTTGCATATCCAATGTCAGGAAAGCTTTTCAGCTGGGCTAACTTTTATAAGCCATATAAATCACTATTTACAGGTTCCATTTCACTAATGCAAAATGATTTTTAAATTGTTTCAAAACATAAGTGGATTTGACAACCATCTTTGGTGATGAAGAAATTCAGTATAAGAGCAATCTTCTACTACTATACCATCTAAAAGCTCATATATCAGAACAAAGTTGTTGCGAATAGCATCTTCATCAAAAGCCCCGCCAAAGTAGGATTTGAATAGTGCAACAGCCTGCAGAATCAGATATTTTCCAAGATTAGGAACCCAGAAATGAGAAATGGTAATTTATGCACCACTTTTTATAACATAATCTATAGCATAACATTTGTTAAATATTTGTTGACTCGTGCTTATGATTGTGTCAGTTCATACAAATCAGGGGTTTATGTTGATGTACTTTGAGACCAAAATTTATATATAGTTAATATTAATACTGTATTACTGTTTTCCCCCATTTTTTTGCTAACATGACAAGATTCCCAGTATTCATGTTTAGATACTAGAGGAAACATATGGCATCTATAAATACACTAATTTTATGAAAGTACATTATGATTGAACGTGGATAAGCTTAGTGCACCTGTAGAGAAATTTAGCAGCAGTAAGATGTCGATTACCTCAACGACAAACTTGAAAGCACAAGCAGCATTAGCGTTACTGCTTACAACAATCACAATGTATACATTGCTAATTCTCATATATATGAAAGAGCAACCTCCTATCTGCCGCACTGGACATGTACCAAGTTCTTTCGTCTGCATTATATGCGTCCGAAATGCGTCTACCATATTTCCCCTGTACATTACACGAGAATGACAATGGAAAGAATCAAAGGCAAGAAGCTAAAAACTTCTTTATACAACAAACTAAAGGAGTAAATAGCAAAATCTTAATTCTGTAATGTTCGTGAAAAATGACACCAGAACTTCCATAGTATCTAAACTAAAGGAGTAAAATGTTCATGAATGTCAATACACAAGGTTAAAACAAAATAAAAGTGGCCAGTTACCTTAAGAACATAGAATTGAAATATAAATTTTGAGATATCAAAGGACAAAACTGGATAACCCAAACGTAGCACTTTTGAAAGTTTGTGATCACAATAAACCAGTCAACAACTTTAAAAATGGAAAGAAAGAGTGATGAAAGCATTTGCAGAATGGTGTATTGAAGTAAAGAAAATTACAAACTAAGACATCTTGGCAAGCTAAAAGACAATGCCAAATCAAGGAAAGAGTGGATTATACATGAGACTCAAGAATTGAGAGAAATGATATTGCATGTTAACTCATGTCAAGATCAATGGTTCTATGGGATTTATGTAACCCATGCTGTTCAACTAGAAAACATTTCCTTGACCTAAGACTAAGTTGGTGGTTACATTCTTAGTACTCATAACAATCAGAAAACTAAAATTTCATTCACATTATCAAATTTTCCAATAAAGTTTCCTGAATAGAAGGAAACGACAAAAATGAGTACATCTAAGTACCCTCTCTCTTTTCCTTTTCTTTCTTCTTTAATTCAATTGCCTTACACAATTGAAATAATTTGACTTCTAGTGCAAAAAATGATAAAGTATTTTACAGAGAAAGCTGGAATGTTAAAGGATCAATTTGGTGTTGTATGCTTCACAAAAGTTCTAAAACATTCCAATCTATGCACGTGTAGTATACGACACCAAATTGATCCTTAACATTCCAGTTAGATTCTTTTTGTCGTTATTGATCTTTTGTTTACACATGTTAGAATCTTTTAGAACAGTTATTTAATTCAGATGAATTTACTGTAATTGATATATGTCATAGTAAAATAAGAAGTAGAATATAACGAGGCGACCATTTCAACTTAGGGCGTTCTTAGAGAGAATCTATCGTTATAACATCTGTTAGGCAAGTACACTAAATGACTTAATTCCTCCAATTATAGAACATCTTTATGTAAAGCCTTAATCTTCACAATCAAATCCAGTTTTGGAACATACCCTCTACTCTAATAACCAGTATGCAAAATGTAACATATCTCAGATTATCTAGTCATTTCTTATCCAAAAATATCATTTTTGAGCTGAATCAAGCGGCATACCAGAGCACCAACATACATAAAGTGGAATAGAGAAATGAGGAAGAAGAGAGTAACTTACCCAACGTCATCACGATAGAGGCGATTGATGAGGACATCTCCACGGAGATTCAAGAAGTAGATAGCGGAAGCAGCCACAGGCATGGCTCCGATCCACTAGGAAGACCCACCCGAAGAATTCAGAGGAAGAAATTGGGTCAGATCGGATCTAGGGTTTGGGTTCCAGCTCGATTCTGCTTCAGAGTGCTCAAAGAATACAGGAACAACACGTCGAATGAGAGCCAGCCAGCCAAGCTCAAAATCAAGAATGAAGAAGAAGAAGAATTTTTCAACTTTTTTTATTATTATTATAAAATGAATTTAAAAAACTTTTATTAATACAAATTTAAATAATTTATTAAATAAAAGAAGATAGGGGAAACTAGCGGTGGATATTGAATGAATGATCTGAATCGAACGGTTCTGATTTGGCCCATTTCTTACCAGTGTTATCTCTAAACAATACACATTCAGAAATTCATCAGCAAAGGAGAGAGAGAAAGAAAGAGATCACCTTTCTATGGATCTTCGAGCACCTTGTAGTATTTCCACTTCAATTTACAGAAATACGGCATCTAGCCGGAAACTTCCCTCCCGTAATTCGTTTAAATGCCGGAGAAAGACCACGTCGGAGCTTCAGGCAATAGTCTCCGACCAAGTCAGCAACAGTTCGCCGTCAATCCCAACTCACAAAGTCACCGTTCATGACCGACAACGAGGAATTGTTCATGAATTCTTTGTGCCCGAGGTACTTTCTACCTCTCAGTCCAACTGGGTATCCTTTAGTTTTCTAGTTCATTAAGATTTCACTCATCATTATTAGACCTATTTCTTATCAAAATCATCACTTGCTTGGTTTCTTTGTCTATAAGGCTGTTGTTACATAATTGATGTGCTTTTGTAGGATCAATATATATTACATAGTGGTGAATCTCAGAATATATCCCTCCCATTCGCTTGCAGGCACGGTATTGTTCAATATAAGTTGCAATTGTATTTATCTGAAAGTCCTCTCCTCTCCCAGAATGGTCACTCATAAACTAAAATGGAGGATAATGTTGGCAGGGTGTTGTACTAGTTGTGCTGTTCGTGTAAAATCTGGACAATTGAGACAACCTGAAGCTTTAGGAATTTCTGCTGAATTGAAGTCACAGGCATGTATATATAATCATCCTTTAGCTTCATTCTATCTTATTCTTCTCTGATCACCATATTATTTGATGACGATGATGATGATGATGCAGGGTTATGCACTTCTATGTGTGGGTTATCCATCTACTGATCTTGAGGTTGAAACACAAGACGAGGATGAGGTATATATATATTATATTCTGAAATATAAACAGTTGATGGGTTTGTAATTACTAACTTGTATTTGATTGCAGGTATATTGGCTTCAATTTGGTAGATATTTTGCTCGAGGACCGATTGTAAGTCTACTCCTTATAGAAGAAGGCGTCTAGTGATAAATGTTTTGGTTTGTGGATGATAATGTTTATGTTGTTAATTTTGCAGGAGAGGGATGATTATGCATTGGAGTTAGCTATGGGTGATGAATAAGGGAGGGGAGCTTGATTGCATTGCTAATTAAAGGTTATGTTTTTGTAGGATTCTTGTTGAGAGAGGACATGTTTGTAACTTGTGGTGGTGCATGTAATATATGGTTATTGGACTTGTTCTTACTTTTGGTCAAAACAAAAACATTACAATGGTGCAAATTCTAATTAGTTTCTTCTTCTTTTGCTGTGAAAATGTAAATTTTACTTATCATGAACAAAATATGATACAAAATGAAAGAAAGATTACATTGTTCATGAAAGATTAAACAAAAACAACATAGTAGGGAAAGAAAACAAAAATTAAGAATACAATGGAGTGTCTCGAACATCTTATGGTTAATCCATTCTGAGTTGGTCATCTTATGTAGTGGATAATGAGTTCTTCCAAATCAGATCCTGATTGTGACTGTGCAAGATTAAGTTGTTGCATAAGATCCCCAATGCAAATGGGACACTTTGGCAAACCTTGGAAGAAAACATTAGTCTCATCCGAACACTAAACTCCTTAAATAGCATAGGCATAAACATTAATTAAGATAAAAAACTGAGATAAAAAAACTCTTGAAGAGTTAGAAAAAAAAAACTTGACAGAAAAATAAAAATAAATAAGGGCCCTACCGGGTTCGAACCGGTGACCTCTTGATCTGCAGTCAAATGCTCTACCACTGAGCTAAGGACCCCTTTTGAAAGTTTTATTTTTTATATTATATTTGATTATAAAATCTTATCAAATTTGAAAACAAATAATCTTTTATTTTACATTTGCATTAAATCTTTACTTGTAATAGTAAAAAAAATTAAGGTAAACAACATTACAAAATTCCATTTCAATTAAAAGTAAAAGATTTGCTAATATCTTGATCAATTGTTTGAACATTCACAAATAACTTATTATTTCTTACTTTACGCATTTATTATATATAATGCATGTATTTTTAGACATTTTGTGGAATTGTTGCAATAGCTGCTAATAGTAAAGTAACAAAGTCTCAACTCTAGCTGCATATAATATTATGTATTCAAAAGAGTTGTCACAAGTTCACAACCAGCTAATTGTTAATTATATATAATACTTTTACTATAAGAAAGACATAAAATGGTTCCATCCAGCTAACAACAAGCATCTACGGCCAGAAAGCCCAAAATGACAGAGAAATCATGCTAGAAAATTCATTGGATTGAATTCAATATGGTCATTCCCATAAGAACCCACGTACCCAAATTGACTCAGGCTTGAATCTCCGACGAAGATAACTTCATCTGTCAAATTTGAGTAATCTAAATGTTCCTGTATAAGAAGAATTTCAAAATCCTTAAACTTCAGATTATAACCACCATTTAAGAAATCTGTTTAGATTAAATTTGAGTACATACCTTTGAAGAAGAATCGAGAATAAGATCATCAGTTGTTGATACCAAATTAAGGCTAGTTGCAGAATTAGTTGTTGTCCCCATTAAACACATTTCATTCTCAATCATTGGCATTGTATTTGTCTGGTAAGAAGTTGAACTGTCCCCTGTCTGGATCATCTTCTTTATCTTGTTATTATTTGGTTTCTTCATGACACGGCATAAAGCAAAAGTATCATGATCAGATAGACGATACTCATGCATCATCCAGTCTGTCCGATCGCCTAATGGTGCCCGCCCACAATAGAAAACTAGAGTCTTTCTATATCCCATAGTTGAAGATGAATATTGTCGACAGACAATCTTCCTATCCTTACCAGTGGCTTTCCAATATCCTGCCTTTGTTGCTCTATTGGTTCTTGATCCATTTGGATATTTCTTATCACGAGCGCAGAAGAAAAACCATTCCATATCTCTTCTTGGAAGAAACGATTTCTCTGCAAATTTCTCATTTAATCAAACGGGTATTCTTCGTTATTTAGGATTGATCAAATGTTAGTAGTAGTACCTGGAAGCTCCCACGGATCAAACTTGTAGAAATGAATGACAGGAATCACTTCAAGTTCAATCTCCAATCCATCGACTTTCCTTTTCAGGTAATAGCCAACCAGTTCCTCATCAGTTGGGTGGAACCGAAATCCCGGCGGCAATGTTGCCACACTCATTTTCCTCAATCAAAGCGAAAAGAAAGAAAACAAAAAGAAGGAAATGAAGAATTGAGGATGCCTACTATTCACACAATGATTGGACTATGTTACTAACTTACTATGTAGTATGTTCTTTAGCTGGTGTGGGTAGTTAGAATTTGAAAAATACAAAAGTAAAAGCTTTTGGTCAATAATTACAAAGAACTTGCATCCTTGGTACCAGAGGATCATTTTTGGAAACAGGGTATTAATAGTCAGAGAAGGTAGAGTGGATTAGTGGAAGCAGTGAAGAGATGGAGGGTTATATATAAGATATAAAGAGAGAATGATTGATTCGTCATGGCAACAGAGAAAAGAGGTTTGGTTGTCTTGAAGCCTCCATTTCCGAAAAGCGACCAGACTAACTCGAACCCGTTTCACACCACTAAAGAAGAAAATAATATTATCATGTTTTCAAAAAAGAAACATGTATAATTCAAAAAATTCAGAATTTTAAATCGGGGGCGGGGACACAAATTAGTGTATAATTCAGAAAATGTATAATTTAAAATAATTATTGTTTGGGACATAATCAGAATGTAATCGGGGCGGGAACACAAATACCATTCTCGTCCTATCTCGGTCAAACGGGAAAAAACCGTCCAAAATGAGATAATTCAATTCAATTATCGCGGGACAATTTTAAATTGAATTTTTAAACATGTTTTTTTTTCTAAATTTGGGCTTCTTAATTTTATAATTATATAAAAAAATTATTTTTATTAGATTTTTAACTTATCATTTATTTTATTTAGTTATAAATATTACGTAAATCTATGAACTAACAAAACTTCATATTTTTTTAAATTTAACCATAAAAATAAGTTATAAAATTTAAAAGAAATGACAATGTCCTTCATTATTTTAAACTTGTATTCATAAGTTCTTTTTAAGTTAAAATTTTCTTTTTAATTTAATCAAAATTTTACATTATTTAATTTATTAATTAAAATATAAAATATTTTATATTTATTTTGTAAAAAAATTATCGTTATATAAGTATTTTTATATAAAAAAAATCTAAATAAAAAGAAGTAAAAAAATTAATTTTACAAAATATTTGACATAAAAAAGCGTTTAATATATATTTTTACAAGAGAAAAAGCATGACTACTTACACGTCATGATGAGTAGGACAAAAGCTCTTTTTTAATTTATTTTTAAAATTTAATGAAAACGGCTACCATTTCACTCACTAACTGTTCATAAAGGGTTATATTTAAAATGTAGTGAAAGTTTGGTGCATCATCTTTTCTTGAAGCAAACGCGACTTAATCAGTTTCTTTAATATTTTCACTTTTTTTTTCACTTTTTCAATTCACAATTATATTTTAACAACAAATAATAGAAAGAAAACAATCACATGTATATATAAAGAATCAAAATTACCAATTTGACCCACAAATAAGGAGATGGTTGATTTTCACAAAAAAAAAAATCATGGTGTGCAACAAAACAATGAATAAATGAATTATTTTAATTTTGAATAACATTCAAAAGTTAAAGTTAAAGGGTATGTTCAAATCTTGATCAATTGTCTAATTATGCTCAACTATAAGTTAAAAAAAAAGGAAAATGAAATTATTGTGAAGATGATGGAGAATGCTTTTTACTTGAGGGGATAAAAAGTGAATAAATGAATTATTGTGTTAAAAAGAAAGGAAACTCAGCCAGCCGAATGTTAGCTTTATAGCAACATATAGTTGCAGTTTGAATTTACTTAATTTTTGTAATTAGATTTAGCATTTAGGACTGATTTATCTCAATATCATACACAAGTATGAAAATAAAAATAAAATCTATTTTAAAAAGGTCAATGCATATTAAAAATGAAAAAAAAAACGTTTAAACATAACGACAAATAATAACATTAAAAACACAATATAAATAAAAAAATAAGAAATAAGAAAAAACGATATTTAATAAGTTATTAAACTCATAAATTCTCGAGAAGATGATTAACTCCGCCAGACTCACTTTCCTAAACGAATCTCAGAAAGCGTCGTAATAATAGTATTTTTAATAATAGTCCAACAAAAAATAATTGGGATGATGACCAAAATATGTAGACTTTTCATATCAATTGCATCAATCCAAACTTCTCAGCAACTATCCAAAGACTCGGACATCACCCAATAAAAATTAATTTACAAATAATTGAAAATAACGTTAAAAAAAATCAAATTTAAATGTTACATAATATAAATTTACAAACATTAATATTATAATAGTTTACTAAAAGATATGATTATATATATATATATATATATATATATATATTGCATTACACAAAATAAAACTTCCAAAGATCCTACTTTGTTGGGCAAAGTACTTAATAGTAATTAATATATATATTATATATACAATTAAAATGTGAAAATTTTAACATTTTTAGAAATATAATATCACAAAAGATTAAAGGGACAAATAAACTCACGTCACTACCTAAGCCGAAAGAATAAAGGTAAAAAAAAGAACAAGAACAAAAGTACATCTTAATTTGTCCCACTAATGGAATTTTATTTGTACATAATTATTTGATTTATAATTTTACCTCTCCTTTAAAATCATGTATAAAAAAAAGGTAGGGTTACAAACATTATTTACCTAGATAAGCAGTTGATAGTAACAGCAATGGGCCATCCCCCAAGAAATTAAAATTTCAGTAGTAAAACTGATACTATTAAAGTTTTTATTTTTAAATGACAATTTTATTAAAAAGAGAAAAAAAAAAAGTTCAAACGTTACGAAGTGTAAAAGAAAAACAAAGTAAAAAATAAGAAACAAGTTAAGAATTTTATAATTCCAATAAAATCGAAAATTCTCATCAAATTATAACCACTTTTTAGATTGTGTAACATAAATAATTTAAAATGACTATACCCACAACTTTTTCATTCAAAATTTTTAAATATTTTTTTCTTTCCAATTCGTTCACCACATTTGGTTTTTAGTCGTATGCGATGGTGTTGCTATAACTTCATTCAATATATTTGACCAAAAAGTCGGCGAAATTTTTTGGTTTATCCCATTGAAAATGAAGGAGTCACTCATTAAAAATGAATGAGAATTTTAAATGTCAATAAGATCGAAAATTCTCATATAATTGTAGCCTCTTTTGGATTGAAGTGAACGTGTGTAACATGAATAATTTGAATTGACCATACCTATAACTTTTTCATTCGAAAACTCTTATATTTTTTTTTTTTCAATTTGTCCACCACATTATAAGGGAAATCGACTTTTAGCCGTCCTCGATGTTGTTGCTAGAACTTCATTCAATCTATTTAACCAAGAAGTCAACATAATTTACTGGTGTATCCCATTGAAAATGAAGGAAATTCTATAAAAGAGTCAACATGCTCTTGACAAGGTTGCGTGTAACATTCAATTCGTTTGACCAGGAAGTTTGGGACATTTGTTGTTGTAGCCCCTTTTAGATTGAAGTGAACACGTGTAACATGAATTATTTGAAATGACCGTACTCATAACTTTTAAATTCGAAAACTCTTATATTTTTTTCTTTTTAAATCGTCCACCACATTATGAGGAGAATTGATTTTTAGTCATTCACGATGTTGTTGTTGTTGCTAGAACTTCATTCAATCCAGTTGACTTAGAAGTCGGCAACATTTGTTTGGAGTATCCAATTAAAAATGAAGAAAACTATGAAGAAGAGTCCACATGCTCTTGACTAGGGGTCCTACTCTTGACAATGTCGCAATGAAGAAAATATTATCAATGATTTTTTCACTCTTCAAACAAATATTGTTGCATCTACTAACGAGATTAAATCCCTTATTTTTTAATTGATAACTACCTAGCCAAAATCAAGATTTTTAATGTTTATTTCCACAACTCTTTCCAAAAAATCGGGATAAAATCATTTGGAGGGACAAATGATAAATGTAGCTAGTTTTGAAATTGGGATAGTCGATCAGAAAATTTTGTCATCAGTCTCTAAGTCAATCGAAACATGTGTAATAGTATCCATGAGGATAGTCCGTCTCCCTCCTCTTCGATGAAAAGTCGTCTATTTAAACAAATTCTTCAAACAAACTTGATTAGATTTGAGACGAAAATAATTTGTCACTTTAACATCATTTTTACTAGAGATCTCGAAATATTCTTAGAAAGAGTTTGACAATTTTTTGCTAGGATACAAAAGATCATTTCAGAAATTTATTTTTCTCACCATTGCTCACCGTGAAAATGAGAAAAGGGTGAAACTTCTCGTTAAAATAATGACTTACATTGTTACTGAGAAATATCTAACACTATTTACATCAGAGCGAAATATTGAAAAAGGAGAAGTACTTTATTCTGACGTCAACAACGTCAAACTTCGTTGTGTAAAATTGATGTTATTAAAGTATAAGATGAAAATTGAACAATCCTACATAGATTTCGGTCATAAATGAATTATTTTTCCGAAAAACCCTTTCTCCTCCGTTTAGGCATTGGGGGGTTTAGATAAGGTCCCAAAACTAGTACAGTCTCTCTTTCAGTTTTCATCTCGCCTGAAAGGATCAGATCATGGCTACCACCCTTTCGATCTCTCTTGATGTCCATCGCATCAGACAGCAAACCCAAGAACCGAAGCGCCCAACTCATTTCAAGTCTCCGATGATACATCTCCCCACTAGACGACGATTCAAACTCCACTGCGCCTCTTCCAAGACATCCCCAAAACCTCCGCCTGATTTATCAGACACTCGCCCCCGAAATCCGTCACTTTCCGACCAACTAAAGAGCATTTCCACCACAACCACCGTCATCACCGACGACCCACCACCTGAAACCCAACTCAATAGGAACCCAAAATCCACCTGGGTCAACCCCACCAGACCTAAGCCTTCTGTTCTCACCCTCAATCGCCAGAAGAAATCTCAGTATTCATACAACCCTCAAATCAGAAGCCTCAAGCAATTCGCTTTCAAGCTCAACGAATGCGGTCCTTCCGAAGAAGCTTTCATCGCAGCTCTAGCGGAAATCCCTCAAGCCGTCACCAGAGACAGTGCACTTTTGTTACTCAACAACTTAAAACCATGGCAGAAGACACTCATTTTCTTCAATTGGATCAGGACCCAGAAGTTATTTCCCATGGAAACCATCTTCTACAATGTCGCGATGAAGTCTTTAAGATTCGGTAAGCAATTTCAAACCATAGAAGAACTTGCTTTCGACATGATTAATACTGGTGTTGAACTTGATAACATTACTTATTCCACCGTTATAACTTCTGCAAAAAGATGTGGGTTTTATGACAAGGCTTTAGAATGGTTCGAGAGAATGTATAAAACCGGAGTTATGCCCGATGAGGTTACATACTCTTCTATCTTAGACGTGTATGCAAAATTAGGCAAAGTAGAAGATGTAATGAGTTTTTACGACAGAGGAAAAGCAAGTGGGTGGAAACCCGACTCAATGGCCTTCTCCATTTTGGGAAAGATGTTTGGCGAAACAGGGGATTACGATGGGATTAGGTTTGTTTTAGAAGAGATGAAGTCACTTGATGTTAAGCCTAATCTGGTTCTCTACAATACCCTCTTGGAGGCATTAGGTAAAGCTGGTAAACCAGGTTTAGCAAGAACCTTATTCGAAGAAATGGTTGAATCAGGTGTGGATCCGGATGAGAAAACTCTAACAGCATTGGTTAAGATCTACGGAAAGGCGAGATGGGGAAAAGACGCATTGGAGTTGTGGGAGAGAATGAGGTCAAACGGATGGCCTATGGATTTCTTCCTTTACAATACATTGTTGGGCATGTGCGCTGATCTCGGATTAGTTGAAGAAGGCGAGACCTTGTTTAATGAGATGAAGGGATCGAGAACTTGCAAACTTGATAGTTGGAGCTACACCGCTATGCTTAATATATATGGAAGTGGAGGCAACCCGGAGAAAGCAATGGAGGTATTCGACGAAATGTCAAAATCCGGTATTGACCTCAATGTGATGGGATGCACTTGCTTGATACAATGCTTGGGGAGGGCTAAGAGAATAGACGATTTAGTTTCTGTATTTGAGTTCTCGATTAAGAAAGGAATCAAACCGGACGACAGGCTTTGCGGCTGCTTGATGTCTGTCGTATCCTTCTTTAACGAACCATCCGACATCGATAAAGTCCTTGTCTGCCTTCAGAAAGCTAACCAAGAACTAGCCGCCTTCATAAGACTTCTGGAAGACGACGAAACGACATTCGACGCTGTAAAAGAGAAATTCAAGCAAATCCTGACAGCCACATCCGGGGAATCGAGAAGACCATTCTGCAACTGCTTGATCGACATATGCAGGAATCGTGGTGGCCTCCATGAGAGGGCCCACGAGTTGTTGTATTTGGGAACTATGTTTGGATTGTACCCCAGTATGCATAGCAAGAATAAAGAAGAATGGCACATGAATGTGCGGTCACTGTCTGTTGGTGCGGCTCTTACTGCGTTGGAGGAATGGATGCGGTCGGTGAAGAAGATGGTGGAGAGGGGAGAAGAAGGGGCTTTGCCGGAGATGTTCACAGCCAGTACCGGAGCTGGAACACATAAATTCTCGCAAGGTCTCGCCAAGGAATTTGATGATCACGTGAAGAAGATTGGTGTTCCGTTTAAGCAAGGTGAAGATCAAGCTGGTTTGTTTATAGCTACAAAAGAGGATTTGCTCTCTTGGGTGGCAACAGCATAATAGACTAGAATAATTGTGTGTACTCCATTCATTACTTGTATCAAACATCATGAGAAATTTTCTTAAGATTCTCAACCTTCTTTTTTTCTATAAATTTAAGGAGTTTGTTCTTAGTGGGAATCCAATTAAATACTCTTGGGACAAAGATTAATGAATTAAAAGAGCTTTCATGTGAAAACCCAACAAAAACAAGAAAGATAGGTGGTTTCTACAAACAACAAAACTTTCAAACAGTAACCATAAATAATATTGCTACCAAAGAATAACAAAACAAACCAATAAACATAGAATTTTCTGATAACAATAAATATCAATATCATTTAAAAATCAATTATTTGATTTTCTAAGTCAATTATTTCACTAATACTAAATTATAGTGATATATACTTGTTCATTATTATAAATTATTTATTTTTACATATATGTTATAATCAGTTAAAATGGTAATTTTCAAATAAGTTTGTTTTCACTTAAAAATGATTGAAATGGAGTAAGAACTTAATTAATAACTCACAAACCTAATGAAAAAAAATAAGAATATAATCTCAAATAAAATTAATTAAATTGAAATATCCAACAAAAAATAAAACTTGATATTTACATAACCGCAATAATAATAATATTAAAAATATAAAAATATATCTCTTATTTAATCTTCTTTAATTATTTATTTATATTGATAAATTAATCTTTATTAATATTATAATTAAAATATTGATCAACTTTTTATTTAGTTATTATATATATATATATATATATATATATATATTCTACCTTTTTTTATTTTTCAAAACAATGATTTAATATATAAAACATATTTAAACAATAATTTTATATTCTAATTATTTAAAAATAAATTATAAAAACTGATATATATATATATATTAATTATTTAAATAAAGTTATAAAAACTAAAATATTTTTTTAATAAAAAAAATCAATTTAATTAAAATTTTAAAATATTACTTAAACTTTTTATATTTTAATTATAAATATTAAATCTTTAATATATCAATTATAATATAATTAATTTTTTATTTATTTTAAAAAGTTTAATATATATATATATATTATATAATAAAAATACTATATAATAATAAAATAAAATATTTGATAAGAAATTAAAAATATAAATAAAAAGAAAAGAGGTAATTTATATTTTTTCAAAATTTAAATATTATAAGTTATTAATATTTTACATAAATATTTGTTATCCAGATAAAATATTTTATTTATGTAAAAAATAAATTTATACAATTATTTTTATTAATTAAATTTATAATAAAATTATTTTTTAGGTTTTTAAATATTATAAGATTAATTTTATTTTATTTAAAAAATAATATACTACAAAAAATATATACTTAAAAACCAATATTTTAATAAAAATTTAATAAATTTTATTTATTATGCTCAAAATTTAATTTAATAGTCATATTTAAACCATAACTTCAGTTGAATTTGGTAATTAAGAAAGATGATTTTGAATCATATTACAAAATTACCTTAAAGAATTCCTGTAGCTCTAGAACACAAATACAAACCTATTTCCTCTCCATTGTTAACTATCGAATTTATTATAATCTAAATTCTATATTTGTTAACTTGAAATCAATGTTGTTTTGGAAGCTCAAAATAGATGTAATAAAAATTTTAGCAAAAAAATGTAAATGAAAAATCGGATTTCAAATTTAGTAGCTGTTATCACTCCTATATTGTGCTGTAATTCAATTATGTGTTGTGTCGTCACGTTAACAACAAAGATAAAAATTACAATATAGTGTTGGTGTAATTTTAGTCAAAATAAAATTATTACTAATTCAATTATTTTACTGAATTAAATGATATATATACTTTCATTATTATTATTATTTTATATATATATATATATATATATATTGGAATGAAAATTCAAATGAACTTGTTTTTACTTACAAAAAAATCATTGAATAAAAATAAAAAACATGGTAAAAATAAATAAGACCTTAATAAATTATTAGTTCACTAGAAAATATATAAATAAAATAAAAATATTTAATAGAAAACTATCTGATAACTAATTAAAATATATAATTTTCAATTTAATTATGATATGATATGATTTATTATAAATTATAGAAGTAACTTAACTAATATTTTATTATTTACAAGATTTATAACATTTATAATTATAAAAATGAAACAATAATCTTACTGCAAAAACATGTCTAATCACCTACGTACCCAGATGCCTTGAGACAGATGAACTATTATAATAATAATAATAATAATAATAATAATAATAATAATAATAAATCCTTCCTAAATCATTTTTCTAGAAGGTTGATCACTTGCTAAGCCGCAAACTCTAACTATAAATAAATATATTATAGAAGACGTACAACCCAGTTAATTAAATTAATGTATGATGAATTTTATAAAATGTATGATTAATTATTTAAATTATTTGAAAATTGATGATAAAGTATACTATGTTAATGAAAAAATACATAATTTTAATGTATGTTTTTTTCTCTAGTGAGTTATAATGTATAAATAATACTAAATAGTTATATATTTAATTATGTTGGGATGAAAAAATACACACTTGAATTTGCAAATATTTATCATATTTTTTCACAAGAAGATATCAGAAGAATACAACCAAATAGTGTAACAGTTTTAAATTATATAATTCAGTTTAAAAAAAAAACTTAAGAAATTATATTTTCATATTTTGTTTCTTAAGTTATTTAATTTGAAATATATATATCATGAATTAAATAATATATTGAGTGAGTGAGGTTTGACTAATTAAGAAGAGAATTATTTGACTTATTATTTGTTAGTGTAGTTGAGAAGTGGTAGGCAACTAACCAAAGATCTCATAATAATGTTATACAAATTATTACAATTCACAACTAATTAATACACATTAATTAGCTTAGATAATTTAGTAAATTAATTATAAGATTTAATATTGATGCCAAAAGAGCAAAACTTCACTCACAAGTCACATGCTAAATAAATATTTTATTTATATATGGTTTTTCTATGTTTCATTGGCAAAACATTTATATTTTTGAATAAATAAAATTTAATTTAGCTATATCACAAACCAAACCACCAGCTAGATTTAATTATTTATAAGATTATATATTATAGTCATTTGGAGGGTTGAAAATAACTAGCACCAATCTTAACTAGTCAATTAATTTGAAGGTTTGAGATGGTTTGGTGGCAATTTAATGAACAGTTGTTGGAGTTTACTAATTAAAAAGTAAAAATATAATTTAACCTACTTGCGTTATAGATTAATTATGTAAATTTTATTTTATTATCATAAATTAAAATAACTAATATGATCATGATATATTGTCGTTCCTTTTCATATAATAATAATATTTGCATGAGAATTTAGTTTAATGTTTTTTGTTTCCATAGTAATGAGTTATTAATTTAAAAAAAAATTGAAACAATTTCATTAATTTATTTATTTTATAGGAAGATTCAGGAGATTAAAACGTTGGAGTTAAGAGATTTTGCATATTTTGTTTGGTTGCTCCTTTACAAGAATAACATATTTTATTTTATTAATAATAATAAGAGAATAATGAGAAAATATATCATTATAATTTTGTGAAATAATTGGTTTTTAAATGATATTCATATAATATTCTATGTTGGATGGTTTGCCTTAATTTATTTCTTGAAATTTTTCTCTGAAATATATGGTAAATTAAATTGTAATCTCTTTTTTTCTGTTTAAAAAAAATGTTTACTTAATAAAGAAAAACATAATAGATTTTAAAAAGCAAATAAGCATAATTAATTGAAACTAAATAAACTATATTAAAGATTTTAGAATAAACTCATTTCAAGACTTTAACTCTAAAAACAATTTACAAGACCATTATTTTGAATTTATAATAAAACACAATAAATTATTTTGAACTTAAAAAATGTATAAAAATAAGAATGTAAAAAAAAAATATTTAAATTAAATTGAAATATCGAACTATTTTTTAATCTTTATTAATATTTTTATTAAAATATTGTTAATATTTATTTAGTTATTATAAATATTTTCTAACTTTTGTTTTTAATTTTACAAAACAATTATTTAATATATAAAAAATATTAAAACAATAATTTTATATTTTAACTATTCAAAAACAAATTATAAAAACTGATATATATTAAATGTTATATTTTAATTAAAGTTATAAAAACTAAAACATTTTTTTAATAAACATTTCAATTTAAATAAAATTTTAAAAAATTACTTATTGTTTTTGTATTTTAGTTATAAATATTAAATCTTTAATATATGAATTAAATACTTAAATATTTTGTCTTTCGATCAAATATTTTATTTTGATAAATTTTAAGTTCTATCCAAAAAAAATGTAATTACTTAGATTAACTTATAATAAAATATTTAAAATTATATTAATTTTAAGTTTTTATAATATTATAAGATTATTGGATTCATTTAATATTATTGAAAAAATACTTAAAAACCAATATTTTAATAAAATTTTCAAATTTATTTATTAATTTTTTCAAATTAATTTAGTAATTAAATATAAAATTATAAAATATTTATTTATAATTTTATAAAATATAATTAATAATCAAAACAGTTTGCACGGTTTATAAATTAAAATTATAATTGATTTTTTTTTTTAAATAAAATTTATTTATCTATTAACTTTTATGATAATTTATTAACTCAATTATGCAAAATAGAACCACCAATCCAAACACACTGTACTTACTCTCAGGTGGTGCAACCACCTTAATCTTCATGCTGCTTTGAGCTACCTTAATTTTCATGCTGCTTGGAAACACTGAACAATATTTTCATATAAATATTTATATTTCAATATAAATCTTTCATGATATCCATATCATACTTCATTATCAAGTTATATGTCAATAAAATAGAGGTTTATTTATTCATTATAAAAAAAAGTTAAACATGTTTCAATAAAATAGAGGTGTATTTATTTACTATGAAAAAGAACGTCGTGCCTTTAACACAAAATATTTTTCAAGAAATAAGTGTCATTAAGTTATAAATTTTTTTATAAAAAATAATATTCCACATTTGTTAGCTATTTATGTGATGTGAGCATTCAATATAAATTGATTATGCTTTGTAAACACAAAATAAAATTACAATATATGTCAAATTGTGGGTTCGTACTAATGCTAATGTCGTGACGTCTTCACAAAATAAAATTATTACTAAATTAAATATTTCATTAAAACTAAAATGATGTATACTTGTTTAATTATTATTCTCTAATAAATTATTTACTTTTTACATATATAAAGCTATAATCAGTTGGAATGGTAATTAAAATGAACTTGATTTTACTTAAAAGAAAATTATTAAACTGAAATAACTTTAATAAAAATATAAACTGGATAAAAATTATAAATTAAATTAAAATATTCAACCAAATCAATTTCATGTTTACGTGACACAATAATATATACACAATAATATATATATATATATATATATATATATATATATATATATATAACCCATTTATTCTATTCTTAACAAAAATCATAATTAAATAGTAAAATCTAATGAAAATAATATTTTTCAATTTAATTATGATATGATTTATTATAAATTATAAACAATTGTTGGAGTTTACTAGTTTACTAATTAAACAGTAACTTGCTTGCAATATAAATTAATTATGTAAAATTTATTTATTAACAGAAATTGAAATAACTAATATGATAATGATATATTGTTGTTCCTTTTCATATAATAATAATATTTGCATTATAATTTAGTTTCATGTTACTTCCTTTTCATAGTAATGAGTTATATTAATTTAAAAAAAAAAATAATACTGATTTATTTTTTCTTTTAAAAAGGTAAAACAGTTTCATTAATTTATTTTTCTTGCGAAGATCACATAAAAAAAAATGGTTAAATTTCATATACAAAAACTATGTCATGATTTATCATAGATTATTCAAGAAAAAAAATACTCAAGAAAAAAAATGAAAAAGAGAAGAAAGAAATATAATATTCAATCCTGATCAAAATATGGTTTGATCTGGGATATTAAAACGCCTGGAGCCAGGGGATTCAATAGTCTTCTTTGTGGGTTCGTTTTCTGCTCCTTTACAAGCATAACTTGAACTTTCAATTTATTTATAAAATAACATTTTCTTAAGAAAAAAAAAATTATTTAAGTAGATATTTAATACTATATTATACACTACATGATTTGCAAATTTACAATGGGTCAAATTTGTTGTGGCCTTAGGCTGAGTCTGAGAATTGTATAGAACTAAATAATTAATTTCTTCTTATACAATTTTTTTGTTTAATCCATTAACATCCTCTTTTCAGTGCACTTTTTTTTAGATATGATTCCTTTTCACTTTCTTATGTTTTTTTTTTCTCTCTCTGAGAGAGGTTATAAATTACATATTCTACATGTGTGGAGTATTTTATATTTGTAATAGATTTTTTATTATTAAAGAAATAAAAAGACAATGTCTATTTGAATCATTTTGATAATAATTTTTTTTCATATGTTTTACCAAGAAAGTCTACATTCAACAATAACATAAGTATACTAATATTTCCAAGATTTTTTCAAAATTTAAAGAATATCAATCAATATTTTCCAAGATATAAGTATAATAAAAAAAAAATAGATCAAACTAGCACTTATTATATTCTTTCATCACTTCTATTATTCATACTTTATTTCTCCAATCCATATAGTCTATTATTTCTTTTTACCAAAATCACTAAAAAATTATTTTTATAAATTCATTTTTAAAAAACATAATATTATTTTAAATGTAAGATACTAACATGACCCACTGTAAGGACTAAAAAAATAAATTATATAATGTATATTATTATTATTATGCAATGTATTATTAAATGAAACATATATAATTAAAAATGTTTTTGTTTGTTTACTCAATTTTTTAAAACAATAATATATACATTTATTTTATCATCAAATTACTTAATGTTTTTTTTAATTGTTGGTTTCTATTTTTTTATTTAATTTAAGTAGTTATCTTTTAATAACTGTGTAATTTTTTATTTATATGTATGTCTTATGTTTAAGTTGATAAGTGTTTGTAATATAATGCATAATATATTTTTGTGATAAAAAATACTTTTGTATCCAATTAAATGTAATTATAACTAAAAATAAAATTAATTTAAAAAAAATGAAATTAAACTTCAAAGAAGATTGCACTAAATTAATTAAATTTTAAAAAATAAACCATCAATAAAATTTATTAAAGGATAACACTTTTTATTATTGTATTAATTCTTTAAATACTTGTATTATTGTAATAATCTCTAAAATAGATATTCATATAAATGGTTAAAACTTATATTTACTCTATTTGAAAGATTATTTACATGTTGAATTATTTGGACTTTCAAACGCTTTTTTTAGACGACATTATAGGGTTGTCGTAATCTCAACCCAAATTAAATTTGGTCAATCCATTATTCAACTCATATTAATGAATAATATGGGTTGAACATGAGTTGAGTTGGGTAACTCAAACTAAATTTTAGTTTCTAACATATTTGTTACGTTTTTTACTCATTTAATATTTAACGAGTTTTTGTCCCAGTTAACACATTTTGATCTGTTTAACATTTATCTAATTTAACACGTTTTTGACTTATTCAACACGTTTTTAATTCGTTTAACTAATATTTTATTTGTTTGACACGTTTTATCTCGTTTAATACGTTTTTAGTTTTAACAAACATGTAACTTGTTTTAATCCATTTAACACGTTTTTGACACATTTAACACGTTTTAACACGTTTAACATGTTTTTGACATGTCTAACACATTTTATTTTGTTTAATGTTTTTTTATTATTTAACATAATTTTGATTTGTTTAAAATTATTTTGATATTTTAGTTATTAAATTGGTTGAAAAAAATAATAGGTGAGATTAATATGAATCATACTAATTAAAGTCTTGAATACGATAAATTCTGTTTATGAAAATAAACAAATTAATAATTAAAGAGTTTTAAAATAATAGTGATATAATGATATATTAGTTATGTATTACTAAATTAATAATTGATAAATATATTATTAATTAGTTTTAAAATTTTCAATTATTTTTCATTTTATTGTAACAAAGATCAACGTAATAAAAATTAAGATAATATATTAGAGTTGGAATATGGTTAGTTTATATTGGATTGATGAAAAAAAATTAATTTAAATTAATTTAATTTGAATAATTTGAATAACCTAACCTAACCCAACTTGAAATAAATTTAACATGAATTCAATTTAACCCAAATTCAACCCAATCTAACCCAACCCAAATTAACTTACTCAAATTAATAAATAATTAATTTTTATAAAACTATCTAAGATGTTATAAAAAAGAGTGCAGTCTTTGGTATGCTATATTAGACTCAAAAATCTAAATTTACATGGTAAAATACTAATTTGGGATAACTTTAATTTTTTTTAAGGTTTAAACTTATTTAGTTAGATAAATGATTTATAAAAAAACTAATTAAATATGTTAAATTATCTTTGTTAATTTTAAATATTATATTTTTACTATTTTTTTAAATGCTAAAAATATATATGTTACATAGGCCACAATACTCCCTACTCTTGACAATAGCTACCCGTTTTGATTTTCTGAATTTAAAGAAAGGATGAGAAATTTGAATAATTATAATGAATTAATGAAGCATATGACTCCAAATTCTTGGGCCAGAAGATTAAGACTTAGAAAATAACATTATTATTATAGTTACTTAATAAGATAACTTAAGTGTTACAAAATTTGTTTAATAAACTAAATATTTTAAATTTAATTTTTATTAATAACATTGTAAGTGAAAATATAACCTTGTTGGTGTAGGATTGAAATTAGTTGATATATATATATATATATATATATATATATATATATATATATATATATATATATATATATATATATATATATATATATATATATATATATATATATATATATATATATATATATATATATATATATATGAACGATGTTAGGACCGACAACCAACAATGCTAGGACCGACAACCAACGATGCGAGGACTAAAAGCCAACAATGCGAGGACCGACAACCAACGATGTGAGGACCAACAACCAAGGATGTTAGAACCGACAACCAACGATGCGAGGGCTGAGAACCAATAATGCGAGGACCGACAACAAATGATGCGAGGACCGACATCCAACAATGTGAGAACTGACAGCCAACAATGCGAGGACCCATAGCCAACGATGGTAGGACTGACAACCAATAATGCGAGGACCGACAGCCAATGATGTTAGGACCGACAGTCAATGATGCGAGGATCGAGAGCCAACGATGCTAGGACCGACAACCAACAATGCGAGGACCAATAACCAACGATACTAGGACCGTCATCCAACGATGCAAGGACCAAGAGCCAACAATGCGAGGAGCAACATCCAACAATGTGAGGACCCATAGCCAACGATGCTAGGACCAACAACCAACAATGCGAGGAACGACAACCAACGATAGTAGGACCTACAACCAATGATGCGAGTACTAAGAGCCTACAATGTGAGGACCGACAGCCAACGATGTGAGGACCGATAACCAACGATGCTAGAACCGACATCCAACAATATGAGGACCCATAGCCAACAATGCGAGAACCGACCACCAACAATGTTAGAACCGACAACCAACAATGCGAGGACCGAGAGCCAACAATACGAGAACCGACCACCAACCATGTGAGAACTTTAATATATATATATATATATATATATATAATATTGTGTTTTATTATAGATTCAAAATAATGGTCTTGTAAATTGTTTTTAAAGTTAAAGTCTTAAAATGAGATGAGTTTATTCTAAAAGCTTTTATATATTTTATTTAGTTTCAATTAATTATGTTTATTTGCTTTTAAAAATCTATTATGTTTTTATTTATTAAGTAAACATTTTTTTTTAAACAAAAAAAAGAAGATAACAATTTAATTTACCATACATTTCAAGAGAAAATTTAAAGAAATAAATTAAGGCAACATAGAATATTTCTGACATCAATAAATATGAATATCATTTAAATTATTATGATATATACTTTTTCATTATTCACTGATTACTTAAATATATCATCAGTTAAATCTTGAAATGATAATTCAAATAAACTTGTTTTCACTTTTTTTTATTGAACTGGAGTAAAAACTTAATAATAATTAGTTCACAAGAAAAATGTAAAAAAAATAAGAATATAAACAAGTAAAATAATTTAATTTAATTAAATTTAATTATCTAACTATTTTTTAATCTTTATCAATATTTTAAATAAAATATTGTTAATAATTATTTAGTTATTATAAATATTTTCTATTTTTTTTTATTTTACAAAACAATTATTGAATATATTAAAAATATTAAAACAATAATTTTATATTTTAACTATTCAAAAACAAATTATAAAAAACCGATATATATTAAATAATTAGTTAATTAAAGTTATAAAACTAATAATTTTTTTAATTTAATTAAAATTTTAAAAAATCACTTATTGTTTTTTTATTTTAATTATAAATATTAAATCTTTAATATATGAATTAAATATAATTTTGTTTTTATTTTAACAGAGATTTTTTAAAAACAATAATTAAAAAATATATATAATATATATATATATATATCTATATTAAATTAAATATTTTATAAGAAATTAAAAATATAAAAAAAAGTTGATTTATTATTTTTCAAAATTTAAATATTATAATATATTAATATTTTACTTAAATATTTTGTCTTTCAGATCAAATATTTTATTTTTATAAATTTTATGTTTTTATACAAAAAAATGTTATTATTTAGATTTATAATAAAATATTTAAAATTAGATTATTTTTTAGATTTTTTATTATTATAAGATTATTGGTTTCATTTAATATTATTGAAAAAATACTTAAAAACCAATATTTAAAAAAAATTAAATTTATTTTTTAATTAAAATTTTTAATTTATTATTAATTAAATATAAAATTATAAAACATTTTATAAAAAATAATTATTAATCAAAACAGTTTGCCACGGTTTATAAATTAAAATTGTATTTGCTTTTTTTTTCTTTTTATTAAATAAAATTTAGTTATTTATTTTTATGATAATTTATTAAATTAACGATTCAAAATAGAACCACCAATATCCAAACACTGTACTTTCTCTCGGTCGGTGCAACTATCTTAATCTTCATGCTGCTCGGAACACTGTTCATCCTGTTCAAGAACAACAAATCATAGTGAAAACACCGCATAACAATATTTTCATATAAATTTATCCTAATATCATATCACACTTCCTTATCAAGTTATATGTTAATAAAATGTAAGTTTATTTATTGACGATAAAGTATATTTATTGATTATGAATAAGCACGTCGTGCCTTCAACACAAAATATTTGTCAAGAAAATAATTGTCACTGAGTTATAATCTAATAAAAAATCATAATCCACATTTATTAGCAACTTATGAGATGTGAGCCTTCAATATAGATTGATTATGTTTTATAAACACAAAATAAAATTACAATATATGTTAAATTATGGTTGTGCCAGTGTGTGACGTTTTCATAAAATAAAAATATTACTAAATCAAATATTTCAAACTAAAATGATATATACTTGTTCATTATTCTTTAATAATTTTTTTTTTTACATATATGAGCTATAATCAGTTGGAATGGTAATTAAAATAAATTTGTTTTTACTTAAAAGAAAATTATTAAAATGAAATAACTTTAATAAAAATATAAACTCGATACAAATTATAAATTAAATTAAAATATTCAACCAAAACCATTTCATGTTTACATGACACAATAATAATAATAATAATAATATATATATATATATATATATATATATATTACCCATTTATTCTATTCTTTGCAAAAAATCATAATTAAATAATAAAATCTAATGAAAATAATATTTCAATTTAATTATGATAGGATTTATTATAAATTATAAAAAATATCTTAACTAATATTTATAACATTTAAGATTATAAATATGAAAAAAATATCACTAAATCACTTACTCAATAATATTATACTATATCTGCATCAAGAAAATTGTAAAGGTCAATTGATAAGCAGCAAATATAGAAGACAACTCAAATAATTAAATTAATGTACTGTTGAATTTGATAAGATATATGGTTATTTAAATTATATGAAAATTGATCATAAACTATATTGTATGGATTAAATGATTAAATACAATGTTGAATAAAGTATACTGTGTTAATGAGATAATATATATTTTTTATGTATATTTTTTTTCTTTAATTAGCTATAGAATCAAATGCTGATTTGAGTCTATAAATACTAAATAGTTTTATAAAAATATTATATATATTTAATTATGTTGGAATGACAAGTTTTTGTCTTTTATTGTTGAACTTGCTATCATTTATCATATCTTCTTACAGAAAAATATTACAAGATATTATTAGAGTGGGAATGAAGAGATACAAACAAAGGAGTGTAACAGTTCTAAATTATATTTAAAATATTAAATTATGTTCAAATTCAGTTCAAAACAAAACTACAAATTGTATTTTAATACTTTTTAAAATGACAGCATTTATAATATATAATGAATAATTATATGCTTCACAATTAATTAATTAATAACAAGTTGTTTGACTTATTATTTGTTGTGTACTGAGAAATGGCAGTAATATAAACTAACCAAAAACGTCTCATTTAACGGTATACAAATTATTACAACTAATTAATATGCATTAATTAGCTAGATTAATGTATTAAGTTAATTAATAGGATTGAGTTTTATATTAATGATGCTGATTGTTCTTCAATCACAAGTCACATGCTAAATAAATATTTTATTTATATATATGACTTTTCAATGATTTTTTTGGTAACATTTATAAATTTGAATAAATAAAATTTTAATTTAGTTAGCCAAAACAAGACAAGTCTTAGCCAAACCATCAATTATACGATTATTTAGTCATTTGGAGGTTTGAAAATAAGTGACACTAATCTTAACTAGTCAATTAATTAATTAGAAGAACAGTTTTGGACTTTATATGCATGCTCGGAGTTTACTAATTAAAAAGTAAAAATATTATTTAACTAGTTTGCATTATAAATTAATTATATATATTTTATTTATTAACAGAAATTAAAATAATTAATAGGATTATGATTGTCGTTTCTTTTCATAATAATAATAATAATAATAATAATATTTGCATGATGAATTAGTTTCATATGTTACTTAAGAAAGCATGAGTTATATTAATTTGTTAATTTTTTTTTATTTAGCTAATTTATCAGCCCACTTCAACTTAAATCATATTTTTTTAGTATAAATTGAAACCTTGAATTTTTAATTTGATTTATAATACTCTCACTTAAAACTTTCCTATATTATAAAGTGGTTTATTTATAACTAAAAATATAGCAAAGTGCGAGATTTGTATTCCCATTAACTTTTGTCTCCCATTATTGACTTTTCTCTCCCCATAATTTTTAAGTAAAAAAAAATGGAATTATTGTTAAATAGTCTTCCTTTAATTCCTACTAAATTTGAATTTTGCAAGAGGAATATAGTAAATCATATATATGCTTTTTTTTTTTTACCAAAAGGAAGATAGTAATAGTGTTTCTTTTTCCTCCTTCACCGAAAAAGAAAATTTGATATTCTCTTTGAGTTCTAACTAAATAAAATAAAATGTTAGTCATACAAACTTTTACCCAAAATGAGAAGCATAAATATCTAATTATTCTATAATAGGAGTCTTAAACTAGGAAGACTGTGTTAACTTGTAAAAACTATTGGAATCATCCATAACCATTACGATTGGTATCCATGAAATTAGAATTGAAATTGCATTTGGAGGATTTAATTTTAATCCTTAGATTGGGTAGAATATCTAAGATTAAGAATTGAAATTCAAATTTTAATAAAATTCAAACCAATGTATTTTTTTAATTCTCAATTCCACTTTTTTATGCTCGAAATTGTAATTATAATATTTTTTTCAAACAAAATATATTATTATCAACATGTTAAATTGATAATTTGACAAAATATCTTATTATTAAAGTGTTAAATTGATAATTTGATTTTTTAATTTAAAAAATTAAAATTTCGAAACAATATTTTTCTTATTTTACTAATTTAACATTTTTAACCGATATTTATTTTATCATGTTGAACCGATGTTTTATTTTTTTTTTAATTTATAAAGTTAACACGTCGAACCGATATTTTGTTTTTTTAATTTAGAAAGTTAAAATATTAAATATTTTTTTATTTAGAAAATTAATATGTCGAATCGATCTTTTTTTTTGTCTTTACAAGATTGAACCATACTCAACTAAATTACAATTTTACAGTTTTTTCAAATATAATAACGGAATTACAATTATATAACTGTTAAATTAGAATTTTAATTTTAATTTATTTCAACCCTCCAAATGTATCTTTATTGGCTGCCTTTCTTGCTTTCCTTTGCATTTTTTTTTATGTAATGTTTGTTCGTTATCCATTACGATTTATTTATAAAATAAACATTTTGTTAAGAAAATAAACATTTTCATAAATACTATTATACACTGCAACTGCATGATATGCAAATTTACAATTGGTAAAATTTGGTGTGGCCTTTACATGATTGGGCTGGGTCTGGGAATTGTATAGAACTATAGAATTAGTGTTATTAAATGTTACAAATAAGCCCAATGCTAAGTTAGGCAGTCTTGTTATGATCAAGAAAGTTAAAAATATTATACAATATTTGTTTAATCCATTAAGATCCTCTTTTCAGTGCACTTTTGTAGATATGATTCATTTTCACTTTCTTATGTTTATAAATTACTTCTTTTTTTTCTCATATTCGACATGTGTGGAGTATTTTCTATTTGTAATAGATTTTTTTATTATTAAAGAAAGACAATGTATGTTTGAATCATTTTGATAATAAAATGTTTTCATATGTTTTACCAAGAAAGTCTACATTCAACATGGGTGCAAATGCAATTACAAAGATTTATTGAAAATTTACAGATTATCAATCAATATTTTCCAAAATATAATTTGAAATATACTTATAGTTAAGGGGGGAATATAGAAAAATAGTTTAAAAAAAAACATATTTATCATGTTTTAAGAATATTCTCTTCTATATTCTCCTTTCATATGATCTAATTTTCTTTACTTTAAAGGAACCCTTACCATCCAAACTACATTATAAGACTTTCAATCTTTGCAAGACACCAAAAAAGCAAAGTAGATAATATAAGATTATATTTATATATTAGATAAAAACTTGGATTTAGGCTTAAGCCCACTAAGGTATTTCCATGGTGCTTTCCACTTTCCTTCTTTCTTCCCTTCCCAACATAAAAGTAAAAAAACAAACATCATGCTTATTCACACTAACAATGAAAGTAAGAGAAAAAAGATTAAAGACAATAAAATATAAAATGATAGGTAAAAGAAGATGGAAGAAGAGGCTATTGATGGCACCAAAAGGCAAAAATGATGTAATGTAGTGATTTTTTAAATTAAATTTTTATCATTAGTTAAGTTACAACACTTTATATTTAATTATCCTTTATGATGATTAAATCAATTTTTATTTGTTTAATCTAAAAGATCAAAATTACCAAATCATTGATTAATTAATAATTAATTAGCATTTTGAAGATCTCACACGAGTTTATTGTAGGCTTGGGCTGGTTAGTGCAAAATGACTAATATTGAAATGATATGGTTCCATATACCCTTCTCTTTAGTTTTTATATGTGGCATTTTGGCTTAAAATTAATCGACCTTGAATTGACTAGAACGGGTTGTTAAGTTATACCTCTAGCTATATATAGATAAAATGATTAGTGATCACTAAAAAGTCGAATATACTAGAAATGTCAATCTTTGACCCAATTTAATTTCATATTTTCTTGTTGTTTGTATGTTTTACCACATGATAAATTGATTAAGAAAAAAAAAACTACATTTAAAAAAACACGTCATAAATTGATTAAAAAGAATGTCATATATATCTCGAATAATGAATCTTAATTTCAATGTCACTATCGATTTGATCTTACGTTTACCACATGACAAGAAAAACCAAGAAATAGTGGTAACCTTGGTCACCTTCCCACTTCATGTTAGGGGTGTGATTAGTGCCTAATTATTAATTAAGTATGCGAGCTAGCTTGAAACCCTTTAAATTTCTTTATCAAGTAGATAGAAAATGGTAAATTAATTGCTAAAAGTTTTTTCTCACCTTTATAAGCAAAGCAATTCCAAATCAAGATAGCCAACTTTAATTTGTTTGCTGATATATAATGTACTCCAAAGGGCAAATCCAAAGCTCCATAGTTCATGGATGTTGGAAGTATACACACACTCAAAGTCATTTTTATTTCTTATTTTTACTGTTTTTGTTAATTAATAAAAAAAAAATGTATTTTATCAATTAATAAATCTATCATTCTTTCCCATAATTGTCTGAAGATTTAATATTTTGAAATTTTAAGGTTCTAACCAAACTTTAAACCTCAACTTATCTTTAATTAACCTAATTATATAGATCTTTAGCAATCTTAGTTTTTATTTTTTCACAAATGGCTTCCACTTGGGTATATATATATTTTTTAAATTAATAATCTACCCAACTTTCAAAAAGAAAAGAAAAACATAAATAACTCAATCCACTATATATAAAGCTTTCCAGAAACTTTAATTTGTTTTCTATATTAAAGACAAAAGGGCTAATTGAATTGGGTTCAATGTCGACCCTTCATAACATGAGGTGACACACACTCATCTCTTTCAAATTGTTAGTTCTAAACCCTAAACCACTTTAAATGGAAAAATTCTCTATATATTTGTATAAAATCATAAATCAATTATTTAGACTTTACTATGGAATTACTAGTCTGGAAAGGGGTTCAATTTATTAAAACCCGTATTCGTTGAAAAAGACGACAAAAATTTCACAATAAATCTAGCCAAAAAATCTAATTTCTTTATTTTTTTAATTTTTTTTAATTTATGCAATTTATTTATGGAATTTTATATTTTATTAATTTGTAATGACAATTGGGATGGGTAGTGGGATGACCTAACTTACTTATATGATGCATCTTTCATTAATGGAATGTTAGCCACTATATATATATATTCACCAGAAGAAAAGTTAATAGGAAAATATTTAAATAATAAAAGATACAGCTAGAAGGCTTAATGTATATAATTTTCCACATACTAAATAAAAAAAATAAAAAATATACCTACTGTCTACATCTCCCAAAGACAAAAAGCATAAAAAAAATAAGGTCTTGATATAGGTATGTATATTATTATAAGATTGGTCGAATCAGTCATCATTCCATGATCATCTTCATGAATCACGGACCTAATTATTAACCTTCAAATTATCCAAATGCAAAACATGCATTAATTTCAATAAATCTATTATTTATAGCGGATAATTAATTATATATAAATTAATGCCAGATTTATTCTCTTTCAATATTTAAAGACACGTTAATCTTGCATGAGCGATTAGGTCATTTATAATTAATTTGCAACCTCACGAGTCATGATTAACATCAACTTTGTGGATCTTTTATTTTTTATTTTTGCTGATGATAAAATATTATTCATATAATATACTGAAAAGTCTGAACATGGCAGTTAGAAAAATTAACTATATATTATTTGACATAAAAATTAACATGTCAAAAATACCTATATTATATATATGTCTATTCATTTTTATTATTTATCTATATCTGTATTTATTAGAAAAATATATAAAACCAAGAAAATACAATTTTATTTAAAAAAAATTAGATTTTGATCAAATTAATTATTAAAATGTTCTTTTTCATGATTTATTTTTTTCTTAAATGAGATTTATTTATTTATTTAAAGATCACATGTACTTGGGAAACAATATTGGTAAATGGTCAATTTTAAGTTGAAACTCTTTTTCATGAAATTTAGAATGTGACTATATATATATTATGAATTAGTTTCACAATACTAAATGGTAAAAATAAAATAAAATGTGACTATGGTTTATTTTGGGATGGCTATCATGAATCCAACAATTAATCAAGGTTTGATCAAATTGTTGTTAGTGATATTTTTTTTCGAAAAAATAACTCTTTTTTATTAAACCAGAGTCCCTTGAAGATCATATGTAAATTAATGTGAGTTAATATCGTGAATCATTAAAAACCAAGTTAAGACAAAAAATTGCCACAAATTTAATCAAATGAAACTAAAATTTTGATAATTAGATTAAGGCAAGTATGCACTAAGATGAATGATGATAGTAGCCCTCTTAGTACACATATTTGACTTTTTTTTTTTTCCGATAATCACATTTAACAGCACAGTAAAAATTTTGTATTTCTATTTCAAGCTTGAATTTTGTTTGTCATTTGTCTTCTTCCTCTCGGAGCTCCTTTCAGATTTTTCAATAATTTGTTGTTAGTGATACTTGAAATCTATGATTTATTAGGTATACTTACATTTTGTGACTTGCTAATTAAAAGTTATAATTAATAAAAAAAAATATATATTTTATTTTAAATTGGTGAAATGTGAAATTTTAGAGTTTTGGTGAAATATATTAGATAAATTTGGGTGAAATACACTTTTATATATAGTTATGATTGTGCTGACTGTTGATATATATAGGAAAGTGAAGTAAATTAGTAGAAAATACCTTAGGATTATATATAATATAATATATTAATGATGATATATGGGAGAGGAATAGGATGGTGTTCATGGGTTACCTACCTAATTTATTTTTGATGATCGTGCACAAGAAGATATATAGATTTGAAAATGGTTAATTATAACCACACAACTAAAGGGAGTGGAATTGTTAATAATTAATACGTACGGTTCATTGTCTCCCTCAACCCCATCTTATATTATGGTATTATATATATATATATATATATATGATGTGACACTACCCAAATCAAATATTTGTTACATTATCACTATTTACATTTCAACTCATTTTCAGTATATAATCCAAACTCAAACCCTAGTAATTTATTTATTTTATAAATTAAAGAGAAATTGATGATGCATATATATACAATGACAGGAAAATTAATTTACTTTGTGATCTTATATGACAAGTGGTGGGTTCTGACTCTCCAACCCTAATTCATTCCAATTGGCCGATGAATCAAATGGAGGGTACTGCATCATGTTTTGATTAGTCAATTTTGGAATCTTTACATCCTACCAACCTAATTTCATACCTTATAATTAATTAATACATTCATTAATTATCATATGTATATATACATGCGTGCGTAAGAAGATAAGTGATGGATCGATCCAGAAAAATAAATACGAGGATTCGGCTTTCATAGCCAGCCATTCAAATCTTTCCAATTTCCATTAATGGACTCTTGATCATCACCAGCCTTTCTCATTATTTACCTACGGTCCCACAAATACCAAACTTTATTAAACAATTCATTCATTAATTAATGCCAACCAATTAATTATAATATAATCTCCACATATTATATATATTATTTATTGATTCATATATATACTAATTACTAGTTAGGTATTTGCTTAATTTGTGGATGGATGATACTCCCACTATCAACTATGGATGACTATATATGTGGATCAGATTAATTAATCATATATATATATATATATATATATATATATATATATATATATATATATATATATATATATATATATATATATATATATATTATTATTATAAATAAAGGACTACTTGAGATACAGTAATTGTAGATTTTTTCATTTTTAATATTCATGGACGTTAAAAAAAAAAAGTAACAGATTTAGGACCTTTTAAAAGTAATTACATATTTTAACCACTAATTAATGTATTGTGAGCCTATCCTAGATCATTCACTTTTTCCCTACAATTGTTATTTGTTAGATTATATATATTAAAGTACTCTCAAACAGCAGATTTAGGAATTGAATTTGTGTGAGATCCGTAGCAAAGGATCTCATCTGTTCTTCATTTGACTTGCCAAATTCATTTGTTTGATTGATAAATCAGTGAATTTTAACTTATTTGTGTCAACTAATTAATTTACACGATATCATTTTTTTAAAGTGAAATATTCTTTTTATTAAATTTACTATTAATTAAGATATATATATATAATTAAGAAGTTTTGTTTTAAAAAAATGAAAAATTGTTTATACAGTTGTTCTATTGACTATGTTGCATTTGATTTGGCAATTGTTTATAGTAGATTAGTTAAGCAGAAGTTCTAACGATTACAGCTTTGTTAAGAAATGGAAAATGGACGTTTTTTTGGTTGATTATGTTGTGTTACTTTTTTTGTTCCTAAGATGATTCAACCATCACACTGTCTTAATTTATACATGAATCAATCAACATCAAAAAATTAGTTCATTCTCACATGAACTCCTCTAAACAGTTTTTAAATGTTAACTGCCATATTAATCACCTTCAATATCCTTACTAAATATATAACATATATATATATATAGAACCTTGTTTACAATTTTTTTTTATATATTTATACCTTCTTAAAACAACAAATTAAGAACCCTTAATTTATCTTGATGATCAAGATAATATTGTTTCAAGCTAATTTATGATTCTCGTATCAGAATCATAAGTGTACATGTTTTATTGGAATTAATCGAAGAGAAGTGAATATGTTCAACTTTTTGAACATGTTAATTATTATATGAAATTAAAGAACATGGACATTTTAATTTCAAATTATGAAATTAAAGAAAATATGATGCCAGCACACCCTTGATAAAGCATCAATTTCTCTCCATGCACAATGAAGAATATTGACCAAGGAAAAAATAGTTGATTAGGCATCAAGATCTTAGTACATTATTTGCATTTTTTGTCCAACCCATTATGCTTGTTTCCACTAATTAATATATGCAGTAATTTTTTGTACGGGTACTTAGGTCAGGGGGGTCGAATTAATTATTATTATTATTCTGATTCTTATCCTTATTCACAATTATAATAATAATAATAATAATAATAATAAAAATAATAGTAGAGAGATAGATCTCAAGATATTTTGATGGAACTTAACATAATAGTGTAGCTAAATAATTTGATTCATTTATTCCATTTACACTACCTTTCTTCCTAGCTAGGTTTTCTATCCTTCAAGTATATACTTCAATTAATTAATTATTCTTTGAGAGGCTTCTAGCTAGCTAGTAAAGAATATTCCATTTCATCAGGTGCTTTTATGATGTCAAAACCTAAGTTATAAGCAATTTCAATATTAAAAATATTATCTTTGAAATACCAATAATCCTAATAATACATTTTACATTCAAATACAAAACGATAAAACATATATACTTCGGAATCATAAATTATGAAAATCTAAAGATGACGGTTAATGAGAGTATGTCATGCTATCGCTCGTCCAGAGTAGCTCTACCGCTAGGTCCTGTCTCGTATATACGTGCCCCTGAGACATTGAATTGTTAAAATGTGTATTAATTAAACCATAATTATATATAGCAAGAGAGGATTTACCAAACTAAAGTGTCAAATCAAAGGAATGAAATTCCAACTAAAAGAAAAGGACAAGAAATTCCTAGAAACAATTTGGTTTAGTGGACCATAAGAGACAATTTGATGTTGATACGAGACAAGGGACCCATCATTTCCTCAACAAGCATTATAAACTTCAATTATGCACACACTAATTAACACGCATGTCTAGTTAACTTTAGTACTAGTTTTCTAATTAATTACTGCTGGCCTAATACAAAATTGAGATTTTGTGCTTAAACTAGTATTAGGTTAAGAATAAAAAAAATGGATATGATATATGGGGAGTGTTGATTGATCTGAGCCGTCCACGTGACCTTCTAAATCTCTATATATAGGAGTCTCTGCCACAATCCAAATTATCTTCATTACACACTGATCTGCAGCAGTTAACCACCACCAATTCTTTCTCTTCTGCTTTGTACTGATCTGATCACTCTCTGTATCTGATCAGTTTTCAATGGCCTCTTGTCTAGAGTTCTCCATGGAGGTTTGTCTCTCCATATGATCTTGCTTTCAACTGTTCCCTATTTATATAAATGGAGATCATATATTATATATACCCATGTTCTTCTCTCCTCTGTTTGGATAAATAAAAGTCTGATTTTGGTTAATTTGTTGATATTTGTAGAGAAAGTCGGGAGAAGGAGAATGCACTACACTTGATGGAACAGTGGATTTTCATGGGAGACCGGCAATTAGAGAAAGAAGTGGGCAATGGGTTGCTGGAATCGTTATTCTTGGTAATTTTTGATTAATTATTAATTTATTGCATGGTTTAGCCCTCTCTTCTCTTCTAGGGTTTTGTATTTAGTACATCATGAACAAGGAATTGGTTGAGTAAAAATGGTGGATTCTCTTCTAGGGCTGGTCTGAAACTTGAAATAGAAGAAGACGTGACTTGAGACGTGATCAGAAGTTATTTTAGTTTGCATGACATGACGTCTTGCCACGTGTTCATATGGCCACTTATTTTTAAAGTAAACCTAGACCTAGTGATTAGTAAAACTAATAACATTCATTTAAGTAAAAATTAATAATATATAACCCAATTATTATTTTCAAATTTATATAATTAAAAGTTTTCTAATAAGTGAATGAGTAAAAAAAATTGAAAGAAAGGGGGGATGAATCTGAATATGTAATTAAGTTTATGTAGCTATTATTTGAGAAAATAATATGTGGCATAAGAAATTAGACATTTCACTTTCCATGAGACATAAATACATAAATGCCACTGACATGCCCACTTGGGGGCAACCACAATAGTATTATTATTGAGATTTTGAAATAATGCTACAAATTTATATTTTTTTTTGTGGCTGTCCTATGATAAACATTAATGTTTTTTTTTAATAATATAATTAATTCTAACCAAAATAAATAAATAAAATGAACAGTGAATCAAGGTCTGGCTACTCTTGCTTTCTTTGGTGTTGGGGTGAACTTGGTGTTGTTCCTCACAAGAGTGTTACAACAAGACAACGCCGAAGCGGCTAACAATGTAAGCAAGTGGACTGGAACCGTCTATATCTTTTCTCTCGTCGGGGCATTTCTTAGTGATTCTTATTGGGGAAGATACAAGACATGTGTCATCTTCCAAGCCATCTTTGTCGCTGTAAGTGATGATCGATTATATCTATTCTCATTAGTTTCATTTTTTTCGTTCGGTTTTCACTTTTATACTTATCGTGTAAAATTATTATGTATTGTAGGGTTTGGTGTTACTATCGATAGCATCAAACATGTTTCTCCTCAAACCTAAAGGATGTGGAGGCCGAACTACGAAATGTCAGCCTGATGCTGGCTGGGAAGTTTGGTTCTTTTATATCGCGATCTACATGATAGCTCTTGGGAACGGAGGTTACCAACCTAACATCGCCACCTTTGGAGCCGATCAGTTCGACGAAGAAGATACTAAAGAGGGTGTTTCTAAAGTTGCCTTCTTTAGTTACTTCTATCTTGCTTTAAACCTCGGATCCCTTTTCTCAAACACAATCCTAGGTTATTTCGAGGATGAAGGATTGTGGGCTCTAGGGTTTTGGAGTTCAACCGCATCTGCCTTTGCTGCTCTTGTCCTTTTCCTCGGTGGCACGTCAAGATACAGGCACTTTAAGCCGAGCGGAAACCCGCTTTCTAGGGTTTGTCAAGTCATTGTATCCGCCTCGAAGAAATGGAAGGTTCAGCTATCGTCTGGCGAAGAGAACTTGTACGATGCCGATGACAAGGATAGTTCGATGAACACCGGACGTAAAATGCTTCACACCGATGGATTCAAGTAAGTTATAATTATTTGTTATTAATGTTTTATGAAAAAATGAAGAACTTTTCATTTTTTTTCATGCAAGAGCATGAGCCAGGACAACCATGACTCAAAAGGAAAATATAATTATAAACTAAGTTGTGCAATGAATTGACAATGAAACAGGTTCCTCGATAGAGCTGCGTACATCTCATCAAGAGATTCTGAGGATCAAGAGAAGCGGATTTGCAATCGATGGCGCCTATGTCCGATTTCACAAGTCGAAGAAGTAAAATGCATATTAAGATTGTTACCGATATGGCTATGTACTATACTGTACTCGGTTGTCTTCACCCAAATGGCTTCCCTCTTCGTGGAACAAGGAGCCGCTATGAATTGCAAGATCTCAAACTTCCAAATCCCTCCAGCAAGCATGTCAAGCTTCGACATACTCAGCGTAGCTCTATTCATCTTCCTCTACCGACGCGTACTCGATCCCATAGTGAGCCGGATCAAGAAGACAAGCTCGAAAGGTCTAACCGAGCTTCAACGAATGGGAGTCGGTCTTGTCATTGCCGTCTTAGCCATGCTAGCAGCAGGGATCGTGGAATGCTACCGACTAAAGTACGCGAGAAAAGACTGCACACACTGCGAAGGATCGAGTACTCTAAGCGTGTTTTGGCAGGTTCCTCAATATGCATTGATAGGAGCATCTGAAGTGTTCATGTATGTGGGACAACTAGAGTTCTTCAATGCTCAAGCCCCGGATGGGTTAAAGAGCTTCGGGAGCGCACTCTGCATGACCTCGATTTCATTGGGGAATTACGTGAGCAGCTTGCTTGTGACCATGGTTATGAAGATCTCGACTAATGATCATATGCCGGGGTGGATTCCAGGGAATCTTAATAAGGGTCATTTAGATAGGTTTTATTTTCTGTTGGCTGGATTGACTGCAATGGATTTGATGGTATACATTACATGCGCGAGGTGGTATAAGAACATCAAAGTGGAAAGTACTAGTGGAATTAATGGTTATCAGGTTGAAGATGAAGATCATCATGTTTGAATTAAATTAATGTCATCCAACTCATTTTCTATCTGTTTGTTCAAGGTATATTATGAATAAGGCTAAAATGATAGTTAGGTTTAACTTTTTCTTATATATATATATATCATGTGTAATCTTCAAACTTCAATATTTTCTACCAATTATGGAGTATTAAAGCAATCTATAATGGATGGACTTTGAGCAATTATCTATTGTGTAACTTTAAATATTTTTACAAAAATTAAATTTACCATATATTAAGTCATACACATTAGATAAAAAAAATAATCGTCAGCTAATATAAAGAATCATTACAAAGTCCGGAGGAGAAGGAGATAAACTCTCTGTTCAACATTTAATAATAACAATTACAAATAAAATTACTTAAAACATAAATAAATAAATAATAATGTCTTATTAATAAGCAGATAAAAATCAAATTATATAGGTGCTAAGATAAATAATTATCTTAACTTTCTTTGTGCACATTAAATAGTAAATTGATTTAATAAAACTATCACTAGATTCAAAGGATTCCATTTCAAATTTAAACTAACAACAAATTTTGAGTTTGAGTAAAACAAAGAAAAAGAAGATACGAAGTTGGTTAATTTAAATTTTTTTATTTTGTTTAAGGTATAAATAAATATATATATATATATATAATTAATTAACAAAATATTATAAAACAAGGAGAGAGGAGATTAATTTTTTTTAATGTTATAATAATTTATCTTTTATTAATGAAGTAATAGAGGAAACTAAAAAACAAATAATTATTTTATATTTATCTTTTAATTTTTAAACTTATCTTTGTATTAAAATATTTATATAATAAATAAATTAATTTCTATATATTAGAATTTTTAATAAATTAATTTTAAATATAAATATAACATATTTAATATATTTATTATAATATAATTAAAATTTTATTTTAATATTTTTATTTTCAGATAAGTAAATTTTAATTTTATAAATTTACATTTTTTATATTTTAGAAATTTTTAATAAATTAAATTTAATTATAAATATTAAATCTTTAATAAATTTATGGTAATATAATTAATTTTTTATTTTAATATTTTGTTTTTCAGATAAAATATTTTATTTTTATAAATTTACATTTTTTATTAAAAAAATAGTAATAAAATTTATGATAAAATATTTAATTTTTTTTTAATGTTATAAGATTATTTAATAAAAATTTAAATTTTATATTTAATTTAATATTATTCAAAAAAATAATATTATAAAAAATAATATATTTAAAAAATAATATTTAATGAGAAAGTGTAACTAAATTTATAATAATAAATTATGTTAATTATGTATGGTATGATTTATTATAAATATTATATAATACAACCAATATATATATATAGATATATAATAAATATTTATTATTTTAATTTTAAATTTAAATTTAAATTTTATTAATTCTTACATTATTATATAATATATATATATAATTTATTTTTTTATTTTTTTATTTAAATATATATATATATATATATATACATATATATTATTATATTATTACCATCTTCCAACATCTTATCCTTGAAATCTTTACCTTTTAAATAGTTTAATTATTAAAATTTAAGATTAATAATTTATGATATTATTTGTTTTATATAATAATAAATTAATTATTATATTAAATATAATAATAATAATAAATATAATAATAATAGTAAAGTGAGTATATAATTTTTTTATATGTTTTAAAATTTTAAAAATATTTATTTATATAATAATTTTATATTTATTTAAGTTTAAAAAATAATAAAAATAATCTAATAATAAACTAAAAAAAAGTAATATTTATTAATAATTATTTTAATTAATTATTAATTAAAATTTTAATTATAAAACATTTATTTATTTATTTAGAAATATTTCAATAACTAATATAATTAATAAATAATGAATTATCAATTAAAATTTTATTTTTTTTAACTTAAAAAAGTTATTAATTTATTAACTTTAAAATAATAAAATAAATTTAAATATTATAAGATAATAAAATATTTTACTTTCTTTATTAAAAAATAATTAAATTTATAATAAATAATAAAAAAAATAATTTATTTAATATTATTCAAAAATAATATTATAAAATATTTAATGACAAAGATTTGTAACTAGATTTATATAATAAATTATGTTAATTATATATAATGTGAATTATTATATATAAATATTATCTTTTTCTATATATAGATGAAGATTTGTTTTCATTTAAAACATAATTTATATTATAATAATTTATCAAAAGTTTTTAAAAATTAATTAATTTAAAAACAAATTCATATATCTTTATTAATTATTTAAATAAAAATTGAACTCTACCTAATATAAAACTCATTTAACTAATTATAATTAAGATTTAAATAATTTTATATATTTTATTTATAATTTATATTTTTAAATTTATTTAATTAAATGAGTTTTATATTAAATATTAATATTTTAAAACAAAATTTAATAAAAAATGAATTTTTATATTATTAATTTTAATTTTTTAAAATAAAATAATATATATATATATATATATATATTTAAATAATAAATTAAAAAATAACTAATATAGTAGTTATAAGCTTTTGTAAATTATTTTAATATTATCAATTTATTAGATATTATATTTATTTAAAATAAATATTATTATAAATTTTTAATCTTTTTTATTAGTGAGTAATATTATAAACATGTTAATGTTAAGTAACTGAAGTGAAGTTATTGAGTATAATGCATTAGACAAGGTTTTCATGGTGCAGGGCCTAAATAATATAAAAGTTATAAGCACAAAATGGGAGGGACTCATAAACCAGTTTGGTGCAATAACATTTGTATGAAATCATATTAAAAGTTTAAAGAAAAATCTTTCAATGAAATCACATCTTACTAAAATGATATCAAATTAGAAGTTCTAAGAAAAATCCTTGAATAATATCAAATTAGAACTTCTAAGAAAAACCTTTCTGTGAAATCAGGACGCATACAAAATAAATTATGTTCTACACTTGTGCTGCTTGAACCGCCTTTTCTTCACCATTAATATTGTTGATGGATCCAGATAACAATTCTTTGGTATGATCATTCTCTTGATTCCTAAGAACACCAATCTTTTTGTAATTCCATACAAGCATTGACATGAAATCCTGAGGCGAAACAAGTCCCTGTTCTCTAAGAGAGGTTCTCTGCTCCTCTATCGTCTTTGGATCATCGAGACTAATCAATTCAAGTAAAGTTCTCTCATGATCAGGCCTCCAATTCGCGGGAAACGGACTGTAATCTGGCTCAGGTATCAACGACATTCGAGTGTACTGTAGTCCATCGATAGATTCCACAAGACCCATTCTCAACAAGTGATGAAACTCGGGCGAAATTCCTTTTCTATCCTTCAAAGGCCGACTAAGATTTCTCGAACCAATCTTGTAAACTTTGGCACGCGATCGTAGTTTATATTTCGCAGCATAAAGCTTCGCCAGAGAACCCCTAATAATATACGAACAAAAATTCACAATCTTTTTTCTATTATCAGCGTATCGATACCACTCCACCATTGTCCCCAAGAACTTGTTCATCTGAGCGTTTGTGTGAGCTTGAGTGGCGTGAAACATTCTAAAACAGGGCTGAGGATCTGGATCTCTATCGCCCTTTAGGAAATTCAGCTTTCTGAATTGCCTAATGCATTGTTTCAAGCTAGCAGTAACGGAGAGAAGAGTTCCTACTCCCTTCTCGCTTATGATCTTTCCTCCTGTTGCTGTGTATCGAAGAGTTGGATACACAACTCTCCTGCATAATACATGGTCGAGAAACATTATCCCTTTGGTTATGTGTTCTATAGGGAGGCAATCGTTATCGAGTTTCAATTGATATTTTTGATCGCAATATTCGATTAACTCTTTCCTCAAAATTGCAGCATCAGCTCTTGGACCACGTATGCCGATCAGAATGTGACCGCCGAATCGGATATAATCAATCTTCCTCGTCTTATCTGGACCACTGGTGGGAACAAACTCCGGCCAAGAAGTATTCCCCTGTTCAACTTCCCCTTCAGGAGCATTCCAAATGACGTCGGTTTTGGACGGGCGGTAGAACTCTTCGATCCTGTCTTCCATCCAATGATCCAATTCGTCAAGACAGATGTTGGCAAGAAGGGGACTAAGGATACCACAATGTCCCCAATTTGGAACCTTTTCAGCTTCTTCAGGTGCGAAACCAAAGAAGGAATCAAGCCAATAAGGATCGGGCTTTGGCTCGTCGTCAGCTAAAACCCTCTTCTTCTGATACTTCCTCTTCTTCTTCTTCTTGGTATCGACCAAATGGGGTGCAGTTGTGACAACAGATGTCACCAATGCCGACTTGATCAAATCAATAACCTTTTTATCTCTAACGTCTCTCATCAAAGCACCTATAACCATCCCAACTTTCATCCCATCCAAAACAGTACTCAAATCACCTTTAATATACCATAAATAACCGGCGAAATTCCTCCTTATCACCCTCAGCACCGTATGGGCAGTCCTTCCAGGCCTGAATGCAAACGATTTAGGCGAGAAGCGAGCCTCGTAAACAGGCTCCAAGATCATGAACAGAACCTCTTGAACAATCTTATCCTGAAAAGGACTTGGCTGTGTAGTTGTCAAAACCGCCTTAATCTTCCTCTTCGATAAAGATTCATACTCAGTCTTATCCCTAGGTGACTTTATATAGAAATCTAACCTCGCTCCCCACTTAAACTTACCATCAAGAACAGCATTGCGAAGCGCAAGAAGATCCTCAAGAGCAGACCTTTGTATTCCACTTCGAGGCAAATAAGCACCTATATCATCTGCATAAACCTTCTGATAAGACAATACCCATAACTCAAATCGACGCAGATACTGAGTCAAATTGGCCTCGGTTTTATTAGGTTCCCGAAAATTATCGAGCCACATCTGGGAACAGACAGCAACTGCGTCCTCTTTTATCAAGGTGGATGGGTCATTCGGGTCAGGACCTCTACTACGATTATGCTGGGTTGAATTGAACGACGACAACATCTTAAACCCATTAGTTCTTCTAGGGCAAGGAACAAACCACTGTATGTCTGGTTTGGAATTTGTTAATGTTCGATGGCTAAACAATAAAAGGCGACGATGCATCGGAGATACAGACGATAAAGTAACAAGTATAAGATTCAAAGGCTTACGCGGTGGAAGATTTTTCAGTGAAGCACAAGCACAGTCTTAAGTTGATTTCAGCTGCCGTCATTTCCAATTGAAGAAGACGATTATTACATTCCAAGTTCTCCCCTTTTCTTGCTGAATGTTTTTGGATGAAAAAGAAATGAAGATTACAAAGTCTTTTTCAAATTCAGCCCCTTAACCGATTGTGTAAGAACCAATGGATTGCAGGTCGAAGAAGAAGAAGAGTCTGGACTAGGTTTTATTAGGTGCCTAATTGTTATTTTGTCCTGAACTTTGACTCAATTGTCAAATTACTATATAAATTGTTTAATATCTGATTTTATTTCCTTTACTAAAACAAATTGAAATACATATTAAATAATTTTAAAAGTTAAAACGTCAAATAAATGTAATGTAAAAGATTGACATTTTTAAAAAAAAAATAATTTATTAATTTTAATTAACAATAATATTAATTATTTTTATTTAATAATAATAAAGTTATATTTTTTTATAAAAATACTCAACACTGTTTAAGACATTCAAAAAGATTACTATATAAATTAATTGTTTTATTTTAATATATATATATATATATTATAACAATAATTATCGCTCAAAATATTAATATTTAGAAACTAAAAAATATTTGAAAACTATCACAAGTTCCTAACGAGTCATGAAAATTATCACACAAAAAATTTAGGTGAAAATGAAAAAATAATTTTGAATAACTTTTATATAAATTATTAAAAAATTATATCTATTTTTTTAATAAACAAAAACTAGTTTTGAATTCAATAAAAATAAAAAGGAATTATAACAAATAAGCATACAATTTACATTTAAATCTTTATATTTGTTGGTGGATAAGTAAATAAAATTTAAATTGAATAAATTTTAAAAAATAAGATTAAATATGATATATATTATTTATATAAATATTATTATCACTTTAAATGATGAGATATTCATCACTCGGTTTGAATTCGATCAAAAAAAATTATGATTAATATAATTTCATTAAAAAAAATTTTAAAAAAATGGATTTCAAAACAAAGCTAGACAGATTCTAATTTTGTTGAAAATACCAACTGAATTGCAAAAACAAACAGAATAATAAATAATTGAATTACAAACAAGTCATCAAACAATAATTATTTGAACCTTCATTTATTTGTAATGATTTTGTAGGGAATATTTCACATTTGACTGAGTTTCCAACTGTTTTCGTAAATCGGAATTCTCCTCTATGTATGTATGAGAGCGTTGTCATCAGAAAAAATATCATTTCAAACTTTTCCTTCTATTCTCTTGTTCGTGCTATTAATTTTTGTATTTTTTTCTCTCCAGGTATTATAGATCAGGACTTCAAAGAAGTATTTGAAAACATTCGTGTAGAAAGTATCGCCTTTAGCCTTTTTCTTCACAAATCTATGATTTTGTTCCATGTACCTGGAAAGTTAGTGATATTCATGTTTTGAGAAAAAATTATTCACAACTTTGATACAAACACGCACTCTTTAAACAGGTGGTCAATGTCGACCGAGAGCAACCAAAATGGACTTTCGACGCTTGAGCGATGCGCGATCAGTACGATTGAAACCATAACGACGCTTGTGAATATGATCCGACCGGGAATTGTGCGGTGCTATCGTTCGTGTTGTCGAGTGTGATGTATCGACTGTGTCGCTCATGTCGATCATGTGTTAATCGATGGACAACGTTTCTTACTTTTCTGGTGATGCAATTGAAACCCTAGTGGCGCTTGCGAATGATTCGATCGGGGATTCTGTGGCGCTCCCGACCGTGTTTCAATCAACGAACGACGTTTCTTGCATTTCCGATGATGCGAATGAATTTCTGATTTGTTATTATTGTTGAGTATAATGATGTGCATGTTCTTGGAGAAGAATTTCAAGAATTTGTCGTCGGATAAATTCTAAAAAGTGGTCAAAAGGGGTTGGGTTAAGCACATACCCGCAAACACATTTAACCAGGCATAAAACTTGGCACCTGATGGGATTGAACCCAAGACCTCTCGAGGAGACTAAGAATATCTACATATTATTGCCGCTAGGCTAAAAGAGTAGATAATTCATAAAAATATTGTTATCAATTTAAAAGATGACATTTTTTTTAAATAAATTTTCGATATTATTCACATTAATTTTGAGTTATGTAATATATATCGATAATTAAAGGTAGACAATTGACTTATAATACATTTTTTTTAGTTAAATGAAAATATTTTAAACTTAAAAAAAAAAATTATGCAAACAAAATCTTATATACCACCCACTTTATATTATCAAGACGAACCAAATCGGGGCAGTATGGGTCTGTGCACCGGCTGTGGAATGAATAGTAGTAAGATGATAGGTTTTAAATAGACAATAGTAATATAGGAAAATATAATAGGTTGAATTATATAACACCAAGTCGTTGTAGTATAGTGGTAAGTATTCCCGCCTGTCACGCGGGTGACCCGGGTTCGATCCCCGGCAACGGTGTTCTTTTGTTTTGTTTCAAAATCAACGATAAAGTGTTTCACATTTACTACAAGAACAGGCCCCGTAATGGAGGTTGCATTAACGGCAACTTTATATATTGCATGATTTATTTTGATGTAAGGTGTCTTTTCGTGGGCATTACGAGTAAATGTACACTTGTAGGACACAATTGTCTTATCTTGTTTACCGGTGAAGTGGTGATATCCTTAGTAGTTTAAGTGTAGTATGTACCTAATTTTATATTTTTGTTATAGTTACTTTTTTTATTATTTTTTATATGATTCTGGCTCACCTAATGTGTAAAGACATAACTATACAGTATATAAGATTATTTATATTTCTGTTTTATATAGTAATTTAATCTAATAAGAGGTTAGGAAGAAGGATGATAATGTAACAATAATCTCACACAAATAGCTAGAAACAAAAAGCAGCAAGAATAATTACAAAAGACTAGTGTTGTTCTTCACAAATGTGTTCCCAATAACTAAGAAACTAAAAGGAGCAAGAATAATTAAAAAAGACAGTGTTGTTATTCACAAAAGTGTTACCAATAAATTAAGAAATGTTGTTGTTGTTGTTCTCAAAACTGGGAAGGGGTGGGAACATCAAGGGTGATACCAGCTTGAATCTGACCCCAACCAATTAGACGCCAATGCTTCTCAATACGTCTACTAAGTGCAACTTTCTCAACTTTGCTGGTGCACACGGGAGATGTCAGTTGAAGTTTTGCCAGATGAAGATGTTTTGTCGATTGAACTTCTTCTGTCAGATCTTTCTTCACCGCAATGACACGAGCACCTGTTGACATCGAACCTATGTTCAACATCAGTATCTCTCCCTTTGTCAGCTTTGCAACCTTTCCCTGGCTCTCTTTTCCTCCCTTCAATCTCAATCCAACTAGCAGGCCCAACAATTGGAAACTCACCTTTCAAAATCAATATTTCATTTGTTTTATCATCAAATCTCACAAGCCAGAAGAGTTTAATATTTAAGACAGAATAAATAACTCACCTCAAGTTCCACATATATATCAGGCAGAGACCCCACCTCTCCAAGAACCTGACCAACCAATCTATCAGCTCGTGTCAAAGTAGGGTCCATGGTAGTACCAACACCAATCAGCCCACCCGGAACAGCAAATTGCAGCTCATTTTGCTCAGCATACAATGAAACAATCCTAGAATATATTGGTGTGCATCTAATCTTCCCATTCACATCCTTAACCACAATGCCAGGCCGAACCTCAATCAACTGATTAACCTTCAAAACCCCCTTCACACACACAACACAATGTATATATTTTGGTCAATTTGTCTTAAGGAAACCAAATTCTTGATACTCAAGATAGATTTGACATTCAAACTATAACTTGTTGATGAACATCTTTCTTTCTTTCTAAACCTACTACTTCATTAACTATCATGTTGACATATCGTATTTACATAAACTTCCAATTTAGGTTCTATAGTCAATTCATATCCCCTTATCAAACAGGGTTTTCTCAAAAATCCCTTTTTTTGTAAGAGGAATATGATTATCAAAAGAATGAACTGAAGAAAAAGCAGTGTACCTTGAGAATGCTTCCACCAGCAACACCACCTCTAATTTCATCAACTTCAAAGCCAGGTTTATTAACATCAAAAGACCGGATAACTATCATGTTTGGAGGTGAAATGAAGTTCCTCTTTGGAATGGGGATCTTTTTCACAATATATTCACACAGAACGTCAATATTATATTTCAAATGAGCAGAAACTGGGATCACATGTGCACCATCTGCAACAGTATTCTGGTTTGAGAAACATTGAGGGAACAAGTTAGTAGAAAGCACCACGTATATATGATCAAGATTTTACCATTGTAAACACTCGAAGGCGACAAACCTGGATAAAATTCTTAATTGCTTCACGTTGATTGATGGCTACATTTTCCTGAACTAGATCAACCTTATTCTGGAGAATTATTAAATGTTTGAGCTGCATTATTTCAATAGCAACCAAATGCTCTGAAGTTTGAGGTTGAGGACAACTTTCATTAGCAGCAATCAGGAGCAATGCTCCATCCATGATTACTGCTCCATTAAGCATCGTAGCCATGAGAGTGTCATGTCCCTATATGAAAATAGAAAACAAACAGAAGAAATTCAGCCTCATGTTGATCTTAAAAAAGGTTAGCATTGATCAAACATCAAACAAAAATGCTACAACAACATGTACTTTAAACAAGATCATCATCAATGTTTTGAACCACCAAAGATTAGACATGTAACTTACAGGGCAATCAACAAAAGACACATGCCTCAAATACTGCGTTCTCAAAAAAAAAAGATTCAAATACTGAAAAGATAAAAGACAGATTACAGAAACAATTGGAAGAAGAGAAGTATTATTATTATTATTATTATTATAGCTTCTTTAAGTTAGGAAGGATTATAAAGTAGTAAACAAGTTTAGCATCGATAGCACTGGTTGAAAGACACATCTACTTACAAGCGTCGAGAAAAAACACCTACTTACAAGCGTCGAGAAAAAATCGCCGAAGGCTAGCACTTCGAACCAGAGAGATTAGCGAGATTCTCCTTCCTTGTGTGAAAAAGCCGAAATTAAACAACTTCTCTCATGGGCCTAACCATCACGGGCCTTTTTTCTGTTAAGTAGGCCCATCCAAATTTGTATTTTTCTTTCTTCTTCACCTTATTTTATTTTGGACAAAAGGATATTAATAAAACTAGCATTTAGCCCGTGCATTTGCACGAATAATAATATAAAAAATCGTGAAAAAAATTACAGATAACATTTTTAATTTTATTTTTAACCGTTTTAAGTTTATATGTGGGTCAACACATAATCCGACCCAAGTATCCATTTACTCAACATCATTATATATTAATTAGTTAAAAAGTTGAACTTATATTAATATTAAAACGTCCCGCATTTATCAAATTTGGTGTTTGAATTTAAAATATAAAGTCTTTGTAGCCTAGTTGGTTAAAGAGTTGTATTTATTTTGTTAGGTTGCAAGTTTGAAACATACCTCTAGCATTTTTAATTTTATTTTTAACCGTTTTAAATTTAAAAAAGGTAAACCCACAATCCGACTCAAGTATCCAAATTAACCACAGCTCTCCACCCGGCAATCCGGACACTTTAAAAATTAAGCATCATTATATATATATAGATTAGTTAGTTAAAAAGTTGAACTTATATTAATGTTAAAACGTCCCGCGTTTATCAAATTTGGTGTTGAATTTAAAATATAAAGTCTTTGTAGCCTAGTTGGTTAAAGAGTTGTACTTGTTTTGTTAGGTTGCAAGTTCGAAACATACCTCTAGCATTTTTAATTTTATTTTTAACCGTTTTAAATTTAAAAACGGGTAAACCCACAATCCGACCAAGTATCCAAATTAACCACAGCTCTCGACCCGGCAATCCGGACACTTTAAAAATTAAGCATCATTATATATATATATAGATATTTACTCATATTCTTAAATTTGCGTGTCCTAAATTGTTTTAAATTTAAACTGCATATACTTATTAAATTTTACAATTAACTTTGTTTACAAATTATTATTATATCTAAATGAATAGTTAAAATTCTTAATTTTATCATTTAAATCATTGTTTAAATTCAAATATAGAAACAAATCTATTTAGTTTTGAGTTTGAAATTATTTTGAAATGACAGATCATCATAATTCACATGATCCAATATTAATATATAAAAATATCAACTAAAATATTGTTTTTATTATATATTTATACTATATAAATCTTTTTACTCAAATAATTTACCTTTTTTTGTCATGATAAAAAAGTTAATTTTTTTTTTTATTAAATAACCGGATTTCTAACCATAAAAGATTGTTTTTTCAAATGATTACTTGTTTTTCAAAAATTCAAATAATCCAAGATCAAGCTCCAAAATTTGAATTAACTAGCTGACAAATATACTTGTATGTATATGGGTCCATGGGACCCAATGAAAAGTCTCATCCAACGTTTAAAAAAAAACTCATTATACTCCCGCTCCGTTTCTTCAATATAAATACATCTCTGAAATCTCAGATTTCTTCATCTTCATCTTCTTCGTTCATCCATTTCCAGAGAGTGAGAGAAGTCCAGCAGGAATCAAAGAAGAAGAAGATGAAGCTTTCCATGAAACTGCAGGATCTGAATTCACAGAATAACAATACAAAGATTCAGAACACAAATCCAGTTCTTCTACGAGCTAAAGTACCGGTCACCGTCTTCGGTTTTCCGTTTCTATCTTCAATCGCCGGTACAGACGCCTCCGATGTCTCCCTTTCTCTTTCAACAAACTTCTCATCAGGTCCGTCTCTCAAATTATCATATTCCCCTAATTACGTCGTCACGGATCTCACCGGAACCTGCGCCGCCGCCGCATCGTCTTCGCCGCCGTTGAGCGTGACGCTCAAGTCTGGCATCGGTCTCTTCGGATCGCCGCGCGATTCGTCTCTTATGCTCTCCGCTCATTTCACTGTCAACCCTGGTAACCCTAACCCTAACCCTACTTTCTCTCTTCAAATTAAACCTCAATTTGGGAATTTCTCTCTTCACAAGATAACTCATTCGGCTCCCAAGGCTGGGAACAAATGTGATAAGGCTGATGGAGATAATTCATTTGAATTTCTTCCATTGGCAAGTCCATTTCCTTGGAAGGCAATGGAATCATCTCCATATAAGGAGTGTCTTTTGTCAGGCATGGCTGTTACAGCCAAGACGGAGCTTCCTCTGATGAAGAGGCTTTCAATGTCATTCCGTTGGGGAGTCAATTTTACAGAGGATATCAAGAAACAGTTGCCGTACTTGACTGTGAATAAGATCTCCATACAGAGGATTGATGCTGTGGATCAGACTAAGGTGAAACCTGATAATGGGGATAATAAGAGTGATCTAATTGCAATGAAAGACTTGTTTTTGTCTACTAGAAAAGAGCTGGAGGTCCTGCAGAGTCATAACAGAGAGATGGTGTGGGTTTTGGATGAAATGAAAACAGCATCATCACCACAGGGACGGCAATGGGCAAAGACTGCAAATCCAATCCGAGAGAGTTATGGTGATTCTGAGCAGCAGAGGAAGATTGGTGGTGGTGGTGGAGATGAAATTAATGGTGGGAAGAAAGAGGCTAAGAAGAACATGAATCAGCAGTGAGTTTTGCAGATCAAAAGGCTTGTTCTTCTTTCAAAGAACTTCTTTGAAATTACTAAATGAATGTTGCTTTTATTACTACTTGTGTGGTGGTGATTATGCATTTAGCTTTGCATCTTCCAATTCCCACAAGAACAGGTTGCTCTGTAATTCTTTGATTGAGTCCTTCAATCTCTGTCCGCTTGTTGTTCTTGTTGTTCTGTTTCAAAGATTCTTAATAGATGGTATGAATTCATTTTTGGAAAAGTTAAACCCTTTTTGATTATCTGAATACTTCAATGGTTGTTCTTCCCTATTATTCATTGTCTGTTATCAATCTATCTATCAGATTCGAACCAGTAGATTATGATGATGATCAAAAAAAATTCTGAGTATTCTATCCCAAATTCAAAACCCATAATGGTTTTCTTAGTGGACATGTCTGACATGATATTGAATTATTGATTGACATTGTGATGTTTCATTCATGTTAAATTTTGAATTTGTTGTTAAGAATAAGCATGCTAAAGAAATTCCCACTGTTGGTGGTGAACTGAACTATTTTCTAAAACTTCCAACATTTGATTCTTTTAGTCAAATATTTATATTATCAAATCATTTAAAACTATGAAACAAATATTTTTATACTATTTGAAATATTAATAACTGAGATATTATAGTCATTTCGTTCACAATAATTTTGTTGCAAATTTGCGATCACTAGAATGTCATTACATAGTATTAAATTCACTTTGGTAATATAATAAAATGCACTTATAAACATTTGTTTTGCTTATTTGCTTTCCGATGAAAGTATTGAATTTGAAAATCATAATGTAATAAGAAATGACCATTTTTCAAACACATTTATTTAATACTCTAGAGTATCTTCTCACCACTACAAGATTAATCCAAATTGACACAATCAAGTTAAAAAATAAATTTTTTTTTTCCGAGATAATAAAATTGCTTATTTGATCAGTCATTCAATCGAAAAATATTCAACTGACATGACACATATTTAAAACCATTAGAATCTTGAAACATTTAGTATAATGACGAAAATTATATTGAATACAAATTTTACAACTTTTGTCATTCATGAACCCTTCTTGCCTCAGTAAGACGAGTATATCCTTTATAAATATAAAAAAAAATGTTTTAAATATATCACCAGACATTTGACGAATTCATTAACTTGTTAAAAATATATCACTTAATCCAGCCAAATAGCATAACAAAAATAATTGAATATTAGAACAAATCAAATTTATCTTATTTGAATTAGTTCCCGTTATCGAGATGAAAAATTAAAATATGAAAAAAATATATATATTTATATTTATTAAGCACTTACTAGCCCTTGAACTTATAAAGTAGAAGAATTGTCCCCCCTAAGTCTACTTTATTCAATATATGCCCCTAAACATATTAAATCTATACAAATTGCAACTTGTTTCTCTTCTTCTATACAAGAAAAACCTTTCTGGAGACATAGCTGATGATTATCGATAGCAAGAGAAGTTAAAGGCGATCGAGGCCGAAAATGGCGACCTCTTCGACGAAGATCGGAGCAACACCGTCAACTGCTGGAGGCCGGAAAGCGCCGAGTACTAGAGAAGGCTCAGCAAAAGCAATGGTGGCCGATCAAATATCACAGGTTGTTCAATCCACATCGAATCTCCTCCACCTCATGCAACAATCCTCTCCTTCTCAGGTTCTTATCCTTTTTTTCTTTTCAGTTGTTCAGCAGAAGTTTTGTTGCGGCTTTCATTTCTCTAAATTGAGTTTAATTATTGAATATGCTAAATGTTTCCTACAGATTTTGTTGTTTTCAATCGATACGCAGTTCTATTTGTTCTGATGTAACAGCAAAATGATGTTGAATCAATCTTACTTTGGAAAAGTAGGGTTTACTTGAAGTCAGTTAACTTTATGGGAAAGTAAATTAGTTGTTTGGTAGTTGACTGTGATTGTGTTAGATGTTGGATATTGAGGAATTGAATCAATCTACTCTTGATATAATCAGTTCTTTTGAGAAGAGAAATCGATCAATGTCCTCCTAGAGATTTGACAATGTGGTTTGTCGAGGTAGAAGATCTATGAGGGGAATCAATTCTTTTGTAGATGCAACTTGAACAATCTTAAGCCTCAGTTTCAGGATCACGTTAAATAAACTGGTTTTATGGCTTTCATTGATTGCCTTCATGGAGTGGGGAGTCTCAGTACTGGTTTTATGATTTCCTTTTAGTGGTAAAGAATATGAGTAATCACGACTAGCATATCATCTATATTCTTTTGTCATGGAATGTCAATAAGTCGTAAAGGGAAAAGAACACTTTGATACTGAAAACACGAAACTTATAGTACCACAAATATAGCTTATATTTGCTCTCATCATCGTTTTATCATAAGCTACTTGGTCCCTTTGAGATTCATCTTCCATGTTTGAAGACTAGATATACCATTCATAATATTAGGGAAATGAGATTGAAGTGGAATTTTGTGTTCTATTACAACTTTTCTCTTCATTTTGTCTTTGCAGTGTCTAAAATACCTGATCATTCAATACATTAAGGCCTTGTTTTGATGATAATTGAAATTCTCATTTAATAAGTTTAAGAATTTAATTATAATTAAATTCTTGATGGATTTACAATTCCATAGTAGGAAGGCTGAAATTAAAACATAAAAGTCCATACACATTCAATTTCATTGGAATTATAATTTCAAATCCTTATTTTATAAGTCCTCAAGCAAATGATAGATTTGGAATTGGGCCTTCAATTCCAAATCAACTTGAGAGAATTCAGTTTGTTTTATTCGCCAATGCCTCCTGTTAATTATTTAGTTATAAGCATTATTGGATGAATAGTTTGATCGTAGTTGTGTGGGATTCCTATGAATTATTTATTCCATTTATCATTTATATACATGTTTGGTTGTGTTTCCAGAGCCACCTTGTAAAGCTTCCAAAAAACCTTTTGGCTAAAGCATCAACTATAAAGAACACTGAGCAGGTGATTTGATCTTCCAAAACCAAAATGAAGAATTCAAGACCTACTATATGTGGTCTATGTTGATCTTTTCATTGCGTTGTTGCTTTGAGATACAGGTACTGGAGCAGATGCCCCGTGTAATATCATCGTTGGATGCACATATAGACAGTGGCTTACAAAGGTTGCTGCAAACTGTATTATTATTATTATTTCCTTTTCCATTGAAACCAATATATTGACTTGACTGTTTGGTAGGGTATAACTTTCGCAATATTTACTATTCGTGGTTTTAATAAATTGCAGTGTTTCTCATCTGAAAACCGTAATCCAGTTACTAGCAAATATTGAAAGCTCCCAGTTCAAGTGTTTATCATCCGAACCTCCACGAGAGGTAATTCTAAAACTCAAAACTGTGAACAAAAGTTGATGTTGGAGAATCTAAAAAGGCTTGGCTTAAGATCTCACAAAAGATATACATCAAACATTTACATCCAATCAAATACAACCAAATCAAAAACCTATTCAATCCTATCCACAAGCATCTCTATATAATGAGTAGAGTTGATGTCTCTTTTGTGCGACTAAAATTCTATTTCAATAGATTTTAACCTATTTGCGAGTATTACTTAATAAATTATTAGGAATTTTCTGATAATCAAAACTTCTTATTGTAGGAACAACCAAAGGAAGAAGAGGAGGAGCGACTAACTGAGGTGTCGAATAGCTGAGTTTATTCTTAATGGCCTGTCGACTTTTATTTTTCTGTTTTGATGCATCATTTTCTACTCTTGACGAGAAATTTAACATCTTCCCTTGACAGTTGAATTTGTTTACATCAAACAGGAAGGCTACTATATTATCAAAACACTACTGTTGACAGTTTAGTGAAATGAAAAAGTTTGATGAATATAGCTTCTTCTGGGTATTTCTGCTTGTAATTTTGTTTTTCATTTGATTCATATGTCTATTACAAATTGACAATGTGATTAATTTTGTTTTAAAGAAAATTAATTCAATTTACATTCATCCTATCCTATTTTATCATTTCAGATTCCTTAAAGTTGATATTACTTCAAATGATATCTTTATTCTTTATGGTGAAGCACAACTCTAACTCGCTGGACCGTAGAAGGGGCAATCTTGTAGTTTAATCACCGAGATCGCTCAATCTCAATAAAGCGTGTTCCCTAAAATGATTTTCCGCTGCCAGAACATTGATTTGCTCGTGCATGAATAAGTTTTTATTCAGTCTCATCCAACTCCAGCTTCTCCTCTTCATTTGAATCCTAACTTGATTGGTATGCAAGCTCAATAACTTAAAAAACTCAAACTTATCCTTCTAGTTCTACTATTTCATTTATTTGTCCATAAACTTTTGCATTTGAGCTAGCCAACATATAATTATGGGGTTGTTGTTTAATGACCCAATTGAGAAATTAAAGCTCATTCCGTCAATTTAAATTTTGAACATTTTTATTTTTAATCTTACAATTTAGAACTATTTATTGTTAAAATTATACAAAATGAATTAAACGGTTTTAAGCGTTGTAAACTTATTATATACGTGACATTTATAAGTTTCAGACTAACGATTATTTAAAATTCGATAGTTAAAACCATTTTTCGCTAAAATTCATTTTTCTTGGTTGAAAAAAACAACTAGCATGACACTATGTAGCTATGGATACCCGTAGCCACATGACTATCCATTTTTCATTCAGAGTGTTTCCAATGATAATTGAAGTGACATTTGGTTTCTTACATCGACTTTTTCCATCAATTTGATTGTTAAATTAGTGATATTAATTTATTTATTTATAAATGTCACGTAAATAATAAATTAACAACGTTTAAAATTGTTTATACAAAACCTCCTTTTTGTATAATTTTAATAATAAAGAACTTTAAATTGTGATATTTGAAAGAAAATATCCGAAATATTAATTAGCACTCAAGGATCCCGATTTGACCATTTAAACCTTGTTTTTTTTTCCGTAAAAATTATAATTCATAACTGAATTCAAACTGTCCTCGTAGACTAGGGGTGTAAACGAGTCGAGCCGAGTTCGAACTAGTCCTAACTCGAGTTTGGCTCGACTCGAGCTCGATCGAGCTTTCAATATTAAGCTCGAGTTTTCAAAATATTAAGTTCGAACTCAGCTCGATCATATAACCATAGGCTCGAGTTTGACTCGAAAGGTTCGAATTTAAATATATTTATATATTAATTTCTTATATTAAAAAAAATATAATGGAACCGTACAACTTTCTGCGTATTTTTTTTTTGTTTTAAGCTTCGTAACTCTTTCTCAGCCAGAACTTGGTTCACGTAAAAATGGACGTATTAATTGATTTACATAAGAATACACGTAGAATACCTGAGAGAGATATTCATGTTCAAACAAATTTAAAAAGAATATTTTGAAGTCGTGTATTGTATTTGAGATAAACTTGAAAATATATTACATTCTATTATATTTATTTTAAAAAATAAAACATTTTATAGTTAAATAAAAATAAGTTTATATCTTATAAAATATAATAAACTGAGATTAAATAAAATTACATTATAATTATATTTTGATTTGATTTTCAAAAATTATATTTATGTAATTAATTAATATCAAATTTTTTTATTCCTTATAAACATTATATAACATATATTTTTTAATTTATAAGTATATTTTTGGGAGGCCAATAAGCAATAAGTCTATAAATAGTCTTATGAGTATATTTTAAATTTTGATTACAAGGTAATAAATAAAAATATATGATTAGGCTCGAAAAAGCTCGACGAGTCATCAAACGAGTCTTACCTAAACTCGAATTCAGTTCGAATCTTAAACGAGTTGGCTCGAGCTCGGCTAGAATTCAATTTTGACCGAACTCGAATCGAACTTTGACTGAGTCACTCACGAGCAGCTCGACTCATTTACACCCCTATCGTAGACGACACATTTGAGTTCAACATTAGGTTACAAACTCACATACAATTTAGACATTTCATTTTTGCTAAACTTGTCACACAATGGACAAACATTTAGTAAAAGATAATCTAAAATTTTATCTTTGTTTAACCAAAGCCTTCATGTTCACCACAATCTTCTTCATTTTCTACATCAGTGATGTGCTTCTCATTCAAAATTTTGGAACTATTTACTGTTTTTACAAACTGCTGCGTCACAATTAATTTTAAACCATCCTTCAGGTGGGCAAAGACCATTTGTTACATTCAGAAACCTTAATTCGAACCTCGTTTATCTGTCATAATTTATCGTAGAGTAGGTTAAGTTCATAAAATTTGTGTTTGGGCCAAGCAACATATAATTTTAGGGAACTATTTAAAAATAAATAAACAAGATACAACCCATATTAATTATCCAACTTAAACTTAAACTTAATGTATTCACACAGGACCCGCCCCTTTGGGAAGCCCATCAATCCCAGATTAGGGCAGCCCAACTACTCAGACAACCCATTAAAAACATATAGTTATATTTTTTTAAACATAAAATGATTTAGTAAAACTTTTTAAATCGATTTTAAGTAAATCCTTAAATAGGTAAATTTTTACGATTTTAAATTTACGAGAATAAGATTTCACGATTTTATAAATAATTTCGATTTTACGTTAAAAATAACAAATTTATATTTATAAATTAAAAATAATAATATTTATTTAAATTAATTAATTAATATAATTAATTTTGTAAATATATTTTTTTTATAGTATTATTTGTTTATTATTAATTTTTAATTAATTATATATTTAAATATATAAATTTTTAAAATTCACAAAGTATAAATTATTAATTATAGATATAAATAATAATAATAATAATAATATATAACTGATATTTTTTCAAATTAAACTCTTAATATATCAAATAATTTTAGATTTTACAAGTTTATAGTTAATTAACGATTTTACGTAAATTTTTTATTTTAAATACTTTGATGTAGGAACGTTTAAAATATAAGTGTGTGAATTTTAATTTAGTCATATGTTCAAATCTCATCCATTTATCTTTTTTTTTCACATTTTACTACTCTTGAGTTGGAAAAAACAAAATTTATTTAGGGCAGATAATGATTGTACATGAAACATGTTAAAGAAGCTCAATCCCAAGAAAAAAATGTTAATAGAAATTTCAAATTTTGAACTTATGAAAAAAAACAAAAGAAACTCTATCACTAAAGTAGATATTCAAATATAATAATTTGCTTTTTCAAAATGGGTGAGAAAAAGATTGTTTTAATTAGATTGCTTATTGGGCTTACCTAGACCGGCCTGGAGCTACAAATGGGTTAGTCATTAGTGGACATTATTAATTTAAAATTGTCTATTAAGAATATAAACAGGACTAGGGTTAGCAGCGGCGGCGGCCGCATTTGTCTTGGAAAGTAAATTTAGGGTTTCAGTTGACGCCTTTATAAATCCATTCATGTCTCATCGCCCTCCATACTCACAAAATCAAGACTCGTCCACTTCTCTCTTGCAATTGCACAGTAATAATATTAGTTTCAATCTATGTATTTTTTTCAAAATTTTGATTTGAGGCAATGAAGATCTCTTTTGTGTCTAAAGATGGATTCTTTTTGGAATTCGTCTGTGAAGGAAAAACACAACCCTCTAAGAAGTTCTGAGCAATCTTTTTTTTTTTTTTTTTTTTTTTTTTTTTTTTTTTTTTTTATATATTATTATATGATGTTGAAGAAGCGAGGTGACGATAGAAATTCATAAGTCTGTCAATCCACTGATTTACTGATGTTTACTATGAATCTCTACAGGTTCTGATCGTTTACTCAAATCAAATTAACATATTACTTGTTTTAGATAGGCTAAATACAATCTTATAGAATGTTTTTTTCTGGTATGTGATTGCAAAGGATGAATATCAAAATCAAATGGGTAATTTGCATCTGATCTATCTATGATGCTAAAACACCTTGGAGAACTGATGCAATTCGCACATCTTTATTTTTATTGTAATTTTAGATTGTATATTTTGAATTCTAAATGGCAAATGATGAATTATCATTGACAAATGGGTAATTTGCATCTGATCTATCTATGATGTTAAAACACCTTGGAGAACTGATGCCATTCTCAATTTGGTTCTTAAGAAAAATATCTCATAAACTTGTCTAATACTTGTATCGAATCCACTTTTTGAACACAGGATAGGTTTGCTCAACTAGGCAGAATATTTTGGTTACATGCTTTGTATTTTTAAAAGTTCAAAACTTTCATACATGATCATCAGACTTTGTCTTTAGTTTTAGGTTTATTATCATGACCAATTGGTTGGTCATTTAATGACTAAAACTACAATTAGTTCATTGCATTGGTCATTTAATTCAGTTCATTGCGTTTCTTTTTTTTTTGTCAAATTTTGACAAAAATCACAATCAATTCTCACCATCAAACTCATCCAATAAAATGTTGACATTTGTCAGCCTTTGATTGATGTTTCCAGAACATCATCGCACACCGGTGGTTTATGAAGGATGTTAATGTTGTTATATGATCCTCGCATGCCAAAAAAAGCATGCCAAATCCACTAGTCTTCAGATGCTCACTTTTAATATTAGTGTTGCCTTCCCACTTACCTTGATATTGGCCTTTCCAAGCAATTGACAATTTTATCATTCCCAGATTTAAAAAAAATATGGTCACCAATTAGAGGCTGATAACATTTTATTGGTTTTGATTTTTTATCAAAATTTGACAAATAGTAAGATGGAATGAACTGATTGAGTTTTTACCAATTAGTCATGATAAACTAACACAATCAAAGGCAAATTGGGTTATGGCTGGGTTATGGATAGCCATACTCTTAGACAATTGTTGCAGACATGGTTGAAATTTCTTTTGTTTCTGCTTAGTATTTATAAATTTTGTTACAATAAAACATTGTCGAGCATATGTTTTCACTTTCCATGTCAAATTCCTAGTTTCAAAGAAATAATAGCCGGGTCTCTCTAAAATTAAGTAACTCTCAAATGTTTTTTTTGTTAATTGGGACAATGTTTCTCCCCCACAATTCAAATTTTTTTTCAAAATTACCCCATTAAATATTAGTTAATCCATTAATGAATACCCTCTCTTAATTATTAATTAATTTAAATATATTATATAAATATTAAAAGAAAAAGTATATTTATTTATTTTTAACTAAATTTATAAATATAATATATTATATTTTTAAATTTAAGTAAAAGTATAATATATGTATTATTTTATTTTAATATTTATATAATATATTTTAATTAGTTGATTAAGAGATAGTTAATTAATAGTAAAGAATGAGGAAATTAATTAATAATTTAAAAAGGTAAAGTTGTAGTTTGAGAAATAAAATGAAAAAGTTTGTTAGTATAGGAAGCATTGTTTGAAATGTGAATATAACATAAAATGGTTCTTATAAATTGCAAGAACTATGAGCTAAATGGTTAGTTATTTAAGAGTTTATTTTGAAGTAAAACTGATTTTCGGGTTTCACATTAATTCAATTATTAATTTAAAACGAAATTAATATTTTTATAGTCAGAATGCAGTATGATAGAATAAATGATTGTTTAATTTAACTTTTTAGTACTTCCAAATTTATACTGTGTAGATTTAAATACACGTAAAACAACTTATTATACCTATAAAATAAAGATAAAATTCCTTCAATCACAACTTATATTATTAAACATACATACACTTCAATATAATGATACAAAAAAAAATAAAAATGATTAACCGAATTTATATACATGATAAGTCCCCCCTTGTACAACACAAAATTGTCACAAACGTATTCTGTTTGTAAAATTGCATCAACCACACTACTTACTACATCAATAAACATCCCCCCTTCACCAAGAAAAGAATGATTAAAATTGTTCAAATTTAATAACATATCTTCTGTAAAGGCAGTAGGTGAGTCCTGGACCCCCTTTTGTCATCATCAATAAGAGATATTCATTTGCTTGCAGGTCATCTAAAAAGACTTGCACTTATCTGCAACAAATATCGATCAACAGTTTAGTACATATTAAAGCATAAACTACAGTACCCTTCTCATAATGTGGCTTACCTTCTTTCTTTCTTTCTTTCTGTCCTTCCTTCCTTCCCTTGTTATTCTTATCGTTCCAGTCCTACATCATCATCATCATCATCATCATCCTCTTCAAGAAAAATCTCGGGATGAACTGCTGCCATTGTTGAGTTGTTGAGTGCCTTGTTCAACTTCCTGTGATCAAACACTTCAACTTCCAACATGAATACTGCACTCACTGGACGATGATCCGACATCTTTGTCTCTGCTCTCCCATATGATAGCTGTTTTATTCCTTTCCCCGTCCATAGTATTCTATCACACCTACAACATCAACGATACATACATACATACATACATACATACATCTTAATAATCATAAAATCATACATGAATCAATAAATATGTAATGAATTAATGTACTTGAATTGTTACCATGCAGGGGATCTCTTCTTCTTTCCTTCTTTATATTCTTCACCCACATAATTGTCGGAGTTTATTTCATATTTGTAAGTAGGTGCAAAGTTTATGCTTCCTTCTCTCCATCCTTCAAACACATGCCCATAACGGAGTTCTTGGCTTAGCTGTCAGTCACAAACATAAAAATCATTTATATAAATAATTAAACATTTAATAATAATAATAATAATAATAAATTATTACCTGATCAGTGTTCAGAAGCTCATCCCATTGTTTCTTCGCAACAAGTTCCCTGACCTCTGCATCTGCCATGTTCAGCCGATAATTCAAGTCGCCAAACCAGAATATTTTGCTGTTAAACACCAAAACCAATTCATTCATTCATTCATCACTCTACTTCCAGTTTATAAAAACAAGTACGAATTAATGAAATACTTAACAATTATATATACAAGAAATGCTTACTCGTGGCCTGGAATTGTCAGTGTCTCATTAGTGTCAGGTATAGAAGAAAAACTGGTGCGTTTTAGGATCTCAAGCACATCACAATTGCGCCTCTGCTCGTCGCCATACTTGTGGCCGGAAGTTAAATGAGAACAGACAAAACACATACGTGTTTGAAACAGAGACATGCTAACTGAAACAGAACCCTGAAAAACAAGAGACTCAAATTAGATTAAAGGCTATGATGATGATGAGAACAGTTGATTCAATAATAATAGATAGATAGATACCTTGTTACCCATATAGCCCATAAGCCCAACTCCAACAGGAGACACTTTCAGATAATTTATATGTCTCCTCAACCGTTTTCGAACCCAAACTGATATATATATTCCCACCATCTGCTTGCTGATAATACGCACGTACTTGGGACGTGAATCCGTTCCATCTCCATCATCAGCTTCACTTGATTCGTTTTCCATGGAAAATTCATCTTCATCCTCATCCTCATCCTCATCCTCCGAGTCGGAGACCTTTTCAACTGGCTTTTCCTTGGTGGCCACCATCCCCATCAGTGATAGGTCTCCAGAACTGTGATGCATTCTCATGGTTTGAGCTCCCAAGACTGGAAGATTTTCCTTCCAGACACAACTCACTCTTTCTGAAAGGCTGGAGACTCTTCTCAATTTTTTAAAACTGGAAGAGAGAACTTGAGGTGTTGCATCTAAAGAAAGCTCTGGCCAATCCAATCTTCTGTCACAATCAATACCATAAATTCTCTTGAATCGGAGGTTCTGCCCGATATTCATTATTTCATTAAATTTATGCTTGCTGGATTCGCTAAGATCATTAGTGACCAACGAATCTTCTGCAGCCTTGTTTAAAGCAGATTGGTCGAATTCATCGTCAAGAATATCAGCAGCAGCAGAAGAAGTTCTTAGTACTGGAGAAGGTGGGGCACTGAAGCATTTATGCTTTGTTTCAGGTTCACATGTTTTATTATTCAATGTTCTACGAATGATCGCTTCCCATTTTGCAATTGGCCTCCTCGTCTCGGCCCCAAACACATTCCCAGCATTTAAAGGGACCACCTCTTGGAATCTATATACAATATTCAATAACTATAACATCAAAAGAGGCAGTAAAACAGGACTTGCGACTGGGTTTTGTTTTTGGACGATTTAAGATTACAAATTCAGTACAAATTACTCACCCGATAATATACATGTCCGACGGTTCATTCATATCAAGCCAGTCATCAATTTCAAGATCTTCGTTAGGAAGTCTTCCAGCCACATTCCAAGTCCCGACAGTAACCCTGAAGCATGTTGCTCGAATTAATCAATAATTAAGTGATATTAAGACCCCATAATAAGTAAAGAACAGGACTTTTCCCAACTAACCTCACATCTTTTGTATTGATGTACTGAGCGCGCAAGGTCTCTGATTTTCCTCTCCTGTGTCTGAAAACATGTCCCTTAGAAGATTTTCTACCTGCACAAATAATAAATATGAAAGGTTAAATCTTCCGGTCACCACTTAAGATATATAAATATAGAGTGAGAGAGATTCTATATTGCCTGAAGTTTGATTTTCACATGTAGATTGGTTGCCTTGCATTCTCCTTGCATGATCCTCGTCCACTTGATTTCTTTTATCTTTAACAGAGTAAGCTGAATAATAATAATAAGCAAAGAGAAACCGATCAAGATAAAAGAGAGAGATAGAGAATCAAGAAACAAATTTGATTATAATTATTGATACATCTTACCGTCATCTTCGCTCTCTGTTTCAGTGTCGACTTCATCTTCACTAAAATCGTATACTTTTGGTTTGATATTCAGCCATTTTTTCATCATGAGGGATGGCCAAAACTGCTGCAGAACCAGTCAAAATCAAACACAAAGAATAGAAGAAGCTACATATTTTACTTGCGGATCATTGAAGCAAACAAATGGAAAGTAAGTACTGTATATAATAAAGCACAGTGAGCTGCTCACCTCGGACCGCTTTCCTCCTTTCCTAGTTCTCATTTTTCTTAGAACAAACTCGTTAAGATGTGAAATAAGGAAGTCAGAATTATAAAGAGAGTTATAACAAACTTGTCAAAGGCTTTCACTAAGCTTCGTGAAGACTAAATACTGCAATGAAGTTCGTGACAGAAAAGGTTTGTCCTGAGACAAAATATGAAGGACAAAAAAGTAATGGTCACCTTCACTAGTCATTCACAGCCTCTCAAATGAAATATATATATACAGTCCATGGTCTTCTTAGAGCATGTCCCTTTCGTGTAGAAAATCAAAGGCACGATGATATTGTTGAAAATTAATTTATTTAGGCACAAGTATTAATTAAAAAGATCAATGCAAATTGGCAATGTCATTTTCTTCTTCGACAAATCATTATTAAATTTGATTATTGCCACCTCCACACCTTTCAATGAAGTATTGGGTTGCTATCAATAGTTCCCATAAAGGGAAGAAAAAAAAAACAATTCCTTGAGTCACAGCTAATGTCAAACAATTGCAAGTTGAACGATCCAGATATCAGATTTCAAATATTACATTTACCTAATGATTAATCATTGACACCCCCAGCTGGCCAGTTTCACTGAAAAGAAAAAAGATTAGGTTGTTTTCCTCCGTGAAAAGGATGAATTAAAAAAGCATTAATTAGAACTACCAAAAAAAAGACATGGACTAGCATGCACATTTTCTTTTATAATATAATATAGAATGCATATGTTGATAGGTATACATATTAAAATAGTAAAAGCATAAAAAATCCAAACAATTGGAAAGAAAAGGAAAGGACCCATAGGACATTAAAGAACTAGATATGTTGAAAACCCCAGATTTGGCACCACAATATATTAACAAGAAAGCTTAAGTCAATTGTATAAGTTCAGGCGCCTACTTGCATCAGCAGATATTTGATTATTCACAAGACGGTATACCTAACCAGTAATATATTTACACAGAATCATCTAGAGACAGAATAGAGGTTTTACAATATGATGGGACATGAAATGACAACAGGCAAGAAGAGAGCATGCATGGGGGTCCAGAGCACTATACGTGGATGCAGTTAAGCAAAATATAGTTTCCTTTTTTTTTTATCTTTTTATTTTTTGGGGGGTGAAACAAATTCAAGGGATATGTCATTCTAGGTTGATTTTGGGGATGGCGTTGAATTACAGCCACATAAATAGAATAAGAATATAGAATGCTACTCAACATTTTAAGATGATAGAATTTCCCAACTTGATCCTATTATTGTAACTTGTAAGATCCATCTGATCTAATAGCTAAAGCCTAGCTAGTGGAGAGACATAAAATAGCATTATTGCTTTCTTAGAAGGGGAGGGGGGATATGAGTAAAGATATTTAAAGAGTTTTCAAGATGACTATGACACAAAGATTAAAATAAGAATCTCAATTCACACCTAAGACTTGGTAGAAGTGTTCAAATCATATACTCTACTTTCAAATATATCATATATTGACCATCAATTTGAAAAACCACTCATTTCATACGTTTTACTTGTTTTACTTTTCCATCCAAGACGCGATGAACAACAAGAGACGAAAAATCAACACAGTGAAGACATAATTAATGATTGAATGAATGACTTGAAGTACTTATTCTAACATATATATGCTTTAAGCAAAAAATAAATTCTAACAAATATTCCATTGTTTGGTGGTAAGATATATGCCATTTAAAAGTAGAGAGTACTTGAGCCCTTCTGCCAAGAATCTCCCTCTTCTTTTGAGCCAATAATAGTATAGTAGTTGTAAGACTTTTAAGTGAATTACAAAAATAAAGTCTCTATCACGATTCACTGCACACGGAAATATCAAATATGGAATGCTAATTTGAAAATTCTATAGAGAGAGAAAATGTGGTACCCATCCGTGTCCTGCCAACTTTTTCAAGGTGGCTACGGCATGATTAGGAAAAGGAATAACTAGACGAGAACTAAAAGCAATGGTGCAGGACAGCTGAGTCGCATGTTGTGCTTCATGGTCCATAGTACTTTGTACTTGGTAAACCTGGCTCTTCTAGAATCACTTCTTCCAACAAAATCATCTTTTATTAGATGATATTTATTTTAATTTATTATGAGAAAATTAATAGGTTATTCGTTAGTTATTTTTTTTTTAAAATAAAATCAATCCCAAACAAATTGACTATCGACTTAATAAACCAACCCGACCAATCCAACATATGTTTTGCTTGGATCACATTCACTTAGAGACTATCATTCTCCTTAAAAAACCGTCAACACAATTTAGACAAGAGTGATACGTTGAAGGTCATAATATCTCGATACTCTTCTTAATTTAATTCCACCAAACTAAGTCATTAACACAGAGTCCTAAAAGCTCTAGAAAAAAAATCATCATGAATATTTCAATCTGAGAAGCCAAGTTTAGAGATAATAATGTCAACTATTACCTTTTTGTTGTTGTTGTAATGTTACTACTAGTGATTAGATATGATTTTAATTAAATTTGATATACATCAACATTCATATTTAATTGTATTTATACTCAATTATAATTACTATTTCCGATCAATGAATACTAAAACATAAAAAGTATACACCACTTGCAGTTATTTTATTCCATCATAAGAAAATAATATTATCCTAAAATGTTATGCCTTTTCAATATACCCCCTCAATTGGTAGCCTGTACAATTTCATACTAATATATTTCAATATAAGATGGCTGGCAGTCAACATCGAGGAGACAGAGACAACGCAAACATAAACTAGCGCTGACTCCAGTTGAGGTCCAAATTAAATGTGAACCCAGAGAGGGGAAGGAAACTAAAAGAAAATAATTACTTCTATTTATTATTTTATATAAGATATTTATTTTTTTTGGTAGCCGAAATTCTAATCCAATCGATGCTCATTGGACAGCTATACAACCAAAGTTTTATGGTTGGAATTGGAATTTGTGCTAAAGACTAAACAGTCCAAAACGATTTTTTTCTATACTAGGTGGTGTTTGTTTTGGTAGATGATTTTAACATAAATTTTGTGAGAATGACTTTAAAAAATAAGAGAAAATTAAAATATTGCATGTTATATCAATAATTCATTTTATCATTTGTTTTTCTCTTTTCAATTTTCCCTTCTAAATAGTATCATTTTGTATCAAATACAAAACCATCAAATCTAAAACCCAAAACAAACAAGATTGTGCTTAAAATTCATTAGGATTTCAAACAATCCCTCTTTTGGTCCTCAAATTGCCCCCATTAAACCAACCATATAGTCACATTTATTTTTGCACATTAATTTTAATTATATTAAATTAAAATTCAGACACAATGATAAATTTTAAACTATATAACACTAATTTGCTTTGCTAAGAATCCTATAGTTGTTCAGATATGAGATAGAGTGAATATTGTATGATAATATATATTTAAATTTCTCTTTATTATACCATATATAGGATTTACAGGAAATTGTCATTAACATAGCTGTATAGTGATATTTAGCAAGTGGCCTCAAAGATATTTTGTAAGCCTTACGATAACATAAAGAAATGCAACATAAACTCTCATTTATTGATCTTTGAGAAAATTATCGCATTCCTATTAAATAGGCAGATTTATATACCTAAGCAATTTTGTAAGTATCACCAAATACACATTTAGCAAGTGGCCTCTAAGATTTTAATAATTTTATTTACACCTTTTGTCAGTGTATATTTTGTCATTGTTTTTCAAGCCAACTTAGCATCTTGTTGAGGCAATTCATAGTAGATATTTTTTGTTGGTGAGTCACCACTAATTTTAGCAGGAGACTCGGCTGAAATAAACAATTGATAGAGATTCAAACTTTTTATTTGGCTGGTCATCTAAAACCACTGAAGAATATATGCCAAATACAATTTTTTTTATACAAGTTAGTAGGTTAGAGATTCTCAAGTATATTCTATTTGAGCATCATATTAGTTATATTAAAAAGATGTTTGAGTTTGTGGCTGGGTTGATTCCAAAAAAATGCATTGGCCAAATGTTTGGGCGGCCAACAAGAATACTTTTGAATCCTTGGATCATTTTACCCTTCCTGTATATAGTTTGGAAAGAAAATAAAGGTTTCATTTATTTTAGACAATGAACACAATGATGATTGTGTTTATGAGATTTGAAATTATTTGGATAATCTCAGATAAGACTTGCCAAATAAGGCCGATCTAGTTCAAACTAACTCTATCCGTTTTCTTTGTTGAATTTTGCGATACTAGCTAGAGAAGCGGAGTTCTTTTAACGTTCACGCCTCTTTCATATATCAAGTTTTAGCTAGGAACGTGAAACTTTAGTTGACACTTTAATTAAATGCCTCTAACAAGTTTTTTCCGTTTTTAATATAGATGATATAGGTAGGTATGGGTAGTGTATTCTGAGAATCTATGAATAATTGAAGTATGTGGTTTTCATTCAATGTGTGTTTTTATCCTATATATTATTTTGAGCCTTTGGATAAGATAGTAAAAAGGTGGTTGACACTTTAATTAGGTTTTCCATGTCTACACATATAGGGATATAGGGATTTCTTTTATTCTGTCACTCTTTTGTTGTTTCTGATCATGCTTTTAGTTTAATAACTTTTACTGTATTCAATTGACAATGAAGTAACTTCAAGGGCAGGGAATCAGGGACTGGAAATATTTGTGTTTGATAAGCTCAAAAGGAGCTTTTTGGATTCCCTTCAATTTGACTTTGATTTACCTTTTCTTTCTTATTTGTTTTTTACTTTTACATAATAGTGTTTTGATTTGAATCTAGAAAGTCATTATTATAGATGATGTTGAGATATGAGAATGTTAAGTTTAATTTTGAAAATTAAATATACCAACACCAAACTAGGGTTATATTGACTTGTAATACCTATGTAACTAACTCACTAGGGTAACTCAATTGAAAAGAGTATTAGATTGCCCCAAATTGAAGTGAGGATCATTAATGTGTCGAAAAAAGAACGAGAAAAGAAAGTAATACCTGTGTAACTTTTGCTAATTCCAAATGACGCAGTCTGGAGATATTGCTTAATCCTCCTGCATCCAGAGATTAGAGATCGTAAAATAGTAAGATTAACCAATAATAGCTAGTAGTTAGTTTAATAATTAAGTTTTATGTATAATCAGGTACTCATAGGTCATGTTTTCATGCTGATTAACCAATTTAACAAAGAAACATGAAATATTTCAGAAGGATTTGTTAATATTATCTTGAAACAAGTCTTGACCTAACAATTATTGACCTGATCAGCGCTATAGATTATTAGTTAATGACTGTAGATCATTGAAGTTTGCATCATTGTTTATTCAATCCATATGAGTGCAATATAGATGAAGGAAGATTTCCTTTTTGGTACAACTATTATGAGGGATAAAACAAGAATTATAAAAATAAGAAAAGTGATTAGACAATAGCTAAAAGCAAAAGCAAATGCAAAATGATATGATCCGTCGCAGTCAGATTAAAGAAAAATACATAAGAGGAACCTACATGAATTGATATAATCAGGCCAATTAAGAACAGAACAGAACAAAACAAAGGAAAACGAAATTTCCTTGTGAATTTCTCTTATGTTGGACCACATCTAATGAGTGCGAGCAAAGTGCCAAACTCTATTCATTTTGCACACGCATACTCACACGATATGCAGATGTTGACATTAATAATGCAAGTAGTAGATTCAAGTGACAGCGATGAACATCAACAAGATACAGTTAAAGTCGGGATAATCAAAATGGCGAAAATGAAATCCACTAACCGACGCCGGTGCGGACAGTAGGATAATCCTTCCTTCTTTCTCTTTCAATTCCTCTTTCAATTTCTCTCCTCGCGCTCGAAAGAAGCACAATTGGGAGGAATTCGCCGGTTCCAGCCATGACTGCCGATTGAATTGTATTCTCCGAGAACTTACCTTCTATCTTTCCCGCCTTTATTTTATCGGGTGAAATTACTTATTTAGGGTGGTGGAAATAGTGAAGTTATCCTTTAACTTTATCTTAAAGATCTATATTACCATGAAACCATGCAGTAAATTTATGTATTTTTAATTTATTTATTTGTATATTAATATCAACTATATTATATACATGACATAATTGGTTGAGTTAGTCAATAAATTCATTTTTTACATTTTTATATCTGAATTTGAATATAAGTTACACAATTTTTTTTTTAAATGTTTCGAATGGAAATACTCGGACTCATGATTATGAAGACCTGAGTTATGTAATCAAATATGTGTTTTTCACATAAATCTAAATTGGGTGAAGTTATAATATAAGTTTAATCAAATTTTAAATATCTTTATATATAATTTAATTTGAAATTGTTCGTGATATATTTACTTTTGTTTAAAATAGTTAAAATTCTTTCAAATAATAAAAAAATAAAGAACTTATATGATTCGTAAGAAAATTCTTATTCTATGGTTGGAATTTGAACTATTTGATAATTAATTTAAAACTATTGATCATTTAAGATTTCAACTAAGTAAGTTGTGTTTCTTGATTTGGATTAAAACTTATTTTTTACTAATTACACATTTCGTCTTCAAACCAAATTACTTAATCTAAATCATCCAAACCACACAAATCAAATCCAATTCAATTATGTTTCTCTATTGGCCCTTCATCCAGTTCCATTATGTTTTCTCTATTGCCCTTTCATCCAGTTGCATTATGTTTGTCTCTTGGCTCTTCATCCAGTTGCAATTCTTTTGGTTTTCATTACTCCAAATCTGATGGAATTCAGCCCCACTTACCGGGAGATAGAAAAAGTTGCTTAAAATAATGAATGGTTAATTCATTATACATCACTTAATTGGGACAATAGAGGACCAGTAACACACTAGCTAACAAAGAACTAACTCAACTAGGCCAAATTGCAAGTAGTGTATTATTATTATTATATAATAATAGCCGTCATTTTGTTATCTGCAATAAATCCAACCCAACCGAGAGCAAAAACACAGACAGATAAAACAAGAAGGTGAAGACAAGAAAGAAGTATGATTGGTTTGAATCTATCTTGAAATGGACAAATATCACCCATATCATTTTGAACTCATCACATTATAGACATGACTGTCTTAATAAGGAAGGTGCCCAACAGCTGTTCCAACTGCCCCTTCTCCTAACCTCCATCCTGTTGACTTTACTCATTTAAAAGGGACCACTATATTATTATCATCAGTCGAGTAGAAACAAAGCAAATCATACCAGGAGCATTCTGCTATTGTTCTTTTTATTTAAGAATCACAAATTGTTCAAGAATGTTTGGTTAAAACAAAACAGAAGCCAGTCAATGGCACTAATTAAATCATGGTTAACTTCAACTGTGCAAATCATATTCCAACCTCGACCCATACAAATTACAAATCCTAAGATCAAATCCATGTACTAAAACCATCAAAATGCACTGGGGCACCTTTTTAGATGCGTTGGCCGAGGAGGAAACTAGCTAGAAGTGGCAAAATAAAACTCAATTGAATGTTTTGTACAACAGAAACATACTTAGTTTATCTGCTCAACATCAAAGTATCTCACACCAGTCAATGAAAACAAAAAAATCGACCCCAAACTCAATTTTTAGCACAAACCCACCAAGATTATTCCCCCGGTTATTACATGATGGTGCAACGCTTCTCCTCTGCCGGTGGCTGTCCTCCTGCAGCTTGCTGGGTCCTGTTTGGATCCGCTGGGTTGTATGTGAACTCCGAAGTGTCCAGACCATACTGGTTTCCACAAGAATAAAAACTTAATGCAATGACTCAAATACTAAACATTTATTTGTACTGAAAACAGACGTCATTGTACCTTTTCTCTCATACGTGCACTCCAAGCATCGTTTCTGCTTGGACGTTGATCAAGGCTAGCAGTAACAGGTACTCCGGTGACTGGAGCTGGCTGCCTGTTAACCAAAGGCTGGCGGATTTGTTGCCTGGGTCCACCGATGTATTCATCGTCACTGTCATACTCAGCTGGTCTGTTTGCTGCTCTTACTATAAGGGCCAAGATGAATAGAAGAGCCTGCAATCACGTATATTATTAAAATATCTCACTTACCTCAAAAATAACAAATCCATCCAATTTGGAAACTTATCTTATCAGCTTACCTCAAAAATAACAAAACCAAGAGCAACCCACTTGATAATTTCCCAGTTGTCATCTAGAAAGCCATATATCTCATCAAAATCTCCAGTTTTATCAGTTGGTATTACCTGAAGAAAGACAGCAAATGTTACACAATCAGTAAAGGTGAAAGGAACTACTAATCTTAAGGAGAAGAACAAAACCACGCACATCTTTCCAGCTCTCATCGAAAAATATGAAGGCTGCACATCCCAGTTGAACCAAGATAAGCAAGATAATCAACATCGCATACTGTCTTCCATCAAGGATTACACAAAATTGTATAAAGACCAAAACAAGCTCAATGTCCATCATAATTGAGTTTTATGTAAGCAAGTGGGGAGGAAGATTCATGGATTAATGAATTGCAGCATGATGAAACTTATCATCCTTATCACAAACAAGGAGTTAGAGAAATAAATAGAAACTAGTATGAAAGTACTAAATATAAATGATGACGATGAACACAAACGGCTATATTTTGACATAGCAGAATGGATCACTGTGTCACCGTTAAGTTAATAAATATATCAAAGTGGTCTAAAGCAGTATTCGCTGCTGATTTAGGATACACATGTTAGGCAGCATCCATTCCTTGTTGCAGCTCCAATACAACCAAAACAAGATACTACAAACAGAACGCCGCCAACACCAATGAATACATATATGAACCTGCAAAAACATGAAATGAACATGGCATCACTTGATTGCCCGAAAAACTTATTCTCATGATCTTGGTTATATAAAAGCAAAATGTCATCACCAAAAGACACTTGAAAGATATCTGAATCTTAACAAGTTACTCATATCATCATAAATATTTCATTTTACCAATACTAGGAACAATGCATACGATTTGCCAGGGGGATCTTGTGGCAATACACCCCTATACAAGGAACCATAAGCACTTGGAACATTAAAACTCTGATAAGGAAACCAGTGGACGATGCAAACATCAAAATTTATTTATTTTTCTCTTTTCTTTCTTTCCACTTGATTCTGTTGCTCTATCTTGTTTCCTTAACTATGCATGGAATTTTAAGTCTACCACTGTTTGATAGAATTGTGTTTTTTCTAAATATTTGCTTCATTCTCGTTCAAGAAAACTCAATGCCTATCTATCATAAAGCACAATAAACTTCTAGGTTAGTCATAGTCCACATATAACTTTGATCAATTTGTGTGAAATCAAAATTTTCTTCTTTGTTTCTGTATAATTTTCTTCATACGAACTAGTTCTTCAATTAATCTTGAAAAGTGAAGAGAACATATAATTTCAGTAAAAATTGTGTTACTTTACCAAGCCTTTGGCAGGTTATCAAGAAAGCTGCTTGACAGAGACATCGTAATGAGCATTGGTCGACCAAACTGTATCATATCATTGCTGGAAGGTGGTTGTGAAGAATCATCAGCCGATGACTTGTTGTACATGACAAACAAGAAGACCCCATAACCCACCATAGCCAGACCCAAAAGAGTGAGCAAGAAGTTTAATAGTTTCAACAAACATTCCAAACACCCTTTACACGCCATCTTTCAAAATCCCAGAAATCAACTGATATATCCTCTGCTTCACCAAAACCTTAATTTTTACAAGCTGAAAAGTATTGGAAAAATGTAGAAAGAAAAAAATAAAAAAGTTAAAAAGGACGGCAATTGAATATTCTCCACTGATCGGACATCCTTATTTCGATTAAATCAATCGGAAACCATTTACACATATTTCATCGCGGAATCTAACAAAACCCGGTCAATCGATACAAAAACAATTAATCTAAAATCCTATGATATCCAAATTCCTCAATTGAAACATCGATGAAGATAAATCTATGTCGCGAGAAGGAAATCAATAGAAATTGTTTAAGAACGACACACGGAGATCACCATTTTCAGCAGAAATACATCATATCATATCATATCGAATCAATTCATAAGCATAAAATCGAAGAACTTACTCGTATAAGGAAGCGGCGATCTCAATTTTTCACAGATGCGAGGCAGAACGCTTCGCAACGGAAAGAGACATGGGGAAGAAATACGTCTATGCTTTCGTTCTGTGTTTATCTCGCCAGCTGGAAGATTGATTTTTTTTTTTTTTATTTTTTTTTTTGCCAACCCAAATTATATTTCAACTTTGCCCTTGGGGACCTATCATACAAAACATGCCCCTGATCTTTCTAAATAATGTCAATTTCGTTCTCCAGTTCCAAAAGGAAGCATAACAGTTATTGATTTGAAAATTTGAATGAAATTAACAATAAATAGGGGTGTTTTATGACTCAGATAACATAGTTGGAGGATTGATTTTCGATTATATTTGCCGCGCTGAAACATACTTTTTGAGAGCAGAGTTGTCGCCGTCCACGATTCGTTGTCGTTACTTCGGTCTCTCTCTAGCTTTTGTTAATTTGTCTGTGTCTTGTTTGGTTGATATTTTTTTAATATATTTATTTAGAGAGAGAAAAATAATAATAACCTTAATAAATATAACAAAACATCATTATCCACACAATCTAATTTCATTCTGAACAGTGCAGAAGTATAATTGAGTTGTTTAATATAATTTTCAAATTATGTGTTTCAAATTTGGTATAGAAAACTCCTATTTGTACAAATTTATTCACATAAAAATATTATAGTCAAGAAGTCCTTCCAAACCGACCTTTATAAACAAATACCTTCATTTAATTCTTTATAAAACTTTAGGCAGGTTGTTTAATAAATTATATATTATACAGATTTTTAGGTTGTTTAATTGTATTGCTAAAATGTTTAATGATGAATAATGATTTTGAATATTTGTAAATATTAATTCTATAGATAATATATTATGTTTTTCTTAGAGATGTTTGCATATGAGAGTCAGTCTCATCTAATAGGGGATAGGAATTGATGAGATTCCAAATAACTTGAACTGGTATGATGATAGAGTTTTTTATAATTAAGATAAATTATTAAAATATTTATTTAAAATTTAATAAAAATTAAAATTAAGAATATTTAAATTGATAAATTAAATAATTTGGTGATTAAAATTATAATAATATGATGAAAACATATTTTTTTTTAAACACTCGAGATCAATCAGAGTTCTTATTTTGTGATAGAAAGTAATAAATATTCAAATAAGGTGGTTATTGATTGAGAATAATTAGATATAAAGGCAATGGGTCATATTAATGTTAATATGAGACCTGAGAGAAAGAATAGGTGTGGAAAGTAGACAATCACATTTATTTACGTGTGGACAAAGAATTAATCATATAAATTTCAAATAGTCAACCCAAATTTAAAATTCATAAGATTTGAAATTTAAATATTTTCCAGATTGATATTAGGTATGAAATAGTTATAATATAAAATTCAATAATACATAGTTATATATCATACCTCACGCATGACTTATAATATATTGATTTGGCATGGGACGGCAAATCCGTTTAGCTCAGATATATTAATTATTATTATTTTTTTAACTTGAAATAGAGTAAATTTAGTCTCATAATATATAGTTGTAAAGTTAAAGAAAAAGAAGCTGAATTGTGTCACTTTAATTTTTAATGAGTGATGGCACGCGAGATGTGTCGGATAGTGGTCACGTGGGGGTGATAATGTGGGTCATCTTATAACATTATTATTAAAATTTATAAACAACCGACCGAACCCCACACACAAGAAGAGTTGTTGTTGGTTAAGAATTAAGATGATAAAAATCCTAAGAGGAGGAAAATGGAAAGAGAACAACAACAAAGACAGGTCCACCTCGTTCAAACTTCAAATATATCTAGCCAAATTAATAAATGTCAAATACAAACAAATAATTAAGAAACACCCATTTTAATGGTTTTATTATTTCTCTCACACACACACACAATCATTCAGCCAAACACTTTCCTTTTGTCACCGTTTTAGGATTTTGAGCAAGGACTTGATTGGATTCTTATAAATCAAACCCAATTTTTTAATACCTGATTTCAATTATAATGGACCAATGGACATTTTCTTATTTTTTAGCCTAATAAATGCCCGGCCCATCAGCTATTCCAATTAGTTTCCATTGGACAATCAAATTGTGAGTCATTTAATAAATATGATCTAATTTATATGAATTTTTGATAATTTTTTTTAATATTATATAAAATATTAATTTAGATTAGATAATGTACTGGATTATATTTAATTTATATTAATATATTCAATAATATTTGTTCCCAAAACTAACTCAACTCCAATAGAAAAAATTATCAGATCATAAAAAAAACAAAATTCATGAAATTGCAAGTTAACATTTTAAAGCTCATGAAAATTAATAAAATTAGTTTCATTAAGAGAAATTAAATTCTCCCCCATTTTTTTGGTAAATTAAAATAATATTATATATGTAATATATATATTTATTTTAAACACATAAATTATAACTTTACTTTATATATATATATATATATATATATTAATATTGTGTTAAAAATAAATATCATTAAATGTCTAGAAATAAATAAAAAATCAAAATAGTTTAGATTAAAATAACTAAATCACAAATGAAATACAAATAAATGGATTAACCAAATAACATGCTATGGTCAAGAAATTCAAAACAACTTTTTATTTACCACAATTTTTTTCAAATAATCATAGAACATTATATGTTAATAAAACCAAACTTATTTTGAATATAGACTGTAATATCAAACAAAAGAGATTGAGAGAAGAAGAGGAAACAAAAATTTAAAGGACGATCCCAATCCTAAAGAAAACAAATAATCTACTAGTCAATTTAGGACAAATTTTTTTTATGATATTGATTAACGAAACCAACAGAGAATAAATATGGAAAACTGAATACAATGTTTATTTAATTAAAGTAGTTTAAAGTTTTCTTCTTCTTATTATTTTTTTTGTCTCATTGTAAAATATGTTTTTTTAAGTTGTTTTAAGAAATTTACAATTTTTTTATAATTTTTTTTATTAAGAGTGAAGTATTAATATTAATTGTATTTTATAGTATACAATATATATGATATATCCGTCAAAATTGAAATATCTAAGGTCGTGAATAGAGAAATCAGTTCTTCACAAAAGGTATCTCGAAGCCGGCCATAAATTGTTTGTTTGAATTACTAGAATGCGATGAAGATCAATCAGGGAGGGTTAAAAGGGTGTATAATCATATGAATGTTTGTGGTTATGATCCTGATCAGTACATCATGTACATGAGCAATAGAGTATTGCTTATGCATGTGAAATGCGGGATGATGATTGATGCACGCAACCTGTTCGATGAAATGCCTGTTAAGAATCTAGTTTCATGGAACACGATTATAGGAGGGCTAGTTGATCCAGGAAACTACATCTGTTCATAACAATGTGGCATGATTTATCTGAAGCCAGTGCTCACACTTTCGCCACAATGATCAAAGCATCTACCGGAATTGGAATCATTTCCATCGGAAAAACCGGGAGTATCAAAGACGCTCGATGCGTCTTCAACGAGCTACAAGAAAAAACGGCGGTCAGCTGGAATTCGATCATTGTGGGCTACGCTCTTCACGGCTATAGCGAGGAGGCATTGGAAATGTACTACGAAATGAGGGATTCCGGCGCTAAAATGGACTATTTCACGTTCTCGATAATCATAAGAGTTTGCACTAGGTTAGCCTCGTTAGAGCACGCAAGACAAGCTCATGCATGTCTCGTTCGACACGGTCGCGGGCGCATTGCTCGTAAATTTCTATAGCAAATGGGGAAGAATCGAAGACGCTAGGAACGTGTTTGAGAAAATACCACGAAAGAATGTGATATCGTGGAACGCGTTATTCGCCGGTTATGGTAATCTTATAGTCACATTCTTAGCCACTGGTGCATAGACTTGATGAAAATCAATTCCATCATTTTGATTATAACCCTTTGCAACTAATCTGGCTTATATTTATTAACAGTTCCATCAACATTTAACTTTGTTTTATAGATCCATCTACAACCAATGGCCTTTTTACCATTTGGTAAATTAGTCAAAGTCCATGTTTGATTTTTATATAGAGCAGTTAACTCTTCATTCATTGTTTTTACCCATTCTGGGTTTAAAACAGCTTGTTTATAAGTTGTTGGTTCAGAAAATGATCAATATTTCCAAGAAAATCAGTATACTCAATATCTTTACAAGTTGAAACAAACGGATAAGAAGGTGGTAAGAAAATCCTTTTTTGTTTAACATTTGTTTCAACTTGATTTGCTACATAATCTTTCATCCAAACACGTGGATTAGTGCATCTAGAACTTCTTTTAGAAGTATCATTATTTGTTTCTTTTTGAACATTTAAAGGTATACTTTCATGTTCAGAATTTTCAGAATGATCATTAGATTCTAGATTAACAAGATTATGCTGTAAATCATGTTCATAATTTTCTATTTGAACATTAGATTCTAGATTAATATGATTATGTTGTAAATCACACTCTGGAATATAATGTTCATCAAATTTAAGGTCATGATGATCTAAATCTAGATTATCATGATTTGTAAAATTCTTCATCAAAGAAACAAGGTACATTATGTAACTTATCACCTTTTACAATATTTTCATCATGCTCAACCTTTTTTGAAAAAGGAAAAATGTTTTCATGAAATATATAATATCTCTAGAAACATAAACATTACCTTCATCAATGTCATAAACTGTATTACCTTTTTTATTTAAAGGATAACCAATGAAAACACATTTATTAGCTCTATTTGAGAATTTTGACTTGTTTGGAAAAACATTTGCAGCATAGCATAGACAACCAAATACTCTAAAAGAATCATAATCTGGTTTCTTTCCACTCAAAATCTCAATTGGTGTTTTTCCATTCAAAATGTTTGTAGAAATTCTGTTAATAATATAAGTTGCTGTCAATAACGAAAAAGACCAAAATTTAGGTTTTAAAATTAGAATCTATCATTAAAGATCTTGCAACCTGGATCAAATGTTTGTGTTTTCTTTCTATAACACCATTTTGTTGTGGTGAGTAAGCACATGTTGTTTGATGAATAATTCCTAAAAAATTAAATAATCCTGAACATCTTTCATTTATAAATTCAGTTCCATTATCTGATCGAATAGTTTTGATACTAATGTTAAATTGATTTTTTATCATTTAAAAAAAATATTGAAGTTTATCAAACACAAACACTTTATTAGAGTTTAGAAAGATCATGTACACCTAGAAAAGTCATCAATAATTGTAAGCATATAAAGTATGTTCAAAATAGACTGTTCTCGATATGGTCCTCATAAATCAACATGAATAAGTTCAAAAATAGTTTGTGTTTTAGATTCACTTCTTGTAAACGGTAATCTTTGCATTTTTGCAAGTGGACAAGTATTACAATGAAATTTTTTATTCAAACAACCTGGAAATGCAAGTTTGATAACATCATAAGAAGGATGTCCTAATCGTTTATGAATCAACATAGAATCAACAACATTATTAGAGGAAATGTTACCAACAGAATCATCATCATTACAAGAAAACAAACTATTCTCAGTGAAATACAAATTTTCACTCCTTTTTCCCATAATCACCTTGAACCTTTTCTTACGGTCCTGCAAATAACACACAAATTCTGAAAAAACACATTCCGTTTTGTTTTCTTTGACTAATTTAGAAACTGTAATTAAAGAATATTTAAAACAAGATGCATACAATACATCTTTAAGTTTTCAATCCATTAGATACTTCTACAGTTCCTATATCAGTTATATTCCTACAAGATCCATCAGCTAAGTACATAATCTTAGACTTTTCTAACTTCTTCAAATTAATAAACATATTTTTGTTATTACAAATATGACATGATGCTCCTGAATCAATAAGCCATTTATCTGTCATAATAATTTGTTCATTAATGCTAAAACTATAATCAAACAGATTAAATGAAAACAGATTTGATAAAGAATACTTACCTACAGAGGAAGTAGAGCCACCTCCTTTAGTCTTAATGTCCCTCATATTCTTATCAGGAACGTCTTCAAGATCAGCTGCAGCATGTGCATTCCCGTTTTGATATACATTCTTCTTCTTTCCATGATTATCCCTTGGTTGTTTCCACCAATCCGGATATCCTATCAGCTTAAAGCATCCTTCCTTAATATGTCCCTTTCCTCCACAATGAGAACAAACAGATTTATTTTTGTCAACATTTTGACTTCCCTTCTTTGTAAAATCTTCTTTCTTCTTGATATGGTCTTTTCTGTCTAGATTTTTTTTCAATATTTTGTAACATAGTGAATGATTTGTACACATCTGGCCATGGATCTTGCATGAGGATCTGATCCTTTACATACTCATACCTCTTATCGAGGCCCATCAAGAATTGCAACAGTTTCAGTTCTTCATCGTCCTGAAGCATCTCAGCCTCAAGAAAACATCCATCACAGTCGATTCGAACTCCCTTACACATGCATCTTCGAAGTGGTTTCAGCCCTAACATTTCATCCCAAAACAACCTGACCTTTAATAATATTCCTCCAGATCTAAATCGTCTTGCTGAACAAAACTGATATCTCTTTGTAATCCATACATTCTTGGTCCGTTATTACCTTCATATCGAGATTGAACTTCTAACCACAAATCGTGACTAGTTTTCTTTGACTGAAACCTTCTTCTAATTTTTGGCTCTATCGTGTTCATTATCCAAGCTTTAACCAGAGCATCAACAATACTCCATTGATCATGTTCATCACTTTCTTTTTGTTGAGGATATGATCCATCGATGAAATCGCTTTTGATCTTCGCTTGAAATGCTAGACGAACACTCAAACTCCAGCCAAAGTATGTGTCTCTTCCAGTAAGAACTGCAGAAGTGATATTCATCCCTAGATGATCCGCTGCATGAATAACTAACAGATCGTTGTTGTATTTTCTCTTAACTGGAACAATACATGTTATTGGTATTTGACTCTCGATCGTCATAGGCTTAGCGATCAGAGCCGAGACTCGCACTAGAGTTTGACTAAGGCTAGGGTTATTGCTAGATAGTATCATATGATCAGACAAACCTAACGGTCCTTCTCGAATCATGATAAGTTTCTTTTTTCAACGATCTGGCTCTGATACCATGTGCAAATTTAGCGGATAACTTGATTTGTGAATTGAGAGAGAGCGCAAAGGAACCTTGAGAGAAAAATAAAATCGATAAGGTTTTTTAACCATTCATTCATCTTATATAGTGTTTTAACTTTCATAATAACAAAATAACTGTTTTTAACAAATAATAAAACTACTAAAAACAAATTAACAAACTAATAACAATTACATTTTTACGGCTCATAAATAATTTAATTTATTATTTCTTCAAGTTTTATCGGCTTGTAGCTACTCAGGGTTATCAAAACTCGGATGGGAGATCTTTGAATCGATGGCCGAATTCCACAGAGTCAAGCCTCGCCCAATGCACTACCCGTGTATGATCGAGCTCTTAGGCCGAGAAGGGTTTCTCGAGGAGGCTTTCGATTTCATATCGGAAGTCCCATTTAGTCCAACCGTGAACATGCATGTGGGCGGCTTTGTTGACGTCTTGTAGATTGAAGAAAGATATGGTTATGGGGAAAATAGTAGTTGAGAAGATATATGGCATTGAACCGGAGAAGCTTGGAAACTACGTGGTGCTCTTGATCATATACAATAGTCTCGGCTTGCTAAGGAAAACTGCATGATGTGATGAAGAAGTTGAAACGAAAGGGTATCGAGATGCATCGTGCAAGTACCTGGATTGAAGTGAAGAAAGAGCAATTCAGGAGACAAGTCTCATTATCATAAGAAGGAGATATATGAGAAAGTTGAAGAGTTGGTTTCGATGATAGCCAAAAAAATGCGATTATGTTGGGGAGAATACTTTTTTGCTCACTAACTGGATGTGGATGAGAATGAGGAAAAATGATGTTTTATCATAGCGAGAAACTAGCTATTGGTTTTGGGTTGATCAACACGGGTAAGGCAACCGCATTGCAGTTGGTGCAAAGTCATCGGATTTGTGTGTGTTGGGTATTGGTTGGCCCAACATTGTGGCCCAATCTCTAGTAACCCGCTTATTGGGCTTGACCTAATAATATAAATAGATACTACTCTCTTGGTGGGAGGTAGAGGTCAAATTCCTTTGTGGTGTTTGGATGCTAGTGAGAGGGTTGCCTCCTTTGTGTGAGATAGTGGTGCAACGGAATCGATAAACAAGAGGACTGAGCCAAACTTCAATCGCATTCACACCCAACAGTGGTATCAGAGCTAGGGTTTAGGGTTTGTAATTGAAGTTTGAGATTAGGTTGGAGGATATAAGTTATCTTCACCAGTAAGCGCAGATCTGTCCTCTGTTCCTTCTTTAATCCTCTTGTCGCTGCCGCCTCTGGATAACAAGTCGTTGTTGTCTTGTTCAACCGTTGTCGGTGTCGCGTTTGTCGCGACCGTTGAGAATCAAAGCCGCCGCCGTGCCGCTGTCGTGCCGCTACCGTGCCGCTTCCGTGCCGCTTCCGTGCCGCTACCGTGCCGCTGTCGTGCCGCTGCCGTGCCGTTGTCGTGCCGCTGCCGTGCCGCTATCGTGCCGCTGTCGTGCCGCTACCGTGCCGCTGCTGAGAAGACGAAGCAGCAAATCCCCGAGCGGGGTGGGTAAGTCGAAACTTTCTTTAAGTTTCGCAAGGTATCATAGCTTGAACCCTCCTATTAAATTCTGCCAATTGATTGTTGATTGCTTTTAATTTGTTTGATAGCATGTCTGGTGTTAATCAATATGGTATGGTTCCGTTTGACGGAAAAACTGATTTTAGCATTTGGAAACAAAAAATGAAATGTGTTTTGATTCAGAAAAAATGTTTTAAAGCTGTTAGTCAGGTTTATGCTGTTACTGATACCGTTGAGAAAAATAGTGAAATGAATGAAAATGCTTGTGCCTCTATATACTTGAATTTATCTGATTCTGTGATGAGAAAAATTGGTAATTTAGAGTGTGCAAAAACCTTGTGGGATAAATTGTCTGAACTCTATACTGAAACTTCTCTGCCTAATAAAATGTTTTTACTTGAAAAGTTTTTTAAATTTAGATTGGATATGTCCAAGGACATTGAAGATAATCTAGATATTTTCACTAAACTTATTTCTGATATTAAGTTGTGTGGTGATAAAAACATTGATGAGTATGCCCATATTGTCTTGTTGAATGCTATTCCTGATTCTTTTAATGATGTGAAGTCTGCCATTAAGTATGGTAGAGACAGTGTCACTCTTGATATTGTTGTCAATGGTCTTAAGAGTAAGGAGTTAGATTTAAAACACTCCGAGAGGGGTAAACAGTCTGGTGGGGAAGTCATGCATGTGAGGGGTAGATCTCAGGGTAGGTCGAATGCCCAAAAGAATGTCAGTAATGAGAGTTCTGGTAAGAAATCTCATCCTGCTAGTAAAAGCAGATCTAAGTCTAGGTCTAGTGCTAAAAAGTGTTATAATTGTCATGAGTCTGGTCATTTTATCAAAGATTGTCCTAAGCCTAAGAGAAATCAGCATACTGAAAATGCTAATGTGGCTGTTTGTGAGGGCAATATGGGTGATATTTTTATGATTAATAATCTATGTGATTATGCTAGCTTAAACTCTGTGTTATCTGATTCTTTGTGCAAATCTGATTGGCTAGTTGACTCTGGTTGTACTTTTCATGTGACTCCATTTAGAGATTTGTTTTCCAACTATAAAGAGATTGAACATGGTTTTGTGTCTATGGCAAATTCGAAAAATTGCAAAGTGTTAGGAATAGGTGATGTATGCCTAAGATTCTCTTGTGGCTCTGTGTTTACTTTGAAGAATGTGAGGCATGTTCCTGATTTGCGTTATAATTTGTTGTCTTGTGCATCTCTTGAGAATGATGGTTTGGAGGGAAAGTGGGGGAAAGGTGTTATGAAAATTTTACGTGGGTCTCTTGTTATCTTTACTGCTAAAAAGATGAACAATTTGTATGTGTGTCATGCTGAGACTACTTGTGACTCTGTGAACTCTGTGATTGGTGATAAATCTGTTCTTTGGCATAATAGATTAGGTCACATGAGTAACAAAGGTCTAGAAATTTTGCATAAAGGTGGTCACTTTGGTAGTGATAAATTGTCCCCCATCCCCTTCTGTGAATCATGTGTGCTAGGAAAACAACATAAGGTGAGTTTTCCCATCTCCTCTTACCCAAATGTGTCTAAGTGTACTGATATCCTTGAATATTTACATGCTGATGTGTGGGGTCCTTCTAGTGTTGTTACACATGGAGGGAACCAATATTTTCTGTCCATCATTGATGATTATTCTAGGAAAGTTTGGGTGTTACTTTTAAAACATAAGTCTGATGTTTTTGAAAAGTTTAAAGAGTGGAAGATTTTGATTGAGAATCAAACAGGTAAGAGAATCAAAACTCTTAGAACAGATAATGGTCTTGAATTCTGTAATAAGCAGATGAATGATTTATGTGTTACCTGGGGTATTAAAAGACATAGGTCTGTACCGTACACACCACAGCAGAATGGTGTTGCTGAGAGGATGAACAGGACACTTCTAGAGAGGGTGAGAGCTATGTTAGCGTCATCTGGTTTGTCTAAGAAGTTTTGGGGGGATGCTTTGCATACTGCTGCTTATTTAATAAATAGATCCCCTAGTGTTCCCTTAGGAGGGAAATGTCCTGAATCTGTGTTTTCAGGTAAACCTCTTGATTTGAGCAACTTGAAAGTTTTTGGTTGTGTTGGTTATGTGCATCAGAAAGTTGACAAGTTGGAGCCTAGGTCCAAGAAATGTGTGTTCTTAGGCTATCCTGAAGGGGTAAAAGGTTATAGGCTTTGGGATAGGAGTGAACCTGGGCTTAGGATTGTGATAAGTAGAGATGTTGTCTTTAATGAGAATGATTTTCCTTGCTTGTCTATGTTCCCCACTCCTGTTAATGATGCTCCTAATAAGGTGGAGCATGTGCCTGTAGCTTTTGATCAACCTGTTGAACATGATGTGAATGCTCCAAATGAGGTGGAGCATGATAATGTGCATGATATTGATGATTTGCATGATTCAAATGTTTTGTCTGATTCAAATGATTTGTCTGATGATTTGCATGACTATCAACTTGCTAGGGATAGAAGTAGAAGAACTGTTATAATGCCTTCTAGATTTAGGGATGATAATTTGAATGATTGCAATATGTCTGAATTTGCTTTTAACATGTTTGAATCCCTAGACTGTAATGAGCCTAACTCTTATAAAGAAGCTTTGAGGTCTAAGTTTTCTACTGAATGGATTGTTGCTATGAATAATGAGATGAATTCCCTAAGAATCAATGATACTTGGAAACTTGTTCCTAAACCTCATAATTGCTCCTTAGTGGATTGCAAGTGGTTGTATAAGGTGAAACAAGAGTCTGAAAAAGTTAGATTCAAGGCTAGGTTAGTAGCCAAGGGATTTACTCAAAAGGAGGGAATAGATTATGCTGAAATTTTCGCTCCTGTTGTCAAATTCACTACTGTTAGAATTATGCTTGCTTTAGTTGCTCACTTTGATTGGGAATTGAAGCAAATGGATGTTACTACTGCTTTCTTACATGGTGAACTTGATAAGAATATTTATATGCATCAACCCGAGGGGTTTGTTGACCCCCAGTTGCCTGATCATGTTTGTTTGTTAAAAAAAGCCTTGTATGGTTTAAAACAATCTCCTAGGCAATGGAATATCAAGTTTGATAAGTGCATGCAATCTTTGATGTTTAAAAGAAGTTCTTCTGATCATTGTCTTTACTTCAAGAATATAGACTCTGTGCCTGTATTTCTTTTATTGTATGTGGATGACATGTTGATTGTTAGCCCATGTCTGAAGTCTGTTATGCATGTGCAAAAATCGCTTTGTGAAAATTTTGACATGAAAGACTTAGGTGATGCTAAAAAGATTTTGGGCATGAATATCATTAGAGATAGAACAAAATTTTCTCTTGTGTTGAATCAAAGTGCATATGTTGCTAAAATTTTGAGTAAATTTTCTATGTCTGATGCTAAATCTGTGAATGTGCCTCTTGCTTCCCACTTTGTGTTAAGTAAGGATCAGTCTCCTAAGACTGAAACTGAAATAACTGAAATGAAGAATGTGCCTTATTCCAATGCAATAGGGTCTGTTATGTATCTCATGGTTAGTACTAGGCCTGATATTGCATATACAGTTAGTTGCTTGAGTAGATTTATGTCTAACCCTAGTATTCCTCATTGGAATGCTTTGAAATGGCTTTTGAGATATCTAAAATCCACTGTTGATGTTGGCTTGACTTTCTCTAAGTGTTCTGTAGGTACAAAGTTAGTTGGTTATGTAGATTCCAATTATGCTAATGATAGGGATAATAGAAAGTCTACTACTTCCTATGTGTTTACTTTGTGTGGCTCTTGCATAAGTTGGAAGTCTCAACTTCAACCCATTGTTGCTTTATCTACTACAGAATCTGAGTATGTAGCTGCCACTGAAGCCTTTAAGGAAGCAATTTGGCTTAGGGCTGTTTTGTATGAAATTGGTTTTCTTGACAAAAATGTGGTTGTGTTTTCTGATAGTCAATCTGCTATTCAACTATGTAAAAATCCTGTTTTTCATGATAGAACTAAACATATTGATGTTAGGTTTCATTACATTCGGGATATTGTTGAAAAGGGCATTGTTAAGTTAGAGAAAATTCCTTCAGAATTTAATCCTGCTGATATGGGTACTAAGTGTCTACCTGCTGAAAAATTTATTTCGTGTCAACAGATTTTAAATTTTGACTTAGGGAAAACTCTTTGAGGTTCGTCTTTTATGGGAATGGCATGCTTTGTGATCTTGCCTTCAATCTTTGTGATTTTCCCATGCTTTGTGCTATTACGTTTGATCTTTGTGATTTTCGCATGCTTTGTGATCTTGCCTTCAATCTTTGTGATTTTCCCATGCTTTGTGCTCTTACGTTTGATCTTTGTGATTTTCGCATGCTTTGTGATCTTGCCTTCAATCTTTGTGATTTTCCCATGCTTTGTGCTCTTGCGTTTGATCTTTGTGATTTTCGCATGCTTTGTGCTCTTGCATTTGATCTTTGTGATTTTCTCATGCTTTGTGCTCTTGCGTTAGATCTTTGTGCTCTTGCGTTTGATCTTTGTGAATTTTGCATGCTTTGTGCTCTTGCGTTTGATCTTTGTGATTTTCGCATGCTTTGTGCTCTTGCATTAGATCTTTGTGATTTTCCCATGCTTTGTGCTCTTGCGTCTGATCTTTGTGATTTCCGCATGCTTTGTGCCTTTGCCCCCGGTCTTTGTGATACGAGTTTACCTTGGGTATTCTCTTTGTTGCCTCGGTGGTAATAAATTGGCGATGATGTGTCTTGCGATTCTGTGATTATGTTTTGCACTGTTTTGGGCCAAAGGTGGAGATTGTTGGGTATTGGTTGGCCCAACATTGTGGCCCAATCTCTAGTAACCCGCTTATTGGGCTTGACCTAATAATATAAATAGATACTACTCTCTTGGTGGGAGGTAGAGGTCAAATTCCTTTGTGGTGTTTGGATGCTAGTGAGAGGGTTGCCTCCTTTGTGTGAGATAGTGGTGCAACGGAATCGATAAACAAGAGGACTGAGCCAAACTTCAATCGCATTCACACCCAACAGTGTGGACTGTCATTGTGCGATTAAGTTGATAAACAAAGTTTTTTAAAGGGAAATTGTTGTTAGAGATGCTAGCAGATTTCATCAATTTAAGAATGATTGTGTTTTCCTGGGGGTGATTATTGGTAAAACTGAAAGATGACAGCTTTATTGCTGTAAAATTGTTTGTGATTTCAAATTGATCGAAGTTATTGGTTTGTTTCTTATATGCTTAATTAGTGAAATATGACCAAGAATCCATTTTAGAAAATTTTGAGTTTCTATTGTATGGAATTATAAAAGGATTGGTGTTCTTAGAAATAGAAATAAAGAGAATGATCATAGCAAATAAGAGTAATAGAACTATAGGTGTTGTAGATTTCATGTATAAAATCTGTAGGGAAATTAAATGTAATGAATTAAGTATTTATGTCTATGTTTTTTCAATTAATCGAACTTCCATTAAGACTAATTTGTTTATTGTGGAATCCTTCCAATTTTGTGATTTTTGTTTTTCTTTTTTAATATGTTTTTGTTAGATAATTATTATTTGATTATTCAAAATATTTTTTTTCTTTCATTAAAATTGAAATTTATTTTTAATTGCACTATAATTTATATTAAATTATAATTTATTATAGTTTACATACAATTTTTATATTTAAAAAAATATAATAAAAATAATTTGAATATATTATATACATATATTATATTGTTAGATTCTCGTTAAATAAAATAAAATATTTATTTAAAATTTAACTTCCTAATTTAATTGGGCAGGTTAATTTATAAATTTAAAAAAAAAATATTAGTTAACTTCTTATATTTAATATATATATATATATATATATATATTAACTTACAAAATCAAAATAAATAAATAAAATATTTTAACTTTTAAATTAAAATAATATTGATAAAGAATATGAAATTGAAAATTATTAAATTAAATCTAATAAAATCTAAAATTTAATTTTAATTATTTTATTAACCTAATAACTAGTTTTATTATTTATTAATTTTGAGTTCATATTATTTTAATATTAAATTTATATATTTCAAATAAAAACATAATATTTTATTCATTTATTTTATTATAAACAATTATAAATAATGATGTTTATTTTTATTTATATACTTTTTATTTCTAATATTATTTATTAACATAGAATAATAATTTATAAAATACTAAATATTATAATAATATTAAATATAATAAATATTATGGTAATATTAATATCCATAATAAATATATAAAAAATTAAAAAGAAATTATAAAAATTATATTAAATATATATTTATTAAAATAATTTTGTTTATTAACCTCTTTCTAAATTTATATATTCCTATTATTTATTAATAATAAAATAAATATTTTTTTATATAAAATTTAAACTTTTATAAATAAATTTAATTTTTTTTATTAAATAATTAATATATATATATATATATTTTACACATCATTTTTTATAATATTTGTTTTTTTTGTAATAATATTAAATAAATATTTTTATATAATAATTTTATAATAATATTTTTTATAATATTTGTTTTTTTGTAATAATATTAAATAAATATTTTTATATAATAATTTTATAATAATTTAATATATTTTTCATTTCATATATTTTAAATTTAATTAATAATAAATATTTTTTTAATAAATATATTATATTAGGTAAAGACCTATATTAAAATATTTTAATTTTGAAAAATATTATATTATAATTTTGAAAATTTAATTAATAAATAATATTAATAAAAAAAGAATTGAATAATCTACTTAACACTAATTTTTCAGTAAAATAAATAAAATAAAACAAAATATATTTATATTTAAATACAAATAATAATTTTAAAATTTTGTAATTAAAATTTTTTTTAATAAAAAACTTTAAATTTTAAAATTCTAATGATAACAATTTTAAATTTTTGTAATTAAAATAATTTTTAATAAAAAACTTTAAATTTTAAAATTTTAATGATTAATAATTGGATTAATTTGTAACGCCATAATAAGGTTTTACAGGAATATGTGCTCGTTAATAAGTTATTAAGATATTGCGGCTTTTATAATAAATTATATTTTTTAATAACTATTAATATTAATATCATTAATAAACTAAAATAATTATAAATAACATATTATTTATATATATTTTTATTAAAATAAAGTTTTATTAATTTTTTTTTTAAAAAAATCATATATTTTTATCATTTATTAATAATAAAATAAATATTTTTTAATTAAAATTAAAATTTTAATAAATAATAATTTTCTTAAAATATTAAATAAATTTGAAATTTTTATTAAATAAATAATATATATATATATTTTAGAGATATTATTTTTTTTTAATAATCTTAAATAAATAATTTTATCTAGTAATTTTATAATATTAAAAAACTAAAAAAATTAAATTAACATATTTTTCATTATAATAATTATATATTTATATAATTTATTAATAATAAAAAAATATTTTTTAATTAAAATTTATATTTTAATAAAAAAAATTAATTAAATTTTAATTTTTTATTAAATAAATAATATATATATATATTATACATATTATTTTTTTTAATAATCTAAAATAAATATTTTTATCTAATAATTTTATGATATTAAAAAACTAAAAAAATTATTTAACATATTTTTCATTATATTTATTTTAAATCTTATTAATAATTTTTATTTTTTATAAAAAATTATAATATATTATGTAAAAAAAATATTAATATCTTATAATATTTTAATTTTGACAAATATTAAATTATAATTTTGAAAATTTAATTCATAAATAATTATTAATAAGAAAAAATAAATGAATAATTAACTTATCTCTAATAAAAAATAATATCATTATGTTTATATTAAAATCAAAATCAAAATAATTTAAATTTTTTTAATTTAAATATAAATAATATTAATTATTAATAATTATTTTTAAATATAAATATTATTAATTTTTAATATTTTTTTATAAATATTAATATATGTAAATAATAAACTTAAAGTATTAAAATAAATAAATAATATATATTATTAATTTTATATATTTATTTCTTAAAATAATATTATAATAGAACGTATCTTTTAATAATTATTAATATTTATATTACATAATTTAAAATATATATATTTTTTAAATTATAATTCAAATTAAATTATATCTCAATTATAAGTTGATTAGATGTAATAAATAAAACAATTAGTGATTTCTTTTTGGTTGATAAATATGATAATTGTAATAATAAACACTATTAATAATTAATGAATGATTGTATACATACCAAAAAAAAAGTAAAATAAGTAAATTGATGTTTAAATGAAGCACAAAATCTTAAATTAAACCGTTTTGAAGTCTTAACCTCCACCTTTAATATAAGCATGCCAGTTTGATATCGGTGGTGGGATGTTTGGTTATAATGACATAGCCCTTATTTGTTTTAGCATGAATTTATTTAATTGTTTTTAATTATATGAGATATTTTAAGATTTTATTAAATTTTAAAAAAATATAAAATGATATTTTTTTCTACAAAATATGACATAAACCTTTTACATTTTGGTTTATATGTCTGGAATTTATCATTTAATTCTATTTATTGTGCTTATAACTTGAGTTAGGTGATTTCAAAAATTAAGCATATTTTTTTTAGTGATCACGCAATAAATCTAAATGGTGGTGTACTAATTTTATATTTTTGAAATTATTTCAAATTTCTTCTCTCTTTTTGCTTTAGGATACATGTACATTATTTATTTATAGTTATTTTATTCAATGCAATATTACTACAACATAAAAATAGATAAGAGCAATCCTCTATATTTATGTTAGGGAATATATTGAAACTTTATAAAAATGTGGATATGATGATTGCTTTATTATCAATTAAAAAATATGTAAAATTTGTATTTTCATATTTGTAATAGATACCATAATTCGATGTGGCACATAAAACATATCGTCGATGTTCTTTCAAACAACATAATGTCAAAACAGTATTTATACACATGTCAATTTTATAATTTTAAATTGAAAATTTGGTGATGACTCTCATAAACTCATAGTTTGTCTATTGATATCATTGAACTTTATTTTCGGAGGTTAAGCACGTGTTTTAATGAAATTGACATTTTTATCAATTTTTTAGATAATAGTCTAAACTACAATTTTGATTTTTCGTCCGTGAATTATAAAGCGAAAATTATCAAGTCAAAGAAAAAGGTATTTTCACGAAAATGTCTGAGGCATAGATGTTAAAATTTCCTCAAACTTTGTTTTATTTATATATAGCAATTTTAACTAGGGAGTTATAAAAAAACTTAATAAAATTACAAATTCTGCATTTGTATAAACTAGGTACTAATTGTTTGACGACACCAAAGAAGCCAGTCGGATGATGCATAAGGCAACGTCACTGAGCTGAATGAGGTCGTAGTACTGCTTCGACAGAGGGGACTCTCCTCCTCCCCCAAACCCATCATCGCAGGTCGATGCACCGTCCATGGCTGCAGTCATTAGCAGGTTTGCAACTCTGTATCGCTGAGAATAGAAGGCTCCAATGGCATCCAACATCATGGTCACGCCTTCTCTGTAGAGCTGAAGGCAGTCTCCGAGTCGTGCTACTGCAAATACGTCCAGATCAATATCTTTTTCAATCAGCATGTTTTCGATCGTGGAAACAGTCGAGGTTGCATTTTTTATGGTCAGTTCCATGGCCACGATGCCCAGGCCGTGTAGATTAGTAAGGTGGCTGATTGGGATTGTTTGGAGGGAGGTTTGACAGAAGTTGATGTTTAAGGTTGTTGATTTGTTTGCGCATCGCTCGCAGGTTTTGTTGATGAGATCTGGAGGATTGCTATTGTTGTGAGGAAAGCTGATTACTTCATGGACAAAGAATAAGATGGTCATGAACATGACAGGTAAAGAAAAAGAAGAAGATGCCACTATAATAATATTTCGACTCATTTTATTTATTTATCTCTTTCTCTGTTTTCATGGTAGCTTGATTTATAAGAGAGATCTTCAAAAGGTGGACAGGGGATTTCATGGTCTGAGATGGGAAGTTTCCTATAATAAATGTTTTGTTTTCTTGTAGAATCATTTCACTATTTAATTTATGCAACATGACAAAATTTTAAAATGTGTTAAAAGATAGTACAAACCACCCATGCTAATATATATAATTTAGAATTTAAATTTAAGGTTTTCTTTTTAAATTTGAAAATAAATATTGAATTTTAATGAGTTACCCATTAACAATGAATTATTGAACTTTACCACTAAGTTATTATAGTCTTCATAAAATTAATTTGTTACTAAATATAATTTGAACAATCTTTCTCATTTTTTTTTTCAAAGACGTGATCTTTTGGATATGAATTTTTACACTTTGATTAATGTATGAATCTCCACCATTCTCATTTTTTTTTAATGACGTGATCTTTTGGATATGAATTTTTACACTTTGATTAATGTATGAATCTCCACCAAGTACTAGTCAAATGTTTATTCGTTTAAATTTAATAGAAGTTATAATTATTTTATTTTATAAGGATTAGTATATAAAATCTTTTAAATATGTATAATAAACATTTTATTATTGACTCCATTTATGTAAATCATTATTTTAAAAAAAAAATTAAGAAAAATAATAGATTTAGTAGAGAATAATTTAACATGACAACTTTTTTATAATTAGTTGGATCGACTAAATTTAAAATTATGATAAAGTAAATAAAAAGTTCTAAAAATAGTGTATTATGTTATGAATTTTTAATTTAAAATAATGAATGTAACAAGGCGTTTAATATTGAAATTAGAAAATATTAACACGTTCATTGTCATTGTCCATAGCATTATAGGAGATAATAAAAATTGATCGTAAGATAGTTTTTTTTTTTCTCATGAAAAACGCTCCGAAGATAAAAAAAAATTACAATTTTGATGCCAGGCCACGTTACTATCGGACCAACAAACTAAGCCAACGCGGAGGCCATTGGAAGTCTGAAAAGTTGTGTTATTTTGATTTGAAAATTTAGTAATTTGGGAAGAATGTTTTTATTTTCATTATGTTTTTAACTATAATTGTTCTTAATTTTTAATTTCGCTATCAACTAATTTCTGAAATAAACCTTGACTTTTACAAAAATAAACGAACAGTTTAACTGGAATAAGTCTTACAAAAATAAACGAACCGTTTAACTGTAATAAGTCTTTCAGGAGGATAACTGTAATACGTCTTTCAGGAGGAGAAAACTGAGTACTAGTGAAAAACTAGCTATTGGGTTGATCAAACATGGGTAAGGCAACCGCAGCCATTAAATAAAAAAAATATTATGGTAATATACCATTTTTAATAATTATTTATATTAATATCCATAATAAATATAAAAAAATTAAAAGAAATTATAAAAAATATATTAAATATATATTTATTAAAATAATTTTGTTTATTAACCCTTTTCTAAATTTATATATTCTTATTATTTATTATTAATAAAATAAATATTTTTCAATTAAAATTTAAACTTTAATAAATAAATTTGAAAATTCTATTAAATAATAATTAATATATATATATATTTGTTTTTTACACATCATTTTAATATAATATTTATTTTTGTAATAATATAAAATAAATATTTTTGTGTTATAATTTTATAATATTATAAGAAGTAAAATTAATTTAATATATTTTTCATTTTATATATTTTAAATTTAATTAATAATTATCATTTTTTTTATATAAAATAAATTATATTATGTAAAAAATTTTCTTAAAATATTCTAATTTTGAAAAATATTAAATTATAATTCTTATTTTTTTTATAATTAAAATAATTTTTAATAAAAAACTTTAAATATAAGTAATATTATTTCTTATTAATTTTTTTAAAATAAATATTAAACTTTTACATAAAAAAATATAATATTAAAATATATTTACATCATTCTTTCTGTTTATAATAAAATATAGTTTTTAATAATTATTAATATTAATATACTTAATAAACTAAAATAATTATAAATATCATATTATTTATATATTTTTTTATTTAAATAAAATTTTATTAATCTTTTTAAAAAATTATATAAATATTTTTATTTATTAATAATAAAATAAATATTTTTTAAATAAAATTAAAATTTTAATAAATAATAATTTTCTTAAAATATTAAATAAATTTAATTTTTTTATTAAGTATTGTAATAATCTTAAATAAATATTTTTATCTAATAATTTTATAATATTAAAAAATAAATTAACATATTTTTCATTATAATAATTATATCATTTATTAATAATAAAATAAATATTTTTTTAATTAAAATATATATTTTTTTAATATTAAATAAATTTGAAATTTTTATTAAATAAATAATATATATATATATATATTATACATATTAATTTTTTTTAATAATCTTAAATAAATATTTTTATCTAATAATTTTATAATATTAAAAAACTAAAAAAAAATATTTAACATATTTTTCATTATATTTATTTTAAATCTTATTAATAATATTTATTTTTTATAAAAAATTATAATATATTATGTAAAATCAAAATATTAATATCTTATAATATTTTAATTTTAAAAAATATTAAATTATAATTTTGAAAATTTAATTAATAAATAATTATTAATATCTTATAATATTTTAATTTTGAAAAATATTAAATTATAATTTTGAAAATTTAATTAATAAATAATTATTAATATGAAAGAATTAATGAATAATCTACTTATCTCTAATAAAAACAAAATATCAATATGTTTATATTAAAATAAAAATAATAAAAATTTTAAATAAAAATTATTAATATTTTTTTATTAATATTTTTTTATATGTAAATAATATTAATTCTTATTTTTTTTAAAATATAAATAATATTAATTGTTAATAATTTTTTTTAAATATTAATATTTGTAAACAACACCATCTGGATAATCATTTTGTTAGGTAACAATAAATACTACAAAATGATAAACAATAGGATTGTACTGTTCTCGGAACAGGTACAACACCACCAGCCAACCTACCTACACCGTAGGCTTCACAAACTTTCCGTGCACGATTCTCCATTTGTTCTTCATTTCATTTTTTTATACAAAAATATGTTTTTAAATGTGTGATTGTGTTATACTGTTTAGTTTATAAAACATATTGGTCAAAACTGAATTCAATAATTTATATATTTATAAGCACTAAAATTTTAGACACTCAATTTATATGAATTTTAAAATAATTATTTTGGAATAAATAAATCAAAATAATTAACTTAAAGTCAAAATGTAATTAAATAATTTATATTTTTTTATTTAAATAAAATTTTATTAATCTTTTTAAAAAATTATATAAATATTTTTAATTATTAATAATAAAATAAATATTTTTTAAATAAAATTAAAATTTTAATAAATAATAATTTTCTTAAAATATTAAATAAATTTAATTTTTTTATTAATTATTGTAATAATCTTAAATAAATATTTTTATCTAATAATTTTATAATATTAAAAAATAAATTAACATATTTTTCATTATAATAATTATATCATTTATTAATAATAAAATAAATATTTTTTTAATTAAAATATATATATTTTTAATATTAAATAAATTTGAAATTTTAATTAAATAAATAATACATATATATATATATTATACATATTAATTTTTTTTAATAATCTTAAATAAATATTTTTATCTAATAATTTTATAATATTAAAAAACTAAAAAAAATATTTAACATATTTTTCATTATATTTATTTTAAATCTTATTAATAATATTTATTTTTTATAAAAAATTATAATATATTATGTAAAATCAAAATATTAATATCTTATAATATTTTAATTTTGAAAAATATTAAATTATAATTTTGAAAATTTAATTAATAAATAATTATTAATATCTTATAATATTTTAATTTTGAAAAATATTAAATTATAATTTTGAAAATTTAATTAATAAATAATTATTAATATGAAAGAATTAATGAATGATCTACTTATCTCTAAAAAAAAATTATCAATATTTTTATATTAAAATAAAAATAATAAAAATTTTAAATAAAAATTATTAATATTTTTTTATATGTAAATAATATTAATTCTTAATTTTTTTAAAATATAAATAATATGGATAATTATTAGGTAACAATAAATACTGCAAAATAATCATTTTGTTCGTAAACAAAAACAATAGGATTGTACTGTTCCAACACCACCAGCCAACCTATTTCTTAGAATGCACCGCTGTACAAAATTTCCGTGCATCTTCTCCCGATTCTTCATTTCATTTTTTTTATACAAAAATATGTTTTTAAAATTCTTCATTTCATTTTTTTAATACAAAAATATGTTTTTAAAAGTGTGATTGTGTTATACTGTTTAGTTTATAAAACATATTGGTCAAAACTGAATTCAATAATTTATATATTTATAAAACATATTGGTCAAAACTGAATTCAATAATTTATATATTTATAAACACTAAAATTTTAGATACTCTATTTATATGAATTTTAAAATAATTATTTTAATTATTTTTGAATAAATAAATCAAAATAATTAACTTAAAGTTAAAATCTAATTAAATATTTAATTTAATTAATTATTATAATAAATTAATAATGAAATTCTAATTAATTAAAAATAATAATTAAATAAAATAATTTGAGATAAATGTTATATCCAATCAAAATTTAGAGAGAGTAAATGTGTTTTATAATCAATTAAATATTTATGCAACTTGACAAAATTTTACTAGTACTGTTTCATCTCATTTATAATTTAAATTTAAGGGTTTTTTTATAAAATTGAAAAAAAAAATATTTAAACAATTATTTATTGTTATCAATACTATGACAACATGAAATATCATTGGTTCATTCGTTGGTATATCAATTTTAAATCAATTAGAATTAAATATAATTTTAATTTGATTTTCGAGTTTAAGTTTAAGTTTAAGTTGAGACCAAACCAAATTTAATTTTTTATTATATATTTTATAATTTATTGCATAACAAAATAATTGAATTAATTCAAATTTAAAATTTGATTTAACAATAAATTTAAATAAATAAATTTGAAATTTGTTCAAACTCGAACAGAAAATTAAATTCGAATTCGGTTTAGTTTTATTAGAACTTATCGAATTGAGTTCAGTTTTAGATGACTAAAAAAATAAAATCCAAAGAATTCGAACCGAAATACTTGAATAGCTTGAAAATAGAACCGATAAATATATTTAATTATCACGTTTTACTTATTTATCTCCATAATAGTCCTTACTCAATATACATTATTTGACTAAGTATCTTGCTTTTAAACTTTCATATTACAGACCTAACTCATTTTGAAGAGTACTTTGGAAACACTTAATTCAGAAATCAGACCTAACTCATTTTGAAGAGTACTTTGGAAACACTTAATTCAGAGTAAAAATACAATGTTATACCTTTTTAAATTTCATACCTATTATATTTAATAAAGTTAACAATCTATATGTCAAACTTGGTCTGGGATAAAAAAAATCCTACTATAATACCGTTTTGAAATGGGTCATTAATCAATATATTAATATCTTAGCAATAATTTTTGTTCATAACATTCTTTAGCATATCTGCATTATTGTTAAAGTATATTAAATTTTGGTTTGTTGGACATAATATGGTACTATAAATTATTAAGGTAGCTAAAATGTCAAAACTCAATAATTTTGGTTAATAAATCAAATATTTCAATTTTGATTCACATTAGTAAATATTTAAAGTGAGATATGGTTGAGATAATTTCTTAAATAAAAAATAATAATTAGTTAAGTGATCAAATATTTCGATTTTAGGTCAAGTTCAATATTCATTTTATTTTATTACCTAAAAGACTTCAATAATTTAAAAATAAAAACCCTAATTTATATCTACTAGAGTGAAAAAAAAAACTTGTAAATGTTAGTCTTGAATTTTAAAGAAGCTACATAAACAACAAAGTCAATTATAATAATGTGTATTTGAATTCAATATACTTGTTTATACTTCTTCAATTCATTATTTAATTTCAATAAATTTCTTCACTAGCTATTTGAAGAATCTATATTTAGTAGTCAATAATTTCATTGATCTATTAAATGACATTGTTTTATTTCTAAATAACCTGCTATATATATTATGAGAGAATATTTGAATATTATTTGTATATATTAGATTATATATATATATATATATATATATATATATATATATATATATATATATATATATATATATATATATATATATATATATATATATATATATATATTAATTAGAAGTAATAAAACCTAGAAGATTTTCACTCTCTTAATCCTCTTCTGGTTTTGTTAGAACAAGAGTAATATTTGCGGCCTCTGGATTTATAAAAAATCAACTTATCTTTGATTTTGATTTTCAGTATAATAAATAAAATAAAATATATTTATATTTATATATATATAAAAAAAAGAATAAAAATTATATTTATTTATTTATTTTAATAATTTTTTCAACGTAACTAGAATTACACTACTGCCAAAAGCTATATATCTTGTAAAACAGTTGACAAAAGCATATAAATAGTTTTCAGGTTGTTTTATGTCCCTTACATATTTACATATTGGATTTATAGTTTAAGAAAGATATCACCTACTAATATTTATAACATAATAAATAAAGAGAGAATATAATTTACCGAATCAACTGAAGATATATATGTTTAGTTTGATTTAAAAACATATATTTAGTATTCAATAAAGATCAACTCTAAATATAATAACCAAAAAAATGAAGATCTTAGAATCACTCAATTTATCTTTCGTAGAAATTATTAAGAATGGTTTTAAATATATTTATCATGCATGTCAATATTTAAGCATAATATAACTTTGTCTTGGCGATTATATTATTGCTTTATTTTAGGTATATAATGTTTACTGAGATTATTTAATTATACATATAATATAAAATAATATATATTACAACAACTAAAATAGTTCAACTAATATTTAAAATTTCTATTTTTATTTCTTTTACGGTTTATACAATTATTTTATTTTATTTTAAATGGTAATGCAAAATTTTATTTTGAATTATTAAAAGATCTCACTAAGTTTTTTTTGAGTGATCGTCTAAAAAAAACATAATTTTTGTAAATGACATGATTTTATTTCTTAATAATATATATTATGAGAGAATATTTGAATATTATGTGTCTATATTATATATATATATATTATATTAGAAGTAATAAAACCTAGAAGAACAAGTTATATTATATTTGCGTACTCTTTTTTCTTTTCACTACTCTTAATCGATCCTCTTCTCTTCTATTTTTACTATAACGGTTGGGTCAGCTCATTTGGCAGCTGGGCCTAACAAATTAATAAAATCCATTAGGACATATTTAAATAAAGAAAAAAAACACAGCAATTTTGAGTGTTTTTTTTTCTCTCCCTCTTCCAGCAGTTCTTCCTCCATTGAAGCAACAATTTCTCCATTGAAATAGCAGGTTCTTCTTCTCATTTTCTTTATTTCTTCTCCATTTCGTTAGTCATCTTTAGTGATGATGATAATGTATGTGAATAACAAGTTAGGATGAGGTCAATTGATAATTTTTGTTAGATTACCTCTAGGCTTGTATTGAACTACATTGTATACTCATTTGATATAGTGGATGATTTAAGTGGCCGAAATGTCCCATGGTTTTACCTAATTTGGGTTTTCCACGTAAAATCTTGGTGTCCTGATCTCTGTTTTTTGATTATTTGATGCTTAATTGTTTTGGCTGCCTATTTAATTACTTAAAAGGGAAAAAAAATTGTTATGTCTTATCTTGTTTATTTCTGAATCGCTAATTGTTTATTTCTGAATCGCTAAATAGGTGCTATTATTCGATTTCTACGACAATAACTAAATGGAAACAAGAGTATCTTCGGCATGTGAAGCTCTGGTCCATGGAAGATTTTTTGAGGAACTGTCATCAGATATGATCCTTTGTATCCTTAAATCTGGCTGTTTGAGCGCGTCTGATTTTGCTTGTCTAGAGATAACTTGCACAACATTCGGTGGAATCAGAGAACTACTTCACCCAATAATAAGTTTCGGATCTTTAGTTGATTTGGCAGCGTTTCAATTATGTGAATCTCATCCAATATATTCATGTTTGAACGAAGCTGGAAAAGAAAAACTTTTGAGTTGGATGGGCAACAAATGGAGTCGAGCATTGAATTTCCTTTCAGGTTATAATTATATACATGATGATGAGGTGAAGGCGGCAGGAGTTAATAATTTTACAATTGTGTCGACGACGACGAAGGATTCTTCTCATGTGTACATTTGGAATGGTCATTCATTGGGTATCCTTTTATTAATGGGGGACTATTTAAAGCATGAACAGTTTACTCGGATTAGCTTCGACCAGCCTTTAACAACATCATATGTGGATAATATAGTCTCTGTCTCTTCCAAATACGAACATGTTGCTTTTATTACGCAATCAGGAGAGGTTTTTACATGCGGTGTCAATTCGTCAGGTTGTTGTGGGCATACAACAGGTGGGGATGGTACTCATGATCATGACATTGACAATAATCGTATCCTTAAACCTCGGCTTGTGGAAGGCGCACTGAAGGGAATACCATGCAAACAAGTTGCAGTCAGTTATAAATTCACCGTGTTTCTTACTAGAGATGGACGAGTATATACTTGTGGGAGAAACGATCACGGTCAGCTTGGTCATGGCGATAGGGTGGATAGACCAACACCTACCATAGTAGAATCGTTAGTAGATGATGTAATAGTTCAGGTTTCAGCTGGTAAAACTTTCACATTAGCTCTAACTAGCAATGGCAAATTGTATTCATTCGGGTCGGGCGATGATTGGTGCTTGGGTCACGGAGTTAAGAAGAATGAGTTAAGCCCTCGTCTGGTTCACGACTTAAATAGAATATGGCATCTTCACATTGTTAGAGTCTATGCAGGAGTTAACCATGTTGTAGCTATTGATTCTAGGGGATTGGTACGTAATATTTAATTAAGTTTTTTATAACAAATTCTATTATTAATCTTATTTATTTATTTAAGGTTTATACTTGGGGGAGAGGTAAAATAGGCCAGTTGTGTAATGGAGGAATTTTAGACAATTTGATTGAATTCCCTCATTATCGCAAAGAGCTATATCGAATCACACCACAAGTAGTCAAGACTCTGAGGAGCCAAATTGCTATACAGGTAATTAATTAATTAATTAATTTGTAACCAATTTCTTCTAACATTAATTTAATAGATTTATTTTAATTATATATAGGCAACGGTTAACCAGTTTAATACGGTTATTTTAATGAACGACCGTCGCACTATTTACGTGCATGGTCTTAGATTTCCATGGGAGGGGTATGAGTTGTCTCTTGAAGACAAGTTAAAATTGGACGAACATATTGAAATCATTTGTCAAGTTAGCAGTGGCCTCTATCACACCGTCTTAGTCACTAACCGTGGTCGACATATTGGATTCAGAACTAACGATGATGGGCGGGTCGAACACGATAATATTACTAGATGGTTATTTCCCCTCACTCAACTTTCTTTATAGGAATAGAAATTGAAAATCGAATCATTCAATTATTTTGACAACTTAATTCATAATTATAATAATTTCTTTATGATTATTAGATATTGTGGTTAAATTATTTTCACATTTAATAGTTGATTATGTTATATATTTTTTTTTAATACATGACGGAGGACTTCAATTTAATATATGAAAAAATTATAAGAAAATCCCTGACCAAAATTGAACCTAGTAAATTTATACATTATATCTAGATCTAATTTATTTAGTTAATTGTTTTATTTTTATTAAATGATCATGTGAAGACTTGAAGGCTGGTTGTGAAACTATGTTTGATTAACCCCTAACTTTGTTTAGTTCATTTTAAAAATTATTTTATTGATCAAATTACTAATAGAGAGAAATGCATGAGAATAAGTAATTAGAAGAAAACTTTAATTATAAATATAAAAAATAATATTACTAATTCCACTCAAAAAATTTATTTAACTAATTTAATTAGAGAAATCTATTTAAATCTAAAGAATAAAATAAATGGTGATTGATAATAGTATGTATGTTTTTTTTTTTTAGAAAACATAATAATAATAATAATAATAATAATAATAATAATTGATACATATTCTAACAGACTTATTTTTATTTTAAAAACACGTTATCTTACTACGTTTTAAGAAAATCTGTTCCAAGAAAATGAAGAAACTAGGATCATTAAATGTTTGATAATATTTCTTTCACTGGATGTCCATTAAAAAATAATTAGCCCAAATATAAAGTATGGCATTTAGCCTCTCAATTCAAACTTTCAACATTCTGGCATCACTAATTTTTATTTATTTATTTATTCATAATACATATATTTATTAATACAAATTCATCATTCCTTTTTTAAAATGGTTTCATAAAACTATTAATAAATTTTAAATTAAAGTATAAACCAACTAAATATTAGCTAAATTCTTATTTTTACTTTTAAAATTCTTTAGCACATGGCCAGACTAATTTGAGAAAGATCCAAAAATAAATAGTGAAAACTATCATAATAAAATTGACAATTTGAAATGAAATTATAATTTGCTTTATTAAATGTTTCACCAAAAATAGGTGAGAGAGAGAGAGGGAGGGGGCCCCACTTATACTAAGATAAGGCACCAGCAAAAAGATAAGGAGAGAGAGAGAAAGTATTTACGACCAAAACGTCTTATCATTTTCAGTAAAGACAAAGAGAGAGAAAATCACACACACGTGGCCGATTCTCTATCATGGAAAATCTCTGACTCTTTCAGAGAAACTTTACGTTGTACGAACGAACAAAGTCAGATCTTGCCGTGCCGATAATGCCCGCCCTTTGCCGGTGGCCGGAATTCAGCGGCGGCGCTTGATATGGTGCGGCGGAGCGACGCCGGAGATACCTTGCTTTGAGAGCTCCATTAGAACGCTTTCTGTTGAAGGAGGGTTTAAGCCTATGGGAAGAGGCAGCCATGGCTTGTTTATTGCTTCTTCCATAACTTGATCAATAATCTCATCTGTCTGCACCGATATTAATTAATTAATTAATCCATTTTGGACCACGTTATGTAATGTCACTTGAACCAATTGGTTGTCTTATAAATAAATAAAATTGAGCTTATTACATTTGATTACCAAATTATAACAATTACCGGAAAGAAGTCTGCTACTTTCTTAGGAACAATGTAGCATCCATTCATCGCATTATTACTTCGAAAACCCATTCCGATCTGCAAATTAATTTGATCAATTCGTTTGGTAAATATGCGATCAAATTACAATATATATGGTGTGCTCGTGTCGTGGTGTCGATTAGATTACTTACTTGAGGGACAACAGGATATTGCCCGTGAGATGTTGGCCCAATTGGACAACCCCATGCATCCGCATGAACCTATGAGCAAATAATTTGTTTGTTTAAAATGACATTAACAATGTAACAATCAATTTAAATTATTACCCCAGGGTACGGTGTGGGCTGGTGCTGCCAGGGAGGAGGATAGTAACCAGCCGGCGAACCCCACATAGGGGCGGCGGTATTAGTTGAATAACCATTGGGACTCGCCCAATTTGGATGATGATAAATTGAATGTGGGTGATACAAAGGGTACGCGACGACTGGCTTAACCGATTGGTGATTTCTTTGAAAAGACGAGGATGGATCTTTAATATTGTGATGATTAGGATGATGATGCCACTTTCGAGTATTAATGTCATCCTTTGGTAGAATATGTCTTCTATGCATTCTGTATTTCTGGCTTCAATAAAATAAAAACAATCAATTGGAAAGCAAATTCTAAGTTGTTTTTGTTTTTGTCTTAATGAGTTTGCACCTGGAGATGACTAGCAATGTTATGTCTAGTCAATCCTTCGACTCTCATAAGTTCGAGTATTCGAGAAGGAATGGCTTGATCCACGCCAAGCTGCTCTACCGCCTTCACGAACTTCTTGTGCAGGTCCGACGTCCAATCAATCTGAGGACAATCAAATCTTTGTAAAATTGAAATGTGGGTCAAGAAAAACAGTTGAAGATAAATAGTAATAAACCTTTGTTTTCTTCTTGCTCAATTTGTTACTACGAGGAGGAGGCGGCGGACAAAGAGCAGATATCTTATCCGCTTCTTGGTCCCCTCCTAACTCATCTGGCGGTTCACCCTCTTCTTTGAGAGTATCATTGTCTGTTGTTGTTTTATGTTCTGTTTCTGGTTCTGTTTCGGTCATGGTGGTGTCGACAGATTTGGATTCGCCGTCTCCTTCTTTCTCGTGAGTTTGATCATGATAGTCTCCATCGTCGAGAAATCGCCCGGTTTGTTTTAGCTGAGGAGTGGATGGAGCCGGGTACTTATCCTCCTTGGCAGTGGTTGAAGGAGTTGGTTCTAATTGGGTAGTTTGATCGGAGTCCTCCTCCACTAACCGGAGATGAAGTACAGCTTCGGATTCAGGGGTGGTTTCTTCTTTTCCTGCATTAAACGCCTACTCAAACCAATAAAAAAACCGATCAATTTTGAAGATCTTGATATTTTGAAGATCTTATATATACCTTATGAGCTACATGCTGCCATATGTTTCTTAATTTATCCTCTGAAAGTGGTTTTTGAAGAAACTCAACCGCTCCAAGCTGAGAATAATCAAATTAAAGAATAGTTTTGATTATCCAACTTTATCTAGACACTGACTTTTTTGAAATTTGTTAACAAAGATCTTACCGCTATGCATTTCATCATCGTGTTCAGGCAATGCGAACTTGAAGTCACTTCCAAAAAAAGAAAAAAAGGAAAAGTAAGTTCAATACTTCAATGGTATTGCTCTGTTTTATTTTTTCAAAGAAAAGAACCATTTTTTGGTTAGGATTTCCTTACTTATGGTAGGCAAGTCTTTAGCAACCTCAAGAAACTTGAGTCTTCCATGGCTATTACCAACGGTAACCTGCAACACAGCAAATTTCTTATAAATAAAAGGAACCATATATAGATCTTTGCGATATATATATATATGAAGCTTAGTATTATGAAGTGACCTCAACAATAGCAACGTGGAAGATCTCCGTCTGGTTAGAAATTGCTGAGAAAGCTTCGTCTTCATTGAAGAAAGTGGTAACTGTGTGTGTGTATGAGAAAAATGTTAGCTTTAGATAAATATATATATATAGAGAGAGAGAGAGAGAAATGGGATGAAGTTGAGCATCTGACCAATGTAATCCATTTCCTCGAGCTTGGATCTTATTTGAGAAGTGGAATCCGTATTTTCTTCTTCTTCTTCTTGATCGAGGAGGAGGAGAACCCTGAGACCTTTGGGGAAATCTTTCCAATTAAGTAGATCATTAGCAGTGTAAACCATAGCTCGTTTTGCATCCTTTCTCAGAACAAGTATCGGTTTCTTTGATTGTTCTCACTTCTCACCATCGTCTAATCTAGTAGTCTAGTGAAGAATATGTAAGAAAAGAGAGGAACCCAGTTGAGATCCTTGAAAAGGGTAGATGAATCATAAATACTAGCTAGATGAAATTAAAAATGCATGAGAAATAAATGGGGGAGAAAGAGTGGATCAAATATAGAAATAATGATCAAGAATCAAGATATCTGTGGAAATGGAGTTGAGTAATAGCTATCTGCACTTTATGATTCATCTATCTCAAAATGAACAAAGAAGAAGAAGAAGAAAGTGAAATTACAAAAAGAGGGGTGAGGACTTAAAGAGACAAGTCTAGAGAGAGAGAGAGAGAGAGATTGAGGAGGGTTAAATGTTGCATTTCTTGGAGCTGCTGGTTGAAGTCTGTGACTTAGGAACAGTTACTATCACTTGTTTTCGGACCACATACTATGCAAGAAAAGTGAACATGTCTCTCTGCCTTCTCTTCTAATTAAACCCTAAAACAAACACAACCTTAACTTTTTCTTTTAACGTTCATATATTCAACTACCTTGTTAGTAGCTTGTTGAATGACAAATAAAATTGTGGATAAGAACTGCTGCCAACTTAGGACAAGTTTTATTGAGATTATAAGTTTATGTGATGATTTATTATAGTAATTTTAAAAATTATAATCAAATATTTTTTTATTTTTTTTTAACTGAATAAGTGAAACAAATAAACTGAATACAAGCAGAATAATATTAAAACACATTTGAGAATAAATTGAATAAGATGGAGTGTTTTTTCAAGCTGAATCTTATCAAATTAATTTACATATGAAAAAACTGGAGTAAATAATCTAAACAAACATAAACAAATATATATTAAGAGGTTGCTTGATCTTGATTTTTTTAATGATTTTGTTGGATAAAAAAAAGTAAATTATATATGAATTTATAATTAATTTAATTATTAAAATATTTTTTATTTAAAATCTAATAAAAATAAAATGAATGTATTTTAGTATTTTTAATTAATAAAATAAATAATATTTTTATAAAAAAAAATTGTATAAAAACTGATAAAAAAAATTAAAAAAATAAAATCCCTAACTCAGATCAATCAAGTTCAACTTACAATGTATGGATAATGCAAGCCTTCTCAATTATATCATTATATGGTTACTTAAGTTATTCTCATCGTTGAAAAGTCAAAACTAATATATTTTAAAAAAATTTACATTATTTAAATGAAATAATATATTATATTTGTAATTAAAAATAGTCATGTAATATCATTTTTATTATTATTTTAATCATACTACTGTTTCTCCCCCAAATAATAATCCAACCTCCACTGCATCACGCAAATACACAAAAGTAATTAAATGAAATTAATATATGATGTAATGTAACCTATTTTTAATTATGATCCACTGTAAGTTAGAAATGGTAACTTTTAACAAATTTAAAAATGATTTAATTCTTCTTAAAATTCAAATAATAATAATAAATAAATAAATGATTTAAAAATAGAGGTACACAACTAACTGTCAGCTGCTTTCACTAATACAGCAGCAGTTAGTTCGTTAACTATCAAATATTATATTAATGGAAGTTATTAGAATTAAAATAATTATTTGTTCATGTGCATCCGGTTCTACAATACTTTCATGAAACCCAACATATATGTGAAGATTTCTTTAATTAATTATGTCAAAAGTCGTATAATCAATTAAACATAATATATAATTTTCATCTTAAGGAAACAGTATTTTGATATACTAATAGGGATTTTCACTTCTTTTTTCTTTTTAATAATAATTTTAAATGATTAAATTAAATTAGCTAAATGTCTCTAGTAAATAAATTGACAAAAACAATTCTATCAATAAATTCAAATATTAAAATCTAAATTTACTCATATATGTTTAATGAAATTATTATTTTTTTCAAAATCTTGAATGGAAGTTCAAGTCACTCCTTTTTACTTGTAAATGAATTAAATTACACATTAAACTTATAGAAAGTCACAATTTACTTGCTCTATTTAATTATGTTAAAAATAATTGTTTTTCAACAATTTATTTATTTATTTTAAAAGAGAATTGACGGTATTTATAATGATATTATTATGACGTTTTTTTATATTCGTCCAGGAATGTCAGTAGAGTCCGTCGGTGAGACTGAGTGAGTTAATCATTATCCTCCAAAATTTACGAGTTCGATAATACCATTTTTTTAAAAATAAATCTTTTCATATCATGTTTTGTCTTTGTACTTTAAAAAAAATGAGCACATCAATACCCTATTACGACGTATTTGTCACGCAAGCCTTCTCATTTAATGAATATAATGAAAATAACAAGTTAGATGACAATTTAGTCAAATAGACCAAGGAGTTCAAACTAATTTATCATGTCCATATCTAGCAAATGAACAAAATATGGTTGCATTGTTACTACTCATTCATGTTCGGACCAAATATTAAATTCTTTGGCATTTGACAAAAACATACTTGTTTTAACTATCATTTTTTATCTAAGAATTTGACAAAAACATAATTGTCTTAACTATCATTTTTTATCTAATCGTTAAATTGGTTTGTAGTTGAGACTTCAACTAAAACACAAAATAATACCAATAATTAGAAAGATCCATACCATTGTGTATTAAAAATCAGATTACGACAAATATTTTCTCTAGCTAGCTTGTAACACATGAATTTGCTATATAATTAACAAATATATATGAAGAATGAATTGGCTCTCTAGAAATGGAATCATTTTTCCCAACTTTTTTTGAAAAAAAATCTTGTTCCTTTTTAAGATTCCACAATCGATTTTGTAGCATCAAATATTAGTAATAAAGCTTTTGGACCACTTATCTAAGTGAATAACATTATGCATTTGCATGGGATGGAATGAGTGAGTCCCCCACTTATATTACCCTTACATAGCATTCCTTCCATTATCACCATTCACCGCCACTATATGTGGCTTCCAAAAACCCTAAAATCGCACCTTATATACTTCTTTCACAAGACACCAAAAATATCAAAAGAATTTAAGTTGTTAAAAATAGAAAAAACTAAGAGTATTTACATTTATATACAAGGTCAGCTCTGAAGTTTGGGTCCCTAGTCGAAAAAAAAATCTTATTTTTTATTTAACTTGTTGTATTAAAACATGTATATAATAGTTTTGTATTTAAAATTAACAAAAGTTACTTAGTCTAGTTAGTTAAATATTTTAGAACAATTTTTTTAAGGGGCCGAGGGAGGTGGGGAGCCATAGGTGTGTTACCTATATCGCCTCACACGATATAAGGCACCATGGTCTTTACCTTTTTAAGTGGAAGACACACAATGGCATATCAGTTAGTTTATGTCTATAATTTGGTAAATTTATTATGAAACGGTTACTAGTCTAATATTACATTAATATTTTAAAAAAATCATAATAATTAAATAAATGTATTGTTCTATATGTTTCCGTGTTTTATTATTTTTTCAATGACCTTAATAAAATGATCATTTTTGTTGTTAAATTACAAAGATCATAAAATCTAGCTACAGTCCATATTAAATAAACAACCACTAAATCTTGGTCCTTTAGATCTTGATCTTGTTGAGCAATAAGTTTCAATAATTCCATAATCATATTTATATCTAATATTCACTTATGGAAGATGTTACTTTAATACCTCTTATAGTCAGTCATAAATGGTATAATATCATTATGGTTGTAATGAAATTGGTAAATAATTAGTGATGTGGAGGTCCCATATGTAGGTAGGCCTATTCCAATTGTCATTTCATTAATTTAATTTGCTCTATCATCATCGAAACATGTATTGATTTACCTTTTGAAAGATACCCACCTTTTTATAAACTATGTGCTGTTGTTATAAATCATGTCTAGGAATTGAATCATGATGAGTAGATTGTTGTTACACTCATATTAAATAATACTTTATCACTAATTTCCTTTTGGGTCCTGCCCCTTTTCTTTATTTAAAAAAAAAAAAAAAGTATATGCATTTCAACCACCATCTTGAAGCCTATAAATTTCATTGCTTATTTTTTTTACTATTTTCTTTAATTAAATGGGAACTTTTTAAAGAGATCTAATTAATTAATTAAGTTGATGCACTTTGTGAAACAAAGTTCCCCACCTTTTAGATTCTAGATTTTGGATCTTTTTGGGCTTAATATATATCTTATTCACTACCTCCAAAAGCTGAAAAATTATTGACAAATTTCTCCAAGCTCTTTCCTTTTGTAATTATTTTATCATTTTACAAGTACATAGCTCAATTTTCTCATTATTGGTACTTTTTTTTTAAACCTCCTAAAAGTTTTATGGGTGAGTCTTTAAAATAGAGATATAATAATAAAATAAATATATTTAAAGAGATTAAAATTACTGGATTCACAAAAATAAATAAACATTTCAATTGAAGGGTTGTACATTCTGAATTGTACTATGTCTATCCGTATAATAATAAATTCTGAATTATTTTTAAAAAAATTGGATTTATTGCATTTTTTATAATGGTCTATATATATATAGTCTTGGAAAGACATGTGGTAATGTTTGGTTGTATCCTAATTTAGTTTTCTGAATGTCAATATCTTTAATAACCTATTATTAATAAATACTGTATATAAAACCATACCCACGAGGAATAAACCTAGTTGTATTCAATTCATTGAATGGATCCACCTCCGTAGGACTTTTGTGAAGGGCAAAATAGTCATTAAATATAACACATAGAAATGACATATTTCCTTATCCACAACATTTTTTCCTATTCATTGAGCTGGTGCAAATCTAACTATGATCATCCCTCTAGATCCCTGTCCCCCATTCAAACTTTCTACATAATTGGTGTTTGAGTTATAATTTATTTATTATGAAAGTAAATATATATAATAATATAACACGACTCTCCTAACTTATTCCGAGACGGGTCTATATCAAGGTTCCGGTGGGTTTAGTTCATTTCAAAAATTAAATATATTTTTACGATAGGAATGTTATAGTATTCTTTAATTTTTTTAAAAAAAAATTAATTTTTATTCATTATTTAATTTTTAAAAAATAAAGAAAAACTCATATTTATACACTTGTTATCTACATAATTATTTTTCTTAAGACATAAAAAAATAATTTAAGTTCATCTTAACTCTAATTATTGAATTCATTCATAACCCAATATAATAGTTCACCTGAGAAAAATCAAAGCTTACTAATTAACTTTTTAAATTAAAAAAATTACAGATGTTTAGATTTAATTTTAACTTAAAACTTGTTTCCATATAAATTTACTTTTTTTTAGTCAAAACATTGAGGGAAACTTATCTCTTTATCTTTATTGATTGTTAGTCATTTTCAAAAGTAGGAAAAAAAGACTTGTTCACTACCCGTGGTTTTAAAGCATTTCACACAAATATATATAGTCAACACAACTAAATGGTTTAATCCAAAATGAATAATTGAGTTACATGAGTGTAACTTAATTTTGATTGAACTTCTTAACGTACAAATAAATGTTCACTATGACTAATCACATATTATATTTATTTTTGGATTTGCTAATAAATTTAAAAGTCATTTAATGACAAAAAGAACACCTAAAAAAGCACTTTGACATGAAATCATGCCTCTTTATCCCTATAATTATGATTAGGGGTGTCTAATTAATAACCACATATTTGTTATGGAGGAAATTTAATCACATTCACATCTAATGATGATTAATTATCTAACTTAATCTTTTTTGACATGATATGTAATGTCTTTTTTAGACATGCATATATAATTGATCAGTACTAATTATTGAATATATACATGTTAAATCACATCAAATATAAAATTTACTATTAATAATTAGTTATGTAAATGATCTCTTTCAATATACAATAAGACAACATTTGATAATAGTACATTTCTTTATTGGAGGTTGATTTTAAGTTTGTTTTTATGATTTTAACATGAAGGGCTGACCATTCAAAAGGATAAAAACCGTCCAATCTCAAAAACCGACTCAATTTGAAACAAAAAAAAATATTATATTCATTGGCGCGCTATAGGTTTAGATATAATGAAAAATAATATATTAAGCCAGATATCGGCTTATTCAAATAATTTAACTAATTTGATTCACGTCATTACAAATATATTAATTAAAATTATGATTTAAAAATAAATAAATTATGGATATACCAACTTAATTGTTTCATCTCTATTTAATAAGAAATTAAATTTATTTGAAACTATTATTATATTAGCGTTTTTATAGTTAATTTTATTTGATTAATATAAAAATTAAAATAATTTACAAAATTATTATATACAAATGATTGAACATAAAGGGTTTGTCTAAAATAAAATATATAAAATACATCTAATACATTACCACCACCCGAGAATAAAATATAACAAAACTATAAGAATCAAATTTAAAATTATAAAAATAAAACAAATAGTATTTTATGATTGAGATAATTTTGTTTTTGGTTACTTGTTGTTATTTTTTCTAGATATTTCCTTCCATTATTTTGTCCATGTATACTTAAAACTATCTTAAAATATTAATCAAATTCATCTATCTATATATATTATAGCTTTGCAATTTATCTTGCAAGAATATTATATAGATATTCCAGCAACAAGGGTTGGCCTCTATAAGACAATAAACTTTTGTGTTTGTCAGAATCTCATCTGCTTATTTTCCAAAGGACCCCATAATTTTATTTTTTAATTTAATAAAATAAAATAAAATAAATATGATTAAACTATGTGGACAACAATGTCTCAGACATGGAGTTTTAGGTGCCACACATTCATTTGGTAGAAAATAGTAAAACATGCTTTTTTTTTTAATATAAAATAAATTTGTAAATGATGATGAATATGATTTAAAAATTATAACTATATATAATTATTTGTTTTTTAATATATAAATATATAATTATTATTTGATTACTATGGTAATTTAAGTAATTAAGATATATACACTAACATAGTAAATGAATAAATATAGTTATTTTAATAGTATTTTATAATAGTTGATATGGTTTAGAAGACTTATTTAGCTTCAAGAATGTAAAATCATTTATTTGAATCTTCATAACATAATTATTTTATTTTATTTTTAAAAAATAAAATAATTTAATTTAACAAATATTGTACTGTGAAGTAGTTTCAGTTCTGATGAAACAATTATCTATTTAAAACATATAAGCTGAACGGGATGATTTTGATCATTATTCTTCTTACTGAAGATGTAAATTAATTGACTAAGATAAAAAAAAAATTAATTGACTAAGGTAAACCATTAAAGTGTACAATCTGCAATCATCAAACCCAACCTTTCTCTTCTTCAATGATCAAAAGCATATTTCAAAATCTTTATCTTAACATGCATGACTCCAAATCCCCATCAAGACCAAATTCATTTCACAACTATATCTTCTTTCTAATCAAATTTTGAGTTCATCAATTTTTTTTACTCAATTTTTTTTCTAATGTTAAAACAATAGTTTTATTTAATTTCACTAAATGTGTAAAATTTATAATTTAACAAGTGGCTTCATAAATTTAAAGATTTATTTTCCATCAAATTTCTATTCCAATTTTATTTTGAAATGTATACAAAAATAATTTCCAAATTTCATTTTTTATTAAAAATGTCTAATATGTATAAACAAATTGATATTTCAATTTTAATATCTCTATCTTAATTACATAAAAATTTTAATTTGTTGTTTCTTAATTTTAATTAATTTCATATAAAAAGAATAAAAAAAGAGTAAATTTTCTCAATTTTAAGTCACTTTTACATGTAAGCAGTCCGTCTGAATGACACGTGATTGTGACACGAATTTAACTATTAACATTTATAAGAAAAAAATAGAAATTATTTTAATATTTTAATTTTAGTATGTATTATTAATATTAATAATTATTAAAAAAATATGTTTTAAATAATATTATTTAAAAATATTTTGTGTTTATTAGGTATATATTATATATATATTTCTTTATTCATTATAAATCAATATCTATCTAAATGTTTATAATTTAAATTTGGTTTTTTTCTTATATGGGTTTGGTTCATAGTGATTTAAAGGTTTCCATTTGAATTTGGTTCATAAAAATCCTAAGATTTCTCATTTTGATTTGTTTGATCAGGAAGGTTAAATTTTATCAAATTTCTTTTAAAATTTATCTCTTTTGAAAAATATTTATTACAAAATTTGTGTTCAATCTGGAATTACATGATCATATCTTCAATAAGAGATTGATTTTTAATAAAATTTCAAATTTATACGGACCCAAGTTTTTTTTTTTCTTTTTATTATTGTTAAGAGGAAAACGAGTAAAATAATTTTTTTTTCTTCTTCTCAATTTCAAGTCTTTTTTACCTATACGCAATCCGTGTGTGGATGACATGCACATGATTGTGTCACGAATTATTAACATTTATAAGAAAAGAATGGAAATTATTTTAATATTTTGAGTTTATTATATATTATTAATATTAATAATTATTAAAAAAATATTTTAATAGAATATTATTTAAAAATATTTTGAGTTTATTATATATATACTTCTTTATTCATTATATAATATTTATGTAAAGGTTTCTCATTTAAATTTGATTTTTCTCTTCTGAATTTGGTTCATCATCATGAAGGTTAGATTTTATCAAATCTCTTTTAAAATTTATTTCTATTTATTATTACTTTACCAATCTTTTAAATTGCATCTATATATATTTATATATAATGATATATTTTGAAAAAATGTTATTACAAAAATTTGTGTTCACTGCAATTACGCGATCTTGATAAGAGATTGGTTTCACGAAACTTTTAAATTTATACGATATTCAACCAACCTAAGTTTTTTTTTATTATTATTGTAAATAAGAGTAAAACGAATAAAATAAACTTATTTTTCTCAATATCAAGTCTTTTTTATATATACGTGTGAATGACACGTAATTGTGGCACGAATTTTAACTATTAAAATTTATAAGAAGAAATTAAAATTATTTAATATTTTGATTTTATTATGTATTATTAATATTAATAATTATTAAAAAAATATTTTATTATAATATTATTTAAAAATATTTTGAGTTAATTATATATATATATATATATATATATATATATATATATATATATATATATATATATATATATATATATATATATATATATATATTCATTATACACCAATATCTATTTAAAGGTTTCTTATCTAAATTTGGTTTTTCTCATTTGGATTTGGTTCTTCATCATTTAAAGGTTTCTCATCTGGATTTGGTTCATCATCATCTAAAGGTTTCTATATGGATTTAGTTCATCATGAAAGTTAAATTTTATCAAATCTTTTTTAAAATTTATCTTTATTTATTATCAGTTTATCAATCTTTTAAACTGCATCTATATTTATATATAATGTTATGTTTTGAAAAACGTTTATTGCAAACTTTGTGTTCAAACTGGAATTACGCGATTATAACGTTGATAAGAGATTGATTTTCAATAAACTTTTAAATTTATACGTTAAGCAACTAACCCAAATTTTCTTTTATTATTATTGTCAATAAGATAAACGGACAAATTAATATTAATTTTTTTATATTATTCTCTCTTTTTTATTGTTCTTTCTTAGGAATGATTCTATTTTTATTTATACTAAAAAAGCAATGACATTATTGAGACCGTGAATGACATTGACGTGGCCAAAAATTTGTACAAGAATTTGTCGTCGATTGAATTAATCTCCACGACTGATGTGGAATAGGAAGTTGAATTGCATGTACTATTTCTTAAAATCTAGGGTTTTAAGATTTTAGGTTTTATGTCTTATATCTTGTTGTGTAGATTAATTAACTAAAAATATTAATAATAATTTTGTTGCATTATTAATTTGGATTAATTATGAATTTTTTTTGTTAAAATAATTATTTGTTTAATTTTTAGATTTTTTTTGTTTTTTCTATTTCTTTTATTTTATTTTTCTTCTAGAAAGATCTACAATAACATCACACCACTGCAATCGAGTTCAATTGAATAAGTTGTTTTTCATTGAAAACTGAAATTAAAATTTGTTAGAATATTTCTTATTTGGTGAAATATATATATATATATATTGAATAAGTTGCTATTATAGTTTATTTAAACTTACCCAAATATAGTGCATTGATAAATTGAAAATATTTAAACAATGAGAATGGGGCTTCTACAAATATATATTATATAGTAATTGAGCAATTGAGAAAATAGAAAAGGATATTTGCTACTCTTGATATCATTTGTTCCGAATCTTCCAGATTGATTAATTACTTTGTTTTGTTGAATTAATTGGGTAATTACATAATATAGGTCTAATTTAATCAGATCTTCTGCTACCGATTGCCGTGTTCCCCTGTGGCGGACCAATCAGATTGCAGCATTATTAATTTAATAATAAATCAATCTGGGCAGGAGAAGGAGGGAGGGAGAATCCGGAAGCCGGGTTTAGGCCCGGGTTCACACGAGACGCCGTTAACGGAAGCGCCCGTTAACGCCAGGAAATAATATAATATTCATATGATACCCAAATAAGATATCTTCGCTCTGATCTACACGCTCGTTGCCATGACCCTCATGTAAACCCCGCATACCCACCCATGAGAAGAACGCCTGCCGTTCATGAAAATACACTTACACTTCCATGTAAAGACCGAATTGACAGTCAGATTTTCTTTACGTTTATTAAATATTAATTTAATTTATTAAATAACACAGGCAGCGATATAATATTCGCTTCAAGTAATTCAATCTTTTATTTTCTTGGATTTTTTATTTACTTTTTTATTTAATTTTTTTTTACCTCGAGACTCTCTGGAGCGAAGATATATTTGCTTCAATTAATTTTAATAAAACCCCCATGTAAAACCCCCCTACCCACACATGTAAAGACTGCTTGAATACCATGTAAAGACACTTACTCGTTTATGTGAATACCAAAATGACATGGATTTTATATTTCCGTTTATAAAATATTAATTCAATTAATTGAAGATGACATGCAGCAACCGAACAAATCTTCGCCTCGCTTACCGGCTATTTTTTTTTCCTATTTTTTTTTATTTCATTTTTTTTGCCTCGAGACTCTCTGGAGCGAAGATATATTTGCTTCAATTCATTCTAATAAAAACCTCATGTAAAACCCCCGTACCCACCCATGAGAAGACTGCTTGACTACCATGTAAAGACACTTACCCGTTTATGTGAAGACCAAAATGACATGGATTTTATATTCCCGTTTATTGAATATTAATTCAATTAATTGAAGATGACATGCAGCAAACGAATTAATCTTCGCCTCGATTACCGGCTATTTTATTTTTCCTATTTTTTTTTATTTCATTTGTTTTGCCTGGAGACTCTCTGGAGCGAAGGTATATTTGCTTCAATTCATTCTAATAAAAACCTCATGTAAAACCCCCCTACCCACCCATGAGAAGACCGCTTGACTACCATGTAAAGACACTTACCCGTTTATGTGAAGACCAAAATGACATGGATTTTATATTCCCGTTTATTAAATATTAATTCAATTAATTGAAGATGACATGCAGCAACCGAACAAATCTTCGCCTCGATTACCGGATATTTTTTTTTTCCTATTTTTTTTATTTCATTTTTTATGTCTGGAGACCTTCATGAGCGAATGTATATTTGCTTCAATTAATTCATTACTTTTTTTTATTTATTTAAATTTTTTCGCTGGAAAAGAACATTTGTTCGCCTAGACCATTTTCCATGTAAAATGGATTGAATAGTCGCTTCTCGAGAGAATACTTATTCGCCCCTGGTCCCTGTGTCATGTTACACGGAATGAATAGTCGCTTTTCGAAAGAAGACATGTTCGCCCCTGGTCCCTGTGTCATGTTACACGGAATGAATAGTCGCTTTTCGAAAGAAGACATGTTCGCCCCGATTACATGAATATATATACCCCCTAATATGATTATTTTATTATCAGTTCCGCCCGATTCATCTCTCTCTCTTCCTGCCTCCTTTTCACGGCGATTCGTAACCGGCTCCCCGTCGACCGAACCTGAATCCACATCTTCACGACTCCACAATGGTACGTATTCCTGACTAGTAGCTTTTAATATTTAGGATTATGGAACTACTACACTAGATTCTGTTATGTGATGTTGTTGTCTCTTTAATCTTTAGGAAACCCTACTCTCAAAATGTTACCTTGACTGTAAATCAATGTTATTCAGGAAAACTTATCTAGTGTTGTGTTTTGTGATATTATTTCCCTGAAACCCTATTACATACTCACAAAGACCGTTTTTTTTTCATGCACTTGCAGGCTGCCTCAGCATCCGTCCAAAACTTTGGCAAAGATTGGATTTTATGCCCAAATCAATTAACAAGTGAAGAGATAGTACTCTTCGTTACATTTCTCCCTTTTTTTCCCATAATGTATAAGTTTTCATCCTGTTTAACTGAAATATTTATGATTGTTCTTAAACAGCACTTGATGCAACAATATGCTAACACATGTGGTGCCACGGTGTCAATGAGGTGGCGAGACGATGTTACCCACGTCATAGCATCCACCGATTCTAATGGTGGATGCGGTCGCACTATCAAAGTATTGAAGGGCATATTGAACGGGAGTTGGGTCCTTACCATTGATTGTGAGACTCTGTTATTCTTAACCCTTTACTGTTAACTCAATATTCATTTTCACATATATGAAACTAAAAACACCTATTGCTTTTATACAGGGATAAAATCATCAATCAGATTTAACTGTTACGTGGACGAGGAACCATACGAGGTGCAGCGAGATAATCATGGGACTGTGGGCGGTCCAAGAGCTGGCAGAATGCGTTATTTGAACAATGTAAGTTTTGTCTTATTCCCTCCTCCATATGATATTCAATTGTCCATGATTACTAATAATGTATTGTATTTTCTTTCAGCTGCCCAAACTCTTCGACAGTTACACCTTCATATTTGCAGGGGAATTCATCCCGGCTTACAAACTTGATCTTATGGGGTTTGTAATTGCTGGAGGAGGTACAACTAAAGAAATGGAGAATCCATTTGTCGAGCCCGAGGACGACAAAACTATAGTTGTATACGACAAGTCTCGGCACGATGTTAATGAACTTGTTTGGGTATTTGAGGCAGAGAATCCTCTGAAGACATATTTGGATGTGTTTGGTGTTCCTCACACCAGCTTGCTAGAATCCATTGCTGCTTGTGATTTGCAGCCTTTGTTTTTGTAATAGACATGTGTTGGTTTAATTTGTTACTTAATATTTGAATATTTTGCATTCTTGAAAATTCAATGTCATATTTGATTTCAGAATTATGTTATTTGTTCTTCGAATTGTTTTTTTTTAAACATCAGCCTTATATGTAACTAAATCTTGAAACATTAACAAATACTGTATAACTTGAAGTATAAATTTGATCAATAATTAATATTTTTTAAAACTACTGTGAAAATAATATTTGTAAAACAATTGTCAAAACAATAATGTGAAGAAATCTTCGCTTACTGATTGATTGATTGATTTATTAATTTTATTTCATAATAATTTTTGTCATTTAATTATTAAAATGAAATAATTTTTTTAACATGTCACCTCACCGCCACCTAACACCTGCCACCTTTTCATTAAATGCTGCATGCAGCAAGCCATGCTGCTAAGCTAGACAACTTCGTACTCTTCTCTCTCTCTACCGTACGACCATTTCTTCGCCGGAATTATACTACATTGTCTACCATCGACCTCTCCTTCGCCGGAGACTTCATTATAATATCAATCCATCTTCCTAAATTATAAAATGGTATGTTTTTGAATGTCATCTATACCTCCTTTACTTTTCTTCCCAACCTTTTCTATGTTTTTTGAATACTCGACATGAAATGTTCTGTTCTTTTTGATTATCAGGAAGGAATACGTATCATCGAGAATGATATGGACGAGAATGATATTATTGATTTAAGGTAACATTGTTTAACTTCTCCAATTTTTGTAGTGCACATGTAAGCGAAGATCTCTTCACTACTATATTATGAGATAATATCTTATGAAGCGAAACTATATTCGCCTAATATTACACTCTTCATACTGTTGAAGTGAAGCTTTCTTCGCTTATATTGTTTTCATTTTCCAATAATCTACAAACCTTTATTTTCCACTTGTTCAAACTGAACAGCGAATCTGCTACTTGTCGTCGTCAATTGAATTTCGATGGAAACGGCCAACCTTTGGAGGACATCGAATCCAACTTAATTCCACTTTTAGGTAGGGAATTTGAGAGTGAAGAAGAAGGCTACGTATTCTACTTAGCATACGCTAAACTAATAGGATTTGGTATAAGGCGCAGTTCAAAACATGTAGACAAGGAGGGTAAAATACTGGATAGGGTTTTTTGTTGTAGTGCACAGGGTGAACGGGGAAAGGACAAACGTGATGTCTATGTGAAACGTAGACGTTCTGTGACTCGGTTCTGTTGTGAAGCGAAATTGAGGATAAAGCGTGCAGACAATGGAAAGTTCCAAGTGGTAAATTTTATTAGTGATCATAGTCATCCTCTTGCAAGTCCAAAGAAAACTCACCTGTATAGATGCCATAGGAATATTTCTGCAGTTGCAGGCTTACATATCGAGATGGCCACTAACGTGGGAATTCCTCCTAAGTCATCACATGCTCTAATGTCTAAACAAATCGGTGGAAGGGAGAATCTAGGTTTTCTTCCTGAGGATTACAAAAATTACCTGCGCACGAAAAGAACCAGAGAGTGTAATTTTGGGGAAACAGGGGGTGTATTAGAGTATTTGCAGAACAAACAATCCAATGATCCTGGTTTTTATAATGCTTTTCAACTTGATGCGGACGATTTGATAACGAATATTTTTTGGTGTGATTCCAACATGCGGTCCGATTATTCATACTTCGGAGACGTGGTCAGTTTTGACACCACATACAAGAAGAATAATGAAGGTCGTCCAGTTGCGCTTTTTGTAGGTGTCAATCATCACAAACAATCAATTCTTTTTGGAGCAGCTCTATTATACGATGAAACTGCGATGACTTTTGATTGGTTGTTTGAGACTTTCACCAAAGCTATGCATGGGAAAAAACCAAAAACCATTCTTACAGATCAAGACGCGGCCATGGCTAAGGCCTTGGCGTCTCAATGGCCCGAAACAAATCATCGTCTCTGTATTTGGCACATATTTCAAAATGCAGCCATACATCTTAGCTCGGTGTTCCATAATTTCAGAGATTTTTCTAAGGATTTTTCTTCGTGTATATATGATTTTGAAGAAGAGATAGAGTTTGTTGAAGCTTGGAATCAAATGTTGACAAACTACGGGCTTGAAAACAACGATTGGTTGAAACGCATGTTTAGCATTAGGCGAAAGTGGACATTAGTGTATGGACGACAAATGTTTTGTGCTGATATGACGACAACACAGAGAAGTGAGAGTATGAACAGTATGTTGAAAAGGTACTGCTCCTACAAACACAAGTTTTTAGAATTTTTCAAACACTTTGAAAGACTACTCGATGAAAGAAGGTATGATGTGTTGAAGGCTGATTTCAAATCAATTACCAGCCAACCTAGTCTTAACTATCCAGTTTTGATCTTAAAGGATGCCTGCAAAGTTTACACCCCAGAGGTCTTTAAGTGCTTTGAACAACAATGGTTTATGTCGCATGATTGTGGTGTTGAAATGTTAGAGGATGTCGACACACACAGAAAATACAAGGTAACACCCCACACTAGGAGATGCTCTCATACAGTTACAGTTCATAAGAATGACGATAAGAATATCGAGTGTAGCTGCTGTAAATTTGAATTTGGAGGGATTTTGTGTGCTCACATCCTAAAGATTTTCACAACCATTGACGTGTTGAAGATTCCTCCGGCGTTGATATTGAAGAGGTGGACAAGAACAGCCAAAGATGGAATATTTGGAACTGATCCAATCGTGGACAGTACTAATGTTGATCCGAGTGAGCTTCATAACATAAGATACAGAGATTTGTGTGGGTTGTCCATGCATTTATTTAACAAGGCAGCCGAAAGAGATGACACTTACAATCATGTCAAAGAAATCATGCTGAGCCAGTGCACGTTTGTGGATAAAAAATTGCAGGAGAGTATAAATATGCAAACTCCACCAACCGGTTTATCACGTTCTGCCGAGGGTGCCCCTGTTCAAGCAAAAGGAATGAAAACTAAGAAGCCAACAAAGTCGGGTAAGAGAAGGAAAGGTGGACTGGAGAAGAACTCAAGAAAACGAAAATCAACAAGAATAACTAGTGAATCACATATTCCGGTATGAAATTGCTGACTTACCCTTCTTTACTAATAATTGTGTTATTAATATTCATATAATAACAAACTTTTAAATAAGTTTGATATTCCTTTCCAGCCATCAAGTGCAATGCCAACGACAACTCCTCAGTTCTCAACTCCTCAACAATGGGACGAAAGTTTCAGCATGGACGCCAATACTCCGTTCACTGTTCTTTTGTCATCTCAACTATCGAATTCCAGTTTCATGTGAAACATGATATGTATATAGTATTGTATGTACGTTGGATTTGAAACAAAGAATAAGGTCGAATGTATGCATGCGAAGTTTTATGAAATACCAAATGAATGACCACACTAATTCATTTCTAAAAAATTACAAACACCTAAATCAATCGAATATTTATTCGCCCCAAGTCAACTAATATTAAGTATCCCTTTAGATGCAAATTGAGAAAATGAAACATGATACTGAGGCGAATATTTGTTCGCTTGGACCTCACCATGTATCTCGGTCGAATATTTATTCTCCTCATAGTTGTCTGATGAAATTGATCTTTATGTTGAAACTGGTATGTACATGTCGGGGTAATTGCAGTGACATGACAAGTCATCCCGCTTCTCATGGATGAGATGGTGGTTTTACATTATCAATAATTTGAGGCGAATATGTATTCGCTTCATCGAAAATATGTCTTATAGGCGAATATTTATTCTCTTCATATTTCTTTCATGAAATTCCAGGCTTCACATATATATTTTATGAAGAGAAGGTCTTTGAAGCGAATATTTATGCGGCTCATGTTTATTTCACTTAATTTATTCATTTAACACATAATTGAACAAGTATTTGAAAATCAACTTTCATAAAAGAACACACTTCATGTATACACGTTCATTAGTGTGAGGATGTGAAGTAACAATTTTTGAGAATTGAAATTACACAACATATTCTTTATTGTAACAATAAATCATTACAATTATAGGAATAGTTTAATTACCCCATCTGTCTATGAGGACATTATTGTACTCATGTCAACTAAAATTCTACATAAAATTTAATTCCACAATATGTATACAGTTCCTAATTCATTGACTTATCCATTTACGGCAGGAATTGTAGACCTCGCTCCTGGCCTGGTTTAGCTCCGAGCCAATGACACGCCAACAGTATTCCATCCTCAATGTCTTTATTTGGTTCCTTACATTTCTTTTAACTCCAAAGCCAGTTTTCCACCCCTTCACCTCACCTTCATACGTCTCCATGTGTCTCATGCAAAAAATGCCGCAGTCAGTGTAATTCTTTGAATCCTGCCATGGCAATTTCAGACATATCTTTTCCAAACCGCCATACTTTTTAGCAAGAACGGGGTCTACGTCGTTCATATATTGTTGAATGTAGTCATCCTGATACATCATTACAAACAACATTATGTAATGTATTTTAGTGCTACTAGAATTCCAAAATTGAACTGTTTTAAATGTTAATTGTAGTGTCATACCAAGATTTGGGCATTCTTATATCTTCTTTCGAAGGGCGATTGCATAGGTGACTCCCGGTTATCAATTACTTGAAATTGCCGTTGTATGAAGTTATAGCAAACAAGGTAGAAATGTCTGTCATCAATGATTGGGAAAAACAACTGTGGATAGAATTAAAAAAAGATTAGATTTGAACTGAGTGGTAAATGATATTATAAGGTATGACAGCCAGAGATGTACTTACGAGGTCCACTTCCCAGAGGTCCATTTTTGAAATTTGGAAAGCCCGACCTTCTAGACAGAACCTGTCATTGAATTTGTCTCGGGTAGTTATCCCACCTTCACGAAAAATCTGTTTACAGCAGTCTTTAGTCTCACAAGAATAACATAATTGATAAATAACAGTGCTAGTACAACTTACGGTGAGCACGGTTGTGTAGAAAATCTTCTTGTAACGAGGGTTGACATTTTTCCTATAAAGGTTGTGCAAAATGTATGACCAAACATCAATAATCATACTGTCTACCCAGGTTTGATCAGCCATTGTAAGCATGTCCCCGCGCGTCACGTGTAGACATAGGTGTTCCGCAATAAATAACATTTCACTGCATGAAAACAGCAAAACATTTTTCAAGAGGGTGTGCAATTCCTATTTTGTATGAATAATTAAGCATTTGCAACAAACATTACCTTGGATCAAGTCCTCCAGCAAATACGAAACCCACAAAAATCTTCTGAAAGTTTGTTAATTTCTTGTCATCCCTAAACATTTTATTGAATTGTGGTGTTTTCAAAGCTGTAGGCAAGTGCAATGCTTTAAGCCATTCTTTCGTTTGCATGTTTGGACGAGAAGAGCCAGTTTGAAGTGGCGGTAGTACACTGGAGATGCCTTCTTCCGGTTCATTCCTTACTATCTCCAAAGAAGAGGCGGTGTGAAATGGCGTCAGTAGACTGGAGATGCCTTCTTCAGGTTCATTCTTTACTGTCTCCAATGAAGAGGCGGTTTGAAGTGGCTGTGGTAGACTGGAGATGCATTCTTCAGGTTCCTTTTTAACTATCGCCAAAGAAGGGGAGTTTTTGTTGGTTTCTGTTTTGATGACATCGGTTAACCAATCAGTTTTTAAATTTCGTGGGGGTTTTCTTTGGACACTTAAGGCCTTTGAAGGTACTGCTTCCTCTTTTTTTTGGATAATTAGAGTAGGATGCAAGGCTGGGGTGGTTGGAGTGCTGGTGTTCGTGTTGGTTTCTGTTTTGGGAGTAATTGGGTTGGCTTTGGGTTTAGCTTGTTCCATTGTAGGGGGTGTGGTTTTGAGTGGAGGAATGGGGTTTGTTTGGGGCTTGGCTTGTGCCATTGTAGGGGGTGTGGTTTTGAGTGGAGGAATGGGGTTTGTTTGGGGCTTGGCTTGTGCCATTGTAGGGGGTGTGGTTTTGAGTGGAGGAATGGGGTTTGTTTTGGGCTTGGCTTGTGCCATTGTAGGGGGTGTGGTTTTGAGTGGAGGAATGGGGTTTGTTTTGGGCTTGGCTTGTGCCACTGGAGGGGGTGTGGTTTTGATTGTAGGAAGGGGGTTGGATTTGGCTTGTGCCATTGGAGGGGGTGTGGTTTTGAGTGGAGGAATGGGGTTTGTTTTGGCTTGTGCCACTGGAGGGGGTGTGGTTGTGATTGGAGGAAGGGGGTTGGCTTTGGCTTGTGCCACTGGAGGGGGTGTGGTTGTGATTGGAGGAAGGGGGTTGGCTTTGGCTTGTGCCATTGGAGGGGGTGTGGTTTTGAGTGGAGGAATGGGGGTTGTTTTGGCTTGTGCCACTGGAGGGGGTGTGGTTGTGATTGGAGGAAGGGGGTTGGCTTTGGCTTGTGCCATTGGAGGGGGTGTGGTTTTGAGTGGAGGAATGGGGTTGGCTTTGGCTTGTGCCATTGGAGGGGGTGTGGTTTTGAGTGGAGGAATGGGGGTTGTTTTGGCTTGTGCCACTGGAGGGGGTGTGGTTGTGATTGGAGGAAGGGGGTTGGCTTTGGCTTGTGCCACTGGAGGGGGTGTGGTTGTGATTGGAGGAAGGGGGTTGGCTTTGGCTTGTGCCATTGGAGGGGGTGTGGTTTTGAGTGGAGGAATGGGGTTGGCTTTGGCTTGTGCCACTGGAGGGGGTGTGGTTGTGATTGGAGGAAGGGGGTTGGCTTTGGCTTGTGCCATTGGAGGGGGTGGGGCTGGGGTTTGGGTAACTGTTTTGAGTGGAAGGCGGTTCGTGTGGGATGGGGGTGTTGGTGTGAGGGTGGGTTGTGTGTGGTCTGGGGTGTTTAGAGGAGGGGTGTTGGATTTGGCTTGGTTGTTGGTAGGAAGGGTGTTGCCTTTCGCTTGGGTGGTGGCTTCCGTGTTGGGGTTAATGCCACTTCCTCTGGGCTGCTGCTTTTTGTTTTGGTCCAGACTCCGCTGTAAGCCTTCCCTCAAGATTGCATTGGAGTTTAGCACCGTGGCCAATGGCTCAAATGCAGACTGCACAAGTTCCATGGCGTTTATCTGGTGCATCTCATTCAGATATTTAGCCCCTTGTGCCAATTGTTCGGCAGCGGCCGCAACCTTCCTCAAACATGACGCCAGGTTTTCTGTAATTGGAGCATGCTCAGTTGGATGGTCATCTCCAGTTTGTGGTGGTGTTGGCTGCACATTTTGTTGCATCGGTGGTTGCTCATTCGGAATGGCTATGCGAGCAACCACCCTACCATGTCCAAACCCCCCCTGTGCAGCCTCATAGTCAACCCTTTCGTACATCTTCTTCTCGTCCCAGCATCCTAGAATAGGAAAACTCCTTGAAATCTTACTGTTTACCTTGAACTCAACCACACGGTCCAAGTAGCATAACTGATACATTAGCATGAACAAATATATGTTACGTTCAAAGTCATCAAAAAATTATGAATGGACAACCTCCAGCCAATAGATTTCTACACTCACCAAAAGAAAGGTTAATGGTCCATGGAAATAGGATGTCTTTTTTGCTTTCCACTTATAAACACTGTCGACTAGCCCGTCTAACGTGAACTTGCACCAGTTGTAGTCTTTGATTTTAGATACATCCTGGAGGGATTTCAGTACTTTGAATCTGAAAATAAAAAAGTATTGACTCAAGCCATTTAAAATTATATTGAAGTTCTAAATGAGATCACAGAATTAATGCTAGGTTCTTTGGGTATACCTGCACTGTGGATTTTGGGATGTCCACAAAAAACTGGATACAACAAACACCACGAAGTCCATCTTGAAGTTACTGTCTCCTTCTGTGTTCTGTAGAATTTTGTCAGGCATTTGGTAGGTTGAAGGACCTCCACTGTTCTCGAATCCCCATCTCCTTCTCCACGCCGTGAGATGGTCCTTGTACACCTTGTCGTCCGTGTGATTTCCCAAACACTCTGCCACAACTAATTCACCTCTGGGTATGTTCAATACACATTGAACATCCTCTTCATCAATCTGCATCTCCTCTCCACTGTGTAGGACGATGCTCCTCCTTCTGGGATTGAATAGACTCACAATGCAGCGTGAGAATTGAAGTGGGCATTTTGATATGCCAAGTGACAGAAGGGAACCAAATCCTATGTCCCTCACAGCCTGCTTCTGTTCTTCAGATAACCTGTTAATCAGGTGATGAAGGCCCGATGGAGAGGTTCTGCTCTTGAAATCGACCTCAGGGTCACGAGTCCTTCTTCTTTTCTTCTGAACCTGCTTCTCACTAAGTGCTTCATTCGCCGCGTTGGCCAGAATATCCAGTGGTGTCGTTGGCGTGCCTGATGAATCGGGTTTTCGTTTCCTTTGTTGAACGCTACATTATCATTAGCAAATTGGCTTATTTACCTAATCCAAATAGAGTAAAATTTTAACAATTGTAACATTCGCGTAATTACCTTAGTGTGTTCACTTCAGTCGTGGATTCAGTATATGGAACTATTTGCATATCGGAATCCTGATTCTGAGATGTTAAAGTCACATTTAGATTCGAATGACGTAAACTAAGAAAAAGAAATAGACACAAGCATGCAACCGTAAACACTTCTTACCATTTTCGCTGGAGCCGAAGATACTAACCGGAAGACAAATGGATTCGTAGTCGAAATGCAGGAGACGACAGCGCTAGGTCAGATGGTCGAATAACGTATGACGGCCGGATTCGGGCTTCAGATGTTTTACGGTTTTACTTGGCACAGTGCACTGTTAGTGTGAATGTATTTTCATTAGGCCGTATCGGTTTTCACAAACATGAATAAGGAGTTTCTCATTAACTTCGTACTAGTCGAAGCGATATTCGCTTTTGTAGTGTGAAAGGTAATTATTCATTATGAAAAGTAACATACTACAATGGACGAAGATGTATTCGTGCCGAACTCCGCAATGTACGAATATATCTTCGCTTAGTACATGTCTTTCTTGTTTCCCATGTTTTGAAAAAAAATTCCAACCAAATGAACAACTATTTGCTTCTCGATCCTGAATAAGCGAACAAATCTTCGCTCTGCCAATCTGACAGATCGTATCCAATCTAAACGAATGACATTTGATTCGATGGTAGCGATTGACTGGCCGTCGTCAAAAAGCCTGAGACTTTGTGACAGTTGACTTGACATGTGGAAATTTTTTTGGCGCTTCAGTATATTAATTTCATTTTTAATTGAGCTGTGAATTAAATTTAATTAATTTTTTTTTTTAAATATATATGACAATATATAAATTTTACTTTGACACTCATGTAATAAATACAAGGTTTGTTATGTATGAATAATTTAATATTTCATATAATGGTTTTTATAGTAAATGTAATTTTTTAATTTATGACCGTAGTATTCAGATATGATGTATGTATGAATAATTTTGTTATGTATGAATAATTTTTTGAATAATTTTGTAATTTTTGAATTTATGACCGTAGTATTCAGATAGGATGTATGTATGAATAATTTTGTTATGTATGAATAAATTTTTGAATAATTTTTTAATTTTTGAATTTGTTACTATAAATTTTTAATTATAGTAAGTGTAGATCAAACATCACCTAAACTTTTTAATTAACAATATATAAATTATGATTGATGTTCCCTATCTAAAATAATGAAGACTGGTCCGATTCGATGTATAATGATTACTTTAAGATATGATGTAACGTACAAAAATATGTCTGTAATGAACTATAAATAAAAATGAAATGGGATCCAGGGGATAGAAATTGAAAAATGGTTTGAAGCGAAGATTTATTCGCCCCGTGTGTTTTCCACCCACATTCATTCATTAATGTTGGTATTCACATACAAGCGTTGGTGTACTTACATCAGTTGTAAAGGGTATTCTCATGTAGGGGTTGTGTGTTTCACATGTAAGTCAACATATAATTCATTCAAGCGAATATGTATTCGCTTCATAATAGTTTCTCATAACGTGCAATTTTCACTGAACACGGATATATGTTCGCTTCTTTTCTTCTATAATTAGATGAATGCATGTGTTTAGAAATATAAAAATAAAATGAATTGGAAACTGTATTAAAATATACGATTTTTTACTTTTTGTAATGTGACAACAATACTGCACACTGTTCCGATTTGACATGTCATGACATGCTTAATACTTTTACTGAATCCATAGATATGAAATGATTTCTTTATAGGGTTTTATACAAAAAAACACACTTCTTTTTCAATGATGACATATAATTTCTGCATGATGTGACAAAACAAAGGATTATTGTTAATATTAAAAGAATAAGATTCAAAAAAATTAAAAATAATTAAACTTTAATTAAAAATAATAAAAGCTGAATAATTAAACTTTAATTAAAAATTAATAAAAAGAATTAATGTTAATATATTGAATATAATTTTATAATTATTCATGAAAATGTTTTTATTCATGTTGAAATAATTTATTATCTTAATATAATGTGAATGACAATATTGAATTATTTATTTTATTTAATATTATTAAGTGTTATTACTTTTTCGTGAATGAAATTACTTTTTCATGATGTGACAAAGTGACTACACACTGTTCGGATTTGATATTTCATCACGGGAAATTTACTTTTTCTGAATCAATAGATCTGAATAATTTATGAATAAAACAGATTTTCTTTTTGCTATAAATGTAGGGATTACATGAACAATCTTCGTCGGCAGCATGAAATATCTATTGAGCGTTTATGTTGATAGCGTGTGTTTTTTTCATATAGTTTGTTGGGATGTATCATTTGGGAGATTCTCTGTGATGGAAAACTTGTACAATCAAGATCAACTGGTGGAAAACATCTTCAGTTACCACGAATGCTTGGTAACTCAAGTAGAAACTACCGATCAAATGAAGATCATTCGTGTACACTGCTGTGGTTGCTTACCTGGGATGTACCATTTGGGAGATTCCCTGGGATGGAAAACATCTCAAGAGATAACTCAACAGGTGTATGACCCCAGTTATGCGTGAGAGATCCGCTGTGGTTGCTTCAATGGAGATGCCTTGAAGCTGGAGATGCAGCTTAATATTGTTAAAATGTACAAATGTTTATGAAATGGGGAAATGTTTATGAAACTTGTCATGAAAATTTGTACGTCGAATTATAATAATTATTTGTTATTTATATTTTCATGCAAATGTCATTAAACACTAATAAAATAACGAATTTGTTAAAAATAATAAAGTATTATCATATCTACTCTTCTGGCTAAGTATACGTTGCCCATAAGTCATATCATTGCCATAACTTTAAATGTAAGTTTTGGTCCGATTCGATGTGTAATGATTATAAATAAAAATTAAATGTGAGTAACGGATACAAATTGAAAAAATGTTTGTAGCGAAGATTTATTCGCGGCGTGTATTTTCCTCCCACATTCATTCATCATTTTGGTCTTCACATACAACCGTTGGTGTACTTACACCAGTTGTAAAGGGTATTCTCATGTAGGGGTTGTGTGTGTAACATGTAAGTCAACCTAGAATTCATTCAAGCGAATATGTATTCGCTTCAAATTAGTTCCGAATAATTGGCAATTTTCACTGAACACGAATATATGTTCGCTTCTTTTCATATATAATTAGATGAATTCATGTGTTTAAAAATTGGAAAATAAAATTAATTTGAAACTTCCTTAAAATACAATATTCATTAATTTTTGGGATGTGACAACAATACTGCACACTGTTCAGATTTGATATGTCATTACAGGCTACATACAGTAATCCATAGATATGAAATGATTTCTTTATAGGGTTTTATACGAAAACACACTTTTTTTTATTTTTTGAATGTTTTCAAGATATTTTCAATACATTTCCGTTGAATGTGCTCGACCTGAAATATGAAGATCAAGCGAATAGTGTGTCGTTTCGTAACAATGTTTTGTTTAATATAGAAACTTACAGGCGAATGATTCTGCGTTTTCAAATTCATTACAGTATGACATGAAAGTGTCAACAATAATATGTAACTTCAAAGATTGGATGCGACATCATCTTCGTTTTTAAGGGTTTTACAGGCGAAGAAATGTCCGTTCGATTTACTGATTAGATATTGTGTAAGGAAGCGAGCAACCTGTCGATGGATCAATCGAAGGGGTTTACATGAACAGATCAGTTGTTTTACATTATACTTTGAATTGATCATGACATCCAAATTGCAATCAAAGAATCAAAGCTAACGACAATGAGTCGATTTATATCACTCAAGAATAAACTCAATACATAATGTAAAATATAACTTCAGACTATAATCAAACATAACTTCATAATATTGTTGAATACACAAAAACATTCCATAATCCGTTTACATAAGTACTGCACAGATGAACCAAAAATATAGCTGTTCAACAATACAAATGAAGCTCTAGTCTGATTCATGAGAGGATGACTCGTCTATCGGTCCTGTCAGCGACACGACCTCATGTTCGATGACGGGTGGAATGTATAGCTGAATGGCTTCGTTCACAGCATTGATCCATCGGTTGGGGATGAAAACCGTCAAAGAATTTTCAATTATTGATGCGTACTCTAAGTAAAGAAGTTGAGGAGTAAACATGAAGTCCTCCGGAGGATTGTCTCCATTTGAAGGTAGGGGATTCCGTAGGCCAAATTGTCTGTATATGACACTTGTGCAGTAGGAGGTAGTTCCCTGAAGGCCCAACAAAATGATGAATGGAGAACCCCTCATCTCGTACATCATTTCAGTAAACAGATACCAGGGAACAATGAACCTAATTGGGTGAATATCCGAAATAAAATTCGGAGGCACGAGTCCATTGACCCTTTGCACTTGTAGATTGGCAAAGGAAGTGTAGGGAATTGAAGGACGGGGTAACCAATGCAACTTGTCTAACAACCAGAGGTATAGAACCAAAGGTGATCCATGGCGAGAATAGTTGTTTTCCTCGGGAACAAATTCGTTAAGACCAAGTAATGTCTCAGCAAGTACCAGGCTAGCCAGGTTTGGGGCGTCTCCCATCAGTGCAGGAACTACCCGCAGGAGCCTTTCCGAAGGCCGGCGTCCGGCAGCCGGACATAAAAAAAAATGAGCCAGAACCACAAGCATGATCAGTTTGCTTTGTGTGTGGTTGATGGTCCTCTCAGCTCCCTGGACACGCCAAATGTACTCGTCTATGTTTGTCATATTCAGAAATCCATGTTGGAGGGTAAACAAGAGAGCATCAAACATTGTACATCCATAGAAGCTGTCGCAAATGTGGACGGCCATATGAGGATCTTGATGGACAGGCAAGATCATGAGTGCATTTGTACCACACCTAAGGATTGAAGCAAAGTCCTCTAGCGTCGGGCATATGTGCATTTCCCCAATAACAAAAGAACGAGAGTCCCTATCCCATCTGCTTTGCATGTGGGCCATCAGTCCGTCGTTAACGTTTATTCGTAATAGAGGAAGAATCTCATCTACATGATAGACACTAAAAGGGACAGGGTCATCGTTGATCAGACTTAAGTATCGCTCCAGTTGTTGCTGCGATAAAACCAGCATGTCTGGGTCCATCTCTACATCCATCTTATGAGTTTTACGCTTAATGACTGAAGGAAAGACAACGGTAGATAGAGATTCGGGAAGGAGTGAGAGTGTAATGTGAGAGTGAGAGTGAGAGTGAGGGTATGAGAGTGATGATCTTGATACAGCAGTAGTTGAAGTTAATAAATGAGTTTTCATTCTTGAATTGACATCAATACATACCACAGGTAGGTGCATTACATGTTGCGAGGATATCTTCGTTTATGAATTGGCAAACATATAGTGAAGAAGATATCTTCGTCTCGGATATTAAAAATATGGATTGCACCAAAAATTAACATAGGAAGATATCTTCGTTCATGATTTACAAAATGTATAGTTGCGAGGATATCTTCGTTTATGAATTTAAAAACATATAGTGAAGAAGATATCTTCGTCGCGGATTTCCAAAATATGGATTTCACCAACAATTAACATAAGAAGATATCTTCGTTTATGAATTTCAAAATTTTCTGTGAAGAAGATATTACGGTTGCAAGTTTTTCAGTTTCATGATGTTGACAATATATCTTCGTTTAAGAATATTAAAACACACAGTTAAGAAAATATCCTCGTTTATGATTGTAAAAAAATCGGTACAAGAAGACACATCAAACATCAATACATTATAACTCCATACATTAACATCTGAATTGCAGTCCATACATTAAGATCTGAACTGCATTTTAAGTTATAATTCACTATCAAACATCCATACATTAAAAAATGTGAATTGACATGTGTAAACATAAGAATTACTGTACAAGTATAATTCCGTATAAGACATACAAATCCCTAATATCTTGATCTAATTGCAGTCTTTATCTTGAACCTATTGACATTGTGCTCAGACATAAGAATTCTGTATAAATATTTAATCCTCAACGTACTCAAAGCTTCTTCGGCCTTCAAAAGAACAAGAGAAAGTATAAGAACATCTAAAATTGTTCAATGTCATCTACTAAAAATTAGATATGGTATAACACTTACATTCTTTTCGTTGATGTCAATAGACCAATTCTTCGCCGTTCCTCTATATGTTTCCATATGTCTCATTAAGTATACACCGCAGTCTGTCTTGTTTGTTTTGTCTTGCCAGTCCAGCTTTGGTGCCGTTATCCTGTATTTTTTAACCTTGGCAGCCATTCTGTCCATGCCTTGACTTAACAAGAATTTCACAAAACAATCGAGTTGTTTAGTCAAAGTGACATACTTGTCCAAAATTTTCATCCCATGAGGACGGCCGGAGTTGTCTAGTACAACGATTTTGGACTCCTTAATATTCACACAAACAAGGAAGAAATGTCGGAAAACGACAACGGGTAGGAATATCTGCAAAAAGAACACAAACATTTATTACTTTATTGCATATTCTTTACTTGGAATTGAGGGATATGTACAGACCACGTCAGCGAAGATGAGGTCTTCTTTTGTGATTTGGTAGTTCCTCATGTCTTCTTCAATGGATTGGGAAAATAAGGTGGCATCATGCTCCATATTAACCTGCAAAATAAGGGCAGAGCATCAAAGTCATGAACATTGAAGGATACATAGCAAAAAAAAAGCAGTTCATGCACTTACATGTGAACATGATGAGAAACAAATTATTCTTGGTTCATGCCTTGGCAACCTACGGCATTTGAAGTGCACAATTATGGACCAAGCGTCAATCACTTCGCTCGAAATTTCGCGACCCAGTTGCATTGAACGAAGTAATTGACGGGTAATATTACCAGGTGCACCTACGTACAGAACGTCACTGCAAAATACATTCATTTAGAAGACCATAACTAAATAATTTCATTTTTAAAAATTCTAAAAAAAGGAGAACTAACTTACAATGGAGGCAGGTCTTCATCAAACACAAAATCGGCTAATCTCTGCTCCTTGTTGGTTATTTTGTGGTCCAACATATCCGCAACCTGTTGCATGTAAGGGGATCGAAGGTGCACAGGAATTCTTGAGATCTTCCTCTTAGGATATTCTTTAATGTTGATGCGTCCCCCCCCCATCACCTTCATCTTCATCTTCAGAAGATTCAACGGCCTTAGAAGCCTCAACCTGTTGCTGGCCTTCACCCTGATCAGTTGGTGCAACAGACTGAGCTTGGGGTTCCTCAACATTTTCCTTCCCTGCACCATGATCATTTTGTTCAAAATGATGAGATTTGGGTACCTCAACCTGTTGCTTGCCTTCACCATGATCACTTGGTGCAACAGACTGAGCTAGGGGTTCCTCAACATTTTCCTTCCCTGCCCCCTGATCATTTGGATTTTCAGGCGGAGATTTTGGTTCATCAACCTGTTCCTTCCCCTCAACCTGATCCTCGTCTTCAACAGTGGTTGTCTGCACTTTGTGTGCCCCAACTGGTTCCTTGCATTCACCCTCATGATCAGTTGGTTCAACACTGGGTGAATCATCTTTGTTGGGCAGAAATGAATCCTCATGTTCGTCCTGCTGAGGAGGGGGTGACTTGGCTTGACTGTGCTGAAATACAGCCTCTACATCTTCCGGTTCAGCAAGGAGTGATTCATCTAAAATGTCCTCACGTACATCCTCAACAGATGGCGGTTGAACAGGGGGTGACGGAGCCTCATTGTGCACAACGGCAACATCGAGATCATTCTGTTCTTCGTGATCTGATGGATTTTCTTGATTTGACATCACTGAATCCTCAAAATCATTCAGTTCAGCCAGTGCTGGTTGATGGTCTGCATGGTCATCCACTGCAGTCCGACATGTGTAATCAACCCGGGGACTATTGACTTTCAAGCCCGCACACTGTAAAGTGTCCCCAACTGCATCCCTTGTAGGATCTTCCACACCTACATGAACCGGACCATCGATCACCACCTTCAAGTGTTTCATGAAGCCTTCAGACTCTCTGAGGTTCAGGAAACCGGCCTCAAAAAAGGGCTTCGGATCGATGTTGCGTTTCTCCAACTCCCCTGATAGGTAATTCAGCTGTTGGGCTGTATCTTTAAAAGTTTGCAGGATTTTGGATGTCAACAACTGTACATTATGAAAAACATACTTCATTAATCTTGAAAACAGGATATTAAAGAACAATGAAAGTCAATTTATTGTTTCCACATACCTCATTATCGTCTTCTTTTACTTCAACCGAGTCAACTGGATTCTCGGGTTGTCTAACTGCTAGGCGCGCCCTTGCCCTGCCCAGCCCAAAACCACCGGCACGACCTTCTAAGTTGGTAAACTCCAACACGCTGACGTCATCCCAACAGGAGATAATTGGAAATTTTCTTTCGTAGGGGATACGTTCACCTTCCACAAAAACACCATCTAGGTAGCAAATCTGGAGTAAAAGAGTGGGACACATGTTAGAAAATATTACATATCTATAAATCATATATAAGAGAGGCAACAATACTTACCGATAAAAGGGTTATAGGTCCATCGAAATATGGATTTTTATCTTTACTTGCTTTTTCTTGCCAACTTCTTACACTGTCAACCAATCGTTGTAGTGTAAAGTGGCACCAGTTCAGTTCCTTTATGTTATCAACCTCCATTAAGGATTTGAGAATTTTGAACCTGAAATGAAAAAAATACATTTGTCAGTATTCAAAAATACAATTAGATATATAATAGGTTTGAATACATGTTTACCTGGCTCGTGAATTTTGAACAGGACATAAAAAACTAGAGACAACAAAGACAACGAAGTCTATTTTGAAATCGTTGTCTGCACTTGTGTTACTTAATATCTTGGGGATCATAGAAAGTGTTTCGGGAGCTTTGGAGTCTTCCCCGGTCCATCTGGTCTTCCAATCCCTCAAGAAATTAAAATAAGCAGGGTCCTTAGTCTTGTCCAACCCAACGGACTCGACTACGTTCATTGACCCTCTAGGGAGGTTCATCACGAGCTGTACGAGATCTTCATCGATACGGATCTCATCACCGTTGGCCAATACCAGAGAACTCTTATCCGGGTCAAAACATTGGACTACATGTTTGGAAAAATGAGCAAGGCACTTGGAGACGCCCATTGTAAGAAGAGAACCAAACCCGATTTCCTTAACGGCTTCCCTCTGTTCTACGCTCAATTGAGGAATGAGTTGAGCGAGGCCATGAGGTGATGATCTGGTTAGAAATGTCGGTTTACGTTTCTTGCGGGTTTTGGTTTGTCGGGGAGATGGGGGAAACTCTTCATCGAATGGGGTAGTAGACGGAGAAATATTAGTGGTTTCTGGGGGTGGTTCTGGTAACTCTTCATCGACTGTTGGAGTGGAGGTAGGAATAACATTTGTTTTTTTTTTAGGGGGAAAAGGTGGTGGTAAAATATCATCAGTACCTGCAGCAACATCAGTAGCTTCGACAGCAACTGTGGAAACTGATTCAGCAGTCGATGAAGACTTAGTATTCGTCTTCGGATTTCTCTTCCTCTTCCTTTCATAGGTCCTACAAGTCATTAATTTTGGTGGGATAGCATAAATCAGTATTATACGAAATAAATTGAATAAACATGTGTAAAATTAGTATAAACACAATAAGATCAACATACCTCTCTGGTTTAGTGCTGGGATTGACGTTGGATGCCAGAGTCGGTGCAGTTTCGTTTTCGTTTATGCTCCTACAAACTTGCAAGACGACCTCTCGGGAGTCGATGGGATGATCCACTTCCATGTTGTTGCCTTGGTTACCCAACATGTTCAGAAGATATCCTTGTAGTATAAACGAAATATCTAGGGTTTCGACGTTCAGTGTTTGGATTATCGCCGGGAGATAGAGAGAGAAGAATATGAACAGTTGCTTATGAGAATGAAATTGAGGGAGAGTGGGCTTGTAGCGGGAAATTGAAATTATATCAACTAGTCCTGGAAGCGAATAAATGTTCGTTCGATATCGTAAATTCATAAAAAAATATTAAAAATAAATGCAAAGTAAAAACTATTCATTGAAGCGAAGATTTATTCGCGGAATGTAAATGCACGGGTAAGTGAATTTACATGACAGGCAAGTTGGCTTCTCATGGGAGGGGAGGTGGTTTTACATGAACGTGAGGCTAAAATTATTTGAAAATAAGAAATCTTCGCTTTCAATGGTCAACTCGAAAAAAAAAATTCAAGCGAATATTTGGTCGTCTACTGATTGTCAATTTAATTTAATTACATTAACATTTATTAATAAACGGAAAAAAATAAAAAAAATTAAATAGCCAAGGAATTGAAGCGAAGATTTGTTCGGTTGCTGCATGTCATCTTCAATTAATTGAATTAATATTTAATAAATGGAAATATAAATTCAATGTCAGTTTGGTCTTTACATAGACGGGTAAATGTGTTTACATGGTAGGCAAGTGGTCTTCTCACGGGTGGGTATGGGGGTTTTACATGAGGTTTTTAATAGAATTAATTCAAGCAAATATATCTTCGCTCATGAATGTCTACAGCCAAAAAAAATGAAGTAAAAAAAAAATTAAAATAGCCCGTAATTGAAGCGAAGATTTGTTCGGTTTCTGCATGTCATCTTCAATTAATTGAATTAATAGTTAATAAATGGAAATGTGAAATCCATGTCATTTTGGTATGTACATAGTCGGGTAAGTGTCTTTACATGGTATGCAGGCGGTCTTCTCACGGGTGGGTTGGGGGTTTTACATGAGGTTTTTATTAGAATTAATTCAAGCAAATATATCTTCGCTCATGAAGGTCTCCAGCCAAAAAAAATTAAATACAATAATTAAATAAAAATTCCAAGAAAAAAAATGAATGAATTTATTGAAGCGAATATTATATCGCTGTCTGTGTTTTTTAATAAATTAAATTAATATTTAATAAACGTAAATATAATATCCCTGTCATTTTGGTCTTTACATAGACGTGTAAGTGTATTTTCATGAACGGCAGACGGTCTTCTCATGGGTGGGTATGGGGGGTTTACATGAGGGTAATTGCAACGGGCGTGTAGATCTTCGCTCCCATCGCATCTCACCCTTCCCTGGGACACATTGCCCGGAGCGAAGATATCTTATTTGGGTATCATATGAATATTATATTATTTCCTGGCGTTAACGGGCGCTTCCGTTAACGGCGTCTCGTGTGAACCCGGGCCTAAACCCGGCTTCCGGATTCTCCCTCCCTCCTTCTCCTGCCCAGATTGATTTATTATTAAATTAATAATGCTGCAATCTGATTGGTCCGCCACAGGGGAACACGGCAATCGGTAGCAGAAGATCTGAACTGCTAATTTACATACATTAAATCAAACTAATATAATAATAATATTAAGATTATGCAATATTATATATTGTCATAATATATCTTACAAATATTAATATAATCACTCTTCAAATTTAAGATGATGGGAAATATTTATATTGATTTGAATTTGTTTTACCTTTTGTACTCTATATAATAATTATTTTTTTATGTATGATTGATTTATGAACTATACAGAACTAACATAGATTATTAAATGCAGCTAAGAACATAATATAAGAAAATTCTAATTATATTTTATAAGACGTGAAAATAATTCTAATCATTTTATATTTTCTGCCCATAATTAAGTGACTCCATGTTCCCACAATTGACAATGAATTTTCTCTAAAATTGTTTAGGCCATTTTAAATCCAAAATTAATGAGTTAAACCAAACATGCATGGTTAAAAAATTATGTTGTATTATAATATTATTTTTAATAAAAATTAATAAAAAAAATTATAATAAATATTATTTTAATATTTTACATTTATTATTTATATATATATATATTAATATTTAGAAAAACATATTATAAAATTTAATATTATTTATATTTTAAGTTTATTAAATAAATTAAAAATGTTATTCCTTTTTATTTAAATATAAATATATTTGTTTTATTTTATTTATCAGGGCAAGTGGATTATTCATTTATTCTTTTTTTTATTAATAATTATTTATCAATTAAATATTCAAAATTAGAATTTAATATTTTTCAAAATCAAAATATTATAAATTATTAACATTTAGTTTTTAAATAATATTTTTTTATAAAAATATAATAATTATTAATTAGATTTAAAATAAAAATAAATAAAAATATGTTAAATTATTTTTTAGTTTTTTTAATATCATAAAATTATTAGTTAAAAATATTTATTTAACATTATTGAAAAAAATTATTATAAATAAATGATATGTGTAAAAACAAATATATATATATATATATATATATATTAATTATTTAATAAAATTTTCAAATTTATTTATTATTTAAAAAAGTTTAACAGTTATTTATTTAAGTAAAAACATTATTATTAATTAATAATAGGATTATATAATTTTAGAAAAAAGGTTAATAAAAAAAACATTTTATAAATAATATAATATTTATAATTATTTTAGGTTTATTATGGAAGGTAATATTAATAGTTATTAAAAATTATTTTTTATTATTATAATAAACACCACATTTTAAACCCTATATTTTATAATTTTAAATATATTTTTGACCAATTAACTTATTTTTTAAAAGTTATCATATCACAATATTAAAATAAATAAATAATTTTGAAAATATATGATATTTATCTATTTGCAAAATATTTAAAATCTAAATATATAAATAAATAAACTATATTAGAAAAACATCTAAAATTTATATTATTTTATTTGTTATCTAATGGACAACTCAAAAATTTATCTTGAACTGTATAATAAATATCTAAAATTTATCTTTAGTTTATTTGTCTGCTAATATATATATATCATAGTTTTGCATTTTTTCTTGCAAAAATATTATATAAATATTTCAGAAAAAATGTTGGCCTCTATGATACCATTAAACATTTATTTTTTCAAGAATCTCATTTGCTTATTTTCCAAAGGAACCATAATTTTTTTTTTTAATTTAATAAAATTAAACAAATATGATTAAATTTTGTGGACAGGAATGTCTCAGACATAGAATTTTAAGTGCCACACATTCATTGCTAGTAAATAGTAACACTAACACATGCTTTTGTTTAATATAAAATAAATTTGTAATTGTTGATGAATATAATTTAAAAGTGATAACGATCTATCTATATATTTATATATATATAAATGTATAATTATTAGTTAGTTACTGTGATAATTTAAGTAATTAATTAGATACACATCTTAATAAGATGACGAGGAATCATGGAAATAAAAAAAATACTCTAAAAAAAGAGGAGTACAATTAGTAATAAATTGAATAAATATAATTATTTTAGTAGTATTTTATAATAGTTGATATGGTTTAGAAGGCTCATTTAGGTTCAAGAATGTAAAATCATTTATTTGAATTTTTTTTTATTAATTTTTTTTAAGAAAAATATAATTTAATTTAATAAATATTGTATTGTGAAGTAGTTTAGTTCTAATTAAACAAATATCTTATTTACCACATTCCAATCAATTTAATGGAGGGTAAGAACTAAGTGTATTGACAAAATATTGAGCGTTAAATTCAATTTATTTTATCTCTATTTTATTCGTATTAGTCCAAATTATATTTATTCAATTAATAATTTAAATTATTATATTAATTAATATTGATTGTATTTGGATTTGATTGATTATGATTTAAATAATTTAATTTAATATTATTTTTATCTAATTGCTTAATAAATTTATTTATTTTATTAATTTATTTATTATTTAAATTTTTTATTTTTTTTATGATAAACAATATTTTATATAAAAAATACATATTATTAAATTTTAGTAATACATCTTATTATAATTAATTTTTTATAATATTATTTTATTTACTTTGGTCAAAAACTCTGATCTATGGTTAAATATTTTAATTAACAATTTATATGATAATTATTGAGAAAAGTAAGGATAGTTTAAGTAAAATGAGAAATAAAAAAATATATTATATTGGATGAAATCTAAAAAACAAATTAAAAATTATATTTTTATTTGGATAATCTTAATCAATCTAATTTGAAGTCAATCTAATCATAATAGGGACGGATATATGTAGAGGCTCGACTGGGTATAAGACTACCCGGAAAAAAAAAATCAATATAATTCACGGATTGTTTTTCTAATTATTAAAAATTTCAAATTTTCTCGTTGTTTTTTTAAACCTACCTAACGAATTCTGGATCGGTACCTGAATTCTAAATAGTTAATCCAAATTAGTATTTTATATTGGATCGAATTGGATTTCGGATTAATCCGCTTAAATGCTAACTTCTCCATATAATTTCAATGAGTAATTTCCTACCTATAATTTCAAGGAATGATTTCTTACTTAAAAATATAAATTAATTGATAAGATAAAAATGTTCCCCATATTAGCTGATATGGTCTTCAATCATTAAACCCAACTTGTCTTTTCTTGAATGATCAAAAGCTCGTTACAAATTCCTTAATGCATGGTTCCAAATCCCCATCCAGACCAAATTCATTTGTTTTTGAATGGTTAGTATTATACTTCACCGTCATGACCACTTTAATAAGAGTGAGTTAATCCGTTTTAAAACGATTCTAAATGATCAGACTCTTGACCACAATTTTAAACCAAATTTATTGATAAAAAAGAATATAAGATCAAGACATTAATATGAATGAAAATATATATATTGTTTAAGTAAAACAAAATATAAGAGAGACTTACATAAATTATAAAATGAAAATACCTACAAAAAAAAATCGACAAAACTAACTAGTCTAAAATCTTCTAAAGTGGGCGATATAAGATCCAAAGTTGAGGCACAAAAACGAACTTGATGATCCTCAAATAAAGTAAGAAACATTGTATTGTGAAGGAGTCTAACTAAGTGATATCTAGTCAAAAAGATAATCAATATTAATTAATATAATGTATTATTTCTTAAGACGGTGTCTCAATAATTGTGTCATGCATGCCACCATATATATATATATATATATCAGTCTATAGATTAATTAACCTTGATTTCTAATTTTACATTGGATTTGATCAAATGTACAGAGTTCTATTCAAATTAAAAATTATGAGATAGATTTGAAGAGTTAAGAAGATTGAAATGTTTATTGCCTTTTATTTCTTTAAACATTGTAAATCATTCTATAGATGAAGGTCTAGTCTTATTTTGTTTGAAAATCAAAATTATTCGACCACATATTAAATTAACACACAACTGTAAAAACATATATATGCAAATTGCAACCACAAATAAAGAATCTCACAATATTGTCTATCTAGGTATATATTTGTTGTAGTGTAACTTTATTGCAAATAATAAATGAATATGTTTTCTACTTATTCACTATAGAAAATTGTAACACCTAATATTGGAGCAACTTCTAAACACGGAGCTTAAAAAAATAAGTATAATTTATTTTCCTAAATTATCCAATATTGAAAAATGAGAATCGTTTAAATAATAATAAAATAAAATGTAACAAAAAAATATAAAAAATAAAATTCATAAAAACAAATAGTTCAACATCGAAGGTATTAAAAATGTGACGAGCTTCTTAAACCGACTCAACGGGTTCTCATAATGAATTTTAAAAAGTATTTAAAAATAACATTATGAATTATACGTATAACTAGATCTAATATGATCACTGAAATTATGTCGACATAAATAGTTTTAAGCTTGAGCAACACCAACTCCAACTGGATCACAATAATATTTCGAAGGATACCACACATATAACTGTCCGGCTGATGAGAATATAAAAATGTTTAAGACGTAGATTTTAACTTTAATAAGACATATCCCACGATAAATTAATAATCATATTGTGAAAACCATTTCTTTAAAAAAAAATATAATAAGCATCTTATAATAGGTAAAATACTTCCATACCACCCCTAAGTTGTAACAAGCATCTTATGTATGCATTTTTCTACCGCATTAACTAATAAGTAAAATTTACTAACTATTAGCCTGGTAAGTAATTAAACATATATATTTATATATATATATATATATATATATATATATATATATATATATATATATATATATATATATATATATATATATATTTTGAATGATCTAGAGTGAAAACTCGTAAATCACACTTACTAGTTTTTAGTTTATATATGATATATATAAATAGTTAGGCTAGAAAATATTTCTTAAAATAATTCAAAGTCATTCACAAATTAATAAGTGATTTCTAAATATTTTCAAGAAAAAACAAGAAAAATAAAAATCTAATGGAGACAGGACATCATGCAAATGTACTTATTGTAAATATAAAGTATCAATGTCGGCACCGTATCGGGTATCGTGGCCCATTAACTGCTTATTAGTTTTATTGATAGCGAAAACATATAAACATTCAAAGGATTGTTTGGTTTTAAATTTCAACAATATATATATATATATATGAATGAATTTGTGTTACTTTCAAATATAACTTGACTATATTATAGGAAATTACCTACGTCAGATATAAAATTGTGAAGAATGGTGAGAATTAAAGTAAAGGATTTGTTTTTTAAAATTATATATAGATAATAGAAGTTGAAGCATTATTAATGGCTGTGATTGTCTTGTTTCATTGGAATTGGTGGTATAACACATTATTATTACTATGTCAATGAGTCTTAAGTACATTTAGCCAATTTAAATTAGAAATAATTAATAAAAAAAATTAAACATTTAAAATTTTAAAAAAATATATATATATGTAAGTGAGAGCACATAATGACGTAACAAATATTCATAAAAAATATAAGCAATTTTTTCATTTTATTTCAAATTCAAATTTTGAGATAAAAGTCTTTTTCAAATAGTTCAAAAGAAATAGTTTTCAAATGGGCCAATTATTTTCTTTTTAGAAATAGGCCCCAAAACTCTAACAACAGTTGCTTTTATCCAGTTGTTAACTTTTTATTTTACTTTCTTTTCTCTTAAAATATATGTATAATTTTTTTAATTAATAAACCAATTTATAATCTCTTTTAACACTAAAAAGATCCAAATATAATGTCATGGATTGAGTAAAAAAATAAAAGACTAAACTTGCAACATGAATTTTATCTGGAAACAACCCAAATAATAATGTTTATGTTCCCCTCTAAAATAAACTTTACAATAATATATATAACACTAATATCAGATCCTCAGTTAAACTTAATAATTATCACCATCATAAGATTTAATCTTTCATACCATTATGCATAATTAAATTTGTAAATAAATATATATATATATATATATATATATAGACAAAAGGAAATGAATGTCTTCTTCATTCATCAGATGTGGTATTACCAACCCAATACTGTTTGTAAGCCACCATTATCTTTTCGGGGACCATTGGTCCATCCTCGTGATCAATTAGTTTCATCTCCCATCTCATTCCTTCCGCTATTTTCTTCGCCTTGTTTAGAACATCCACTTCGTCTCGAAATATGACAGTACCCTCTGGCCGCAGGATTCGATCCATCTCTAACAGTATGTCTTCCAATTCGCATCTGTTATTCACCACATCAAATTTTGCCATTTCAGAATATTGTGACAATGATTTCAATGATATAATTTAAGAAAAGAGAGGGGCTTTTACCTGTTTTGATATAAGCTGAACAAGCCATTTGCATGAATAAGATCATATGTTCTAGGATACGTCGAGAATCCTTCGCACCTGCAAATCAAAGAAAAATCCAACAACCGAGTAAGGTTCTGAATGATAACAGCACAAGAACAAACATTCTATTGTTGCATTTGTTATAAATCATTCAATTATAACAGCATACTATAATTATTTATTTGATTTGTTTGTAATCAGTCATACATTGGCTGAAATATTTTCCATTAGTAAAACACACCCTTAAATCACTGCAAAAACTTATTTTCCTGTTAAGGGATTCAAGCATATTTAGACCGGGTTGGTTTTTTCCTGGAAGAGGCTAGCACAGCAACTCACCGCCGTGACCCCAACTTCAATCAAGGTGTTTTTAAGTGAGAATTCCTTAGTTCATACTTTAGGAGGAAGAACTATTCAATTTAAGCATGCATAAACAAAGAATAACATATACGAATAGATTGAGGAAGGATTTTGTTCGAGTACCAGTCATGATATATGCCCATGAGACCTCTCTCGTAAATAACGCCTAAGGTGTTCTGAGCAATAGTTGGCACAACATTCATCACCCATAGTTTTGGAGAATCAAGGGCAGCTGCAAAACCACCAAGGCCAGCATTCATGTCCATAATGTTTCGGTATCTTGTACCTCCAAGCAACCTATTAATCCTTTTGTACTCTTTTACATGTTTCTTCCATACTTTATTGTCCTCTTCGTAAGATTCAACAGATATTCCTTTAACCAATCCTTTTGTTATTCGCGGTGGAACAGCATACAATCTATCTGGAAATTTCTTCAATTCACCTCCAGCTACTTCCTTACCATCCACAACTTTGGGCAAGGGAGTTATGCATGATTCCATTTTCTTGTACCTACCATATTTACCGAGAAAATGTTTTAAGATATTTTTCTTACAATTTATTGAATGCTCAAAGAAAAATAACTCACCAAACATCATCGGCGTCCCTGGCTTCACAAATGGTTGCAGACTTCCTTCTGCAGGATTTTGCGTTTATCTTTTTCCTCCAAATCGCAATATCTCCTTTTTCATACTTCTTCTCCCAGCAAAGAAGCTCAGCCAACTCTTCAATTTTATCTTGTTCTGCCTTACACTCCTCCTTTGTTCGTTTCCACGTCTTATAATAGGTCTTCCAATTAATTGGCGGGCCAGACAAGACCCAGTATCCACCAGGTCTGAGCACTCGATCAACTTCCATTAGATACGTTCCTTCTGCATAGTAAAGATTGTCTTCTTTTAGTAAATTTCTATACAGTTTATCTATAAAACAAAACAATTTGCGAATAGAACAAAGAGTTTAGTTCTTTGTCTATCTTTAAATCCCAAAAGTTATATCCTCAGATTATTTCTAATCAGCCTATGCTCCCTGGCTTTTGGTTATTTCTAATCAACAACTGTTCAGAAAGATAACAAAAATCCATGACATTCTAAATATATGATATATACCATTTGAGGCCCACGGAATTAGGCATCTAGAACATTGAGCCATATCGAATGCTCTTGCCGGATAGGGAAGTTGTATGGATCCCAAAACGGAAATAATAGCTGGCACACCCCGCTCTAGAGCAAACTGAACCTGCGCTTCATGGTTATCTTTAGGTGCAAATGACATTGTCAACACATTTCTCTTCAACATATATGCCCCCCAGCTCGCAACCTGTAGAAAATGAAATTAGTTTTTGGAAAATAAAGTGAATTGTGTAAAGAAGGTAAGAAGAAAAAAATAAACATACTCCGCAACCAGTGTCCAGTGCAGTTCTTATAGCGCCACTTTTGATGGGAATAACCGACGCTAATTCATCGATATACGCATCTGCACCTTGAGGAAACATTGTTCCTCCACCTGGAAATTTAAACACATTACCCTGAAACTGAACCCAGTTCTGGACAGCCTTCTCAACTGTCAAACTTTTGTAAGGAACATTAGCATAATAAACATAATCTCGACTTTTTGGCCACGTAAATGGGGTTGTGTATCCCTTTGGTGCTGGAATCAGACACTTCAACTTTTCTGAATTGGGCGGACAATGCCTCTCTCTGTATATCATATTTTCTCGAGGGAAGGTCATAGCTCGGTCTTGTTCTTGACAAGGAGTATAATCAGCATACTTTGAATCGCAAGGCTTGAATATTTTGGCTTTTGGCTCCGCAGATTCCGAGATATGTAGAATTTTATGATGAGGCTCAAAGTCTAGAGCTTTTGGAATTATATTGCAATCAGAACTTTTGGGTATTTGAAAGGCCATTTTATCTTGCTTTCCAAATCCACCATTCTGCCATGCGCCTAATAGGTAGAAGAAACAACATAGAGCAAGAACAACGAATATAGACAGCGGGCTACGTCCTCGGTTATTCAATAAGTTATTCTTAGAACCCATGATAAGCCTTAGAAAGAAGTCTGCACAAAATTGAAGAAATCTGAAATCTGTGAATCTTCACTTTTAGGTTCCACAAATCAAAAACTTCATAACAGTAATAAAATAGTTAAAAGAAATTAACCCAACAATTCTTCTAGCACGAAATTGGTTACTAAGAGAGAAAACAATTAAAGAGATTAATGACCCACAATCAACGGAATGAAGTGAAGCTTCAAGACTTGAAATTTTTTAGCAGAAATTGAGGTAACAATGAACGGAGATCTTACCAGGAACTGTAAGTGGAAGCTTGACAGTGGTGGGTATCGGATAATGGAGCCGATCCAGAGCTCAAGCTCCCCAATAGATCACACTTGTTGTCCCTTAGAGTGTCATAAATGGCAAGTGAATGGACACCATATGCTTGACAGAGTGGCGCCCATAAAGTAGAGAAAGTGAGAGAGAGAGAGAGAGAAAGGGTGGGGGAGAAATTGAGATCTAAGTCTGTATTTCAGTCTATTTTAGGGTATTCACACCATTGACCTAGGAAGGAAGATAAAGAGTACGTTCGCAGTTAAAAATTCGATGGGACCAGAATCCAGAACGGCTACTCCACGCCGACACTGCGTGTGTGTTTGTGAGAGAGAGAGAGACTGTTGTCGTTTGTTTTACCACCTTCTCTTCTTCAGTCATCAAAACGGAAACTTTAACTCAATTTGGTTACAGGGATAGAAATAAAATGAGGGTTTATGTTGTTTTTAACTGAACTATATAATAATAAAATATATGATCTTTAACTTTAAAATACAATTCTCAAATTAATTATATTTGCTTTTTTAAGTATATTTTCTTTCTTTTTTAGAATAATTATATTTTATCAATATACAAAATAACAATAAATATTTTATTTAAAAAAACCCCAATAAAAACACTACAAATAACCCAAACATTAAGAAAGGAAGAAAATGACAGTAAAGTTAATTTCCTTGAAAACCTATTTTTTATAAGTTTTTAATAATTATTTATTTATAAAAAAATAAAAGAAAATGATAAATTTCAACTGAACTAAATGATAAGTTTTACAAGCACATTCAACAATTAATAAAATGTTGATTGATTTGAAATATATAATTAATTCAAATCAGACAATCATTTTCATTTGAGAATGACTAGGTAGCTAATATTGTCCACATTCTATCCTAATTTGTGCCGACAATATTAATTCCTATACAATATTACTTTCATCAGATTTTTGTGTTTAATACAAAATTTATTAAAAAGGCAAAATAAAAATCATTACAAACATAATCTACAACAATAAAAAAAAACATAACCATTTTTAAATTAAGTCACACATACTTATCATAACTTACACAAACAAATATTTATCATAGTTAGACAATCAAATAACAATAAAATCAAACGCAACAAATCAATCAATATCTTACATTAGTTCAATTTTTTATAACTATATAATTACTATGTGTCGAGTTGCACGCCGGAGTCGTATGTATGTCCGGCTTTCCATCTGGCGGGTAAGTTGTTAACCGGAACTAACCATTTATGATCATCGTCGTCTTCGTCCTTAACTAGCATTCTTATGGAAAGGGGACCCCTTGGAGGCGAACTAGTTGCCCAAACTGCTCCATAACTCCTTTCCAAAAGCTTGCACACAAATCTCCTTGTCTTCATTTTTATTTTATTTGGGTGTCAATAATTAAATTAATCTATAACAAATTAAACTAATATTTTATATGTATTAACTACTTAATTTCATTATTAATTACCTCACAAATCTGGACAGCAGTGATGTCTTTCTTTCCTTGTTGATACCGTAAAACAAAAGCCAAGTAATAAGGGTAATCGCTGTTCTCGTCTATCTTTATCGTTATATTCTTATTATCGTAGGTACAAGCAACTCTGTATTGTGTTTGAGAGACATATTTATTATTTATAACGTTCAAAAAGATATTGAAAAAAATAAATAAATACTCACCGCCTATACTCGACATTTACTATTCCGAAAGCTAGTATAGACTCGGCCGAGTGTTTATTGGCAGCCATTCGTCGGAAAGCTTTCCTGCTTAGAATAAAGTCTGCGTTTCCGCTATACCCATGGTCGGTTATAGCCACCGTTACTCCTTTGTCCGAGCAATAATACTTGTTGGTACATTTAACCTAATTAATTTGATTAATTACATATATTAGCTAGCTATGATGACATATATATATATATATATATATGATATATCACACGTAAAGTTTGTTATGCGCGCACCTCGTAGCACGCTCCGCAGCCCACGCCATTACGGAAAAGATTAGAAGCAGCAGATACAAGCCCGTTATTTAACCTAGCTCCATATTTCCCAAATCCACACGCTCCAGCTGAATTTTTTTTATTAAATAAACAATTATTGACAATTTGATTGATTTTGCGACCAATATTTAATTAGCTAGCTAGCCTTACTCTCGGTGCCTTCCTCGTCTGAGTTTGGGTAGTAAACGGCCCGCGAACGAGTGAAGCAGTTGTTGTTGCATGTAGCCGCATTGCAGTCGCGGAATCTTTTCGACACGAGGAGTAGTGTAAGAAATGCAATGCAGAATGGTAGGTTGGATTTAACCATTGTTTTAGAATGTTCAGAGAAAAAGAAGATGAATAAGAAGAAGAAATGCCCATTATTTATATAGACTTAATTTGTGAGATCGGATGAGATGATCTTTGTAATGAGTCTAGCTATTATTAATTAGTGTGCAAGTTGTAATACATATCATTGCTACAATAAATTATAAAATATAACTTTTGTACTTAAAATTAGGTTTTTGCTTGAGAATCAATCAAGTGAGTTTCTTTTTTAGCATGAAAGTATAGATAGTGTTTAAATATTTCACTATGGCTCTAATTCAAAACCTGATCCCCTTCTGCTCTGCTGCAATTTATAAAATATTTTATTTATATAATCTAAATATTTACTCTTTATTCTACTGTTCTGGATCAAGTGATTGAAGAAAGTTTTTGTAATTACTCAAAAATAAATAAAATCAATATTTAAAAGTCACGGAATATTATATAATATATATAGTTGCAGCTTGCAGGCAAGGCATGCGATGTGAGTAATAGATATATGTTTATATATTTAAATAATCATCTTTGCTATGATCTTAAGCAAGCATGCACTGTGTTGTTGGATCCCTTATTTAAAAAATGAATTTAATTGTTCCTTCTTGAAGCAGGGAACTGTTGCTACTTATTATTATATGGTTTATTATTATTATTATTACATATGCATGTAATGAATATAATGGAATCCCACTACTCTTAACACTTAATCATTCCATTGCCCTACATTTAAAATAATGTAAAAATATTGTACTGAATTATTTTTTCCAATAAAAAAAATAAATTTACAACATGTCATAATTATATGCTTTATAAATCGGGATGACCAATATATACTCAGTTAGGAGCGGCTTGATTGGAATCGAGACAGAAAGAGGTTTGTGTTGTGGGCCTTAAGTTCATCCTTCCAAACTTAAAAGATTCATAAACGGATAAATGGATATCATGATGCATATAGATATAAATGGTTAAGAATATTTAGGAACATTAAATGTTTTTGAGCAGAAGAGTCGTTTTCAATTAGTGTTCAATGAATGAGGCCTAAGTTCATCCCTACTATTTATATATATATATATATATATGGGAAGAATCTCAATTTTACACACTAAGTTCTAAGAAGGTGTCAAATTTACTTATTAAGTATCAAAATTCTATTTATACCTATTAACTTGTAAAAAAATATCAAATTTATTTAAAATAACGGAAATGTTAAACACCGTCAAAAATTTTGCCACATGTAATATTCACATATTTTTTATTTATTTTTATATTGTCATTACTTTGATTATTTTTTCATTCAAACAAAACATTAAAAATTGTCCTTATTCATTCTTTCTCTCTCTTTATCTCACAACTATCAATTTTTCTTCTTAAATTAGGTCTTATCCTTTTAATCAGTTCATTCAACCCCTAATTTAATTCAAATGAAGACATAAACAGAATCTCTTTATATTATAAATTAAAAATAATTTATATTAAATTGAGTCTTTATAAGTATAAAAAAAAAACTGTAAAATTAAGAATTGAAATATAACAAATTCAACTAAAATGACATTATATAATTCAAAATGAATTATGTGTGACAAAAATTTATTGTCAATTTAATATAATCTATTAATTTTGAATCATGTAATGTCATTTTAGTTGAACATGTTGTAGTTCAATTCTTAATTTTATAATTTTTTTGGGTAGTTTTGAAGTTAATCTATTTGGTTAGATATAAAAACTCAATTTAATATAATTTATTTTTAATTTATAATATAAAGAGATTGTGTTTATCTCTCTTTCTATTTGAATTAAAAGTAGGAATAAAATGATATACGATAATATGATGTTTTGAGGGATAGAGGTCGAATGAACTGCCTAAAAAGATAAGCCTCAGTTTCTTTAATTAGTTTCATTTTATGAAAAATAAAAATAATATGTCTATACAATCTCTATGCATATTGGAGATGGAGATGGAAATGGAAATGGAAATGGAAATGGAAATGGAAATGGAAATGGAAATGGAAATGGAAATGGAAATGGAAATGGAAATGGAAATGGAAAGAGAAAAGTAAGAAGAAAATGGATAATTGTGAGATAAAGAGAGAGAAAAAATGGATAAAGAAAGATTTAATATTTTATTTAAATTGAAAAATAATTAAAGTAATATCAATTTTACAAAAATGGGGATATTACATGTGGCAAAAAATTAACGGTGTTTAACATTTCCGTTATTTTAAATAAAATTGACACTTTTTGACAAATTAGTATATATAAATAGAATTTTGATACTTAATAAATAAATTTGACACCTTCTTACAAGTTGGTGTGTAAAATTGACATTCTTCCGATATATATATATATATATATATATATATATATATATATATATATATATATATATATATATAAAATCAGAATTGAGGTGTTGATAATGAAAATTTAATGGGATTCTTGGGGCATTATACAATAGAGTGAAAGAAAGACATGTTAGATATATCTATTAATTGTTTTTAATTATACACAATTTGATTAAATAAATTTTACGATTTGTTTGATATAATTATTTGAGTGTTTTTATAATTTATGAATATTTTATTTTTTAATTATTTTATGATAAAATAATATTGTATAATAATTTTTTTTAATAATTAACATTAATTATTAATTCTTTTCAATTACATATTATTTATTTTTAAAATTCATTCAAATATTTATTTTTATATTATTTCAGTGTCACTCTAACGATGATTGTATAAACTCACTTTATATTCAATCAAAATATATCCAACTTTTTCATAAAACAAAAAACGATAAAAAAAAGTTATTCTTCTTTTTTTTCACTATTTTTCTCTATAAATCTAAAATGAATGATAAATAGATATTTATCTACTCGTTTCTTCTATAATTTTTTATTTATTTTATTCGACCATATCCTAATTTATTTTTTAAACCAGACTTAATTATTTTTTTTAAAATAGACCCAACTATTCCTAGATCCGTTCTTGATCGGGATGATATTTTTGTCCTTCACTCCGATTCCGTCAGATCTCACACCTATAAAATCGAACAATCGAACGGACAAAGATTATATTAAAAAAAATCTTCAAAATAACATAAGACCGAACGAATTAAACATAGTCTCCCAATAAGAATATGGTCATCCTTCCTTATAATAAGAGAATGTATAAATTTTATTAATTGATAAAAAGTATCAAATTAAATTTAAAAAATAAATAAAGATTCTCTTTAACTTTCTAAAATAAAATATAAAAATATAAAAAATGACTTACTTCTAAATTAAGGGGATTTCCATATTTACCCACAACCCAACCGTCGCACCTCATCTGACCGGCCGTTTACTCTTTGGTGCCTATTCTTCGTCACCATCAGCACGACCTAGTTAGGGTTTCACTCTATTTTAAGTCTTGTTGACTTCAACAGCAGCAGCAGCAATCTAACTGCAATTTACATATTCTTCTTTCCATTTGTGAGAAAATTCGACATGGATTCCACATCAGAAAGCCGTTCATTCTCTGTCAAACTATGGCCACCAAGCAAGAGCACCAGATTACTACTCGTTGAACGAATGACCAAGAATCTAATAACTCCATCCATTTTCTCCCGAAAGTATGGTCTCTTGACTAAAGAAGAAGCAAAAGAGGACGCCAAGCAAATAGAGATCGCGGCTTTCGATGTTGCAAATCAACACTACGAAAAGGAACCAGATGGAGACGGCAGTTCTGCAATTCAACTCTATTCTAAAGAATCAGGTAAACTAATGCTCGATGTTCTCAAAGCAGGCCCGCAGCAGCGTCAAAATGGTTTAGACGTGATCCCAGAAAAGCGCGATGAAGTTGTTTTCGATATATCTGGAGGTCGTCGAGCCTTTATCGATGCAAAAGAGACTGAGGAGCTGTTGAAGCCGCTTGGTGAAGGTGGAAATAAATACACTAGAATATGTTTTAGCAATAGAAGTTTTGGATTGGAAGCAGCTCGAGTTGCCGAGCCGATCTTGTCATCACTCAAGGATCAACTTAAGGAAGTAGATCTTTCGGATTTTGTTGCAGGAAGACCCGAAGCAGAAGCCCTAGAAGTGATGAATATCTTTTCTTCAGCTCTTGATGGATGTGAATTGCGTTACTTAAACCTCTCAAACAATGCCTTGGGCGAAAAGGGTGTAAGGGCATTTGGGAAACTCTTGAAATCCCAAAACAGTCTTGAAGAATTATATTTGATGAATAATGGTATCTCGGAAGAAGCTGCAAGAGCTGTTCAAGAGTTAATTCCTTCAACGGATAAGTTAAGGGTTCTTCACTTCCATAATAATATGACTGGGGATGAAGGGGCTGTCTTCATTTCTGAGATCGTTAAAAGATCTCCCCTCTTGGAGGATTTTCGTTGTTCTTCAACAAGGATTGACTTTCAAGGGGGAGTCATCCTTGCAGAGTCTCTTGGGAGGTGTACTCTTCTAAAGAAGTTGGATCTTCGGGACAACATGTTTGGTGTAGAAGCTGGAATCACATTGAGTAAGGAGGTTTCTTCTAGGTTCAATGATCTTACAGAGATTTACCTCAGTTATTTGAATTTGGAAGATGACGGTTCAAAGGCGCTCGCGAATGCTCTCAACAAATGTGCACCTTTATTGGAGGTTCTCGAGATGGCTGGAAACGACATAACTGCTGAAGGTGCTCGTGACTTGGCTACCTGTATAGCCACCAAACAGTTCCTTAAGAGGCTCAATTTGGGTGAGAATGAACTGAAAGACAATGGTGCTATTTTAATTGCCAAGGCGTTGGAAGTGGGAGGTCATGGGCAGTTAACTGAAGTCGATATGAATACTAATTTGATTAGACGTGCTGGTGCTCTGGTCTTGGCTGAAGTTGTAGTTGATAAGCTCGGTTTCAAATTGCTGAACCTAAATGGTAATTTCATATCTGATGAAGGGATCGACGAGCTGAAGGAGATATTTAAGAATTGTCCAGCTAAACTAGGGGAATTAGACGAGAATGATCCTGAAGGGCAAGAAGATCTGGAGGAAGAAGAAACCGAAGATGGACTCGAATCCAGCCTCAAGGGTCTTAAGATAGAGCAAAACAATGACTGAGATTTGCTTTGCTAGTTTCTTAATTCTCTTGCAATTTCCTTTGAATATGTTTACAATTAATTTCTATTGAACAATGAGTTTAGTTGACCCTTTTGAAAGCATACTAAAGATTATATAATTCAACAATGAATGCAATACAAAATCTTTTCAAACAGTTTTATACACACTCTATTTTGAATATAATTCTTTCTACAACTTGTCTCCTCACAGAAATATTGTTCAGACAATCTCATATTGTTTAACAAACTAACAACTTCAAATTGACGACGATAGAGAGCTTCAGCTTCAAGAATAATGGGTTCTGGATAAAAGAGTACTACAACAATCATAATCAGCATGAACATCCCCCTGATTGGTTTTGTCCCTGTGATGCACTAGCGCTGGTGGACTTGAGATTCACATCAACCATATCCTCTTGCTTTGTTGATGAAAGTGTTTCCATTCCAGGCAATGCAGCAGCGATTTTCCTGAACAATGCCTGTAATCGATGCCATGAATTCTATTATAGTCAAATTCAAAACCAAACCATGCAGATCTAGCAAGTCATGGAGTTCGTTATACACCTTTATGTTGAATCCAGCTTTTGCACTGGTCTCAATGAACATGACATTCAGATCACGAGCTTTTGACTCACCTTCCTCAATTGAAACCTGTCTGCATGTACATATTTACTTTTATTATGATTCTCTTTTCTTTAAATAAACTAGTTAGATCAATGCTTGGGTTGCTAATTGCTATACATTATTCATACCTCTTATCTACCAGATCGGTTTTGTTCCCAACAAGGACAATGATAACATCACTACCTCTCTCACTGCGAACTTCTTCAATCCACTTTATCGTGTTTAAGAAAGATTGTCTGCCTAAAACAACCCAAAAAAGCACACCACAGTACATATGATCAATACCAGAAGACATTGGCAGATGACAACCGAATCAAATATCATTAAGCTAATGCATAAGAGTTTAAACAGTAAGAAACATACTAGGGTCAAGAATACATCATAAACAGAGAACTTTTGGGAGATTTACATACTTGCGACATCATAGACAATGACAGCAACAGATGAATCTCTAATATAACTTGGAATGAGACTCCTGAATCTTTCTTGTCCAGCAGTATCCCTAAAGAAGACATAACAATTATTAAGTATTGAAACATCGAAACAAACGATTGTTTTGTGTGGAGAGGTGGGAAAATGTTGGCACAACAGAATTTGAGGGACAAGAGAGAATAAATAGTAAACATAGCTTCAGATAGAGAGATTCAGAAATAAAGAGTTGATAATTCAAGATTTACCAAAACAAAAAAGTACAAATAAATTAAGTGAATCTGGAAAATAAGACAACATACCTACCTACAAGAGATGATGGTGAATATTTAATATTTTAATGATGGATTTCACAAAAGAATGCCTTCCATTAGTAAATATTGAATGATAAACTATTAAGCAAAAAAGAAAATCCCAGTTTCCAGATATTAATTGCACTCATATAGAAGAAACATATAGATATTCACAAAATACACATGAGCAACTAAAACAAGTTTTATACATTAAATCAAGCATTTGACACTATCAAGACTAGGGCAGCAGAAGGTTAAACATTACCACAACTGGAGTCGAACTGTCCTGTCTTCGAGATACATTGTCTTTGACAGGAAATCAATACCTATCGTAGCCTGAAAAACGAATATTTAATAATTATTCAAACGACAACGTTGAAGTGAGAACTGAAGAGATGCATTATAGTAGCTTCTAGTTATACAAGATAAACAACTATATAGACCAGGGCATATTCATCGAGATATGATTTCAACTATTGAAACTTCAGACAGCACGAGAGTTGATTAAAAAATTGATATCAGCCATCGATTCCAGATTCCTAGTTCTACTCTAACATTTCTCCCCTTATCTAACAAAGATGATATATGTCCCAAAATCATTCATTCAATGTGGATTGTATGATATGTATTCACTCTAACAACCTAAAATTAGTATGGATTCATAGCAAAAACCAACGTATTCAGAAGACACGATCGATGACAACCAGGAGTTAAGGATCATCAAATAGATCGAAGAGCACATGAATTACTGAAGGATCGGAGTTATTATAATCATTGAAGCATATTAATCACCAGATCGATTAAGATTGTTGATCCCAAAGGATCAGAGACTCAAGTTTCTCAATTTTCCAATAGCGGACCACATCTTAAGAAGAATGTCTCTGAATTTCATAATGAAATTAAGTTCCATAACTAAACAAGATCAAATCGAGTTTGATAGAATCAGATCAATGACGTGAATAATGAAGATACCTGATATGTATTATCGAACTTATCGTACATGAACCTAGTAATTATACTGGTCTTTCCAACAGACTGATCTCCCAAGAAAACGAGCTTATACTTGGCGAGAGCTGAAACCGGAGCCATCTTCTAGTCAAACCGTCGATCGGAAATGAAGCTTGAAGATCGGATGTCTGGATCGGATATATAACTTAATTCTTTCTCTTCTTATTTTTAGTCTAGTTTCAATTTCAAATAAATTAAAAATAAAAAGCGCACACAATTCTTATTTATTATTATTTTAAAAAATACATTTTTTTTTTTAAATTATGGATTACATGACTCAGGAGAAAAATAAAATAAAATGTCAAGTCACTCTTGAAAATTAATATTTTGAGAAAATTAATATTTTGAGAAAATTAAAATTCATCTTGTCAATTGTCATATTTGCTTGACGGTAGATTTGATGCTTTATTACTTTCAACAGTGAGTTATTGAAAGTAAAACACATAATTTTAGTTATTAAAATTTTTAATATACATATAATTTAGTATGTTTCAAAATATTATTTCAATAAAACTAATTAAATATTAAAATATTTTTTTTCCAAATCCAAGTTTTACTCCGGATCCGTTTTCAAGTGTTTCAAAACTGGCAAATATTAATATATGTTTTTTTCAAGATTTTAACATTATTGATCTTTTTAAGATAATTTAATATTCAATTAAAAGAGAAAAATCAAAGATAGTAAGGTCATAAATAAAAAAAATAAAATAAAAATAACGTACTTAAAGGTTTTCAAGAAGGCGGTGAGTCATCAATTTTGACTCCACAAAATTTTCGAGAATAAATTTCAGATTGTGTAATAATAATAATGACGTTACACTTATAGATTGAATATAATAACGAAAAGTACGACAATTCATTTGTAGTCAAATAATCCACCAATAAATAATATGGATAAAAACCAACAATTTAGATCTATTATATAAACGGTTTCAATCCAAATATCTCAATAATTATCAATAGAGCAGTTAAACATTACATAATGAATTTTAATCATGCTTCTCGATTCATACGAGAGATATTCCATTTATAAGTTCAAGTTTATCTTGAGTTTATTCAATTTTTTTTCTTTATTTGATTAATGAAGAAATCTTCCATTTATAAGCTGAGTTTATTGACTAAGGTTCATTATTGTTAACCCCATATGTGATTTTATTTTATTTTTAATCTAGAGACGAATTAAATATATTTTTTAAATGAGGCAAATTAATGTTGATATAAAAAGTGGTAATTGATCATGTCAATTAAATTGTGGGTGGGGGTAATTAGATCGTCCCTTCCAATGAGAACAAAAAAAATAAAAATATGGAGAGTTAGCTAGTAATTAATGATCATGGTCATGCCTTGATGCCATGGTAACAAGCTTAATAATGCACAAAGCAACATCACTAAGCTGAAAGAAATCATAATTCTGTTTCGACAACGGCGACGCCACTCCTTCTCTTTCCCCAAACCCATCTTCACAAGTGGTAGCTCCTTCCATTGCAGCACTCACAAGCAAGTTCGCAACATGGTATCGCTCAGAATAGAAAGCCCCAATAGCATCAAGCATCATCGTAGCACCTTCTATGTAGAGTTCGAGACAGTCCTCAAGACATGCAACCACGAACGGCTCCAAACGCTCTTTTCCAGCTAAAAAGTTCTCAATCGCGGTCACGGTGGAGGTGGCGTTCTTGATTGAGAGTTCCATGGCCACTATACCTAATCCTGGGAGGTTGGTGACATGGCTGACTGGGATTGGTTGGAGTGAGGTTTGGCAGAAGTTGTAGTCTAGGGATGCTGAGGTGTCGGCGCATTGGGAACATGTTGAGTTGATCATGTCGGGGCCGCCCAGATGGGAGCTTTTTACTACTACATTGTGGATGAACAATAATATTGTTGTTAAGGTTATATTAATGAAGATCTGGGGAATTTTCTGATTCATTCTTTCTTTCTTTCTTGATGGAAAGGACTAATAGTCTAGGATGGTTTGGTTTATAGGACCATGGATCATGGATAGGAAATGGGTTGTTTTTTATTTCATTTGTTTTGTTGGGAGGGGGAAGTTTCCTTCATTTATTATGCATGAACCGGAAATCCGACAAAAAAAATCCTCAATTTCCTTTGATAATTAGTACTATGGGTTATCTTAAATAATAATGTTGTCTCTCATGAAATTTTTGAATCAAGATTCTTGTGAGCTAATGATTATTATTACAAACATTAGTATGACATTTAGATGTTTTCATATTTTTGGAAATTAATTGCATTGGATTCCAAACCAGCTAGCTAGCTGCTAGGATCCAGACATGATTAAAACATTGCAGGTCACCTTGAGAGATATGAGAAGGGACAATGACTAAACTTTCTCAACATATTCTCTTCAATTATAATTTTTAGTTGCTTCCTCTATGCACCTCACATCATTTGTTTTGTGGTTTTCTCATGCTTTTCGTGGTTATTAACTTATATGATCTATTTGATAAATAATTGCATTTTTTGTATAATTAATTCTATAATTATTGAAGCAAACTAATTAAGACACAATAAAAGGTCAAATGTAACTGTTAATGCCAGCCTTAATTGAAGAATTTTGGGATCAATAGATTGATTATGTGACTTCAACCATATACAAAAGATTGAACAATTATCCCAATTGCTCATAATTAAGTTAAACAAACAATATTAATTGCAAAAATAATGATGGAATTAAATATATGTTTTTTCACAAATTTCTTTAAAAAAAAGGGAACCTATTAAATTAACGATTTATATATATTAACCTGTGAAAAATTTTGAAACGGTTAAATTTAAAAATAAAATGTAATTTTGAAATATTATAATTTTAAATGATGAGATATTATAATTTTAAATGTTATTTTCATATTAATTTTATATATTAAAAGAAAGGTTGTATACTAAAATTATAAAAAATCGTTTAAACAAAACGAAAAAGCATGACATGAAAATAACAAATAAAATGAAGAAAAAATAATATTTAATAAGTTATCGAGTTCCTAAATTCTCAAAAAGAACGATAAACTCTTCACAGACTTTACTGGCTTTTCTAAACGAATCTCAGAAAACATCATAATAATAGTATTATAAAGATACGCATCGGACGAGTACGATCATTGAAAGTTTAACGATTTTTCTTCAACCAGATAGTCCACCAAAGAATAATTTGGATGATAACTCAAATATGTAGGCTTTTCATATCAGCCACATCAATTTAAACTTTCAAGCAACTACCTAAAGACTCGGGCATCATTCAATAAATCCAATTAATACTCCACAAAATGCTCCAAATACTAGTCACCCCTCCACAATGCAAAAGTATGTGAGTTGTCGTCAACTTTTTTTCTTGACACAGTCACACATCTAGCCATAATACAACATTTTTTATGCAAATATATATTATCTGTTAGAATTTTACCATGAATAACGTTCCGTTTAAAGAATCAATAATTTTATAATATAAAAAATTAATAATTAAATGTGAACAATTGACTATAATGCTTTTTTTTTTTTTATAATTTTGTTTAAATAGTATAATTTTTTTTAACTTTATTTTAGAAATATAATTATGTAGATACTAATAGTAGTGTTGATTTTTTTTTAATATGAATATGTTGATTATGATGTTTATTTGTACACTTATATATATTAAGATTTATAATTGTATAATATATAAGATTATTTTATATTTTCTTGTACGAGTTATATGTTAGTGTAGAATAATATAAACCTTAATTATTACAAATTTAATAAAAAAAAAAAAAACTACAAATATAGGAATCTACCTGTAATCGCATCCTAAACTGAAAAAATGTAATCGCATCCTAAACTGAAAAAAAGCAGCTAGCCCACTAACTAATTTGTTTATTATTTTTATCACTGCATAATTTAAGGCACAAAGTAAAAAAAGAAAAGAGAAAAGACCTATATTGATTAGTGCAACATTAGATAATCATGGATATTAGTTGATTAATGCCACTAGTGAAAGCTTAATTATTTATTTTTATTTTTTAATAATAAAATAACTTATGATCAAACAAGCTCGGGAATTTCAACTTATATATCAAAGTTGGCTTTGACGAAAAATGGTTGATGGGTTATATCCGTCATGATATCATTTCTTATGAGAAATTTTTATAGAACTCTATAGAAGAATCATAAGGACCAAGTTGTTACATTTACGTAGTCATTGAGTGTATTAGAATTTAGATAAATATTGAGAAACAAATATTGAGAAACAAACATTGAGAAAATGCACATATGCAAAAACACATCAAGCTTGAACCATGCCACATGTCATACTTCTTGTCCTAACTCCTAAAAAATGGAAATCCCATTTTTATGTCTTGCTAAGAACAAATTCTCAACTAATATTATATATATATATATAGTCTTAAAATAGCAATATCTCTGAAATATCATGATGATGTCAAGAAGATAATCTTAACATTGCATACTACAATCAAACTATTGTTACGTGGTCCATTTATATTTCAAACTAATATATTAGTTTGATTAAGCATATATATATATATCATATATGCACCAAGATAGATATATAGCATCCATCTGTCATATACTTCAACCTCACGCTTAAAAATCAATTTTTGGTGTCCAAAATCTAATCGATGTTTATTTGTTTTTACTTTAAGAGGGGCCATTTTAATATTGTTTGTTAGGGGTATTATATTGGATCTTATGAATTATAAGAGTTTTATTACTATTTAAGTTAAATTTGTATTAATAAAAAATTTAATACTACTTTTATCAATACAAAACTTGTGTTCCTATTCACACCAACTATAAATATGTATTATATTACTAAACCATGACTATAATTAATACAAGATATTGGATATGTGATTTTAATATTTAAGAATCTTTTTATTGATATTGGAATTGTTATTGTTATTAATAACTTATTATAGATTTTATCATAATTTAAACCTAGTTTATATTTGATGAGTTCTTATCATTTGGTTAATGTAATTTTTGTGATTCTATTTTATTCAATTTATGAAAATATAGTAAGGGATAAATAATTTTAATTTTTTTAAAGTTAATTATGCTCCCATATCATAATTCTATGACCATAATTCGACCAATGTAATAAAAATGAAAAGAATTAGTTCATTAGTAATACGGCCTTAAAAATTAGGTATTGTTATTATTAAAAATGACTAGAAGATGATTAGTTCTATGTGGACAATTGGTGAGATATAGCTAGAAAAGAATTAAACATTTTTATTTTTATTTGTCTACTATTTTGATTTGAAGGAAATTTAACGGATTAAGAAATGCTTATTAACATTGTTTACAATAAAATCAATGAACTGCCCATAACTATTTGACATTTTATAAGTATTTTTTTTAAGAACTTAGACTCGAGGGAATTTGAAAAGAGAATATGTGTGAGGGAACAACGTGTCACCATATTGGCTGAAAAAAGATAAATGGTGATAGACTCGAAAGAATTTGAAGAGAAAATGCGTGAGGGAACGACGTGTCACCATATTGGCTGAAAAAAGATAAAAGACGAGGAGAAGGAAAAATAAAAGATTTTTTTTTTATTATTTTTAATTCTTTTTAACAAATCATGTCATTCATTTATTCATTTTTTTTCTACCAATCTATCTACTTTTTTATTTTTATTTTTTATTTTATAGAAAAATATTATTTTATTCAATAACTCAACAATCAATAAATGCATAATTGATTTTCCTTACCATCCTGTCGATCTTTACTAATTTTATAAGACATCACATCACATACGATTTTTGTAATTCTATATAATAAAATAATGATTATTTGTCACATTTTTATACGGAAAAACATTTACCTTTCTCATTTGTTTATTTGTTTTATTAAACAAAGGATGGTTCAGATAGAGATGAGAGGAAATTTCGTTCGTGCTCACATTTCTATGCAAGTCAAGCTACAAATATTATTGTAAACCTTTAACTTTTGTGTTACTTGTCACTATATATATAAAATATAACTAATGTTTCATTGATTTGTTTTACTTAGAAAGAACTTTGTTATAAGAAATATAACATTTAACTTACATGTATAATAAAACCTAAATATTTTTTTTAACAATTATTTTAGTTTATTATTATTTTCTATAATTATATACATATTATTTGCGAGGAATATATTTTAACATAATTAATAATTATAGTTAGTTTGAAAAAATAAATCAAACTATTGACAAATATAACCTAACTCAACTCGATATATCAACACGTTAGTCTCTTATAGGGATTAAGGGATATATTATTTGTCGGAAGAAAGTACCTATTTTTGAACTAGATTTTCATTTTATTATTCGATTATGACCCAAACTCGACAAGTATTCTATTTATATTCTCCATCTTCAAATTTGAACCTCATGAGTAACTTTCTAATTCTCGTCCCATTCTATTCTCGATTTCGAGTCCTATCCCAATTTAAAATAAGAGGAATGATAGAGAGCGCGACTGGGAGCGCGATGACTACGTGGGTTGACAGGTAGAATATTATCTTTTTATTAATTATTTTATCTCTCTTTTTATTAATTAATTTCTCTCTCCTCTTATTAAATAATTTCTCTCTCTATCTCTACAAATTAATTTATCTCATTTATCCATATTCTCACGATTATTATTTTACTCATTTATTTGATATTTATTATCTCTCGTTTAGTTTAACAGTTAAAATAAATCAATAATTTACAACAAATTCTCACATTAAATATTTTAATAATATGTTTAAATAAATTCTAAACCCTAAACCTTAAACCCTAAACTCTAAATCCTACTCTAAAACCTAAATATTAAATTCTAAACACTAAACCCTAATTAATATCAATGATTAGTTGAATTATGAATTTATCTCTTTTATTTTTATTTTATTTTTATGACTTTTCAATTCCTTTATTTATCAAATATTTTTTATGGCCTCTTTTTTCTTTTTTTTATTATTTTTTTTATATTGACTTATTAATATTTTTTTAGTTTTATTACTTATAAATAAATGTTTATCTAATATTTCTATTCTCACGATTAATTATTTTCTCTCCAGTAACTAATTATTAATAATATGAAAAAGAAAATAATTAATAAAAGGAGAGAATATTCTACCTGTCAACCCACGTAGGCATTGCGCTCCCAGTCGCTGTCTCAAGTCGCGCTCTCTATCATTTTTCTTAAAATAAACTACTTCGACTTTCTAGTACCCACTAATATCAAATATACAAGTAAGATATCATTACCATATGATATACACCTTCATTACAAAATAAAATAATATATATATATATATATATATATATATATATATATATATATATATATATATATATATATATATATATATATATATATATATATATATATATATAATCACATAAAAATGTTAATTTGAACCATATTATTAATAGAGTTTATCTTAGTTTTTACTCCATAAATCTGCCCATTAATAGAAAGTCATGCGTAGTAAGTCAAGGTCAAAGATGGATTAAGTTAAGCAAATTATTTTTTCTGGGGGTGGGGCCAATTATATTTATTATTAATAACCGATTGAGATGTTTTTTGCTTCAAACTATTGAGATTCTAAGAACAATAAATGAGTTATAACTATTTGATTTTGAATAAATCCATGCACTGTTAAACATTATGTGACTTGATATTTTTGGATTTTAAACTTGAAAAAATTATGAATTAAAAATACAAAGTTTTCTTTTACAGCAGGTTATGAAGGAAAGGAGAGGAATGGCAACCCCGTAATTTTCTCTGTAAGAAGATGATATTAAATGAAGTGGGGATAATGATTCAGTTTCCTTTTCCATTGGATACGTATTTAGAATAATGTAGGCGTAAGTATGTATGGATCTCCATTGAAGTCCAGCTAGGCAAGCCGCAAGCGTAGCTTCGACTCGCAGAAGACGCGCCTATCTGTCTCTCTCAGCAAGCTCACACTCTTTGCGCAGAGACAGGGAGAGCAAGTGAGAGAGAGAGAGAGAGAGAGTTCAACCACTGACCAAAAGTTAAAGAAAGGAAAAAAAAGCAAAGAGAGTGAACGAAAATCAAAGCACCATTTCTCACTCTTCTCACTCTCAGATTCGCTCAAATTCTTGCTACTCTGGTGCGTCTTTGTTTTTGTTTTCTATATCAGGCTTTTCGTATTCTTGAGATTTGCTTTGATTCATCTCCGTGCGTGCGTTTTCTTTAGTTTGATTGCGATCGAGATGCATATTCTACATCTGAAACGAGAATGTGTGAATTAATTCCCTGGAAACTTTGTTTGAACTTCAGAATTATTTATTTTAGATGTATTCTTGAAGCAGGATTAATATACAACGGCTTGCGATGCACAATGAAAGAAATGGATCCTTAACAGAAATATGCATTAGTATATGTCTGTTAGCTTAATCAGTTATAGATAATTGAGTCGTCATGCAACAGAGTAAGTTAACTATTGTTGTTTGAATGCTTTCAAGCTGAATACACATCTTCTAGATAAATGCTGTGCACGCTCCAACTTTGATTTTGGTCAAGATGATTGTTTCATCTGAACGAATGATTGAAGTCCCTTGACTCTGTATGGTTAATTGTATTTACTCTCATTTTAACATCAGGACTCGATAGTTTTATTATTCTCAAATGAAATAGGGAAGTAAGTACACAGTTTTTTAGCATATCATTAATTATCTAGGTCTGTGTTGTGATAAATAGGAGATGGAGTTGATTAGGAAGAATAAGCATATTACACTTGATAGTTCTGAGATGCATTTATAAGATGTTTACACATCTGGTGAAACATTAAGTATTTTTCTTGAGGGGTTACAATTTGACAAAGAACACCAAGGTCTTATGGGAGTGTTCAAAAAAAGAGAGTGATGCGTGTTCTAGAAAAGAGATGATAAACAAACTATTGAACATTAAGTTATTCATTGACAATTCCACATATCTAAATGGAGGACATTATACTTCTTAAATAGGAAATTGCACAACCACTTATAACTACTAACATAACTACCGTTAACTATTTTTAACCACCTATAGCTATCAGTTAAACAATAAAATTGTAACAAAGAGCTGTTTGGATTGCTTTACATGAATAGAATGAATTTTACAATGGAATTCTAGTTGTTGTTTTTGATGAATTCATGTAATAGTTTAAAACATAGTTTGTAATTCACTTAAAAGGTTGACAATCGTGTGTGCATTTCCAAGGAATAATTTAACTTACTTTTTCAACCTAAAACATTTATCATATACTTAAGTCTACAGAGAATGTGAAGGACACAAACCATAGATCTAGACTTCTCTCCTGAGTACAGAATGGATAAACTATGATATATATATATGTCTTATTTCCGGCACAATGAACAACTAGGAGATGCTGTATAGAAGACGTCGAACATGATGCCAGGAAGGAAGCTAGAATACTGGAATTGGAGTTGTGAAGTAATCCCCTAAAATTATAAGATGCCAGGGTCCTCAATGTTTTCTCTGAATTCCAATGACCATGTGGCTGGAATTGAGTAACTTCCTCCCCAATTCTTGACCCAAACGTACTGGTCAAATGCAATCTTGCATTTTTGCAGTAGGAGCAGAGACTTTGATGGATTGAACCTGGTGTACTTTTTAAACTGATGAAGTGCCATTTATTGTTACATCCACCAATCTGTTTCATTTTAAGTTGTTAGAGAACAAGAGTTCACTCAAATCCTTTATTTTATGATACTGAGCTTTATTTGTAACTACTTTTATCTGTTTGTTTTTCCTATTTGTTCTGTGCAGTTCATTTGTCTAACTTGCTTATGTTGCTATGGAAACTATGTTAAGGGCCCAATTTATTGACTTACAAATTTAATGAGCACTAGAAGCTTCTAAGCTAAATTTAATGAGTACATATTTCAACTTTTTTTTTCTCTCTCTAGGGTCTCCTTTTGATGTTTATTTCCAGCAATCAATTGTCACGTAAATGCTAAAATTCAAGTAGTTCAATATATTTGTTTTGTCGTTTGGTTGCCGATTTGTAAATATTCTGATATATGAGTCAATGGGCGTTTCTTGTTGGCAGGTCATATGATGAATTGGACTTGTGATTTTGCTGGGATCACTAATACTTTTTTTAAAGTATAAGTGCCTTATATAGTCAACTTGACCTGGTAGTTTTGATATCCATTATTCACACTACATGCCATCCTGCTCAGATCCCACAAGTTTATGATCAGAACCTTTTGAAGTGTAATGCATTCCACTCTAATACACGTCCATCTTTGCTGGTGCGTTTTGTGTGGACATCTGTTTATGTATGTGCTTTCCCTTGGTTCGGCACAATATGGAATAGGGCCTATTCAGACTGATAATGGTTCATATGTCCATTCGTTGAAATCTCTAAACTATGCTCCTGATACTAGGTCCTTAACCCAAATTCGAAGTACATGTCCTTTTCTGCTTAGTGATTCAGTATCTTGTGAAAATCTTGAAGGTGTTGGATCTTTCAGTACCACATGCCTGCTGAATACTAACATATATTTGGATTCTGATCTTCATGTAAATGGTTCTGGGAATATCGAGATACTTCCTCATGTTATGATATCTTGTCCTATAGAAGGCTGTTTGATCAGTATAAATGTATCAGGAAACATCAAAGTGGGTAAAAGTGCATCCATAGCTGCTGGTTCTGTTGTTCTAGTTGCTGCCAATATCACTATGGAGTATGGCTCTTCTATAAACACGACTTCCTTGGGTGGATCACCACCTTCTCAGACGAGTGGTACACCAGTGGGATATGATGGAGCTGGTGGAGGACATGGTGGACGAGGAGCGTCCTGTTTGAAAGGCAATCAAACAAATTATTGGGGAGGGGATGTTTATTCTTGGTCTACTCTATCTGAGCCCTGGAGTTATGGGAGTAAAGGTGGCGGCACATCTATGGAGCATAAATTTGGTGGAAGGGGTGGCGGACGTGTCAGGATTGAAGTGAAGGACACTTTATATTTGAATGGGTACATTATGGTCGAAGGTGGGGATGGTGGATCAAGAGGTGGAGGGGGCTCTGGTGGAAGCATTATCATACGTGTGCTGAAACTGTAAGTACATAACAACCAGGTTACACACACACATATATATTATATATATATATGTATATATGTTTGTATTTGCTTAATTTTCTCTTTCTTGCTTGATATATATATGCTTGTATTTATAGTCCAAACTCATCCTTCAACTGAAAAGAGGCAGTGTGAAATGGAGAAAAGTTAGACTAGTCTGATTGTAGGAAAAATGTTAGGAATCAGTGAACACTGTTTATTATAGTATTTAGGATGCTACCACTTTGTGGATGTGAAACTTCAAATTCACTCATGAAGATGGAAACCTGTCCTTGTTTAAGGATATAGAGTTGTTTCTGACAACTCCTTGACTTATCCCATGAATTCTGATCCAAATACAAGAATGAACTGGTCAGCTTCACCTCTTTATCGAAGAAGTCTGTTCTAGATATATATGTCTTTACAAGTAGTTAAGTTTTCCATGTAACATTTATTAAAAAAGAACGCAAGATGCGTACAAAAGGGAAGGAAAAAACAAAACAAATAGGAAAATAATTTAATGAGTATTGTTAGTAGATTCATAGGAATTCCATAACTATATTCCCAAGAAAATTAGAGTGAACTTAATATAGCATGGTTATACAGTATATGCCATTTAAATAAAATCAAGATATGTGAAATTGAAAAGATATATGCTAATAAATTATAATTTTTTACTAATTTTTCTACACCACCATCCTGCATAAATTTTATTTGAGTCAAAGTAAGTATATGACTAGACTGTTACTTAAAAAACTCAGTGGCAACTTTAATATTGTTATGGATTATATATTTATGTTATTATTGACATCACTAGGTGGCAAGTTTATTGGTACCCTGGTGCTTGCTAAACTGTTTTGGTTATAGATAATCGTATTCCCAACATGGAATCAACTGTTAGTTGGAGTATTATTGCACATTAAAATATAACTAGCTGTGTTTTATAATTTAAAATGCTTAGGTTAGAAAGAATTGAAGGTTGAATATTTGCCTGCTTTTCTGCTCAAAAAGTTTCTCCTTGCTTCACTGCCGTAGGACTGGATAGTTCTCATGTTTTACATTCCTAACCTATATTACATGTGTCTCATATATTAATTTTTTTTGTTCACATATCCTTTTGATTAATTGCACAGAAAGGGATTCGGTACTATAAGTGCTGCTGGTGGGAGAGGATGGGGCGGTGGTGGAGGTGGAAGGATATCACTGAAGTATCATAGTAGACAAGAAGATGTAAAAGTCACCATGCATGGTTTGTAAAAATATGCATATATATTCTAGAAACAAGCATATATATATCTGGAAGTATTTTAATTGGAGCAGTAAATATATATGGTCTCTTTGGTTGGTACAAGAAAAATGTTGCATGATAGTTTAAGAGTTTACAGTCGAAAATTGATGATGTGATGTAAATTTATGTAAGTTTGGTGGAAAATTATCCATGGAACCTAAAATGGTGGAAAAAATAAAATAGCATCCAACAGAGCCACAATTTATGCACGTATTCATTCATTTGGAAGAATGCCAACTTGCTTTCTAATTATTTATAGGAAAAACAAAATATTGTTGTAGATGGACAAAGCACACACAATGCATTACAATTAATGGTACAATCATCAAAAAGTATAAATGGCTACTCAACTACTACTGTACAAGGCATTATAAACTCTATTTGAGGAATGGTTACAAGTCTTGAGATTCTCATCCACAGTTCTCTCTTCTCTTCTCTTCTCATCTAAGCTCTCAAACCCTAACCCTACCATTGTCGCAACAGCTTCTAACGTTATCTTTCTGCTGACATATTAAGGCATTATAAATAGTTTTGTCTGCTTTGGTGTTTTTGTATTGTTTTACTTGTACCTGCATGCTGCCACACTTGGTTATTTAACTGATTTTATAGTTACATGGTTACCTGAGGTTTTACACTAATGAGGCTACACCAACATGAAATTAAATGGTGCTTCTGTTTGTCTGGACTTCACTTAGATCAGTGACTTTCTTGCCTTTTTGTTTTCCTTGGGTCAAGGATAAGGAAGAGAAACAAATATAAATCATGCTGATAACAGTTTCATTTCTCTAGTTGTAGATAATAACGCTGGAAAGACACATTTTACAATGTGATGGAAAATTGACTCTCTGGAAATTCTAACTTGATACAGATGTGCACAATTCAATCCGAATGTTAAATGCCAACTCTGACGTCATAGGCAGAATTTGTATAAACCATGCTGATAACAATTTAATTTCTCTAGTTTTAGATAATAATGCTGGAAAGACACATTTACAATGTGATGGAAAATTGACTCTAGAAGTCCTAACTTGAAACAAATGTGTGCAATTCAATCCAAATGTTAAATGTCACTCTACTAATAAGGCCACTGCCCTCATCTTCCTGTTAAATTGGTGAATATTATTTACCTGCTTTCTGAATATATTTTTTCAGATTTTTTTATATATTAAAAGTCTATTTCATCTGATAAACTATGCAATAAATATTTTCTGGTCTTCTTTAAAAACTATATTTTTCTATCTGTGTATAAGATGAAGGCAATGATCTGTCTCTCTCTTTTATCTTTCTTTGGCAGGTGGTTGTAGTATTGGCTGTCCTCAGAATTCTGGAGCAGCTGGTACTTATTTTGACGCCTCTGTACTTAGTTTAAGAGTTGGGAACGATAATATCACAACAGAAACAGAAACTCCTTTGCTGGATTTTTCAACCAGTCCATTGTGGTCAAATGTCTATGTGGAGAACAATGCAAAAGTATTAGTTCCCCTGATCTGGACCAGAGTTCAGGTTCTCAAATATAGACTCTACTTTTTTACATGTTGATGTATTTATTGTCTAATTGTATATCTGGGTTCAAGGACTTGCTTGATGCGGGTTATTTGGATGCATCCCATTAACCCCATCAATTCTTCCATCAAATCATCAATTAAAAATACCCTTATTATCTCTTTTATTAAAAATTTAAAATATCAAATACTTTTTTTTTTTTAAATGTATGAAGCTAGCATGACACCCCACAGCCATGTCTTCCACTTCCATTTAAGGCGTTCAAAATGGAAATCGAACCCATGACCTTTGGTCTCTTAAGAACCATTCTTGCCACTTGAGCTACCTTAGTGGGGTTTAAAATATCAAATACTATGGTTACTTTGGTCATTTGACCCAAATATTCAACTTTCTCATTAATATGAACCCTGTCTTCCAAGGTGTGCCAAAGTTGTCATCATAGTTTTTAAATGTCATTTAATTTTCTGCAGCATTTTCATATTTTAAAACTGCATTTTATGTAAAAGATTACAGTCTCCTTTAAAGTTAATATTACAACTGCACCACACTCTGAGGAGGGGAAGGGGAGGGATGCTTCTAAAGTGGACTAAGACATTTTTTTTTTTGAAAAAACTGTAAAATGTGTCAGCAAAGCCAAATAAAAAAAATACATTAAAATTAGTTTTAGAGTCAATATGAAGTCCCTGTTAGGTCTTTGACTACTATTTTAAGCATTGAAAATGGATCTATAAAGGGAAGAATATACACTACAAATATCTCATCAATATTTTACACAAGACAAGAAAAATTACTAAATGCAGTAGTGGAAAAATAACAATAAAATTTAAAATGTTTAATTTGGTAACAGCACAAAAATGGAATTAACATACGTTGCAGTGAAACTAAATATGTTTTGATACTTGAATTCCTAATTTTTCTTTATTTCCTTTTTGGATTTATTTTGCTTCAGTATGGCTGAAATTTATAGTTTGAAACTAATCCTCCAAGTTCTATATGCATATCTGTATCCTTAGGTGAGAGGACAGATAAGTCTTCTTTGTGGGAGCAGTATAATTTTTGGCCTCTCTGATTACCCAGTTTCAGAATTTGAGGTTGTTGCCGAAGAACTGTTGATGAGTAATTCCAGCATAAAGGTTTGGAGCTTTACCTGAAGTCTTCCTACTGTTATCTCTCATTAATTTCCTAGAAGTTATAGTTTCAACCTTATTAAGATAATGCACATATATTATTCTATTTACAGAATAATCAAACTTAAGTTCAATTTGCGTGTTATATATACATATATTCAACTGTATAAACTGGATACTGCCAATAAGACCGCCAATGGCTATTGTAGCCGCTGGTGGGGGATTTCATTGGTCTAGTCTAGTGAATTTTTTTCAATCCCACCTAACATGCCCCTTTTATGTTAGTGAAGGTTTATGGTGCACTCAGAGTATCTGTCAAAATGCTACTCATGTGGAACTCTACTATCCAAATTGATGGTGGTGGAACTGTTACCATCTCTATTCTTGAAGTCAGGAACCTTGTTGTTCTCACGGTATAAGACAATAAGAGGCAATTCTCTTTTATTCAATATAGGCTTGTCCTCTGATTATCTACTTCCTTTTTGTCTTTGGGCAGGAAACCTCAGTCATTAGTTCCAACAAAAACTTAGCTGTATACGGGCAGGGACTTCTGACATTAACTGGCCGTGGCGATGCAATCAAAGGCCAAAGGCTTTCCTTGTCACAATTTTACAACATCACTGTAAGATATTCAATTTGTTGATTACAATTCTCTCTTCTTAATTTATGTTGATCCTATTTTTTTTATATCCTTGACTGTTTTCTGGATGAAGATCTCCTTACAATTATGTAAATATGCTACGCTGGAATAGTATTAGGAGAAATTTCATAACTTTGTAGTGGATGCTATTCCTTTGTTATTGTCAAGTTCATTATTTGGGCCTTGCACTATTATGAAAATCTAGAAATCTCTCTAAAATTTAATAATTAACAGAGTGAAATCCTAGCATTTTACCAATGGATTGTAAACAAATAACTGATAAAATTTAATGCATTTGATGTCACAAATAAAGAGAAAGAGAATGAGGCTGTGAAGTGATCCTAGTAAAGCAGAAAGGAAAGGCCATGACTTCTAATTGCCTATGGATGCCTATATTAAAAGCATTAACACCTTGCTTTTGCATTGAAGCATTTTGCACATCATGTATCACTATCATGACATGTGCCTTTGCATCTATGATTTATGAACTTTGGATGGGTCGTAATGCTAGAATTGGAGGCTTGAGAAGTCACCAAATGTGCATTGACCCAATGTGCTACTTGGAAGAACCGAAGAAGTATTCTAATTCTCAACCAATCTGGCCAATTTGGTAAGAGTGGGGACTTAATAGGGATAGATTGCTTGAAAGATCTAAATAAGAGAGAATTTTGATACTTATTTAAAAAAATTCTCTTGGTTTCCTTGATGTGAAAGTCCTATGTGAACTTGAATGACTTTCTTTGTTTGTGTGCCATTTGGCTGTTCTATTTAATAAAAGATTTATCTTTTCCCCCAAAAAAGAAAAGAAAAAGCAATTTGCTAGCAAACACTTCTATTACATTAGTTGATTCCTAATTTTTATCTTCCACTCTTGCTCTTTTCTTTATCTGTAATGGGACCAATTATCTAACCCAAAGGGTAGTTTATTTTAAGTAGATTTTGTCTGATCATATGGTCTTTGATGGGAACCTTACACCAAAAAACAACTGAAAATACACTGTAATCACAAAATTAGACAACATTATTTTTGAATGTTACAGTTGAGGTTAAAGTGCAGATTTGTACTTGCACCTCCTCTCATTTATGGTTGTCCCTGTTATGGAAATTTTGGTGCTACTGCCAGTTTACTACACTAACCATGTCTTCATGATCATTTTACATTTAATGTCAAAACCCTGTTTTAAATTTTACACTAACCAAAATTTTGATTTTATTAACATCTAACCTGTAGTTGTTTTTCCTCTTTTCTCTTCTCCCTCCTTTTTCTCTTATGTAATCTCCGAAAGCTTCTTGTGTTTTTTTAATATAAAAAATTAACCTTTTAAAAAAGAAAGAATTATTTTCTAGTTTGTGTGTATCAGTGTCACATGATTGTGTTCCATATTTTACGATCATCTCAAAGGATTCATGTTACATGTGTTCACTTCAATCTGGAAAAGGGGGCTTATACGGAATGAATTTTTTTCGATTTTGTTGGCATTTAAAATTCATCCGTTGTTTATTTATTTATTTATTGTTTTGCTCTTCCCTCACCCTTGTAACGTTTGAACGCATCTTGCGTTCTTTTTAATAAAAAAAGTTGACATTTAATAAAAATGATTGTGTTCCATATTTATGCTAAAAAGTTAAAATATGCACACATGTCTGTGAATGCATATCTTCCCGATATCTCGAAGTAACTAGTTAGTACTGATTATATTTAATAGGTTGGACCGGGTTCTGTACTTCAGGCCCCATTGGATGACGACAATAGCAAGAATGTGTATGTTCAAAATTTGGTATACTCCATAGTAGTGCTAATATTGTTTTAATTGATATCAAACATAAAGCTTGTTTTTTCCACTTTTGCAGTGTGACAAAGTCACTTTGTGAGAGTCCAATATGCCCAATGGATTTGATTACTCCACCTGATGATTGCCATGCTAACTATACATTATCATTTTCATTGCAGGTGAGGAATTGTTGTACGTAAATTTTTTGTCATATATTTTGCCTTAATTAAAGTTGTTATATTTTATGTGGTTGGATTCTTTGACTACTTTGATCAGCTCAACATCTAGTGTTGGGAATCATTGGAGATTTTCCATTGTCAGGACTGACATTATGTTTTATGATTTATGGAAGATTTGTCGTGTTGAAGACATTCTTGTAAGCGGTGTTATAAAAGGAAGCATTATTCACATCCATCGGGCAAGGACTGTTATTGTTGACTTGGATGGAATGATAACTGCATCAGAATTTGGTAAAAATGACGAGTCTCTTTCACCTGTTAAGGCATATGCATACATCATTTAGAATTCCTCGAAATAAATGATTCTTTTCACCAAAGACTGGGTTTCAAATATCACCCTGACTTTTCTATGACAATGAACAAAGATAAATCATAAATTTACTTGTTTAAAATAAACAGCATGATGCCTGATGATCGAACTATTTTGGACCACAAAGTTTTAATTATGGCGCTTTACCTCATTTCTTCATGGTCAGTGCCTTAGGAACAATAGTCAATGCAAAGATGTTCAGGTCTAACTGAGTTTCCTTTATTCAGGATGCAGAAGAGGCGTTGGTCAGGGAAACTACTCGAATGGAGCCGGTGGTGGTGCTGGACATGGGGGAAAAGGAGGATCTGGATTTTACAATGGTATATTGACTAGAGGTGGGAACAAATATGGTGATGCTGAACTACCATGTGAATTAGGTAGCGGGACCCAAGGCCCTGATGGCTCATCTAGAAATTTAGCTGGAGGTGGGATGATAGGTAAGCCTATTTATGGAACTTTCAATCCTTTTATGCTCCATACGTTTGCCTCTATTTGGAAGAGGGGTTTTTGTACAGGATGGGATTTTTTTGACCTTATCGGCATCTAGCTCCTAGTTTTGTCTTTCACTTTGTTTTGATTTCTGATTTCTTTTTTCCCTCCCCCATTTGTAACCATTGAACGTTTTCTTTTCCTTTTTCTCTTTATGAAATTTGACATTTCAAAAAAAATATAGTCATGAAAGCATGGATGAATAGTTATCACCATCTGTTGTCCCAACCTGATATGAATGGTATCCCAATGCTGCAAGAAAAATCTGATGAATTTCCAGTATTATTATTGTTGGAATCCATCAGTGGGTGGGTGTGGGAATCTATTGTTGGGTTGACTAGTATCCTTACAGTTTACCAAATTGAACGCTATCATGTGTGTTTGGTTCAATTAGAAGCTTAAATGTTATATTGATAATATTAATGTGATTCCTAATATAAAAAAAATGATTACTGATGACCACTGTTTAACTTTATATTTACTTTTGAAATCTGCCATTCAAATTGTTGTATTAGTGGTATTTCTTTTAGCCAAGCTCAATTTGATGTTTAATGTTACAGCCAAAACATATTAAACAATTATTGCTTGTGTACCAGTGCTCGGATCTCTGCAGTGGCCTCTTCTAATTCTCCAACTTAATGGTTCTATGAGGGCTAATGGTCAGAGTTTAACTACATTTGCATCCAAGAGTAATGATAGTTTGATAGCTGGACTTGGTGGTGGCTCTGGTGGCACAATTCTCCTTTTCCTTGAAGCACTAGTTATTTTGGAGAACTCCACTTTGTCAGTTTCAGGAGGTCATGGTGGTCCACATGGTGGAGGCGGTGGTGGCGGTGGAAGAGTTCATTTTCATTGGTCTAAGATAGATGTGGGAAATGAATATACTCCACTTGCTACAATAACTGGTACAATTGACAATAGGTATGACAGAGTATTAATGCTCATATAAACAAGCTAAAACTCTTGACACTTGGAATTCAAGTTTGGCAGACTGGTCATTTACCAATTTTCCTTTCTTTTGGGCCAAGCTAGCAGGCATGTCATATTCTCGTCGAACTCTATGTTGAGATATGTGATGAATGATTTGAACCTTCCCATCTGCACACTTTGTGGATCAATTCGTACCTTCTTCCTTTGCTTTTCATGAGTCATAGAAGTTGGTTCTTCCTCTATCCATATTGTAAATGTTGCTTGGAGATCATGTCTGTAAAGCTATGTTTGGGTCCTCTCTCTAAAAATATGTCAGTTGTATGCATATATATCCAATTGCGATAAGTAGCCATACCATTTTGAGCCTCAACATGTATATCATTTTTCTTGTAAGTCCATGTAACCTCTAGGATGTGCTATTAGCGCAGTGACAAAGTGCTTGGATTCAAATCTTTTAATCTCTATCTTATAGTTCTATTTTGACTATCAAAAGTTTACTATTTGTCACCACACTAAAATATATATTTTCTTCTCATGACTAGTTCAAGTATGTAAGTGGGTAAAACACTTATCTGTTTGGTGCATCATATTAGTAATTCTAGATAATTGAATCTTATTATCTGAATACCTTACAGTGGGGGTGCTGGAGATGGCGGAGGGCAACATGGAGATGATGGGACTATTACTGGAAAAAAATGTCCAAAAGGTCTCTTTGGTATATTCTGCGAGGTACATGATTTAGATTTCTTCTTCTATCTCCAATAATTGTTCTTTATGCTATTCAACTTCATTTTGACCATATACACTCTTAAAGAAGCATATCTTGAAGAGTCTGTGTATGTGTTCAAAACCAATAAATAATTGTTCAAACCAATAGTTATTTTGTTGTCTAGCTAATGTCCTTTGAATAACATGTATTTAGGAATGCCCTATTGGCACATACAAGGATGTTGAGGGCTCAAATGCCAGTCTCTGCATTCCCTGTCCACTAGAGCTTCTTCCAAATCGTGCAAGCTATATTTATACCCGAGGTATTTTAGTCAAATCACATAATCATAGACTATTTTCTTTTGTTCATAATCTATATAAATGATGTCACTAACTAGTTCCCAATGGATTACAGGGGGAGTTAGTCGAAGATCATGCCCATATAGATGTATATCTGACAAATACAGGATGCCAAACTGTTATACACCTCTGGAAGAGCTTCTATATACATTTGGTGGACCGTGGCCTTTTTCCTTTCTTCTGTCATTTGTTCTAGTGCTTACAGCTCTGTTGTTAAGCACCTTACGAGTTAAATTTGTGGGATCAAATACTTCACATCATACAGAAAGTTCAATCGAACAACAAAGTCATCAGCATTTTCCTTATCTCCTCTCCCTTTCAGAGGTATAGTGTACTTTAACACTAATATTCTGACAATAGATTGTGTTGTGATTTCATTTGTTGTGTTTATTTGTATAATGATAGGTTCGAGGTACCAGAGCTGAAGAAACACAAAGCCATGTTTTTAGAATGTATTTCCTGGGTCCAAATACATTCAGAGAACCTTGGCATCTTCCTTATTCTCCTCCCAATGCAATTATTGAGATAGTGTAAGAGGATACTTTAACATCAATCCTCTTTATTAATCATATATATTATGTCCCTACAGTTTGCTCTTACTGGGTGAAACCAAATTTTCTCTTTTGCTTCTATTACTTTTGTATTGGGTTTTAAACTTGTTTATTTATTGTGGGGGTCTTTTATCATTTTGTGTTAGAGATGGAAAAGAAGAAACATATTTAATTATACAAGCTTTTCTTCTTTTCCTGCTTTTGATCTTATGGAGGATATCATGCAATGGGGCTAATAGCTGGCTGAGGGGCACACATAAGCCTTTAGATTATTGTTTTATAAATTTATTAAAGCAGAAAATCTAAACAAAATTTACATTTTATGGATATATTGGCAATTTCTGCAAGTCTTATTCAATATCTTGTAGGTATGAGGATGCTTTTAATAGATTCATTGATGAGATCAACTCTGTTGCTGCGTATGACTGGTGGGAGGGATCAGTTCACAGTATCCTATCTGTGCTTGCATATCCTTGTGCCTGGTCCTGGAAACAATGGCGCAGGAGAAATAAGATCCAACGTCTTCAGGACTATGTTAAATCTGAATATGATCATTCATGCCTGCGATCATGCCGTTCGAGGGCCCTCTACAAAGGAATGAAGGTACTTCTTGCCAAGTGCTCTGACTTCTATTCTTATTGTTTCCATTTGTTTGTTTTCCTTTTTTTTGTTTAATGTAAGTCTATTTCTCTTTATTTATTTTATGTGTTCACAACCTCTTTTATTAATATAAAGTTAACCTTCTTTAAGCAATATATATTTAGAGACAATCTACGATTGTTCATGCCTTGACTCTTACAAATTTAGTGCAGGTTGGAGCAACCCCGGACTTGATGGTTGTATTCATTGATTTCTTCCTTGGAGGTGATGAAAAACGAGTGGATATGGTAACCATTATCCAGAAAAGGTTTCCTATGTGCATAATTTTTGGTGGGGATGGGAGCTTTATGTCACCTTATAATCTTCATACCGATGCATTGATGACAAATCTTATTGGGCAGGTTTCTTTTTAACTTCAGTTTGAAATATATTCTGTCTGAACGATCTTATGCGACAAAGTAATTGTATCTTTTTATTCACAGCATGTACCTGCAACTGTTTGGAATCGTTTGGTAGCAGGTTTGAATGCTCAACTAAGAATAGTAAGGCACCGAGCAATTCGTTATGCTTTACTTCCTGTTATTGATTGGATAAAGACACATGGAAATCCCCAACTTGCATTCCATCAAGCAAGGATTGAACTGGGATGGTTTCAGGCCACTGCCACTGGTTATTATCAGCTAGGTATTTTGGTGATAGTTGGTGATAATTCTCTTAACTCACACCAGGGTGATTTGACACCCAGGATTCATGAGACCTACCCAAGGTAAATCCCATATTGATATGCAGCATGACATTGTTTGAGACAATGCATCTATGCACAATTCATATGATTCATCGATCTAGATATATTTGCTGAAAATTTAAAATATAGTCTTGTTTGTTTGTAAAGGTTAAAGTGCAGTGGAAATGGCAAACTAGTTATCTTCTTGTTTGTTCGTAAAAGTCTTTAAACGGTCATACAAGGTTCTGAAAATTTGAGTTACACCATCATATGAAGTATCCTCGACTCAATATGAAACCAATTCTCAACCTTTAGATGAGTCAGAAGGTAGAGTAGCATTACATCCACTGCCAATTAGCATCGTAAGATTTCAAGAGCTTGTTTGACAACAAACAATTTTTTTCAAAAACTATTGTTTGATGTAAAAGTGGTTTTATGGGTAAAATGACTAAAATATCCTTAGTAGTTAATATTTATAAAGAATAAAGTAAGGGTATTTTGGTATTTTATGTGATTGATTTGAATGGTTTGATGGAAGAAGTGATTGGTGATATGATAGTGGTTTATTTGGTAAATTAGCAGGAAAAAAAGGGAGTATCAATAACTTATCACCAGAATCCAGATCATAAAAATGACAGAAGATATTATAATGTCAAATATTGATTCCTATATATTTAGCTCTCTTCTAACCTATTATAACCCTATTCGAACTGGTATTTTCAGCAATGATGCTATTAGTACCCAGAGAAGTTTTCAGCAGCTACAACAGAGTCAATCTATAGGCCATGGATTAACCAGTAAACGGATCACAGATGGGATTAATGGAGGTTTAATAAACATTGCTACTATAAAGTCTTTGGAGGTTAGAAGGGACCTACTGTTTCCCGTCTCTCTTCTATGGCATAACACAAGACCTGTTGGGCGTGAGGTTGGTATCTATCATCTATTGATTGATATTAAGAGAACTTTGTTTGATTCTTTGTTTTTTAACTTTTCTGTCATCATCTCAGGATACCCTGCAGCTGCTCATATCTGTGATGCTTTTAGCTGATCTTTCAGTCACCCTTCTTATGCTTGTTCAATTTTATTGGATCTCTCTCGGCGCTTTCCTTGCTGTCTTGCTCATCCTTCCTCTATCTTTGCTTTCTCCATTCCCAGCTGGCTTGAATGCCTTATTTAGCAGAGGTTACAAGAGAGCTTCCCTTGCTCGCATCTATGCATTATGGAATGCAACCTCTTTGGCAAACATTGTAAGTTCTAGCATGGGTTCATTAAATCCTAATTGAGCCTTTTGATTAAATTGCTTTATCTTGGGATTATTATTTTCTTTTTACTAAAATCAATATAAACTAATTAAGAAGACACTCAAGATTATAATAAAGAATTGCTTTTCAACAGATGATTGCTTTTATTTGCGGTGTGGTTCATTACGGCCTCGCCTATTTCCAGCCACCCGAGGATATTAACATGTGGAACACAAAAAGGTGAGGTTACTAACTTCTTACTACTTGGAGAGATCCACGTATTTATTTTTGCTCATATGGCATCTAAAATCATACTTTACAGGGAGGATGACAAATGGTGGCTCCTGCCAACCATCCTGTTGTTGTTTAAGGCGATTCAAGCCCGTTTTGTGGACTGGCACATAGCAAACCTAGAAGTTCCAGATTTTTCTCTGTATTGCCCAGATGCCGACACTTTTTGGGCATACGAGCCTTCTTAAGAACTTTCAACAGCTCCAAAAGATGCTCCTGGATCGATCAATTAAGCCAGCCAGTCAGTCAGTCATAGCCATATTGTGAATTCGTTCTGTATAGGTCTCTCTTTCTTTTTCTCTCTTCCATGTTCATGGTGGTTTGGTTTTTGTAATGGTAGTAGTAATGGAAAGAGAACCTGATATAAACTGAAGAAACTTAATTTTTTTCATTGAAATGAGCCATGTCCATAATAGATAAGATTTAGTAGATGGAGGATGGTAGAGAAAATGACTCTAGAGGATAATAGGTCACCTGGAATTCAGACATGAAAAAGTTTTGTACAGCCACGAAGATGGAAAAGAAAATGACTCAAATATTACTGTGATAGTGTATCATGTTTTTTTTACTTTTGTGATATTCTATTATTTTTCATGTAATATTTCTCTCCTTGTGTCTTAATATATAAGTTATTTTCCATTTTACCTTGGTTCAATAACAAATGATGATATTTTTGGTATTCTTCAAATAATTTTACGTACTTTTTAAATTAAATAGTTATGCATGTAAATTTAATCACTTTTTAACATCACAAAGTTATGGGAAATTTGACGAAATAACACTAGTAAGAGAGTTATTTCTAAATTTAGCATAGGCTAAATAAAATTTTCAAATATAACATTTTCTCTATGTAAAAAGACATTATTGCCCTTAAATAATAATAATAAAAAAAGTCTATTTCCTTTCTCCTTCCCTTCTCCCCTTCAGTTTTCACTCTCTTTCCTCTTTTGATATTTCTAAACTGCCTCCACTCTGACGACGACCGATTCAAGCCCACGACCCACCTCTCCCCGACGACATATCCGAGCCCCCGACGACATATCCGAGCCCCCAACGACGATCCAAGCAGAACAAAGAACGATCATCGCTGCGAAGATCGATCCAACAAAACCAGGCTTTAAATGCATCGTCGAAGGTTGACTGAATCGTTTTGGGTTTAAAATACATCTGTCGAAGGTTGTTGCAGATGACAGTGCATCTGTCGCAGGCGAATGCGCAGTCGCATGCGACAGATGCGCAGTCGTCTGCGACAGATATATATTTCACTGTAAAACCAATCAACCAAGCTCTAAAACCATTCATCCATGACCTAACCTACACCCTAGACTCTAAACGACGAAACCCTAAACATTCTTCCATTTCAGCGGTGAAACGACGAAGGCAACGGAAACACAGAAAACTAACCTGAATGTTGGAGACGTTCCAGTTTCCTTGGTTTTGTTGGTTCGTTCTTCGCAGCGATGATCGTTCTTGGATCGTCGTCGGGGAGAGGTGGGGTTTCGGGGGCTTGGTTCGTCGTCAGGGAGAGGGGCTTGGATCGGTCATCTTTGGGGAGTGTTTGGAAATATGAAAAGTGGAGAGGGAGAGAAAACGACTGAAGGGGAGAAGAGAAGGAAAAAAGAAACTGTTTTTTTTTATTTATTTAAGGGCAATAAGGTCTTTTTGCATAGGGAAAATGTTATATTTGAAAAAATTATTTATCCTATGCTAAGTTTGAAAATAACCCTTATTTCATCAAATTTCTCCAAATTATCATATTGATCACAATTTTATAATTTTTATAATTTAATGGATTAATTATCTTATTGATGTTCACTATATAAATATTTTCCATTTTAATTTAGTTCAATAGCAAGGAGTGATATTTTTGTTACCCTTCAAATAATTTTACATATTTTTTTAAATTAACTAGGTTTGTATATAAATTTAATCACTTTTTAACATCACAAAGTTATCATATTGATCACAATTATATTATGATTTTTATATGTAAAAAGACTCACAAACTTTTAGAAAATTACTTTAAAAAAATGTTATTTATAAAATTATTTGTGTAAAAATAAATTTAAGTACTTCAAATATATATTATTATATAATATTAAGATAACCCTAATACTTTGTCTTACCAAAGACCGCTGCTGGGCTGGGTTTTAACAAATAAATGATTATGATTATTGTATTTTATTATTATTTTTAAATGTTTTGGATTTAATTATATGATCCGTTTCGCTGCGGGTTGGGTTTGCATAAGAACGGGTCAGAGTGATTTCATCTGCTCTCTCTTTCACAGCGCAAAACCCTCAAGGGTTGCAGAACCACAGCTCGAGATCGACTGTGAAAATGACGTTTAGGTCAAAAGAAATGATGAAGACGATACTGAAGAAGATAGGGGGTGAAGGAAATCTAGCTCCTGGAGTGAAAGAATCCCTGAAAAAGTGTATTCCAGACACCAAAATCATCATGGGTCGTGCCCACCGCGGCATCTTCGCCGGCCGGCACATCCAGTTCGGCAACAACATAAGTGAAGACGGTGGCAACAAGTACGTACATCTTCACTCTCTCATGTTTCTTACTTGTTTTCTTCTGTAGATCGTCTGCTTGCTTGTTATCCTGATAATCTTGAAACATTAACACAACTCTCAGACATTCAGTATTCTACTGAAATGTATTTGTGGATTCCATCTTCCTTTATACATTCTGAAAGGGAAATGCTTTGAAATAAGTCACTGAGGGTCAATTGGATTAATACAAAAAATAATCTGTTAGCAAGCACTCATACACAACCCCCCAATGGTGGTAAACTCTGGATCAATCAGGCCAGTTAGACCTCCAATTTACTCATGATTCCATAAGTACTGTATGTAAGCACAAGATTGTAGAATATGGTTTGCATTATGGGTTTCTTCTCTCCTATACTATGTTGGTGTTAGGTACATCTTTTGACTTTGGAAAATACTTGGGACTTACATCCTGTTAATTTATTACTTGAAAACAGATTAGTACAATGTATATTAGATAAGTCATGTTTACCATTTCGGATGCTGTTGTCAAAATGGTTAGTATCAATAAGCTATAGATGATGGTAACTCAGTTGTCCTAGCTGCAACTAACGAAATTCGGAACCAAGCACCAATTTCATGCCCACATCTTGTAATTCGAAAAAAAACCCTAAAAAGGGATCATCTGGTTCTTATTATAGGGAAATACATGACTTGAGTGCATAAAATCGAGATATGCTTAACAAGTAGAGTCCCTTTGAAATTAGCATCTCTAGCCCACACACAAAGAAGGTGCAGTGGATTAACAAAACATTTAGGAAGAAATAAGCAGTAGAAATAAAAGGCAATTCTGTGATTTGGATGGATTCTTCAGAAACAATTTCAAAACCAATCCTTCTACACACCAGATTGATTCTTCCAAAACTCTTTCAAAACCTTCATCTGGAATGTGGACACCTTTGAGTATGTTAAACTATTACAATAAATTACAAATTGTATTAGCTGACAATTATAGACAGGAATGAGTAGGATATGAAGATATGGCATCAAGTAAGCTTTACATATTCTTCACTAAATTCTTTTGATGCTTATCTACATACATTTGCCATTATTTATTCTAGAGTGCAACGAGTAACGGAATTTGAATTTTGAAAGTTCTTTGTTAATCATCTTTTGCAGAATAATATTTCCACTCAAAAACACCTGCAGTTGTTTTGTAGGAGAAAAATATTGCTATGTCCTTTCTATTTTATATAGAAAGCATTTGATAAAACTGAAAATTAAGTGTTGAATAGTGAGTTGTAAGTGCAGAACAAAATAAGTATTTGGAAAATAGATGGTGAATAAACCAAATGAAAATTAAGTTGATTGGATAAAATGTTGAACTAATATTGTCAAAATACTTAAAAGACCATCTTACCCTTATAATGACTTAAATTGATTAGTTTTCAGGTTAAAGTTGTCTTTTGGATGATATTACTAAATTACTAAGCTAAGTCATTAAAAACTTTATTCTTTTACTTAATTTAAATAAATAAGTGATACATAATTTCTCAATACTTGGTGTCATTCAACCAATATCTTATTTTTTAATGTTTGGTGATGGTTACAGAACAAGAAGACATTGGAAACCAAATGTACAAGAGAAGCGACTATTCAGTTACATCCTAGATAGACACATTCGCGTAAAAGTGACCACACATGCCATCCGTTGTATTGACAAAGCAGGCGGTATCGACGAGTACTTGCTTAAGACTCCATATCACAAAATGGACACGGAAATGGGTCTTTTTTGGAAGTCAAAAATTGAAAAGATGTATGAACATCTTGGGGAGATGGAAGTGGTCTTCTTCTCCCCGGAGGATGAAGCCAATTTTGAGGAGCAGTTCAAACAGGCCAGACAGCAACAAAGAGCAGCTCGACGAGAATCAAGGAGAAAATTGTTTGTAGGGTCCGGGAAAGAGAAGGATGTTGCTGAAGAGAATGGAGCAGGCGAAGGCAGTGACAGCGAAGAAGGATCTCAACCACTTCTGGCAAATTCTTGAGCGTTTTTGCCTTGATTATAATGTCAAAATGCTTTGACCTCGGCTTTGTTTGGCCATGAATTAAGATTACAGAGGATTATCTTGCTTTAGTTTGTGCTGGATGGAGTAACAATAAAAGAAAAATCCATTTAGTGAGGCTGTTTTTCGCCATTACTGCAGCATTTGGCCATTTTATGTATTTGTTTTTGTAATGTTAAACATTTTCCATCAAAACTTTTATATTGACATTGTTTTCTAACTTGAATGGTTGACTTAACAACTAATGCAAATTGTTGTCCCAATTTGATAGTATTATAAATTGGAGGATGAATTTGACATGTTAACAAAATGTGGGTGTCATTCAATCAATATGAACTCAATCAACTATATATATGTTATAGGGGTAATTGATATTTTTTTAAATACCAATTTTCACTTAATATATTTTCAAATTATGCTTTCTTAATTTGATACAACAATTGGTTAAATATATATTTTAATATATTTTGTTTTCATTTTTTTTAATATATTGAAATAGAATAAAAAGTTTATTCAAGTAATAGTAATATAATATATATTTTTTTTAAGAATATAAATATTTTTTTTGTCATACAATAATATTATAAATTAAAATAATAAATATTTATAAATTATTTAAAATATAGTGCTAAATAAATAAATAATTTTATTTTAATATTTGAATATATATATATATATATTATCTATATAATTTTTTATTTATATATTATGTATTTATTATATTTTATGAATTTGTTTTTATATATATTTATAAAAATAAATAGTAGTTGTAAAATATTAATAATAATAAAATATTCGTGTCAAATATATATTATCTTTTATTTTAATATCTATTAAATAGTTAGTTTTAAAATAATTCATTATAATTTAATTCTTTAAATCATTTATAAATATTTATTATTTTAATTTTTAATAGAATAAAAAACTATTGTTAAATTAAATATTAAATAATATTTTTTTCAAACATATAAATAATACTATATTTTAAATGAGTGATAGGGAGAGAAATTGAGGAAGAAATGTGAGAATGAACTATGTATCATTACTTAACTAAAAATATATATAAAGAGAGTATAAACATAAATTTTATTATTTTTTCGACTAATTAATTCTCTCACTCATCCCTCTTTCAAATTGCATGTCACAATCATTTTTCATATATTTACGAGATTTGATCAATTTCTTAAATTTATCTATACTTAAATTATTTATTAAATTAAAAAAGAAACAAATCACTAGGACTCCATTTACTAAGTGACTTAGATTATGAAAAAAAATATTTTGTTTACATAAATATGACATTATTTATAATATCGTTAATATAGGTTACGACGATAAATGAGATTCCCTGTTAAAAATAGTGCCCTCTTTCAGAATTATTGATGACAATCATCTATTTCTTAAATTTTAAAAGAAACGACGCCACATACGATTATATCTATTAAATGACATACGATTATATCTATTAAATGACTTAGATTAAGAAGGAAATAGTTATTCTGATTTGATAAATATGACACGATTTACACACAATTTCCAATATTGTGATATAGGCTATGGCGGTCAAGGAGCTTCCTTAAGAACTCGTTAAGAAAAAGTGAACCCTCTTTAAGAAGACGTCAACAATCTATTTCTTCAATGAAAAAGGTAACAACGTCACATAGGGTTCCACCTACCAAATGACCTAGATTAAAAAAATAAATTATTTTGTTTGGATAAATACGACAAAATTTACATTAACGTGGATATAGGTTATGGTGATTAGTGAACATCCCTAAGAACTCGCGTTAAGAAACAGTGACCCCTTCTTAAAAATCATCGGCAACAATAATATATTTCTTAAATTAAATAGGATACGACACAAAATAGAACTGCACCTACTAAATGACCTTGATTGAGAAAAAATATTGTTTGAATAAATATGTCACAATTTATAATATCGTAAATATATGATATGATGGTCAATGAGCTTCCCTAAAAGCTCGTAATAAGAAACAATCGTCCCTCTTTAAGAATCATCGGCGACAACAGTTTATTTCTTAAATTAAAGAGGAAATGTCATGTAGGACTTCACCTACTAAATGATCTAGATTAAAAAAAATTTACTCTGTTTAGATAAATATGACACAATTTATAATATCGTAAATATATGTTATGACGGTCAATGAGCTTCCCTAAAAGCTCGTATTAAGAAACAATGGTCCCCTATTTAAGAATTATCGGCGACAACCGTTTATTTTTTAAATTAAAGAGGAAATGTCATGCAGGACTTTACCTACTAAATGACCTAGATTAAAAAAAAAATACTCTGTTCGATAAATATGACACAATTTATATTATCGTGGATATAAGTTATGACTGTCAATGAATTCCCCTAAGAACTCACTTTAAGAAATAATGTCCTCTTTTTAAGAATCGTCAACGACAACAATTTATTTCTTAAATTAAAGAGGAAACGACACCACTTAAGACTCCACCTATTAAATGACTTAATAGAATAAGACCTTCCTTTAAGAAACATCGACTACAACAATCTATTTCTTTAATTAAAGAGGAAACGACGTCAAGTAAGACTCCATCTACTAAATGACCTAGATTAAGAAAAAAAATTATCTCATTTAGATAAATATGACACAATTTATAATATTGTGGATATAAGTAATGGCGGTCAATGAGATTCCCTAAGAACTCGTTCTAAGAAACAGTTACCCATTTTTAAAAATCATCAGCGACAATAATCTATTTCTCAATTCAAAGAAGAAACAGTGTCACGTAAGACTCCGCCTACTAAATGACCTTAATTAAGAAAAAATTACTTTTATTATTGTGGATATAGATTAGGATTGTCAATGAGCTTCCTTAAGAACTCACTTTAAGAAATAATGGCTCTCTTTTTAAGAATTACCAACGACAATAATATATTTCTTAAATTAAAGAGGAAACGACACCACGTAAGTCTACAACAATCCATTTCTTAAACTAAAGAGGAAACGACGCCACAAAACTCCACCTACTAAATGACCTAGATTAAGAAAAAAATATTATCCTTTGAATTTGACACAATTTACGTGATCATGGATATACAATGACGGTCAATTAGCTTCATTAAGAACTAGCTTTAAGAAACAACGCCCCTCTTTAAAAATTATCGGCGACAACTATCCATTTCTTAAATTAAAGAGGAAATGATGCCACGTAGGATTGCACCTACTAAATAACCTAGATTAGAAAAAAATATTTTGTTTGGATAAACATGACACAATTTACACTATTGTAGATATAGGTTACGATAGTCAATGAGTTTCCCTAAGAACTCGTTTTAAAAGTAGTGGCTCTCTCAATAAGAATCATCGGTGACAACAATTTATTTCTTAAATTAAAGAGAAAACGGCGCCACCTAAGATTCTAGGTACTAACTGATCTAGATTAAAAAAAAAATATTTCATTTAAGCGAAATCCTGTAATCTCATTCTTCTCCTTAGAATATATTATAACAAAATAAAAAATATATTTAACAATTAATTTGTAAAGTTAGTAAAAAAGATATTGTATACTTAAATGTTGTAAGAATTTTTTCTAATTTCATTAATTAATTATAACTTATATTAGATATATTTTATACTAGGCTAATTCTAAATTAAAAAATAAATAATATTCTATTAAATAAAAAATAACTTTAATTAAATGAAATTTGTGAAAAATAAAACTTTCAAGAAACTGTCTTGTCTAATTTGTAACCCTAATTTGACAGGACACAAAATCGGAAGGCATATTTAAATATCATGAAACATAAGGACGAATATATATATATTTGCAACATCACAACATAAACTCCAAGAGGACCGAAGAACAGCTTCTAAACTTCCAGCAATGGCGGCGGCGTCACCGGCCCTAAGCAACAATTCCCCAGTGGCAAATAGTCCTAACGTCGCCTCTGCCGCTAGCGCTGCCGCAATAATTCCGACGACGACCAACTCTTCTCGGAATCTCCGTGGTCTCAATAAGCCTAAATGTATCCAGTGCGGAAACGTTGCTCGATCCAGGTGATTTTCTCTCCTCCCAGTCCTTACTATCTCATGGTGTTTTCTTTCGTAAATTCGCTACCATAATCGAGGAAAAAGCCTGAATATTTAGGCATCTAATGTCAGCAGCTACTACTTAAAAGTTGTGATGGTTTAACCTAGTGATGGAACCCTAGGGTTAAGCGAAACGTAATCTAGCAAGTTTCTTAGATATGGGTATACTCTTCTTTTTTTTTATCAAAAGAAAAGCTTGATTCTTCTTATAGGGCATACGTGATATTGAAAATCGGAAAATTTTAAAATTATGATCATGTTATCTTGTACCGCATCTAGTAACAGTTCCATTGATGATTAAAGGTTGGTTGTTAGAAGAAAGAAATTTCTACTTAGAAAGAATGAAGTAGAAGCTTAGTCTTTAAGTAAAAATTGACAGGGCATAGCCGATGATGAAGAGATCCAGAAACTATATTGCATAGATATATGCATCATATTTGTTGCTTGTAATTTAAAAATGAGTTTAATTTATTACTCAGGTGTCCCTACCAGTCATGCAAGAGCTGCTGTGCAAAAGCCCAGAATCCATGCCATATTCATGGTGCGTGTTGTTTTTCCTTCTGATCTGTTATTACTATGATGAATGCGTCTTTGGCATACTTTAAGTTCTGAATGGCCTTTGTGTTTAATCTTTGTTACTTTACTTGCAAATCTGTTATAATTTCTGTTTTCAGCATCTCACATTTTAAAGTGGGAGATCTGTAATCACATTCCACTAAACTGTTGGAAATTTATCATCTTTCTGGCCTTTAAAACATTGGGACCTTAAACATTATACTATATTGTTCCAAAGTATCATTTTTTTTGTAGCTTTTTGGATGTTTAAGGTTGTTCTATGTTGATTCTCCTTGAGAATTTTGACTATCACTTCTGTAAGAGGGTGTGTGATTACATATATTCTTAATGGAAACAAATAATTGGGATTAATAACATCATCGAGTGTAACTGACAAAGCACCATGTAGGTTTGAGATTAAATGATAGATCTAGTTGACCCATTGGAAATTGGCATGAACTTGATCCATGTGTAGTTAAGGATAATACTCTTTGGATCACCAAAGCCTGCAAGCTTATCTAGCTAACTATTCTTGTGCATCCAACTGAATGGGGTTAGTATTGTCCTTTTAAAATATGTGGATGATCATGTATTATGTATTTGTGTTCAATGTTCACTTACAATCCCCTTATTTATGAATTAATATCTTTGAAACATCTTTCAAACAACTGTCATGTGTGAAAAAGAGAGGTTATGATATGTACAACAGGACCTTGTTTTTTATTTACGACCTTTCTCATCTTGTGGTTGAAACCATTTGTTAAATGACCTTGAAGTAGTGAAAAACTGATTATTTAGATTTTAGTGTAAGAAAAATATGACTCTATGAACCAGCAATGGATGGATTGATACATTTACTGATATCTTTTCACCATATTAATGAAAGTATATGATAGAGGTTGAAGCACTTTTACACTGATCAATTCAGTGTGCCCAAAAGAAATAATACATTTTATTTTACCTCTACTAACAAAATAAGTGTTCCCATTTTATTGGTTCACTATAGTCATTTCATTACTTCCATATTTTATCATCACTTTTATGGGTCATATTAACCATTCCCTAGAACATACAGAAGATACAAATGCTGTAATAAATTGGGACAGAGAGTATTATATCCTTTTGCATCTCCTATAGTGTGGAAGTTACTGAATTTATATATCTTGTAACATTCATTTTCCTTTAGAATTTAACCCATCCAACTGCAATTACAGTGTTGAAGAACAGTTCAACTTTCCCTGACAAGGCGCCAGCAGCTGATTCTGCTACGTTTGATCAGAAGTTAACTGAAGCATCTCCCTCTGGGTATTGTCCACTTTCCCTTCCAATGTTATAGTTTCTTGTTATGTGAGCCTTTACAGTTTACGTATTAAGCACATATTGCACTCTCCTGCCAAATTCTAAGTGCTGCACCTCTAAAATATGATTTGCTCAATTTTGCCCTAACACACGCACAAACCCACCCACTCAAAAAAAAAGTAGGGAAGGAACATACAAATAAACACATGTTAGTACTTCTCCGGGGATGCTTGATTATTAAATGAAATCCCCACTTTTTTGTTTGATCATGTCTGGCATCAGTTTCTATTCAGGTCCTTCTATTGCATAATTTCCTCCAAGACCATGTGTAACTTCATGTTATTAACCCACTCAGGGTAACTCAATTGGTAAAAGTCTTGAATTTAAGAGGTTAAGATCTCAAGTTCAATTTTCACTGGAACCACCTTGATTTGAAGTGGGGTTACGGCGGTGGGATGCTTTGTTGACTCCTCCTCTGTTATTAGTAGATCCTTGTTTAGATTTTTTTTCTTTTTTGCTGAAGCTTTGTGTGTTATTCCTTAATGGTACTTTTGGTTGATTTGTTTTAGGAGTTCACATAGGCTTACCTCACTCAGGCAACTTTCTAACAATTTTGCCCAGTTTAACAACTTGCAAAGTCCACTGCGCTCGAAAAAGCCATTGACTAGAAAAGTGAGTGTATGCTTATGCTTTGCTATTAATTTTGTATACGATTGTAGTCTACTATATGAATGGATTTGCTGATATAGGAAACTATGACAGGATGCGGCTAACATAAATGAATGGAGGTTTAAGAGGTTGAAAGAATTCAAGGAACAAAATATCGAGTTGGAGAATAAAGCTTTTGACCGGTACATGCATAATGTATGTTTACTGGAGGAGGTTTTTTCTGTAAACTCCAAATTACAGTCTCCTCCGAGTCAGGATAGCACTGCCCCACTTTCAAGCCCTACACCTGCTTCTGAAGATAACAAAGAAATATCTAATAGTGAACTTGTACTGAAGCTAAGATCAGACACAGTCAGAACAGAGAATTTCAAAAGGAGACTCAGAGACATAGTGGACGATGGTTTAAGAAAGCTTAAGAATGTTGAATCAGATAAAACTGGCAAAAATTCAGATGAACCTGTCAAAAACTCAAAGGAGAAATCTTTGTGGGGTGAGAGGTCTACGTCTTTCAACGACCTTCTAGATAAGTTGAGTAAGGCTCGTAACAATGAAGATTTGAAATCTTGCTTGGAGCTGAAACGCGAGCTCTTCAATGATAAAGCTAAATCAGCTCAATCCGAAGCAGAAGGTGAAGAGATACCGGAACCAGAAAATGAGCCATCCTCACCAGGTCTACAGGCCACCTATAATCCTCCTAAATGGTTTTGCAAAAGTAATATAGATCAAGATGATGTCAATAGCCTCGACTTGCAATTTCCTTCTCTCGAATCTATTGGAAATTGATGATCCAAACATTAAAGGCCAAAATTGTTAGCAATGTCATTATTATGGGATGGTTATGAACTGAAATTGAAAGCCCAAGAGGGTCTGTACTCTTCTGTATCATTAGTGTTCAAAAATTAGTTGCTGATGATTTACATACAATGGGGGCAAACAGTTTTACCCAATTTCCTAACCGCCCATTGATCCATAATTGTGTGTAATATGCCAAAGGTATTAACTAAATTCAAATCATATGGTTTAGTTTCTTTTTGTGAATGCTTTTTTTTTTTTTAATTTGCAATTATTTTTCAACATTTATCATAGGAGTAAAAAACAGTAGTAACTCATTTAAAGTATAGTAGATCTCAAATAGGACAACCTCTTTTGCTAGAAAAGTGGGTCTCAGTGGCTGCAAAGGGACAAATCAAAGCTGAGACAATGGCATGTGTAATTTTGTGCCTGATACTTTACTTAATATTGCAGTGGTCCATTACGAATATCTAGCTTGATTTAAGAAATTGTTAGTTAAGTTTTGACTTTTCCTATGCAATATTTCCGTCTTTTTGCATTATCTGATTTTGCTAAGAAATCAAGCAAGATGAGGTCTGTCAATTCTTTATAGTTTTTACTTTTTAGAAAGCACTAATAACTTGTATTCCAGTATTTGTGTAAACCAATACAATATGGCCCAATTTGAAAATACATAATAGAAAAACGTTTCTAGGTATAGAAACAAACAAATAAAATTTTGAATCTGTCAGTGGGTAAATTTAGTTTACAAATGTTTATTTTGAGACATGTTGTGATACAGAAACAATGAGTGTTTCCAAATGTGACAATGTCTTGGCATGATTTGTTTGTATGGTCTATTTAATTGGGAAATGTCAGAGCAATGTTAGCCAGTGATTTAGAGATGGAGTCATATCATATATTGTTTAATGTGTGCATATATAATGAGATTGTGCAGAATATGAACAACAAAGTCCAAGAAATTGAAAACCACAATCATGGTGGTTTGCTCACATGTGAAACCAGAGATGGGCACAATAATAATAATAATATTAATAATGTGTGACAGCCCAAAAGTCAGAAGGCATGGTTTTGCATCATTTCAAGCCCCTCTCTCTTTCACTCATCTCAGAGTCATTTTAGTAGTGGTGACCACATTTATTAACAAAGAGAATCCTCTCTCTGGTAATGGCACATCCCATTTGACCCAGAAAAAAAAATTGTAATTAATTCCTCTCTTTCTGTTTAAGTTAGTCTCCTCTACAGTTCCTTTAAAGACCCATTAGAGTTTTCTTATGTGGGTTTCTCTTTCCTTGCTGTCTCTTTCTTTCTACTAAGTGGGAGATCTCTTTGAGGAAATTGCTCCCTGGAAACAGGGTCTTGCTAGCCAATTTCTATGGCTTAGTGCATTTCACTAACCAAAATAAATTATTTTTTTATACATATATATATATTGCAAGTACTTTGAGCTGTTATCAATGCCATTATTATCACAGCCAGCCATCTCATTATGATTCCCTTCTTAGCCAACTTCTACTTCACTAAGTCTAAATTATAGGCCCACTATAATTAATGAAAAACAAGAAAGGGATTAAACCCATAAATCATGAATAATTGCAATTGTATGACAGGGTGGAGCCCTTTGTTCAAATCTAAATCTTTCCCTCTGAATATAAGGGATTTTCCCTTCAATCTTCCGGAATTTCTTTTCACATTTAAATGCATAAATTGTATCACCTAAAGACTTTAGAGTATTTGCCTTGACTAAAAGACATATTCCACTGCACCTACTTAGAAATGGCTAGCTTATATTACAAAGATCTTTCAAAAGGTTGATTATATATGATGCCAATTAACATGCTTGACATATAAGTTCATCTGACTTGGATTTTTCATCTGTTTTATACCTTTAAGTACATTAGAAGTTGACCTAACAATGTTGATCTAAAGAGAAGACCTAATATTTTATTTTTTCTTGGTGGGTTTCATATGTTTGGTAACATGAACATTAAACCTCCCCAAAAACAAGGATTTCCATTTACCCATTTCTTATCTCTCCCTAATGAAGAAAATTGATGCCTATTAGTCCTATTTACTTCATCCCTTTGAGTTTGATTTCCATACAATTTACTCAATTTGGTTACAAATTCTGCTCTTTGATCAACATACTTTTGTCCTTACTTGTACTATATGTCCTATTAAAACCTAATTCACTATCTTGTACGTTAATATGATCATAAGTTGTCAATATAAATTAGAATTTGATTATAATTTGACAAAACCCAACTAGTTTTGCACACCTAAATTTGGTTGGCATGATTTTGTCTTTGCAAGCAAGAGAAAGCAGTTTGCAAGCACCATCTAACTAGTTAGCTATAGCTCTCACCTTCTTACTATTCAAGGAAACTGTTTTGACAATAAATAAAGGCATCAAACACAGACCCAACTAACAAGCTTCAATCTTATCATGAACTGCCAAAGATTATTAATAAGATATGGGTTTTCTTGTTTTTTTTTCTTTCAAAATGTGTCATTTTATGATAATTGCAGTATATATTTAGCTTTCAAACAATTTAAGTGTACTAGGATTTGTACTGGTATTTTGGTTGTATTTTTCATGTGAGTTGTTGCACATGTAGAGCACATGATATGCTTTGATCTCATTAATATTCCCCCATCTTTTAATCTTCTTTTTTCTTTTCTTTTCTTTTTTTAAAATTATTTTCATAAAGATGATATATATTAGTTGTGCATATAACTTTAGGAAAGTTTTTTGGCCCCTTTTAGAAACAGTTTTTCTGTTTATATCATATGAAATTGCATTTATAAACATAATTTGAGTAGACATATATTCATAAATTTATGTTCTGAATTCTAATTTACAAATCTAAATTCAAAAAGTATTTTCAAATAGACCCAATTATATGGAGAAGAGGGTGGTCATGCAAACACATGAGAAGCAGACCAAGATCCAATAATTTCTCCCAAATTATTATATAGTTTATTTCTGTGGGATTTATAGTGTCCTAGGCTGAAAAGAAGGGACCTTGAACCCCCCTTTCTCTCATTTGTCAAATCCCTTCAATAGGGTATGCATGCCATGTCAATTACAAGAGTTATTTTTTCTCTATTTTCTTTCATTATTTTTAGTCCTTGGGTCATGTTTCTTTGTCCAACAACTAATTTATGAATATTGATATATGATGAGAGTTCATTTAGTCAATTTGAAAGGGTCAAAAATTGTGTAAAAAGATGTGAGTATGTTCTAGGTTCGATTTTTACTAGGACGCTATAAAACATTAGTTTCGATAACCAATACACGGGTTAAATTAAAAAACAAAACAATAATAATTAAAAATTGAAAATTCGGCCAATTAGGGACCTACACATGATAGACCCGATCCAAAATATCTAGGGACCCGTCAACCTTATCTGGATCATCAATGGCCGATGCAACTCAGGAGAGGCAAGAAACTTAAATAATTAAATACACTAAAATGACTCAAATTCAAAATTGTTGATATTTAAAAAAAAATGATATTTTTAATTTCGTTTTGGTATGATATATGATCACTAATTTTCTCTTTGGGGCAAATTGTTCAACTTTTTGACAATCAGATGATGTAATTTGCTCCTTAAGCTTTCCAAAATTGATTAGATTATTTGTCATTTTGCATTGAAGTTACAATTTTTTATTCATTATCCTTTATACATTTAATATTTATATATGCAATATCAATATATAAGATTTGTAAGATTCTGATATACACTATATAGAGCCTCTTGATTAAGTGGTAAAGATTCTGATTTAATTTTGAAATAATTTGTTTCTTTCAAAACAAAACAAAACAAAAGTTGTAAAGATTCCTGCTATATATATATATACTTTTATTCCTTTCTCCTTCATATAATAATATATATTTGAAATGTTATGGTAATTAAATAAAGTTTTAACCAATTTACTTTTATATGGGCTTCTTTTTTTGTTTAGTTAGTGGGTAGTTGGCCATCTTCTCAGACTACTAAAACCCTAGCTGCTATTATCATGGGAGAGCTTTTATCCTCTGTCTGTGTGTGTACTATTAATCTCAATGGAATTTTTTGATCATATAATTGGTTGTAAAAGGAATATATGCTTATACATTATTGATGCTTTGGGGACAAGAACAATATATATTGCTCTTTCTTTTTCATCCCTCCCTAGGAGATAAATAATACACTTCTTTTTCTTTTCAGAAAATACATACATATATCCATCATCATTCATTCATTTCTTTTAATTCTAATATTTTAAGTTCATAATTTTAATTCTAGAAGCCTTCTTCCTCCGCTCACCCGATCTAGATTTAATATCCATCTTTCGGCATTGTATTCTTCATGGACTCGCTCAAGCTTCGGTGGTTCTGCTTGATGGTGTCATTATCGTGACAAAATAATCATTTTTTTTTGTGAAGAAATATACATTTTTCTTAAATAAGTTGATATGATAAGTCACTATAGTAAATTAGGGAGTTTATATTAAAAACTTGAATTGAGAGGTAAATGAGTTAAAATGTTCGATCTTCTTTTGTACAGTTCGAATTGGATCGGACGTGGAAAAGAGTATATAATTTAATCTTTGATTTATTCCTCCTGACAACTAGTGATCATAACATACGTGTTATCTTGTAACACCGAATTTCTTTTTCTTTCATCTAGATAATTAATCCTCAAATACACCACCTAACATCGATAACTTCAAATCTCTTTCCTTCCTCTAGATAGACTAGATTCAAAGCATTACACCATCCCTTGAAAAACTCTCTTAAGTCATGATCTGAGTAGGGAAAGATTCAAAACACACCATGTTAATTTCTCAATAGAGAACTATACCAATTTCTTTCCAAAATTGATCACATGTAGTTATTTTCTCTGATTTGGAAATGACATCCCCATATCTTTACTATTTATTTGAAACCTAGTCAAGATATATATATATACATGTTTGTTAGTCATAATAAGATGGGGGGCCTGTATGCATAATGCATATAGTTGGTAAAATATAATAAGGTTTTTGATATCATAATTGACAAAATTTTAAAGTATATTTTCAAAAAATGGTGTCTCATTGAGTGTGGATGGGAAAGAGAGTATTAGTGTTGAAGAAAGTAAGACCAGCCAGCAGCTTGTTAAATTGACCAACCACAAATTAATGGTGGAAACTTACAAGTAATTACAAAACATATATGTTTGAGAAAGCAAAGTGGTACCAAATGTAATTCTTTTTCAACTACTAGAACTGTTTTTATTTTTATTTTTTCTCAACTAGCTTTGTAATGTATGTAAACGATTTTAAAACTTTCGCGTGAATCCAACATATACAACATTTAGCCGACTAAATATAACATATCCAATATGTAGATGACATAAACGATGATGGTAAAGAAGTTATCTGATAAGTCCAAATTAAGAACTTGGAAGATAATTTTAAAAGTTAAGGGTCTATGTGTCATTTGAATACAATTTCAAGGACATGTCTGATATTATTTCCTTAATCTTTTGATCAGACAAAGGAAACAAATTCTTTTTCCTATGATTTTACTAGATAGATAGATATGACCCACAAAAGTAAAAAGCATTTTAATTACTAGGCTTAATTCGTGGCATCTGCCTAATTAATTAATGAAATCAAACCTAATTAATCTTATAATATATATATAGTTATTTAATATGAATAGATTTGTCATAGGTTTGTGATCTACTTAAGAAGAAAATTGGTTTATAATAGCTAGGTTATCCCTCTATGGCCCATTCAAACAGTACTATGTTTGTCTGCCTATATATGACTGGTCAATTAGGATTGTTCATCAAAGTTGACCATAATTTGATTTCGATATCCTTTCAAATTTGAGTTAATTTTTTTGTAATATTAATATAAAAGATATCATTCATGTGTTCTATCAGGTCCTTCTTGGCTTAATTTGTTTGGATGCTTATATCTCTTTCATAAAGGTTATTAATCAATCAATCAAAATCAAGGGTCAATAGGCAAAATAGGAATTTTCACTTTTTATAACATAAAAACAAACAATTTAATTAAAGAAGCTTATCACTTCATGACTAATCTAAACCCATATTAGGAATCAAACTTTTTTTTTTCAACCAGATTAAAGGAAAAGTCATGTTTTGAAAAGGAATCCAAATATGATCTTACTTTAAAACCTAATAGTCTTCTCTTATTTTACCTTAACTTAGAGTTATCGTAATCAGAAACAAATTCGGGTATACTTAAATTAATCATAATTTTAGTTAAAATTCACCGAGAGGACAGTGTAAGTGTTAATAAATCTTATATTATAATTTATAAGATCTCAAGTTCAATTCTCACTAAGATCTCGGATTAAAAATAGGTCAAGTGGAATTAGGGCCTAAACTTTTAGGACTTCCTCTTTGTGGCTTGAACTTTAAAAATGTATAAGGAATGCCCGAAATCATAATGTTTGATTGAGTTTCAAATCCAAAAAATATGACTGTAACAATCTTGATGGATAAATAAGATTTGTGACATCTTATTTCTTTGATGATTATTAACTACGACTGATAAAAATATTATTAAGATGTTTTTGTTTTTTATTGCAGGCAACTTTGAAATATAGTATGATTGATAAAATACAGTAAGTAAAATAAATATGTCCACATATCATAAATGAATACATACATGATACATGCATGCACGAATTAATCAATAAATAAATAAATGAATTCAAAGTTCTAGTATAGGTTCATTCTCATAATCTAATTCTAGTTCTAAGGGGATCGATTGATGATAATAAAGTTACAAAAAAATAGAATTAGATTTTCCTATCCGAAAATGACCCAAACCAAACCTGTCCTACTCTATTATTCATTTCATTTAAAATAAATAAATAAAATAATTATATAATACATTAATCACGCATGATCCATGTCACAGCATCTCACCCAGGAATCATGAAATAAATAATATATTAATACACACAATTTATAAGTTCATTTTGTGTGTATAGAACCATGCATGCTTTGTGGATTCATGACTTGCCAAACAGACCTTAAATACCCGTTAGAGAAATTGAGAAATAAGACAATGGTTAATAATTATATTGATGTAACGAGATAAGAGAAACGGGTGGAATCGAACAACAATAATTTGATATCGACGTGTTTTATGACAAAACAAAGTTAGAATCGGGTGCATTGGCAAAGTTTGAAATTAAGGAAAATTAATATTAATATATTCTCTTAGACTCATTTAATTCATTCACCCTCTTTTCCTTTTCAAATAGAGCTGGTCCCTTTGATTGAAAAAGAGAGGTTCAGTGGCGCAAACAGTAACGTTGTTGTTGTTGTTGTAATTAATTGTTATAATCTTATTATATATATTCAATTCACATTATAATTGGAACTTTGTTTTATCTTACTTTCATATTGATTTTAACTAAAATAAGTTATTAATAACATCGGGGGACGGTTGATTTATTTATTTTTGTAAGAAGACCTCGGGGAAAGGTATATATTAAAATTTGAAGAAAAAAACAAGAAATGGAAAATATTGCAATATTTAGTTTGACGACAATTAATTAGAAATTGGTTAAATGCATATGGGATGGTGGTGTGACAGTGATGGGATAATTGGCATGAACTTTGTTCTATTCATTTTTTTTTAATTAATTAAATAAATTTATTTATTTATTTATTTTAAATCTTTTACGGTAGGCCTCGGTGATGGTGCTGCTGCACTTCAGTGATTCTCTGTGGCAGCTTCTGAAATAAAACCGGTCTGATTAGGGACCACTCTCCATTGATTCTCTTTTATTTCCTTCTTTTTTATTTTTATTTTAGGGTTTTTATTCATTTTCTGTTTGTATCTAACCTTTTGTAATTAATTTTGATTAAAAATATGAATGATCAATCAAGAGATTAATTGAAATATTTGTGTTCTTTGTCTTTAACTTAAAATAATCATTATTAGACTAGTGAGCATATGTCACATTAAAATTGACCCAGTAATTGCATTTAAGGAATTAACCAAAAAAATTTTAAATAATGATACCATTAATGCTAGAACAAGTCTATGGCAAGGCAGGTGTTATCATATTATAGTATGTATTATAAGAAAGTGGAATCCAAAGTATATATATATATATATATATATAACTCGAATTCAATAGATGATGTCCGAGATTTTGGATTGTTATTGTGAAGTTTGGACTGTTATGTCCCAAACATATTTGGGTTAATATTTCGATTATTTTCTAATGAACTATCTAATTAAATAAAAATTGATAAATCTTTAATGTTTCTAGTTCTCCGATTTGTATAATTTATAATGTTATTATTATTACGTTTTTTTTATATTCGTTCGGAAAAAGAATAGGAATAGGTCGGTGAGTTATTCATTCTTTTTAAGGATTTATGAGTTCGATAATACGTTAGTTAACGTGTTTGTATTCTTTTTTATATGTATTTTTATTATTGTTAAAACTATTCTTATAGATTTTAATATAAATTGATCATTTAAAAAAAATACTAAAATAAATCTCTCAAATCTTGCCACAAGAACTAATATAAATAAATTAAATAATAAGTCCCCAAACATTTTGGGTATTTTTGAGATAGGTCCATAATAATAATTTATTTAAATCTGACCCTTCAACTTGAATTTGAATCGGTCAATTTTTGCTTTGAGAATTCAGTCGGCAGCGTAAAGATTTGAGTAAAATAAAAATCTTCAATAAAGTTTGAAAAATGGGTTAAAACCTTATAATTAGATGATTAATAATTTAATTAAGGGTGGAGTCGCCCGCCCGTAACACATGTTAAGCAATAATATTCTAGTACAATTATACACGTGTGTACTCCATTATATATGTTTCATCATAATTTTTCCATCTTCATTCATAAGACTTATACTTATCATAATGTCTCCTTTTATTTTATATATAAAGGAACTCTACCATCATTGTTTTGATCAGCAGATTAAAAAATAACCACCCTCAATTTTAATACTCAAAATCACCATTTTTTCAATAATTTTAAAGGAGTACGAACTCGCTCATCTTAAAAAATCACGATTTTTTTTAGTCCGAAGATTGTTTTGTCTTGTGACATTAATTTATGGGTATTTATTTTTTTGGTAGGATGAAAAGTGGGTGGCAAGTAATAGTACAAAATGTGATGAATTAGATGAACCAAATTAAATCAGGCCCCGGGACGGTGTGTTTGAGTGTGACACAATAAATGAATGAAATTGAGATTTGGATTTGAATTTGAATATGAATAAAATATAAGTTTAATTAATTAATTAATTAATAATGTTTGGGGTTACTTAAAAGGGGTAAAATGATTCTTTCATTGTCAGCAAAGTAGAAAAACCCTCTCAACCACCCAATCTCGATCTCATGCACCCACCACCTGCTATCTGCTTCTTTCTTTCTTTCGTTTCTTGTGACAAACATTATTATTATTATTTATTTCACAATCGAGGACAAAAATTAAATAAATATATATATATCAAAACTGATTTTCAATTTATATGCAATATTGCCTTCTTCTTCATCATCATGAATTATTAACACCACCACCCACCACACCTTTCTGCTGACACTATCATAAATTATTTATCATAATTTCTAATATTATTGCATCCTCTTCTCTCTCTCTAGTCTCTATGTATTTTGCAACAATAAATTCATATTATTATTATTATGGGTTTAAATTTTAAAAAAATCAACTTTATAATACAATTTCAAATGGGTTTTTTCTTAATTGGAAAATAATATAATTTTAATAAAAAAAATGATCATCTTTTGGTATTAATCCCATATAGCCAGACAGTTTGAGAGGTAATTAATGAAATGGTTTTACTCCTTAATAAAATATTATATTTATATATGCAACTACTTACATGCATGCATTGAAGAAAGTGAATGATATAATTACTCTAAATTAAGTTTGAATCATCTAGAAAGAAGAGAAATATTTCTTCATATTGACTTTCAAAATTAATACATAATTTGATTGAATGATTAATGTCATGCATGCCAACCTTATTTGACATTAATATGCATGTGAGCTACCTAGGGTTTTATATATCTTGTTTATGATTTGAATTAATCATTTCATTTTTTCTTATAAATAGTTTGGGTGTCATGAGTTTTTAACGCTCTACACTAAATTAATTAGGTTCCGAATTTGAATTATTAATCTCTTCTAATATGAAGTTTGATCATGTAAGGTACTATTTATATATGTTAATATAAAAAATCATTATAATTAATTATTTTAAATATATATATACTTGGATTCTGGAGTCATGGAAAGTCTAAATATTTGGCACCAAAAGCTAAAGGCGTGGAATGATAATGGAGTTGAAATTCCCACAATGTATATAAATTATAATGGTTATAATGTCACTTTATTTAATTAATTAAATTAATTTTCTCTTTCTTTCTTTCTTGTTTTCATCTTTTTGCATGAAAAGGAGAAGGCCCAAAAGGATGAAGACAAGCATATGTAGAGGATCGAGGAGGAGAAAGAGAGAAGTTGAAGGTGGTGGTATCACATGATTCAAATGTCCATATTTATGATTCCTTTACAATCATAATGAGATTTCACATTTATTTGTATTTTCTTTTATATCTTTTTCTTTATAAAAATAATTTAATGTCAAAAATCGTGTCTAACTAATTAATGTTATCAAGTTTCGATTCTCAATTAAATGAATGTTGAATTGTCGCTTTCTTAAAAAGAAAACAAAAAATAAATAAATCATCAAACAACAAATGAAAATGCTTTTTCTCTTCTTATATTTACTGTCATATGTATTTGTCTTTATTTAAACACTAGCTTCTAACTTTTGTATTTTCCCTTTAACTGAAAATTAATTTAATAAAATAAACTTGACAATGTAATTTGAATAACGGTAACATTTACACTATCAGCAGCTAGGTTGGAAAAAAGTTATAGACCAAAAATGGAAAAAAAATTATATATATATATAGAAGAAATTTATGTCAATTAATCTTAATATAACATAATCTGTAATGTCATTTTCTGACCATATAAAGATCTTGTTAGATATACATTTTGTCATTATAATATCTCAAATTTAAGTATTAATATTATTATTAACTCACTAAAATAATTTAAATGTCAAATGTAGTCTTTAAGGGATAAAGGTCATAACGCTTTAAGTTCAAGTGGATGTAATCACAATAAGTTGTAATTTCAACTTTAAAAAAAATGTTATTGTATGTTTTGGTTTGAGGTCTTGTATTATTTTTTAATTTTCATCTACCATTAATGATGTAGTTTTGTTGAACATGTCATGACTAACTCGCTTTGGAATGGATAATTGAAAATTCACTTTTCAAAAAAGAAAAACCAGCTTGATGATGAGTATAAATCTCATGATAGTTAATCAAACTGGTCAAGTCTTACTAATGAAGAGTAATAATGAATTAAGGGTAACATTTAGTTAAAGTTAGAGGAGAAATGTGATATGTAATTCACCCATAAAGCAAAAGGCTGATTAGTGCTTCTTAATTACTGATTTAGGTGGGAAATTATCAAACTAATTAAAAATTTCTTTGCTAACCTAATTTTAACCCATATCCTTGATTAACCTAGCTAACAAATTAAATATGATTATCTTAATTAACTTATCATGATTGCTGAGTTAATGATAAGCATTACATAATTATCTAGTTTGTTGAATTTTGAAGAAAATATTCTCATGAATCATTTAAAACACTAATTTTCTTTTCAAAAATCATGTTACTTATTTTGGTAGAATAATATATTATTATTATTATTTCCTTTTTCTTTTAAATTTATAACATTTTTAGTAATAATTCAATATTTGATTGAGACTCTTAATTATAGTTTTCAACCATATTCCTAGTGATTATTATTTAAAACAATTAAAAAAAGTTAGCATTCACTATATATAGTTAAATTTATCTCTATGAAATTATTTTAATTTATAATATTATATAAAAAGTTTATTTATTTTTTGGAAAATGGTCAAAATTTATATATAGTTGCATCAGTAAATCAATTTACATTGTTTGTTTTGGGTTTTGAAAAATGAACTTTGATGTTAAAAAATATTTATAGAATTATTAAATAAAATTTAATGAACCACTAGTTTTGTAATCAAATAAATTGAGATAAGTACACTCAAACATGTCTTTTTGACATCTTCTTTTATTAAATTATAATAAGAAAATGTAAAATTAATACATTTTCTCAACTTGCATGTTTAGATTTTTTTGTATGTATTCGTATTACTTGAAGAAAAAAAAGGTTGAGAGATAAGATTTGGCTTTGGTGACCTATATATATATATATATATTATAAATTAATTAAGAAACAAAATAGTGGGTGTAACGCTTATGCAAAAAGGAGTTAGTGGGTAATGTGGAAATTGAGAAAAAATAGTTATATATCAATTGTGGTGTAAGATCACAATCATTAATGACTATTATACCTAATTAATTTTGTATTAATTATGATTTGTAGAGCCAGACCTTTCTTATTACTCTTCTTCAAACATGTCATCTCTATTTATTTGCGAATGAAACATTACACAAGAAAGAAAAAGCGTACCTTAATGACTTCATCCTCAATTTAGGATTAGGAGATTTTGCTAATCTTATTTATATATAGTTAATTAATGCACCCCATTATAAACAATATATGGGCCCTTATATCCTTTTATTTTCTTTTGTCCTATTTATCTAACCCCTCCTATAATTGAGGATAACACTATAGCTTAAGTCATACTATAAACAAACCAATGGATTTTATTAATATGGTGTGGTCTAATTATTTGCACTAATATTGTTTTTATAGCACCGAGATTGACTTTAACCATAATAAATTTGAATATTTTGATCGTTTTGTTGGACGTACCGTCTCATTCTGAACAAAAGAAATTGATCTATCATTTATAAGGTCTTGATAGAATATAATCGACAAAACGAATATACTAAGGGGATGAGTTTAATTAAGTCACCCCATATTTTTTTTAAGATAAAAATGTGACATTATCCATATTTGTTATTTTTTTACTTTTAATTAATTATTTTTTTTTAACTCACAAAGATAGTCTAGTGGCAAAAATCGGTTTAATTAAGAGATCAAAATATCACGAGTTCGATTTAATCTGAAAGTGTTTTGAGTTGAAACGAGATAATAATTGTGTATGTCAGGATAGTTCTCTTTAACTAAAAAATAAATTACTATTTACTTTTTTTTAATTTATAAAAAGAGGTTGAGGAAAAAAAATTGGAAAGGGCTTAAAAAAAAATAATAAAAAGAGAAAAGAGAGAAAAAATATTATTTTTTCAATATTGCGCATGTAATTCAATTTCAAATTTCATCCCCAAATCATTTTTCTCGTAAAAATACATACAGATTCCACATTTATTCATAATTTTGCTTTTATTTTTTATGCTCGCAAAAAAAAATCTCAATTCTAATATTGAATCCGTCATTGATAATAGTAGGACTGAATCAATCTAATACACACTACACTGGTAATATATTAATTACTGATTTTATTTTTTATAAATATACTTACTTAATTTTATGTTTTTGTTTAAATTATTATAATATTGATATTTTGTACTCATTTTGTTTAATTAATTATTTTAAAATCAGATTAAAATATTTTCAATATATATTATTAGATATAATGTCAAATATTAAAATAATTGTCAAACTAACTCAATATCGATATCTAATATATTCAAATATGTAGTGTTCTAATTGAGTAAAATCAAAGTAATATGACTTAATTTAAATTTATTTAAAAATTTGACCAAACCCAATATACATTCTAAACTAAAGTTCATTTATCTTAATACAATTCTCTTATTCTCTCAATTATGACCTCTATTATAATTAAGGGCATTCTTAATGACACTGTATTTTATTTATTTATTTTAATCCATAGAACAATAAATTATTTTGATCCTTCATTCTCCTTTAAATTAAAGAAATGAAAATTAATATTAATTATTGATATGTAAAAGAAGTGTGGTGTCAGGTTTGTGTGAGCCATGGAAAATGCAACAAATTATTTTATGTCACATTATACAGCTTACGGGAAATGATGATTCAGAATTTATTTTCCACCCTTTAATCACTATATTTTAAAATTTAAATAAAAAAAGTAAACGAAAAAAGTTGTCTATTCGCTAGCGCCTACCACACTATTAAAGATAGATAGATATCACAGCTACTATTAATTATTTAAAATAATTAAATAGTTTTACATTTTTTTTAATTAAAATAAATATATTAAAATGTTATTTCCATAGTTTAGTTTGAAGTGAACTCGATTCGTATATATACTTGTAATTCGTTCCACATTAAATACAACAAAGACTTGACCAGTGGGAAAGTGGGAATAATTAAATTAAATTGTATTTGAAAAAACAAATTATAATTAATTAATTAATTATAACCTTGATCAAAGCAAAAATTATATTACTTCACCTTAATCAATAAACAGTCAAACGAGATCCATCATGTGGTTGATCTGTTCTCCTAAGCCAAGATTCATAATTTATTTATATTCACCTTAATTATGTAAATATATGTTTCAATGTGTTCTAAATACCCACAAAGTTGACCAAATATATATATTTATATAATATAATTTTCCCACAAATTTATTCTTTGGGTCATGATAAATTTCTTGTTGACTCTATTTTTCTTTAAAAAAAAATGAATATATATATATATATATATATATTTAATAAATATTATCATTAATGGCTTTTAAAGATGGAGATTTTGGTTTTCAAAACAAGATTCTTTTTAAAGTTGTGACTTATTTTGTTATTTAAATTTTAGTAATTTTTTCTTATATCTCCATAGAAATAAATGGTTGTTTTATAATTGAAATTTTGAATTAACTAAAAGATTTGTATATTGTTTAGACAAGGAAGACCAAATTTCTTTCCCATTTAACTATTTTCCATAAGAATCGGTCACTTGTTTAGGGAAGATTCTCTGGCTAGTTTTATATGGAAAATGTAATCTCATTGTTAGTCAAATACTCAAATTCGTTCCATATTATCCACCAAATATATATATATGGGGTAAAAAAATAGTTTTTATTAAATCCAAGAAATTTAAATAAATTGACAAATGCTAATTTCCAACAACTCATAATGGTTCCAAAATCACCCATAATACACTCGAACTAAATGTTATTTTTTGGGTCATCAATTTGTTCTCGGGTCAACTTTTTGCTAACTAATTGGTGTATTATATATTTTTTGTGAATAATATAACATATAATTAGTTTTTCTATAACAAAAATAAACAAATTGAAAAAGTAGTGGACACTCATTTAAAAAAAAGAAAGATATGACGATGGTTTATAGTTAAATGATTTGGAATGGGTAGAAAATATTGAGAAACTCTTTCATCTCCTAAATAAGTGATTTGTAAAATATATAAATTTTAAATATTTAGGTGAAAACACTATTAATAACTTTGTGAGGTATTATATTTATTAGTATTATTGAGCCACCCCATCTTCCATGATCTATCATCCCCACTACTAGTCACCATGCAATTAGGTCGGACCTATTCTCTCTCTCTCTCTCACATCACCACCTATTTTTTTTACTCACGGTAAAAATCAATTTACTCACAAAACCATAATAGATAGAATCTTATTGAATGGTGACAAATTATATATTAATTAATTAAGATTATAATTTGCCTCCTAGTTTCTTAGCATCATAAGTTATATTATAGAAAATGAAAATGAAAATGAAAATGAAAATGAAATAGGTAGGGTAGATGTATAATAAAGTGAGTCGGTCCCATAACTAGAATATAAAGAAGGAAGGAAGGATCGATGGATTGTATTTGGCTTGTGATACACGAAAGAAAATAGAACTATTTTATAGAAAATAAAAGTGATTAATAAATAGCTAGATAGTAAAAACAAAAAAGGGTAAAGATGAGAAAAAGAAACGGCAAAGTCCTTTCTTTGTTTTGGTTTGGTTTTGGTTTGGTATCTGGTGCGGTGTTTTTTGGCCACCACCACTGACTTTACTGACTGACGACTGAATCAAACCCAACTTCCAACACCATCCCCACACAGACAACACAATTCCCGTTTTCTGAGGTGAGGTGAGTGAGGCGCCATTAATTTACTTTCTCTCTCTATACAGTCTAATCTAATCTTTTTCTTTTGTACCACCCCACCATACATACACGTATATACAGCAGCAGCAGCAGGAGGAGGGAGAGGAAACACCTTTCTTTTTTCTTTTTTCTTTTTTCTTTTTTTTTTACTTTTTCTTTCTGAATTGTTTGTTTTTTAAAAAAGAGAGATATTACTGAAATGGGGGAAGATATATATAGTCAGAGATGGGATTGATTATTTAGCTTTTGTCTCAGAACAAACATAGAATAGATAGAGAGACTCCTCGAAGAAGAAGAAGTAGAAAAGCAAAGCAAAGCCCCCACCTTCACGCGAAGAAGAAGAAGAAGAAAGAAGAGAATAAGCTATAAGAAAGAGATATAGTTGCTGCTGTCCCCCTTTCCTTGGACTGATTCGATTCATCAGCATCTTTCTTTTTTATATATACATCTCCTAGAGAGGAAAGAAGAAGAAGAAGAACGCAATCAAGCTGCTGCTGCTGGGTGATGGGTTTCTTGATGAATTAAATCTTAATCCTTTGTCTCTCTTAATTCATCATCATCTCTGTCCTGTGTGCTGCGCTGTTTCTTTCTTTCTTTCTTTCTTTTTAATTATCATTGAAGAGTCCGCCTTCTTCTTCTTCTTCTGCTTGGCTTGGGGTATCTTCTTTCATGCCGTTTGTGTGCTAGCGTTAATTACTTCCACCCTTTATATCCTTTTCCCCTATTTCCTCTTTTTTTTCAACCTCAACAACAACAACAACAACAATGGCCGTCCAAGCTCAATGCCCATCCAATATCCTCTTCCTTAACAGGTAATAATAATTTCTCTATCCCATCTCTCTCTCCTTCTCCCCTCTTATCTATTAAGTTTTATTCATTCATTAGTTCAAATGTTATATATTGCAGAAACGTACAGGAGTCTAAGAATACTAATACACTCGGGAACAACAACAACGACTACACATTACAGTCACGCGGCGGTGGTGGTGCTGGTGGGTTTGTCACCGATCAATCTCACATGGTTCTCAACAATGGAGGTGAGATTGATTCTATATCTTCTTCTTCTTCTTCTCCAATTAAAAGTCTCATTCAATATTCAATGAATGATTGTAAACCAACCTCATTTCTCGATTGGTTGGCAGTTATGGGGATTAATCCAAGGAAGAGAGGAAGAGAAACTCTAGGGACTCCTTCCCAAATCAGTCCATTCTCCATTCAAAACCAACCCTCCTCTCAGAATCATATCATTGATCTCTCCCAGATTCATACTTCTCCCCCGCACAACGTCGTGTCCACCGGTCTCCGTTTAGCCTTCGGCAATCAACAACAACAACAATTACATCATCAGCAACAACAACAACATCAACACCAACAATCTATGTCTACCACCCAGTCCTCTGTTCTGTTCTCTCTTCTATCAGAAGAATTGGCAGCACAGATTCGACAGCAAAGAGACGATATTGATAACTTCCTCCAAGTTCAGGTAATCTTCTAATCATAAATCATCCCTACCCACATCCCCCATTTTAGTGTTTCTTATTTTTGTTTGTTTTTTTTCAGGGAGAACAGTTGAGGCGCACATTAGCGGAGAAAAGACAGAGACACTACAGAGCGCTTCTCGGCGCGGCGGAGGAGTCGTTAGCTCGACAGATGAGAGAGAAAGAAGTAGAAGTGGAGAAGGCTTTAAGGCGTCACGCCGAGCTAGAGGCTCGTGCTTCTCAGCTAGGCGCCGAGACTCAACTCTGGCAGGCCCGAGCTAAGGCGCAAGAAGCTGCGGCTATATCTCTACAGGCTCAGCTCCAACAAGCCATGATGAAGAACTGCAATGCACCACCACCCCTCGGCTGCTCCGTTGAGGAAACAGGATGCGAAGCGGCGGCGGCGGCGGAGGACGCAGAGTCGGCTTATATTGATCCTGACCGAGTCGTGGTGACCGAGTCAACTGGGAATGGACCGATTTGTAAGGCGTGTAGGAAACGAGTTGCCTCGGTTGTACTTTTGCCGTGTCGGCATCTTTGTTTGTGCAGTGCATGTGATGCCATGGCTCCTCCTCATTCTTGCCCTCTCTGTTCATCTTTTCGAAGCTCAAGCGTTGAGGTTTTTCTTTCTTAATGGGCCCTGGGCCCAATCACTGAAAGGAAATATCAAAGCCCATTAAGAGTGGTGGGACCAACCAGCTTAAGTGTTGTTTTGCGGAGTAAGGAAGAAAGGACAAGACAGGAAAAGGAGCCATCCATCATCTAAAATAAGAAAACCAAATTAAATTTTTAAATAATCTATGAATATATATTATTATTATTATTATTATAAAATAATATTTTAATTAAAAATCATCACCTTCTATATTTAATTTCTCTTTTGTTCACTTCGCCCCCCAAAGACTTTTATGTGTTTCACATTTGGCCATTATGTTTGGTGGGTAGTAGTGTTTCTTTATTTCTTTCTTTGATATCATCATCATGTACATTGACTACCATGAGAAGTGACATTTCCTTTTTTGCCCACCTTATTCTTTTTTTCAATGAGATCTTAACATTTTGAGATTAGGTTTTTTTTTTTTATTGAACCTTGAAATGAAGCAAGAATATATATTATAATGAATGATTTGATTTAACATTGAAATGAAGCAAGAATATACATTACTTGATGTATTTATGAAGCAAGAAAAAAAATGAAATGTGAGTGTTGTAGTGCTTTTGGCTGGATGTATGTATATATTAGCTTTATTGATAATCGAGAAGCTTCCAATGTTGGACAATTCATTTAGGAAAGCAACTTCCTACAAAATGACAAACAAGCTTAATTAACCATCCTTGTCTTAATTTATGTTTTATTTTTTTTTAATTATAGAGTAAATCATCCATCTACCCATAAAAATAATAAATTTTTGATGAAAATGTGGGTGGGGGTGGGGTTCAAATTCCGAAAATACATGGGCCAAGACAAGACAAAGCAAACAGTCTCTTGGTTTGTTGTATATATCGTCCTTTGAGATTGACATTGATTGACCAGTGATTCCAAATACAAATACAAATAGACTAGTATCAAAAAATTAAACAAACAGTTGGCAGAGATGATGAGAAGCATTTTCTTGTCAAAACTATGCGTGAGATTCTTTCTTTTCTTTTCTTTTCTTTCTTTCTATTTCGATGGGAATGGTCTAAATAACAATGGCTTGTAAGCAAGCAAAATGGGAGAGAAAAAGACAAACCATTTTATATATATATATCATCACTTTGACCATTCATTATAAATATATATATCAAACTAAAATTGGATGATGCTTCAAGATAACTCCCACTTTCGATCTACATATTTACAGGTCACAAGTCACAATACAATAATAATAATAACAACATGGGATTTGATAATGAACACCCATGACCATGATCATCTCTCAAACAAATTTACCAAACCAAACCAAACCAAATTCTGAAAAGATTCCATCTAAACAATTAATAATAATGGGTCACATTCACATGCACATGATCATCAATAGTTGTTGTTGTTGTTTTAATTTGGTGGTGGTGGTGGTTAATAAACTTATACATATATATATGATCAGAAAAAATGAAAAAGAAAAGGTGCATGCCATATAGACTAGTAGATGATATTCCAACAGAATGACAACCATTATTTACACCATTTTCATCATCAATCCATCCATCCATGATCCTCCACCCACAATGATACAAAACAAGTTGTATATATATGTAATAGTGATGATAATAAATTAGGTCACTTAGAGTTAGGTGGGCCTAGCTAGAACTAGAGCTAGCTAGCTAGATAGCTAGTTATTATCAAGATTATTATTATTATTATGATCGATATGGTATGATAATGTGTACTGTGCAATGAATGAATAATGGGCAAGCTTTGATCAGAAATCTTCAGTCTTGTGTGTGATTATGGCATTGCTACTACTACCTTCATTACGTACTATATATTCTACTTAACATGCAATGCTTTTTCTTCCTTTCTTTTTTCTCTATGATGAATAATTGTTTTGCTATTTTGAAGATAAAATAATGGAGGCCTTCTTTTCAATCAAGCAACCCTATTTCAGGATTTTATCAAATAATTATTACTTATACTAAATTATTTATGCTACAACTAGAAAGTAGAAACCAAGTCAAATCTTTAATAAGTGATAATTTCGAGAAAGTAGAGATTTTTGTTTGATAAAAATATTTTAAGTGTATTAATATATAATGATAAAATAAAATATAATTTATTTTTATATTTTTGACTAATAAATTAAGTAGTTTAACTGACAAAAAAAAAAAAATGAAATAATGTTAACTTAGAGTTTGTGATTTAAATAACTCAAAAGAACAAGTCTCAATACTATAGACCATAAGAGATCTAATTAGGAGTTGTATTGAGCTTAAAATAAGATTATTTTTTTATTATCTATTTAATATTTATGTATACAGGTCTTTTAAAACTTATAATAAATTAACAATTTAATGATTTTAAGATAATAAATTCTCATCTAACAAAATATAATATAATTTTTTTTCTCAAAAAAAGATAAATAAGATTAATCTAGATGTTGGGCTTGAGAAAGAGAGTCCAATCTTGGCCCATTTAAAGTGGACAGACAAGTATGTATCATACAAAACAATGTAGCTTTTAATTATTAATATGATGAAAAAAAATAGATTAAATCTTCTTAATTAATTATGATAGCGCATCATGTTGTCAATTCTAACAAGTTGCAAAAAGACATCCTATCTCGAGTAGATATATAGCTTTATTATTATTATTATTATGATTATTATTATTAGGGATCCATCCAAATTTCCAAAGGACAATAATCATCAATAACATCCATCCCATCCCAACAACAACCATTACCTATATGTTTATAATTTTATTTTATTAAAATAACTTATAAACTTACTTTCAAGAAAAATCAAATGTTGTCCCACCACACAATGAGGTATACAAACATGTTATTATTGTTTCTCTTAATTACTTGTCTAGTTTAAATGGACCGTTTTGTTGGGCCAACCAAACCCTATTAATTCCAGCCCATTTTTATAATAAAATATTTGAGAGCCTTTGCAATAGCTTCTAGAGTTAGCATGAATGATATAAAAGAATATACAAGTAATCAAAAGCCAACATTTCTAAAATTAGTTACAAAAGATTAAGGAAATAAACATTTTTGCATATGCTAAAAATCGAGAGCTACAGACAAAGAGAAAGACAATTCAAAAGGGGTTTTATGGTAATCAACGATAGACCAAAAGTAAAAGTAAGCAAATAATCGTGTTTTCGTTTGAATTCCAACTAAATTATTCATCACATAGGTTGTAGGGCATAAGGCATTGTATATGAAAACATAATGGGTCAAGCATTATAATGAGAGGAACAACTTAATGAAGAAAGTTTGTTAGGACCAATTACATTATTTAATTAATTAATTAATTAAGTAATTGTCTCATTATTTAGTTCATCCTCATGCTTGAATATATAGAAAGTGGAGGAGACATTAAATCAAAGGTAGATCTAATCCAAATATAACCTTATGAGATTCCAAGTACTTGATGAGTTGGATTGAAAGAATTGATGTTAGATGTTTCTAGATTTTAAAACAAACAATATAGTTTAAAAAATAATTAAAATCCAAATAAGTTGCAATTATGTCTGTCACATGGCTTGCTTGCCTTTTGGCAACAAAATGCTTGGAAAACTTAAAATAAATAAATAAAAAGTAATTTCGTATCAAATCTAATGTTTAAGAATCAAATGTAATAGTAATATATAATAATTTTCTATAAGTCCTTCCTAGCCCTAATGCCTAAATCTACACACGTGTCCATTCAACTTCCCACAAGTGTCACCTCCTAGTTAATGGCCTATGCTCAAGGAATGGTGAAACATTATAATATAATTTTCTTGTACATTTAGTTTTTAATAAAATATTCTCTTTATAAAATGTCAAGAGAAGATAAATACAAATTATCAAATGTATATTGAAGACAAATTCCCTCCTATAAGTTTTTTCGTTATTGTTTGAGACATTTAATCAATTAAACTTAAGGGTTTCTTCGAGTTGAGTTTAAATGAATAGCCTAGTTATTTTGTGAAAGTGGTGATTTTCTTAATAAAATATTTAAAAAATATTAATATATATAAATAAAATAAAAAATATATAATATCTTAATATTTTGGTTAATGAATTAAATGATACGATAGATAAAAAAAATAGTAAAATGAAAAATAATAAAATAATGTTCGAGTGGTTTGGACATTGGATTATTTAAATAACTCAAACATAATAATGACTAAGTAAAAAAATTATATATATAAACTGATAAAAATATATATAAAATTATCAAATTAAAGTTTGATTAAATGGGGTTGCATAATGTAGAATATTCGTTCAAATGCTGATAGAACACATTCTATAACCTTTAGTTAAAATATTAAAATATATATACAATTTTAATAATTTAATTAATTATATCTACTCAGATATTTTAAGCGATAAAAATATTGTTTAATTTGTCAAATATCTCCTCTAATGAGTTTTATCAATTTTATAAGACAAATGAGAATTTTGGATCCAATTACTATCTCCTATCAAATTATAATCCCATTATAAGAACCCATTATAAAAATGATTCAAAATATTTAAATTAAATATTTGTTTTAATTACATTCTTCTATACCCATAGTTGTAATGAATTAATGGTGAAAATAGTAAGGACTCGAGACTTTCTCTTTATATACAAGTAACTAGTGTAACCACTAATTATTTGTCTATAACCCATTTCAGCATTAAATTAAATGGACAATTTTATCAAAATATAAAATAGAATAGAGATCATCATTTCATTTGAACAATAAATGATATTATGCAATCTGGACACATAGATTTGTACAATCTCATTAATTAATGGTTACCTATTAAAACAAAAACAGTACAAGAATCTCACCTTAATTTGTCACAAGCTACTATTATATCTGATACCTTCAGAGACTCCAAATAATGGAGTTTCACATGACATATATAATTAGCTGGTTTCAGCTGGATTGCTTTTTTTTTCACTTTTTTATTCATGATCAATATATTTTATCTATGCAAAAATTAAATAATAAGAGTTAAATTTATCTTTTAACTCTTCTTGTTCTCTCGTATATTTCGAAAATCATTTTCGATCATTTTATGTAATCTTTTTCTTCAAGAATGAGTTCGGTAATTAAGAATAAAGCTAGATCAAACTATGTAATACTACTAATTAATAACCAATATCTAATTAAGTGATTATTTATTTATAATAATATTTGAGGACAACAGCCACCGTTTATCTAACATTTCTGGGTTTGAATTCTTTAGAATAACTCAATTGAGGGTATATGTCGAAATATACATTTTACAAACAGTCAACAATTCAGAGGCTAATATAAAATTTAAATGAGATATTTAGAATTAATTCAATCCTTATGAAATAAAGTAGTTCGTTTCGAGAGGATAAATTCTGATTAAAATAAATAAAGAGTTTTAATAATTTGACTATTATTTCATAAAAATATGTGTGATACTTTACTTTATTATGAGGTTGTTGCTTTGGTATAATTTAAATATTTTTCCTCCTGTTGCATGTTGCTTGATAAACTGGGTTGAGTCCTCAGTTAATTCTGAGCAAGGGCTATTGGCTTTTTCTTCAAGACCTGCAGTGGGTGGATCGCCCCTTTCTTCGGGCTTTGGTGGTGCAGAAGGTGGTTCTTGCTTTTGTAACCTCCATGTCAGCAATCTGGGCCAGCTCCTCAGATATGTCAATTTTCAGATTACCCCCGTCGAGGTTATGTTCCTTGTGTTTATCTGCTTCTTCAACACCTTCAAATAACCAAGCCACTGTTGTTCGGATTTAGGTTATGGTTATAGCCTGAGTTATTTAAAAATAATTATTAGTGGTGATTTTTAGAAAATATAAAATAATATATTTTTTTTCTTTTGGTAAAAAGGCTAAAGGGTTTTAATATAATGATAAAATAAAATATAATAATCTATATATATATAATGATGCTTAATTTTTAAAGTGTCCGGATTGCCGGGTCGAGAGCTGTGGTTAATTTGGATACTTGGGTCGGATTGTGGGTTGACCCGTTTTTAAATTTAAAACGGTTAAAAATAAAATTAAAAATACTAGAGGTATGTTTCGAACTTGCAACCTAACAAAACAAGTACAACTCTTTAACCAACTAAGCTACAAAGACTTTATATTTTAAATTCAAACACCAAATTTGATAAATGCGGGACGTTTTAATATTAATATAAGTTCAACTTTTTAACTAACTAATATATAATGATGTTGAGTAAATGGATAATTGGGTCGGATTATGTGTTGACCCATCCATAAACTTAAAACGGTTAAAAATAAAATTAAAAATGTTATTCGTAATTTTTTTCGCGGTTTTTTATATTATTACTCGTGGAAATGCACGGGCTAAATAAAATTCAGATAATCGATTTTTAAGAGTCAACATCATGGTAAAAAATTTTGATAATTAAATTAGTGATATTAATATTTTATTTATTTAATATTTTTTGGAATTGGATAACATGACGATTTTATTTCAGTTGTTGCAATGGTATATTATTAATAATAAAATGTTTTTTTTTTTTTATATATAAAAAATGTGTGAATATGATTTAATAAATTGAATTTGCTAAAGGATAAAACTCATCTAACAAATGGCCTTGTCTCTCTCCTTTATAAGCCTCCTTCTCCTCTCTCTCTCTCTAGAATCTCAATTTCTCTCTCGGTCTAAAGACATTTAGTCGAATCCTGAAGCAGATCTCTCGTGAAAGATACCCTTTTGGGACGGTGGTATATTACGGTATTCGAATCATAGACTTGGACCAAGACTTTCTCAGCATTTTGCTCGGTCAATCATTTCATTTTCATGAAGAGAGATACTCATTCCTATCTTATTACAATGTAAATAATGGAATTGGAAGCAGTGTAATGTGAGGAAGAAGAAGAGACAGCGAAAACTCTCGAAGATATGTTGATGCTCGAATTGAGAGACGGTGATTGTTATCCCAAGATCTTGGTTGCTGTCAATATAGTTCTTGCTTGTATCGATGCCTCAATAGCAGTTCTCGCCTTTTCTCAGGTTCTTCTTTCAATCTTCTACCGCTTTCACTTTTATGCTTATGGGTTGGGAAGAAAAGGGATGATATCTTTTATTTATTGGATGGATAGGTTAGAAATTATGAACCTAGTTTTATTTAATAAGGCAACACTAGTAGAAAAGTAGGTATCAGTAGGGGCGAAAACCGTTACTGAAAGCATCGAATGCCGTTACTAAAACATAATTGTAACGACAAATAAAACCGTTACCAACCGTTACGGCAAGATACTCACCTAATAAAAAAAATATTAAGTGCATGCACTTCAAAAATCAAAGAAAAAAATGGCCCTACTTTTATAATTTAACAGTAATAATGTGAACACAAGGTTTTAATTAAAAATGAATGAAATAATATAAAACTTTACTTTGTGAAATGATATAATAATCCATTTATTTATCTTGGGAAGGACGATATACCTAGTTTTTATTTGGGAATCAAGAATTTCATTCATTCAAGAAAAGTGACCATTAAATAAAAGAAAACTATACAATTTGTGTCATACATTAACCAAACTGAACAAATAGCCTTGGAAACCAAACATATCATCAAACATAAAATACTGCTATTTCTAGGATTCATCTTAAATTACGCGACATTTATACAAATCATCTCGACGATCTCGTTGTTCCAATAGTCCGATTAAATAAATGGTCACATCTATCGTATCTATAGTATTTTGTGTTTTATAAAAATTAATGGAGTTGTTTGAAAAAAAGGTTGGAGGCTCGAACCAAACAAAATATTGTAAAAATGATGTTCTTAGTTCTATTCCAAACATTTTTTTTAATTAAAAATATTATTTTGTCACAATAATTTTTAAAAATTATTAAATTAAAAGCTGAGATTTTTTATATATTTTGTTCACAATAAAGACGGGTATATATATAGCAGCACAAATGACAATAATGGGACACATAATCAAAGGAGGGAGAATAAAGTGGATGATTATACAAGTTTATGTCAATTATAAGTTAGTTATTGAGAGTACTTATTACATAAAGAATAATAAAATCAGTTTAATTCGCCAGTGTTTGTGGTCCATTAAGCATGATAATTAATGAAAACATAATGGGTCAAGCATGATAATGAAATGAACAACTTAGTGAAGAAAGTTTATTAGTACCAATTGGATTAATTTATTGTCTCACTATTTAATTAGTTCATCTCCATGCTTCAATGTTTATATTATTACTATATAGAAAGTGGTGGAGAAGTTGGAAAAAATAATAATAAATCAAAGATGGAAGATAAATTATTAAAAACAAAATAATCATGTGATAATAACACCTCTCATAGATGAGGATATATAATACAAAATTGTCCTCCGGAATCTAACCTAATTTGGATTGCTTTTCGTTGATAAGTTAAAAAAAATTAATAGGAACTTCTTTAAATAATATAAGAGGGCCAGAATTTCCATATATACCATCATGACACTATTCATTCCAACACATATAATTCATTCAAAATTTATATTCAATTATACCACTGTGACACTATCACACTATTTCTTCAAACACATATAATTTATTATCAAGTTTTAAAAATAGTGAAGGGTTTATTAATACATTTCACATATATTATCGTCACACTATACCCTCAAACACATATAATTCATTCAAATTTGCACCCATATACAGGGTCGGCCCTGGGATAAGCTCGGCAAGCCCTCAGACTAGGACAACTCACTCCCCAGGGCAGCTCATTTATTTTGATTGTTGAAGATAAGAATTAGAGTTTTAAATTGGTTATGGGTTCAAACCTCACCAAAAACTATTTTTTTATCAAAATTTTAAACTAGACTTAGTGCAACAAAAAGTATCGACATTTTTTTTTCTAATGGGGTTAGGGCAGCCCAAATCTCGGGGCCGGCCCTGCCCATATATATACTAAAATCATATTATTCCTCAAACATTAATTCACTAAAATTTACATTTGCAAAGATTCCAAATTTAATCTCAAGTATGAAAAGTGATAATTTTAACCATTAGACTATTTGTGATTATTAAGTTTTATCTATATGTATATATATTTTATAAACTAATAAAATATTAAAATTTTATATTTTTATAAAATCCGTACATATAATTCACTCAAATTTGTAACATCATTTCTAATTTATATTTTTATAATTTCTTAAATAATACTCTCAAATTTGCACATAGTACTCTAAATATACCACCATCACACTATCACCTCAAACACATATAATTCATTATACACATATACAACTATCACAATTTCGCTTCAAATATGTCCTTATAAATACCACCATCACATTATCCTTCAAATACACATTATCCCTCAAATACATATAATTATTCAAATTTGCATTCACATGTACCATCATCATACTACCTCTCAAACACATCTAATTTATTCAAATTTTGTACTCACATATACCACAATCATATTATCCCTCAAAAATATATAGGTCTTGTTTGGATTTTTTTTTTTTTAAAAAAACTTAGAGGGAGAAAAAAATAATGATTGGTGATGATTTTGAGAAATTAATGATTATTTTTGGTAAAATGATTAAAGGGTATTGATATATATAAATAAAATAATAAATAATAATTTAAAATAAAAGGTATTTTAGTGTTTTGGTTAATGAATGAATGATGTGATTGTTAAAAAATAATTGATTAGAAAATTAATTTTAGTTCGGTTTTTTAAAAACCCAAAGAGAATTATGCCATAATTCACTCAAATTTACATCTAAAAAGATTTAAACTCTAATCTCAAATGTGGAAAGTGGTCACTTTAATTATTATTAGACTACATATGATTATTGAGTTTTATTTATAATGTTGTGTATTCATATATATTTTATAACCTGGTAAAATATTAAAATTAATATTTTTAAATCAAATTCACAAATAATATTTCGCACTATATTAATATGTTAAAATTATTTTCCAATAAAAAATATATTATTTACCTATTTCGTGTTAAATCCACATTTTGTTTATCCAACTCATTTTTTTTTTCACATAATAAGCTATGCGCTATGGTGTGAGGACCCGATTACACATCTTATTTAAAAAATAATTAAAATTTAAACAAAGCTAGATCTAAGTTGTAATAATGTTACTCACATGACTTGCTTGCCTTTTGTTAGCACTTCAAATAAATAAATAAATAATGGTATAAAATCTAATGTTTAAGAATCAAATAATAATATTGTAATTTGCAATAAGGTGTCAGCACCAAGTTCTTCCTAGCCCGTTGGCCAAATGCCCCCACGTGTCCATGTCCATTCAGCTTCACACATTTGTAAGCCCTATAGCCCTTTCCTCATAAATGGTGCTACATCCATATAACATCATTTCATATATATATATATATATATATATATATATATATATATATATATTTTATCAAATTATTAGTTTGGAATAAAAAAAATACCCAGCTATATATATAACTCATCGCCTCAATTGTAAATTTTTTTATTTTTTTATTTTTTTATTTTGGTGTGGTTAAGTTTAAACCACTCTTATAATTTCATTAAAAATGCATATTTTCATAAAGTTAAAATATTTTGTATCCAATTTTTGTAAGACTATAAACAAATATAACCCAATTTAGGACATTGTTTAATATAGGGTTATTGGAATTCTGTGAATTATTATAATAATAATGTTTGGCATAAAGTTTTGTAATTTTTTTTTTATAAAAGTATTTTTAAAATAATAATATAAAAATGAATTTAATATATATATATTATATTTTAATTAATTAATTTAGTGATGTGATTAATAAGAAATTATTGAAATAATATTTGATTATGATAAAATTATTTAAAAATACTTAGATACAAATAAATATTTACTATCAAATTAAAAATGGATGGTTAAATAGGGAGAATGTTTCATGTTGATAAATTGTTTTACTTTTTATATTTATTTTAGAAAACTAACATCAGTTTCTTAGTTATTATGATTAATTTTAATTTAAAATATATTTAATAAGAATCAAATTTCAGAATTAAGATCTCCTAAACAAAACTTTTATTAAATTATTTTAACTTGTACTAAATTTGATTACTTTTTTACTTTAATTTTTGCATTTATCATAGACTAATAAATGAAATCTTTTTGAATCCAAACAGAGATGTGTGTGAGAGCATATTTTATTAGGTTTTGGAATATGAAATGATAACTTGAGAATGTGGAACACGTCATTAAGGGGAAAAAAAGTCGATTAAGAGATTAGTTTTAAGAAAGGAATCATACTTTATTTGTTTGTCTAATTAATAATACAGTTCACGAGATTGTTTGTCTGTTTGTCTCTCTGACATTGCTAATACCATTAACTATTTTTCTTTACTTATAAATTAATTCTTTAATCTTCCATTAAACCGACATGTTGCAATTACCACCACTATTTATTTATAAATAATTCTCCATAACAGCATTATTGTACATTGGCATTTGCGATTTTTTTAATCCTTACCGGCTGCTGTATTTCCAGGTGGTAGCTTAGACGTGTACTCCCTTTCCAGAGACCTTGGTGCAAAACTATTATAGTCTTTTGAGTTGTATAATTTAAATACATCATTTTACTTTTTTTATATTTATCACATTATATAAATCATATAATTTATTAATTAAAATATTAAATATTTTTAAATTAAATTAAAATAAAATAAAATTTATTTTATCATTATATATTAATATCCTTTATTTTTTTTATAAAAAAATTACACATCCTCAAAATCACTATCAGTTATTAACTTTTAAATAACTCAAGTTATTAAAATAACCATATTAACTCGCCATAATTTAAATTAACATTAATCTTATACATAAATAACCAAATAAATCTTATACACGGCAAGTCTCAAATTACCCTTTTTGTAAGTGAATTTTAAGTCTCAAATATTCTTCCCTTTAATTTGAGAATTTTGGATCAATTAAATTGATCTATCATTTCAAACTTTATAAAAACAAATCTTCAAAAATATTAATATTAAATGGCTAGTTTCACCAAATTAATTTTAAGTATAAATTGTTTTAAAATTTGATAATAAAGAAGAGGGTTTGAAACTTATAATGCTGAAAGTGTTGACATAATATATAATAAACACATAAGAAAATGATAATTTTTAGAGAAGAGAAAGTTGACTTATTGGAGGTGTATTTGTTTATGACCTTAATACAATGACATATTTAACATTTATTAAATATCGTCATTAAATTTACAATAATTGATACTATACAGAGCTAAAAAAAAGTCCTTATTTTTTAGTCAAGAAAAACTTATAAAATATTTAGACATTCAGAATGAAAAAAAAATTAACAAGATAATTATTGTACTTAAATACTATTCGACTCAATAGGTAAGAATAAAAGAGTTGAGGGGTTTATTTAATATTCGTTCTTTCATTAAAGAAGTGAAAAGAAAAAAAGGAAAATAACAATAATGCCATCCAAGGGTGGTGGAAAGGAAGAAACAAAATTAGTGGGGTTAAAAGTAACCAATACGTCATCTTTCTCTCTCCTGATTTTCCGGTATAGACCGAGAAGGAATCATGATAATATAGGCCCATATTAAAGAAAAAAAAGATTGTCCAATCGCATTATATGGCGCGTGAATGTACGACAGAGCCTTGTTTGAAAGTCAATCCCAATATCATAAGCAGTTCCGTTCCAAACACGTTCTAATAGCGTTGGAGAGTAACAAAGAGTGTTTTAAAAAGTGAGCATCCTTTTAGGGTTATTTTGATTCAAGCAGTTTATATTTCTTTATGCTTATTCAATAATTACTTAAATATTCAATAACATTATTTTTATTATTCATAAAAAAATATACAAGTTCCTGTTGATTTAAATTTGTTTATAATAATTTTTTATTTGTTCAAATTATTATAATAATTATTTCACATTAACTTATGAAATCAAACAAACCATCTGAGTGACGTTGGGTCGCGAGTAGCGTGGTCCCGACTCCTAGGACACCCTCCACCAATAGAAGCTGCGCATATTCCTTCTCAATTAGTACTCCTTTTTCAACTTAATCACGAAAACGCCACTCTAGTAAAAGCTTTTTCAACATTCAATTATGAAATCAAACTATTTTTTTTCAACTTATTAACATATGATATTCATAACCTCACCTTCAATAAATTAATTAAAATAATAAAATTTTATTTATTAAAAAAATTTATTTTATCAATATATATTAATATTTTTTTTAAATTTATTTGTCAAAAAAAAATTTCAACCTCTTACTAATCATTACTTATTAAAAAAAAATAATTCTAATTGAAATTGTATGTGTTATTTTGAGGATTCTATATATATATATATAAGGAGTGATAGAGCGAGGGAATTTAGTGAGGGAATAACGTGGCATCACCTTTCATTTGTTGGAAAATGTAAAAGTGGGAAGAAAGAGAAAAAAGAGAAATTATTTGATTTTTTTAGTTTTTTCAACGAATAAAATTATGTCAAGTGATTCTCTTACCAAATTCCTTCATCAAATTCCATCACCTAATCCTTTCTCATATATATATATATATATATTATAAAAATAAGTTATTTAAGTTTTTAATTTGTTAAATATTATAATATATTTTTTAATTTTATTATTAATTAAAAAAAATATCCATATATATTAAAAATAATAAAATTCTACAAAATTTATTGACTTTCCAGAATTAACCTCAAAATAACGTTGTATTATCCTTGAATGTTTTTCTCAAATTAGATAGTGCATAAAATTAATTTAGATGTTAATCCAAATTGATAGATATGTAATATTTTTATAAATATTTAAATGAATAAATTTAAATGTTATATATATATATATATATATATAATTAAAATATAAAAAATGACATCATAAGTTGGCCCCGCTCTCCACCTTTCTCCTTTTTTCCCCAGCTGAGGGGCTTAATAATAATGCCTTTATAATCCAGGCTTTGTCCTCCCATATTTTCTGTCCAACAAAGCCCTTCTTTCTCGTTCAGATTTGGAAGTGCTTGTGTTAATAATAAATGGATTCTAGCCGGCGGCGGTCATGCTTCAACGAGGAAGACGACGATGGACTCGCTTTTATTGCAGGTATGGAGCTGCAGGCCGGTGGAAAAGCTCACTATGGCTTACAGAGGAGAGGTAGCTTCAGAAACCTCTCTATATCACCATCATCATACTCTTCTTCTTCGATGAGATTTGGTAGATTCCAAGAGGAGGAGCAAAACCATCCTCATTTCTTAGAAGCTTGTTTCCTTTGCGAAAAGTCACTCGGGGGCAACAAGGACATTTTCATGTACAGGTTTGTTTTGTTCCAAATCAATCAAATCAATTCGAAATAGAAGGAAGTATGTATGAATTGAATGACTAATGATTTGTTTAATAATTATATGATCAGGGGAGACATCCCATTTTGCAGCGATGATTGCAGGCAAGAACAAATGGAGATAGAGGAATTGAAAGAGAAGAAGAGTTGGAATAATAATAATGGATCTTTGAGGATGATCAGAAAAGGAAACACAACAAATTCAACATCTCCAAACAAATCTAGGCCAGGATCAGGAGGAGAATACCCTTTCCACCATAAAGGGGCTGTAGCAGCATAATTAATATATCTATTTTCTACTTAGATATATATATATATTGGTTAAATGGCTATGTAATTTTGGGTTAATATATATATAGTAGTGTATATATGCTGTTGCTGCTGCTGCTTAATATATAGTCTTCTCCGAAGATCTTAAGATTTTGTATTTTCATCTTCTTCTTTTTTTTAACCAACAAACCAACGCTCTCTCTTTGGGTGCAGATTGAGTAGTACATGTATAATCTTCATAGAAGAAGAACTGCTTTGATTCTGCCTTTTTTTTTTTTTTTTTTTTTTTTTTTTTTTAACGTTTAAATGCAATTTTATCTTTACAATCTCTTTTCCTAACTTACCTGAATCAAACTAATTTGTTGACTTCTCTCTCTACCATGCCTAAGCAAGGGTTAGTTCGATGCTACCTATACAGGTAGTGCCTGTATCAATTAAGGCACTGCCATTTGTACAAAGAGAAAATAATCAACAAATAAGGAAGGTAATGCTTCACTTTTATGTATAAGTGTCATTTTATGAGTGGAATACAGGTACTGCCTGTATGGGTAGCATCGAAATAACCCTAAGCAAGATGACCACATATTCCAACAACCATACATTTTTCTATTACTAATTATCACACTTCACTCTCTTACCAAAAAAAAAAAATTTAATTAATATTTTTTATTTTTTTTACCGAATTTTTATTATATTTAGTTAATGGTATATAAAATGTATTTATTTTAATTAAAATATAAGAATAATATATTTTTTCTTCTTAGAGGCTTAGAGCTCCCAAATCATTAAGATCCCTACTATTTGGGACTCTTTAATGTTAAGGAGCCACAAATTCAATTATTTTCTTTTTAATATCTCAATCTAGTGATTCTTAACTAAGAAAATGACCAACATAAAAATATAAATATAGATATTTAAATCTCTCTCTCCCTCTTTTGTTTGATTTTAAAAAAATATATTTATTTGATAAAAAGATATAAGGTATTTGATCATTTTTAAAGATAAATTATTAAAATATTTTTTTATATAAAATATAAATTAAATAAAAGTAAAATAAAGGTATTTTGATATTTTAATTGATAAATTAAATAATTAAATAATTATAATGATAATGATATAATATATTTTTTTTAAAACCTAAACTTTTTTATTTAGATTTAAGTATACAATGCAAGTAAAAGGTAAAAGTAAAGCAAGTTCTTTAGTAAGTTCCTATGATTTATCTTTTAGAGCACGGTCCTTCACTCCGGTCATTTACTTTATTGATGAAGATTTTTATTTTTTTAATGTTTAATTAGGAATAATTCTGTTTTTCTTATAAATAATAATAATAATAATAATATGGTAGATTTATAAATAATCCAACGTTTACTTATTTAGCTTACTCGAATATATTAAGTTTGAATAAGATTAATTTTATTTTGATAGCTGTTACATAATCTATATAAAAAAAAAAAACTGTATAGTGCTAAATAATTTATAGTCACAATTTCAATTCTTAAAAACTACATGGATTGTTTCAAAGAAGAAAATGGTTTTTATTTTGGATTTTTATTTTATAGAATGGTATCACTTCAAGTCTTATGTAATCAATTAATGCAATTATTTTATTAGTAATTTTTTTTGTCATTGAATTGTTCAAGATGTGGTGAAGTATACACTTGTTATTTTATACTTGAAGTTTAATAATATTTTATTGCGAAATGATTTGGTGAGTATAATTTATTCTAAGCATTATGTTTTATAATAATTTAAATACAATAATAAAATAATATATTTATCTTTAAAATTGTAACATAAATTGACCTGCATATTATAAAATTTGAAATGGATCTTAGTCTGAAGGAAACGGTCACAGGCCTTTACCCTAATGTCATGACAAATAAGTCTCCGGTCGTTGTAAAACTTAGACCCTATTTGTTTATTTGACTTCAGTTTTAAAATTTTAATTGAAACGCATTAAATTATTAAATGGCAACTTAAAACAAATCATACAAGTTTTTACGTTAATTTAATGAAAATTAATCTAAATAATATTGTTTGTCTTGAGTTTTGACTAATTAAAATATAAAGAACTCGAACATTATAACTTATAAGAAATCTAAACAAATAAACCCAAATTATTATTATTTATTTTCCTCGCAAGTTGGAGGCCAAGTGGGCCAATATAAATTGAGACCCTCTTGATTGCAATTGCATCTAGTTTTGGCAGCAAAATTTCCACATTTCAAGAATTTTATTGACTTCAATGATTAAAAAGTTTTAAAATGGGCACCATGAAAGGTTATGAATAATGTATCTAACCCTTATATTTTAAATTACTTGTAAAGTTTTAATATACATTAAATCGACAAGGAAATTGAGGTGACTATAAGTGGATACACAATAACACAGTAGTGATAGGAAATATATATTTAATTCAATTTATTCTTTATTATAATACGACCATTTATTTCAACTTAAAACTTCAATTCAACTTATAGTATATTTTTTAGTGAGGATAAAACTGAAACACAGTCTCCTCGAGGTATTGGGTCCGAGCTTGTTAGGCGGCATGTTTAACCTGTCTCGTTAATTTGTTAATGAGCAGGAATTAGTCGCACTACGAAAAACGGAAATCCACATTTATCTAAAAAAATAAAAATGAAACATCGGTTTAATAATCAAATTTGATTTGTCTATTTTATTATTCATTTATTTTTTTCTATAAGATATTTCCTATAGATTATGATTAAATAAAAGAAGATGGTGTATCTTTCAACTCCAGGTCAGTCCACTGAGGTCTCTAGCCATTGGACAATATTGGTTAATGAGCTGTTTGATAGGGGCATCTAATTGATTCCAAATATAATGAAGGAACCGCAGGCCACCAAAGTTTTGATGGTGATTTTTACAAATTGATGTAACTTATTACCAATTTTTTATTATTTAACATTTTTTTATCATCTTATTTAAATTATTTATTTTTTACAAGCTTATCATTGATGGATCCTTTTAGCTTATGAGTTACGGCCTATGTGCCATTTGGGCCACACTCATGAAATCTCCTAGTGCTTCATATTACAATCTAGAGAGAAAATCAATACAAACTCAATTAATATTAGGTTTAAGTCATTTATTTTAATTAAGAATCTACAAGCCCTACACTAAAAAAAAAAGGAATAAAAAGTCATCCTACCAAAGTTTGAACTAACTAAATTATATTATTTTGGTTGAATTTAACACAAAATTATTAATTTTTCATATAACAAGTTAAATAAAATATAAGAACAATTTTTTTTTTTGTATAGGATCGACCATGCCCAACCGTCACGATTTTCACTTAAACTTCAAACGTTTTAAGTGAGAATCGAACTCGTAATTTTTTGTCTCTTAGACATTGATTCTTGCTACTTTCATACCTTAAAATGTTAGTGTTTGATATATGGTTAATTTGAAATATTTTTTTTGAAATTATTTATATAGTTAATAAAATGTAATGATGCAAGGGTAATATTGGTAACTTATAGGACCTCCTCAAATTTTAGGTTTATTGGTCGGTAAAAATGATAGGGTAAATACCTATTGATGAAGAAGTGGGACAATTGAGAGTCTTATTCAAGCCTTGTGTTTTTGTTTGTTAGCTAAGAATGTATCATAATTTATTAAAGTGACACTTTATCAAAATGAATGTGAGTTATTTTTTGATTTTTATGTTTAAAGGGAAACCTTAATTTGGGGTAGTGATGATGATTTCTAACTTTTTTTTTTTCTTAATTTATTTTTAGTTTTTTTATTTATTTGTCTTTGGGTTAAATTTCTTTAATCTTTATTGTTATATCATTTCACCAATAAATAAAGTACTGAGATTTTGTGTTTGATCATGTAGTTTTAGAGCTTGTTTGATCATTGTATTTTTTATTATATATTTTTGAAAACTCTCTCTCTCTGACATTAATATTATTCTAATAATTAATTATTTAATTCATTAATTGTAATTTTAAATATTTCATTTTTATTAAATTTAAATACAAATAAATATTTTAATAATTTATCTTAATCCATTATCAATAACCAACTTTTTATTAAACATTTTTTTTTAGACAAAACCCATAAATTTTTTAAAAAATACCAAGATCAAACAAGCACTTAATACTTTTTTAATTTTAGGTTATTTATATCAAATAATTAAAATTTCTTTATATATTTTAAAATTATTTAATATTTTTACTGATAATTAAATAAAATAAATCATTGATTGCATTATATTGATTCCCCTCAAACAAGCCTAATTCATTATCGTAGTCTCTCACCAAATAAAATGAATTTATCATAGTAATAATGTGAACAAGGTTTTAATTTGAAAATGAATGAAATAATATATAAAACTTTGTAAAATTATATATATAATAATACCTACTACTATTAAAGAGTCGTGTTCGTGGAGTAATCTACTTATATTGGGAAGAACGATATGCCTATTTTTATTTTGGAATCTAAGACTTTCATTCAATCATGAAAGTGACCATTGAATAATAATAAAAAAAAAAATATATAACCAAACAACTTTTGTCTTTCATCTATTTATTTATTTTTTAATTAAAATTTATTTCATGACAAAAGTATGGGCTTGTTCAGATTTCATGTTATAAAAATGACCTGAATTATTTGAAAAGAATGATTCACGATGATTTTGATGAGATATAAAATATTTTGGTAAAAAAAAAGTAAAATGTATTACTATATATTGATAAAAATAAAAAAATAATTTAAAATATATAGTATTTTAATATTTTGATTAATAAATTAAATGATATAATATAAGAGATGAAATGAAAATATATTTTCTAGATTTGAGGAACAAGATAAAACACTATATTTCAAGAATGAACCTCACTTTAAGTTAAAACTTAAAACTATTATCAATAAAATTGAAAAGAAAATTTTAAACTCTTAAAAAATACTTTTTTACTTTAAACTATTTTAGGGAATGATCATATAAATTGTCATATATTAACTAAACAAAAAAAAATGTATTAGATATGTTAGGTGTTAAGAGTCTTAAATAAGAATAAATATATGGACTTTGATTATTGCTGAAAAATTTACAATTGAAGTGAAAGTCATGAGAGGATGGTATAAGTGATGGTCAAATTCATCATATGTGTTGGCGTCGTTTTTTTAAATGTTAATCCATCGTTTGTCAATTATATAAAATCAGATCGGTCAATTTATGAATTTATATTTTGAAAAATAAAAAAATAAAGTAAAAATGAAAAACTAATACTTAAACCTAAATTATAATAATCAATTTAATTCAAATTTTCTTTTGAAAAAACAAATTAATTTAGTCAAATCAAAATAAGTTAAATTCAAATTTAAAGTAATAACTACAAACTAGTTTAAAAATAAAAATTATAAGTTCAATTATAACTTAAAACGTTTTAAATTTAAATTAATTTTAAATTATAGTTTAAATTAAGATTGAGAAGTTTACTAGTAAATTATAAGAATAATTTATAAAATATCATTCTATCAAAATAAGTATTTTAATCTGTTAAATTTTTTTTATTACTGATTTATGATGGTGGATTGTGGTGCTATATATATATTTTCATGTAAAATTTAAGGCTTTATTTGATATTTAGTTATTTTAATAAAATTCAGTTTTTATTTCAAAACTTAATTATCATATCACTATTTAATTAATCATTTTAATAATGAAAATATTAAAATATTAAAATTGTTCTTTAATTTTTTTAGTATAAATTAATTATGAAATAAGAACTCAGAGATAAAAGATAATTTGATAAAAAAAATAAAAACTAAGTTTTTTTTTGTATACTTTTAATCAAATAAGCTTTTTTTAAAAACTCAAAATACCATTTCTCAACCAAGGTATATCTCTTCACAATCATTCTTGTCATGACACATCTAGAATGCTCTAAATTATGGAGAATAAATTCGTGATATTTTATAATAATGTTAATTTTATATATATTCAATCCAACCTGATATTAGTATCATCTTACAAGTAATTTTTAGAGTTCCGGAAAAATATAACAAAAAAGCAAAAATAATAAAAACATTAAATTATTATATTCGAGACATCTTTTTGATAATTAATAAAGTTATTGTTCGTTGCAATAAAAAAAAAATTAGCGTAAAGAAAACGGACAATAATGTAAATGCGGTTGAATTTCCGTTTTCCCCTTTGTTCGTATATCTCACGTGGTAAATCCACGTGCATTCCGGCGGCCCCAACACGACTCTGAAGTCCCACCCCTCCGATGATCGCAAAACACTAAAATCTCTGTATCTATCTATCTATCTAGAGAAGATAGGGACTCATTTACACGGATCCCATCTTCAATTATCCGTCCTCTGTCCTGCCCCCACCAATTTCTCCGATCAGAATTCGCTGCCCCTGATTCTCTGCCTATGTGAAATGTTTCTTAACACTGTTTCTCCTGTATATGTAGTTGCTTCTCTCAACACAGCCCACCGTCGGTAGTAGAGTGCTTTGATCAAAGATGTTGGAGGATCAGGTGGCCTACTTGTTGCAGAGGTACCTTGGCAACTACGTCAAGGGTCTCAATAAAGAAGCTTTAAAGATCAGCGTATGGCAAGGTTGGTGTCTCGGACTTCCTTGCTATATCAATTTCACTCTGCACCTGGGTTTTATTATCTGAATTGTTATTATTTGAACTTGAACCATCTATTTGGCACCAGAATTCGTTGACTTTAAAGAACTTCTGAACTTGTTGCATAATACAATAGCTGTTTCAAAATGACTTTTGAGTGGATTATATCCAAAAACCCTTCAAATAATCCCCATCATGACATAACCCAGAATCACAACTTATCTGAAAAACCCCAAAACAAACAATCTGTGCTAACATTGTAAGTGTTGTGGCTTTTTTCATGTGATTTCTTTTTGGGAGGTGGGGTGGTAGAATGGCTACATTGTGCAGTTGACTTCATATCTTAAATCTGCATTATATCATGACCTCTTAGTTTGTCTGCAAACTTGTTCCTCGGGTCTGTTAGCGTTTCATTCACGTTGATCCAAAATTCTTCCAGGTGATGTTGAGCTAAACAATATGCAACTGAAACCAGAGGCTCTGAATGCATTAAAGTTGCCTGTGAAGGTTAAAGCTGGATTCTTGGGCTCCCTAAAGCTGAAGGTTTGTTGACTAAAGTTCGCATTTTATATTAGTTATCTTATCTGTTGAAGTTTTAATCTTCTGTTGATGAATGTTCTGATTAAATCATTACTTTAGGTCAAACCTTAATGTGCCCGGTATTCAAGTTACATTTGTAGGGACATAAAGTCGGTTTCAGGGTTCTAGGCATTTGAAATCCTGAATTGAGCCTCTATGGTGATCTTGACTCTCTCTCTTGGTTTTGAGTTTCAGGTTCCATGGAGCAGACTTGGCCAAGAGCCAGTAGTTGTCTCTTTGGATCGGATTTTTCTATTGGCTGAACCTGCAACTCAAGTTGAGGGGAGCAGTGACGATGCAGTACAAGAAGTTAGAAAAAGCCGTATAAGGGTGAACATGCTTTTCTATATTATGGTAGAGAATTCCCACGATTAGTTCAAAAATCTCAGTTCCGTTTTTACCTTGTGACAGGAAACAGAAATGAAGCTCTTAGAAACTAGGCAGCAAATAACTTCTGAAATGGTAATATTTTACTTTGACCTTTGTTTAAGCTTAACATTTCATGTTTGTAGTTAATATTCAGCAAAGTGGTAATCTCTGTAGCATGGTTAGGAAATTTATTATATATGTTCAATAAAGTCTTCTGATCATGATTTTTCTAACTAAAAAGTAATATTTTTTTGCCTTCTACACTTTCATATAATCTGCCTTGGATGAGACACAAAATACTGTTTACCATGGTCGATTAATAAAAAATCATGGATCAGCAGGATACCGACTAATTTCTTTGTTTCCTACGAATCTCATACACTCTTAGATAGTCATTTTATGTCATCAATTTTTAAAGTAGGTATGGCACATGTTTACCATATAGGGTGTTATGTACTAGGGTATACGGGTAATAGTGACGTGGTTTTAATACTATAAGAATTAGGTTAGTAGAGCAAGATAGCTTTTGATACCAATGTAAGTGGAGATTTAAATAAATTTGTAAATGAGAGTACCCTAAACCCTACCATGTTCACTTGGGGCTCGTGGTGGATTGTAATTAGCCAATTGGCTAAGGTATGGGTTTTGGATCCCACATTAAAATTATGGGATTCTAGTGTAGGGTTTAATAACCCTTATGATATGTAACCATAACAACTAGCTTTTAAGGTGTGGCACTATGTTGTACTTTCATATTAAAAATCAAATGTCAATTTCTCTGAAAGAGGGCTAGGAGGCAAGGATGACATTGATTAAATTGCCACTTGGAAAATAATTTTTTTGTTATTTTATCTTATAAACTTTCATTATTGGGATATATTAGGCTATATTTCTCTGCTAATTCATTTGAGGGCTTGCAAAGTTTAAGTGAATTTATGGTATCTGAATTTTCAATATGATGCAACAAATGATAGAGCTTCATTGAGGCATGTTGTTGACTTGTTTCTGTTGTGCTTTTCTGAAACCCTTCCATGTACTTAACCTCTTGTTATTTGCTTGTGTTATAAAATGGGTGAAGAACAAATCATGGCTTGGCTCATTGATTGATACAATTATCGGAAACCTGAAGCTTTCAATTACAAATATTCACATCAGATATGAAGATTGTGAGAGGTAACTAGCTAGATGTTCTAGTGAAATACAGTATTTCTTTGATACTTACATGGGGGTGTTTTAATTTGCAGTACTCCTGGTCATCCATTTGCAGCTGGCATAACTTTGGAGAAGCTGTCTGCCGTAACAGTTGATGACAATGGGAAAGAGACATTCATTACTGGAGGTGCACTGGAGCATATCCTGAAGGTTTATGCCCTCTCATTCTCTCTATACAAAATATGGCAGACCACCTAGACAGAAGCAAATGTTTTTTCTGTTGGCATGATATAAAGTAGTAGTATGCTAGTAAACATTGACAGGGAGTTTGTGAAAAATGAAACCCTGGTTCGTCCTATGTCTTGCTCATATGATGAGAGTTTTTCTAATAAACTAATGTGGTGTGTGTTTTACATTCTTTTGCAATCTTAGTCTGTGGAGCTTGAACAACTGGCAGTTTACCTGGATTCAGACAGTAGCCCTTGGCATCTTGATAAACCTTGGGAGGATTTGAAACCCATTGAATGGGGTCAGGTATATTATGTTTTACATTTTTTTCCTATTCATATTCTGTTGTTGTTTATCAGATTTCTGTAGTTAGAAGTTGACTTACTTGTTTCTTATATTTCCTCCATCTTCCAATGAGTTATAGGTCCTTAAATTTGGCACGACAAGTGGACAACCGGCTCATAGTCTCATAACAAACCACAATTATCTTTTGCAACCCGTTACCGGAAATGCAAAATACACAAAACTGCGGAAGAATGAATCTACTAATATTGGTCAACCACTGCAGAAAGTGTCTGTGAACTTGGATGATGTTACTTTCTGTTTATCGAAGGTTGATTTTATCTGCCATTTGTTTCATAATTCCAATTTTATCTCAATCTGTCTTAGAAGGTTGATTACTTTTACATTTCTAGAGTGGTTACAGGGACTTACTAAGGTTAGCTGACAATTTTGCTGCCTTTAATCAACGGTTCAAATATGCTCATTTCCGTCCACTTGTTCGGGTTAAAGAAGATCCACAGTCATGGTGGAGATATGCTTATAGAGTTGTGTCAGATGAGCTCAAGAAGGCTAGGTATTTCTAATTTTTATTTTTTAATGTCTAGCTTTCTTTGGTCTATTGTTCTGTTTAACGGGAAGTGGGTTGGTGATGATACAATCTTTTGCTTCTTGGAGCCCTCACTCTTGCAGTGGGGCATGTGACCCATTCTTTACCTGGGTGAGAGAAAATTTTCCTTCTTAAAACTCTAAAATGGTTGGTGACAATCATCTGTTTTCCTGTCAGATTGTGTTTGGAGGGTACACTTTTCCATGATTTACATTATTTAATGTTGTATATTGCTTAAAGTTGTGATTCTTCATTATTTCATGCTAATGGAAGTCTGATGGTAGACCCTTATGTTCATTCCATGTCTTTGTCCTGTAAAAGAAACAATTGCCTCCACTTTAATGATCACAAGCATATTCAATCCAGATATCTTTTCCCTAATGAATACAAATGCTATCTCAAATTATAGTGCATTCTTCCAGGTTCAGTGTTCTTGCTTTACTATCCAACAACTTTTGTTGTTTAGACCAAAGAATATATCTCTTTTGATGCGTATGACAATAACACACCGTCTTAAATATGGACTTATGTAGCATATAAACAGTATGAGATAATAGTGCGTTTCATATGCACCGTAGAAAAATATTTTTACCTCTTTTAGCTCCACGTTCCATTGGTCTATGTTCTGAACTCATACCATGTATTTGCTTATGCCTATTGAGATTTGTGTTGGACTTTGGGAGGGAAAGCTTTAATGCTTTTTATGTTGGGAGACATTTTTGCTATTCCCTTTAATATATTATACTAATACCCATAAACATATATGGCAGTGGGAAACTCTCTTGGGAACATGTCTTGAAATATGCAAGGTTGCGTAAGCGGTATATTTCACTTTATGCTTCACTTCTGAAATCTGACCTCTGTCGGACAACTATTGATGACAATAAGGAAATTGAGGAACTGGACAGAATACTTGATTTCGAACTTATACTACAGTGGAGGTACCCTTTTATTTCTTATGAATTTATGTTGGCTCAATATCTATGTTTTGTGGTGAAGAGATATCTTGGGGAATTTTCAACAGTTGGGGACATGTCTTTGTCTATTTGCTAATATAATAGACAGGGATGCTAATTATTGTGGCAATGTGTTATAAAAATAATGTATACAATATATAAATTTGTTTCTTTAACTCCTAATATACAGTCAATGATATTATGGCAATAAATTTCAGTTCTCTTGAATCTCTACCGGGCTTTACTTGTAACTCTAGGAGAGGGTTGATGTAATTGAGCTCGACCTTAAAAACAAAGTAATGCTTATATTTATTGATAAATTGCGAATTAAAAAAATACAAGCGTAAATCATTAGTCTCCTTGCATCTCTTGCTGCCCCTTAACTTCCCACTTCTTACATTTTTGAGGGGGGAGTTTATAATGATATACTTTGATATAAAGAAGCTTGACTTCAATGCCAACTTTAATAATTGATTGGACCTTTAAATCATAGCACTATTGGTTGAAGTAATACATGATTCATAGTGGAACAACTGGCTGATGAAGGGGAATATTGCAGGATGCTGGCACATAAGTTCGTGGAGCAGTCAGTGGAATCTAAACTTTACCTGAAGAGGCAAAATGAAAAGACGTCATGGTCGTTATTTAAATGGTGAATTGTTTGTATTTTTGAAGTCCCCTTCACAACAATTCTTTTTAGAGACATTGTTTGTATTTTTTGAAGTCCCCTTCACAACAATTCTTTTTTTTTTTTTTGAAAAAACTCAACTTTTCGTTAAAAACAAGAATGCGAGTGGTGTTCAAAATCCCTTCACCACAATTCTGTTAATACAAACTTTAACATTTCAAATTATAAAATGTATATTTTGAATAATGGTGGTTTATCTTTTCAGGGGTGGCCAGTCTAACAAGGATGACGGTGAGTTGGGAGTCTTGGGTGATGACGACTGGGAACAAATAAACAAACTTATTGGATATAAGGAGAGTGATGATGGCCAACTCATTACAACTGAAACTAGGGGGGATGTGCTTCATACATCATTGGAAATTCACATGAGACATAATGCATCAAAGCTTACTGATGATCAAGAATGTATTGCTGAATTATCCTGCAAAAATCTAGACTGTTTTGTCAAGCTGTATCCAGAGGCAAAAGTTTTTGATGTGAAACTGGGATCATATCAATTGTCATCTCCAAATGGTCTTCTTGCCGAGGTATTTTCTTTCTTTTCCAATTGCGCTTAGGTGTTCCCCTATATTTTGTATACCAGTCTGTTGGGACCAGATTGGCTATCCTTGTTGCATATATTTAGGCCTGACATTTTTTTCTCCTTATCTCCACACAGAGTGGAACAGCCTATGATTCTCTGGTTGGTGTATTCCACTATAAGCCTTTCAACTCTGAACTGGATTGGAGTATGATTGCAAAAGCTTCTCCATGCTATATAACTGTATGTTACCATTTAATTCTCCTATAATTTATTCACTTTTGGAGTTCGATCTTTAATGGTGTCACATGTGCTTGAACAGTATCTGAAGGAAGCTATTGATCGGATAATTAGTTTCTTTGAAAGCACTACTGCTGTTAGTCAAGCTGTAGCACTGGAAACAGCCGCTGTAGTGCAGGTATGTAAACTAGTACCTTACATCAGAATATGGTTTCTACTCAGAAGGATTTCAACATCTCATTCACTTAAAACATATGATGGAACTATATCCTTCACTACCTAAATGTGGAAACATCTAGATCACATGCCATCAATTTAAGCCCATATCATTAGAAGGATAGTTATGGATATAACTTGTCTCTTTCATTTAAATTGTAGTCCCTGGCTGTTATTTTTTAAGGCGAATAATCGAATTGTTATAGAGCAACAATAATTTCAATATAAGAACAAGATTCTTGGATCAGCTGTTACAGCCCACTCTCTAATTATTTTATTTTCACACTTGGTGCTTCTGTTGAAATCTAATCATATGGATATGTTGTCTTAGTTAATATGGAGTACTTTAGTTGATTATAGAAGTGCTTCTATGAGTCAGTCTCTGAGTTGCCCTTGTTGATTAATGTCCATTGTTGTTATTTCAGATGACCATTGACGAAGTTAAGCGCACTGCACAACAACAAGTGAACAGAGCATTAAAAGATCATACCAGGTATTTGTATTTCAATTATATATATTTATGTTTTAGGATTTTATAGTCTTGTACAAGAAAAAAGAAAAAATAATTTTATATCCTGTTCTAAATCATTAAAAATGCTTTATGCTGCCTTTGCCATCATGAAGTGAGCAGGGGTGAACCAATACTATTCTTTTATAGTGTGTTACACTTTTTAGGTTTAGGTTAGGGTTTAGTAATAGAGAAGAGTAGACTCAAAGAAGAAGATGAGAAGGGATTGGCTTAAGCCCTTAGATGAGGACAGCTTGGAGAACCTCCATAGCTGAGATGAGTGTAAATTCTATTGAATATTGATTAACTGATTCTCTCTTTCAGAAAATCTCTATTTATAACCATAGGATGCCACCTATTCTAACAACTAACAACCCCTAAGAACCTGGGGACTAATATTAACTAATATAATAAACCTTAAGGGCTTATTTAAAGCCCTAACTACTAACACCCTAATGATATGTTACATAGTGTTGCTTGTATCAGTTGACTGTTCAAATTTTTATGGTTACCATCATGCTTTCTTATGGTTGTATTGATTGTAAAGTTGTTCCATATTGGTCCTGCCCTAGGCTGTCAGGCAGAAAATGCTGCCTCATATTAACGTTGGTTACAAATAAGTATTTTACAGTTTAGCTGCATCCTGCATTTGTATTCTGTCAGGTTTCTTTTGGACTTGGACATTGCAGCTCCCAAAATTACAATACCTTCAGACTTTTGTCCAGACAATGTTCACTCAACAAAACTGCTCCTTGATTTGGGAAATTTGATCATTCGAAGTCAGGTTGGATGGGCATTTTCTCAAGGTCTCTTTTTGACTATTTTTTTTCTCTAAGTCAAAATAGAATGACAATGCAAACATGTGCAGGGCGATAATGACTTCGAATCACCTGATGAGATGAATTTGTATTTGCAATTTTTTATGATATTGACGGATGTATCTGCTTTTCTGGTGGATGGGGACTATAATTGGACTAACAAATCTCACAAGAAGTCCGCAAAATCAGCAAATCTTGGTCCTTCTAGTTATTTGCCTGTTATTGATAAGTGTGGGGTAGTCCTGAAACTTCAACAAGTAAGTTCTCTTTCTTGTCGGTGGTTTTGGGAGCTCACCTATTTTTCTAATTAATGCATTACTGCAGTACATTTCACTACCTAATCATAATGGTACTTTCAGATTCGTTTGGAGAATCCATCTTATCCATCAACGAAGCTTGCAATCCGGGTCCCTTCTCTGGGATTTCACTTTTCTCCAGCTAGTTATCATCGGTTAATGCATGTGGGGAAGATTTTTCAGCAGGAAGAATCTGACAATGCAGAGTTAGTTCATCCTTGGAGCTCAGCAGATTTTGAGGGGTGGTTATCTCTTCTTACATGGAAGGTTGGTTTCTATCCTAACAATTTCGCCTTGACAAATTTAATTTTAGCTCTTGATATATGCTCTTTTGTCTTTTAATGATTTAGGGTGTGGGAAACAGGGAAGCAGTGTGGCAGAGAAGATATGTGTGCCTTGTTGGACCTTTTCTTTATGTATTGGAAAATCCCGACTCTAGATCTTACAAGCAGTATCTGAGGTTTGAAAATCAAAGCATTCATTTTCCTTCTTTTTTGTAGGAAACTCTAATTGGAAAATCAGGGTACATCCATAGACATTATTCTTGAGAAATGGTGACTTTTCTACCTTTAGTCTCGGATAATAGGCGATGATTGGTGCGATAAAAAGAGTACTATTGACGTTTTGGTTCATCATGTATATTATTTGATTCAATTATTCTCTTTTTGCATATCATGCGATAGAGAGGTGTGGAGTGCAATCAGATCTCTATGTTGGTTCGAAAGCTTTGTTTCACTCGAGATGAAAACCTTTTTCTAAAAAAGAAATCCTACTGTAGAAATATATTTGCAGTCAATAAAGATGATTAGTGCAGCAATCTATATGAACTTTGCAACATGACATTTGAAGTAGCTCTGCATGACTATTTGCATTATTAAAAATTTCAAGTAAAGTGATTGGCTTGAGAAAAAAAAGGAGATTGACAAGGTTGGGGGATGCATGAAGTCATGTTTCTATTGAGTTTCCATATTCCATATTCAATTCAAAACTTCCATCTTTTCAATGGTTTTGACTGTCCAATCAATGAATCTTTGTTATGGACTTTCAGCCTCCGAGGAAAACAAGTATTCCAAGTTCCTGTTGAAATGGTTGACAGTGTGGATCATGTATTGGCTGTTTTTGAATCTTCACGCCCCACTAGCAAGGTTCGTACCGACATTTGAGTTCTAATTTTATTTGATCATAGAGCCTCTGTGACTAAGCTTTCAGTTTCCTTTGTATTTAATACAGGTTATCGAGGATGGAAATGCATTGATATTGCGCTGTGATTCGAATGATACTAAGAGAACATGGCTGAGCCGTTTACAGGGTGCAATTTACCGAGCATCAGTACGTGGTTCTCATCCTTTTGACATATCTGACCTAAAAGTGAGGGGGCATTGTTTTTCATTATCTTTGTGACATGTTCTCCGTGATTAGGGAGATATTGCGACCAGTTATGCATCATCATATTTGAAGGTCTTCTCCTATTCTCCCAAAGGGTCTGCTAGTTTGATCATATCCTACAGTCGCATACTGTGATTTCTTTGCTGATTACATCTCAGCTGTAGACTAGAACTAGGACCCCATTCACAATTTAATTAAAGAGCAATGAGTTAATGATACTAGATGAGAACAATAAAACAACAAAGAACTGAACAGCTTGAAACTCACAATGGCATAAGTTAATCTACTAGGTTAATATTGATGATGTCTCACCAAAACATTATGACTGATTTTCCATATTTACGATTTTTGTGATCCTAGTGTTGGTGATCTTTTGATGTTTTGAGTAATATCTTTGATAACTTATGACAAACTATGCCATAACTTAATCATAATTGTTTTTGATGGGTTTCACCATATTTTTGCGATCTTCGCGAAATATGGATGAACGGAAATTGTTTTATCCTTTCAAAAATTATAACTTTAGGAAAATCATTCAATTAAATAATAAGTGGATTCTTGAAGGAACTTTCTGAAGGGAAATAAGTGTAACTAGAAAATGTTTTAAGCACGAGAAATACGTTGAGGACAAGACATGCACCACCCTTGAATGAGCCTGCAGCTCCACCAGAGTTGGTACTGTAATTGGATTTAACATATCCATTAAGGAATAACCAAATCTAATATGCTAAGACCTTCATAAATATCTGCAATGGATGTGAATAAAGCTAAATCGATTTTATATCATTGTAGCTTTTTGGGCTTTTACATTATATTAAATTAAGCATCCAGCTCTCCATCTATAAGCTATTGTTCAGAAATCATGTCCATACATCATATTATCACACATCCTACTCAAGGAGATGAAAAATTAAATCTTATTTGCTTCAAATATTTAGTTGAACACAGTTTAGGGGTTTCAAATATTTAGAATAAGCTACTAGAATAAAATTGCTCTGAATTTGGTGGTTAGTTGTTTCCTGTGAGTGCAGTTTTAATTGTAATTACCAACTCTGTATACCTCAGTAATTGCTCCTTCATTTTGAAATGGATAATCTAATTAGTTATGCGTGCAGGGTTCTGCTCCTATAACAAGTCTATCTGGCAGTTCATCTGATCAAGAGAGTCCAGAGACTGAACAGTTTGAGAAACATGATTCTTTGGACACACTAATGGAGAAAATATTCCTCACTGGAGTTCTTGATGAGTTGAAAATATGCTTTAAATACAACCCATCAGTATGTGTTTTACATTTTTTTCTCAAACTTTTTCCTCAAGGGATGGAGCATATGAAATATGTATCATCTTTTCACATTTGCTTTGTAGCAAGATCAGAAATTAACAAATATACTGCTAGCAGAGGAGGGTAATCTGTTTGAATTTCGAGCGACCGGTGGCCAAGTAGGCTTTGTGTATCCCCTTTTTCTTTTCGCTAAAAGTTGTCTGTTTTTCTTCACCTAATTTAAGGATTTATTGTGGTCCTTTGGAAACAGGTTGAACTTTCTATAAGAGGAAATGATATGTTCATTGGCACTATCCTGAAATCACTGGAAATAGAGGATCTGGTGTGCTGCAAGGGAATGTCTCAATCATGTTACTTGGCCAGATCATTTATCGGGAATGCTGATGCAGCTTTGGGATACTATGATGCTGAAGAAACTCAGGGTTTTGACAGTAGTTTAAATCAAGACGATGAAGATAGGTTTTATGAAGCACCTGAAGATCTCAATGATTCTGATGATAGTCTATCTGGAAATATGAGGTCTCAGAGCTCCCTTCTATCAGAAAAATCACTTTTACAGCCTCCTAGTTTTTTCCGTATTGATGGTCTTCTGCCTAGTGGTGCTGCACAAAATGGTAATACGATGGAAGCAACCAACACATTGGATAGTTTTGTGAAAGCTCAAATAGTAATAATTGATCACAACTCAATTTTGTTTAGGAACATTGATAAGCAGGTATAATGTACATTCGACTTTGATCTTAAGACTGTATAGTGACTAACTTGTTCGTTTATGGTTGTTGCAGGTTTCTGTGACTCTTGCTACCTTGACATTCTTCTGTCGGAGGCCAACTATACTTGCCATTCTCAAATTTGTAGATGCTATTAACATTCAAGATGAAAGCGATGAATCTTTCACTAAGAATTCTTCTGCAGTAATCACTCAAAATGATACATCAATAGAAGATGTTTTGCATACTCAACAAGCTCCTGTTGCCTTCGACGAGCCTGTAGTCAAAGGTTTGTTAGGAAAGGGGAAATCTAGAATCATGTTCTACTTAATGTTAAATATGACCCGCGCTCAGATATTGTTGATGAATGAAAATGACACCAAGCTAGCAACTCTATCACAAGATAATCTGCTTACAGATATTAAGGTTTGCTTTATCTTTTTGCCACTTTTCTCTTTCTCTACACCTTTATAAAGTTCCTTGAAATGGAAGAGCTGTTCCTTGTTGACCTGCAATCTAAATCTTGTAGTCTAATTTTTGTTTTATGATGTTTCTGATTTCCACCTAAGGTGTTTCCGTCTTCCTTTAGCATAAAGGCTTCCCTTGGAAACTTGAGAATCAGTGATGACAGTCTACTCAATGACCATATGTATTTCTGGGTTTGTGATATGAGAAATCCTGGTGGTAGCTCATTTGTGGAGGTAATTTCAGTGTTATGATAATCGTTATCCATCTGAAAAACGTAGAAATCAAAACTACTCAGAATGAAGCATACATATTTTATTTAAGATTTTGACCTTGCGTTGGTCACGCAGCACGGTGTTGCAAACTGTTAGTAATTGTGTTGGTTTGATGTCCCATTTCCTGGTTTACTTTGACTACATGAATATACTGTTCTTTTTTGAAAAGGTCCATGCAATATGAACATGAATATACTATTCTGAACATTTAATGGAGATTTTCCCTCCAACTTTCTTTCTTTCACGGAGTCACGATCACATGATTAATGAAATGGTTTCACTTTTAAAAAAGAAATTGCGTGGTTGATCAGCTACTTAGTCAGCTTATCAATGTGGACTCCAAGTTTGATGTTTTACATAATATATTTCAAACATATGCTCTTGTTGTAGGAAACTATTTATAATATTAGGTGAAAAAATGTCTTAGCAGCAATGAGTATGTTATGATTGATGTGTGGTAAACTTATTAAAATGAACATGCAGACAAATACATATATTTTTTTGAAAGAGGTAACTTTGTATTAATGATAAAGTTAAAGTGAACGCCAGGAGGCCTTTGATCCTTGCAGTAGGTCATCAGTGTCGATTTAACGCACATCCCCTAATCATGTGGTGGGCGATTAATATAAAAAAGCACCTTGCATTCCTCTTTTTAATATAAAAAAGTACATTTAAAAAAAAATTAAATGATGAATTATGGACTGAATCTTCTCTTAATTACTTCTCTTCTTTCTGAGAATTTTTCTTCATTTTTATCTCTTCTTAAGGACTTTTCTTCTTTTTTCATCACCACTTTTTGGAACACACAACATGATTCTGGAAGATGTGTCTATAAACTAGAACTTTTAGGTGGGGACCCAATTCCATGCATCCATTGAGCTGATTTTAATGATGTCAGAACTAGAGATCAAGTAGAACCTAAGCACCTACATTATAGGCAATCAAATGTAGCTATAATTTGAAATGGGGGTTCCATAATAATAGCAAGAGAATGTGCTTTAGTAATAATATACTATACTGGAGAAGAGAGGAGATTCATGTTATTTGTATCTGTAGCTTACTTCAATTAGAAGATGGAGCTGACATAACCCTGATGGTGGAGTAGGCCCATTATAAATCGAAGCAAACTCTAAGACATCAACCAAAAGACTTTGATATAGCCTGTAACAACACAGTAGCATGATGGACAAATATTTATCCATTATTCGAAATTTTATCTTGCTAATTTGTTCTCATGATTCAGTTTATCTTTACTGTGGAGAAACTTCTTCACTCCAATCCTTGGGTTTAACGACACATATTTATCCATTATCGCAGTTAGACTTTAGTTCATTTAGTGTTGGGGATGAAGATTATGCAGGCTATGAATACAGCCTTCTTGGGGGTCTCTCTGAAGTGCGGATTGTGTATCTGAACCGGTTTGTCCAAGAGGTAACTTTGTTAAAATGTTTTTCTTTCCTATTGCTAGTTGCGCAGTATACCAACTTATTAGGCTGGGGATTGATTGCAGGTTGTGGGTTACTTCATGGGCCTCGTACCCAATAATTCTAGGGATGTTGTTAGACTGAGAGATCAGGCAACGAACTCCGAGAAATGGTTCACAACTAGTGAAATTGAAGGATCACCAGCTATGAAACTGGATCTTTCACTTAGGAAACCTATAATATTAATGCCACGGAGCACAGACAGCCATGAGTATGTATACTGACCAAAAATCCCTCCCCCCTATTGGAGTCTTTTTTTGTAAGAGAACACATTTACAAATCGTGTTGCTTATATTGCAGGTACTTGAAACTTGATGTCGTTCACATAACTGTCCAAAACGCTTTCAGATGGTATGGGGGTAACAAAGAAGAAATAAATGCTGTACACGTGGAAATGCTTTCTATAATGGTGCGGAAGCTGTAGCTAGTTATCTGACATTTTCTTTTGATTTTCTTTGTTATTGATAAATATTTGGGCAGTGCAGGTTGAAGACATCAATCTCAATGTGGGTACTGGAGACGAACTGGGTGAAAGCATAATTCAAGATGTGAAAGGAGTTTCAATTATTATCCATAGATCTCTCAGAGATCTGTCTCATCAAATTCCCAATATAGAAGTACAAATTAAGGTAGCTGATATCTCATTATCTTTGGTACATGTTGGATATTGTCTTTATTTCCTATGGTCTGAATGTCAGATTGGAAGGCATTTTTTTTCATACTGATGTCATTTTCTCTTAAGCATCATCATTAAATTTTGCATGTACTGGAATTCTGTCTTCATACAATGTCATGTACTATTACATCCTCAGATAGTGGAACTGAATGCAGCTCTGTCTAATAAAGAATACCAGATAATCACCGAATGTGCTCTTTCAAATATTTCGGAGACTCCAAAAATAGTGCCTCCATTGATCCAAGATTCTGGGACACCTTCTGTTGTTACAGAGGATCCACCATTTTCTCAAGATTTCGAAGCTACCAATTCTGAAAATCAGAATAGTGCTTCATGGATCACTATGAAGGTTTGCATTGACATAGATTTGGTTGAGTTGCGCCTACATTATGGCATAGCAAGTGATGCTTCTCTAGCAACTGTGCAGGTATGGAAGTTGCTAGTCCCATTTATATTTGTTTGTTGGGTATCATTAGTTAGTGTTGCCAGTAATATATGGAATTAAGTGTAGTCTCCTGCTTATTTGTGATGATCCGTCCTTGATGGATTAGATATAGATATATACAGAGTATAATGGCCAATTTTCTTGGATAAGATTATAGACAATTATTTAAAAAGTAGTTTCTACTACCAACATTCCTAAATTCAAAGTGGTGCTTGATAAACGTCCATAAAGTGTTCTACCTTACCTCATCCCCTATATTCTCTTCCCTTCTCCTCCCTACCCAATCCAAACCAATTGTTAGGCATCTTATAACATAACATGTGATTTATATTGCATGTCATACATTTATTACCTCAATGATATGCCAGTAAAAATAACCCTGTCTGGCTGAAATATGATCATTGCTTGTGACAAATGTGTTCTCTGGTTAGTTTTAGATTTTAATGATTATTTACTTCAAGTGCATAGTTGTGCTTACAGGATAGAAGTTATTGAGAAGAGGGAAGCTGTCATACTGCTCTTATGATATATACTCTGTTTTATATGTTGAAGCATGGAAAATTGCGTAACTTATTGGATATTTATTCAGGTAAGTGGTGGTTGGTTTCTGTACAAGACCAATACCATAGGAGATGGATTTCTATCGGCTTCTCTTAAAGGTTTCACCGTGATTGATGATCGTGAGGGGACTGAGCAAGCACTTAGGTTGGCAATACGAAAACCTGAGAGCATTGGATACAGTTCTTCAGATTATGAAACTGATAATAAAAACCATCCAGTGGACGCAGCTCACATTCAAGAAAATGAAGGGACAAAACCAGTTCCTACAATGCTTATTCTTGATGCAAAATTTAGTCAATATTCTACATTTGTCTCTTTGTGCGTGCAAAGGCCACAGTTGCTTGTTGCACTTGATTTCCTGCTGGCTGTTGTTGAGTTTTTTGTTCCAACCGTCCGTAGTCTGCTTTCAAATGAAGAAGGGGAGAATGATGTTGATTTTCTGGACGCAATCATTCTGGAACAATCAATTTATTGTCAACCCTCTTCCGAATTATTTCTCTCCCCTAGGAGGCCTCTAGTTGCTGACGATGAGAGTTTTGACACTTTTGTTTATGATGGCAGAGGTGGAACTCTGTATTTACAAAATGAATGGGGTTCCATCCTTTCATCTCCAAGCTCTGAGGCTGTCATTTATGTTGGAAATGGAAAGAGATTGCAGTTTAAGAACGTTACCATTAAGGTCCATTTATATGCATGTTTTTGCTTCTGCTTAACTTACTTGTTTCTTGAACTTATCTTTTGGTTCTTACTGTAGAATGGTCAATATCTGGACTCCTGTATTTTGTTGGGAGCCAACAGTAGTTATTCAGCTTTAAAGGATGATAAAGTCTATTTCGAGAGTGTTCAATATCCTCAATCAAATTCTTCAGCGGAAGCTTCTGGAAGTGAACCATGTAAAAATCCCTCTACAGGGAGATCTACAGAATTTGTCTTTGAGCTGCAGGTGATGAATTATTTGGTTTTCAAAATCTATATTGTAGGAAAGATCTGACATCAATAGCCATGTCATAAGAGAAGCCTCACAATACTATTATTTGGACATATTTCTCCTCCTTGCCAATGCATCAGTTGAGTTGTCAAGCTCATTTTATATTTGCATGTCTATTGTCTTTTTGTTGTTTTGTGTAACAGTTGTTTGATAATGATGGATGTTCAGCTAAAAAAAGGAGAACTATTCCATGCCTTGATTTGTCCAAAGAGTATGATGGGTTTGGTGGAGCAATTGTTTTGTATTGCAATTGATTTTTGGAAAGTATCATTGAGGACTTTATTTTTTCAGTTCTTTTGATTATAGCTCTTTTCCATTTTATTGTGTTTGGGTTTCAACACCTCTTTGATGATGGGTGCATTGCTTTTGTACCGTTGGGCTATTCTTTTTTATTTTATTCATGCACTTTTTACCTCCCAAAAAAATGGGTGTACGGTTTTACCACTAAAAAGATTCACACTTTCCTTGTATGTCCATATATATTTACTTTCTCCTTAATTTTTAAATATTTTTTACTGAACTTTTTAGAATGACCACTCATCATATCTTGATTCAGATCCAAATGTGATAAACTTTGCTTATCCTGCTCTGTGTATGAATTTAAATGTTTTTGCAAGCTATTCTTAGGTTTCATCTTAATGTATGTATTAGTGTCGAAACATCTTATGGATATTAGACTTCCTTCCATGTATTAGCTCTTATTGTTCATTTGCTTTGCAGGCAATTGGTCCCGAGCTAACCTTTTATGCTACATCAAAAGAAGTTGGAACGACTAGCTTATCTAACAAACTTTTACATGCCCAGTTGGATGCATTCAGCAGGTCACTATTTTTTCTTTTCATCTGCTTACGTGTTAAAAAGGCGTCATTAATCATAACGACAAAAAACTTATGTTCAGAAACATCAAAAACAAAGCAAATCCATCAAAGTCACAAACACGACAACACCTCCACACCCTACATGAAAACTAATCCAGTTCAACACAAAACAAACAACACACACAAATTAATCGAAACAAATCAAAGCAAACATCCAAAACAAACCAACAACAAAGTGATATAGATAGAGACTAGGGTTCTGAAAGGCCAACCACATGATGACACGTGTCTAATGAATTAATAATGGTATGATGTTTAGCTTTTAGTTTAATAGGATAGTATTTATCATTTTAGTTTATAGGAATGGAGAACCACTTCTTATTTTAGTGCTGTGTTTTTCATAATATTGATCCATGTCTCGCAATATCCTTTAATAGATCTTGGCATAATCCATTCAGTTCCCTTTGGATTCCATAGAAGATCCCAAATAGTTTTCACAAAAGGGCAATGTAACAATATGTGTGCCGCAGTTTCCTCTGCCTTATAACACAACTGACATCTGCTAACCATAATCATCTATTTTGCTTGCAATGATTGTCCTTAAGAACACCCCTTGAAAAGAAGATGTTTCAAAGAAAGCCAAATCTTTGATGGGAACCATGGATCCATATTCTATCCCAAGGAAACTCAAAATTCCTCTCATTGTACAAAGTAGAATAACACTGTTCAACACTCTAGCTATCCATATTCCTCCATTGGAGAATATCTCGAGAATGTTCATCCACCCTGATCTAAGATATCCTCCCCGGAGCCTTATCAAAGTCTCAAATTCCTTCGGATTTAGGCGATGGGCAAAGCGGATGTTAGCATCACATGCACTATCTTTTTATTTTTCATGTTTCATTGTGTTTAATACAATTGAAAATGATGTTGGTTTGGATGAGTATTGGCAGCAAGGTTATCTCAATTTATAAGTAAAATTATATATTTCTGTTTCAATTTTAACTAAATGAAATTGATTTTATTTGCTAGCTCTCTATTAAACAAAATCAATCATCTTAGTTCTATCTAGTTACATTGTGGTTCACATTCAATTGTTTTAAGTTAATTTAATAACATTTTCTTTTTTCTTGAAAATGGTAATTTAATAATATTTTATAATATTTTATAATTTGCCAATTCCCCTTCCATTCCTCCGGAGAAGCTATAAAGATAATAACAGGAAATGGAAAATGAAGTCTTGCATCTTACTTCCTCCTCCCCTGTTCATTTGGGTGTAGTAGTCATTATGGGTTTCTGTAGCAGTGTATAAGGCCTTAGATCCCCCCCTTTTTTTAAAACAAGGTCAACTTTCATAGATAAAAAAGAGCGCAAGAAGCGTTCAATGGTTACACCTCTTTTTATTTTGGGTAGTGTGCTCGGCTTCATTATTTTATTTTAACACGGGCATATTGTGCCTTTCCAAAAAGAAAAGAAAAAGTCTTCACATGTTTTATTTCAGTGCTGAAGCAAATATTTTTGAGTTAGTAATTTTCTTGCTTCAAATTTATTATTTGCTCTTCACTGAAGTATTTTTATTTTGGTGAGCCACATGTGCATGCATCCAAATATTTGCAAGCTAAATATAAATGGTTCTTACATGATTTAGTTGCTGATATAGGGTTGTCATGAAGGGAGAGACAATGGAAATGAACACAAATATACTTGGCTTAACCATGGAAAGCAGTGGTATCAGAATATTGGAACCATTTGATGCCTCCATGAAGTTTTCAAACATCTCTGGAAAGATGAACATACACTTTTCTGTTTCGAATATCTTCATGAATTTTTCATTCAGCATCTTGAGACTCTTTATAGCAGTGGAGGATGACATTTTGGCATTTTTGAGGACCACATCAAGAAAAATGACTATTCTTAGCTCTGAGTTCGACAAAGTAGGGACAATCAAAAGTAAGTGGTTTGTTCCTCAATTTGTTTACAAATCATGTGCATGTAAATATTGCATAAATGATCAAATATGGAAACATGTCGTATAGTTCTTGGGATTCATTGATGCTATGTAGCTGTGTTTGCAGATCCTAACACTGATCAAATATTTACATTTTGGAGACCGCGTGCACCTCCTGGTTTTGCTGTCTTAGGCGATTACCTCACACCGCTGTCAGTAATTTTCTTATACCATGTGGTACTTTGTTTGTTTGACTTGATCATCAGTATAGTCTTTAACATGTTAGTTGCATGACAGCAACAAACCACCTTCAAAAGGAGTCATTGCAGTGAACACCAGCTTAGTTAGAGTCAAGAGGCCTGTATCTTTCAACCAAGTTTGGCCTCCCATTGATGCTGCTGCTGATCCTCAATTTGATATGCAGAACTGTTCCATCTGGTTCCCAGTAGCACCCAAAGGTTATGTTGCTCTAGGCTGTGTGGTCTCTACTGGAATGGCACAACCTCCGTTATCTTCTTCCTTCTGTATCATGGCTTCTTTAGTTGCTCCATGCACCCTGAGGGATTGTATTACAATCAAAGCAAACAACTCGTATGTCCAATTCTTTAACTAAACCTTTTTTTATACAAGATATCTTTGTATAATCATCTAGTGTGTGTTGTCACCCAAAACAAAAAGAAAATAAGATACTATTGCATCCAGAAAGTAATGCTCAGCTTGCTCATTGAAATAACTGCAGACACAAATACCCCATTTCCAAGGGATTATAATTTTTATTTTTAGGAATGGAGTTCTGAAGATTCCTATGCTCACACTATGTTGGTAATAATGTGATACAAGATAATAGTTAGTGTCTCGAAGGGTCTATCACATGAGAAAACATGGCTAGAAAATTAGAAGAATTAGATTAGGATAATTAACTTTATTATTAGTAGATAATAATTTTAAAAGATTGTTCAACTCAGTGGTAGTGCAAGGTTTATGGCCACAAAGTCATGAATTTTCGAGCCGTCATGAGCATTTAAAAAAAATACAGATAATTATTTTTTAGGGTTGAACCCTAACATAATGTTGTAATCAAAAGTACCTAATTTCCTGAAGGATTAATAGGATTATGGTTATTTTTCTTAGAAATTAAGTTCCGAAGGTTCTTAATTTCTTATGCAAATTATGCTGGTAATAATGTCTTCATTGTGCACTAACTTGATCGCTCTTTTGTCCTTCATTTCATACAGATTTGTGTTCTGATTAAATAACCAATATGAGTTCCTTTTTAGTTCAAATTTGCTTTCTGATTTGCAGATACACCTTGCTTACGGCATTTTGGCGTGTGGATAATTCCCTTGGCACATTCTTGCCAGCAGACCCATCAACATTGGGCTTAATTGGTAGAGCAAGTGAATTGCGACACATGTATTTTTTTCCATCGTCTAGAGTAGCCAAAAGATCCGAGAGTGAAGCATATAATTCTGGTCATATTCCTCCTGTCCAGTCAGAAGGTCCATCAAATGTGAATTCTGGACAACGCTTTGAGGTTGTTGCGAGTTTCCGTTTAATATGGTGGAATCAAAACTCAAACTCGGGGAAAAAATTATCCATATGGCGTCCTATGGTTCCTCCTGGAATGGTCTATTTTGGAGATATTGCTGTACAAGGGTATGTAATTGCTCTTCTGGATATCTTTACGTGCCTTTTGGACTAGTAAATAAGAATTTTGATCTATGGTTGAAATACAGGTATGAGCCTCCAAATTCTTGCATTGTTCTCCATGATACTGAAGGTGATGAGCTCTTAAAGCCTCCCCTAGATTTTCAACTTGTTGGACAGATAAAGAAAAGAAGACGTACAGAAAGTATTTCATTTTGGTTGCCCCAAGCTCCTCCAGGTTTTGTTTCTTTGGGATGTATTGCAAGTAAGGGTATGCCAGAGCAATCTGACTTGAGCTTACTAAGATGTGTGCGAAGCGACATGGTTACGGGAGACCAGTTTCAAGAGGAAAGCATATGGGATACATCAGATAAGAAGTCCAGAGGTGAATCTTTTAGCATATGGACTATTGACAACGAGTTTGGGACCTTTATAGTTCGTACTGGTTTCAAGAAACCTCACAAAAGATTTGCTCTAAAGCTTGCTGATCCAGACATGGCAACTAGTTCAGATGATATTGTGATTGATGCAGAAATAGGAACATTTTCAGCAGCACTTTTTGATGACTATGGTGGCCTGGTATACAATTCCCTCTATAGTTTTGTTATTAATGCTATTCTAATCTATTATTCTATGTTTCCTTGGTCCCATTTTGTAGCAATTACTTAAATGAGAGTCCTAATTTATAAGATCCTTAGCCATTGAATCATGTTTTATAATTCTATTTTTTGTGACCCGAGTTTATTCTGGGGTGGCTAGATGACCCACAGTCATGACCATTCTTTAATTCAGAGCATTCTTAGTGGGAATCGAACTTGAGACCTTTGGTCTCTTAGGTAAGACCCTTGCCACTTGAGCTACTCTGGTGGGTTTTATAATTCTTAAGCTACCCTTATCTACTTTTTACCCTTTCCAATTAAATAATATATTTTCTTTCATTACCTCATAACCAATTAATCATGCTTAGACAGAAAATAGATCACACATTTTTGAATTCAACATTTTCAACATTCCTTAAAACACACCTAAATTTTTAAGACTTCCATCAAATGGGACAGAGGGAGTAGCAGTTAATATGTAAGATGATAGGTCTTTTTTTTTTTTATAATAAGATGATAGGTCTTTTTTTTTTATAAGATGATAGGTCTTCATGACCTGGTTTGCAACTTTGTAATGAGGGCGGTGTACTATAGAGCTTATGCCCACAATGTTGAAATTTTGGTTTGAGGACTGTCATATGGAATGAAATTTCTAAATTATAGAAGTAGAAGTTAATTAAATTAAGAGAAATGATATATACAGCACCTTTATACAGCACTTACCTGATTTGGCAAGAAAGATAAAATATATCTTGAAAAAAATACAAGAGAGAGAAAAATATTTTATCTTTCTTGCCAAATCAGGTAGGTGCTGTATAAGGGTGCTGTATATATCATTTCTCTTAAATTAATGAGAATTCAGATTAGATTCAGATTTTCATACATATATTTCCATGCAGACTATTGTACTTAAATTTGGGAATAAAATATTTTGTTGCCTTATATAGATATCAATTGATTCAAGCTAAATTGTTCTTTTCAATTTTGCAGATGGTTCCCTTGTTTAACATATCTTTAAGTGACATTGGATTCAATTTGCATGGAAGATCTGGCTCCTTGACTTCCTTCATAAGTTTCTCATTGGCTGCAAGATCATATAACGATAAGTATGAAGTTTGGGAGCCACTTATTGAACCTGTTGATGGATTCCTAAGGTAATATATGTTCTTTTAAATATGTTTACTGAAATATAATGATGGTTGCATATTTTCAAAGAAGATATATATATATAGCATATATAATAAATAAATGAAACCTAATTGGATTTTAGATATATGTGTGTTTCAAGAATGTGTTAAAGATATGGCCACCAAAATAGGGTCCATGTTACATCACAATGTAATTAGTTTCTGTCTGGACACATTATTTCCAGGTATCTTTATGACCAAAAATTTCATATACATTTTATATATCTTTCTTCACTTTTTTATCATAGAGGTTCAATATAATTAAGAGGAAGCATATGTTAACTGTTTGTTGTCAAAAGCATGTCTTTTGTGCCACTTTATATTGCTGGTTAAAATTCATCAAGGTGTTTGAAATATGTGTTTGGCATAATTCTAGCTTCCTAGTGCTTATTTTCTCTTGTAACGTAAGCACGTGCTACAAAATAGGTGCTGTATTTGGTTTCAGTTGTCTCTTTTCAGGTGAACATAACTGCTTATCTTATTCCGTCTATTGTTGCATCTGAAATAGGAACCTGCAAACCCGTTTCCGCTTTTCACTGTTGTCCGAAGTTAGTGCTTATGTTTGTAGACTAAACTGTAGACCACCATGTCTTATTTCTTCATCGTTACAGGTACATGTACAATCAGAATGCCCCTGGAACTCCTTCTCAGCTACGTCTTACATGTCCGAAGGATTTGAATGTGAATGTTTCAGTTTCTAACTGTAACATGTTTTTTCAAGCTTATGCAAGTTGGAGCAATCTTGCACAAGTCCATGATGCTCTCAAGGATAGAGTAAACTCTGTTGTCTTCATTGAATTTTCTGTCATTGGGTTATTTTTCTTATGGAATTCATGTTTGATGGCTTTAGCTTATAATCAATTTGCCTTTGTTGAACAGGAGACATCTTCTCCAACTTATCCTGGCAGATCTTTTCTTGATGTGCATCACAAGCATGATTATTATCTTATTCCACAAAACAATCTTGGCCAAGATATTTTCATTCGAGCCACTGAGATCAGAGGGATTTCCAATGTTGTTAAGATGCCATCGGGAGATATGAAACCTATAAAAGTTCCAGTTTGGAAAAATATGTTGGATTCACACCTGAAAGGGAACCTCTGCAAGAAATCTAGAACAGTGGTTGCAATTATAATATCAGAAGCTGAGGTATGATTCTATTTGCCATGTATAGTTTTTTGTTTTCTTTTTTGAGATGGCAGCAAATAGGAAGTCACTTCCATTTAAATGTTCAAGGTCTTCAAGCAGGAATTTCTTTATCAATTTCATTTGTTTTTTTTTTAAATTAGATTTCTTTTTTGTTTGTATTTGTTATTATTAATTTGAATTAGGTGGATACTCTAGAAACAACTTTAAAATACTAAACTTTGATTCTCTTGGGAATGGATGGGCATCAAAATGAGGTTGTGATACGATCCTTAATTTATTTTTTACATAGAAGCTGGCATGAATTACAATCAAAAGAACAGTTCTTTCTAGACACTAATGTGTTCCTTGATATCTATTGGAGCCTACACATCCTAAGTCAACGCATAATCCTCGGTTCCCTTTTGAACTTCTACCATAATTCTTTCAGGTTAGAGGGTCCATTGAGGTAACAGAGAAGCTGTTTTTTTACAAGGTCAATTTTATTGAAAAGAAAACGCAAGAGACGTATTGAACACTAAAAAGAAGAGGGTGGAGGGGATAAGGAAAAAATAAAAATCGAAGAACAAAAGGATTAAAAGGTCAATTTAAAAGAAAACACAAGAAGCGTTTTGAACATTACAAAGAAGAGGGTGGAGGGATGAAGAAAAAATAAAAATCAAAGAACAAAAGGAAATGTTAGATGCCATTAAAATCAATAATTCTCATCCGTATAGGTCACAGGTTCGAGTCCATCTGGAAGCGCTTTGAGTTGAAGCGGGGGCCATGGCTTTAGGGTGTCATCCTAGTTCTCCTTAATTAAAAAAATAAAAATAAATAATTCTCATCCGGACAAAACACTATTTTCCTAAAAAATCCATTTGTCCCAGAAGTCCGCCACTTTAAGCGTCATGTCCCGCTGAAAATTAAGAATATTCTGCAGAAGAGCCCACATGCCCCTGGCAAGGTAGGGGCATAGGTCACAGTGGAGGAGGATGCGGTCAATGCTTTCTTCGCTCTTCATGCAAAGACAACATCTACTAGACAGACAACATCTACTAGCCAGATGTATCCCCTTTCTTTTTATTTTAACAGTTGTCAGAACTCCCCCTTTCTTTTTATTTTAACAGGCAAGGAAAGAGATCTTGTAAGGAATTGTAGCTTTCCACAACCTTGGTAACAGAAGCTATTATAGTTCTAAGAAACTGTATCTCTTAACTTCTTGATTTTAACTTCGTGTTTATCCTTTGTCACTGATTATTTAGATTAGGTGTCGAGATTATTCATGCAATTAGTTAATGTGCTTTGTAACTTCTTTGTTCGTTTTTTTTGTGAAAAAGATAATTTCTTTGTTTGATATGAAAAGGAAGACGATTCTTGGTGCTGAACGTGATTAGATATTCCTTGTAGGAAATGCATATATAACCTAGCCTTTACCACAGTAAGAAAAGAAAAAAGAAAGAATGTTAAACACCCCAAGATTGTGAATCTCTGCAAAAATTGTCCACACATTAGTTGCTTTGATGGAGGAAAGAGGAAACCCTCTGTATTAATTTATCATTAAATGTTCACAAATTTAATGATATAAAAAATAAAAGAAAGAAAGAAGATGGCTGAGCCTGTCATCTGTAGTGGAACTGTAACTTCTTTTTCTAAATAGGCAGAATTGACAGGATGAGCTATACCAGTAGGGAGATCATATTGCTCTTTGGAATGATTCCCAGCTAAGTTGTGGATAATTGATCAGGCAATAAGTAAAATTATCACATATCCAACACCAAATGACGTTAACTAGGTCTATTTGAATATATGATCCAAGAACTTGATCATAAGGTTAAATTAATCTCTTTAGACACCTTGACAAACAGATTGTTATTATTTTCCTTCACAATCAGTTAAATGCTCTTTCTCACAGATCCCAAGGATAGGTGGTTTCTCATCACATCTCTACACTGTAGCAGTTCGTGTTAGTCCTGAACAAGTCATTGCAGGAGAGTTTCTACGGAATCCTCAAAGTGCACGCACATGTGGAATACGTGCAGCTCATAATTCTAATTCAGATTATGAAATGGTGAAATGGAATGAAATGCTTTTCTTCAGAGTTGATACATTGGTATGCCGTACGACTCAATATGGTTTCTGTTCATTTTACCCCATTGTAGTCAAATCAGTGAGAGTTTAGAAGTATCTATGCATGCATAAACATGTGGTGTGTGCAACTCATGTTAGACATATGACTTGTATAAATACAATAGGGAGATTTCTATATATGTAAGACAAGATGAAAAGATGAAGCTTAACATGTGAAATCTGTGCAACTGCTTCCAAAATATAACGAAGGTTTTTGCTGAAAACTTCAAATTTTATGATTCATGGTAAAATTAGCAATCTGACTATGGCTCTGCATTACCATTCCATAAATCATATCTTTCATTACCAGCTAAATGTATTTGTCTCCAGCTTCCTTATTCTGTTCACATGCATTATTTACCATCTTTAAGGGCAATATGCAATATAAATCTAACTTACCAGTCCTTTTTGTTTGATTGTCAAGGAGGGATACATGGTGGAACTGGTAGTTACTGACACGGCAAAAGGTACCTTGATTTCCAACTGGTAAAATCTTTTCAGTTGTAACATTATTAGATGTTTGACTTTAACAGCTCCCGCTTAGTGCCAAATTCTCCATACTGTATATGTGGAAAATGGAAAACTACAAATGGCTATCACGCCATATTTTTCTTTCTTATAATTTTAATATTAAGATATTCATTAATTTGAAAACCAGTAGCATGTGATCTTTGCACAGTCTTTCTAATAGTTTAGTGGGATCCAAACAATCTGCCTTTCTGCTTTTGTGGTACTCTAGCATGTGGAAATTGTATACAGTTATTAATGAAAAGCTTGCAGTATTTTGATGTTGATCTTCATTTTGAAGCAGAATTTTTCAGGTTTATTTTTCCTTTTTTTTAACTCATTCTGATTTGAGTGGTCTACATTTATTTTCATGAGTTACTCTTCCCTAATTGATTTGTGTTGTGCTACAGGTGATCCAGTTGGATACTTCTCAGCTTCCCTGAAACATATGGCTGAAACATTTTTGGGTGAACTGACTTGGTTAGAACTATCTCCAGTTGAATCAGCGGTGCGTGCCATTTTCTGATTTAATAGGAATTCCTTGTGTTCCTTATAGCTTATCTTTCATGTTAAACCTCAGGATCGCATTATAGTAATATCTGTTCACTTTTGTTCAGCAAAACGGTCAAGTTGAAAATCCCCAGAATTCATATACTAGAATAAGTTGTGCTGTTCTCTTGTCACCAGCACATGAAATGGAAATCAGAGAGTATTCAGCTCATCTAGATAATAAATCGGGATACATTCAGATTAGTCCTTCTAAGGAAGGGCCTTGGACTACTGTGAGGCTAAACTATGCTGCACCAGCTGCTTGCTGGCGTCTGGGCAATAATGTTGTTGCCAGTGAAGTCAATGTAAAGGATGGAAACAGATATGTGAGCATAAGGTCTTTGGTCTCAGTGCGCAATAACACGGATTTCACATTAGATTTATGCCTCAAGCACAGAGCTTTGGATGATGGATCCGAGGAACTGGATACCACCATTGATTTGCAAGAGAGAAACATTACTGGAAGGTTTGAGACAGATGTATTATTTGAAACTGAAAAATATGATCCTTCTATTGGATGGGTTGATTGTAATGTTCAACCTAACATAGATCACACAGCAGTTGGAGGCTTTCATCAGGTATGTTGTATAGAAAGTTTAAAGTTGCCTTTATCAGTCAATTAATTGAGCAGTCACTTCATCTACACTCACTGGTTTTTCTGCTCCTAATTTTTTCCAACTTCTGCAGGGAATGTCCAGGTTTGAGTTGCCATCAGGCTGGGATTGGGTAGATGATTGGCATTTGGATAAGACAACCATTGCTGTAGATGATGGATGGGTTTATGCTCCAGATTTTGACAGTCTCAAATGGCCTGAGACCTTCAGCTCTAAAGATTCTAAGAACTTTGCAAGGCAAAGGAAATGGATCAGGAACAGAAAATGGACATCAGTAGGCACAAGGCAAGATACATTTGTAGGGCCATTAAAGCCAGGGGAAAGTCTTCCTCTTCCTCTATCATCTTTGACTCAGAATGAAATGTATATTCTACAATTGAGACCATCAAATCTGGATTCTATGGAATTTTCATGGAGTAATTTAGCAGATCGCCCCAAGAACTCAGATGAATGTAATGAAAATAAAGAAAATTCTGAGATTTGTCTCTCAAATCTCGTGGAGACTGACGAACTCTTGTTTTGTTCCCAAATTGGGGAAACCTCATCAAACACTTCACGTGGAATATGGTTTTGTCTAAGTATACAGGCAACAGAGATTGCAAAGGACATTCATTCTGATCCTATTCAAGATTGGAGTCTGATTGTGAAATCTCCACTATCCATCACAAATTATCTTCCTTTGTCAGCAGAATATTCTGTACTCGAGATGCAATCAAGTGGTCATTTTGTTGCCTGTACAAGGGGTGTATTCCCTTCTGGGAAAACTGTGAAGATTCACACTGCTGATATAAGAAAGCCTTTGTACTTCTCCCTGCTGCCACAAAGAGGATGGCTTCCAATACATGTGTGGTTCCCTACTCTGGCACTTATATATTTTGCTTGGTTTATTCACACTATTCCTCCCTGGGAAAAATTCTAGTAAGTTAATTTCTTTTGTAATTTATTGTCTGTAGGATGCTGTTCTGCTATCACATCCAAGGAGAGAACCATCTAAATCAATAAATTTAAGGAGTTCAATTTCAGGGAGGTATGGAGGTTTAATAAGACCTATTTTTAAGCTGTCTTAAACTATTTAAATTCCATCTATAAACTATCTATTTATTAATGCAGGGTGGTTCAGATTATATTGGAACAGAACAATAACAAAGAGAGACCTCCACTCGCAAAGATCATTAGAGTATATACACCTTATTGGATAACAGTTGCACGGTGTCCATTGCTGACATTTAGGCTGTTGGAATTGGCAACAAAGAGAGAAGCTCGTAAATCTACTTTTGCTTTCAAGTCAAGAAAGAAAAATGAGGTTCTTGTGGAGGAGATAACTGATGAGGAATTGTATCTTGGTTGTTCAATTGCGTCTGCATTAAATTTCAAATCCTTAGGTCTGTCTGTGTCCATTAGTCCATCTGGAGGTGACAGTTTTGGACCCATTAAAGATCTTTCTCCACTTGGTGACATGGTAGGTATTCCGAAGATTCATTTAATTACATTATCTGTAAAAAATTAAGAGCTTACATTGCATTTTTCCACTTTAGGATGGGTCTGTTGATCTTTATGCTTATGATGTTGACGGTAATTGCATCCACCTTTTTATATCTTCAAAGCCATGCCCTTATCAATCCATTCCAACAAAGGTATGGTTTCTCTTATGGGCATGTATGCCTGTTTCTGGCATCTGGTACTTACTCTGCTTCCTTACCTCTCAGGTGATTTCTGTTCGACCATTCATAACTTTTACAAATAGGCTTGGTTGTCAAATCTTTTTGAAGTTGAATAGTGAAGATGAGCCTAAAGTACTGCATGCATATGATTCCCGTGTCTCCTTTGTCCATCATCCATCAGATGGACCCAATGCACTCCAGGTAACTAGAATATTCTCAATCTTAATGATACTTTAAATCGAATTACTTTTTCAAGAACATTTACTAATGTTTAATCTTTAAATGTATTGATCCATGCATGTCATTTAGCTGTAAAACTATGCTCATTTGTTATTGGAGGATCATCCTCCTTGTTTAATTGAATTGGATGATTGTTTAACCCCACCGTTTACTCCTTCCAAACAAATAGAGAGAGAGAGAGAGAGATAAATTATTGGTGGGTTTGGGAAAAAGGGATGGGTCAACTTGAAATATCAAACTGTAACTTTTATTTTAACTGAAAAAAACAGAACCCTAGAAACCAAACAAAGAAATATCCCAAAACCGCAGCTATCAACTTGTGAATAAGAAAGAGACAAGGATTGATGATTCTGTGGGGGTGGTTTTGTTTCAACAGGGATAAAAGCGACATACTAGAAATAATTAGATTGCTAGGAACCCTCCGGCCATTGGCAGAGGCAGCGGAAGACAATCAGATAGAAAACTGGATCTCTTATACCATGTAGAATTTTTATGAGAAAGATGATTTATATTTGGATAACATGCAATTAGAAAATAGTATAAGACAACTAATTAAATGAAAGTACAACTTCCTAGATAAACATAAATTTGAGAAAATGAGCCTTTTCTTGAGAAGACAAAACAACCCCCAAACAACTTGGAGTAAATGGTTCTTGCAAATGATAAAAGTGTTCTATGGAATAAGCCAAAGTTTCTTAATCACTTAGAAAATAAAAAAGAATTCCTTCTTCCTCGTTCTTTTTTATCCTTTCGAAGAAAAATCATCTTTTCAATAAAATAAAATAAAAAGGGAGGAATGCGAAAAGCATTCTGATTACAAAGGCAGTTTAGAAAAGAAAGACCTTAGCTCGAAAATTAACAAAGAGATTATAGTCCAATGAGATCGTAGTAATTCCATCCGTTGCATATCCTCTTCTTTTTGATCCTCTTCTTTTTGATCGAGGCAAAAGTTTGAAGGAGATTCCTTCTTCCTCTCAGCTGCAGAAAATACACTTTTAGTTCTTTTATTTTTTGTTTGGAGGAATGGGAACTTGGATTTGTCTTTATCTAATGTTGGTATGTATTTCCTTTTGCTAATTTGAATTATAGATATTATTGATAAATTTTATTCTATGTATGCAATGGCACCATCTCTGTTTCCCCTGTTGTCTTCCATTAGTAACAGATTAGTTTCAATCTTTGTTAGACTCAGCTTTGCTATGTTTGTTGCTGTAATTTTGCACATATGAGGAGATTAAGCTATTAGTTTATAATATCTTGTATTTATTACACAGGTGAAACTAGAAAATACTGAGTGGTCATTTCCTACTAAAATATTCAAGGAAGATACAATTTTCTTGATGTTGAGGAAAGCTGATGGCGGTCGTACATTTTTGAGGATAGAAATCAGAGGCTATGAAGAAGGGTCACGTTTTATCATTGTATTTCGTATTGGTTCTGAAAATGGTCCAATCAGGTGATTAATATATGAATAATTTATTTTAACAGGAAGTCGCTAAGTTTTATTATGCTTTGAACACTAAAATCCTTGTGAACAGGCTTGAGAATAGAACAGTTAGCAACCTGGTAAGCATTCGCCAATCTGGTTTCGGTGATGATGCTTGGGTTCAGTTGCAACCGCTTTCAACTATCAATTTTACTTGGGAGGATCCCTATGGACAAAAGCTTATTGATGCTAAAGTTGAGAATGGCTCTATAACTACATTTTGTAGTCTTCATTTGGATAAGGCAGGAATAAGTCAAATGGAAGGAGTTTCAGGAATGCATTTTATGGTTATAGAGATAGATGATATCAAGATTGGGAGGTTCACAGATGTTAGTTTATCAGAATCTCCTTCAAACGAGATAAGCAGAATAATCTCTAGTGTAGGTAATTTGGGAAACTCTCACACCCAGAGCAAGTCTCAGGATGCAACTCCTGTGGAGTTTATAGTTGAGCTGGGAATTGTAGGGATTTCTCTCATAGACTACAAACCAAAAGAGCTCTTGTACTTATATCTTGAGCGTGTTGTCCTGTCTTATTCTACTGGCTATGATGGTGGAATGGTGAACAGGCAAGAACTCCATTTCCATTGTACTCAATTATTTATAACATTGTCTAGTTTTCTGTTTCTTTTTTGAAAAAGGTCAGTTTATCATTAAAAAGAACGCAAATTGCGTTCTAACGTTACGAAAAAGGGGAAGGAGAAACAAAAAACAAATGAGAGAAGTTTATTGCCAATAAGATCAAAATTTCTCATGCCATACATGTCCCCTTTCCGGAAGAAATGAACGTGTGCAACATGAATCATTTGAGACCTTCAAACCATAGCTTTCACTTCTTGAAGACTAGCATTCCTCTCCTTCCAAATTTCATAAATCAGGATCCAAACAAACATTGGTAGAGGTTTGAATGGAATCCTTTACCTTTGAATCTCATGGTGATTCAGTCTTTGGTTTCCTGCCATTTTTTTGGAGTTCCCTGAATTATAGTCAATCGTTAAACTTTCATCCACTCTTTGTCATAAGGGACAACTAACATCGTCGATCTTCATAAACCTTTTCAGTTGATCTCTAGTCGAAAGTCGGCCATAGAAAGCTAACGAAAGTATAAATTGGTGTCTTCGGGCAATCCTTGTTGACCAATCAATTTTCCACCTCTCAACATCATCACCACGGTATCAAATTTTTTCCCATGCTTGTGAAGTGATAAAGGAGCCCAATGCTCGACATTCCACTCTCAAACATCCTTTCTCGTGTTGTCTATAGCCATATTCCTGATCAATCCAAGCAACCCATGATCTTCTCTTGTACTACCAAACCAATGATGTCATGCCACTTTAAACCTCGAACTTGTGCGACTTTTTTTTTTTGCAAATATACCTCATTTTATCATCCATCTCCAATAGTAAGTGTCGATTAACGTGGTCTCAGTTTGAATATGATATTTGACTTTTTTTTAGTAACCTAGGCTTTGTGATTAGTTTGTTTTTTTATATTTTTGAATTAAGGAGAACTAGCATGTTTAAGAGACCAAAAGGTCATGAGTTTGATATCATCTGGAAGCGTTTTGAGTTTAAGCGGAGGGTCATGGCGGTGATTAAAGGAGAACTAGCATTACACCCCACTGCCATAACCCCCCGCTTCAACTCAAAACGCTTTCAGATGGAATCGAACCCGTAACATTTTGGTCTCTTAAACCAACTCTTACCACTGGGCTACCTTAGTGGGTTGTGATTAGTTTATTTCTAATCTGGGTTGTGTGTATTAATGCCAGGTTTAAGCTCATTCTTGGTCAGTTGCAGCTCGATAACCAGCTGCCTCTTACCCTGATGCCTGTGCTGTTGGCCCCAGAACATGCCGCTGATGTGGACCATCCAGTTTTCAAGATGACTCTTACTATTCATAATGAAAGCGCTGATGGGATCCAAGTCTATCCATACATTTATATACGGGTATGTCTTGGACATGACTGCCAGAACTTGAATTAGTTATTTAACCATGTATACACATGAACTTTCTCAGAAGATGCAAATATATGTATGAATGCCAAATAGGGTAAATATATACACAAACTAGTGCAGAAGTATTCATCCGTCTTCTTTTCGTTATTAATTTCTGTATAGAAAAACGTAACGGCTTTGATGTTATAGGAAGGTTTGCCGTTAAGTTTTTTTTTATTAAGGGACATGAGACTGATGGGAATTTTGCACCTGTTAAAGTATTGTGCGGGTATATTTCCCGTGATCATGTATATGTGTGCCCCTTTTGAGAAAGTTTGTATATATATATGCCCTTTTATACAATTATCTATATACGAAATTATATGATGCATGTTCAACTATCTTATAGGTAACAGATAGGAATTGGCGGCTTAACATCCATGAGCCAATCATTTGGGCATTGGTCGATTTCTATAACAATCTTCAGCTAGATCGTATTCCCCAAAGTTCTAATGCCAGCCAAGTTGACCCGGAGATCCGAATAGAGTAAGATTCCATGTTCTCTTAGTTTTAACCTTTGTACTTGCAATACTTATTCACTAAAATCTTGAAACACTCCAAATCATGTTTCTCAAGTCACTAAAATCTTGAAACATTGTCATTTGCTAACCTAATGTCTTGAATACAGTGAAGCAATCATTCCCTATTTTTTAAAAAGTTCAACTTTTCATTAAAAAGAAAACTCAAATGTGTTTAAGAATTACATATTGAAGGGAGAAGAAAATAAAAACAGAAAAAAGGCTAAATGTCATTAACATAAAAAAAATCTCAACCCATACTAAACCTCCTTTTCCAAAGCCTTTGATTCCTTCATCTCCAAAGTTTATTTACTTTTTGAAAAAGGTCAACTTTTATTAAAAAGAGCGCAAAATGCGTTCTTCACTTCCAAAATATTTTTTTTGAATGTTCTTTTACTTTTTTTTTTTTTTTTTGTGTAGAATATTGAGCTCTTGAGAGTGAAGATTTAGAGTAAAGAGTAATTATATTATATGACTTATGGTTTACATGAGAGATTTGTGATATATAAAAAGGACATTGAATTGTAGAATTTTGAGAGAGGGATAATATTATTCAGAAGGTGACTTGTGGTTTGCAAGGGAATGTTAGCCACCTAAGAGGAAGAGCCTTAGGCAGTTATGAGAGCGGAGAGGATGCCGACGAGGGGATGAAATGGGGATGACAGCGAGTGTCGCTGGATGTTGTTGACAGCGAGTTGACTTTGAATTGTCGGAGTGTCGCTGGATGTTGATGACAGAGAGTGACTTTGAATTGTCGGAGTGTCGTTGGATGTTGATGGCAGAGAGTGGCATTTGAATCGTCGGACTGTCTCTGGACGGAAGTGAAAAGATAATTTTTTTTGATTTTATGGACTTCAGCGAGTGGTTTGAATCATCGGAGTGTCGTTGAACAGAAGTGAGAAGTGATAAATTTTGGACAGATTATGTCGGAAAAAATCCGTATGAGACATGAAGACGAACAGATTCAGCCGAGAAATTTCTCTCTACCTTGAATGTTTATTTTGAAGGAGTTTGCCCATTTGAGGTAGTTGTCACTGTTGAATCTAAGGACAAAGGTAAGAGAATAATTCACCGAAGGAATGGTGGATGAAATAGAGATAAAAAATATTTAGAAAATATGAGATAATTGAATCATTTGAGTTCTCCTCCAATGGCTATTTCCACTATTAGAGGAGCCATCGGAAAATTGTGAACAAGTTTCTTCAAGATGGAAAAACCTACTCTGATACCATGTAGAGTTTTGAGAGAGGGATAATATTATTTCGATGTTGAGTTGTGGTTTGCATGAGTGTAATAAAAGGAGAATTGACAACAAACAACGTGTTTTGTTTAAACATGTTGAGTGCAAGCAAAATTGCATCGATTCCAAAAAAAATGGAGAGATAATTCAACAGTAATAAAAGCAAGGACTGACAACAAATAATGTGTAAGTATAAGCAAATCAATATGTTGAGTGCAAATAATTGCACAAATTCCAAAGATAGAGAGATAATTATTGAGGTGGATTTTCTGTTAGTATTGTCCTCGGCCCAATCGGCATCATTGAACACACAAATTAACTTATCGTCTTGATTTGTGAAGGCCTTTTCTGGGGAACCTTTTACGTACCTTAGGATCCTGAAAACTGCGTTCATATTATCTTTTAATGAACTGGAGCGCTCACTGTGAAGCCAATATCGGGACGAGTGTGAAATAAGTACATAGTCGCCCCACGAGTCGCTGGTATCTACCTATGTCGATTGGAATATCGTCGTCATTATTTCCAAGTTTGTGGACCGAATCCATGGGGGTGTCGGTAGACTAACATCCAAGCATATCGGTTTCCTTTAAAAGGTTTATGGTATACTTCCTTTGAGATAAGAATCCCCTTCTTTGATCGGGCAAGTTTCAATTCCTAGAAAGAATTTGAGGGGTCCGAAATTTTTAGTGTCAAATTGGCTACTAATGAAATCTTTCAAATTTCGAATCTCTTTTTCATCGTCCCCGGTTATAATGATGTCATCAGCGTAAACAAGGAAGATTGTGGTCTTTTTATTCGGAGCAATCTTGACAAAACATAGTGTGATCGATTTGGCATTGAGAGAAGTCATTATTGATGATGTAGATTGAGAATTTTTCGAACCATACCCTTAGTGATTGTTTGAGACAATAGAGAGATTTGTTAAGGTGACAAACTTCGTTAGGTGGAGCACTAATACAAGGAGGCACGTTCATGTAGTCTTCTTCTTCAAGGTCTCCATTTAAGAAAACATTTTTTACGTCGAGTTAATGTAGTTCCCCATCTTTGTTAGCCGCTAGAGATAGAAGTATTCGGATGGTGTTGAGTTTGACAACAGACGCAAAAGCTTCTAAGTGATCTATCCCGTATGATTGGGAAAATTCTTTGGCGATTAGACGAATTTTATAACTTTCAATCGATACGTCTGAGTTATGTTTCGTCTTGAAGATCCATTTACATCCGATGGGTTTCTTTCCCTTTGGAAGCTCACAAAGGAAGCATGTATGGTTTTTTTTATAAGTGCCTCAATTTCCTCATTAACAACACATTTCCATTTCGGTTGTTCAAATGTTTCATGAATGGATGTAGGTATTTTCACGTTGTCGCGGTCGGCAATGCATGCCCGGTATGACTCCAATAGACATTTGTATGAAACAAATTTTGAGATCGAGTGATTTGAGATGACCTAACACTTTTCTTGAGAGCAATGGGTAAATCATGATTAATTGCCGTACCTGAAATTTCTGTTGGACTCAGGTCCGAGGAGGATTCATGGACGGGTGCAAGTTGTGCTCTTCGTCGAATGTTGATGACAGCGAGTTGACTTTGAATCGCCGGAGTGGCACTTTATGTTGATGACAGGGAGTTGACTTTGAATCGCTGGAGTGTCGTTGTATGTTGATGACAGCGAGTTGACTTGAATCACCGAAGTATCGATGGACGGAAGTGAGAGATGATTTTTTGGACAAAAATCTGTCGAGACGCAAAAACATCTAGATTCGGCCGAGATGTGTATTCAGACTTATGGTTTAGACGAGAGAGATGAGTGTGATAAAAGTAAGGACCGACAACAATCAATGTGTAGAGTATAAGCAACGCAATATGTTGAGTGTAAATAAATTGTACCAAATCCAAAGAAGATGGAGAGATAATTCTACACATTTTTTTTCAAATTGTCCACCACATGATGATGGAGATATGCTTCCAGTAATCCGTGGTTATTGTTTTCTTCCCACCTTATACATTTTCTCTGCACGTCCCAATGAAAGTTGAGAATGTTTTGCAGTAGGGCCCACATATCTCTATCTTCCTTATATGTATTCCATACTTGGTGTAGAACTAAGTCTCCTGCTTCAGTTTCTTATGATGTATGCTGGTTAGGACTATCCAGAATACTATTTGCACAGATAATCATTTACTTTGTTTTTGCTATTTGTCTATGCGGCTGAACAACCATAAATATTTCCACTATTGTTTTAGTTACAATAGAAAATTTGTAAAGAATAAAATATTTGGCATCTAGAATATTGGGAGCTTAAGTTATCTGGGAAAGGGATATAGAGTGATAAAAATGTGTTCCTCTAACGGGAAACTATTTTTTCATAGAGCATTTTCTTTAGCAACCATATTGTGTATGCATATTATAGGAGATGTCTGAAATTAAAGACAAGATTGTTCTTTATTGAATAATCTACTCTTTCCAGTTTAATAGATGTTTCTGAAGTGAGGGTTAAGGTGTGTCTGGAGACAGAACCAACATTAAGACCGCCTGGTGTCCTGGGTGTCTGGAGCCCTATATTATCAGCTGTTGGAAATGCATTTAAAGTCCAGGTTAGTAAATAACACTTCTGGAATTGCAGCTATCCAATTTTCAAACCAATAATTTCTTAAGTTCATATGTAAGTATTTTGTTTCACTATGGTGATTGTTTGATTTACCATGTAGTACAGAGCCTATTTGGAAACTTGTATTTCGTCACGATATATGTCACAATCCCATGCCTATTAGAAAATAACCAAAGTATAAATTGAAAGTGACATTTTTCGTTTCCTATAAGATATTTTTTGGATCATTAGTGTAATTTGTGTTGTTTCATTTGGTATACAAGTTATTTTCTAGATCATGATCCACAATGTAATGTAATTTGTTTTTTCATTTTATATAGAGATTTTTCTTTTATCAATGATGAGATTATTTTTTAGAACATGAAACGGATTATCATGATGTTTCATTGTGTTTTATTGGCAAGCATAATTGTTATGTAGATTTTTCTGAATCATGTTCAACATGAAAAATTGGTATACCAAAACAGCCCAAGTCTAGCTTTTCTTGTGTGTGCCTCTAATCAACTTTTAATGTTACCCCATTTTTCCATTTAAGGTTCATCTTCGGAAAGTAATGCACAGAGATAGATTTATGAGGAAAAGTTCTGTTCTTCCTGCTATTGGAAACCGCATATGGCGGGATCTTATCCACAATCCCCTGCATTTGATCTTCTCCGTAGATGTACTTGGTATGACCAGTTCTACATTAGCATCTCTCAGTAAGGGCTTTGCTCGGCTCTCTACAGATGGACAATTTCTGCAATTGCGATCAAAGCAGGTAATAATACCCTCTAAAACAATATTTGTTTCTGAATTGAAATCCGCATCTCTCACATTGAACACTAAATCAGGTATGGTCAAGAAGGATAACTGGTGTCAGTGATGGAATTAAGCAAGGCACGGAAGCTCTTGCACAAGGGGTTGCTTTTGGAGTGACTGGTGTAGTTACTAAGCCTGTTGAAAGTGCTAGACAAAGTGGGCTTATAGGGTTTGCTCATGGCTTAGGACGTGCTTTCTTGGGAATAATTGTACAGCCTGTGAGTGGGGCATTAGATTTCTTCTCATTAACAGTTGATGGCATAGGCGCAAGTTGTACCAGATGCTTAGAGGTTCTCAGTAACAGAACAACACTTCAGAGAATTAGAAACCCTCGGGCAGTTCACATAGATAATGTAATAAGAGAGTATAACGAGAGAGAAGCTGTTGGACAGGTATATAGCTTCCCTTCAATTAATTTAACCATGCTCCTGTTTTCTCTATTATTTCTTAGGTCTTCTCAAACAAAATCAGATCTGTGAAACTAACAGCTCCTGATGATGTGTAACATAGTTGCTTGATTACATTCTTCTAAGCGTTGTATTCCTTATCATTATGTTTACCCAATCAGGATAGATCAAAGTGGTAACAGTCTTGAACTAAGAGGCTACTGTTTATTCTCACTGAAAGCACATTGACTGAAGTTGGACGTTATGAAGGTGGGATATTGTGTTAAGTCTCTTCCAGGAAAAAAAGACCCTAATCCTAAAAAAAATAGTATGCTTAGGTTCTTTATGGTGAAGATATTCTTGAATAATTTATCATATTTATCTGTACTTTCAGCACACCAAGCAAATAAAAGATATGTGCTAAATATAGAAATTGACTTACATGCATGCAGTCTCTTTCAAATGAATGCAATGGCTGCCTAAATTTGCAAAGTTAGCTTCTTCTCTCAGATCAACTGTTACATTTTAATACTAAAAACAACCTATTTTGATTCGGTACAGACCCCTCATATTGGCTACAATTTCATGCATTTTTTTTTGTTTCTGCCCATGTTTCCTACTATTAAATGCCTATATGCTTTCTGCACTTAGCTCACATCAGTTTACATTCTTTCATGCAAAGTTAGTAACTTCCATGTTTTATTTTCCTCTTTTTCTTCTGGGTGTTCGTGGATGGATTCGGTTTCCAGATGATATTATATCTCGCAGAAGCAAGTCGACATTTTGGATGCACGGATATCTTCAAAGAACCCTCAAAATTTGCATGGTCTGATTATTATGAGGATCATTTCTCAGTGCCTTACCAGAGAATTGTCCTAGTGACTAACAAACGGGTCATGCTGCTGCAGGTTGGTTTAGAGAAATAAAACTATTTTCCTCAAGACTTAACATTTTTTTCTTTCTATTTGTAGTTAATTAGCTATTTAGATGTTTCGAGATCTTTGTATTGACCCTAACATGATTTATTCAATGGAAAAGTGTCTGGCCCCAGAAAAGATGGATAGAAAGCCTTGCAAGATCTTGTGGGATGTACCTTGGGAAGAGCTGTTATCGGTCGAATTGGCAAAAGCTGGCGGCTCCACTCCATCTCACTTAATTCTGCATATCAAGAATTTCAGGAGATCACAAGTCTTCGTTCGAGTCATAAAGTGCGGCTTAGAAGAGGATTCGCTGCAAGCGGAGCCTCAGGCAGTGAGGATCTGTTTGGCTGTACGAAAAATGTGGAAAACTCACCAATCCAACATGAGAAGTCTAACGTTGAAGGTTAGGTTTTGTCTATCAACAAACATTTGGGCCTTGTTTAATGTGGGATTATTTGGGATTAACTCAAAATAACCCATTATCCAATCAACCATCTATTCATAATTCAAATCACAAACCAAAATACCTGATTCTCTATAACTTTCATCAAACAAGATTATTTGGAAATAACCACTTGGGATCTAACCAGGCCTTGGGGCATTTAAGAACCATGTAGAAGTTCATTTTATTTTATTTTTTTTCTGTAGGTTCCTTCTAGCCAGAGAAATGTGTGTTTTGCTTGGAGTGATGCTGAAGGAGCAAACTCTCACAGAACCATGAAACCAATGTTGAAGTCAAGAAAGATGTCTTCTTCAAGTCCCCTACCCGATGAAAGGAGATTTGTGAAAAGGAGTATTAATTTTTCAAAGGTTTGGAGCAGTGAATTAGATTCAAAAGGTAGATGCACACTTTGCAAAAAGAAGGTAGGCCGCCATTCAAAAACAGGGGTTATTTTAATTCATTTATTTAGAGGTGTGTCTTCACTCTTCAGTGCCTAACTTTCAGCTTTTTTTTTGTTAATTTAGGCACAGGAAGGTTCTAGAGTCTTCAGCATTTGGAGACCAGCCTGCCCTGATGGGTATACTATTTTATATTTCCGCGCATATAACATTGAGCCAAATCCAACTAGTTGTTTATTATTATTTTTTTTTGTATAATGTGCAGGTACGTCTCGATTGGGGATATAGCTCATGTGGGAAGACATCCTCCTAATGTTGCAGCTGTGTACCGAATTAGTGATCAACTCTTTGCACCACCAATGGGCTATGACCTTGTAAGAATCTTCAACATTTGTTTTATTAAAAGAAGAAAGAAAAATTAAACCAAGTAAAGAAATTGGAGACACTGCCCATTCCCAAACATTCAATGAAAATTGTAAAAAAAAAAATTGATCACGTGTCGATGTTTTTATGAAGGTGTGGAGAAATTGTGCAGAAGACTATGTAAATAAGGTATCAATCTGGTATCCGCGTGCCCCCGAGGGATTTGTGTCTCTAGGATGCGTGGCTGTAGACGGTTATGAGGAGCCAGAAGGGGATTTAGTGTACTGCATTTCGGAATCAGTTGTGGAGGAGACAACATTTGAAGACCAGAAGATTTGGTCATGTCCGAATTCATATCCATGGGCATGTCATATTTATCAAGTGAAAAGTGATGCTCTTCATTTTGCTGCACTAAGGCAACCTAGAGAGTATTCTGAATGGATACCCAAGAGGGTTCTTGATCAACTTCACCTTGCAGACCAATCATCATTTGACCCATCAACATCTTAATTATTATTACTGCAATCTTCTACGGGCGAGCCTTTTTTTCACAAACTATTCGATTGATTTGTTTTTGCATTTTCATTTTTATTAAAGCAAACCCATTTGTTGTCGTTTGGCCGTTAACTTGCATACAGTAAATTATTGGTAAAATACAAACAAACAAAAGAAAAGCATTATAGATTTTACAAAATATCTTTGCTCATGTCCAGAACAGTCCAGATGAAATGAAAATATCTTATCTTTCTCTTTCAGAACAACTGTATTATTGTCTTTTTCTTCTATTCTGAGCCTATCAAATATCTACTTGTTAAATATCTGAAAAAAACAACACAATGTCATAGTTTGTTAACAGTGATTAACAAAAGGAATCCAAGAAATTATTTTATAATTAATGTTTAGTGTATTAATATCAGATCAAAGAACATAATAAATTTCCTTGTGGAAGTTTACCTATGAATTTGAGAACCAGATTACACACACACACATATATATATATATATATATATATATATATATATATATATATATAAAAAGTAATTTAGTATAAATAAATTAACATAATAATAATTTTCAACCAAATTTTTTTATTAAATTAATATATCAAAATTAAGTAAGTACTAGTAATAGATAATTTATTGTTTAAAATAAAATTTTCTAATTAATTAAATGTAAAATATAAATATGCAATAACTAAAAGAATTTTTTTTTCAATTGAATAAACACAAATTAAATTGTTTAACAAATAGAGAATATTCAACAAATTAAGAATAATACCAAGCTTAATATTTTAAACAATATTCAAATAGTTTATATACTTCAAAAGTTGATTTATGCATGCAAAATTTCTTTTATATTTCAAACATAAACAATTAGAGCAGAACTAACGTACAATATATTGGTTTAAATTATATATATGATTTGTAATGTATAAAAAATATGGATCATATTTGTTTGAATTTATAAAAAAAAATTGTTTTTTACCAACTGCTTATGTATCAGTCGCAAATTGCAATGTTTTACCAAATAAATTATACAATAGACTTTTCAATTGTATGTAGAGGAAAATTAGCCATAAAAGAGAGAAGCAAAATTGTATTTTAATAATATATATATATATAATTAATTTTAGAAAGAAAAAAACAATTTGGCCGACATGAATAAAAAAGACCAATAATACAATCAATCAAGGGGTTGAAATTCAAATGTGGCTGTGGTGTAAGATGTGATTTCACATAAGGCATGGCCATTTAACAACAAAAAGATGTACACTTTAAGAAGGAAAAGGGAGAGTGAAAAGATAAGATCAAATGACCTCCAAAGAAAAATAAAATAAATACAAAGTTATGGATGTTTAGAGAAGAAACTACGTGGGTCATGCCCTCAATGAATGGAAATTTGAAGAAAGAACAATACCATTCCAATTCTAAAACTTTCTAAACCATACAACATGCATCCTTTTACCTGCCAAAAGAGTCTCATTTCATTTCTCTTCCAATCCATTATGCATATTTGTTTTTTTAATAATAACATCTTCATTGATGCTAATTAGGATTAGAAAAAGGAGGTGAAGTAAAATCATCAAAATATCAGTTAAATATATAACAACACTCCAAAGCTTATGGGACAACCAACATACCATTGATCAAATAAAAATGCAACCATTTCCACCATACTACTTTGTGCATATCACATGATGACCTCCTACTGAAATCGATCAAGTGTGGTGATTCTAGTTTTGGGTACTGATAACACAAGTAAAATATGTTTCTAGTTCTAATTTTACTTAAAAGGTAAAATATACAATAGCTATAGCACAAGGGTATGCCATGTAAATTTGGAGCAATATCCCCTATAGAACCTGCCTGCCTCCTCCCTGCTGCAACACCTGGACACAAATTAATTTTCTTTTTGTGGTAAATTTTAGGCTTGTTCACTTCTTTAGTCATAACCACAAAAAAGGAAAATTCCAATCTTCCTATTTGACAAGGATGGAAAGAGTGTGACCACAAAAAGACAGTGACTTTTAAAAGCCCACCATTATTGTCTTCTTCAAGAACCTACAGGCAGGTCCATTCTCACATTTGAACTAGAGCTCACTCCTCTGTATGACATCTATAAAGACTAACTTCATTCACCTCTTTCTTATCTCTCAAAACACCAAGAAGAATAGAAAATGGCTCTAACTCTACGCTCTTCAACCTCTTTCATAAATTTAAGGGACACGAGAAATTTCAAATCTACTGATGAACTCTCGAACAACACCATTTGTTTCGCACAAATCAAAAGAGTCTTCCGGATCCAAGCAAGGAACTCCGCACAAGAAGCTCCACTCTCAAATGACAAAAGCTTCAATCTTGAAGTTATGAGGGACATGAGAAGGGAGAAGCTTCATAAGCTTCCTGATACCCATGAAAAAAATTATTCAAAGGTCCCTGTATTTGTCATGTTGCCTCTGGACACCGTATCACTTGAAGGAAAACTGAGCAAGCCAAGAGTAATGAACGCCAGTTTAATGGCCTTGAAAAGTGCAGGAGTAGAAGGAGTAATGGTTGATGCTTGGTGGGGTTTGGTTGAAAAAGATGGGCCTATGGAGTACAACTGGGAAGGATATGCTGAACTTATAAAGCTAGTGCATAAGAATGGCTTGAAGCTCCAAGTTGTTATGTCTTTCCATCAGTGTGGAGGGAATGTAGGAGACTCTTGCAAGTAAGTGGTTATATCAATTATTCATCTTGCCTTTAAGGTGACTGCAAAAATATTTTTAAAAATTACCCGGGATGTAGATTTGTTTTCCTGTATTGAAATTTCTCCTAAATTCATTCCTATAGTCCCCAATTTGAATCAGTTAACATCCTCTTCTAAACCTTCAGCTTAAATACTTAACACTGCCATAATATTCTAATGAAGTGAAGGTTTTATTATGCAGCATTTCTTTGCCACCATGGGTTCTTGAAGAAATCAGTAAGAATCTTGACCTCGTCTATACAGACCGGTCAGGCAGGAGAAACCCCGAGTACATCTCCTTGGGGTGTGATTCACTGCCAGTGCTCAGAGGAAGAACACCCATTCAGGTTTACTCAGACTACATGAGAAGTTTCCGTGACAGATTTTGGCATTACTTGGGCGAATCTATTGTGGTAAGAATTCAACCTAAACTTCCATTATTATTTGATGCTGATTAGATATTCTAGAGGTTTTTATCATAATTTCTCTACAAAAATAAATACACATGATATCCTTTAGTATTATATATATATATATATTAGCACTCAAATCAATGTTATATCCTTTAGTATTCACATTGATCTTATTTGGTAGAATTATCATCTTTTACTACAAATCAAAGTTATATCCTTTGTCTTTAACCCCAGGAAATTCAAGTGGGAATGGGCCCTTGTGGAGAACTTAGGTATCCATCCTATCCAGAAGACAATGGGACTTGGAAGTTTCCAGGAATTGGAGAATTCCAAAGCTATGACAAGGTACTTGCAAGCAGTTGGGAAGGAACTATACTAGGGCCTTGTTTGAAGAAGGGTTATTTGTGTTTAATCCAAATAGTCCCTTATCACATCATCAATTAAATCATTAACTAAAATACATTTATTTCATTTTTTTAAACATTTTCAAAATATTAAATGCAGAGCATATTTTAGTCATTTAACCCAATTAATCCACTTCTATTTTCATTAAAGAATAATTTTTTTTCAAATAACCCTGCATCAAACAATTGAAGGCCCGCTAATTAGAGAAATAAATCTAGATGTATATTGAAATATGGAACCATGAAAACATTATTCATATTCTGAAATGGAAACAACAACAAACATAGTTTTGAAAGAATAATGATGGAAGTTTTTCATCAATACAGTATATGAGGAACTCCTTGCAAGCATCTGCAGTGGCAATAGGAAAGAAAGATTGGGGAAAAAGTGGACCACATGACTCTGGACAGTACAAACAATTCCCAGAGGAGACTGATTTTTTCAGGAGAGACGGAACATGGAATAATGAATACGGACAGTTCTTCTTATCGTGGTATTCCCAAATGCTGATAGAACATGGTGATAGAATCCTTTCCTCTGCAAAAGCAATATTCCAGGAAAGTGGAGTAAAGCTATCTGGAAAAGTGGCCGGTATTCACTGGCACTACGGAACAAGGTCCCATGCAGCTGAACTAACAGCAGGATACTACAATACCAGACACCGGGATGGTTACTTACAGATTGCACAAATGATGGGAAGGCATGGAATTGTATTGAACTTCACATGCATGGAGATGAGAGATGGAGAACAGCCAGACAATGCTAACTGCTCTCCAGAAGGACTGGTTCAACAGGTAAAGATGGCAACAAGAAGTGCAGGAATTGAACTTGCAGGAGAGAATGCATTGGAAAGGTATGATGAAGGTTCATATTCACAAATTCTGGCCACATGTAGATCCGACTCTGTGAGTGGATTGACTGCATTTACATACCTAAGAATGAACAAACAGCTATTTGAAGGAGATAACTGGAGGAAATTTGGGGACTTTGCGAAAAGCATGTCAGAAGGTGGTTTGATCACAAAACTTCCAGAAAGCGACTCATGCGGTACAAACTTTTATGTTGGGTTTATCAAACAGAAAAGGGGCGAGCTCTTGTTTAGACACGTGTAGGAGATCATTTATAGTTGTATCCTATAGTAACCTGTCAGCAGGAGAAGAAAACACATAGATAAACATAAAGAAAGATGAGGGAAATTGGTTCTTATGGTGAAGCTAGACTATCTAGAAAAATAAACACAAGGAAATAATAAATTTTCCTTTCAAACAAACTTATGGAAATCTGTCTATTATTTGTTGATGATGTAATGTACATTCCTCTATTATTCCAGTAATCTTTCATCAATATAATGTGCCTTATTATCTCCTGCAGTTATCAGTCAGATATGTAGTTTGACTTGGTTATGCTACATTTCAGAAAGAGATCAGAATTTTATTTGATAGTGGCATTTGATATTGTAGTAAACACCCAGTGCACAAGGTGTTTACTTAACTTGCATGTATATTGAGATTCTCCGGCAATATTTAACAGTATGAAAAGCATGCTTCAGCATCTTCAACATCAATATAGTGAAAGTAATACACAATGGTATGAGTATTGGAAATGAACCAGTTTTTCTGATATGTCGTAACAAGCTGCTTGTTGGTCTCAAGCATACTTTGTTAAGTCAGTAGTTTGAGATAGTGGTCGTACAATGAACTCACCAAAAAATATAATACTAAATTTTGAAATGCTTCATGTAATGTTTGAGGCAAATTTCAACTTTGAAAATCCAAGGGCATTTTTTATTATTGTCCCATACAATAGATGTACAATTAGAAAAATGTCTCAGTTGTAGTTGTCCATATTATTTAACTCCATCATTTTTAGCAGGAATAACAAACTAACTTATCATCCTAACTGTCAATTGTGTATCACCACCAGATTCATCATTCCATAACATGCATCGAAGATTGTAATTTCAAATGTTGATTATTGGGCTTTAACTAAATTCTGAGTTCAAGATGCAGATTTCAAATGCATCATGCTTGAGGAAATTTTAACTTCGAAATCCAAGGAATTTTTATTAGATGTAGTATTAGAAGTCAGAAACTAAATTTCCCCACTTGAAGTTGCATATAAGATTGTTTAACTCCATCATCTTTAGCAAGAATTACAAACTGATGCAACAAAGAAAATCTTAAAATGGGACAAGCTACAAATCTCACTGAAAATATTTGAGGCAACCAGTGAGAAGGCAAATCCCTGAATGTGCAACTTCGCATCTCTTCAAAACATCTGCTGTCAACCCTACATATTCGAAGCAAGAAATCACTAAAAACACATAGGAAATGGATAGCCATAAATAAGGAAAATGGCTAATTCACTAAGACGACAATTTTGACATTTTCACAGAAGATTTTGGATACAAGTTATAGTGTTGCGGTGGAGGGGTGTGCTAGCCTCCTTCAGACCTTGGTCTAAAAGAAGAAGAAAAAGTTTTAGTATTGTGCGTGTTTATGAAGGTGAGCATGTAGTATTCCTAACTATTCGTGAAAGGAACTGTAACTGCCCTCATGTGAAGATCTTGATTTCAAGTTTGCTCCAAACCTTAAAATTGAGCAGCCAGACAGACCACTTGGGAGGTGATCTGTGTTCACCCTTGTGGAGGATTCAATCTAGATAGTTATGCAATATTAAGGAAAAATAGTTCCCAAGAATATACGGGGACAAAACAAAACGTCCTGAAATTGATTTTTGTCTTTCTTCTATCATTTCTTTTATATACCCAATTCAAGAATTTCAATATAGATGCGCCAAACTCTCAAGTTTTTTCAACCTCAGCCAAACCAAGACAAATGCCTTGAAAAATGAAGATAACATAGTGCAAGTCCAGCTTGGGTGTTGAACTAGAAGTTATGAGTTCAGACTTAAGAGAAGTGGAAACAATGAAATGATGAATCAGAATGGCGGAACTAACATGTTATGAATGTGAAGAGCCAGAATCAGTATTTCCGCGGCGAAGATCTTCAATCAAAGTGCTGAGTTCCTTACGAGCAGATTCTTTTCCAAACATATAGCCATACCTGATAAGAGAAATTCAATTCCAAACACTTTAAAGAGAAACTAAATCCTAGGGCTTGGTACAAGTGTTTACCAGCATGTAAGGGCAGAAAAACCAGCCGCAGTAGCAAGCGTCTGAAGAAGAGTAAAAGTTTTCGCCATTGTTTGTGTGTGCGAATCAACACCTCGCTAAAGTAAGTAAGATCAGACCACGGTGGCGGAATTCGGGGTTTCAAGATTCTACCTCCCGTCGCTCACCCCCAAAATCAAACACACTTTTTTCCATTTTTATCTTCCATTTTTCCCAGATGAAAATTGACATTTTCTTTTATTTTTCTTCCTCTCAAAATAATAATTATAAATTATTTAATCAATAAATAATATCAATCTAGATAATAATTTTAATATTAGTCTAAATTTTATTTTTAAATCTGATCTTTAAATGAGATACTAGATAATAAAAATTATTGACAAATTTTTATTTAAAACTGAATTTTTATATTCAGTCCAAAATAAAATTGTCTAACCCAACTATAAAATGGTAACAAAACGGTCCTTTCGTGCGAATTCCCCAACGGCGAATTAAAAGGCCTATCTATTCCATCTCTCGAGGCCTGAATAAAAACCCCCTCCCCTTATAATTGAATATTTCTCTTTTTGCTCCTTCCAGAACCAGAGCTACCTCGGCTGTTGGAGGTCTCTCCGATCCTCTCCATGTGGTGGAGCGGAGATCCTTGACTTACTTTACTGAAAGTTATGCATACCTTTCATTTGTTTTCTCAATTTAATAGCGGTTAACTTATAATTTTAAATATATATATATATATTAATATAACTTATAATTATACATAAACATGGTTTAAAATTTCAAAAGAACTTCAACAATAATAAAAGAAAATTACTACAAATTTGTTGTGGGTTTATCAATTGGCTACATCCACCATGAGAATAGAATATTGTTGAGTTGATTAAAAATAAGATTATATAATAATAGTTTATAGTTATGACAATTTATATAATATTCAGTTATCTAAAATCCTAATTTTGCAACTTAAATATATATTAAATACATAATAATATAACAAATATATAAAGTCCCTTACGTATGTAGAATTCAACCATATATATAATATAGAATTGGGTCGATCAATAAAAAAAAATTCAAATTTAGTCTATAGATTAATAAACAAAAACTTTGGGTGTATAACGACTGAACAACTTACACCTATATCAAATGCAGTGTTTTTAAATTGATCTCTAATCTATTTTATAATATTATAAATAAATATTGCACATCATAATATATTAATTAGAGAATTAATCTCAAAATTGCAGATTAAATAGTGGGGAAGTGGAAATTTGACGAAATAAGATAATAATTGACACTTTTTGGGAAATGATCTACACTTAATAAACATTACAATAATGACATTTTTAGACAAAAATACGTGACGAAAAGACCTCTGAAAAGTTCAGAAATTTCCACCATTTTTTTTCAGCAACAAAGACGACAACCAACGTCTGAAATTCAACAAGAATGGAGACAGGAACTGTTATGGTATACTTATGTTATATTTTATACTTTGATCGCGAGCTTTCTGGTGGTGTTACGCTTGATGATGATCAATTAAAAGAGACAACAAAATAATAAACAAGTCCTCAAACTCCATGATAATGGAATTATATAGATATAAACATGTAATTATGACATATATATATAACCAGTCCTAAAAAACTAATCTCAGATATAATTGAATTACTAAAGCTCCATCCATACAAGATACATACAAATTGATCAATTCATGATTCTTCTATAGCTTGATTCAAGCTCTGAATGACCTCATTCATCGTTGGCCGATCCTTAGGGTTCTTATTCAGACACAAATCCGCCAACTTAGCAATCCTTCTAGCCGCAGCAAGAGAGTAAGAACTTCTGATTCTCGGGTCAATGATCATAGTAAAACTCTTACTATTCGCCGGATACAATTTCACCCATTCCAAAAGCTTCTGCTCCTTCAATGGCCTATTCCTTTCAATGGCCCTTCTTCCTGTTAGTATTTCATAAAGCACAACTCCAAAACCATAGGTATCACTCTCAGCCTTCAAATGTCCTGTATCTAAGTATTCAGGTGCAGCATAGCCATATGTACCAGCCACCTGAGAAAGAAAGGATCCATCCATTAATGAAGAAATTGAAACAGAATTCACATAGTTACAGACAGGCTTACTTACAGCAGTTGAAACGTGAGAAACTCCAGCAGCCGGTCCTTCACGAGCAAGACCAAAATCCGATAGCTTCGGATTGAAATCTTCATCCAACAGTATGTTTGATGGTTTGAAATCTCGGTAAATCACCTTCACAACAAGTATGTATACAAAATTTAGATCAAATGTGAAGCCAGAATCAGGTTTGTGAAAATTGGTACCTGGATTTCGAAACCGTCGTGGAGATAAGATAAACCTCTAGCAGCGTTAAGCATAATCTGCAATCTGGAAAGCCAAGTAAGAACATGGCCAGATTTGTTGAAAAGATGATACTCTAAGCTCTTGTTAGGCATGTATTCATAAACCAGAAGAAGTTGCGTTCCTCTTTCACCGTCTTCTGAACAATAACCTAGAAGTTTAACTAGGTTAGGATGATCAACAATGCCAAGAACTCGAACCTCTGCTAGCCATTGCTTATGACCCTACGGTACATCAACAAGAAGAAGAAGAAGAAGAAGAAGAAGGAGAACAGGTGAATATAGGATTGATTTGGCTTAAATTTGACCTAATTTTCGATTTGAATGAATACCTGTAAGCCTTGAGTGTTGAGTTTTTTAATGGCGACTAGAGAAGGATGACATCTACTACCATTGGGAGGAGTGATTGTGCCTTTGTAAACACTTCCAAAACCGCCTTCTCCGATCTTTTGAGACCTGTTGAATCCATTAGTAGCTTCTTTTAGCTCCGTGAGAGAGAAAATTCTCAGGTTATGCTCTCTCTCCTTGTACATTTCTTTCACACTACGCGTGGATGAAGCTGAACCGATGGATCTTGTAGTTTGATCTCTCGGCTCTGAAGATAACCGAGAATTTGATTTGTTCTTGTTGAAGATGAACAAGAAGCAACCCATCTCTTCCAATGGCAATTAATTCGAAGAAGAAGAAGAAGAAGATATGGGTGAATCGATGAATGATCTGAAAGTGAATAAATTAAATAAGAGGTAGAAGAAGAAGAAGAAGAGAAATTGGTTAATTAATGAAGGAAGGAAAAGAATCAGGAAATTGATATCAGACTTTATTAATGAGAATAAGCGATAGACTAGATGGATTACAGTCATCATATTGACTATTGATATTTCGGTAGCTATTTTATACATTAAAATCATGTTTAATTGCTTTATTTATATTATTTATTATATTTTTTATAAATAATTAATTCAAAGACTATTTAGGTTGATTTTAAAGTCACTTTAAAGACTAATAAACTTGTTCGATTTACTAAACGATGAATGTTGTAATTCAGCGAGTCAAACGAACTATTTTATATTGAAAATATCTCTAACAGATATTATGGTGCTGCAACTAAAATTATTGATAGTTAAGGGTCGATAAAGAACACAGAAAAATGTCTTACTAAATTATAATGAACCATTTTTGTATATGATCGAAATAATGAGAAGTTTATACAAATAATAAGATGACAAATGTAGGAGGATTTTCATATATAAAAATAAATTATTTCAATAACTTTTTAATGAAAAAAACCTCAAAATCCGATTAGTTCGTCTTCTTTACTCTTATAAAATGATAAACATTAACTCTTAAAATATCACAACACAATCAAAGTGTATAGGAAGTAGCCAGTAAATAACCCACCAACGATTGAGAGTATTATTCAGATTATAAAAGTTCGACACAAAAAATCATCCGACTAAAAAGAATGTCAAACACAACAAAATACAACATCAACTCAAATAAAAATAAGACATCCTCTTATACTAAAAATAAATATAAAAAAATTAAAAATAAATCATTTGTATTCTTAAAAAAAATATATAAAAAAAAAATTATAAAGAATTGAGAGAATTTGTGTTATTATGATTTATGTGAGAATTGGTTGATTAACAATAATTTATTGATTAAATCTATTATACCATTTTATTATGCAATTTAAATTTATTTATAATTATATGACAAATCAAACTAGTCGTATATAATATCAGGTGAGAACACGGTTTACTCTTTTCTTTTGTTTTGTAAAATATGAAGTTGTTGAGATTTCACTTGTATCACATCAAAAAGTTGTATTCCTTTTTTTCCTTATTAAAAGTCAAATAATAATGAATAGTTTTAACAAATAAATATTTATAACTCAAATAATAATGAATAGTTTTAACAAATAAATATTTATAACTCAAATAATAATGAATAGTTTTAACAAATAAATATCTATAACTGAATCATATATATTAATTGTTTAAAAAATAAACTTATTAGTTAATAGATTGAACTTAATTAATTGGAGAACATATAAATGAAAAAAAATAAAAAATAAAAAATGATTGTGAATTCACACCATTGATGATGGGGGAGAGCGTTGGGAAAGCGTCATCATGATTGAATATCCCAAGTTGACTACTCATTGGAAAACTCGACTACCATTTATTAAGGTTTTCCAAAAAAAAAAAAACATTAAATAGATTTTGAATTTATTTATTTTTTCTTTAAATAACTTAATTAGAATATTAAATATCAATTTATGATAAATTAATTTTATATATAATAAAGAAAAATATTTAATCAAAACAATTTGAACAAATAAATGAGTCACCATAGCAGTAAATTACAACTATCTTTAAAATTTAAATTAAATTCATTCAATTAAACATGCAAGTCACCCTAAAATTCAGTTCATCAATTTTCAGTGGTTCATTCAAAATCTAGTAACAATTTTCTCATTTTTTTTGTGTTGAATCTGTCAATAGAAAAATCAGTAGTAGAACTTTTTTTATTTTAAGTTCATCATCGATTACTTTTTTTTATCTATTAAAATATAAAAACTAAACTTCGTTAATCCTAAAAAAAGAAATAGAAAAAAATAAAGGTGTTTTAGTATTTTTAACTAAAAAACACTGTTTTTTTTTTAAATAAAAATAAAATTATCAAACAAAGTTTTTTAGAAAAAAATTGATACAACAAAAAAAAAACTCCTTTCAAACAAGCTCCCAACATTTTACAAGAGTACATAAAACTTATTCAAAATAAAATTCATAAGTCCCTACACCCTATCAAAATATTCAAAATACAATTCATAAACAAATCTCCCTACAATGGGAACAATATTCAAAACAATAATTTAATTCCTCCCTATCAATTGACAGAAAATTATATACTATATACAAGTTTGCTAGTGCATACAAAAAAGGTTTAAGAAATAAATGAAAGGGATTGATATTTATTTATGTTTTCTATGATAAGGTTAGGGAATAATTTAGTTTCAAATGGACCTAAAGTTGGATTATTAGTTAAGTAGACATGTCTCAATCTTGTTCTATTTATTATTAACTATTGAATAGAAGAATATGAAGAGTAAAAGGGACATAACTATGTCTTCTACCAAAACAAAAGATGAGAAAGGTCAAGAACAAAGACATCTTTCTTTTTTATTATTATTAAATATTTATTTATTTTGGGAATGGATCCTATTTAATTTAATAACATTAATACAATTCATGATATATTTTAAAACTAACTTCACTATTACATAAACTAAAAACATAAATATACAATGATTTTGAGTCTAGTTTTAAATGAATTCAGATCGATATGTCATCTAAAATATTTTTTTATAACGTTTTATGAGATTTATTATTGAAATCTCGTTGAATTGGTTAATATTGCACTTTTTTCGACCTTTATACTTATTAATTTCTTAATTTTTATATATTTAAATTCGATTTTTGATGATGTCATTTTTAGTTTTTGTTATTTTAAAATATTATCGTTTTTTTTTATAATATATGGATAATTTAAACTAAAATATTAATTAAAAAAAATAGATTTTAGCCGATTTCATGACTATTTAACCAAAAAATAATTATATTATTTAAAATTATTAATTACAAAATTAATATAAACAAGAAGTGCCGATTGAAACACATATGGTCATGTAAGTCATAGACAACCATAAAAACTTGACCATGACTCACTCAGCCATAAATTAGGTGTGAAATTTTCATTGGTTGAAATTTATTAATTTTGTTTTTCTTCTGGAAAATTTTAATTATCAATAGTATAAAAAAGTACAAGGAATGTGTCATAGGTAAAATAATGTATTCCTTTTTTTATTTTTAATAATAATAATACTTCAGTCTTTATTTTGCTTTATTATAATTTTGTGTTTAATATAATATTTTGTACATATTAGTTAATAATCTAAGTGATCTAATTTAAACTATTTATATAAATACTTCAAACTTAAATTAATAAATAATTAACTTTACATGAGAAATAATGTTGTGAACTTGTGATAAATAATATCATTAAAGAATAGTCATACAATCTTAACTAAAGTTAAAATATTTAAAGTGATTCACTTAAACCCACTTGATTCCTAATGGCTAATATGACATTAAATTTAATGGGTTAAATCCCATTTTTATTGTATTTAAAAAAAATGTGTAATATGGACTGATTATTATTTTTGCTACACCTTCTCTTATTTATCATTTTTCTAATATTTAATTCTAGTACACATTTGTCATGAGACTTGACTATAAATATGTTGGTCATTAAATATATAAAACAACTTGCCCATGACTAATATTGCCCCCTAGACCTACAATAATAAGTCACACTTCTTTCTTCATGGGTGTAATAATATTTTAATCAATATAATCTTTATAGACATTTTACTCTACCAATGTAAATTGTTTGGTAAAGTGTATCTTAATTATAAGGTAGTATTACTCTACCAATGTATATATGATTAAGAGCAATATATTTGTATATTTCCTCCATTCTTTAAAAGAAAAAAATAATAAATATCACGAAAGTAGCGAAATGCTCATAATGTATCATCAATTGCCATTTGGTGTTTATTGTTTAAGACTTGTTCCATAGCAATCTTCGGTTTTGTACAGGAGGCGCTAAGCCAGGAATATCGCGAATATCTTTGTTATGTGGGTTCAAAACCTATTGAAATAAACAACAAATCAATCGAGCTGAATCTATCTATATTTTGTTCATTGGGAATTATAACAATATCTAACCGTACCTTTACAGTTATGATAGCTATGACGCCAAACACAATAAGGGCGAGCATGGTCCTGATGCAATGATCTGTTGCAATCTGATGAACAAAAATAATGGTTAATTTGCTAGTAACAAGACGACATCTCATATTTAATGTTTTTAAGAGATGATCGATTGACCTGCCTACCGAGCTCCTTTGCAAGCTTTGTAGCCTTTTTCATCGAGAAATGGATGGAATCAAGCTCGTTTACAATCCTACTCATTTGTTCTGTCTGTTTTAAATCGAGAAATCAAATGTAAATTACATTAACATACACCAACATGAAACATAATTTTTTAGTATACTTGTTGTAATTAAGCTTACTTGTGATTTTAAAGTTGCTGCAGTTTCCGTCCCAACATTAATGGTCTCTTGAACAACCTATTTATATATAGTTACATTGAAACAACATTATTGATTTTCAAACAAAACAAAAAAGGTTAGATTTTTTTCCTTTGGCACCTTCTTTGACCTCTCGATAGAATCATCGGTCTGATCCATCATGCGATGCCCTTCACCGACGAGTTGCTGGTTTGTCATTGCTGCGTAAATTCACCAAATAATTTCATTTGAAGTGTAAAAATCAAATTGTAATGATAAAAAAGAGTATATAAATTACATGATGCTAAGAAAACATTATCTTCTGTTAACCCTTCTCCAGGCTCATCAAACAGATCAATTCTCTTATTGTCAATATTGCTTGCATATCTATCAACAGAAATAATCAAATCAACACTTATATTGAATGAATGAATGAATGAATGAATGAATGAATGAATGAATGAATGAATGAAAGTGAAAGAACCCATTGATCTTAATGACTTACTTCTTCTTTAGAGCAACATAAGAATTCAACTCCTTGATCTGCACCACAAAGAAGAAGGGTCATAATAACAGGTTAATTAATTTCTTTATTGAGTAGAGTAGTATCAAACCATTGATTGCTTCCTTTCAGTGAGCAATTTGTCAGTATCTGGATTGGATTTATGACCTAAATCCTTAATTTCTTGATCAAAGTCCTTGATAAGCCTGGAAATAAAAAACCCACAACAAAATTTTCCATATTTGACATACTGTCATAAATCATAATTTGGTGAAGGTGAGAGTGAGTACGTACCTCTTACAGTCTCTCATCTTCTCTGTCAGCTCTTCCAACTGCCTATTCTGTCGACCGGGATCCTTAATCTTATCCAATTTCTGGAACCCATTTCTGGAGAATCAACATTAATCAAAACCATTAATTATTAGAAAGAAAGAGAGGAGGGAGATTGTTTGGAACAACATACGATAGTGATCGAAGAACATCTGTTATTTGTCCCTCGATCTCCCCGAGTTCGTTGCTTATGGTGGACAGAGAAGCCATCTTCCAAGATTGATTAAAATACACTTTCTCTGTTTCTATAGAAATCTCCAACGTAAGATTAATGTACCTGGGTTGTGAACGGAATTCGAAATCTCCGATCAGATCCCGAGCAATGTAGGTGTACTACTGATATAACCATGGATCTGATCGAGAAATTAGGGGGAAAGTTTCTAAAAAAAATTAATAAAAAGGGGCAGTAAAGGAACAATTTGTAATGAACCGAAACATAATCAAATATGTTTTCCTCATAATTATTGTCTGTTTCATTCCCTTTGCGCGGAGATAGGATGACGAGGACAAAGACAAGGATTTTAAATATTTATCCAATAAGAACGCCCCCGCTCTTGCTTCAATTTTAATTATTCTTTTTCTTTGTATAGACATGTATTAATTTATAAAAATAAAATAAGATGATAATGAAAATGATACATGTAAAATGGTGTTGGGTTAATTGAGATTTTCCTTTTGTTTTAACAGTTTCAATTCATTTTATGGAATTGATAATTTTGAATCCCGTTATGTTTTATTATTGAATTGAGGGTTTAACTACCTGATTTTCTATTATTTATTAAATTAAAACAAAAATCTCATCATTCTTTAATATTGGTTCATCTCACAAAGTTACATATTCAACCAAATTTAAATGGAATATGATTCAAATGAGATGGAATCCTAAGTATTATGGGATGATTTCATAAATTGTAAAACCCTAAGTATGTATTAGAGATTGAATTGAATCCATAATGATTTCATAAATTGTAAAACCCTAAGTATGTATTAGAGATTCAATTGAATCCTTATTTATTTTTGTTAGTAACAATTAAATCATATATTTAATTTTCACATTTTTTTATTTGATAACCTTACGAGTAAGTTTTCATTATATTTATTTATTTTAGATTACCTATTTTTAGATTTTTTATTTTACTTTTCCTCTACTAACACAATTAAATAATTATATTTATTTATTAAATTAAATATTTTTATTATTTTGCTTCTCAAATTTAAAATAATTTTTAATTTACTTTTATTTTTATTATTAATATATTTTTAAGTAATATAATTATTTTTTAATAAAAACATAATATTAATATAAAAATTATACAAACTATAATAACCTTATAAATTAAAATAATAAAAATTTAACAAATATTTAAAATAAGTTAAGATAGATAGTGTAATTAATTATTTTAAAAATAGATATCTCCTTAGAAAATATATTTATTTATATTTTATAAATATTTATTATATTTTATTCATTTATTCTTTTTCTTATTAATAAATATTTATTAATTAAATTTTCGAAATTGAAATAATATAAGATATTAGTATTTAGTTTTTACATAATATAATTAATTTTCATAAAAAAAATAAAAAAAAATATTTTTAGTTTTTTAATATTATAAATATAATAAATAATAATAATAAATATAATAATAAATATAATAATAATAAATATAAAAATATATTATTAATAATAATAATAAATATAATAATAAAAATAAATACAATAATATTAATAAATATAATAATAATTACTATAATATGAGTGAAGAATTGCACTAATTAATAAATATAATAATACTAATAATAAATATAATAATCATAATATTATTATTTTTATAATAATAATATTAATAAATATAATAATAATAATAAATATTAATATAATAATAATAATTAATATTATACTAATAAATAATATTAATAAACATAATAAATATAATTAAAAATAATATTAATAAATTTAATAATGATAACAAATAATAATTTAATAATGATAACAAATAATAATATAAATATAATAATAATAATAATAAATATAATTATAATAATAAATATAATAATATTTAATGAAATTATTTTTAATTTTTTTTAATAATATAAAATGATTTTACATAAAAAAAATATTTATTCAAATTATTACTAGATTTTTTTATATAAAATATGATGATATATAAAAACAAATATATATTATTTATTTATTTAATAATTTTTTTTTTAATAAATGTGTTTTAATATATTTATTTTAAAATACTTTTTATATTTAATATTATTATTTTTAGAAAAAGTAGTAACAAATATTAATTTAAAATATATGATTAAAAAAAATTAAAATATTAATAAAACAAACCACTTAAACATTCTCACAAATTTATATATATCTATTCTATAAATTTATTTATATAAATATAAATTAATAATTAATAATTTAAAAAAATATTATATTTTGATATATTTTTAATAATTAATATTATTACAAAATAAAATATATTAATACAAAATATATATTATTAAAAATAAAAAGCTCATATAATAAACAAAAATAAATTAAAAAATCAAAATATATAATTCATTATTAATAATTAAAAAAAAAGTTATTTTAGAAATAAATTCAAAATTATTATAAAATTAAGGGTAAAATATCAAATTTTAAAAATAAAATTAACAGATATTAAATTACTCCATCTATTAATAAAAAAATAAAAAGTAAATATTCTTAATTTTATTATTAAATTTAATTAAAAAAAAATAATAATATTTTTATTTATTTTTTAAAATAACTCGTATTTATTAGTTTTTTTATTTTAAAAATATATAAAAATGACTATAAAAATAACAACTATAAAATAATGATTTTATTAATAATTATTAAAAAATATGTCTTATTATAATATTATTTAAAATATATATATTTAAAAAAAAACTAATTTATTTAGTTTAATATTTGTACGTTTATTATTTATAGATATTAATATTTATGAAAAAATATTAAAAATAATTAATATTAATAATATAATAAAAAAAATAATTAAAAAATATTTTAATTTTTATGGTAAGTGATTATTCACTTATTTTTTATTTTTTTATGAATAATTAATTATTATTAAAAAAAAAATCAAAATTACAATTTAATACTTTTCAAAATTAAAATAATATAAGATAATATTTTGTTTTTACATAATATAATTTATTTTTCATAAAAAATAAGTGAAATTATTTTTTAGTTTTTTTAATATTATAAAATGATAAATATTTATTTAACATTATTACAGAAAACAAAATAAAATTATAATAATGATATATAAAAACATTTATATTTATAATTATTTATTTAAGTTTAAATTTAATTGAAATATATATTGTTTTTAATGTTAATAAATATTTAAATTTTGAATAAATATGTTTGAATATATTTAATTTAAAATTCTTTGTTATATTTAATATTATTATTCTTATAAAAAAGTAATAAAAATATTGATTTTAATATATATTTTAAAAAAAACAATATTTATAAATATAATAATAATAAAAAATATAATTAAAAATAATAAAAAATATAATAATAAAAATAATAATAATGATGCGTATAACTCTTTATATATATTAACCAAAGTACTGAAAACAAATACCATGAACAATTAATAATATAAATATAAATATAATAATTAATTATAATAATAAATCAAATTATTTTTAGTTTTTTTATTATATAAAAATATTTATTTAAATTATTACATTTTATTTTTATAAATTATGATATATAAAAACAAATTTATATTAATTATTTATTTAACATTTAAAAAATGTTATTTATTTAAAAAATGTTATTTATTATTAAAAAATATTTAAATTTTGAATAAATGTGTTTTAATATACTTATTTTAAAATTGTTGTTTTTATAAAAAAAAGTAATTTAAATATATGTTTTTTTAAAAAACAATAAAATTTTAAATAAATAAAGCTAACCAATTAAAATATAAATAATTTAATTTAAAATTATTTGTTATATTTAATATTATTATTATTAGAAAAAGTAGTAAAAATATTTATTTTAATATATATTTTTCAAAAAATAATAAATTTGTAAAGATAATATATATATATATTATATATATATATATATATATAATTAATAAATTTGTAAACATATAACTAATTGATATGTAATTTTTATTCATTTTCCTAATTAAAATAAATCATAATATAATGTAATTAATATTTTTTTTTCCATATTTGAATATATATATATATATATATATATATATATATATATTAATGATATTTATTATATTTTATGAATTTATTTATTATTAATTTTAAAATATTAATAAAATATTTATATTTAATGATTGGTGTTATTATAATTAAATCAGCGTCATTTGTTTTTTTTTTTATATATAATAAATAGACTATTTAATACAAAAGAAATATATATAATTATTAGTTAATTTAAAATTATATGTAAATTATAAAGTGAAATAAATAATTAAATAAAATATAATACTATTAAATATTTTGTTTAATATTTGAATATCTATATTATTAGAATTTAATATTTTATCAATTTATATGTATATGTATAAGATTGAAAATTGTTAAAATTATATTTAGTATAGAATTAAAGTGTATCTTTTTGTTTTAGGCCATGTCTAAAATAAAATAATATAAAACATATACTATATAACATAAAATAATTATGATTATATATTATTCAAAATTAAGTTTAAATAATAAAATAAACATATAAATCTTACTAAACATTAAATATTTTAACATGATTTCATTTAAAATTAATACAGTTAATATTGTGTTCGGATTAATTTGAAATCCAATTCAAATTTAAAATACTAATTCGGATTGAATTGAGATCGGGGATTTGATCGAGTTCCGATTAAATTCGAATTTCATTGAAATTATTGAAATTATCCCAACTATCTAAAAAAATATTATTCAATTTATTTTTATTTAAATTACATTTCACCTCAATATAATATTTAATTATATATAATTATTTTTAGATTCTATTTTTTTACTATCAATTTTTAATTAATATAAAAACTTTAAATATAAAATAAAATATAATTAAATTATAGTTTTATTTTCTTTTTTATATATATATATATATATATATATATATATATATATATATATAATTCACTTTTCATTTTTAATTAAATATAAAATATAAAAAATTAATTATAAACACAATTATTATTGAATAATTTAGTTGACATTTTACCACACAAATAAATAAATAAATATATATATATATTAGTTTGGATTTTTCAAATCACATCTAATAAATATCAGATATGATTACGGATATGATAAATTTAATTTTAATTTAATACTATTGAACAAAACAAATTGGTTTTACTTTGTTTATCCCTAGTTAATATAAATAACAAGGGTACTAACTTTTGATCTTTTAAAAATAATATTTTAGTTATAAACAATGAGAATTCAAATATTTAAATACATATATGATATATAAATAATTATTATTTTTTTTTGAGTAATTATTTGCGTAACGCCAAAAATGACCGAATTCTTAATAAGGGGTTTTCGATACTCGATAGTCTCGCCCATAACTTACCATCTTCTCGAGTCTCAAGGGAGACGATGAATCAAAATGTAGCATTGACTAGAGTTCTTTTAAAACATAGTTTTAGAGTAGTTTTGACTTTTTCAAATGATCATTTAATTTACTATTCGAAAAATTAAGAAAAAATAATATTTTGTGTTAAACGCATTTTTTTAGATTCTATTCGTTTTCTCTCTTTTCTTTCTTCTCCAAGCATTGGCAAAAGCAAGCCTAGGCCTGACCCTTAGGAAGTGGCCCGTTTGAAAGTTGGAGGTATGGAGAAATGCCATGTCTAGGCTGGGTTTGGCAGTTGTTGCGCTTAGTCCTGTTTGGAAGTATTGGTAAAAAAAAAAATCCTGCGAAGCAAAACATCAACAATTAATTAAAAGATAAAATTCATTTTAATTTGTTTGATTTCTTTACTTAGTTTATTTTAAAAATTAATTCAATTTTTTTATTATAAATAAGGTGCAAAATGTGGGTGTCTACATCTTGAGTAAAGTTTGGAAATTATGACCGAGTTTAAGAAAACGCATGTCTAAGTCTGAAAAATAGACACCAAATTTGTAAACAACCTAATTTATAATATTACTTAGACTCGTTTTTATATATTTAGAAAATCATTAAAATTATGCATAGATAAAACATGGCGATCACATGATTGATGATACCCCGATTCTGATACTCGTTGGTTGTCTTGTGACTCTTGTGAAAGGGTTTGGATCTTGAAAGATTTTCACCTTGCTTCATCTGCGAAATGTGGTAGGATTGACTTTTGACTCTAGCCAAGGTGTTGACTGATGACACAAATATCTTATCCGAGCATGGATATCGAGATATTTTTGGGAAAATGGATATTTAGACATTGCAAAACACTACCCAAGGTTTTTTGTGTCATCTTTCAAACTAATGAAAACATTTTATTGATATCGATCTATTACGATCTAGAAACCAACTATGTGATATAGCAATAATGTTTTCATTACTATGTGGATCGATTAACATTATGTATTAATCTAAAGCTTTTATAGTCCGAGGACCAACTATGTGAGATAATTAAAGAGTTTTGTGTCCTTATGAAGGTGAACGTCTTATATATACATTAATTTCACGCTACAATTGTCCGTAGACCAACTATGTGAAATAGCCTAGGGGATTTTCATCGTCTTTCGAATCGAGTGAAAATATATATTTATCGTACGCCACTATAGTCTGTAAACCAGTTGCGTAGATAGCTAAAGGGTTGTCCTCCTTCCTCAGGTGGGCGACATCATCATATTAACCCCGCAATCCTAGTCTTTAGTGCGTATCTAATTAGTCTGAAGTGTAAGTGTCTCATTTTTTTAAATATTAATTTGAGTCACATGACAGAAATCGTGAGATATCTCAGGTGGGTTAATAATATTTGAAAATATTATTAATGTTTTAAAGGATAAAATAATAAGTAATTTTATTTGAAAAAACATAAAAAAAAAAATTGCAATTCAAAATTAAAAAAAGTAAAATTTTAAATTTTAAAATTACTATATTGAATTCTGAAATTCTAATTCAATTATAATTCTTAATATTAAAAGAAGGTGTACGAAATTTAAGAAATTTAATTGAACCTATTATAATTCCAAGATTATCAAACATATATTTTGATTGGTTTAAAAAGAATGGAACCACAATCCAAATTATAATTTATCACATAACTTAATTTAAAAATTTAAATACTTTTTATTTAAAAATAAATTATTTTTATCATTATATATTAATATCATAATTTAATTTTACCAAAAAAAAATCCATTTCCTTAATCATTTAAATAAAACAATATTTATTAAAATAACTCCCTACCAAACAAATAAGAATAACTATAAAATACTATATCCTTTGGGCGTTGGTCGGTTTGTTATTTAAATAACTCAACTCAATTAAACATCTTTTCACTCCCCCTCTAATTAATCAAATCACTCAATTCATTACTTAAAATATTAAAATATTATTTATTTTAAATTATTATTTATTATTTTATTATCATATATCAATCAATAACTTTTAAGTAATTTTACCAAAAATATTCTTATCTCCTCAAAATCATAATCAATTATTATCCATTTTCCTCCTCTAAATTATTAGAATAACCCAATCCGAACAAGACCTTACAATTTTTGCAGTTTTAGTGTTAAATATTTAGCATGATAATATTTGAAATCCTCTATTGTATCTTGAATTCGATAGTAAAAAGTTAAAAAGAAAAATTAAACTATCTTTAATAATAAAAAATTTATTACTAAACCAAAATATAAAAAGATTTTTGTTATAAATTAAAATAAAATTAATAGTTGATATTTTTCTCTAAAATTTCAAATAATTCTCACATTATGGTTGAAGTATATTGTCAATTTCTTCTCATAAAATCTATATTTTCTAATTTTGCTTGTATTATTAAATAAATATTAAATATATCTTTATTAATTTTTTAAAAAATATGTTTTTTTTATAAATATAAATATCTTTTATTATTTTGTTTATTTAACTTTTAAAAAATATTAAATATTTTTATTTGACCTTTTTTTATTTAATTCATTAAAAATATATTTATTTTTGATAATTAATAATATTAATTATTATTTTTGTTTAAAAATAATAACATAATATTATAAAAGAAATATATAAAATGAAAATAATATAAAGCAAAATTTTGTGTGACAACACGTGAATCTCATATTTATTTTATATATTTATATATAAAATATATAAATATATAAAATATTTTGATATTTTAAAATAGTTATTACATATATTTTTATGTTAGTAATTACAAAAATGTAATTATATTGTTTAAAAATATATATTATTAAATAAAAATTAAAAAAAAATATTATTTAATAAAAATTATTTTGAAAAGTTAAAAAATAAAATAATTAAAATATTTAAATAATCGTTTTAATAATAATATCAAACAACAAGAGCATTTACTGTTGACTCTTAAACCAATGAAAAAGTATACTTAACCAATGAAAAAACATGCATGCATGCCATGATATATTATGATCCAGTTGAACACAATATAGTTATTGCAAACAGCCTTAATTTAAAATTTGACAAATGAATAATATTGGATTTCTCACCTATTCAAGTGTATTGCAGCAGAGTGTTTGTAAGAAAAATTAAATACGATTTGACAAAAAAAAAAAAAAAAAAAAAACAACCTTAATTTGACAGATGGTTAAAGATGAGATTTTGGCATGTTTATTGGGATTAATTAGTATAATTTGTAATGAATAATTGTAATTGGATAATAAATTACATATTATCTTTTTTTTTATAAATCATATCATATTTATAAATAAACTAAATAATATAAAAAAATTAAAAAATGTTAAAACAGTTAAACATAAAAAAAACACAATCAATATCAACCATTCAAATAAATTTAATAATATCAAACCTAGCCAATAAACTGTACTCAATAAAGTGCTCATTAGTCCAAATGTTAATTTTAGTACTTTTTTTATAAGATGTGATAATCACTTAAATATGTTAATATTTACCTGTACTAAATGATGTAAGAAAATCTTATTATATATAATTTAAATATGATATATATTGTTGAGTTTTAAACTCATATTTTATTATTATTTTTTATTTTAATTTTAACATGAACTCCAAGTGTTGATTTACCTTTAGTGATGACAATTTTAGACACGAAACACGACTCAGACGGAACACGAAAAAATTAGTTTAGGGTAATGTATTTATTTTGTTTGGTTAAAATCAGGTCGATCTATTTAACTTGATTAATAAACATGTCAAAATTAGATCGACTTGCACATGACCCAAACTAGACCCGATAACTCGTTTATAAGTTTCTTTTGTTGAGTTTTGTGTTATTCTTTCTTATTCACTCATTCATTTTTTTGTAATTTTTTTATAAGTGAATTTGTGATTTAACTTCAATTTTTATTTTGTATTGATATCATTTTAATTTGAAATAGAGATATATAAATTAATTACTTCGGGTTTGGTTCAAGTTGAGTAAGGTAAATTGGGTCGAACGAGTCAGGTTCAGGTCAATCACAAATAAACATATCAAGTTCATGTTAGAGATTTTGACCTAAATTACTAAACATGTTAGGTTCGGGGTAGAAACATTCAACCCGTTAATAGTTAATTCAAACCCATCAACCTGAAATTTATCTAAATGGTCACCCTACCCAACTTCAACTTAATAAGTTTCATAAATTGTGGCATTGGATCATTAAACAATAATTGTTGCTACTTAAACTATCATTTGATAAAATTCATATTTTTTTATAGCTTATATTTTAAGTTTAAATTAAAAATATTAAATGTTATAATAAGCACTTAATAATAAAAATAATTGAATTTTTATCTTGCTTTAATAAATATTGTACAGTGTAATTCTTTTTACTATTTTTTTATAAAAATATTAATAAATAGACGGCTATCTAAGATAAAATTTGATTAGTTTATAAGATAAAATTTGGTTAATTTAATAGGGAATGAAAGTATATGATTTTATTTTATGTCTATCATTACTCCCCTCATTATATAACTCATTTATGCTATGTTTTATAACATTTATTATAGTAAATATATATATACATAGGTGTTTAAAAAAATAATGTAAGTATTTGTAATTTTGAAAGAAACATTTTAATATGATTTCATTCAATTAATATAGTTAAAATAAATGATAATGCAAGATTCTTATCTTTTAAAAATAACATTTTGATTATAAAACGATTAAATACATGTAAGACATATAAATAATTATCATTATTTTTTGAATGAAAATTTTATTTTATTTAATATCTCACAAACACAAAAAGATGTTTATCATTTTATTAATAGCACATTTCTAAGTAAATTATTATTATTATTAAATTAAAAAAAATTAGCACTAGACATCATTGGTTTGGTTGAGATGGTAATGTGGACCCCTATATCCAATTATTAGGTTTAAATATTTTAAATTGGATTCGCGTCATAAATTCATAATTATCATTACAATAAATATATTAATTATTTTATCATTACTTATACCTCACGGCAACCTAATTTGTAATAAATGTTTTCCTCTCATTAATATTGACTCTTAATCTTCATTCTTCTCTTTTTAATTTCTATCTTAATTCAACAATATTTCAACTTTTATCTTTAATATTTTTTCTAGTTTTTTTCAACTAAAATACCTAATAACAAAAAGTTGTCATATTTTTCAACATCTGTAATATAACTATGTAAATAAGTAATGTTTTTATTTATGTTTTTAAAATTTTGATATTATTTGTTTTAATGTTATTTAATAAAATTATGTATATTCTTCAACTTTTGCAATCTTATACTTATTTATTAACTTAATTTTCAATATAGTTTCTTCTTCATTCAAGAAACTTAATTTTCAATATAGTTTCTTCTTCGTTCAAGAAAGATGTTTTTTTTTATGAGAAAATTAATTTAATGATTTTTTAATATTTGTTTGTGTTTAAATTCAGAATTTTGTACTATCAATTTTATTTTAAGTTTATTTGTATTTTTGTAGTATAAATGAATTTTTATTATATAGTGTGGATGAATAAGTGTATATTATTTAAGAATAAAATATATATTAATATTTTTAGGTCAACTATATTTTGTTGTAATATATTAGTTATGATATTATATTTAATTTATATAATTTTAGTTTAAATGTGTTAATTAAAATATAATATTTTTTTAATATTTAAAAATTAATAAATATAATTTCTCACACTTTAATCAGGTACCGGTTGAGGATCGAGTACCCAACGAATCAAGGACAAGGATATAAATAGAGATACACCTCATGTTTAGGATTTGAGTAACGTAGTAATTGAAAATCGGACGAAAGAATAAGTATTTCACTGTCCAACGGATAAGTACTCGTTGCCGTCCATAATCATCGTCATTCTTTTAGTTTAATTTAAAAGTTAATAGCATAATCCAATAAATTTCATAATACTACCTACTCTCTCTAATCAATTATATTTTTATTTTTATTTTGTAAAATTAAGACAATAATTCACAATTGACCTCATATTTTATTAGCCATAATTTGGAATCCAAACTCATAAATTTAGAATACAAACTCATAGTAAACATTATTTAGTCAAATCTTTTAAAAGATATTTAAATTTATTATTTTACATAAGTATCTGTGAGTTATTTTTTTGGGTACTTTTATTTGATAAGGTTGATATGATTCATAATTTCATATTCCTAGTTAATTTATATCTCAATTTCATAATTGTTTTTGTAAAATAAAATATTATGTATGTATAATTTATTTGACAATATGATTACGCATATCATGCGAATATTCTCTACCATATACGAGCATATAAATTTAATTTTAACCATCTTAAATAATATTTATTATTATAGATAAGAAATAATTTGTGCTAATATTTTATTTTATGCGGTAGATAATCGTCCAACTCAAATAGTATTGATTAAGAATAAATATTGCAATCTAAATAAAATTTAGTTGGTAAAATAATTAAAATGAAATGTATTTCTTTAACAAACAAACAAAGAAATTTATAAAATAAAAATTCAAATAAATGTGATTTAGCAAGGATAGGCTAGTTGGTAAGAAATTTAGAGCAAGTTGGTGACCTTATTTTGTAAAATAAAATAAAATAGAATGTGGACTTGAATTTCTATTTACTAAATAAAGATAGATAATTAATGGAAATGTAATTTTCTATGCATTTTAGAGAAAAGAGAGGAAAGGTGATTGATTAATTTGGTATTATAAATGAGGGGTAAAATCGGTACAGTCTGTTTTGTTTTCAATGCATGCTAATTACAGTATGTATATGTTGATCGTCTTCTTGGCGCCCTTTCAATTTCCTTATTCTGCCAAAAATACTCTCTCTCTATATCTCTCTTTTTCTCTCTCTGTATGTAACCTCATAAATCCTCTGATAACTGAAACCTTGTGCGAATCTGAGGAAAGATTGTAGGCGATTCTCGTCATGGATCGCGGTACTAGTGCTCCGGCTTCCAGGCCGCGGACTCGACAACAACTGAACCGATTGCGCCAGGAAGTTCGGCAGAGGAAGGAGATGAACAGCAGGGTGGCGGAATCCATGAACAGTAGCGCTGATGATATGAAGGGAAGGAGGGCGAAACGGTACTCTCGTAGTGAGCTTAAGCGTGAATCTTCCAATTTGGAGGATTCATGTTCAGCCAACGTGGTTTCTCTGCCGGAGAGTTCGGATTCCGATGATGCAGGTTGTAACTGTAAGCACTCCCGGCATTGCAAGAGGAAGAAGGAGAAGACGAAAACTGCTGTAAAACCGGAGGGCGGTCGATTTGGATCCCAGTTGGGAGAAACTTCAAGGAAGATGAAAAAAGGTGCAGATTCTGTCCAAGGTAGGGTTTCATCAATGGACATTCCAGTCCACATTCATTGCATCTCTTCTGATTCCGAGCATGTTGATGAGTCTGAATCTGAGAGAGAATCATCTCTTTCATTAAAGGTTTCGGAGATGCCTGATTCTTCTGGTGAAGAAGTGGAAACGGAGAATTCAATCGGTGGTGTTTCCCGTCCCAAGATATCATCATCATCCAAATCTTTTGTTTCAGACAAGTCCGATGCATCAATCGCAACCCCGAAAAAGCTTTCCACAAATGAGAGAAGTGGCGCCAGTACTAGCAGTGATGTGAGGAACAATGAAAATGGTCCAGGTCGATTGAAAACGATGAAGCGCGGCCTCAATGTGAAGGATTCCCAGTCTCTTAAGGATGATGGAAGAGTTCAAAAGAAGATACAAATGGAAGGGAAAGAACCCACTGAGCCAATTCCTTCACTTAGAACCAGTGTTGATGAACAAGTCAATGTTAGTGATGATGTTGTTGAGCCCAAAGATCCTTCGGTAAACCAAAGTGGAGGAGATTCCTGGAAGGAGATGGCATGGATGCCATTAAAGAAAAGACACAAGTTTGTCGATAAGGATAAGGTTATCATTCATGCATGTCTCTTTTTAATTAACAAAATCCTTTCCATTAATCTCTAAAGTGTTTTCCGCATTACAGATTATTGCTGATTCATTCTGGGACCAGATTGATCTCCCTGACAGAGACACTATTCCACCTCCTTGTAAAGATGAAGCAGACGAACAAGAATTTCCTGTTATCCCCAAGAATTTCGGTCTGCAGGATACTGATTATGAACCACCTGAAGAGAAATCATATTGGGACATTGTAGGGGATAGCCTATTCGAGGAGATGCAATTTGCCATTGCCACTGAAGGAATCGGATTGACTCACGATCATGAGGTTGGTTTTTTTATTTTGCCCAAATGATCAATCATTTCCATCCTTTAAGTTTAGAGATTGTTCTTGTTTATATATATGTTTAGGTTGCCATTGATGATCAGACTTCATTAGCTGCTAATGATAGTTCTCTCGGACTTTGCGAACATTTTTTCATTCTTAACGAGGAAATTGGGATCCTTTGCAAAAATTGCTCGTATGTGAAAATGGAAATCAGACACGTTCCACCAACTTTTGTATGTATTATTTTGAATTTTTTCAGTGAATTTTCTTACTTCAAAATTCAAATTAGCTAGTATTCAATCAAATGGGCTTTCCATTTTCCAGGTTAAGAATCCATGGGGAAGAATAACCAGGAAAGAGACGAGGGAGGCTAAACTCTTTAATCTAGACCGTTTCCAAATGAAGGAGCAAAACAATATTAGCCCCGGTTCGCAACATCTCAGGGACGATGATCTTGAAGTTGCGGGCACGGTTTGGAGCTTGATTCCAGGTACCAGACGTAACATGTACACTCACCAAAGAGACGGTTTCGAGTTCATTTGGAAAAACATACAAGGGAGTATAAACCTGGATGAGCTGAGGCAACATGAACATTCTTCATTTAGGGGAAACGGATGCATTATATCACATGCACCAGGAACAGGAAAAACCCGACTGACCATTATGTTCATTCAATCATACCTTGAACGATACCCTGTTTGCAAAGTCGTGATCATAGCCCCTTGCAGTATGCTCCTCACATGGGAGGACGAATTCAAGAAATGGAAAGTCAACATTCCATTCCACAATCTGAACAAACAAGAATTCTCCGGTCACGAGCTAGACGAGGCAGTTAATCTAGTCAGACAGGGTCGCCGACAAGACAAAGAATCGACGCGATACATCAAACTACTGTCGTGGAAGAAGGGCAAGGGTGTCCTCGGAATCAGCTACAAGTTATTCGAACAGCTAGCCGGGGATCGTGTCTTTCTCAGAGATGAAGCCGACAACAAGAAGAAAGAGTTACACCATTCAGACTGCATTCGAGTTATGAAGATGCTACAACAACTCCCGGACCTCTTGGTACTGGACGAAGGCCACACGCCCAGAAACGAAAAGAGCTTGATTTGGAAGGCGCTCTCGAGGGTCAATACTCATAAACGCGTCATCTTGTCTGGAACGCCTTTCCAGAACAATTTCCGCGAGCTCTACAATACTCTCCGTTTGGTGAGTCTTGAATTTGCTGACCAACTCATCGCTAATGAATGTGGACTATCAAGATCCAAAAAGACAACGTTAGACAGATGGATATCTTTAACTAGCGGGTTCACGAAGAAGGAAGAGAAGAGCGTGGACAAGATTCGAGCCATAATATACAAAATGGCACATGTCTACAAGGGTAACATACTTAAAGACAGCCTTCCCGGTTTACGTGACTCGCTGGTTGTGTTAAAGCCACTAGAATTACAAACCGCGATTCTGAAAATCGTTATGGGGACTAAGAACGGAGTAGAGCGCGATCATTACATGTCTTTAGTATCCGTTCATCCCTCGCTTCTTCTCCAATCTAAACTGTCTGAAAAACCGGAGCTTTCAGGTTACAAGGCGCAACTAGAAGCTCTTACACTGAATCCACAGGTGGGTGTGAAGACAAAATTCGTAATCGAACTGATCCGGCTGAGCCAGAGTCTAAACGAGAGAGTTCTGGTTTTCAGCCAATACATAAACCCTTTAGCACTGATTAAGGATCAGCTGAAATCCCAGTTTGGGTGGTCGGATGGGAAGGAGATATTGAATATGGATGGAGGAACGGAAGTAAAGCTACGACAGGCATCGATCAGTTCATTCAACGATTCGGATAGTGGGGTTAAAGTGTTGCTAGCTTCAACAAAGGCTTGCTCGGAGGGTATAAGCCTGGTTGGTGCGTCGAGAGTTGTGCTGCTTGATGTGGTTTGGAATCCTTCGGTTGAGAGGCAGGCGATTAGTCGGGCCTATAGGATCGGGCAAAAGAAGCTGGTGTATATTTATCATCTTATTGCGGGGGAAATGGAGAGTGCCAAGTATGATTGTCAGACACAGAAGGATCGTTTATCGGAATTGGTGTTTACTTCCAAGGAAGAGGATAGAGTTGGAGGACAGAGTTGTACTGTTGCTGAAGATATTATTCTGCAGGAAATGATTCAACACGACAAAACATGTCATATGTTTGAGAAAATCATTAACCACAAGGACTCCAGCAGTTTAATCGAAACTTTCGGCTAGGCACAAAGACTTGTGGTTTTTTTTTATTTTTGCTATTTTGATAGATTTTAAGATGTTTCTGTTAGTCATGGGGGTGCAGTATTTTTTGTTTTTATTAATATTTTGGTGACCTCTCATGTTTAGCAAATGTACTTATAACTTATTTGTTTCGAACTTACTTGAAACACTTTATTATATATATATATATATATATATATATATATATATATATATATATATATATATAGATATAGATATAGATAAGACTAATAATGAAAAAAATCTATTACACCATTTTAACATGAGAGATTTGTTAAATGAAATTAAATCTTTAATTTTCAAGCCCTCTCTTCAACCTAATCCAAACCCAGCAAAATTTATTGGGATCATTTGTTTTAATTCAAATGCATCTCTTGTCTATTTAAATGAAATTTTAACGAAAAATCATAATGTCACTCCTTTAAAAAATAAACAAAAAGTTAATTGTGTGTATTTTTTATAATCAAGTTCAGGTGTTAGAATTGAGTTTGTGCAATTTTAATTTTTTAATTTACATGATTTTTTTTATAAATATCTAAATACATAGTTGTTTTAAATGAAATAATGTTTTGAAATATACTTTAATTATATATATTAACAAAAATTAATAACATTTATTCATTCGTTCAAATTCAGTCACTTAGTTTAAACTAATTTTTTTTATCTCAATTATTATTATAAATATTATTATTTTTTATTTTTAAATTATCAAACTAAAACTAATTTTTTAATAATTATATATATATATATATATATATATATATATATATATTAACCATTTACCTTTGTTTAATTTTATTTTTGATTTGATTATATATATGAGAAATGATTAGGTGAGGGAATGAGTGGCATAATGTTATTCGCTGAAAAAATCAAATAATTTCTCTCTTTTCTTTCACTTTTACATTTTTCAACCAATGAAGGTGATGTCACGTCATTTCCTCACCAAATTCTCTCACTAAATTCCCTCACTTTATCACTCCTCTCTCTATATATATATATTTAAATATTAAAAAAATAATTTAGAGAAATAACATATTTTTTTTTCCAAAATAAATTAACATGATTCACACACAAATATAAACTTTTACAATTAAGAATATATTTATATATATATATATATATATATATATATATATATATATATATATATATATATGACAGCACGCGCAACATAGGCATTAATGTAAGGAAGCATGTCATGTCATGTCATGTCCAAACCCTTTGCTAGGAGCTAACTTAATCTGAACGTCGCCACGTGGCCATTCCATTCCTGTTCACATTCAGTGCGCTCTCCACTCCATCTGGAAACAGAGAAAAAAAATTAAATAAATCAAACCAGCCCAACCATTCAAAATCTTGAAATTCCAAACAAACTTACAAATAAACCTAATCAAATAGTTTTTCTTTGAAATTAAAAAAAGAACTAACTAACCTGACCCAACACAATACACAATTATTGTCTCTCACTTAAATTTAAAACCCTCTTAGATAAAATTGAACCTGTGACATTTTAATCTCTTAAACCAACTCTTACTATTAGACTATTTTGATGGAGTAGAATTTGATCATTTAACCTAGGTTGCAAACAAGTCAAACGAGCTCAGTTCGACTCGATTTAATATTTATTAGCTCGACTTGAACTCGAGCTCGAATGAGTTTAAGCTTGAGTTTGACTCAACTATTTATCTACAAATTCAGCTCAATTTAAAAACTTTGAACTAAAATTAAATTTTCAAGCTCGAACGAGTAGTCGAACTTAAATAAGATTTGTAACAATAAATATTAAAAAGAGTACTCCATTTCCGACATGAAAGAGTTTGTTGAGTAACATGAGATAACTAATTCTCGAAAAAATTATATAAAAAATCGAATTGACAAAAGAGAGAAAAGTAATTATAAATAAATGAGAGAAATGATGGGATTGAATAATGCTTATTAATAAGTGAAATGGAAAAGATGAAAAAGTATGAATGAATGAATAAATGTTACAATATATTATATTATAATAATTATGAATTAGGAAATTATATTTTTTATTTTCACTTTTGGAGGCAATATAATATAATTATATGAGCAAATATAATATAATTATACGAGCATACATGTAGACTTTAAAGATACGAAAAAAAAAAAATTAAAAATAAAATAAATAAAAATATATATTATCAGGTTCGAAAAAATTTGATAAGTCATGGAGTAAATATTTTATGAGCTCGAGCTCGACTCAAATATTAAACGTGTTTACTCAAGCTCGACTCGATCTTGGTCAAAATCAAGCTCAAATCGGCTAATTTCAATCTAGCAGGCTAGCTGCTTTAAAGCCCCTCGCTTCTTGGACATTTTGGCGCAGATTGGAGCCCCTTCATTCAATCGAAAAGCCGGTCTTCTTCAGTCATATCAAAAATGTCTAGGAGAACTACGAAAGATGACATTCACATACTTGCGTATGGGGCCTTCTTTAGGCTTATCAACATGGTGGACCCCAACCGAGTAGGAACCCTCCATTCATTTTGTTCGTGAGCTAATCGAGCGTTTACGAGTGGCTCACGAACAACTTCACTCATTGAGCCCTACTCTTACCACGAGAACAGGAGATTTTAATTTGTAAGCTTAGAAATGGTTTGTTTTGATTGAATGTGAAAAAAAATAGTATCTCTGGTCTAATTAAATACTTTTTATTATGAAACAAAATATAATGTTAATTTTTTATATAAAAAAATAAACAAATAATTATTGTTTTTTTTCATTGTTTGGAAGATCTTTCGGTCATCAACCCGAATTTTTTGACGAACTTTTGTCCAACCGTCCAATTAAGGTGTTCAATATTTGATATGACATGAATATTCGACCTCGAATTTATTTTAGATTTTAATCAAAAATTTTAAATCAATTTGAATTCGTATACGGTTTTTGATTTAATTTTTAAGGTGAGATTGTTTATATTTAAATAATTATATATTCGAGTTCGAACCAAATAACAAATTTGAATTTAGTTTGATTTTCGAATTGGGTAAAAAAATAAAAATTCAAAGAACTCGAATTGAATAAACTATAAACCAAATCGATGAATACTCTTATCTTAGGTCCAACCGGTTGAATCACCCGTTAACCACCGGATTTAAATATATTAGTATATAAATTATATATAATGCATATACAAAAATCATCAAATGAAACCATAATTTCCTTTAGAATCAATAATAGCCAGAGTATTATTTCATGTTGGCTTTCATGCCATTAATATGCAACATCATCAACAAAATTTCTTTTATCCACGTCCCATATTAAGACATGTTTGTCTAAGCCATAAGTAACAATGTCTTTCCCACTGGGTGACCAAGACAAGTAACAAACCTGGTCAACATGACCCCTCTCAAAACAAATAGTTTTTCTATTGTAGTATCCTTATCATGTAGTCCAAATTCATAACATAATCACACATGTCTTTTAAAACTTCATTTATTTTTATAAAAAATTAAATTACAAAGGATTCAACTAATGATAAAAAAAAAATGGCCTTGTTAAATTATTTAGCCTACTAAATCTATTATCCTTTTTAAATTATATTGGCTATTTCACATAAATGAAATCAATAAAAAAAGTGTTTATCTACAAATATTTAAAGAGTTTATAAACTAATCTTTATAAAATAATAATTATGAAAAATACTATTATTAATTTTTTATAATCGTAACCCTATATATATATATATTTTGTTGAATTTGGGCCAAATCCAACAAAAACAATGGATCCATGAAAGCCCAATTGAATAAAAATTTAGAAAAATTGTATGTAGGTTATATATAATGTTTAGCGTTCTAGGGTTTCATTTCCTCTTCGTTCGCCACACCTCAGAGTTTGCTCCAGACAGCCAGCCAGCGAATATGGTACGATCTCGATCTCTCTCTTGATTTTCTTCTGTTTATCAATTCTTAGAACTTCTAGATCAGCTCCTTCGCAATTGCGTTAAGAAAATTAAGTCTTTAACATGCTAGATGGTAACATAGAGGTCAATGTCGAATACTCCTTAATGTAAGATCAATCTGTGTTCAAATACCCAAACTTTTCTTGTATTTGTTAGAGGGTTTCTGTAAATAACCAGTTTATCTATCTGTTTATGAATTTCCTTAATATGTATTGGTGGTGTCTTAGAATAAATGATTCGTATAGTATGTTCCTTGTCGGTGAAATAGTATGTTCGTTCTTGTTTTGTTGGTTATGACTGACTCTTGATTTATGCAGACTAAGAGAACAAAGAAGGCTGGTATTGTTGGCAAATATGGTACGTTTTTAGACAGACATTGTGCAGAAACAGAAAATTGTGATTTATTTGATTTGAATGATAAAGAATATATGTCTTTTGTCTGTGAAATATATGCATTGATGCTTAATATTGCCACACGGATCTAACTTCTAATCCCTTTGATTTCAGGTACCCGTTATGGTGCCAGTCTGCGTAAGCAGATCAAGAAGATGGAGGTCAGTCAGCACAGCAAATACTTTTGCGAGTTCTGTGGGAAGGTAATTTGATTCAACCCAATATTATATATAAATTTCCTTATTGAAGTTTATTATATCATTGCTAATGATGGATTGATCTATAATCAGTTTGCAGTGAAGAGAAAGGCAGTTGGAATCTGGGGTTGTAAGGATTGTGGCAAAGTGAAAGCTGGTGGTGCATACACATTGAAGTAATAGTCTGATTTGATACTTGTTTTGTTTATTCTTTTAAAAACACAATTCTAATCAATTTGATACTGGTTTTGTTTTGCAGCACTGCTAGTGCTGTAACTGTTAGAAGCACGATCAGGAGGTTGCGCGAACAAACGGAGAACTAAGTTGCTGTTTTTTCTACTAGATTGTTTTTTCACCTTTTTTGTTTCTGTTTTTGGAGAAGAAAAGGAAGCCAGTGGAATTCAGAGGGAATTGGCAATACTTTTTAAACCCTTTACATAGATGTTGGCACTATTGAAACCTTGTTTATTTGAGTTTATTGAATCTTTAATGATCTATTTTCTTTCATTCTCACTTGTGCTTATTTTTTTGTTATCTTAAATTTGGTCTTGATTAATAATTATTTGGTCTTCTTCTAAGTGTGAAATCAATATGTCATTTTGAAGCATTATTTGAGATTCAATTAAGATCTCCAACCTGGGTTATCTTTGACCTAATCAAGGAACAAGCACCATATTATATATCCATCTCTTTTCAATTCATTTTTCTGTTTAAAGTATATGATATCATTTCTCAATGTGTTTCATTTTTCAAAATAAGAATGCTAACAATAACAAACACATTAATAAAAAGTCAATGAAGAAAGAAGATTTCAACTATAAGAAAATAACATATGATGTTGTTTCAAACATAGAACAAGAAAGTAAACAAAACATAAAATCCAAACCTAAGTTTGGATAGCTTCTTTGAATGTAAACTAAACCGCTTCCATGCATATATATATTTTTTTCTCCCATCCAAGAAGACGGAATTGATACAACATATCTTTATGACAGTAATAGCTTCCTTTGGCATTTCCATTAAAGCATCATCATAGAAGACTCGAGCTGTCTGTATCTGCATTTCAAAAGTGTCTGTTGTCGCCCTAAAATCAGTAAATTGTTGTTTGACAAACAGTACAAATTATACAAGTGATTATAATAAGCCTACCCAAATCAGCAAATCCACCCTCACATTGAATGAAGGAACTCATATTCACGGATTGTGGATCTTGAAGCCAAAAACTCTTTGTACATAGCTTTGTGATGGTGTCTGTGGCTTGAGATGTCCATAGGTCATCAGGAACAGGTTAGGAAATGTTGTACCAAAATAAGCACCATCTATGTCTTGCTAGAATTAAAGGGAACACACAATTGATGTATTATTTCTGGTTTTGATAAAACTGAAAATTAAGTGGTAGTGTTGAATAATGAATTCTAAGTGCCAAATGAGTTAAGTATTGGAAATGTTCAGTAGACAAAATGAAAATATGTAAACTTTAAGTCCTTGGTAGGTAAATTGATTTACAGACTTCGTAAGTTGTTAATTTCAAGAGTTGTCTTTTGAATGCTCTTACTAGATTACACACAATTCATTCTGAAGTTACCACATTAAGCCAGATTTTATAGCTTAATTTTAGTTAGATCTAAATAATTCAAAATCAAGATTTATCTGACTGTTCAGTCAAACAGATGAAAGGATACTACTATGGAACCTGGAGCGGGGGCTATAAATATCGTCACATTTGGGACAGTAGAGCTTTACAGTGCCTGTTCGAGGTATGTCTGATTGACCAACAAGGAGGCAGGGTTGTCCGCAGCAATAAACTCTTGGGCATCTCCCAAACTCCGCATTCTTGAACTTCTCTAACTACCAAAGATTATTTTATAAGAGGGATGAGTATCATAATAAAATAAACAACTTGTTGAATCGATCAATCAATCTTTTTAATATATATATTGAGTCAGTCTTACTCTTACCATAGCAGCCATTCCTTTGGTTGTCAGTATATAGCGTACGTGAATCAACCCATAAAGCATCTCTGCTGCTGACTCTATCAATTCATTTTGTTCCGCTGTAAACGTATCACCTGCATCTTCCTAGTTAATCCATGTTACTAACCCTAATCATTCAAGGAGTTCTTATAGCTAGTTGGATCAAATGGAACATTTCAGCATAAGCACATATAGGTTGACACAAGGATCAAACTTTAAAGGTCACACATCCCAACTCCCAAAAAGAAGAAGGAAAGTGAGCACACACCCTGTTTTAACCAATTAATTCTGCTACTGTAGAGAAACACTTTGTTAAATTATTGAAGGATGAAAGAATAAAATATGTAACCAATTTATTTTATGGGAAGGCTGAAGTGTAAATATAGGACATACAAGATTTATTTAAGAAACAATGAATTAAAACAATGTTCTTACCAGCTTAGTTGGTCTAACTATGGCTAGTCAATGTCATTTATATATGAGTGTAAAATGATAACCAGTAATTAGTTGTCAGATTGACTTTACCTAGTAAAGATAGACTAAAGACATAGTAATTAGTAGAATGCTTACCTAAAAGTTAGTAAAAATATACAAGTGCAATAAAAGACTTAGGGACCACTTAGATCATATATCATTCTAAGAAATGTTCTAACATAGAGTTGAAGATTGAAGAAATTAGTTGACAACAATAAAAAGAAGGGTGCCTATAATTTTGAAAACCAAAGATTTTCATTAAACAAGGAATGATAATAATGCAAGAATAAAATCTCATACATTCTTGGTTTTATAACAAAACAAATGCTTTCATTTTATATCATATTAAATGTTCATATTTAGGTTTAAGAATCATTTATATAATTTTAGCTCACAAAAATTGCAATACTATATCAGACTCTTAGAGAAAGGTATTTATGGTAACAAAATAATCTTAGAAAAGAAATTGCAACATAAAAGCCAGCTTACCATGAGAAGGCTCAACATCCAGAATCAAATCCAGAGCATAATCATAGTAAGGGACTTGTCCACTTAAGCCACAGAGATTAAAATCGTCTTGGATGTAATCTTCTTCAACTTCACAAAAGAATTCATTTCCTCGAAGGCTACAGAACCATGATATCCAAGATGCCTCTTCTCCATCAGAACCGCTAACATCTGACTCCTCGCTCTCAGTTTCATATTCCACTGCTATTAATTCCCAAAAAGAAAAAGATAACAATTAACACAATCGATACCAATCCAGTTATCTATATTGAAAAAAGGAAATTAACCATTATAAACAGGTCACCTAGGATAGAAAAAAAAGGATTCACTCGATTTACTGTTATGTAATCTTGTAATAGCATTTTTAACGAAGAGAAGATATCCAATTCACCTAGATAAAGCAAAAGACGGAAGAATCTTTGAAAAAAAAAACTTATTTGCTGCTGCTCACCTACGGTCCATTGATATTTGGCTCATGCTGTGAATCAAACTGAAATATGTAGGTAATTTGGAACACCTTTTTTAACAAAGAGAATATATTCAATTCTTGGATGGTTTCTATAAATCCTACCCTATTCAAACTTCCTCAATTAGTCATCAGGAAAAGAAGACGCAATAGCTCTCAAAGAACTAAGAGAAAGCAGACTTTTAGCGAAAAAAGAACGAGAATGAAGTTCACTAAATTATTTAGTGTGAAATATGTGATAACTTGTATGTATTTTATTCTTTTGATACGAAATCCAACTCTAATGACATACTAAAATAGAGTAGAATATGTACAACATTAGCTTCAATTAGAATATTTGGCGAGATTTCTCATCCGAATTTAGATCCAGATGAAATTTGGAAACTGAACTTATATTGACACAATTCATAAATTTGTTGACGACAAAAACATAAGTACTTCCAAGTAGGGAAATGATTTCCCAAGTTATAGGTAGATTAGATTAACCAAATTATAGATGATTATTTGGAAGTAGACCAAGATGCAAAGGTCTTTCCAAGAAAGATACTAGGCAAGATATGATCACACCTATGAGTGTTTCAATATATTTTACATCTTTTAATTTAGCCACGAGTAGATCAGGGATTGTGGAAAACAATAAATAGATAAATTTAATCCCTAGTAACAAACTATATTCCTTTTGTTAGTGACCTCGCAGAAGCTATTATGCCAAGGTCTATATAGGGAGGGCTAGGGTAACTTCACATTATGTAGTATGCATACAATGACATGGTGGTATATCTTGTCTCCAATATCCCTAGTAAAATATTTATGGGCTCGAATATATCAATTAAGATGATCATAGGCTCATAGCCATATCAGATTTCAAGACTTGCTGAAGTTCATAAATGACATATTTCTAAAAGCAATTCAAGGTTCATTCTAATTCAACAAGATAAAGTTCTAAAGCCTGATCCAGTTCAAGTTATATCACATTGAACAGGATTAATAACAAAAAATGAAAACCATTGAATCTATGATATGTGCAATTACAAGTTTCCACATATTAAGTCTCAAAAACATGATCATGGAAGCTAAAGAATGAACTGGGACATAATTATGCTCAAATATCCATAGAGGAAAACCCTACAAGAAAGCTTGCATCAAGAATAAAGAATTGCTAAAAAGTAAGAAAGGCATCATATAATATAGACAACTTTAAATTGAAATTACTCTACAAGATATATATCAGTTATCCAGTTATAAAACCTAAGCATTTATAAGGGAAGAAATACCATCGAAACGTTTCTTTTCATCCAAAGACATAGAGCGAGAGTCTTTATTATTATTATTATTATTATTATTATTGTCAGGCGGCGTTTTACCAACATCTTTATCCTTGGCATTATATCCTTCCCGGGAAGTGGACGGAGAAGATCGCTCCAAGTTCTTGTCTAGAGCATCATTGATCCGTTTCTGTTCAAGATGGCTCATCTCCGTCTTCGATTCGCCCCCTCCTCCTCCTCCTCCTCGGACTTTATACATTTCCTCCTTATTACAGAAAGCAAAACTCTTTCCGGTCTGAAAACAATATCAACAATTCAAGAAGATATCAGAAGGAATTTTAGGGTTTTGATGGGGAAATGATAAGACAACGAGAGAGAGAGAGAGATCTAACCCATTATTGTTACATGCATCCTCTCTCTCTCTCTCTCTCTAAGATTGGGTTAAAAGGTGACACGGCGGCCGGCGTCACTTGCGATTAACCGGCGGGAGAGAAAACATTGATGTTATTTAGTACTAGGAATATCCATTTGCTTAAAATGAACCATCTTTATAGTACACTAGCAATTAGCCCGTGCATTTGCACGAGTAATAATATAAAAACCGTGAATAAAAATTACGGATAACATTTTTTATTTTATTTTTAACCGTTTTAAGTTTATGGGTGAGTCAACCCACAATCCGACCCAATTATCCATTTACTCAACATCATTATATATTAGTTAGTTAAAAAGTTGAACTTATATTAATATTAAAACGTCCCACGTTTATCAAAATTGGTGTTGAATTTAAAATATAAAGTCTTTATAGCCTAGTTGGTTAAAAAGTTGTACTTGTTTTGTTAGGTTGCAAGTTCGAAACATACCTCTAGCATTTTTAATTTTATTTTTAACCGTTTTAAATTTAAAAACGGGTCAACCCACAATCCGACCCAAGTATCCAAATTAACCACAGCTCTCGACCGGGCAATCCGACACTTTAAAAATTAAGCATCATTATATATATATATAGATTAGTTAGTTAAAAAGTTGAACTTATATTAATATTAAAACGTCCCGCGTTTATCAAATTTGGTGTTGAATTTAAAATATAAAGTCTTTGTAGCTTAGTTGGTTAAAGAGTTGTACTTGTTTTGTTAGGTTGCAAGTTCGAAACATACCTCTAGCATTTTTAATTTTAATTTTAACCGTTTTAAATTTAAAAACGGGTCAACCCACAATCCGACCCAAGTTTCCAAATTAACCACAGCTCTCGACCCGGCAATCCGGACACTTTAAAAATTAAGCATCATTATATATATATAGATTAGTTAGTTAAAAAATTGAACTTATATTAATATTAAAACGTCCCGCGTTTATCAAATTTGGTGTTAAATTTAAAATATAAAGTCTTTGTAGCCTAGTTGGTTAAAGAGGTGTACTTGTTTTGTTAGGCTGCAAGTTCGAAACATACCTCTAGCATTTTTAATTTTATTTTTAACCGTTTAAAATTTAAAAACGGGTCAACCCACAATCCGACCCCAAGTATCCAAATTAACCACAGCTCTCGACCCGGCAATCCGGACACTTTAAAAATTAAGCATCATTATATATATATAGATACCATATTTTGTAATTATTAATTTTATTTTGCTCTTAAAAGTTATTCATTAATTCAATTTATCTTTTATAAATATAAATTAACATAAACTATTTGCCCGCAATTTGTTCATCGTGATATCATAAATTTCACACTTTCTTTCTTTATTTTGCTCTTAAAGTTATTTCTTATAAATATAAATTAAGAGCGGTTAATTATTTCCCGCAATTTCATATTGTGATATTATAAGCTCACATTTTCTTTCTTTTATTGAAATAATATTACAATTCAAAATTTTAATTGTAAAATCAAGGGGACGACAATTATTCCTAACATATTTTCATTTGAAAACTTTAACATATCTTACATGGATGTTTTTTATTAGATAATGTCAAAATAGGTTTTAATAATTTGAGAATTGATTTCAAAAATAAAATGTACTTTATGAAAGTTTTATAAGTTTACTTTGTTAAAACAAGAATGTTAAATTGCACACGGGTTCTCTTCTACCGAAATATAGATGTTCCGGTGTTCCTTCACACAAATTTTGATATTAAAATAAAAAAAAAAAAAAAAAAAAAACTGTATTTACTGATTTATCCTGTGAGAGAGGAACATGGAACATTAGTAACAGCTAAATTGAAGCTTACTTATAATAAAAATATAATTTTTCAAAATAAATAAAATAATCCACAAAAACAAATTGATTTCAATAAAAAAATAATATCTACATTTTTAACTATTTAAAAAAGCTATAATCTAAACAGTTTGATGATAGATTTCATAATCATACGGCAAATATTTGATTTGACTCGACACTCAATATTAATAAAGAGAAATAAAAGATTTGTCTAATCATTATTGATTTTTTTTAAGGATAAAACTTTTTTTAATAATCTATATATTAACAAAATACTGAGTAAATAATGGTAAAAGAAAATAAGTTATCATAAATTCACAATCTAAGAGTGAAAATTATTAATAAACCAATCCATTTAAGAATTCTTTATCAATGAAAATAACCTTACAAATAAATGAAGAATAAAAAATTTAAATGAATTTATATATATAAATTATTTAGGGAGGGATGACAATAGTGGATGAGGACAAAAATTCATTCCCACCATATTCTATTTCGGATTTTGTTCTATTATAGTCCAAGCCTCATTTTATTTATATCATAAACTCAGGGAAAAAAAAATTATATAAACAAAATTTTTATATATAGTGTAATATATCTAAAGAAAAATTATATTATTCTAAAATAAAATAAAATTAAAATATTAATAAATAAATATATTTATAATGTTTTATATTTAATTGTGTTTATTAGTATTAATAGTAAGAATGGACATATACACCAATATCTTCTCATCCATCTCTGATCAACTACGGTAAAACCAGAAAAAAAATCATCAATTCGGATCAAAACCACTATATACAGATTATAGGTACATTACAATAATTCCAAGTATATACATATTTGGACTATGAAAAAGACAATATTTTTTATATCAAGTCTCCATTCCATCCTGCCTGAATTGTTTGGTTTGCCCAAAATCAACAAAAGATAAGTGATGTGAAGTATGTCATTGAGCCTATAATTGCTGAACATGGTTTGAGATTTGATTGGGACATGAATGTGTTGGTGCTTTTACTAGTTGTAAATTGTTGAATGGTGGACCAAACTGCAGAATGTAATCTTCATCTGGCAATTAACAATCACAGAGATAATTAGTCGGTTTCTAAACCACATTTTACAACTGATAATCGTGAAGAAGACAGGCGTATAAACAAAAAAGACTACTTCAAATGTAAATAAAATATCTCACTATCTTTAACAGTCCCATACAACCAGCAAAGAACTTCATCTGTAAATGCCAAACACACTTCAACCTGCATAATAAACCCAATCAACAAAAAGCTTAAATAAATATCTAGCTAATTTAGCAATCAAAATTTGTAAAATAATGAATAGTTCATGCAACTTGTATCTAAAAAGATGTACATATTGATAATCTTGTTTATTTTCAAGTAATATTTGTTGGTTCTCCTTCAATCACAAGAACTCACCTGCCAATAGTTCTTTGTTTTCATTCTTTGATTGATGTCTTTGGTTCTAAGTCTTTCAGTTCGAACAAGCCGTCCAACATCATCCCTGGATCAAGGATGCCAAATAATGGCTTCATTTAGTTTTTAAGTTCATAACTATGTTTACAGAAAGACAAACAAACCAATTAGAAGATGAATATAATACAGAAGAATCAGTAATCTATAAAGGGCTAGATGATGACCCGAGTCCAATTACAGTGTAAGGGACACCAGATAGGAATGGTTGTATCTGCATAAACAAGAACACAACTTTAAAAGTAGCTAATTAAATAACACTTGATAGGGTTTAGGGAACAAACCCAACACTTGAGCAATTTATCTCTCTCAAATCTTTCCTCAGTATGATAAGCCAACTTGCAGTATAAAAAATGTCCAAATTAGATCAAAATCAATAACGAGAAGAAAAAACATCGAGAATTAACAAACAACCTCACGACTCGTCTTCAATTCAACGTAAAATCTTCTCCCATCCTCAGTTGATTCACAACAATCAATTTCAGCGCCCATTAGAATACAATTAGATCCTAATTTAGTTTTAACAACAGAACAAAATTCAACATTGGCATCGATGTGATGAATTTCTTCTCCATCACCCCTTTTAGGATCTTCTGTGGCAAGCGTTTCAAAACAATATCCCCAGTAGCATCTGATTGGATTAATGGTTATATAAATTAGTCATCCCATTCCTAAACAGTGAATGAATCAACCTAGCGGTTAATACCTTTGACGGTCAATCTCCCTTTGAGGCCTTTCTGGAAGACTATGCACATCCAAATAAACAACTCCATTTCTTTTGTGAACACCAATTTCCCAAGGAGTTTTCCTCATATAAGGAGTACCCATTATCTGCAGAGGACCCTAAAATAAGTAACTAACTTCAACAGCACATTACAAACAGAGACATACCTTGTTGAGGTTATTTCGAAAAGTCTGCAACAAAAGGAAACTAAGTCAACACAAATCCAAACACTAAGTAAACAAACAATAAAAATTTCCCCGTACCACAAATTTCACATTCTGAAGTGAGATATTCTTGTTCCTTATGCAAGCAAGAAGGTTACCAAAGCCTTCAGATGCCAAATCTAATATGACAATTCAAATGAAAACATCATGTATCATCTTACCTTTAAGCTAAGAAAATGCCACTCGAGACTGAATTACCTTTCTTCTCAATAAACGTGTTAAAGCCTTCATTAAAGTTAGCTCCAACATCTTCTGAAATAGAGGGCTTAAAAAGCCTCTGTTTTGCAACATACAGTTAAACATAATACTGATTAAAGAGATAAAAGAAGTTCAACATGCTCACCAAGCTGCGATCATCAAAATAAACCTCCCCACCTTCAACCCGACTATAGCAAGCAAGTTCAGTTGGCTTTTGAATAGCATAACAAAAAACACAATATAGGTCAAAATTTTATGACAATAAAAGGGTAATAGTCAAAATATATTCTTACCTCCTCGATAGTTACACATTTCCTTGCAAATGTTTCTTCAAGGTCAGCATTAACGCCGTCGTCCACTTGTTGGTCAGCATTTATTATACTATCTCCACCAATTTCAAGGTCCATTTCATAGATTTCATGATCATGATCATGATCATGATCATGATCATCATGATGATGATGAAAGCAAGTCCTCCCCAGCAATATCCGGAATATTATAGTAAGCCTTGAAGATAGAAAAGGAAACATTATAACGGAAATGTATATGTACCAGCACACTATCTGAGAGCCCACTAGTGTTGCTAATAGCAAAATACTAATGTAAACTGCACATGTAGCCTCGTTTGTTTGGATGGAGATACGAGCTGGTCGTCGAGGTACACGATGATGATGATCATCAACGGATATCTTGATTGATGTGGTAGAAAAAATTGCAAAGAAAACAAAAATGACGGGGAATTTGAATAAGAACTCATGATCACCACCGCCAACAACAGTACCCTGCATTACGAGAAATGGATCCCAATCCCAGGGGGAACCTGCCAATTGAGATTTTGAAATGTTCATCACAAGTATCACGACATATCTCAGGTCTAAACAACCCATCTCGATCGGCGTCAAACACTTAAAAGAGTGAGTAAGATAGTTATATAAGGTGTACTTGTAACGTGCATATAAAATTTATATTATAGAAAATATATCATAGGAACTCACTCTTTTCGGCCGGCAGAAACAACAAAACGCGAATCATTGTTCTTGTTTCTCCCGGTCTGTTGTTGTCTTTTTGCCAAGGCAGAAGAAGAAGAAGTAGGATAGCTTCTGGATGACAAAATCTTCATTCCTTAAAAGCATTCGATATCCTTAATTTCAAGGCCGGCCCTAAGCTGTTTAATTTCTCCTCCTCATAAATAATCCCTTTCCTTAATTTGGTTTATAAAGCTCGCCTGGTCCTCGGATATGTCGCGGGTATGTGTTCAGACTCTCTCTCCCTCTCTAGCTAAGTTTGATTCATCTTATTATTTCCGTAATTTAATTTTGTTTTATTCATTCACTCTCCTTTTTTTTTCTTTTATATAATTTTTTTCAAATTTTTATTATAAATTTTGAATATAATTTTGTTTGATCATTAAAAAATTATATATATATATTTATCAAATTAATTATTTATATAAAATTATTATAATTATAATAAAACATAAACTTAAACATAAATATTTTTTTCTTAATTAATTATAATTATTTTTAGATAATACCAAAAATATAATTAATAAACAAATAATATACTCTTATATTATTAAACAAAATCTAAGAAAATAAACACTAAATTTTTTTTAAAATATATTTTAATGATTTTTAAACATGCTTTTTTAATTTGTTTAATAATTATTTATTTATTTAAATTAAAATTTAAAATTATATAATATATATTAATATATTTATATAATTTATTTTAAAATACATTATTTTTTAATTTATATAATTTATTAACATTTATAAAAGTATGAATTTGCTGCAATGATTTTGAAGTTATATCTTTAACAAACGATATGTCAGTCTCTCACCACTACCACCAAACCTAATATTTATTAATTTAACCATCCCACTTGAGAAAGTTCTTATTTATTCTGTTAATGTGGAACTTATGTGAACTTTTATTGTTCATGAAAATTAGTTAATTCAATTTTCAAAATCTTAAATATGGTGTTACTGAAAAGATAGTAAAAAAAACCCAATGAAATTAATAGTAGCCTATCACTTTTGTGAGCCTACATATATGCTAACACAAATTGTGATTTGTTTTGGTTGATAGATGTATTACATGAATAATTCTAAATTTACTAGCTAGATTTGTCTGGTTCCGAGATCTCAACATCAGCCTCGGAATGGAACACAAAACTAGGAAAGGATGTCGTTATATCCCTGCAATTCAATTTAATACATTAGTATTAAGTGTAATATTGATCAAACAACTATATATATATATATACAAATTAACAGTTACCTTAGATAAGGAAGGTTCATTATCTTCAACAATGAAGGGTTTTCCCTCACAAATACTTTCCACTCAGATGTGTCAATCTTTCCATCTTGATTAGTATCTACTTCCAAAAACGTCTATATCCATCCCCAAAAAAAACATTATGAGAACCAATACGGTAATGGGAGGTTTAAGGAAATCGAATTTGTGTACCTTATCAAGGATACTCTCAATCAACTCGTCGGTTAAATTCAACTCTGATTCGCATAAGAGCGCAACTATCATTTGCTTAACCTGACACAAATTTCTAGTCAAAATTTGGTTCTCTGTTCTGGCTGCATTAATTGGTATTAATTAATACCTCATGTCGCTCAATAAATCCAGTTCCATCCAAATCATAGAGTTGAAAAGAAACTGCAAGATATCATCAAATCAAATATATATCCAACATCATAAGGAGAATGGATTAGATTTAAGATAAGTTTAAACTCACATTTGATTTTGTCTTCTTGAGGAATATTTGGGTGAAAAATATGAAGTGATCTAACAAAATCACTAAAATCTATCATTCCTTTGTTCTTGACATCAAACATATCAAATATCTGCAACCAACCAAAAACCAAACAATCTTGAAATCTCCAATTTCAGATCAACTCAAATGAAAATCAAAACCCTTAGTCAAAACACATCATACCCTGCTTGCAAAAAGGCTTTCCTTCTTTCTGTTATTGAATAAAGCTAATACAAACTCTTCCTGCAAAAGGGTTATAATTTAGGGTTAAATCAAACACAATTATCTTATACATATGTTCATCATAACCTACATTACCTTGCTGATTAGACCATCATCAACCACAGAACTGCTGATGCTCTTGAAAAGCTCGAATAATGCTTCAACTTCATTAACACTAACTAAACAACAGAAATCAGAGAACATAACCTTAATTATGATGTGTAAAAAGAATGAAGTTAAATTTCACTTCCATTGAAATTAATTCAAGAACTTACAAGCTGTTTCTGAAGCAAGAATTAGGAGTTCATTGTAAGCCAATTGCTTACTTCTATGACCATTCCGTCTCCATATTTGACGTGTTCTTCCTTCCTTTGGATGAATACAACCCATTCCTTAATTTGGCAAAATCGAACCCTAAACAAATCATCCATTGCAAACAATTCAACAAACAAAACCCTTCAAGAAAAGAGAAAATCTGGGCAAAAAAGAATGAATGTTTGGTCTTTTTGTATTTACCAAATGAATCGGGTAAGAAACCGCATTTATTAAAACCCTTCATATTTGACATTATCAAGACGAAGAAGAAAATGGTGAAATTAAGAAACCTAGATTTCAAAAAAGGTAGATAATTTACAAGAAAATCGAAACATACTGTTTTCAATAAATCTAGCGCCGGGGAAGGCAATGTAACAGGATTGGCCGACCAGAGATAGCCGGAAAAATTAAATGTTTTTCTTCCGACAAGGCGTAGAGAGAGAATCAGCTGAAGGATCGAGAAACAACATATACCATGCACAATTTATTAATTGATACATTAAGGTTATTTATAGGACATGTTTCTTTTTAAGAAAAACATTAAAGAAACCTCGAGTGTATCGTATTTATAATATTAATGAACCTCTTAAAATTCTATGGATATATATAAATTCAAACGGTAATTTTGGTTACAGATTCATCACCCATTATCCCAACATTGTTTTAATTGGTTTTTATTCAAACCGGGGGAAGATACTGAGAATTTTCCTTCAGTGGGAATACGAGAGGAAAAAGGAAATATATTATACAAAAGACAATCTTGAATTTTGCATTTAATGACAACAACCAGAACTTGATTATGACCGTTTGAACGAGTTAAAAAAATATTTTTTTAAGATGTTTTATTTCTAAGTAATGAATATTTTAATTGATTTTTTTATTTATTTTTATTTTTTTAAAATAGTTCATATATATATATATGATTAATTTAAATATGACATAAAAAAATGTTATGCAATAAGTTATCGAACTCGTAGGTTATCGAAAATAAAACGATCATTAACTCCCTTAGACAATCTCCAACCCATAAACTCATTCTCAAACTCAAAATGCACTAAATGTCCCATCAAATAGTAATTCTATTCCAACTCAAAAACTCATTTCCAAACTCAAAAGAATATTCTTAGAATATTCTTTTTTTACACTAACTTTTAAACTTTTTCAATATTACATATATATTTATTAACCTTACAAAATAGACTCAATACTTTTTCAAACCCACACCGATTAGAAAAAATTATGATAAAATTAATTATAAATTAATAATTTATACACATCAAAAAACAAATTAAACATCGTTAATTTAGAAATCTCAATTATTATTTTTCAATTTTGTAGCCTTTAACCAATTATTGTATTTTATTTTTTATTTGTGTTATTTTAATAAAATTCGTTTTTGTTAATTTTTAACTTTATGATATTTTAATCTTATTAATAAATATTTATGATAAAAAATTTAAACATATAAATAATTATTTAAGAAACTAAATATATAAAATTGACTTAAGTTATAATTTGAAGAATCAAATTATTTTTTTATAAAATATTTGAGTTTGTGATAAGTAGCAACGCAGTTTAGAGGAGAGAGGAAGGTGAGAATAACGCATAATGTGTTTGCATATGTGATGGGTTGGAGTGCCTAATTTTAGTTTGGTTTGCGTATGCGGGACCGTTGGAGTTGGTCTTACGACCGACTCAACCACGTATCCGAATTTCAGAAAGCATCATAAAAATAACATTATTAATGATACGCATCAGACGAATGTGATTATTAAAAGTTCAACGATTTCTTTTCAACTAGATAATTTAACAAAAAAAAATAATTGTGATGCCCAAATTTTATTATCAGTCACATCAATCCAAATTTTTCAGTAGCTATTAAAGACTCGAACATCACCCAATGAATCTCAATAATACTTCACAAAATGTTATATATAATGATAATTCATCGGTAATGTAAAAATAAGTGAGTTGTCAATTCAACATTCTCGTGACACATACGAAAACGACTAACTTTAATACAACATTTTTTCATACACATATTATCCGTAGGATTTTCACCCTGAATAACACTACATTCAAAAAATGAGATCTTTGATGAAATTTTTTACTTTCAAAGTTTATTTAACAAAAATTATATAGAATCGTCTTAGTGAACAAATTGTAGAAATGCCCACATAAAAACTATTCATTGTTTTCAACGCATAACGTATTGTTTAGATGAAAATACTTATTTGTGTCGTACTAGAAATAACTCTATTCTGTGACGAGTTCTCCTTAATGTTTAAAAAGTATTACGTCGCCATGTTAGTATTATTTAGAATTAAATGTCACTGTTAATTTTTTAATTATAAAACAACGTAATACATTTTTGTACGGACATTAATGTCCATTAGGGCAAAACCCCATTTTGTATAAACTTGACAATATGGAACCCTAAATTGCGAAATTGAAAGAAGATGTCTCAAATTGTAATTGGTCTCAATAATGAGTCCAAATTGTAAGGTTCAAAAGAAGAAGTTCCAAATTACAATGAACTCCAATAATAAGTCCCAAATTGTGAAGTTTAAAAAAAGATGTCAGAAATTGCCATTGACATCTAATAAGAAACCCTAATTTATTATTTGGACATTATATTTGGCATGAAATAAGAATTTTAATTGATAATTCAATAATCAAACAATAAGACTATACTTCTCTTTACACTTTCTCTCTCTAATTTGAAAGAGGCTTATGTTTGATTTTATTTTAAATGATAAAATATTTTATATAGATATATTTAATCATACAAATCTTAACAAGATAGAGAAATCTAAAAAACTAAAAATAAAATAAAAGATATATATTATCATAAATTATAACTTGATTTGTTATAAAATATTAAAAAAGAAAAGAAAAGAAAAGTAAAAAAAAAATACTTATCATTACATAACCAATTAAAAATGAAGTTAAGAATGAAAATTAATCACACCAAAACTGAATATCTCACCTCATGACTCAAAAACTCAATGTAATTATAAAGATAATTAATGAAAAATAAACAAATGTGAAACTTCTGCATTTGGTAAATTTTAAGTCAGAATTATTTATTATGGTTATGTTCAATTAATCAACTTATGCATATTAAAAAATTAAACCAGTCACAATTTCAATTATAATATAACATGATAACTCAAATGTTAAAATTGCCCCAGTGAAAATATAAATATCATTGAACGAACCTCATATAAAATGTTAATCTAAAATTTTGATTTAAAATTTATGTAAGAACATGAAGATAATTTCAAAATGCAGTAATAAATAATTTTGACATTTGTAAGATGGAAGAAAAATACCAATTATTAGTCAAAGTCAAAAGTTCTTAAATCGATAAATTATTTCAATGTTGAGAAAGAGATGTTGTTACACGTGTGTGATTATTTTCAGAACTTTGTAGTCAAGTCAGTCAACAATAATAAATATATATCTAAGCAAAATAAATCATATATAAATAAATATATATGGACCATGAACATTATACACTTAGAAAAGTATGCATTAAATTACTTTTTAAGCCGATAGTCCTTGTTTTTATTTAAAATCAAAAAATTGAATTTGTACAATCTAATATATATTAAAAAATATAATACAATTAAATTATTTGAACATAGCTACCATATATTTAGTCTTGGTTAAAACTATTTACTTACTTTAAGCTATTACAAATTATAAATTTAAAAAAGTATCAATTAAAACATAAAATTTGAACATAACATGAAAGAATAAAATAAAGTTGAACATTTATTATTTTATGTTGAGTTACCTTGTTTTTTTTATAGAGATTTATTTATCATAAAATATATATAAAAAAAAGATGAGTAACGCACAGGGAATCAAGGCTGCCCCAGCTACAGCCCAGGTAGTCAGTGCAAAACATTTTGTATGTATTTGTCAATAAAGTGATGATTTTCCGTCGCTAAAAGGTACTAATGACATAGTCAATTGGTTTATTTTGTTTGTTTACTTGATATTATTATGAAACTAGTCCGGATATATTTTTATAAAAAATAAATAGTCTACTCTTGGTCAAGCGAGGGTAACTATAAAGTCATTTTAGCTTTTCGAAATTAAAAATATATTCATTGTGTTGATTAGTCTCTTTTGTATCTCATTACGTGTATAGTTTGAAATATAAATTTTTTCGTCAATGATTAATTAAATTTTATTATTTCGATTTCAAAAAGAAAAAACACGTGTCGTATACTTGCTTTGAAATGGGCTGAGTAATAAAAAAAGGAAAGAGACTGGGCCTTTGAACTTAAAAAACAATAAATAAAGCGGGCCTGAGTTGTGGGCCCCCAGATTTAAAGGAACGATATGGAGCGGGTATATATGAATTGACGGCAGATATTTTAGTACATCGTTGATAATCAGCCACGTGTATGAGATTCTTTCCAGCACTGGGCCCCACCATTGCCCACCACATCATCAAAAGGCCGCGTGCATAACATGCCAGAGCACATGCTTAACTTTAAGGACTCGTTTGATATCGGAGTAAATTTGGAAAGAATAATAATTCTTCTTTGTTTAATAATTAGATTAGTTGCTTCAAATATTTAAATTACTCTTAATAATTAATGTTATAAAAATAATTTTCTTTTAACCTAGCACATTAACTCATTCCAAAGATCTTTTCACAAAAAAATGTATATTTAAATAAAGTATACACTTTTTTTTTATAATTTTAGTATTTAATTTGATTATAGAAGACTTATCAAATAAATATGAATTTATTTTGTTTATTTAGAATATAAGTACAAATTTACATTTTTATTTAAATTAAAAAAAATTTAAATGAGAATTGATTACATTATTTTAGTTTATTTAGATTCAGATAATTTCTTTTTCTTTCTTTTTTGTTAAAAGTTTTAAAATAATATATATATGAAAAATAATAAATTAAACCAAATATTCAATAAAAGTAAATTCACGAATCAACTTGGCATGACACGTGGGTAGGAGAGAGAATTTTTTTAAATGTCCCGAAACGGTAATTTCAAGTCCCGAAACGGCCATTTCAGGAAAAAAAATATAATTTTTCTTCCCGAAATGACCGTTTCGGGACCCGAAATGAGTGGTTTCGGGACTTGAAACGACCATTTCGTGAAAAAAAGTATTATTTTTTCCTTCCCGAAATGAGTTATTTCGGAACCCGAAATAAGCAATTTCGGGACTTGAAATGAGCGTTTTTGAGATGTGGAGACACCTGGCAGGCCAGGTCGGATTCGTGGACCTGTTTTCGTTAAATCTTTCGTTGAGTTTATCCCTATTCTCTCTCTATATATATTTATTAAAGTTCATATGTTTTTTATTCTATAAATGTGACTGCTTTATTTTAAATGATAAAATATTGTTTTTAAGCAAAATTTAAACATTATATATATTGGGGGGTTATAGTTTTATATACTAAATAATAGTGTTAATATTCGTATAATCTATAGAATAATTGACTGGTCATTTGAATTACTGTTTATTCACAATATAGATGTGATATCATTGCAATTTTAGGAAATTGTTAGGATTCATATGATATTGTCACAATATACGTAATCTTTCAAAAAAATTAATATTGATATAAATAAAGTATCACATAAACACCTATTTCAATCCAAAACAAAATAAAATATAAGAAATTAAAGACGCATCATCATGATAATCTCCTATCAAGATTGTGATATAAGTCAAAATAGAAAATAAGATCCATTTTGTTACATCAAAATATATTTGGAAAAAAAATTAAGTTATTTTTTACATCTTGATCATCTTATCTTTTGAATCAATATTTTAATCCAAAAATAAACTTTGCAACATAGTTGAATGGAGTTTATGTATCATATTTACCAGTTTAGAGTTTGATTTCTTTTATGTCATATTTTCTTTTACTATTTTTGTTAACATACCTCAATTAATTTCTTTGCATTGTTTATTATTAATTACAAATTATAAGTGTTAATAATTATCAAATGTTTCCAAAGAAAGAAAGAAGTTGACTAGACTATATAGAAATAGATTCTATGTTGTAGGTGATTAATCAAATATGAACACAACTTATTTGTTATAATTATTTTTATTTGGTCAAAGTTCAAAATCAATAATGTTTTGAATTAAAAAATGTTTTTTTTACTTAATTTAAAATTTAATAAAAAAATTATTTTTTTTCACCTAAATAAATTTTTATCTAGTATAATAAAATTCTGGTATCAAATAAAATTAAAAGTCACTTTTTATTTTGATAATTTTAAAAAGTAATTATATTCATCAAAAGAATGGTGACAAAATACTCATTTTTGAATAACCATCAATCTAATCTTATATTTTCTTTTAATTCATGCAAAATATAAAAATACTCTAATTAGATATAAATATATATATATATATATTATTTTGATCCTAACCATATTTATTTAAAAAAACCTCAAATAACTAACAAAGTAAAAATACCCAAGACGGATCTACATTAGATTCATGTGAACTTCAGTCAATTTTTTTTTTTTTTTTTTTTGTGAAATGACCCATATTTATCTATTTTTTTTTTCAATTTATTTAATTTAAAAAAAAATAAAAAAAATCAAGTTTGTTTACTCGTTTAATCCATAATTTTGTTTTTATTTTTTTATGACACTCCAATTTAATTTTTTATTTATTTCAAGCCCGCTTCTACAAATAATCTAAGATATAGCAAATTAGTTTTAAAAGATTTGAAAATTGTTTTATATCATCACAATCTTCATTATTCTAACTATTTTATATAACTTACAAAAGAAAAAAAGAGAGATTAGAATATAAATGGCCGACCCCCTAAACTTTAAAGCCAACTCTTCTTGATGAGAAGTGTGCTTTAAAAATAAATAAATTATATAATAATTCAAATCTGCTTTCTTTCTTTCTTTATTTTTCTCTCTCTAGTATATTAGTATATGATGAATTGGGTGATTTTTGAAATCTGATTCGACTCGACCTGGCTGTAGTAAAAAGGGTCGTTTTTATTCCGTTTCTCTTTCCATCTATAAATAATAAATTATTTAACAAAGTCCAAACATAGTAGAAAGTCCTGCCTGAATTTGCAATTTATTCATCGGAAAGACAGCTTTTTTTCTCTTCTCTTCTCTTCTCTGTTCTGTCTCTTCCGATCCGTGAAAATGGAAGAGAAGTATGAAGCAATCAAGGATCTTGGCTCCGGTAATTTTGGAGTTGCGAAGCTAGTACAAGATAAGAAGACCAAGGAACTTTTTGCTGTCAAGTATATTGAAAGAGGCAAAAAGGTATTTCCATTTCATTCATTCATCGATCTGGTTTCTAAGATTAATTATGGGTTCATCTTTGATTTTCGATTAAGTGCTTTTATCTTCTTCAGATCTTCTGTTTGACCAGATAATATATCCCCCCTTTCAATTGAATGAATGGTTCTTATTATTTTGTTAAAAGAATGAATTCCCTCTTGCAAAAGAACCACTCACTTTGATTAAATAATGTTATTTTTTTACCTAAGTTTTTTTATTTATTCTAAAGGAAAAAAAAAGCTCATTTTTGTCTATGAACTTTACACATGTTGATAATAATAACATTCTGTTCAAACTAATGTTCACATTGACTGTTTGTGAAATTAGTTACATGGGATTAATAAAAATAATTCAGCTCAATTTTATTGGTTGTATGGTTTAATTAGATCTTGTAACCCTTTTTGTACTTAAAAATTCATTTTCAGATTGATGAGAATGTTCAAAGGGAAATCATAAATCATAGGTCATTGAGACATCCAAACATTGTGAGGTTCAAAGAGGTATATAGTTAGTTAATTTTGTCTCTGTTTTTTAAGTAAGCCCGATCTTCATTTCTTCATCATTTATATATATATATATGAATTTGCTAGGTGTTTTTGACTCCAACCCATTTGGGCATATTAATGGAATATGCAGCAGGAGGTGAGCTTTTCGCAAAGATCTGTAATGCAGGTCGATTTAGTGAAGACGAGGTTATTGATCATGAACTTTTTAAGCTAATAGTTTCAATATTCTATACAATAATTTAACTTTTGTAACAATTTTATTGATGCAGGCACGGTTTTTCTTTCAGCAACTCGTGTCTGGAGTGAGCTATTGTCACTCAGTGGTAAACAAACATGACTACAATGTGATTAAATTTTCCTTGTATGTTTTTGTTTGTAACTTTTAATCTTTGTTGTAGGAAATATGTCATAGGGATTTGAAACTAGAGAATGCTCTCTTGGATGGGAGTCCTACTCCTCGTCTTAAAATATGCGATTTCGGATATTCCAAGGTTTGAATTAATATGTATACTCTGTTTTAATGTTTGACATAATCAAAATTTTAACATGTTTTGAATTCCTTACATTGAAGTCCGGTTTGCTCCATTCGCAACCGAAGTCTACTGTTGGGACTCCGGCTTATATTGCTCCTGAGGTCCTTCAAAGGAAAGAGTATGATGGCAAGGCGAGTTTTTCTTTTTTTTTGTTAGACACAATTCGGTTAGTTTCAAATATCTTATTATTGTTTAATGTTTAGATTGCGGATGTTTGGTCTGCTGGTGTGACACTTTACGTGATGTTGGTTGGAGCATACCCTTTTGAGGACCCGGAGGATCCTAGAAATTTTCGCAAGACAATAGGGGTGACTAGCTAACAACATTTCTAGTTGTCATTTGTTTTCGTGGTTTTGATTAATTTTGTTGTTTGTTGTTGCGTCGACAGAGAATAATGAGTGCCCAATACTCAATACCGGATTATGTTCGTGTTTCAGCTGATTGCAACCATTTGCTTTCTCGAATATTTGTCACCGACCCTTCTAAGGTACAAATGATTTATTAATCAATCTTACAGAGTTCTTCATAGTAAACATATTGAAAGTTTAATATTTTTATGATATTGGAAGAGAATTACACTCCCGGAAATAAAGAAACATCCTTGGTTTCTAAGGAATATTCCAAAGGATTTAAGCGAAGGCGAGAAGACGAATTACAAGGAAACAGAGTCTGAGCAATTGCTTCTTCAGAGCGTGGAAGAGATTATGCGGATCATACAAGAGGCTAAGACTCCGGGAGAAGGGGCCAAGCCCGGGGAGGTGCCCTTAGTTGGTTCTTTGGAGGTTGATGATGCTGATCTAGACTCTGAAGTTGACAATAGTGGCGATTTTGTTGCCCCTATATGAGTTTTTATTTTTTTATTTGATTTGATTGCCTTCTTCTTGAATGGAATAATAAAATAGTTTTCTTTTCATCTAGAAAAATAAATACAAAATTGTGGGTATTGTATAGAAATGAAGACTATGAGAGGAGAAGGTATGATCTGAATATAGAAATGGTTTTGGAATGTGATGTCTCAAATCTGTCTATTTTGGGGAAATTAGAATGTCTATTGTTTAAAGTTAACATGTCTGTACTTTGTTGTGGGTTAGGTTTATTAATAACTACTTTTTTATTATATATGATGGTGCTACTGCTGGAGGGCACTATGAATAATGATTTCAGATTAGACATCACAAGCAAAGAAATAAATTTGGGTTATTTGAAAGAAAAATATTCTTCTATAAAAATAAATTTTGTTAGTTAAATTTTGGATTAAATGATTTATTATTATTATTATTATTATTATTATTATTATTATGTATGACGGTTTTTTGAGGGAAGTTAATTTCAGACTCGACACAAAAATACGATTCGAACACGAAAAAATTAGGTTAGGGTCGTACATTTTAGGTTCTGGTCGAAAACAAGTCAACTTGATTCAGATCGAGTTGACTTGTTTAACCTGATTAATAAACATGTCAAAATCGAATCGATCTTAAATGACTCAAAGTAGCAACCCGTTTAGAATTTATGTAGTAAAGTTTTGTGTTTGTTATTTTATACCCACTCATTTTTTAGAGTTTCTTATAAACGGATTTGTCTAAAACAGAGAAGATGATATTATTTATATTGGTTTAAATCGGGTTAAGTTCAAGTTGAATAAGACTAATCGGGTCAATCGAGTTGGGTTCATGTTAATTAAAAATAAAAATTAGGTTGAAGTTATATATTTTGAGTTTTTACCCAAATTATAAAACATTTCAGATTCAGATCTAATCCCTCAATCCTAACCAACCCAAACTTGACACGAATTACCACATTTCCCTTATTTAAAAGGGATTTGTTAAGGCTGGCTTCTCTAATGGAATAAAATAGTTTTATTGTTCTAAAAAATAAAGATAAATTGTGGCTATGGAAAGTGAGGGTATGATCTGAATATAGAAATGGATTTGATTGTGATGCATCAAATCTGTCTAATTATTTTTTTAAATGCATGAACTTTAAAAATAAAAAATAAAGAAACCAATTATTTTGTTGTCTTAAGTCATGGGGTCAAGTAAACATGTCTTAATTTGTGGTGGGTTAGGTCTATAATTGCGTTGGAGGGCACTAAATATGAATGATTTTAAAGTAGACAGCAAACAATTTAAAAGAAGATTTGTGTTGTTGGATAATTATTCATAAAATTAGTGTATGTGTTATTATTGTGCCATCTAGTGGTTAAGATTTCATTTCACTTTTGACCAAACAAAAATCCAGAACATTTTGGATCTTTTGAGAAACCTAGATCTACATATTTGGTTGAAAGAAATAGTTATGTTTGATGAACACAAAATAAATTTGTAGCTTATTGTGAATTTAATTTAATTTATATTCTTAGAAGTCGGTTATTTGTTTCATCAAAAGTCGGTAGGATTAAAAATGTAAAAGTTTGACAGAATGGGATATCGCGTTTCAAAGTTCAGTTCGAGACCAATATTAAAGAAATGTTTAAAATTTAAACTTTTTTCCCTTTTTCTTTTTTAAAATGATCTATTTAATAAAAACCGTTTAAACAAACCAATAAAAATATAATATGAAAAAAAATGTTAATTACTAATTAAATAACATTAAAATAATTAATTGACTCGAAGATCTTCAAGAAAAATAATAAAATTTTTATACAAATTAACAAATTTTCTGGATCTAATCTCCGACATCATTGATAATAATATTGTGAATAATCTTTAACGACCTACTCTCGTTGTTAAAAGTTTTTCGATTTCTTTCCAATCAGATAGTCCACTATAAATTTATAGGGATAAATACCCATTTTCTAAGTCTCGCATTTTAGTCGTCCAAATTCATGCTTCACAATAGTTACTAACAATTTTTGACATAACTCATTGTATTCCAGTTAAACTACACAAAAAAAAGACTCCGTAAACTTGTAAGAACGTGACAAATACTCAAAATTTAAACTCCAACTAAATTCTCCAATCAATTTAATACATATATAGTAAATTTATTAAAGCATAATAATTTTGTAAGAGCTCTTAACCGTGATTGAAGAAGTGATATATGTAAATAAATAAATGATATATGGAATATTGTCATGAAATTAACGCCAGAAGAGCATGTCATGAAAATAAATATTTTTTTTTTTAAGGATACTAACTATTATATATAGCTGTTGGTCCAGTTAATTTTGGACATTAAATGTTTGGATTGGTTGTTTGAATTTTGTATACAAATGTGTCTCTTTTCTCTCCATTGATTTTCAACTTAAATTCCAGCCTTCCACGGCTCATATTTACAACTTTTATAGATATTTTTTTACTATGACTATTCGGTCCTTTAGGAGGAATCAATTTTCTCTTATAATACTTTTAATGTCTAAGTTTTTTTAGTTATTAAATGTTACTTTTGTGTTGTCTAATTTAAAAATTAAATATATGGATTATTATTATTTAAATAATTGTTCTCTTAACGAAAAATAATATTTTTTTGTATAAAATTGTATTAATTGTAGTTCAAGGGTTGGAACCTCCATTATTAATTAAAATATATTAATTTTATTTATATTGATGTGTTTCAATTAAAAAGAAAATATTTGATGATGAGAATCATTTAAGAGGCAAAAAAAGAGAAATGATAAAATAACTTACTAATTTGAATAAGTTATCAATTATCATTCTTTAATAAGTTTTTAATGAACTTACAAGAAATATATGGACTATAGTTGACTTTTTTTTCTTTCTAAATAAACTTATATTTAATTTTGATTGGATCATTTATAATAATAATAGGTTTATTAGTCACAAATTTCACATGGAGGTTGATTTAATAATATTTACAAATATTTTTTAATTATATATATATATATAACAAGATATATTTCTCATCCATAATTTCACCTTTATTTTCTTTTAAGTTCACAACATTTTCTCTCTAATTTATAAATCAGTCCTTGAATATATATATATATAAATTTATTTTTGTTAGGTTCAAAATTTTATTTTCAAATAGTCCAAGACCTTGTTTTCTTTTTTTTTTTTTTTTTTTTTTTTTTTACAAAAATTCAAACGAAATCAATTTTTCAATTAATCACTTCTCAACCATCATATCACTCATTTCATTAATAAAAATATTAAAATACCCTCTATTTTAAATTATTATTTTTTATTTTATTTATATATATCCATACTCTTTAAATATTTTTACCAAAAATAATCATCACATTCTTAAAATTATCAACAATCATTATTTTTTTCTCTTTTTAAATTTAAAAAAAATCCCAAATCCAAACAAGACCCAATATAGATATAAGTGGTTCTCCAGTTTTTGCATCATTTTATGCTGTTTAATTATTTCATTTTATATGGTAACAAAGTCCAATATAGATATAAGTGGTGTTCCAACATTTTATATATGGTAACAAAGTCCAATATAGATAAGTGGTGCTCCAGTTTTTGCATCATTTTATGCAGAGTGATTTTTTTTTCTGAACTTGTTTGGTTATATTTTGGACATTCGAGATTTTATATTATTTTTATTCTAAGCTTAAACTACTATTGTTTATATCATATTTCATTACTTTACATAATTTTTATAAGCTTAAATAATTTTTTTAATATAAAGAATGTAGTCCGATCCTATATATAAGACTTCTGACTTTGTGTCATTTTCATTTTGTGGTATTCTTCAAATGATAATCATACATTAATTACTGGCTCACCCTATAAATAGAAACCAATAAAATTAAGCAAATATTTCCATTCAAGGCAAGAAATGGCGGTTGGAAGAAGACTGGCAGCAGTGGGGATATTGGTAATGGTATTGATGTTAATATTGGTGGAGGGTCAAGGGCCGACCCCGATCCAATGTTCCCAAGAGCAACAACAGGGCATGAGTTTGTGCAAGCGTGTTATATTTGGGCTCAGCCCATCACCCAATTGTTGCGGAATTATAAGGGCGGGTCACTTTGAATGTGCATGTCCCGTCATCGATGCCAAGCTCGCGGCTCTTCTCAACGTCGATAATGCGTCCAAGCTCCTTCGTCAATGCGGCCGAGCCGTCCCCAACAACTTCAAATGTGGAAGTAAGACTAAATAAAATATTTGGTCTTTTATTTATTTATTTTTTAAAACTATTTAAATAAGAAGACTCATCCAATAATCCAACGTTCTTGAGTACGAGTTATTGTATTTTTATCATTTCCACAAATATTTGGTATTAATTTTATAAAAATGTTACAATTTTTAAAAAATATTTTTATTGTTTGCTGCAGGTTTATACTTTCCATGATGATAAGTAAGTGATGGACAATATTAATCTAAATAAATAAATAAGATGAATAATATCCACCAAGTATGTAAGAGTCGGCTTAAGAGACCAGAATGTCACGGATTCGATTTCATCTGAAAACGTTTTGAGTTTAAGCAGGTGTAATGTTAGCTCTCTTTAAAAAAAAAAAAAAACATAAGATGAATAATGTGGGTAAAGTTTTTTTTTAAGAATGATAAAATTATTAAATGTTAGTATAGATTGGAGTGTTATTTTTTAAACTGAATTCAAGAATAGATATGTATTTATAGGATATTTAGTTATCAAAATTTGAAGTTCAAAAGTTGGTTTGATATTGAGTTTTTTTATATCAAATTTTATTTTATTTTAATTATTAAATTATTTAATTTATCAATTAAAATATTTAAATATTAAAAAAAATTAAAAATATATATTATAATAATTTAATTAATTAAAAATTCAAATATACTACTTTTTGTCTAACATTTAAAAAAATCTAAAAAACTTATTATAATATTTAAGTAACTAAATTATTTAGGTTAAATAAAATATAAAATTATTAATAATTTTAATATAACATCCAATATAATAAAACAAGAATATGAAGAGTTAGCTTCAATTGTCTATAATGCTACATGTGTGGACAAACTAAGATATGACTTAGTGTTCAAGGTAAAGTATAATATGCTAATGATCAATTCTCCTCCTGCAACAATCATTGGAGATAGCGATGTGGCGTTCTATTTACAAGAACTCTCGTCTTCACTGCCCAATCATCGCGCCCCTATGTGTCTCCTTAGTAGAGCAATACCTTCAACTCAACAAAGTGAAAGACCAGAAAATGACATATTTGAGCAGCAAGATATCTTACCAAGGCATCGAGATGTGTTTGAGCAGCAAGATGTATTCCCAAGTCAACAAGATGTATTCCCAAGCAACAAGATGTATTGAGCAGCAGGATGTGTTAGCACAAGATGTATTCCCAAGTCAACAAGATGTATTCCTAAGGCAACAAGATGTATCTGAGCATGTGTTTGAGCAGCAGGATGTGTTTGAGCAGCGAGATATATTTGAGCAGCAAGATGTTTTTGAGCAGAGAGATGTATGTGAGGAGCAAAATGTCTTCCCAAGTCAACCAAGCACTTCCCATGTTAGGAATACATTCAGCCATACTGAGGGAACCAAGCACTACTTCTCATATGAACCACTCGAGATCGAAACTCCTGCTCCATTAATTGAAAATTCATTGGAAGTGGGTACGTTCTTTGATAACAAAAAAGAAATACAATTGAGGTTGCATAGACATGCGATGTCTAATCACTTTGTCCTTAAAGTGGTGAAGTCAACAAAAAATCTTTGGTTTGTAAAATGCATGGCTGAGAACTGCAAGTGGAAATTGCGTGCTATGAAAGGAAAATTCTCGGAGATGTTTGAGATCAGAAAATTTGTAAAAGAACACACATGCTCAATTTTGACGAGACAAGACAATGTGAGGCAAGCACCATCATGGGTAATTGCGGAGTGTATCAAACGTAAATACATGGACCATCACCATGACCACATGCCTAAAAAAATAATGGAAGACATGCATACAAGTTATGGGTTAACTTTGACATATAATAAGGCTTGGAGGTCAAGGGAAAAGGCCTTAATGGCGGTGCGAGGAACTGTGGAGGATTCCTATGGTGAATTGCCATCCTACCTGTTCATGTTGCAGAAGAAGAACCCGGTACCATAACTGACATCCAGACGGATGAGGAAGGACACTTCAGGTATATGTTCATGTCTTTAGGGGTTTCAATTAGGGGTTTCATAGGATGTTGTCGTCCTGTATTGTGCATCGATGCCAGCTTCCTTAAGCATAAAGTTGGAGGTCAACTACTGGTTGCGATAGCATTGGATGCGAACGAGCAACTATATCCCGTTGCTTTTGGTGTCGTTGATTCAGAGAATAATAACTCTTGGACATATTTCATGCAACAACTAAGGTTGGCAATTGGATCAGTCCCGGATCTCGTCTTCATATCCGATAGACACCCAAGTATTGCCAACGCCTTGTCCGCGGTTTTCCCAGAAGCACATCACGGGGCATGCACATACCACATCAAAATGAATATAATGGCCAAATTTAAAACTGATAACTGTCATGTTGAGTTTGATTTGGCTTCTCGTGCATACACCGAGACCACGTTTCAGAAGCATTTTGACAAGATCAGAACTAAAGACCCTAGGATTGCTCAATATTTGGAACAAATTGGAGTGGAGAGATGGAGTCGTGCTTTTTTCCCCGGTTCGCGATACAATCAAATGACAAGTAATTACGCTGAGAGTTTTAATAGTCAGTGCAGAGAAGCTAGGAAATATCCCATAACAACATTAGCTGACTATTTAAGATTCACAATACAAGATTGGTTTTATCATAGAAGAGAAAAATCATCCAACCACAACGAACATTTATCTCCATATTATGAAAAGTTATTACGTGAGGAAGGTGAAAATGCTAGATTCTACAGTGTTTATCCACTTAATCGATTTCAGTTCCATGTGCATGACGGTGAATTTGATTTTCAAGTTGACTTCAAGGGTCGAACATGTACTTGTAGGGTATTTGATGTATCCGGTCTTCTTCCTTGTACGCATGCCCTAGCTGCTGCCCGTTTCCGGAAATCGGTTCCATATGAGTTGTGCGCAAGGTTAGAGAATTTTTGTTCCATAAGTTATGTTCAATTTATGTTGTGTTGAATATATGTTATGTTGAATTTATGTTATCACTGTATAATTTTGCAGGTTTTACTCAACTGAATCATGGTGCATGGCTTATGCGGAGACATGTTATCCAGTTTTTCAACATAATGAAGCTTGGGACATTCCCGAACATATCAAGAAACGAGTCTGCCTAAAACCCCCGTGAAGATTAAGAAAGGACGACCAACAACAAAACGTAGATCATCACAAGGTGAGGTTCGTAAAGAACGGAGACGGTGCGGCTCATGTGGCGGTCTAGGTCATAACAGAGCAACATGCTCAGCAGTGATGCCTGCACCATCTACTGCAAGACCTTCACAATCAAGTGCCCAATCTACACAACCTTCACAATCATTTATTTTTAGTGATCGACTCCTAGAGCTAGTTTGATATGCAATATTTTAGTATTTTTTTAAAACTATTATATCACCATCCTTATAACCGTGAATCTATTAGTTTATCAACTAAGATACTTTTATTTTAATTTTAATTACAAAAAATTTTAATAATTTAATAAACAAATGTCAAAGAATTAATATATTATTAAAAAATATCCTAAAAAGAGCAACTAGATGTCTTTATGTGAGTATTTAAAAATATTTTATTCAAAACTCATATATTATATCATATTTTTTTAAAATTATCAATTTACTCAATTTATTAATCAAATACAAAAATATTTTTTAATTTATTTATATAAAATTTAAATTTTAAACCAAAAAAATATATATAATTTAATCAATTAAAAGTTCAAATAATTACCTTTTCAAATAATTCAATAATATCTCAAACAAACATTAAACCATCCCTATTTGTGTTTTCTACATGATCATTTTCTCTCAAATCATTTTCTCACTAATGTATACAAACATATATAAATAAAGACAAAGACTGAAACTTTCCCGGAAATTCATTCTTCATTATTATACATGTACATCACCTATTCCTTTAATTGTAATTTGTACCCATTTAAAATTTCAACATCAATATATGTTAAAATTTATTAACATTTAAGCCGAGAGAAAGAAAGGGTAACGTGAACATGAGTGAGTTCAATGTGAGGTCATGGCCGGTATTGGTGATGCTTGTTGTGCTCATTGTGGTCGGCGGGTGGGAGGTGAAAGTATGTGGCGCCACGGGTCCCAGCCCGGGGCAGTGCCGGAGGCAGAGGAGAATGACGATAACCGCTTGCAAACCGGTGGTGTATGGGAAGGCACCGTCCGCGTATTGTTGCCACCGGGTGAGGGTGACCCATGTGGACTGTGTCTGTCCTGAGATATCACCGAAGCTGGCTGAGCTTATTGATGTAGACAAATTTGTGCACCTCATTGAAGGATGTGGAAGAAAGGTTCCTCATAACTATAAGTGTGGAAGTATGTGTCTTCATTCTCTCTAAATTTAAAAAAAATTGTTGTTATTTTTATGATCATGATTCATCCATTAAATTTTGACTAATTAAATATATTGGGATGATTTTTGCAGGTATCATTACTCCTTGAAGATTGACCAATTAAGTCTGAATGCATATCAAAATATGGTTTTGGATTAATTGTAATAGTTTTTTTTGTGTTATTTATGCATGTGATTTTTAATATTATCTTGTATGTTGAGGCTTGATGTTAAATGTGTCACTTTTGGAAGGTTAGTAATTAATTGATCTTTAATAATCTAAACTTTTCCTCCATAATAATCTTGTGATAATGAGAAACCCTAATAGGCTAATACCAACAAATGGAAGAAGAAGAAAAGAAATAAAAAAACTGGGAAAAAAAAATGAACCTGACGTGAATCGAACACGCAACCTTCTGATCTGGAGTCAGACGCGCTACCATTGCGCCACAGATCCAATTGTTAACTTCTCTTATATTTTATAATCTATTTACAAGTGATAATTTTTACAATATATCTTAATATTTTGTATAAATTAAGCAAATGTAGTTGTTTTAGAACTATATAAGTTTCCTTTCCTTGTCTCAAGTGCTATATATAGAGAGAGACATTTGATAACAATTTCTTTGTATGAATCGATTGCCAATATAACAATTCCCTATCTCTACAATCAAAGTGCCGTCCATAACAATAGGTCAATACATGTGGTCACTTGGATATACAACGGTGTTATGATTTGAAATCTACCAAGAAAAAAAAAATTATTTGTCAAAAGACTTGCTATTTTCTTGTTATATATACTATTTTGAACTATCTGTACGATAAGTTAGATAACTCATCAAGTAAAAGTGTATGTTGAGTTATATATATATTACTCCATATTAGAAATGGCTACCAATTCGAGTTAAGATTTATTGGAACTTTTTAGGCAAGAATGGAGTTAGAATTAATGTTAGGGAGCTCAACATAATATAAGAAAAAAAAAATTAAGGGACTTTAATTTATTATAAGAGAATAAAATAAAAATAAAAATGCATTTTATGAAGAATTGAACTCTATCTTAAAAGAACTCTTACTATATATATATATATATATATATATATATATATATTATATTTTAAGCAATTTAAATATATATTTTAAAAGTTAATTGGGTTATGTTTAAATTTAGTACAACTCCTATATAGATTCATCCTATACCGAAAAAGTAATATGAAATTGTTCGAGAATAAAACTTATTATTTAAGTTTGAAATTCAGAATTTAAAAAGATTCTCTCAAGTAGTTACACTTTAAATCTTTTTAATAATCTCAAAAGAAAGTAACACATAGTTGTGCTCAACATGATGTTTTGAATAATAATAGAATATAAAAACAAATAGTCACAAATTGACAAATAATTAATTATATTATCTAAATAAATTCACCCATTATTTACAAAATCATATTTGAATTGTAAAGGTGCCAAATATTATTCACATAAGAAAATTGGTGTATTATATAGGGTTTCAATTCTTGGTCTCAAACATTCAAACAAACAAGACTCTGATTATCGTCTCCACGTGGTGAAAGTGAAGAAGCACGTGTCAGTTACTCCCAAGCGCACGTGTAAGTTATTCCCAAAAATAGGAGATAGCCAATGGCAAGCTCGAGGTGTCATTGAGTTTTCCCTGTTTCTGAATACACACAATTTTTTGTTCACCTAAAATCCATCCATCCATCGGACCAAATTTACCTACATTTTTGCCATTTGAATTCACCCCCACCCGCGATCGTTGTCTCTCCTCTGTTCCTAGATTCTTCTCTTCTTCTACCTCCCGGCTTTCTCCTTTCTAGGGTTTCCACATTTCATCATCGTGCCATACATACATACATTCTATCTATCTCCCCAGTTGCCTACAATGACGTATGATCCGAACGATGACGACTCTGCCGACTCCGTTCTCCCGGAGTTGAGCCTCCCTGTAAGCGGTAATCATCGAGATTATTTGAAACTCAGGCTATCCATGGAAGAAGATGGGGAAGAGGCCGACACGGCGGTCGCAGGAGGAGGCAGACAAGTTCACGATCTTGATGTTTGCATGACCCACCCCACCCAAAACAGGGCAATCTGTTTCCGCTGGTGGGTTATGGCCATATCTCTTGTCATCGTCGTGGCTATTCTAGCTGCTGTCATTTTCATTTGGATCGGACCCTTCTTCATGGACAAGGTTTTTCATCATTTTGTTTAAAAAAAATTCTATCTTGATGATAATGGTAATGATTTTGTTTTGTTACAGGAAATAATTCCATGGATGAATTGGGAGAGAACTGCATTCAGCAAACCAATTCTAGCCCTTCTTCTGTTCGTTTCTGTTTCTCTTTTCCCAATCTTTCTTCTTCCATCTACACCCGCCATGTGGGTCGCCGGCATGTCGTTTGGTTATGGCCTCGGATTTCTCATCATCTTTTTCGGTGTCGTCATTGGTGTCTCTCTGCCCTTTTTCCTCGGTTCACTCTTCTACGGTAAAATTCAAGGTTGGATGGATAAATATCCCAAGAAAGCTTCAATGATTAGATTAGCCGGTGAAGGAGATTGGTTTCATCAATTTCAAGCCGTGATTCTAATCAGAATTTCTCCATTCCCATATCTTATTTACAATTATTGTGCGGTCGCAACAGATGTTAAGTACACACCTTACTTGTTAGGATCTCTTGTTGGAGTTGTGCCGGAAATCTTCGTTGCCATTTATACGTAAGTTACCTAATTCCTTACCAATCAATGATGATCATTATGATGAATATTTTCATTTGATTTTTTTCAGGGGAATTCTGATACGTTCTTTAGCTGCTGCTGCTTCACCTACACATGGCAGACATACTCTATCCTCGTCGGAAATCATTTTCAACATTCTTGGTTTCTGCGGGACTGTTGCGACTACAGTTGTAGTTACGGTTTATGCCAAGAGTCGGCTCAAGGCGTTACAGGAGGAAGAAGAGCTATTACTTAACTGATCATCATCATTGTGTTGAGTTGAAGATTAGATCAGATTGACAGGTTGAAGATTGTAAATTCATGCACAGAAGCAAAGCAATCATCAAATTCTCTAAGAGAAGTGAGGAGGAAACAGACAGCAGCTAACAGATAATCTTAAAAAGTTGCAGGTTTTCTCTCCTAAAGCATTACCTTGTCTGTAAAATATAACACGGGAGAGAGTCTAAAGAGAAGGTAAAAAGAATCAAAATATATTATATGCAGTAATAATAAATGATTCACACTTACTAATCAATCAATTGGATTGAACAACTTTCCTAATCCGATTCATGACGATGGAGACATCATGTTCGGTTAAATTGGCAAAACAAAAACCGAACCAGCCGTGTTCAATACAGTGACAAGCCATTCCAGGTGTAACGTTCATCTTCCCCACATTCAACAGTTTCTCCCAAAGATCCATCTCTCCTTTCTCACTGTAAGACCGTATGAATCCACTCATGTTTACCCAACAGTACAAACCGCCATTAATGCTCTTTCTGCATTCGATTCCTAGTTTCTCTAATCCTTCAATTAACATCAAGTGCATTTTCCCCACCCTGTTTCTATTTGTTTCGATGAATGTCTTGACGAATTCTTTATCCGATAGAATTGAAATTAAAAACAGTTGAATTGGAGCTGAAACCGGGGAGAATCTGGTTAATTTCTTGGCTGCTGACAAAACATTGGCGTTGGAGCTGTAAATAACACCAATATGGAAACCAGGGAGGCTGAGATCGTTTGAAAGATTATAAACTACGTGAACTCTATCTTCTATGTTGGCAATTTCCGCCATGGTTACATGATGAGTAGAACAAGAATAAGAAGAAGAAGACTCGATGGATATAATGTGAATGTTCTTCTCGTTTGCGAAATCCAGAACGCTGTAAAGCGTTTCATGGCTGAGCAAATTACCAACAGGATTCCTAGGATTTGATATAATGATTCCTCGTACTTTTAAACCGCGTTTCTTTGCTTGGTTAAAGGCGTTTTCAAGAGCGGTTATACTCAAACCAAACCCATCTGCACTGCGACAAGGAACGGCTATGATTTCCACACCATTTCGCCATTTCATATCCCTATCCAGACTAACAATCAAATTATAACCAGATGGTTTCAGTTTGGAGAACCAAAACATTAAAAAACTATTGTAAAGAATAAATTTTTACTCTGGGGAATAAGGCGAAGGAACAAGAAACGCGTTTCCAATATCTGCCAAGCAGAAACTAAGTATATCAATGGCAGATGAAACGCCGGCGGTTATCACTATTTGCGACGGATGGAAGTCAATAGATCCTTCCATTACTTGAGACATATACCCAGCAACAGCCTTAAAACAACAGTAGACAGAATAAACAAAACAAAGAACATAGAAACAAAATTCCAAAGAAGAGAGTTTTATTTACCACTTTCAGTTCCTTCAATCCATCGAATGGTTGATAAGTTGCGACCCTTGAAATACCTGCAATCAAATGCATTGCATTCTCAGCCAACCAGTCTTGAACCAAATCCAACGATAACTGCAATTATAAAAGACACAAAAGAAATGAGATTTTTCACATTTTATATGTGTGTGTGTGATAGAAAGTGGGGACTTACTCTGTTTTCATCCAATCCAAGCTGAAGAACGCCTTCTGGGTTAGTAGACAGGTCATAAGGGTCACTGGAAACCCTCTTCAATCCGATTTGATAAGGAGTATTATTACTCTGTTTCGAGATGGAATTGGCCCTAGAAGATACGGGTGCTGCTCCGCCTCTTGGGGACGAAATACTAGAACGAGAGTGAACCCTATGCAATACAGGTGAGAACACTTCCGTCTCATCCGCCGGCGGAGGGGGAGGAGGAGGTGGTGCCGATGATACGGAACGGTTTCGCCAGAGATAGAACTGCATGATGAAAAACAGAGCACATGGTAGAACTGAACCCAAAACCAAGCCGCCGTCTCTGCCCTGAACTATTCCTTGTAAGGGCACAATGAGCCTCATGGCTGTAGTGTTCCTCCGCCGCCGCCGTCGCCAACTTGTTAAAGATGTTGACTTTGTATTATGGTTTCCTTGTCTTGGGTCATGCTCTACGATGATGCATGATGTTAAAGGGATTGTTTGAATCCGTGCAAAGACTTTGTTTTTCCCTCTGGTTTATAAAATTGGATCTTTGTTTGGAGGGAGATGATTGCTTGAATCCAATTGGGAATTGGGATATTTTTCATCTCTATCTATCAAGGTTATTTTTACCATAATATCCCTCATTCTATTACTAACACTTATTGTATTATGTTTAAAAATAATAGAAATAATGGTTTGATTAATCATTTTTGCAAAAATAGCCAAAAAAAAGTTCTTCAAAACTGTTGTTACAAAGAGATTCATTCATAGAAGGGTTGAGGGGTAAAATTGGAACAAAACTTTACTATGTAGAAATCCAAGAAATATTGTAGCCACTAAAAAAACACTTGTAATCCGAATGGGAATCTTTTTAAAGAAAAGCAAGAAGAATCTGTCCATCAAATAAGTCATATTCCATGTTTGCCCCTCTCATTTCAGCAAAAAAGGACCCATAATTTGTAGGATGGGTCCCTGGAATATCTAAGCCATGGCCTTCTACTTGAGTCATGAGGGGAAGAGACCATTCACCTTATCAATTAGTTTTCCAAACTTTTAAATCAACCATACAAACAAAGATAAGTATGATTTATTTAAACATTTGGGCATAATTCATTAATATAGTTCAAATCACCACTCATAACTCTATGATTTAAAAGATGTCATGTTAGCCATCTCAAAATAAAAATAAATAAATAAAGATTGGCCAAATCAACTATTGGATAAGATAAGATCAATTCTAAGACTAATTAAAGTTTGATTGATTATAAATTAGATGGACAATTTATTTATGTTCATTGCCTGTGGGAGTCCCACTAACAATTATAACAATATTTTGCCCAAAAAATTAATAACTTTTATTTAATTTTTTTATCCAGGTTTTTTTTTTAAAGAAGTCTCTTTTACATATTTTATTTAGTTTGTTTTTTTTTTTTTTAAAAAAAAAAAAGTCCTTGCACAAAATTTTCCATTTTTAATAAACATAGCTTGATTCATATTATTCCAAATAAACACATATACATGAGAAATACTTATAACAAAAAGAAATAACATCTAAAAACAATTCAACTAATCTTCTAGAAATGTATGGTAGTTTTTTTTTTCTTTCAATTATTCATTTTTAACCTAATAGCATAGCTTAATGTTAAAGAATTCGTCTTTAAATCGTGAATCACGAGAGTTCACACAATCACATGTTAAATTGAAACAAAAAAAATAATTAGGCTACTCAATGAGTCCCTTGGACTTTGATTTTGTAGATTTGGGCTTTCTTTCTTCTTCTTTTTTCTCTTGAACATTGAAATGTTGTAGATTTGGGCTTTCAAACCCATATCTTTTAACTGTTTGGGATTGGACAGACTGACAAAACTTAGCCCAAATATTTCAATGTATTCTTAATTTTTATTTTATTTTATAAATGTTCCGGGTTGAAAGACTGAACCATGATCCTCAAAACCAAATTCAACCTCGATCACTGACAAAGCAATGGTTGTTGCTAGGGATGAACATGGTTTAATTTTAAAGACTCACTCTATTCATTTTCACCCAACTTATGAAATTGTAACCAATTTATTCGTGAGTACATTCAGTCATTCAGACATCTCATCGAGGGAACCAAACTAATCAGTTTGATTATTTATTTTGTATTTCGGTTCGGTACTATTCAGGATAGGAATGACATACTTAATAGAAGAACCGAGACCGGTAGTTAAAATAAAATGTATCGGTTCCTACAGCTCAAAGACGAAAGAGATCCATCCGGGTTCGGGTATAGTGGGCATTCCCGAACCAACCTTAACATTTCGGGTCGGGTCGGGTCATATATTATTGTATTTTAATTGGATCCATTGAGAACAATATATAAATGGGTGAGAAAAAGCGGTCAGCAAAGGTATCCGAGGAAACACGGCTATGGAATTGCAGCCTTTTTTACCTTCACTAACTGACACAAACATTGTGGTTGTTTTTTTGTGTTTTTTAACTTTTTTTTTCCTTTTTTGGTCTCTAATGGCGTGCATTGTCACTGTTCATATTTGTATATATTTCCTTTTTTTTTTATTTGTTCAATGTCACACATAAAATAAGAATTTAAATAGTTACTGTCAAATTTATCACTCAACTACTACAAATTCATATTAATGTCAATTCTTTTTCTATTTTTATTTTTTATTTTTAATAAAGGATCAAACACATATCAAATTCCATTAAATTGTAAAGATCACAATTAAAAAAATTTATCAGTCAAGTTATGACATCAAAATGTATTCAATCAAGCTAAAATATAACAAATATTTGTAATACTATGATAATGACTATTCAATCAAGCATATTTGAATACTTCCCTCTCAATAATAAGGCTGTCTTTTTCATTGTCTTTTGGCCAAACAAGGACCATATTTAAATTCTGACTACATTTAATTCCCTCAGCTATAAATGTAATCAAATGGGTCCAATATTTTAGTTTGTAAAATCTAATCAAAAGGGGCCAACAACACCTATTCAATGATTCCCTCATAAGTGTTGTATCTACCATCGGACATTTTTCATTAAATATTGCAGGATTTCTTCAACATAATAAAGCCTTGTTTGGTTATAGGCATAAACCCATTTTTGTTGGGGGAGAAGATAGATATATATTTCAAAATTTTAAGTTACAATTACATTTATATATGTCTTAAGAAATTAATGTGTTCAAATTCAATTTTTTTTTTTACTTGGAGAGATAAATATAGTATAATTTCAAGGATGTGATAATTTTATTGATAAAAATATTTAAAGGACATTAATATACGATTAATATACGAGGAATGATAAACTCAATGAAATTTAAGCGAAAGCAAGTCCACGAATTCGACGCGATATGTAATGTTGGCCCCACGTTCTGAAACGCACATTTCAGGTCTCAAAACGCTAATTTTGGATCCCGAAAACGCTCATTTTGGGTCCCAAAACGCTCATTTCGAAACGAGAAATATTTTTTTTCCTGAAATGAACGTTTCGAGACCCGAAAAGAGCGTTTTGAGACATTTTTAATTTTCTTTCTTTTACCCACATGTCATGCCACGTCGATTCACGGATTTATTTTCTCTGAAATTTTCGTTGAGTTTATCATTTTTCTTAATATATAACAAGAAAATAATCATTTAAAATAAGAAATATTTTAATATTTTGATTAAGTAAAATGAACTTAGAATAATTAGAATTATTTAAATAATTTTTTTTTAATTAATTAGTGAAAATAATATAAGAGCCTATTTGATGTGGAAAGTGAATTATTTAGATTAAATTCAATTATTTTAAATAATCCAACATCTCATTAACCAATCATATCATTCAAATTAAATAAAAAATAATATTTTCAAATCATAAGGTTCATTTATTTTACAATGCTTAATCTAATTCAAAAATATATTTTTTTCAATCAAACCCTAAATTTCCCACATTTGACTATCTAAACATTTCATTTATTTACTTGTCCTCCTACCCTGTAAGGCCTACTCTAACTATGTTCTATTATTAACTTTACACACTTTAATAGTGTTTGTTTTATTTGTGAAATATTAATGATCTATAGTAGCATTCCCAACCCAACCTCGTCATAAAGGACAATAATGCTATTAAGATATAATAATAATAATAATAATAATAATAACAATAATAATAATAATAATAATAATAAAAGGATAAAAATGTCCTTTACTTCTTTTCTTTTTGGGCAAAAGAAAAAAAAACCTTTGGTTATGGGGGTGTCTTAGCTTTTAAACTATTCTCAAATAATTTATCTATTATTGGGAATTTGGGACCAACTTATAAGCCCTTATTTGCCTATAAATAAAGGTTTTATTAAGGGAATTTAATTAAACACATAAAACTTACCATTAATATTATTTAAAATTAAATTTGGCCTCTAAAATGGGCTTATTATAATGGCACATTTGAAATTTACTTGGAGATTGGGCCCCATGTTAAAAACAGACAAACGGATAATACCGTTAATGGTAATATCGCAATTTCTCCCACTTCCCGAGGGGTAAAAAGTAAAACACGACTATCGCCGAAATTTCAGACTTTGCCTCAGACCGGGTTCTCGAAACCCCAGGCAAGACAAAATGACTAACCTATCCCCCTCAGCCAAATTCAAACATTCGAAATGGTAACGGTCTCTAGAACGTTATTTTAAAAGAACCCTAGGGCTATATTTGTCTATTCGCACTCAACGTTACGTATCCGTAAACCCGAATTATTCAAAATTTCGGATCCTTCTGGAGCTCCGTCTGTATCTCGATATGTGCATAAAAATGATTGTATTTGATTGTACAGACAGCTCCTTTTGGAGGATTTGATAACTGTGCGTCCTTCAGTTCTGAGCTTGAGAAGAAAAAAAAACCAATCCGGAGCCATTTGTTTCTGGGTAACATGGATGATGATGAAGTAATGGACTACGATTCCGGCGAACTTACTTTCACGGCGATCGAGATTGACTTGGATTACGATTTCGACGCCGCTCGATTCTTTGATTTCACACGGGATGAGACTCCATTGGAGTCGCTTCAGTCGGAGCTATGGTTCGAATCTGCTTGTAGCTATCCTCCTTCACGTAGGTTCCCACTTGTTTATTGTTCATAATGTGAATGATTCTGCTTCATTTGAAACCCAAAACTGAAAAACACAAATCATTCTTATTTTTCGAAATGGGTTCTATCTCATTTTATTTGTATATATTTTCTTTTAAGAAATTTTCATATGTGCTACATTTATTAGATTAATGGGTTTCTGATTCTCTTTTTTTCTTCATCTGTTGATCTTAAGGGTTTGATGATAACAATTTTATCTTTTTTTTGTTCCAGCTTTTGTAACAGAGTTAATTATGAGAGAGAACACTCTTCATCAACAATTGTGTACTTCTCCAAGATCTAGTGGTGGAGAGGAGAACATGAGCTTGGAAGGAAGTGATTCTGATAATGAGCAAGATTGCTCTAGAATGAACATGAACAATCAAGGTAGAATAGTTTTTTTACCATGAAGCTCTAATAGTTTGTATTCAACACATAGGTCTTGTATATTATTGTATTAGTTTCATTGTTTGTTTAGTCTATCATTTGATGAAAAACATTTGATATTAAAACTTGGGGTACCCTACACGTTCTAAGAATTACAGCATGGAAACTGGGGTCATCACAAACTTGAAATGGTTTTGAATATATTACAGGATGGTTAATATGTCTTTGTATCCATTCCTTTGAGTTTGTACTTAATTTTAGCAGCTTACAGCCTGAATATGTATTGAACTTGCAGACTTGTTCTTTGTGCATGATGCTTCATTGAATCTTAAGTTGAACTCATGTTTGGTGCACAATGCTAGAGTTCCTTTTGAAGAAATTATTAACAGAACAATCACTTACTATGTGATTATGTTATTAAAGTGTTGACTCATTTGATCCAAATACTGCCATTGTTGGAGCCATGAGGAAGAATTTAATTGATTCTGTCTTAAAGCAGACCTGATTTGTTTTAAACAATATATGCATTGAAATGTGGAATATTTGCAGATCATGGAAATATTGATTTTCATTCCAAATATGGGCAAATAAAATCAATTTGCTTATATCTTTGATTTGCCCATATTTGATAGATCTGATTTTGACCATCAGTCTTCCCAAGATCTCTGTTGCCTATTCCACATTTTAGCTCAGACATTCTTAACATTTAATTGGTTGTTCAAGTCTGTGTAATGAGACACTGTTTCACAATTTTTCTTCCTATTACAGATTGCACAATTATGAATGAAGAAATTTTAAACAATTTAAAAGGTGGTGGCATGCTCCAACATTTGCCCACAGGTACTTCAAGTTTCATTTCCCCTAGAAAATAACTGATGCTTGCAGAAACTTTGTCCTTGAAAATAATATATTGAAAGGGAAATAATTGTATCCTGGTTATCACCTTTTTTTAAGCGAGTTAACCTGTTTTTGTTTCATCATATTGCTGAGATTTTTAATGTCCTTTGCTTGGACATAGTTATAAGTTAAAAACAACTCTGATTGTTTCATTTTGTATCTTGTGTAACCCAAGCGTGATTAAATCATTTATTCTGATATCTTTTTTTGATTGGTAATATGTATTTCACACATTGTTTGTTCATGTTTCTTTCTTTCTAGGTTTGACATTTCCAAATCAATTAAAAAAAGACGACAGCAAAGCTCAAGCTAAGTCTTTTGCAAAACCATCATTTCCAAGAGTGTCAACTCTGATGAAACCTACTGCAAGTCAGTTAGCGAAGCAAAATCGACCGCAGCAAATTGGTGATCCTAGGTCATTTACAATATTCTTTTTTCTTGTGATTCTTCATAGTTGTTAATTTGATGCTTGTCTTCTAATTTTGTTTGTCTAACAAAACTCTTTTCCTTTGAAATCCAACTTTTTATTCTCTTCATAAATTTTTAGTTGATGTTGGTATGTAGTTTTTTATTCTCCTTTCATGGTTTCTTAAATTTCAGCTGGTGTGATTTGTTCATTTTTGCTTGTGTGAGTCCAGTGTCCACTATAAAATTACTTCTGCATAGCAAAAGATAGCATTTGGTGAAAGAAAAAAGCTCATTTTGTAGAATACTTATTCTATTTTAGGTTTTCGAAGCTCGTAAATTCAGACAAACCAAAATGCGGGAACACTCCATTTGGCACTGAGATCCAAGCTGCTAAAAGGCAAAAACTTGAGGGAGGTATTTTGCTCAAGGTAAAGAGATTTATTTTTCTTATTTTGCCCCCAATAATATTCTGGTTATTGTGACATTTCTTTTTATATAAGATGCATATTCATTTTAGCATCAAGTTGCTGCACTTGTTTTTAAGTGCACAATATATATACCTGTGCCAAAACAGAAGTCTACTCTTTCTGATAAACTATGTTCTTAGACCTTGTACTTGTGCCCAATGTTTGATGATATCATTGTGTACTCAGTGTCACACTTTCTCAAGATTTTCAAATTGAAATTCTGAGATTGTTCCATTTTGTGCATGCAATGATTTCTTGAAGTAACCTGACCAACCCACATGTCCTTTCATTATGTGCCTATGCATATTGGGATTCTTTTGATTATACGTTCCTAATGTTAGGTTAGTTACATAGATTCATGAGAAATAAACATATATCCATTTTGTTAGCAGAATTACGATTGGTGATCCTTATTTCCTGACAACCGTTCTCTTTTCTATTATATAGGATGGTGGCACAAAGCAACAAAATGTATTGATCCATAAGGTGTCTAAAAAGGTAATTTCTTGTAGAACACGATCTTGGAACCAAGATGCCCCTCTATCTTGTCCCTTCATATTATGTTATCTGTGCCTTTATCATACCCTTGACCAACTTTCTTGGGATAATTTCGACAATCAATAGGAGGAAACGATTAGTGGGAACTCAACACAGGCCAAGTTCAAAATCACTATTCCTAGGGAGCCTGAACTAGTGACATCACAAAGGGCTTACAGGATGAGGTAAGTGTTTTAAAAGTTTATCTTTGGAGGGGATATATATTATATAAGGAGGATGACAGATCAGTATGCAATTTTGTAATATCAGGCCAAAAGATAATCAACAACCTGAATCTGCAGCACCAGATATTCGTAGATTCAAAGCGCGACCACTGAACAAAAAAGTAAGTTATAGTAAAGTCTAAAATGAGGATATTTGAATGAGATCATATAATTATGTATCTTTTGCAGATTCTTGATGCTCCTTCATTGCTACTACCTAAAAGAAGCACCCCTAGATTACCAGAGTTTCAAGTAATTGTTTTCATAAAACAGATACCGTGGCTTAATCAATTGAAAACCTTCTCCATTCTTCATTAAAGTTTTAATCCCATTTGTTGTAATTTATCAGGAATTCCATCTGAAGACTAAAGAAAGGGCCTCACAGCATTCTTTAGCCTCTTCGTCATCCTTGGTTCACGAGGGTTCTTCTCATAAGGTTACATGTGCATCATATATTTTCAATTAGAATATATCATTTTAAGGAAGTTACGGCATATACATGATACAGTTTGTTCTAGCTATACCCCACCTTATTTGACGTATATGTTGATCTCAGGTGTTGAATAGACCTATGGTCCATTCAGTTTCAGAAAGGACGAGCAGAGAATCAAGAAGGTAATCTACGGGGATTTTTAAAACACCTGCATAGTCTACCATTTAAAAGATTTTGAATTTAATGAATGACTTTCTATAGTTCTGAATACTTGCATTCTTTGTAACGGTTATCTCTTGATCAGACCAAGTGCGATGGATGTTACAAGGCATGAAGGAAATGACACCATTCATAGTTTTAAAGCACGGCCCCTTAATAAGAAGGTAATAAGACCAATGGGAGTATATGTTAATAATATCATCTCTTCAAATCATTGAGCCTATTTGTTACCACATTTTATGATCTCATGATCTGGAAAAATCTACATTTGTTCACAAAAAATCATAAATCAAGATAATAATTTGGATCATGACCGAGGATATAATTTTTACCAAATATCATACTATAATTTGAATCATGTTCCAAAAAATAATCTTATACTAAACGGAAAAAGAAATCACCCATATTCCCAAAGAGACCATGATCCTGACAGAGAATATAATTTTACATTTTTCCTCAACCTGCAGATATTTTCAAGTAAAGGAGATATTGGAGTCTTTAGGAACGTCAAGAAGGATGTTACAGTACCGATGGTAATCATCAATTGGCATGGTTTTCCCATATTGATCAAGAGTTGAATATGTGTTTCTTTAATTTTTTTTACAGGAATTTAATTTCCAGACAGAGAAGAGAACTCAACGAAATATACAAGTTGATGATCTTTTTAACAAGGTAAAGAGGATTATGGTGGTAGTCTGTGTAGTTATTGTTCCATTAATATAATCATCTAATCATGGCTCTTCTATTTGTGGTAGCTTTCCCTTAATGAGCTTCAACCAAAAACTCGATCCCAATTGCCACTGCCAAGATCTTCTTGTCTATCATCAAAGGTTTCTTCTGGTCCTGGGCTTCCCCTACAATCTGACATTCTTATGTAGTCCTTTGTGAAAATTTCAATATCTTAACAATTATCATGCTTTTGTACAAGGATGCAAAAGAAAATAGATCGGTTGCTTTCCGAAAAGAACACGAGGTAATCATATTATTCTAATACATTCTCCCCATTAATTAACAATGCAGACAATCTTCTTTTAGTTACTGACAGTTCTTTCGTAGATTAAACATTCAGTGAAAGAATACATTGAGTCTGGCCACGGAAGAACTCATCATACAATCAACAGAGAGATTGCTAACGTTGAACTTTTGCCTGGCATGAGCAGGTATGTGAAATCATGAAAAATCATAGTTATAACTATCTTGTATAGGTTTAATATGTATATTATTTTTAACGTTTCAGAGGATTGGGCATTCGCTGAGAACAGAAGAATATGTCTAGGACTATCTTTAGGCTTCATTCACATATGAAAATTAAGCTTAGTCAGGAACATATTTAGATATTTTTTGTTTGAAAGCAGATAGGCCCAAAGTGTCGTCGAATACCAAACACAAGTACATAACTTTAGTTTCATATTTTCACATTGTAAAACTCCATCCAATTCTCAATAAAATGCAGAAAAGGCTACTTACTGTCAATGTTTTATTCTATACTTCATCCAATTCATCATATGTTCTTCATCCATGGGAGGAGTCCTTGTCGTTTCCCTGATTGTGCTTTGTTATGGATGAAACAAAGTTGAGAGGCGATTGCTTTGCCCATCGACGAATATCATAAGTTTTTTTTGTGGCAGGTTTTTTCTCCTTCTCCTTATTTTCCTTCCCTACTACTACTCTCTTTTTTGTTATGGCAATTGCAAGATCATTGGGGAACAATGTCCTCCAAACAAACGCATGAAGGAGGGTCGAGACGAGCAATGATGACACCATTGTCGATGACATGAATGATAAGGTAAGTGCAAGTCCCTTGCTTATTACCGAATCTACTTGTTCTGCATACTTTATGGTAGCTAGAGATGCAGTTGTCATTGGAAAGGTATAAGACCACCATGCCACTGAAAACCTAGAGACACGATGATTTGTTTTTTTTACTATTTAGTATTATCCATTCAAATCTAGTCTAAGTAAAAGAGAGCTAAGTGAATACCTGAAACCCCAGAAGAAGTTGATGCGAACAACAAGAGAAACATAGAGGAACAGAGCTATGAAGTAACAAGTCCTCGAGCACCCATCAAATTCACCATAAATAGTCTCCCAAGCGATGCTGGCGGCAGAGGGAGCTGCGATGAACATACAATAAACCGGGTGAAGCTCTTTTGGCAAGGCTTCGCTTGTGGGAAGTCTCTGATACAGAGTGACAAACACCACCAAGTAATGAGCGAATCCAACCGCCCACAAGAACTTTGCAGGCTCCTCCCACCCTACCTTAGCAGCCAATATAGCCCCAACAAAGTTCCCAACCACAGACAAATGGGAAGAAGGATTCGCCACCTTACTAAGCCTCCTCTTTCCCCCGGATAACCATTGCCCATAAATTTTCAACTCCAAACAGAAAACAGGACCCATGAAAACACACCAAACCGCAGGGTGAGGTGGTCCAGGGAACAACATCTTTGGGGCCCCTATTACCAAAAACATGCAGACAATCCACGGAGCGAAGAAGAAGTTGACACGTACTGGGTGGAAATATTCTCGCCTGACGGCCTCGAAATAGTAGACACATTTCAACATATAGGTGATTGAAACGGAGACAAGAACCAAAAGAGATAGAAGCCATAGTGCGAGGTTTATGAACGGAGTAATGTGAAGGAAGGCCATCGACGGGCTCGTAGCCATGGCTTGCCATAGAATGGTTTGGCTGCTTAAACCTAAACAGATACCAAAGCAACCAATAGGGAACCTTAGAAGGAATGGCCAAATCTCATCTTTTGGAAGAAGAATGTCTTCATAGTCTTTGATTTGATCAAGTTCAGGTCCTCTAAGTGCAGCAAAGTACCTTCCAGCAGGAACAGTATTATTATTATTATTATGATCAGACGCTTCAGGTCCTCTAAGGCCGCCATTTCCATTTCCATCTCCTTCATTGTCTTTCCACGAAGAAGGTAGTAAGGAATTTTGCTTTCCTAGACTGGATTTAGTTCTGAAAATGCTGAAATCTGCTGGTTTTCTTATTCCGTCGATTCTATTAGCAGAACCGAACCCACCAAAGCTATTCCCGCTTCTGGAGAGAACCTTCTTTCGGTCTTCTTTGGTGTTGGATTCTCTATTCAGGGCGGAAAAGCCCGTTTCAAGCGACACCTGACGGTTAAAACTCCTTTGTTGTTGTTGCTGCTGCTGCTGCCTCTTGGCTTCTCGTGGCTTAATGGGGGGTCGGTTTGATTGTCTGTCGGTCTTAGTGGGTATTTCGATCTGAATGATGTTTTCTTCTTCTTCTTCTTCATGGTGATGATCTTCTTCGTTGGATACTTCACGGATATCCATGAGATGGGTATTCTTCTTGACAATACTAGAACAAGTTGTTGCTCTGGTGTCCATTCTTTTACTGCTAGCTCCTTCAAGGAAAAGAAAGAAAGAAAGAAAGAAAGAAAGACTATGTATGTAGTTAGTTAGGTGGTGGTTTGCATGGTGGATGAGACAGCAAGCAAATTAATGCAATGCTTTACTTTTTTTTTGCTTTAATGGAAATCTCGTGATATAATAAAAATCAGTCATTTGAGGCCAGTGAAGTTTTTCAAATGAAAAACTATTATTATTTATTATTATTAAGGTATATATAATACAAGAGTATTTTAAATATTATTGTTTAAAAATTCTTCTCAACTTGATATTATTAATGCATTTCTTCACGAGACTCTACAAAAAGAAGTTTACATAGCACAATCACTCCATTTTGTCCATCTAGATTTTATTAGATACAAACTTAATAAAACAATATACAATCTTAAACAGTCTCCTCGTATTCCAATGTTACCGACCTCTATTATTCATCGGTAAATCAATTATCAATCGACTTCTCATCTCATAACCTCACACTTTTAAACTTATATGCCTCCGATCTTTTAACAAACCAACCACCATTCACAATCGACCTCTCAACTCGTGATTTTACAATCCTTTGTTACCGATCAACCATTAATCTCAATCCTTTGCTACTGGCCTCTTATCCCTTAGAAAACCACATCTCAAACACACTTTTACAAGTTTCTTATCCCTTGGTAAACAGATGTTACTAACCTTTATCTATCGACAAACTAACCATTAATCTCATTTCACACGTCTCTTATCCCTCGGTAAACTAATCACCAATCTCAATCATATTTTCACACGCCTTTTATCCATCGGTAAACGAACCACCAATCTTAATCACACTTTCAAACGTCTCTTATTGCTAGGAAAATCAATCACCAATCTCAATCAACAGTTAACATTGTGATCTCACAATTTGACTAGTGAAATACTTGATTCATATTTTTTAACCACTATCATTTGTTACTGACCTCTTATTCCTTTTTAACCATTTAATTAGGCGCATAATTTATCGCCTGACCCATTAACTTAGAGTTAATATCCACCTCTTATAGCCGTTAGACTAGAAGAGGGGATTATACTTATTTTGTTAGGTTGCAAATTCGAAATATGCATATAACATTTTTAATTTTATTTGTAACCGTTTCAAATTTATGAGCGGGTCAACACATGATCCACTAAAGTATCCATTTATTCTTACATATATATTCAAATTAATCACAACTCTTGACCTTACAATCAAACAAATTTAAATTAAGCATTATTATATATATATATTAGTTAGTTAAAAAGTTGAACTTATATTGTTAAGAATGACACACACTAAACAAATTTTGTGTTGGATTTAAAATATAAGTTTTATTAACATAATTGGTTAAAATGTTGTATTTATTTCGTTAGGTTACAAGTTCGAAACATACACACCATTTTATAATTTTATTTTTACTAGGCATGTAAATGAGCCGAGCTGAGCTCGAACTAGCCCTGACTCGAGTTCAGCTCGACTCATTTTTTATTGGCTCGACTCGAACTCGAGTTTGATCGAGCTTTCAATATTAAGTCCGAACTCGGCTCGATCATATAACTATAAGCTCAAAAGGCTCAAATTTAAATATATTTATATATATATATTAAAAAAACAAAATGGAAGTTGAGAGTTTATTCATCGGACCGTAAAATCCCCCGCGTATTTTTGTTTTATTTTACGCCCCGTAACTCTTCCTCAGCCAGGACTTGGTTCACGTAAGAATGGATGTATTGGTTCGCGTAAGTATACACATAGAATACCTGAGGGAGTTTTATTCATGTTCAAAGAAGTTTGAGAAAAATACTTTGAGATAAACTTAAAAACATATTAGACTCTATTATGTTTATTTTGAAAAAATAAAATACTTTATAGTAAAATTAAATTAATTTTGTATCTTATAAAATATAATAAATTGAGTTGCATAAATTAAATAATATTACAGTACAATTATATTTTGATTTAATTTTAAAAAAATGTGTTTCTGTAATTAAATTAATATCAAATATATTTATTCCATCATAACTTAGAAGTATTATATAATAAATATTTTTTAATTTATAAATATTATTTTGATATATCTTAAGAAATACTCTATAGTGAAATAAAAATAATTTCATATCTTATACAATATAATACATTAAGATTGTATATATTATATTATAATTATATTTTGATTTGATTTTTAAAAATTATGTTTATGTAATTAAATTAATATCAAATCTATTTGTTTCCTTATAAGTATTATACAACATATATATTTTTTAATTTATAAATATATTTTAGAGAGGCCCATAAGCAATAAGCCTATAGATAGTTTTATGTGTATGTTTAAATTTTTTATTAAAAAATAAAATATAATAATTTTTTTTTATATAATTAGGCTCGAAAAAGTTTGACGAGCCATCAAGCGAGTTTTACTTAAGCTCGAATTCGACTCGAATCTTAAACGAACTGGCTTGAGCTCAGCTCGAATTCGATTTTAATCGAACTCAAATCGAACTTTGATCGAACAGCTCACAAGCGACTTAGCTCATTTACACTCATATTTTTAACCGTTTCAAATTGATGGCGGATCAACTCACGTTCCAACTTAAATATCCATTTACTCTCACACATATATATAAATTAATTAGAGATTATTATGTATTAATAATCAATAATATTATTTATTTATGAAATAAAAAATATATAATTAAAGAGTTTAATTATGAAATTAAAATTTTAAAATATATTATTTGTTTATGAAATAAAATAATATATAATTAAATGTTAATTATATAATTAAGATTTAAAAAAAATATTTATTTATGAAATAAAATAATATATAACAAAAATATTAGTTAAGGAGAAATTACATGTTTGTATACCTCTCTTTAAATATTTTACAATAATAAAAAAATTTATCAGTTTTATTCATTAATTAGTCATATCACTGAAGATCAAGAGGATCTTCCATTAAGTATAACTTGGTTCACGCATTATCAAAAAAGTATTTTTCTTTTGTATGAACAATACATATGTAATTCTATCAATTATGCATAAAAATCTGAAAATTAGATGTTTAAATTTGATCTCAAATTCATATTTAACCCATCTAATATTTTAAAAGATCTTGAATCTAAATCTAATGAACAACCCTTAATATTCCGTCAAATCAAGAACAACCATAGCCCTCTTTGTAACCCCACTTGTTCTCTTCTTTCTTTATTTTCAATATAGATTCACGCATTTTAGTTGATATATTGAAATAATTATATTAATTATTTATAAAGGTGATTTATTATATTATAAAAAATAATATTTTAAACAATTAAATATATAATATATATTTAATAATAAGTTGGTATATTAATAAAATATATATGCATATATACCGAGTTAATTCGGAGACTAATTTGAGGAAATTAAACAAATAAGATTAATTTGGGAAGTTAAATTAAAAATGAGAAAACTCTAGTTTAAATGCATTGAATATATGCTAATTATATAAACATTCTTGTTTATATAAATATTTTCTTATATCTTTTGATAAATAAATAAATATATATAATAATTTTAAAATTTTATGTTATTATGTGGAATTGAAAATCTTACCATCCGTTGATAACCTAAATTTGGGCATCTTTCAATATTCTTCTATAGCAGAGCTTAGGAGTCACTCATTCACTCTCTTCTCTTTTTTACTATATAATAATATAATAGAAATATATATTTATAAATATTCACTTTTTTAATAATTAAATATATATATATTCTTATTTTTATCCATAAATAAAAAATTGTATATATGCATAATATATAATAATAATAATTTTAAAATTTTATATTATTATGAGAATTTTAAATATATTTATCATTAAACTTTGATATTTCTTTTCAATTTAAAAATTGTAATAAATGATTGATATTTGTATTTATAATAATAAATAAATAAAATCTTCTATAATAAAATAAATATACAATTTTTTTCTCATAATTATATATATATATATATAAATAAAAATAAATAATAAAAAAATTATCCTTTTATTTATTTCTGAATATTTAATATATTCAATCTATAAATAACTGTCTATATATATAATAATTATAAAATTTCATTTTAAAATCATTCTATACAATCTATAAATAATCTTAATTATGTAAATATAATAATATATTAATATAATATATTATATTACATAGTTAAGATTATTTATAGATGGTATAGAATGATTTTAAAATCTCTAGAATATAATAATAATATATTTATAGATATTATAATGATTTATAATATATCTATATTATAGATGGTATAATATATTTATAGATTGTATAATAATTTATAATATATCAATTTTTGTTTTAGCAGTAGTAAAATTCAAAGAATCTCTCTCTCAGACTAAATGCATGGCGTCGTCAAGCAGCAAGACTTGTCATCTTCATAAAACTTATGAAAATTTAATGATTGATGATTGTCTTTTAAGAATTAAGCACGCAACTTCTCTCTCTGATCACAATGATAACATGGCCTCAAACAATTACCGCTCTCTAAATAAAAATAAATTAGAAGAGCTATTAATTCATTGCATTCCTGTAGTGCCCACTGCCTGCCCAAGTCTTCAAGAATGAGAGATTTAGTGTTAGAAAGAAGAGAATTTAGAGAAAAAACGCTTTTTTTGGATTTAGGATTAGCAGCCTATCATTATATATATATATATATATATATATATATATATATATATATATATATATATTTCCTTCTATTTATGTTTTGTTTTTTTCTTATCTTATATATAATTTTATAACTCTAATAATTATTATATTTTTTATTTTTTCTATCCTTATAATATATATTTTTCATATTTTCTTATACATAATTTTTATATTTTAATTTATTTAAAATTTAATATTAAATTTTTTCTCTCTTATATTAATTTTGTATCTTTAATAATTAATTTATTTTTTATTTTCTTTCTTGTCATTTATATATATATATTTTGTATATTATTGTACACATTTTTTTTTTAATTTTTAATAAAATAAAAAATTATACATATTTTAAAACAATTAATATTAATCTTTTTCTCTCCTAAAATTATATATATTAATTTTTCCTTTTTAATTAAGTTTTTTTAATTATTTTATTTCTTATTATCTCTAATAATTAATTTATATTTTATTATATATATATTGTATATAAAGAGAGAATTTATTTTTATTTAAATATATTACAAATTAATTTTTAAATATGTTGTTATATATATTTAATATATAATTATATATATTACAAAATAAATAATTCAAATTTATTATATATATAATTAAAAAAGAGAAATATATATATATACATATATTAAAAATAAAATAATTAAGATAGATAAATTAAGAAAGTGAAATCATGATTATGTGAATGATTATGAAAAAGTTATATTTTAAAATGTATTATTCAAATTGTTGTTCCAAACAATTACATATCTTCTTTTGTACATTAGTTTTACAACTGTAAACCTAGTTGCATTCTAACTTCTAATTGTATCTTGTATATAACAAATTGTTGTTGGAATGTCACAGGAAGAACAAAAGGAAGAACAAAAGACACTGTATGAAGCAAATTGACACAGGCAAGTGCGGAGCTGTGTTGCTGTAGCACAGTATAAAATTTTAAAATATTATATATATATATATATAATAAATATTATATATATATATATATATATTCTGAATTCGCCCTTTTACACAAAGGCATCAATTTTCAATAGGAACGAACTTTCAGTGCTTTGCTTATACTAGTGACAATGAGGCAGATGAAGACTGCTTTTCCTAACCTTGGTTCAGCCATTACTCATGTAGATGCAACTTACTATGGTAAATGGATAGGGAAATTTGATGGAATAACCCTCATAAGAGGGGAATTTCCACTTTTAACAGGTGATTAATAAATTTTTCATTTTTGAAAAGGTCAGTTTTACCCTTTATTAAAAAAAAAAAAAAAAAATTTGAATTTCATTCTCCCCCGTCTTCCTTTCCCTCGAACCCAGTTCTCCTTTCACTCCCCCGTCTTCCTTTCCCAGTTCTCCTTTCACTCCCTCTCTCTCGTTTCCAACTTCGACGACGTCCTCTCCCTCGAACCCTCCAGCGAACCCCGACGAGCTCCGACGACAAACAAGAGCCCCCGACAAATACGTCGAATGTGAGTTTATCTTCCCCGTTTCTATCCTAGTTCTCCGTTTTATTGTTTAGGTTTAGTTTTGGGTTTAAAATGCTTCTGTCGAAGGCTGTTGCAGGGTTTTGGGTTTATTGTCGATGGCGACGATGCATTTTCGCAGGCGACAGTGCATCTGTCGCAGACGACAGTGCATATGTCGCAGACGACAGATGCATCTGTCGCAGGAAGAATACACTATTCGCCTGCGACAGATGCATCTGTCGTCTGCGACAGATGCACTGTCGTCTGCGACAGATGCACTGTCGTCTTCGAAAAATGTCATATTTCCTTTAAATTAGTGGTATGTACTTTCATTATTCTGACTTATTGATTTTTTGCAGATGGCACCAACCAAATGCAAAAACAAAACTGTAATTGAGAACTTTCCTGGACGTGTTTCATGGAAATCTACTTGCACCTGCTTGAAGGGCTATGAAGAGTCAAGTTTAATTATGGAAAGGGCTATGAAGAGTCAAGTTTAATTATTCTGACTTGAATGTAAACCTTATGTATTTATTTTTGAATGTAAACCTTATGTATTTATTTTTGAATGTAATGTAGTTTGCTATTTTGAATTCAAATATAATATAGTATATATATATATAATTAAGCACAAAACATAAATGAAATGCATTTGTCGCATGCGACGGTGCATCTGTCGCAGGCGGGAAATGCATCTGGCGCATAGGAATCCTCCACTGTTCCTCGCACCGCCATTAAGGCCTTTTCCCTTGACCTCCAAGCCTTATTATATGTCAAAGTTAACCCATAACTTGTATGCATGTCTTCCATTATTTTTTTAGGCATGTGGTCATGGTGATGGTCCATGTATTTACGTTTGATACACTCCGCAATTACCCATGATGGTGCTTGCCACATTGTCTTGTCTCGTCAAAATTGAGCATGTGTGTTCTTTTACAAATTTTCTGATCTCAAACATCTCCGAGAATTTTCCTTTCATAGCACGCAATTTCCACTTGCAGTTCTCAGCCATGCATTTTACAAACCAAAGATTTTTTGTTGACTTCACCACTTTAAGGACAAAGTGATTAGACATCGCATGTCTATGCAACCTCAATTGTATTTCTTTTTTGTTATCAAAGAACGTACCCACTTCCAATGAATTTTCAATTAATGGAGCAGGAGTTTCGATCTCGAGTGGTTCATATGAGAAGTAGTGCTTGGTTCCCTCAGTATGGCTGAATGTATTCCTAACATGGGAAGTGCTTGGTTGACTTGGGAAGACATTTTCCGGCTCAAAAACATTTTGCTCCTCACATACATCTCTCTGCTCAAAAACATCTTGCTGCTCAAATATATCTCGCTGCTCAAACACATCCTGCTGCTCAAACAAATGCTCAGATACATCTTGTTGCCTTAGGAATACATCTTGTTGACTTGGGAATACATCTTGCTGCTCAAACACATCCTGCTGCTCAGATACATCTTGTTGTCTTGGGAATACATCTTGTTGACTTGGGAATACATCTTGCTGCTCAAACACATCTCGATGCCTTGGTAAGATATCTTGCTGCTCAAATATGTCATTTTCTGGTCTTTCACTTTGTTGAGTTGAAGGTATTGACTTCTCTACTAAGGAGACACATAGCGGGGCGCGATGATTGGGCAGTGAAGACGAGAGTTCTTGTAAATAGAACGCCACATCGCTATCTCCAATGATTGTTGCAGGAGGAGAATTGATCATTAGCATATTATACTTTACCTTGAACACTAAGTCATATCTTAGTTTGTCCACACCAATAGAATTATAGACAATTGAAGCTAACTCTTCATATGTAGCATTTCGGGGTACATTCACACCACGACACGAACTTGAGACAAAAGAACTAACCCCACAATCATCAGTTTTCCAGTCTCCATCAAAGAGTAGAAAAACACCAACATTCATGTGATCTGCAATTGAAAAAAATTCAAAGAAGTCAGTGACAGTGACCAGTCAGTGTTAATTGCAAGGAGGAAAATGCAAGGAGGAAAATGCATCTGTCGCAGACGACAGTGCATCTGTCGCAGACGACAGTGCATCTGTCGCAGACGACAGTGCATCTGTCGCAGACGACAGTGCATCTGTCGCAGACGACAGTGCATCTGTCGCAGACGACAGTGCATCTGTCGCAGACGACAGTGCATCTGTCGCAGGCGGGAAATGCATCTGTCGCATGCGACAGATGAACTGTCGCATGCGACAGATGCATTTCCCGCCTGCGACAGATGCACTGTCGTCTGCGACAGATGCACTGTCGTCTGCGACAGATGCACTGTCGCCTTCGTCACCTTCTTCGGATGTATATTTCACTGTAAAACATATCAGCCAAGCTCTAAAACCATTATTCCATGACCTAACCTACATCCTAGACTCTAAACAACAAAACCCTAAAAGGACGAACGTCTAACCTGAATGTTGAAGACGATCGTCGATGTTGAAGGAAGGATCCGTTGATGATGAAGGAAGCTTGATGATGAAGGAAGCTTGATGATGAAGAACCTTGATGAAAGAAGCTTGATGATGAAGAACCTTGATGAAGGAAGGACGGGGAAAGGACGGTTGGTGGAGAGGAGGGAAATGGAGAAGAAAGTGACATTTCATAACTGAAATGCGCACTCACTTACTGATTTTTTTTTTTTTTTTAATAAAGGGTAAAACTGACCTTTTGCCTTGGCAAAAGGTCAAAAATGAAAAATTTATTAAACACATGTTAAAAGTGGAAATTCCACTCTTATGAGGGTTATTCCATCAAATTTCCCAATGGATATTGGGTACAACAGATACATATCTGATTCTTATATGCACTCTTTTCATCGACGATGGGAAAACAAAGATTGGTTTTTCTGGTCGGATAGGGAATAAGATTCCAGCTCCGAGACTTTTGAAATTTATTCCCCTTGATGCACATATGGTCGTGTAGACACCCAATTTTTACACATTTGACATCTAATAAAAAAAATTCGGTCTAATACAATACTCATCTTTATTGGACCGAAAAATCGAGTTGGAACTCAATTTTAATTTATTTATAAACTAATTCTAATTTCAAATATATTTTTATTAAAATAATTATTATTAATATTTTATTTTATACAAACAATATTTATAATAATACATTAATTTTAATTAATATATAAATAAAATTTATTTATATAAGTTAAAGTATAAAGAATTATATATAAAATAATGTAAATTATATAATAGTATTATTTATTTTAAAACAGTATTTATATAATAATTATATATTATTTTTTTTATTAATTTCAATATAATTAATAATACAAATTATTTAAAATATTAAAATAATAATTCATATTAATATTAATATAAGGGTAAAATATTTTTTTTATATTTTTTAATTTTAAACTATTTAAAAATATAAATTAATATTAATAAATAAGTTAAAACATTTATATTGATTTGGTTCAATATTTAAATAAATAATTTGATATATTATTTATTCTTTCAAAACGATTATATGCATTAATAATCGTATTATTTTATTATTATTATTTGGTTTCTTCATTTTATTATTTTTATTTCTGTATTATAATATATTAATCATTTATAATTAATTTTTTATTATTAAATTTTTTTAAAAATTAATATTTTAAGAGCTCAAAATTTAATTTACAGCTCCAAATTTTTAGGCCGTGCAGTGCAAGTTTATGTATACTTATTATGTGGAAGTTTATGTATACTTATTATGAGTAGTTGGATGTTAAATAATATTTTTAAATTATTAATATATATATTTTTTTTATAAAAAAAGTTAATATATATTTAAAATGATAAAAATGGTTTGAAAAATCAACAAAAATATACACGAAAAAAAAATAATAAAAAATAAAAAATGTTACTCAATTCATAATTTAATAATTTATATAATAATAAAATAATTTATTTTTTAAAAAATAAAAGATATTTGAACGAATAATTAACTTATTAAATTGATAATTGTTACAAAGTCCTGCTCCGGCCGTCACTTTTTACTCGTCTAGAGGACCCGGTTTACAGAGCCCTGGTATTCTCAAACCAGACATCATTGGACATGGTATCAATATCTTAGTCGTTTGGCCCAACTCTATCGAACCAAATTTAGACTTCAATCCAGACTCCGGAACATCCATGTCGTGTCCCCATCTGAGCGGTGTGGTTGCCCTGCTCAAGAGTGCTAACCCGACATGGTCCTTTGCTACCCTGAAATCCGCCATCATGACAACCGCTCATCATCTAAACTATAGGAAGAAACCAATAGTTGGCGGAACAACTCCAGCCGCCACCATGTTCGCAATAGGTGCCGGCCATGTCAACCCGTGGAAGACAACCGACCCTGGTCTCATTTATGATCTCGCCGCCGCGGATGATTACATTCCTTACCTATGTGGATATTAGGTTATAAGGATGAACAAGCTGAGAAGATTATTGAAAAATCAGTGAAGTGTTCTAAAGTTAAAAAAGATTCTTGCAAATGAACTCAATTATCCTTAGTTTTTGTGGATCTTTCGGTGGTGTCAGAGGAGGTTGTATTTACAAGGACAGTAACAAACATTGGACAAGCCAATTCGACATACTCTGTCACGGTTATGATGAATCCTGTTGTTGTTAATGTCAGGGTTGATCCGATGATTCTGTCATTTTCTAAGATGAATCAAAAGATGACATTTGGCGTGTCTTTTCAGCGGTACAGCCTCTCACTGTCTTCTCTTACGGCAGTGATTATGTGAGAATCCCTACTACTGTTAAATACTATTAAATGATTAAACATGAATTATGGTTAACTAATGTTTGGTGTTTTATTTTGTTTTGTTTTGGTTAAAAATAATATTAATGTTATTGACGATGATGATGATCAACTTGAAACTTTTTCCTCCGGTCAAAGTTATATGGCATGCCACTGTTAGTGAAAATTCCTTAACCAACATTAGACCCACAAAGTTCTTGTGGGTGGGGGGACATTTTCATCACCCACATTTTATTTACTAAATTCCTCTTTTAAATCCAAATAAACTAAATTTGAAGATTTACTCATTCTATTTGATATTAATTTATATCAGATAATATCGTGAACCTAACTTAATTATACATTTCATGATATTTTATTGTATGAATCTTATTTCAAGTGTTTCTACTTTCTACACTATTTTAACAACACTCACTCATTAAAATTAGAAATGTAAATTTGACATGAATCATGATTCTGCCTCATCTCCATGCCAATTGACATTTCATCAAGCACGCCTTACTTACTTTTTTCTTTCTCTTTTGACTTGGAACACATCATTACTCTCTCAAACTTATAATTAACTCTAATTCCGCCCACCTTGAACAACTGATTTTCTAATTTATTTAAACATTTTATGGTGTTTAATTAGCAGTTAAAGATTTAACTAAACGCTCCAATGTTTTAAATTGATTATCTCGTTTTTGTTCATCATAGACACTGTCAAAACCTTCACTTCAATCCAACTTACAATTGAGAATTGAAAGTGAGATCGATTGTTTTTTGGTACAATTTTATTGCCCTAATGATATACATTGTGTGTATGCCAACTCATTAACACAAGCAAAAAACAGCTTTAGTGATGAAAAAATCTTACCCTAATCTTTCCTTAATCTCTCCTTTTATATAAGAAAAGCACATCTCATATTTCAATTTCCCTTTCCATCAATCTTCACTCACATGGGTTATCCCATGCTTCTACTCTTTCTCGCTCTAGCTTCTTCTTCTTCTTCCTCAATTGAAGCTGCTGATGATGATCAGATCAAATCCGCCCGACTCCTCGATCTCTTCATCCGTGACTACACTTTCAAATCAAACCCAACAATATTCAAAACAGGAAAGCTCCATTCCGTCTCCTTACCAGCCAATCTCTCCGGCATTGGAGTCAACACAGCTAGATTCCGCTGCGGCAGCCTCCGCCGCTACGGTGCCAGACTTGAGGAATTCAATCTGGGTCCAGGCGTAATCATATACCCATGTATAGAAAGAATTGTTTTAGTCAGACAAAACCTTGGAGAAAACTGGTCGTCAATTTACTACGACAATTACGAACTTTTGGGATACAAATTAGTCTCCCCTGTTTTGGGATTATTGGCTTATAATGCAGGTGAAGACGCAATGCATAATAACAACCCTTTTGAAGTCGAAATTCAAGCCAAGAAAACCCCAATCGCCGTCGATTTCACAAACGTTTGTAACTACAACGACACGAATGGTCGTCGGATACCATTGTGCGCGACTTTTCAGAAAGACGGTAAAGTGAAACTAACGGAGCAAGTGAAAGCTAACGTGTGTTTGGCGGAGGGGCCGGGGCATTTTGGGTTGGTGGTGGAATCGCCATTGATTCCGGCGAAGATTAGGAAGGAGAAAGGGTGGAAGGTGGCGGTGGGGAGTTCGATTGGGGCGGCGTTGGGTGCTTTCCTTTTGGGTTTGTTGTTGGTTGCTCTGTTTGTTAAGGAGAAGAAGAAGAAGGCGAGAATGGATGAAATGGAGAGAAGGGCGTACGAGGAAGAAGCTCTGCAAGTGACGATGGTGGGTCATGTCAGAGCTCCGACGGCGTCCAGTTGCCGGACGGCGCCGATTATTGAACGCCAGTATAGGCCTCCCCGGCGATATTGAGACTTTGTTTGTTTCATTAATTATAGTATTTAAATTTGTGTATCATTATATTAGTGTCTTAATATTCTTTTTAATTATAGAATTGAGAAATTAAAAAAAAATATATATTGGAACATTGAGAATCTCCTCTATTAGTCTTCTAATCTTTTTATTTAGTTACATTTATTTCTCGTTTATGATTATTAAAAAAAAGTTAATTTACATTGGAACCAAAAAAAAAGGGTACAAATTAAGTTTAAGATCTATCACTTTATAATAAAGTGATAATCATTTGAATAGATTGAAATGAATTATTAATATAATAAAAATAAAATATAGATAGACTTAAGCTATATAAATGGAATGATTGTTAAGGTTTGCTTTGAGGACACTTGATGGCAGGCATGCATTCTCTTTCAAAGTTGGTTTCTTTCATTCTATTTAAAATTAATTAATATTAATAATTAAAACAGTTTTTTCTTTTTAAAAAAAGAAGAAAAAAAACTAATTATAATTATCAACATCTTTACCTAAGACAAAAAAATATTTTGATTTGAAAACTCCAAAAATAATTTTACCTATACCCATATTAGAAAAGTATTTTTTTAGTTGTTTTAGAGTTTGATTATTTTGATGGTCTGATTTAATTGAATAAATAAATAAAATATATTTCAAACTTTTACTTGTTTATTGAAATAAATTATAGTTAATGAGATAATACAAGTTATTTAAAGTGGATTATATCTAATTAATTAAAAATGAAGAAATGAAAAAAAAAAAAAAAGTAGAAATTATTCAACTAAATAGATTATTACTTTATTTTATTTAGATTGAAAGGGCAAATAAAGCTACAAATCCAACAACTTCCTTTACTTCACTTATATTGGTGATAGTTCATTATCAGAGCTCAGATCATTTAATTATATATATATATATATATAATATTAACTAATACAATTATTAAATTATTTTCAATTTTACCATAATCTTTTTTTTTTTTTTTGGTAACTATACTTACTAAAAAGATAATTAATTAATAGAATATGGGTAATGATTGCAAGATGTTCAGGCCGGAGAGGTGATTGAAAGATGGGAAGTTTGTGAGTAGTAACAGCTAGGTCTGTAAGTAAACCGGTCGAAACCGGGCGAACAAACCGACCGAACCAAAGTTAACCGAATCCTAGATTTAATACCAGGTTTTCAATGCGGGGCCGAGGCTTTGCGTGGGGAAGATGTTTGCCTTCTTGCATATGAAAATTGTGGCGGCCGCGATTTTGTCAAGGTATCGAGTGAAGGTGGTTAAAAGGGCATGTTGTGGTTCGCATTTCAGAACCACTCTTTACATGAAACATTGTTTGATGTTGGAGCCTATGCCATATGGAATTTTGGGCTGCGCAGATGTGGTTTTTTTTTCTTTCTAAAATCTAGTTAAAATAATTATAAAAGATATTGCTTTGGTTAAGATTTGAAATTATAACAAAATAAAAATTCTCAGTTAATTGCACTATAATAAGTTTAGACATTATAGTTTAAGTTAAAAATACCATTATAGTTCATACATTACAGTTTAGTTTAAAAATAATACATGTTAACGTCTTCTTCGCGGTCGTCTTCTTCACAATGATTTTCTTTTCGATGGTCTTCTTAATTTGTGCTCGTCGTATTCGTAGTAGTCGTCTTCTTTGATTTTAGTTCCTCATTGAAAGAGAAATCTAAAGCTCATACTATTGAGTTTTGTCGATAAGAGAAGATATGATTTGATCATAGTCTGGCAATGATTTAATCTAATCTGACAATAATTTAATCAAAACACTGACAATAATTTAATCAAAACAGAAGAAAAACATGATATATTTTTTTTCCACGATAGCTGCCAGGTAGGAAGTCTTTGAGTTGCTGTCTCAGCATCTTATCATTCCTCCTTGAAAATCTAAATAGGCATATATGTCTTTTCAATATCTCTAACCTAAAGAGTTTGAGATTGATAAACACATTAATAGAAAAATAATTTGTAGTTTTGTAGTAAATAGTTAAACTGTTACATTTATAATTTATTGTCTTGTAATCTACAATGTGTATTATAAGATTAAAATATTTATAGAAGTGAGAAAATTGAAAAAAAAAAAATATATATATATATATATATATATATATATATATATATATATATATATAACTTTGACCATCTCCTTTATTTGTCTTCCTCTAATTATTGTTTATACTAATAAAGAACATATTCATTGGATATTTAACAGCCACTTTATGAAATGGATTGTGAAGCGGTCCTAAAAGTTCATATATTTAGGCAATTATAAGTTGATTTATAGAGAAATTCTCATTTATGATTAGTTAGAAAGAAAAATGTTAAATTAAATGTTAGAAATTAAGAAAATTTGAAGGAACAAAAACAAATAAAAATTATAAAACTTAGAGTTATAAGATTTATACCAAACTATTTTATAGTAAATAATAATGATTTCATTTCAAGATCTTATCAAAAAATAATAAAAAGATAATCATTTAATTAACATATTGAATAATAATTAATATGATAAAAATAAAATATAGAAAGCTATATAAAGAATTATTTGCTTTGAGGATCAAGATATGGATTCTATGTCAAAGTTGGATTCCTTTCATTTTATTTATTAAAAAAAATACTTTTTTTTATTAAAAATAACTAATAATATAGTATTTAAAATTTTTTTAAAAAAAACACCGAGGCAATAAAAGTTAAGCTACATGTTAATAAAAGCTGTGCAAATTAAAATGTATAATCTAATAATCTATCAACTAGACATTTGCAAGCAATTTCAAATATAGTGATTATTGAATAAAAAAAATATTGGTTTGTAAAGTCCATAAAATACTTTTTTTCATAAGTAGTCATATTAATTAGAAAAGTACGATTTGACTGCTTTCTCATGCTATTAATCAAAGTAATTTTGTTCAATTGATTGAGTTATTGAAAATTATGTTATTTCAAATTATTTTGGTTTTAATAATATTTTTAATTGATAATTTAATAATAAAATTAATGAAATAAATTAAAATTTAATGATGGTTTATTTAACATTAATATCTTAAATAATCCCATCCAAACAAAATATTTTGTTTGCTATGACAATAAATGAAGAAAGTTCTACAAAAAACAATAACAAAGTTTTTGTCCAAAAATATATATTTTATTCACTTATCACTTAAAACTTGTTTTTAATCCAATTTAATCATATTTTTTAAAACTAAATACACTGAATTCATACTTCTTTTTTCTTTTCTTTTTTAATAATTTTTAAAACTGATAATAATTATATTGACAATAATTATAATATTTTATTTATGTAATTAAAAATAATAAATAAGTTTTACTTAGAGAACAATAAAAAAAAATTAAATCGGATTAATTACTTAGGTATATATTAAAACTTTTAAATATATATCTATTAAATCTTAACTAATTATATTACTAAATCATAAATAATTTTATATAGTTTAATTAAGAAAAAATATTATATATTAATTTTAAATATTGTGATTTATATTTTTTATTATAAAATTTCCACATACAACTTAACTGATTTAAATGTTATATATATTAACTTCAGATATAAAAATACAGAATACAGAAATAAGAGTTTATATGTAATTGAAATAATTATTTAATTATATATATATATATATATATATATTATAAAATTGTTATTAAAAAAATGAAGAAAAAACACGTGAACATATATACGTATGATAGGATAAAATTATAAGATATTATATTCCTAATAATGATGATAAATATTAAGAATATATAATAATTATGAGTGAGCATATTTTATTTAATATAACATATCTTGATTAATAAAAAAGTCATAAAAGTCAACTTAAAAATTTGGCTTGTCTCATAGACTATATATATATTATACTTTTATTAAAAGAATCAAAAAATATTAAAAAATAAGAAAAAAGGATAATATTTATTAAAAATATTTTTTTATCACAGAGTTGAATTATTTCTACTCATTATTTGAAAATTCAACTAATTAATATTCAATATTAATTTGTTGGTTGTTATAGCCAATATATATATATATATATATATATATATATATATATATATATATATATATATATATATATATATATATATATATATATATATATAATAAATAAAAACAGATTATATAGAGGTATAAGATTTGATGTAATAATTTTTTCCTTGCCAAATATACTAAAACAAAGTTGGGATCTTATATTATTTTTTCATAATAAAATTATTTTATTTATTTTTAAATGATTCGGTGAAAAAATCGAACACATGAATTTCTTAGAACTATTTTTTTATTTTAAATTTTGAATTTTTATTATAAAGGTATAGTTTTTGACAAAATTGTAGAGATATTCATGTTTTTAGTTGTCAAAAAGATATTTTTTTATTGATAAATAGTTTTGAATCTTAAGATAATCAAGAAGCCCTTATTTGTTATTAATAATGTGAAAACATACTTAGATCAAATTTAATGAAAAACGTTTGTTTTTAACTTGTGGAAATAATATTACACTTATAACCGAAATACTCTTAAATGTGATAACGTATAGATAAAGTTAAATATTACGTAACTACCAAAGAAGAATCATTATAAATTAGATTATCTAAATTCTTTATGTTATTTATATTCTAATTTGTTGACAATGAAAAGTGAATCTAAATATTATTTTTGTTTTGTTAATTTAATTCGAAATAAATTAATTAATTATCTTCATTGAAGTAGCCAAATAAATTCATTTCAGTTTAAAATAAGAAACATCTTTATTAAGTATTTACAAGTTTTATTATTTTAGATTTGTATTTATGTTAATTTTACTTATTTAAAATACTTAAACATGGATTTGATCTTTCTTTTATCACCACACTTGATATTTTTTTAAGTAACTATATATATAGAAAGAAAAAAAAAACTAATTAAACAATCAATATCATAATAAATTAACCTTAAATTTAAAATGAAGTAATCGTGATTAGTATATAAAATATTTTCTAAGCAATCTCTAAAATAAAATAAAAAAAAGTAATTAATTAAGAAAGCAATCACAATATATCAATTGACGGTTATACATGTGTGAAACAGACGCGTAATTAGTTGTTAAATACTATTAATATTGAGTAAATATTTTTTATATTGTATTAATAGTTAATACTAATAATAAATATTATTAATTATATTAAAAAATAATACACATTATACTTCGAAGTTTAAGAAATAGTAATAATATATTCCTAAATTATATTGTTTCTCAATTTTAGTCACAAAGTTTCCTAAAGTAAGTTGAAATGATAATCAGTATAAATATGGAGGTAGATTGTGTTCATTGCAAAATTGCACCTAATAATATTTCCCGGGAAGATTGCTCTCGTGAATTTTCAGACCTAATCCCCCAAATGCTGACCCAGATCACCGTTTCCTTTTGACAATTCTTACCCATCTGAATCTGCAAAGATCTTCAGGTTTGATCGGTATTTGTAGTTGAATCTAGTGGTTAGATCTTCTGAAAGCTTTCTCCTTTACGGATTTCAATCAGAAATTACTCATGTCTAAGGATCATCCAGAAGAACCCAGTACCCCATCACGACGAATCGACCAATTGGTTGGTGCAGGATACAGTCCATCTCCGTCTAGGACTATCTATACAGATCGTTTCATTCCTAGTCGATCCAGCTCAAAGTATGCTCTTTTCGATATCGTTTCGAATGCCCATTCATCGGGAGATGGACGAGAAGATGCATCTAGCGCATATAAGGCGTTGTTGAGAACTGCATTGTTTGGACCAGATACAGGGATTGTAGCTCCAGTAACGCCTGATAAAGGGAATGGATTGAATGGGAGGAACTTCACTATGAATCAGCCTAATCGGAATATTTTCAGGTATAAGTATGAGACTCGACAGACGATGAGTACTTTATCTCCATTTGGGGCGGATGATCAATTGCCTGGTGTAATTCAGAACCGGGTTAAAGCTCCTAGGAAGGTTTCCAGATCACCTTTCAAGGTAAATTCTTCATGAGATTACAAAATCTTTCTAGGTTTTCATTAGATTAGATTTATTCATGAATTTCTTGTGGTTTCTGTTAGGTATTAGATGCACCTGCTTTGCAAGATGATTTTTACTTAAACCTTGTTGATTGGTCTTCCAATAACATGTTAGCTGTTGGATTGGGAAATTGTGTTTATCTCTGGAATGCCTGTAGTAGTAAGGTTAGTATGTTTTAATCTCCTAACTTACCTTTAAAGGGTTATGAGATCTTCAAGTAACCTGAGCCTGTTGATGATTCTAAAATGCAGGTGACCAAATTATGTGACTTGGGTATGGACGACAGTGTCTGTTCTGTTGTTTGGGCTCATAGAGGAACACATCTTGCTGTCGGAACCAATAGCGGGAAACTACAGGTTTTGCTTTTGTCTAAAGATTCTAACTTCATGTTTTTTATACAAGGCAATTAGTTTACGTGCAAACAAGGTATAGTTTTTTTTTGTCGTTATCGGGTTTTAACCCAATAGTCTTGCTCGATACGACGTCGTGGCACTAATTGGACCTTAATGAACAAGTTACTTTTGTTAGCAGCAAGTCTCAAATAAGAAACTATCTAAGATTATTACTATTTGAGATTTTGGAAACAGAAAAGATTTCCTTGAGGGAAATCTGATCATTAATAGCAAATAAACTGATTTTCTTATAACCGCGATGAAGTCATCTCTCCCCCAGTGCCTTAGAGACTAGAGTCAAGGCCATAAGTGGAAGCCGAAAGATAGTAGGAGGAAGGAAATTCATGGCTTCAATAATATAATTCACTTCATTCAGTCATTCAGTTATATCAATGCTTGATAAAGTCCTTGAAACTCACTTTTTGTTTTTATGATACCGCGAGATTGTTGTGTAACCATTTTCATGGCAAACTATTTCATGACTTGAACATTGATTTTTTTCTTCTTCTGAAGAAATTTGGCCTATTTTTATTCTTATGATTGAACATCATTATTGCAGATTTGGGATGCTTCCCGTTGTAAGAGGGTGAGAACTATGGATGGTCACAGATTACGTGTTGGGGCCTTAGCTTGGAGTTCCTCTATATTGTCTTCAGGCAGCAGGGACAAGAGTATTCTTCAACGAGATATAAGAGCTCACGATCACTTTTCTAGCAAGTTAACTGGACACAAGTCTGAGGTCAGGATTACATATTTCTTCGATACCCTTCATTCATTTGAAATCCCCTTTGACTTAAATATCTGCTTTATTCTATTTCACTTTGATTAGGTTTGTGGTCTAAAGTGGTCTTATGATAACCGTGAGTTGGCTTCAGGAGGAAATGATAATCGGGTATGTACTACTGTGATTATATAAATTCCTTTTATCAAATAGGTGTTTACTAAAAATCTATGGTTATGCTACAGCTGTTTGTTTGGAATCAACATTCAAATCAACCTGTGTTGAAATACTGCGAGCATACTGCTGCAGTGAAAGCAATTGCATGGTCTCCTCATCTATACGGCCTTCTAGCTTCGGGTGGAGGTACTGCTGACAGATGTATCCGCTTTTGGAACACAACTACCAACACTCATCTTAGCTGTATGGACACCGGCAGCCAGGTAAATTTCCTCGTATACTTGATTTGTGATGAATCCTTGTTGATTTTCTTTAATAGTTTTGTTTGATTACTTGTTTTTATAGGTCTGCAATCTGGTGTGGTCGAAGAATGTGAATGAGCTTGTCAGTACTCATGGATACTCCCAAAACCAAATCATTGTTTGGCGATATCCCACCATGACAAAGGTACTTTTTTTATTTTGTTTTATTTTGTTTTGTATTCGAGTTGAATATAACTTTGAATATTGGATTGCTGGTTTCAGTTGGCAACTCTCACTGGTCATACTTTTAGAGTACTTTACCTTGCTATCTCGCCCGATGGACAGGTAAATCAATATATACAATTTTTCTTCTTTTTTCATTTCTGATCACTCAGAAATCTGTTTATTGGCAGACAATAGTCACTGGAGCAGGAGATGAAACACTCAGGTTTTGGAATGTTTTCCCTTCCCCTAAATCTCAGGTGAGATTTTTAAGTTTTATAACAGAAATTTCAATTGGTGTAGTAATTAAAATCGTATAACTGGGAATTTCATTGCAGAATACTGACAGAGAAATTGGGTCGTCGTCTCTAGGAAGATCATTAATAAGATGAATATGAAGACCAATAGAAATGATATTAATAAGGAAGAAGGAGAAGGTTGCTTGCAATTTTTATCTTTTTTCTGTAATTATATTGTAAGACAGTTTTATGCCCATGAAATTATTATGTAATATAATAATTACAGAATTCTTCTTTTCTGGAACCTCCTCTCTATTTTCAGACAAAAACTTCAAAGTGAAAGAAGTCTATATGAATACCATTTATTTACATATTTATCTCTTTTCAACATCCAGCATCTGCATATATATCTATATATATATTATGTATTGTTTTATAAGAAGGTATAGAACATATATAGGAGAAGATGTTTGAGCTCAAATGTTCAATGAAGTCCATAAGATGTAGATCATTGTCATGGCTCTTGTCTCTTTCATAAGATGTGATCATGATCAACCTTGGAAAACAACTGAATTTCTTGGCTGAGGTGGACCAATGAACAGTTGGGTCTCCACTTTCTGATGATCATCTGATTGATCCAACTCTTCAAATGTTTTTACTTTGTTCATCATCTGTGCATTTTCTTCATTGAGTATCCTCTCCTATATTAACAGAAGAAAGAATTAAGACAAGCTAAATTATGCCTTGAAGCTGTGATCATTGATCTTACATACTTACCACTTCTTTCAACTGTTCCATCTTCTCTTTAAACACCTGATTCTGATGATGATCACATCCATTTCAAAATCATCATTAGAAGCACAAACATTTTGTTCATTGTTGATTTTAAGATTCATATTGAATATGTCTTTTTTTTAATTACTTGGGTTATATATATGACCTACCTTCCTTTCCCTAATTTTAGATAAAGCTTGGTTTATCTGCTCCTCTAGCTTTATGAACTCATCAGAAGAACAAGACTCCAAATCTTCCCCTAATAACTTTCTGCAGTGCACATATATATAGTTAGCAGTTACAATATAATTATTCCAAAGAAAACCTCAAAAATAAGACGTGAAACCTTTTAGAAGCTTCAAGAACCTCAATCTTCTTTGCCAAAACATCAGTTTCTTCTTTTGAATGCTGCATGCAGATGCATCAAGGGAAAAAATCATTTTACCATTTTCCAATCGTGCTTTGAGATGTTGAAAAAGGTGAAAGAAAAAACCTTCATTTTAATTAAGGATGTCTTAATTACCTGCACATTTTCCACCACTTTTGTCGCGCAACTTCCTCCCGGTTCCTTGCAAGTTTTTCCATAACGTTGTATTGTCTTCGTAATACTATATAAGTCGTTGGATTGAACATTTGTGATGAATGAAAAAAAAAAAAATACCCAAAAGACTTGTATGTTCATGTCACATTCTCAATCATTATGTTAGAACTAAAAACATACCCAAAACAAATGTAAGATGTTCTACTCTTTTGTCTTAATTAGATTGGTTGAATTTGAAGTTATTTCAACAAATTTCTTTCATAATATATTAAAACTAAAATACGCTTGTACCAATAATTAATCTAATTAAAATCATAAAAATTATTAGAGTAAAGTAATATATAATCTCATTTTTTTTATTTAATCAAATTCCAGATAGCCTGATTAAAGAGAGAATTAGTGGTTAGCTAATGTTCCCAAATTAAACCCATTAAGATATTAATTATCCAATAACTAATAATACTAATTCAAACTCCTATAAATACTTTTTACAGGCACATATCTCCAAGCTGCAGCTTTTTTATTAACTATTGAACAATTACATGTCTCTAATTTATAATATACATATTTTTTAAAATGATAATTTCCTAAAGAGATGAAAAATACAAAACCATTTGAGATCAAGTTATAGTTAGAATAATTGACTTACCATAAATGTGAAGATCACCTTCTATGTATAGTTAGAAAAACTAAAACAATTAAAATACAATTCATAATATAACTTAGTTATAATGATAATTATTCATCAAAATTAAAATATTAAACATCACTAAGGATTAATACTCCAATTCCTTGATACTCATCATAGTTAACCTTGTCTTATCACATATAGTTAAACCTTTATTTATTTATTTTGTATAATTTTAATTTATTCTTTCTAAGTTTTTCATACAATCTAAAAACAAAACTTACTTGTCAATAAGATACAACCTAAACAAATCATAAAATAGATACTCATTTGTTGGAATCACAAAGTAAAAAGAATGGTTGAATGAATACTAACTAACCTTCACTATTCATGTGAGTCTCCTACTACTTATTCACATTAATTGTATTTTTTGGAGGACCCTAATTTTTCTTTGGGAATGAAATTAGGGTAATTTAATATGATCTTCAAATTAAATAGTGCTCTATATATATAGAAAAGGGAAACAATCAAAACCCTATAACATGATATGAGATTTCATGATTAAATCTTATTATAAATATATATACCTTGAGGAACTGGAGAACTGATAGAGCTTTTGGTTTGAAGAGAAGACGATAAGAGCAAGTTCGGCATCGCAAAGAACCGAAAGTTCAAATGCTTTCTTGAGGAGTCCACTTCTTCTCTTTGAAAATGTAACTTGCCTTCTAGTGGCTTTTTCTATTCTCTTCATCTCTGTTTTACCCTTTCTCACCATGATCTATCAAACCACCCAAATCAAAAATGTTTTATTAATAATCCAGAATTAGAAATTTAAGACTGGGCAGTACCTTAAAACACAACCTTTCCTAAAATAGGATCAAAGTACGAGATCTCTTTTCTGGGTTGTTATTATCATGCAGATCTGTGACAAGTATAGAAGAAAATGTTGGATCTTGATTTTTTTGACGTGACTAATTAACACCAGATGATCATATTTTGTTTGTTTTTTTTGGAAACCCTAACTTCAGATGATGAAGAGAGAGAGAGAGAGAGAGAGAGAAACCCTAAGTAGTATTGTGTGGATGTAAATGTAGCTGAAAAATTATTTATATATGGTAAAGGAATCATTATTATAATTATTATGTTTATGTTTATAAACTTCTCAGTTCTCACCTTTAGTTATAGTATACAATTTCCAGGTTTATAGTATTTTTTAGATTTTTAATTTTTAAAAATGATTTATTTTAATTATTTAGATAGAATGATGAAAATATTATTAATGTTTATTAGTGTCTATTTGAACACTTGAATTACATGAATTAAAATTAGAATTGATATTCAAATTTTAATTTTAAAATAATTAACATTGAATCATAATTATTTATTTCTTTTTTATTATGGTAGGAAATTATCCTAACCTAGTAATGGATACTCTTCCATTTAAGTTAACATTTGAAAAAACTAGAATAATTTTATTATAATTTCTATGTTTAAAAATTTTATAATAAAAATCATTTAAATAAGTATTATTTAGATATGAGGTAGATAAAACCTTCTGAGATAGTAGCTGAAGGCACAGGCATTTTTTCAAGTTTCCATTTCTACTAAGAAAAACAAATTATATATATAACAAATCAATAAAAAAAAATGTTTGAAACAAAAATAGAAAGAATAAATATTAGAATTATAATTTCTAAGAAGTGTATAATAGAAATTACAAAATTATATTAATTTGAATTATAATTTTATTTCTAATTCTTAATTTTAAATAATATAACAAACATATATAAAAATTAAAATTAAATTCTATAATTCTAATTTTAGTATTATCAAACAAACCCTTAATTGTTTTGAAGTGATGTATTAAAAACTGTATTGGATAAAGGCTTAGAAATGAGTTATTCAAATAACTCAGTTATTTATTAATTAAAAGGTTAAATTATTATTATTTATTTATTTAGAAAATCACAAATTAATATTGATGAGATATTTGCCAAACGGGGGTCGATTCCCCTGTGGACGGACACGACACCGTTTGTCGGCAACTCTATTTATCCGTTGGACGTTCTCTCAAGTCTCAACCAAACAAGCCATAAGTTTATCACTTTATCACTTGCATGCCAGGTCACGTGTCCGTACAATATTGTCAGACTTGGTGTACGTCTGACACAAGTAATTCTTAATATTATTAAATTTAATATATAGTTTTTAGCCTCAAAAAGTTAATTCATTATTTAATTGTCACAAATGGTATTCGGAAAGCTAACTAAATTATTTGCAAGAAATTATTGATTATCAGAATGAATAAATTATTTTTTGTTTAGTTAATTAAAACTGCTTATTAATATTCAAAATGATCATGCCAAGGTCTTTAGATATTTTATTTTACATAATTTGCTTTTAGAACTTCATATAATTTATGAAGAACATCTGGCAATGTTTATCATAATTTGTATTAAAACTTAGTTCCATTGGAGGAATTATAAACCCTTTAAAAATTGTCAAAAGATATATATGGTTTTGATTGATGAAGGTTAATGAAAATAACCCTTATCTAATCAACAAATACTTTATCAATAAAAATATCATATTATTCCTAATTTCAATATTAATTATAAAGTATATGTTTATTAATTGAACCGAAATAATTCATTTTTCCATTAAAAATAATCTAACCAACCCTACATCAATTAATCAAACAAGCTCTAGGACAATGTATGTATATGTTAATGAAACATAACTGAATCCGTTAAATATTGGGCCTATGGGCCATGACTGGCCAAATTCTTTTGACTAGAAGTGCGTAAGCCCAAAAGTTATACAATTGGGCCTATTTGGGACTTTCATGTAATTTGAAAGTTAAGTATCTGTTTATACTTTTAACTAAAGTATAGGAGCTTCATTAAATTCTACATTTATTTATTTCTCGAAATTATATATAATTAAAAAAATAGAATAGGCAGCTGGATATTGACTCCCAACTAATTGTCGAACTTTTTGGTGCCCACCTATAAAAAACTATTGTGGGGCCCACTTATTTTATTAATTGGCAATTGGTGGACCCCTCCTCAGGCTGTATCGAGAGTTCTTGTGGGGCCCTTTAAGCCCTTAAGCCCACACAAAGCACGCGTATGCGTAGGTTTCCACGTGACAGCTGGATTTTTTGGACCTACAACTTTCACCCATTATCTTTTCATTTTTTTATTTTTATTTCTTCTGATGTCATCTTTCGTCAATAACCCTAAAGACTTGTTTGTTTTGATTTTTCTAATTATTTTATTTTATTGTGAATAAAATATCTTTTTTATAGATATTAAAATTATTTAATTTGGGAAATGGGAAGAAAGGGGCCCACAAGTAAGAGGGGGTAATGGTGGGGACAAAGAAACGCCTTCCACGGCCATTAGTGAGTGGTCGACCGACGGCCGGGTCCACCACCTCGCCTGCTTCTACTCCGGTGGGTGGGGGCCCATTCTTTGTAACACGTGCACATCTCCCTCTCTCTCACGTGCAACTATTCCCCTCTCCCTCCCCTTCTATATAGTAGAATATCTAACTTATCCTAATTAACTTTAGTTAATATAGTTTAATTCTCCCTTTAAATGACTATGCAAATCAACCCAAAAAGATAAAAAAGATAAAAAATAATTAATAAAGAAAACCATAATTAGATAAGAAGACAAATTTAAAAGTCCCCCTCAATTAACATTCATTATAAGTTAGTTGCCAGCACTAATTCTTACTTAAGATAAACTTGATATATTAGCTATCTATATCTATATAAAAATTTCCACCATTTTAAATTAACCAATAATATACTCTAAGACTTGTATCATAGAGCTCGAAAAAATGTTTAAAAAATGGAAAATCTTGATAAAGTTAGATTTAAATTAATACTTTTATTCATAAATGTTGAATGAATCATTTTCTATATGTTAGAAAGCCATGGGTATTAGTTCATTAAAGATAACTATTTAATGTGACAAGGCCTTGTTGAAAACATATACATTTTAATTTATTTTTCATCCTATCAATACAATTTCAAATGAATTCTAAAAGTTTGTTTGATCTTATTATTATTATTATTAACTTTTTGAAATTCCAGGTTTTATTTATTTTTAATAATCTAGTCACTCAAGTCTTAAATTGATATATTTATTATATTCTTATAAAATTTAATTAAATGTAATACTTTATAATAATTAAACAAATAACATGTATTTTCTTAAAACAATTTTTTTCAAAAAAAAATCTCAAATAACCAATATCAATCAAACAAGCCCTATCTTATAAAATGATGGGGTTGGAATTTGGAGTAATAATTAATTTGAAAAAAAGTCATAGGGGAGTAAGGTTGATATTATTACAAGAAAAGAAAATTAATTGTAGAGTAGTAATTAATTAATGATATATATTTTTAATCTAAGAATAATTATATCCTTTTTATTATTATTATTATTGAAATTAAGTAGCACACGAATTGAACAAGCTTCCTAACATCAATTAATAAACATACAAATTACCAAATTTTCCATCCAAATTATTACATGCCCTATGATATGATCTTCTCTGCTCTGCATGAATAATCCATGCATAATTTGTACTATGAAATGAATAATGCTCTTTGTCTAAATCATGATTTTGAAGAAGATGGCTCTGATTGTTGATGATTAATGCTCCTCCCCATAAACTGCAACTCCCTTTTATCATAAATCTCCAACGAGAAATCTCTCAACATTTGGGTTTTTCCTCCTCCTCCGCCGCCGGAGCTCATACTTGCCGGCGCCATTGTTGATTTCTTATTCTTTCCTGTTTCCGCCGTCTCTGGGCTAAATCCCATCTCCGCCGTCGCCGGAGCCGCCTCTCTGATGACCGGTACAGGTACTGGTGAAGTGGAAACGAATGAGGTCATTGGCCTTGCAGCGATATTGAATACCGGCGTCATCGAAGGGGATATTGTCCAAAGCTGCGGCTGATTTAAGTTCGAATGGGAGCTGCCGGCGGCGGCGGTGGGCGGTATCATCCATATTGCGTTAGAGGGTATCATTAAACCGGCGTTGCTGACAGCCCAAACCGGCACTAGATTCTGAGTTGGTACTACTGCGGCGGCGGGGATTGAAGTGGGTCCAACCGGAGCAAGTCCAACTGTCTGTGAAACACCGTCGTTAGCCGTAGTTACGTCGTAGAATTCACTGTTTGAAGGTCTTCTTCTTTTTTTATTAGAAGCTAATTGAATATCTGAATCTGGACTAATCGTGGGTGTAGCAGGAATCTTCAAAGTTCCGGCGACAGACACAGCAATCGCCGGCACAGTTCCGGTACCGGTAGCTTCAATAATAGCTTCCTCCGAATGCTCAAGCAACCATCTCACCGTTTCCCCGTCGGATTTGTGTCCAAGTTCCCTTGTCAGCTGAAAGATACGGGCGGCGCAAGCAGCCGGTATTCGGATTCTCCGACCTCGTCCCTCCACCTTAGTATGTCGATCCTTATTAGACGATCTCCGTACAGAACTGTTGACCACCGGTAACGCCGCGTTTGGCGCTGGTGGCGGCGGCGGCGGATGAGCTTGCTTAAGTTGAACCATAGGCATCTGCGGCGGCGGGTTATTGATGAGTGGCTTCTGACCCGGATATTCAGGATCCATGTGAAACGGTTCTTCCTTCATGTTAGTAACGGCGGCCGGCGTAGGTTCATGTTCGCCGGCGGTTAGATCGGAAGGTCCGCCGTCATATTCGTTGTGATGTGGAGAAGGCATATTATGAATTATGATCTAATAGTAGAAAGAAAGGGAAGAAAGGAGGAAGACGGTTGAGCTTTAGTATGGCTTTATAGGGTAACCTAAATAGAAAGTGAGAGATAACTAATGGTGTTTTTTTTTTCTTTTTCTTTTTTCTTTTAGAGAGATAAACTGTATATCATGTCCATTTGCCAAAACAAAGAAGATAATCAAACCCTAGAATGTGTCACAACTATATTATTATTTTCATTAATAATGTCTATTTGGATTTATTTATTTTAACCCAAAATGAGTGCTTCTTAAAAAGGCTCTTTAACTAAGTTAAATTGATATTTTATTTTATTTTATTTTATTTTAAACACGATAATTTATAATCGTTAAGACAACACTTAATGAAAGGATGAAAATGTTATTATTTATATTTAGCCATCACCACCTTAAGATAATTTGAAAAAAATAAAGAAAAGGAAAGGGGGTCCGGATCGGGTGTGGGGGTATTTTTAGTGAGAATGGGGCCTACTAGTAGAGGCAGTGGGAGAAGTAGGTTGGCGACACGTGTCGAAAGGAGGTGTGGTGGCCAAGTTTGATTATGTTATCAGAAGTGGACCACCATTGCTAAGGTGGGGGCCAGTTGGGCACCGTTTAGGGCTCCACCCATTACCATTTATTTATATTATTAATTAATAAATTAATTAATTATTTAAAAGGGAAAAAAGGGAATATCCCTTTCAATACCATCCCAAACACTCCACACTGTCTGTCTTACTGTGAGTGACTAAGACTTACTTTATTTATTTTTATTCATCGATTTTTTAAATTAATCCCAACTTATCTTTATCAATAAAACAAACTTATCCTTCAATTATTATTATTATTATTATTATTTCTTTTCCCCAGTAAGTAATATTTTTTTAACACTTATCTCTCACTTATTATATTTTGTTTAAATATAACTCTCATCAACATTTTTTTTATTTTACTTCAGCCATTAATACATTTATTTTTAATAATGATCCTGTTCAATTTTATTTTTAAATAATCAGAAATATCTTCTCGATATATGTTTTTTTAATAAATAATTTAATTTAGTGAATAATCAAAAGATCCTAAAAACAATAGGCCCAGAAGAATTTAGAATGGACGGTCAGTCGTCTCAGACCCAAAGAAATTAAAATATAATAATAAATGTTATAGGCCCGGAACTTGACTGGATTAGAAATTATGATAACAAAACAAAATGTATTAAGTTAAGTTTGTTGAAACAACCCTAATACATGTCAAATATAATAAAGATTTAAGATGTTATAATATTGCTCCCATGTCCTTTAAAAATAAAATGGTATGATTTTAGGATATTAAAGAAATTAAATTTGTTTAAATCTTAAACTAATTAAATTCTTACTATTTAAAATTTTTGACAAGATTTTAGATTTTATGTTATTTTACAAATAAAAATAAATAAATTTATATTTATAAATTAAAAACAATTTAAAAAGATGAATTAATATAATTGATTTTATAATATCATTTACTCATTATTTTTTAATTAATTATATATACATTTTTTTAAATGATCAATATATAATAAATAATATTAAACTCTTGATTTCTCAAGTTTACAATTAATTAATGGGAAGAATGCCAATTTTACACACCAAGTTGTAAGAAGGTGTCAAATTTACTTATTAAGTATCAAAATTCTATTTATACCTATTAACTTGTAAAAAAATGTCAAATTTATTTGAAATAACAGAAATATTAAACACCGTCAAAAATTTTGCCACATGTAATATCCACATATTTTTTTTATTTATTTTTATATTGTCATTACTTTGATTATTTTTTCATTTAAACAAAACATTAAAAATTGTCCTTATCCATTCTTTCTCTCTCTTATTCCACAATTATCCATTTTTTTTCTTAATTTCCCTCTTCATCTCCTCTCTAATATGTATAGGGAGTGCATAAATAAGTCCATTCCTAAAATGAAATTGAGACCATATCTTTGTAATAAAATCATTCAACCTCTATCCCTAATTTAATTCAAATGGAGATATAAACATAATCTCTTTATATTATAAATCAAAAATAATTTATATTAAATTGAGTCTTTATAACTATCTAAAAAAACTGTAAAACTAATAATTGAACTACAACAAGTTCAACTAAAATGACATTACATGATTCAAAATGAATTATGTGTGACAAAAATTTACTGTGAATTTAATATAATCTATTAATTTTGAATCATGTAATTTCCTGAACCTGTTGTAGTTCAATTCTTAATTTTATATATTTTTTGGTTTGGTTAGATATAAAGACAACTTAATATAATTTATTTTTGGTTTATAATATAAAGAGATTGTGTTTATCTCTCTTTCCATTTGAATTAAAAGTGGATAAAATAATATACGATAATATGATAATATGATGTGTAGAGAGATAGAGGTCAATAAACCTTAATTTCATTAATTAATTTCATTTTAGGAAAAATAATCAATCGATCCCTATGGAGATGGAGATGGAGATGGAAATGGAAAAAGAAAAGTTCAAAGAAAATGAATAATTGTGAGATAAAGAGAGAGAAAAAATGAATAAAGAAAGATTTAATGTTTTATTTAAATTGAAAAATAATTAAAGTAATGTCAATTTTAAAAAAAATGGATATTACATGTGGCAAAAAAATTGACGGTGTTTAACATTTCCGTTATTTTAAATAAAATTGACACTTTTTAACAAGTTAGTATATATAAATAGAATTTTGATACTTAATAAGTAAATTTGACACCTTCTTACAAGTTGGTGTGTAAAATTGACATTCTTCCCATTAATTAATTGCACCCACAACCAACAAAAGTATAACTCATGACAATTGAAACTATATTGAAGCCACATTGGTCATGATCACTAAAATCTAAGCACATGGTTGCTCTTAAATAGAGAAGAAAAAAAAGTCAGCAAATATTTGCTACAATCTGATAATATTAAACAACACTATCCATAAAAAGGAAATAAACAAACCGACATAAAAAAGAGGAAAAAGCAATTTAATGACTGTCTGGTTGGCTGTTTGTTGATGGATCAAGCCAGCCTACCCACCCACCCAAACTGCATTGATAGAGGTTCGACGGATTATTTGAAATTTCTGAATCCAATTGGCTAACATGATTAATGACCATTGGCCAAAGACCCATTCACATTAGGACCAACCGGTTTCCTTTCATAAAACCTCCTGTACTTTGAGTCAACTTCGGTTAGGTAATAGGTACCCGGCCATAGAAGGCTACAGTCCTTGTTCGTCACAAAGTCCTTCCCTCCATACCTGTGCTCCATTAGCTTCAAATTTTCCACAAATTTTTCTGGAGTAATCTGTTCAGTACATAACCATTTCAGATCAGATTATTATTATTTATATATATATATAAAGTTAATATTAGATATATACCTCATTCCTTGACTTCAATTTCTCACCAACATTCATCACATTTGCGATGTTTGACAAGCTAAAACGACTATCATCAACTTCACGCATGCGGAATGAGAACATGGTGGCGGTTAAACCACTTCCATATGAAAACATAACTACCCTGTTTCCTACCTGGAAGATAATTAAGTCATTTTAAATAACAATATTTTATCCAATAAACTAACTGAACTTAATTCATGTTTTACCAGTGAACTATGCTTGTTGTGAACAAGGGACACAAATGCTGCGTAGAGAGATGCGGTATACATGTTTCCGATTTGCTTTGGTACGAGAGTTGTCGGTTGAACCTTTGCATCGTATAATGACTTTGCAAGCTGCTGTGATACCTGTGAATATCAATAAAGCTGAGCCAACTATGCTAGAAAAACAAAAGGAGAAGAAAGATTCAAATATATATGTGGATATTGAAGAAGAAGAAGAAGACAAACCTTCTCAAGGTCTCGGCTCTGGTAACTTTCATCATCGGTAAGAGTAGAAAACGGGGCTAGCTTTTCTTTAGCAGCCTCATCAACAGAACTGTTATAATAGTGCAGTGAAATGGATTAGTCAACAAGGTAGGTAAATAAATCAGATTGAATAAAATGATTTGAAGATAGTTTAAGAACCTTGCACCCTTCAAAAAGTCATTGACTAATAGGCGAGCAAAACTCTTCTGCACAAGCTGCATAGAAAAGAAGGGTATGTCAAAAATGTATGCTTGAATTAGACTTAAAATTCAAGGGCTTCTTTGATAAAGGGTTATTCGGTTTTAATCAAATAATTTCCTTTATTTCATCTTTATTCAAATCTTCAACTACAAATCTACGATACGCAAATACCCTTACTTTTATCTTATAACATTTTAAATTATTATATACAAAAGAGAATTTAGTCATTTAACCCAAATAATATACTTTCTCATCAAACAAGGTTTCTCGAGAACATCGGATTATTTGAAGAAAAAAATATCCTACATCAAACAAGCTCTTGGTCTAATTCATTTGAATATGTTTCGTTAGGGGGAATTGCAATTGGGGTCATATTCCAAATCATTTGTTTGTTTGATGACTTGAAACAAAGAAAATATAGCCTTTTAAGATAAGTATTTTAATGGACTAAGTAAGGGAGTGGATACCTTGTTGTAAGGAGAATGAAAGACAAAGTATTCAGCATCGTCAAGTGAGAATTGTTTACCCTCTAACTTCTCATACCTACACACGACAAGCATAATAAGATATATGTTGCTGCAAGCATAAAATTTCAAATATAAACTAAGATGTCTTGGAAAGCAGGAACAAACTTTTTGCAGTAACGTGTATAGCACGAATCAAGGGCCATCAGATAGCAGGTCTGAGAAAGCTTTCCATCAACAACCTACAATATACATATAAACATTTGCTTATAAGGATGCAAAAGGGAAATTTAATAATAACACAGATTCTGCATAAATGGGATATAAGATATTATTATAATTACCGGATATTCACTAGCAAGATCGGGTTTGTAAAAGTCATAGACATGAAACATATGACTTGCTCTAAATTTACTTTCAAAGGCTATAGGTGCATCAGGCCCTATCAGGATTGCGATAGCTGCAGCTCCTCCAGTGGGTCTAGCCGGTCCTTCTGCATACACCTGATTTTAAAAATACATAAATTGAGTTAATTCATGCCAAGCCCCCAAAAATTGAGCACCTAAATCAACCAGAAAAAGTAAATTTACCGCACTGTCTGTGCAGACAACAAGTCCATATCGCCCATCCCATGAGCTGCTCTCCACCCAGTTAACACAATTGAACAAAGCGGCTGTGCCACCATAGCAAGCATTTGTTGAATCAACACCTTCAATATCGGTATTTCCACTTTTCTGTTTGTTAAGAAAACATATCAAACAAATAGAATTATGACTAAAAACAGAACATAATCCATGTATAAATAATGACACCCAAAATCAATTTGTGTGAAATGTAGCTGTTTGCATATAACAATAAGCATTCAAAGATGATACCTCAAAAATTTGCATCAAGAAAGTCTTTATAGACTTGCTTTTATCTATAACTGTCTCACTCCCAACTTCAAGTCTACCGATTTGTGAATGATCAATATTATACTTCTCCAACAGGGAGGAAACAGCAGTCAAACTGAAAATCACATAATTAAATTCTCATTAGCAATTTAAAATTCAAACAGCAAGTGAATGAACATAATTAAAGGCAGAAAGCAGCTATGTTAAAAGTTCTAAAACTTTTCTATCATAAGTAGTAGATCTTTCAGAGACAGTTAAGAAGATGAAAACCTCATGGAGATCACATCTTCCACCTCTTGACAAAAGGCCATGCAATCTTGTCCAAGTCCAATTGTATATTTCCCCTTACTTGCTCCATCATGTGCCTCCAAAGCTTCCTGATTATTAAAACTTTTAGTTCCATATAACAACAGGTAATGTTATTGACAACAGTTGAGAACAGATCAACTATGCCAAAACATCGAACTGCAATCGAGTAAAATGACCTAATGAGTAGACAAATTCATTATTTTAACGGTCACAGATCCGGAATCGATTCGGAAGAATTCCTCAACATTCATCACGTCATTTTAAGTAAAGAATTCATAGAACAAGCATCAACAGCATACAGAAACTTCTACATTTTCACCTCTGGTGCATCTTTCCAAGTGCATGCTCATAGTAAGAGAAAACGATTGGACTGTAAGTTTGAGTTGATGAAATAGACTGACCTGTTGAACACAAGTTGGAGGAAAGTAGATCTCCATGGCGAGAATTCCTACATTTTTCTGCTGCGAAGCCATTTCCTTGTCCTGAGTTCAAGCTCTGAATTCTCCGAATAAGAAACGGATCAGAGAAAAGAGAGATATTCTCAGTCACTAAATTATCTCGAGATCGAGATATTGATATGTAGAGAAAGAACAAAACGCAAGCGATAAGAACTGGTGATCTCTCAAATCGCAAAACGCAAAATCGCAGAGAGAGAGAGAGACTAGGAACGGTGCGACGGAGTTCGTAGTTTTTCACTTGATTTATAAATAGGAAGGACCGAGATATTGCCAGCTCTCTCAAATGAAGCTGACTGGCTGTCTATCAAATTTACCCCCCACGTTTCTATCTTCTTACGAATTTGCCACTCGCTCTCATTGACGACGACGACGAAGACACCATCTGACGATTTTATCCATATTTAGCACTACAATTTACAGAATTGCCATTGTCCTAATCTCTTAACACTCATATTTCTTTTTTTATGTTTTAAATGGTCAGAAGATTTCATGAGATACGACAGATATTTATTATTTTATAACTTTGTAATATATATATAAAATAAAAAAAAATTATATTTAAAGAAAAAGATAAACAGATATATATCATATGATGTCGGGTGCATCCGGTAGTTGTTAAAATATTTGAATTAATGTGACTAATTGAATGTTTACATAATTGGGTTACTATTTCAGTTTTTTTTATAGACTATCTCGTTGGAGAGAAATTATCGAACTTTCACTGATCGTAGCAGTGCAATGCATATGACGTATCATTCATAATACTATTATTATTATGTTTTCTGAGATTCTTGAAAAGTCGGTAGAGTTTGTCGAAAAGTTAATCATTTTTTTCGAAAATTTACAAATTTGATAACTTATTAAGTAACGTTCTTTATTTTTTAGTTTTAATTTTTTTTGTTTTCATAATTTTGTGGTTGTGATTAAATCGATAATATCATTTTTATATATATGGATATTCTTACAAAAAAAAAAATTAATAAAATAATAATACAAAGCTTATCTTATCTTACACTTGACACAAGTATATCTTTCTCTAGAAAGCTCAAATGTGATTATATCATGTAAATTTTATTAATTATTATAATTTCTTTAAGATAATTATTATAGAAAAAATGAAAAATGGATTAGATTTATTTAGGTTAACTATTTCTATTGAAATCATGCTCTCAATTTAAATAAATGTGTTATAGTGAGTATTGATCCTATTATATATTTTTTTCTACAAAATTCTATTCATTTGCCGCAGAATGAGGGTTAATTAGTTCAATTTTATTATATAACTAAAATTGTATAAATAATTAAGAAGTAAATATTGTGAAGTTTTATATAATCACAATGTAAAAAGAAATCATTAACAAAGACAAAATAAAATAAAATAATATATAATAATTAATTAATTGTGCAGTAGTTGTTTGTTAGGAGTCTGAAATCCTATCATAATTACACTATTTTTAATGCATACTTATGTTTACATTTTCCAACTACTTATTAATAATTAATTACTACGTCATTTTCATTCCATTACAGAATGATAATTGTATTACTTCCAATTAGTTATTTATTTCTAAACAATTAACATGATTTATTTATTATGATTGCGATCAATATATTTTAACTATGCTTGGTTTGATTTGAGCCCAATTTATTTATTTTTATTTAAAATTATATTTGTTTATAATATTTTATTGTGGTGCTGATTTAAGTGAATTAATGTTCTGAAATATTTTTATTTATGTAGATATTATCAAATTTAATAATATTTGATAAATTTTTAAACAAAGCCATTATATTTATTATCTCACACAATTTATTAACAATTTTTTTTAATTTTTTTTCAAAATTTAATCAAAATAAAAAAAATATAGTAACATTAATGAAAAAAAAAGAAAAATAAGCAAATGCATTTCATGTGACCCGCATGCATGCTAATACTAGCAAATTCAACATCAAATTAATAATTCAATTAACTATTTGTGGAAGAACGCCAATGTTGATTGAGAACGTCCTTATTTCAAGTTTTCAACCACTTGGGGGATATTTGAAGGTGTATTTAATTAAATTAATTGACTGAATGATCAAAGAGCTAACTAATAATAAAACTTTTTTATTATAAAAATAAATATATATATCAACTCTTTTATTGACCGCCATCTACAATTTTATTGATTTATATAGGTCAATTGTCTTCAAATTCTTTTAATGTTATATTTAATTAAACAAATTAATTGTTAAAGTCCCACTAAATTAACATATTTCTTAAATTTCATTTGAAAATAATACTTTTTCTAACATATAAACAATGGTATCAACTCAATTTATAGTCTAAAAAAATATAGATTATCAATTTATAGATTGTGAATCTTTTGAACTATATGAACAGATTAGACCCATTATTGTCTTTTTCAACTTAAATGAGAGATCTCAGACATTGTGGTCCCTATTGTAATAAAAATGAGAGTTGTTGGGATAAAAAAAATTTTAACGGCAATTTAAGTAATAATTTAGTCTAATTTTATTATTTTAGCATGAATGATGTATAAATAAATTATGGTAATGGCTTTTATTTTAACTTATGTAATCTATATTTTTTTTTATGTAATAGGTTAGTATGATCCTCACAATTTTGACTTATTAAAATTAAAACGTTATAAGTAACCTTTATCTTTTATTATTTAATACATGTTACTATTAAATTGAGTTGCAATGTCATTTATATGTATGTATTGTGGTTTTTCTGTAGGAATTTTTTTTTCCAGTTTTAATTAAACAATTCATTTAAATATACTTTTTTAATGCATTGCATCATCAATATAAATGCTTAGCTAATAATATGATATAACATGTTTCATGAATAAGTAAACCATTGCGGCCATTTTAGGCAATTATTTGACTTATTTTGGTCTTCTTTATGACTTGCTAAGCTATGGGTATGCTAACTAAATATTTATAATTTTAATCACAAATTCGCCAATGTCAAAATTGGGAAATATCCAAATTGTAATTAAATAAAATAAATTTAAAATCTAATAACTAATGTGTTACGTCAAAAATTGACCTTTCCCGAAAAAAGATTTCGTTGTTCGATAGTCGTGCTTCATAACTCACATTTTATCGAATGAGACGAGAAATCAAAATGATAGATTTGACTAGAGTGCATTTAAAAACGTCGATTAAAACTAGCTTTGATTATTTAATACATGTTACTAGAGTGCATTTTATACAATTCCATTAACTATTCAACAATTTGTAGACGATATTTTTTTTCTCTCCTACACTTATGGTCTTTTTATCTTTATAACTTTGTTGCCCAATCATTTCTCTTTTGAAATATATAAATTCAAACTCACCCCACTAAGATAGTCTAGTGGTAAGAGTCGGCTTAAGAGACCAAAATGTCACGGATTCGATTCCTTCTGGAAGCGCTTTGAGTTTAAATGGGAATCATGAATTAGGGGTGTCATGCTAGTTCTCCTTTAATTCAAATAAAAAACAAATCCAAACCAAGAAGAGGTAATGAGATTTCTAATCAAAGTACAATTACAAATACATTAAAGTGTTAACAAAGAAATGCTACAAAATGTTTTACCCGAATAGTATTTTGAATCGAAACTCGAAAATCGATCCTCCAATCTATCATTCAGTCTCTCTCAAATACATGTAATTAAAAACAAAATACATTTTTTCTTCCTTCGCTCACTCATTGGTCCGTCTTGGTCGTCCTCCTTTTGTTGTTTATATAAGGCTTCTTTATGGGTTTAGGCTTCGATTTAGGGTTTCGCTATTTAAAAGGGACTCTGCGTTCTGCGTTTTATGGGGGTCTCCTGATCCTCGACCCTAGAGATGCTTGGCATTTTGCTCCTAATGACTTTTCCAACAAATCCAAATAAATTATATTTCCGAAATGAGGCTCCTGTAAGGTCTGGGTACGTTTGTTTTGCTTGTTTAGAATCTGAGCATTTGTGCCTGAGTCTTGTTTGACCAACAAATTGCTTTTCTTAACCTGCAAAAATAAACACACGAATAAATTAATCAAATAGAGATAAAATTCATTTTTATTCTATTTAATTTGTTTGATTTATTATAAATTTATGGTGTAAAATTAGGGTGTTACCCTATATTTTTTTATTTTATTTTATGTTGTGTATTGAGCTCTCAATTGTTTTACCAAAATTTCTTGAGATCACTAGTATGTTATATTATTTTTGTTTTTGTTGACCTCTTTTTCAAAAGAATTAAATATATATTTTTAAAAACGGTTAAAATCATCTAATTAAAATCTAAAAAGTGGGAGGATCAAGAATTAAAGCTAGACAAATTTTTGTTATGATTAAATGATGACAATCTAACGACCCTAAAACCTGATTAGTAACAATCAAACATACAAGAAATAAAGATTACAAACAAAAATTACAAGCTGTATCAAATCCTAATTATCCCAATCAGGATTTTTATTTTCATACCAACTTGATATTTCAACATGTTGTCTTTCTCTTCCCCTTGTCTTTCTTATTCCCCTTCCCCTTCTTCTTGCAATGAAAGGGGATGAACTGAATAGTTTGCTGAATACTGCATATTTTCATTTCGATTTCTTTTTTTATATGAACTCGTTCTGATTTAATAGAAAGAATTATTATTTAAAATTTTTGAGTTCTTGACCTTTTGTTCTCCACTTGAATAAATCAAATAATTTTAAATAAATTTGTGGCAAGTGATTAACATAATTGTATTGGAACAATTCAGAATTTTTTTTTATAGCTTTTAATATTTTTATTGATATTTTTAAAATTAGAGTATTAAGTAGAAAAATGCAAAGATGGTGAATCTCTTTTTATTCCAAGTTTCATGGGGAATAGCACAGCATGACTTCATCACTAAACTTAATTAATTCTATGATTTAGAATTTTTTTAAATAATCTCAAATCAAATCACTATTATAAAAAAATAAATAAATAAATAAGAAGAAGCCCACCAACCATAAATTAAAGTCTGCAAAATCACATGTGACCACCACCTTGTGAGACGTGACAATAAATTATATAAATAAATAAATAAATATTTTGTTAATTCATCAGATCTAAATTAATTAAAAACAATTACACTCTTTGTACTCACGTGTCTTCGATCAGAATTAGAGATTTTTTATAAATCAATGTCATAATATTAATTGTTAATAATGTTATAAATTAACATTCAAGTCAATATTCCACCTTAAGTGTTTTATTAATCAAGGTGTATTTATTTGGCCCGATTCTACCGCTCTAACTTTTAGATAATCAAACTAGTCCTTAATTTGGTTTAATTATAAAATTAAAATTAATATTATTCCAACAACCTCCCCATTTTATAAAGTTACAAATATAAATTCCACCAGCCCGCCATACACGAGCTCCCTTACCAGTCCACGTTGAAATTATTAAATTTTTTATTTTTATTTTTTCTTAAATCATAAGTGGTGGCTATAAGGTGAGGTCTGTTATTCTTAGATAAGCCTTAGGGGGTCACTCTAAAAAAAAAAGAATTATTTTACCCAAAGTTTGAACTTTAAGACAGTATTGATTAAAATATTTTTGTTAATTATAATACAAAATTAGTATATATTCTTAATATAACTTAACAAAATATAGAAACTTAAATAAAAAATAAATAAATAAGAGCACTATTTTTTGGCCTGAAATACCCCCAAACTTTGAGCATAACCACTCAACAGCCATATGCCATAACCCATTCAGAATTAAATTCTAAATTTATTAATTTTACGTATAATTATATTGATGAGTTTCTTAATGTTTAATTAAATATGTAAATTTTCTAATAAGTAAACTCATTTATTATGTATTTATATGTAATCTTTTAATATGAATTAAGAATATATAATCCTATTTTGAAATATTTAAATAAGTATTAAATTTTAAATATAGGTAGGACCCAATAATTAAGAAAGGTGGGGCCAAGATCTTAAGAACACGACAAAGGACTTGTTTGCATGCAGTCCACGATCCCTCTCGGTAAATTATTTTAATATAACTTTAAAATAAATAAATTTGTAGTTTTTAGTAAAAACAAACAGATAGTAATAGTCTAAATTTATTAAAATATTATAAAAACAAATACTGAATAATCGTTTTTTTTTTCTATTATAAGTTAGTGGATAAAAAAAAAAAAAACATAGAGTGTACGTACAACAACCACGTGAATCACGTGGATTGCAACTTAATGTTCTTGACCTTACTTATAGAGTATGTTTGATATTATGAAAGATTCAACACAAAATATACAGAATTGTTTAAATAATGTTCAAAAGAACCTATAACAATCAAACAGAACTTTATTAAATGGCAATGTCCTTTTTTCCATTTGAGAGAGAGAGAAAGGAAGAATAATTCATATGTGAGTTCCTCCATTACAGTACAAATACAATATATTCCAAAAATCTTAATATAATAATTTTCTAATTATTAATATAAACAAAATGGAATAGTTTATCACATTTAAACTATAATATATTAAGACTAAGGGGTCAATGGGCCACTGAATAATGCATCAATAACATGTGATACACTTAATATTGGGCCCAATATGTCTAAAGCACAAAATTATGATTACAGCATATATATCATAGAGACGTTATATAGAAATTATTATTTTTGTCAAATCAATATTTACTTTTGGAAATTGTCCCTTTGTTTTTATTTAATATAAAATATGTTAGATTATTTTAAGGGGAAAAGTGAATGAAAATATGTATTTTTGATAAATTTTTAAAATGAACTTCTATGAAAGTTTTTTATCAACTTTTTCTAACAAATGTGTTTAGTTTTGATTTTTAATTAAATGGAAAAATAAATATTGTAATAAATAAGCTAACTAATATGACAAGAATACTAAATGCTTTTAAACATTTTTCAAATTTATGTAACCTTATCATTCAGAAAATTCAAAAAAGATCACAAACTTTGTAGTCAGTCCGGGCCCTAAGGTAAACCTACTTAGCTCATGGGCTAAGATAGACTCACTCAAAGTCCAATCTTTTAAAATAATTATTTCTAAAAAGACATGTATCACCTTACATCTGTGTATATTAATTAAAGGACAAAGTTTATAAGGAAATAAAATCCACAGTGTTTGTTACTGTGAAATTGTGAGTAAGGTTCATGAGTTGTTTGTGTATTATTTACTAAGAACTAAGTTAGTTAATGTAATATTAAAATAAGTAAAAATTAATAAATATGTTGAATCGTCGTCACTTACTTTTACTTTTGTATTGTCAACGATGACCAGTGTTTTGACGTCTTTTGTGTAGTATTACTGATATTTATTGAGTGATATCCGAGTCGTGTAGTTTGGAATGCTACAGTACCTACATATCTTATGTATATCATTCATAATACTATTATTATGTCGTTTTATGACATTCGTTCAGGAAAACTAATAGAGTTTTTCGGGGATTTAATCGTTTTTTTCTCGAAATTTTACGAGCTCGATAGCTTATTGAATATATTTTTTTTTCATGTCACGCTTTATCGTTATGATTAAATGGTCTTTTTTTAATCTAATTTTTTTGTTTAGATCATTATAAAATAATGTTTGTGACTAAATAAACTAATAAAAACAATTAAAATCAATTGAGACTAAGCCCACCATTTATATCATGCAGCGGACTAAATTGGCAAGTTTCAAGTACTTAAAACTCTCTATCCTTAAAAATTAGTTCATAATTTATTTTCTTTCTAAAATGAATATAAACAAAAGCCAATTCAAAGAATTACGATTTGCTTGAATATAAGTTATTTAAAATAATTTTAAGAGTTATAATGTTTTTTTTTTTGTGTAAAAATAATAATAATTTAAAAAGTAACGAGTGAAAAAAAATTATCATGTAAAACTAAAGATAAAAAATTAATATTTTAATTTAAAATATATTATATTTTAATATTTTAATTAATAAAAAAGAGAAATGAGATTCGATTACATTATAGTAGGTTATTTAAATAACACAAACAAACTATAATTTTAGTAATTTTAAAACTCTATATAATAAATTATTTATAATATTGGAATTATAAAATGTAAAAAATAATTTTTTTATTAAAATAATCAAGTTCTAATAAATTATATAACTATATATATACAAACAAGTCCTAATAAATTATAATCATTTGAGATGATGACCTGCTATGTTCCAGCTGTCTACTGATCACGCAAATAGTGTTTTTGTAAACATGTCTGATCCTCGGTTATTTCGATGCTACCCATACAGGCAGTACCTATATTCCACTCATAAAATGACACCTATACACAAAAGTGAAGCATCACCTTCCTTATTTGTTGATTATTTTCTCTTTGTACAAATGGCAGTGCCTTAATGGATACAGGCACTACCTGCATAGGTAGCATCGAACTAACCCTGATCCTCATGGAAGTTCATCAATTGTCTTTCCAATCACTCACAACATATATAGCAGGTCATCATCTGTTCTTCCATTTCGTTGGATCCAAAACTACGTTTTTCTCTTTGATTAGCGCAACACTTTAATTAATTCAATTGTGTTAGGGGTTTTTCTTAAAATATTGCAACTTGTTTCTTCTCTTTCTTTTCTAATTGAGTAATATTAGAAATTCAGAATCATGGTTTGCTTATAAACATAAATTATAATAATAACAATAAAAGTAAACTCATTAAATTAATTAATACTATTATTTTTGCTGTTCAGGAATAACACATACATATGGATGATATGAAATTCAAAAAATGTTCTGAATCTATATCCCTGCCTGCAAAATACAGCGCCGCTGCATCTCCCCACAGTCTTCTTGTTTTACATCTGTTTGTGGCCACGCCATATGTGATCACAGTGGGTCTCGAGGCAATACGACATATTGCACAGGTTTTTGCATCAGCGGTATGGACGATTGGACGATAGTTCGAGTTTCCGTTTAGAGGACCATGCCCTATCAAGGAGGGCCGATCGCCACCGATTTGCTAGCTGAGGAGAATATTCCACCTTAAATGCTTTATGAATCATGGACGTGTATTTCACTGGTTTCTACCGTTCTATTATTTAGAAAATTATACTAGTAAAATTAAAATAAAACTCTTCAAATTTATTAAAGTTGAAGATAATGAGTGAGTTATTTTTTTTATTTTTATTTTTTAAATATAAATAAAATAATGTTGAGTAGAGTGTGGATAAGAATAAAATATTTATGGTCTCGAGTAATTCTACGTCCAACACCAAGCAATTCCATACCCGATTTTCAGGAATTTCTTTGTCGTCTTACCTTTGGAATGATGATATTTGTAATGACGATGTATTTGAAATGTCACATTAAATTTTAATAAAAAACATTTTATTTTTTATATATAGTTGGATATTGGATTTGAGTTTCGCACCCTCCCCATTTCCGGCCTCGTACCCAATTAGGTACCTTCTCCCATACCCATACCCGATCCCGTATCCAATTTAAAATACTCGACCCGTATCCGATTTAAAATACCCGAACCCGACTATCGAGTACCCACGGGCCGGTATCCAATTGATCCCTATTTATACTATATCAATAGTGTTATACTTCTTTGTACTACCAACCAAACACTACTCTAGGTAATAAATAATTATGGTGATGATTTTTGTAAAGTTAAAAATATTTTTGGTAAATTGACTTAAAAGTATATTGATATATAATAAAAAAATTAAAAAAAAATATAGTTTAATATTTTAATTAATGAATTGAGTGATATGATAAATGAGATTTGAGAAGAGAGTGAAATAATGTCCAAAAATAGAATATGCTAAAATTATTAATATTTATTTTATTTTTTTATTTTTTTATTTTTTCTTAAATCATAATTGAATGGATAGGAGAAAAGCCAATAGAGCCCTAACTATTTAAGTTTAAATTCTAAGTTTATTAAAATTGATTTTTATTTAATTAAATATGTAAGTCTTCTAATAATTTAAACTCCTTTATTATATTTTTTTACAGATTCTGATTACTAATATTTTAATATGAATTAAGAATATATTATATCCTATTTTGCAATATTTAAATTCAAACGAGTATTAATTTTAAATATACAACTTGAGAAATTTGTACAACGGTAAGACCCAATAAATAAAAACAAAAGAAAATGGGAACACAAAATCTTAACTTGTTTGTCATGCAGTCTGCAATTACCTCTCTTTTAAATTTAAACTTATTATTTTTTTAATAATCCGAACAAATTAACTATCATTTTAAATCACTTTATTCATTCATCAAAATTAAAAAATATATATTTATTTTAAATTATTATTTTTTATTTTATTTATATATTTTTTACTACCAAAATTTCCTTAAAGTTGGTTCAAAATGAGTTTTATTATAATTTTAAAGAAAAAATAAAATAATAATTAATGTTGATTTTAAAGAGATTTATATTTTTTTAAATAAAAAACTTAAAAATATATTAATATATATATAAATAAAATAAAATAATAATTTAAAATAAACAATATTTTATGAATTAAATAATTTAATGAAATAATATTAGAGTGGTCACGTTAATTATTCTTCTTACAAAACATATAAAGTGTGCATCCACATGAATTGCAACCTAATGTTCTTGACATTACTTAGATTGTGTTTGTTACTATGAAATATTCAACACACAATATACAAAAATGAGAGTGAAAAAATTAAATAATGTTGATAAAAAACCTATAATAATCAAACAAACCCTTATAATTTCGGAGAAAGTTTAGGGTATAAATAAACCCATTGAGCTCAATATTATTCCACTGAAATTAATCATCACTTTTTATAATTCGATATTCCACTTTAGTTTAGGGTTTTGATTTCTCTATTGGTTGGGATAAAAATAAACAAGATTAATTCCATAAAAAAACAAAATCAACAAACTCTTAGTTGTTAAATGATGAATGTCAAATGACACTTAGAACCTTTATATATATGTTATCAGTTTTTAATACATCAACTTATATATTTTATCTAACTTTTATTTCGTCTTAAATAAGTAGAGCATACATGTTAATTATTACTGGCATAGGTTTGAGTTTTGCCACTTACATTTTTTTTTCATGTATAAAGTAAAGAAACTTAAATTATTATTATTATTATAATAATAATATTAATAAATTCATTTAATTAATACTATTATTTTTGCTTTACACAGGAATAATTTATGGAGGAAGTCATCCAACAATATTGCTTAGTTTCTAATATTTAAAAAATGGATGATATGAAATTCAAAAAAAAATCAGGTAGAATAAAATAAAAATTATTAAACTAATGCTGAAATAATAAGTTATAATATAAACATTGAAAATTTATATTAATTTTACACTAATCTGCAGACTAAACGAAATATATTATTTGATTTAGTAAACTAGAAATATAGTTAATTCGAGATAGTTCAATTATTTAAAATTTCTGTTGCTAAACGTATTTTGATGCTTAGTTTTTAATAAATTTAACTAAATATTTTTTTTCTTCATTAAATAGGTTGTCAAAGGGTTGATTTGTCCATAAGTGATTTTACATGTTGGTCTGTTTTTACCAAGGCAATATTAGCGTTACATTGGACCTCTTCACATTGGCCATGTCTGTTTTCAATTCCCATTTGGCCAAAATTATTTAATGATAGGTTAGTCGATTGAGTGTAACTCGTAAAATTTAGAGTTTACTAAAAATCGTAAAAGTTTACTTTAAAAAAAAAAATTATATATTATTATTATTAATTATATATATAATTAAATATTTTATACCTAATTAATTTTTAAAATGTATGTATTTAAATATAAAACGAATTAAAAATTAAATATATAACACTATAAAAACAATTATATTTACAAAATTAATTATATTAATTTATTTATTTGAATAAATAATAATTTATTTTAAATATAAATTTGTATTTTTTAACGTAAAATCGTATAAAATAGTAATATTAAAATTATTTACAAATTTAAAAAATCGTAAAATTTTATTTTCTTGAATTTAAAATCGTAAAACTTTACCTTTAAAATAATTTACTTAAAATCAAATTCGTTAATTTTCTCTAAAATGAAATCATAAAATCTTAAAAATATTTTAAGAGTAAATTTAACTGCATTGATCTCAAAACTAACCATTTTATTTTATGAATATTCTAATTATATTTTATAGATTACTTTGGAATCATTTTCTTTTTATTTATTTTTTACATTTTTAACCCAAAAAATAAATTTTGAAAAAAAAGAATTTGAAAAAAAATTAGAAAATAAAATTATCAACCTTTTAATTTATTTGACAAAAAAAACATTTCACCCAATTCTTTAACTACTTTTTGTCTAATTCCATTATTCAAACAATCTTTCTCATTATTAATTTTGCTTTTTTGAAAGGTAGACATTATTTTTTTCATATGAATTTTTACACTTTATGATTAAGGTATGAATCTCCACCAAGTACTAGTTAAATATTTATAGAGTTAAAATTATAAAAAATATTATCTTTTTAAAGTTATAATTATTATTTTATAAAATATTTTAAATATGCTTAGATAAACACTTTATTATTGATTCCATTTATGTGAAACATTATTTAACAAAGAAATAATTTAAAAAGATAATAGAAAAAATATTGATTTTTTCCTAGGTATAGTTTAAAAAATTGATAAAAAAATATTTTGTATGGAATTTGAATCTATAACCAATAAAAACTTTTTAATTTTTATCTTAAATTAATATGATACAACATTTTATCTTTATAAATTTAATAAATTTAATTAATTACCTAATAGTTTTATTAAATGGAAAGTCCTATTAATTGGACTGCTCTAACCGAGGCTTGCTGACTTACCCTAAAATTGGCCTTGGTATATATAGAAAAGGATAATGCAAACAAAAATTGAGATTTTATAAAAACATCTCATTATAGAAAACTAATAAATGTTGCTCTTCAGTAATGATTTGACAAATAAGTATGGAGGATATATCAACAAACACAATTTAGGTATAAACTAAATAAATATATATTATCCTCTCTTCTAGCCTAGTGGCAAAAAGAGGTGGATACCAACCTTAAGTTCCTGGGTTCGAGCCCGTCGGGCGGCAAGTTCTGCGCCTGGTTAAATGATTAAGTGTGTTTGCGGGCTACATACTTAATCTGTTGTCCCATTTTTTTAAATAAATATATATTAGATTATGAATATTAATTGTAAAAATTGTATTTTAATTATATGTATTTTTTTCATGAGAATCATAATTTTTTTTGGAAAAAAACATATGTTATTTATCTAAATTGTTTTTATAAATATTAACAATTTTTTTTGTTAATTTGTATCTTTTATATTTAAAAAATATCAAATAAATAAATATGAAAAATACTATCAAAATAAATTAGGCTACATACTTAATCCGTTGTCCCATTTTTTTAAATAAATATATATTAGATTATGAATATTAATTGTAAAAATTGTATTTTAATTATATGTATTTTTTTCATGAGAATCATAATTTTTTTTGGAAAAAAACATATGTTATTTATCTAAATTGTTTTTATAAATATTAACAATTTTTTTTGTTAATTTGTATCTTTTATATTTAAAAAATATCAAATAAATAAATATGAAAAATACTATCAAAATAAATTAGGCAAAAAATGGAATGGATATATATATACATATATATATAATTGTCAAAAGATAAATTCACTTTTAGTTTGATAATTTTAAAGTATCTGTAATAATGGTTGAGATAAAAAATTATTACCAAAATACCTCTGGTCTAGTTTGATAATTTTATTTAATATTTTTTCTTTAAACCAACTTAATACATTCCTTAATCATAACTTACATTTGACTTGTCTCTTTATGTATGATGAGGAAACAAGGTGTTTGTATATCTAGGAAGATAAAGATAGAGAGAAAAAATATCCTCATAATTAAGAAAGTGTTAAAAAAATGATGTGTCAATTTCTTTGATTGAATTGAAAATTTAAAAACTTTCACCTATTACATTTTTAATTCAATCCAGGGAATAGGGATGCCATATAATTAATTCACTATACTTTGCTGTCTATCATTCCTCATTCCTCGTCTGTGAAATTGTGTAACTAAGTTGAATTGGCTCATGAGTTTTGAGGTTTTTTTATATTTATTCATTGATTTTTTGGAAATAGTTCACCAATTGTTTATATTATTTATGGAGTAAGGAAAGACTGAGCACAATATGATTGGTCGATTTTTTTTCCCTTTTACTCATTATTTAATAATAACTAAGTTAAATTGATGTGGAATTAAAATTAATAAATAGATTTATACTTTTTTTTAGATCATTAAAAAATAATGTTAGTTGTGATTAAATAAGCTAATAAACTCTATAAAAATTGAGACTAAGCCCAATATTTATATCATGCGGACTAAATTGGCAAACTTCTTGGTGGGCTTCAAATACTTGCAACTGTTTGTCCTTATAAATATATTTAGTGTTTTTTTTTAATAAAAAGAAAAAGAAAGTGGTAACCTTATTAATAAAATTAGTTTTTTATTTATTATACAATCAAAGTCTTACTACCATTATTTATTTTATTGTACTATAAAATTAAGAACAAAATTCAAACCCAATATAGTTAAGTGCTAAGAATGACACACAGTACTTTCCAATTCAATTTTTTTTAAAATATTTAAGTTAGTGGGATGTAAAATTAAGATTTATACAAAATTAAATAAATTATTAAAAATGATAAAAGTGGTTTTTAATAAACTAAATGTGATAAGGTCAGATTTTCACTTAAAATGTCATTTTAGGTTAGAGTTAATGTAATTAGTATGAGATTATTCTACAATCCTACATTAAATATATATATTAAAATAAATTTGAAAAAAATTATTTCAAATAAAATTTTAGTTTTATTTATACCATTTTTAAAACCCTATTTAATAAATTATCTATAATATTGGAAAAATAAATGATATAAAAATATAAAGTTAGAGTAAAAAAAACTAAAAAGAATTATTAAATGATCTCCACTATATTGTGATTAGAATTAATCATAAAACAAACAAGTCCTTTAATTTATAATCATCTCTACAGCTAAGTAGCACATGAATCACAGCTGTCCAATGGCCAGCCTATCCTCGAACATGAATATTTAAAATATATTATATATATATATATATATATATATATATTCTGATTTTTAAATTTATATAGTAACTTAATCTGTTTGGTTAGTTCAGTTCAGCATGAATTTGGGCATGGGTGCCCGACAAACAAACACAAGCAAGAACAAATATACATTTTACATAAATATTAAATGACATGTTAAAATTTTAATAATAATAATAATTACAGTTTATTTATTAATTAAATAAATTATATATATATATATATATATATATATATATATTATATTTAGGACCTGTTATGCAATTAATGCCTAAACAAAGTCAACATATTTATCATTTCCCCAATTCCTATTTCCTAGTATAGAGTGTGTACTGAAATTTTATAATTTTATAACAATTAATTATTATATAATATAGTATATTTGTACGGTCAAAATTAAGTTTAATTTAAAATTTTGATATTAATTTATATTTTAAAATTCATTAAATATTTAAAATAATAATAATAATTAATTTAAAAATTAAATCAAAATATAGTTTTGATAGACAGAATCCGTAAATTTATTTAAAATTGTGTCATCCATTTTTCTCTTATCTAAAGTAATGTTAGACGTGTTTACACTATTATATTAACCCTCACTTCGGCAAAACAACCAACAACTCTCAATCGATATTTCATCTTGTTACCTCACACATTTTCACACACCTTTTATTCACCGTCAAACCAACCATCAATCCCTCAATCGGCCATATTTTTGTGACTCACACTTTTTCATCTCGTCAGCAAATCACTCATCAATCTTAGTCGACCTCTTACCCTCATTTCAATAAAGCAACAACTAATCTCAATCGACAACCTCAGTCAATCAACATGTAATTCATATACTCGGTCAATCAACATCTCATTCATATATTTTTAATCACCAATATCTAATTTGTTAAAAACCTTTTATATTTACCCTCATTTCGGCAAACCACCCACTAAATCTCAATCTCATCTCATCTCATTATCTCACACACATATCCCACGTCAAACCAACCATTAATTCTTATCTTGTGACTCATACAACTATCCCTCGTCAAAACAACCATTAATTCTTATCTTGTGACTGACATTTTCATATGCCTCTTTTGTCCCATCGGCCAACCACCTACCAATTTTAGTCGATCTCATATGACTCACACTTTTTATATGTCTCTTTATCCATCGACCTACAAATTAGCAGATCGAATCTCATCTCTCGATCAACATCTAATTCATATACTCGGTCAATTAACATCTCATTCATATATTTTTAAAAACTGATGTATAATTTGTTAAAAACCTTTTATATTTATCCTCACTTCGGCAAACCACCCACTAAATTTCAATTGAATCTCATCTCATGACCTCACATACTTTTACACATCTATCCATTGTCAAACCAACCATTAATCATCATATTGTGAGTCATACATTTTTATATGACTCTTTTATCCAATCGGCAAACCACCTACAAATCTTAGTCGATATCTTGTAACTCACATTTTTTATATGTATTTTTATCCCTCGACCGATAAATCACCCGATCGAATCTCATCACATGATCAACATCTAATTCATATACCCGGTCAATTAACATCTCATTCATATATTTTTCACCACTAATATTTAATTTGTTAAAAACCTTTTATATACCTTCACTTCTGCAAACCACCCACTAAATCTGAATTGAATCTCATCTCAAGACCTCACACTTTCACACACATCTTATACTTCGTCAAACCAACCATCAATCATCATCTTGTGACTCATACGTTTTCATATGCCTATTTTATCCCCTCGGAAAATCACTTATCAATTTGAGTCAATCTCTTATGACTCATACTTTTTCATATGTTTCTTAATTTATTTCTCGATCGACAAACCACCCGATCGAATATCATCTCCTAATCTCACACACCTCGTCAAACCAACCATTATTTCTCATATTGTGACTTGCACTTTTTCACATGTCTCTTTATCCCTGATATATTATCCACTTTTTCATATGTCTATTTATCACTCGGATCTCATCTAATGATCTCACCTTGTCAAATCAACCATCAACTTATAAAATCAAAATATATTTAAGAGAAATGAAAGTTTATATATATATAAAATAATAAATAATAAGAGATAAAATATAAAAAATAATATATTATTATTATATATATATAAATAATTAGAAATAAAATATAAAAAGTAATTTATTATTATTATTATTATATATGGTAGGTGAGAGTAAATAAAAACACAAAAATAATAATTAGAACTGAAATGAATAATTATTTCAAGAGTACAGACAATTTTTTTTTTATAAATAAACTTAACTTATAAAATTAATAATAATAACTAATATTTCTCTTTAATTTATATCTCTTAATTAATTTTTATATCTCTTGATTAATTTTTTTTCTCATTAATTATATTTAAATTATATATATATAATTTTTATTATTAAGAAATAAAATATATTTAAAATATATATATATATATATATATATATATATATATATATATATATAAATAATGAGATAAAATATAAAAAAGTAATGTACTATTATTATATATATTATAGAAGAGAGAAATGATTAAAATTATATATATATATATATAAATAAATAATGAGAGATAAAATATAAAAAAAATATATATTATTATTATATATATATATTGTATAAGAGAAAAAATAAATATAATAAAAAATTAATTAAAAGAGAGAAAGGAATAATTATTTTAAAAAATATATATTTATTATTTGATGAAAGAATAAATAATTATGGATTGAGAGTATACTAAACCACAAAATCATATATCAAACAATATTATATACCTAGATTATATATATTTTAGAAAAGAGAAAAAAATAAAAAATTAAGAGAGATAAATAAATAAAACTTTATATATATATATTAATATATATTTATAAATAAATAATTAGAGATAAAATATAAAAAGTAATATATTATTATTATTATATATATTGCATAAGAGAAAAAAAAATAGAAAAGAGAAATGAATAATTATTATTTTAAGAGAGAATGAATGATTATGATTAGGGATGGCAATGGGGCGGTTCGGGGCGGGGAATGCATTTACCATCCCCGCACCATTTTTATTTCGGGGATTTTTTTAATACCATCCCCGCCCCGTTCGGTTTTTTTTCGGTTTCGGGGAATCCCCGCGGGGCACCGTTAATAAAATATATATTTTTTAAATAATAAAATTATCCAATAAAATTATATAAATGAATTTTTTAATATAATATATATTGTAATATATTGAAATTTTAAATTATTATAAAGAAGTAAACTTACTATTCTTATAAAATATAGTGAATAAATAAATATATTAATGATTTAACTATATTTATAGTGTTCGGGGCATAATCGGGGGTGAGATCGAGGCGGATCGGGGAAGATCGGGGCGGGGGACACAAATACCATCCCCGCCCCATTCTCGTTCGGTTTCGGGGAAAAACCATCCCAAACGGGGCAATTCGGTTCGGTTTTCGCGGGGCGGTTTCAAATTGCCATCCTTAATTATGATACAGTATTTAATAAATCTTCAAAATTTTAAATTTAACATTATAATATATATATTTTGAAGATATTTTTAATTTAAATTATAAATATTTTTAATTATTCTGTATTTTAATTTTAATTTATAATGAAAATAATGTATTAGTAGAACTTCAATCAAATCATTAAAAAATTATATTGGTTAGAATCTTGAATTAATTGCATTTATATGATTTCAATTAGGTATAAAATTAATAAATTACTTTGTCATATATGTTGTACATTTATGTCATCATTAATTAGAGCAAAATGGATTTTTTTCTTATTCATAAACATATACCATATAAAGAATTGCATAATTTAATATGACTTAATTGATGTTAAAACATGGTTATAATTATGTTTAATTTAGAAAGAAACATCAAACATGACCTTTAAACACTTTCTCACGTGCACATGGGTGGGGACATTTACGTAAATAGTCAATTTGAAGTGGCGGTTGATATTACTGAAATACCCTTCTTCTTCTCAAGTCGCCAGTTCTTATATAGAGAAATCTCACTTTTTTTTTTCTTTCTTTTTTTTTTATTTGAACTTCTTCTTCTACTGTAAGAACCCAATGCTCGTTTAGTCTTTTTAGGAGCCGCTTTGCTGTAACGGGCATCTTATTCTTCTTCCTCTTCCTGTTTCTTCTCCTGCATAATCGGTCTTTTCCGAATTCCCCGGAATCTCAGGTGTGTTCATCTCTCTTGATTTATATGATTATGTTCTCTGGATTCATAGATTTGGAAATGTGGGTTCACTGTCTTTTTTTCTGCTTTGTTTGTTTACCCATGTAAGCTAGGTTTTGAAGTCTGTTCTTTTAATTTCCTATGTGGGTTTATTGAATTTTGATGATCTGTTGTGTGTTGAGTTGACCTTATGAATCTGAAACTGAACCATTTTATTGTATGAAATCTGAAGGTTCTTATTACTGTCTACTGTCCTGAGATATGCAACTGAGGTTGTTGTAATTGAGCTAGGAAAATAGTATCCTGTCTGTGTCTGTTTGCTATGGACGAGTTTGTGAATAGATCCATCTGCAATTCTTATAAAGCAAACAACAGATTATCCGTGACAATTTTGGAATCAACAACAACCCAGATATTGAATTTCAACGACAGATATGAATTAGGACAACAATTAGGATTAGGACAATTCGGAATCATCAGAGAATGCTTTGATAAGTTAACGGGCGAGGTTTTTGCTTGCAAATCGATCAATAAAGATAGGTTGGTGACGCCAGATGACTTGAGAAGTGTTAAACTTGAGATTGAGATCATGACTCTATTATCAGGTCATCCAAATGTGGTTGATTTGAAGGCAGTTTATGAAGAGGAGACTTATGTTCATCTGGTGATGGAACTCTGTGCTGGAGGTGAACTCTTCCATCAGCTTCAGAATCATGGAAGGTTCTCTGAAAGCGATGCTCGTGTTCTGTTTAGACATCTTATGCAAGTCGTTGTTTATTGCCACGAAAAGGGTATTGTTCATCGCGATCTAAAGCCTGAAAACATCCTATTACTTAAGAAATCTTTCACTTCGCCTATTAAATTGGCTGATTTTGGTCTTGCCACTTATTACAAACCAGGTAAGTTGTATTTGTTTATTATATGTTTGAGTGATTCTTCCATTAAAAACACATTTGGATTTGGATTGAGCAGGGCAGAGTTTATATGGGACAGTTGGAAGTCCTTTCTATATAGCTCCCGAGGTTCTAGCAGGTGGTTATAATCAATCTGCAGACGTTTGGAGTGCTGGGGTTATCCTTTACATACTTCTCAGTGGGATCCCTCCGTTTTGGGGAAAGACAAAATCGAAGATCTTTGATTCGGTTAGGGCTGCTAATCTTCGATTTCCGTCTGATCCTTGGAGCAGAGTATCAGCTTCGGCTAAAGATTTGATAACCGGAATGTTACTCATTGATCCTTCAAAGAGACTTACAGCCAGTCAAGTCTTATGTATGTTTGCCTGTTTCATTTTAATCATCTGATTTGATCTGTGAATTATAGATATCTGAATTTGCAGCTCATTCTTGGATTAAAGAAGAAGAACAAGAACAAGAAACATCATCATCATCGATCATTGGAGAGACAAACAACTTCTTGATGGAGAGAAGCGAAGATTGCAGCTTTACTTACGCGTCTCCCCCAAATTTGGGGAGAATTCAAAGGAGGAGCGATTCGCCACCCGTATTTACATGTCAGTCCTCGTTTTCGTCTTTTCTGGTTGAGAATGAGAATCCTTCTTGTCCTGTAGCTGTGCCCTTTTCTTTAAGCAGTTGTTCTGAATCTGATATGCCGGAGTTTTCATCGCCAATTCCATCGTTGCCAAGCTTTACTTTCTTTAGTCCGAGTTCAACTATCAAGCAAGAGGATAATACTAAAGGTATGTACTTTTTTTTTTTACAATTTTTTAGATACAGACAAGAGTTGAATACAATGTTTTTTTTTTGTTGTTGAGTGCAGATTCGGTCGTGGATAAGGTTTTTACATTTGATCATACGCCGGAGCTAATTGTAACTGATCGGAGGTTAGAGTTTCGAAGGGGTAAGCATAGCAAGAGGAATCATACAATTGGACATGGGGAGCTTGAACTTGCTGCAGTTACAGAATCAGTCATCCGATGGGCGTCTTGCACACATATTTCTAGCTCTTCGTCGCTGAGATCTTCGCTCGTTTGTTAGAATAAATGATTTTTTTTCTAGCGGGTTATGTTTTTTTGTTTTCTTCCGTTATGGATTGACATGCCTTTTTGTATAATTTAAGTGTTTTTCCAGTGAAATCCATTTTCTCTTAATGGTTTGTTTCAAATTACACTGAGAAAAGAATTCAGATTTTTCTTTTCAGAGCAGTAGCAATATTAATTCATCTAACAATGTAGATAAAATCAGAGCTTCAATCATCTCTACAATCTCTTCTCTATCTCCTTCCCATTTCCCTCCATTTTCTCTGTTGTTCTGCATTTCACAGCCCAAGAACAATCCTTCGTTCGAGCATTCCATCAAACAAGTCTCGGATAATTCCTCGTTAATTTCAATCTTTGCGAATTGCTCTCCCAGATCCACTGGCTCCAATTTGTAAAAACTATTGAAAATTTTGAACTTTTCAGGAAGCTTTTGTAACAGATCTCCTTCTTCAATTGTTGAAGATTTGCGGCGAAAAGGCCATGAAACTTGGTCATCTTCATTAAAGGGGAAATCAAGCACAGAAACAGGACTGGACTGCTCCTTCTCATCATCATCTTTAACCGATTCTTTTGCCTTCATCAATCAACAACAAAAGATCAAAGCTTTCTCAAGTTGACTTATTGTATCTAGAAGATATAATAAAGAAAAATGAAAATGGGGAACAACCATGAATGAAATCCCGTTGTTACAGCTGTGATGCACATAATATAATAATATAATGAATGTTTGTTACCTTGGCGGGCGATGATTTTTCCGGTGACCGGCTTCTTCGTTTGGTGAAGATTGAACTCTTGATCCGTTTTGAAAAAGGAACAAGGGTAGAGAAGGGGAGGAGCTTAACGGCGTTGATAACTGTCTTGGAAGCGCGTTGGAAAGCGGACGACGCCGGCTTAGATTTGTTTGGATCAACTTGGTCTTGGAGGATGTATTTAACGGTAGTATTGGAACAATATTGTCGGTGGCGGCGGCGGCGGGGATATGTTCGGAATCCATTAGATGAACATGAGCTTAAATCGTGGAGAAGATAATCCTTCAACATTAGCGGTTTGGGCATGAGATTCATTTTTGAGAATTCAAAAGAATCCATTGTAAGAGAGAGATATTGCATGGGATGAGATAAAGGTAGAAAGAAGCTTCGATCTTCATTAAATGATTTGATTTGATTTGATTTTATTTGAATCTCAAATTTCATTCATTAAAGAGACAACTTATTATATAGTTTAATATTCTAAATCGTGATCTTGATTTTGGATTCATTAGCGACCACTAATTGATTGACCTCAGATAGTCAGTCAGATATTTATTTGGAGAGAGTAAAACACAGTAATAAATCAAATAAATAAATTCAAAATCGGAAACTATAGGTGCCAGCCAGTCAAGGGCTTGTTTGATTTGAAAGATTATAACTAAATTCTTACTAGATCTATACTAGAAAAATGGATCAAACAAGGGATCAAATCTCTTTTTTAGAGTTTTTCATCTGAATAAGAATTTCATAAAAAAAAAAAAAAAAGTTAGAAAGTGTTTTTAAATAGACATTAGTTTGTTTAAGACATTAGTAGACCTAATGGGAGAGATATCTCCCTTTTGTTTTTTTATTTTGATTCGTTTTTGAGGAATTGGTATAGTTGATTAAGGAGTTTATTGTGTCCCTTTTAAGAACTTTCGAATTTGTTAATATCTTGATTTTATGTATTTTAATCTTTTTATTTATATTTTATAACAAATAAATATAAGATGATTGAAAGATATTATCTTGTCCCGTTTGAAATGGACAAACGATGATGAATGATGTTTTGGGACCGACCTCCCATCTTTTAAAGCATGCTAAGAAGAGTAAGGCCAAAGATTCTATTTACCCTTGAAATTATTATTTAAAAGATGAATACAACTAAATCCTTAATCCCTTACTACAAAACAAGTTAGAATGGGATGTTTTCTTAATGGGCAAGGGCACCGCCACTAGATCCTTGGCCAGGGTTAGTTAAAATATTTGAAGCCTATTTTGAAAACACACTTTTGAATCTGACTTAATATATATTGAAAACTGTTTCTCTTTGGTAAAATATTTTAAACATATATTCATAATAGTATTTTTAATTGTTTGCTTGCTTGCTCTGCTCGTGTATATCGGTATTATAAAAAAATGAAGAAAAAAAAATAAAATTTGTGATCTAAGATAACAAATCAGTTAATGGGAACATTGGTGATATGCAATTGGTCGGTCCATCATGTCCAGCTGTGGATCCTAAAATTATTGTCGTGAATCAAAATACATTTGATTATATATATATATATATATATATCCTAAAGTTATATTTATGTCTTTATTATAATAAATAATGTTTTGTAATGTTAATTTTGAAGAGATTGATATTTTTTTATATTTTTTTAAATTTTTTTTAATATATAATAATAAAATATTTTAATTAATAAATTAAATTATATAATTAATAAAAGAGATTGATACAATTTTATAAAAAAAAGTTATATTTCGACTTTAATGTCAAAATATTAGTTTTGTAAGGATTTAAAGGAAAATGACTAAGGTGTAAAAGAAACTCAGCCAAATTTTAATATTCAAATGGATCAATTTTTCAGACTTAATAAAATAATAAATTCCCAAACTAAACAGTATAGTTTGGGAATTTAATGTAAAAAATTGAATGGAGACTAGCAGTCTATTTATCTAAATTTAGTTTAACAAAAAAAACATTAATAATAACTATAAAATTATTATTATTAAAATTGAGACACATACAAATTTATTAAAGTATAGGCTTAAGTTCATTATAATAGTGTCACTAATATCAGTTGAACAGCTAAACAGACTGTATAATTAAAATTAGAAAAATGAATGATTCAGTCAAATATAAGAGTTATAACTATATTTATCTCTTACTAACTAAAATTATATTTATTTTTAATAATTTTATTTATAAGCAATTTATTATAATTATTATCCATTAAAAAGGTAGAAAAATAATTGAGCTCTTTATTTATTTAGCTGAAACTATTTCAAAATTTGTTTTATAATTAGCTCTTAATAATAAAACCTTTTAACAAAAAAAAAACATTTAAATAAAACTCTGTAAAAAATGAAATAATAATGTGAGAATCCGGGTAACCGGAGAAGCAAGAGAAAAAGAAGAAACCGGTCATATATAGCAGACACAACCACCGATTAGGGTGCGAAGCTAAAGAATCGATTCGGATGGATGATATGTTTTAGATCATGATCCTCCAAACAAATAGATCTATTGAATTAGGTGAAAAGAATTTCAGATCTATCTATACTTAAAAGTGAATGTGAGGCTCAGATCTGTACAAGGACGTCGGACGAGAGAGGGTGTTTAATTTACCCAACCATGGCTGCAACGACCGATTTGATCAGTTGCCTCGCCAGGGCACGGGTCACCGATCCCCCGCCGCCCCGCCCCCCCTTGAACTCACTCTTCTTAAGACAAATATCGTCACTGCCTCTTTGTTTGTTTTTGTACCCTAAACCCTTAAAATTAATTAATAAATAAATAAATAACACCTTGATCAAACTAGACCTTAAAAGTATGTTTGTATGATGATGATGATGACGATGTTGATGTTCAACACAAACACAAACAAGCCAAACAAACAAACAAACAAACATTAATCATGTTCATTCTTCTTTTTCTTCATCATCTTCTTCTTCTTCTTCTTCTTTTAATTTCAGAAAAAATAAGAGAGAGAAACGCACACACACTGAAAGAGGGTTGTTGAGATTAGCTAGAGATGAAATCATCGGCTCCGACGATAACCGGATTTGAAGATCTCCGGCAACAGAGAGAGAGAGAGGGGCAACCACCCTCAGAAACCTTCTCTCTCGAGCCTCATTCGATCGATGAGTTCTTGGGGGCTTTTTGTACAAATGAAACTTCATCAGACCTAAAAGATCTATTTATTGTGCTCTCTTCACTTCTCTTCTCGCAAGGGCTATAGTAACAATGTTCTTACAAGGGCATTTCAGTATTTTACACCCAGGGGGTAATTTGTATCTTTTCCCCTCAACTTTTTCACAAATTCTTAAATTGCTCCCTAATAATATTTTATTTTATATTATTGTAATTTATAATGTTATTATAATTGTATATTTTTTTTAATACATTTGTATATAATAAATCATTCATATGATAGTATGCGTTATAAGTAGGCGTAATCAACGACTCACTTATTTTTTTTTTGGTGTATACTAAGATTTAATAGATGATACCCGAGTCCTAATTGTGTAGTTGTATAATTACTCAGATGTTTGGATTGAGCCGACTAATATGTTATACATATATATTTGAGTTACCATCATAATTATTTTATAGTGGACTATATCGTTTAATAATAGTCGTCCAATTTGTATCATTTCATAATCATATTATTATGACAAGGAAAACAAAACGTAAAATTGAGCGTCTGAATAAAAAGATTCAGTCACCATGAACGACCTAATGTCTACATGAATCTGCTAGCCCGTTTTGAACATAAAGCATTGACATAAAAGTAAAAACTTTTGAAAGGTGGATTCAAATTCGTCCAAGTAACATTTTTTTAGTAGGGCGTTCATAACGTAACAAACCATTTTAGTAAGAGTTAACTATTTAAGTCCAAGTCAAATATTATTCAAACAGTACTTCGTTCCGTAAAGACACATAGTACATTGTTCCAGAAAGACAGCGAAGTCGGTTTATAAGATTTGTTTCGGAAAGACAATGAATCGGTCAAAAATTAATCGTTCTTTTTCAGGATCTAAGAGTTCTATAACTTCTTTGACAACATGCTTGTATTTTATTTTCTTCATTTTTTAAATTTTTTGGAAAAATAAAAAATTAATTTTTAATAAATATAGTCGAGTATTGGTTAAAGAGATTGAATCGACAATTCACTTACTTTTACATTGTCGATAGATGACTAATATTTTGAGTCTTTTGTGGAGTATTTCTAAGATAATTAATTGGATGATGTCTGAGTTTGTAAGTTGTTGTTGAAAAGTTTGGATTGACGTGACTATACGACAAACCTACATATTTGAGTTATTATCTCAATTATTTTTGTTGGACTATTCATAATACTATTATTACGACGTTTTCTGAGATTCATTCAGGGAAGACAGTAAAGTCTGTCGGGAGAGTAATTTTTTTTTTTTTTTGAGAATTTACGAGTTCGATAACTTATTGAGTAATGAGTAACATTTTCGATTTTTTTTTGTGTAATGATTTGTCGTGGTGCTAAAACTATTATTTTTAATATAAGTTACTTTTTTAAAAAATAATAATAATAAAAGAAAATAGAATATTGTGTAAAATTGTCATTCATTCCATAATATTATATCCACTTGATTTTCTAAACTCTCATAAAAAAACAAAAGGTTGTTTATAAATTAGAAACTCCATAATGAGACCTCAGGATCATGAATTTGTTCTTGTTGATCCCAAATAATAAAGTCAGGTGGAGAAAGCAAAAGGCCTTGAGCCATATTTGTAAGCAGCCATGGCAATCCAAAAACCGCTTCTTCATCAACATACATAACTAATTTCTCATCATCACCATCATCTTCACTACTACTAATAATCTTTCTATTTCCCTCTCCATTACTAATTATTAACTCCGGTCGAAACTCTTCCGCCGCCGCCACCGCCGCCTTCCTGATATCCCCTGCCTCCGCCGATTCCGGTATCGGCAACCGCCACACAGAGTCTGCAAAATTCAGACACGCTTTCCGACCTCTGAGAGCCAGCGCCGCCACATCGTGAGCCCTAGCCGCCATCTCGGCAGTTGGGTAAGTTCCTAGCCATATTCTCGATTGTTTTTTAGGCTCTCGAACCTCACAAACCCACTTGTTGTTCTTCCTCTTACGAATTCCCCTGTAAACCGGGTGTCTTGTCTCGTTAAAAATCTTTCTCCCGGTTCGCTTCTTGGGTTGACTTGATGCAAGTGTGATTTGATCCTCGTCGGAAGAATTGGTGGCGGAGATATTATCGGAGGAGGAGGAGTTGGAACTATACTCAGACATATCGAATCGAATTAATTTGTTTTGTTTTGTTTATGGTTTGACTCTAAAAGTGTTGTTTAGTAAAATGTATTTATATGCAAATTTTCGTTCACACGTGTTTACGAAATGGACACGAACACGGTTTTTCTTTTGCCAGGTTGGCAATTGTGGATTAATTTGTATAGCTGTCTGTCTGATGACGTGGCAGAGTGACCCTTGACTGTCTTAATCCAAAACAGATCATTTAAGCGTTGAATTGGAGAGAGATTAAATGGGACCATTGGTTTGCGACCCGGTTTACACACGGAATGACCCAAACCACGTGCTTCTTCATATCGCACTCCTTTAATTAAGAAAATGTTTAATTAATATAGTTTATAAATTATTGATTTTTATGTTAATCAAATAAAATAACTTAAAAAACTAATTTGTATAATTTGTTTCTTAAATTAATTTTATTAATATTTTTATATATACAAATAATAATAAATAATATTTTTTAAAGATTAATTTACTTATATTATTTTTAAAGTAAACTTTAGACTTTGACTCCTCTATTACTTATTTGGGCTTGTCCTTTGCTCAACTCATTAAGTCCAACAACTTGTTTGGGCTCTAGAAGAAGGAAGCCCATTATCATTACAAGCCCGAAAAGACATATGGATAACTAACCACAATTGCTAAAATTGCAATGGAGAATTTTTAACAAAAAGGATAACGGCGATTTTATAAATTTAAATGATTATAAGTTTGACATTGGAAGTATAAGAATAATTCGATCTAATTATTTTTTTTTCTTGTTTTGAAAAAGAAAGAAAAGTTTGATTAAATAAAAAATGTAAAAATTAATATATTTTTTTTTAATGTTGAAAATTATAATAACCCCAACAATAATCAGTTTCATTTTATATTTATAAGTTTGAGAAGGTCATCACGAGAATCTCTTTCCTCTGGTGGTCCAAGCAGGTTCTACTTTCTATTTTATAATTATTAATTTTTGTAACGAGTATGTCTTAAATAATATTTCACACGACATCATCAACTAATAGTTGAATAATGATACTATTTGGTTGGTTATTGATACAATAGGACTCAATGAATTATTATTTATTAACTCCTCCAATAATATTGATGACGTTATCCTTTGCGTCACCATCAACGGAATTATCCCGTTAAAAAAAAGGCAACTTCTTTCATTGTGAAACGTGCTTCCAAGTTGTCCTAACTAAAAGAGGCAACATGTGGGGTTCAAACACACATATATAATTATATTATGCACACAAAAATAGAAAACAAAAAGTTCAAAAATCACATGCCAATATTATATATAGTTGAATTAATAAAAATAAAACTATTATAAGCATTGCAAACAGTACTAATTAATCAATCAATTAATTGACTATATATGATTCATATCAGAGTTCAGCATGGATGCAAAAATATATATGCAATTGGCATACACAAGTTTGAAATTAACTTTAATTATGTTAACGATTGTTTAATTTAAACTATTTTATTTGGATGTAAATAAATAAATTTTGTTGAAAATATAAAAATTCATTGACAATTCAACAATTTTGGTGTGGGTTGTCTCGTATTCTTGCTGAGAAAATCTTAGGATTTTATGCGACCAATAAATAAAATAGAGAATAGTTCAAAATATTTATGGAGCGTTTAGACAAGAAACATCTAGAGTAGGTTTGGATGAATGAAATTCCAATTTTAATTTTATGAGAATTGACATTAAATTACAATTTAATTCCTAGGTCTGAGAAAATTATATAATTGTAATTCATTCTCAATTACTATGTTTATAAAAAAAATATAATAAAAATAATTTTAATATATATTATCTATTTTATTAAAATATTGGTTTGACACCATCAATTAAAATAGTTCAAATGTCAAGAATTTTTTTAGGCTTCGAATTTCATTAAAATAATATCGGTTCAACATGTTAACTTCTTATATTAAAAAAAATATCGATTCGACATTTTAATTTCTTAAATTCAAAAACAAAATATCGGTTCAACATGATAACTTTTTAAATTAATATATATATATATATATATATATATATATATATATATATATATATATATATATTAACTTACTAAATTCAAAATGTTAACTTACTAAATTAAAAAAAAAATTACGATTAAAAACTTTAATCGTGTTTTAAATGATAAAATAATAAGTTATTTTGTTTGAAAAAATCGTAATAACAAATAGAATTACAATTCATACTTAAAATGAGTGGAATTTAGAATTATAAAATTACATTTTAATTCTCAATTCCAAGGTTACCAAACAAAAGTTTTTAATAAGTATTTTCTTTTCTCAAATATTTCATTTGAATTTTAGTTTAGATGATATATATATATATATATATATATATATATATATATATATATATATATATATATATATATATATATATATATATATATATATATATATATATATATATATATATATATATATATATATATATATATATATATAAAATGATGCTTAATTTTTAAAATGTTCGGATTGCCGGATCAAGAGCTGTGGTTAATCTGAAAATATATGTGAGAGTAAATGGATACTTGGGTCGGAGTGTGGGTTGACCATTAAAAAAGCTATAAGCATGGTTCGAACTTGCAACATAATAAAATAAGTACAACCCTTTAACCAACTAAGCTAATAACACTTTATATTTTAAAATGAATACTAAATTTGATGAACGCGAGATATTTTAACCATATATGTTCAACTTTGTAATTAACTAATATATATATATATATATATATATATATATATATATATATATATATATATATATATATATATATTTATTGCAACCTAATAAAATAAGTACAACCCTTTAACCAACTAAGCTAATAACACTTTATATTTTAAAATGAATATCAAGTTTGATGAACGCGAGATATTTTAATAATATATGTTCAACTTTGTAATTAACTAATATATATATATATATAATGATGTTTAATTTTTAAAGTATCCGGATTGCTAGGTCGAGAACTGTGGTTAATTTGGATATATATGTGGGAGTAAATAGATATTTGGGTCGGATTCTGAGTTTACCCGCCCATAAACTTAAAACGGTTAATTTTTTTTTCAAAATGTTATCACATTTTTACCGTAATATTTTTTCACGATTTTTTATATCATTATTCGTGCAAATGTACGAAATACATGTTAGTTATCTTTTATAACATAACTTAACTAAATATATATTGATAAATTATTAATGTTATTTTAGTCTAAGCAACTGCTTCAATTCCATACAAAAACAAAATCCAAAATGAAGCTAGGTAATGTGATATTTTCTTTAGTATCTCTATTACTTCTTTGGGCAGTTATTTTTTTGGGAGAGAATAATAATCTATCAGATAAGTGAAAGGTGTAACTTTTGTGTAATAATAATTAGGTGTTTTATTTTACATCTCATTTATTATTATAGCTTTAGATAATTCGAGAAATTTTGAAGAATTGAAATATTCATGAATTCTTTATCCGGGTTTGTTTGGATCATTCTTAATATATGTTTATATATATACTTAATTGTTGTGCAAGGTATAGTAGCGTCATTAATTACTAATTGTCTAGGTAAAATCATTTGTTATGAGTTCAAAATTCAAATATTGGGCTGATGGAGATTATCGATTGTTCATTTGCTCATTTTTCATGTGCAATTTTTGTTCGTCAAGTACAAATGGACAATAATTGTAAGCAATATTTAAAAAAGATATCTCAAGTCTTTAAATTTTATGGGTAGTTCAACAATAAAAAAATTATTTACTATATCTAACTTATGAAATATTAAAATTTCAAGTAAGATAATACAATCATAACTAACACTAATAATAATAGTAATAAAGTGGACTTGATATATAGATAAAAAAAATTGATATCCTTTTGAAGATATGGTCGTTAGAATTAGTTACAATCGATCCTAAAAAGGTATGGATATTGTCCCCCCTCAAGACAATCACTGTTTGTGATCTTGACATTAATGTGTGTGAATCATTGGATCTACTTAATTAATTACCATGAGACAAATGGATGGGGATCTGGTGGTTAAATATTGTTCCGCAATTTTTTTATTTAACTTATTTGCTCTACCTGAGTGTGTTTTAATACGTTTAATTATGTAAGTTAATCGATTATCCAACTAATTCACTAAAATATAATTAATTTTATTTATCCTCAATCAATCGGTACTTATTCATTAAAATTATTATATAGACTAGCAGCTCATTACGCAATCACGACTTACTTGTAGCAATAAACCGAATCAAACTGGTCATTTATGCTTATCTTACTGATTTGTGAAGTTGGTGGGGGTATTTATTCTTTAATTAGCAATCTTTTTTAAATTATTAAATCCTTTATTGCCCGTTGGATTATATATACCCTTTTCTGGTAAAGAACATGGTGCCACTTGAAATTCTTTATACATCTCTAATTATATTAATTAAACTACATGATCATAACTAACATGATTTGTTTTTGTCTTCAATATTGCTCAAACACTAATAAATTATACAAGTGGACATTAACTTACTGATATTTCATTTTCAATAATTTGTGTTCAAACTAGACTTATTTTTTAGTGAAGTAATTATATATATTTTATGTTATATTAAATAAATATAATAGATTTGTATTATTTTTAATAAACATAGAATAATTAAATTTGTTAAATATTTTGTTAACCATGTATGACATAAATCCAATTTTATTGATTTTTATTTTTATTTTTAATGAAACCTAGAAGGTAATTGGAGTTTCCGCTCTGGCTTGATATTACTTCAAAATATAAATATTTTTGTGGTTATATATAATTAACATGAATTCATGTATGTATACGAGAAAATGAAAAATTATTGTTTTCTTGAAATTATATATAACTATTAGAGGTAGCAATGACAAATAGCTTTCAGGAAAGAAAATGAACGAGAGAGATGTGGGGGCATGTCGGCCATGAAAATACAATAACAAGGTCTAATGATGCATGGACATTCAAAGATACAGATTGATTGATAGAGAAATGGAATATATAATTAATTAATTAGTATCTTACTAATTAATTGTAGTTACTGTTACGTACACTACTAATAACCACTTGTTTAATTAATTAATTATATTCACTCAAGCTATTTGCCTAGTCTATTATATATATATATATATATATATATATTAATGTTTAATTAATTATATTCACTTAAGCTACCTAGTCTATTATATATAAAACAATATTAATTAATGATAGACGAGATTCATTCACACTAATTTATTGATTTGGATAAAGTTATGTGAATGATCAGAACGATTCAATTATTTAAATAAATTTTGAATCTATTTATCCCAGCTGATATAAATCAAGGGATAAGATGAAATGATTAATATTTTAATTTTAATTTTAAAAATTGTAAACAACTTCCATACATATTTTAAATTTATAATATTATTGTTATTTGTAATTTCAAAAATATATAATATATATTATTTATTTTCTCTCTAGCCGACTTCTACTGACATAAAGATGAAACAACTTTTCTTTTGTTTCCCTTTTCTGCCCTACCACTATTTTTGTATTAATTATTTATTACTATTTATAATAGTATTCCTATATATATATATATATATATTTAGGCCTATATATTTAGGCCTTATTTGGAGTGGGGTTTTTTAAAAAATCTAAGAAAAAAATAATGATGGATGATAATTTTGAAGAGATAATGATTATTTTTGATGAAAAGACTTAAAGAGTATTGATATATATGAATAAAATAAAAAATAATAATTTAAAATAGAGGGTATTTTAGTATTTTGACTATGAAATGAGTTATGTGATTATTGAGAAATGATTGATTGGAAAACTGATTTTTGTTAGAATTTTAAAAAACCTAAAGAGAACAAGACCTTAGAGGAAGGATTTGGCACAACAATTAATTGAAAAAATAATAATTATTTTTATTCTTTTTCAGTTATTCTTTCTCAAATTTCCTCTACCAATCTTCTAATAATATTATGATTATATTATTATTATCTTGAAATGTAAAATATGTTAAAGTTTCATCATAGTAGAACGTGGATGTAAAAAGTAACATTAATTGGAGAAATAGCAATTTAAATACAAAAATCAAGAAAAAAACACTAAGACAATATCAAAAATCACAACTAGGTAAACAAGATCCAAGAAATGTGTAACACCTCTTGTTTTAGATGAAAATGATTATTGGAAGCATGAAATTTAAACAAATTTACCCTTTACTTTAAAAATAATTGTTTTGGTAATTAAGGGTTAAAACTGATTTTTTTAGGTGAAATATTTATTTGTAGTATTTAATATTTTGAAATTTTACAAAAAAATTTTAAATGTTCATGCAATATTATATATATAATTGAGAGTGCCTAAATCAAAGTGTTACAAAACACACATAAAATTAATAATGTAAGCTTGTTTTAATAGTTAGGGTTGATTATATGAATGATTTATTAAAATAATAATTGATTATTCAATCAAGGCCCAAAATTGAAGGTTTTTTTTGACGAATATACTTCAAAATATTTCCACAGATATTCTTGATCTAGGGCTAGCTAGCCAAGAGTCAAGAAACAAAACCTATATAGTCAAAATTAATGGCTGAGGTCCACAATTAGGAATCCTTTCTTCATCTATATACGTACGCATTTCAGATTTCTCTTATCCTTCTACATAATAAATTTGCATTGAAATTAAATCATAGTTCGTCAGACTGGTCTCTTTCGAACAAATTAATTATTTTATTTAGCTAGAGATTTTATTTGATGCACCACTAATAAATATATAGTACTACTAATGGTCCCCATTATTGTGAGCCCGCGCGCGGTAGCCTAAACAATGGGAAAAAAAAATCTAGCCATACATGATAAGAAATTTTCGATACATTTAAGACCATTTTGAGCTTAATTTGTGGAATGTTGAAAACATGAATTGAATGTTGTAATTGTAGTTTATATTCCGATAATACTATTCAACTCAATGATCATGGCAGTCGATTGTTATTCAATAAGTTTTCTCATCATTTTTATCACAAATTAATAAAAAAAAAATAGTATAACTAAACCAACAAAAGAAACTGAGTTTGAGTTTAGTATACAAGTCGTCATTGTAAACAAATATAGAATTCTCGGAATAATTTTGATGGCGAGCTCAAATAAACATTAGCCAAATGCTTAGGAAAGATTTGATTCATGCGATGAATTTGATAAAAAAAAAAAAAGCTCTTCAAGTACCCTTGTGAGATTGCAAACATTAATTTTAGTGCATACACCATATCTTTGTGGAGTTTTGACATTGTTTGTTTTCTTTTTTAATTTTATTTAATTTGATGAACTTGTGACCATTCTTATTTTTCTTAGTAGGTAGCTTCCAAAAACATTCACTTATCATACTTTATCAAAAGAAAATGTAACTTTTTATTAAAATGAACATTTACAAACAAGGTGCAAGAAGAAGACTATTATTAGAAGTATTCATTGTTATCTTTCAAAATAATGGTATCTGGTTTATACTCTGAATTCAAAATTTTTGGGATCAATCTGAACAACAATAAATATTGACATTTTTAAAGACACAAAGTAATCCAATGCAAGACAATATAATTAATTTTGTTATATGCCCTTGTGGAGGAACACAAAAATCTCTCAATCAATTTTATAACCATCCTCTATCATACTACTACAAAAATTACAAAATTATGATAAAAATAATTTGACTAAACTTAATAAGAATTAATCAAAACAAAATTTTCAAATATCAATACATAAAACAACAACTATATAAACTCATAAGGAAATTACAACACTTCATATGCCATTCAAAACTTAAGTATGACATAATAGACAAGGTTTATAATATATTTAATAATGAAATTTAGTATATTATACCTCTATTACAATTTAAAGTGTTACGAGCGAGAATTAAAAACTCATAAATTTATAATATCCATCATTAATAACATTCCTCGGATTATCATATATTATGTAGCAATTAATTTTATTTTTAAAACAAACTTCCTCCACTAAGCATAAAGTAAGATAACTTTTTAGAAGAATGTGTGTAAAATAATTAATTATTATATATATATATATATATATATATATATATATATATATATATATATATATATATATATATATAAATATAATATATATGATGATGATGTATGTCATGATTTTTCTTGAAAGGAGTTGTTGATATTAAAAATAGATCCAAACTAAAGAATTGTGAATTGTGATTAGATGATGTATATGTGATGTAATAAAGGAGTCAAGTCTAATGGGTTGATTATTTTTATCTCATAAAAATGTGTTTAAGATAGATAGATCATCATGAACAAAGCAAATCCTTAAAAATTACAAGAACCCTATTCATAATTATGTGTATATTGTTCACACGACAACCACGAATCGATCATCTTTTCCTCAATCTCTCCCCATCTCCCATTCTTACGTTTAATTTATTCCCTATTTGATGGTGATGATCATGATATGTAAATAAATTCCCATTTATCTTGATGAAATTATCCTAAGATCGATATATATGAACTCAAGTACTATAGCTCCATAGTCTCTCGCCGTGTAAACTCTCCGGCGACTCATCTGATCTCGCCGGAGAATCAATCCTCGGCGGAGTTACCATCATCCCACCGGCCATATCAACCAACAACTGCGGCATATCAAATAAATCATCTTCATCAATATATTCCGTCATCACAGGCACTTCTCGATCTCCTACATTGTCTCCCTCCCTCTTCACTCCCCCTTTCATCAAAGCGGCGGCGGCAGTAGCCGCATTTCTAATATCCGACGGAGTCACCGACAAAGGGACAGGATAAGAATCAACCCAATCTGGGAAATTCAAAACTGCGTTTTCTCCTTTAAGCGCAAGAGCCGCCACGTCATAGGCTGCCGCCGCCATCTCCGGAAAAGGGTATGTCCCTAACCATATCCTCGTCGTCTTTTTCGGCTCACGGATCTCCGACACCCATTTCCCGCTCCGGCTACGAATTCCCCGGAAACATGTCTGTCTCTTTGTTCGACCGGGTGGCCGGCTGGATTCGGTCGACGACATAACTGTAGGTTGACATGTGATCAAACTGTTGCTAATTGGCGCTTTGTACTCCCGGCGCACATTAGTCTCGGAAGGGCGCACGTTAGTAGCTGGAGATGGCGGTAGAGAAAATGAAAGAGGAAGAGTCGGGTCAGACATATCCATTGTGACTTATATATATATTGATATAGATATAGAGAGAGAAAGAGAAAGATATACGTATAAGTATATGTATGTATGTGTATATGTGATATGTTTGTTGACAAATATATTGTAGATTAGGTTTAGGAAAATGATAGAAGATGTTATTATTTATGTAAGGAAGAAGAAAAAGTAAAAGCGTGGGCAATTCGTGGGATTTTAGGGTTTATAGTGAATTCATACTTCTTTTTTAAAAAAAAATTTGTGAGTGTGTCAAGTGATACAGAAAACACAACACGCACAAGGCGCAAGCTAGCTGTTAATTAATCATCAACTCTATAAACTTTTAAATATTTATTTGTTACTCATTTTATTATTTTACTACCAGTAGCAAGATCAAGATAGTGCCACAAACTAATTTAATCTATAAGTGTGTTTGATATTGTGTTATATTTAATTATTTGAATTATATATAATTTCAGCTTATTTGTTATCAAATATAAAATTTAATTATTATATAATATGATAATTGATAACTCAATTTTTTACAAATAATTTCAGATCAAATAATTAAGCTCTAATTAAGTAATAGCTAATAACTAGTATATGTATTACCCACTAGTCTTTGTCATAAATAGTAACTTAATTCATAACATTATGTTGTACTCCCAATCAAAATTAAAAGTTTGTTTGTTTTTGGATTTTTTAGAATTTATTATCTATAAACATTTTTTTTTTATAGAAAATAGGTTGTTTAAGATCATTTTTAATATATATATATATATATATATATATATATATATATATATATATATATATATCAATTTTTATTTAAAATATAAATTTTATAAAAATAAAATAAATGTATATTATTATTTTAATTAATAGATTAAGTAATTTGATTGTTATAATGCTTATGGAGTCAAGTTTATTTTTTATATAAAAAAATAAAATTATATGATAAAATATAAACAAATAAAGAATTTCAAAAAATTACAAAAATTCAATTTCAGACAACTTCTAAGGGCTTGGTTTGATTCTTGATGTAGTGGTTATTGGTTTTTTCTGTTTTTTTCCTTAAGAAACCATGTTTGTTTAAATTTTAAAAAAAAAAAATTATGGTTAAAAGTCAAAAATATTATTTATTTTTAAAGATAAATTAGTTTTATATAATTAAATAAAGCATAATTTTGATATTTAAATATATAAAATAAATTATTAGATAATTGAAATAATAGTTGAGTTTGTAGATAAAATCTAAAATAAAAAATAAAAAAATCAAACTAGCCCTAATTAAAACAAACGTGAGTGAATACATTTATAAACTTGTGTTTTGGTCCCCAACTTTAAGGTCGACACAACCTGCCTACTTTTTATTTTTTTCTTCTTAAAAAACAATTTATTTATATATATATATTACAGTTAAAAAATTAATTGTTTATGTATTTTATTTTATACCATTAACTGATTTTAGGACTTTAAAAAGAGAAATTGTAGAACCAAAAGTTACAAAAGTACTAATAAAATATTTTTGAAGTAAGTTGCCGATTCTTCTTTTATCTTGGGAGTGAAAGTCATTCACTTATTTAGTAATAAGAAAAATAAATCAAATTATGTTGGGTTATTAGATTGTTTTCATTTTTATTTTATTGAATTATTATATTATGTTATTGTATTTAAAAATTAAAATTTAAAAATAAAATAAAAATATTTTAGTATTTTGTTTATTAATAATCAGATTCTTAACTTTAAAAACTTATTAATCATATTTTAATTCTTTTCAATTATTTAATTAAAATATTATCTCTTTTTCTTTTATTTTTTTTCATATAAAGACATGATTTTTCCATCTAATGAAAAGAACAAATAAGTTGACATTTGTTTTCTTTAATTTTACAGATTCAAAACAACAAAAGAGATTAATAATAATTAGTTATTAGATAGAAGTACGTATTAGCTAAAAAAATTGTCCACATGATTAAAATATTTAATAGACAAATATTAATTATGAAAACTTCAACAACCAATTATTATTATTATTATTATATATATATTACCAACTATCTTCTATATATATATGTGTGTGCATGTCAAAGTCAAATCATTCTCCCGAGAAATCGTTTAAATTAGAGTAATTTAATTTAACACAAAAAAAAAGTTATATATAAAATAATATATAATAAAGTCAAATATACCAACTTTTGATTTTCTCAGTTAATTTTGATTTTCTCAAAATGGTAAAAAGTTTCAAATAACATACTTGGTTTGAATAATTCCGTTTTAAATGTATAGATATCTTTTTTGTTAATTAAAATTACTTTTTAAAATATGAAATGTGCTTTTGTACTCTTATAAGTTTAATCAGATAATGGAAATTTTGGGTGTATAGTTGAACTATTCATGAAATTTTAGTGAATTATTAGATTATTGTTATATTTTAAAAAGAAAAAAAAAAAGACAAATCAATTAAATTAATTAATTGATAGAAATTAAAATAAACAGCAAAGCGATGAACAGTTTTCTTCATTGGAGACATGATTATATATATAGTCAAATGTTGGAATCCTGATCTTCAATTCATTGGTCAATTTAAATAATAATTAATAGCTTAATTAATTAGACTATAAATATTTAACTTAACTAGCTAGCTAGGTCATGGAAGATTCAAGTCTATACCAAGACCTATCATATATAAAATATTAATAATTAATTGATACATGCACAAACCCAAAATAGACCACATTATTTTTATCACATTTAAATTATAAAATTAAAATTTTATTTCAAGACTTTATAATCAAGTATTAAATTAATTAAAAAATTATAATTATAAAATCAATTATGAGTTCATTTTTTTTTTAAATAAATAGTAATTTGTTTCAATAATTATAATTATAAATTCAATTTATGCATGTAAAATCTATAAATTTATAAAATGGTAACTTAATTTTATAAATAGTAATTTAATTTAATAGTACTTTATAAATTTCATAAATAGTAACTTATTTCTAAGATGATAATTTTAAATTATTACATATTTAAATATTTTAAGAGTTTGCTTAAATTGATTAATTTAAATAGTAAAATTTTATCATTGTAAGAATGAATTCGGGTAAAATAAATAATGACATTTCAACTTGTAATTGTTAATTCATTTTGAGAAACAAATGTAATATTGTTAGTTAATTGTTTATATTACATTATTTTTTTATTTTGAGAAAGAACTATAATATTGTTTTATTTTGTCAATAAATCATATACATATAAAATTAGAGTAAATCATTATAGAGTATCAATGTTAGAATCAAAAATAAAAATTGAATTCATGTCATCAAAATTTTCTTGACAAGAATATTTTTTCTATTAAATTTGTCACTTTATTTGTTGCACAAGTTTCAAATAACAGGTTAACTTCTACATAAAATTACCTAATAATCCAACACTTTTTTTCCCAATTCACGTTGCATCACATTTTCACCATCAATTTCAATTGTGAAATTAGTTAAATTTTGTATTTTTTCCTCTTAACTGTAACCTTAATCTCCCTATAAATGGATTCAAATTCCCTACAATTATTTCATTTATAAAACAAAAGTTTACCCTCATCATTTATGTTCATAAATGCTATTATCGCCCGTCCGTATGCTTTTCTCAAATGTCACATCTGTATTGATTTTGATAAATTATAAGTAGGAGTTCCATAAAACAAAATTTATCAAAATATTAAAATTTCCTTCTTGATTATTTTGATAAACTTGATAATATGTTAACTTATTTTTATTTACAACTCTAAAAGTATGTTGTTTGTTATCAAATACTCAATTATTTTGATTTCAAATATAACATTGTTAATAAATTAAAAACATAGTTAGGTAGTCAGTGTTTAAATAATGTATTTTATTTTTATTTTAAAAATATAAACTTTTAAAGATTAATATAATTTACACACAAAAAATTACTAATTTTTAACAAAAAAACAAAAACATACTTAAATACTCATATAATTAGAATAAATAGTTTTGACCTAAATACCTCATTTTCAAATAATTTACATTTAAGATTCCAAAACTTTTGACATAAAGAAGGTGAAGGAAAGATTCAAGAGCCAGCAATTCTTTTGATTATCGTTTAAAGAAGTAGTTGAATTTTAATATATTATAATAATATTAATTAATGTCAACTCATATAAAAGACATACTAATAGATCATCTTTGATCATAGAATAATCCCGTAATAAGAGAAATTTTCTTTGAACAATTATAAAACGGCTTCACGTTGAAATATATAATTTGACACTTTTATTTTAAATATAGGGTATAAAGTAAAATTTCCTTTGAATTAGGGTTCATAATATATCGAACCGTGATAAAGGCCTTTTCAATAAATTTTAAGTTTCTGTTTACCCATTTACAAGAGTCCAATAGTTACTATCCGCTGGATATTTAGACTATTGGCCCAATGGGCTATAAAATATTATTTTTTGTTTTTCACTTCTATTAACACAAAAATATTATGGACCACAGCCCAAATGTATATAAATTATAAGCCCAACAGTCATAAATCCAACGACTCTAAAGACTGTTAGCCCATAAAAAAACTAAGAATTCTATACTAAAGTTCCATGCCTAGAAAACAAAAACTATAGATAAGGAAATAGATAATAAATAAATTATAATTATTTATATATATAATTAAAAAATTAATTAAAAAAACAATAATAAACAAATGACATTAAAAATAAGTCATAATTTTTTTTTAAAATAGTTCAATAAATTAAAATTAATAAAAATTGTTTAAAAAAAAATACATAAAATGAGAAGTTATATTTACAAAATCAATTAAGCAATATTTTTGGTTTGGATTTATAAATAAAAATTAGTTTTTTTATTCTGTAAAATAATATATAATTGTAAAATTGATGGAAATAATTAATAAATTCATAAAAATTTAAAATTGTAAAGTTGAAATAATTTATAAGTTTTATATAAACCTAATATCATAATATTTTAAAATATAACTTATGTTACATATTATAATTTAGTTTTTCTTGATAAAACGCATATAAAGCTGATATCATTGAGATGCTTCTATAACATTTTGAAGTCTATACAAACTACGTGATAATGTTGAATAATTGTTCGCATACTTGAAAATGATAAAATATTAATCTTTATTTAAAAAATGTGCATTTGAAAGAAAGTCTTCCATTTTATTGAAACAGATTGAGGTTCCTAAATGGAGTTTAGTGAAAACAACTATAAATAATGGAAAGTTTCATCTCCCAATAATATATATATATATATATATATATATATATATATATATATATAAAAGTTATGACCAAATATTTACCGTCAAAATTGAAATTTAATCTAACATAGTCCAAAGAATTATTAAATAAATTTATTGTTTCATATACGACTTTATTGCGACAATGACGACGACGACAATCACCGACGACTATGACAATGTGTCCAAAAAATATATATAATTTAATTACAACTCAATTAGATCCTTCTATTAATAGAATGAGTCAAATTGATAAGACCTAGACTAAACTAAGGTGATTGGAATTTGTTCTCAAATAACTAGCCAGCACTATTACGGTCATGTTACGTTCAATTGAATTAGTCTTTCAATAGTTTATGCATTCCTATTTTAAATCTCTATCACCATTTGTTCAAAATATGATCAATCAATTTATTTGAAAACAATGCTTTAATTAAAAAAAATATATGTTAATTGGTCAAGTCCCACCAGACCGGAGACCATAAACTCCATCAATAACATTCAATAAAACATCAAGAGAAAAATTAATTCAAAAACCTAGATCAATGATCAAATGATCCAACTTCTGGTGATCATTTCCACATTAATACAAAACGGTTTAATGAAAACACTTTCTTACATTCAATTGAGACACGAGAAAGGACGCAATTCAACTTAAACTTAATGAAAACCATTTTGAAACACTTGGCAGTTTTCTAATATATATATATTTTTTATAATTGAATTCCAAATTGAAATATTCAAAAATAAAACTCACAACAATGGCCGGCCTAGCTAGCTAGCTGTAGGGTGGTGGCCGGGTCACAACTCACAAGTAAAAAAGAGTAAGAAAATAATGTAATTGGATAACAAAAAGTAGGGTTTTGGAAGGAAGTGGAGTATTAATAATAAATAAAACTAATTTTTATGTTATTTAGTGGATGAAGATGAAAACCACACCCATGTTAGGCCTATGTAAATAAATATTAATCTAATCTAGTTTTAAGAAACTAAACAATACACACATCACATATATTATTTATACATAGAGAGAGTATAAGTATTAGCATATTGAATTAAGGTTTTATAATTAAGTTAATATATTTTTTTTTCAATTTTTTTAAACTAAATAACTAGTTAGACCTATTTTCACAAACATCACAAACTTTAGTCTATTAGAAACCATCATTGATAATATAAATATTCTTAAAAGAAGCTGTTAATAATAAAGTTTGAATAAAGAAAAATAGTTAGTGTTTTGATTTGTGGTAGTTAATGAGTCAATTGAGAGAAGAAATAAAAGAAACCACCAACTCACTCACCAACACCTGCAGGTAAGTAAAATTAAGATTTGGTTTTGGCCGGTTCGAACATGACCAAGTGTCAAGACACTGCCTAAAACACCACAAAAGTTAAATTTTATGTTTTTCACTTAATTTTCCTCAATATTTGGACTACTTTAATTAATTGTTTCATTTCATATATAATTAATATTATCCCTCTCAACTTTTGCACCGCCCAATTAATAATATTATTATTGTTCTCCTTAATTTTATCTTACAAATGATTACTTTTCTATAATAGTTTTGGCCATGTTTTATTTGGGTTTTTAAACATTCAAACAAAATTAATTTTTGAATCAGTTACTTCTTAATAAACATATTACTAGTTCCATTAACAAAAATATTAAATACCTTCTATTTTAAATTATTATTTATTTATATATTAATATATATATTAATATCTTTAAATTATTTTAACAAAAATAATTATTATATTCTCAAAATCATCAACCATTATTAGTTTTTTTTCTCCCTCTAAATTAAAAAAAAAAAAAAAAAATTCCATCAGAACTAGATTTAGCTAAACATTACTGAATGAACCAATAATTAAGTACATAAATGTGTTAAGATATAACAAAATAAAGTTTCACACACATAACATAATGACATTTCAAGTTATATGTCACTAGGATAATGCAATTAATGCTATGCAAAAACAAAAATCTAAAAATGAATAGTTTACCAATTTTATTTTATTTTATTAGTTTATTTGTTAACTTGTTCTAAAGTTTCAATTAATTAAATTTTTACTAGTTAATTCGTTCAATTTTCGGTTGAATTATTTTTTTTTAACAATTTAACCGTTAATAATTTAATTATATATTTATATTTTAGAATTAATAGTAGTTATTTTTTTTAAATATTAGATATATTATAAATAATATTTAACGATCTATATATTAGTTATTTTTAAACTTAAAATTATAATTTATATAGAATTATATTTTTTTAATTTAATTTATAATTTCGATAACTATTAATTTAAAAAAATTAAGACTCTCCAAATAAATTATATTATTTTAAAAATATAATATAATATATTATAACATAAAAAATTCGAAGATAATATAATAGGACTACAATAATAAATTTGAAAGAAAAAATTTAAATTTTTTAATATTTAATTAAAAAAATTAAATTATTGGTTCCGGTTAAACTTAATTAACCAATCGAAGCCGACCAGAACCAAAACCGATAAAATCGATATTAATATCGGTCGGTTAACTGATTTGTACATTAAAAGATAAAGTCTCGGAAATACCCCTATATGCAACAATCAATCCAACCATTTTGTCCTCCATAATAGAAAAATTAAACTAATCAAATTATCACTAGAAATCATAATTCTCCTCATTGGTTTCCATGGGCAAATATGAGTTAGGATACTGAAAAAGAGAAAAAAAAATATGTTATATTTATATATTCTAATAGCACAAAACATACAAAAGTGTCAATATATGTTCTAACAGCACAAAACAATGTGTGTCGGTAGATTTGTTTACTCCTCTATCATATATATACATATATATTGTGTGTTGACACGTGTTCTTTCATGTTTTAAGACATTACTCATCCCATGCATATGTGCCACAACATATATTTTAGGGTCAATTAGTCTCTAAACTAATTGTTTTTATACGTATAATTAAATAACAATAAAAAAGATTAAAAGTCTTGAAATTGGAATTTCTTGAAAAAAAAAAAAACAATTAGTTAAGAGTATGATTGTTTTGTAGAAATTAAAAATAATTTTGAAAATAAATATTGAAAACAGTGAATAATGTCTTTTTAATCACATTAAAAAAATTATATTAAAACCATAATTTAGTTCCACTTCCCACTTCACATCAATAATAAATATACCCCAAAAAAGAGACTTAAAAAAAACTGATTGAGATGCGCATCAACTATTAAAAGGCACGCAAGAGAAAAAAATAAATAAATAATTGAGATGCCTTTCAACTATTCCAAATTAGACAATAAATATTATTGATAAAAAGAATGGTTGATATTTGAGATTCAACTAAAAACACAGTAACTAATTACATGCTTACCGACATGGGATGGATAGATTAGGCACAACAAATAGTAATGAAAATGAACATTTAATTACATGTGCAAATCATTTAAATTTCCATTTATATAAGATAAGTATAAAAATGCTAATGGTAACTTAATGAAAATATATTTATTTAATAAGTCACTATTATAAATAGTATATATGCTCTACCGAAAACGTTTTTGAATAAAAATGAATGTCCATGACGCTAGTGTCATACTACTTACTAGTGCTTCTTAATTCAAAATATAAAAAATAACATATATGCTTTGAATTTAGATTTTAATGTGATATGGTGTGCCCATTGCCTAAGAAATATTATTTGTATTAGAATTTAATACACTCCCTCAAATTTGACATATAAATAAAAAAATAATATATTTGAAAACTATTTTATTTTTCAGCTTAATTATTCACTAGCTATATGTAATTTATAAAATAGAGAGAATATATTTTAAAAAAATGTTAAATCTCATGAGGTTCATCCTACAAATATTTTATTTGGAGTAAATAATCAGTTTTATATTTTATCTTCTTCTTTTCTCTGAAAGATTGGTTTTATCTATTTACAAGGTTTGTCTAATTTCTATTTTTCTAAAAAAAAAATAAAAAAAATAGTTAATGTTTGTCTTAGTCATCTTTTTTGTTCACATTTAGAGCCTTAGTGTGATCACCATGCAATATATTTTAATTAATAGTCAAAGTTTAAATTATAAGTCAACCTTTTTTTTGGTATATAACATTTGTTTTATCCAAAATTTATATAAATTATTAGTTTACAAACTAGTTTAAATGTCCAAAATTTTGTGTATTTCGTCTCATATATTAAAAATAATAATAAATATAAATTATTAAGAAGCTTGATGCATATAATAATGTGTTTGTTTTATTTATTATACAAATTAATTATTTACAATGTAAGTTTTTTACATTGTTTAATATAATTAGATTTTTCTTTGGATCAAATTTATTTTATTTTTTAATATACAAATTTATTAGATAATTATCAATATTAAAAGAGTAACTATTGTAGTGTAATTATGTTAAGTTAATATTTCATATAAAATAAATTTAATTTTTTTTGGTCATCCATTTATTTGATATTAATTCTCAAAGTTTTAAATTGTTAACTTATAAAAATATATAAAAATAAAAAATCAAAGGTTATTAAGATTTGGGACACTACAAATTTAGATACGTGCAAGTTCAAGTCTTGATGTGGGGGGACAATACATACGTGCAAGTTAATGTATGAGGTAAGGTAAAATTTTGAATTATTTAATTAATTAATTATTTCTCTCGTGGATTATATTATTCAATTCATTAGTCGAAACTCGAAATAAAATATATTTTATTATTAATTTATAATAATATATTGATTTTTGTAAGTATATTTATAATAAAAAATTAACATGCCTATTTAAAATCATCACTATTAATTGTGATTTTTCTCTCTACAAATTAAAAAAAAAAAACTAAATCCTAACAAGTCTCATTTATGTTTGTAAGAAAACTTATAAAAATAAACTGTTACAAAGATATTAGAATTTATGGGTTTCTTTTCTTCTTTTTGCTAATTTTACTTTTCTAAAATTAGTCATCGTTGTAATTCTTCTTCTTCAAGTTTTTATTTTTTCTGAAATTTATAAATCAAATTATCAATTAACTTTTACAAAATAGTGTAAATTTAATTTTATCATTAATTAACCCACCATACATATATTGTACCCTCTTAATTTGGTTTCACAAACTAACTTTCATTTATAACAAAATGTCAAAATTAATTCAATAAACATTATAATAACTTAGTAACATAGAGAAAAATTTGACAAATAACCAAATTCAAAATGTATAAAATAACATATAACCATGTATGAACCTAACACTTATTATCCAAAACTTGAACATAATTGTGGTGTTGTTACTCTTGTGAACATCACTCTAACAATGTAGTCGAAAGATTATGTCAAACGTATAAGTCATTGTTGTAATAGCCAAATAATCGAGTATGTAATATAGCCATCTAAGTTTTTTTCAAACATTATATATACTAATACAACCAAACAGGTCAAGTTAACGATATATTGAAATAAATCGGAAACAATATAGATTGAACATAACCCCTCAACTAGTTAAATGATATCGCTCAACTTCGGTCAAAATTGTAAATATGGATCCGTTTTGTAACCACAAAATGGAAGCGTACAATTTGTAAAAAGACCCGTTGTTCCATGAGTGGACAAATCCGACCAAAAGAATCACACAATACATGAAAATGTCTGCATTGAAGAAAATCACGCACCAGAAGTAAAGATGAACCGACATGAATTGTTTATTTTAAATACACTAACTTAAAATACATCTCTTGTCATTATAATAACATATCTAGTAACTTTACCAAAGTTATTAAAAGTAAATGATCCTCAATATAAATATTTAAGGGACTTATTTATAATTTATTTAAGTCAACCCTAATAATATATTTTCTCCACTAAAGGGTCCCTCATCGATGAACTAATATAAAAAACCAAGCACTCTTCACATTTTACATAACCCATCCTTAAACCCATATCATTTCTCCCCGCCAAACCCCTCCTTAAACCTAACTTTTTTTCTCTCTCTAAAAAAATATGTGTCAACAGCCTCCATCTCCAAGATGCCCACAAGATTCATCCAAACGGTCTCTATTAATCAAAACAGAGGAAAAAACCCATCTTTCGTTGGTTCTTAATGAAGCAAAATCAATCGCTTCCATTTCCTTCCCCATGATTCTCACTGGTCTCCTCCTATACTCTCGCTCAATGATTTCCATGCTCTTCCTCGGCCGTCTCGGCGATCTTTCTCTCGCCGGCGGCTCACTTGCCGTCGGATTCGCTAACATCTCCGGCTACTCTGTTCTATCTGGACTAGCTATCGGAATGGAACCCATTTGTGGACAGGCCTTCGGAGCAAAAAGACATAAACTTTTAGGCCTCACCCTTCAAAGAACAATCTTACTCCTTCTATTGATTTCAATTCCAATTTCATTTCTTTGGTTAAACATGAAGAACATACTTGTTGTCTGCGGTCAGAAAGAAGATATTGCTTCTAAAGCTCAATCCTATATAGTATTTTCAATCCCCGATCTTTTACTTCAATCGTTTCTCCATCCTATCAGGATTTACCTCCGGTCACAATCCATTACTCTGCCTCTCACATTTTGCGCGGTTTTCGCAATCATACTACATATACCCATTAATTATCTCCTAGTTTCAATCCTTAAACTAGGAATTGAAGGCGTGGCAATAGCCGGAGTTTGGACGAATTTCAACCTCGTTGTTTCATTAATCTTATACATTGTGATTTCCGGCGTGTACAAGAAAACCTGGCCTGGGATTTCCATGGATTGCTTAAGGGGTTGGAGTAATCTAGTCAATTTAGCTATTCCAAGCTGCATTTCCGTCTGCCTCGAATGGTGGTGGTACGAGCTTATGATCTTGCTTTGTGGGTTGTTAATAAATCCTCAGGCAACGGTCGCCTCCATGGGAATTTTGATTCAAACAACTGCTTTGATCTACATTTTCCCATCTTCTTTAAGCTTCAGTGTTTCCACTAGAGTTGGAAACGAATTGGGTGCTAACCAGCCTGAGAAGGCAAAATTAGCTGCGGTTGTGGGTTTATCGTATAGCTTTGTTCTGGGTTTAGCTGCCCTGTTTTTTAATCTAAATGTAAGAAACATATGGGCAAGAATGTTCACCGGAGATATCGAAATTATAACTTTGACGGCGGCGGTTTTACCTATAATTGGTCTTTGTGAATTGGGTAACTGTCCACAGACGGTGGGGTGTGGGGCATTAAGGGGCACGGCCAGACCGAAATTGGGGGCTCATATTAACTTGGGTTGTTTTTATTTTGTGGGTATGCCGGTAGCCATTTGTTTGAGTTTTTACTTGGGGTTCGATTTCAAGGGACTCTGGCTCGGTCTTTTGGCTGCACAGGCTTCGTGTGTTATGACAATGATGGTCGTGTTGAGCCGGACGGATTGGAGTCAACAAGCTGAAAGGGCGCAGAAGCTTATAAATGATGGCGGCGATATTGAAGAAGATGAAGAAATATTTGAAGATGAGGAAAAATCAAAGATTGATTCTAATTTGGATAGAAATAGTTTGGAAAAGAGTCAAGATTTACTTGTTTAGTTTTTTATTTATAATTTATATTAATTTGATTATTCTTTTGCTAGATGATAAATTAATGATATATGATATGATAGAATTTTAACAGTTGTTAGGAACAAAACGTTGTCGTATTCAGTGTTTCGTGGCAGTTGGAGAATGATGTTTGATCAGTCAACTGAGTACAGCCCTTACGGCTGCCGGCTGGCTGCAAAACCGAATAAAAAAATAATTTTTATTTTATTTTTTTGGATAGTAAAAAAAAAACATTTCCATATTTGGATTGGGTGCTAAAAATTACACGGTTGGTCCCAACCCAACCAACAACCTTCGTTATCATCTCTCTTGATGCGTCTGGTCCGGGAAACACGCTTCCAGCTGGCTTCAATAGTAACTGTGTTCATATCTTATCTTCAATATTTCTCTTTAAAAAAAAAAATTAGATCAAATTAAAATTATTTTTTTTTCCCATTTATTTATCATATTTGGTAAGTTATATAGTCTTTAGTTTCATAAAAATAATTAATTTTGCCAGTTGGATACGCCTATAACTGAAACCGGGATTGTAGTGTATGGAGTTGAACGAATAAATGTTATTAAATTTATTAATATATACATAATTAAAGTATATTTCTGAATATTATTTCATTTAAATTAATACCTAATAAAATATTTAAAACAATTTTTTTATAGATAAATTTAAAAAAAAAAATATCGCTCAAACCCAACTCTAATTTCAAACAGTGCATGATTAGTGAAAGTGTAACCTAATACTTTGTTTTATTTATTACTACAAGAAATTGTTTTAAAATGGATATGTCAGGATTGAGGAATAAATTAGTGCTACAACCAAGAGCGAAGAATTTAAAATCTATCAGGGTTAAAATATATTTTATATAAACTAATATAACATAAATTTTTTTAAATAGTAATAAAATATTAAAAAATAAGAATAGTTTAAGCACAACAAAACAAAGCAAGACATCTAAAAAATAAAAATAATGAAGAGAAAAAAATATAAATCTTAGGTCAAAGATAAAAAAACAAATTAACGTGTATGAAGGTCTTAAAAAATGTCGATAATCTTTCAAACCGACTCCAACAATAATATATATTTACACTATGAATAAATATACACAAATTACTATAAAATTGAAATTATTCAAACCTGAGAGAATGAATTTCAATTTAAGTCGTCGGTACGATTATATAAAATTATAGAAAAATAAAAAAAAAATTCAATCTTTCAAGCGGACATATTTTGTTTAATTAAGCAGAACAAATTATATATAAATGAGTTTAATTAGGAATGTATAAGATATGAGTTTTTTAATTAAAAATGAATAAATTGTATATTACGAGAAAGAAAAAAAATCAATCTTCCAAACATAGTACAAGCTATTATTAAAATAGAGACATAATTTTTTAATTAAGCAAATAAATTATATATAACTTAATTGTAGGAAAATGAGTTTAAATAAGAATAAATAAGTTATGAATTTTTTAATTAGGAATTAATATATTATATATTATTGAGTTGGGTTATTTATTTAAAAATTAAGAAATTAAAATATTGTTTAATTATAAATAAATATATTATATAGTATAATAAATGAGAAGTTGTTTACTTAATATATTAGTGGACAGGTCCTCCCTAAGAGTGGCTTCGCCTCTGCCTACAACATACCATGAGAGGTGGATCCATATAAAAATTTAAAATAAAATTTCACTATAAGCTGGCAAGATGGGCGACAACTAATTAATTGTTATAAGTGTTAGACTATTTACATTATTTGATTTATGATAAGAGAAAAAGGAAATGTTTGTTTTCAAACATATAAAAAGAAAATGAAATACTTCCAAAGTTTATTTAATTTGACCATATTTAATTACTAAAATTGTAAAATAAAAAATAAGATGCAAATCTGTATTTATCAAAGTGATCTAGTATAATTATTACAACAATTTAGTGGTAATATTTCTATCTTGCAAATTTGTCACTAAATTTTAATAGATTGTTTTATTTTCATTTATATATGTAATATTATATGAATTAAATTGTTTAAATTTAATGACAAAATTACAAGTGTTTAAAGTATCACACAAATCTTTTTATTAATAAAAAAAATAGTTGCAAAAGTGACCGGATCCGTATGAGATATGTCATATGAAAGACTTTTGTCCACTTCAAAAACTCAAAATATATATATATATATATAAAATGTGAATATTGATGTCTAAAAAAAATAAAATCACGATCAATATTGATATTGATATAGTGCTAATAACATTTGTAATGCTTAGAAATTGGGTCCTTTAATTATATGAAAAGTAAAAATGAATGGGGAGGGGATTGATTAAATTGAATTTTAAAGGAAATTAAGTGGCGTAATTCTATTCGTTGAAAAATTAACAATTTTTCACTCTCTTCTCTCTCTTCACTTTTTATTTTTATTTTCAGTAAATGATGTGGTGACACGTTATTCTATCATGTTCACTCTCCCAAATTCGATGTTACAAGTACAGATAGTACATTTATCTATTAAGAAAAAAAATCAACAAATAAGTGAAGTTCATAAATGTAATACAAGTAATACATGTTCCGATAACATCAAAATAATTAATTTTATCCTTTGTACCCTCGTATATTACATGACCAAATCAAGACGAATTTATATGATTATATCAGTGCTGGCGTGGCTCATGTACTCGACCTTTTGGTAATGTATTAAAGTGACATAAGTCTATAATTCATTGATTTTTTCATTCTACTTATTTATTTAGTTTTTTTTAATTAATTTTCTTTCGGGCCTACCTAATTTTAATTGATAGATATGTTACTAGGGCCAATCTATTGAGGGCACAAGTAATTCCACTCTAACATCATCCCTAATTTTATATTTAATTTAATTCACATATTAATTTTATTATTTTTAAATGTCGGATTAAGAGACCAAAAGATCACGGGTTTGATTTTAATTGGAAACACTTTGAATTAAAGCGGGACGAAGTCATGATCGTGAGTTGTCATGTTAGTTTTTCTTAATTAAAAAAAATTATTATTTATTTAATTTTAAAAAAAATGGTTACTCTCATTATCTATTCGTTTTATCATAACTATAGTTCAAATTAAAAAATATTCAGAATTATGTATAGTCTATCAACATTATTTTGATAAGAGTTTAAATTACTTTGAATTCTACATACCATACCATGTTACCTTTTTTTTTTTTATGTTAATATATATTTTTTTATAGATGAAAATGCATTGCGCATAAGTCATAACCTACTAGTTATAGTTAGAAAAAGAATTGGGGAGAGAAAAGTTGAAGAGAAATTGGCCTAATCTAATTCACTAAATAATTTTATTTTTTTTTATTCTCAATTTTTTTTCTTTTTTCAATAAGTAGTGTGGTGATACATCATTTATTCTCCATCTCATTATCTCTTACAAATTTCTTCACTTATCATTCCTCTTATAATCAATATTAGTTATTTTTTCTATTAGATATTAAAGATAAAAAAAAATAAAAAAAATAGTAGTTTTGATTTTATAATTAAATATTAAATTAGATGAACAAAATAGAATTGAATTCAACTAACTAGGAAGAATAGTTCAAATTTTAAGAATGCACGGGATGTCAGAAAAATCGGCTTTGTAATTTTGTCTTGAAGTGATTACGTCATTCATTTTATTGCAAACGTGCGCACGCGGCAATGAAATAATTAGTCTCCCAAATGTCGGCCTCCAAGCTTCCGCCGCTTTGTCTTATTTAATTATATTTCATGTTGACTCCTTTAATATATCTTTTATTTAATACTTCTTAAATTTTATTATTTTACGTGGCTATCACAAAATTTATCCACGTTTCATTTATTAAATAAAATATGAATTTCATTTTATTATAAGAAAGTAGTGGAGAGTATTAAAAACATAAGATTTTTTTTACTTGTATATATATATATTATAAATGTGAGAAAACTCGATCCAACCCATTATTTGAAATAGCAAATAAAACAGTAATGTGACCGTTGATTTTCAAAAAATGTGGGCTTAGGTTTTCACAAGCAAACAAAGATTGTGGTTTTAGAAATTGACTCACAAACAGTAGTTATAAGTTGACTCAAGTTTAGGAACTAGTCGGACCCTAATTTGACTTAATTTGACGTGCACGAAACTTCATTAAATTAATACTCCATCCCCCTCAATAATATTTATTTATATATATTAATTAGGCACCGATTTTTCCCCCATAATATTTGACTACTATAAATACATATTTAAGAAGTTCATGACCTTTTTTTTTTGTTGTTACAAAATATTTATTACATACTCATTAATAAAATTTGAATTAATACCAGTACTCTATTCTAAATGGTATTGACGTGGATATTGTGAATAGAACTATAAAATATTTGAAAATGTAAACTTGTTTATATATTAGTTGAAAAACATATAATTTTAGAATTTCAAAACAAAAATAATAATGAGATAAAGACAACTAACTAAAAAGTTCACTTTCACTACTAAACTTGACGTTCACACTTTGAATAAGATATTTAACAAAACAACGTATGTATGTTTTAAAAGGAACACATGTTATGATATTATCGAAGTCATTGTTATATATTGTTATATGTGGTAGATATATATTAAGGGATCACGATCCATAACCATAACTATAATGGTGGTCCACTATGTGAAGGTGGGAACATTTACATATGTATTAGGAGAAAAACGAGAAATAATTGTAACATGATTGAGGAAGAAGAACAATACCTCAATCAATGGGGGAGATAATCGTTAATGGTGGTAGACTAAGTATACTCTCTTTAGACTAAGTAGTTAGTGGTATTTTACATAAAATCCAATTAAGAAGACTATTCCATTAAGATAAGCCTTTGATTAATTTCTTAAATATTTAAATATAATATATATAATGAAAAATGATGACAATAGCTTAAATATAAGGATACAAATTATATATGATATAAGAGAAAAATAAAATAAAAATACTACAAAACATAAAACGATAATAAAAGTCTAAAATATTAATGGTATCGTTATAATTTAACAAAAAATTTATATATATATATATATATATATATATATATATATATTCACATACATATGTACTTACTTAGTATAAAAACACTTAAACTTTTAACGGACAAAAGTTGATGCAGCGTGCGTGGCTAGGATGAACCTTTATCAAGATTCGTTGATTCTTACGAATACCGAAAGTTGATAGATATTGAGGAAACCTCGTTTTCTGATTAATAATCCTCCCATAACAAAGTGTTTTAAGATTCTTTAAATACTCAAACCCTAGCTTGCAAAAGAAATAAACAACTTTTAATAAATTGCAAAAAACACCCGAAACTAATAAAAATGCGATTTTGAGCCCCTAAACGTCGTCAGATGGCCTTAAACCATCATACCTCATGGCAAAACCATGACTTCTTCACAGCACCACATTTCCGCCCGAAAAACACTAGGCAATCGTCGAAATCTGACACTTGCGAGATATTTTCGGATGCTGCAACTTTCGCATAAACGCCTCTTCGACTCGCACCGCATCATTCCCCCCAGGGTAGAAAGATTAGTCCTCGAATCTGGAACCGCATCATCCTCATCAGAAGAAGACTCACCCACAAAAGGAACAAGATGCTTCACATTGAACACATCAGAGGTACGCACATGGTTGGGAAGGCGTAAACGATAAGCATTGGGGTTGATCTTCTCCACAATCTCAACAAGACCAATCTTCTTAGCAGCAAGCTTGTTATATTCATGAGCTGGAAAACGATCCTTAGTCAGAATAGCCCACACAAAGTCACCAACTTCAAAATCAACAGCACGCCTTCTCGAATCAGCCTTCTCCTTGTACTTGGCAGTAGCAGCAACCAAACGGTCATGAGTGGTCTGATGAACCTGAGCCAACTGACCAACAAAATCCGCAGCAGTGGAATGAGGACGCACCTTGCTGGGCAGCGCTAACAAATCAAGAGGAGCACGCGGAGACAGCCCGTAAATCACATGGAAAGGACTGAAACCAGTGGAGCGATTAACAGAATGATTGTGAGCAAACTTCCCAATGAAAGGGCGAAGAGCCTGGTTCATCACACGCATAAAGGTGCTAGGAGCATTCGACAGACCAAACGGCATAACCAGCCACTCATATAAGCCCTCACGAGTCTTAAAGGCAGTCTTCCACTCATCACCCATGTGAATACGAATCTGATGGTATCCACTCTTGAGATCCAGTTTGCTAAACACAGAAGCACCACCCAACTGATCCAACAAGTCATCCAACCGGGGAATAGGAAACCGATAACGCACTGTAATCTTGTTGATAGCACGACTATCAATGCACATACGCCAAGACCCATCCTTTTTTGGGGTAAGAAGGGCCGGGACAGCACAGGGACTAAGGCTCTCTCGAATGTGTCCCTTAGCAGCAAGTCCTCCACCTGTCTACGCAACTCTTCATGTTCTTTGGGACTCATGCGGTAATGAGGACGGTTGGGTAGGGCAGCACCTGGAACCAAGTCAATGTGATGCTGGATATCACGCAAAGGAGGCAAGGCACAAGGCAGATTCTCAGGAAAAACATCTGCAAACTCCTGTAACAGCGGCTGCACTGGAATAGGCACCTCAGAACTAGCACCACAGGTAATCAGCGAACAAAATAGAGCAAACACCATGCCCGATTCAACCATGGCGGTCTGAAAAGGACCCCGAGACAACGAGGTGGTAGGGGGGGACGCATGATGAGTGGGGGCAGCACCCTTCTTGGGCTGATTTGGCATCAACATAATCTTGGTACCATGAAATAAGAACGTGTAGGTATTAGCACGCCCATCATGTATAACAGAATGATCAAACTGCCAAGGGCGACCAAGTAAAAGGTGACAAGCATCCATAGGAACCACATCACAATATACAGCATCACGATAATGGGAACCAATGGAAAAATTAACAAGTACGCGCTTGGAAACTGTAACATCCGTACCTTGACTCAGCCAGGACAGGCGATAAGGCTTGGGGTGAGGTTCAGTGGACAGACCCAGCTTCGAAACTGCAACCTCAGAAATCACATTCTCACAACTCCCAGCATCAATGATGAAGGTGCAAACTTTGCCACCGATGGTACAAGTGGAATGGAACAGATTATTGCGTAACCACTCGTTGTCAGGAGCACGAGGGGTTAAACATGATCGACGAATCACCAAAAGGGGGCCAACATCACCAGAAACATACTCCTCCGCTGCCTCATCATCATAAACATCATACACTGGGGCTGAATCTGAAGGAAGAGCAGAGTCAGGATCATCCACCTCAGTAAAAAGACCACGATTGGTGGACTTTGGGTTGCGACACTCTGCTTGGCGATGGCCAACTTCACCACAATTGAAACAACGCAAGCCACCGGGACGTCCCTGCGGGGGGGCTGTAGTGCCGCGAGGGGGGGCTGGGGTGGGATGGGCCGGCTGGGAAGAAGAACCAATGCCACTAGTGGGGACAACCTGTTTTCCAAAGCTACTCGAACCGCGCCTGGCTAGCTGTTTCTCAGCCTGTGAAGCACGCTGATGTGCCTCAGAAACAGTCAAGAGATCAAACATATTCAAAATATCCTGCAACTGGAGGCGAAGGCCACCAATATAGTGAGAAACCAACTAAAGAGGGGACTCAGACAGGTCAACACGAGCCACAAAGGTGTAAAACTCAGTGGAATAGTCATCCACGGAACGAGAACCCTGACGAAGATTCTGGAACCGCTGGTACAGGTTACGTTCGTAATTGTATGGTAGAAACGCAGCCCCAATATGCTTCCTGAATTTGTCCCAATTCGTGAGCTTTGCCTTACCATGACGAACACGTGTCTGTTTCAACTGCTGCCACCATGCTTGTGCACGACCATGTAAGCGGATCGTAACAAGGGGTACACGACGATCTGCAGGAACTTCCTTGAAATCTAGAATCTCTTCAACCTGAGAAAGCCAATAAATAAACTCTTCCGGTGGTAGACTACCATCGAACTTAGGGATGTCCACCCTGAAAGCCTGCTCCCAGCGATGATTGGGGCGTTCAGGGGATCGATTCCGAAGACCACCGAGAGGGTTTTCATCTGTCATCGTAACATCATCTTCAGGGTGGTGCATGTGCATAGATGCATCCATCCGTTGCGTCAACCATTCAACCTGCCGCCTCAAATCGTCGTTATCACGGCGAAACTCAGCGTTTTCACGTCGCAACTCAGCAAGGTCACCATCATCAGCACCAGGGGTAGGGTTGCGCGGCTGTCTTCGGGGCGGCATACCTCAGGGTCGACTGGAAACTGATACCAACTGATGCAGCGTGCGTGGCTAGGATGAACCTTTATCAAGATTCGTTGATTCTTACGAATACCGAAAATTGATAGATATTGAGGAAACCTCGTTTTCTGATTAATAATCCTCCCATAACAAAGTGTTTTAAGATTCTTTAAATACTCAAACCCTAGCTTGCAAAAGAAATAAACAACTTTTAATAAATTGCAAAAAACACCCGAAACTAATAAAAATGCGATTTTGAGCCCCTAAACGTCGTCAGATGGCCTTAAACCATCATACCTCATGGCAAAACCATGACTTCTTCACAGCACCACATTTCCGCCCGAAAAACACTAGGCAATCGTCGAAATCTGACACTTGCGAGATATTTTCGGATGCTGCAACTTTCGCATAAACGCCTCTTCGACTCGCACCGCATCAAAAGTGATTTTTAAAATAACATGTCAACTAGAGAATAAGACAACATGAAAAAAATTATATAATACGATCGGAACAGGCTGATTGAGAAGGGGTGATTAGCAAAGAAAAGAATGACCGAGAGATAGATGATACTATTTGGTCATGCCAAATAAGTGGTCGTGAAGTATACTTCGAGAGAGATTGACTCTTCCCAAGTAAGTTCAGTTATCAAGAGGAGCTAACATTGAATTTGGTAAAATGAATTGGTTGAATAATTGAAAAATGAGATTATTTAGAAATAAATGCTGAGATTATACATTGAATTCATTACCTTACTGCGTTTCTTCATTGCCCTAGTCGTTGTTCGGCTAATACTATTACGATGTAAACTCTAAGCCTCTAAGTCTTATCTCCCACCCAACTTACCTATACTAACACCCCATTTACTAGTTAGTATCTTTTGTGCCAGGATCAGAAGCAAAATGTGACTAGCACAAGCCACAAAGAGAGATTTGTATCCTTTATAGAGTCAAAGGTGAATATCGCAGCTGATATTTCCCGCCAATATTATAATTTTTTTTTTTGTTTGAATTGATTCTTAATTCACATGTCAGAAATAATTATAGGTTTCATTCTCACTTGTAATACCGGTAAGTTTAATTTATTATTATGAATGTTAAGCTAATTATAATGGCTAACTTTGTATATTAAAAAAATAAATCTCAAACTTTACACCGAAATGATCTAGTATACACTTCACATAGCAACTACCACCCTAACAATATATATTAAACATTATTATCCTTAGGAACCGCACTCAACTGTGTCAATCGGTTATCTTCATATATATATTAATTAGTTAATTAAAAAACTGATCGGGAGGAAATAATAATTATTATTATAAAATATGTACGTACGCCCGACTGACAGCAGGCTTAAATAATATTAAAATTTATTAAATGTTGGCTTTGGACAATTGTGTGCACCAAACAAACAAACAAAATTTTGTTTTGTTGTAATTTTATATCAAATCTAGATAACGTGGGCGGCGATTAATTGCATGTGCCGGCATAGTAATGTAAGCCGTCGACAGCCAAATTTATATTATATCTCACTTTTTAATAAATAATGCATAATATGCTGTAAAATAAATACATAATATTAATATAATTAAATAGTCAATATTTTTTTATAAACAAATACTCTAGAGTTTTGGCAACCCTTCTTTCTAAGTCAGTTTTTTTTTTATTGCGAGTCATACTAATTTAATAGCGACGCTAATCTAATAACGATAAAAAAAGTATCATGATTCGGCAAAATGGTCACTATAGTTATCATCACCTCAACGTCTCGGTTTCATCATTAAATTCCTATAACTAAATATCTTCGACATCAATATAAGAAATAACTCATCTACATTTCCCGACTAGATTCACCGCTAATATAAGTGGTGCTTTTCGGCACATCAAATTTATGAAAATCTTTAAGTAGAGTTTGACAGTGTTACAAGGACAACATCAAAACCCCACTAGTGATTCCTCAGCAACTAATTCCAACTTTTCAGTTAATTCTTTCGAGTATGTTTTACTTAATTTTACTGGTATAAACGAGGTTAGTAGCGACATTTTTACATGCTAGACAAAAATTAAAGTAATTTTATAAATATTTTGACGAATAACAATGATCGACAACGGTGAATTCAACCTGTCATATTGACTCACTCTATACATGTGGTTCTTACTAAGGCCGTGTTTCCAAAATTAATTTTCCAATCCATCATTTCTCAACAATCACATTACTAATTTCATTAACTAAAATACTAAAATACCCTATATTTTAAATTATTATTTTTTATTTTATTCATATATATCAATACAATTTAAGTCTTTTTACCAAAAATAATCATCACCTTCTCAAAATCATCACCAACCATTACTTTTTTTCCCTCTCTAGAATCTTTTTAAAATTTCCAATCCGAATAAAGCCTAAAATCAACTTAGTAATATCTTGGACTGGTTTAAGTTTTTACATATTATATATTACTAAGTAAATAACCATTTTAATAAAATTATTTAATATGGTTTATTTCCTAGATTTTCAGATTTTATTTGATTTAACTTGTAAATTTTCTCCAATAAGAACCAAAACTCTAAATAAAAAAATATTGTTTGCTTGTCATAATACCTGAGATCGATCTGGCATAAACCAGATCTTCATTATATGATGGACGGTGCCAGATTGGTGCTACATCAGCACCACATCACAATGATGAAGCCAGGTCATTATTAATTACAAATCATAAATAATAAGGGAAATTATATTATCTTACAAACTTATCTACCAATTCTTGTAATTAACTATTTTTTTTAGAATGAAAATTTTGAATTCGCCAACTTATCAATTATACAAATATTATTATACATTTTATTTTCCAAAGGATAATAAACAATTTGTTAATTAAATAAATAACTAATATTGAAACCTAATAGTCAAGTTATTACAAGTTTTGTCATAAATTATACGTTAACAATTCAAACGATATAAGAATCACTAACATATATTTTTTTTAAGTTCAACGTATATTAAAAATTAAAAAAAAAAATCGTTTAAATAAAACGAAAAAACATTTAATGAAAAGAAAAAAAATTATAACTAAAATAAAAAATCACTAAAAAAAAAGTTAATTAAACTCATAACCACACAAGCATCTCGTCGCACAATGAACTCGGTAAACCGATTGACTTGAAGAGTCATTTATGAATTCCTTGTTGCCTTTTCTCTTGTGCTCACAATTTATTCAAACACTTTCTTCATTCTCATTCATATACTCGGTTCGGTATCTAATCTTGTCTCTATTTCTATTATTTTCGTATCCTTGCCAAAGTCCTCCGTAGTGAAACACTTCAAAGACCCCATAACATGCATGTTGATTGGTCTTGACCTCATTAAGTACCTCTGTTTCAAGTGAGCTCACCCGAACGAGGTCTCCATGTATTTACTCGCAGAGCGGACCCTAGGGAAAGCTCATCAAGTTAGGGCAGTTCCATCCCAATGGGATCCAAAGAATTTTAAAATCTACTACAAACCTAATCAATACTTTTTTTAGGCTCAACAAAGTATTTAATTTATTTATATGTTTATACACTTATAAAAGAAACTATTTTTATATATAATGGCCGATGTTGAATATTTATTATAAAAAATATATTATTAATATATATTAGGGCAGCCCAAGCCCCGGTTTACTTAAATGAATTAATTATAAACTTATACCATATTGGACCTGACTCGCTAATATTTATATGAATAAGCCCAATATAAACGGGCTCATACTATTTTACATCTACTTAATGTATTTGAGCTTTAAACATAAGGTGTAGCACTGGAGAATACTGGCGGTTTGGCCCTTTTATACTTTTATGCATTACTTTTATTACTTTTATATATTCTTTGAATACAATAAAATAAAAAGAAATTAACATGAGTACGAAACTTGATCCACTAGAGAGAGAAAAAATTAACCCAAAATAATATTCAAGGATAATAACAATTTAAAATGGGATATTTAAAGAAAATAACAATTTAAGGGTACTAAACATAAAGAGGAAATTTGAGCATGATAGTACCTTAAAAATAGTGTAATGAAATGAAATAATTTAATAGTACAAAATACAACTTAATTTTAGAGTCACCTATATTTTGAAAATCAAAATTACTTATGTGTTAAGACTTAAGACTATTCTTTAAGATAAATGCATAATCTTATGTAGACAAGTATTTATTTTAGCTAATTAGTAAAAAAATGAAGAATTAGATAGTTGTTACAATAAAAGAAAAGGGGTTTTTGTTTTTAAAAAAAAAGGGTAATTGTATAGTGTACGTAGAGGTGTTCAATATTTGGTCTGAACCGAATATCTAACCGAATATCTGACTGACCGAATTCGAATTTCATTTTCGGTTTTCGAATCGAATTTCAAACCAATTCGAATTCAAATACGGTTTTTGAATTGGTTTTCGAGTTTGGGTTTCAACTCGAAAACCAAACCGAAAACCGAATTTAAGTTTTTATTATTTATTTTTTCAAATTTAGCTTAATAAAAAAATTTAAAATAATCAAATTAGAATATTTTAAAGTAAAGCATCATCACATTATTAGTATTTAATTGTTTTTAAATTAGTTTAGTTAATAAATGCAATGCTTGTGCCAAGACAATTTAATTACTAGTAATTTTTTTTACACACATGTAGATTGTAAAGTGTATAATCCCTTGAATATTAATCATATGGATGGTCAATATGCTAATAATTGATTTGGTAGACCTAATTAATAATTGCCTCCTTAATTGGTCAACTCCTTTTCAAACCTTAAGCAAATATTTAGTACAAACACATCATCTCATTAATTGGTTCAATACATGTTTTTTTACCAAATAAACTAAAATTTATTCTATTTCGGATATTATTTGTAACACCAAAAATAATATTATTTTTTTATAGTAATATGTTAACATGAACCCTCAGATATATGCTTCAACTTAATTATATAAATTGTTATGCTGAAAAAAATAATAAGTTAAATAACAATACTAAAACATATATATATATTATTATGAAAAAATTACTATTTAAATAAATATTTTATTTTTGTATGGTAGGATGTTAACATAAACCCTAAGACATATGCTTCAACTTAATTATATAAATTGTTATGTTAAAAAATAGTAAGTTAAATAATAATAAAACATATATATATTGTTATGTTGAAAAAATGTATATATGTATAACCTCCCTTTCTTTCCCATTCAATTTTATCATCTTCTTCTTCTTCTTATGCAATTTATCCTAACTTTGATAGAAGAAACCATTAATAATGGAGATACAACAGCTCTAGAAGGTCCCTCTATGAGAGTAATGTCACAGGCAACTTTTGTTGTTGATGATTACTATATATATTTCATATATAGTTCCTTTATTTTAATTCATCTTCATCTCTTTATTTCTTCTATTTATGGTCAGAATCAATTGTGGTTCAAACATGAAAAATAAATGTCTGAGAATACATAAGTTGTTAAAAGACAGCCATTTCTTAGAGATGAGAGAGCAAGAACACACAAAGTGACCAGAAGAGGAATTCAGACAAAAGAAAATAGTGAAGAGAATGAGCTTCACCCTTTTTTTCATTTTATAAGGAGAATCAAACCGGTTTTATTCTCTACATTCTTCTGTAAGTAATGAGAACAACACAGTAAATGTATGTATATTTAACCATAACCACTGGTAAAACCAAAATAAAGAAGCAAGTAGCACTAGCTTAATATCGAATTAAAACCGAACTAATTCACCCCTTTCTAGTCAAATTCATTGCCCATTCAAGGGTCTTCAAATTCAGCTCTAGAAACATCAAATAAAGAGATAAAAACATTTTTTAAGTCTCTAGCTAGTTAGTTGTCCAATAATAACGAATAGTACTCAGTCGTCAAATAGAGGCACTTCCCTGTGAGCAATAGAAGATCCAAATTCATCATACTCTGCCTTTTTAATCAACATCTGTAATAAAAAAATGAAAAACCATCGTGACCTAACCATATAGTATATAACCTGTTAAAATAAATGATGTATCATGGGAATCCCCTTATACTTATAAAATGCCCTTATGTGAATCTTTAGTTAATCTTAAAAGAACAGAAGAAAAAAAATTAAGATTACCTTCCTGAAAGTGCTTAGAGATGCAAAGATAGATCCACCAATCCAGACACTGTACTTCCTCCAGGGATGTGCAAACACATTTATCTTCATGCGACTAGGTGCAAGGGCGGTTATCTCTTTGCTCATTCTGTCTGCAATACCAGGGAACATAGTTGAACCACCATTAAGCACAATGTGTCCATACAGTTCCCTCCTGATACCCACATCACACTTCATGATGGAGTTGTAAGTCATCTCGTGGATTCCGGCAGCAGCTTCCATTCCGATGATCATCGATGGCTGGAAAAGTATCTCAGGGCATCGGAACCTCTCAGCACCAATAGTGATCACTTGACCGTCAGGAAGATCGTAGGTTTTCTCAACTGATGAAGAACTGGTTCTTGAAGTCTCAATCTCCTGTTCGTAGTCCAGAGCTATGTAAGTCAGCTTTTCCTTCATATCCCTTACAATATTTCTCTCTGCAGTAGTAGTGGTAAATGAATAACCACGTTCTGTCAGCATTTTCATCAAGTGATCTGTCAGGTCTCGACCAGCCAAATCAAGACGAAATGTTGTGTGTGGAATGACTTGTCCATCGTATATGGGGACTGTGTGAGTCACGCCTTCACCCGAATCCAACATAATACCTACCCAGATGAAAAATACATGCATTGAAAGAGGTTCAAGAATGTAAACTATTCTTTTCATTTTTTCAAATAAAAAACGTTGCAAGGCACATAGAGAGATTGCATGAATTACTTTAAATGGCTTACCGGAGTAACGACCACTTGCATATAGAGAAAGTACGGCCTGATTGATAACGTACATAGAAGGGGCGTTAAATGTCTCAAACATAATTTGTGTCATCTTTTCACGATTAGCCTTGGGGTTAAGAGGTGATTCAGTAAGAAGAACGGGATGATCTTCTGGGGAAACACCAAGCAGATCGTAGAATGTGTGATGCCATATTTTCTCCATATCGTCCCAATTGTTCACAATACCATCCTCAATTGGGTATTTTAAATTTAAAACGCCTCTCAATGAATCAGTTTCATTACCGAAGTAGACATCTTTATGCCTCATTCCAACCATCACAAACATGTGACGAGGACGACCCACAACGTTAGGAAAGACAGCTAGTGGAGCATCATCTCCGGCAAATCCAGCCTACCAAAATTGAATTTGTCTGATTACAATTTAGTCATATATATCTTAAATACTTATGAAAACTCATGACTCAGATTTGAAATACCTTAATCATTTCAGTTCCATTGTCGCACACAATTGGCTGACCTCCTAACATCTTACTTACTGTCCACAGATTCAAATAAGAAGCGATAAGAGCCTGATGCATTCTTTGAATTACATCTTAACTAGTAAATCATTAATAACTTTAGTTACAAAAGGTTTTAAAAAATAGCATCACATCATATAATTATAGTCAAAAGAGATAATCATCCAATCCACTTATTTTGAAAAACAAATTAAGATGATGATAAATGATCGTGGGACTTTAGCTTGAAATGTTGAAAAGATCATATTGCATCTAGACTTAATGAGATCGTGCGAATCTTAACAATCAGATAACAAGCGAATATAAGAGGTTAAGAAATCTTACAGTGATAAAAAAAAAAAACCCTAGACCTGGTGACGAAAAGGAGAACGAAATAGTGAGAGAATGCGGGATGTTTGTTTGATTTGCAGTTAGGATAGAAAATTCAGGTTATTTCATGCTAATTCCTAGATAAGTTTGATTAGGAATAGAAAAATTATTGTATTATACATATGTATTGAAAAAAAAAATAAAAAAAAAATGCAAGATTATAGATATTCAAATTATTGATATGATAAATGTATAAAAAAATTAAAATTGAGAAATATTAAAATAATATTTATAAATTAAAATATATATAATATTTTTAAGAAAATAAATATATTTGATATTAATTAGTTTATAGAAATGTTATTTTTAAAATTTAAAATAAAATTAATCCTACTTTTTCTCTCCCAAATTAAGTTATTTTTCTCATTTACAAGACAACTCATTCTAGACAAATGTGATAAGGCTAAGGGATGCATGGATGGAGATAATTTGAAATTCTTGAATTTACATAGGAATCATCTCCAATTCTCCATACAAGGAGTCTCTTTTGTGATAAGAGGCAATACCCATAACTCAATATCACTAAGATTCCAAAAGGTTATAAATTAGATTTAAGAAGAGAAATTTTAAGGAGATTATGATTTACATGTAAACTTTTTCTTATTTTGTTTTTTTATACGTCATTTTTGTTCACTTACAATAGTGGGATTACATCTCGATCTATTTATAATTATACTCATAATTTCTAGAACTCTCTTTAGAGTTCCATATTCATCTATAATTTTTAGAACTTTCTAAAACTCTATGAAATCTTATAGTATTCTACTTAAGATTATACTAATTCAAAACATCAAAATTTAAATTAAGTTTATATTTCAATATAGACAACAACTTGATATCTTCTTTTTATCAATGTGGTGTTGGGTTTTAGGCTTTTTTATTAGAGTTTATATAATGTAATGATTTTTAAATCTTTAATAAGCTTATGAGTAATAGTTTAATTTTTTTTATAATTTTGATATAGTCCTGTAAATAAAGACATTTTCACCTAAAATTTTGGAAAATACTAGCCAATCTGCCCTTTTATGTTTCAACATAAACGGGCTCAGACTATTTAATATCTACTTAATCTATTTGGGCTTTATCCAGAAACTATTTGGAGAATACTGGCCAGTCTGGCCTTTTATATTTTTAAATTATTATATATTCTTGGAATACAATATTTATACATTAAAATAAAAAGAAATTGACATGATTACGAATTTGATCCACTAGAGAGAGTAAAAATTAACCCGAAAATAATATTCAAGGATCATAAAATGGTTTTCTTATAATTTCCATGATGTCATAAAATGGGTTGTATAAAGAAAATAACAATTTACTACACTGAAAAAAGGAAATTTGAGGATGAATGGATGATAGTGCCTTAATAAATAGTGTAATGAAAGGAAATAATTGAATAGTAAACAATACAACTTAATTTTAGAGTCACCTATATCTTGAAAACCCAAAATATAAAACATTTAAATGTTACTATGCTTCAAGGTAAATACATAATCTTACAAATAATTTTGTAAATAATTTTTAAATAGTGGAGGCATCATATTTGGTTGGACTTGCAAAGTGTATAATTCCTCTTTGTATGATTTGAATATGAATCATATGAAGAGGATGCTTATAATTGATTTGGTAGACCTAATTAATAATTGCTTCCTTAATTGGTCAACTTGTTTTCAAACCTTAAACAAATATATAGACGCACCATCTCATTAATTGGTTCAATATTTTTTTTTACCAACTGATCTAGAGACTGTTATTCTATTTCAATATATTTGATTCTATACAAATTAATAATATTTTAAATACAATGATAATAATAATTAAACTATCGTCTCAATACAAAATAATCATTTAAAAAATCTAACACAACTTAATTCAAGTGTGGTAAGAGTGGTTCTTAAGATATCAAATGTCATAAATTCGATTTTCATATACAATAGACTTACAATTTTATTTTTGTTTGATAGACTTAGGTTATGTTACTAATTAACCATTTCTTTTTTTTGTTAAAAAAAATAATTTCAATATATTCTATTACAATTTTATTTAAAGTATATACAAGTATATTGTTTTTATACCTTACTGTTTTTTTTAAATATTTTTAATTTTCAAACTTCTCACGTTTTATTTTAGTCATTGATCTTATATATTATAAGATTGTTTTAAAAAAACAATGTAGTTGATTTTTATCATTTTTAATATATATAAATATTCTAAAAAAATAATAAAAAAAATTTTAAAAATTAAATTTTAAAAATTAAAAATAGATAAGCAGACTGTTGTTTAGCCAATTAGACTAGGTTTGATAAAAAAAAAAACTGATTTAATAATAAAAAAAAGGGAGTTGTTAATTTTGTTTATAATGAATTAATAAAATATCTATTTAATTAAATAAATTAATTTTATTATTTTAGTTAATAAATTAAATGATTGATAAATAAATTTTCTGTAATATAATAGAAATATATTATTTTTAATTTAAAAATATCTACAACTCTAATTAAAAAAATAATATATATATATATATATATGGATAACTTATCATTATCTCAAATCCACATGTTCTTAATTACCCGATTGATTGAAGTGTGAATTTATATATTTGATTAAATTATAAGTAGGTTACAAAGTTAAAATTGAATAATCACTACATAATATATAAATAATTTAAAAATTATTAATATTGAAATTAAGAAAAAAAAAATTAAATGAAAACATTATTTACTTATACAATAAAAATATGTTTTGGATGTCAAAAAGTCTAACAATTTTATACAAATATATTTTAGATGTCGAAAAATCTAACAATTTTGTTGTTACTGGAATTGACAAAGAAAAATATAAAGTAACTGAAGAAAAAACAAAATAAAAATTGAAAATGGATAGGGATCGTTAAAGAGAAAATAAATATTTTATTAGTTGATGATGAAGATGTAGATAAAGAATAATAAAATAGAAAATATATTTTTGGTATTGATTAAAGTGGAAGAATTAATAAGATAAAATGATTGGGAGAAAGAATTTAAGAAATAAATTATGATGTAAATTGTTTATAAAAAAAAAAAAAAAAAAAGAAGTAATATATCGGGTTTAGGTTTCGCATAGAGTACTTCCCTCTATTGTCCATCCTCAATTTCGACCAAATTTAAAATTTAAAATATTTGTATCCGGACATCGAATACCCACTATTATGCAATATACACGTATCAATATCCCTCCTATGTTATGATGGTAGGCGGACTAGATTTAGATATTTAAGGTTGCTTATAATCCTAATTGTTATTCATATAAGGGTCCCAATTGTGTTTGTTGGAATGCATTAATGAATTTCCACCCATGTTCATTGCCACAATCATTAACGCATAACAATTATTAATTATAAACATTAATTAGACATTAATCAATTAAATAACCATCAATCAATAAAGCTCAATATCTTATGCCTAATCCTTATTACTCAAAGAGCATGATGAAGGTGAGGATGATGTTTTTGTTTTTCATTTTTATCCTAATTTGTTATAATTTGTGTTGAATTGTCTTAATAAGATTTTAAGATATTCTCAATGAGCATGCACTAATTAATGAAATTGTTTGATTTTTTTTTTTTAAAAAGTGAAAATTATGAGAAGTGGGAAACCATGACTTTTTTTTTTCTCTACTCCCATTAACATTAAGCTTTCTATCTTCTACTCTCCAACCAATCAACCACAACATTAAGAACCTCTTAACTAATGTCGACTCTTACTAAATGTTTCTCTATTTCAATTAGTTTTTTTTTTTTTTATCACTTATGATTCTTTTCAAAATAACCCAGATAAAAAAAAACGCATGTGTTTAGTTAATTAATATATATATATATATATATATATATATATATATATATATATATATATATATATATATATATATATATATATATATATATATATATATATATATATATATATATATATATATATATATATATATATATATATATATAATGTAAGTCACACTATCTAGCTATATCGGTTGGGGGAGGTCCCAAGTGAAACAATGAAAATAAATGGAGAATTGAATGATGAGAAAATGCAAACATTTGTGCATTCATGCATGTGATATTCACATGTGATGACAGCTACAATACTTTGAAATTAAATCTAAACATAGTAATAATTAATAGATCATTATTGGGATGTATTTATATATACATATAGTGCTAATTGTTGATAAATTAATCCCAACATACACATACAAACAATTGCATTCTCTTTGAATTCTCATTGTCATTGTTCGTCGTCGTCTAGAACGAGCTTGTCATTGAGTTTATGTCTTCCTCAAGTTGAAAAACTTAAATTAAAATGTTTTATTTTTTGATGTTTAATATTTTCTATAATAATATTATTGGTTTAGGAGGGAGTGAAATAACTAAGAGATATACGTTTATTTTGACATTTGAAGAGACAAACATTTGAAGAGTAAGTATTTTCATATAAAGACTTGTGAATCTATTTAATATAAAGAAAAATATAGTGAATTAGTTAAAGAGAACAAAACATTACCAACTAATATAGTTTTTTTTTCTCTCTAGTTACCAACCCTTTTTCAGTCCAGTTTTATTATATACAAATGATAGATCTCTCAATTTTTATAGAAAAGAAATTATATATATATATACATATATTTATATTGTATATATAGCTTTTTGTTTAAGTAATGATTTTTAAAAAAAATTACATTTTTTGAAAGGAATTTATTATCTTACTAGAATACTCATATCCAAGATGCTTTTTTAAAAGCCCTGAAAGTTTATTCCTTCTACCACCATAACCTTTATTATTTTTATTCATTTTTATACCTTTAAATTTTCTCTATATTTTTGTATACCATTACTAGTGTATTATTTAAAATTATGTTGTTTGTCTTACTGAATCATATATTTTGAAAAGAAAAAAATTTATTATAGGTGAGAACTAAAATAGAAATAAAAGTTTTTTTTTTTTGCTAAATTAAGAAAACTATTATTATATGTGGGGAATTAAAATATATAAATATGTGTGAATGCCTTTTTTTTAATTCAGTATGCCATAGCTATAGGTTTTCATGAATATTTCCTATTTTCTAAAAGTAGATCCAATAAAAAAAAATGGTTTTTATTTTTTAACATCAACTTAAAAACTTCTTAAATTTTTAGCCAAAAAAATTAATTCATTATAATTAAAATAATAATAATAATAATACATATCACTCTTTTTCACATTTACAACTCACAATTAACAAAACATTACATGTTTATGAAGAATTTAAATGTTCAAAGTCTAAAACCACATTAAAAAAGGTAAAAATGAAATTATTAACACTGGCCCACTTTAAAATCATTCAAACATCACTTGAGAATTAAAAACAAAATACAAGTTGATGTGTAGTATTTTATGTTTTTCATCAAATATTTTTTTTTATAAAGACACCTATTTTTTAACAATATTAATTTATCAATTCAATTATGAAAATAATCTTGTTTATTTTTATAAAATGTAATACAAAACATTAATAATTAAAAAAATCTATTTTTTCAACAAACAACATTTAATAAAAGAAAAACCTTAAAAAGTTCCAAATAATATAAGACCAAACAATCAAGTCTACAACCTAACAAGTACAATTGCAGATAATATACTAATTAGCAGATAACCTTATAGGTGATATATAACATAGTTTTTTTTTTCCAAAATTAAAATAAAATACACCCCCACCAAACCCCATGTATTGAAAATGCATTATAATATACTAATTAATATGCATATACTCATAGTGCTATACATGTTTATATGTGTGTGAGAGAGCTTAATTAATATTATATAATATTAATTAAGAATTTAAAACCTTCCAAGATTATGAAAAGGAGCAGATTTAATGGTAAAAGATGATGGTGGTGGTGGGGTAGACAAATTAGTTGAATCAAATGTCTCCCATTTTGTTGTGACAAGAGCTTTCCTAATTTGCTGTCCTCTCCCATAATAATTATAATTTGAATGATTATTTTCTCCTTGTTCTTGATAATCTGGTTTTCCTCTATTCAATTGTTCTTTTTGAGGTTGTACAATCCTCCATGATGCATTCTTCATCTTCATTGCATCAAGAATTTCTATGTTCTTCTGCACTCTTTTCACCTTCAAATAAGAACCCAACATGTTATATGATATTGAATTTGAACATGAAAAATTGAAAATTTTGAATTTTTTTTGGTTAAAATTACCTGCATTCTTCTTTGAAGTTTGACATCTCCATCAGCAGAAATGGAATCCAACTTAATCAATTGTGTCATCAACAACTCAATCAGATTCAACAATACTTTCTCCACCACTCTTTTCCCACATTCAATCTCATTCACTAAACATGCCACCTATAACCAATCATTCATTCTTTCATTAAACTTGAACTAAAACTAAAACTAAAACTAAAACTAAAACTAAAACTAAAACTAAAACTAAAACTAAAACTAAAACTAAAACTAAACAGGACCCAGATCATTATTTACCTGTTTGGCTAGCTTGTCGATCTCTGAACTGATCTCTGTTATGTCCTTGAAAGCTTTCTCCATTTGGGCGGTTTTTCGCGATTGGATAAATCGCCTTTCGCGACTAATCTCGTCTTCAACTAACACAATCTTTGATCCATTCTTCACTCCAGCCTCATCAAGAAATCCTCTCGAATCTCTCTCTTTTTCTTTGTAAAACAGTTTCTGGTCCTCAGCCTGTACTCTTACTATCCCTACCACCATTTTCTTCAATTCCCCTGTTTTTTTAACCAAACAACATAAATGAAACTAAAATAACACTTGGGTATTGAAGAAAATGGGGAAATTTCTTACCGAAGCTTGCATGGGGGCTGATGTTGATTCCATGAGAGGAAGAACCGTATTTAACGGAGACTTTTATGGTGGGAATCAGGACAGGACTCTGGTCGGATGTCCTTTTCTGAACCAACATTCCTCCCGGTCGGACTTCCCAACAGGCGGCGGTGTGATTTCCTCTGGACATGGCGTCAAACAAAAGAAGAGTAATTCAACCGGCGGAATGAAAAAACAGAGCAATCTTGAAATTGGAGGAAACCCAAATTCAGAAGAATTAAAGAATACCAACTGCCCCAGCAAAGTCAATATGTTTCTCTCTCCAAATTGGAAGCAAAGAATTTTTCTTAGTTCTCTCTTTTCAACAAAATAATATTGTATATATAATGAAAAGTGAGGAGGAAGAAAATGAAAGGACAGCTAAGTGAGAGAAATGGTCACACCATCATAATATGTTAATTTTCATTAAAGAAATATTTATTCATAAATTAAAAAAAAAAAAAACTTAGTCATTATTCAATTGTATTATTTAAATAATTCATCATTTATAAATATTTTCAACAATAACTTAATTTTTTATAATCCTATATCAAACAAGTTATTTTGTTTACGTGAATATTAACCATTTGTTGTATAAATTTACTTTTTAATAAATTATGTTGGAAGATTGAAAAGACAACGACAAAGTCTTAAATTCTGTGACAACTTTTATTTTCCCTAAGATATTAATTAATTAATGTCACATGAAGATGTAAGCATTAATTTACTCCTAATTGTGTATTAGCATCCTATCTTTGACTCTCTCTACACTAATAGGATTTTTTTAGTATGTTTAATTGATCAATTCATTGGCTTGTATTATACTCATCTTAGATAGATTAATTTCAAGACTCTTTTTAAAGAAGGGGATCCTCGGCTGCTGATTCATCTGTTTCCTATGTTCCTCCCTCACAATTTTGTTTATTTATAAAAAATAAAAAAATGATTTACTAATTTGTCCCTCCTATGTGAGGGGAACAGACAGAACATATATATTTGGTAGCAGAAGAACTCGTGTTCTTTTTAAGGTCTTGAGCTCATTCTCAACTAAATTATATTAATTTTGAGGGTTTTTTCTTATCAAACACAAACATGCTATTACTCAGAAAAAAATAAAAATAAAACTAATTAAGTATTCGTACGTGAACAGCTAGGCTATCCTTGATGATGCGGGTATATATCTGAAAAAAAATAGGTTAAAAAAATATTTGATGTTGAAGCTATATTCTAACAGCAACAAAATTGAAACTCTTAAATAAAATTTTGATGATTTTTCAAAATAATAATAAATATCACTTTCTAATTAAGCTGAAATTTTGGAAAATAAGAACATGCATAATCATATATATATATATTCCATATTCAACAAATTTCCAAATCAAAGAATAAACGAAATAAAAAAAACAAGGAGGGTACATGAATACAAAACAATTCAAGATAACCATCAATGTAAAGCCAGTAACTAACTAACTACTTAAGAAGAAAATCATCAATATTGGTTTAATTGACTTCACACATGAAATTAATGTGCAATATAAGTCAATTTCTTAAAATAAAATAAAATAAGAATAAGAATAAGGTCTTGTTTGGTTGGAGTTATTGAAATAATTTAAAGGTAGAGTTAAATGATGTTTGATATTTTTGAGTTATTAACTCTAAGTCGACCAGGTACAAGACTGGTTCGAATTAAGTTATTTATGTTTAAAAAGTAACTATTCATGATAATTTTTAGGAAGTAAGATTTTTTTTTTATAAAATGACTTACAAGATATCAATATATATTTTTTTAGAAAAAAATTCTACAATATGATATAATTGATAGTCGTTTAAGAATAACGATAAAAACGACAACGTTTCACTCATTAATATATAATGATAAAATAAATTTTATATTTTTTTTAGTATAATGTATTTTAATATTTTAATTAATAAATTAAATAATTAATAAAATAAATAATAATAAAATAAAATTTAATTAAATATCTCATACAACATATCAACCTGTTAATAAAAAAAATTCTAATATATGTAAAAATTTGAGATATTGTTAAATAACTTAAACCACTCCAATATCATTTTATTTTCCTTTATATATATATATATATATATATATATATATATATATATATATATATATATATATATATATATATATATATATATATATATATATACCTTTTAAAAAAAAATTATTACTTCATTAAAATCATTACCTATCATTATTTTTTTTTCTCTCTAATTTTTTCAAATAATCTTAATTCGAATAAGTCCTGACTGACATGGATTCAAATCCGTCACGTTTCAAAGTATGGTTAGTACTTGATCAGTCACATGTCTAGTTGTTGGGTTTGAAATGATTTTGAGTTTATAATTTCGGGTATGTTTGTATTGCCAATTTAATTGAGTATGATTTTGTGAAAAAGAATAGTGATGCGTTTTTGACCTTTAGACACTACTAGCTAGTGTTCATCATGATCATTTCACGAGAACCCCAATGTGAGCTGTTAGTTGAAAAAGAACAATAACAAGATAAACCCCCCGGAGAGGGAATTCAAAAAATATCCATCCTGTTCTCAATAAACCATCGACATGGCCTGGTCCTATGCACATATTTAAAATATGATAATTTGACCCAATTATTTATACATTAAACATACATACAGGTGTAGTCAATTGTTTGATTAAGCTGTCTATATTACTTGAGACCAATAAGTTGTCGAGAGACTTTAAAAGTTATATAAATATATGTTAGAGAAATTTCATTAAAATGAAAATATATATTTATACAATAATAGGACATGTTGCCTAACATCAACAGCAAATTAAAGAAGAAAACAACAATTTTGAATAACCTTTCGGCAATGGGTGTGTCCTCTATGATGCATTATTCATACATACATTATTATGCAAATACAAATTTATTATAAATATTTATGAGAAATGAAAATATAAGCTAGTGGCGTTACTCATGATCATGTACAGAATGAAAAGGTGGGGTTAAGGACAGTTCATGAATGGACCGGAGAGCTATGAAGGTAGTATGTATGGTCGGTCCATTGTCATATGTCTTCTACCAAAATTAATTATTCCAGCAACAAGTGCCCTTAAAAGTCATCAATTAGTCACCTACAAACATATCTACATCAAAGGCCCTACCCATTCTAACCCTTTGCATTTTTAAATGCTCAACTTTTTATTTTTTGAAAAATAAAGAATAACTAGCGTGACACCCAACCGTCATGATCCCGCTTATAAAAAGAGTGCAACATGAGAATTTCCCGGGATCATCCATTGTAGTACTACTCTAAAGTTCAAAACAACAAATTAAGTAATTACTTATATATTGGAAATTGCTAAATGTATATATAGACCAAACATTAAGACACCGCCATATTGGAAAACTAATGTTTCATTTGTTTATGTAAGCATGGAAATTCATCATGTGACCTCCCATTTCAATTTAAATGCCTTCAATAATATTCATAGACCTTCTTATGTAAGGTGGGTAGAAAGTTTTAGAAATCCATTTTTTAAATTTTGTTTTCTCTCAATTGACCTTAACAATGAACCCCAAGAAAAATTTCTAATCTAATACAATATCTTAACTATCATTTGAAAACAAATATGAATATATTTAATTAGTGTTTGGAACTTTGCAAATTTGAACAGGCTACCCTAGAAAACAGAGGAAAACAGGGCACTCATCACTTTGGCCATTTTTTAATGTCTTTGATATGACATGCCATGCCAAAGTGGTTTCCATTATCCAAAACCTAACTAATCAAACTAAGGTATGTCATCAAGTTCAGATATAAGCTTAAAGAGAATCAAAACAAAATGCAAATCTGAATTTTGATTTTTTTTTAGTTTTCAAAGTAGTTTTGATTGTAAAGAACTCACTATCTTAAAACTATTTTTTTTATTAAATTAGGTTTTTAAACATTTGAGGTTGGAGAACAAGATAAAAAAAAAACATTAGATATAAAATCTGGACAGGAACAGTTTCAGAAATTCTAGAACTGCACTTGTTTAAGATTTTTTTAGAGATTTGAGCATTTAGATCTATTCAAATCAGAATTCCATTTCTCAACCATTTCAAAGATATGATCAATTCTCTACATTGGACAGACGAAATTTCAAATCAAAATCTGTCACACTTTAATGAATATTGTGCAATCAACAACATTCAACTCTTAAAATACTCATTGAAATCTAATTTGACAAATATTCAAATAATTTCTCCAATTGAATCACAAGTTATTATCACATCTTCATCAAGTTTTTGGCAAATAATTTTTCTAAAGTTTGGTTTGAACACTTAAAACCATTTCAACTCAATTTCAAATCATCAAGTTAATTAGATTTAAATCTTCAAAAACCATTTAAAATTGTCAAACCTCAGATTCAAATCAAATTTCATTTGTTCATAGAAATCACAAAATCTAGCTCCAACTTCACATTAAACTTGAAAACAGTTTTCAGAAAAGTTGAAAACAAACTTTCAAAATTTTGATTCAAATCTACAACCAAACACATATGCATAATTCAGCCATTACACATGATATTTATCATCATCAAACATTCAATCAAAATATTTAAAAAATGAGAAAAAAATTTGACAGCTGTGGGATTTGAACCCACGCCCTTTCGGACCAGAGCCTAAATCTGGCGCCTTAGACCGCTCGGCCAAACTGTCTTATATTTTTTATTAATTATATATTAATATATAACCCATACTTTGCGCAAATATAAAATAATTTTATATACCATAAAGTTGCGTGTGTTAATATATATAATTGTAAAAATAATAATTATAACTAAAATATTTATATTAAAGAAAATTATTTTCAACACTATTATTAGTGTCTACATAATTATCCTTTTTTTAAAACGAAATTTAAAATTTTAATATTAATTAAAATAAAATTTATAAAAATAAATCATTATGAGTCAATTGTCACCTCAAATTATTGATTTATATTTCATAACACGAAACTAATATAAAAATAATATTTTTAATTAATTAAAAAAATAAATATAACATATTTAAAATGATAATAATATTTATATGATGAATATAGTTCAAAATTTTATCTTATTTTTAAAATTTAATTATTTCAAGTTTGATGAGAAAGTCAATTCGCAAAATAAAAATTTTAACTCGATTATTTTAACAAAAACGGATAATGTCTATTGGTGCGAGAAACCATAATATCAAATTCATATATTATTATTATTATACTTGTCTTCTAGATAAGGATTTTTTATATACTTTTGTGCATATTTTGGAAAAGCAAACAACTAAAGATAGAGCAGTGTCACAAGCTACACATAATATCTGTGATTTTGTTGAAATGAATGGTGGTATTGATCATCAAGTCTTAAGGAAAGAAATCACCTAGTTCATAACTTCTTAAACTCAAAAAGTTATAGTTCTGCTTTTTCATTTTTTTTTATCGATTTGGATTCTTTTCCTACCTGTATTGAATAGAATAGTACATGCTGAGTCAAATTTTCTTCATGAAAACCTACTTTATTATGGAAACCAAATTTTACAATAGTATGTAATAGTATGTAAGTAGAATAAAGAAAGATAAAAACCATCTTATTCTTTTTTTCATTAACATTACACTACATGCATATAACCGATCCTACTTCCACCGCAAGAGCATGAATTTAAGATACCTTAACATTGCTCCGCAATATGAGCATATTTCAATGACTAACTAGATCTTGTTAGTGAGATCGAGTTGGTATTCATTAATTATTTTATTAATTTGGCATACATAATGGATCATCTTCATCATAAATGCCTATGACTTTAAAAAATAATATATATGATTTGTACCTCATCAATCTCCTCATTAAATAAGTAAATAAAGTTATATTTTATTTATTTAGTTTTTAGAATTTTACATTTTATAAAAGTGGGTAATCATAAAAACCAAAAAAAAAAACTGCAAATTAATTATATTAAATCATAAGTCAAAATTAAAAAGACAAAAAGAAATACATTGTTCATAATATAATATTTTCTCAAGAAATTAATCTTGGTAACATAATTCACAAAGACAAACACATTCCTCCACATTCTCCTCCACATTCTCTTTCACATTCTCTTCCACATTCTCCTCCACAAGAACATCAACTTCCTCAACATTCCTCACATTGGATTTCCCATCAACCACACCAGCCTCCTCAATATTCTCAACATTGTCTTTCTCCATTAGCCCATCCTACAAAAAACACAAAAGTCTTTAATCAGACCAAATGCAAGAAATAAACAAATATGCAAGAAATAGGCAAACTGTGAGAAATAGGCCAAATGCAAGAAATATGCCAAATACAAAAAATAGGCCAAATGCAAAAAATGCATACCTCAATATTATGATCAGTCAACAAATCACAATATGCATCTTTCTTCTCCTCTACAGGCCCAACATCGTCTTTCTCCCCATCCTACAAAAAAAAACAAAAGTCTTTAATTAGACCAAATACAAGAAATAAGGCAAATGCAAGAAATGCATACCTCAATATTATGATCAGTCAACAAATCACAATCTCCATCTTTCTTCTCCTCTACAGGCCCAACATCGTCTTTCTCCCCATTCTACAATAAAAACAAAAGTCTTTAATTAGACTAAATGCAAGAAATATGCCAAATGCAAGAAATAGGCAAACTGCGAGAAATAAGTCAAATGCAAGAAATAGGCCAAATGCAAGAAATGCACCAAATGCAAGAAATGCATACCTCAATATTATTATCAGTCAACAAATCACGATCTTCATCTGTCTTCTCCTCCACAGGCCCAACATTGTCTTTCTCCCCATCCTACAAATAAACCAAAAGTCTTTAATTAGACCATACAATAGAAATGCACCAAATGCAAGAAATACATACATCAAATTTATCATCATTCCAATGCTCAATATACACATTCACCTTATCCAAATCTTGCTCATTCACCTCAAAATCTTCCTCATTCTTTTTCTCTGTTAAATCTTCTCATTCTCTGTTCCTCCCTTAGTGTGGCTGATAATATGTCAAACTCTTGTTGTAGTTGGTTTAACATCTTTTTAATGAGAATTATTTCAGTTCTCATTTCAGTTTTGAATTCATTTAGCTCCTTCGTAAGTTCATCCAATCTACATCTATCCTGGGGAGTTGTTGCTGTTGGAGTTGTGGGAGAGGATTCTTCGTCTTTTCTACTCGTGGCGCTCTCGACAGAATAAGAGCTGCTGGTGCTGGGGGTAGGGTTGCGGGTTCTTCTTCTCGTAGAAGGTTTGGCTTTGGTAGGAGTAATTTGTCTTTTCTTCCTCGTGACAGGTTTATGAGGAACTATATCGTCAATATCTCCAAATTTCCTCTTTCTGCAATCAAGATCAAAAAAGACATCATAAACATTACCTCCCATATCTTCAAAGTCATCCCCAGCATATAAGATTTTCTCTTCTTCAGACAATTCCATTTTCTTAACAATCTTGCCTTGTAGGGCAGTGTGAAGATCAGAGGCGGTGCTCTTCCTCTTGGATTTGTACTGTATTATCCTTGGGCAGATAGGCTCTTGCGTTTGAAGCGTCATTTTAATTGCAAGATTGGGGACAAACGTTTGGATTATCTCATAGGTCCACACTTGTAAGGCTAGTGCGAACCCATATACGGTATAAGAAACATCGACATCTTTGTCTTTGTTCTTCTTCCCCAAGGCATCTTTCTTCTGCAGATATAGCAACCTGTATCGATTAAGGTCCTTGGTCAAACCCTTTATGGTTGCTCTAAAGGACACCTTTCCCCATGGAAAACTGAGAAAGGTGTCGATGTCATCGACCATGCTGAGGAGTTTGATATTTATTATTTTCTTCGGGTCAAGGGCAAAGAGATAATGGGAAACTAGGTATACCAACCCCAATTTCCATGCATCTTCCTTATCAGAGCAGGACACAAATTTTGAATGAAGGTCTTCTGTTCTAATAAGTGGATTACTTTTAAAATATTTAACAACCAAAGTTGGAGATTCTTCAACTTGATTGAAAATCGTTTCCTCCGCAGGGAATCTCCCAAAATTGAGACCTGTGACCAATGCAAACTCCTTCATCCCGAAGCACAACTCTTCTCCATTCATAAGGAACTTCATCTCCATAGAATTTGAGCTGGACTTCCTGAGGAGCATTTGGTGTATAACCGTTCCTGAGAACCGCAGTAACGGGTGCCCTTTGAATAAGAATCTGAATTGAGTTTGCTCTACCCTTTCAGTTAAATTCATTGACGCAAACTTGGCGGCAATATTTCCCATATTGGTTTTCCATGATACCCTCCCAGCAAACTCAGGAATTATGGTGGACTCCATCTACAAAACATGGAACAACATGGGAGTAAGCAAATACTGAAGGCTACTACACATCAAGAAAATTATAATTACCTAAACTATTGACAAACTATTTCAAATAAGGTATAAGTTTCCCAGTTTCATACTGCACATCATACTACAACCAAAATCATGTTAAAACTAGTTGTCTTATTAGTTTTTAATAATCCAAAATCACTAATAGAATTAACCATTGAAAAATACTTGCAAATTGACAGTTCTAAAAACATTAAGCATATGATGTGCCATTTCTTAATATAACAACTCAAGCAACATCAAAGAATACACGAAAATGCCATTTCTTCACAAGAACATAACAAACAAGAAATTATTAAACGAGAAATGCATACATACAGAATAAGAACACTGATATAATACTCGTCATATACCCTAAAAGCATTTACACACATAAACGAAACCATAACCAAACCCTAAACCTAAATACATCAATATCCATCAATATAAACGGTATAATATACATCAAAACCTAAACATAAACCTAAACCTTAAGCCCTAAACTCACCTGAATATATCGAAGAGACGGTGGAAAGTCGATGACGTCGAAGAGACGGTGGAAAGTCGATGATGTCGAAAAGACGGTGGGAAGTCGATGATGTTGGACGAGGAACGATGATGTTGAACGAGGTTGATCGATGATGTTGAACGAAGTCGGAATGGAAAGTCTGCAGTTGTAAAGTAGGCAGTTTTGGAAGTCGGGGTGAGAGGGAGAATTGGGGGGGGTTTGTTTTAAATTAGGGCCAAAAAGTTATATATACGACGAATGACGAAAATCGTCATTCACGCGTTTCATCTAAAACGCTTGAGTTGATTAACGCTTTTAAAATGAAAAACGTGAATGACACTTCTCGTAAATTAAAAAACGAGAAGTGTCATTCACGCGTTTTCATCTAAAACGCGTTAATCAACTCACGCATTTTAAATGAAACGCGTGAATTGCGATTCTCGTCAATGAGCGTAAAATTTGGCGCCCGAGGGGTATTTCTAAAATTTCGCAGGACAAAAGGGCCCTTTTTGCCAACATTAGCCGGCGCGGTCCATTTTTGGATTTTAGCCTGTTATGGGAGCCATTTCATCAAATTTCCCGACTCCAGATTAGAAGGTTACCGTTCTAATTTTTTTTTAAAAAAAATTTTTTTGCACAAATTTAAATAAAAAAATATGATTTTATTTAGGGTTTAATTTATCCGGTTGAAGGAGGAGCACTATTACCGGCACCAGTCGGTCACCATCAACACTGAACTTGGGCAGTACACTTCCCGCGAAAGAGACTCCATCATATTCTTTGTACAGTACATGCTCTCTCTCAGTCTGAGACACATTATGGACGGACACCTTTCTCGCCAATGGCGGTTCCATGCCGATTCTAGGGTTCGCATCTTCCTCTCTACTCTCCCATATTCATTTTCATACTTGTTCAATCCTCATTATCATTCTCAGCCATTGTCTTTTCGTCTTTCCTTATGCCGCATTTCTCTTTTTCTGACTGTAAAACGCATCATAAACTTGTTTCAAATATGAACTGTTAACTATTTCTCTAACTAGCCGAAGAAACTAATAGCAAGGTACTATCTGATAAACTGTGTAGCCGTAGTGGATGGAGAATGATCAATGTCGTTAAGATTCCCTTGTTTTTTAGTTCGTATCGTATGGTAGTGTCATGTATTGTCTCGTTGCTTCATTTCGATAATGTCATTATTAAGTATGGTCTGATAGTTATTGCGATACACTTTTTGTCATTAAGGCTGAAGATAATGATACTATTTTAGTGAACTATTTTATTCTTAATTGAAAACCTACAGGTTTCAAGATAATGTCATCAATTTAAGAAACTGATTAACTATTGGAGTTCTTAAGCTCTAATATGAAGATCCAAAAAGATAAAGATAGTCTCTGTGAGAATACTGTAGCTTCTGATCTAGACATGGCATCGGCTATCGGGAACATTGATGCAGATTCGTTGTCAAGTGTAGGAACGAGATTTATTGAAGATAGTGATGCGCCGAAATCAAGTGATTTACAATTGCTCGGAAATTCTTTTACCATGATGAACTCCTTTGCTAATTTACTCTGTTCACCCATGCCATCCCTCTCACGTGATTTGAGTGCCACGGCTATTGTTGGTTATCCTAGATCAGAACTAACTTCTGATGATCAGGGGCATCAAAGTTACACAAGAAGGAAACAACAAGATCAAGTGTTTCCTGCAGCCTTCAACCGCGAATATGATTGTCCACCTCAGATGCTCAAGAAGCCTAGGTTGGCCAACAAACACGGAGACCCTCTCAGCGAGCATAATATATACCAATTACTAAAGAAAGGGGATCCTGTGCAGTGGGATAGTCATCAATTTCATGAATTAGTAATGCAGCATAAGCTGCAATATCAGCAACAACACAATTTAAGGTCAACTCAACAGCTGCCTATAGTTGCCGCTCAACAACAGCAGCACCAAAACCAAAGGCAACATTTATGTCAAGAGCTAGAGCCCCAATTTTCCTGTCACCAACGGGTGATGCAGTATCAATATCATATACGACTCCGACCTCATGTGAGCTAATTGAATCTGTATTTGACCCAATACCAAATGATTTGAGTATGCCAAACACATTGGCTGATTAGCATAACCTTTTATTATTAATAATAGAGAACTAAAGTTTTACTTTCTTTATGTTTGCAGGAACATAACATTGCCTATTGGAGGGATTTTGTTTCACAGTACTATTTTCCTGGTGCTAGAAAAAGGTGGTGTCTGTCTTCATATGAAAAGTTAGGAGAACATTCCCTAAGCATTTTCTCGAGGGCAGCAAGGGTCAGTTTATATCACGATGATGATTCTAACACATCAAGTCTATTTACTTGTTTTCATTCACTTTGTATTTGCATCCTTCATCTCTAATCTTTTTGGCCAATTTTGTGATTGCAGCCAGCACGACACTGTGATATATGTGGTTCTAATTCGGGAAAGGGCTTTGGTAAGGAAGCCATAACTAAACATATTTTTGAATGAACTTGTAACTTGGAGTTTATTAGGAATGCCAAAATCAGTATAAAAACAGATAGATTTAGTTTAGAAATTTTGGATCAGAGAAAATTGCCCTGATCTATTATTGGTGTATTTATATGTATAGATTGAGTATCATTATGTAATTGTACGCAAGATTCTATATCTAACTACCCACTAACTATTAGTTAGGTAACTTCTATAAAGCATGGGTATGGGCTGTCTGTCAGTATCACTAATAGAGTTAACCGCATTATCTATCTGGCCATACACCCTCTTTCTGAAACATGAGTTTTCTAACTTTAAATTGTAGTGGAAGAAGGTTAGCCAATTATTAATACACTCTAGTTTCTAGCTATATTCATGTATAGAAGATCTTTTAGTTTAGAGCAACATAAGAATTTATGTTTGCTCTTTCTTGCTTTGTATTGCATGTGTTTTCCATTCTTCAGTAAGTTAGTTAATTAACAAAAGATAAATATTAGTTCGTGACTTCAAATCTAACGTAGTAATGGTATGTTAACTCCAACATCTATTAGTACTTTAATTGGCAGTGTTGTTTATGAAACATTTTGATCGATTCATTCCCTTTATATTCTGGATTTACAAACCATGCTTTAGTAGTGGCATTTGAACTTTTATGCCCCTTGAAGTGCTTCATTGGTCTAGTTTTTATTGGGTATTTAATGTAACATGCATGAATTAACATATGTTTGTGTAATGTTGGCAGAGGCAAATTTTGAAGTACTTCCCAGGCTCTTGAAAACAAAATTTGAGAGTGGGGTCATTGATGAGCTTCTCTATCTAAATTCTCCACGTGAGTTTAAACTTCCTTCTGGATTAATGGTGTTGACTTATGGAAGAGCCGTTCAAGAGAGTGTCTATGAGCAATTTCGCGTAGTACGCGAGGGTCAACTTCGGATAGTTTTTAGGCCTGACTTCAAGGTGAGTTATTCCTTGTGAAGCTGCACGTGCTTAATTTCTGATTATGTTGAATATTTATGAAACTTGATTTTACAATGCAAAAGACGTACTGATATATGACCTACAATTCAGATATTGTCTTGGGAATTGTGTTTACGGAAGCATGAAGAGTTTGTGGCTCGTAGTTCAATTGCTCCTAAGGTACAACTCCTACTTCATTTACTTAAACTATTTTGTCGCCTTAAGTTCTAATTTGGCACTACACTAGTGTGGTGACTTTCATCCTGAGAAGTTTATTTTACCCTTTGACTGTCAATTACTTCTCTTACATGCTAAAAGATGTTGTCAACTTGCAACACACACAAAAAAAGACACTTTACAAACAGATACGGTGGCAAAGGGAACTGCATTCTCTTGACCTTAAATCTTAAAGGTGTTACTGAAACATGTTTAAATCTCTTTAACTAACAAAAGAGGGAGGGACAAACTACTTTCCAGTTACGCGGTCTGTGAATAACTTTATGCAAACCATGTATTTCTATTGATAATGCATTATTGCTATCTTAACTTATCTATGTGACATGTAATCATTCAACCAGCAGTATTTTGTGTTTACATTTTGGATCTTTCCTTAATGCTAGATGCTGTGGATTTTTTTGCCCTTTAGATATGTAATTATTGTTGTTGCTTTTTGTAGACAGATTTTTATGTCATGAAGTTTTTGATATGGAGATCATATTTTACTTGCAAAATTCTAATATCACGAATCTTAAACGACCTCATTTTCATTATATGCATGGATCTTTTTTTCTTAAAAAAAATCTAATATCATAAATTGGATGAATGTGATGGAAGTAAAAAATGAGGTTAAAAAATAAGTGGATCTTCTTTTTCTCCAATCTTGAATCCTGCAACTCTTTTGATGTTACAAAACATGGACCTGGTTTCAGGTGAATCAATTGGTCCAAACTGCTGCTGCTACAGCTGATAGATATAGTAGGATATCACCACAAGATCTTCTGTCAGATTGCAATAGGTAACTTAACAGAATTGTGATTCCCTTTAATTCAGCATCAAGTATTCCTAAATATCTAGAATACTACTTAATTCTAGCAATAGTCGTATAAGTCTAACTGACTATATTAGCTATTTCTCTAGTTTCATTATGGCAGGACAGCGACTCACTAGGAGTTTGGAGTTCCTGTTGGTGAATGACTTGGGATTTTCTAAAAGTTTTGTCAGATGCTTACAGGTATATCCAAGTACATTATCAAACCAAAATTCAACTTATCTATCTGATACTTTTATTTGATCTCAAGTTTGTTCTTTATACTTCATAGACTGCTGAAGTGGCCAATAGCATGAAGGACTTAATTCATTTCAGTCATTATAATAACATCGGACCAATTGGTATGTTATATGTTTTCTCATTTCATTTTTCCTTCTATTTACTATTTGTTCACTCATTTAAAAAAGATCTATATTTTTAAATTTGGCCTTGTTTAACAAGTATTTTGATTGATTATTGGATTGTTGATTGGATAGTAGATTATTTGGAATGAATCTCAAATAACCCACATCAAACAAGGCCTCTGGATTGAACCCAGTCCATTTTAAACTTACTGATTGGATTGGGTTAATATGTGGATCAACACAAAGTTAACTAACTCACCTACACCTTCTGACAACCAATATTGATGATCTGTAGAGAGCTTGCATAGGTACTGTGAAGGGGGAGATCCAACAAAGAAAACATATAACGCGGCCCAAGTTCCACCCACAGCCACAGGCATGGGGAAGTCGATAACTGATTCTGTCAGAAATAAACCAAAACGCAATATGCCAAATCAGAGCTCACGGGGAAGTAGTTCAAAGATGTCTTCACCACTTCCTAGTCCTCAATCATCAGGACCTAGAAAAGTCCAAGGTGGTTCACCACTCAGTGGTTTCCTCATTTCCCAGCTCTCTCGAATGGACCAGAAATCGCAAAAAGAGTGGCAGACAGAAAAACTAGAGATGAAGGAACAAGTTCTTGAAGAATTTGATAGAAATGCAGCAAGTGCAAGAGGACTGCAAATGCCTGCTTCTTCTTCTTCAAGCTACCCTCCTTCCCGTTTCTTCAATGCAATGGACTTAACTGAAGCTATTCGAAATATGGACAAGGGATTATTTGGGGACGGTATTCTTGAGAACGATAGTACAGATGAAGCTTGAACTTGCGGCAGGAATTGATTTGTACAGCTTTTGCAGCAAATGGTGTTTTTCTAGGTTAGCATACACAGTCTCAACTCTCAACAATCTCTGCAAATAGTTGTTAAAAACAGTCGTTCTTGGTAGTAGCAGTAAAAGATTTAATGCCTCTTTTAGAGATCTTCTTTTATAAATAATGCCAAGTTCAAACAACTATTTTATTTTTTATAGACAAGAGAAGATTTAACAGCAACCTAAAAAAGCTAACCTTCCCTTCTAAACTGGCTAGGATATATCAAAACTGAATCAACACATAGACCACCTTTGGTATGAGTACAATCTATTTGAGTCATCGAAAACTTGACCCTAACCGGTTTACTACAATCCTCTACTACAAAATCTCCGCAGTGATGAAGAACCCATTTTCCAGTTTCCCCTAAGAATCTCTGGGAAACTAGAGGTTGATCAGATGATGTTGTGATCTTGAATTGTACTGGCTTCTTATCCCAACCATGAACATGCTGTGTGTTGCATGTCTGCCGACCAAATCTATTTGATGTTGTTTGTCCCAATTGCAGCCTGACGAACACACTGTAAGTTCCAACTGGGAATGGGAATTCGACTTCACCCTCTATCTCAAGCCACCATGTTTGCTGGAGATATGCGATTGTACCAAACCTAGATTCATTGGTTGATATCCGATTCCAATATCTCCGGTCATCAACTCCGGTTATGGATAATCCTTGCGAAGATATTGACAGACAAGCCTTCCCTCTAACTTTATCCAACCAAAATCTCTGCAAGTAAAACCCACCAACCAAAATTAGCTACACAAAATTCCAATTTTTATTCAAAACTAAAAGATCTATCTATGTTCTAAGTTCTAACCTTTGTCCCTCCATCGATATCAATTGGCCGGCAAAGCTTCCCGTAAATATCCTTCTTGCACAAGGACATCGGGAAACTTTCGAAAACCCTGTGAATTATAGACTCATAATTCGCCGGCAATTTAGATTCCCAGACGAAATCAGCCGACGATGCGCCGCGAAAGGCTAGGTTTAGTTTCGCCAGCCGACAAATCTCCGGCGGATCAAGGTGCGATAACACCTCCGCTACGCAATCCTCCGGCAAGTCGCCGAGCTCCGGCGTCCTCCTCCGGCGAGTAGAACTGTTATCCATTGGCGTCGAAAGGAATGAAAATCCAGAACCCATCAAAAAACATGAAAGAATGATTCAGAAGAGTGGATGAGGAATGACATGTAGAGAGAGAGAAAGAGAGTTGGTGCTTAACAGCTGTATTTATGTACGGATGAACTGATTCTGTTATAACACGACAAGAGAGAGGAGAGAGAGGGAATAATTAGTATCTGCCAGTGCTAATATCACTGATGATATTAATTTTTATTTTGTTTTGGTAAATGATATTTAATTAATTGTTACTGGATAAGAAAATAATCTGTATAATTAATTTTAATTTAATTTTTACCTAATTCAATAATTAAGAATATTAATAATAGGATAACTTTATCCATTCAATTTTATTTCCTATTTTTAATTTAATTCATGTGTTTTATTCATAATAATATTATTGAATTATCTGTCATTAGTCTATATATTTTCTTTAATAATTTTTAAATATATTTTAATTAAAAACTTACCTTATTTTATTTTAAAAGCTAATAATTTTTAAATAGAAAAACACCTTATATTGAAAAAATATATATATATTTTCAGACATTCATCACACTTGAATGGTTCATTTTGATCATCCTCTAATTTACTAATGGTGCTTTACTACATTTTTTTTTTCTAATATACATAAAATAAATGTTAGTCACATATAAAATTATTGCAAAAATGATGTGTTTTGTGATTGTCCTAACATGTGGTTTAAAAAGGCAATAATGAACAACTTGACAAGTTCATTTATGATGGTCATGATTTTAGGATAAAAAGCATATAAATTTCCATAAAGTTTAATTTATTAGCTTATTACTATAATTAAATTAATTCGAATTCTTACCTAAAAATCTCACCAATATGAATTTATTATTTTAAAATAAATGAATGAGTTATAAGAGAATCTAATTTTATTTTTTTATCATAAGAAAAATACAACTTTGAGTTGGCCGATGAGAGAATCATAATTGTGTTTTTGGAGTACCGTACCATAAAAATGAGTGCCACGTGTAGGTTGAGTCAGCAATAACGTGTCTAGCATTCGCCCACTATATTCTTAATTATTTATTTATTAATATTCTTTCTTCTTTGGAGCTGAATTGATCTGTCTTTTATTTTTTATAAATATTTTTCTTATCATATTATTTATTCTAATTATCTAATTATTAATTTTATGAACTAAAATATAAAAAAATGACTTTATTAAACTTAAAAATAAATATGAAAATTTTAATAAACTGTTTTTTATTAAACAAAGTTTTTTTTTTTAAAAAAAGCTCATGACTGTTTGTTTGTACTTTAACTTCTCATAGTTTACTGCTAGATGGACGGATGTTCTATGTATAGAAAGAAATAGAAAAATAAACAAATGGTCCTACAAAACATATTTAATTATTTAACACTTGTAGTAATAATATGAATAAGAACATGGGTCGGTATTATTATTATTATTATTTTAAATTAATTATTTATAAAATGATGATTAGTTCGTGATTTTGAGAAATTAATTAATTTTTGATAAAATAATTTTAAAGAGTATCAATTTATATTTAAATATTAATTTAATTGATTGAATAATATTGTGATTATAAGATTAAAAAAATATATTTAATTAAATTGAGATTACTTTAAAATAAGAAAAAGAAAAACAAACAATAATAAACATGTGATATATATTTTGAGGCCAATTGCATGGTCGGACCGACATTGTTAGTGATGTGTTTGTGAAATAGTGAGGCTAACAGCTAACCTAATCTAATTAACCACATTTGTCCAATTTGCTTTATTTATAAGTAGAGTAATAATGTTGATTTTCATTACACATTTATATATATTTCTATTATTGCGTTTAATTTGTTTTTATATATCCCAATTATTGATCGGTGTGGGTGTGGGTGTTGTGTGATGTCCCACAATATAAAGTTACATGGACATATTATATAAGCTATCACTTTGATGTTCACATTTGATATTAATTAGTATATTTATCAAATCACTTATTAAGATAGGATCAATATAATGTAATATTCTATTCCTACTTCAAATAAATGTTCTAATTTGAGAAGAGATAGTAACTCTAATTAATGGGTCAGTTAATCACTAAAAAAAATGCAAATCACAAAATAAACTAGTATAATTCTCAAAATTATGACTTTTTATTTTAGTCAATTTAGTATGAATCAGGAGTCAGGACATTTGATATTTTTGACATATTTTTTTTTCCATTTAAGATAAGATACTCTAATCCGAGACTGAGAGATGGGCATATGTAACTTTTTCTTTTAAAATAATATTAAAATATATTTTGCTTTAATATTAAAATTAATTTAATTTAATTAGTTAATTATATTGTTATAAGTTTAATATAATAGGTAAAATGTATAATAAACCTTATCAGATATATATTATTTTTATTTTGTATGTAGCCATATAAATGTATTTACGCATATATTGCATTAACTAGAATTTTAAAATGTATTGAATCAAGAGTAGACTATAAACATTGTGATTACGGAATGTCAAACCATTTCAATAGGCATTATTTATATGTGAAAATTTATGTCTGGAGAAATAGAAGAACATGTATGACACACCAAAATTGAAAGTATGATCTCAGAGCTATATGGGTTATGTGAAATTTTAGCTAAAAATTCATACCTACATCTTTTTTTTCATTTATCAAATCAATATATTTATTAAATAAAATACCAAATTACCTCTTATTTAAATATTTTTATCATTAAACAATATTTACCAAAGATAAAAATACTTTGTTAATATATATTTAAAAAACCATTTTTTGTTCAAATCATATCAAACTGAATTTTAAAAACACACTTTTATCCCAAAAGACCCACATCAGACAAACTCTAACATAGTGGGTATCAAGAATCAATATATCTAAATTTTACCAAATTGAAAGAAATTATATTGAAAAATAATTAAATGGAACCTATGACATGTATATTTGTGTAAAGTATCTGAATATATGACTTCTCAATATATCACCCACCTATGTGAAAATTGTTGATAATATACCAAAAAATTTTAAAAAAATTAATTTGATGAACCTATGGATTTTTATAATCCTGTTAAGTTGTTTAAACATAACATAATCAAATATCAATTTATCTATTCTCATTTATCGTATTATTTAATTCATTAACTAAAATATTAGAATATACTTCGTATATTAAAATTCAAATATTTTTAAATAAATAAGATTAAATAACCTGAATCAAAACAAGCCCAAGCACTATCCTAACTCATAATAGTCTCCCTTTCTATTTTTTTTTTTTTTTTTTCAAACGCATAAATTGGTTTCCTCGGTATGTTATGTATTTGTTGAGATTTAAAAACATATGGTTCGATTTGTACATTATATATTCCTTAGGGACTTATACTGTCAATATGACGCAACGACGTCGTTTGTCCTGTTTGATGGTCGTTCCTCCTGTGAACGGAAACAACCTCCAAAGGGACTGGAAGATCGTCGTCCGTCTCGATCGAGTACCCAGGGCTCAGAGTCGCGGTCCTAGGTCTTCTTCAGTTCTTCTCCAGACTCCATTATCCAGTTCCCGGTAGGCGGCGGCACGGCTCAACGGACCTCACATCAGGCAGCCGCATCTCCGATTCTCCGTCCAGGTACCATTTTGTACTCTCACTTATCATTTTGATCTACTTAAGAATGAGTTTCTGGCCTCTCTGCGCCATTATACAGAAAGCATTGGTAATTCTTGAAACTATTCTTGTTTTTACTTCTTAGTAGCTGCTTTTCAGATTCATTGATTGATTTCTGAATCTTTTACTTTTTTTTTTTTGTATATTTGAACTGTCAGGTTATAGTATGCTAGTTTAGGAATTAGGTTAAATGTAAATCATGTGTATGCTATTTGTTAAGAAGGTGAAAACAAATGGAAATTGATAAGAGACCGTGACTAAGATTAAGAAAAGAATCGATAAGAGAAAAACAAACATCTTGATCTTATGATAGAATAGTCGAGCGATGAAATGATGCAATGACAAAGTCACTAGTGGGTTCGGTTTCTAAATTATTCGGTGGAAATTGAACAACCGATGACTAATTCAAGTATCTTGGATTGGTTAGTACTTGTTTGTCGTTATAGCCTCTGGTAAAGATGATTTCTTAATGGGATTTCATCGCTGTTATTCAAAATATTTTAATTATTATATCCTTATTTGTATGATTTTTTTCTATAAAAAATAAGTGGGAATGGAGGAGAAGAAGGATAAAATGATGATGATAAAGAAGAGGCAGCAGCCATGGTTCTGGAGCTTGGTGATGGCATCAGTAGCCTTGCGAATGCTCCTCATTTACTTCTCCAAAAGCCTCAACTTGGCCTCTCGTCCCGAAGTTTCAACCCCTGTAACCAGCCTCCGCCGCCGTACTATTTATTTCATCTTTTGCGTATTTAAGAGATATTATTATGTGGTGTTTGTTTGACCCATAGCTCACTCAAGTTCAAATCTGCAGTTGCTGAAGGTTATTGGCTGAAGCAGTCTTCTATCTCGCCTTATGCTGGTATCTTCTTGTATCAACACTGTTATAGTTCAATTCCATAGCTTATATTCTGTTGCTAAATGGATTTCCATATGCTAAATTCTTTCTTTGGCAGGCTCAATGTACCATGGATCTCCGCTTCTACTTTTAGTATTAGGCCCACTTACTGCCATAAGGTGATTAACCTAGATTCATTTTCGTATAAATGATCTCCCCAGTTGATGTCAGTAAAGTGTGTTTACCTGATCTGATGGTTACAATCTCTATGGATGCAGAATTGAAGGTCTACCAGATCATATTTTCTGCAGGTAAAAGTTACTATTTTGTAAAAATTCGGTTTAATTTCTACCTTTTTTTCTTCAAAGTTTATCTTTTACATGATTAAGATCAACATATATTTGGATGCAGTCTGGTTTCTGTGATGGCAGACTTTGTCACTGCAATTCTAATTCGATCCATTGGTAAACGTATCCAAAAATCATTTATATGGAGCTTAAAATCAATAGGTGACAACAAAGTCTTGGAAACCACAGGTAATTTGAAACAAATCTGATTGTGTGTTTCCTTATATGAGAACTACTTGTCTATATTGATTAGGTTCTTCCTTCCCATTTTGTGATAATAACTTGTCTATTTTTTCTTTCAATACTTTATTCAGAGGTTCTTTCTCCTGGGGATATTGCTGCTCTTGTGTACTTATGGAATCCTTTTACCATACTTTCATGTGTGGGTTTGTCCACATCTCCAATTGAAAATCTTGCTGTCGTGTTATCCCTCTATGGTGCCTGCACCAGTAAGAACCAGTTAACTTCTTCTGTCTATTGCATTATATTCGTTTGTTGCATGGCTATTTTTATCTGTGAAGGGGAAATCTTCGGGGTTGGTGGAATAAAATATTGTTTGATAAAAAAGTAGATGATTATTTTGGGTTATATTACAAAAATATCCCAGTATTTAATATTTTAAAATGTTAGAAAAATAAAGGCCTTGCCGCAATTCTTATTTGTTATCAATGAGGAGAATTTTTTGAGATTTTTCATGTGATGAAAAAAATCAATAATTTGGATAAGAACCTCGGTTTGCAAATTATGTTTCTTTATCTGTTGTATACATGAGTATACAATTTTGTAATTTTTTTTGTTGGATATACTGATTCTTATTTAGATAATTACAGAGAAAGCTTCGTTAGCAGCTTTTGGATGGGTCATAGCCACTCATTTGTCTCTTTATCCAGCAATTTTGATTGTACCGGTATGCATTTAACATGTTATCAAGAATGGTTATAGTCTTTTCTTAATTTCGTTTTTTTTAATACTTAAAGCTTTTGGGATGAGAGTTCTTCCTTTTGTTCCAGGTTGTCCTTTTATTAATTTACGGACCAGATACTCCTCCAAAGAAATTATTCATTCACAAGACACTGTATGATTGTGGCGATAATTCTGCAAGTCATGGTCCTAGGAAAGACGAGGAAATAACAAGTCAACTAGAAGAAGCAACATTCTTCTCATGGAGGGTTGTAATATATTTCTTCACATGGGTGTTTGTGTGGACACTCTATGTGTTAGCTCTATGTGGTTTCTTTGTCAAGCAGTATGGCGGGCTCGGTGAGATGTTTAGAAGGTAGCATATGTTATTTTTCCCATTGCTCTGAAAGAAAACTCGATATCTCAATCTTTTGCTACTAAGTGTTCTCATCCATCTCTTAAACCCTTTTGAGTGACCACATTGTAATTATGTTTCTAATGATGGCTTGCTCATTTCACTTAAAATTCTTGCAGAACGTATGGATTTATTCTCACTGTTGAAGACCTGTCTCCGAATATAGGGGTTTTGTGGTGAGTTAACAAGATTCTATTTAGTCTTCACAGAGATTCAAGTTTCTTCATACCATATATATAAGTAAAATGCTCGTCTTTATATATAGCTGGTTGTTTTGTCGAATGCAGGTACTTCTTTGCAGAAGTTTTTGATTTTTTCAGAAACTTCTTTCTTATAGTCTTCCATTTAAACATCTTATTCATGTTAATGCCATTAGCAATTCGGCTGAAGCATAGACCTCTCTTTCTGGCTTTTGTATACGTAACAATCGCTTCAATGCTTAAATCCTACCCATCGGTAAGCCGCCTTTCATTTTATTACCGATTTACGAGTTGGATATGTTTTCAGCTATTTTATTACATTAAAAACATTCAGCAATCTCTGTTTGTCTGAAAACAAATTAGGTGGGCGACGCTGCTCTGTACCTGGGATTGTTGGGTCTCTTCATCAACGAATTAGCAGGCAAGATAGCCCGATATATTTATTTATTTGGTGTGAAAATGGTTTTATCATATCTTATTTGTGTTGTTGTGGTGTTATTGACATGCAGATATGCAGTTCTCTTTCTTCCTGTTCTGTGGGTATGCAGGTGTCTCTCTTCTGAGCCCTGTAATGCATAACCTTTGGATTTGGAGGGTAAATTCCATATAAGTCGCAACTGATTAATTATATATTTCTCAAAAGTATTTCAGTTAATAATTTGGTTAAGTTGATGCAGGGTACGGGGAATGCAAACTTCTACTTTGCAACGGCTATGGCATATGCTTGCTTGCAGGTTTGTTCTGTTATATGTTGTTTGGTGAAAGTTTAGTTTTTTCGGAAAGAGTAGTATTATATATTGCCAAAACTTAAAGCTATCAATTAAAATCAATGTGTTTGTTTGATATGTATGCAGATACTTTTGGTGGTGGAGAGTGTGAGTGCTATGCTTAACCATGACAGAAAAATGAAAAAGAGGCTATCGTCTGATACCAAGATCTGAATTCTTCTTCTTCTTTACTCGCCTCAACTCAACTCGATGTAGGACCTGTGTTAGTTAAACCTTTTTAAGTGTTTCATTTTCATCTTGTGTACTATTTTTAGAAGCAAAAGATTTATTTTGCCTACATATCCTACTTATGATTTGACAAAAACAATACTCTCTCAATATATACATATATGTCCTAGTCATTAAGCATTCCCACTTCTTCTGAACTTTAGATCAAAACAGTTGAAAGGTATATACTTTATTACAAAAACATAAATTTAATTTAATTATAAAAACATAAATTCAAACAACAACATTACCTAGGTACCTTAATAAACAATATAGCACTAATATTAATCTTGATGACTAAAGCTTCTGTGTGTGTTTTTCCATAGACAATTTCTTCGGTTTTGAAGAAGTTTTATTTCTTGTGTGCCTGATGTGATGCCGGCGATTATTTACTGCTGCTGCTACTTCTTCGTCTTTCCTTTTATCGACATTATTATTAATATTAGTAGTAGTAGTAGGAGGAGGGTGGTGGTGATGATCTGAACCAGAATTACTCTTATTCCGTCTGTGTCTGTGCTTGTGTTGCTGCTTCTGTTTCTGAACACGGTGAAGTTCATACTCATAATCCATATCTCTTCGTTCAGTATTCCTTCCATGTCTTCTAGTAGCTGCTTCTCCTTCTTGATTATTATTATCGGTCCTCTTCTTCATATGTTGGTGTCTGCCTTCCTTATGGCGGTGTTGTTGATTCTTACGACTAGCCTGAGTCCTCTTATTCATATGATGATGTCTTTTTCTTCTTCTTCTTATTACATCATCTCCATAACAATGATCTTCCCACCAGTCATATAGAGGATCAAAATGACCCTTTTCATGTAGAAGCCAGACAAGTACCATCACTGCAAATTCATTCATATGGAACTATTATTAATAAAAATTACAACTAAATAAATAGACGACATTCCTCCCTCACCTGTTGGGAATATTGCCAAAACTACACCAAACATCACTATCCAACTGATGCATATGTATTGAATATGGCAGCTCATGTCAAAGAAACTCGAACATTTTTCTCTGCATGCGCAATAATTATATTAATATTCAACATAAACTTTCAGTCTGCCTGATAATATAATGTGTAAACTGATTCACAATGAATATTGAAATGGACTTTTTCAATCAAAATACCTGCAGCTCTTACTAGTCATGAAATCTGCAAAACCACTCCACAATTTGTTCCATAATCTTTTAATTGAGTCAAAGAAGCCATTCATACTGGTTTCAGGTGCCCAAAATGGGATCTGCAATTAAATGTTTGTTCAGCTATAGCAGATCATATATCAAGTACGTTTCTCAGGGTGGTTAGGACACAACAACTAATTGAGTGTATATACACAATAAAGAGGTTACAGTAAACCTGTGATCCATTATCAATTATTGTTGCTTTAGTAGTGAATTGACATTCGGCTCTATCCACTTCACTAAAACCCGAGTCCTTCAGAATTGCTGCAGCCGACATCAATTACAAACTGATTTAAGCAAGAAAAAATTTAAACATATCTAGTTTAAGTGTTGTACCAGAACAGATATATTTGGCAGCTTGATCGGTGGTTGGATACAGCTTAAATGGGCGAGTTGCGGTTTCTTTTGGCTTCATTATGAAAAATTGCTCCTGCAATTATATACAAAACTCAGACTAAATGTCTTATCTATAACATGTAACAGTTTCATTTAGAATTAAGGGACTAGTAATTAGTTCTCTTACCTCCATTTGACCGACACCTGCAGAGCAATTAAACTGTCAAAAAAAAAAACAATTATGTAAAGGGACAAAATTGACACATACAGTTATACACTCTCGATAACAAAAGCTTTTACATGTTAGCCCTAACTACAATTATCAAATGGACACATAGAAGTAAAATAACTCACGTCACAAATTCACAAATCTTAATTATGCATAAATGAGTTTCTGACTAAGTTCATTCTTAATTAAACGGTTGATGCTTTTTTTAATCACATTTATTGTAGACGGATATTCTTCTGAATTGTATACAAAAAAAAGTACCGTAAGGCTGTATGATGCTTCTACTTCACCAATATTTTTGGTTGTAATTGTGGCAGTTCCAAATTGAGTGAGAGCTTCAAAGGTTGGAACTGCAATGTCAATAATTTTTCCTGGGCTCCTGGAAAAGAATTGAAGTACATAACGCTATAATTGACAATGACCATAACAACACAATACTATACCAAGATTCCATTAATCAAAGTAAGAAATATAAAAATCTGATATACATCAATCTAACCTTAAATAATCCCAGCATATATACAGCATTGACAAAACTTTATTTATTTGTTTTTTAGACATGTTTTTTATCATGGAGGCTAACTCAATGGTGAAAAATTATTTACTCGGGCTATCCTAAATAGTTCAGATACTGCTTCTACAAATGAGAATTTCTTATGTGAAATGGATACTAACCTTTGGTAGACATATTCTATGTCATCAGCAGTGAGTTCGATCAAAAGGTTTGTATTGAGAACTTCAGTTATGCCAATTGAGAATGAATGGCTACCAGGAGTCTGCAGAGAATACGAAATGCTTGAAAACACACACATAGAAATATGCATGATAAGTATCATCTATAGTTTATCAAAACGTAACTGGATGCTCATTTATCCTTACAAACCTCCCTTCCACTAGATAAAGTGGTATTTGGTTCCTGCTTATACGGTTCTTATCAGCCTGTAACAAATAAAGTTCTCAGAGTTCTTATCAGCCTGTTAATGGTGTCAATGAAAGGAATTGGATCTGAAAACAGATACAATGATGGTCCAACAAAAACTATGGATCCTATTAATCACTCTCAACAAAACATTGGAAAGAACTTCCACATCATTCAAGAATGCAAAAAGTAGTGAAATGGAAGATACATTAGTTTCTCTAAAGAAAGAGTGATGTAGTGGCACCAAGAAGTTCTGTTTTGTGCATAATAGAGAAAACCAAAATGATGGAGATGGTCTAACTTCCATAAATATAAAGGACAGAAGGATGAGAGAAATGATCTCAACTCTAACATCAATTTGAACTACCTACATCCTGGAAGTTCCACAGCTGATTATGCAAGCAACTCCAGAATGGTGAAGAGCAGAAACTTGGCTGTCCATTGAAAGCGTCGTACCCCACACCAATTTTGTTACATTCAACGCCATCCAAGGTGAACCTAACTCTTTCAAGCAGCATCCAAGTAGAAAAGTTTCTCCCAAGATTGTCGGGTTGACCTGGTCCACCCTTCAGTCATAAATATTCAGTACATAGCAGAAAACCTAATGTTAACCTAAAAAGTAAATAACTTACATACTAGGAAGATCAAATAAAAATAACAAAGGGAAGGTTAGTATGTAAAGTTTAATATACATGTCCCTCATAGGTCTCATGCTTGCAAGTTTCAACAAGGTACTTAAAAGAAGTAGATCCAGTCCAAACAGCCAATTACCTGTCTTGGAACAACAAGATAGTAATCCTCAAATGAAGGGATATTTGTGTATCCAGCATAATCACCTACTAGATTTACTCTTAGAAAATTATCACTGGAAGTGACTGTTCTGTTCTCAGGACCAACAACCACCTCCTACAAGCAAATCAGTAATAAGAATTCGCTTGGCAACATAACTAATTTATTTTAATTTCCTCAATTAAGATGAACTACGGACTCTTTCCACAGTGAACTACACACCGTCTTTCTTTGTGGTGTTTTGACTTCAATCCGGATGCTAAATCCAAGTGACCGCTGTCCAATACCAAAAACATGGAACCTGAATAGATAATAGGAAAACAGATGTAGCATTGTTTGTAGGAATTTGAAACTAGTATAAAAATAAAAATATTTTTAGTTCAAGATTAAATCTTATTTAAAAATGTCCATATCCGGTTATCTCTTGGAACAACAAAAATACTTGTATGCATCAAAACCCTTCACAGTGTAGATGGATTAAAAGAGGCAAAAGTAAGTTGCACAAGGCATTTCTTTGTTTTCCTAGTTGAGTCTAGACCAAAACTAAATTGTGTGTGAAAAGACTACCAACATGGTAATGCCGAAAGAATGAAATAATGAACACCGGAAATGTAATTATATCACCAGATCTCACAACACAATAACCAGGTCAAATGACTACAAAAATGTAGAGGTGATGCTAATAAATTATCCAGTTAGATGTAACAAATGGATAACATACCATTCACCTGCATATCTGAGACAATGAGCAGTATTTGCCTTCCCTTTCAGCATCTTGTCGACTTGTTCAAACAAATAAAAACAGTAGTTATACAACTGATAAGTTAGACAAGTTAAGGGCACTTAGAACCTATCTTGGTTTATCATATGTTAGAACTTACAAAAATCCCCACATGAAGAAGGAATTCTACGCTGGTTTCCACAAGGACAACATATTGGCTACAAAGAAATAACAAGAAGCAAAAGAATAAATGATTCATAAAGTAGTGAATTCTTGAAGATAACAAACAATCTTTTCAGATTTTTGAATGTGCATAACAGCATAGTTAGGTTATGAATGGGGAAATTTGTTAATATGAAAAATAAGAATGTTGAAATTTGACGACAAGTTCTACAATGGTTAATACTATTGTCTTGACTAAGAGTTTCATCATTGTCAGCATAAATCGTCATGATGATCACAATTATAGAAAATGAACACGCTGACAAAACTCACCTCAGTGTGCTGGATAATGTGACCATTTTCATCTCGAAGCCTGAAACAGAATCAAGAAGGTATTTAGATAATTCGCCGGATAATGTTAAAAGCTCCACCATGTTCTTGTTAAAGTAGTATATAAGTAGTGCACCATTTATAAAAGAAATGCACTGATGAGAACATCATCTGCAACTAATTATGCTTTATTGTTTCACATTTGCACAACTCATATATTTATCACTTCCAAATTGTCTTAACTCAAAGTCTAAAAACTAACTCTCTAAGAACACCCCTCAATCTCAAAGCATGAACCTGGAAAAGAAATAGAAAATTTTGAAAAGGTAACCACTTGCCTCTCACATGTCTTCACTACTTTCGCGCCAGCATCAGGCTCACATTTACGTGTTTTAACATATAACTCTTCAGGTTTATAAGCAACATCCTAGAAAACAAATATGTTACAGCAACAGACGTTAAATTACTTCATTAATATTAAGAGGTAGCTCATACAAAATTGATTATCCAAAGGAAATAACTGAACTGGAATAGGCTGAGTAGTTACAATAGTCAGACACAAACAACGTCTACTTCATTATCTCTGTATAGGGGGCTAAAATCTTGATATAAACAGGGTTTTCTTTCAAGTTTCAAATGGACATTGCCTAATCAAGCAAACATATATAGCCTTATTGACTTGTTTTCTAGAAGAAGAACAAATTATTGAATGAGACAATGTCTTCATACGGTTTTAATGCCCTGGTTTTCAAAAGTAAGTAGACGCTATGGACAAATATAAGCAAAAGTAGGAAAACACAAATTGAATGCATTCCGAGCACACGCAAGGGAACCGTAGACAGTCAAGTGAAATCCAATCTACAAAATAATTTGATCTACTAAGAAACTCAATTCATTGCATACTCGTATATATGTCAACTGGTAAAGTGCGTAAGATGCCGATTTGTAAACCGTTATAATAGGCGGGACTCGCAGAGCTCTAAAGTTGTCTGTTGAGTTCTCCTCCACTTCCGCGATCTCTGCCACCATCGACGCTTCCCTTCCGCTCTGAAAAGGCAATCAGATTTTAAAAAACAGAAAAGGCAAACAAACAGAGAAAAGGAATATCAAATTATGATCCGTAAAACATTACCGATTCGCTCGGAACAGCCATGTTGACGATTATCTTCTTTGTGCAATTGAGGTCGCCGGAGTCAGAGACCTTTTCGCACTTTTCTAGTTTTGATTTGGAAAGAATTTGAGTGGCGGCGAGGGAGTGAAAGGATAGAATATGAGAAAGGAAGTGACAGAAAATGAGCGCGGGGGTAATACATTTCATCCTGTTATGCGAGAGAATGCGAATTGGCAAGATTTGATACTATCGCATCTTGAATGGATGAATGAATGAATGAATGAATGATGACGGTTTTGGCGGCTTTAATAACTGTCAAATGACGGAACAGAGGAAATGACGATGATCTCTTCAAGTTCTTTGGCGGTTGACGACTGAAGCCGCAGGCGATTTATCTCGGAAGAAGAAGAAGATGAATAGTGAGAAAATGATTCAGAGTTTTTGGCGGCAAACATTTGTATCTCTTCTCATCTCACTGGAAAAGGCCTTCATATTGACAAATCACAATCCACATAATCAAATAATCAGTATTATTCAATCTTATTCAATCTAACCGACACTTTTAAACTTATAATTTCTTAATGATTTTGTTTAAAAATCAGTAAGGTGATTTAGAGTATACTATTCATAAAAATAATTGGACAAGTTGAACTCATAGACTAAAAACATTCGTTACGTGTGAGAAAGATTATTGACGTAGATTGAACGAATAATTGAATTAATTCGCGAAAAAAATTGATCTAAAAAGGTTAAAAAGACTCGGTACTTAGTTACGGTGAGAAAAGTCATAGACACAATATGACTTTTTTTTTTATTTTATGATGATAAGTTACTCAGTTTTTTAAGTTTTCTAATATCTGTTTCTTTCTTATAATGATTTTATCATCTATGCTTTATCTTATTGTTTAAAGCAAACAAATTCTTTCATTCTTAAAATAAATTGTGGAATGTGACATTTGGTGAATAAAATATATTTTCATTTAGGTTTAGCAAAGTACATGTATCACAAATACGCATGAAAACTGATAAAAGATTTAAGAACTACAGCTACCACAAGAGTTAGTTAAAATAAATAAATATAGTAATTATAATTTTTTTAAAATTAAAGAGTTGATAATTATAAATTTTATCAAAACAAAATAGATATCCAAATTAAATATATAAAATATAATTATATAATTAATATTTATATATAATATAAAAGCAGATATAATTCCTATATAATATAATATGAAAATAAATAAATAAAAAAGTTATATATATATATTATATGGAAAGGAATAAAAATTCAATTATATAATTAAAAATTCCTCAAATCGGATTAAACAAAGAATGAAATAGCAGAATAAATGGGTTAAATTGGAATTGAGAATAGAATAAAATCAAATGATTGTTATTATTAGATAGGATAGGAAGGAGGCTTACAAACGGTTTGGAAATGCAAAAGAAATCTCCCAAGCAATAACAATGGTGAATCCTCTCTCTTTCTCTCTCTATACGACTTTATCTTTTTATACTCTCTCTCTAAAAATAACTGTTCCTCATTTTTTGTTTTTTTTTTTAACCAAAAAATAAAAAATAAAAAAATTATAATCTCTCTCTAACCTCCTCTAACAAAAACAAAATGGTCCTCCAACGTTTCTTTTTTATCAAATAAAACCTTAGACTTCTCGATTATATTTTTGTGTCCCTCAGCTCTTGGCTGCTGAGAATAAATTGAGTGGTACATGATTTTTTAATCAAGAATGGAAAATAAAAATTGAGATTTTTGGTTAGTGAGGTTGATTCCACCTAATTAATTTGATTATTTGATATTAACTAATCCTCCATATAATGAAGTATTCGATTTAGATATGTACACTTCAATTAATCCTTGAGACTCCATATGATATGAATGTGATTCTCAAAATGATAAACTCTTTAATTAATATTTATTTGTAAAATGAAATATGAACAGATCTACATGTAGTTACATGTTAAGGCAGGAATGGGCAAGTCTATTTTTATTTTATTTATTACTAAAAAAAATGTTATATTATCCTATAATTTAATAATTTTATTTAATTTAATTCATTATTTGTTTATATAATTCTAAAAAAAACAAAAAAAACTCATAAACTAATTCTGGATAGTTTTAAACATAAAGTCAGGCATGTCAATAACTTTCTATAAATACCTTATTCTTTGTTTTGTGATGTAAATATTTGTGTACACAAACATAAATAAAAAATTTTAAAAAAAATATGTCAATACAATGGACAGTTAAACTATCTCTAACTCACCTGCAAAATCACCTCTAAAATATTTTTAAAATCCACACCTAAATCAAAACTCAAAATGAGTTTATCCACATCTTCTCACATAAAAACTCAATTTTGCCTAGCTACTGTTCTAACTATATTAATAGGTTAATTTATATATTTGACATTTTATATAATTTACTGATATGTTTTTTATTTTTTATTTTTATCTTCTCTTTTTATTAATATATATTTTTTAAATATTATAAACATATAATAATGAACAACATGAATAAAAAAAATTAAAAAATAAGTTTTAGTAATGTTTGTTTTATATAATTTGTGTATTTATATAATATAATTTGCGTTTATTTAATAATGTTTCTTAAATTTAATGAGTTGAGGAAGTATAAGAAGAAATTTTGCCTTATGCTCGTTAAAGAAACTATTCACCTGGTTCCGTTGAAGAGGAAATTTTGTACCCTCATTGGTGAAGAACACTAGATGACTAGGGTTTGAAAAAAAAATTACAGATAAAAAAATTGGATACAAAGATATTTCGTATGAGAACAAGAACAAGACTCTAGCATATATGTGTCTATCTCTAAAGTTTTATTTTACATAACTTTTTATTATGTCCAACGGTTATAATTTAATGTCTATTTTAAGTGTAGGTTCTTATAACTATTGTTAAAAGCATTTTAACATTTTAGATCTCATTTTTCATAATTAAGACACTACATACAATAATTTTATTATCACATATTTTTTAAATTATTTATATATATATATATATAAATATATTAATTTTAAATATTTTATATTTATTTATTTATCTATTATACTAATTTATTTTTCTATTTTTTTTATAAATATTAATTCTTACTAAATTTAGTTATTAAATAATAAAAACTATTATAAATATTAAAAATATAAAAATAAACTTAAATGAATTAGTTAGATGATATTTTAATATTTTAATTTTTCAAATAAGTATATAATAATAAGAAATATTAGACCCATAAGTACTTTATATAATTTGATCGATAATTTGATCCAAAATTCAATGACGATTTTTTTGGTAAATAATTTTTTTTCGTTATTAATGTATTAATGGAGGTTGTCAATTTATATGATTGATATGCATTACATATTTATTTTAGATGTTTTTTAAATTATATATATTGTATACATTATATATTTCTTTTAAAAAATTTTCTAACTATATACTCGATAAATTTAAACATTAAATTTATATTAAACTTAATTTTTATTAATTAAAACCAATACAAATATTTGAATAATATTAATTTTATTAAAAAAAATTATATAAATAATATTCATATATATCCGTGCACCACCAGATCTATATTAGTTATATTAGTACATGTATATTGAGTTATAAAATAAATTTTAGATAATTTGGTGAAAAATATAGTATATGATTTACAGATTTGTCTGCGATAACTCATGGTTAGGTCAATTCCCTTTCAAGAAGATGTCATAATTTTTTTAAATAGCTTAATTTTTAATTTAACTTTAAAATATTATATATCTTTAATTTTTCACAAGAAATTAAGACGATTTAATTCTTACTACACAATCAATATAATAAAGTCGTAGTAGTAGTAGAACAACTCGAGGAGGAACTTCACCATTTTTCATTAAAATAGAATTAAACTAGTGTGTATATTCAACCATAACCACATGTGAAACCAAAATCACAAGAAATTAAGACGATTTAATTCTTACTACACAATCAATATAATAAAGTCGTAGTAGTAGTAGAAGAACAACTCGAGGAGGAACTTCACCATTTTTCATTAAAATAGAATTAAACTAGTGTGTATATTCAACCATAACCACATGTGAAACCAAAATAATGACACAGTATAAGAATAATAGAGAAGCAAGCAGGCATCGAATTAAAACCGAAGGAATTCACCCATTCTAGTAAAATTCATCACCAATTTAGGGTCTTCAAATTCAACTCCATAAACAATAAATAAAGAGACAAAAACATTTTTTAAGTTTCAGATGTCTATAACTAATTAGTTGTCCAGAAATAACAAATAGTACTAGAATATTTTAAAGCCAGGGCCTTCCCTGTGAACAATGGAAGGTCCAAATTCATCGTAGTCGGTCTTTTTTATCGCCGTCTGTAATAAAAAATAATTTAAAAATATTAGAGAGTGAATGACCTAGCCATATAGTATATAACATGTTAAAATAAATTATGTTTTCATGGGAATGCCCTTATAATAATTTTATCTATTAGTATTAATAATTGTAGTAATATGAAAAGTTAAGATTACCTCCCTAAAAGTGTTTATAGCTGCAAAGATAGATCCACCAATCCAGACAGTGTACTTTCTCTCATGAGGTGCAAACACATTTATCATTATTTCTTTGCTCATTGCGATTATCTCTTTCCTCATTCTGTCTGCAATACCAGGGAACATAGTTGAACCACCACCAAGCAAAATGTGTCCAAACAGCTCCGTCCTGATATCCACATCACACTTCATGATGGAGTTGTAAATCATCTCATGAATTCCAGCAGCGGCTTCCATTCCTATAATCATCGATGGCTGGAAAAGTATCTCAGGGCATCGGAACCTCTCAGCACCAATGGTGATCACTTGACCGTCAGGAAGCTTATAGGTTTTCTCAACTGATGAAGAACTGGTTCTTGAAGTCTCAATCTCCTGTTCGTAGTCCAGAGCTATGTAAGTCAGCTTTTCCTTCATATTCTTCACAATTTTTCTGGTAAATGAATAACCACCTTCTGTCAGGATCTTCATCAAGTGATTTGTCAAGCCTCGTCCAGCCAAATCAAGTCGAAGGGTTGCGTGTGGAATGGCTTGTGCATTGTATATGGGGACTGTATGGCTCACACCTTCACCGGAATTCAGCACAATACCTACTCATATGAAAAATACAAGTATTGAAAGAGGTTCAAAAATGTACACTATTCTTTTTTTTCAAATTCACATAGAGAGATTGCATGAATTACTTTAAATAGCTTACCGGTGAAAAGACCACTTGCACATAGAGTAAGTACGGCCTGATTGACAATGTACATAGTAGGGGTGTTAAATGTCTCAAACATAATTTGGTTCATCTTTTCACGATTAGCCTTGGAGTTAAGAGGTGCTTCAGTAAGAAGAACGGGATGATCTTCTGGGGAAACACCAAGCTCATTGTAGAATGTGTGATGCCATATTTTCTCCATATCGTCCCAATTACTCACAATGCCATCTTCAATTGGGTATTTTAAATTTAAAACCCCTCTCCTTAACTCAGCTTCATCACCGACGTAGACGTGCCTCATTCCAACCATCACAGACGTGTGACGAGGATGACCCACAACGTTAGGAAATACATTTAGTGGAGCATCATCTCCGGCAAGGGGCGGAGCCACCCATGGGCTAGGGTGGGCTGCAGCCCCACCTAAATTAAAATCCTAAAAGAAATTTGTTTATATATTTGTTTAACATGTGAGTCTTAGCCCAGTTGGCTATGTTATTAAAATGTGAATATGAGGTCTGGTGATCAAACCTTGGCCTCACCTTTATTATAGTGTGTTTTATATTTCTTAATTTTAAACTATTTCAAAAATTTATAAGAAAATATAAATTAATATTAATAAACAAATTAAAATAAAGAATTTGATATCTCTACTCAAGAACTTAACAAATCTCCTAGAATTGATGTTGATGTAAGTTCTCTTAAACTTGATTCAACATTACGTATTCTAATATGAATCAAAATGATGAAATTAGACGAGCTTATATCAAGATAGAGTTATATCAACCTATTAAGGATGAGTATCCGCCGACCAAATTTGGAAATCAAAATCGACGGTTCCAAAGTTATTGGTTTAAGAAATTTACTTAGTTAGAATACTCTCCTTTGAAAGATGCTGTTTTTTATTTCCCATGTTTCTTGTTTTAACATAAGCAACCCCAAAACCTACATTTACAATAGATGGATTCAAATATTGAAAGCGAGTTAATGATGAGGATAGATGCTCTTTTGTTATGCATATAGGATATAATATTTCACCACATAATAGGGCAGTTGAATATCTTGATAATCTAATGAATATCCTTGTCATATTGACAAAATACTAAATGCACAGTCTTCAGATGAAAAAAAAAATAACAGATTACGGCTTACAACAACTATTGAAATCACTCAGTGGCTCACTTTGCAAACGTGTGCATTGAGAGGGCATGACGAGTTTCCATCTTCTAATAATCGTGGAAATTTTATTGAAAAAAAAGCGGAACATAGAAAGTTAAATCTGAGATGCAAGTTGGAGTCAGCCCCAGGTAATTTTTCATCCTGGCTCCGCCCCTGTCTCCGGCAAATCCAGCCTACCAAAATTGAATTTGTCTGATTACAATTTAGTCATATATATCTTAAATACTTATGAAAACTCATGACTCAGATTTGAAATACCTTAATCATTTCAGTTCCATTGTCGCACACAATTGGCTGACCTCCTAACATCTTACTTACTGTCCACAGATTCAAATAAGAAGCGATAAAAGCGTGCATGCATGCTGATCTTTGAATTACATCTTAACTAGTAAATCATTAATTAATAACTTTAGTTGCAAAAAGTTATAAAAAATTAGCATCATATCATATAATTATAGTCAGAAGAATTAATTATCCAATCCACTTATTTTGGAAAACAAAGATGATGAATATTGTGGGACTTTAGCTTGAAATGTTAAAAAGATCATATTGCATCAAGTTCAATGGACAAATTAAAGATTTGACTCTACACACTTAATGAGATTGTGTGAATCCTAACAGTTCATACGAACATGAACGACAATAAGCACAATAGACAATGAACACGAAAACATAAGATATATTTATTGCACTTAAATTAGCAGATAACTAGCTAAGCTCGAAAGTTCAATTAAATATAATATGAAGTTTCATCATTTAAGTGAGAATCAAGATTAAACTCGTATTGTAACATAGAAATCTTACCGTAACAAAAACTAAACCTGCAGCTGTAAAAAAAAAGAACTCAGAAGGTAATGAGTTACTCTACGGCACGTCTTTGTACAATGCTCAAGGCTGAGTAGCAGGAGTAACTTTTAATTTATTATGAGCCCAAACGATGGATTCAATAAGTTCTTGCTAATAACCACTCCCGCTAAAAAGAAACATTAAACTAAAAGACCATACAAAATGGACCCCTAGGAAAAAAAGGCCATATAGAGATAATGAAGAACCATAAAAAATCGCGGAGTCAAGATAGTTAGAGGGAACAATGGAGGATACCCAATTATTAAGGAATACCGCGTCCAATAAATAGAGTAGATTTTAAAAATTATTCTATATTTAGAATATAGATATATCAAAATAATATTTATAAATTAAAAAATATATATTATACTTATAATAAAATAAATAAATTTAATATTAATTAATTATAAAAACATAAATTTTAAAAATCAAATCAAAACATAAATTTTAAAAATTATATCAAAATATAATTATACTGTAATATTATTCCATATATCTAATTTTTAGAATTTTATTTTCAAAATATAAAATTAATTTTATTTCATTACTTGTTTTTATTTTTAAAATAGACCAATTTGAAATTTTGTAAGAGTAAAAATTAGTGAACAATTACAAAACATTGCTTTTAAATAAGAGTAAAAATTAATACATAGAATCATGAAAAAAAAATTACTTTTACAAGTATATAATCTTTTAGCTTGATTTATAAAAAATATGTTTTGAGTAAATTATTCATGTTCCATAATTTTTATTTATTATATTTATTTTTTCTTAAATATAAATTTATTCATTTTACAGATGTCAAAAATTATTAATGCATTTTAAAATTATTTTAATGTTTTAAAATATTAAATCAATTTAAGCTCTATTTAAGTCACAATTTTAATTTAAAATTTTTAGACTAACATTTTTTATTTTAATATTTTAAGTAGGATTTTTAACCCTTGAACTGTTATGTATATATATATTTTTTTATAATTTTGAATTATAATTAAAATTGTGACTGGTTTATTTTTAATATACATCAATTGTTTAATTGGAGTATAAGCATAATAAATAATTGTGAATTAAATTGATGAGTGGCAAAATTTTCACATTGTGATTTTCATTGTTAGTGTTATTTTTCATTGATTATGTAATGATAAGTTGCTTTTTTTACTCTTCTTTTATTTTTTAATATTTTTTAACCAATAAACCTTTCATCACTCTAAATATATATATATATATATATATATATATATATATAAGATATGCTACCATTCTATGATATACATATTATCTTGAGCTTAAGTAATGACACCAGTTGCAATAATCATTCCCATTATCTCCTCTTGAAACCATAACTATCCCAACTGTGAATCTGCAAACAAAACAAAACCCTTAATCAAGAAGAAGAAGGAGAAAAAAAAACTTGATTTATTTTGTGCAATTACTTACCCAACAATGAACAATAACAGAGAAATTACTAGAGATACCCACTGAAACACAGTATACTTGGATTTTGTCTGAACAACAATATCATCATCAACAACAACAACAGGAAGAGTTCGAGGAAGAGGCTGAGGACGAAGCAACAATACAAATCCGAGAAGAAAACCACTCAAGACTCCACCAATGTGGCCGAAGTTATTAACTCGCCAACTATGAATGCCATCAAATACCAATTCTCCAATGATCATGCTCAAGAGCAATAACATAGCACATAACTTTCTTGTATAAACAGTCCAATTAGTGAGAAGCTCTGATAACATTGCTCCAATAAGTCCAAACAAAGCACCAGAAGCACCAACTGATATACCATTTTGGAGAAAAAGTAATGACAAAATGTTTCCACTTAATCCAGATAATAGGTAAATCGCTCCAATTCTCACTGCTCAACAAACAAACAAACAAACAACAAATTTCATCAAAAGTTTTATATCTTATTCGCAAATCAAATGTTTTAAAGAAACAAAACTTACTGAATCCAAACTGTTGTTCTAGACGAATTCCAATTAAAAACAGACTTAACATGTTTACAAACAAATGAATAACACCAGCATGTAACCAGATGGCAGCGAACATTCTCCACCATTGATGACCATTAACCACCATGTTCCATTCTAAACCTCCCAATTTAAACGCCCTGAATAATAATAATAATAATAAAGTATTGGAAATCTTAACCATATTTTGTAGAAATTGAGGAACAGAATAAGCTTACGTTAATGAAGTAGGGCCGAAAAGAGGATTGGTTTTGAGAGGCTGAAACGAAAACCTGCCTAGGAATTTGGCTACACATTGGCCATTAATCTCTAGAATATTGTTTTTAGGACAATTGTTGACGAACATGGTGATGATAAACATGATTATATTAGATACAATAATTGTCTGCACCAGCCAAGATCTCCAATGTCTTTCTTTCGAGTTTGTAAAATAAGGGGGAAGTAAATATATTGGCAAATATTTGCTTCTTCTTCTGTTCATGGCAATTACTCTGTTTTCAGGATCTTGACTCTCCATTGATATATCTTTTTGTCAAATACCTTTATTTTACAGCTGCAACATAAAAGGATTTATGGAGCAGAATCCAACTTTATATAAAGATATAAACCATCACATGAGAGATTTTCGTTAGTTTTACTCTAAAATTCAGCATATTTTTAAAATTCAAAATTTGCTTATTTTTATAAAATAGGTCAAACTTTGAATTATATTATCATAATTTTTATATATGGCTAACTTATTATTTTTGTTTTTTTTAAGTTCAAACGTATTTATCAAAAATTATTTAGATGACTAAAAAAATGTAATTTCAGAAAGAAAAAAAAATAAAAAATTCTAAAAGAAGTAGATTTGATAGCTGATACTTATTTATTTTTATTTTATAGAATTTCATAAAGATATAAATTTGTATATGATATACGTTTGAACTTATTTGTGTTTTAAATTGAGTCAAGAATAGAATGTAAGTTTAAAATTGTATAATACAATTTAAATGCCTTACAAAATATATAATGAGTGAAAATAGTTTTAAAAAAATGATGCCTTAAAAAATATATAATGAGTGAAAATAGTTTTAAAAAAATAAAAATTTTGTAATTTCTTTTTTATAAATATAATAAATTAATTAAAAAAATAAAAATATTATTATAAAATATAAAGTAAGAAAATAGTCATGAGCCTTATATCACAAATCAAAGTTGTACAAATTCATTTAATACAAATTCTTCTAATTTAAATTTCAAATAACAATTAACCCTATTTTTATTCAAAAATTTGTTTAATTTTAATATATATATATATATATATATATATATATATATATATATTAATTTAGAAAACTAGATGACTTTCATTTTAATTTTATTTTTTATATTTTAGTGAAATTTTAATTTATTTTCAACAATATTTTGTTTTATAAAAAAATAATATAAAATTAAAATAATAAGTCAATAGTTTTTGTTATTTTTTCAAAAATAAAATAAAAAATAATAATAAGTTAATATCTTTTTCTTCCTAAAATGAATGATTATTTAAAAAGTTTTTATATGTTAAAAAATAAAAATAAAAATTAAAAAAAATTATATGTTGAATTAATTAAAAAAAAATACATAAAAATAATTTATTTGGAACAAAACTTCAAACCATTTTGAACCATATAAATAATTGGACATTATATTTTATTTGATATAAAAATGTAATATATATATATATATATATATATATAAATAAATAAATAAATAAATGTAAATATGTAATAAGCTTGTTATACTTATAATTTGTTATACTTATAATTAGAAGTATAGTGTGACATGAGGCGTTCTGATTGGTTTCTTTGAAAAGTGTGTGGTAAGTATGCCCCATAAAATGAGTTTTTAATAAATTAAAGACTTTGGATTGAAATTGATAGATTAGTTAAGTAAAAAGATTTAAAAAGTTTAAAATAAAATATAATATTTTGATAATTTGATTAAAAAAAATATGAATGATTTCAAATAATTTAATAGCACTTTGTATATGTTGTATATAGATAGGGAGATGTATTCTTATTATATTTAAAAAGCTTCAAATTCCCTTAACAAATACATTGTTTTTATTATATTTTTTTGAAAATAATTTTGTGATTGTAAGCTCATTGAACTATAGTTTCTTAATATATATATATATATATATATATATTATTGTCACTTATTGGAAATATTGCCAAGACTATACCAAACTTATACATAAATATTGAATGTTGCAGTTCAAGTCAATCAAACAATAATATTTATATGGTTCAAACCATTTTGAACCATATAAATAATTGGACATTAATATTCTTTGATTGGGAAAACATTAAGTGAAGGTATCAAATCTTCCATTAAAATATAAATTGTTTAGATTTTTAAATAATTAAATTGATAATTTTTTTTAATAAACAAAGTGATTGAATAAATTATTATATATTTTTAATATAACATGAAATATAGAAAATTAAAAATAATTTATTTTGTAAAACACCCTAAACTTTGGTGGTCCAGGCCTAAAATAACGTGAATTTTTTAATATTTATTAGTATTATATTATTAATGTTCAAAAATATAAATTTGTGGGCCCAAATTGGCTTACGCATCCCTTGAATCGTAACAAACTTCCATTTCCAAAAGGGAAGTTCCGTCTTCCTCTCTACATTTCTTCGTTGTTCTTAAAAACGGCAGAAGAACTGAGCTTTGATTCCTGTATAACTTGGCCGTAAGATATTCATCTTTCTCTGTATCAACAATGGAGGTTACTAACGGTTCGTCGCCGGAGAAGAGAGGGTGTCTCCGGAGGCTTCGATGTGCAGTCTAGAAGTATGATTGGGGTAGAGTAGGGTGCGAGTCTACAGTATCAAGATTGTTCTCCTTGAATTCTGGACTTTCCGTTGAAGAAGGAGAGCATTATGCCGAGTTGTGGATGGGAACGCACGATTCAGGACCGACGTTTGTTGTTGATAATGATTTTCTCTCCGAAGGAGATGATGATGAGACATTGAAGTCTTTTATTTATCGAAACCCTAGTGTGCTTGGAGATAAGGTTGTCCAGAAATGGGGCCTGTAACGAAGTCACAACCAGGACCTCGATGATCGAACAGTGAAGAATATATATGAAAGTGAATAGAAAATTTAGAGAATGAAAAGCAAAACTGGAAGGATAATCTGTCTATTGAACTTGATAGAAAATAATACGATTACAATCCTTAAATAAAATAAACATAACTAAGACTCTTAAACTAAGAGACATGAAGAGTCTCATTTATTAGATAAGATCAAGAGGCTTCGACAATCCAAGAGACTCTTGCATAACAAAAAGATTCATTAATTGTTATTATTATTATTACTTTAATTTCTAACACTCCCCCTTAAAGTGATGCCCGATGAACTAGTCCCAACTTAGATCGTAGATTTTCGAACGGACCTTTAGGAAGTGCTTTTGTGAAGATATCAGCAATATTGTCTTCACTCCTTACTGCAACCATCTCAATGATTCCCTCTAGTACTTTTTCACGAATAAAGTGATGCTCCAACTCAATGTGTTTTGTCCTCGCATGAAACATAGGATTTGAAGTCAATTTAATAGCACTCAAATTATCTCCATGTATAGGAACTGGCTGATCAAAATTGACATGAAAATCCTCCCAGAGTCTACGAAGCCATATGCACTCCTGTGCTGCGTGAGCTGATGCTTTGTATTCTGCTTCTGTTGTAGATAAGGATACCGATCCTTGTTTTCTGCTACTCCAAGATATGCTAGTGTTTCCACAAAGAAAAACAAACCCAGATGTGGACCTTCGATCGTCTCGATCTCCAGCAAAGTCAGCATCTGCATATCCTTGCAAGACGAATTTTACATCTTTTTCGTAGAGTAGACCAATATCTAGTGAGGTATTAATATACTTCAGAATTTTTTTCGCTTCTTCGAGGTGTGGTTTCCTTGGCTCCTGCATGTATCGACTCACCACTCCAACTGCATAAGCAATGTCAGGCCTTGTTATAGTCAGATAAATCAAACTTCCCACAAGAGCACGATAAGGACGAGGATCTGGTAGACATGTTCCTTCGTCTCGACTAAGTCTAGGATTTACGTCGAGAGGAGTATAGCTCTTTTTTCCATCAGTCATACCAAAATTTTCTACCAACTTCTTTGCGTAGTTGATCTGCGATACAAACAACCCTTTATCGAAATTTTCGATTTGCAGACCAAGGAAGGTTCCAAGTTCACCAAGCTTCTTCATCTCAAAACGAAGCGAGAGCTCATCTTGTAGACGAGCAACCTCATCATAGTTACTGCCCGTCAAGATTATGTCATCCACATAAAGAAGCACCACCACCATCTGTCCTTGACTCTTCTTTATAAACAGACTTGAGTCGGATTCTGAAGCCTTGTACCCACAAAATTGAAGATATTCTGCAATCTTTCCATACCAAGCACGCGGGGCTTGCTTTAATCCATATAGTGTCTTCTTAAGTCTACAGACCAATTGGGAACCATCAGTCTTCTCGAATCCAGGTGGTTGTTCCATATATATTGGACGATCAAGTTCTCCGTAGAGAAATGCATTCTTGACATCCAATTGCCACAACTTCCATCGAGAACTTGCTGCTAAGGCCAACACAGTGCGAATTGACGTCATCTTCGCAACTGGGCTGAATGTCTCCTCGTAATCTTCTCCATACTTCTGTGAGAATCCTCGAGCGACCAATCTAGCTTTGTATCGATCTATGTTTCCATCAGCCTTTCGCTTGATTCGATACACCCACTTACATGTGACTGTTTGAGTATCAGGAGGCTTCGGAACAACGTCCCATGTCTCATTCTTCTTGAGAGCATGCATTTCCTCCTCCATTGCTGTCACCCATTCCTTGACATTTTTTGCTTCATTATAAGAAGTGGGTTCTTCGTCGTCTATTGCGTTTGCCAAGAAACAAGAGAAGGTTGTTACAAAATTATCATCCCTAAATCGAAGGGGCCTTACAATGTTCCTTTTTGGTCGAGATTCCCCATTCTGTTGTTGACTTGATTCTTCCTGATGTGGACTTCCTGGTAATTTTTCACCTTTGGCTCCTTCATCGACTGAAGTATCTTGAGCTATGTCAGGGCTCCCCCTGTCACTATTATTACTACAGGAGCTTCCCGTAGACGTGGGAATGGGAAGATCAGTCTGAACAGTTTCTTCAACATCCTTCATATAGTACGAAGAAATTTCGTCGAAAACAACATCTCTCGACACAGTGCATTTGTGAGTTGACGGATCCATACACCGCCACCCTTTCCTTCTCTGGTCATAGCCGACAAACACGCATTTGACTGCCTTCGCATCCAATTTGCTCCTTCTCGAGTCTGGAATATGGACATAACAAGTAGATCCAAAAACTCGAAAATGTTTAACATTTGGCTTAAAACCAAAAAGCATCTCGAATGGAGATTTGAACTCATTTGGGCTAAGCGGAACTCGATTGATGACATGAGCAGCACAACTCATGCCTTCTGCCCATAACTGCCTTGGTATATTCTTCATATGCAGCCAAGACTTACAAGTCTCTGTAAGGTGTCGAATCTTCCTTTCGGCTATCCCATTCTGTTGCGGGGTCTCAGGGCAGGAGAGTTCTCTTTTTATGCCATTTTGCCTACAAAACAGTTCAAACTCTTTTGAGCAAAATTCCCCACCATTGTCTGTCCGCAATACTCGAATTTTCCTTTCTTGTTCTCCTTCTACCGTCTCCTTGAACTCGAGAAATTTAGAGAACACTTCAGACTTCTCTTTCACAAAGTACACCCAAGTGAACCTGGAGAAATCATCCACAAACAACAGCATATATTTACTTCCCGAGTATGAGGCAGTTCGAGTTGGTCCCATCAAGTCACTATGAACTCGATCCAAAGGACCCTTACTTCTCGATACAGAGTTGTCGAAAGGAAGTCGATGAGCCTTCCCATATTGACATCCTTCACACACACTGCCCTCCTCAATTCTCAGATCTTCAGGTAGACCTTCGACAAGTTTCTTTCGAGACATAACACTGAGCTTAGTCATATTGACATGCCCAAGTCTTGCATGCCATAGAAAAGAGGTGCTTTTGTCATTCACCCTTTCTATGTACGAATTTGAAGCTGAAAGGACAAAAAGATCATTTACCCGAGTTCCAGTGTGGACCACATCCGCCTTGATTTCTTTCACGTTCCTTAAGAACTTCACATCATTTGGACCAAACAACACCAAATTTCCAGCGTCTACAGCATTTGCAACCGAGAAGAGATTCTTCTGAATTCCTGGAACGTGGTAGACATTCTTTAGAGTAATAGATTCTCCTTTATCGCTTTCAATGACAACTGATCCTTCCTTTTTAACTTCGTGAACCGAGTTATCAGCCGTGACAATGCCAGCGCTCCCATTATGAACTCGACTCGACGAGAACACAGAACCATCTCCAGTAACATGATGTCCGCACCCTGAATCGACGATCCACCTTTGATCGATCTCCTGTTTACCATGAGAAGCCTCTGTTTTCTTTTCCTTCGAAGTCGTCACATCGACATGAAAAGCCTTGTCCCAGTCCTCCTCAACACGCTGGTTAGACTTTTCTCCGAAATTTGAACCAACAAAATTTCCATTCAGATTTACTCGACAGTCTCTTTTGAAGTGTCCAGTCTTGCCACACCTGAAACACTTAAGGGACTTCTTAGGAGTATTTGAAGAATCTTGACCTGTTTCTTCCTTCTTCGACTTTCCCTTTTTCCAGCTCGATTTCTTCACGAACAACGCACTGTTCGACTCCTCCTTTATACTCGTTCCAGCCATTTGTGCGGCCAACGACTCTTGAGATGACAAGAGATTTTCAAACTCCTCGAGTGAAGGTTGTTGAGCCCAACCTTGAATCGATGTGATGAATGGTGTATATTCAGGTCGAAGTCCTCGAACAATATGCCTCTTTGTTCGAGCCTCTGAGATTTTCTCATCTGGGTTCAATAAAGAAATTTCTGAGCAAATATTCTTTACCTTAAGAAAGAACTCCGAGACAGATCCGATTTGCTTTGCGGCTGCCAACTCGTTTTCAAGCATCTGGAGACGAGCCTCGTTCTTCTTATTGAAAAGACGATCAAGCGTTTCCCAGATCTCACGAGCAGATCCACAACCGATGATGTGCTCAAACAGATTATGGGAGATTGACCTCTTCAACACAAATTCTGCCTTCGCGTTGAGTCTCTTCCGCTTCTTCGATGCTTCCGCATTTTCAGCAACATCCTCAAGAGCTACATCATCATCGTCTACGACGATGTCCCACAAATCTTCCCCAACCAGGTACGATTCCATACAAGTTTTCCATATCCGGTAGTTTGACTGGTTTAACAACTCCAAACCGAGTCCAGCTACACGACCACCACTTTCCATATCGAATAACAACGATATCTTCTTCAACAATATTACCAAAGCTCTGATACCATGTAACGAAGTCACAACCAGGACCTCGATGATCGAACAGTGAAGAATATATATGAAAGTGAATAGAAAATTTAGAGAATGAAAAGCAAAACTGGAAGGATAATCTGTCTATTGAACTTGATAGAAAATAATACGATTACAATCCTTAAATAAAATAAACATAACTAAGACTCTTAAACTAAGAGACATGAAGAGTCTCATTTATTAGATAAGATCAAGAGGCTTCGACAATCCAAGAGACTCTTGCATAACAAAAAGATTCATTAATTGTTATTATTATTATTACTTTAATTTCTAACAGGGCCATGATCTACCTTTCCTGTTTAAGGTACTAATAATAATAATAATAATAATCTCTCATTCTATATCGTTTATTTTCTTCTTCACATCTATCTCTTGTTATTTATTTATTTATTAATATTAGGTACTTTCAGTGGAAAAAGCTTTGTCAATTCAGGCACATCCAAATAAGGAATTGGCTGGTTATCTGCATAAACACCAGCCACATATCTATAAGGATGATAATCACAAGCTTGAGATGGCTCTGGCGCTCACAAATTTTGAGGCCTTATCTGGATTCATTACCCTTAAGGTTCTATTCTTTCTTTATTGATTGATTGAAGCATAATGCATTTCATCTATAATATAATAATAGGGGCAGAAATTCAGAGAAATATTTGATGATGTTTTTCAGGAGCTTAAAGAGGTCATGCAGAATGTTCCCGAGATAGAACAAGTGATTGGTAATGAATATAAGAAACTAATAATAGACATCAATCATGATGATGTTGGTGAAGAAGAGAGAATGAAATCAGTTTTACGATCAGTGTTTACCCAAATCATGTCAGCTAGCGACACTGTTGTTTCGAAAGTGTTGTCTGCAATCACAACTCGTCTCCACGAATCAAGCAAGGTGGGTGAACTGAAACCCTTCTGCTCTTTCTTTTAACTGGAATTATAGGATTATCCAAACACAATTTACCCTAATGGCCTAGACTCTGCCTGCTATTCTTATCATTTGATGACTATTATAGCCAGCCAGTGATGCAATTTGACTAATTAAGAAAGTGAGCCATTACATTTGACCTTGTTGACATGATGTGAATGAACATCAACCCACTTTGAATTGGTAGTTGCTTAATCTAAAGGTTATATTCATATATTTTTAAACTTTTTGCAGGAGGAGGGTAAATTGACAGAGAAGGAAAAGCTAGTGTTGAAGTTAGAAAAACAGTATCCATACGATGTAGGTGTAATTGCAGCCTTCCTCTTCAACCATGTCAAACTTAAGCCAGGCCAAGCTCTGTATTTAGGGGCAAGCGAACCTCATGCCTACTTGTCGGGGGACTGTGTTGAGTGCATGGCAACGTCCGACAATGTTGTCAGAGCTGGCCTTACACCAAAACATCGCGACATCCAAGTTCTTTGCTCCATGCTCACATACAACCAGGTTTAATTAAACGTATTTATTTGGATTCAGATGACATTGCGTTTGGATCATCATTTCTTTACTAACTCTGCTGATATGAACTTAAAAATTTTATAGGGATTTCCTGAAATCTTGGAGGGAATTCCTGCAAACCCTTATACTAAGAAATATCTCCCACCATTTGATGAATTTGAGATTGATCATTGTGCCCTTCCATCAGGAAGCTCTACTGTTTTCCCAGCCGTTCCTGGTCCATCTATTTTTGTGTTGACCAATGGTGAGGGAACCATGCACGGCGGTCCATTGTCTGAAGGGCTGTCGGTTAAGGAAGGCGATGTCTTCTTTGCAGGTGCAGGAACAGAGGTTCATATAGAGACAGCAATGTCGAACCTGAATTTGTACAGGGCTGGAATTAACAGCAGGTTCTTTAAAAAGCAGTAGTAAGCTTTGAAAATAAAACATTTTAAATTAGGCAACATTGTTACTCAAAACTAACAAAAGGGAAATGAAGAAAGGTACTTTAATATTTATCACTGACCCATTTATCTTGGACTTGTCATTTTGTCTTAAGGTATGTTAAAAACATAGCCTATTTTGCAGACATGTATTTTTGTCAATCTCAAACATTATATTTTACAATTAAATTTCGTCAATATTATAATTGATTTTTTTATGGGTCATGATTTTCATGATCTAAATTATAGTGCAACATTTGTGGATTCATTTAATATACAAATTATTTTCTACATCATAATCCAGATTGAGTGTAATATTTTGTTTCATTAAGTATAAATATTTGTTTTTGCATCATGATCATATTTGAGATCATGAAAAAAATGTTTTTAAAAAACATAACAAATATAATTTTTTTCAAATAATTATTGAAGTTGAAAATTAGTCATTTAGTCAAGTCTGAAGGCTTAATAGGATAGGCAGATTGAAGATTTCATCCTTATTTTGTTTGTATTAAATTGTGGCACAAACAACTTTCACGCTACACTTAAGTGGGGTCGTACTAGCCATCCACAAGTATAAACCCTGGTCACAAAACAAAACAAAAACTTGTAAGTAATAAAATACAAACACATGTTCATATCAAAACTTAAAAAACACGTCTTAATCATCATATGCAAAATGTTAAATTTTATTGTTTTGGTTGTTGAGAATTTAGTCATACATTGATCACAATTTAGACTTCTTGAAACTAATTTGAAGCTATTTTGCAGATTCATCGAAGATTGCACTTGATCCAATTTGGTCACAAATTTATCGAGAATTCGAAGAAACTATGGCAGTGATTTCAGGATGTATTTGATCCAATTTGTTCAATGATTTTTCGTGTAAACTAATTTCTTCATTCTTCTAACCCATTACACAATATTTTGCCTTTTTTTATGGAATTAAAACATCAAATTTATCTGTCACAACATCAAAATCCAAACGGTACCTTCTCCATGTGAAGTTTCCTTGTTGATTTGACCATATATATTCAATCCAATTGGTGAAAATGACTAAAGAAATCCTCTCTTTCCCATATTCAGGAGAGCTCTATTCCTTTTGTATGATGCAAATAGATTTTAGTCTTAAAAAAATCATTCAATTTAATGAAATAATCGTGAGATAATAGTCAAATAATTTAATTAAAATATGGGGTATCTGATTATTCAATTATACAACATAATTTGAAAATAATATGGCAAAGAAATGTGCACGAAGTTTCTACAACATAATAATGAAATTTAATTTTAAGAAATATATAATATTTGAAAATAAAATGAGTATATAAGAAACGTCGAAAAAAAAACTATTTCGTGAATTGATTCAGTTAGACCATCTTCGACCCACAAACTTATTCACAAATTCAAAATGCAATAAACGTCACATCAAATAGTAATTCATCTCCAACCCAAAAACTCAATTCCAAATTAAAAAAAAATATTCTTAAAATATTTCTTTCTTACACTAACTTTTTAACCTTATTAATATTATCTATATATTTATCAACTTCACATATTTAATCCAAATCTTTTCTTTTTCATTTAATAAAATTAATTATATATCAATAATTCAATAATATATTTAAATAAAAAAACGTAATATATTAAAACAAACATTATTAATAAAAAATAATAAATTTATATGTTTATTCGTAATATAAAAATATAAAATAAATTAAATTAAATTTCAAATATAATATAATTTAATGATTTTATTATACATTTAAAAATATTATAAATTTTTATCTTAAAAATAAAAAAAATAAAAAATTGAAGAATCAATTTACATTATAGATATATAAGATTATATATATAAAAAAATAAAATAAAATAGATTAAGAATCATTTTAAAAAAATGGTCAAATTGGGAGAATGAATAGTGCCGATATGCGTTGACAGGAGGAGAGAGCGGCATCCAAACTCATTTTGTGTTTGGGAATGGCGTCCGATTGGAGGTAAAAAAGCACATATAATAGGATTTATGTGCCCGTTGGAGATGCTCTAATAAGACTCTGTAATGATGATTAGACACGTCCTCAAAATTTGGTATCAATGTTTTATGTATTTTTTTTTAACACTTTTTAAAAATAATATAGAGATATATCAATTCAAATTAATAAAAAGTAACTTAACTTATTTGGTTAGTTAATTGCAATTGGATGGGCTTAATAGCCACACAAGAATTTGTTAAACATGTTAACAATTGAGTCAAAAACCATGTAAAACAGTAAGTCATTTAACAACAAATAGACCAAATGGGTTCTTGTGTATTAACTTTTTAAAACAATAAACAATACATAGATCTACGAGTTTAAATAAGTCATTTTGCAGCAATAAGGGTTTTGAGCTATGGAGTAAGGATCCTAAAAAAAATCCATAAACGATACGGCAAAACGGGTATCGAATACGACAAAAGAAATATCGTTGACTTTTTTTGGAGTTGACCAATCCGATACGGGATACGGCTTGGATACATTTTTTGATACGTTTTGAGTAATTTTTAAAACGTAAAAGTTTTAGAAGGACTTGAATGTTTAAAATAAAACTTACCCTAAAATAACATTTCCTCCTCTTAATATATTTTATTAACAATTCACATTAACTAACTCTTAATATATTTTATTTTTTTTAATTATTATTTTATATATTTTTTTAATAATTTTAATAATATGTGTATCCTAAACGTATCGTATCCTATATTTTTAAATTTTACTGTATCGCCGTATCCGTATCGTATTTGATATGATACCCATATCCGTACAACATAGGTTTTGAGTCAAACAAAACACCACTAAAATGAGCATATCGATGCAGCAGTTTTCAATATATAGTAGAAACCATTTGAGACAAAGAACATGTATGTCAAGAATGGATCGAAGAGGATTGAGATGAGGAGGATTGAGATTGAAAAGGATTCAATAGTAGCCACAGAAAAGATCTCTAAGACAAAAAAAAAACATTATTGTGTTCTTCAACACATCAGGCCTCATGAATTCAATAATGGAAAGACAAAGAAGCAACCAAACTTAATAATGTACATGTGAAATTCGATAAGCCATCCAAAGTACCTCTTGAAACCTAAAATCACGACTATCCCAATTGTGAATCTGCAAACAAGCAAAACATTTTTCATCACATGATAAGGTAATAGTGACTTGGACAAGGAAGAAGAAGAAACTTGTAAAATCTTGATTCATTTTGTGCATTGTGTTCTCTCCCAACCAAACATGATCGTCTTATTGCATTTCTTTATTTATCTCCATTTATTGTTTTAACCCCTCTCCCTCTTTTTTATAACATTTGAACACAATTTGCGTTTATGTTTAATAAAAAGTTAGTGTTATTTTTTTAAATATGAGTCTTAGTCTCCCGGTTTGGGGATGACATGAGTTTGTTCGATAACATTCAAATAGGTTAGATGGAAATTTTGGAGTTTTAAAACTTGTATACATTTACATAATAACAATGATAATAATAATAATATAGTACATTAATAAACAAACAAAGAATATAGGAAGAGGAAATTTCATATAAAATGCAAGCAAAGTGGGAGAATTCCTTGGTCGGGAAGGAGGTCATCAGCTATTGCATTTCCACTTTGAGGTCGGCACACAGCTTAAGTAATGGCACCAGCTGCATCGATCATTCCCATTCTCTCCTCTCGAAAGCATCACTATCCCAACTGTGAATCTGTAAAAAAAAAAAAAAAAAACATTCATCAGATGACAAAGTAACCAACATATGATCAAGATTTCTTTCTAGCTACATAAAAAAAAAAAGAAAAAACTTACCCAGCAATGAGCAAGAGCAGGGAAATGAACAGAAATGCCCACTGAAAGACAGTATGCTTGGATTTAGGGCGAGCACCAGCAGGAAGATGCTGGCTCTCCCTCCAAGCAAACTGGGGACGAAGCAACAATACAAAGCCAAGAAGAAAACCGCTCAAGAATCCACCAATGTGAGCAAAGTTATCAACATGAGGAAGGATTCCAAGTGCCAAGTTCACAACTATGATTGTCAATAGCGTTAATAGAGCACAGGCCTACAAATACAAATATTGTACCATGCATGTTACTTCTATTTTTCAACTATATTTTTTGTTTGTTTGTTTCAAACTCACCTTATTTGTATAAATAGTCCAGTTTGTTAGAAGCTCTGATAACATTGCTCCAAGAAGTCCAAACAAAGCACCAGAGGCACCAACTGATATACTCTTTTGGATGAAAAGTGAAGACAGAATGCTTCCACCTAATCCCGATAACAGGTACATCGCCCCAACTCTAACTGCTCAACAGACAGACAGACAGACAAACAAACAACAAATTGCATCAAAGGAAATAATTATTATTACTAAATGAATGAATGTTTGGAAAACAAAACAAAACAAAACAAAAGAAAACATACGAAATCCAAACTGTTGTTCTAGGCGAATTCCAATGAAAACCAGGCTTAACATGTTTGCAAGCAGATGAATAACACCAGCATGTAACCAAATGCAAGAGATAAGTCTCCACCATTGATGCCCATTAACCACCTTGTTCCACTCTAAAGCTCCCAATTTGTCCAACCTGTAGGACCATTATTCTTATTAATTTCCCCTTGTTTAGTTGAACAACCACATTAATGTTCTCTTCCATTCAGATTAGGTCAAAGAAAACTACACAAAACCCCACCTTCTTCAACAAAAGTCAAACTTAAACACTAATGTATGAAGAAAATGGAATCCAAGTAGAAAAAGCTTAGTTTTTTGAAGCCAGAAATAGACAAGTAATTGAGATCACTTATAGTGTAAATCATGAATACCCAATTCACAAAAATGATCATACCATAACTAACTAAGAGTCATAATTTCAAGAACAAGAAGATTTGCAGCAATTGATGAAAAGAATAGCTTACGTTGATGAAGAAGGACCAAAAAGAGGATTCTCTCTGAGTGGCTCAAAGGAAAGTCTACCGAGGAAATTGGCGACACACACGCCTTCAAAATCAGCAATATTGTTTCTAGGACAATTGTTGACGAACATAATGATGATAAACATTGAAATATTTGCTACAACAATCATGGGTACGAGCCAAGATGTCCATTGTCTTTCATTCGAATCCACAAAATACGAGGGCGAATAGAATGTCGGCGGATAGTTGTTTCCCCTAGTCTTAATCCTATCTCCGTTGTTCTCCGGATCTCTAGTCCCCATTAGTTCTCCTTCTTTCTTTTTTTCTCTGAAACAGATTGACTTGAATATGGATTTGTTGAAATCGGGTAGTAGGTGATGAAGTGAGTTGAAAGGGAAATTGGTTGAAATCTTTCTTCAGTTGGATGCAACCAATTCCAAATGGAATATAAACAGCAGCGAGATTGAAGATCTGTAATTGTTGTGTGAATTCATCATCATCATCATTCGTTAAGAACACAATCACGGCAGCTCTCTCTCTCTCTCTCTCTCTCCGCGTCAATATATTTTGTCTGCTCAGTTAGGTGTTTGGCGACAATCACAATATATACATATATAAAATTGACTATATTCAGACTGCTTTTTCAACTATTTTCTTTTTCCTAATTATATATAAAAATTAAAATTTATATTTTTTCTTACATATTATCTTAACTTTTATTTCTTAAACAAATAACCGAATAACATATAATATAATTTTGTGGGGTCATTGATTTAAAACTATAAATTCTGGGCTCTTTTAGGGTTAAAGAAAAAAAAAATTGTTTAACTCTTTTAAAAGATTCTTAAAGTTTAAAGAAAATTCAAATAATTTAAAGTTTTGATTATCAAATATTAGAAAATTGGTAATTAACACTCTCCCTCCCTTGATACAATTTTGTAATTAGATTAATAATATAAATATTTTTTATTTATTTATAAATGTCAAATAATATTTTGAAAACACTTGTATCTTGTACTTCGATAAAATATTATAAAAAATATATTTTATATATAATTAAATTTATTTATTTTTTATCCAAACTCAGTTCCACTCTTTGTCAAACCAAACAAGATTGATAATCCAAACTGTTTTATAACTTTTAACTATAAAAAGCACAAAATTGTAAAGTTTGAAAATCCCAATAACATGAGCCATAATTTAAGGATTCAACCTATTTTTATTTGACATAAAACATTACAGTTGATTTGTAAATCGTTAATATTTTTCAGTTTTTATTCTACTTTAATAAACTTTATTATTATTTTATACTATCTAAACATGGGCAGAATAAAGATAAATAAAACCTTTTTTATATTAATAATAATCAAAACTTTAAAATATCTTTTATAATAAATAACTATAACTTCAATGATAAAGAAAATAATATTTAAAAAAATGTTAAAATGATAGTAAAATAGCTAAAAAAATATATTGCATAATAAGTATATAAATTTATTACTTTCTGTCTAAAATATTTTATTCTTTTGCTAATACCAAAATATTTAAAACTGTTATAATTGATTTTTAATTTAAACAAAAACGGTAACTTTTTATAAATACTTCAATATGCTTTCAGTTATTTATTATATATTATAAAACTGACAGAATTAAATACGGCTTACATTCCAATATGGGCATCTTAAATTCATGTCCTATATATTGTCCCTTTGTCAAGCCACTTTTAATTTCCACAAATAGGTCTACAAACTTACAGATCATAAATTATTATTGAACAATTAAAATACATAACTATTATAAATAATAAAAATTGAAACACATACACACCTGTCACAATTTTAATTAAACATTTTTTACATTACTTCTAATTTAGAACACAAGAGAAAAAATGTTTTTTTTTTTAAATAAGAGAACCATATTTTAATTTATTTTTACAATTGCATCCCTTCAAATGGATATATAATACAATAAAACGATATTTAATTTATTTGTAAAAGATTAAAATTGTATAAATAAAATTCACACACAACAAAAAACAAAGTTTTTAATATGCACCATTATTTGTTTTAAGAGACCAGATATCTAACATTTTTGTTTATTTATTTCAAGTTATCTATTAAATCTTGCTTAAATTTAAATTAATATGTTTAATACAAGATAATAAAAATAATTATTTCCCCAAAAGTTCAAAACCATCTTTTTGGCCTTCTATTATTTATTTGTGCCATGTGGATAGATGTTGCTTAAATACCTAAGCTTGCATGTGCTCAGTTTTTCTTTTGTGTGTGGGAACAATAATGTCAACATTATGTAATTAAATGTCAATATGTCTACATTTTGGATTTTAATACATATATATATATATATATATATATATATATATATATATATATATATATATATATATTTTAGTTTAAAAAATTTATATAGGTTTTAAACACAACCATTCAAACAAACTTCAATTATGTTGGTTTATATATGTTCCTATCACCCAAAACAAACCTTATCTCAAACCCAATACATAACTACATAACCCCCAAGAGATCTAGTTTCATAAATTCAAAACAAACAAACAAACCTTATCTCGCCAAATTTGAACACATTCAAAGACTGTTGTTAGGTTAAGATTGAAGAAATTTAAGTAAAAACCTAGATATTAAAAACCATAACTATTGATCTCAGCATAAACATGGCCAACCATAATGAGTCTAGAATCTAGTTTCTTCAAACACTAAGTTGTGGCTTAACATCTTATGTTGCCTTGGCGGTTTCCCTGGCTAATGCAAGTTTTGCAAGCAGGCCGCATAGCTGTAGGTACGAACCAACTCCATCACAAATCCTCATATGTGCAAATCCTGTCTCCTACATTATTCATCGTACATAACAAAAATGTCACATTTCGCGGTTCAGGCAACTTTGGCATTTTAGTGTTTTAAAAGCCTTGATGGATGATATTTTATTTGGATTTAATTCGAATAATCCTTTATTCAATCGTCAATGAAAATATTCCAATCATTATATACTAAAATACATTTTATTTAACAATTTAAAATGTTAAATAAAAGGATATTTTAGTCATTTAACCCCACACCCCAACTATGTTTCTTCATCCAAAAAATCTGATTATTTAAATAAAAAATATGCTCTTGGTTTGAAAAAATAAGATGAAAGGTTATATATACACACCTTCATGAACTCCAACTTGATATACTCAGCGGTGTCATAGTTTTTTATTACTCGAAAAAGGGTAGTGATAATATCTGTTGGGGAGTAACCCAAGTCATAAAGCTGTTTTAGACCGGCACAAGCATCATCGAATTTACCCTCTATTACATTCCTAACCATGTTCTTCACATGCAAAGGATGAGGCTGGTCACAGACCTGGAAAAAACAAAACCCAAGATCAAAGCAACCAAGTCTAAGAACAGTCTAGCCTTTACAACATTTTATTGAGAATTTACCTTGAAAACATTTTCTTGATTGACAAAACTAAATCCACTGTTTGTAGCTTGCAAGTTATTCAGTGCTTGCCTCATATCACCATCAGCGGTGAATATGATTGCTTCAAGGCCTTCCGGAACGTAAGGGACCTTCACAATAAACAATAGTAAACATGTATTTTCAATTTAATAGATCGCATCTATTGATTTCATGCATTTATTGAATTATCTTGTGTTGAATGTCATTACATCTGAAAAAAATATATATCCTAACTCGAAGGGCATTCATGAAAAACATAGAAAGGTCAACCAATCAAACAAAACTGATTAAAAAACATTTGCTAGGCACATATTGATGAAAATGTGACAATAGACAAACTCAGCAGATACAGATACATACGTACACGTGGCATAGCATGTAAACAAATACTCCAGATTATGAGCAAATAGGAAACTAGGTTTTACTGCCTATAAATGAAATTCTGACCTTTTCTGCTTCAACCACCACCATTAGACGACTAAGTATCTCTTGCTCAGATAATCTTGAATACCGAACAAGCGCACATCTACTCTGAATAGGTTCAATTATCTTGGAAGATGTATTGCAGGCTAGAGCAAATCGGGTAGTGCCTGAGTATATCTCCATTGTACGCCTCAAGGCTTGTTGTGCTGCAGATGTCATGCTATTTGTTTTCCACGTAAGAATGAGAAAAGAAGATGGTGTAAATAAAAAACAAAGAGCCTATTTGGAAACTAGTATTTTGTCACAGTCAAAAGTTACTTGGTTGGTTTTCTAGAAAATAAGGGGTAACTAAGTACGTATGATTTTAGAAAATATCAAATATGCATTGATTTATTGTTTTTTATGTAATTGAACCTGTTATCGATTTGAAGTATAGCTAGTGTGGATGAACTTGAGTGTATGCATGATTAGGATGATGGGATTGTCATATGTCAAGGAGCTGATTCGGGGTTGCCATATGAAATTATTTTAGTAATAGGTGGCATGAGAAGGGACAAGTGGTATAGGGTCAATGGGATGTGTTATGCTCTATGTTTGAATGTCTTTAAAAGGTAAAAGGTTCATTTTTTGCTTGGATTGTGTCAATGACATTTTGGTTTGTGATGTTTGGATGATTGTATGGGACTGTTTTTTAGGTTTTTTAGGGGAGTTGCTTTTTTCATTTTTGAGGAAGGACTGATTTGTAATGGTTTGCTGTGCGATTGTATATACTTTTGTCGTGACAGCCTATCAACATGTAATCAGACAAATAGTTCTCTTTTTTTATTATCAAAAAATGTTTCTTGGTTGGTTTTCACCAAGCAAAGCACATGTAATTTGTAAACAATATCCATCATTAAAGATATTCAAGATCATAAAGGAACATAAGACAACTAACCTGTCAGCTTCATCTAAGATGATGATTTTGTGCTTCCCAGGGGGTAGTGTGACTTTCTTTTGAGCAAACATTTTTATCTTATTTCTCACAACATCAATTCCCCTAAAATAAAATTGAAACTTCATAGTAAGAAACATCATGATACATGTGAAGGTAAGCACCAACCAGAAGAAGCAAGGAATGACAAGTTTCAACTAAAGGAAATGCAGAATTTCATTACCTGTCATCTGATGCATTCAGCTCCATAACACTCTCCTTATAATTAGGTCCCAATAGCTCGTGTGCAAGAGCCAGTATACTAGTAGTCTTACCAGTTCCAGGAGGACCCTAATGATTAGAGCAAATAATGAAAATGCTTAACAAATCAAAGTAAATGATGTTATTGTGCAATGCTTAATAATTACCTTCTTTTTTGTATAAATTCAAAAAGTTCCTCAAGAAATAACAAACCGTCACAAAGTTTCAACTCAATATGGTAATTCCTATTCTTGTTAAAAACAAGAAAATGAAAAGCACGGCCAAAATAACAGAGTAAAAAATCATTACCATACAAATAGTAAAAATAGGTTGAATCATGTGCTTAAGCATCCAAATAGAAGAACTATAGTTCTCAAAGTAACAAGTATATCATATATAAGTAGCAATGTCTAAGCTGGGATCTTCATAGAGGCACTTAAACAATACTTAACTTGCCTTGTGTTACTCTAACATGGTTGAAAAGGGATTTGTTCTGTATTATAATAGACTCACATTTTCATACCATTTCTCAAAAGCATATAGCTAAAGCATCAACAATCCCACCTACTATGTCCAATCCAACCAAAACCCAGAGGTATGCAATAGTTTTTTGACATAAAACAAGGATCATGTGTGTCTAGTGATAGACTTTGTACAAGTTCCATCCCAAAAGTACAAAATTAAGAGAATGGAGTTCTTACAGCCAATAAGAGGTTGGGCATGTTCCCGTCATGAGAAATTGCATGAAGACGAGAGACTGCATCTTCGTTTCCGACGATATCCTCCAATTTGTTGGGTCTATACTTCTCTACCCATGGAATCTCGTAACCATGGCTTGCTGTGGAAGAGGAAGATGAAGCCATTTGTGCTCCAAAGTTCTATCAGAGAGAAACCAATGACTGACAAAACCCTTCCTAACAATTTATTTTGGAGGGAATTGCCATTTCTTCCTTATAAGTTATAACCTAGTTTTTCCCCCCAAATTTATCTAATTATTTATTTCATCTAAAATATCTTGCTAGTAGACAATTTTAAAATAATTATGTTTATAAAAAATTAATTATTTGAACAAAATATATATAATTTTAAATAAGTGAAGTATGTTTAAACATTTTAATTGATGGTGTGAAATTGTAAAGGTTGTGATCAGTGAATTAATTAAGATTGAATCCCAGTAATCCATATCAAACATGGCCTAAGATTTGGTTATTTGGACAATAGAAGTGGTTTTTTTAAAATAAAAATGCCAACAATAAAAATAGATTACATGAACAAAAATATATAAAATATATATATAACAAAAACTAATAAGAAAAAACAAACAATTATCAAAATATTATGCACAATACAATAAAAATAAATAAAACTATTAAATCATATCAATACAATACAAGCCCATATGCAAATGACTAATTGTTATAGACAAGAACTTGATGGTTGGATTCGTTTTAAAATATTATAAAAATCACTAACATTTTTAATAAATAGTTTTTATTATATATTAATACATTTTTAAGTTTTTTTTAATAGGACTCTTTGTACATTTTTTTACTCATGTTTTGATTCATTTAGAGACAATAATAATTTTTTTTCTTACTCATTCTATTGATTTTAAGACTAACTATCTTAATATGCATCACTCCAAAAAAAACTTCAATCCCATTTATTTGAAAAGTGGTGTGAAAAATAAAAAATTTAATCTGATTCTTTAGCTAAGAAACTATCAAATGAGAACATCTAACCTACTCCAAATGAAGGGCATTTTCACAGTAATTTTGCAAAAAATAAATGTACTCTTGTGAAACCTCTTTCATTTTTAATGTGATATACCAACAAATATGAATAACTTCTGGATCAAATGTGCAGGTACAAGATCCTAATTTTTTATCCTATTGATATTTAAAAAATTTACGTTATTGTTTTTAATTTTATGCTTAGTTTTTTCTCTTTCTAACGTTTAACTCATTTTTTTTCTATTTTAACAAAAAAATGACATTAAAAAAAAATTTCTATCAAACAAATTTATTTAAATAAACTAAACCCAAACAAGCCCTAATTACAAAAAAACACATGTTAAAAAGTAAAAATAAAAAATCATAGTTAAAAACATTTAAGCTTCATTTATCACTTTTCTCCCGCTAAAATGAATAACTGTCTTTGTCTCACATCTAAATAAATTGTTTGGATATTTTTTTTAAATAAACGATTTTCCATTGAAGAAGAGGGGTGACGAGATCTCCTCATAGATGCTCTTACCCACGTTTCGATTGACTTAGAGACTAAAGACACATTTTCTCTCACCGACTCTCCTAATTTTAAAATTAACTACATTTATCGTGCTTCTCTCCAAAAGACTCTATCCCGATTTCTTTGTAAAAGGCTGTGGAAATAAAAATTCAATCAAAATCTTTTTTTTTTTTTGTTGGAAAACTATCAATTAAAAAGTTTTGACATCTAACAAACTGAAAAATAAAAGATTTAATCTCGCTAGTAGATGTAATATTTATTTGAAGAGTGAATAATTCATTAATCATATTATTATGCATTGTGACATTGCCAAGAGCACGTGAACTCTTCAACCTCATTTATTTTAAATGGATACACCAACAATTTTTTTTTGACTTTTTGTCAAATTGATTAAATGAAGTTCTAGTAACAACATTACGGACGGCTAGAAACCAATTTTTCTTGTCATGCGGTGAATGATCTGAAAAGAAAGAAATATAAGAATTTTCGAAGGAAAAAATTATGAATACGCGTGTCCCAAAGGATTAATATTAGATGGGTTCGTTTCAATTCAAAAAGGGGCCTGAATGAGATGATAATTTTTTGATCTTATTGATATTTTTAACGTTTGATCATAATAAAAGTTGACCTTACCCAAAAAAAAATTAAAAAAAATTTAAAGCTTCATTTTGTAAATAAATAAAATTTAAGTTCCATTTTGAATATCTTTGGATATTTTTAGGTCCGGTTTGGTTAGAAGAAAGAAGGGGTTGAAGTGATTTGTCATCTACTTCGTCAGCATTTTCGCGCTTATGGAAAGTAGCCGCTCTTTCTTTGTTGGTCATTTCGTCCGTACTTGGAATGGCCAAACCTGTATGGAGCTGCTGAGCTAAAAGATCAAAGACTTCTCAAACTCATATTCCATCTCTATCACGATGCTATGATTCAACACACTCTCTCCACCATCTTCTGTAGTTGATTCCGTGGCTTTAGAATGGACGTTTCTTTGCTGCACCAGTATCGTCGCGATCGTCGCCGTCTTCTGAGTTTCTTACTGTCTTCGGGTATAATCAAGGAAATCCGGACCTCAACCGGCATCGTTACCTCTATATCGGACGCCGATCTCGATTTCCTCAGCACGGACTATGTGCTTGATTGCATCAAATCCGGTTAGTGTACTAATTATTGGCCGTCTTAGTTAGACACCTTATAGAAACTGAATGAATTCTGCTTTTGTTATTTTCCGGAGTAAAATTAAATAAAATTGTGAAATAGCTTACTATATGTTTTTCATGTTTAGGCGCTGTGCTCGATGTTTCGACCGCAATTGAGAAGTTCCATGAAGCATCTGCATACCCGGTGATGGTAAGCCACTATTAAGTCTATGTTGTCTGTGAGATTTATTTGGAATTCATGTCTGAAAGGGAAGTCAGCTAAATGATCTGCCATATAGTAACAGATTCCTTTCTCCAATTGATTGATTTGCTGACAATTGTTTGGGAACTGCAAGAATATTTGTTTCAAATGTGGACCTTCAGTTCATGGAAAAAAAAATTGACTTTACACCTCATGGATTATTATTGTACCTGAAAGAAAAGAAGCAAAGGAACTTTCTTCCTTTTGCTTTGTCCAATTGAAAGCTTTGAAAGTTATTAGGTGCAATGTGGACTAAAAAATTCAGTTTGCGGAATGAAGAAGTTGTGGAGTGGAGTCCCAGATATTTGACTTATGCTTATTTCTGACATACAGTTGTGAATTTTATGCTAGCATCTAGTTTCTATTGCCTCCTAAATTGTATGCTTAATGCGGGTTAAAATTGTACCACAGCTTAGTAAGTTTCTTTCTGCAGATACATTCCAAGTTGGGGGATTCTTATTTCCTTTTATCCGATCCAAGTTCAGCTGGATCTCCTCCGCGGAGAACACCCCCTCCTGTGATGGTAAGCAATACTAATCATCATGTATCACGTTCAGCTAGTGCACTACATACTTCCTCTCCCCAAGCAGCCGATGTACGGATTGAGGTCAACAATGTCAAAGATGTAGGGCCTGCAACTCCGTCTTTGAATTCATCAAAAAACATAAGCATTCGCCCAATAGGATTACCACCAATAACTGCAGGTACTGATTTACTGGTTTTACATTGTGAGGGTCAATAATGAATATAAATGGAATTGGAATTGTAAGCAACTCTTGCTTATTCTTAAGGAGGAAAGTTTATGGTAGTGTTCTGATTCAAATTGTGTAAACTAGTATGGTAGAGCAAAAACCAAAGCAGCTACAACTACCATCACAGCTTCCAAATCATCCACTCACAGCTTATTTTATCCTTAACCATGTAATAATATTTGTTCTTCCAACTCTTGAGAGAAATGATATATAGTGCTAGGTTTTGTGAAGGATTGTCGGATGATGGCGTGCAAGAACTCGCATATGAGATATTGCTTACATCTCTAACATTTTCTGGGTAATCTTTGTCATCCATCACATTCTTTTGATGTACATCATGTTTATGGTATATCATTTTTATCTGAGCTGCTTTTGACATTGTCAGGATTGAAGTTTACAAATCAGATTATAAGAGGAAGGATAAGAGTTCCAAGTTCCTCAGGGGATCTAAGAGTAAAAGGGAAAGGGATATTCAGGAATGTCCTCCAGACAGACATTCAAAACTTTTAGATACCATTCGTTCTCAAATGCAGGTCAGCTGCAATATGATTTTCTTTCCCATAACATATAATGATGCCATTATTGCCTAATCCTGTCTTTTAGCTTTTATTTATTTATTTATTTATTTATGTCTCTTTGCTGGTTTAAGAAGTCATTGTGAGTACATTTGATTACCTTGTTGAATGCCAAAAGAACCTTCTAGATAGATAGACTCCTAATGGGATAGTTTTCTACACTCTTAGACATGTCAAATGATTGCATAGAAGTTCCTTTGTTTGTTCTTTTGTCTCTTTTATATGGAAATATTTGAACTTGTTACTTTACATAATTCTAGCGATTCTATTTCCCACTCTAGCTAAGAAAAAAATGAATAGAAATGAATGTGTGGCAATATGCCAAAATATAGTTGTCGTGTTAAGTAATACAAAATGTAACTAGATTACAATGAACTTAATGTGCCTTGAATGATCCATTGTGTAATCTAGTTTTTCTAATGTTTGAGATCAATGTAAACTGAAAGAAATGTATATATTGATAGGTTTGAGAGTATTGTCTTACATTTTTCTTTTTTGCAACTGAAAATTTGATTCAAACCATAGTAAACGTGAAGGTCGCATCCATTATCGTAGAAATATGACCAAATAAGTACAAGTCATGTGTAGTTATGAGTTCAAAAATGGAGGATGGAATATAACAAAACTTCATCACAAAACATAAAAATTCAAATCATCCTAAAACCTTACTCGTTCATTCATTTCCCTCCCCTGGCATCGTAGTTGATCCCAGATGCGTTGCTGCTATATTATGTTGATTCTTATTGATCAGATAATAAGATTCTTTACAAGTTTCCTCCCTAAACTACTTGTGCAAAGCTTTATGCAGAATCTTGAGGTTCCCATGTTGGATTAAATTGTCTTTTATTTCCCAAATTCTTTCATTCTTCTAACGTTTTACTGATGTCTTCTTTGACTAGATCTCAGAAGCATTTGATTTATGTATTCGGCGGAGGCTGATGCAGATTGCTTCATTGAGAAGTTGTGAAGGGATCGACATCCCTTCTGTTCTCTTGGGACTTCTGAATGGAATTTATGTAACTTATTTTCCCAGTGAGAAGTCATATATGCAGTGGAAGAATAGACAAGTAAGATAATAATTTCAGACAATCTTTCATTTGATGAAAAAGTTTGGAGCATTAGTTCTCATGATAAATGAAATGATTCTGTAGTTCGGATAAAATGATACAATGAGCCTATTTGAAAACAACATTTTTAGTAAATTTGTAGTTGTGGTCGAGTCTCACTAAGAAATCTCTAATTTATTTTGAGAAACAAATACATTTTCATTTGGTATAAAAGTGTGACTGGTTCTGTCCTTAGATCAAAGGTCTCAATTTTAAAAATATATACATTTTCATTTGGTATATCTGACTAGTTTTGTGGTTGCTTAAGTGATCTAATTGGGATATGGCAACATAACATAAGAAAAAATAGTTGGATATGTTTTCAGCTGCATACCAAAACAGCCAAATAGGTTTGCATTCAATGAAATGAATCTTAACTACACTTTTGCTGCTCAATATTTATTTAGGTTTTCTCCATGTGGAGCCTTGTGGTATTGGAAACCATCAGTATTATGTAGCTATCCTATGAAAACAAGCTGATCATAAATTTATCCTTTTTGGTCAAAGGGGTCAAACCACATTCTTCCATGTCCAATGTTTTAGAGAAGACATTAAATTAGTAGAAGGCAAGGCCTTTGTTCAAATCAATAAACTTCAGAAATATATATCTAAGGAATTATTAGAAGGTGCACATTACAACATTTACCCTTGGATGTTCGTTAGTCATAATCTCTTCCAAATTGTGTTAGGATCAATATTGAAATTGATGTTTCTCAATTTAATCTTCTGTCATTGGTTAAATTTTTCTTTCAATTATTCTCCAGTCTCTAGTCAAAACTATGCAAACTGCAATGCCAACTTTATGCTTGTTCCATTTTCTGCCAATTAAGCAGGAAAACCTCCCTCCTAGTTTTCATCTCATTCACGTGACTTCATGCTGCAGGTTCAAGTTCTAGAAGAGCTCTTGTCCTTCGCCAATGACAAAATCAAACAACGAGAAATGAGAACCTTATTTGCTAGAATATATTCAATGGTATATCTCTTATCCACAGAATGTTAGTATCTCCATGACATTATTCACAACTAGGAGGTTAAGATTCCCGTTCAATTACCTATGGATAATAAAAGCATGTCAGTAGCCTTGTTTGATTGACTTCCGTTTTCTTCTTAAATAGGAATGGGATTCCACAATGTCCCCGTCAGAACGTACAGAAGTCCTATCAGCCGTTGAACGAGTAGTTTCAGCACTTTCATCTATTCCTCCTAGATTTGGTATCCCAGATGAGAGCTATTATTGGAGTTCTGGATATCATGTGAACATTAGGCTTTACGAGAAGCTATTGTTTGGCTTATTTGATATTCTGGAAGAAGGACAGCTTATAGAGGTATTACATATTGCCTATAAGGTCATTTAAAATTTTATTTCTGCTGCATATAACATCAGAAATCACATCTCTTGCTACATTGGAATGGGTCTTGGTAGGAAGCTGATGATGTCTTAAAGCTTATAAAGTCAACTTGGTCCATCTTAGGCATTAATCAGCAATTGCATTATGCGTTATTTGGATGGGTCCTCTTCCAGCAGGTATGCCTTTTATAACAAACGTTTGTGTTATCTTGCATGCATACAGCCATTAAAGGAAGTTTGTTTCTATTCTGTCTCACATTCACTGATTACATGCTTATTTTTTTTGCATGCGTGCCTCTTCAAGCCTCAGAAATATGCTCATCAATCCAAATATGTTGTTCTTTGCTTCTTCTTTTTTTTTTTTATATTTTTTTATTTCTAAACCTCAATAGATTAATGGTCAATCCCATCACTGTAACTAATCCGGTGTCCCAATTATGCAATTCAAGCATGACCTGTTTTCATTCTGATGCATCCTGTTAACTCTCTACTTCTTTATTAACTGTTTTTTACAGGTCAACTTTAATAGCATTAAAAGTAAGTGAAGATGATTCTTTATTAACTGTTGTATATGATGCTTTGTATTCTATATGTCAGTTTGTTGGAACAAATGAACCAGTCCTACTAGATTATGCTCTAGTTCAACTGCAGAAGTTCTTTTCTGAAGACAACATTGAAAAAAACGAAGAAGAATATATGGAGAGTTTATTGTGCTCTATTGACACTCCAACAAAATTAAGTCTGACTCAGTCCATCTGTTTGTCAATCAGCACCTGGTGTGACAATAAACTGCAGGATTATCATCTAAATTTTAGTCAGGTTTCTTCTCAGTCTTGAACATATTTCTATTTTGGAACTTTTATGCGTATAGAGTCTCTAGTTTGACATTTATATAATGTACTAAATCTCTTCAATTTGCAAGTCATTTCCTTTGTCAGCTAAATTATATTTCATAACCTAAACCGACTTTACTCTTAGCTTAAATGTACTTTGTTGCTTTTCATTTTCTAACATTCATGATCTCCCACCATCCATTTCACTTCTCTGTAATTCTCTTTTCAAATATTACATTACAACCTTATTAGCAAAAAAAACGTACTTATTTACTTGTTTATTTGGTCGTAAGAACATGATTTATGTTTCTACACTTTCTGCTTCTTCTGGACTGCTTTTTTATTTGCCTAATTTGTTATTTTGTTTCAGAATCCTGACTTGTTCAGAATGACGCTGATGTTAGCATTTACAGTTGAACATTTTTGCACTGATGAACATGTTGAAAACACGGTTTGTCTTGCATCTCTCAATTATTTATGGTGCTTTATGTGTCCTTAATACTTATTAGTCTTGGAGTGATCATTTTTGTGGATCAGACTTATTTGTTGTCTGAAGTTCTGTTACTAATCAAAAGTTTATATAGTAATCATATTCCTTAGCCCTTCTTAGGCGAATATTGCCAACAACTCGCCTCCTTACTCAATCCCATAGTGTAGCAATTACTCTCAACTCCAACTGTTACTCTATTTGAGTTAAAATGGAAGCCTCATTAAACATTCTTCCTTTTTATCTGTCACCTAATGTGAAGGAAGTTGAATATACATATGAATTGTTGATTAAATTTTTTTGAGAACAACTTAAGGAAAAGAAGCATATTGAAGGGCATATAGAGAATATAACATACCATATGCATGACATATGTCGATCATTCCATCTTGGTATATAGAGAATAGAACCTAAGCATATTGAACCGTCCTTTTATCATTAAACTTTTCCTAACCCTAGTTGCACAGATATTCCAGAAGCTTCCTCTTGAATCAATTTTGAAATGCTAGCCACCTTTGGCCTTTTGGCAGGATTCCATGTTTTGTGTGGGTTCATACATTTCCTCGTTTATTGACTTGGTTTTCTCTTTCAGCTAGCAGATTCTGAAGCTCAGGGAACAAAGATGGACTTTAAAAAGCTCACAAACTATGTCAGGAGATCCATCCAAGCAGCTTGTCAAAGGGTAGATTTATTCCCGTGATTTGTTTCTTACAGAACATATTTGGCCAAGTAAATTTATAATGTTGATAATGGCAGGCTGCATCTACTATGGACATAGATTCTGAGCTAGGAAGGACATATCCTTTGGCTCAACTTGCAAATAAACTAAGGTTGATCACAGAGAGGGAGCTTAATGTATTTTGTCCAGTGCTACGACAATGGGATCCCACAGCTGGGAGGGACTCCGCCATTATTTTGCATCAGTATTTTGGAGAAAGACTGGTTAGTTCCTATACTAAATGTGCTACTTTCAAGATCTATCAAGCTTTAATTAGCTATGTTATTGTAGAAACCATTTTTGGAGGGAATTACAAGCCTTTCTGAAGAGGTTAGATCAGTGCTTCCTGCTGCTGATATGTTGAATCGTAACCTTACTCAACTTCTTTCCTCTACATACAACACAAATGGAGTAGGGTACAGCCAACAACTCCAGCATTACCAGGTTCAACATGCATATCTTGAATATTTCATGAATCAACATATTGCAGCACTAGGTACAATATTAGATCTTATCTTGTTAAGTGCTGAATAGGTCATCCATCTTCTTCTGCATAATTATAAATAGTGATTGCCCTTGCATATCATCACTTGCTTCCATCTAAATGTTTATGCTTCTTCTCCAAATGGTGCTTGGAAATTTCTGGTGCAAGTTGGAAATGTTAGATGCCTTTTAGTGAACTAGAGCTCCCATGTAGCCATATTCACTTTCTTCTTTCTGCTAGAAGATTCCTTTTTGTGTCATGGAGTCAACAGTGAAGTGTGAATGGTTATCATGTGGTACCATTGCTTTTAACTCTTTTTTTTCGGGAAAAGATAATTAATATTCTGGTGGAGGTGGATCGGACGTCAGACACACACTCAACCGTTTAGGTGATAGTCTCTGGAAATACATGAAAGTTTATTTTCTTATGTAGTTGATAACTGTAGACAAAATTAAGTAGATGATGAATAACATAGGCTTTACATGGGAGGATGATTTTCACCGCCTTGTAATGTAGTACCAAGCATTGGCTTAAAAAAACTTGACACTATTTTATTTTTCTAGCTAGACGTGTTTTAGATGAAAATTGAAAAATCACTCTCTTATTCCCCCCCTTAAATAAGTTCAAAATCATCATTAAAATTGAGAAGTGGACAAAGAGACAGTACAAAGAAACAACAATACAACAAAACTTAAACCGAAAACCAAATAATTGTCTATTCCTTGGAGGATGGAAGTGAGGACACTAAGAAAATTGATCTTCAAACTGTTACCAGAGAATAACTAGGGTTAGGTTTACTAACCCTAGAATAAATTGAGTGATAATATTTGTTGTTGGTTGCGGCAACTTCCAACTTATTTATTTATTTCTTCTGTTGACCAGGCTATAATACTCTATTACCTTATTATAGGGTTAGTAACCCTAACCTTAGTTATTCTCTTGTAACACAAATGGTGGTCTTCTCTTGTTGTAAAAAAAATTGATGCTCCTTTCGTTCCATAATATCCAACTGATGGTAATAAGATTAGTGAACCAATTCTTATCCACATGTTTTCTCTCTTCACATGTGTCATTAGTGGCAAAACTTAATCTATTTTGGTTTCTTTGTTATATGGTTCCACTTTATGTAGATTACATTATGGCAAAGGCAATCAACTTATTCTCAATTTTGTGTAGATTGGAGAAGTTTGTAAGCCACTCGTACTTGATTGGATTATCGATCAGCAAGCACACATCTTAGAATGGGCTGGGAGAGCTTTTGAACTTGAGGTTGGTTCAGTTTCAAATTTAATTTATTGGCACATTATATGATTATTCTTTTGTGAAGATTTGACAACTATGGACTGATGCATACTATAAAAAGACAGTTTAATGAGAAATGGATGATATGTATAGAGAGGTACTATTTTATAGAGAAAATGGTGACTTGGTGCCGAGAACATCTGATTCACCAATATGCATACTACACATGAATAGTTGTCATCAAATGGGTAAATCCACCCCATACTACCCAACTCTTATTCAACCCAAACTAATATACCCAACCCATTTTACTCCTTAGGATCGGGTTGGCCCGGTTGGGTAACCCATTATAAAAAATATATTAATATAATCATTTTTTTCCCAATATTTTTGCCTCGATTATTTTATTTTTGTCATCTCAATTAACTAGTTCAGTCTCGTGTTCATCATTCCATATAGCCGAGCCTCTTATTCACCATTTCATTCAGATCGAGTCTCATTTTCTCTCTCTTACTTTTCTCTCATTTTTTCATGAAAATCCAAGACTGATGATTACTGATATAAAAATTGTTGTTGAGCAAACGATAAAGACAATGTACAAATGTTCAAAATTCTTGTTTTGTGGTCGGGGATGGCTTGGAGTGAACAGTCCCTGCTAAAGACTTAGACTTTATTCGGTAAAACAATAACACTTTTTTTGGGTAGTTTGGGTAACCCCAACTGACCCAACCCGAAGTGACTCAACACCTCAAAATAAAATAAAAAAATGTTGGGTAAAAAGAACTTTTTCTAGAAAATATTCGTGTAAAAAATTAAAACTTACTTTGAGGTAAAAAACAAACATTTGTTCGGATACAAATTTTCTCTGGTAACCAAACCCAACCCCAATTGAACTCAGTTCTAACCCAAGATGTCTACTCAAACTACTCAATTTGGGTTTAAGTTTGGTTGGTTTTGGGTTGATCCAATATTCCCTCAACCCTATAGACTATAGTTGATAGGAGGTTCTGTAGAGAAAACATAGTTTAATTAGAGAATGGGTTACATGCAAATACCGACACAATTAAACTTTTGTTTGTCAAAAAGAAAGGCCGACATTCTAATCATTGTCCAGCTTGAGGGAGGCATTTCATTCCTTCACTGAGTACTTATTTTGTTTCTTCCTGGCATAGAATATAAGACAAGTAACCTCGTTTTGTTACGGCGTTACTTAATTATGTCTGAGTTAATCAAGATTTTGCATCTTTAACTGTGCTAATAAGTTGGCATATCATATAGGACTGGGAGCCTTTATCACATCAGCAAAGACAAGCAGCTTCAGCAGTTGAAGTTTTTAGGATCACAGAGGAGGTAACAATTATTCCTAAATGAATTTTTAGTTGGATTTAAACCTGTCCTTAATCATAAGAATGCATCAATACAGGGTCTTATGCAGTCAGACATGTCATAAGAAAACCTAGGATGGATGTTAGTTTAATCTCGAGACAATTGCTTTTGTTTACATTGGATTTTCCGCGTTCATGCTTTTTCTTATTGTTATAAAAATGTCCTATCAAAAAGAAAAATGCATTGGAATTTTTGTTGGATTATAATGTTTATAGACATCTGTACCATGAATCAGTTCTTTAAATCTTTAAATTCATGTTACAATCTTTTTGATAGGCTGTTTTTTTATAGGTGTGGACATCTTTGGGATATTGTTTTTGTAAGATGAAACATTCTTCTTTCCTACAAAAATAACCAGTCAAAGAAAAGGCTCTTCTTTCTATATGAGCTTTTCTGCTTGCTTGTTTCTCTCCTTTCTTCCTGTCCCTGGGTTACTGGTTTTCCTTGTCGATTTTCTAAGTTATCACATGTTCTACATGCTATATTATTCTTGTTGCAATATTTTGATACAATGGTAAAGGGTAGGGCTAATGCCCTATGGTTGAAGTATGCGGTTGGGAAGTGTACCGGTTAGGAAAAAAGGTGGTTATGAGAAGTGGCGGTGAGTTGAATAGTTTTTTGAAAAAGGTCAACTTTTCATTAAAAAGAAAACGCAAGATGCGTTTAAAGAATTACAGATGGAAGGGAGAAAGTAGAATAGTATAAATAGAATATTAGTTGTTATGTTTTAATTATAATGAAAATTAGTTGAATACTGTTCTAGAGTTTCTAGCTCTCTTCCCCAATTTGTATTCTACCTAGTATCTATGGTTCTATCTTCACAGTTTGATTCTCAATTGCTCTTAGATTATATAGAGCTCTCATCTCAATACAATTCTATTTGATTTAACGTATTGTTTTATCAATTATACTCTTTGATTTTAGATATTAAACCTAATTCTAGTACAAGTTATAACATATTTTTGCTGGGGAAGTATTCTTGTTGGAATACTTAATACTGTGTTATGGGACAAGAAGTTGCCAAAAGATCCGGCCAATCCAAGACAAGCTAACAGCTCATCTTCCTTGTAGCAGTTATTAAATATAGTTATAAACAGTTAGTAGTTGTTAATTTAATAGTATAAATAAGGGAATTCATGTGTAAATGTTATTGAATGAACTTGAGGTTTAAGAGTCTGTTGATCATCTAAGCCTTAGGGCTATTCTCTGCGTCTCATCTCTTTTTTCTAGAACGCGCATCATATGTCCTTTTGACTGAAACTCCCAATCAGTGTGATTCATGTATAATTTTTTCTTGTAATGTTTTGGTAGTATGATTACCCAGTTAACTTTATACTCTTGTTTTTCAGACAGTAGATCAATTGTTTGGGTTGAATCTGCCGATGGATAAAACACATCTACAAGCTCTGCTCTCTGTAATCTTCCACACCTTGGACATGTATCTTGTGAAAGTTGTTAACCTGCTAGGTAATATACTTTTCAAATTTGTGAAACTCCTTTCTATTTAATTTTGAGAAGGTCAATTTTGTAATGAAAAAAATGCAAGAAGCATTTGAACATTAAAGAGAAGGGGAGTGGGTGAAACTCCTAATTTTGCAAGCAGACATGATTATAATGCAGCTTCTTTACTCAGGAGTGATTTTACTGCATACCAGCTCGATGCATCTTGTCAACCAAGCTAACCTTAAAGATTATTTTTCTAAGTGCGTTCTAGAATGAGTTTTTGTATTGTCTCTCAATGGAGAGGAAACATCATCCTGGGTTGTGCAAAAATAGTCCTTTTTTTTGCTTTAGAGTTGCAGTTCATGATATGTTATATTTTTCTTGTCTACATATTTATTGATCTGTCTTTGTCTGCAGCCTGTGGTGATAGGGGAACTCAACTATATATTTGGTCTAGTATTTTATTGCATAGTACATATTTATATTAACACAAATAGAACTAACTTTAATGTCTTCATGGTGCAGTTGAGAAGCACCATCTTTACCCAGCCACTCCTCCATTGACACGCTATGAGGAGACAATTCTTCAAGTAATGAAGAAAAAGTTAGTGAGCAATATGCATATTGAAGTGGAAATCACTGATAAGTTGAATCGGCTAACAATTTCCAAGCTCTGTGTCATACTGAACACTCTTCAAGTGAGTGCAAATCCATTGACATAAGAAAAGTAACTGTCATTGTTGAAAATATTCATTTTACAGCTCCGTTCTCGAGTAATATATAGTTTAGGATATGCAAAGGCACGGAAAATTCTGATGCATCAAAATTGATTAATGACTTTTAGACGGAATTCGTTTTTAGACTGTCAAAATATTTAGTATATATTTCTATATATCAAAGATTGTCTATGTAGATAAAGTATTTGTAGCATTCCAGGGATCCCTTTAGTAATTTTTTTGGTTTGCATTATTTTTGTAGATTGGAGGTTTGTAAAATGAAAAATATATTTGAAAAGCTCAGACTTAAGAGGTGCTGAAGAATAATGTGATTTCTGGCCTTGTTTTCTTTTTCCTTCAAATAGAGAATATTCTAGAATGTTCTTTAGTGCAGAACGATACAGTTTTCATACTAGATGTTTTATGCATCTTAAATGATATTTTCTTCATCTCTATTTATGCTTGATATATATACCTTGTGTCTTTTTGTTAGTATATGCAAAGGCAAATTGGCGCACTAGAAGATGGTATTAAGAATTCCTGGGCACTTGTTCAACCATCTGAGTATAAACAATTCTGTAAGTTATCTTATGTTTTGGATGTTATGTTCATCCAGTGCATGCTTATGTGTTACCTTGTTGATGTTGTTCACCCCAAAAGGTGCAAAGCCTAGAACAAGGCTCCTGCTATGAGCTATCATAGTGTCTGTGGAGAGTTGTATAATCTATACTTTTGTTTTATAGTCACGCAATTGTAACAGGGGATTTGTGTTACATTATCAAACTAAACTGTCATGTGTTCTCAGACCAATCACTGAACTGTTATGAGCTGCAGCATCCAGGAATGGTTAAGTAGTACAATAGTTAGTGCTCAACGGAAAGTTGAAAATTGACATCAATAGTGACCTTCTGAATCCCCATTGAAGTGAATGTCACAATAACTCTTTGCCTCATTATATACAAGTTCTCAGAAGAGATATAAAAAAACATAGTTCTTCTCTATATTAAGAGTGATATCAATACTTGACAATAGTGTTTTGCTAATTGTCATGTGTATTATCTAAGGATAGTTATTCCATTATTTTGACCTGATAGAAATCTAATTTTTGTATCTTGTCTCTCCTTCTGTTTTTTACTCTTGTAAAATGAATGCATCTCATGTTAATAATATTTTTTAATACAAAGTTGACCATTTTTCAATCAAAAAAGAGATAATTAATTCCACTATTTTGACATTACCTTTTTTTGGTAAGATGGTCAACTTTAAAAGCATTAAAAAGTCATGAAAATTGACATTAATAACTTTAAGTAGTACAGAACTACATTTGGAGGTTTTCTTAAATCCGCCACTAAATCAACCAATCTGTTCAATCCCTGCTATATCTGTCAGTTTTTTTTTTCTTTTGTTTTTAGGAACCAAATATATGTAACAATAATTGGTTATTCTATATAACTCTTAGGCACTTCAGAGGACTCAAAGCTTACAGATGAAGAGTCCATTAGAGAGTTATTTGCTGCCACATTTGACTGCATCAAGGATACAGCTAGCATTGCCATTAAAAAATTCCGCGAGTTCACTGGTGAGACCATGAACAGTAGTTCTTCATGTTTAATGCTCTTGATGTATATCCCACTTCAAGAATATTTACATTGGTTCCAAGTATGGGATATGACGTGTTCTCAAAATATAAAGGTTGCACTTGTTGATCTTTTGCTTCAAGAACTGAATATTATTCTTGAGAACTTGGGGATACATGGTGAATCAGGATTTTTTTAAATGTTTTTTTGTGCATGAAATACTATTTGCCATCAAAATATTAACTCTCAAAACTAATCTTTTTTCTCCTGATCACATTTTGAAACATATAATAATATTATTCTAGAATAAATGGGCAATAGTTAGGAGAGCTGCGCCAGTGGTGAACAGAAGCAAGGTCGCTCTTTCTATATGAACCTTTGGGTAACAAAAGGATTGCTACTAATATAATCGACAATGTTAATGGGTTAGGATCTAAAATACTTTCATGCCAGTTTACTTAATAGCATCTGAAGAAAAAATCAGTGTCGTATCTTATTTGATACCATTGACAAATCTTGAGCATCCTTAAGTCACGAATGGTCAAAGAACGAGAAAGCCCCAAGAGAGTAGCTTCTAAATTTAAACTATTATTCGTATGCAATAAAAAGTGTCTACCTTTTTTTACCTGAAATAATCCTCATCATGTCTGACTCCCTTTTTTCTTGTTACTTCCGTAGTAGAACCCTCGTCGTCTCTTTGTGTTTTTGCTGAAATGTTTTCTTTAATCTATCTTACTCTGAGAGAACCTTGTGTGACATAAAATTCAATTCTCATTTGACACAAGAGTTTAAAATCCATATCCTGTTTTAATGTTTATTGGTAGTTCTTGTCACTATTAGCTATACTGAATTGAGTTGGAAAAAGCTTGTATACAAGGACTCTGATTTTAATGTGTATTCAATCAATTTCTCACTGGTTGTTAAGCTCTAACATGTTGTTTGCTAAATATGTCTAGGAGCCAAAGTTGTATTTTGGGATTTGAGAGACTCTTTCCTCTTTCATTTATACTCTGGCAGTGTAGAAGGTGCTGGCATGGATAGTGTTCTTCATTATTTTGATACTGTAAGAAGTTTAAACTTTCTCCCTTACCCCATTGGAACTGCAGAAGTTTTCGAGAGCTTATGATTTGTTTTTGAAGCTTTTTCCCAGGTCCTCAATCAGGTTTGTGGTTTGATAGATGAAAGCACCAGAGACCCAATTGTTTTAAGCATTTTTAAAGCATCACTGGTAGGTATGTTAGCATTAGTATGATTAAGTTGTTAGATGGGTCATGATACTAAATTTTCTATCATGATTTCTTTAGGAAGGCTTTGTCTGGGTTTTGCTAGACGGGGGCCCTTCACGTGCATTTTCACTTTCAGATATCACTGTCATGGAAGATGACCTAAAGATACTAAAGGTTCACTATCTTTCTCTTCCCTACCTTCCCCCTCACACACACACAGAAATCTTACAGATGAAAAAAGGGAGCTGAGTTGGGTACTTATTTTTTCCCTTAAAGGTCAACTTTTATAAAATAGAGCAAAATGTTATTCATCACTACCCACAGGAACTGATTGGTTACTGTTGCATTGATTCATAAATAAAAAACTTCCCTGCATAACTTCTTGTGGGGTTCTCCTTTTTGTCAGCAATATAATGTTGCTTACCATTCACATAGTCTATTTTTCTTCCATTTTGTGTAGAAATCGACTTGATACAAATATAAACTGAATATTGCATTTGATTTGCTAATAGTCAATCCCCCAAATATATCCTCCTAATTACTGTTTCATATTGTACTCATCCATTTAAGTACTAATTATTCATTAAGAGGAGAACCTGTTTGTTTACCTAGGACTTTTTTATCGCTGATGGAGAAGGCCTTCCTCGTTCATTAGCTGAAAAGGAAGCAAGTTTTGCTCATCAAGTATTGAATCTGTTTACCCTTCAGGTTTGGCACTACAAGTATTTTGAATGGTATATATTTTATATGATGACATTTTTGTTGACACTTTATAGTTTCGATTACAGACTGAGTCTCTGGTGCAAATGTTGATGACTGCAAGCAAACACATTGCAGTGATTAAGGATCGTGAGAAGCATAGGAATGGTTACCAGGGAGATGCGCACACCTTTATTAGAGTTTTATGTCATAAGAAAGATAGGGAAGCATCCAAGTTCTTGAAAAGACAATACGAGCTTCCTGCTTCTTCAGGTAACATTTTTTCATCCCGTTAAAACTGACGCCATTGATTTTGCATAGCACGGACATTAAAGTGCAAGAGACACCATCACATACCAATCAACAAGGGTAAAAGAAAAGATGATTCTTGATGTAATACAAGGCCATTTTAACCCTAAAACTAACAAACACTATGGCCTTGTTCCGTTGTTTGAGATTAATTTCAAATAACGTACTATTCAATCAACAATCTACGATGACATCATCAATCATACCCTCTATTTAATAAAAAAAAAATATTATGTATTTTTACCCCTAAAGCTTGTTTGATCTTGGATTACTTGGGTTATTTATTAAGAAAACTTTATCACATCACCTATCCTTTTAACTATCAATTCACTTAATTCATTAATCAAAATGCCCTTCTTTATTTTCTTATAAATTTAAATTTTAAATAGAAAATGACATTTCAGTAAATTAACCTAAATAATCCCCAAAACCCACTTTTTCATCAAATAAGATTTTAATTTATAACCTTCTAATAACCCCACATCAAACAAGCTAATCACATTTTACCCAAATAACCTAATTTTCGATAACATACAGCTAACAAGGTTATCTGGAAATAACCTCTTTGTTATTCAAATAACCCTAGATCAAAACAAGTCCATAGTCTAGCATTCCCCATTGAGCCCAAGATGGTAAGTATCATCATGAAAATAGAAGTGGACAATTTCCTTGATTCCAATCCAAGTCAAAAACCAGTTTACCCTAGCTAACACAATATCTTCAGCTTTCACCAGAATTAAAAGCATGAGAAGTTGTTGCTGGTGTGTTATTTTTAGATCAATACCCTGAGGTTTTGTATAGTCCTTGTACACAATATTTTAGTGATATGTTTTTTTCTTTTATAAAAAAAAACTCCATCTTGTATTAGAAACAATATCCTCTTTATCTTTAGGAAAGTTCCCTTGTTAGATTATAGTTTAAAAGGCTTTATCCGAAAGAGAGTCCCGGAAACAAGCAGTATGTGGGAAGTTTTCTTTTGTAAGAGGTGTTAGCCATTAATGAAAGATGAGTACACAATATCAATTTCCCTCAATAATTGAGCATCCATACTTTCTTTCCACGCAATAGAACTCAAACAATATCAATTGAGCTTGTAATTTTCCTCAGAATATGAAGACCCCACTTCGGATAAGTCCCAGTTTGCTACGGATCTTCTGAAACGAAGTGCGTCAGTCCGATGGTCAGGAAGTGGGCAGGGCAACTTGAACTCATTTAAGCAGAAGTTGCAAAGGGCCACTTCAGAGATAAGGCATACTGCTTGGTGACAGTTAAGGTGATGTAAATTTTAATTGAGTTATTTATTTTCTTGTAAGGAAATATATTCATTTGAAAATGGTATTTATTATCTTAGCAAGTCAACCCCTAGTGTTATCCGCTATGAGTTAAAGATGTAGGGAAATTATATATAATACAGAACCACTAAGGACCCCTTTTTTTTCTTCTACTAGCTAAATTGCTTTGGGCGAACTGTCCATCCTGGATTCTTAATTTTCCCAAAAATTTGATTGTGTTTTGTTTGCATATGATTATGTTTTGCCTAGGTTTGTATTTCATTTGGAATCAAATCAATAAACCATCTCTCAACTTAACTGCTTCAATTATTCATCTTATATGTGAATAAGAGAAAAGAATGACGTTTCTTGACCGTAAAAGAGCAATCATAGGGTTTTTTATTCTTAAAGTAGCATGATTCTTCAGGAACAAGAAAATTACATCATGATTTGGAAAGGATCTCGATAAAACAATACATTAATGAAAAGTTAATTCGATACAATAAGTTTAATGAATTCCCTTGCGAGTTGGAATTTACACATTGATTCTTTTTTGAACCGTATGCGCCAACATCTTCACATAAGTTGGATTTTCGTTCATTCTCAGCTTCAAAACTAAGACTTTTGTCCCTTAGTTTTAGGTTTGTGAATTTATCTGAATTGTTTGGGTTTAATCTGACCTATAAGAAGAAAATGGGTTTGTGAATCCAGCTTTCAATTGAAGAAAAAAAAAAGTTTTCTTGTGGTAAATTATTCCCCATTTGGAAGCATTTATCTGTCTATTCTAGATGCATAAATGTTTGAAAATTACAAGTTGTCACGGATTGGAAATCTAGATACAGACTCAATAATTATTTTCAAATAGTGTTAACTTTTTTTCTTTCTTTCTAAATATCTGTCCATTTTGACATATAGGGCTAGAAACAGTCCTGGTACTAGTAAGTAAGGGTGGTGTTTGAGTTAAAATCTAATATAACTCAGATTAAACAAGATTCAATTTATATCCAACTTGTTCTAATGTATTTTAATTTGAACTGAGTTTTGATTATTACAAAAATAAATAAATAAATAAATAATGAACTTGAGAGCAGATAATATGGAGTAAGAATTATTAAAATTTATTTATCTAAAGAACTAAAGGAGGAAGAATGTTAGTAGTAGGGGGTTGTGATTGGTACAGTCTGAATTAAACATTGTTAAGATGAACTCAAAGTCAAAACATAACAATCTTATACAAATCCCCCAATTTGAAAGTTCAAACCAACTTATAAGAATTAAAATCTATTCAGGACACATTGTCAAATTAGACTCAAATTTTGCATAAAATATAAATAATATTCAAAATATTAAATGATCACTAGACCAAGTCAATTCATTCTAAATTTCGATCTCCACTAATAACACTTTCTTTCCAAAAAAAAAAAATAATAAAAAAATCTTAACAATTGCTTATCCTTTTTACCTCTATGTTTATTTATTGATTTCAAAAGTAATTCTTAATATAAAATTAAGTCATATAAGCCAATCCGTTTTGTATGAAGATAGATGAAAAGTCACAAATTTCTTAAACGTGTTTTATACTAAGAGCTTGTTTGATATTTGATTATTTGAGGAGCTTTAATCAAATATTTTTTTGAATAAATAAGTATGTTATTTGTGTTTTTAATTGATTGACTATAATATTTTTTATATTTAAAATTTTAATTTATAAAAATAAATTAAAAATATTTTAATTAATTAATTGAATGATTTTGATGTTAAAATTATATATGAATGGAGGATAAGATTTTAAGTTAAAATTATATATATATATATATATATATATATATATATATATATTATAAAAATAGGATATTAAACTAGCTCTATGAAATATCTTAAACGAGTGGTTAAAATGTTGCATTCAAAATTTTGTTTCATTTATAATTTAGTGAATGAGGGAAAAATCCTCATTTGATCTTTGTCTTTTTTTGGTTTTATCCTATTTGATAATTTAACAATAAAAACTATTTTTTAAATATTTATTTTTCTTTTTAAATTCAATGATAAATTATTTTTTAAATAATTAAATAAAGAATAATTTTGATAAATAAAAAAATAATTAAATATATGAAGTGGTAGTGAATTGTAGGTAAAATTTATTTACAAAACTCAAAAACAAACCAGGTCTAACTAAGTACATGAAGATGCCACACGAAAGGAATATAATTTAGAGGAAACATTTATAAAATAAAAAATAAAAAAAATAAAGTCAAAACAAAATTGGAAAGAGTAACGTAGTACAATTTATGATATTAAAGATGTCAGGAAGGACAAATGAATATGAAAAAGAAAAAAAGATATTCAATGAAACTGCCTTCTTTTGTTTTTTTCTATCAATTTTTTTTTATCTCAAAACTATAAATATTATTTGCTATCAGATGATATTGATCGAGATTAGAATCTATATTTTCGATTATCTTATATGAATTGATTTAAAAATAAATAAAATATGTTTTTTTACTTAAAATGAGATATATATTATTATTTATTTTATTTTTTGTTAAATAAAGGAGAACTAACCTGACATTTTATCGTCATTATAAAAATAATAATTAGTATAATTGATTAAGCAATATTTTTATAAAGTTTTTATTAAGTGAGTTGGTAGTGACCTTATATATTAGACCTAATTTTGTAATTATTAAGTTATTTTAATAAGTTATTAACTAGATATAACGCCAAAATAAAGGGAAATTTGATGAAATGGCCCCCATAACAGGGAAAATTCCAAAAAGGGCCCCCGCCTACTAAAGTTGGCAAAAAGGGCCCTTTTGCCCTGCGAAATGTCGGAAATACCCCTTCGGCGCCATTTCTTACGCTCAAAGACGCGAATTACCAATCACGCGATTTAATCTAAATCGCGTGAGTTCATCACCGCGATTTAGATGAAACGCGTGATTCGTAATTCGCGTTTTTAAATGTACGCGATTTACCATGCACGCGATTTAATCTAAATCGCGGTGATGAACTCACGCGATTTAAATTAAATCGCGTCCATGGTAAATCGCGTCTTTAGTCTTATATATTACTTTTCTGCCCTAATTTAAAACAAAACCTCCCCGATTCTCCCTCCCACTCCGACTGCGGCCGACTTTCCATTCCCACATCCATCAAGATCATCGTTCCTCAACATCAGCGTTCCTCAACATCATTGTTCCTCAACATCATCGTTCCTCAACATCATCGAGATCCTTCCAACATCATCGTTCTTCAACATCATCAGGTCAGTTTAGGGCTTAGGGTTTAGACTTAGGTTTTGATGTATATTTACCGTTTATATTCATGGATATGGATGTATTTAGGGTTAAAGGATTGGTTTTGATGTATATTATGCCGTTTCCTATGTATATCGAAGTATTTAGGTTTAGGGTTAGGTTTTGATGTATATTTACCGTTTATATTCATGGATATTGGTGTATTTAGGGGTAAAGGTTTGGTTTTGATGTATATTATGCCTTTTCCTATGTATATCGAAGTATTTGGGTTTATGGTTAGGTTTCGATGTATATTCTGCCATTTATATGGATGTATTTAGGTTTAGGGTTTGGTTTTGATGTATATTATGCTGTTTATAATGGATATTGATGTATTTAGGTTTAGGGTTAGGTTTTGATGTATATTTTGCCATTTATATTGATAGATATTATAGTATTTATGTTTAGGGTTAGGTTTCGATGTATATTCTGCCATTTATATTCATGGATATTGTTGTATTTAGGGTTTAAGGTTTGGTTTTCCTATATATACTGATTGATTGTTGATTTTCAATTACATGAATATTGTATGGTTAGCTATTGATGTATATTCTGCTGTTTATAATGATGGATATTGTAGTATTTAGATCAGGAGCTGCCGTTGTGGTTTTCTCAGTTCGTTCAACAAAATGGTATGTATTAAAATGGTTGTTAATAAAATTGTTTTCTCAGTTCGTTCAACTCTTTTTTTTTATAATATGCAGGCAACAAACACTGTTATGACCTTATGTCCCAATCAATTATCACCTGAAAATAATGTATGTTCTATTCTCTCTACTATGTCCATATTAACTAGTTTTGTATGTAATAACCATTATATTATTGTTTTACACAGTTGTTGATAGTTGAATTTGCTCGCACTTTTGGTGCAAGGGTGTCTCCGAAGTGGAGAGAAGATGTAACTCATGTTATTGCTTACACTGATCCCAATGGTGCATGCGGCCGAACTCAAAAAGTATTGAAGGCAATTCTGAACGGGAAATGGGTCCTTACTATTGATTGTGAGTCTCTCTTAACACGATTATTTTCATACATATGTCTGTTAAATTAGTTTAAAAATTATTTTTATACACATTTGTTTAGGGATAAAATCATTATTGAAAACCGAAAACTGTGTTGATGAGGAACCTTATGAGGTTAAACATGATAATCATGGAGCCCAAGGTGGTCCTAGAAAAGGCAGACTTCTGTTGTTGAATAATGTGAGTTTGGTATTATTCCTCCTATCTGTACTTTTTCTTATTTTGCATGATAACTGAAATTATCTTCTTTGTTGGTTTTTCAGCGTTCGAAACTGTTCGACGGTTACATTTTTATATTTGTAGGGAATTTCAACACACTTTACAAACAGGATCTCATTGAGTTAATAGTTGCTGGAGGTGGTACTATTAAAGAATCGGATAATCCAGATTATCCATTTGCTGAGCCAAGGGATGCGAAAACTATAATAGTATACTTCGAGATAGACAGCAGGTATCGATCAATTGAAAAGGATTTTGATGTTCTCCCCGACAATTGGCTTTTTGAGACAGCGGCTGCTTTGTCAAGCATATTGGATGAACATGTTGTTCCTCATACAAAGTTGCTTCAATCTGTTGCTGCTTGTGATTTGCAGCATTTGCTTACTTAATTTGGAGTTGTTTAGACTTACTGTTCTTCTTCTATTTATGGCTTATTTATGATATTTATGATATTTATGATATTTATGGTTTATAACAATACTTAATTTGGATATTTATGATTTATGGTGGTTTATATTACTGAATATTCTTCTGTTTATGCTTTATTACTTATGTTAACAATATCATAACTTATCCTCATAACTCACGCGTATTGTGTATAATCAAACAACAAGGAACAATGTTGTTATTCGCCACATAACTCAAACAACAAGGAACAATGTTGTTATTCACGCATATTCGCCACATAACTCAAACAACAAGGAACAAGGAACAATGTTGCTATTCACGTGTTTCATCTAAAACGCGTGAATAAACTCACGCGTTTTAGATGAAACGCGTGAATGCATTTCACATTAAAACGCGTGAGTTTATTCACGTGTTTTAGATGAAACACGTGAATGCATTTCACATTAAAACGCGTGAGTATATTCACGTGTTTTAGATGAAACACGTGAATAACAATTCACGTCTTTCATCGTATATATTAATTTTGTGCCCTAATTTATAACAAAACCACGAATCCTTAATTTCCCCTTCTCTCTTCTCTCGCTTTCGCCACTCCGACTCGACCCTCCCCTGAAGAACTCGACCACGAGCAGCAGCAGCGGACGACTACGACGACACCACGATACCCTGAAGAACTCGACCACGAGCAGCATCAGCTTACCCACTACTCTTCGTTCTCAAAATGGGTATGTTTATTTAATATTTAAAATGCTATTCAAATAAAGTAAGGGTAATTTGTGGATGATTGAAATGATTTGATTAAATCTAAATAACCCTTCCTCAAACGAGGCCTTGATTTGGGTATTAGCTTTGTTTTAGTGCATAGAAAGTCTTATTGAGTTATTGTCTTGGAATTTGTTTATCAGTACGTTGTTTAAGTTCCACAGTTCTTATAGTTACAAGACCTTTTTGTTTAAGTTCCACAGTTCTTGAGTTATCTTGTTATTCTAGTATTAAGGTTTAGGGTTTGCATGCTGGTATAGTGTAGCTGATTTCACTCAATACTATCTTGTTATTCTAGTATTGAGGTAGAGTTTACTGGTATGTTTCGTGGAGATACAATGTTCCAAGAATTAACCACAAGTTTGCTTCAATGGACCTATTGGATAGGGAGCTCTTATCCCATTAGATTCATTGAAGCAAACTTATGGTAAAAAGTTGCGGCATTGGATTTCCTGAAACTCTACGAGCAAACTCTCCTCGGTTATGGTAATGTTGTTGAACTGTTTTCAATTCTTGTGATGTTGTTGAACTGTTTTCAATTGCAGCTCAAGTACCTGTACTTCTTTACTTTGATGGAGAGTGGAAAACTACGGACGATCTTACTCATTTTTCTGCAAAGTCAAACAGCGGTATGATTGTTCCCCAAAATTCTACTTATGCCCAATTAGTTGATCAAATTTATTCTGCTACCGATGTTGACAAATCTAGATATGATTTATTGCTTCAAGCCAAGTATAATGCTCCTGGCATGATTGCCAAATTTTCTTATATAACTGATATAAAAAAAGATGTGGATGTGGAGTTCTTTTTACATGAAGCAGTTTCAGTCCACAACCGCACTCCATTGTGTGTATCCTTAGTAGAGAAGTCACTACCAACTCAAGAAAGTGTAGCTGTTCCAGAAATTGATGACCCCGACGTCTTCCCGATGCAGCGTGAGGTTTTCTTTGAAAATGACATTGAAGATGAACATTTGCGTCTGAATGTGGGGGATGATGCTGATGATGATTGGGTTCCTATTACCCAACCTAGTAGTTCTGATTGGGTTCCTAGTACCAATCCAAATCCAAGCGGTTCTTGGGTTCCTAGTACACAACAAAACAATGTTGTTGTTCGTACTCAACCAAGCTGCAGTGAATGGGTTGCTAGTAGCATACCAAGTAGTGAAAATCCTTTACATGAGGCAGTAAGTACCGGAATCGGATTGGAAGTCGGTTCTTTGTTTGAGAATAAAAAAGAACTTCAGCTGAGGTTATATAAATATGCCATGACTAATCATTTTGAATTCAAAGTGTTGAAGTCAAAAAAAGAACTTTGGGTTGTGAAATGTTTGGATAAGAATTGCAAGTGGAGACTGCGTGCTGTCAGAGTAAATTCCTCGGAAATGTTTGAGATTCGTAAATTCGTAAAAGATCATACTTGTTCAATTGTGACGAGGCAAGAGAATCAAAGGCCAGCACCAGCATGGGTGTTTGGGGAATGCATGAAGAGCAAGTACATGGACCATCACCATGACCACATGCCCAAGAAAATAATGGAAGACATACAGACTACTTATGGAATAAAGTTGTCTTATAATAAGGCTTGGCGGTCTAGAGAAAAGGCCCTAATGGCGGTGCGAGGAACTGTAGAAGATTCTTACGGTAAATTGCCATCATACCTGTACATGTTGGAGAAGAACAATCCGGGTACCATAACAGACATCCAGACGGATGAGCACGGTCATTTCAGGTATATGTTCATGTCCTTAGGCTGCTCAATTAGGGGTTTCAAAAACTGTTGTCGTCCAGTATTGTGCGTCGATGCCAGTTTTCTTAAGCACAAGGTTGGAGGTCAGCTATTGGTGGCGATAGCATTAGATGCGAATGAACAACTCTATCCTGTTGCATTCGGCGTTGTTGATTCTGAAAATAACAACTCCTGGACTTATTTCATGCAAAAACTTAGAGATGCAATTGGATTGGTTGATGATCTCGTGTTTGTATCTGATAGACACCCAAGCATCGCCAATGCCTTGTGTGCTGTTTTTCCAGAAGCTGACCACGGTGCGTGCACATATCACATCAAGATGAATATTATGTCCAAATTCAAAACCGATCACTGCCACGCCGAGTTTGGTTTGGCTTCTCAAGCATACACAATCTTGAAGTTTAATCAGCATTTTGACAAGATCAATGTTAAGGACCCTCGTATTGCTATGTATTTGGCAGATATTGGGTTTGAGAGATGGAGTCGTGCATTTTTTCCGGGTAAACGATACAATCAAATGACAAGCAATTACGCCGAGAGCTTCAATAGTCAAAGTAGGGAAGCTAGAAAGTATCCCATATCAATCTTAGCTGATTATTTAAGATTCACATTACAAGATTGGTTTAACAGTCGAAGAGAAAAAGCTTCCAATCACAATGAACGTTTATCTTTTTATTATGAAAAGTTCTTACGTGATCAAGCTGAGAAGGCCAGATTATATAACGTTCATCCACTTAACCGTTTCGAGTTTTATGTCCATGACGGTGAATCTGATTATAAAGTTGACTTGAGAGGAATGAGTTGTAGTTGTAGGGTATTTGATGTATCTGGTCTTCCTTGCACTCATGCCCTGGCTGCTTCCCGTACCCATAGATTGGATGCCTATGAGTTCTGCTCAAGGTTTACTTTAGATTATTTGCTATTGAATTTATCTAACTAACTTTATTTCTCACATGTTCAATTGTTATGTTTCAGGTATTACTCAAGTGAAATGTGGGTCAATGCTTATGCGGAAACAATATATCCAGTTTGTCATGAAGAGTATTGGGATATTCCAGAACATATCAAGCAACGAGTGTGCCTTAAACCACCTGTTAAGGTTAAGAAAGGGCGACCTCAAACAAAGCGTAGGTCATCCCAAGGTGAAATTCGTAAGGTGCCGAGAAGATGTAGCTCATGTGGTGGTCAGGGTCACAACAGGGCAACATGCAAATCAGTAATGCCTGCACCCTCTACTGCAAGAGCTGCAAGAGCATCATCATCTCAGCCGCCATCATCTCAGCCACAAACATGAATATTGTCTGTGCAATTTTGAATATTGTATACTGATTATTGTTTTTGGTTTTCGAATATTGTATGCTGATTGATTGTTGTTGGTTTTCGAATATTGTATGCTGATTGACAGTTGTATACAGATATTTCCATACAGGTTGGCCATACAGTGAGTGACTCACGCATTTATATTGCACAATGCTAATTCACGTGTATTGTAATATAATTCACGTGTATTGTAATATTACAATACGCGTGAGTCATATTGTAATACACGTGAGTTATGAATCACGCGTATTACAATACACGTGAATTATATTACAACCACGTGAATTATATTGGGATATTCCAGAACATAATACACGTAATACACGTGAGTTATGAATCACGCATATTACAATACACGTGAATTATATTACAACCCAACCACGTGAATTATATTGGGATATTCCAGAACATAATACACGTAATACACGTGTTTACATAATTCACGTGAATTATATTACAATACACGTGAATTTCATGATACCTATTACAACCACGTGAATTTTATGATACCTATTACCACGTGAATTATATTACAATACACGTGAAATAATCCAGTGTTTACAAAACAATATACAACAATAATTCAGTGTTTACAAAACATGTTACAACAATAATTCAGTGTTTACAAAACAATATACAACAATAATTCAGTGTGTACAAACAACTTCATGGCTCTAAAATCTGGTGGTACAACCTGACTGCCCACTTTTCTCTATATACTTGCATATTCTTTGATATGCAATGTTCTAGACCAAGTTTAGCAGTCAGGTACTCTAAATACATTAATACAAAAACGCCACAGTCCCCACTCCATTCTGCTTTTGGTACTTCAGGGTGTGGGATTCTATGAAATCTAAAAGTTTCATTTATCATGTTAGGATACCTGGCCATTTCAACCTCAGACATTGCTTTATGAAGGAAGGGCGGCAACATCTCACAAATGGCTTTCATGTATTTTCCTAATTCTTCATCCTTGAAAATTGTCTGATCGCAATCATAAACATCAATTCTCCATTCTTGCAATCGAATAACACCCAGTACCCAGTGTAGGTTGTTGAGGTTGAGGGGGAAGTAAATAACATCAACACTGCTCCAACCGGGCATATGTTTATCTTCTCTACCCCAGTGGTAGTGGTAAAAGACGTCAGAGAAAGTATGGCCATGTGGTTTTTCTGGATCAACCGAGTCAGCAACAAAATCGTCATAGTATGAAGTAATCAAAGGGCCAAACTGGCAATCTAAGATGGTGAAATCCGCCGGGTACGACTTAGGGTAGGCGAATGCTCTTGCTCTTAGCAGACAAATTGCTGCATTCATCTCCACATCAGTTAGCCACTTATTTAACCTCAGAATTGTAGTGAAGAACTTAAGGTCTCCAGCACCATCAGGGAGTTGAACATCTTTAAATTTAGCCCCTTTCGCAAATTCTTTCCTGAACTCTTTCCTCAGTTGCTCATTACAAGTCGACATAGGATCGACAACAATCGTCTTCTTTCTTGGCCGAGGGACGACGTAGGGACTAAGTACAGCTTTCGACGCCGTCCTCTTTCTCTTAAATAGGATGTGGGATGCATCTTCCAGTACCACCACATCCTCATCTATCCGCTTGTCCTCCTTCTTCTCTTCCTTCTTCTGCACAACGAAATGATCGTCCACCTTCTTCTGCACCACCCTCCTACCCCTCTGCACCCCCTTCCTACCCCTCTGCACCCCCTTTCTACCCCTCTGCACACCCTTCTTACCCCTCTTCACAACGAAATCATCGTCCACCTACAAAGAAATCATTGAATTAGGCAACAAAAGTCTTCAATTAGTCCAAATGCAAGAATTGCATACCTCATCTTCATTATCCTCCACCCTCTGCACCCCCTTTCTACCCCTCTGCACCCCCTTCTTACCCCTCTTCACAACGAAATCATCGTCCACCTACAAAGAAATCATTGAATTAGGCAACAAAAGTCTTCAATTAGTCCAAATGCAAGAATTGCATACCTCATCTTCATTATCCTCCACCTTCTCTTCCACCTTCTCTTCCACCTTCTCTTCCACCTTCTCTTCAACCTTCTCTTCAACCTTCTCTTCAACCTTCTCTTCAACATCATCTTCATTATCTTCCACCTGCTTCTCCACCTGCTTCTCCACCTGCTCCTCCACCTGCTCCTCCACCTTCTCCTCCAAATTCCCAACATTCTCCATTTCCTACAAAAACCAGAAAAGCACTTCAATTAGTCCAAATGCAAGAAATAGGAAAAGTGCGCGAATTGCACCAAATGCAAGAAATGCATACCTCAGTATTGTGTTCCCCATCTTGAACTGTCTTCTCCATTTCCAACAACGGCCCATCCTACAAAAACCAGAAAAGCACTTCAATTAGTCCAAATGCAAGAAATAGGAAAAGTGCGCGAATTGCACCAAATGCAAGAAATGCATACCTCAGTATTGTGTTCCCCATCTTGAACTGTCTTCTCCATTTCCAACAACGGCCCATCCTACAAAAACCAGAAAAGCACTTCAATTAGTCCAAATGCAAGAAATAGGAAAAGTGCGCGAATTGCACCAAATGCAAGAAATGCATACCTCAGTATTGTGTTCCCCATCTTGAACTGTCTTCTCCATTTCCAAATTCCCAACATTCTCCATTTCCTACAAAAACCAGAAAAGCCCTTCAATTAGTCCAAAAGCAAGAAATAGGCAAAGTGCGCGAATTGCACCAAATGCAAGAAATGCATACCTCGAAATTTTTTTCCCCATCTTCAACTGTCTTCTCCATCTCCATCAAAAGCCCATCCTACAAAAACCAGAAAAGCACTTCAATTAGTCCAAATGCAAGAAATAGGAAAAGTGCGCGAATTGCACCAAATGCAAGAAATGCATACCTCGAAATTTTTTTGCCCATCTTCAACTGTCTTCTCCTCCAAATTCCCAACATTCTCCATCTCCAACAACGGCCCATCCTACAAAAACCATAAAAACCCTTCAATTAGTCCAAATGCAAGAAATAGGCAAAGTGCGCGAATTGCACCAAATGCAAGAAATGCATACCTCGAAATTTTTTTGCCCATCTTCAACTGTCTTCTCCTCCAAATTCCCAACATTCTCCATCTCCAACAACGGCCCATCCTACAAAAACCATAAAAACCCTTCAATTAGTCCAAATGCAAGAAATAGGCAAAGTGCGCGAATTGCACCAAATGCAAGAAATGCATACCTCGAAATTTTTTTCCCCATCTTCAATTGTCTGCTCTTCATTTTCATTGTCCTCCCCAACAGTGGTTTTCTCCAAGAGCCCAACAATGACTTTTTCCTGTCCATCCTACAATAAACAGAATTAGGAAAAGTGCGCGAATTGCACCAAATGCAAGAAATGCATACCTCAGTATTTTTAACACCATCTTCAACTGTCTTCTCTTCATTTTCATTGTCCTCCTCAACATTATTTTTCTCCACAAGCCCAACATTGTCTTCCTCCTGTCCATCCTACAATAAACAGAAAAGCCTTCAATAAGTCGAAATGCAAGAAATGCACCAATTATACAAATGCAAGGAAATGCAAGAAATACATACCTCAACTTCATTATCCTCCACAAGCCCAACATTGTCTTTCTCCAAAATCAGCACATCATTGTCTTCCTCTTGTCCATCCTACAATAAACAGAAAAGCCTTCAATTAGTCGAAATGCAAGAAATGCACCAATTATCCAAATTCAAGGAAATACAAAAAATACATACCTCAACTTCATTCTCCTCCACAAGCACAGCATTGTCTTTCTCCAAAATCACCACATCATTGTCCTCAGTGTTCACCTCAAAATCCCCCTCGTCCTTTTCTTCTTCATTCTCCTTCTTTTTCTCCCCTTGCTGTAGTTGCTTTAACATCCGTTTAATGAGAATTATGTCATCTCTCATTTCGGTTTTGATGAGACTTATTTCATTTCTCATTTCAGTTTTGAAGAGAGTCATTTCGTTTCTCATTACAGTTTTGAATTCATTTAGCTCCTTCGAAAGTTGATCCAATCTACATCTATCGTGGGGAGTTGTTGCTGTTGGAGTTGGGGGAGAGGATTCTTCGTCTTCGTCTTCTTCTTCTTCGTCTTTTCTACTCGTGGCGCTCTCGACAGAATAAGAGCTGCTGGTGCTGGTGCTGGGGGTAGGGTTGCGGGTTCTTCTTCTTGTGGAAGGTTTGGCTTTGGCTGGAGTAGTTTGTCTTTTCTTCCTCATGACAGTTTTTTTTATGAGGAACTCCATCGTCAATATCTCCAAATTTCCTCTTTCTGCAGTCAAGATCAAAAAAGACATCATAAACATTACCTCCCATATCTTCAAAGTCATCCCCAGCATATAAGATCTTCTCTTCTTCAGACAATTCCATTTTCTTAACAATCGTGCCTTGCAGGGCAGTTTGAAGATCAGAGGCAGTGCTCTTCCTCTTTGATTTGTACTGTATTATTCTTGGGCAGACAGGCTCTTCAGTTTGAAGCGTCGTTTTAATTGCAAGATTGGGGACAAAAGTTTGGATCACCTCATAAGTCCACACTTGTAAGGCTAGTGCGAACCCATATACGGTATAAGAAACATCGACATCTTTGTCTTTGTCTTTGTTCTTCTTCCCCGAGGCGGCATCCTTCTTCTGCAGATACAGCTTCCTGTAGCGATCAAGGTCTCTGGTCAAACCCTTCATGGTTGCTCTAAAGGCCACCTTTCCCCATGGAAAATTGAGGAAGGTGTCGATGTCATCGACCATGCTGAAGAGTTTCATATTTATTATCCTCCTCGGGTCAAGGGCAAATAGATAATGGGAAACAAGGTATACCAGCCCCAATTTCCATGCATCTTCCCTATCAGAGCAGGACAGGAATTTTGAATGAAGGTCTCCTATTCTAATAAGTGGAATACGTTTAAAATATTTAAGAACCAAAGTTGGAGATTCTTCAACCTGGTTGAAAATTGTTTGCTCAGTAGTGAATCTCCCAAAATTGAGACCTGTAACCAATGCAAACTCCCTCATCCCGAAGTACAGCTCTTCTCCATTCACAAGGAACTTCATCTCCATAGAATTTGAGCTGGACTTCCTGAGGAGCATGTGGTGTATAATCATTCCTGAGAAACGCAGTAACGGGTGCCCTTTGAATAAGAATCTGAATTGGGTTTCCTCTACCCTTTCAGTTAGATTCATCTTGGCAAACTTGGCAGCAATATTTCCCATATTGGTTTTCCAGGATACCCTCCCAGCAAACTCGGGTATTGTAGTGGACTCCATCTACAAAACAAGGAAGAAGATGGGAATAAGCAAATCGAATTAACCATTGAGAAATGCTTGCAAATTTCTTAATAGATTAAGGTGCAGTAAAGGTGCAGTAATACATTAAGGTGCAGTAATGGACAGTTCTAAAGACATTAAGCATATGATGTGTCATTTCTTAGATCAACAACTCATCCTGTCTCATTGGCATTCTATTAAACGTAAAGCAGAATAAGAACAGACGAAAATGAAGCAGTAAAGCAACAAAACAGATAAACCCTAAGCCTACACAGTCAAAGAAAACACAGAAATACCATTTCTTCACAAGAACATAACAAACACGGAAATGTCATTTCTTAAACGAGAAATGAATGAATAAGCGTGAAATGCATGCATGCAGAATAAGAACATTCATACAATACTCGTCATATACACTAAAAGCATTTACACACATCAACGAAACGAGAACCAAACCCTAAACCCTAAATACATCAATATAAATCAATATAGACGACATAATACACTTCTAAACCCTAAACCCTAACACTGAAAGCCCTAAACTTACCGGAATATGTCGAATAGACGGCGGAAAAAGACGATGATGTCGAATAGAGTGGAAAGTCGATGACGTTGAACGAGGAACGATGTTGAGTGAACGATGATCTTGATCGATGTTGAAGGAAGTCGGCAGTTGAGAAGACGTGGTTTTGGAAGTCGGAGTGGGAGGGAGAATCGGGGTGGTTTTGTTTTAAATTAGGGCCGAAAAATTATATATACGACTAAAGACGCGATTTACCATGCACGCGATTTAATCTAAATCGCGTGAGTTAATCACCGCGATTTAGGTTAAATCGCGTGCATGGTAAATCGCGTACATTTAAAAACGCGAATTACGAATCACGCGTTTCATCTAAATCGCGGTGATGAACTCACGCGATTTAGATGAATCGCGTGATTGGTAATTCGCGTCTTTGAGCGTAAGAAATGGCGCCGAAGGGGTATTTTCGACATTTCGCAGGGCAAAAGGGCCCTTTTTGCCAACTTTAGTAGGCGGGGGCCCTTTTTGGAATTTCCCCTGTTATGGGGGCCATTTCATCAAATTTCCCCAAAATAAATGGTTATCAATTTTACGTGTCAAATTGAATATCAATTTATAATTTTGAACTTAAAAGAGTTTATTTGCACAATTAGTAAAGTTGAAGGGCCCTTTTCAAGACATGGGTACAGTGTCTCTATCTGATTGGGGGGAAATTTCAGTAATAAATTTTGATTGGTTATTATAAACAAAACAGATAATGTTTTGATTTTTTTATTTATTAAGAAAATGACAAATTAGTTTATTATGAACTTTCATGTCTGACCCAGCCCCACTCCTTTCCTTCTACTCTTTTTTTTTTATAACATTATTATTTTAAAATATAAATTATTTTTAATAGGAGAGAATTAACATATTTTTTCTCTTTTTATATATAATTTTAGTTTAAATTAATTATTTCTCATCATATAAGAAACAAATTTACTTAAAACTATATATATATATGTTAATCACTTTAATTATTATAATTTTTTTGAACTTAATTAAAATACATAATCATATTGTCAACTGATTCATAATAACTTATTTTTCTTAACATGCAACTTATAAGAAAAATTATGATACTAATGTCCCTTTTAAGCATAGACAATCGACTCAATCTACTAAAACCAAAAGTGAATGTGATTCAAAATATTCACATACCCAATTATAAAACAATTTATTTATATTATTTTTAATCTCAAACAAAAATAACCTTAAACAATGAATTAAAAAAATCATTTTTTTTATACATAACATTTACTTGATAAGAGAACTAAAAAATCATTAGATCAATACTAGAAATACTTAAGTTAAGATACGAATAGTTTTCAGGTGTCATTGCTATAATTTGTTTGCTATATGGCTAGTTGTATGTGTCAAGAAGAGGTAATTCGACAACTCACTTATTTTTGCATTGTCGATGAGTGACTAGTATTTGTAGTCTTTTGTGGAGCATTACTGAAATTCATTGGGTGATAGTTGAGTCTTTAGGTAATTGTTGTAAAATTTGGATTGATGAGGCTCATATATATGACATACCTACATATTTAAGTTTCCATTTCAACTATTTTTTGGTGGACTATCTAATTAGAGGAAAATTGTCGAACTTTCAATGATTGTAGTAGTCCGATACGTATCATTCATAATACTATTATTATGATACTTTCTGAGATTCGTTCAGGAAAGTCAGTATAATCCGTTGGGAATTTAATCCTTCTTCTCAAAGGTTTACGAGCTCGATAACTTTTTAAGTATTATTTTTTTTTTTTTTAATATAATACTTGGACGCTGTATTTAAATGACTTTTTCATTTTTAATATATATGGAACATTTAAAAAAAAATAAAAATACTTTAGTACTATTTTTAAATAAATTATTAATTATAATTGTATTTGAGAATAAAAAATTCCTAATATATTAATTAATTTAAAAGTATTCCAACAAAAGGAGGGTTAAAACTATTTTATTAATATTAAATTAAAAAAAAATTATTTTCTTTATATATTTATTTAAAAAACATTATTAGTGTACATTTTATAAATAAAAATGTATAATCTACTAACTTAAACTGAATAAATCACATATTTTTTAAAACGCTTAATTTCGATTCTCTTTGAAATGCGACTAATTTTCGCGGATTAAATATATAACTCGCCAACAAAAACATGTCGCTTGATATACTCACCGTAGATATGAGAATGGAGATATTCACTTGACTGGATAAATGAATCGCATAATATTATATATATATTAATTTTGTATAACTCTATCTTGAAGACTCTATTGGAAAATAATATTTAATATTTAATATGAATGACCACGGAAAGAACACATGAAAGAAAACTTTATGATGGTTCTGGAAAGTATAAGAAAGAAGGAAAGAAATAAAAAGAGCGCCTTCTCGCAACTTCCTTTCCTTATTTTCTTATTTTATATTTTCCTATTAATATTATATTATTCTTTTTCTTTCTTGGTTGGTCCCTCACTCAACCTCCTCTTATTTTATTTATTATTATTTTTCTATATTTACCCTTTCTCTCTCATTCCAATCTTCTACCTAGAACTTTCTAGAAATAAAAACCCTCTCTCCCCCTCTTCTTCCCAAAGTCCACACTCTCTTTCTCTCTCATCATCATAATCTTTATGAAATCTATTCCAATCGCTCATCCACAATTTCTGCCATCGTTTTCGTTAACTAATTTTATAGATCTGTGATTTTTACATCTTCATTCTTCTCTATAGATGGCGCCATTACAAGCTGAGAAGAAGACAACACCAGGTCTCGAAGATTCATCCAACAGATCTATACCTACTCCATTTCTTACCAAAACTTATCAGCTCGTAGATGATCCTTCTTTTGATGATTCCATTTCATGGAACGATGATGGAACTACTTTCATTGTATGGCGACCTGCTGAATTCGCTAGAGATTTGTTACCTAAATACTTCAAACATAACAACTTCTCCAGTTTCGTTCGCCAATTGAACACTTACGTATGTACATCTTTCAATCTCTTTCTCTATTGTTTATTCAATCGATTGAATTTTGTTTTCCTTTGAATGTAGGGATTCAAGAAGGTTGTTCCAGATCGGTGGGAATTTGCCAACGATTGTTTTCGTAGAGGACAAAAGGTATTGCTTCGTGATATACAGCGTAGGAAGATCTCTCTGATTACAGCATCTCCATCTCCATCTCCGGTTGCCGCATTAGCGCAGGCGGTAACGGTTACGGTGGCGGTTATACCTCCGGTGAGAGCGATATCCGTAACAAACTCCGGCGAAGAACAGGAGCAGGAACAGGAGCAGGTTCTTTCGTCGAATTCATATCCAGCTGAGATTATAACCGATATGAATCGAGGAACAACGACGGATCTGACGGAGGAGAATGATCGATTGAGGAGAGAAAACGCTCATATGAATCATGAACTGATTCGGTTACGGAGTCTATGTAACGACGTTGTTTATCTAATGACGAACTATTCGCCGGATCATCATCATCATAATCAACAACAGAAACAATGTAGAGCGTTGGATCTGTTGCCGGCGACGAAAACCTGCATGGATGAACTCGACGGCGACGGCGAGGGTTCCGGCAGCGGTAGCGGCGGTGTTACGGATTGCGATTTAGCGATGAACCCTAGATTATTCGGTGTATCGATTGGTTTGAAACGTGCAAGGGAGACCACCGAAGAAGAAGAAGAAGATGATCATGGGCGTGATCGTATGCAGACGCAATTACAAAGAGAAGTGAAATTAGAACCGTTGGATGGAAGGAGTGATCGTCGGCTAGGAGAAAAGTAAATGTAATTTGGTTAGCGATCTGATTAGAGTAGTTGGATGTTGACGCGTGTCAATAATCCAACTGATGGTAGTTGCTTAGTCTTTTGAAAGAAACTTCTAGATTGTGGTACCCGTAGGCATAACCAGATTTCATTGGCTGGTCATAAATGTTTATAGATAATATATACTATTATCATTTTTTTAATTTTTTTTTTTTTTTGTTAATTAGCCCATTATTGTTATGCTGAGTTTTTTTTTTTTTTTTTAAATTGTCTTGGCAATATTTTGTTTAAGATAAAGTATTTATATTTATAAATAGTGGTTAAAACTGGTTTACAAAATGGATGATAAAATAAAGGGTAGAAATGTCAATTTTATATATACAATATTGACAAAATCGTGTTAAATTTATCCTACGGTGTAATTATTAATTTGTTTTTTTATCCACCTCTGTCACTAAATATTAAATATTCTTTTTAATTCACGTCTTCAATTCGGAGAAAAATAGCACATCTGCCACCAAATATTAAATATTTTTTTAATTCACGCCATCAATTTAGAGAAAAATAGTCAGAGATACAATTTGTTTTTGTGTCTAGTCGGTTTGTTTGAGTGAACCGTTTCACTGAATGACTCGTGGTTTCGGTTTTGAGCATATTCTATATGTGGGTTGGGTTTTGGTTTTTCCTGTTTTTTTTTTTGACATCATCAGAATTAACTGATCTTGTTTTGTTGGTACTTTTTGCGTTGGGCATGACGATATACTATTTTTACATTGTTAATGAAATGAATTTTGTTAAAAAAAGAAAATACTACCCGGTAACAGCCAAACAGTTTTCTGATGAAGCATTGCATAGCAATTTATCTAGGCTTCCTTTCTCAATGAATTCCTAAATTAGGACACATATACATCATATAATTTCAAAACTTAATAAACGAATTTGATAATTCCAATCAATTTTGTGCATAAAATTGGCATTTTTGTTTGAATTAAAAAAATAAAATAAAGTAAGTTAGGTTGGGTCATGAGAATGGTTTAAATTTCCTTCTTTTGTATTGAGGGTGAGAAAATCGCTCAGATTGGGTGACAAATCATTAGGTTTGAATTTGATATAAATAAAAATAGAATAGATGACTTAAATATTATTCATAAGTTAAAGGACTATAATGAATTTATGCCTCTCTTTCGTTCTCAAATCTCAAGTAAGGATAACATCTGATTTTTGAAGCCACTGCCGCTGGTCTGTATCTCTTATTCTCATCCAACGCCGCCCAAAATCGCTATCGCCGCCGCCTAGAATCGCTATCGCCGGTTCATCAGGCACGCTATTGACGTATATACTTCACATGTTCCGTTTCTCAATAGGTCAGTTAATCTCTTTCTCTCTATATGAATGCGCGATTCTATCCTTGTCTGAAGTTATTTAATCATCATTTACTAGATTCAATACGGTATTAGCCATTTTAGAATGATTGATTGATTACTTTAGGTTTTGGTACTATCTGATAGCACATGCTAAAACTTGCCTACCAGGTGTTTGATGAAATGCTTGAACCATCTATTAAACTGTTGAATGCTGATCCATTTTCTTTCTTATGATTTGAATTGAATTGAATTGATGCAGAGAATAGTTTATATCTTTAAAGATATGCCGTCGCTAGCTTCAACGCAATTCCTTTTCTTCATCGGTGATTCATTTGCATTAAGCAAATTACGACAGGTTTGTACTAGATCTCCAATACACACCACTCTACGTTTCTTGAGACATGATACCCATGAGGCCCATGACAAAAAACTGCCACTCACTCTCGCAAGCCTAGGGTTCAGAAACGAACTCGAACTCGACACAACTATAGACATTGATAAACAAAACGACGCTGCCAAAGCTCTCAGAATCAAAGAGAAAGTCTCGAGGACTATTAGAATGGAGAAGGCCTTAAAAAAAAGTTCACTTGATATAGAAGGAGCCCCATTCGCTGCGAAATCGTTTTCAGACCTCGGTCTTCCACCTTGGTTGTTGGAGAGACTCGATAAGGAAGGGTTTAAGATTCCAACCGATGTTCAATCGACTGCAGTTCCGGTTATTCGTAATAATCACGATGCTGTGATTCAATCTTACACGGGCTCTGGTAAGACATTGGCCTATCTCCTCCCCATTTTATCCGAACTGGTTTCATCGAAAAAAAGTGACAAACGTGAGATTGAAGCGGTTGTCGTGGCTCCTTCACGAGAGCTGGGAATTCAGATATTTAGAGAAGTCGAGAAGTTGTTAGGACCGGTGGATAAAAGACTTGTTCAGCAGCTTGTCGGAGGAGCTAATCGATCACGACAGGAAGAGGCTTTAAAGAAGAATAAACCGATTATCGTCGTTGGAACTCCAGGTCGAATCGCGGAGATTAGCACTGCTGGAAAACTTCACACTCACAACTGCCGTTACCTAGTTCTAGATGAAGTCGATGAGCTTCTCTCGTTTAATTTCCACGAGGCCATGCATCGAATATTGGAACACGTCGGTCGGAGAGCTGGCGCAGTTGCCCGGGTAACGAGCACGGCCAGCCCCGACCGTAGGATTATCATGGTGTCTGCAACTGTTCCTTTCTCCGTGATTAGGGCAGCCGTAAGCTGGGGAAAAGATCCGTTACTCGTTCAAGCGAAAACCGTTACCCCGCTCAAAGATTCCCGTCCTTCAATCTCAGTTAATTCGTCTGTTTCGGGCAGCCCTCCTTCACCTTCACCACCAGAATCGACTCTACCGCCCGGTTTAAAACATTACTACTCCGTTTCACGTATACAACACAAAGTCGACACGTTGAGGCGGTGCATAAACGCGCTCAACGCGAAATCAGTGATCGTGTTTATGAACCATTCGAGGCAGTTGAAGGACGCCGTGTACAAGCTTGAGGCTCGCGGGATTGATTCCGCGGAGCTTCACGGGGATCTTAATAAGCTGGCGAGATCAACTACTCTTAAGAGGTTTAAGAACGGTGATATTAGAGTTTTGGTGACGAACGAGCTCTCAGCTAGGGGTCTGGATGTGTCGGAATGTGACTTGGTGGTTAATCTCGACTTGCCTACTGATTCGACTCATTATGCGCATAGGGCCGGTAGGACGGGTAGGCTTGGAAGGAAAGGCGTTGTGGTAACTGTGTGTGAGGATCGGGAGGTGTTTGTTGTGAAGAAACTGGAGAAGCAGTTGGGGATCCCGATTGAAAGTTGCGAGTTTAACGATGGGAGGCTTGTTGTCGAGGAATCGAAATGAGAATGGTACACATTTATATTGATGTTTGTTTTTGAAGTATTTAGAAAACGTTATTTTATATATAGGAGCATTACATAAGGTTTTGTCTATTGAACATGTTTTGCCTGGGTTTCAAATACAAAACAATTATTAGATTCATTTGTTGTGCTTTCTGTGTGAGAAATATTGATTGTGATTTGTGTTTTGACCTCTATCTATATGCTTATCCAACTAAAAACATAAACAGATTCATTCTAGCAAAGACATGCATATCAAGTTGAAAAAAAAAATTAATATAAAAAAATAATTCTCATGGTTATTTTTGTATTAAAAAAATATTTCTCATTTAATTTAAATAAGAAATTGTATATAATAAATTAATTTACAAATAATAGAAAATAATATCTATAAAATCAAATCAGAATATATATATTTTTGTATGTGTAAATTTGTTATAAGGGAAATATTCAATTAAAATAACATATTTAAAATTTTAATAACATAATTTATATTTTTAACTAACAAATTTATTTTGTTATTTTTAAAGTTAACAATATAACTCATAATTAAATTAACACTTATAACTCAAATAATTACATAGTGAAGCAGAAATATATTGTTTATGTTAAATCTTAGAAATTATAAAATTTAAAGATGGAGGAATACCCAAAAGAAAAAGGCATAGATTTAACATATGGGGTTAGTAAGAAAGGTACAGTCTTCTTCACATATTAGTAAGACATCAAAAGTAGAGTCTGACCAAAATACCCCTTAAATCCATCTTAACTATATATTACACATACACATACACAAACAAACTGTATGTTACAATACAACAAAAGGTTTCTTAAGGAAAAATAACAGCAAAAAAAGATTAACCTGGTAGTAGTAGTAACTAGTAACCAACAGCTTAGCATTTTCGTTTCTTAAGGAACATGCGGTTTTCCAGCCTGCTGAGAATAGTTGGTTGGACCTGTCTTGGGTCGTAGGTTCGAAGTGCCGGCTTCTTGTAGGACATTCTCTATTGATATGGCACCTGTAAGAGTCTTGTATGCAAAGTCTATGCATGGGTCTGAACAAACATCTTCAACTGGGTCCAATTCATAATCATCATCATCATCATCACTTTTTATGCTCCCCTGATGATTCTCAAGTGAATCTTTATCTGACCCATCTCCTTCCTCATCTATCTGACTCGGCAGCTTCCTCAGAGATTCTTTTGTTAAAACTGTCGGCTGCTGCTGGTTTCCATCATTTGACTTGAGAGCTGACAACCGTTTTGAAGAACGGGAAGGGGAAGGTACCTCCGTAAACAAACGTTTCTTCCTAGTTTGGTTACTCGATTTCCAAATACCAGTTGCAGCAGGCGGTGGCTGATGAATTGAACAAGGGACAACAAGAACTTCAATTTTGAGTTATTTCGATAAAATGACCAATGCAAATACTTACAGTGGTCTCTCCTTTTAGCCATTCAAGTTCATCCCTCTTCTTTGGTTTGATAGAACATTTGCGAATGTCTCCTGATCCCAAGAACCGTAGTGCATCCTTTTCTGACCTAAAAACATATCCACTCACAGGATCTGTGTAGTACTGCAGGAATTACATATAGATAGCACCTTCATATTAGACTCTTATAAGACAAACTTTGTGACAGATTGTGATCTATAGTTACCGGATCTTTTCTGATGATAACATTGCCCTTTAACTGGATTTTAATTTCTTTGGTCCAACCTGGAGGAAGGTTATTTGGTGTCTGTTGAGCTACCATAATCTATACATGGTTCACAATATTGCAAAAACGTTACTATTAGCTATTATGTGCGTGGTTAATTTATTAAGTTCTGGCAGATATTTTAGGCAAGAAGAAAGACCTTTTCCTGCGAATCGTCGTCAAAGACTATTTCATTCTGTTCAGAAGTGAAAGTGTTCCCCACTTTTGTTTCTTGATTTGGGTAATCCTTTAGCTTTGTAGAATTTATATCCTCTTCATCTATTGCCTGAAACAAAAGACAGTTCAGTATAAGCACTAAGCTCTTTAGTCACGTTAATGAAATAGTTTTTCCAATTTCGGAATATTAACAAAAATAGTCATCAATTTCTGAAGTGTTTATTATTCCATTTTATTTAAGTATCATAATCAATCTCCATTGTTTCAGCATAGCTAAGAAATAAAAGTATTCTTACCAAGGTCTCATCAGTTAGAAACTTTAGTTCATCCCTCTTCCTTGGAGTCATAATACATTGATAGATATCTTCAGTTTCCAGGTAACGCAGTGCATCTTTTTTGGAACGGAACACATATTCAGTTGCAGGATCCGTGTAGTACTGCAGTTCATATTTTGTATTGAATAAATCCTCAATAATTAAAAACTAACAGTAAGAGAATAAAATCTGAAATAAAAATGTGAAAGATGAAAGATAAGTACCGGATCTTTTCTCACACGTCCTGTGTTTGTTGTTGTAACTTTGATTTCTTTTGTCCAACCAGGAGGTAACCCATCTGGTTTCTTCCGTTCAATATAAACCTAGATAAGGAAGATGTTTATGTCATAACAAAATTGTAGGTTTCAAGATATCATCATAATGTCTATATAGTGTGAAACAAACATTTTTGTTCCTATTCTCCATTTCAGACGAGAAATTGTTCTCCTTTGTTGTTTCCAGATTTTCAGAACTCTCTGGCTTCAAACACATTTGGTCAGTCTGAAAAAAAGGGAAAGAAGCAAATCCATCAGAAGAATTCAGTAATATTTTTGACACCTACAATGGTTGACATTACAAGTTCAATGAACCATAGTGACCATTTTCATCATAAAAATGAAGTGATTATTCTAAAGTAAGAATCTTAAAGGTTGAAACGGGGATGTTAATCTTAGCAAACAAACAAGGCACAAATGAAAGTTCAGAACTTAGATGGATTGAATTTAAACAATTGGCTAGCTGAAATGAAGAATTGTCCTAATATTTTAGTTAATCTATAAAGAAAATAAAAACTTTGGCTTCATATAGTAGCTGTCCTTTTCTCTTGAAGAGAGGACATATATCATAAGATAAAGCAAAATGTGCATATAAACAGATCTTTGTTACTTAGCAGTTTCCACCAATGTTTAGTCCATATAGAAATGTCGTCACATGGAAAGCATGACGTAAGTTTAATACTTGAAGATCTGAGAAACACCTTTGATCCATCTGCCCCTTTCTCTTGTTCAGATTCGTTTTGACCACATTTAGCCATGAGATACGAAATCTCTGTTGGTGATGCAAAGAATTTCCATCCAGTCAATGGGTCCATAATGAACTGTAATAGAACAAAATTAAAATATGAAGTTATATCATCATATTTATTATATTTATTATATATGGTAAGAATATTATCACACTATTACCATATTATTATTATACTAAGTTCTTTATATGCATAATTCATGTTTATAAAAAAGACAATCTGGTGGAGCACTTGAACTAATGTCCTTAGGGTCATGGATTCAAGTCTTCACCCTGACCCATTTAAAAAAAAGACAATTTATCTAATGAAAGAGGAGACCTCAATACAATATTTTCTCTTTTCTCTAAATTCTAACATAAGCATCCCTTCACATGTTTATGAAATATGCAGCCTATGTTACAAGGTTAAAATCATTGTAAAGCACACAAATTTCAGCAATACAAACATAATTAGCACAAGATTGCTGCTTATCTCAGCAAAACATGCATTCATCTGTCATGCAGAATACAGTCCAAAAGGAAATTATATTCCTAGGTCTGTTTAGTAATCATGGTCCCCAAGAGTGTCCTATAAACCAGCCAATTTCAGAAATAAAATTATAATAGAAATGCCAATAAAGATGTTAAAAAAAATTCACTAGAATTATGTTACCTTCTGTGTCTTACTGTTTAGCAAACTAGTCCTCGGAGGTGTCAACACCATTGTCCATCCATGAGGCAACCAGTCAGGCTTTTCATATGCCTAAATTAGTAGTGCATGTATTTAATAACATGATCAGACTCCATAAATCAAAGATAGACCATCAATAAAAATGTTTTGAACAGGACAAAAGATTAAAAGGGTATGATAACAAACATTGCACTGAGAATAATCATCGTCCAATTTCTCCAGTTCATAAAGATCATCATCATCTTCTGCTGTGGCATTTGGTTTAGATGTGCTGCTGTCATGTTTCAGATAACGTAACACCTCTGGCTTCGAATAGAACTTCCGATTAGTCACAGGTTCAATGTAGGACTGTAACAAATTAACTAGAATGGTCAGACAACTAAAAGCATTTAACAAGAACTATGAATTTTTGCCCTATCAAGCCATCAATGTAAGACAAAAATGGTGGAAATGTAATAAACAACAAATTGCAGTTTATAGAATGTTTAATTATTAGATGCATGTGCTCGTACATCATCAACATAAGAACATAACCCTAAAAAAATCCCCTTTCCTTGACATCTGATTTGATATCAAACTAAAATTGAGTATTCTGTTCAATCCTGTACAAATTTCATCAAGCACAAAATGCAGCAGCCTATATACTAACCAACAATCGAAACTAGAAACACTGGATGAGAAATGCGATGAAGATTCTAGAAAAAGGACATCACTAGATGAAATCGACTGTCAGTTTTCGTGCATGATCGTGATATATTCATGAACACAAACTCATTATTAGCTTGCATGCACTCGTGCATGTCAAAACAAAAGACGAATCTAGCTAAATCTCCGTCAATTAACCTCGATTGTAAAAGAAAATTACTTTTTCCGATCATCGATTAGCAGTTTATGAGAAAATAAAGCCGATAAAACTATGAATGTTAACGAGAAACAAGTAGCATCGCCGGAGAAATGCTCCGGTTACCTTGATTTTCCGATTGTTGCATAGCTTGACATGCTTAGTCCAGCCGGAGGGAAGCCAATCTAGTGACTCGCCGACCACCATTTTTAAGCCGGAAAAGAAGACCGTATGAAAACTGTCAAACTCTTTCTCTCTCTACTATTTCTTTCTATGGGCTCAAATTTTACTTATAGAAAATAAAAAATGGCCTTAAAAAGAGCTACTAGTTTGATACTATTATCGGATAATTTATTAGTTAAAATTACAGTTACAATATTTGTTAAACTAAATTAGTATAAATTATGATTTTATTAAATTAAATCAAAATTTATTTCCTTGAAGAAAATTTTCTCTTAATTGTTACAAGATTAATGTTTTTTTTAGTTCAAACTTAATTATAAAGATTCATCAAGATTTTGTTCTCTCTTAATTGTTACTAGATTAATAAATATTTTTCTCTCAAATGTTATGAGATGGAGTGAAGTGAATTGGTTAGTTACTTAAGGAGAAAACATTTACATATAAAGGAGATATTAAATGAAAATGTGAAAAAGATTATGTTTGATTAAAAAAGTTTTGAAAGTACAAGATAATGATTAGATTTTAGATTTTTGCTTATAGAAATTTTCATATATTCTTATTATTAAGATTAAAGCTAGCATTAACTTACTATCATGATTTTTTTTCAACTTAATTCATAATTTTTCTTTCAACTTAAGAAGTTCTATTTAAAATGTCATGATTTGAGATGTTAAGGAGTCTGTATTGAAATTTTTGTTAAAAATGGGTAATCCATTCATTTAATTTTCAAATGCTATATTAATGTTTAAAAGTCTCTAAAATTTTTTTAATGGGTTATTGTCCAATTTCAAATTTTATTATATTTATTTATTGATAAAAAAAAATTATGGTCTTTTGAGTGATGTCTTTATCTTTTTTTTCATCAAACTGTTATATTTGTTTGTATGCCCAATTTTTTACCATCAATTTTACTAATATTTGATTATTTAAATTTGTTCCTTATTTAATTCAATTCAATTCAATTTGAAAACTTTATTTAGAGTTGAAAGTGTTATTATTACATGAATATACGTATAGTTAAAATATTTTTCAAAATATGATTTCACCTAAATTAATATTCATTAATTCTGATGAGATACTTGAAAGAAAAAAAAAAATATATAGATTAAAAAAAATCCAAACTCAAATAATTGTGGATGAGTGTTTCCTAGTTGGGATCCATTATGGTTTTTATCCATATTTATATTAGAACAAGTCTTTGAAGAATGAATATATTTTAATTGTTATGAAGTGTATATTTTACATAATTTTGAGAGAGTAAATGTAGTATATGTAATAATTAAATATTATTATAATTAATATTAAATTGAAGGCAGCTGTAATGTTATTTTAACCGACACCTGAGTACACACTACACATGCATGCTAGACACGTGTATTAAATTAATAATTTAATACTGACTAGTGCATCCATTATTCAATCTCTATCTATATTATGTTTTTAAAGTGAATTTTTGTTTAAAATTATTTTGTTATAAAAGTAAATTATATGATAATTTAAAATTACATAGTTCACTAATATATATATATATATATTTGTTAAAATGATTTGAAAAGATATGAATAAAATGGTAAAATTATTTTATTACATTGGACGACCACTTAATGTAGCAGTCATGAGAATGTAAACGTAGTTATATTTTTTTTTATTAAATAAATATAATAAATTTATATTATTTAATAAAATTATCATAGTTATAGTTGGTTAAATAGTTTGTTATCCTATAATGATTTACAAATCAAACCTTATCGGTGTTATATATATATATATATTTTTTTTTCAGATTTTGGGTTCCCTTGGGAGGGGGCCTTAATCGGTCATCTAACTATTCTTACCTGGGTCTGACTTTAGTTACATATGCCTCGAGTGCTTATACTAGTTATGAGTCAGCGCGGAACATCTAAGTCTCGGTTGATGATCAGCGCGAGATATTTAAGTCTTGGTTAATGGTTATGAGTCAGCGCAGAATATTTAAGTCTTGGTTGATGATTATGAGTCTATGCATAACATTTATGTCTCGATTAATGGTTATAAGTTAAAACATAACATTTATGTCTCGATTAATGGTTATAAGTTAAAACATAACATTTAAGTCTCGATTGAAAGATATTAGTAACACAAGACATCTAAGCCTGAGTTAATAGTTTATAAGTTAGTTTTTATTATTGTGACATATATATATATATATATATTATTTTATGATGAAATTGATTTGTAGGGGAATTTGATAATATGACCCTAAAAACTTGAGTATTTTGAAATTTAACCTCACTAATTTTGTTTTTGTTTTTTAACCTTTTTTTATAATTTTTTCCAATTATACCCCTGAATAACCTTTTCATTTTTTAATTTTTTTTTCTTTCTTTTCTTTTCCCTCTCTCCTCTCATTCACTCCCCTCCCGTTGGTCCCCCACCACCCCCCATCCCCCACACGTCCCCCATTTCCCAAACATTCCCTTCTTCCCCCAATCACCTTTCTTCTTCCTTTCCACCGCGACCCCACCACCCTCCCTTCCCCCAACTGCCAGCCACCGTAGTCAACTGCCGCCACGCCAACGACACAGCTCCGCGACGCCTGAGACCCAACTAAGACCCCGCGACGACGAGACCATCTAAATGGGTACGTTCATTTCTATCAATCTCATTTCATTCAAGTTATGGTTGAATGTCTGTCAATGTTATGGTTGAAATGCTGAGAAATGCTGGGAAATGCTACGTAAACGAAATGCTGTCAAAATCGGTCCACGCCCCACGCCCCACGCATAATCTCCCACCTCCACACCCCACGCCCACGCCCCACGCCCTACCCCCACGCCCTACCCTCACGCCCCACGCCCTACTCCCACGCCCCACGCCCTACCCTCACGCCCCACGCCCAACCCCCAACCCCCACGCCCACGCCCACGCCCCACGCCCAAGCCCCACGCCCAACGCCCAAGCCCCACGCCCAACCCCCACGCCCCACGCCCACTCCCCACGCCCCACGCCAAAGACCCACGCCCCACGCCCACTCCCCACGCCAAAGACCCACGCCCCACGCCCAACCCCCACGCCCCACGCCCACTCCCCACGCCCCACGCCAAAGACCCACGCCCCACGCCCAACCCCCACGCCCCACGCCCCACGCCCCACGCCCCACGCCCCACCCCCACGCCCACACCCCACGCCCAAGTCTCACGCCCCACGCCCCACCCCCACGCCCACACCCCACGCCCAAGTCTCACACCCCTCGCCTAAGACCCACGCCCCACGCCCCACGCTCAACCCCCACGCCACACGCCCAAGCCCAACGATCCATTTATGGTAGGTTTTCTTTTGTACACTAACATTTAAATTTCTATCAATTGCAGATTCCAATTTATATGTTAGCTGTTTTGTCCTATATGATGGTGAGTGGCTGAAAGATGATGAAGGTGTTAGTTCTTTTGAAGCAAATTCTTTAGTAGGTGTGCATCTATCCCGAAATACTACATATGAAGAATTAACTGAAATCGTCTATGATGCTATTCGCGTGGACAAAGTGAGATATGATTTAGTGTTGAAAGTGAAGTATAATTGTCTTTTTAAAAGAGCTCCTCCTGCTGTTATCCGATGTGATGTTCTATGTGCAACATATTTCGACTTCACACCAAGAGCAAAACACTCCTCTTTGTGTATCTTTACTAGAGAAGTCACAACCTTCACACCCAACGGATGAAATCCAAAGAGAGGAGGTTTCTGAATTTGAGCATGAAGATCCACTCCCCCAAAATGACATACACAATGCAGTAAATGAAGAACAACAAGTCCCATTTCTTCATCCGAGTGAATTGGTTGCTAGTACCCCCCCTTTTGAACCCAGGCCAGCCACTTCCCCTATGAGGAAAACATCCATTAATGTTGAGGAACCAATCCCGGTTGAAACACATGCTCAATTAACCCTTGAAAACGGATTGGAAGTGGGTACGTTTTATGAGAACAAAAAAGAACTTCAATTGAGGGTGCATAGATATGCGATGGCTAATCATTTTGAATTCAAAATCGAAAAGTCAACAAAAGTTCTTTGGTTTGTGAAATGTGTGAATGAGAATTGCAAGTGGAGGTTGCGTGCTGTGAAAGGGAAATTTCAAGAGATGTTTGAGATTCGAAAATTACTAAATGTACACACATGCTCAATTTTGACGAGGCAAGAGAATGTGAGGCAAGCACCATCATGGGTAATTGCGGAGTGCATCAAACGTAAGTATATGGACCATCACCATGACTACATGCCTAAAAAAATAATGGAAGACATGCAGACAAATTATGGGTTTAAGCTGAAATATAATAAGGCTTGGAGGTCTAGGGAACAAGCATTAATGGCAGTGCGAGGAACAGTGGAGGAATCATATGGAAAATTGCCATCATATTTGTTCATGTTGGCGAAGAGTAACCCAGGTACCATAACTGACATTCAGACGGATGAGCATGGTCATTTCAGATATATGTTCATGTCTCTAGGCTGCTCAATCAGAGGTTTCAAGTATTGTCGTCCAGTATTGTCCGTCGATGCTAGTTTTCTTAAACACAAGATTGGAGGTCAATTATTGATTGCAATTGCATTGGATGCGAATGAACAACTATTTCCCCTTGCTTTTGGCGTTGTTGATTCGGAGAATAATAACTCTTGGATATATTTTATGCAACAATTAAGAGTGGCAATTGGATTAGTCCCGAATCTCGTCTTCGTATCTGATAGACACCCAAGTATTGCCAATGCTTTGTCCGCTGTTTTTCCAGAAGCACATCACGCGGCATGCACATACCACATCAAAATGAATATTATGGCCAAATTCAAAACCGATAACTGCCACGATGAGTTTGATATGGCTTCACGCGCATATACAGTTCCAAAGTTTCAACTCCATTTTGACAAGATCAAGATCAAGGACCCTCGTATTGCTGTCTATCTGGAAGAGATAGGAGTGGAGAGATGGAGTCGTGCATTTTTTCCTGGTTTTCGATACAATCAAATGACAAGCAATTACGCTGAGAACTTTAATAGTCAGTGCAGAAATGCTAGGAAATATCCCATATCAACATTGACTGAGTATTTACGAATCACACTACAAGAATGGTTTCATGATAGAAGAGAAAAAGCTTCTAACCACACAGAACATTTATCTCAATATTATGAAAAGTACTTACGTGAACAAGCCGAGAAGGCCAGATTCTACACCGTTAATCCGCTTAACAGATTCGAGTTTCATGTGAATGACGGTCAACATGATTTTCAAGTTGATCTCCAAACTCGAACTTGTACTTGTAGGGTATTTGATCTATCTGGTCTTCCTTGTAAACATGCCCTTGCTGCTGCCCGTTCTCGGAAAACTATTCCTTATGAGTACTGCTCAAGGTTAGAGAATTATTGCATTGTTTAATTCTAAGATTGAATTTATATAACTTAAATGTTTTTTTTCAGGTTTTTCACAACTGAAGCATGGTGTATGGCATATGTAGATACATGTTATCCAGTTTGCGATGAAGGTTCTTGGGATATTCCAGAAAATATCAAGGAACGAGTTTGTCTAAAACCCCCCATCAAGGTTAAGAAGGGTAGGCCAACAACAAAGCGTAGGCCATCACAAGGTGAGCCTCGTAAGGAACAGAGACGGTGCAACTCATGTGGCGGTCGAGGCCATAACAGGGCAACATGCAAAGCAGTGATGCCTGCACCATCTACTTCAAGACAACAAGTGGCACAACCTTCACAACCTTCACAACCTTCACAACCTTCACAACCGTCACAATTGGCACAACCTTCACAATCTTCATCTTTGCCACATTCTCTAGACAATATTTCTTTTGGTTAAATTGTATCTTTTTGTTAAATTGTAAGTTTTTGCACCAACTGAATTAGTGACTATTCCATATGATGTTTTATATATATATGTAGGTGGTAGTTTTGTCCAGGTGGTATATGTGCAGGTGACTTTTTTTCTATTGTAACAGATCTGATGTGCAGGTTCCCAAAGGCAATAAGTGGGGCTTGGGCCTTTGGGCGTGGGGCGTGGGCCTTTGGGCGTAGGGCGTGGGCCATTGGGCGTGGGCCATTGGGCGTGGAGCGTGGGCCATTGGGCGTGGGGCGTGGGCCATTGGGCGTGGGGCGTGGGCCTTTGGGCGTGGGGCGTGGGAGTTGGGCGTGGCGTTGGGCGTGGGGTTGGGCGTTGGGCGTGGGGCTTGGGCGTTGGAGCTTTACATATCATTTACTTGAATTAATTTAAGGTTTTGTTATACATATTACTGGAAAATCTCATTCATTTGAATCTAACAAAGACAACAATAATTAACTAATTTTAGAATGAAATTTGAAGCAAACAAAATAACTATTTATATTGAATTTAGATCAAGGGTCTACAATTTGATGGAATAACCTTACTGCCCATTTGTTTCTCCAAAAATTCATATTTTCAGTGACCACATTTGATATATCCAATGAGGCAGTAAGGTATTCCAAATGCATAATAGTAAAAACCCCACAGTCCCCACTTTTGGTTGTCTTTGGGACTATTGGGTGTGGTATTATGGAATATGGCATCGCATCCAATTTGATCTGTGGAAACCTTTGTTTATCGCTCGTGCTGAACCCCTGTTCAAGCAAGTACGGCACCATTACACACATTGGTTCCAAGAATGTGTCATATTCATCCTTTGGGAACATATTCTGTTCGCAGTCATATACATATATGCACCAATCTTGTAGATGAATCTTGCACAGGACCCAGTGCTTCTACTTTATGTTCAAGGGTACATATATCATATCAACAATATTCCAAGGATTACTTCCTTCACCAATTACGTATTCCATGAGATCGTCGAATTTGTAGCCTGCAGGATTCGGGGTGAACACTTCATAGCGATTATTCATCTTCTGAGATAAATTGGAGTCAGCAATTGAGAAATTTCTTGGATATGTCTTAGGGAACTCCTCAACCCTTCGTTTCAGTAGATGACAGATTTCATCTATCTCCTGCGAAAAAAATTATAGATTAAGCAAAATTATTAGGTGTAGAACAAAAGGTGGGGCTTGGGCGTTGGGCGTGGGAGTTGGGCGTGGGTAGTGGGCGTTGGGCGTGAGGCGTGGGGGTTGGGCGTGGGGCGTGGAGGTTGGCGTGGGGCGTGGAGGTTAGGCGTGGGGGTGGGGCTTGGGCGTTGGGCGTGGGGCTTGGGCGTGGGGCGTGGGGGTGGGGCTTGGGCGTTGGGCGTGGGGCTTGGGCGTGGGGCGTGGGGGTTGGGCGTGGGGGTTGGGCGTGGGGGTTGGGCGTTGGGCGTGGGGTGAGAGGCTTGGGCGTGGGGGTTGGGCGTTGGGCGTGGGGTGAGAGGCTTGGGCGTGGGGTGAGAGGCTTGGGCGTGGGGGTTGGGCGTGGGGGTAGGGCGTTGGGCGTGGGAGTAGGGTGTGGGGCGTGAGGGTAGGGCGTGGGGCGTGGGGTTTAAAAAATAGAGAACAGAAATACTTACCGTATTGTGTAACCATTGTTGAGGCTTGAGCAATCTGTTGAATAAAGAACGATCTGCAGAGCAAGTCGTCAACTCCTTGAAATCCTTTGCATCACTATTTAACCATTTCTTCAACTCCTTCATCTTTTCCTCGTCAATTCGTAACAAAGGATTAACCTTAACCGGATCATTTAGTTTAAACCCTTTCCCACCAGGGTCGGTGTATTCCCCCAATTGTTTCGACTTCTTCTTTCTCCGAAAACTTTTACCAACAAATTGTGAGAGAGTCAATTGTTTCACCTCATTCTCCTTCTCCTTCTGCTTATTCTTCTCCTTCTTCTTCTTCTCCTCCTCAGTCTCCACAATCACCTCCTTCACAATCTCTTTTTCCACCTCCTCTTTCTTCTCCTTTGGAACATGGGGCAAATCTTCTTCCTGCACAATCAAAAAATTAGATTAATATACATTGTGGAATTGGAATGTAGGGCGTGGTGCAATACCTTGTCATTCTTCTCAGCTTCCTTCTCAACCTCCTTCTCCTTCTCCACCTCCGCCTCCTTGTCCTTGTTCTCCTCCACCTCCACCTCCACCTCCTTTTCCTTGTCTTTGTTCTCCTCCACCTCCTTATTCTTCTCTACCTCCTTATTCTCCCCCTCCTCCTTGTTCTCCTCCACCTCCTTATTCCCCTCTACCTCCACCTCCTCCTCCTTATTCTCCTCTACCTCCTTATTCTCCCCCTCCTCCTTGTTCTCCTCCACCTCTTTATTCTCCTTGTTCTCCTTGTTCTCATGCACATCATCATTCTTCTCCTCTGAGCCATCAAAAACCAATTTGCGAGAGGTTTTTGGCGTGGGGGGCGAATCATCATTCTGTACAATGAAAAATCAGATTAATATATATACATTGTGGAACGTGGGGATTCGCACGTTCTATACCATACCTTGTCATTCTCCTCAGTCTCCTCGTCCTTCTCCAAAGTCTCCACGTGGGGGCTTGGGTGTTGGGCGTGGGGCTTGGGCGTGGGCGTGGGAGTTGGGCGTGGGGTTGGGCGTTGGGCGTGGGAGTTGGGCGTGGGGTTGGGCGTTGGGCGTGGGGTTGGGCGTTGGGCGTGGGGGTTAGGCGTGGGGCGTGGGGGTTGGGCGTTGGGCGTGGGGTTGGGCGTTGGGCGTGGGGGTTAGACGTTGGGCGTGGGGGTTAGGCGTGGGGCGTGGGGGTTGGGCGTTGGGAGTGGGGGTTGGGCGTTGGGAGTGGGGGTTGGGCGTTGAGCGTAGGGCGTAGGGATTAGGCGTGGGGCGTGGGTAGTGGGCGTGGGGCGTGGGTAGTGGGCGTGGGGCGTGAGACTTAGGCGTGTGGGTTTAGGGTGTGTACCTTTTTCGATTTCCTCTTCTCAGCCTTCCTCTTCTTGGCCAACTTCTCAGCATTCCTCTTCTTGGCCAACTCATCATCAATCTTCTTCTTTGACAAAATCGCCAGCCTCTTTCGCCTCTCCTTCCTCTCATTCCTCTTTCTTGTAATCTCATCATCATCCTCAGTCTTCTTCCTCTTAGAGTTCATCAACTCATCATTCTTCCTCTTCGTCCTATTCTCATTATCAACATCATCATTCTTCCTCTTCGTTCTATTCTCAACAAGTGTAAGATTATTATTCTTTCTCTTTGTCGTCCTCTTCTGAGTATCAATTGCAGCTGTACCTGCCTCTTCTTTTTCTTCTCCTCCACCATTCTTTTGTTCATTTCTTTGCCCCAATAATGTGATTATAAGTTGTTGATTGTCCTTCATGAGCTTGATTTCACTTTTAATCTCATTCACATCCTTTTTAATCTCATTCACAACATTTGTCAGCACATCAAGTTTGGCAGTTAAGTCTTGAGACACTCGATTTGGTGCACAAGATGTAGACACAGTTGGAATAGGAGTCGTCGCAGAAGGGATTGAATGAGAGGAGCTTTCTTGGCTAGTGTCACCACTAACTTCAGGGACCTTGGGACTAATATGTCTACTCTTCTTGGTCGGCGGTTTGGGAGTCCTTTCATGTTTTTATTCTTCTTCAAAAACCTCAATCTTTCTCTTCCTCGTATCACATCCAAAGAATTCATCATAAATGTTGTTTGTCATATCTTCAAAGTCGTCCCCAGAGTACATTCGTTTCTCCTCCGCAGACTCATGAATTTTTCTTCGAACAGTGCACTCCTGGATGGCTGTAGATACCTCAGGTCCGGTATAACTCCTAAAAGATTTATAGAGCACTATCCTTGGGCTTGTAAGATCATCTTCCGGTGTCTTTTCAGCAAAATTGGGGACGAATGTATCGATAAGCTCATAGGTCCACACTTGGAATGCTAGTGCGAACCCATGTATAATATAAGCGACATCACATACACCTTTCTTGTTCCAGTTTTTCTTCTTCAAGAGATATAATCCACGGAGGTATTTGATATCTTTGTCAATACCCTGCAGGGTAGCTCTGAAGGACACCTTTCCCCATGGAAATTGGAGGAACATCTCCATGTCTTCCACCATGTGAAAGATTCTTAAACTTATCTTCCTCCTGTTATCAGATGCGAACAGATACTGGTAAATGAGAAATATGAGCCCCATCTTCCATGAATCCTCCTTATCAGAGCATCCGACGAAAAGGTCTTCAAGCTCTTTCAGTTTAACATCCTTTTTACCCTTAAAATATTTGAGGACAAGGGGTGGACATTCTTCAACCTCCTCCACCAACGGAAATCTGCCAAAGTTGAGGCCTGTCACCAATGCATAATCCTTCATGCCCCAGCAGACCTCCTTACCTTTGACCATGAACCTTATCTCCTTCGAATTTGAACTAACTTTTCTGATAAGCATCTGATGGAGTATGGTTCCTGAAAATAATAATGTCGGGGCTTGGAATATAGACTTGAATTGGGTCTGCAAAGCCCTATCCAAAAGATCATGGTGAGTAAACCTCTCCTTTATCTTTGCCAAGCTAGGACCGGTGGATTTCCATGAAACACGGCCATTAAAATCATTGAGAATGGTTTCCTTTGGTGCCATCTGCAAAAACAGTCATTAAAATCATAAACACAATGTTTGGTTGATCAAAAACAATAAAATCATATTAATAATTGAAGCCCCACTCCCCACGCCTAACCCCCACGCCCCACGCCCACTACCCACGCCCAACGCCTAATCCCTACGCCCAACTCCCAACCCCCACGCCCAACGCCCAACCCCCACGCCCAACGCCCACGCCCAACGCCCAACACCCACGCCCAAGCCCCACGCCCCACGCCTAACCCCCACGCCCAACGCCCACGCCCAACGCCCAACGCCCAACGCCCACGTCCACGCCCACGCCCAACTCCCACGCCCAACGCCCAACTCCCACGCCCAAGCCCCACCCCCCACGCCCAAGCCCAACGCCCCACGCCCAAGCCCCACGCCCAACGCCCAAGCCCCCACGCCTAACCCCCACGCCCAACGCCCAAGCCCCCACGCCCACTCCCCACGCCCAACGCCCAAGCCCCCACGCCCACTCCCCACGCCCCACGCCTAAGCCCTACGCCCCACGCCCAAGACCCACGCCCAAACCCACTCCCCACGCCCAACTTCCACGCCTAACGCCCAACCCCCACGCCTAATCCCTACGCCCCACGCCCAACCCCCACACCAAGCCCTAAACCTAAACTAAAACCCTAAAACCCTAATGTTCACCACCCTAAAACCCTATACCAGCTAAGCAAAACATTCACAAACATTCATATTCATAATAAGCAAAACATGCAAATCAAATATTCACAAACCATTCACAAACATTCTCAGCATTTCAAACTATATCAATCTTAGCATTTTCACCAATCTCAAGTATATCTAACTATTCAACAATCTAAGCACAATCTATATCAATGCACTGACATATCAACAAAGATACTTAGAGTAAAGATAGTAAAACGGCCAAGAACAAACCGAATATCCGAATACCTAAACTATAAACCTAACTATTACAAACCGAACGAAGCTCCTTAGGGCACGAAAATATTACAAACAACAAACAATAAACCTAAACTATAAACCTAAACTAACCTCAAATCGTCCGTTGGCTAGAAGTTCGGCTTGGCGATCGACGAATGGTTGGGCTTCTTGGCGAACGTCGGTGGAGCTTGGCGTCGGTGGAGAAACGGAAACGGAAGAAGGATGGGGAGGGAGGTGACGGAGAAGAAGAACGGAAGGGAAGATGAAGAGGAAAGCGGGGGAGAAGGGGAGTGCAACGGTCGGGGAAGGAAAGGGAGAAAGAGGAAAGCGGGGGAAAAGAAGAAAAGAAAAGAAAAGAAAAGAAAGAAAAAGAAAAGAAAAAAGAAAAAAAAATATTGAAAAGGTTATTCAGGGGTATAATTGGAAAAAATTATAAAAAAAGGTTAAAAAACAAAAACAAAATTAGTGAGGTTAAATTTCAAAATACTCAAGTTTTTAGGGTCATATTATCAAATTTCCCTTGTTAAACTATTTATATGTTAATTGATTCAACATAAAAAAAATGTACGTAATGTATTTTTTAGTGTGCTTATTGACTTCATTCCAATTGATTACCATTTTAGATAACAAACCTCTAAAGTCGTAAATACTCCATAGAAACGAAGAAAGACCTACACCTCGGTCGATACAATCTATATAGATTTTGTTTTGGAAGTAATATACCGTAAATATAACATTGTGTTATATTAATTTTTGAATTGAACGACAGACAATTGACTTTTTTATTGTAAAAAAGTTGTGACAGTTTGAAATATATGAATAGAACCTTGCATGTATTGATTTATATATATATAAAAAGAATAAATAGTATTATAAAAAACACTAATAGGAAATTTTATAACCCATTAGGAAAAAGTATTAAAAAAAAAAAAAAAAAAAAAAAAAAAAAAAAAAAAAAAAAAAAAAAGTAAAATAAAGAATTGTGTGACCACACAAAGCCATTTAAAAAGTGGTAAAAAAACACAGAAGTGACCATTTAAAAAATATAACACTAAAATATGTAAAATAATAATAATAATAATTGAGTTAGATTTGATAATAAAGAAGCGAATCTTGTGAAATATGTATGTAAAATGATGGATGATAGATAATAAGGCGGCAATTAGATTCTCGGGTTTTAAATGAACCGTTTCTCCTAGTCCACCCATTTCAACGAAGGACTTCCTTCACGCTCTTTTTCTTCTCTCAAATCTCTTACTTACAAGATTTGCAGGCAACAACAATCGCGAGGTGCGAAATCTGGAAAATGGCGATTCACATGCATAATCTATCTCTTCCTGTGCCTGGCATCGCTCAGCTCCGGACTAAACGAGACCGATCAACAGCCCTAAATGCTGCCACGGGACCTTCTATAGGTATGTTTACTATTTCTGATCTCAAAGAAGCTTCATCTAGGAAAGAAATAGGAAGAAACGATCTCTTAACTCTTGCGCCGTCAGGACTAGTGAAAATCAGAATCTAATTTGAGTATGTATGTGCATTCGATGAACTATTTTTTTTAATTATTATTATTCAGACGAATTTAATGATAACAAACGATTGCTTAAATTAAGGTAAGCAAGATTTGAGAGAATGAAGTGACATCAATGTCAACTTAAATTCGTGCATAATTGTTATGATATTATACTAAGTTTAGAATAATCTTATGATATATAATACAAGTACAAAAGTGATTACTATTACCTTATGATCTAAATTATCTGTTTTATAGTCTTTATTTGTAGTCAAGTAATAGTGAAAAGACTGTTATGACATCCTTTTACCATTTAAGTGCTAAAGTGTTGAAATCAAGCATGCTTCTAATAGCAGACTTAAGGGAGCTTCAGAATTTGAGTTGATTTTGTGATGAAATTGTTAAACTTATTGGTCAGATTGCATGTTCAGGTCAGGATAGTAAAAAGACTGCTATGACTTGTAAGACGTCTTTATACCATTTAAGTGTTGAAGTATTGAAAACAAGCATGCTTCTAATAGCAAATTTAAGGGATCTTCAGAATTTGAGTTGATTTTGTTCAACTTTTTGGTCAGATTGCATCTTCAGATTAGTGGTTTACAGCAGAGGTTGCCTGTTTGGGTACAATAGAAGGCTTTCCTCCCATTCAGTGAAATGGGGATTAAATGGTAAAAAACTCCTATGATCCTTTTGTTTTTCTCATCATTTAACTTTCATAATATTGCAACTTACTTTTGAGTCATTTTTATTTCAGTCAGCCAATTGACTGGGAAAGTGGACATTTCTGTCCAGGAAAAGAAGTGTGGTCTGGTATTTGCAGCTACTGATGAACCAAATTCAAATCCTGATTCGAGGAAAAGGTTCTTCTTTAATTTCTCTAATTTGCACTTCCATATACTTCTGAAAGTGGATGGTTGGACACTCAGGTTTTATTCACATTGTTTTCTGTATTGTCTTGGTGACGATACTGCAATGAACTAGGCATGTCCCGGTTTTTTCTTTCCTGATATAGAGTTATAGCCCACTGGAAGAATTACAACTGTTTGTAGCCAATTTTGTGTTCTAAGTTCTTGCGACAATTTCGTGGATTTTAAACTGATTGTTTGATCCTTTGATATGCTTATTTAATTACAAATAGTAATCTAGTATCCAGTTCTGATATCTTATGATGACTACAATATCCTTCTTTCAACCAGCAATTGACACGCCTCATTTAGAACCTGACAAGCCGCGTTATTGCCCCAAGTGCAAAGATGACTACGTTATTTTTCTATATGTTGTTTTTTCTCTCAAGTCTCGAAAAAGTTTGACATTCGAAACTTATGATATATTGCAGGAAAGTTGTGGAGCATGTATGCTTGCTCAGAGGAAAGGAAAACTTAACTGATGTACAAGAAAGCAATATGATAGATTATCTTTATACAACTCAATACCAGATGGGAGGCATTGTGGCTATATCTTTAGGTTAAGTCCTTTGCTTGAAGAATAATTTAATTTTGCTGAAAAAATATTAACGCCGTTGCCGGGGATCGAACCCGGGTCACCCGCGTGACAGGCGGGAATACTTACCACTATACTACAACGACTTGGTGATATGTTTAAGTTACTAATCTTTCACAAAGGTTCAAAGGTAATTATGGTATAATTTATAATATTTCCAGTATAAGTGGGCAGATATAATTAGGTATATTAATAAATAGTATATATTTATGCATTACGTTCAGTATATGTGTAACCATTTTTACTGTACTTTGGGCACTTATATATGCTGAATAGTATTTTTTCCAAAGAGGGTCAACTTAGTATGAAAGATCATTTTACAGGAATAGGAAAATAAACGAGAAGGACAATAACTAAATGTAGATGTTAGATTCCTATCAAATCATAGTAGTCCCCATCTTGTGCAAATCCCTCATTTTTTGATAGAAGTCAACATGTGTAGAAAGAAGCTCATGATCCTCTCTTTTCTCACCCTCTTTCCTCTTAATGTCTTTTTATTGCTCTCTTTTCAGACAGTCCACCATATAATGAGTAGGATGATCTTCCATTCGAGACTAATGGTTGACCCTGTGCACCATTCAATCCATTGAGTTCAAAAGTCTGCTACAGAACGAGACATAACCCACTGGAAGTTGAGCATACTTAGATGATATGCTAAATAGTATGCCCTCTTAGGCCCTATAGTTGCATCCTTCAATCCTATAGAGTTCCAAAACAATTGCAGCTATATCTAGCAGTAAGGAAATAAAAACTTGTAGCTACTTGGTTCTATATCTTTGATTCCGTAGCCAGTAATTGAAGATAAAGTTGCCTATTAATTGCCAGTTCAGAATAATAAACTCGGAAATATTTGGTTTATCATACTGCCTATCACATGTAAATTTATATTTAGAGCTACTTATTCCCCCCCCCCCCCCCCCCCCCCTTTCAGTTGAAGTAAAATGTTTTTTCTCTACTGTAGGACGTCTATCTGATAAAAGTAATGGAGATTATACCCATGCTGTCTACATGCGCTTCCAGAGGAAGGAAGATCTTGCAAGGTTTTATGAGAATTCTTTCTACTTGAGAGTTCTTGTGGAACATGTCATGCCCTATTGTCATGTACGAGCTATCATGTAAACACCAATACACAATTCCTTTGTACATATTTCTCCTTGTGTAGTTGAAACAGTCTTCTCTTTATGTGAACATGCATATTTTCACAGTCATCTAGTTCATCTTGTTGCACTGCACTTCCCTGGACTTATACTTGTCAGACAATACAGGGACTGATTAATGTGGATTACGAATCAGAAGTAGAAGATGACATGCTTCCCATATTCCGGAAAGGAGAGGTTACAATTGCTACTTTACTAACTTGACAATTATCTTCACATGTTATGGATCTTGCTTCTCATTCGTGAGAATCCTTATTCTAAAGTTGCTTCTTTTTTCCCTTAAGTTTGCAGTTCATGTTTGGACATAATCCAATATGACAAAAATCCATAGTTAGTATTCTCTAACTCATACTAAAGGAGATGTTAGATATTTTGAAGAGGCACTAAAAACAACAGTCTTTGTCAACATACTCATTTCCATCAATTGAGGAGATGTTGCATTCATTAATTCATAATAAAGGAAATGCTCTTACTTACATTGAAGAGACACTAAAAACAACAGTCTTTGTCAACATACTCATTTCCATAAATTGAGGAGATGTTGCATTCATTAATTCATAATAAAGGAAATGTTCTTACTTACATTGAAGAGACATTAAAAATAACAGTCTTTGTCAACATACTCATTTGCATCAACTGAGGAACTTGGATCTTGCTTTTACATAGATGTGTCAAAATTGGCTTAGTCCCTTTATTTAAATGCGTCTCATTTGGAGGTTTGTGGTTTCACTCTTTCCTGTTTAGGCTGTTATCTTTTTTGAGTTATTAATGAATCTCATTTCACAGGATTTCAACAATGGTTTAGATTTCATCCTTCTGATGGAATTTGTTGAGAGTGCAAGGGGAAGACCAGTTGAAGATGCTTTATTGTCTATGACAAAGCTGATTGAAGAATCTCCATCCTTAATTGTCCAAGCTACTCAAGGTAATTGGTCAATTAATTACTTTGTCACCTTGCTCAGTTAAATGCTTATAAGTTCTAACATTTCTTAGTACTCTTTCTCAAGTAGGCTGTCTTGTTCGAATATTGAAAAGAGTAGTATTTTACTCATAATAACATTCATTTTCAGGTTCAAATATCAATCTGGATAGTAGAGAATATACACATGCATTGATGATACATTTCCGTTCTTGTAAGTTATATTAGAAAAGAATCCATAGTCTTATAATTTGTGCCTCACTATCAGATAACTGAGTATGTTAGACAACCTGATATCCTTTTGCAGCTGAGGCTTTTGAAATATTCATGGGAAGTTCAGAGTACAAATATGTAAGGATGTTTTTCTTTTCTTGATATCAACAATTGGCGTGAAATACATTTTCAGTCCTGTTTTCTTGTGTGTAATGTTTATGATATACCAAATACACTCAATATATGGTTACTCTTTAAGGGCATTAATTTTTTTTTACTAAAATTACTTGTTATAATTGCATATATAACAATTCGGATTGAAGAAACATAGTCATACATTTCGAAACAATCTAAGAATCTACAATTTATAAGGTAGTAGTGCCTTGAGGTTAGCTCTCTATATAGTACACCAAGAAGAGAATTAAAGTTGAATTCATATCAATTTATTTACCATCAACTCATTCTCAAAAGAGAAACATCTTTACTGCATTTAAGATTTTCCTTTCATCTACATGAATGGACTTGCCTGATTTTGTCTCTTGCTGATCTCTATATTATTCTAACCCATCATAAAAAAAAATGTGAACCTAGATAGATTTTTAGAAGCTGCTGGAATTTCTTCTTCTCTAAATTATGAATTTGGATAATATCACTAATTATTGATTTAATTTTTGAAAAAAAAAACAGATTTGGAGTTCTAAACTGCAACCCATCATCCAAAGAGTTCTTTCTGTTCATTTTTCTGTGGATCCTGTGGGTAAAGAGATTATGTAAAAAGGTTAGTTTCTATTCTATTATATTCTAAGCTGTTCAGATCATTGGTCAGATGAGTAATATAACATTCTCATATAGATATATGTCTGTCATGGGGTTGCTGTTTCTTCTTTTATTACCTGATGAGGTTAGCTTGTTTTTATTTATAATCAGGTGGATTCCCATTTTTTTCTAATATATTGATAATTAAGCTTTAGTGTTGTGCAGCTCTTGAAATAGAAGATAATACTACTAAAGAGAAGAGAGGAAGCTGAAAGTGAAAGCAATCATAAAAATCTGTAATTCTTATTTCCACTCTTATTAAATCTACTACAAATACAATATTTTCCAATTGCTACAAAATATCTATCAAGATGACAAATATATATATATTTTTGATCAAGTATATGCATTATAGCACATGATCTTAATTAAATCTGGTAAAAACTTATCTGTTGTGAAGTGGGTTTGGCCCACCAGGAGTGCTTCTCTTAGAATCTCCATAAATTGGAGTCCTGACCGGAGCTACATGATAGAAAGTGTAGGAGAATTGGGTAGTTAGCATTTGTTGGGTTGATGATGGGATTGGTCGAGAGTTTGAAGCTTGAGTGAGAGAGAGAATTAGAAGGAAAATGATTGCAGGGAGATTCACCATGGGATGAGGAAATGGATATATCAGCTTTTTCTTTTTCTTCTTAATAATAATAAGAGAGAAGAAGTTGTTGTCTGTTTCCTGATTCTTGAATGGATCTGGTTGGTTGGTTAAAGCAGTGAACAATGGTGACTGGAAAATGGGACAAGAAGAGGAGCTGTGTTTGATTTCCTTTATGGAGCAAAATGATAACAACCGGCCAAAAAGCCTATTAACAAACAACCTGATGAGAGAAGAAGTGGGGATGATGGAAACACACTCTCTTAATTGAAGTTTGTTCTTTAATGGGAGAAATCAGGTCTGGAAATCCCCCTTTTTTTTATTATTATTATTCATTATTCATTATTTATCATTCATTATTAAATAAATTGGCATCAATTGGTTTGTTCATATATATATATCTAATGGGTCAGGTTTTGTTGATGCTGAAATGGCAGAAATGCCCATTTCTGACATCTTTATCATCTTTCTCTCAATTATCAATTCTGTGCTGCATATTAATGCTGTATTGCCTAAGTAAAAATAGAACTGCTTGAACATTATTTGACCTAAATAGGTAAAAAAAACAAAAAAAAACACTTATTTTTACGGCTGATTCTATTAGTATTATTAGTGGTTTATTATTAGTCAGTGTTTTAGCCACCTTTATGTCAGTTGAAAAGGCAAACATAATTGATGATATGTGCGGCTGGCTGGTCAGTTGTTAAGGACGGCCATTGGTTTTACTTTTAACTGATAGATATAGGGCTTGTTTGGGAGTTGTTCATTTATTAAGGTTTTTTTTAATAGTTTTAAAGTATAATTTTGATGGATGATCAAACAGGGTCACAAGTATGATTAATGGAGGTTAATAGAGTAAATTAACGGGGGGGAGTTTGAATAATGAATTTGGTTGCTGTTGACAGGGTTGAAGGTTGACTTTGGTATAGTGTATTCATTTATGAGGAGGATTACACGTGTCCTTTCTATTTCTTAAATCTATACTAGGCAAATAGTTGGATTAGAAAAACCTCCATCAACCATGTGCTGCCAGCTAGGCACCGCCACCAACTTAGATCGTTATGAATTAATCTTTTTCACTTTTAATTTTTTTTTATATATATTTAACTGTAGCTAATAAGTTCACTAAAGTATTTGTACTAATATTTTAAAATTAAAATAAAAAATTGTATAAACAAGTAACTTTATTTGATCAAAAACTAAAAAAAAGAAGTAATAATTTAAAATGCCACTTCAATTAATTTTTTAGCATCAAAGTGCATTGTTTATCTTTTCATCACTTAGTCGTTGAGTTGATGTGTTGTTTTTGTTCGGTACGAAAATTTATTTAGTCGAATTTGTGTTGGTCGCCTTGGATTTTTTTAATTCAAATGATATTTTCAATCTTTCATGGGTCTTGTACCATGCAATTAAACATGATAATTTATACTGTCCAATATACATTGATAATTTTTAGAGACCGTGCACATTCTTTTTATTGCAGCAAATGAGAGATATGAAGTTCTTTTTTTTTTCTAAATAAAGAATTTTGGAGTTAATCTTTTATATAAAAACTCTGGAAAAAAAACTTTCTAACTTTGCGCAAGTACATCTTTTTTTTTTTTTTTTTTTATGAAACGAGTTAACATGTAATTAAAAATTTTAAAGGGTAAAAGATACAAGAATTTTAAAATTAGATAAAACAATCCTTTGTCCTAATTTAAAAAAAAACAACTTAGGAATTAATAGTTCTAACACTTAGAAAAAATACAACATACAAACCAACCCAAAAAAAATACAGCAAGCAAATAACATTTTTTTAACAAAAACTAACAACATCTTGAGTATCCAAAAACAACCAATAATCAGCATAAATTTCTATCTCACCTTGAATATTGCTTCCTTTTGTGACTTCATCAAACGAGATATCTTTAACAAAGTTCCCAATTTTTTATAGTGATTGAAATTCTTCTCCATGTATGAATAAGATATAAACCATCAACAACAATATCATTCTAAACATGTTCTTCATTTCTCCTTGTTCTAGAGAACACTCTAGCATTTCTCTCCATCCAAACATGATACAAAGGCATTCATAGAAACATTTAAATAAATTGGTCTTAAATAAGATTCTTTTAGTATTTGAAAGCACTAATTTTCTTATACAACTCCAATTAAACAAGGGAATTTGTAAACTTAAATTATTGAGAAACTTTCTTCAAAAATCTTTAATGAAGTTACATTCACCAAATAAATGAGAGATTGACTATTCACAATCAATGCATATGACACAACTAGTATTAGAGATAGTCATGAATCTATTTAAACGATCTCTAGTCATCGGCCTACCTCTATGAACAAGTCAAAGTGGTGTAATATGTAATATGATGTCTAGGTATATTTTTAGAAGACCATCTGCTTTGATGCCACTCCACAATCCAGGGCAAAGACATATTTAATTACCACTCAAAATTTTGAGTAGAAATTATTTCAACATTGTTTTATAGGTTTGTTTGACTCGATCGCTCTCATCACTTATGTAACTTATATGAGTTTGTATTTGATGTCGCCAATGAATAAAAAAAAATGTGATTATAAGGGGTTAAGCACGTAGCCTGCGAACACGCTAAACTATTTAACCAGACGCAAAAGACAAATTTAAACCAGAACCCTCCAGAAGACTATAAATATCGCCAGACTACTAGAATTGTTGAATGATTTTCTTAAGAATTTTTAATATTTAAACTTTTATTTAGTCCATTTCAATTTTTAAGATATTAATTTTTATTGTTTATAAACTAATATTTGATTTGTAAGTCTTATTAGTTTTTTTAATGAATAAAATCTTATTTGTTTATCTGTTTACTAAAATCCTAATCATTCTTAAAGGGCTATCTAGAATTGGTTTTTGGGCTTGAAATCAATATTTTAGCATCATCATCATCTTCTTCTTCATATTCTCTACCAAAGAAAATGGTTCTAAAAAATTTGCTAAAACCTAGACTGCTTCCATCGCCGGTGGTCAAATCCGGTCCCTCCGATCTCTCCCTTCTTCCTCCTCCGCCGGAATTCTCTCCTCTTCCTCATAATCCCACACTTTCTCTATCAAGTGCCGCCACCCACACTCAGCTAACTCATTTCCTCGAAACTCATCTCAAACCCTCATTCACTCCAAAACATCTTCTCTCCTTCCTCAAAAATCGCCTCCGTTACCACACTAAATTCGCCCATCTAGATCTCCACATCTTTCGTCACGCCGCTTCAATCGATTCCTTTCGACATGATCACTCAACCTTTGAATGGATGGTCCGAACCCTAGCCGTCACCGATAGATTTGAAGGTCTAGGTTTTGTCCTCCAATTCATGGTATCAAACCCTTGTCCATGCTCAGACGGTATATTCTCTTGCTCTAAATCAGAATCTACTTTCCGATTCGCCATTAATTCATACTGTAGAGTTGGTAGATTGAACGATGCCCTTATTACATTTGATTACATGAAGAAAACAATTGATGGTTTGCCTAGTGTAGATCTGTATAACATCTTGATTCATGGTTTTGTTAAGCATAATCAGCATGTAAAAGCATGTGAATTGTATAGTAGAATGATTAAGGAACGAGTTAAACCCGATGTATTCACCTTTAACATCTTGATCAGTAGTTACTGTCGCAATCGCCAATTCGAATCAGCCTTGGAAATGTTCAAGGAGATGAGAGTTAATGGTTGTAGCCCTACCGTGGTTAGTTTCAATACTCTAATCAAGGGTTTCTTTAGGGAGAAGAAGTTTAACGAGGGAATCAGGTTGGCATATGAAATGATCGAATTGGGTTACAATCTTTCGAGAGTTACGTGCGAGATTTTGATTGGAGCTTTGTCTGGTGTGAATCAGATATCGGAATCCTGCAATCTAGTGAAGGATCTTTCAAAGAAAGGAGCTTTACCATCTGATTTTGATTACTTTGAGTTAATTGAAAAGCTTTGTGAGAAAGGAAACGTTGAAAAGGCAAAGGATTTAGTAGAGCAGTTATGGAGCAACGGGAATGTTCCAAGTTTGATTTCGTGTACAACTTTGATAGAGGGTTTAAGGAAGTCGGGGAAAATTGAAGAAGCAGCTGCGATAATGGAGAAGATGTTTAAAGAGGATAATGTTGTTCCTGATATTGTTACCTATAACTGTTTAATTCGGGATATGTGCGATAGAGGAAGAAGTATCGAAGCAAACGCGTTAAGGTTGTTGGGTTCTTTAAAAGGATTAGAACCGGATGGAACAACTTATAGTAATCTGGTTTTGGGATATACTAAGGAAGGTAAGAAGAAGGAAGGGTGTCTTATGATAGAGGAGATGTTGGATAAAGGGTTTATACCTGATATTGCTACTTATAATAGGTTCATGGATGGACTTTCCAAAAATATACCACATTTTCTTAAGATAAGATGATTATGTTTTGCAGAGGTTGTTAAATGGAGATAAAGAGAACAAGACAAGTTTATAAACACAAATCTTAAGGGCACTGGATAGTTGAGGATTATGTGTTATGCAAGATCAAGAACTTGTTTGATCTTGTGTTTTCAGGATTTTTATTGTGGGTTTATTGAAAAATCTTGTTTTATAAAAGAAATAGGTTATTTGGAATTTTGTAAGATTAATGTAAATGTTCTTTTATATTTACAATTTAAATTTAATAAAATTATTGTAATTACTTTTGTATTTTAATTGATAATTTAAGTAATTTGATTATTAAAATGGTAATTTGGTGAAAGATTGAGTTTTTTTGAGAAAATTGTGAAAATTTCAAAATTTTAATTATAAAGTAATTGATTTAATAGATTGTAATTAAAAATAAACATTTTTCAAGGCGCCTTTTGTTATTATATTTTTTAAATTTTAAAATATTATTTACATGTATAACACTATGTGATAAATTTATTGTTATATAAATTATTTAAGCATTTTTATTATGTAATCTCAATTTATAAAATACCCAAAATTAGATTTAATAGTTATTTAAAATTACAGATCTTTATCCAGCATTCAAGAATGTATATAATAAATTATTATTTATTGTCCTTATTTTCTGTATTTAAGATATTCAATTTTTTTTTATATAATTGATAAATATAAAATTTTATATCCAATAATCAAAAATCAATTTAATCTAATTCAAAACTTAAACCAAACTGATATTTGAATATAGGATATAAATCTATTATTTATATATTAAATAAAAATTGAAACTGAAATACCTTAATCACAGGAAATTATGACAAAAACTAATAATAATTGATTATTATCTATAACAAAGAATGTATGTGCCCATGTGGATTAAGCTGAATCAATTTATTTTCAAAATTTTAGATTAATAAAATGGATTTCATCCTTTCAAAACAAACAAACATATATCTCTAATAGGAATTGCTTGTCATCATTAAAATCATATAGATTGATTGGTGGGCATAAAAGTTAAGTTATTTACAGAAACCGAGCAGTTACTCGACTCGGTTGGTGCAAGTTGTAATGGCGTTTTTCAGTTCCTCTTTACCCAAAGATGTTTCAACAATCACCTGCAATTAATGGGTACTTACTACTATTTAGAATATTTTCAAAGTCGAGGATTATAATTCGATGAAGTGGGTTATTTGAAATGATTATATACCTCTTGTACTCTATTTTCGGCTCGAGCAAGTAGCTTGTATTCATTCTCAAACATGGATGCCATATACACCTGCACTCATATCAGGATATGATCATCCCCCCAAAAAATGACAATTAACAAGCTTCTAGATCTCCATTTCTATACCTGAAAAGTAGGAGCTAATCCAGGGCTTAAGAAGAATCGACCTTTTGATACACTCTGGATTCCTTCGTATTTTTCAAGTTCCTGGATAAGTATTTCCACATCTGCCCACTGCACAATCAAGTTTCAAATTTCAGACCATATGTATAAAATATAACAGTAATGTTGTTAGGTTACAGGACACTTCAGTTTAGCACCCATTCTTACAATTGCTTTCTCAGAAAATGATATTAAAGCATAGAAAACAAAACAAACATATTAAAGCATGGAAATTTATAAAAATAAAACCTCTGTATCCTTTTGGGCTGCTTCTAATCCTCCATCTAAAGAAGTGGGATCACCAATTACAGCCTCCAAAGCCTCAATTAGTGGATCTGGCTGCCATACAGTGGAGGAAATGGCACAATTATAGAGAACATAACGCTAGCAACACATCATATAGAATGAATGCACAAAATTTACCGTGATTTCCTTCAGTGAGAGAAAAATGCGTCCAAGTGAGAAATCCAACTGGTGAACTTTAGCTTCCACGGTCTGATTAAAAAAAGTTGAAGAGTTAAAAGTATGTAACAAATCTGTGATTTAGATTTTCGTCGAAGCATTCAAGATAATAATATCCTATGTTTTGCTAGTTTCTTCATTAGTTGATACTTTTGAAAGCTCAAAACCCTTTTACATGATTTATTTTTATACATTTCTCAAATCAATGGCATAATCATAACAGAAAGAAATGTTATTCCAACAAACATGATGGGTAAGACAAATACCTGACCAACTTTAAAGTATGAAGCAGGGTCTAAAGTGGCATCCCATGACACTTCAGTTTGGTGAATAAGTGCAAGCACACCATCAATCTTCAATTGATAAAGCAAGGCAAAGCAAAACAACCCAATTGTAAAGGATAACTTAAATCAAATAATAGCACAAGCAAAAAAAAATATTAATGGAGTTTCACTAGCCAAAGTCATCAAACTAGAAAAGTGGATCTGGTACCATTAACCATAGATATAAAAAGACACACCTCAACAAAAATACCGAAATAAGTTATCTTTTTTATGCAGCATTTCACAACATCTCCAATGCTTAACTGAGCCTGCAACCATTAATATGTACACAACGAGATAATTAAGGACTGTGACGAGCCATTACAGAGAGTTTGATGCTGTCAGAGGAGAAGATTACCATAAGGCTTCTCTTTTTCGTCAGCATTTCTTCCTTCTCTTTTGGTTTTATAGAAAATACTAATTTTCTGGTCTTTCTGTCTGCCAACACCACATTCACTTTGATTTTCTGACAGAAATAAGATTATTAACTTGATGTGAGCTAGTTAACAATATAGAAAAATATGGAGTCAAGTTTCTCACACCTGACCCACAAAAGAAGACAAGAAGCTGAGTTTTTCTTGGTCATAGATTCTCGAAAGATCATCCAGTTTCATATCTGGTAAAATTTCTTCCTCAAACTTTTGATCAATGTTAGTAGCTGAAGCTGTGTCCAAGGCCGAAATGTTGTCCGAATTGCTTTTTCCCACAATTCCTAAGTTTTGCCTATATTTAGATGGATCTAAGCCTTTTTTCCTCAACCATGACTCAAAGGCTATGAACTTCCATCTGGCTACAAGGTTCCTGTATGGTAAAAATCCTATCAAAGAACCAAAAGAAACCTGCAAAACAATACAGAAATAAATATAAAAGGTATAATTCCAAATCGAGACAAATATAGAAAATAATCGTAGTAACATAAAACTAGATGATGTATATTTGAAAAAAAAAACTCACAACAAATCCTCTCGAACTCGCACTTATCAAATCCACTTCTTCTCTTCCTCCAGTTCTGTTCAATTCTTCTACCTTGCTCCAGTAAATATCTTCATGTTCCTGCATTCATATTGTTGCTTTACAAGATTGTAGATTACATTAATTAGAATGTATATCAAAACCAGAGAAAGTGGAAAATAGTCAAAACCTTAATGGGTGATGTTTCACCAAAACTTTGAAACTCAAAAGGACCGTCATATATTAATCCAGCACTCTGAATTCCTGTAACTTCTGTAGTAAGTGTTGGAGGTTCTTTAAGAGATTGATCCATTCTATAGAACAGAGGATTTCAGTATAAAGTATAAAAGAGTTTATGCTTAGAAAGATACTGTGTTTAGTGTTTACCCCCATTACCTGGTCGGTTTGCCTTGCAGCAATGCTGCTTCCATGGAGAACCTGGATTCAGAATCCGCAACTGATTCTTTCTCAGTTGCCTCCTCTTCTGAAGACTCAATAGGCTGTAATCCTTGAAAATAAATAAGCATAAAATCATGTTCCAATGCTCCAAACTCCAAAATTATGCAATTTAATTTGGGCTGTTTTGTTATCAAATTTTTTTCAAGTTGATCGTCATTTGAAAAATCTACATTTGTTAACAATCATCTAAAAAACCATTTGGTTATGATCCAAATAACAATCTCATTATGGTCGTGAAAAAATCGCAGTACCAAATGAGTAAAAAAAACTACAATTTGGATCAAAGTTTAATAAATTATTCATATACCGAATGAAGCAACAAAAATCACAAAATAGTCTGAATCACAAAATAAGTGTTTCCAAATAGGCTCACCTGCAGCAGGTTCAATTTCCAGTGGAGGAACAGCAGAGGATGAAGCATTTAACCTTTCTATTGTATCATCATTCCCTTTAGGTTCTTTTGTGCTTTCTGAATTATCCTTAGTCAGTTTACTGTCATCTGAAGTTAGACTTACATCCATCCTTTCAGGATGCCTCAAAATTGTGGCATCGATGCTTCTAGAAACCTCAATGCCATCGCCTTCAATTCTGGTCCTTCGTTCAACAATAGGATCTTGCTCATCATCAAGATTCTCCTTGCTAATAAATGGAGCCGGCTTCTTTAACAATGTGATGTCACTGAACGTCTCTCTCTTCTGATCATTCCCTGTACCGAATGATAAATTTGGTTTCATTCTAATTTTGGAAGCTCCAATGTCGTCCTCCTCCGCATATGTTGTTGGCTTCCGAAGAATAACATTGGGAACACTACTTCTTTTGTTATCTATTGGCTTCTTTATTGATTGGTTTGGTTTCTTCAACTCTGATATTGCAGGCTTAGTTTCATTTTCGAACTTCACTCCTTTCTTTGGCACTGGACGAATCAAATTCAATCCACCCAAAGATGTAGATAACTTCTTGTCAGTGTTACTGTCAATTCCCAGATCAAATGGGACTTCCTCCACTTCTTCGTATTTCCCCTTCTTATCGTAAAATTCTTTCTCAACAGCGAGATAAGATGCATCGGGGTCTGATTTTCTAGCCATAATCTTGAACCAGTAAATAATACCAAAAATAAGTGACACATTTTCAAGTCAAGTTCATCCACTAAACATTACACATTTTCAATTCAAGTTCATCCACTAAACATTAGACATTTTCAATTCAAGTTCATCCACTAAACATTAGGCATAAAATGAGAACGGTCACTTAGAATAAACATATATATGTAGAAAAAGTGAAGAGATAAGTAAATAAGCTTGACGAACCTTGGCCATAGTGAGCTTGGGGTCTTCGCCGAGCATCTGACCGAACTTGAGTTCCATCTGAATCCAGGGGTCGAGTTTTGAGTCATCTTTAGACGCGAGAACAACGAATTTACAAGAGTTTCTACGCAAGGAGATGCGTTTGGTTCTAATTAGCGGTGATATACAGGAGGGAGGACGAACGCCGGCGACACCGACGATGGAGGAGGATGTTGTAGCGGCGGTTACTAGGGCGAGACCATCCATTACAGAGAGAAATGAGAATCAAAATAATGATTTAGAAATCAACAACATAATTTGATGAAGAAGATGAAGAAAGAAACTATGACTTGAGAAATAAAGATTAGATAGGGTCTGACCCTGGTGAGGATTAAGTACTGTATTTTTTTTCTTTATTTGAAAAATAATAAAATAAGAATGTTCCACCAAAATAATTATATGATAACTGAAATAACCTAATTTGTTATTTTTATAAATTTTACTGAAAAGTCATATCTAAAATTTTATATGAATAAAAAAACACTATAGATTTGGATGAGTACTAACTTTTATATAAACAATGTGAACAACAAGTTTTAACTAATATTATTATTTGGATTGCTTTATACCACCTCAAATATTTTTTAGTTATTTTATCTTTATATTTAAAAAAAACATATAATTTCTTACATTTTAAAATAAAATAATTGGGTATCGAGGCGGTTAACGGGATATCCAACTCGTTTATCAGATACTGGATAATAAAAGATGGAAATAACCATTTGAACACTCGATCCGATATTTTATTGTCAATTGTGCTTTAAGTCGGGTATTTGGTAAGATATTTATTGCTATTTTTATTTTCAGTCGAGATTATTACTAAAACACGAACAAATTACATAAGTATTTTGGAGAAATTATAAATGACATTGTAAAATTGTATAAAGTATGATATTTTTAGATTGTATGTTGTTTCGATCATTTATATTAGGGAAGCATCGATCAGCATGGTGCATGGTAGAGCCGCAAGCAATTTTGGTATAATTATAATACATATATATATTCATATGTTATAAGGACATTTGTTTTGATCAATAAAGAAATTATTCTGGAGAAAAATAATTGAGAATGATGTCTATAAATTAAATTTGTAATAGTTTATAAGAATTCTTGAATTAATTATTAGAAATTTGACAATATATTAAATCTATTCAATAATGTTATTTTTTTTTGAAAGTCTCCAACCTAATAACATCATCTTCGTAAGTGATGATTGATTTTATACGAATTATTTATAAGTAATTTCAAACAGGAAAAAAATAGATTGGTGCGATAAATGCGTTTACTGTCCGATTCTATTTTGTTTACTATCCATTCCGAAACCTCTTTGGCCACTATTATTGTTACGCCCTAATTTCTTAAATTCCTACACCTAATTCTGCCTAAAATCAGTAATAAATACGGAAACGCTAGGGTGCCTATTTGACATGTTCATTGAAAATGTTGATCTAAAAGTCGATCATACGGTCTCGGTCCCTCCTCCCACACACATCTCCGGCACCACGCTTTCGCTCCAAATCTTCCTTCACCTGTCATAAAATCCGTTGGCTGGATCCACCTACACCACACAAGCATTGTGAGTCGATAGACCCAACAAGCATTATAAAAGAAGACATAAAATACATTTACTACATTGCATCCATGCGGGTTTTTAAGGAAGGGTATCTCATCAATCAATCATGTACAGTTACATACTTGAGCCATATTTGGGACCCTTAGCCTTCAGAGCTGATCCTGAAGGGTAGGCATCCACCGTCAATTCTTTCAGCCATATTTTGAGAGCATCAAACCACCAGAGCTCATCCTGGTAGTCATCCTCTCGTATCCGTCAATTCCTTCATGATTATCTCTTAAATTACATAGCCCTTAACTTAAAACTTCATTTTTTAGAAAACCATGGACTTGCAATGAAAACATACTTTGAAAATCATATACATCGTTTATATAAAATACATGAATAAATAGCATTGTGTGGGTTTTAAAAACGTAAAGAAAGAGTGTTTGCCTGAAAATCCTTCATCTGCAGGATCGTTGACCGAAACACACGGTCCTAAGTCTTAACCAGGACCGAACGCTCTCGGTCGGGATAAGTAGAATTTTTGGACGTGACAACTATACTTAGGGGTGTAACTAAAATCTAAAAAACCGGTTCGAACCGTTAGAAAACCAACCGAAATAAGACCGAACCGTCCAAACCGAAGTTTGGCCGGTCTGCTACACGCTCAGCCGAGCTTGACCGGTTCGGGTTCCGGTTTATATTTTTTATAACCGTCGGTCAGCCGAACGAACCGATCCGCATATATAATAATTTATTTAAATTTTACTTGGGCCTTGTTCGGATTCAGGTTTTTTAAAAAACCTAGAGGAAGAAAATAAATAATGATTGGTGATGATTATTTTTGGTAAAAAGACTTAAAGGGTATTGATATATATAGATAAAATAAAAAATAATAATTTAAAATAAAGAGTATTTTAATATTTTAGTTAATGAAATGAGTGATGTGATTGTTGAGAAGTGATTAATTAGAAAATTGATTTTGTTTGAGTTTTTTAAATAATCCAACAAAACAAGACCATGGTCATGGTGTGTTTTAGATTTATGAAATGTGAAAACTCTATTGATAACTTGAATAGACAGCATGTCAGAACATTAATGGAGTGTAATGTGAGATAATTGCCGTGAAACTTTCAATTTCTCTTCTCTTCCTAGGTCAAACCGTCAATCAGCAAAAAGCAGGCAAGACAACAGAGGACGTTACTGAGTTCTCTCTTAAACATCCAACTCAAAACCCAAAATAATTACAAAAGATCTTTATCTCTTCTCTTTCGCTTGAGTGATCAACAACTCAAAATGATTGCAATGTAAGTTTACGATTTTCAAGAAAAACCCTTCTTCTTCCAAGAACAAGTAATAGCTACTCTTCTACAAAGATATATATATTTCTCTTCTATTTCTTAATCTGCTATCCTTCATTCTTAAATCAGAACTTTCAATCCAACACTACACGTGAAGGCATATGGAATACATATTATCGTTTCTTTTCTAAATTCCCAAACTTTTGAAGACCTTCAGGTAAATGTCAAATATTAGTAGTGTAACTAGTGTTACTTGTTAATTTCTTTACTATTATTGTTAGTTCTTACAAATTTGTTAGGTTAGAGGTTATTAAATGTTAATATACTATTAATTTGTTATTTTGTTTAAAATCTAGTATTAACTTTAAAATTGTTAGTTTGTTATTCACAAATTATGTTAGTTTATATATCTTTATTTAAGTTCTTGTGATTACTGAATATATTATTCGTAAGTTATGTTAGTTATTTATAGCTTATATTAGTTTATTTACAGATTATGTTAGGTTATACTTTGCCTTAGTATATTATGTGTCTTCATTCTTGAATATGATATTTAAAAGTTTTTAGGATTTACATAGGAATTAAAATAAACACAGAATCTGTTGAGAATTTGGATCTTTTTATCAAATTATAACACAAAACTGACTTACATTTGTTAGTATTTATTTGATTAGTAAAATAAATTATTTATTTTAATGTATTATTTTTATTTAGATGGATAGTGAAAACGAATCTCAACAAATGCAACTTACTCAACAAAGTCGGCCTACACAATCTCAACAAGTTCAATCTACAAAGCCTCTTGGTGAGATTTCTCAAATACCTGTTATTGTTGTTGCTGATGATAATGATAATAATGGAAAAAGGAAAAGGGAATTAGGTGGTGGAAGTGAAGTTACTCCTCCATCTAGGAAATCATTGAAGTTTGGAATCATTTTGATTGTATTCCAAACTTTCCTAGGGCAATTTGTAATTATTGTGGAAAAGATTATGCTTGTACCTCTAAAAGAGATGGAACAAGCAATATGTGGGGTCATTTAAGGAATCAATGTATGAAGTCACCACTTAGGTTTTATGAGAAAAAACATGACTAAGGTGTTTTGTGTTTTAAAAAAAAAAAATGGTGTTGACAATTCTATTAAGGTTGTGCATTACAATGCCGAAGTTTGTAGGAAGGCTTTGACTTCAATGATTATTATTGATGAGATGTCTTTTAGAGTGATTGAAGGGGAAAAATTCGAAAAGAAGTTTGAAATCACAAAGTGTTTGTTTAACAACAGACACATGGACTTCAATACAAAACATCAATTACATGTGTTTAACTGCACATTGGATAGATGCAAATTGGAATTTGCATAAGAAAATTGTAAACTTTTGTCAAGTTTCAAATCATGAAGGCGTGACCATTGGTAATATGGTTGAAAATTGTATGATAAATTGGGGAATTGAAAAGATTTTATGCATAACCGACCGAACCGATGTTATAACCGATCAAACCGAACCGCCGTTCAACCGTCAACCGACAAGTAAAGATTTTGAAAAACCATACTAACGGTTGGGATGAATATTTTGATAAAAAAAACCGACCAAACCGATTCGCTTACACCCCTAATTATACTATATTCAATAAAAAAAATTGATAAAATTATATTAAATAATTTTTTAATTTTTTAATATTATAATATTATAATATATTAAAATTTATATTATTATAAAAAGATAAATTTAAAACTTTTTAAAATATGAAAATTAAATAAATATATTATTAATATTAAATATTTAATTGGGTGATTTCGAAGTACACAAATTTACCTAACCAAATAATCTCAGAGTCTCTAAACATAAAAAAAAAAATAAAAACTTCTAAGCTTTTTCTAAAGTAAAATAAAAATTATTCCTTCTACCTTTTTAAACTTATAATTTATTATATTTATTTATTAAACTAAAAAAATATCTAAAAAAGCATTATTTAAATATTATTAAGGTGATTTACACTCTTTGAGTATATATATATATAGCCTGATAAATTCCTCACGTAAATTCAAAGCGTTTCAGATAGAATTGAACCCGTAAGGACCGTAACCTATTGATTTTTTAAGGTGACTTTTATCACTGAACTACTTGATGGGTTAGACTTTTAGAGTATATTATTCATACAAATAAAAATAAAATATTAATTATTATATTTATTTTATTTAGACATTTATAAGTTTTTTAAATGGGAAAGAGAATAAATTAAGTAGTACATAGTTTTTGCTCAATATGAATGTGATTTCAATTAAATGTTGAATCTAAAATCTTAAGACGTCTTTAATTAATATTTATTTGTAACATTAAAATGGACGAATCTACAAGTAGTTACGTGTTAGGGTAGGAAAGAGCTCAAGTCTACTTTTTTTTCCATAAAAATGTTATATTACCTTCTAATTTAATAATTTTATTCAATTTAACTCATTATTTACTTATATAATTAAAAAAAATGATAAAAAACTCAAGCTAATCCTAAAATAATCCCAGAGACATAAACTCGAGGCATGTCAATCTCATTCAAATATGTCAATATGATGGGCAATTACTAGCTGAAGTAGGTAGTTGTTGTTGACTAAAATAAACTTTTCCAACATCATTGTCACCATAAAACTTCACCAAAATTTCCACATTATCATAAAAAAACATGGCTTCTTCATTTCACAACCTAAAAAAGCAAGCTTCTCTCAAGTTTCTAGACAAGATCAACAAGGCAAGATGGGCTAGCTATCACTCAGTGCTACTCCAGCTCAAATGTATGTATAACCTCATATTATTTCCCATCCAATTTTATCATCTTCTTCTTGATTTTGATTTTTTTAATTTGTCTACTTTCTTCTGCTTAGAATCTATAGATGTGTGTATATATGCAAACATAACCGATGAAACCAAAATGACACAATTGAAGAATAATAGAGAAGAAGCAAGCATCGCTTAATATTGAAATAAAACCGAACGAAACTATTAAAGTATCGCCCTTTCAAGGGTGTTCAAATTCAACTCCAGAAACAACAAATAAAGAAAACATTTTTTAACAAATAGTACTCAGTTGTTCTATAACGGAGACACTACCCTGTGAACAATAGAAGGTCCAAATTCATCCTACTGTGCATTTGTAATCAACATCTGTAAAAAAAAAAAAAAAGACTAAAATATATATCGTAGGACTTTAGCTATAATCATCCAATCTTTGTTTTCCAAAATAAGTGGATTGGATGATTATCTCTTTTGACTATAATTATATGATGTGATACTAGTTTTAACCTTTTGCCACTAAAGTTATTAATGATTTACTAGTTAAATGTAATTCAAAAATCAGAAATGATGATGCATGATCTTATCGCTTCTTATTTGAATATGTGGACAGTAAGTAAGTGTTGTAGAAATCGAATAATAGCACATGTTTAACAATTCAGAAATAAACAAGCTACAACAAGGCCTAACAATTATTTTTCCCTTTTGTGTAATCAAATAGGCAGCCAAAACAATTGAGCATCAAACAATCAAAAATAGAGAGAAAGACACCAAGATTTTACGTGGAAAACCCAAATTAGATAAAAACCACAGGACACTTCGGCCACTTAAATCATCCACTATATCAAATGGGTATACAATGTTGTTCAATACAAGCCTAGAGATAATCTAACAAAAGTTATCAATTGACCTCATCCTAACTTGTCATTCACATACATTATCATCATCACTAAAGATGGCTAACCAAATGGAGAAGAGATAAAGGAAATCAGAAGAAGAACTTGCTGTTTCAATGGAGGAAGAACTGCTTCAATGGAGGAAGAACTGCTGGAAGAGAGAGAGAGAAAAACCAACCCCAAAAACTGCTGTGTTTTTTTTCCCTTAATTAAATATGCCCTAATGGGCTTTATTAATTTGTTAGGCCCAACTGCTAAATGAGCTGACACAACAAATCTCCCCCGTCAGCGCAACTTCGCGGGCTCCAATAAACCCGCTCTCTCCCGACAATCTTCAAACTTGTCCTTAGGCAAGAATTTCGTAAACATATCGGCACCATTCTCACTTGTATGAATCTTCTCCAAGTTCAGTTCTTTTGCCTCAAGCACATCACGTATCCAATGATATCTCACGTCGATGTGTTTGGATCTCGAATGAAAAGCTGAATTCTTTGAGAGATGAATGACACTTTGACTGTCGCAAAACAAAGTAAACTTCTCTTGCTTTTGACCCAACTCTTGTAGGAACTTCTTCATCCATAACACCTCTTTACATGCCTCAGTAGCTGCAATATACTCAGCTTCTGTAGTAAACAAAGCAACACACTTTTGTAACCTTGACTGCCACGAAACAACACCGCCTGCAAAGGTAACCAAAAAACCTGATACAGATTTTCTTGAATCAACATCACCCGCCATATCAGAATCTGTAAAGCCTTCCAAAATAGGAGTATCACTTCCGAAGCATAAACGTGCTTTCGAAGAGCCTCGAAGATATCTGAGAATCCACTTAACAACCAACCAATGTTCTTCTCCTGGGTTGGAGAGATACCGACTAACAACACCAACTGCGTGTGCTATGTCCGGTCTTGTACATACCATGGCATACATAAGACTACCAACTGCAGAGGCATAAGGTAAATTCTTCATTTCACTTGTAGGACATTGTTTAGAACTTAACTTGAAATGACCTACAAGTGGAACTGAAACCGGTTTTGCATTTTTCATTGCAAACCTCTCAAGTACCTTCTCAATGTACTTCTCCTATGATAGCCAAAGTGTTCTGTTCTTTCTGTCTCTTGTGATTTCCATGCCTAGGATCTGTTTCACTGAACCCAAATCCTTCATCGCAAAAGACTTGTTCAACTCCCTTTTGAGCTTCTCAATTTTCGCAATATCTTGCCCAACAATCAGCATATCATCAACATAGTGCAAAAGAATAGCATAATCATCAACACCGTATCTCTTGATGAAAACACAATGATCAGAAGTAGTCTTACTGTACCCATTTGCTTCCATGAAAGAGTCAAATTTCCTGTACCATTGTCTAGGCGCTTGCTTGAGCCCATACAAGCTTTTCCTCAACCTGCAGACAAGGTCTTCTTTACCTTTAACTTTGAAACCCTCAGGTTGTTCCATATAGATCTCTTCCTCCAAGTCACCATGGAGAAATGCAGTCTTCACATCCAGTTGTTCAATTTCCAAATCTTGACTAGCAGCCAATGCTAACACAACTCTGATGGATGACCTCTTCACAACTAGTGAGAAGATCTCTTCAAAATCAATCCCCTTTTTCTGTCCAAAGCCCTTCACAACCAGTCTTGCTTTGTATCGAGGTTGTGAGCTATTCTCTTGGTGCTTCAACTTGAATACCCACTTGTTCTTCAAAGTCTTCTTTCCTTTTGGAAGTTTCACCAAGTCATAAGTTTCGTTCTCTTGCAAGAAATTTATCTCTTCTTGCATTGCCACCGACCACTTGTTCTTGTTTTCATGAGACAATACTTCTTGATAGGTTTCTGGTTCTCCCCTGTCAGTCAACATCACATACTCATTGGGAGGATACATACTAGAAGGTTGTCTCTGCCTACTAGATCTTCTAATATGCTGATCATTAGGTGGCTCTAAAGAACTATCATCATCTTGTTCAGCTTCCTTTGTTGGCTCAACATCAACTAGAGGAGTCTCATCAACCTCAACTTGGGCATTTTCCACATCATTGGGCTGTGATTGTGGTGTACGAATCCTACCATTGTCAAGAAATTCATTCTCTGTAGACTTCGGCTTTTCTTTTTTCTCAAAGTCTTCAATGGTTTGATCTTCAAATAATACCACATCTCTGCTTCTAATGAGTTTCTTGTTAACTGGATCCCAACATCGGTACCCAAATTCTCCGTGGCCATACCCAATAAAGATACACTGTCTCGTCTTGCTATCAAGCTTAGCTCTCTCATCTCGAGGAACATGAACAAACACTTTACAACCAAAAACTCTCAAGTGATCATAAGAGACGTCTTTACCTCTCCAAACTCTTTCTGGAATGTCGCCATCTAAAGGAGTTGAGGGTGAAAGGTTTATCAGATCAACCGCTGTCTTCATTGCCTCTCCCCAAAAGGATTTTGGCAACTTAGCATGAGACAACATACACAAAATTCTCTCATTGATAGACCTGTTCATCCTCTCTGCAACTCCATTCTGTTGAGGTATTTTTGGCACAGTCTTCAAAAGCTTGATCCCATGACTTTTACAGTATTCCACAAATGGCCCTCTGTATTCGCCACCATTGTCCGAACGAACACATTTCAACTTCTTCCTAGTTTCTCTCTCCACTTCAGCGTGAAACAACTTGAAGTAATCTAATGCTTGATCTTTAGTCTTCAAGCAATATGCCCACACCTTCCTTGAGCAATCATCGATAAAAGTGATGTAATAATGAGCACCACCTAAAGTCAAGGAATCCATAAAACATATGTCTGTGTGAACCATATCTAGGATATTGGGCTTCCTAGATGGAGAGAAACTTTTGAAGGAAACTCTATGTTGCTTACCAACTAAGCAATCTGTGCATGTCTTCAAATCTGTGGACTTTAAGCCTTGGAGATCGATTGTCTTGGAGAGAACTTGCGTGTCATTCTGACTTAAGTGACCAAGTCTCTTATGCCAAAGCTGTGCTGAACAATCATTAACTGCATTTGCTTCTCCCCCGTAAGACTTAGTCTCTGTCACATAAAGAGAACCGACCTTCTTTCCTTTAGCTATCACCAAAGACCCCTTAGTGGGTTTCCATTTTCCTTCACCAAAGTAACTATGATAGGCCTCATCATCAAAAATACCAGTAGAGATCAAATTCATCCGAATATCAGGAACATGTCGAACATTCTTCAAAAGTAGCTTGCACGAAGTGTTAGTATCCAAACATACATCTCCTTTTCCAACAATCTTACACGTAACATGGTTTCCCAACGTCACTGAACCAAACTGTCCACTAGTGTAAGAAGCAAATATATCACAACGATTGGTAACATGATAAGAAGCACCTGAGTCTACCACCCATTGTGTATCTTGAGAAACAAGGTTGATACTATCATTGTCGTAAACAATATCAATGTCGTTACCACACACATCTGCAACCTTACTACTTCCATCTTGTTTATTCTCCTTTTGTTCCCGCTTCAAAGATCTGCACTGATACTTCTTGTGTCCTGGCTTGCCAAAATGATAACATGTAATCTCTTTTCTCGAGCTGAATGTTCCCCGTGACCTGTCTGAACTGCCACTGCGATTCTTTGGAGTTTTACTTTTACTTATACCCCTTTTCTCAATCACGAACACCTGACTTGGAGTAGAGAAACCCTGTTCTTTTCTTCTAGCCTCTTCATTCAGCACGCTCTCTTTCATCATTTTCAAAGTGAGCTTACCTTGTGGAACAGAATTGGTAATTGAAACCACAAGTGTTTCCCAACTACCAGGTAGAGAATTAATCAAACACATAGCATGAAGCTCATCATTAAATTTCATTCCTATCGCAGCCAACTCATTTAGAATCCCCTGAAAAGCATTTAGATGCTCAGACATAGAAGACCCATCTTGATATTTCAACGAGCAAAGCTTCCTAAATAGAAATGCTCTGTTTTGAGTGTTGTTCTTCTCATACAGTTCACTCAAAATAGTCCACACCTTATAGGCATTAACTTCAGTAGCCACATGATGATACACACTGTTGTCAATCCATTGCCTGATTTTACCAACTGCCTTTCTGTTCAGCTTCTTGCAATCTGCATCTGTCATAGCCACTGGTTTCCCTTTATCACCCAAAATAGTGTCTTCATAATCATAATTACACAATAAGTCCTCCATCTGTGACTTCCAGATTGTGTAATTGGTAGTTGTGAGTTTGATCATCGTTCCATTACTGCTCAACGATTCTTCCATTTGAATTATACAAGAATCACCACCAAACGAACTCAGCTCTAATACCACTTGTTGTAAGAAATCGAATAATAGCACCTGTTTAGCAATTCAGAAACAAACAAGCTACAACAAGGCCTAACAATTTTTTTTCCCTTTTGTGTAATCAAATAGACAGCCAAAACAATTGAGCATCAAACAATCAAACAATCAAAAACAGAGAGTAGAACACCAAGATTTTACGTAGAAAACTCAAATTAGGTAAAAACCACGGGACACTTCGGCCACTTAAATCATCCACTATATCAAATGGGTATACAATGTTGTTCAATATAAGCCTAGAGGTAATCTAACAAAAGTTATCAATTGACCTCATCCTAACTTGTCATTCACATACATTATCATCATCACTAAAGATGGCTAACCAAATGGAGAAGAGATAAAGGAAATCAGAAGAAGAACCTGCTATTTCAATGGAGAAAGAACTGCTGGAAGAGAGAGAGAGAAAAACCAACCCCAAAAACTAATGTGTTTTTTTCCCTTAATTAAATATGCCCTAATGAGCTTTATTAATTTGTTAGGCCCAACTGCCAAATGAGCTGACCCAACAGTAAGATGTTTGAAGTTGAGGACATTCAGCCAATTGTGTGCGACAATGGGACTGAAAAAATTATGGTATTTCAAATGGAGTGAGTTTTAATAAGTATTTAAGATATATGACTAAATTGTAATCGAAAGATTTCAATTGGTAGGCTGGATTTGCCGGAGATAATGCTCCATGAACTATCTTTCCTATCATTGTGGGTCGTCCTCGTCACATGCGTGTGATGGTTGAAAGACATCACATGCGTGTGATGGATGGAATGTTGAAAGACGTCTACGTCGATGATAAAACTGAGATAATGAGAAGCGTTTTAAATTTAAAATACCCAATTGAGGATGGTATTGTGAGCAATTGGGACGATATGGAGAAAGTATGGCATCAAACATTCAATGATCTTAGTGTTTCCCCACAAGATCATCCAGTTCTTCTTATTGAAGCACCTCTTAACTCAAAGGCTAATCGTGAAAAGATGACCCAAATTCATAAATAATTCTTCATATTTTTCGGACACATGTAGGAGAAGTCATAGACACTATACGATGCACTAGATGATAAAAGATGTCCAAACATCTTCAAAACAAAATATTTTTATTTTACAAAATGTAGAAAATTAATTCTAATCATTATATATATTTTTTTCAAATCAGATTTTTTTTTTTAATTATTTAAACAATTCTGGATTAAAAATTTATTTAACAAACCATGAGTTCAACCCAAATTAGGCTTAGTTTTTAGTTAAATTCAATCAGCCGGCTAAAGCTTTTGAACCGGGAGAAGTCATGATGGACCGGACTAGGCAATTCCTAATAACATTTTGTTTTTTTCACAAACACAAACTTATGATGAACTAATTCTTTACCTATCTTGATTAGGTACATTCATTACTAATTTACTACTAACAGCATATCCACGTATATTTACTATCTAAACACCATATATCAAATAAATCATAGAATTTTAGACAGGGAGACCCATACAAATTCAAATATATTAATTATAAATTTTTTTAAATTAAGGAGTTAGTAATTATAAAATTTATCAAAAACAAAATATACATCCAAATTAAATAATAAAAATATTATCTAGGAGTTAGGACAAGTTCTTCTTTAATTGTATATTTTTTCTCTCCATAAACATACATTTTTGATGTCCCTCTAAGAATCGTAACGGTTTCAGGAGCGAATAATAAAAAGCAGAAATTGTGTACGATTTCTGCATCAATAATAAAAACATGAATGGTGTGTGCGAGTGTTGTGTATATATAGTTCCACCAGGGAACATTTTTTTAATAGTTATCCACAACTGTTTCTGCAAAAATGAGTGATGAAATGAAAGGGAAAGGGAAAGAGAAAAAAAAGGATGATGCTGGAGTAGAAGCAATCAAAAGACTGTTAATGATGATGTGCGCGGAGAAAGTTGATCCTAAGGAAATGAAAGAATGCGGAGAAGAATTTAACTTACTAGGTTCAACAATTGGGAATCTCGTAGCCCCATGCCCCCCGCAAGCTTGGGCTTACACACCGTATCCCATGTTACTAGGTGGATGCCTCTCCGCTCCGGCTTGTCTCCCCACAAAAAATTCCTGCATGCTCTATTAATAAGGTCCCGTGTGCCCCTAGGAATCCAAGTGGTCTGCATAGTATAGTACGGCATTACCGATGTCACTGAGCTCACCAAAGTCTCTCGTTGGTAAGGTCTTCAGTTAGGTAATCCGTCTCGTCTTGTGTCGTCGAAATAGAGTAGAGCTCTTTTGTGATGTGTGCGCCTGGGGATGATGAGCCCGAGATGTATTTTTGTGTTTTGGGTTCGACTTTTTCGTATGAATGAGTCGACGTATGGAATGCTCAAAGACATGAGTATGCCATGGCACTGAGACACAGTAGTTCATCAATTCCCCTTTTAGGAAGACCTAGTAGCTCAGGATCTCTAAGTTTCATGTCTTTGCCTTTCCTTTGATCACATACTTTGTGCGCTCGAAGGCTCATGCCCGATCGATCCTCTTTCATTGGATACAGGGATTTCGTTCGCTCATGTCTCGTGTGGTACCGCTGCCCCTCTCTAAGTAAAGGTCAAGTCTCTCCCTAGAATGTACGGGAAAGAAGCAGAAAAGGGTAAAAGGCGGTTGCTAGCATCGAAGAGAGCCGTCATAGATGATAAAGTGGGAGTTCGGACTTGGCGAACGAGCTCTTTCCGCGGGAGAGGACGGCGGGGCAGGCAAAATAAGGATTCCGGTGGTTGATAGTAGAGCAAAGGCTAGATAACACATAGATAGGCATGCCTTATCATCCAAAAGGATGAGAAAAATGCAGCCGGATTGCTCGTCATATGATGGGTAGCCCACCCCACGCACGATCCAGTAAATAGAGTACGAGAGTTGCTCACACCCGGCTGTCCAAAGCTATTGAATCAATCTCCAATCTCTGCTCTTTCAAATCGCTCTGTCCAGGTTGGGAGTCTGTCCACCAACTCCATTCCTCAGCAAAGCAAGCTAATCAGCGCGGGCAAGTCATAAAGGAGAGAGGTATACTCCAGTAATTTCGGTTAGTTACTATCTTTCTTGCCTTTCGTCTAAGTACCTCACCAGTAGAGGGAAAAAAGTAAATAGCTCAAATATGGATTCGGAGGCCAACTGATAAGCGAGGAAACAGCTTTTCAAACTTATTAAGGGTCGGGGTACGTACATGATAACAAGGAAACCGCGTTTTAAGCAACAATCATGTTAATGTAATGAGTTTCGTTTTAGTCCTGATCAATACATTAGTTGTTTGCCCACCCGGAAAGGAGAAAATGGCACGATAGAATTCCGGTTAGGCTGTTGTCGGCGCTGTGGGACCTTTGTTTGATAGTCCCAGGTATTATTCCCCCCTTTCTCTTCTAAAGCGAGATGGGAGATAGTAGCCACCAGGAAGTAGGTGGAGAGGGAAATGAATCAATAAGTACATGCAGGAGGTATGTAACCAAAATAAGGAGAGATTTGGTAGGAAAGTGGAGTATCCTTTGCGGCTTTCGCTGAGACTGTGTTAAGCACATTCGTTGATTCCTTCTGGCCGGTCAGTCATAACTTCAAAATTCGAGTAAGTGCTTTAAGCTCTTTTCGTACACTCAGAGTCTTCCCTTCTCTCTTCTTCTATAGTGCACCGGCACTATTATAGTACACCGCCGATAGACTTTTGCTCCTTAACTAGGAGGGTTTCGGATGAACTTCTTGCAGTCAACCAGTTCCCTAAGGAGAGTGACTACTATGTCTCACCAGCCCCATGTAAACCACTTTCGGGCGGGGCAAGCCCACTTGACGGAAGCTCTGGGACTGGACCCTTGATGAATCAAAGTCAACCAAAGCACCTACTCGAGCGGAGAGACAAAGACGGTTCTCTACGGAATCAAAGACGGAGCGGAGATTCTTTATAAAATGTTATATATATTTATATAATTCCAACGCAAGTTCATCCTCTAGAATCACATCTCCGGAAGGCTGTTCTTATCAATGGAGCAGCCGATAGCCCCCCTTAACTAAACTAAAGGAGAGAAGGGGAGGGAGAACTCAGAAACCTTCTCAACAACCATTTGTTTTCTATCCTGTGAAATCCTAACATACTAAGATGCAATCGCGGATGGATTATGTGGTAACTAGGAGCTGAGACCCTGGGGTGGGGGAAGGTGCTCTTTATGATTACTTACAATCTTCGACCCACCCTTTCTTTGAACCTTGTCAATAAGAGAACTTAAAGATATAAACTGAGTGCCATTTGATGAGTAACTGAGAACAAAGGAGAGGGATATGAAAAGAATAAAGTATTGAAAGAGGAAGTCATTGCTAGTAGTAACGACTTGTCACGATCCATTGGTTCATATAGAATCCATGTCCTAGGTGTATCAAAAAACATTCTTTTCGCTAAGCGTATATAATAAAATAGAGTGAAAGGGTCCACCCCGAAACCAAAGGGGTATTAACTAACAGCTGAGTCCTCTCCGAACCGCAGGAGATAGTTGCCCATCATACGGCTCACCAACTGAACTTGCCTCTATGGGAGGATCGCTCCGGGCAGGTTCGGATCACTTACAATACACGGCTCTATGAAGGAAGGGCTTGGCTTAGGAGCGTTTTCAATATGATTCTTTTCCTGTATTTGTTCGATGATAAATGCGAGACAAAAAAGGCCCAGCCCAACAAGGGATGGAGCGCGCGGAAAGCCTAAAGCCGCATACCAGAGATTGCTGGGAAAAGCGAGTCTGTTTTGTCCACTTTCTTCATCCCCCTCTTTAAAAATGATCAAAAGGCTTGACGTAGTTAACTTTTTATTCCCGTGTTTGATCTCTTTCATCTCTGCCTCGTGAATTCTCACCTATGTTGAAGAAAGGTTTGGAACCCGAATGAAGAGGGGATAAGGATCTTCCTCTCAACAGTGCTTCTCGAGGCTCTCCACTCTTCCCCCTTCATAAGTAAGACCCCGACGAGGGGATAAGGAGTAAGGATTGAAGCCCCCTTAGCTCTGCCAGGCACTGGACAGGGGTGAACTTTGTAAATGTGTAGTGTGGTTCCGTAGTAGGCACTTCTAGGCCCCTTCTCGGCTACTGGATCACTCCAGTGCTTCGGGTACTACGGACCCTCTGCCATCCATTACAGCAGAGCCGTTTCATGAGCGGGAGGGCTAAGCGCAGTTCTTTGAATCAAAGTTGAATTCAATCGATTATTTTTTAGATATTAAAAGAGAAATCCATCCATCTATCCTATCCGATTTATCTTTCTATTCATATATATTACTCAAAAAATGGATTCATTTAAGTCCCATACCAAGAAGCCCCAAATCCTTGATTTGGCCAGAAATGCACTGCTTTGGGTCCAGGAAGCGAAGGGAATGAGCTCGGCTGCTTTTCCTCCACACTTATTTAATTTATCTTTGTGCCCGTTCCGCATGCGCTTCGCGCGCCATTGACGCTCTCCTCTTATTCTTCATTGGACGGTTGGGATGGACTTCACCGTTCTTTCCCAACTAAAATAGAAAAGGCTGTATTACATCGAGATGTCGATTCGTTTCCGCCCTCAATGAGATGGGGAATTTGGAACCCCCTATTTAAACTTTTGGGCCCTTCATCTTTCTGAATCGAGGCCCGGCTCGCGTCGTTCCAACAACCGGCAGAGAGTACCTCAGTATACGATCGCGCGCAGTAACTGGGAGTCCTATTACACCTAAGGCCAACTTCAATTCACCAAACCAAGGTTCATCTCGTGTAGTGATTGTGGACTCGTACAAGGATATTGAGTAGACGGTTGATGTATCAGACTCGACTCTATCCTTCGTAGCATGCATTCCCATCTGTGTCGCAACGGATTCGGTAAGCTACGTGTCCGGTGCACGGAAAACTGCCTTCGGTCTCCCAAACTGACTTACTCGTGGTAACCTTCCGGCCGCCCAACGACCTATAACGCTAGTCACTACTCCCACTGGGGCTAGGAAATAAGCCCCACAACCCAAAGCGGCGAAGAACAAATAGAATTTGCTACAAAAGCCGGCTAACGGGGGTATTCCCGCGTATGAGAACATAGTAATGGAGAATGTAATAGCCAAAATAGGATTCGTTTTGGCTAGAGCGCCCAAATCCGCTATATATTTGACACGGGTTTGCCGTAATGCTGAAACTATGGCGAATGCATCTATCGTCATTGATGCATAAATAAAGAGACCAATTAGTAGTGATTGAATTCCTTCTATGGTTCCACATGAGAAACCAGTACGAATATAACCTACATGTCCAATAGAACTATGAGCTAAAAGTCTTTTCACTTTCGTTTGGGCCATGGCGGCCAGTGCTCCTAAGATCATAGAAGCAATGCTGCAGAAAAAGAAGATTTGTTGCAATGTAGCTCCATAGGAACCATAAATAGAAAGACGTGAAATATTAGCAGAAATAGATATTTTAGGCGCAATAGAAAGGAATGCTGTAACCGGGGTGGGTGAACCCTCATAGATATCAGGTGCCCACATATATAGAGTCAAAAGAGATATGGATTCCGAAGGGGAGGGGGTTTTTATTCGGGGCTCGAGAGATGGAATAGATAGGGCCCTTTAATTCGCCGTTGGGGAATTCACACGAAAGGGAACGAATCATTCTCAACGAAAAAAGTGCTCTCTGAACCGAACGTGAAAGTTGTTTTCCATCAGACGGCTGTTCCCGTAACTCTACTCTCGACTTGGATTATATATCCAAAAAGGTCCGCTCTCGGCCATTCCACACGCTGCCTAGCAGAGGTGTGGTTATCTAAAGTGGATTCTATCTTTTGTAGTAGATGCCGAACCTGCTGCCCCATTGACTAAGAAGGGGGCGGACGCAGCAGCTACATGGACCCCTTCCTTTCTTTGCCAGCGCTTTCCCAGGCCGAGCCGGAATTCTTTATTAGAAAGGGCATGCAACGATGCTATCCCAATAGGCCAGCGGGCGGAACGAGGAGAGGCCCGGCAATCATAGAACCGCGGTCGAAAAAGCGTGTTCCCTTCAGATAACACGCACCCTAGGCTTGACTACGTTAACCTTCTTCGTTTTCGATGAAAAACAAATAACGATCTCCGAAAGCGTTTTCCTTACCCTCCCTTCGTCGAGCCTTTCCTTGAATGGTTGGGGGAAGCATGACCTTATTTCTAGTAAGTTAAATTCTTCTCCGCATTCTTTCATTTCCTTAGGATCAACTTTCTCCGCGCACATCATCATTAACAGTCTTTTGATTGCTTCTACTCCAGCATCATCCTTTTTTTTCTCTTTCCCTTTCCCTTTCATTTCATCACTCATTTTTGCAGAAACAGTTGTGGATAACTATTAAAAAAATGTTCCCTGGTGGAACTATATATACACAACACTCGCACACACCATTCATGTTTTTATTATTGATGCAGAAATCGTACACAATTTCTGCTTTTTATTATTCGCTCCTGAAACCGTTACGATTCTTAGAGGGACATCAAAAATGTATGTTTATGGAGAGAAAAAATATACAATTAAAGAAGAACTCCTAACTCCTAAATAATATTTTTATTATTTAATTTGGATGTATATTTTGTTTTTGATAAATTTTATAATTACTAACTCCTTAATTTAAAAAAATTTATAATTAATATATTTGAATTTGTATGGTCTCCCTGTCTAAAATTCTATGATTTATTTGATATATGGTGTCTAGATAGTAAATATACGTGGATATGCTGTTAGTAGTAAATTAGTAATGAATGTACCTAATCAAGATAGGTAAAGAATTAGTTCATCATAAGTTTGTGTTTGTGAAAAAAACAAAATGTTATTAGGAATTGCCTAGTCCGGTCCATCATGACTTCTCCCGGTTCAAAAGCTTTAGCCGGCTGATTGAATTTAACTAAAAACTAAGCCTAATTTGGGTTGAACTCATGGTTTGTTAAATAAATTTTTAATCCAGAATTGTTTAAATAATTAAAAAAGAAAAAAATCTGATTTGAAAAAAATATATATAATGATTAGAATTAATTTTCTACACATTTTGTAAAATAAAAATATTTTGTTTTTGAAGATGTTTGGACATCTTTTATCATCTAGTGCATCGTATAGTGTCTATGACTTCTCCTACATGTGTCCGAAAAATATGAAGAATTATTTATGAATTTTCGGACACATGGAAGATTCAAATCATCTCTGACCCCAATTGTTTATTGGGTTTCGGTCTGTATTTTCCTTTTATCCTAAATTCTGAATTAACATTTTTGCTTCTCCATCGACACTTTCATTTCAATATTCAGGTTTGCACATGAACTTATCACATGCAAGATGTATCCATGAATGAATTAATTTGCACGACTTATAGTGTCTTCAAGACATGTCAACCTTGTTATAACTCTAACAAACATATCCTTCTTTGCTTGGCAAAGATGTACATCCTTTGTCTGATTATCGGTTTCTGGATCAACCAACCACGCTTTTACTTTATCCAGCAGCTCATCTTCAAATTTTTGAAGGTGATTCACTTTCATTGGATCCTTTGTCTTGGGCAGTTTTGACAAAGAAGGGTTGGTGTACGAGTCATCTTTTTTCGGCTTCCTCACTCTCCTCCCATAATTTCCTTTAGGAGGAGTATTGTATAACTGGAAATCATCATTCTCATCATTGTCATCTCCTCCCATAATTTCCTCATTTGTCTGTGCCTTCACATCCAAACCCACACTCTTCTCATCCTTCACTTTTACTTTCAGATCCTTCACCTTCACTTTCAGATCAACCTCCACATCATCCACCTTAGCCACACCATTCAACTTCTCATCATCCTCCACCTTTACGTCCTCCACCTTCGCATCGTTCTCATTTACATCATCCTCCACCTTCTCACCGTCCTCCACCTTCTCATCCATCTTCTCATCATCCTCCACCCTCTCATAATTTTCCACCTTCTATTCGTCCTCCACCTTCTCATCGTGCTCCTTTACATCATCTTTCTTCCCATCATTCCCATCATTCACCTTCTCATCATCCCCCACAGTCTCCTGCATCGCTATCATCTCCTACAAAATAGACAAAATTCTGGTCAGTACTTAGCTAGTGGTACTAACTTAGCGAAACGATAAGTACTTGGCGAAACGCAGAGTACTAACTTAGCGAAACGACAAGTACTCAGCGAAACGCATAATACTAAACAAGTACTTGGCGAAACGCAGAGTACTAACTTAGCGAATCGACAAGTACTTGGCAAAACGCAGAGTACTAACTTAGCGAAACGAAGAGTACTTGGCGAAACGACAAGTACGCAGAATACCTCTGTCTTCTCCTCCTTCTGTTCAACCTTGCTCTTCTCAACTTCGACATCCTTCTTAGAATCCTTAACCTGCAAAATAGGTACTGGTCAGATCAGATATGTACTTAGCGAAATGAAATGTAAAGTGCAAAATTCAATATCTCCATACCTCAGTAGTCTTCTCCTCTTCGACCTTCACATCCTTCTTAGAATCCTTCTTCTTACTCTTCTTCTTCTTTATATTCTCCTCCATATCATCTAATCTGGTTAATAATATGGACATCCTTTTGTTGGATTTATCTAACAACTGTTTGGACATACTAAAAACCATCTTCTTGAACGACTCAAGGTGAGTTTCTTGAGTTTCTTGGATTGTGATTTTCAGCTCTTTGATGAGCTCTGTTTTCAGCTTTTTCAGCTCCTCTTTCATCTCTATTTTCAGCTCCTCCTTCATCTCATTAAATTCACATCCAACAGAAGGTGTTGGAGCCCGAGGAGAAGGTGTATGAGCCCGAGGACTTGAGGTCGCGGAGGGGGGAAGTAAGAATGCGGGCCGGAATCGATTCATAATCAAGCTTCTTCTTCAAGTTGGCTGCTTCTTTAAGAGTAGCATCAGCCTTTCTCTTCCTGGTGGCAAGTTTGGGGGGATTGGGAGTAACTTCTTCATGTTCACTTTCTTCATCTTCATCAAAATCATCTTTTATTACCTTCCCATCAGTAAATCCCTCAAAAAATCATCAGTTGTCTCGTCGATTTGTTCAAATTCCTCACCACTGTATAACCTCTTCTCCATGGAGGACTCTTCCATCTTAGTCACATCCGTGGTCTCTAGGGCAGTCTTTACCTCGACCGATGTGTTTTTCTTGTTGGAATGATAGAGTAACAACCTTGGGGGTAGAGGGTCATTAATCTGATTCCTTCTGGCGAATTTAGGAATAAAGTTTTCGATGACCTCATACGTCCACACTTGAAGTGCCAATGCGAACCCATATATGTTATATGCAAAAGGAGCATAATGATCTTCAACCTCCTCCTTCTTCTCAAAATATGAGGTACTGAGATGTTTCATGTTCTTGTTTAAACCCTTGAGGGTGGCTCTAAAGGTGACCTTCCCCCATGGATATTGGAGGAAAGTGTCCTTGTCTTCCACCATGTTGAGTATTTTTGGAAATATAACTCTTTTTGGGTCAAATGTGAATAGGTACTGGAAAATCAGGGATACCAGCCCCATCTTGAATGCATCTTCCTTGTCTTTGCATTTGAAAAAAGCTTTCTCCAAGTCGCACATTTTCACACTCATGCTCCCTTTAAAATATTTCACCGAGAAAGGTGGACAACAACGCAATTTTTCTTGGTCCAACTCAGGAAAAATGCTGAAACATAGGTCGGTAATCAACGCATACTCCTTCATACCAAATACAAGCTTTTGCCCATTCACCATGAAAGTTATCTCCTTGGAGTTTGAGCTTAACCTCCTCATCAACATATGATGTACAATAGTTCCTGAGAACTGCAAGAGGGGGGCTGTGAATAATGATCTGAACTAGGTATTGTACACACTCTCCAAAAGATCCATTTCCTCGAACTTATTAACAATCTTCTTCAGGGTGAGGGCACTTTTCCACGAAATCCAACCAGGAAACTCAGTAACTGTTGTTTCTGCCATCTACAAAAGGAACAACATCATCAAAAATGTAAGAACAAACATATACACCATAAGAACTTAGCGAATTGGAGGTACTTAGCGAATCGGGAGGTACTTAGCGAATCGCTAGGTACTTAGCGAATCGGGAGGTACTTAGCGAATCAAGAGGTACCTAGCAAAACCGTTAACTGAACATAAGACAGCATTAACCATACATAACTAATCAGAAACAAACAATAAAACTTAACATGCAAAAACCCTAAACAAAAAATCTGAAACAAACACTTAAACTTAACATGCAAAGACCAAAATCCATAAACAAAAAACCAGAAAATGATCGGCCACCACTAGGTATTTAGCGAATCGCTAGGTACTTAGCGAATCGCTAGGTACTTAGCGAATCGGGAGGTATTTAGCGAATCGGGAGGTACCTAGCGAAACCCTAATGGCAAAAAAATATACTAAACAGAAGACAACAAAAATGGACCACACGTTTCATAAACTAATAAAAACAACGAAAAAGACAAAGAAACACTGTTAGAAAAATTAAGTAGATTAATTTTAAACCGGCCACACATTACAATTTTTGAATATTTATTCTAAATAATCAAAAAAGGAGAAATTGTTAGAAAATAATTGTTAGAACTTATGAAAGGTTTAATGAATAGATAAATGAAGTTCAAATAAATATGTTAAACCGCTAAGTCATATCAAATATATTAATTGGTTTAAATATAACAAGAAGTTGTTGTAGCGTAGTGGTAAATACATCTGTCTATTACACAGGTGACCATCGTTCGGTTTGAAGTAAAAGGCTCTGGTCAAACCGGCTCGGTCAAGGAGTTCGGTCAACCGGACCGGTCAACGGACACTTAATGAAGCCGCTCGGTCATAAATGTTCTGGTTGATTAAATGCAGTCGCCCCAGTCATAAATATGTTCCGGTCATAAATGTTCCGGTTGATTAAATGCTGTCAAGCTCCGGTTATTAAATGAGTTGCTCCAATCGTAATAAATGCTCCGGTTATTAAATAAACTGCAGGTAGCTGTCAGGCATGATTGTCTAAATCCATAAGCAACCTCCAAGTAGCAGGTAGCTGTTAGGTAGGTTTATCCAAGATCTCTAGCAAATCTCTGAAACAGGCGGCCGGCTAAGTGCATGTCTGCCATGTGTCCAAAATGCAAACCGGATAAGTGTATGTCTACCACGTGTCCAAAATGCAAACCGGCTAAGTGCATGTCTACCACGTGTCCAAAATGCAAACCGGCTAAGTGCATGTCTGTCATGTGTCCAAAATGCAAACCGGCTAAGTGCATGTCTGCCATGTGTCCAAAATGCAAACCGGTTAAGTGCATGTCTGCCATGTGTCCAAATTGATCTGTCCAAGAAGGAAGGCGTGCAAGCCTCTTGATCATTACCGGTTTCCAGCGGCCAATCTCCTGGAGAGAGAAAATATGACCGTTGTCATATTTTTCATATAAATAGAAGCCAAGGAAGAAATTTTGTCAAGCATCAAATTGTCAAAAACGTTTCTGAAAGTTATTAAGAGAGAGAAAGAAATCTATTGTTTCATTTACCGAAAGTTGTATTGTGTTGTGTTATTGTATTACATCAAGAGTGAGTTGGTGTAACCGGCGAGTAGCGAATTAGGCTCGACCGGCATTGTAATTGTTGTAACTTTGAAAGTTAGTAGAGATCCTTCTCATAATCTGAGAAGAATGGGTGACGTAGGAGAGTTTGCTCTGAACATCCATAAAAAATCTTGTCTCGTGTCTTTTATTTATTTCCCGCTTATTTACTCCAAAACCGAAATACATTAACCGAAATATAATCCTACTCCAATAATCAAAATCGGTCTATACATACTCCTTAAACCGACTCCTCATAAATCTCATCCAAATCGTATTCGTTGCTTCAGATTGAAACGGACATTTCCGCACTTGAACTCGGTTCAAGAGCCTGTGATAATCTGTGTAGTGTTAAGAACGGTTATAGTCTCTAACCGGACTATCACCAAAGTGTGTTGTGTTGTGTAAGCGGCCACCCTTCCTAAAACCGGAAACACCCCGGTCCTCCAAGGGCATCCCCGATCCTAACAAGTGGTATCAGAGCGAGGTTCTTAACACTCAAGCAATCGAATACCATCATGTCTTTCATCAACGAGCCCCCCATGTTCTGCATCGAAGAATATGTTGATTGAAAGATACAGATGAAAGTGCATTTGGCCTCACAAGACGACGACATGTGGTATGTTATTACTGATGGTCCGATAAAGATTGATAAGCCAAGATACAAATGGACGACGGAAGATAAGAAGATGAATAACCTGGATAATGTTGCCAAAAACATTTTGTTCAAGTCGCTGAACAAAAACATGTTTAGTAAGATCAAGTTGTGCTCCTCTGCTAAAGAAATTTGGGAGAAGTTGATTCAACTGTGTGAGGGCAGCGACCAAATAAAGGAGAACCGAAAAGAGCATAAGGCTCTGATAGCTACTGAAATCAATAGCAAATGGGCCGATAGCGATTCAGACGACTCATCATCCAGCGACGGTGATGATAAAGTTGATACATGCTTCGCGACTGAGAAAAAATAACACAAAACTCAACAAAAGAAACTTGAAACGGATTATCAGGTCTACTTTGGGTTATGTCAAGTCGACCCGATTTTGACCTGTTTATTATTCAGGTTAAACAGGTCGACCTGATTTTGACCCGAACAAAAAAATACATGACCCTAACCTAATTTTTTCGTGTTCGGTCCGGGTCGTGTTTTCGTGTCGTGTCCAAAATTGTCAGCCCTACTTAAAATATTAAAATAAATAAAAAATGTTAGTCTAAAATTTAAAATTAAAATTGTGACTTAAATATAGCTTAAATTGATTTAATATTTAAAAACATTAAAATATTTTTAAAATGCATTAATAATTTTTTACATCGATAAGATTGACAAAATAAAAAAAATAAAAAAATACTAAACATACTAAAATAAATAATAGCTAGTCAATATTGTTTATTGTGTAGTTACAAACTTACACGCTTGTCCATCAACAACAATGAATAAATATATATCTAATAAAAAAAATATAATAAATAAAAATATATGGACCATGAATAATTTACACAAAAACATATATAAGAGTATAAGGTTTTTTTTTCGTGATCCTATTACCTATATCCTTAAGTTTTACTTTTATTTAAAAGTGATGTTTAGTAATTGTTTTTGTGTTTTATATTTGAGATTATCTTTACAATATATTAGACTCTAATAGATCTATTTAAAAAAGTAAATAATAAAATAAAATTAATTTTATATTTCTAAAATAGAATTCTAGAATTTATATATATATATAGATGGAATAATATAACATAATTGAATTTTGATTTGATTTTTAAAATTTACATTTTTATAATTAATTAATATTAATTTTTTTTATAAGTATTATATATATATATATATATATATATATATATATATATTAATTTATAAATAATAGACATACAGAATTTTTTTAAACTTCTTACGGTTATTCCTTAAAATTCGATATATCGATCATTTTCCCTTCTCTCTATCTATCTTCTTCTCTTTTTGTTCAGCTGCAGATCTAGTTTTTTTTAATGTAAGATTTCTTAACCGATTCCTCTTTCTCTCTATGTTGTATCTATCCATTTCTATATTACAATAGTTGTTTAATGTTGGTTCTGGCTGACTTAGATGATGATACTTCATAATCTTTGCTAGTTATCTGATCTGTGCAATAAATATATCTTATGCTTTCGTGTTCATTGTCTATTGTGCTTATTGTATTCATTTTTCCGTATGAATTGTTAAAATTCACACTATCTCATTAAGTGTAGAGTCAGATCTATAATTTGTCAATTGAACTTGATGCAATATGATCTTTTAACATTTTAAGCTAAAGACCTACAATCTTTATCATCTTTGTTTTCCAAAATAGGTGGATTGAATGATTATCTCTTTTGACTATAATTATATGATGGGATGCTAATTTTAACCTTTTGCCACTAAAGTTATCATAATTATTAGTTAAGATTTCAAAGAATTGATGATGCGTGATCTTATCTCTTCTTATTTGAATATGTGGACAGTAAATAAGATGTTAGAAGGTGAAGACATTAAGCCAATTGTGTGCGAGAATGGGACTGAAATGATTAAGGTATTTCAAATGGAGTCATGAGTTTTCATACATAATATATTACTAAATTGCAATCGGAAAAATTCAATTTTGGTAGGCTGGATTTGCCGGAGATGAAGCTCCACTAGTTTTCTTTCCTAACATTGTGGGTCGTCTTCGTCGCATGCGTGTGAGGGTTGAAAGGCATCACATGCGTGTGATGCTTGGAAGACAGAAAGATGTCTACGTCGGTAATAAAGCTGAGATGTTGAGAAGTTTTTTAAATTTAAAATACCCAATTGAGGATGGTATTGTGAGCAATTGGGACGATATGGAGAAAGTATGGCATGAAACATTCTACGATCTTAGGGTTTCTCCACAAGATCATCCCGTTCTTGTTACTGAAGCACCTCTTAACCCCAAGGCTAATCGTGAAAAGATGACCCAAATTATGTTTGAGACATTTCACACCCCTTCCATGTACGTTGTCAATCAGGCCGTACTTTCTCTATATGCAAGTGGTCGTTACAACGGTAAGTCATTTAAAGTAATTAATGCAATCTCTTTATGTGAATTTGATAAAAAAGAAGAATAGTGACCCTCATTCAATACTTGTACTTTTCATCTAGGTAGGTATTGTGCTGGAATCGGGTGAAGGTGTGAGTCACACAGTCCCCATATACAATGGACAAGCCATTCCACACACAACCTTTCGTCTTGATTTGGCTGGTCGAGACCTGACAAATCATTTGATGAAGATCCTGATAAAAGGTGGTTATTCATTTACCAGGGAAATTGTTAGGGATATGAAGGAAAAACTGACTTACATAGCTATGGACTACGAACAGGAGATTAAGACTTCAAGAACCAGTTCTTCATCAGTTGAGAAAACTTACGAGCTTCCTGACGGTCAAGTGATCACCATCGGTGCTGAGAGGTTCCAATGCCCTGAGATACTTTTCCAGCCATCGATGATCATCGGAATGGAAGCTGCTGCCGGAATCCACGAGATGACTTACAACTCCATCATAAAGTGTGATGTGGATATCAAGAGGGAGTTGTTTGGACACATTGTGCTTAGTGGTGGTTCAACTATGTTCCCTGGTATTGCAGACAGAATGAGCAAAGAGATAATCGCCCTTGCACCTCATCGCATGGAGATAAATGTGTTTGCACCTCCCGAGAGGAGGTATAGTGTCTGGATTGGTGGATCTATCTTTGCATCTCTAAGCACTTTCAAAAAGGTAAATCTTAACTTTTTGTTTTTTAAGAAAGCAAAGGATTCACATAATTATTATTAGATAAAGGCATTCCCATGATACATAATTTATGTTAATAGGTTATATACTATATAGCTAGGTCACTCACTCTCTGATTGTTTTTTATTTTATTTTTTTACAGTCGTTGATTAAAAAGGTTGAGTATGATGAATTTGGACCTTCCATTGTTCACAGGGTAGTGCCTCATTTATAAAACAACTGAGATAACTATTTGTTATTTTGGGGCAAATAGCTAGAGAAATTTGAAACTTAAAAAATGTTTTCTTTATTTGTTGTTTCTGGAGTTGAATTTGAACACCCTTAAATGGGCGATCTTGAATAGTTTCGTTCGGTTTTAATTCGATATTAAGCGTTGTTTGCTTGCTTCTCTATTATTCTTCATCTGTGTCATTTTGGTTTCATCGGTTATGTTTGCATATATACACACATCTGTAGATTCTAGTCATAAGAAAGTAGAAAAATTAAAAAAATTAAAATCAAGAAGATGAGAAAATTGGATGAGAAAGAATCTGAGGTTATACATACATTTGAGCTGGAGTAGCGCTGGGTGATAGCTAGCCCATCTTGCCTTGTTGATCTTGTCTAAAATAAAAAAATGTTAGTCTAAAATTTTAAATTTAAATTGTGACTTAAATAGAGCTTAAATTGATTTAATATTTTAAAACATTACTGATGCTTCTACCATCTATTTGTCAGTAATGTTCGGAGGATGATGCTTCTATCATTCGGAAGAGTCATCTTTTGCTCCGTTTGCAATCTACCAACTGTTGTATTTTTGTTCTTACCCCGTCTCCTCCTCGAAATAGATCCTAAAATTAAACACAAAATTAAATAAGATTATAACAAAATACCTAATCAAACACAGGTACCTCCATCTTACTCCTCGGACGGGGGTTGTGTCTCATCATCATCATCGAAGTTAGAGTTTGGTACACAATCAACGTTCATGACATCATCCTCACTCCCTATTATACCCTCCAAATCAAGGTCCCCGATAGAGTTAAGTACTTCTAAAGGGTCTTCCGATTGCTCCCCGGTCATTAATACAAGGTCTGTTAGCGCGCTGCTAAAACCCTTAACTCCTACTCTTTTAGGTGCCATGATAGCTGCAAATATAGAATGTAGTGTTTATATAACCATAATAAATAATTATGAATTAAATTGATGAGCGGTAGAATTTTCACATTATGATTTTCATTGTTAGTATCATTTTTCATTAATTAATTATGTAATGATAAATATGCTTTTTATACTCTTCTTTTATTTTTTAATATTTTTTAACCAATAAAATTATAATTTATGATAATATATATATATATATATATATATATATATATATATATATATATATATATTATAGATTTCACTATATTAACATATTTATATGATTAAATATCTATCTATATAAAATATTAGGGACACTTGGTTCAAATAAAGGAATCGGAATAGGAATGAGATTGATAAATGTGTGGAATGCGAATGAGTATGATTGATAGAAGTGTAGTGTTTGGTTAAGACATTTTATAATTATCATTACCATTGATAGTGTTTGGTTTGGGTGAAGGAATCACTATTGATAATATTATTTGTAATAATTAATAAATTTTAGATTTAATTTTTAGATATTTATAATTTAATATATTTATAAACTTTATTAATTTTTTATTCTTTTTCTATTATTATTCATTTAAAAAATATATAAATAAATCAATTAATTCAATATATATATATATATATATATATATAAATAAAAAAAGAAATGATTTATCAAAATAAAAAGATATTAATAAATTTTATATTTAATTCTATATTCTCTTTAATTTAATATAGTTATAATTTTTTATATTCTTTTCCTATTATTACTCATTTAAAAAATATATAAATAAATCAACTAATTCTATATATGATATGATACATATTATCTTGAGCTTAAGTAATGCCACCAGTTGCAATAATCATTCCCATTATCTCCTCTTGAATCCATAACTATCCCCAACTGTGAATCTGCAAACAAAACAAATTGATGTATATCAAATTTGTATATTTCTTACTTTGATTAATGGAGTCTCGGTATAGTATTGTGTTGTTATGGTCATTGTCAAGTATAGTGTTATGTACTTCAATTTTTTCCAGGAGCCCAGAAAAAATTATTGACATTGTGTGACGATTCTAAGGGGCTATATGGAGAAATTGAAGAGAAGGTGACGAGGAGATAGAACAATTGAAAGAAGAGTTACAAGAAGAAGAAGACAAGGTGAGATAAATGTAACTTCATACAAATCTTAATCAATATCTATACTGATGATGATCAGAGTTATATAGCTTTGTAATCTGATAACTTTTGTTTTTAATTAAAAGAATAATAATTATATTTTATTTTATCATAACTTCAAGGACTCTTTTATATTTATACAATTTATCAGCTAGGTTTCATTTGTTTCTCCCTTTCAGTTCTTCGCCGCTTCTTCTAGGTTTTCTCTTTTCCAACTCTTCTTTCCATTTCTTCTATTACAGGTACGAAGCTTTGAGCAGCTGTATTCATTACAAATTGCTGCAGTTCCAACCTTTGAAAAGCTCTCACTCAATTTGGAACTGCCACAATTACAACCAAAAATATTGGTGAAGTAGAAGCATCATACAGCCTTACGGTACTTTTTTTTATCTCTTTATAATTCAGAAAAAAAAATCCTTTCATAATGAAGCCAAAAGAAACCACAACTCTCGCCCATTTAAGCTGTTGTATCCAACCACCGATCAAGCTGCCAAATATATATCTGTTCTGATACGACACTTATATATAATAGTTACATTTAAATTTTTATTCTTGCTTAAATCAGTTTGTACGTAATTGATAACGGATCACAGGTTTACTGTAACCTCTTTATTGTGTGTATATACACTCAATTAGTGGTTGTGTCCTAACCACCACCCTGAGAAACGTACGTACTTGATTATATACATACAGGCCTTGTTCGGATTGGTTTTTTTTTTAAAAACCTAGAGAGAGAAAAATATAATGATTGGTGATAATTTTGAAGAGATAATGATTATTTTTGATAAAAAGACTTAAAGGGTATTGATATATATGAATAAAATAAAAAATAATAATTTAAAATAGAGCGTATTTTAGTATTTTGGTTAATGAAACGAGTGATGCGATTGTTGAGAGGTGATTGATTAGAAAACTGATTTTTGTTGGGTTTTTTAAAAAACCCAAAGGGATTAAGGCCATAGCTGAACAAACATTTAATTGCAGATCCCATTCTGGGCACCTGATGAAACACCAGTATGAATGAATGGCTTCTTTGATTCAATTAATATGGCTTACAAAATGTTTTTGTCTATTATGATTTTTCTATATTTGTTGTTTCTAGAGTTGGATTTGCAGACGACCCTTGAATAGATAGGCGATGAATTTTACTAATTAAAAGGTAATATGACTGATTGTTTCTCTATTTTTCTTCATCTGTGTGATTATTGTTATGGTTTCACACACACACCTGCTGTGTTGTTCTCAATACCTACAGATTCTAGACAGAAGAAAAGAGAAGAGTAGAGAAGAGAATCATCACCGGTTTGATTCTCCTTCAATGAAAAAGGATGAAGCTCCTTGAATCGTCTGAATTCCTCCTCCTCAGTCCACTTTAGTGTCATAATGATTTGATCAGACTTTATTTGGCCATGAATTAAGATTACAGAAGAGACATTAATAAAAGAAATATCCATTTAGAAATAGAATAAAATATTTTATTAAAATATTTAAAGTAATATATATATATATATTATTATGTATTTATTATATTTTATGAATTTATTTTTATATATAATAATATAATTATGAAGTCATAAATCATTGTTAATTTATTTCTTTGTTTTTCAATAAAATAATTAGTTTATAATATTTTGTTTGAAACAAGTGAAGTATGAATAGAAGAAAAAAAAAATTCAAGAACTAAGTTACACTATTGACAATTTTTTTATAATATCTCACCTATAAGGATAATATTTTTACCACTGTAGACATATTTATTTTATATTTTATTTAATAAAATAAAGTTAAATTAATCTATAATTTCATAATTTATTATTCGAATAAAATATTTATTTAGTTATTTTATTATACTTTTTTTAAGACCCATTCTATATATTTTAAATTCATCGTAACTCAAAATTAATACAACTTATCATAAACCTATAAGATCCTTAAACTCATTTAGGGTGCAAATTTATGGCCACAATCGGTGTTTTCCATTTTCATTGTAATTTACAGAAACAAACTAATAATTTTTTATTCTACAAACATTTTATCTATTTCACAATAAAATGATCTAAGCATATAAGAAATACAAAACAATAGAATTCAACATAAGGTCATTTTAAGAATAAGAACCTACAACTAGACAAACTGAGTATTAATTGTCTACTTAAGGCCCAGTGGCCCATTAGTAATAGTGGGGGCTCGTGGCTACTGGGGTTCATGGACTAGTGGTGAAAAAGTGATACAGTTTTGAGCTTTAGGCAGAAGTATGAATGACAATGAGGCGGATCGGGGCGGGAAATGTAATTATCATCACCGTCCCGTTTTTATTTCGGGGATTCTTTTACTATCATTCTCGTCCCGTTCGGTTTTGAGAAATCCCCGTGGGGCACCGTTTATACTATATTCTCTATTTTTTTTTAGATAAACCAATTTTTTAATATAATATATATTGTAATATATTGAAAATTTATATTATTATAAAGAAAATACTTAAAACTCTTATAAAATATAATGAATAAATATTTTTTTTTAACAATAGTGTTCGGGGTATAATTGTGGTGAGATCGGAGCAGGAACACAAATAACATCCCCGCACAATCTACGGTCAACTACCCGTCAAACCGAGAAAAACCTGTTTCAAACGAAACAATTTGGTTCAGTTACCGCGGACGGTTTCAAATTGTCATCTTAAACATAAGGTCTTGTTTGATGAATGAGTTATCGGGATAAATCCCACTTTTTATCCCAAAACACAATTATCACATCATTAATCTAATCAATCTATTTATCTCTTAAAATATCAAAATTATCCTTTACTTTTTTAAAATATAAATTAATTATTAAATAAAAATAATGAGAAATAAATGATAATTTGATCAAAAATAAATAAAAACAAGCTTTTTCATACTTTTAATCAAACAATTAAAAAAATAGAAACCAAAAAAGAACTTCTTCAGACAAGCTTAATGTATTTGATCAGCAATTATATTTAATATGCCATTATGAAGTTGAATTGGATTCATATTATTGCTCCAATCCAAACCGATGTAATGGTTCATCCTAATGTCCAGCATTCCAACTCACAATCTTTATACAGATTCCATTATATGATAATGGGTTAAATCAAACTCAATAGAATCAAAATTCCAAACTAAAAGTAATAAAAAGGGTAGGGGGCTGGCCCGGCCCGGTCCGGCCAGACCTGGCCCGACAACCAAACTATGAGGTGTTGTTGGTGGGTGTAAGCCAGCACTGACTGTTCCCAAATTTTCAATGTTCCTTCGATTTTTTTTCTCACAGGGAGAGACAAAAGTGTATATATTTTTTTTAAAATGACCGTTTTACCCATATCTATGAGAGGGAAGACGGAACAAAAGCATAGGACATTTGAAAGCAGAAGATTCAGTCCCGTTAAATCAACAATGGACTGATCGAATAGTTTTACTTTGTAAATTTATAAAATTGAGTCTACTTAAAAATAGTTTAACCAAAAATCGAACTGTTTAATATAAAAAAACCGGTTAACCAAAACAGTTAGAACCGATTAACCTATAAACCGGTAAAATGAAACAAGTAAGTTATCAATTCGATTGGGTTATCGGTTTTTCGGTTTTTTTTACATCCCTACACTAAAATAGTTAAACTCGTTATGAATAGTAAGATTTTAAAAATTAAATCGATATTTTAATAAATAAAAAAGTATAAGTTTATTTAAATCCAAAACTAAACTTCGACAAGATTGGAGTTGCATCAAATCTAGAGTTAACAATTTTATTTTTGAATTAACACCACTAAATTATGCACATCAAATTCTTCTTCCTGTCATTGGCTCGTCCAAAATTTTCGATTAATTACTTTGAGACTCGACAACCAGAACTAGCAAATGTCGTGACTTATGTAAATGTTATACCTTAATTGGTACGAGAAAGTTCTTTGCAGTGTAGGAGAGGACCTTAAGGATTTTATTAATTTATAAGGATATAATGAAAAAGAGCCCTAAATGTGGAGTAGGTTTGCCCTTCCTAATGATCTTTACTTGCATGTGCAACTCTTCCCATTTTATATTTTTTTAGAAAACAATAACTCATTCGAAGTGCGATTATCCCCGCAAATACACTCAACCAATTTATTCAGACGACACACGGATTTAAACCCGAGACTTTAAATAGACCGAAAATATCCAATTTTATTTTTCCCTTAGATTAGGTCCCTATGAGAACATGAATGATAGCAATTTTTGGGGCACAAAATAGTTGGAATAAATTTTATATCAATTATGGACCCTTATTAGGCCATGGGTACCCTTAGTTATACCTTAATTAGGTGTAAATTACCTGTTAATGACATTGTTTAAATTGCTTAAACGAGTTATAATGATCATGACACCAAAAAGAAAAACACATTAAAATTAAAAAAAAAAATAAGCTAAGTAGTTATAATGACTGTCTGTTTACGGGCTACATGTATAATCCGTTGTCTCATTTTTATCTCATCTTTCAGCCTAGCGGAAACAAGAGGTGGATATACTCAGCCTCCTTAAGAGGTCCTGGGTTTGAGTCCATTAAACGACAAGTTCTTTGCCTAATTAAATGGTTAAGTGTGTTTGCGGGATATATGTGTTTAACTGGCCACAATTTTTTTTATAATGGTTGTCATCATTATATTTAATCTATTAATGAAGTTAATGGTAATAGGATTTGTTTATTTACTTATAGATTTGGAAGAGAACTTCTTAACACTAGCATTTAGCCCGTGCATTTGCACGAGTAATAATATAAAAAACCGTGAAAAAAAATTACGGATAACATTTTTAATTTTATTTTTAACCGTTTTATGTTTATGAGTGGGTCAACCAACAATCCGATCCAAGTATCCATTTACTCAACATCATTATATATTAGTTAGTTAAAAAGTTGGACTTATATTAATATTAAAACGTCCCGTGTTTATCAAATTTGGTGTTGAATTTAAAATATAAAGCCTTTGTAGCTTAGTTGGTTAAAGAGTTGTACTTGTTTTGTTAGGTTGCAAGTTCGAAACATACCTCTAGCATTTTTAATTTTATTTTTAACCGTTTTAAATTTAAAAACGGGTCAACCCACAATCCGACCCAAGTATCCAAATTAACAAGAGTTCCCGACCCGGTAATCCAGACACTTTAAAAATTAAGCATCATTTTATATATATATATATATATATATATATATATATTATTTGGTTTATTCGGATAGTGTCACGTTTATTAATTCCATAAATATAATAAATTTTTTGTTTTATATTTTGTTACGACAAAAACTCCTGGGATCAATTTCCCGTCCCCATAGCTTAGTACGCGGCGTGGTGAACGCGTGACAATATGAGGGGGAATATCGTGAGAAAATTCGAGTTCGTACGTTTCAACCTTAGTTTGCGTGTCAAACATATTTTAAAATGAAATATTTAGTTTTTAAAATATTTTGATAATACTTGGAGCGGAAGAAATTAATAAGGTAAAAAAAATTAATTCTTTGTTAAAATTTTTAATAATCTGGGGAGTTTGATGAACATAATTTAAATTAATTAAACATAAACATAATTAATTTAAAAGATTATTTATTTGAAAAATCAGAGTGGACAAGCGATTTTATGAAACCAATAAAATGATACGTGTACAAACGTATTTATACCAGAGTTTCTGAAAAGGAGTTCGTTGTCTGTTTACGCTTGGGAAAAGACTTTCGCGCTATGTCTTATGCGCCCGCCTAAGGACGGTTTTGAAAATAAAATATTTAAGTATTAACTATTGAGTACAACCAAAATATTACGCATACTTTTTAATTTTTAATAATTATAGACATGATTAACAATTGGATCGCGACTAATTGAATAGTTGAGCTTAGTTCGGTGGTTTTAAAATCAGTAGATCATTTTGTTTGAATTTAGCGGTTCGGTCCACGCATTCCTAGATCAAGGTTAAGGTAATGCATCCATGAATCTGATGTAAGAACTCTAAAGCAATAACGAAAGGAAAATGTATGAAAAATCTAGAATAAAGTATTAAAAAAAAAACTCACAAAAACGGCTAAAATAGCTAAGTTCGATAGTGGTCCAATATAGCATGAAAACATAGTTTAGTGTAAAGAAATTACAAAATAATTATTTTTTACATAGTTCATTGTGAAGATTTGTTTTGATCAAAATTCAAAAGAAAATAAAATTAATGTGTTCAAATTTGGTCACAGTTTAAAAGAATAAAATTATTATTTTGAAAAAGTTTACATAATTATCGTGAATGTGATCTTATTTCAAAATTAATAAAAAATAAAGCCATACTTATTTTTCTCATTTTTATTTTTGTGTGTTAATGACAGCCAGGAAACTATTTTTTTATATTTTTTTTTTATTTTTTTTTTATTTTTTTTTTATTTTTTTTGTGTGTGTGTTAATGTGCTCGAGTGGAAAAAAAAATTCTCTATATGGCCTCCATCACTCTCAACAAGAATTCCGAGCAAAGCCTTGTGATGTTTTAAAATATATTAAATACAAATGGCCAATGATGCATCTTCTTTTGTCCATAATTTCCTGCGTTTTTCAAATAATCTGTAGGTGATAAAAGTGAATTGGCACCGGGTGGAATAAGAATTGGATCACCTGCAATGACTACAAGAGGATTCGCAGAAAAGGAATTCACACAAACTGCTGAATTTATGAAGTTTATTGGATAAAACGATTTCCCTTTAACCGATAAACTCGAAGCTTTACAGAAGAAAGTCGAGAATCTCACTACCCAATTTCCATTGCCAGGAGTATGAATGAATAATATCGTTTGGCTTCCAATCTTTGTTTGTGCGCCACAAAGATTGAAAATATAATTGTCTTCTTATTCACCCTAAAGGATCTTGATTCTTGTTTATTGTGAACCTTCAATATAATCAAACCTTATGAGAAGAACCCTTATAAGAACCAATATAATCAAACCTTATGAGACACGATGCTATCATCAAACATTGGGCACAAGTAAGGTTTAAGAGCATAGTTTATCGGAAAGAGTAGAGCTACATACTTATAATAACTTATACAAAATAAAAATAATACTAAAACTTAGGGATATCATATGTCGACAATGTTCATAGTCATCTTGTTTAAAAAGCGGCGGCGACGACACCCGGTCCTAATAATGTCGCTGCCCCGCAAATCTCTTCGCGCCTACGGACTCTTCTCCTTTTCGGCTGCCTCAATTTTCGATTCTTCTTCTTCTTCAGTCATCTAAACACAAAAAAAACATGGATAGAATCAAAAACATACACAATTAGAATAAACTCAGAAATCAACTTACCACGGAAGAAGAAGTAGCTCCGGCAGCTGCTCTTTCTTCTCTTTCGGCAGCTCTTGCTGCTGCCGCCGCCTCTAGCAGTGCTATACCAGCACGAACGTTATCTCCACAACATCTTTCTATCTCAGTTGCCATGGAAGAAGAAAAAGCTCCAGATGCTCCCAATTCAAACTTAGTTACTAGTAAGTTAAATTCTTCTCCGCATTCTTTCATTTCCTTAGGATCAACTTTCTCCGCGCACATCATCATTAACAGTCTTTTGATTGCTTCTACTCCAGCATCATCCTTTTTTTTCTCTTTCCCTTTCCCTTTCATTTCATCACTCATTTTTGCAGAAACAGTTGTGGATAACTATTAAAAAAATGTTCCCTGGTGGAACTATATATACACAACACTCGCACACACCATTCATGTTTTTATTATTGATGCAGAAATCGTACACAATTTCTGCTTTTTATTATTCGCTCCTGAAACCGTTACGATTCTTAGAGGGACATCAAAAATGTATGTTTATGGAGAGAAAAAATATACAATTAAAGAAGAACTTGTCCTAACTCCTAGATAATATTTTTATTATTTAATTTGGATGTATATTTTGTTTTTGATAAATTTTATAATATTTACTAACTCCTTAATTTAAAAAAATTTATAATTAATATATTTGAATTTGTATGGGTCTCCCTGTCTAAAATTCTATGATTTATTTGATATATGGTGTCTAGATAGTAAATATACGTGGATATGCTGTTAGTAGTAAATTAGTAATGAATGTACCTAATCAAGATAGGTAAAGAATTAGTTCATCATAAGTTTGTGTTTGTGAAAAAAACAAAATGTTATTAGGAATTGCCTAGTCCGGTCCATCATGACTTCTCCCGGTTCAAAAGCTTTAGCCGGCTGATTGAATTTAACTAAAAACTAAGCCTAATTTGGGTTGAACTCATGGTTTGTTAAATAAATTTTTAATCCAGAATTGTTTAAATAATTTAAAAAAAAATCTGATTTGAAAAAAATATATATAATGATTAGAATTAATTTTCTACATTTTGTAAAATAAAAATATTTTGTTTTGAAGATGTTTGGACATCTTTTATCATCTAGTGCATCGTATAGTGTCTATGACTTCTCCTACATGTGTCCGAAAAATATGAAGAATTATTTATGAATTTTCGGACACATGGAAGATTCAAATCATCTCTGACCCCAATTGTTTATTGGGTTTCGGTCTGTATTTGCCTTTTATCCTAAATTCTGAATTAACATTTTTGCTTCTCCATCGACACTTTCATTTCAATATTCAGGTTTGCACATGAACTTATCACATGCAAGATGTATCCATGAATGAATTAGAGTCGTGATAGGCTTGAAAAAATTGGAATGGTCATAACAAAAATAAAAATATTATAAATAAAATGAGTGAATTAATTTGTGTTTTGTCTTTTTTTTTTTTTAAATTAAAGAAACAAATAGTGAATTCTATCACATTTTTATCGTAAAAACCTGAGCCCTAACATAGATATTATGTCTAGTTAGTGATGACAACGGTACCCTACCCGTCGGGTAGTGAAGTACACATCCTCGTACCCGATTTATATTTCACTATCCGACCTCGAACCCGATGGGTATCTCTACTTCTATCCCTATTCACAATTCGGGTACTTGATGCCCGACGAGAATTCATTACCCGATTAAAAATTTAATTATAAGACTATAAATATTGAAGAAAAAAGAAACATAATTATAATAAATAATTTTAAAATTAGTAATATGAAATGTTTAAAATACAAATAAAAATATTACTTACCTACTTACTTATTTGATAAATTTTAAAGAATATAAATTAAAGTGAAAAAAAAATAGAATGAAAATTGATTAAAAAAAATAAAAATATTAAAGGATTGAATAAGAAAAATGATGAGAAACAATAATATTTTGTTATTAAAGTAAAGTTGAAGATCAAGATTTATGTTAAGAAAATATTTTACCAAATACCAAACTATTGTTTAAATATCTGACCTAAAACACGATTGACAATAAAATATCCGATCAAGTATTCAAACGATCATTTCCATCTTTTATTATCCAGTATCTGATAAACGAGTTAGATATCTGATAAACGAGTTAGATATCCGATAAGTGCCTCAATACCAATTATTTTATTTTTAAAGTGTAAGCAATTATATAATTTTTTAAATATAAGGAAAAAATAACTAAAATATATTTTATATTGTATAAAACAATCCAAATAATAATATTAGTTAAAATAAATATCCTAAAAAGTTAAAATTACACCTTACCTTACCTAATCTTTTAAATTATGTTCAATACAAATTTAAATGATTGTCAATTTGTCATGTTCATTCATATTTTGATTCTTTAAGATTTTAAAATTTGTTCACATTGTTTATATAAAAGTTAGTAGTCATCCTCCTCTATCTATAGTGTTTTTTATCCATCTAAGATTTTAGTTATGACTTTTCAATAAAATTTATAAAAATAAAAAATTAGGTGACACCGATTTATAAATATTACTCATGTTATATCTGTAAGATATATATTATTCTTATATTTTTAAATATATTATTAATTTTAGACCTCCCATCTCTTTTACAACCATCAAAAGAAAATTGAATAAGCTTTTGATGACACAATAGAAAGGTTAAATGCTTCATCCTCTGCTGTTCCTCCACTGGAAATTGAACCTGCTGCAGGTGAGCCTATTTCAAAACACTTATTTTGTGATTTTTGTTGCCCAATGGTGAGGACTGAGAATCTCTTTACTGCAATTTTCTTTATTTGAAAAATAATAAAATAAGAATGTATAAAAGTATATTACAAATAAACAAAATTAAGTTAACAAATATGGAGAATTAAAATATGAATGAACATGACAAATTGACAATCATTTATATTTGTATTAAACATAATTCAAAAGATTATGTATGGTGTAATTTTAACTTTTCATGGTATTTATTTTAACTAATATTATTATTATTTGGATTGCTTTATACAATCTAAAATATTTTTTTAGTTATTTTATCTTTATATTAGAAAAATATATATAATTGCTTACACTTTAAAATAAAATAATTGGGTATCGAGGCGGTTAACGGGATATTCAACTCGTTTATCAGATATCTGGATAATAAAAGACGGAAATAACCATTTGAATACTCGATCGGGTATATTATTGTCAATTGTGTTTTAGGTCGGACATTTAAATAATAGTTTGGTATTTAGTAAGATATTTATTGCTATTTTTATTTTCAGACGAGATTATTACTAAAACGCGAACAAATTACATTAGTATTTTGGAGAAATTATATGTATGACATTGTAAAATTGTATAAAGTATGATATTTTTCGATTGTATGTTGTTTCAATCATTTATATTAGGGAAGCATCGATCAGAATGGTGCAGGGTAGAGCCGCAAGCAACTTTGGTGATAATTATAATACATATATATTCATATGTTATAAGGACATTTGTTTTGGTCCATACATAAATTATTCTAGAGAAAAATAATTGAGAATGATGTCTATAAATTAAATTTGTAACTGTATATAATGTTATTTTTTTAAAGCTCCAACCTAGTAACATTTCTTTGAAAATGATGATTGATTTTATACGAATTATTTATAAGTAATTCTAAACCGGGAAGGAAATGGATCGGTGCAATAAATGCGTTTATTGTCCGATTCTATTTTATTTTACTATCCGTTCTGAAACTTCTTTGGCCACTGTTATATTATATTCAATAAAAAAGCAATTTGATAAAATTATATTAAATATTTTTTTAATATTTTAATATTGTAATATATTAAAATTTATATTATTATAAAAAGATAAATTTAAAACTTTTTAAAATATGAAAATTATATTATTAATATTAAATATTTAACTGGATGATTTCGGAGTACACAAATATCATCACAATCTACGTAACCAAATAATTTCAGACCCTCTAAATATAAAATAAAAAAAAAAAACAAAAACAAAAAACAAACAAACTTCTAAGTTTTTTCTAAAGTAAAATAAAAATTATTCCATTTACCTTTTTTAATTTAAAATTTCTTATATTTATTTATTAAACTAAAGAAATATCTAAAAAAGCCTTCTTTAAATATGATTAAGGTGATTTAGACTCTTAGAGTATATATATAGCATGATAAATTCCTCACATAAATTCAAAGCGCTTCAGATATAATTGAACCCGTAAAGGTCGTGATCTATTGAACTTTTAAACTGACTTTTATCACTATTTTACTTTGATGGAGTTAGACTTTTAGAGTATATTATTCATAAAAAAATATATTTATTTTATTTAGACATTTATAAGTGTTTTTTAAATGGGAAAGAGAATAAATTAAGTAGTACATAGTTTTTGCTCAATATAAATGTGATTTCAATTAAATGTTAATCTAAAATCTTAAGATGTCTTTAATTTTTTATATATTTGTAACATTAAAAAGGATGAACCTATGAGTAGTTAGGTGTTAGGGTAGGAAAAGCTCAAGTCTACCACATTATCATAAAAAAAAACATGGCTTCTTCATTTCACAATTTAAAAAAGCAAGTTTCTCTCAAGTTTCTAGACAAGATCAACAAGGCAAGAAGGGCTAGCTATCACTCAGTTCTACTCCAGCTCAAATGTATGTATAACCTCATATTCTTTTCCATCCAATTTTATCATCTTCTTCTTGATTTTGATTTTTTAATTTGTCTACTTTCTTCTGCTTAGAATCTATAGATGTGTGTATATATGCAAACATAACCGATGAAACCAAAATGACACAGTTGAAAAATAATAGAGAAGAAACAAGCAACGCTTAATAACGAAATAAAATGAAACTATTAAAGCATTGCTCTTTCAAGGGTGTTCAAATTCAACTCCAGAAACAACAAATAAAGAAAACATTTTTTAACAAATAATACTCAGTTGTTTTATAACGGAGACACTACCCTGTGAACAATGGAAGGTCCAAATTCATCATACTCTGCCTTTGTAATCAACATCTGTAAAAAAAAAAAATAGAAAACAATGAGTGACCTAGCCATATAGTATATAACCTGTCAACATAAATTATGTATCATGAGAATGCCTTCATCTATTAATAATTATGTGAATCCTTTGCTTTCTTGAAAAACAAAAAGTTAAGATTTACCTTCTTGAAAGGGCTTAGAGATGCAAAGATAGATCCACCAATCCAGACAAGGTACTTCCTCTCGCGAGGTGCAAACACATTTATCTTCATAGGTGCAAGGGAAATTATCTCTTTTCTCATTTTGTCAGCAATACCATGCAACATAGTTGAACCTCCACTAAGCACAATGTGTTCAAACAGCTCCCTCCTGATATCCACATCACACTTCATGATGGAGTTGTAAGTCATCTGGTGGATTCCAGAAGCAGCTTCCATTCCGATGATCATCGATGGCTGGAAAAGTATCTCAGGGCATCGAAACCTCTCAGCACCAATGGTGATCACTTGACCGTCAGGAAGCTTGTAGGTTTTCTCAATTGATGAAGAATTGGTTCTTCAAGTCTCAATCTCCTGTTCGTAGTCAAGAGCTATGTAAGTCAGCTTTTCCTTCATATCCCTAACAATTTTCCTGGTAAATAAATAACCACCTTCTGTCAGGATCTTTATCAAATGATCTGTCAGGTCTCGACCAGCCAAATCAAGACGAAGGGTTACGTGTGGACTGTGGAATGGCTTGTCCATTATATATGGGTACTGTGTGACTCACACCTTCACCCGATTCCAGCACAATACCTACCCAGATGAAAAGTACAAGTATTGAAAGAGGTTCACTATTCTTCTTTTCTTTTCAAATTCACATAAAGTGTTTGCTTTAATTACTTTAAATGGCTTACCGTTGTAACCACCATGTTCATATAGAGAAAGTACTGCCTGATTGACAACATACATGGAAGGAAGGGGTGTGAAATGTCTCAAACATAATTTGGGTCATTTTTTCACGATTAGCCTTAGAGTTAAGAGGTGCTTCAGTAAGAAGAACGAGATGATCTTGTGGGGAAACACTAAGATCATTGAATGTTTGATGCCATACTTTCTCCATATCGTCCCAATTGCTCACAATACCATCCTCAATTGGGTATTTTAAATTTAAAACGTTTCTCATTATCTCAGCTTTATCACCAACGTAGACGTCTTTCAGCATTCCATCCATCACACGCATGTGACGAGGACAACCCACAATGCTAGGAAAGATAGTCCGTGGAGCATTATCACCGGCAAATCCAGCCTACCAATTGAAATCTTTCGATTACAATTTAGTCATATATCTTAAATACGTATGAAAACTCACTCCATTTGAAATACCATAATTTTTTCAGTCCCATTGTGCACACAATTGGCTGAATGTCCCCCCACCTTCTAACATCTTACTTACTGTCCACATATTCAAATAAGAAGCGATAAGATCATGCATCATCATTTCTGATCTTAAAAATTACATTTAACTAGTAAATCATTAATAACTTTAGTGGCAAAAGGTTAAAACTAGCATCACATCATATAATTATAGTCAAAAGAGATAATCATCCAATCCACTTATTTTGGAAAACAAAGATGATTAGCTTGAAATGTTAAAAGATCATATTGCATCAAGTTCAATGGACAAATTATAGGCATATTGAATCAAGTTCAATGGACAAATTATAGACATATTGAATCAAGTTCAATGGACAAATTCTAGATCTGACTCTACATGTGTGAATCTTAACAATTAATTGATACGGGAAAATGAACGACACACAATACACAATGAACACGAAAACATAAGATATATTTATTGCACCGATCAGATAATTAGCGAAGATCGACGATTAAACTCGTATTGCAACATAAAAATGGATAAATATGACAATGCAGCTGCTACTACTACTACTTAAAAGCTGTTGGAATCCAAATTGAGGTGAACAGATCGAGGTATCGGAAGCAAGAATGAAGGGATCGAAAATTATAGAGGAAGGGGTTAAGAAATCTTACAGTGGAAAAATAAACTAATCTGCTACATAGTGCAGCTCTGTATGGTTAAGGTATTTGCATTTGTAAACTAATTAATTTTTCCATTGATATGATATTATAACATTCAAGATAAATAATTGATCCGATGAATTTCTAAGACCAACATTGATTTGAAATAGCTAAACCTGATCTAAAATGCACGGTCATGTGATAACCGATTATCTTCCATTTTCGAGCATATATGAAAGATGAACACAATGATAAATGAAGCTATCAATTTTAGGCCGACCAGAGAGATGGTGATATTATATAAGAACGATCTATAATCTGCATACATGAATACGTACATCAACTATGCCTAATTGAAGAAGAAGAAGAGTTACAGAAGAGAATACCAGTTCTTCGTTTGTTCTACGAGCACTGTCTTCTTCCCCCTCCCTATAGTGAGAATTAGCTATAACTAGCCTATACCCTAACAAAGATTAATTTATTTTATAATTTGAAAAGATATATTTTTGATTTAAAATTAATAATTAATAAAAAACATATATTTAATAAATATTAGAGAAATTATTAAAGAAGGAAATTTAGAAAAAAATAACAATTTATTCACTGTCTCTCCCTCTCAGGAATTCAAAATCTGATGCCCTGTCCCTTTTTCTATGAAAATTTGACTAAATAACCTCAAAATAGGTTATTTGAGCCGGTGGTAAGTTATTAATTAAATTGCGTTCGTGATCTTTTTATTTTTTTTGACGAAATTGCCCTTGTAGCGAAACGCTAAGAGACTTAGCGTTTCGCTATGTGGATTAGGTTTAGTATAAATACTTAAATTTTTCCATTTCCTTCATTTTCTTTCTCTCTCTTCGCTCTCTTCTCTTGTTCTTTCTTTGACGGCGGCGATGGAGGCGGCGGCTACGGCGACGGAGGCGACATAGCTTACATGATCTTGATTTCAAACCCTAACCTAAATCGATTTATGTTTTTATTTACACGATCTTCATTTCAAACCCTAACCCTAAACTTATTTTGCACGCAGGTGAAGGATTCTAAGGATTTGAAGGTCGAAGAAAAAAGGAGAAGAAGATCTTCATTTCAAACCTTAACCTAATTCGATTTATGTTCATGTTTCCATTATCTTATATTCATTTCAAACTCTTCGATTTAATCTGTTCTTATTTGGTTCATATTGATTCCGTTTCAGGGAAGATTCGCTAAGTGTTTACCGTTTCGCTAAGTGCTTATCGTTTCGCTAAGTGCTTACCGTTTCGTTAAGTGCTTATCGTTTCGCTAAGTGCTTACCGTTTCGCTAAGTGCTTACCTTTTTGTTTCTTTTTTAGACCTTGTTCGTATAAGGGTATGAAAAAAATGTTTTATGCAACTAATTGAAAATTTCACTGAAATCTCTTACATATGGTGCAGACTGATAAGGAGTCAAAGATGAGGAGCGATAGTTATAATCCATTTTTTGAAGATCATCACTCCCATAAGTACATATACTGAGCTTTGCGACTTATTGTTGCCTTTATGATGAAGACTCTTTGTTTAGATCGGGATGGATGGAATGATGTATTATTATTAGTTATGTGTGTGTGAATGCTACTTAAGATTAAGATGATGACGATGTTTTGTTGTTTGTTGCAGCTAATACAGTAATGTTCTTTCTTTTTATAAGGTTGCTAAAAAGAACTAAACTAAACTTGGCTATGTAGATATAATTGTTTTAACTTGTGTGCTTTTTGTGGCATTAATATATAATGTTCATTTTTTCAGTACTTTTGACATTCATCATCTTTTTATTTTGATTGTTTTTAAATATGATTAAAAACAAATTCTAGAGTTTACTCTTAAAAATTATATTAGTTATTGTAAGACGTGAGAAAATAGACTATAAATATCCAAAACAAACCACAAATATATCACTATATTAACTGTGATTTTATGATGGGAATTTAGTCGTTGCGATCTCTTTAAGATTCAAAAGATACTCTTCGTGACACCTTATTCCTACTATCGGGTCGGTTTTGATACGAGTATCGTTACCCGTGAAGAAATATACTAAAAGTACCTCGAGACCAATATAATCAAGCTCAAGAGGTACCCTAATAAAGGTATTTATAGTTTATTAGTGAAGTACATATTTACAGTAATTGATACAAATAAACAAATAATCTTTGCTCTTGCTAACACTACAAAAAGCTTCGGGGCTCCTACTAGCACTACAAAAAGCTCCGGTCCTTTCCTCGGGTTCATAGAGTCGTGTTTCGTTTACCAACAACGGAGGACCCCACAATGCAGGTAGCAACAACAGTTAGGAATAAGATGTCGTCAGCCTTAGGGGTGAGCATAATATGGGTTTACTCAAACCCAACCCTAACCCAAACCCAAAATATTAATTTGGGTTGGTTAATATGAGTTGGGTTGAGTATGGGTTGGGTTGAGTATGGGTTGAGTTTAATTTGGGTTGGGTTAGGGTTACCCAAATTACCCAAATTATATAAATTTAGTTTAATTCTCTATTATTAATCTAATATAAACTAATCATCTTCCAACTTTAAGTCGAACACGTTTAACATATTTTTCACACGTTTAACACGTTTTCCACACATCTAACACGTTTTTAATATTTTTAACACGTTTTTAATATTTTTAACACGTTTCACTTATAACATGTTTTCACACGTTTTCACATTTTTGACACGTTTTCACGTTTTATACACGTTTAACACGTTTTTGACATGTTTAACACATTTTCACACTAATAACACGTTTTTCACGCTTTTGTCAGGTTGAACACGTTTTTGACATATTTAATACGTTTAACGCATTTTTAACAAGTTTAACACGTTTTTTTACGTTTTTGGCACGTTTAATACGTTTTAAACATATTTAACACTTTTTTAACGTTTTTGGCACGTTTAACACGTTTTAAACATATTTAACACGTTTTTCACACGTTTACCACGTTTTTACCTTTTTGGCACGTTTAACAAAATTTTGACATGTTTAACACATTTTCATACTAATAACACGTTTTTGTCACGTTTAACACGTTTTTGACATGTTTAATATGTTTAACATGTTTTTGACAAATATAACACGTTTTTTTTACGTTTTTGGCACGTTTAACACGTTTTAAACATAACTAACACGTTAACACGTTTTTGATAAGTCTAACACAGTTTTCACGTTTTTGGCACGTTTAACACGTTTTTAACATTCTAACATGTTTTTGATATGTTTAACACGTTTTTCACACGTTTAACACGTATTTCACACGTTTAATATGTTTTTCATGTTTTTGGCATGTTTAACACGTTTTTGACATATTTGACACGTTTTTCACACATTAACACATTTTTCACATTTTGATACGTTTAATACGTTTTTGACATGTTTAACATGTTTTTCACGTTTTCACATTCTTAACACGTTTAACATGTTTGTAACATGTTCAATACGTTTGTAACATGTTTAACACTTTTTTTACGTTTTTGGCACGTTTAACACGTTTTGGCACGTTTAACACGTTTTTGACATTTTAACATGTTTTACACATTTAACATATTTTTGACATGTTTAACATATTTTTTTGCACATTAACACGTTTTGATAAGTTTTAACACGTTTTTGTCACGTTTAACACATTTTTGGTATTTTGACACGTTTAATATGTTTTTCACACGTTTGACATCAAACGTGTGAAAACGTATTAAACGTGTCAAAAATGTGAAAAAACATGTTAAACGTGTCAAAAAGTGTTAAACGTATCAAAATATGCCAAAAATGTGGAAAACGTGTTACACGTGCCAAAAACGTGGAAAACATGTTAAACGTGCCAAAAACGTGAAATATGTGTTAAAACGTGTTAAACGGCCAAAAACGTGAAAAACTAGTGAAAAACATGTTACAAACGTGTTAAACGTGTTAATAATGTGAAAAACGTGAAAAACATGTTAAACATGTCAAAACGTGTTAAACGTGCCAAAAACGTGAAAAATGTGTCAAAATGTGTTAAATATGTCGTAATCGTGAAAAATGTGTCAAACGTGTTAAAAACATGTGAAACATGTCAAAACATGAAAATAGTGTCCAACGTGTCAAATGTGTTAAACATGTTGAATGTGTGAAAAACGTATTAAACGTGTCGAAAACGTATTAAACGTGTTAAACGTCTCAAAACGTGGAAAACGTGTTAAACGTGTCAAAACGTGTTAAACGTGTCAAAACGTGTTAAACGTGTCAAAACGTGTTAAACGTGCCAAAAATATGAAAAACGTGTAAAACGTGTCAATAATATGAAAAACGTATTAAACGTGTCAAAAACGTGAAAACGTGTTAAACGTGTCAAAACGTGTCAAAAACGTGGAAAACGTGTTAAACGTGTTAAAACGTGTCAAAAACGTGAAAAACGTGTGAAATGTGTCAAAAATGTGAAAAACATGTTAAACGTGTCAAAACGTATTAAACGTGTTAAAACGTGTTAAACGTGCCAAAAATGTGTCAAAATGTGTTAAACGTGTCGAAAACGTGAAAAAACGTGTCAAACGTGTCAAAAACGTGTCAAGCGTGTCAAAAACGTGTTAAAAACGTGTTAAACATGCCAAAAACATATAAAACGTGTTCAATGTATCAAAATGTGTTAAATGTGTTAAAAGTGTCAAAAACGTGTTAAACGTGTGAAAACGTATTAAAAATGTCAAAAACGTGAAAAACGTGTTAAACGAATAAAAATATGTTAAATGAGTCAAATAAATGTTAAATAAAAAAATTAAAAAAAAATAATTTGGGTTACCCAACCCATACTCAACCCAACTCATACCCAACCCATATTAGTAAATAATATGGGTTGAATTATGGGTTGGGTAAATTTAATTTGGGTTGAATATGGGTTGGGTAATACGGGTTGGGTTTACCCGTTTGCTCACCCCTAGTCAGCCTCAATGAAACTCCAAAAGAACATTTATTGGAAAGTCTATTGTGTTTTTTTCGCTTCTATTTTTGTTTCTCTTAGAGGAGATCAACATTTTTTAATTCCATCATATTCTTTCAAAGCATTTATGCTTTGTTCTAATTTAATAACATCATATTCAAAAAAATGTTATCTAATAAGTGTAAGATAATGATAGCCTGAAAAAAATTGATCAATAATATAAAATTTGGTGGCAAAAACATATACAAATGCTAGACAAACCAAATATAGCGAATGATGAGACTGCTGGTTGATGAAATAGCTAGACAACTCGATATAGCAAACATATTAGGAAATGTGTTTTACAATCAATGTTTCATCAAAATGGATGTAAAGAAGAAACTCGTCATTATCTGTAATGACAATATTATTTGATTTATTTGCAGAGAACATCATCTATTATTGCAGCCAAACTTGAACATATACAAACAAACAAAAGAAGTAAGAAAAGAGAATTGTGATCAAATTCATTAGTAACCAATGGCAATTATAACAATGACAGAATTACAACAACAATAACCAAAATTACAAAGTCAAAAAACACCAACTTCATCAACATCCCACCTCTCTTTCTTTCTTTCTCTCTAGCTATATTCAAAAATTACAACAGATTATCTTTCTTCAATCTCCCCTGTCTGGATGATGTATATGTTTCTTCTCCATGTCTTGACGGGGATTGGGGAAGAAGTAGAAGAAGATTACCTCAAATCCAGCGCTTGCGTCCTCCTCGTGAGTTATGAGCTCCTTGAAACCACTTATCCCATCCTACCACTGCTGGACCTTTAGTGCTGCATGCAGTTCAGTTCAGTTCATTCTCAACAATGTTAATCATCTATCATCTATCTATCTACTACTGCTCTTAACTCTTTCTATAAATCAAACAGTTAACAACAAATAAAATGTAAAGGGATTGATGAAATTGTACATACATAGGGAGCAAAAGATCAAACAGACTTTGTCCAAGATTATCTATCATCTATCTATCTACTACTGCTATTATTTCGTTTATTGATTATCTAAATACATAATGATCTCCAATATACACCATAAGAAAATATATCTATGTACTTTAAACAGGCAGACTTTGTCCAAAATTATCTAAATGGTTGAAAATGCTTAACATATCCTTTGTATTATGTATAATCTTCAAAAGAGATGGGAAAATCTCTAGATAGCTTAACAATGCATAATAATAATAATAATAATAATAATAATAATAATAATAATAATAAATAGGGTTCAATATATCCATTTCGAAATGTTAAGCACTTAGCGAAACGCTAAGCACTTAGCGAAACGCTAAGCACTTAGCGAAACGCTAAGCACTTAGCGAAACGCAAAGCACTTAGCAAAACGCTAAGCACTTAGCGAAACGCTAAGCACTTAGCGAAACAGAAAATAAACCCTAAATAACAGATTCAAAGATGCATAAACCAAACATCAATAATAAACTTGAAGTATCATAGGATAAACGTACCAAGTGTAACCGTGCTTGTGCTCGTCGTGGAGCTCATCGTCGTGGATTTCGCCGTCGCCGCCGATCGCCGTCGCCCAGCTTAGAGAGAAGGAGGAGAAGAGCGGGAAGAGAGAGAAGGAGAAAAAAAGAAATGAAAAAAATAGGCTGGGATATATTAAATAGTAAGGGTAATCTGGACATTTCACACCTTACCACTTAGCGTTTCGCTACAAGGGCAATTTCGTCAAAAAAATAAATAAAAAGACCACGAGCGCAATTTAATTAGTAACTTACCACCTGCTCAAATAACCTCATCTTTGAGGTTATTTAGTCAAATTTCCCTTTCTCTATTATGCACTTAATTCTTGTCAATCCAATCCATAATGTTCAGCTTAAATGTCTATTTTTCTGGTGTAGGTTAATATTCAGAGAGTGTTGGAAAACGATTTAACAAGGTAAAATAGATGAACTATAAGCTTTTTTTCTCTGTTTATGTAAAATAGATTGGTTTGGTTTTGGCAGAAATGTAGAAAACGACAGTGATGCTTCTAATGTTGCCTCTGATAATAAAATCTTGAAGGAAGAAATATTAGAAGACATTGAAGAAGAAGTAGACAGTGACATCAAGAACAACGAGTTATAGACTCTAATACTTCAATGTCACGAGTTTAAACAAGTAAATTCATCCTCGTACGACGACAACACACGTCTACGGAACATAATCGAAGAGCTGGAAGAACGGCCACTAATAATTGCTCCCATGAATCCCTAAAGGTTAGTTCTTGACCAATGCCATGTGATATTAACACCGTTTGAATATAGAAGTATTTTCAAATGGACATGATTTATAGTTAATATAGTTTGGTGAAAATGTCAAATAAGTCCTCAAGCTTTATTCACTAGATCGAATAGGATCATGAGAACTTATCATATTAACTTTTAAACTAAGTGATTGCTCCCATTTATGCAAGGGCAAGACGAAGCTGAAGAAAAAAAAAATACAACAATCATAAGGTACAATAATACTAATACACTAACTTGATAATGCACAGATTCGGAGCTAGACTTGGTTTGGGTAAGAAAAATCAATTTATTTAAAAACATTTTCTTTTAAAATATCTGTAATATTGATTTAAATAAAATAATATTATAGAGTATATTTTAATTATTTATATATTAATAAATTTAATAATATGTGCTCGTTAAGTTACTCGGTCGGGTGTGCAAAACTCAAAACCCGACACCGAACTATATTAATTATAAAAGTATTTATTTCATTAAAACTTAACGTGACTTTTCAAATGTTTATTATTACAAATATATCATAAATACAGTCTTATCCAACCTCAACTCCAAATATCATCATAAATATATTACACCACTCCATATTTAAATTTTTTATATTTCCAAAAAAATAGTTCTTAATATAAATCTTGATCTTCAAGTTTACTTTAATAATAAAATATTATTGTTCCTCATCATTCTTCATATTCAATCTTTTAACTTTTTTTTTCAATTTTCATTCTATTTTTTTTTTTTCACTCTAATTTGAATTCTTCAAAATTTACTAAATAAGTAAGTAGGTAAGTATCAAATTTGCAGAAGTTAAAGGGGGAAGACAACAATTGATTATAACATAGCGCAAACTTAAGGATCCTAAGAAGATGTTCTTCTTCTAATGATACCTCAAAATGCTATCAATCTATCTTTGTTGTTCGTATGTAACTAATTTATTTTTTTTATCTCATTTGTGATGTACAAAATATATAGTCTCCATTTAAAGAAATTACCCTGAGCTTGAAAAAATAACCGATCATCATGGATAAAATTTTATTTTAATAGTTTAAGCATTTGTTGAGATATCGTAAGATTGTTTCTATCATGTTGAATATATATGGAATATTGTGGGTTCTTTTTCAATTGATTTTGGCTTTAAATGGGAAAAGTGACCAAATTTTAACTCTTTACACTATTTTTAGTAAATCTTTTATATTGATAACTTTATTATTTTTACTTTTGTATAATTAAATGTGGGTATATATTTTGAACTGTCCATATCATATTCAAACATGTCAAGGCAATAGAATGAGACCAAGACCAATGTGATAATGTTACCAAACCAAATGTTTTTTTTTATTGAGAATGAATGTTTCGGGAATATATGAGCCTATGATTGACAATGGCGGCTAAGTGAAATTCATCAATGAATAATTTTGTCAAAAACACGTTTAAGTCCAAAAACTCTAGCTAGCTTGTCACCAAAATGGAAAACAAAGAATTGAGCAATGGTGGTTTTATAAAGGTTGTTAAGAAAAATGACATCAAGAAAATATCATATATCACAAGAGATAAATCAAAAATCGAAAAAAGATATAAAATTTCGATGACATATTATTTTGTACATAACAAACTTAGAATGTTAATGTGAATTGATATCCTTAAGAAAATTGAGAAATTTGATGCACCTAATTGAAATCACTATTAAGGAGAAATTTCTTATAAATTATTATCAACTTGTAATAGTCAACAAAAATCCATTATCTAACAAAGGTATAACTTAATTAAAATATTCACTCAACTTCACAAAATCGAGAAACTAAATATTCGACAAAGAACGAAGAAGTAAGTGTGATCAACTCCTTAGCCACATGACCCAAATGACATTTAATAACAAAGATGATTCATTTCTTCTAAATATGACGAATTAATTAATATTTCACCATACACTAATCTCATTACATTCAAAAGAAAACTTTTTCTTTTTGATAGAGTTTAATAATTTCACAAAAAGTCCAAAGAAAGTAGTAGATGTTTTCCACCTACTTGTATAGGATCACATAGGAGTATCTTGTGCGAAAAAATATATTTTTATCAATCTAATCTAAGTGAGTCCAATATTTGGATGAGATTAATTAAATATTTATAATTAGTATATGATTATTAAATCTATTCAATACTGTTTTTTTTTTAAGTTTCAACCTAATAACCTCTCTTCTAAAGTGATGATTGATTTTATATGAATTATTTATAAGTAATTCCAAACATGGGGAATGGATCGGTGCGATAAATACTGTTATAATATATTCTGATCTACAAAAGAAAAAAACTTTTTTGATAAAATTATATTAAATAGATTTTTTTAATATTATAATATATTAAATTTTATATTATTTAAAAAATATAAACTTAAAACTTTTTAAAATATGAAAAATAAATAAATATATTGTTGATATTAAATATTTAATTGGGTGAGATCGGAGAACACAAATATCATCACCGTCCCATTCCGGTCAACTACCGATCAAACCGAAGAAAATCCGCAATAACGAGACAATTTAAATTGAAATTAACGAGACGAATTATAAATGTCATTGTCCCCGTAAATAACATAAGCTTATAATTTTTTATTATAACTAAAAGAATATTGATGGTCACAAACAATAATATTATTGAAAAAATAATTATAGTGAAAAAGTGTTGGGAGTTACTTTTTAATGTATTTGTGATTAACCCAGCTGAAACATGAAATTCAGCCCACCACCATGAAATCACCATTTTATTTCATTTAAGTTTGTATGGTTATGATTTACCAAATTACTCATTAATCATTCTAAAAATTGTATTATGATCCCTACTTTAATTGGTAATAAGTCACACTTTCAATCTAATCCAATATATTTAAAATATTAAATTAAAATAAACAAATATAAGTTGGTTTAATGATTGAATATATATAAATGATTAATAATTAGTGAGAGTTAGTTTATTTGAATTTAATAAAATTAAAACTTACTATTTAACCGATTGAGAGTACGTAAGCATACTAAAATAAAATATATTATATTATATAATTATTAAAATAAAATATATTACATAAATATTAAAATAATAAATATATTTTAATTTTACTTAATTTTATAAATATAATATATATAATTAAAATTAAATATATTAAATTAAATAATTCAAATAAATATTATAAACTAAAATACATAACATAAATTTTAAATAAAATAAATCTTTAAATAAATTACACAAATCTTAAAATATTTATAAAAATATCAATTAAAAATCCTTAAAATAAAATAAATTATTAAAATTTTATTTATATATTTTCTTTTTAGTTTATAATATTTAATTGAATTATTGAATTTAAAATGTTTAATTTTAATTATATATATTATATATATTAAATTAAAATAAACAAATGAAAGTTGGTTTATTGATTGAATATGTAAATGATTAATAATTAATGATTTATTTGAATTTAATCAAATTAAAACCTACCTACATACTATCTTCTTCCTTAATTTATTTAATTGTATATGGATGGTAGAGAATTCAGCATACCCTTTTGATGCGATGGCACTCTATTAATCATAGCTATAGTTAGCTAATGTACATGTTGCCACTCTATTAATCATCTAACCCGATAGAGAGTACGTACTATCTTTTCTTACGTTTACTAAAATAAAATATATTATATTATATAATTATTAAAATAAAATATATTACATAAATATTAAAATAACAAATATATTTTAATTTTATTTAATTTTATAAATATAATATATATAATTAAAATTAAATAATTCAAATAAATATTATAAACTAAAATAAATAACCTAAACCTTTAATTAAATTTCATGAATCTTAAAATATTTATAAAAATATCAATTAAAAAACCTTAAATTAAATTAAATTTACCATATTTATATTTATATTAAGTAAATTTTTTAATATTTATATAATATAATATATTTTATTTTAGTTTATAATAATTATTTGAATTATTTAATTTAGAATTTATTAATTATATATTATATTATTAAAATTTAGTAAAAATAAAATATATTTGTTATTTTAATATTTAAGTAATACATTTTATTTTAATATTTATATAATATATTATATTTTAATATATAATATTAAAAGTTTATTTAATGTATTTTATTTGAATTAATAATATTTATTTGAATTATTTAATTTAGAATGTTTAATTTTAATTATATATTATATTTATAAAATTAAGTAAAAAAATTATATTTGTTATTTTAATATTTATGTAATATAATTTATTTTAATGAATATATAATATAATATATTTTAATGTAGAATATTTTATTTTAGTTTATAATATTTATTTGAATTATTTAATTTAAAATATTTAATTTTAATTATATATATTATATTTATAAAATTGAGTAAAAACAAAATATATCTTGTTATTTTAATATTTATGTAATATATTTTATTTAATATATGTATTATTTATTTTAATTATATTATTTCAAATATTGAATAAATTTTTTATTTTATCTTTTGGAAAATAATATGGTACAATATATTAAAAAGAATTTAAAAAAAATAAAAACAAATATACATATTACAAATATATTTAAACATAATATACATAATTAAACATTATAAATTAAATAATTCATATAAATATTATAGGTATTTTTAATATTATAGGATAAAATACATTACATCAACTTTTAATATTATAGGTATTTTTAATATTATAAGTAAAAATAAAATATATTACTTTATATAAATATTAAAATAAAATATATTACTTAAATATTAAAATAACACATATATTTTATTTTTACTTCATTTTTCAAATACAATATATATAATTCAAATTAAACATTATAAATTAATAAAAATTCAAATAAATATTATACACTAAAATAAAACACATTAAATAAATTTTTAATTTTATATATAAAAATAAAATATATTATATTATATAATTATTAAAATAAAATGTATTACATAAATATTAAAATAACAAATATATTTTATTTTTAATTAATTTTATAAATATAATATATATAATTAAAACTAAATATACTAAATTAAATAATTTAAATAAATATTATAAACTAAAATACAAATCTTAAAATATTTATAAAAACATCAATAAAAAACCCTTAAAATAAAATAATTATTTACTGTATTTATAATATTTTACAATTACCAAAAGATTCTAATCTTATTTTAATATATAATATTATATTTTATGTAATGTATTTTATTTTAGTCTGTAATATTTTATTTATCATTTAATTTTAATTATATATATTATATTTATTAATTGAAGTAAAAATAAAATATATATCTGTTATTTTATTTTAATATTTATATAATATAATATATTTTATTTTAATATATAATATTAAAATTTTATTGATATATTTTCTTTTTAGTTTATAAAAAAAATTATATTTATTATTTTAATATTTATGTAATATAATTTCTTTTATAATTAATAATACATATATTAAATAAAATATATTTCATCAATATTAAAATAACAAGATATATTTTATTTTGCTTAATTTTATAAATATAATACGAGAAATGTAAAAGTGGGAGGAAAGAAAAAAAAGAAAGAAATTATTTAATTTTTTCAGCTCACCAAATTCCCTCACCTAATTATTTCTAAAATATATTTGTTATTTTAATATTTTTGTAATATATTTTATTTTAATATTTATATAATATATTTTATTTTTATATATAATATTAAAAGTTTAGGTAAGGTATTTTATTTTATATTATAATATTTATTTAAATTATTTAAATTATTTAATTTTTAATTTTAATTATATATATTATATTTATAAAATTAAGTAAACTAAAATATATGTGTTATTGTAATATTTATTTAGTGTAAAATAATATTATATAATTTTTTTTATATAATATTATTATTTTTAACATCATTATATTTTGTAAACATATGCAAATATTTTTTTTCTAAAATATGATGTAAATTATAATAAACCAAATTTGAGATTTTAAAATCTATTTAAAAAATATTTTTTACAAATTTGAAATTTTAATAATTTTTTGTTAATTCAAATTTATATCTGTATACAATTTATATTTATGACGTTAAAATATTTGTAAATTTGTTTTTTATTATTAAAAATTTATATATAAAAATGATTTTATTTTTTATAAATTATTATATATTTTCTAATCATTTAATTACATAATAAATAATAGCCATTAACTTAACTCTGGAAAACTAAATATTAGACAAAGAGCGACATGAAAATGAGTTTAATATTTGACAATGCATTAATCCTGATACATCCAAAAGAAAAGATTTTTTTTGATATTTTAATAATTTCAAATAAGTCCAAACAAAATAGTTGCTTTCCACCTACTTTGGATATGATCACATAAGAGTATTTTGTGTCCAAATATATGATATATTTATACATGCACATAAGGGCTGCCATTAAATGGTTTGAATACCTAATCCACATAAATCTTTGATAAAAATTCAAGTACACATTCACGATTTAGCATTACTTCAATTATTTGACATGATTATTAAATTCTGAGAATTTCTTACAAATTTTACAAAATCTAACAAATCACTCAATCAAAACCATCAAATTATAAGACCAACATGCATAGCTTTGACTTATAATTCCAAGCTAATTAGAACTTCAATGGTTATCTTATAAACTATAATCATGCGGACAAACATCCAAATCATCATCATAATTTAGATCATTAAAGAATCACAAGTCATCATAATTATTGCATATTAGATATATGGAATATCTAAATTAATAAGATAGAAGACTGAATAAATTGGTCTAACATGGGTAGTCTTTTTAACATTCCTTGGCGGTTTACGCCGGGGTTTTGTTTATGAGTTGGGGGAACATATAATCTACCCAAAAGAGGATACAAAGCATGCATCCCAATCACATGAAAGGAATAGACTGACCAAGGTCAATCACAACCCATTTTTTTAACATGTTCGTTGGTTATTTGAAATAGTTTTCGACAATGATTCTTCCGCAGGTTCACATACGGAAACATTGTTACGACTTCTCCTTCCTCTAAATGATAAGGTTCAGTGGACTTCTCGCGACGTCGCGGGCGGCGAACCGTCCACGTCGCCGCGATCCGAACACTTCACCGGACCATCCAATCGGTAAGAGCGACGGGCGGTGTGTACAAAGGGCAGGGACGTAGTCAACGCGAGCTGATGACTCGCGCTTACTAGGAATTCCTCATTGAAGACCAACAATTGCAATGATCTATCCCCATCACGATGGAATTTCAAAGATTACCCGGGCCTGTCGGCCAAGGCTATAGATTCGTTGACTTCAGTGTAGCGCGCGTGCGGCCCAGAACATCTAAGGGCATCACAGACCTGTTATTGCCTCAAACTTCCGTGGCCTAAAAGGCCATAGTCCCTCTAAGAAGCTAGTTGCAGAGAGGCACCTCCGCATAGCTATTTAGCAGGCTGAGGTCTCGTTCGTTAACGGAATTAACCAGACAAATCACTCCACCAATTAAGAACGGCCATGCACCATTTATTTGGGAATTTAATAACCATTTATTTGGGAATATGTGTTGTTTGGGAATATGGCAAATAATTATTGGAGCCTTCATATCGTGCAAATCAAGTCAATATATCTATTTTTTCTATCTTTGAAATAATGTGATATTAGTTATTTGCATTTATTTTACTTTTCAATTACTAAGTACTTTTTTCTTTAAAATAAAACTCTCTTTTTTTTCATTTTATGTTATCCAGATCTAACATCACGACTATTAATCTTTAAATTAGCCATGGAAACAATTTCACTAATAATTCAATATTTAGTATGCATAAAATTATGTGAAATTGAAATTCAATTCATTATTTTATTTTTGGTATTTCAAACGTTTAAATAAAATTTTAGTTGAGTGTACATTATTGATTTTTTCGATCAAAATCAAATAAAACATGTAGTTGACGTTAAAACGTGTTTTTTTCATTTATTAATATTACGGTTCATTTTCAAATTAATCAACTTAATTGTACTAAAAGTGCGTTTAATTTGAAAATGAAATAATGATAAAAGAATTATTATTCAAATCATGTATAGTTAAAAAGTGCCATTATACTTCTTGTTTAGTTGTGTTAAACTTCTCAAAACAATAATCATTTTAAAAGTGTAATATTTTCAACTACCATTTAGTCCATATAAAATTAAATTATATTTTCCCATTTTTAATATATCATGTTAGTTTTATCAACTATATTTAAATTACAAATTTTTTTAATAAAAACTTATTAAAATATACTCGTGTATGTTTAAAAAATCTGGTCAAATTTTTTGAATAATTGAATCAAACATTAATTAATTAAAATATCAAAAAATATATATATATATAATTTTAATATAAAAAATATGAAATAATTTAATCAATTAAAAAAACCAAATAATCAAATTTATTATCAAACAAATTAGTTTATAAAAAAACAATAAAAATTTCAAATAAACCAATGCATTAGGGAAATTGGACTAAATGACCCTAAAGATAGGGGTATTTGCGTCCGTGGTCACTGATAATTAAATTTGATCCGGTGACCACTTTATTTTTTTTTGGACGAAATTACCCTTTTCGCGTAACGCGAAGTGGCTTCGCGAAACGCGAAGTGAATTAGGTTAATATAAATACTTAAAATTTTCATTTCCTTCATTTTGCTTCTCTCTCTTCTCTCTCTTCTCTCGAAGTGAATTAGGTTAAACCTGAATCGATGTTTATAATACAGATTTATGTTCTTATTTCAATACCTTCATTTCAAACTCTAACTCTAACCCAAATCGATTTATGTTCATGTTTCCAGCATCTCCATCTGAAAACCTTAAATCAATTAAATCTGTTCATATTGGTTCATACTGGTTCATATTGATTCATATTGATTCATTTTTTTATTCATCTTATTGTTCTTATGTCGATGATGATATTTGCAGATCATATGGGTTCTGTTACGCGAAGGGCTTCTCGTTATGCGAAGGGCTTCTCGTTACGCGAAGGGCTTCTCGTTTCGCGAAGTGCTTCTCGTTTCGCGAAGTGCTTCTCGTTTCGCGAAAGGCTTTATGTTTTTTATTCATCTTATTGTTCAGGTTAAGGTTTTCTTATCTTTGTAGATTCATGGGGCATAATCGTAGTCCTCGTCGCCAAAGTTTTCGCCGTCGCCGTCGCCAAAGTTTTCGCCGTCGCCGGCCGACGAACAAGAACAGAGAGAGAAGAGAGAGAAGAGAGGGAAGAGAGAGAAGCAAAATGAAGGAAATGAAAATTTTAAGTATTTATATGAACCTAATTCACTTCGCGTTTCGCGAAGCCACTTCGCGTTACGCGAAAAGGGTAATTTCGTCCAAAAAAAATAAAGTGGTCACCAGATCAAATTTAATTATCAGTGACCACGGACGCAAATACCCCTATCTTTAGGGTCATTTAGTCCAATTTCCCATGCATTATTATCACTTATGATTGCACACAGGGTCGGCCCGGCAAGCCCTCGGGCTAGGGTAGCCCACTTATTAAAATTATTAAGGTATTTAGTTAAGTTTATTGTAATTTTAAACATAAAATTGTGTAGCTTAGTGATTAAGGATAAAAACTTAAAATATTTTAATAGTTATGAGTTCAAATCTCAAGAAAAAAAAACAATTTTTTTTATCAATTTTTTAAACTAGATCTAGGAAAACAAAAATTTATAGACTTTTTTCTACCGGGACTGGGGCAACTCAAAACTCGGGACCGACTCTGATTGCACATCTACTTTCAAATATGCTAGACTTAAAATCAAATATTTATATGTTAACTTATATGACAAAAATAACAAATATAATATAATTAGGAATAAATTCATACTTTTTTTGTTTAATATAAAATTAAAAAATAATATATTGTCAATTATAACATAGTTGAAAAATTATTAAAGTTAAAATTAAGAGTGATTTTTTATTTATATAAATATTAATTTTATGGATAGTGATCATATATTTGGTGTTTAAATTATAATATGATTTTAAAATTTTATTTAGTGTAAAAATAATAATGTATATTTTTTTATATAATTTTATTATTTTCACAATCATTGTATTTTGTCAAACATTAGCAAAAAAATAATAATAATTAAATATGATATGAACTATAATAAACCAAATAAACTCATAGGGATTTTTGAGATTGTACAATTTATTTTTAAAATGTTTGTATACAATTTTTAGGATATATTTTATTTTTCTTTGTTAATTTAAATTTATATCTTTATGCAATTTATATTTATGGTATAAATTTATAACTGTCCTTTTAGGTGTAATTTTTTTTATATTATTAAAATATTATACATATAAATAATTGTTATTTATATATTATAATTATTTATTTAAGCCATTAACTTAGCTCGGGAATAAAAATTTAAGGATTCAATTTATTTAAAATATCTTAATTATTTATCTTACTATAATTGATTCATAATATTTTAACTAAATAATTCACTTTGAATGTCTTAATTAATTAATTATTTTATTATTATTGATTAATAAAATTTAAATTAAATCAATATAATTCACATAAAAATGTATGAGAATATTAATTAAACTTTTATTAAAATTAATATAAAAAAATCAATACAATATGATATAATGAAATTAGAGTAAATTAAATGAAAAAATAATACAAAATTATAGTCTCAAGCGTGAAATGTAATAATTAAAATAATAAAATATTTATTATTTTATAATAATAAATTAATTAAATATTAATAATATAAAACACAATTAATTTACATATCCACATCTTAATAACTATCTTTTATCCTTATACCATATATCATATAAATATAATTTTTACCAATTTTATACTTCAAATTAACCAATAATTTATACTATCTTATATCTCTTTAGAGTAATTGACATTAAAATGTGTTTCTTTTTTTTTTGCCTGTATTAATATTATGTACGGTTCATTTTAAAATTAATCAACATTGTTTGTACCAAAATTGCATCTATTTGGGATTAAAATGATGATAAAAGAATTATTGTTTAAATATGTATAATTTAAAAGTGCAATTAAACTTCTTATTTTCTTGTTAAACTCTTCAAAATAGTAATCATTTTAAAGTGTAATATTTTCAACTACCATTTAGTCCATATAAAATTAAGTTATATTTTTCCATTTTTAATATGTCATGTTAGTTTTATCAACTCTATTTAAAATACAAAAAAAAAAATCAATAAAAACTTATTAAATACTCATATATGTTTAAAAAATCTGGTCACAATTTTTGGTATTTTAATATATTTAGCCTAACATGGTTTTTTTAAATATCATTCTATTAAAAAATTGAATAACTGAATCACACATTAATTAATTAAAATATAAAAATATTTAATATTATAATATAAAAATATTTAAAATTTTAATCAATTAAAAAAACAAATAATCTAATTTTATTATCAAACAAATTTGTTTATAAAAAAACCAATAAAAATTTCAAATAAACCATTATCACTTATGATTGTACATTTACTTTCAAATATGCTAGACTTAAAATCAAATATTTATATATGTTAATTTGTCAGAAAAAAATAACAAATATAATATAATTAGAAATAAATTCATATTTTTTTTAATATAAAATTGAAAAATAACCTATTGTCAATTATAATCTAGTTGAAAATTCATTAAAGTTAAAATTAAGAATGATTTTTTATTTGTAAAAATTAATTTAATTTTATGGATAGTGATCATATATTTGGTATTTAAATTATAATTCTTTTAAAAGGTAATTTTTTATTAAAAATTGAAAAAATAATTGTTTAAACACAATAATAATAAAGCATTATGGGAAAATAACAAATAAAAATTAAGAAAAAATAAATACTTAAAAAATTATCAAGTTCTAAAGAACAATTAACTCCTCGACAGACTATACTAGTTTTTCTACACGAATCTCAAAAAGGATCGTAATAATAGTAATATGAATAATAGTAATATGAATGATACGCATCGGACGACTCCGGTCATTGAAAGTTCGACGATTTCTCTCCAACTAGATAGTCCACCAAAGAATAATTGGGTTCATAACCCAAATATGTAGGTTTGTCATATCACCCGCATCAATCCAACTTCTCAGCAATTACCTAAATGAATCTTAGTAATACTTAACAAAAAGGCTTCAAATACTAGTCACTCGTCGACAATGCTAAAATAAGTGAGTTACAAATTCAACCTCTTTTTGACACATACGACTAGCCATAATATAATATATTTTCATGCACATATCATCTGTTATTCCACCATGTATAACGCTCCATCCAAAAAACGGAATTTTGGATGGAATCTTTGACTCCTAAAGTTTTTTCTAATAAAAATTATATAAAATCATCTTAGTGAACAACTTGTAGTTATGCCCCACAAGAAAATTGTCCATATCTTGCTAATGTATAATGTATTGTTCAGACGATGATACTTGTTTGTGTCATATCAAAAGTAAAACTCTATTATGGGACGAAGTCTCTCTATCCTTTTATCATTTATAATTAAAATGTATAAAATAATTATTATTCAAACCATTTATAATTAAAAAGTGCAATTAGACTTCTTGTTTTCTTATTAAATTTCTCAAAATAATAATCATTTTAAAGTGTAATATTTTTCAACAACCATTTAGTCCATATAAAATTAAGTTATATTTTTCCCAATTTTAATATATCATGTTAATTTTTTCAACTCTATTTAAAATACAAAAAAATCAATAAAAACTTATTAAAATATACTCATGTATGATTAAAAAATCTGGTCAAAAATTTTAGTATTTAAATTTTTTTAATATATTCAGCCTAACATGTTTTTTTAAATATCATTCTATTAAAATTTTGAATAATTGAATCACACATTAATTAATTAAATATAAAAATAATATTAAATTGTAATATAAAATATATTAAATAATTTAATCAATTAAAAAAACAAATAATCTAATTTTATTATCAAACAAATTTGTTTATAAAAAACCAATAAAAATTTAAATAAACCATGATCACTTATGATTGTTCATCTACCTTCAAATATGCTAGACTTAAAATCAAATATTTATATACGTTAACTTAATTATCAGATAAAAATAACAAATATAATATAAGTAGGAATACATATTTTTTTATTTAATATAAAATTAAAAAATAACATATTGTCAATTATAATCTAATTAAAAAATTATTAAAATTAAAATTAAGAGTGATTTTTTAATTTAATATAAATATTAATTTTATGGGGATAATGGTAGTATATTTGGTATTTAAATTATAATTTATTTATTTTTGAAAAAAATCCATATATATGAAAAATAAAGAAAAAAAATCGTTAAGCACACAACGATAAAAAAAATGACATGAAAATAATAAAAAAATAAAAATAAACCATACTTAAAAAAGCTATATATATATATATATATTTCTGTTCATTCCAATTTATACTTTATGCAATTTATATTTATGGTATAAACTTATAATTGTCTTTTGAGTGTAAATTTGTTTTTTATTGTTAAAATATTATATATATATAAATAATTGTATTTATTTTTTTTATTAATTATTATTATATATTATAATTATTTATTATTCATTTATGCCAATAACTTAGCTTGGGAATAAAAATTTAAGGATTCAATTTATTTAAAATATCTTAATTATTTATTTATTTTACTATAATTTATTAATAATATTAAATTAAATTCACTTAGAATGTTTTAATTGATTATTTATTTTATTATTATTGATTAATAACATTTAAATTAAATCAATATAATTCACATAAAAATATATATGTTAATTAAACTTTTATTAAAATTAATAAATAAAAAATCAATACAATATGATATAATAAAATTAGAGTAAATTAAACTACACAAATAATACAAAATTAGTATCCCAAGCTTATTAAATGTAATAAATAATAAATAATAAAATATTTATTAATTAAATATTAATAAATTAATTAAATATTAATAATTTAAAACACAATTAATTTACATATACATATATATCTTAATAGTTATATTTTATCTTCTTACTATATATCATATAAATATAACTTTTTAACAATTTTTATACTTCAAATTAAGTATATATCATATGTTAATAATTTTTTATACTATCTTATATAATACTTTATACAATTTATACCTTCTATAAACATAAAATCAAAACCATTTATACCTTCAATAATTTCACCCGTTAATCATCTTAATCAAAAGTAGGGGTGAGAAAAATTACCGATATTAAAGGTATATCGAAAATATCGTACCGTAATATATAAAAATATAGATTTTTAAGGTATACCGAAAAAAAGGTAAGGTATAATACTGATACCGAAATTATTGGTACGGTAAAGGTATGAGATTTTTAAAATTTTGGTATATCAAAATATATCGAAATACCGGAATAATATTTATAAGTTAAAATATATATATATAATACTTATAAAGAAATAATTAAATCGAATTGATATTAATTTAATTATAGAAATATAATTTTTGAATAATATCAAAATATAATTATACTGCAATATTATTCAATATATGCAATTTCTATCTTATCGATGAGATTGTTTTTTTTTTAATTAATATATTTTTTAGGTAAGGTAATTGTATACATTTTTTGCATATCAAAATTTTAGGTAAGGTATAAGGTATGGATAAAATATGAATGTATACCGTACCGACCCACCCTAATCAAAAGTAATTTAAGCATTCAGGTATATATACGTCTAATTAAAACACCTAATCAAATTGGACCCGTCATTTAATTTGTTACTTTTTCATAATAAATGATTTGATGTTTCATTTGCATTATTCATAAGCACTAGTTGATGATCCATCATTTAATTTAATTTATTTATTACTATCACAATTGATTTGTATAGAGAAATTTGGCACAATTCAATGTATCCTCTCCATTTTTTTGAAGCTCGGTATACTGTGAAGTGGTCAAATTAATTAATAATTAATTGTGTAGTCAGTACTATATATTCTAATTGCAATCATCCAAAATAAATTATATATTTTATATAAGAAGGATGCATTAGAATTTAGAAATCCTAAATATATATAATCATCCATTTTTTTTTTTTTATCAAATATTGAAGATGACATTAGTCTATTTTGGGTAGCCAACCAAAATAAAATATTTTGTAAACCTCACTTCTCTATCAACTTTAAAGTTGACATTTCAAATTATATATTTATTAACATCACAATAGAACTCATGCATTATTGTTTGAAGCAGCCAAATTTATAATTATTTTAATCATAGTCTAATTTAGATTTTGAACATTTATATTACATATAGATAGTTCGGATGATGACTATAAGGAAAATTAATTTTGTTTCTAGATTATCCATTCTATCTAGATTAAAAATAAGTGAAATTAATTAATTGTCAATTTTCATGGGAACATTTTTGAATTCGCAATAATATTGTATAGTTTATTTGGCTATATTTTGAGAAAAAACTTTATTTATTTTTTGTTTAATTAAATGTACAATAATAATGTGATAAACTAATTAAAAATAAGTTATTATATAAATTATAATAAATTTAATTAAAAGAATTACGATAATATAAAAAATATATATATAATATTAGTCAAAAGAAACATTATCGATATATGCAACAATAGTAAAATATTATTACTAATCTAGAATATTATTAAGATTCTTGAAGGAACTAGGTAGAGTCACCTAAATCTAGATGTGTTTACAAATCTTTATTGGACTGGGTTTTAAACATTTATCAACTCTGTGATATTCATAATTGAGTTATATTCTTCTAGCTCTCGTGTTATTTAATTTCCAGACAGAGAAGAGAATTCAACAAAATATTACAGGTTGATGATCTTTTTAACAAGGTAAAGAGGCGGACTATGGTGGTAGTGTGTGTAGTTATTGTTCCATTAATATAATCATCTATTTGTGGTAGCTTTCCCTTAATTAATGAGCTTCAACCAAAAACTCAAAATCCCAATTGCGCGCCACTGCCAATTAAGATCTTCTTGTCTATCGTCAAAGGTTTCTTCGACTTGGTCGACCTGGGCTTCCCTCCAATTACATTCTGACATTCTTATATATGTAGTCTCCTTTGCGAAAAATTCACTATCTTATAAACAATTATCATGCTTTTGTACGTACAAGGATGCAAATTAAAGAAAATAGATCGGTTGCTTTCCGACAAGAACACGAGGTAACCATATTATTCTAATACATTAATTAGCAATGCGAGGCAATCTTCTTTTAGTTACTGACAGTTCTTTCTTTCGTAGATTAAACATAATTCAGTGAAAGAATACATTGAGTCTGGCCACGGGAGAACTCATCATACAATTATCAACAGAGAGATTGCTAACGTTGAACTTTTGCCTGGCATGAAAAATCATATATAGTTATAACTATCTTGTAATTAATATGTATATTATTTTTTAATGTTTCAGAGGATTGGGCATTCGCTGAGAACAGAAAAGAATATGTCTAGGCTTCATTCACATATGAAAATTAAGCTTAGTCAGACACATATTTAGAATCTTTTTCGTTTGAAAGCAGATAGGCCCAAAGTGTCTCGAATACTAAACACAAGTACATAACTTTAGTTTCATATTTTCACATTGTAAAACTCCATCCAATTCTCAATAAGAGGCAGAATAGGGCTATACTTACTTAGGGCGGAGCTACCCTTGGGCTAGGGTGGACTCTAGCCCCACCTAAATTAAAAAATACTTAATAGGATAGGCTCCGCCCCAATTAAATTAAAAAAAATAAAATATGAACAATTATATTTTCTCACTCCTCTACTATTAGATTCTCATATATCTGGTCCGAGTAATGATAGGGGGAGCGAAAGATTTGCAGCGAATGTGCAGCGAATCTATGTGGTGGAAGGCTGACTAGGCATGATAACTCTCAACATTTCAAATTTTATTTACCTCTCTCTCCATGTCATTAATAATTTCTCTCTCTTCTCTTTATTAATAATTTATTTTTTTATCATCTTCTTCTATCTTTATTAATAATTTTTTTTATAGTTAATTTGTAAATATATATTTATATATTTTATTATTTAACTTATTTATTTATAAGAAATTAAGAATAATAATAATAGGGATAATAACAAATCAAATAAAAAATATATATTATATTTGATAAATTAAGATAATAAAAAATTAAATATAAAAATTCTTAATTTTTTTAAATTAATAATTTCTCTCTTCTACGTATATATAATTTATATATTTATTTATTTGTAAAACTAGTTATAATATGGAAAATAAATAAAATAAATATATAAATATATAATTTTTAAAATTATATATATATTTTTACTTAAATTCTTTAGTATTTGTTTTTCTTTTTTTCTCTCTTTAATTTTTTTTTTCTTGTAAATTATATTATAAACTTAATTAATTAACTCAAAATGTTATATATTATCTCTTCTTATATTATTGATTAACTCTTATCAAAAAAAATTATTTACAATTAAATATTAATATATAATAGTTTGAGCTATATTTATTTTGAATATTAATATATTTGATTTGAGTTAGTTCATCTTGACAAATTTTTATTTTTCGTTATAACTCATTTTAAAAACTAATAAATAAATTATTAACATATATGTATATATATTAATAGAGGAGAGAAATAATTAATTAAAAAATTAAGAATTTTTATATTTAATTTTTTATTCTTTTAAATATATATTTATCAAATATAATATATATTTGAAAATATATATTTTGTTATTTTGTTATTTAATTTATTATTGTCTCTATTATTATTTTAAATTTTATAAATAAGTTAAATAATAAAATATATAAATATATATTTACAAATTAACTATAAAAATAAATTATTAATAAAGATTTAAGAAAAGATAAAAAAATAAATGATTAATAAAGAGAAGAGAGAGAAATTATTAATGAGCAGGAGAGAAGTAAATAAAATTTGATGCCTAGTCAACCTTCCACATAGATTCGCTACACATTCGCTGCAAATCTTTCGTTCCCCCTATCATTACTCATCTGGTCCCACCTAGTAAAACTTCTTTTTTGCTTTTTATTTTTATAAATAAAATTAAATTAGCACTTTATGTTTTTATGATGTTTGAATAAGTCATTGTAGAAGTTAATTTCGCATTTTTAATACTATTTCTTTCTCCACATCAAAATTTATTTGAATTAGCAATTTAGGGAAGTTAGATTTCTTGAATTGATAAAATAAACAAGAACTATTTGATTGAGTTCTTGAAGAGAAAGATTAAAATAATATTATTGATTGAATGAATAATCTTTACAATAGTTTATCTACTAATATAGAAATAACTAAATTGAGAAAATATAGGAATTGATTATTATATTTAGCCTAATTAACAGGAGATAAATAAATAATTTCTCTTATTTATTTAATACTTTATCATTCCCTTAAAGCGAAAAGGTGAGACACAAACTGTGAGCTTGCTACGTAAAAGAGCAAATCGATGAGAAGAAAGACCTTTGGTGAAGATATCATCCACTTGATCTTCAGTAAGAATATACTGAATGAGTAGTTGTTTACGAGCAACTTTTTTTTTCCCGAACAAAGTGAAAATCGATTTCAATATGTTTTGTACGAGCATGAAATACCGGGTGTGTTGATAAGAATGCAGCACCAATATTATCACACCATAGAACCGGGGAAGAAGAAAGTGAAACTCGAAGTTCACTAAGTAGAGATTGAATCCAACAAAGATCAGCAGTTGTATATGCAAGAGCACAGTTTTCAGATTCAGTACTAGATATGTGACTGTTTCAAAAGCTTCACTCCAATAATGTAGTGGCATAAATGCATGAGTCAATAAAGTGAGACCAGTTTCCGTAATATGACGAATTTTTCGTTCAACAATGTCATTTTGCTCACTAGTATGTGGGCAAGATAAACGATGTAAAATACCATGATTATCTGTTAATGATTTGAAATTTCTATATTCTCCTCCCCAATCAGTTTGCAATATTTTGATTTTATGACTAAATAAATTTTCAATAAGTCGAAGAAAGTTGATAAACGTATTCAATACATCCGACTTTTTTTTAGCGGATATATCCACGTGAATTTGCTAAAATCATCCACAAAATGTACGAAATAACGACAACCATTAGATAAAAATTCAGGAGCAGGTCCCCAAACATCTGAATGAATTAGGTCTAAAGGAGCCATAGATGTAGATTTTGAAGCTAAAAAAGGTAGTTTATGTGTTTTCCCATATTGACATGATCCACAAAAAGAAATAGTATTACTACCTGAAACTGGTAATTTAAAGTGTGATATAACTAAAGATGTAGTAGCGCTAGAAGGATGTCCAAGTCGTGAATGCCAAATTTGAGCCGGAGATCTAATACCAATAAATGCTTGTTTATTAGAACATGTTGAAAACAAACTTTCAGTAGGTTCAACGCAATAAAGTCCGTCATTGAGTAATCCCTTAAGAAGCACTATCTTCGTATCTCGGTCGTTTCCGACTTTGATAGTTTGAGTTCCTGTATAAGGAGCATGTACATGTAGATTATTAAGATCAGAAGTAATATGGTCGGTAGCACCTGAATCTGGACACAAAGTGGGATCTACAATAGTAGACGATGTAACTAACATTGTCGTAGGATTTGTAGAAGGATTAAAACGAGGGCACTCGAGAGAACTATGTCCTTGTACATTACATTTTTGACAAGATGGATTATAAAAACAACTTTCGGAGCGATGACCAATTTTATGACAAAAATTACATTGCGGACGATTATTGTCTCGGTTCTGTCTTTGGTTCTTTCCGCCTCCATGCCTATAAATATAAGCAACATTCGCTGAAACGTTTGAGCGCGAAATATTTTCATAATGGAATTTTCTTTTCTTGAATATGAGTCGTTGTTCATAATTTAGAAGGATGTCTGTCATCTCGTTAAACAATAGATCTTGTCCGGAAGTTAGAGCACATATCATCGGCTCGAACTCGTCTCCAAGCCAGTTGAGTAGAGTTAGTTGCAGATCTTGATCAGAAACATATTGTCCGGCAGCGATAAGTGCATCTGATAGGTTTTTGATGTGTTGAATGAAGTTAAGAAGAGAACCACTACCTTTGTGTGCGTTTAGGAGTTGACTCTGTAACTCAAATAGTCGGCTCTTTAATTGAGAAACATAGATTTTCTCTAAGGTTTTCCAAAGTTCTTGTGCCGAAGATGATTTTGAGACTTGTTGACGAATCCCGTCGGTCAATGTTGAAAAGAGCCATGCAAGTACCCTTTGATCTTGGATACGCCATTGTTTAAACTTTGGATTCTTGATTTGAATTGTATTATTTTGACCATCTGTTTCTTGAAGAAATTTGGGAGGAGTTTCAAGATTTCCTTCTATTATATCCATAAAATCATAACCTATCATGATTGGAGTAACTTGTGATTTCCAATAGATATAATTATATTTATCAAGATTTACGCTTCCAGATATTATTGGTAGAACTGAGGAGTGATATTGTTCTTCCATTGAAATTGTTTTCGGGAGTTTTCCCTTAAGCTCTGATACCAAGTTAGATTTCTTGAATTGATAAAATAAACAAGAACTATTTGATTGAGTTCTTGAAGAGAAAGATTGAATGAATATTATTGATTGAATGAATAATCTTTACAATAGTTTATCTATTTATAATAGTAATAGAGAAATAATTGAGAAAATATAGGAATTGGTTATTATATAGATAAATAAATAATTTCTCTTATTTATTTAATACTTTATTAAGGGACAATGATTCAAAAAAGAGTAGTTGTGTTGAAAAACATTTTTTGAAATATTTGGTTAATTTTTTTTAATATGAATACAAAAAAGTTTTTATCCTTACCTTACTTAATTAGAATATTATTTATTGGTCAAATAATTAATAGATGTGTTTTAAGTCATTGCTAGTTAGGTTATTTGTTTGTTTTATTATTAAAATATAAGTGATTTGAGTTAAAAAAAAATATTAAAAGTACAGATATATAATAAAAAATAATTATAAAAGAAAATCTAATAATTTAATTTTTTTAGTTAATTCAATAAATAATTGGTATGTTTTCTCTTTAAATTTTATGTAAATTCACAAATTATTTTTAAAGTATATATTATCTAATTTTGATGAATGATAAGTCTAATTTAAAAGTTAAAATAATTAATTAAATATATTATTAATTTTTTATTAAATATTTTTTAGTGTTATTTTTTTTTAATTTTTTTTTATTAAAAAAATAGAAGAGTACAACTTCAATAATGTGCTAAATGTTTTAATGTACAATGTACTGTTTTATTTCATAATTTCATAAAGTAAATGTTCATATATCTTTTATTTAATATGTTTGAATGAATTAATTTATTATATCAATTACAGGAAGAAAAAAAATGAAACATAGAAAGTTAAATTTGAAGTGATGAGGATTTGATTTGCGAAAAAAATTGTAGTCAGCCCCAGGTAAAGAGCTATTTTTTCATCCTGGTTGCTCACTGCCAATGTTTTATTCTATACTTCATCCAATTCATCGTATATAAATATATATATATATCCATGGGCAGAGTCCTTGTTGTATGGATGAAACAAAGTTGAGAGGAGATTGCTTTGCCCATCGACGAATATCACGAATGTTTTTTTTATTGTTAATATTTTATTTACAACTACTATTTATTTTTATAAATATATATATATATATATATATATATATATATATAAATTCATAAAATATAATATATATATATATATATATATTCAAATATTAAAATAAAATAATTTATTATTTTAATTTATAATATGATCGATCGTATAACAAAAGAAAAAAAAAATATTGAATAAATTTTGTATTCTATTTCTAAATGGATTTTTCTTTTATTGTTTAGCACAAACTAACTAAAGCAAGATAATACTATGTAATCTTAATTCATAGCCAAACAAAGCCGAAGGTTGCTGTCTGGCCTGTTTGAATTGCTCCTCAAAAGCCTGGGGGAGACCCCAAGATGTTCAATTATCGACTTCCAAAAAAGACCCATTTTCGTGTCCATTTTGTGACCCATTATTCAGCATACCGTTTTGATGTCCACGTTGGCAGTTTAGCTAGCTATGAGCCCTACTAATACCGGTCATGATTATATTGAAAACAGAAAAATTTGCGTGTGCATATATATATATATATACACGATCATCAGAGACATTTTTTTTGAGATATGTTGAGAGTTAAAGAACACGATGAATGAAGATAAACATGGTATTTGATATATTCGGTCATTTTAATGACATGATAATCACAAATTTTAGTATTATTTATGCTTTATATATATAATGTATAAGTTATAATAATTAGAATCCGCTTCTAGCTATCTTCCTTAATGTAAGTAACGTAGGTTCCCCACTTGTTTATTGTTTATAATGTGTGAATGATTCTGCTTCATTTGAAGACCTAAAACTGGAAAACACAAATCATTATTATTATTATGCGACATTTTTTTGGAATTCTATTTCTATCTATTTTGTTTTAAGAAATTTCACACGTCATACATTTATTTATTATATTAATGGTTCCCTGATTCTCTTTTCTTTCTTCTTCATCTATTGAGATCTTAAGGGTATGATGATAACAATCTTTATCTTCCAGAGTTAATTTTGAGAGCAAACACTCTTCATCAACAATTGTGTACCAAGATCTAGTGGTGGAGAGGAGAACATGAGCTTGGAAGGAAGTGATTCTGATAATGAGCAAGCGATTGCTCTAGAGTCAGTGAGTGAACATGAAGTAGATTAGTTTTCTTACCATTAAGCTCTAATAGTTTGTATTCAACACATTTTTTTTAGGAGTATCTTGTATATTATTGTATTAGTTTCACTGTTTGCTTAGTCTATCATTTTATGGTCTAAGAATTAACACTTGGGGATACTCTACACGTTCTAAGAATTACAGCATGGAAACTGGGGCCTTGAACATTAAAGTTTTCACAAACTTGAAAAGGGTTTGAATATGATACATGATCGTCAATAAGTTTTTATACTTAAAATTTTAGCAGCTTATAGCCTGAATATGTATTGAACTTCCCAGACTTGTTCTTTGTGCATGATGCTCCATTGAATCTTAAATTTAACTCATGTTTGGTGCACAATGCTAGACTTCTTTTTGAAGAAATTATTAACTGAACATTCACTTACTATGTAATTATGTTCTTATTAAAGTCTTGGCTCATTTCATCCTAATGCTCCCATTGTTGGAGCCATGAGGAAGAATTTCATTGATTTGTTTTAAACAATATATGCATTGAAATGTGGAATACGCGCAGATCATGAGAAAGATTGATTTTCATTCCAAATATGGGCAAATAAAATCAATTTTACCTATATCTTCGATTTGCCCGTATTTGATAGATCCGATTTTGACCATCAATCTCCCCAAGATCTGTGCCTATTCACATTTAATTGGTTGTTCAAGTCTGTGTAATGAGATACTGTTTCACCATTTGTCTTCTTGTTACAGATTGCACAATTCTGAAGGGAGAAATTTTAAACAGCTTACAAAGTGGGGGCATGCTCCAACATTTGCCCACAGGTACTTCAAGTTTCATTTCCCCTAAAAAAAAATAACTGTTGCTTTCATAAACTTTGTCCTTGAAAATAATATTGAAAGGGAAATTGTATCCTGGTTATCACCTTTTTTTAAGCGAGTTAACCTGTTTAGTTTCATCATATTGCTGAGATTTTTAATGTCCTTTGCTTGGAGACGTAGTTATAAGTTAAAAAAAAACTGATTGTTTCATTTTGTATCTTGTGTAACCCAAGGGTGATTAAATCGTTTATTCTGATATCTTATTTTTGTTTGGTAATATGTATCTCAAACATTGTTGTTTATGTTTCTTTCTAGGTTTGACATTTCCAAACCAATTAAATAAAGACGACAGCAAAGCTCAAGCTAAGTCTTTTGCAAAACCATCATTTCCAAGAGTGTCAACTCTGATGATGAAACCTACTGCAAGTCAGTTAGCGAAGCAAAATCGAAAGCACCAAATTGGTGATCCTAGGTCATTTACAATATTCTTTTTTCTTGTGATCCTGCATAGCTGTTAAACTCAACACTAACATTTGGTAATTTGATGCTTGTCTTCTAATTTTGTCTGTCTAACAAACTCTTTTCCTTTGAAATCCAACTTTTTATTCTCTTTTCACGGTTTCTTAAATTTCAGCTGGTGTGATTTGTTCATTTTTGCTTGTGTGAGTCCACTGTCCAGTATAAAATTACTTCTGCATAGCAAAAGATAGCATTTGGTGAAAGAAGAAAGCTCGTTTTGTAGAATACTTATTCTATTTTAGGTTTTCGAAGCTTGTAAATTCGGATAAACCAAAATGCGGGAACACCCCTTTTGGCACCGAGATGCAAGCTGCTGGTAAAGTGATTTCTTTTTCTTATTTTTCCTCTTTTCAAGGGAGGTATTTTGCTCAAGATAAATTATGCTCTTAGACCTTGCTTGTGCCCAATGTTTGATGATAGCATCGTGTACTCAGTGTCACATTTTCTCAAGATTTTCATATTGAAATTCTGAGGTTGTTCCATTTTGTGCATGCAATGATTTCATGAAGTAACCTGACCAACCCACATGTCCTTTCATTATGTGCTTATGCATATTGGGATTCTTTTGATTATAGATTCATGAGAAATAAACATATATTATCCATTTTGTTAGCAGAATTAAGATTGGTGATCCTTATTTCCTGAACTGTTCTCTTTTCTATTAAATAGGATGGTGGCACAAAGCAACAAAATGTATTGATTCATAAGGTGTCTAAAAAGGTAATTTCCTGTAGAACATGATCTTGGAACCAAGATGCCCCTCTATCTCGTCCCTTCATATTATGTTATATGCCTTTATCATACTCTTGATCAACTTTCTTAGGATAATTCTGACAATCAATAGGAGGAAACGATTAATGGGAACTCCACACAGGCCAACTTCAAAATCACAATTCCTAGGGAGCCTGAACTAGTGACATCACAAAGGGCTTACAGGATGAGGTAGTGTTTTAAAAATTTATCTTTGGAGGGGATATATATATTATATAAGGAGGATGACAGATCAGTATGTAATTTGAATCTGCAGCACCAGATATTCGTAGATTCAAAGCGCGACCACTGAACAAAAAAAAAAGTAAGTTATAGTAAAGTCTAAAATGAGGTTATTTGAATGAGATCATATAAATATAATTATGTATCTTTTGCAGATTCTAAATGAGGATATAAAATGTGAACAAACTTTTAGAATCTTTTTTCAATTCTAAAGACTCAAAATATGAATGAACATGACAAATTAACAATCATTTAAATTTGTATTGAACATATTTCAAAAGATTAGGTAGGGTGTAATTTTAACTTTTTAGGGTATTTATTTTAATTAATATTATTATTTGGATTGTTTAAAATATTTTTTAATTATTTTTTCTTTATATTTAAAAATTTATATAATTGCTTATCCTTTAAAAATAAAATAATTGGGTATCGAGGCGGTTATCGGGATATCCAACTCGTTTATCAGTTACGTGGATAATAAAAGATGAAAATAATCATTTGAATAATCGATCGGATATTTTAATGTCAATCGTGTTTTAGGTCGTATATTTAAATAATAGTTTGGTAAGATATTTATTGCTATTTTTATTTTCAGATGAGATTATTGTTAAAAACACGAATAAATTACACAATTATTTTGAAGAAATTGTATGAAGTGTGATATTCTTAGATTGTATATTGTTTCAATCATTTATATTAGGGAAGTATTGATCAGCATGGTGGTAGAGCCGCAATCAGCTTTAGTGATAATTATAATATAAATATATATATATATATATTCATATGTTAGGACATTTGTTGATTTGTTTTGGTCAATAAAGAAAATATCCTGGAGAAAAATAATTAAGAATGATGTCTATAAATTAAATTTGTAACAATATAAGAGTTCTTGAATTAATCATTAGAAATTTGACAATAGATTAAATTTATTCAAAAATGCTCCAACCTAATAACATCTCTTCTAAAGTGATGATTGATTTTATGCTAATTATTTATAAGTAATTCCAAACAGGGTAGGGAATGGGTATTTATCTGTTTAATTCTATTTTATGGATATTTTTACTATTCATTCTGTTTTGGAAAAATTCGTTGAGAACCATTTTACTATATTCTCTACGAAAAGAAAAAAAACATTTGATAAAATTATATTAAATATTTTTTAATATTATATAATATTGTAATATATTAAATTTTATATTATTAAAAAAATATAAACTTAAAACTTTTTAAAATATAAAAAATAAATAAATATATTGTTGATATTAAATATTTAATTGGGTGAGATCGGAGAACACAAATATTATCACCGTCCCATTTCGGTCCACTACTAGTCGCAATAACAGAACAATTTAAATTAAAACCGGGAGACGAATTATAAATGTCCTTTTAAATAACATAAGTCTTATAATTTTTCAATATAACTAGTCACAAACAATAATATTATTGAAAATAATTATAGTGAAAAAGTGAAAAACAAGTGTTGGGACATTACTTTCTAATGTATCTGTGATTAACCCAGCTTTCCAAACATGAAACTCAGCCCACCACCACCATGAAATCACCATTTTATTTCATTTAAGTTTGTATCTTTATGTGAGATGGTATGTCACTTAGTACTTGATGTTTATAATTTACCAAATGGCCTAAATTGTCATTAATCATTCTAAAACTTGCATTATGATTACTTTAATTGGTAATCTGTCACACTGTCAATCTAATCTAATATATTTAAAATATTAAATTAAAATAAACAAATAGAAGTCCATATGAAATAAATAAATACAAATGATTAATAATGAGAGTTGGTTTATTTGAATTTAATCAAATTAAAACTTACCATTTAACCGAGAGTACTATCTTCTTCTTCATCGCACAGAGAATTCAGCATCATATCATATAGAGACAGTTGCAAGCAAGATATAGAACTCGATATTTCTTCTCTAATAACGTTCCTGGATCATTCGATAAGTGTAACAACTTACCTCAGCTCAATCCTCAACTGATTCCGGACTTGCTCGATCAATTCCTCGTCCAGAATCCATCTATTTACAGCTTTGATCTCGTCCGAAGGTCCATCCATCTGCAAATGAAGTGGATCCTCCGGCATTGGGGGAAACCAGACGTAATTTGAGACGTGGAACGCGGTGCAGAGGTTTCCGGCTGAGTTCAGTGAAAAACGAGGCGAGATGAACTGACGCCAACACAGCGAAGATGTTCCGTTCGGCGCGATGGAGGAGGGAGAAGGAGAAGAATAAAATCAAAGCGGTTTTCAAGTTGCAGTTCCATGCAACTGAGGTAATTCGAATTTCTCTGAATCCATGTCATTAGTTAAGCGATCACTCGAGAAAATCAGTGAATTACGATGTACCTAGCTAGTTTGGATTATAGAATCTTATTGACTGATTGATGAATGTGGATTACGTGTTAGATTTCCATCGTTTTCTCTGTTTCCCGAAGTTATTCCCCTAAGAGAAGTAATGAGTTATGGTGTGAATTGGTTGCGGCAGGTGGAAGGAGATGCGTTTACGATATCTCTAGTGCCGGAGGATGTTGGGAAGCCCACAGCGAGGTTAGAGAAAGCATTGGTTCGAGATCGTTGCTGTTACTGGCTGGATCCTGTTTATGAAACAATGAAATTCACTAAGGAAACGAGATCAGGGAAGATGAATCAGAAGATTTACAGTTTTCTTATGTCAAAGGTGTTAATTCTTCTCTATTTCAATAGTATGGATTGACGACATAATTGGTGTTAATTCATTTATGTATGATTGTTTGTTAAGATCACGCAGGGATCATCCAAATCCAATGTTGTTGGTGAAGTTTCCATTGATTTCGCAAGCTATGTTGAAGCTACGAAAATTTATTCACTGTCTCTCCCTCTCAGGAATTCAAAATCTGATGCCATTCTGCATGTTTGTTCTATCCCTTTTCTCTATTGTGCACTTAATTCTTGTCAATCCAATCCATAATGTTCAGTTTAAATGCCTATTTTTCTATTGTAGGTTAAGATTCAGAGAGTGTTGGAAAACGATTTAACAAGGTAAGATAGATGAACTATGAGATTTCTTCTCTGTTTATGTAAAATTCATTATACGTAGATTGGTTTGGTTTTGGCAGAAATGTAGAAAACGACAGTGATGCTGCTAATGTTGCTTCTGATAATAAAATCTTGAAGGAAGAACCGTTAGAAGACATTGAAGAAGAAGTAGGCAGTGACATCAAGACCAACACAATTGAGGTAAGAATTCATTCCATTAGGCTGAAGTTCAATCAATTCTCTTAATCGGAAGTATGTTCATTTGATTCCACTTGACGTTTTTGCAGGATGATTTGAATAGGAATGATCATCGTGTATCTAGTGGATCAAATTTCACGATTTCAAGTTCTGATAGCAGTTTCGACACAGAAACTCCTTCCAAATACGCAGTGAAGAATGATAACACCGTCACTGAACACGAAACAGAATTCTCTGATTTCACTACTACAGATGATTCGCGGGGGAGCATTGAAGAGCCTAAAACGGATATGGAGCTTCAGACTCTGAGAAAGCAAATCGTGAATGAAAGTAAGAGAGCGCAGGATCTAGCAAAAGAGGTCGCCACTCTGAAAGAGGATAGAGACGCTCTTAACCTAGAATGCGACAACTATAAGGCCTTCCATAAACGTCTTGATGAAGCAAAAGATAAAGATAGGTTGCATTTCAATGGAGGTGATGCGTTCAATCTCCTTGAAGAACTCAGACAAGAACTGAGTTATGAAAAGGACCTAAATGTCAACCTCCGTTTACAACTCTGTAAAACGCAGGAATCAAACTCCGAGTTAATCCTAGCAATTCACGACTTAGACGAAACCTTAGAACAAAAGAACAAGGAGCAACTGAAGATGCAATACGAAAGCACCCAAATAGAGAACCTGGAAAATGAGCTGAAGAAGATATCAGAACAGTTAGCGGATTGTTTTGACATCATAAGCAAACACGAACTTCACATTCAAAACCTGGAAGAAGAAATCGAAAACCAGGCTGAAGGATTCAAGGCTGATCTAGATACTGTAACTCGCTCTACAATAGAACATCAACAAAGGGCAATAAAATCTGAGGAATCCCTAAGAAAGATTCGCTTACAAAACGCTAGTACCGCCGAGAGGCTTCAGAAGGAATTCAGAAAGCTGTCTTTTCAAATGACATCCACGTCCGAAGCAAACGAGACTATAGCTACTAAAGCCATGGAGGAAACAAGTGAACTGCGTTTGGAGAAACACCTTTTGGAAGAAATGCTTCTAAATGAAAAGGAACACCTCAAAATTGTCAAGGACCAGTACGAAGAGGAAATCTGTGAACTAGAACAAGAACTGCAATATCTGAAAAGGTCAATGGAGGAAACAGAAGATCTATTGGAAAGATGGAGTAGTGAAAGAAATGAGATGGAATCCATTGTTGTTTCATTGAGGAAGGAAGCAGATGAGTTCATGGATGAAATAACTGCAATTGGTAATCTAGAGGAGGTAAGGAAGAGAACGTTTGATAGTACAAAATCCGAGTTGGAGACTCTAATACTACAATGTCACGAGTTTAAACAAGTAAATTCATCGTCGTACGACGACAACAAACATCTACGGAACATAATCGTAGAGCTGGAAAAACGAATCGCCACTACTAATTGCTCTCATGAATCCCTAAAGGTTAGTTCTTGACCGATGTAATGTGATATTAACACCGTTTGAATACAGAAATATTTTCAAATGGATTTGATTTATAGTTAATATAGTTTGGTGAAAAATATCAAATAAGTCCTCAAGCTTTATTCACTAGATCAAATAGGATCATGAGAACTTATCATATTAACTTTTTAAACTAAGTGATTGCTTCCATTTATGCAGGGGCAAGATGCAGCTGAAGAAAGAAACACACCAATCATAAGGTACAATAGTACTGATACACTCACTAGCTTAGAGATGCACAAATTCCGAGCTCGACTTGGTTTGGGTAAAATAAAAAACTAATTTATTTAAAAACAATTTTTAATTTTTTTTGGAATATTATTTATATGAAATAATATTATAGAATATACTTTAATTATATATATTAACAAATTTAATAACATTTATTCACGTTAAGTTACTCGGTCGGGTACGGGGATGGGGAGTGTACGAAACTCAGACCCGATACCCGAGTATATTAATTTTAAAAGTAATTTTTTCATTAAAACTTAAGGTGACTTTTCAAATGTTTCATCGTTATCAATATCATTATAAATACATCATTTAACTTTGTCTTATCCACAATTAACTCCAAATATTATCATAAATATACTACACTAAATTTGTAAATTTCCAAAAAAAAAAATTTTGAACATAAATCTTGATCCTCAACTCTACTTTAATAACAAAATATTATTTTTTTTTCATCATTTTTCATATTCAATCTTTTTTAACTTTTTTCAATTTTGATTCTATTTTTTTTTCACTCTAGTTTATATTTTTCAAAATTTACCAAATAAGTAAGTAGGTAATTTATATTTTTAACTATTGATATTAATAATTTGAAATTTATTTATTATAATTATGTTTTTTTCTTCGATCTTTATAATCTTATAATTAATTTTTTTAATCGGGTAATGGGTTCCCATCGGGCATCGGGTACCGACGAATCGGGGGTAGGGATAAAAGTAGAGATACCCGTCGGGTTAGGGATCAAATAGTAAAATATAAATCGGGTACGAGGATGTGTACTACACTACCCGACGGGTAAGGTACCATTGTCATCACTAGACAGATCTATGTTAGGGCTCAGGTTTTTACGATAAAAATGTGATAGAATTTACTATTTATTTCTTTAATTCAAAACACAAATTAATTCACTGATTTTATTCATAATTTTTTATGACCATTCTTGTATATGAAGTTCATAATTTACTGTGCAAAACTGAATATTGAAATGGAAGTGTTGATGGAGTTGTATATGATAAATTCATAATTTACAGTGCAAACCTGAATATTGAAATGGAAGTGTTGATGGAGAAGCATAAATGTATGGAAGATGAATTGAATGAGATGCAAAGAAGATACTCAGGATTAAGCCTCAGATTTGCAGAAGTTGAAGGAGAAAGACAACAATTGATTATGACATTGCGCAATCTTAAAAATCCAAAGAAGATGTTCTTCTTCTAATAATACCTCAAAATGTTATTCATCTATCTTTGTTGTTTATAAGTAACTATTTCTTTTTTCTCATTTGTGATGTAGAAAATATATAGTCTCCATTCAATCATATTTTCCATTTAAGGAATTACCCTAAGCCTGAAATAAATGATCATCATGGATAAAGTTTTATTTTAATAGTTTAAGCATTTGTTGGAATATTGTAAGATTGTTTCTATGTTGAATATATATGGAATATTGTGAATTCCTTTTCAAATGATTTTGACTTTAAATGGGAAAAAGTGACCAAATTTTAACTCTTTACACTATTTTTAGTAAATCTTTTATATTGATAACTTTATTATTTTTACTTTTGTATAATTACATGTGGGTATATTGTTTTGAATTGTCCATATCATATTCAAACATGTCAAGGCAATAGAATGAGACCAATGTGATAATGTTACCAAACTAAATGTTTTTTTTTATTGAGAATGAATGTTTGAATATATGAGCATATGATTGACAATGACTGCTAAGTGAAATTCATCAATGAATAAATTTGTCAAACACGTTAAAGTCCAAAAACTCTAGCTAGTTTGTCACCAAATTGAAAACAAAGAATTGAACAATGGTGGTTTTATAAAAAGTTGTTAAGAAAAATGACATCAAGGAAATAACATATATCACAATAGATAAACCAAAAGTCGAAAAAAGATATAAAATTCCGATGACACGTTATTTCGTACGGAACAAACTTAGAATGTTGATGTGAATTGATATCCTTAAGAAAATTGAGAATTTTGATGTACCTAAATGAAATCATTAAGAAGAAATTTCTTATAAATCATCATCAACTTGTAATATATAGTCAAGTTAGAGTACCCAAAAATCTACATTCCAACCAAGTATAACTTAATTAAAATATTCACTCAACTTTGTAACATCGAGAAACCCAAAAATCTATATTTTAATAAGGTATAACTTAATTAAAATATTCACTCAATTTCGTAAAATCGAGAAATTAAATATTCGACAAAGAACAGGAAAAATAAGTGAGGTTAACCCCTAGCTAGATGCCCAAGTGACATTTAATACCAAAGATGGTTCATTTCTTCTAAATGTGAAGTTAATTAATATTTCACCATGCAAAAGAAAAACTTTTTTTTTTATAGAGTAATAATTTCACAATAAGTCCAAAAAGTTTAGTAATAATTGTTTTCCACCTACTTGGATAGGATCACATAAAAGTATCTTGTGCCGAAATAATATATTTCCATCAATTTAAGTGAGTCACTTTAGATTAATCCAACATTGGATGGGATTAATTAAATATTTATAATTAGTATATGATATATTTGTACATGCACATGAGGGCTACCAACAATAAATTATTTCAAGGCCTAATATTACTTCAATGATTTAACATGATTATTTAACTTCACAAATCTTTGACAATTAATTTAAATTTGACAAATTCTAACAAAATCACACTATTAAATAATTCCAACATGCAAACCTAACTTTGACTTATAATATAACTTTGAAATAAAAAATATTAAATAATTTAATCAATTAAAAAAAAATCAAAAATCTAATTTTATTTATCAAACAAATTTATTTATTAAAAAACCCAATAAAAATTTCAAATAAATCAATACATTCACTTATGATTGCACATCTACTTTCAAATATTAAAATATTTATACATCTTAACTTGTCAGACTAAAATAACAAATTTAATATAATTAGGAATAAATTCATATTTTTTTTGTTTAATATAAAATTGAAAAATAACATATTTTCAAAATTATAATCTAGTTGAAAAATTATTAAAGTGAAAATTAAATTAAAAGTGATTTTTTATTTGATATAAATATTAATTTGATGGATAATGATCATATATTCAGTATTTAAATTATAATATGATTTTAAAACTTTATTTAATGTAAAAATAATAATATATTATTCTTTTTTATATAATAATATCATTTTTACAATCATTAATTATATTTTGAAACATTAGCAAATATTATATTCTAAAATATGATGTAAACTATAATAAGATATGATGTAAACTATAATAAGCCAAATTTGAGATTATACAATCTATTTTAAAAATATTTTTTATACAAATTTTAATTCAAATTTATAACTTAATGCAATTTATATTTATGGTACAAACGTATAACTAAGTCTTTTTATGTGTAAATTTGATTTTTATTATTAAATATATATATATATATAATTGTATTTTTTATTAATTATTATTATTATTATATATTTTCTAATAAATTAATTACATCATAAATAATAATATTTTTATATATTATAATTATTTATTATTTATTCTTTATTTAAGCCATTAACTTAGCTCAAGAATACAAATTTAAGGATTGAATTTAATTTAAAATGTCCTAATTATTTATTTAGTTTAAGATAATTGAATAGTCATATTTAAATTAAATAACTGATCACTTAAAATGTCTTAAAAAATAATTAATTAATTTATTATTAATTAATAACATTTAAATTAAATAAATATAATTCACAAAAAACTGTATATTAATTAAAATTTTATTAAAATTAATATAAAAAATCAATACAATTGAGATATAAATGAAAGAATAATGATAAGTATATAATGCAAAATTTGAGCCACAATTTATAATTATTTTAATCTTAGTCTAATTTAGATTTTGAGCGTTTATATTAACTATATATATATATTATATTATATTAGGACTATATAAGAAAATTAAATATTTGATTTTAGATTATCCATTTCATTTAGATGTAAGTGAAAATAGTTGGTATGTTCGCAATATTATACTAGTTTATTTGGTTACTTTTATTTGGTTTCTTTAAACAATAATGCAATAAATTGATAAAAATAAAAGCCATTATAGAGTTAATGTAAATTTAATTAAAAGAGCTACAATTATATTAAAAAAATAACATATTTGACCTTGATCTAAAAATAAAAGCCATTATAGAGTTAATGTAAATTTAATTAAAAGAGTTACAATTATATTAAAAAAATAACATATTTGACCTTGATCTAGATGCTCTTTTATATATATATATATATATATTTACCTTGATTTAGGGTTATGAAGATTTTCTTGATATAGAAGCTCTTTTATATATATATATATTTACCTTGATTTAGGGTTATGAACATTTTTCAACTCTATTAAATATTCTCATAATTGAGTTATATTATTCTCTCATTTTATTTAGTTATCTTCAATCAACACTTTTTTTTTAATTTGCGCTCTTTGTCCATCTTCTTGAATTTTTTCGTCCATCTCAACCATGTTAGTGTCATTTCCCACTTTAGCTATAATGTACTCTTTTACTTCTTTTTTTAAATGAATCCGAAAATTCCCGATTATTTAAAACAAAATAAAAATTAGTGTTAAAAGATGTATCATGAGACCGGATAAGTCACTCCCCTTTCACACAAGCATGTGTGACACACATAGGTCCCATCTCAAAAAATAATAGTATATATATAAGGGACATCAAATATCTTTGTTTAAGAAAACATTTCTAGAAACACAACATGACTGATTAAGGTTATAGTATATATACACTTCTTTTAATTATCGTTTAATTTATAAAATTAGTAATTTATCCTTAAAAAAAATAAAACCTAGCTCATAGATTATGAATTAAGTAACCCTTTTATATACATGAAAAGATTACAAAAAAAAAATCACAAGAACCAACTAAATAGAGATTCTTAAAACTCACATATTTCTAAATAATAAAAGAAAAAAAAGATTTTGATTGAAGTATATGATATTAATTTACATGATAATGATCACTATAGTCAAATCAAAGGAATGTCTTCGCGGGTTTCAACCATGCACCAAACCTAAATCCACGATAATGTAAATTGTTAAAGTCCTACAGCATAATTTCTTCTTTAATTTAATAAATAGATTGTTATCGCCGATTTAGTAATTGTAAAATATTATAAATATTGGAGTATGTTGATCTACGGAGATGTAGTTTGTGATTGTGTTTGGACAGCAGAGTTTGAGGGAACGAAATCAACAGAAAAGAAAGGAGAAGAGTCCTCTTCAAAAAAGAAGAGTACAAATTATATTATATTATATAATTATTAAAATAAATATATTATATTATATTATATAAATATTAAAATAACATATATATTTTATTTTTACTTAATTTTATAAATATAATATATATATATATATAATTAAAACTAAATATACTAAATTAAATAATTTAAATAAATATTATAAACTAAAATACATAATCTAAACTTTAAATAAATAAATTATATAAATCTTAAAATATTTATAAAAATATCAATTAAAAAAATAAAAAAAATTATATAAACTTACAATATTTATAATATTTTACAACTACTAAATCTTTTAATATTTATATAATATAATATAATAAATATTTTACAATTACTAAATCTTTTAATATTTATATAATATAATATATTTTAGTTTAGTGTACAATCTTTTATTTTAGTTTATAATAATTATTTCAATTATTTAATTTAAAATGTTAAATTTAATTATATATATTATATTTATAAAATTCATTAAAAATAAAATATATATGTTATTTTAATATTTATATAATATATTTTATTTTAATATTTATATAATATAATATATGTTATTTAAATATATAATATTAAAAATTTATTTAATGTATTTTATTTTAGTTTATAATATTTATTTGATTTTTTTATTTTTAATGTTTAATTTTAATTATATATATTATATTTATAAAATTAAGTAAAAATAAAATATATTTATTATTTTAATATTTATATAATATAATATATTATATGTTAGTGTATAATATTTTATTTTAGTTTATAATATTATTTGTATTATTTAATTTAGAATGTTTAATTTTAATTATATATATTATATTTATAAAATTAAATAAAAATAAAATATATATGTTATTTTAATATTTATGTAATATATTTTGTTTTAATATTTATATAATATATTTTATTTTAATATACATTATTTTATTTTAGTTTATAATATTTATTTAAATTATTTAATTTAGAATGTTTAATTTTAATTATAAATATTATATTGATAAAATGAAGTAAAAATAAAATATATCAGTTATTTTAATATTTATCTAATATATTTTATTTTAATATTTATATAATATATTATATTTTATTTTAATATATAATATTAAAAATTAATATAATATATTCTATCTTAATATATAATTTTAAAAATTTATGTAATATAAAATTAACTAAAATAAAATATATTATATTATATAATTATTAAAATAAAATATATTACATAAATATTAAAATAAAAAATATATTTTATTTTTACTTAATTTTATAAATATAATATATATAATTAAAATTAAATATAATGAATTAAATAATTTAAATAAATATTATAAATTAAAATACATAAAACAAACTTTAAATAAAATAAACCTTTAAATAAATTACATAAATCTTAAAATATTTATAAAAATATCAATTAAAAAACCTTATAATAAAATAAATTACATAAACTTACAATATTTATAACATTTTACAATTACTAAAACTTTTAATATTTATATAATATAATATAATATTAAAGTTTATGTAATGTTTTTATTTTAGTATACATTATTTTATTTTTATTTTATAATATTTATTTAAATTATTTAATTTAGAATTTTTAATTTTAATTATATATATTATATTGATAAAATGAATTAAAAATAAAATATATCACTTATTTTAATATTTATATAATATATTTTATTTTAATATTTATATAATATATTTTATTTTAATATATAATATTAAAATTTATGTAATATAAAATTAACTAAAATAAAATAAAATATATTATATAATTATTAAAATAACAAATATATTTTATTTTTACTTAATTTTATAAATATACTTAATTAAATAATTTAAATAAATATTATAAACCAAAATACATATATAAACTTTAAATAAAATAAACCTTTAAATAAATTACAAAAAAAAAATTAAAATATTTATAAAAATATCAATTAAAAAAACTTTAAAATAAAATAAATTACATAAACTTACAATATTTATAATATTTTACCATTATTAAAACTTTAAATATTTATATAATATAATATAATATACAATACTTTTAATATTTATATAATATAATATTAAAGTTTTTGTAATGTTTTTTATTTTAGTATACATTATTTTATTTTAGTTTAAAATATTTATTTAAATTATTTAATTTAAAATGTTTAAGTTTAATTATATATATTATATTGATAAATTGTAGAGAAAAAGAAATAAAATTAGAAAGAATATTGTGAATTGTGTGTTCATGCAAGTTAATATTGTATGTTACATCAATATTAAAATAAAATATATTACATAAATATTAAAATAACTCATAAATTTTATTTTTATTTTATTTTTCAAATATAAATTATATAATTTAAATTAAATAATTCAAATAAATTTTTTAATAAATTTTTAATTTTATAAAATAAAATAAAATAAAATATATTAAATTATATAATTATTAAAATAAAATATATTACATAAATATTAAAATAACAAATATATTTTATTTATACATTATTTTATAAATATAATATTTATAATTAAAATTAAATATACTAAATTAAATAATTTAAATAAATATTATAAACTAAACTTTAAAATCTTTAAATAAATTACATAAATTTTAAAATATTTACAAAAATATCATTAAAAAAACTTTAAAATAAAATATTACAAAAACTTATTATAAACTTACTGTATTTATAATATTTTACAATTATTAAAGCTTTTAATATTTATATAATGTAATATATTTTATTTTAATATATAATATTAAATTTTATGCAATGTATTTTATTTTAGTTTATAATATTTTATTAATTATTTAATTTATATAGTTTAATTATATATATATATTATATTTATAAAATGAAGTAAAAATAAAATATATTTGTTATTTTAATTTTAAGGTAATATATTTTATTTTAATATTTATATAATATAATATATTTTATTTTAATATATAACATTAACTTTTATGTAATGTATTTTATTTTAGTTTATAATATTTTATTAATTATTTAATTTATATGGTTTAATTATATATATATTATATTTATAAAATGAATTAAAAATAAAATATATTTATTATTTTAATTTTAAAATAATATATTTTATTTTCATATATAATATTAAAATTTTATTAATATATTTTATTTTAGTTTATAATATTTTTTTAATTATTTAATTTAGACCGTTTAATTTTAATTATATATATATTATATTTATCAAATAAAATAAAAATAAAAAATATTTTTTATTTTAATTTTCATGTAATATATTTTATTTTAATATTTTATAGTATAATATATTTTATTTTAATATATAATATTAAAATTTTATTAATATATTTTCTTTTAGTTTATAATATTTTTTGAATTATTTAATTTAGAAAGTTTAATTTTAATTATATATACTATATTTATAAAATTAAGTAAAAATAATATATATATATATATATATATATATTATTTTAATATTTATTTAATATTTTTTATTTTAATATTTATATAATATAATATATTTTATTTTAATATATATTATTAAAATTTTATGTTAGGTATTTTATTTTAGTTTATAATATTTATTTGAATTATTTAATTTATAATTTTTAATTTTAATTATAAATATAAATATTTTATTTATAAAATTAAGTAAATTAAAATATATGTGTTATTTTATTATTTATTTAGTGTAAAAAATAATAATATATTATTCTTTTTTATATAATATTATTATTTTTACAATTATTATATTTTTTTCAAAAACTTTTTTTTTATAAAATATGATGTAAACTCTAATAAACCAAGATTGTACAATCTATTTTAAAAATATGTTTTAAAAATTTAAAATTCTAATATTTTTCTGTTAATTCAAATTTATAGGGCCGTTTTTCTTTGGTTATTTAAAAAACCTATACAAAATCTATTTTTCAATTAATTACTTCTCACTAATCAAATCACTCATATCGTTAACCAAAATATCAAAATACCCTCTATTTTAAATTATTATTTTTTATTTTATTTATATATATCAATACTCTTTAAGTCTTTTTACCAAAAATAATCATTACTTTCTTAAAATCATCACTCATCATTCAATTTTATTCTCTCTTAATTTTTAAAAAAAATCACAACCGAACAAGGCCAAGATGTATACAATTTATATTTATGATATAAACTTATAACTAAGTCTTTTTAATGTGTAAATTTGTTTTTTATTATTAAAAATTTATATATAAAAATAATTGTATTTTTAATAAATTATTATATAGTTTCTAATCATTTAATTATATCATAAATAATAGCCATTAACTTAGCTCAGTAATACAAATTTAAGGATTCAATTTAATTTAAAATGTGTTAATTGTTTATTTATTTTACTAAAATTGATTAATAATATTTAAATTAAATAATTGATCACTTAATGTCTTAAATAAATAAATAAATAATTTATTATTGTTAATTAATAACATTTAAATTAAATAAATATAATTCACAAAAAAAATGTATATACTAATTAAAATTTTAATAAAATTAATTAAAAAAATCAATATAAGTATATAATGCAAAATTTGAGTCACAATATATTGAATTTCATTTTCCTCCCTCTTACTTTTTTTTCTTTTTTTAAATATTTTCCTAAATCTCAAATATTTTATCCTAATTTTTAAACCATAAATTTTAAACCTTAAATCATAAATTTTATACCTTAAATTCTAAAGAATAAACTTTAAACTCTAATATCATAAATAATAAAGCCTTATATAGTAAACTAATTATATAAATATATATTCATATAAAAAATAATAGTAATATTAATTATATGCAAATATTAATAATAAAATAAAATATATATTAATATAATATGAAAAATAAAATTTACCTAATTAAGAGATGGAGGAGAAGACAACATTCTTCCAACTATATATATATGGCCTTGTTCGGATTGGAGTTTTTGAAAAAACCTAGAGAGGGAAAAAGGTAATGATTAATGATGATTTTGAGGAGGTGATGATTATTTTTGGTAAAAAGACTTAAAGGGTATTGATATATATGAATAAAATAAAAAATAATAATTTAAAATAGAGGGTATTTTAGTATTTTGATTAATGAAATGAGTGATGTGATTGTTGAGAAGTGATTGATTGGAAAATTGATTTGGGGTGGGTTTTTTAAAAAACCCAAAGAGAACAAGACCTATATTAACTTTAAAATAATACAAAATTAGAGGCCCAAGCTTATTAAATGTAATAATTAAAATAATAAATTAATTAAAAAACACAATTAATTTACATATTCATTTCTTAATAATTATCTTTTATCCTTATACCATATATCATATAAATATAAGTTTGAACAATTTTTATACTTCAAATTATGTCATAATTTATACTATCTCGTATCTCTTTAGAATATATATTTTATACAATTTATACCTTCTAAAATTTAACTGATTAAGCTAACCTTAACTAAAAGTAATTTAAGCATTAAGCGTACCTCTAATTAAAAGACCTGATAAAATTAGACCTGTCTTTTCATAGGGAATGATTTGATGTTTCATATGTGTTATTCATAAGCACTTATGACCCATCATTTAATTTAACATTTTTTTATTATTATCACAGTTTATTTGTATAGAGAAATTTGGCACAATTCCATGGACCCTCTCCATTGTTTCGAACCTCTATATATTATTTAATTTATTAGGGTCCTTTTGGTACATGGTACTAATTATACGGGTACGAGTATAAGGAGTATAAATTATACGAGGGTATTAAGATGTATAAAATATATAGGTTATATGTGTTTAGTTGGAGGTATAAAAGAGGTATAAATTGTATATATTTTATAATTTTGTGTTTAATTTGTGATATAAGAAAAAGTAATAAAAAGATAGAAGACTATTTTACTCTTATATTTATAAAAATTATTTTAATTACTATTTTAATATTTATCTTATTTAATTTTTATTATTAATTATATTTAAATTAATAAAATAATATTTAACTTAATAAAAATAATATATATTTATCATATAAATATTTAAAAAATAATAATGTAATATGATTATATATATATATATTTTATTTTAATAAATTCATAAAAATCAAATTTGATTATTATAAATATAAAATATGATCATAATTCATAATCAATCGCTAAGGATAAACTCCTCCATTTATATTGAGATTGACTTTTTCTGTAGTTCTTCCTGTATTTTCACTTTAGGTTAAAAAATGAAATGATTTAGTGAGAAGAAATTTATATACAAAGTTAAATAAAATAATTAGTAATGTTTATACTTATCAAAACCAACCGGTTACAATTTTATACTAGATAAAAAATTATGTAACCAAACAACAATTTAAATTTACTATTTATATTATTATCCTATATCTACAATACTATACCTATAACCAAACGAGGGCTAAGTGGTTAAATAAATTAATTTTATAGTCAGTAATATTTTAATTGCAATTATCGATCCAATACAAATTATATATTTTATATAAGAAGGCTGCATTATAAATCCTAAATATATATAAATTAATGACCACATATACCTTAATTTTAATGATTAATTTAAGATGTAACTTAATTAATGTCACGTTCTTTACAATTATTTTAAAATATTCACTTAACTTCATTTATTGATTTGCAGAAATAATTGCGCAAGTTTAAGACAACAATTGATTATGACATTGCGCAAGTTTAAGAATCTTAAAGAAGATGTTATTCTTTTAATGGCACCTTAAAATGTTATCCATCTATCTTTGTTGTTTGTAAGTGATATATAATGATATATATATATAATGATCCTTTTTTTTTATCTCATTTGTGATGTACAAAATATATAGTCTTCATTTAATCATATTTTCCATTTAAGGAATTACCCTGAGCTTGAAGTAACTGATCATCATGGATAGAGTTTTATTTTAATAGTTTAAGCATTTATTGAATATTGTAAGATTGTTTCTATCTTATTGAATATATATGGAATATTGTGAATTCCTTTTCAATTGATTTTGGCTTTAAATGGGAAAAAGTGACCAAATTTGAACTCTTTACACTATTTTTAGCTAGTCAATCTCTTATATTGACAACTTTATTACTTTTGTATAATTACATGTGGGTATATTATTTTGAACTGTCCATATCAAATTCAAGCATGTCAAGGTAATAGAATGAGACCAATGTCACCAAACCAAATATTTATTTTATTGAAATTGAATGTTTCAGGAATATATGAGCTTGTGATTGACAATGGCTGCTAAGTGAAGTTCATCAATGAATAATTTTATCAAACATGTGAAGTCCATAAACTTTAGCTTCTTTGTCACCAAAACCAAAAAATAAATAAATTATAAAGGTTGTTGAGCAAAATGACATAAAGGAAATAACTTATATCACAAGCACTGTCGGTCCCAATGACTGAGCTGTCCAGTCCTAGAGTAGAAAAACGAGAAAATAATTTGTGTGCCTTAATTTTTTTTTTAATTATTCAAACAAATTATTTTTATTTTTATTTTTAAAATTTGAATATATAACCAAATAAAAAAAAATCTTATTTTCAATCCTAAACTATTACAGGATAAACTTTTATGTTATAATAATTAATAAATTTAACTAAATAATTTAATATTTTTTTATTAAATAGGTTGTCCTAGATAAATGGGTTGTCCTAACCTGTGAGTTTGTGTGAGTTTGTCGGGTTTACCTTCACAAAAAAATATATATATCTATATATATAATCATTGGGCTTACCATGACACATTATTTTGTACCTAACAAACTTGGAATATTGATGTGAATTGAGATTTTTAAGAAAAATGAGAATTTTTATGTACCTAATTGAAATCATTGAGGAGGAATTTTCTTATAAATCATTATCAACTTGTAATAGTCAAAATAAACCATCCAAAAATCCATGATCCAACAAGGTATAATCAAAATATTCCATAACTTCACAAGATCGAAAAAACTAAATATTCGACAAAGAGCGACATGAAACGGAGTTTAATATTTCACAATGCATTAATCTTGATACATCCAAAAGAAAACATTTTTTTTTATATAGTTTAATAATTTCAAATAAGTCCAAACAAAATAGTTGATTTCCACCTACTTGGATAGGATCACATAAGAGTATCTTGTGTCCAAATAATATATGTTCATCAATCTAAGTGAGTCACCTTTGATTTATCCAACATTTGGGTGGGATTAATTAAATATTTATAATTGGTATATGATATATTTATACATGCACATAAGGGCTGCCATTAAATGGTTTGAAGACCTAATCCACGTACATCTTCGATACAAATTCAAGTACACATTCACGATTTAGCATTACTTCAATTATTTGACATGATTATTAAATTCTGAGAATTTCTTACAAATTTTACAAAATCTAACAAATCACCCAATAAAAACCATCAAATTATAAGACCAACATGCATAGCTTTGAGTGACCTTTGACTTATGTATCTCTTGAAAATAAAGATAGGATTGAAGATATAATTCCAAGCTAATTTGAACTTCAATGGTTCTTATAAACTATAATCATGCGGGAAAACATCCAAATCATCGTCATAATTTAGATCATTAAATAATCACAAGTCATCATCATAATTATTGCATATTAGATATCCTGGAAATTCTAAATTAATAAGATAGAAGACTGAATTAATATGGCAAATCTCAAAGTCTAAAAACTAACTCCCTAATAACATCCCTCAATCTCAAATCATGAACCTGGAAAAGAAATAGAAAATTTTGAAAAGGTAACCACTTGCCTCTCACATGTCTTCACTACTTTCGCGCCAGCATCAGGCTCACATTTACGTGTTTTAACATATAACTCTTCAGGTTTATAAGCAACATCCTAGAAAACAAATATGTTACAGCAACAGACGTTAAATTACTTCATTAATATTAAAGGGTGGCTCATACAAAATTGATTATCCAAAGGAGATAACTGAACTGGAATAGGCTGAGTAGTTTACAATCAATAGTCAGACACAAACAAAGTCTAAAATCTTTCTACAAGCAGGGTTTTCTCTTTCAAGTTTCAAATGGACATTGCTCAATCAAGCAAACATATATAGCCTTATCGACTTGTTTTCTAGAAGAAGAACAAAGTATTGAATGAGACAATGTCTTCATACGGCTTGCATGCCCTGGTTTTCAAAAGTAAGTAGTCACTATTGACAAATATAAGCAAAAGTAGGAAAACACAAATTCAATGCAACCCGAGCACAACCTCAAGTGAAATCCAATCTAATAAATAATTTGATCTACTCGTATATATGTCAATTGGTAAAGTGCGTAAGTAAGATGCCGATTTGTAAACCGTTATTATAGGCGGGACTCGCAGAGATAAGGAATATCAAATTATGATCCGTATAACATTACCGATTCGCTCGGAACAACCATGTTGACGATTATCTTCTTTGTGCAATTGAGGCCGCCCGAGTCAGAGACCTTTTCGCAAATGATAATTGTCAAATGATGGAACAGAGGCAATGGTGATGATCTCTTCAAGTTCCTTGGTGCTTGACGACTGAATCCGCGGACGATTTATCTCCGGAGGAAGGTGTTAGGGTCTAAAATCAAGGCATCGGTCCTATAATAAATTCCAACAACGTTCCTCGGCACCCGGTCTCGGTCTTAGTGTGCACATGGGCCAAATTTCTGTTTTGTTGTATTATTATTTTGTTTTGCTTTCTTTTTCTACTTTACAAACTGAATTCTGTTATTTTCTAGTTATTGTTGTAACCGAATATTATGGGGCAAGACATCACCTATACAAGGCTGATCTTTCTTCCCCAAGGACCTATGAATGGAATAATGAAGATATGAACTTCTGCCCTATTCATTTATTATTATTTACTATGGACTGTTTGGTATAGACCAACAGTAATTCTCTTCGCATCCTTAATTCTTCTATCCTTCCCCCTAAATTCTCTATCGAAAACCTTCCGCTGCCCTTTGATTGTAGAATTTCACCGGTCTTATAGATCAAGAACGTGATTCTTGAACCCAAAACACTTCTTACGAAACAAGTCGTAACATTCTTTTATCTCCCCCTTCAAAATTCGTCGCCCTCGACGAAATAAGACCGTGGTCTGCCGAGTCTACCGAGCCTCTAATGCGCATGCTGAATATTTCAAAGAATTCGGTCGGACTTCAGCAAGTCCAGCAAGTGTTGGAGTCTTAGGACCGCATTTCTTAGAAGCCTTCGGTCTTCCTGCTCCACGACCAGTCCTTCCTTCGGCCCAGCACGCCAAGTGCAGCAAAATGGCCATTTTTCTTCCGGGCATACTATAGAATATCTTCAAACAACCAAGCCCAGTCCTTTATCCAGACCAGCAACACATGCGCAACAACATAGCTATGTCTTTCGACTACCTTCCTGGCTGGTGTTCGGTTGTTGGGTTGCTGGGTTAGCCCTTTGATTATTTTTTGAAAATTTTCAGCAACGTCTTCCAAAACAAGTGAAACACTTTGGCATTCGTTCTTGTAAAAATTAACTAAAAGGAGAAAAATTCAATTTATGAAAATATTCTACATATTATCAACTTAAATTGTTTAAGAAAATTAAAAAAATTGAAAAGAGTAATTTTTTTTAATTAAGTCTAAATTAACTAACATTTTATTATTATTATTATTATTATTATTATTATTATTATTATTATTATTATTATTATTATTATTATTATTATTATTATTATCTAACTTATAAAAATTTATAAAACAAATTTGCATATATAAATACATTAAAATCTGACAATTTCTTTAATCAATCATCACACTTCACACTCACATACCTTAATCCATCCTAACACCCACTTATACATCATCATTTTAATTTTTATAACACACCCTCTAAAATTCCTAAGAGTTAGGACTTGAACATTTGTCTCAAATTTGAAATATGAACCCTTTAATCAATACACCATTTATAATTTTTGAAATTAATTTATAATTTTGTATATATATATATATATTTTGTATATAAACTCATAAAAGAGGAAAAAAATTATTTAAATATATCACAAATTAATAAATAGGTCTTACAAAATTTATAAAAAATTAATATAAAATTTTAAAATTATATAAACGCGATGTACATTTATCAAACTTTAAATTGAATTTAAATATAAATCATTATTAGCTTAATTAGTTTCATTTATCAAACTTTATATTAAATTTAAATATAAATAATTAGTCATTACTAGCTTAATTAGTTAAAATGGTAAACTTATATTTTTAGTAATGTAATACGTTAATCAAATTTTGTGTTTAATTTAAAATCTAAAGTCTTATTAGTTATAGTTAGTAACTAAATGGTTATACATTTTTGTTAGGTTGAAAATTCGAAATATACATATAAAATTTTTAATTTTATTTTTAACAATTTCAAATTTATAAGCAGGTCAACCCACCACCCGAGTCAACCCATAATCCTACCCAAATATCTATTTAGTCTCACATATATATCCAAATTAATTAAACGTCTCAATCCGATAATCTAGAGACTTTGAAATTAATATTATTATTAATTAAAAAGTTGAACTTATATTGTTACGAAGGTAGTATGTTAATCAAATTTTATATTAAATTAAAATATAAGTCTTATTTGTCTGCTTAGTTATTATAAATCTTTTTGTATAATTACATGTGGGTATATTATTTTGAATTGTCCATATCATATTCAAACATGTCAAGGCAATAGAATGACACCAATGTGATCATGTTACCAAACCAAAGTTTTTATATATATTTTTATTGAGAATGAATGTTTCAGGAATATATGAGCCTATGATTGACAATGGCGGCTAAGTGAAATTCATCAATGAATAATTTTGTCAATGAATAATTCATCAATGAATAATAACATATTGTCAAAATTATAATCTAGTTGAAAAATTATTAAAGTTAAAATTAAAAATAATGTTTTATTTGATATAAATATTAATTTTATTGATAATGATCATATATTCAGTATTTAAATTATAATATGATTTTAAAACTTTATTTTGAGTAAAAATAATAATATATTATATATTCTTTTTTATATAATAATATTATTTTTAACATCATTAATTATATTTTGAAACATTAGCAAATATTATATTCTAAAATATGATGTGAAATATAATAAGCCAAATTTGAGATTGTACAATCTATTTTAAAAATACTTTTTATATAAATTTTAGTACCTTTTCTGTTAATTCAAATTTATATCTTAATCCAATTTATATTTATGGTACAAACGTATAACTAAGTCTTTTTATGTATAAATTTGATGAATACAAACTTAAGGATTCAATTTAATTTAAAATGTCCTAATTATTTATTTAGTTTAATATAATTGAATAATCATGTTTAAATTAAATAACTGATCACTTAAAATGTCTTAAAAAATAATTAATTTATTATTATTATTAATTAATAACATTTAAATTAAATAAATATAATTCACACAAAAATGTATATTAATTAAAATTTTATTAAAATTAATATAAAAAAATCAATACAATTGAGATATAAATGAAAGAATAATGATAAGTATATAATGCAAAATTGGAGCCACAATTTAATGAAAGAATACTGATAAGTATATAATGCTTGGAGCCCCAATTTATAATTATTTTAATCCTAGTCTAATTTAGATTTTGAACGTTTATATTAACTATATATATTATATTAGGAAATTTAATATTTGATTTTAGATTATTCATTCCATTTAAATGTAAGTGAAAATAGTTGGTATGTCCGCAATATTATACTAGTTTATTTGGCTACTTTTATTTGATTTCTTTAAACAACATGATAAATTGATAAAAATAAGTCATTATAGAGTTACTACTTAACATAAATTTAATTAAAAAAGTTATGATTATATTAAAAAAAAACATATTCGACCTTTTAATCTGAATGCTATTTATATATATATATATAATATATATATATATATATATTTATTTATTTATTTATTTATCGGGTTTTGAACATTTCTCAACTCTATTACATATTTTCATAATTGAGTTATCATTTTATTTAGTTATACTGACCCATCGACATTTTTTTTTTCAATTTGCGCTCTTTATCCATCTTCTTAAATTTTTTTAGTCCATCTCAACCATGTTAGTGTCATTTCCCACTTTATTATTTAAGCTATAATGTACTCTTTTACTTTTTTTTTTTTATAAATGAATCCAAAAATTCAGATTATTTAAAACAAAATAAAAAGTAGTGCCAAAAGATGTATCATGAGGCCATAGAGAATAAGTCACTCCCCTTTCACACAAGCATGTGTGACACACATAGGTCCCAACTCAAAAAATATAATATATAAGGGACATCAAATTCAGTCTTTCTATCTTTGTCTAAGAAAACATTTCTAGAAACACAAAGTGACTGATTAAGGTTATAGTATATATACACTTATTTTAATAACCGTTTTATTTATAAAATTATTAAGCCATCCTTAAAAAAAATAAAACCTCATAGATTATGAATTAAGTAACCCTTTAATATACATGAAAAGATTAAAAAAAAATTACAAGAACCAACTAAGCAACTAAGCAGAGACCCTTGAAACTCACATATTTCCGAATGATAAAAGAAAAAAATTAGATTTTGATTGAAGTATATGATTAATTTACATAATAATAATAATCACTATATTTTAAATAATTTATAAATATTTATTATTTTAATTTATAATATTATTGTATAACAAAAACAATTTATATTCTTAAAAAATATATATAATATTACTTCAAATATTGAATAATTTTTTTATTCTATTTTAATATATTAAAAATAAATAAATAAAAATGAAAACAAAATATATTAAAAATATATTTACTTGTTGTATAATAGCATTTTGAATAGAGTTTTAATGAAAAATCGATATTTTTAACAATATTTATTTTATATTTTAAAATGAAATGCATTATATAAACTTTTAATTTTATATATTAAAATAAAATATATTATATTATATAATTATTAAAATAATATATATTACATAAATATTAAAATAATATATATTTTTTTTTACTTAATTTCATAAATATAATATATATAATTAAAACTAAATTAAATAATTTAAATAAATATTATAAACTAAAATACATAACATAATCTTTAAATATTTATAAAATATCAATTAAAAAAATTAAAATAAAATAAAATTACATAAACTTATAATATTTATAATATTTTACAATTACTGAAACTTTTAAATTTATATAATATAATATATTTTATTTTAATATATAATATTAAAGTTTATATAATGTATTTTATTTTAATATACATTATTATATTTTAGTTTATAATATTTATTTGAATTATTTAATTTAGAATGTTTTATTTTAATTATATATATTATAGTGATAGAATGGAGTAAAAATAAAATATATCAGTTATTTTAATATTTATATAATATATTTTATTTTAATATTTATATAATATAATATATTTTATTTTAATATATAATATTAAAAGTTTATGTAATATATTTTATTTTAATATATAATATTAAAACTTTATGTAATATAAAATTACCTAAAATAAAATATATTATATTATATAATTATTAAAATAAAATATATTACATACATACTAAAATTATATATATATATATAATTTTATAAATATATTATATATAATTAAAATTAAATATACTAAATTAAATAATTAAAATAAATATTAAAAACTAAAATACATAACATAAACTTTAAATAAAATAAACATTTATATAAATTATATAAATCTTATAATACTTATAAAAATATTAATTACAAAAACTTTAAAATAAAATAAATTACATAAACTTACCATATTTATAATATTTTACTAATACTAAATATTTTAATATTTATATAATTATGTAATATATTTTATTATATTTATATAATTATATAATATACGAAAATTGTGAAGATGTATTTCGTATTGTAAAGATACATAATTTTAATATTATATAATATAATATAATATATTTTATTTTAATATATAATATTAAAATATTATTGATATGTTTTTTTTTAATTTATAATATTTAATTGAATTATTTAATTTGAATTATTTAATTTTAATTATATTTATTATATTTATAAAATTAAATAAATTAAAATATATGTGTTATTTTAATATTTATTTAGTATAAAAATAATAATATATTATTCTTTTTGTATAATATTATTATTTTTATAATATAATAAACTAAATTTGATATTATATAATATATTTTAAAAATATTTTTTACAAATTTGAAATTTTAATATTTTTTTTGTTAATTAAAATTTATAATTATATAAAATACATAACATAAACTTTAAATTAAATAAAATATTTTTATAATAGTTATCGGTTTCTGCTAAGAAGGATGAGTGATGAAATGAGAGATGATGCTAGAGCTGCTTCTGATTCTTCTTCAACTGTGGGAAGTTGATTTCCGAGAGTTTATTATAGTCGATTGTTTCGACGGAGAAGGTAGAGTTGCTGCGCGCATTGCTGAACTTAATGCCGTGGTAGCACCTTAAGAAGCTGCAACAGCAGAAGAAGTAGCAATAGCTTCTTCTTCTAAGGTGGTGGTTGTTAATTAAAATTTATAATTGTATAAAATACATAACATAAACTTTAAATTAAATAAATATTTTTATAAATTACATAAATCTTAAAATATTTATAAAAAATATCAATTAAAAAATCTTAAAATAAAATAAATTATATAAACTTATGATATTTATAATATTTTACCATTACTAATAAAAGCTTTTAATATATATAATATAATATATTTTATTTTAATATATAATATTAAAGAGCTTTTAATATATATATATATAATATAATATATTTTATTTTAATATATAATATTAAAGTTGATATAATGTATTTTATTTTAATATACATTATTTTCTTTTAGTTTATAATATTTATTTGAAATATTTAATTTAGAATGTTTAATTTTAATTTTATATATTATATTGATAAAATGAAATAAAAATAAAATATATCAAGTTATTTTAATATTTATATAATATATTTTATTTTAATATATAATATTAAAAGTTTATGTAATATAAAATTAACTAAAATAAAATATATTATATAATTATTAAAATAAAATATATTATATAATTATTAAAATAAAATATATTACATAATTATTAAAATAACATATATATTTTATTTTTATTCAATTTAAAAATATAATATATATAATTAAAAATAAATATACTAAATTAATGTAAATAAATATTATAAACTAAAATAAAATAATATATATTAAAATAAAATACATTATATAAATTTTAATATTACATATTAAAATAAAATATATTATAAACTATAATACCTAACATAAACTTTAAATAAAATAAACCTTTAAATAAATTACATAAATTTTAAAATATTTATAAAAATATCATTTAAATAAACTTTAACATAAAATAATTTACAAAAATTTACAATATTTATAATATTTTACAATTACTAAATTATATAATATAATATATTTTATATTAGTATATATTATTTTATTTTAATTTATAATATTTATTTGAATTATTTAATTTATAAGATTTATTTTAATTATATATTCTAATGATAAAATGAAATAAAAATAAAATATATAAGTTATTTTAATATTTATATAATATAATATATTTTATTTTAATATATAATATTAAAAGTTTAGGTAATATAAAATAAAATATATTATATTATATTATATAATTATTAAAATAATATATATTACCTAAAAATTAAAATAATAAATATATTTTATTTTTACTTAATTTTATAAATATAATTTATATAATTAAAATTAAATATACTAATTTAAATAAATATTATAAACTAAAATAAATAACATAAACTTTAAATAAAATAATTTTTTTTAAAAATTACATAAATTTTAAAATATCTATAAAAATATTAATTAAAAATAAACTAATCTTCTACGTAATGCAGCTCTGTATGGTTAAGGTTTTTGCATTTGTAACCTAATTAATTTTTCCATTGATATGCTATAACATTTAAGATAAATAATTGATCCGATGAATTTCTAAGACCAACATTGATTTGAAATAGCTAAACCTGATCTAAAATGCACGGTAATGTGATAGCCGATTATCTTCAATTTTTGAGCATATATGAAAGAAGAACACAATGATAAATGAAGCTATCAATTCTAAGACCAGTGAGATGGTTAACGATCTATAATCTGCATACATGAATACGTACATAAACTATAATCTACTATCTTCTTCTTCCGCTTATGAGAATAAGGTTATATCCTTACCAAGATTAACTTATTTTATAGTTTGAAAAGATATAATTTTAATTTAAAATTAATAATTAAAAAAAACATATATTTAATAAATATTAGAGAAATTATTGAAAAAGAAAATTTGGAAGAAAAAAAAAAAAAAAAAAATTTTCGCTTTCTTAACTTCTCTCACAATTTATCATTTTTAAGTCAATAATGTTTATCATTCCTTTTTCACTCCTCTAAATATTATATAATTAAATAAATTAAAAAAATTAATTATATAAATAATAAATAATTAGATAACATATAAATATACATTATAAATTTAATTATTTATATTTTAATGTATATAAATTATTATTTTTATATAATAATATAATAAACGTATTATCAATTAATATTTTACAAATATTACTCCATACTAATTAATTTAAGGTAATATTAATAATTATAATACAATAACTTAACAAAAATAATTACAATTATCTTATTTTAAAATTCTTTGTTATATAAATATACACAGGAATAAGAAAAATTACCGATGTTACGTATATATATATATATAAAAAATATCGATTTTTAAGATATATTAAAAAAAAATATAAAGTATGATATCGATACTGAAATTGTTGTTACGCTAAAGGTATAATATTTTTAAAATTTTGGTATATCAGATATATATTAAAATAATATTTATAAACATTAAATTCTTTAACCAGGGTCTGATTTTCTAGCCATAATCTTGAACCAGTAAATAATACCAAAAATAAGTGACACATTTTCAATTCAAGTTCATCCACTAAACATTACACATAAAATGAGGACGGACACTAAGAAGAAACATATATATGTAGAAAAAGTGAAGAGATAAGTAAATAAGATTGACGAACCTTGGCCATAATGAGCTTGGGGTCTTCGCCGAGCATCTGACCGAACTTGAGTTCCATCTGAATCCAGGGGTCGAGCTTTGAGTCATCTTTAGACGCGAGAACGAAGAATTTACAAGAATTTCTACGCAAGGAGATGCGTTTAGTTCTAATTAGCGGTGATATACAGGAGGGAGGACAAACGCTGGCGACAAGCGGCGGTTACTAGGGCGAGACCATCCATTACAGATAGAAATGAGAATCAAAATAATGATTTGGTTAACATAATTTGATGAAAAAGATGAAGAAGAAAGAAACTATGGCTTGAGAAATAAAGATTAGATAGGGCCTGACCAACAGTCCAGTGGTGGTGAGGACTGAGAATCTCTTTCTTTTCTTTATTTGAAAAATAATAAAATAAGAATGTATAAAAGTATATTACAAATAAACAAAATTAAGTTAACAAATATGGAGAATTAAAATATGAATGAACATGACAAATTGACAATCATTTATATTTGTATTGAACATAATTCAAAAGATTATGTTTGGTGTAATTTTAACTTTTCAGGGTTTTTATTTTAACTAATATTATTATTATTTGGATTGTTTTATACAATCTAAAATATTTTTTAGTTATTTTATCTTTATTTTTAAAATATATATAGATAATTGCTTACCCTTTAAAATAAAATAATTGGGTATCGAGGCGGTAACCCGGATATCCAACTCGTTTATCCGATACCTGAATAATAAAAGACGGAAATAACCATTTGAATTCTCAATTGGGTATTTTATTGTCAATTGTGTTTTAGGTCGGACATTTAAATAATAGTTTGGTATTTGGTAAAAAATTTATTGCTATTTTTATTTTCAGCCAAGATTATTACTAAAACACGAACAAATTACCTAAGTATTTTTGAGAAATTATATGTATGACATTGTAAAATTGTATAAAGTATGATATTTTTAGATTGAATGTTATTTCAATCATTTATATTAGGGAAGCATCGATTAGCATGGTAGAGCCACAAACAGCTTTGGTGATAATTATAATACATATATATTAATATGTTATAAAGACATTTGTTTTGTTCAATAAAGAAATTATTCTGGAGAAAAATAATTGAGAATGATGTCTATAAATTAAATTTGTAACAGTAAGTTCTTGAATTAATTATTAGAAATTTGAGTTCAATAATATTTTTTTTTAAAGGCTTCAACCTAATAACATCTATTCGAAAGTGATGATTGATTTTATACGAATTATTTATAAGTAATTTCAAACAGGGAGGGAGATGGATCAGTGCAATAAATGCGTTTACTGTCCGATTCTATTTTGTTTACTATCCGTTCCGAAACATCTTTGGGCACTATTATACTATATTCTAAAAATAAAATTGATAAAATTATATTACATATTTTTGTAATATTATAATATTGTAATATATTAAAATTTATATTATTATAAAAAGATAAATTTAAAAGTTTTTAAAATATAAAATATAAATAAATATATTATTAATATTAAATATTTAATTGGGTGATTTCGGAGTACACAAACATATCACAATCTACCGAATCAAATAATCTCAGTCTCTAAACATAAATAAATAAATAAAAACTTTCAAGCTTTTTCTAAAATAAAAATTATTCCATTAAACTTATAATTTCTTATATTTATTTATTAAATTAAAGAAATATTAAAAATGTCTTGTTTAAACATTATATATTATTTTAAAAAAAAAATTTGGACGAAAGAGAACTAACATAACACTTTACATGACCCCGTTTAAACTCAAATCACTTCCATATAGAATCAAACCCGTGACATTTTGGTATCTGAAATCGACTTTTATCATTGTACTACCTTGATGAGGTTAGACTCTTATAATATAGTATTCATAAAAGAATTGGATTAGAGTTCACTTAATAGATAAAAAAAAATATAGGTGATCAGTTATGTGTGGAAAGGTCATTGGCGTTAATGTCCACAAGTCCGTCTAGTGGATGGTCTTCGTTTCAAAATAAATTTGACATTTTTTTATTTTATCATAACAATAACAAGTTACTCAAATTTTTATTTTAAATTAAAATCAATAATTTATTCTCGTTTTTTTTCTTAAAAGATTATACTTATGGCCTATTTTAGGATCTAAAGAAAACAAATTCTTTCATTCATAAAATGAATCTAAATTGTGACATTCTATAAATAAAATGTTCATTCAGAATCTAGGATGTGTGAAAAATACAAACCGAAAACCAATAAACAATTCAGGTCAAAGATGATTTAAATCTTTGCCATGTGTCCGGAAATTAAAGTTAATATATAAAAAATTCATAAATAATTCTTCATATTTTTCGAACACATGTAGGAGGAGTCATAGACACTACACAATGCACCAGATGATAAAAAATGTCCAAACATTTTCAAAATAAAATATTTTTATTTTACAAAATGTAGAAAATTAATTCTAATCATTTTATATATTTTTTCAAATCAGATTTTTTTTTAATTATTTAAAAAAATCTGGATTAAAAATTTATTTAACAAATCATGAGTTCAACCCAAACTAGGCTTAGTTTTTAATTAAATTCAATCAGCCGGCTAAAGCTTTTGAACCGGGAGAAGTCATGATGGACCGGACTTGGCAATTCCTAATACATTTTGGTTTTTTCACAAACACAAACTTATGATGAACTAATTCTTTACCTATCTTGATTGATTAGGTACATTCATTACTAATTTACTGCTAACAGCATATCCACATATATTTACTATCTAGACACCATATATCAAATAAACCATAGACAGGGAGACCAATACAAATTCAAATATAATAATTATAATTTTTTTTTAAAATTAAGGAGTTAGTAATTTCAAGAACAACGAGTTGGAGACTCTGATACTTCAATGTCACGAGTTTAAACAAGTAAATTCATCATCGTACGACGACAACACATATCTACGGAACATAATCGAAGAGCTGGAAAAACGAATCGCCACTAATAATTGCTCCAATGAATCCCTAAAGGTTAGTTCTTGACCAATGCCATGTGATATTAACACCGTTTGAATATAGAAGCATTTTCAAGTGGACATTATTTATAGTTAATATAATTTGGTGAAAAATGTCAATTAAGTCCTCAAGCTTTATTTACTAGATCTAATAGGATCATGAGAACTTATCATATTAACTTTTAAACTAAGTGATTGCTCCCATTTATGGATACATCTTGAATGTGATAAGTTCATAATTTACAGTGCAAACTTGAATATTGAAATGGAAGTGTTAATGGAGAAGTATAAATGTATGGAAGATGAATTGAATGAGATGCAAAGAAGATACTCAGAATTAAGCATCAAATTTGCAGAAGTTGGGAAAGACAACAATTGATTATGACATTGCGAATCTTAAGAATTCTAAGAAGATGTTCTTCTTCTAATGATACCTCAAAATGCTATCCATCTATCTTTGTTGTTTGTAAGTAACTAATTTTTTTATCTCATTTGTGATGTACAAAATATATAGTCTCCATTTTAAGGAATTACCCTAAGCTTGAAATAACTAATCATCATGGATACAATTTTATTTTAATAGTTTAAGCATTTGTTGAGATATCGTAAAATTGTTTCGATCATGTTAATATATATGGAATAATATTGTGAGTTCCTTTTCAATTGATTTTGGCTTTAAATAGGAAAAAGTGACCAAATTTTAACTCTTTACACTATTTTTTTTAAATCTTTTATATTGATAACTTTATTATTTTTACTTTTGTATAATTAAATGCAGGTATATTATTTTGAACTGTCCATATCATATTCAAACATGTCAAGGCAATAGAATGAGACCAATGTTGTGATAATGCTACCAAACCAAATGTATTTTTTTTTTTTAAATTTTTTTTATTGAAAATGAATGTTTCAGGAATATATGAGCCTATGATTGACAATGGCTGCTAAGTGAAATTCATCAATGAATAATTTTGTCAAAAACACGTTTAAGTCTAAAAACTATAGCTAGCTTGTCACCAAAATGGAAAACAAAGAATTGAGCAATGGTGGTTTTATAAAGGTTGTTAAGAAAAATGACATCAAAGAAATAACATATATCACGAGAGATAAACCGAAAGTCGAAAAAGATATAAAATTCCAATGACATATTATTTTGTACATAACAAACTTAGAATGTTAATGTGAATCGATATCCTTAAGAAAATTGAGAAATTTGATGTACCTAATTGAAATCACTATTAAGGAGAAATTTCTTATAAATCATTATCAACTTGTAATAGTCAAACAAAATTCCATTATCTAACAAAAGATATAACTTAATTAAAATATTCACTCAACTTCACAAAATCGAGAAACTAATTAAATATTCGACAAAGAACGGAGAAGGGTGGTCAACTCCTTAGCCACGTGGCCCAAGTGACATTTAATAAAAAAATTATTCGTTTCTTCTAAATATGACGAGTTAATTAATAGTTCATCGTGCACTAATCCCATTACACTCAAAAGAAAACATTTTTTTTTTGATAGAGTTTAATAATTTCACAAAAAGTCCAAAGAAAGTAGTAGATGTTTTCCACCACTTGGATAGGATCACATAGGAGTATCTTGTGCGAAAAAATATATTTCTATCAATCTAATCTAAGTGAGTCCAATATTTGGATGGATTAATTAATATTTATAACTAGTACATGATTATTAAATATATTCCATAATGTTATTTTTTTTTTAAAAGACTCTAACCTAATAACATCTCTTCTAAAGTACTGATGATTAATTTTATATGAATTATTTATAAGTAATTCCAAACAGGGTGGAGAATGGATCTTTGCGATAAATACGTTTACTGTCTAATTCTATTTTGTGGATTTTTTTTACTATCGTTCGATTTTGGAAAAATTCGTTGGGCACGGTTATACAAAAGAAAACAAAAATTGATAAAATTATGTTAAATATATATTTTTAAATATTATAATAAATTAAAATTTATATTATTAAAAAAATATAAACTTGAAACTTTTTTAAATATGAAAAATAAATAAATATATTGTTGATATTAAATATTTAATTGGGTAAGATCGGAGAACACAAATATCATCACCGTTCCATTCCGGTCAACCGGTCAAACCGAAGAAAAACAGGAATAACGGGACAATTTAAATTGAAAACCACGAGACGAGACAGATTATAAATGTGATTGTCCCTGTAAATAACATTTTAAGTCTTATAATTTTTTATTATAACTAAAAGAATAATGATCATTGTGACGAATAATAACTAAGTGAAAAAATAATTATAGTGAAAAAATGAAAAACAAGTGTTTGGGGACGGTTACTTTTTAATGTATTTTGTGATTAACCCAACTTTCCAAACATGAAATTCAGCCCACCACCACCATGAAATCACCATTTTATTTATTTAAGTTTGTATGTTTATGATTTACCAAATGGCCTAAATTAATTTGTCATTAATATTCATGATTCTAAAGATTGTATTATGATCACTACTTTGACTGGTAATGTGTCACACTTTCAATCTAATCCAATATATTTAAAATATGAAATTAAAATAAACAAATAGAAGTTGGTTTATTGTTTTATTTGAATATAATCAAATTAAAACTTATTACGTACTATGATCATCTTCTTCATTCTTATCGCGCGCACACACAATTCAGCATACATACATGTCCACGCTGGCACTCTACTACTCTAGGAATCATAGCTATAGCTAGCTATTATCATCTTCTTCTTTCCCATCGCATACACACAATTCACAATATATTTTGACGTCCACGCTGGCACTTTAGGAATCATAGCTAGCTGGCACTCTAGGAATCATACCTAGCTATGATTCCTGCTAATAACGGTTTCAGCAGAAATGTTGCATCGTGATTATGAATAATGAAAGCAATGAGACTTTGTATATATAGATCCATCTGGGAACATTTTTATAATAGTGATCGGTTTCTGCTAAGGAAGGATGAGTGATGAAATGAGAGATGATGCTAGAGCTGCTTCTGCTTCTTCAACAACTGTGGGAAGTTGATTTCCGAGAGTTTACTCTTTCCTACTTTCCTACTCTGATACATAACTACTCATAGATTTGTTCATTAATTTATTCTCTTTCCATTTAAAAAACACTTATAAATGTCTAAATAAAATAAATATAATAATTCATAAATATTTTTTTTTTAGGAATAATATCCTCTAAAAGTCTAATCCATCAAGATAGTATAGTGATAAAAGTCAACTTAAAAAATTAAAAAATTAATATGTCATGACCCTTACGGGTTCAATTCTATCTAAAGCGCTTTAAATTTGTGTGTGGAATTTATCATGCTATATATATATATAGAGAAAGTACGGCTTGATTGACAACATACATGGAAGATACATGGAAGGGGTGTGAAATGTCTCAAACATAATTTGGGTCATCTTTTCACGATTAGCCTTAGAGTTAAGAGGTGCTTCACTAAGAAGAACGAATGATCTTGTGGGGAAACACTAAGATCATTGAATCTTTTTTGCCATACTTTCTCGTATCGTCCCAATTGTTCACAATACCATCCTCAATTGGGTATTTTAAATTTAAAACGCTTCTCATTATCTCAGCTTTATCACCTACGTAGACATCTTTCAGCATTTCATCCATCACACGCATGTGACGAGGACGACCCACAATGCTAGGAAAGATAGTTCGTGGAGCATCATCTCCGGCAAATCCAGCCTACCAATTGAAATCTTTCGATTACAATTTAGTCATATATCTTAAATACGTATGAAAACTCACTCCATTTGTAATACCATAATTCTTTCAATCCCATTGACGCACACAATTGGCTGAATGTCCTCACATTCTAACATCTTACTTCCTGTCCACATATTCAAATAAGAAGCGATAAGATCATGCATCATCATTTCTGATCTTTGAATTACATTTAACTAGTAAATCATTAATAACTTTAGTGGCAAAAGGTTAAAACTAGTATCACATCATATAATTATAGTCAAAAGAGATAATCATCCAATCCACTTATTTTGGAAAACAAAGATGATAAATATATCGTAGGATTTTAGCTTGAAATGTTAAAAGATCATATTGCATCAAGTTCAATGGACAAATTATAGACATGTTGAATCAAGTTCAATGGACAAATTATAGATCTGACTCTACACGTGTGAATCATAACAATTAATTGATATGGGAAAATGAATGACAATAAGCATCATCCCTTTGTTATTTGATCTTCCTACGTATTTACTTTTTAGGAAATAATTGCCAAATGTAAGGTTTAGTAGTTACTACATATTAACCATCATCCCTTTGTTATTTGATCTTCCTACGTATTTACTTTTTAGGTTAATATTAGACTTTCTACTATGTACTGAATATTTATGACTAAAGGGTGGACCAGATCAACCCGACAATCTTGGGAGAAACATTTCTACTTGGATGCTGCTTGAAAGAGTTAGATTCACCTTGTATGGCGTTGAATGTAACAAAATTGGTGTGGGGTACGGCGCTTTCAATGGACAGCCAAGTTTCTGCTCTTCACCATTCTGGAGTTGCTTGCATAATCAACTGTGGAACTTCCAGGATGTAGATAGTTCGAACTAATGTTAGAGTTGAGATAATTTCTCTCATCCCCATCTGTCCTTTATATTTATGGAAGTTAGATCATCTCCATCATTTTGGTTTTCTCTGTTATGCACAAAACAGAAATTTTTGGTGCCACTACATCACTCTTACTTCAGTTTCTTTAAAGAAAAACTAATGTATCTTCCATTTCACAATTTTTGCATTCTTGAATGATGTGGAAGTTCTTTCCAATGTTTTGCTAAGAGTGATTAATAGGATCCATAGTTTTTGTTTGACCATCATTGTATCTGTTTTCAGATCCAATTCATTTTTCATTGACACCTTTTAACATTCTATATCAAAATCGTAGAAGAACTCTGAGAACTTTATTTTTTACAGACTGATAAGAAGAACCGTATTAGCAGGAACCAATCACCACTTTACCCAGTGGAAGAGAGGTTTGTAAGGATAAATGAGCATGCTGAACTTAATGTCGTGGTAGCAGCCAGGGCTGCTGCCAGAGCAGCAGCTGAAGAAGCTGCAGGAGCAAGAGCAATAACTTCTTCTACCACGGTGGTGGTAAGTTGATTTCCGAGAGTTTATTTATTATAATTGTGTCAAACATGATCATCCCCTTGTTTATTGTTTTAGGTGCCGGAATCGACTCTCGAAAAATTGCTGAAGGTAACGTGTGGGAAGGAGGATCCACGGACAGAGGCCTAGAGAGTTTGCAGAGGTATTGTTCGTGTCATGGTTGCTGAGTATGAAGCTGCGGAAGCAGCCAAAGCAGCAGCAAGATGAGGAGAAGGAAAAAATGAGTAGTAGAGGCGTTTTGCGGCGGAGGGCAGCGACATTATTAGGACCGGTGTCGTCGATGCCGCCGCTGCTTTTTGATTTTTGGAGATTTTATTATATAAAAGGTGTTTTGCGGCCGGCGGTGGCGCCGCCGATGCTTAAGAGTTAAGAACACAATTGACTATGAACATGACGATGACTATGGACATGATCCCTTTAATGACATATTCGGTCCCAAATTTTAGTATTATTTTTTGATTGTATAAGTTATTATAATAATTAATTAATTAATGCATTAATTAATATAAATGTAATATATATATATATATATAAATGTGTGTTGTACAGAAGAAGACAGACAAAAAACCAATCGGGGGAGTGATGAGTGAGGATTCACGGCGGCAATCGAGATTGACCTAGAATAGTTTCTAGGAAATAATTGCCAAAGGTAAGGTTTAGTTAAGGTTTAGTTGTTACTACATATTAACCATCATCCCTTTGTTATTTGATCTTCCTACGTATTTACTTTTTAGGTTAACATTAGGCTTTCTACTATGTACTGAATATTTATGAGTGAAGGGTGGACCAGGTCAACCCGACAATCTTGGGAGAAACATTTCTACTTGGTTGCTACTTGAAAGAGTTAGGTTCACCTTGGATGGCGTTGAATGTAACAAAATTGGTGTGGGGTACAACACTATCAATGGACAACCAAGTTTCTGCTCTTCATCATTCTGGAGTTGCTTGCATAATCAGCTGTGGAACTTCCAGGATGTAGGTTGTTCGAACTAATGTTAGAGTTGAGATAATTTCTCTCATCCGCATCTGTCCTTTATATTTAAGGAAGTTAGATCATCTCCATCATTTTGGTTTTCTCTGTTATGCACAAAACAAAAATTCTTGGTGCCACTACATCACTCTTACTTCAGTTTCTTTAGAGAAAATCAATATATCTTCCATTTCATAATTTTTGCATTCTTGAATGATGTGGAAGTTCTTTCCAATGTTTTGCTGAGAGTGATTAATAAGATCCATAGTTTTTGTTTGACCATCATTGTATCAGTTTTCAAATCTTATTCATTTTTTATTGACACATTTTAACATTCTATATCAAAATCGTAGAAGAACTCTGAGAACTTTATTTTTTACAGACTGATAAGAAGAACCGTATTAGCAGGAACCAATCACCACTTTACCCAGTGAAGGGAGGTTTGTAAGGATAAATGAGCATGCTGAACTTAATACTGTGGTAGCAGCCAGGGCTGCTGCCAGAGCAGCAGCAGGAGCAATAGCATCTTCTTCCACGATGGTGGTAAGTTGATTTCCTGAGAGTTTATTTATTTTAATTGTGTCAAACATGATCATCCCCCTATTTATTGTTTTAGGTGCCGGATTCGACTCTCGAGAAATTGCTGAAGGTAACGTGTGGGAAGGAGGATCCACGGACAGAGGCCCAGAGAGTTTGCAGAGGTATTGTTCGTGTCATGGTTGCTGAGTATGAAGCTGCGGAAGCATCCAAAGCAGAAACAAGAGGAGGAGGAGGAAAAAAGGAGTAGTAGAGGTGTTTTGCGGCGGCGGGCAGCGACATTATTAGGACCGGTGTCGTCGCCGCCGCCGCTTTTTGATTTTTGGAGATTTTATTATATAAAAGGTGTTTTGCGGTCGGCGGTGACGCCGCCGGCGATTAAGAGTTAAGAACACGATTGACTATGAACATGACGATGACTATGAACATGATCCCTGTAATGACATATTATATATGCGGTCGTAAATTTTAGTATTATTTTTTGATTGTATAAGTTATTATAATAATTAATTAATGCATTAATTAGTATAAAATATTATATATATATATATATATATAAATGTGTGTTGTACAGAAAACATACAGAAAACCAATCGGGGGAGTGATGTGTGAGGATTCACGGCGGCGATCGAGATTGACCTAGAATAGTTTCTAGGAAATAATTGCCAAAGGCAAGGTTTAATAGTTACTACATATTAACCATCATCACTTTGTTATTTGATCTTCCTACGTATTTACTTTTTAGGTTAACATTAGGCTTTCTACTATGTACTGAATATTTATGACTAAAGGGTGGATCAGGTCAACCCGACATTCTTGGGAGAAACATTTCTACTTGGATGCTGCTTGAAAGAGTTAGGTTCACCTTGTATGGCGTTGAAGGTAACAAAATTGGTGTGGGGTACGACGCTTTCAATGGACAGCCAAGTTTCTGCTCTTCACCATTCTAGAGTTGCTTGCATAATCAGCTGTGGAACGTCCAGGATGTAGGTATTTCGAACTGATGTTAGAGTTGAGATAATTTCTCTCATCCCCATCTGTACTTTATATTTATGGAAGTTACATCATCTCCATCATTTTAGTTTTTCTCTGTTATGCACAAAACAGAAATTCTTGGTACCACTACATAACTCTTACTTCAGTTTCTTTAGAGAAAAACTAATGTATCTTCCATTTCACAATTTTTGCGTTCTTGAATGATGTGGAAGTTCTTTCCAATGTTTTGCTAAGAGTGATTAATAGGATCCATAGTTTATGTTTGACCATCATTGTATCTGTTTTCAGATACAATTCTTTTTTCATTGACACCTTTTAACATTCTATATCAAAATCGTAGAAGAACTCTGAGAACTTTATTTTTTACAGGCTGATAAGAAGAACCGTATTAGCAGGAACCAATCACCACTTTACCCAGTGGAGGGAGGTTTGTAAGGATAAATGAGCATGCTGAACTTAATGCGCTGAACTTAATGCCGTGATAGCAGCCACTGCTGCTGCCAGAGCAGCAGTTGAAGAAGCTGCAGCAGTAGCAGAAGCAATAGCTTCTTCTTTCACGGTGGTGGTAAGTTGTTTCTGAGAGTTTATTTATTATAATTGTGTCAAACATGATCATCCCCCTGTTTATTGTTTTAGGTGCCAGAATCGACTCTCGAGAAATTGCTGAAGGTAACATGTGGGAAGGAGGATCCACGGACAGAGGCCCAGAGAGTTTGCAGAGGTATTGTTCGTGTCATGGTTGCTGAGTATGAAGCTGCGGAAGCAACCAAAGCAGCCGCAAGAGGAGGAGGAGGAAAAAAGGAGTAGTAGAGGCGTTTTGCGGCGGAGGGCAGCGACATTATTAGGACCGGTGTCGTCGCCGCCGCTTTTTGATTTTTAGAGATTTTATTATATAAAAGGTGTTTTGCGGTCGACGGTGACGCCACCGGCGCTTAAGAGTTAAGAGCACAATTTACTATGAACATGACGATGACTATGAACATGATCCCTTTAATGACATATTATATATTCGGTCCCAAATTTTAGTATTATTTTTTTATTGTATAAGTTATTATAATAATTAATTAATTAATGCATTAATTAGTATAAAATATTATATATATATATATATAAATGTGTGTTGTACAGAAGAAGACAGAAGACAGACAGAAAACCAATCGGGGGAGTGATGAGTGAGGATTCACGGCGGCGATCGAGATTAACCTAGAATAGTTTCTAGGAAATAATTGTCAAAGGTAAGGTTTAGTAGTTACTACTTATTAACCATCATCCCTTTGTTATTTGATCTTTCTACGTATTTACTTTTTAGGTTAACATTAGGCTCTCTACTATGTACTGAATATTTATGACTAAAGGGTGGACCAGGTCAACCCGACAATCTTGGGAGAAACATTTCTAATTGGATGCTACTTGAAAGAGTTAGGTTCACCTTGGATGGCGTTGAATGTAACAAAATTGGTGTGGGTTACGGCGCTTTCAATAGACAGCCAAGTTTCTGCTCTTCACCATTCTTGAGTTGCTTGCATAATCAGCTGTGGAATTTTCAGGATGTAGGTTGTTCGAACTGATGTTAGAGTTGAGATAATTTCTCTCATCCCCATATGTCCTTTATATTTATGGAAGTTAGATCATCTCCATCATTTTGGTTTTCTCTGTTATGCACAAAATAGAAATTCTTGGTGCCACTACATCACTCTTACTTCAGTTTCTTTAGAGAAAAACTAAAGTATCTTCCATTTCAAAATTTTTGCATTCTTGAATGATGTGGAAGTTCTTTCCAATGTTTTGTTGAGAGTGATTAATAGGATCCATAGTTTTTGTTTGACCATCATTGTATCTGTTTTCAAATCCAATTCCTTTTTCATTGACACCTTTTAACATTCTATATCAAAATCGTAGAAAAACTTTGAGAACTTTATGTTTTACAGGCTGATAAGAAGATCCGTATTAACAGGAACCAATCACCACTTTACCCAGTGGAAGGGAGGTTTGTAAGAATAATTGAGCATGATGAACTTAATGCGCTGAACTTAATACCGTGGTAGAAGCCAGGGCTACTGCCAGAGCAGCAGCTGAAGAAGCTGCAGCAGCAGCTGAAGCAATAGCTTATTCTTCCACGGTGGTGGTAAGTTGATTTCCGAGAGTTTATTTATTATAATTGTGTCAAACATGATCATCCCCTGTTTATTATTTTAGGTGCCGGAATCGACTCTTGAGAAATTGCTGAAGGTAACGTATGGGAGGGAAGGAGCATCCACGGACAGAGGCCCAGAGAGTTTGCAGAGGTATTGTTCGTGTCATGGTTGCTGAGTATGAAGCTGCGGAAGCAGCCAAAGCAGCAGCAAGAGAAGGAGGAGGAAAAAAGGAGTAGAAGAGGCGTTTTGCGGCGGCGGGCAGCGACATTATTAGGACCGGTGTTGTCGCCGCCGCCGCTTTTTGATTTTTGGAAATTCTATTATATAAAAGGTGTTTTTCGGCTGGCGGTGACGCCGCCGACACTTAAGTGTTAAGAACGTGATTGTCTATGAATATGACGATGACTATGAACATGATCCCTTTAATGGTATATTATATATTCGGTCCCAAATTTTAGTATTATTTTTTGATTGTATAAATTATTATAATAATTAATAATTGCATTAATTAGTATAAAATATTATATATATATAAATAAATGTGTGTCGTACAGAAGAAGAAGACAGACAGAAAACCAATCAGGGGGAGTGATGAGTGAGGATTCACGGCGGTGATCGAAATTGACCTAGAATAGTTTCTAAGAAATAATAGCCAAAGGTAAGGTTTAGTAGTTACTACATATTAACCATCATCCCTTTGTTATTTGATCTTCCTACGTATTTACTTTTTAGGTTAACATTAGGCTTTCTACCATGTACTAAATATTTATTACTAAAGGGTGGACCAGGTCAACCCAACAATCTTGGGAGAAACATTTCTACTTGGATGCTACTTGAAAGAGTTAGGTTCACCTTGGATGGCGTTGAATGTAACAAAATTGGTGTGGGGTACGACGATTTCAATAGACAGCCAAGTTTCTGTTCTTCACCATTCTGGAGTTGCTTGCATAATCAGCTGTGGAACTTCCAGGATGTAGGTTGTTCGAACTGATGTTAGAGTTTAGATAATTTCTCTCATCCCCATCTGTCCTTTATATTTATGGAAGTTAGATCATCTCCATCATTTTGGTTTTCTCTGTTATGCACAAAACAGAAATTCTTGGTGCCACTACATCACTCTTACTTCAGTTTCTTTAGAGAAAAACTAATGTATCTTCCATTTCACAATTTTTGCATTCTTGAATGATTTGGAAGTTCTTTCCAATGTTTTGCTGAGAGTGATTAATAGGATCCATAGTTTTTGTTTGACCATCATTGTATCTGTTTTCAGATCTAATTCCTTTTTCATTGACACCTTTTAACATTCTATATCAAAATCGTAGAAGACTCTGAGAACTTTATTTTTTACAGGCTGATAAGAAGAACCGTATTAGGAGGAACCAATCACCACTTTACCTAGTGGAAGGGAGGTTTGTAAGGATAAATGAGCATGTTGAACTTAAAGCGATGAACTTAAAGTCTCGGTAGCATCCAGGGCTGCTGCCAGCAGCTGAAGAAGCTGCAGCAGCAGGAGCAATAGATTCTTCTTCCACGGTAGTGGTAAGTTGATTTCCGAAAGTATATTTATTATAATTGTGTCAAACATGATCATCCCCTGTTTATTGTTTTAGGTGCCGGAATCGACTCTCAAGAAATTGTTGAAGGTAACGTGTGGGAAGGAGGATCCACGGACAGAGGCCCAGAGAGTTTGCAGAGGTATTGTTCGTGTCATGGTTGCTGAGTATGAAGCTGTGGAAGCAGCCAAAGAAACAGCAAGAGGAGGAGGAGGAAAAAAGGAGTAGTAGAGGCGTTTTGCGGCGGAGGGCAACGACATTATTAGGACCGGTGTCGTCGCCGCTGCCGCCGCTTTTTTATTTTAGGAGATTTTATTATATAAAAGGTGTTTTGTGGCCGGCGATGACGCCGCCGACGCTTAAGAGTTAAGAACACGATTGACTATGAACACGACGATGACTATGAACATGAACATGATCCCTTTAATGACATATTATATATTCGGTCTCACATTTTAGTATTATTTTTGATTGTATAAGTTATTATAATAATTAATTAATTAATGCATTAATTAGTATAAAATATTATATTATATATATATATATAAATGTGTGTTGTACAGAAGAAAACAGACATAAAACTAATCGGGGGGAGTGATGGGTGAGGATTCACGGCGGCGATCGAGATTGACCTAGAATAGTTTCTAGGAAATAATTGCCAAATGTAAGGTTTAGTTGTTACTACATATTAACCATCATCCCTTTGTTATTTGATCTTCCTACGTATTTACTTTTTAGGTTAACATTAGGCTTTCTACTATGTACTGAATATTTATGATTGAAGGGTGGACCAGGTCAACCCAACAATCTTGGGAGAAACATTTTTACTTGGATGCTGTTTGAAAGAGTTAGGTTCACCTTGGATGGAGTTGAATGTAACAAAATTGGTGTGGGGTACGACGCTTTCAATGGACAGTCAAGTTTCTGCTCTTCACCATTCTAGAGTTGCTTGCATAATCAACTGTGGAACTTCCAGGATGTAGGTAGTTCGAACTGATGTTAGAGTTGAGATAATTTCTCTCATCCCCACATGTCCTTTATATTTATGGAGGTTAGATCATCTCTATCATTTTGGTTTTCTCTGTTATGTACAAAACAAAAATTCTTGGTGCCACTACATCACTCTTACTTCAGTTTTTTATAGAAAAACTAATGTATCTTTCATTTTATAATTTTTGCATTCTTGTAGTTCTTTCCAATGTTTTGTCGAGAGTGATTAATAGGATCCATAATTTTGTTTGACCATCATTGTATCTGTTTTTAGATCCAATTCCTTTTTCATTGACACCTTTTAACATTCTATATCAAAATCGTAGAAGAACTCTGAGAACTTTATTTTTTACAGGCTGATAAGAAAAATCGTATTAGCAAGAACCAATCACCATTTTACCCAGTAGAAGGGAGGTTTGTAAGGATAAATGAGCATGCTGAACTTAATGCGCTGAACTTAATGCCGTGATAGCAGCTACTGCTGCTGCCAGAGCAGCAGTTGAAGAAGCTACAGCAGTAGCAGAAGCAATAGCTTCATCTTTCACGGTGGTGGTAAGTTGTTTCCGAGAGTTTATTTATTATAATTGTGTCAAACATGATCATCCCCCTGTTTATTGTTTTAGGTGCCGGAATCGACTCTCAAGAAATTGCTGAAGGTAACATGTGGGAAGGAGGATCCACGGACAGAGGCCCAGAGAGTTTGCAGAGGTATTGTTCGTGTCATGGTTGCTGAGTATGAAGCTGCGGAAGCAACGAAAGCAGCCGCAAGAGAAGGAGGAGGAAAAAAGGAGTAGTAGAGGCGTTTTGCGGCGGAGGGCAGCGACATTATTAGGACCGGTGTCGTCGCCGCCGCTTTTTGATTTTTAGAGATTTTATTATATAAAAGGTGTTTTGCGGTCGACGGTGACGCCACCGGCGCTTAAGAGTTAAGAACACAATTTACTATGAACATGACGATGACTATGAACATGATCCCTTTAATGACATATTATATATTCGGTCCCAAATTTTAGTATTATTTTTTTATTGTATAAGTTATTATAATCATTAATTAATTAATGCATTAATTAGTATAAAATATTATATATATATATAAATGTGTGTTGTACAGAAGAAGACAGAAGACAGACAGAAAACCAATCGGGGGAGTGATGAGTGAGGATTCACGGCGGCGATCGAGATTAACCTAGAATAGTTTCTAGGAAATAATTGCCAAAGGTAAGGTTTAGTAGTTACTACTTATTAACCATCATCCCTTTGTTATTTGATCTTTCTACGTATTTACTTTTTAGGTTAACATTAGGCTCTCTACTATGTACTGAATATTTATGACTAAAGGGTGGACCAGGTCAACCAGACAATCTTAGGAGAAACATTTCTAATTGGATGCTACTTGAAAGAGTTAGGTTCACCTTGGATGGCGTTGAATGTAACAAAATTGGTGTGGGTTACGACGCTTTCAATAGACAGCCAAGTTTCTGCTCTTCACCATTCTTGAGTTGCTTGCATAATCAGCTGTGGAACTTCCAGGATGTAGGTTGTTCGAACTGATGTTAGAGTTGAGATAATTTCTCTCATCCCCATCTGTCCTTTATATTTATGGAAGTTAGATCATCTCCATCATTTTGGTTTTCTCTGTTATGCACAAAATAGAAATTCTTGGTGCCACTACATCACTCTTACTTCAGTTTCTTTAGAGAAAAACTAAAGTATCTTCCATTTCACAATTTTTGCATTCTTGAATCATGTGGAAGTTCTTTCCAATGTTTTGCTGAGAGTGATTAATAGGATCCATAGTTTTTGTTTGACCATCATTGTATCTGTTTTCAAATCTAATTCATTTTTCATTGACACCTTTTAACATTCTATATCAAAATCGTAGAAAAACTTTGAGAACTTTATTTTTTACAGGCTGATAAGAAGATCCGTATTAACAGGAACCAATCACCACTTTACCCAGTGGAAGGGAGGTTTGTAAGGATAATTGAGCATGATGAACTTAATGCGCTGAACTTAATACCGTGGTAGCAGCCAGGGCTGCTGCTAGAGCAGCAGCTGAAGAAGCTGTAGCAGCAGCTGAAGCAATAGCTTCTTCTTCCACGGTGGTGGTAAGTTGATTTCCGAGAGTTTATTTATTATAATTGTGTCAAACATGATCATCCCCTGTTTATTGTTTTAGGTGCCGGAATCGACTCTTGAGAAATTGCTGAAGGTAACGTATGGGAGGGAGGGAGCATCCACGGACAGAGGCCCAGAGAGTTTGCAGAGGTATTGTTCGTGTCATGGTTGCTGAGTATGAAGCTGCGGAAGCAGTCAAAGCAGCAGCAAGAGAAGGAGGAGGAAAAAAGGAGTAGAAGAGGCGTTTTGCGGCGGCGGGCAGCGACATTATTAGGACCGGTGTCGTCGCCGCTGCCGCTTTTTGATTTTTGGAAATTCTATTATATAAAAGATGTTTTTCGGCTGGCGGTGACGCCGCCGACACTTAAGTGTTAAGAACGTGATTGTCTATGAATATGACGATGACTATGAACATGATCCCTTTAATGGTATATTATATATTCGGTCCCAAATTTTAGTATTATTTTTTGATTATATAAGTTATTATAATAATTAATAATTGCATTAATTAGTATAAAATATTATATATATATATAAATAAATGTGTGTCGTACAGAAGAAGAAGAAGACAGACAGAAAACCAATCAGGGGGATTGATGAGTGAGGATTCACGGCGGCGATCGAGATTGACCTAGAATAGTTTCTAAGAAATAATTGCCAAATGTAAGGTTTAGTAGTTACTACATATTAACCATCATCCCTTTGTTATTTGATCTTCCTACGTATTTACTTTTTAGGTTAACATTAGGCTTTTTACCATGTACTGAATATTTATTACTAAAGGGTGGACCAGGTCAACCCGACAATCTTGGGAGAAACATTTCTACTTGGATGCTACTTGAAAGAGTTAGGTTCACCTTGGATGGCGTTGAATGTAACAAAATTGGTGTGGGGTACGACGCTTTCAATAGACAGCCAAGTTTCTGTTCTTCACCATTCTGGAGTTGCTTGCATAATCAGCTGTGGAACTTCCAGGATGTAGGTTGTTCGAACTGATGTTAGAGTTGAGATAATTTCTCTCATCCCCATCTGTTCTTTATATTTATGGAAGTTAGATCATCTTCATCATTTTGGTTTTCTCTGTTATGCACAAAACAGAAATTCTTGGTGCCACTACATCACTCTTACTTCAGTTTCTTTAGAGAAAAACTAATGTATCTTCCATTTCACAATTTTTGCATTCTTGAATGATGTGGAAGTTCTTTCCAATGTTTTGCTGAGAGTGATTAATAGGATCCATAGTTTTTGTTTGACCATCATTGTATCTGTTTTCAGATCTAATTCCTTTTTCATTGACACCTTTTAACATTCTATATCAAAATCGTAGAAGAACTCTGAGAACTTTATTTTTTACAGGCTGATAAGAAGAACCGTATTAGGAGGAACCAATCACCACTTTACCTAGTGGAAGGGAGGTTTGTAAGGATAAATGAGCATGTTGAACTTAATGCGATGAACTTAAAGTCGTGGTAGCATCCAGGGCTGCTGCCAGCAGCTGAAGAAGCTGCAGTAGTAGGAGCAATAGATTCTTCTTCCACGGTAGTGGTAAGTTGATTTCCGAAAGTATATTTATTATAATTGTGTCAAACATGATCATCCCCTGTTTATTGTTTTAGGTGCCGGAATCGACTCTAAAGAAATTGCTGAAGGTAACGTGTGGGAAGGAGGATCCACGGACAGAGGCCCAGAGAGTTTGCAGAGGTATTGTTCGTGTCATGGTTGCTGAGTATGAAGCTGTGGAAGCAGCCAAAGCAACAGCAAGAGGAGGAGGAGGAAAAAAGGAGTAGTAGAGGCGTTTTGCGGTGAAGGGCAGCGACATTATTAGGACCGGTGTCGTCGCCGCTGCCGCCGCTTTTTTATTTTAGGAGATTTTATTATATAAAAGGTGTTTTGTGGCCGGCGATGACGCCGCCGACGCTTAAGAGTTAAGAACACGATTGACTATGAACATGACGATGACTATGAACATGATTCCTTTAATGACATATTATATATTCGGTCTCAAATTTTAGTATTATTTTTTGATTGTATAAGTTATTATAATAATTAATTAATTAATGCATTAATTAGTATAAAATATTATATTATATATATATATATAAATAAATGTGTGTTGTACAGAAGAAGACAGACATAAAACTAATCTGGGGGAGTAATGAGTGAGGATTCACGGCGGCGATCGAGATTGACCTAGAATAGTTTCTAGGAAATAATTGCCAAATGTAAGGTTTAGTTGTTACTACATATTAACCATCATCCCTTTGTTATTTGATCTTCCTACGTATTTACTTTTTAGGTTAACATTAGGCTTTCTACTATGTACTGAATATTTATGATTGAAGGGTGGACCAGGTCAACCCAACAATCTTGAGAGAAACATTTTTACTTGGATGCTGCTTGAAAGAGTTAGGTTCACCTTGGATGGAGTTGAATGTAACAAAATTGGTGTGGGGTACGACGCTTTCAATGGACAGCCAAGTTTCTGCTCTTCACCATTCTAGAGTTGCTTGCATAATCAGCTGTGGAACTTCCAGGATGTAGGTAGTTCGAACTGATGTTAGAGTTGAGATAATTTCTCTCATCCCCACATGTCCTTTATATTTATGGAAGTTAGATCATCTCTATCATTTTGGTTTTCTCTGTTATGTACAAAACAAAAATTCTTGGTGCCACTACATCACTCTTACTTCAGTTTTTTAGAGAAAAACTAATGTATCTTTCATTTTATAATTTTTGCATTCTTGAATGATGTGGAAGTTCTTTCCAATGTTTTGCCGAGAGTGATTAATAGGATCCATAATTTTGTTTGACCATCATTGTATCTGTTTTGAGATCCAATTCCTTTTTCATTGACACCTTTTAACATTCTATATCAAAATCGTAGAAGAACTCTGAGAACTTTATTTTTTACAGGCTGATAAGAAAAACCGTATTAGCAAGAACCAATCACCATTTTACCCAGTAGAAGGGAGGTTTGTAAGGATAAATGAGCATGCTGAACTTAATGCGCTGAACTTAATGCCGTGATAGCAGCTAGGGCTGCTGCCAGAGCAGCAGTTGAAGAAGCTGCAGCAGTAGTAGAAGCAATAGCTTCTTCTTTCACGGTGGTGGTAAGTTGTTTCCGAGAGTTTATTTATTATAATTGTTTCAAACATGATCATCCCCCTGTTTATTGTTTTAGGTGCCGGAATCGACTCTCGAGAAATTGCTGCAGCTAACATGTGGGAAGGAGGATCCACGGACAGAGGCCCAGAGAGTTTGCAGAGGTATTGTTCGTGTCATGGTTGCTGAGTATGAAGTTGCGGAAGCAACCAAAGCAGCCGCAAGAGGAGGAGGAGGAAAAAAGGAGTAGTAGAGGCGTTTTGCGGCGGAGGGCAGCGACATTATTAGGACCGGTGTCGTCGCCGCTGCCGCTTTTTGATTTTTGGAAATTCTATTATATAAAAGGTGTTTTTCGGCTGGCGGTGACGCCGCCGACACTTAAGTGTTAAGAACGTGATTGTCTATGAATATGACGATGACTATGAACATGATCCCTTTAATGGTATATTATATATTCGGTCCCAAATTTTAGTATTATTTTTTGATTTTATAAGTTATTATAATAATTAATAATTGCATTAATTAGTATAAAATATTATATATATATATAAATAAATGTGTGTCGTACAGAAGAAGAAGAAGACAGACAGAAAACCAATCAGGGGGAGTGATGAGTGAGGATTCACGACGGCGATCGAGATTGACCTAGAATAGTTTCTAGGAAATAATTGCCAAATGTACGGTTTAGTAGTTACTACATATTAACCATCATCCCTTTGTTATTTGATCTTCCTACGTATTTACTTTTTAGGTTAACATTAGGCTTTTTACCATGTACTGAATATTTATTACTAAAGGGTGGACTAGGTCAACCCGACAATCTTGGGAGAAACATTTCTACTTGGATGCTACTTGAAAGAGTTAGGTTCACCTTGGATGGCGTTGAATGTAACAAAATTGGTGTGGGGTACGACGCTTTCAATAGACAGCCAAGTTTCTGTTCTTCACCATTCTGGAGTTGCTTGCATAATCAGCTGTGGAACATCCAGGATGTAGGTTGTTCGAACTGATGTTAGAGTTGAGATAATTTCTCTCATCCCCATCTGTCCTTTATATTTATGGAAGTTAGATCATCTCCATCATTTTGGTTTTCTCTGTTATGCACAAAACAGAAATTCTTGGTGCCACTACATCACTCTTACTTCAGTTTCTTTAGAGAAAAACTAATGTATCTTCCATTTCACAATTTTTGCATTCTTGAATGATGTGGAAGTTCTTTCCAATGTTTTGTTGAGAGTGATTAATAGGATCCATAGTTTTTGTTTGACCATCATTGTATCTGTTTTCAGATCTAATTCATTTTTCATTGACACCTTTTAACATTCTATATCAAAATCGTAGAAGAACTCTGAGAACTTTATTTTTTACAGGCTGATAAGAAGAACCGTATTAGGAGGAACCAATCACCACTTTACCTAGTGGAAGTGAGGTTTGTAAGGATAAATGAGCATGTTGAACTTAATGCGATGAACTTAAAGTCGTGGTAGCATCCAGGGCTGCTGCCAGCAGTTGAAGAAGCTGCAGCAGCAGGAGCAATAGATTCTTCTTCCACGGTAGTGGTAAGTTGATTTCCGAAAGTATATTTATTATAATTGTGTCAAACATGATCATCCCCTGTTTATTGTTTTAGGTGCCGGAATCGACTCTCAAGAAATTGCTGAAGGTAACGTGTGGGAAGGAGGATCCACGGACAGAGGCCCAGAGAGTTTGCAGAGGTATTGTTCGTGTCATGGTTGCTGAGTATGAAGCTGTGGAAGCAGCCAAAGCAACAGCAAGAGGAGGAGGAGGAAAAAAGGAGTAGTAGAGGCGTTTTGCGGTGGAGGGCAGCGACATTATTAGGACCGGTGTCGTCGCTGCTGCCGCCGCTTTTTTATTTTAGGAGATTTTATTATATAAAAGGTGTTTTGTGGCCGGCGATGACGCCGCCGACGCTTAAGAGTTAAGAACACGATTGACTATGAACATGACGATGACTATGAACATGATTCCTTTAATGACATATTATATATTCGGTCTCAAATTTTAGTATTATTTTTTGATTGTATAAGTTATTATAATAATTAATTAATTAATGCATTAATTAGTATAAAATATTATATTATATATATATATAAATAAATGTGTGTTGTACAGAAGAAGACAGACATAAAACTAATCTGGGGGAGTGATGAGTGAGGATTCACGGCGGCGATCGAGATTGACCTAGAATAGTTTCTAGGAAATAATTGCCAAATGTAAGGTTTAGTTGTTACTACATATTAACCATCATCCCTTTGTTATTTGATCTTCCTACGTATTTACTTTTTAGGTTAATATTAGGCTTTCTACTATGTACTGAATATTTATGATTGAAGGGTGGACCAGGTCAACCCAACAATCTTGAGAGAAACATTTTTACTTGGATGCTGCTTGAAAGAGTTAGGTTCACCTTGGATGGAGTTGAATGTAACAAAATTGGTGTGGGGTACGACGCTTTCAATGGACAGCCAAGTTTCTGCTCTTCACCATTCTAGAGTTGCTTGCATAATCAGCTGTGGAACTTCCAGGATGTAGGTAGTTCGAACTGATGTTAGAGTTGAGATAATTTCTCTCATCCCCACATGTCCTTTATATTTATGGAAGTTAGATCATCTCTATCATTTTGGTTTTCTCTGTTATGTACAAAACAAAAATTCTTGGTGCCACTACATCACTCTTACTTCAGTTTTTTAGAGAAAAACTAATGTATCTTTCATTTTATAATTTTTGCATTCTTGAATGATGTGGAAGTTCTTTCCAATGTTTTGCCGAGAGTGATTAATAGGATCCATAATTTTGTTTGACCATCATTGTATCTGTTTTGAGATCCAATTCCTTTTTCATTGACACCTTTTAAAATTCTATATCAAAATCGTAGAAGAACACTGAGAACTTTATTTTTTACAGGCTGATAAGAAAAACCGTATTAGCAAGAACCAATCACCATTTTACCCAGTAGAAGGGAGGTTTGTAAGGATAAATGAGCATGCTGAACTTAATGCGCTGAACTTAATGCCGTGATAGCAGCTAGGGCTGCTGCCAGAGCAGCAGTTGAAGAAGCTGCAGCAGTAGCAGAAGCAATAGCTTCTTCTTTCACGGTGGTGGTAAGTTGTTTCCGAGAGTTTATTTATTATAATTGTGTCAAACATGATCATCCCCCTGTTTATTGTTTTAGGTGCCGGAATCGACTCTCGAGAAATTGCTGAAGTTAACATGTGGGAAGGAGGATCCACGGACAGAGGCCCAGAGAGTTTGCAGAGGTATTGTTCGTGTCATGGTTGCTGAGTATGAAGCTGCGGAAGCAACCAAAGCATCCGCAAGAGGAGGAGGAGGAAAAAAGGAGTAGTAGAGGCGTTTTGCGGCGGAGGGCAGCGACATTATTAGGACCGGTGTCGTCGCCGCCGCTTTTTGATTTTTAGAGATTTTATTATATAAAAGGTGTTTTGCGGTCGACGGTGACGCCACCGGCGCATAAGAGTTAAGAACACAATTTACTATGAACATGACGATGACTATGAACATGATCCCTTTAATGACATATTATATATTCGGTCCCAAATTTTTGTATTATTTTTTTATTGTATAAGTTATTATAATCATTAATTAATTAATGCATTAATTAGTATAAAATATTATATATATATATATATAAATGTGTGTTGTACAGAAGAAGACAGAAGACAGAAGACAGACAGAAAACCAATCGGGGGAGTGATGAGTAAGGATTCACGGCGGCGATCGAGATTAACCTAGAATAGTTTCTAGGAAATAATTGCCAAAGGTAAGGTTTAGTAGTTACTACTTATTAACCATCATCCCTTTGTTATTTGATCTTTCTACGTATTTACTTTTTAGGTTAACATTAGGCTCTCTACTATGTACTGAATATTTATGACTAAAGGGTGGACCAGGTCAACCAGACAATCTTGGGAGAAACATTTCTAATTGGATGCTACTTGAAAGAGTTAGGTTCACCTTGGATGGCGTTGAATGTAACAAAATTGGTGTGGGTTACGACGCTTTCAATAGACAGCCAAGTTTCTGTTCTTCACCATTCTTGAGTTGCTTGCATAATCAGCTGTGGAACTTCCAGGATGTAGCTTGTTCGAACTAATGTTAGAGTTGAGATAATTTCTCTCATCCCCATCTGTCCTTTATATTTATGGAAGTTAGATCATCTCCATCATTTTGGTTTTCTCTGTTATGCACAAAATAGAAATTCTTGGTGCCACTACATCACTCTTACTTCAGTTTCTTTAGAGAAAAACTAAAGTATCTTCCATTTCACAATTTTTGCATTCTTGAATGATGAGTAAGTTCTTTCCAATGTTTTGCTGAGAGTGATTAATAGGATCCATAGTTTTTGTTTGACCATCATTGTATCTGTTTTCAAATCCAATTCCTTTTTCATTGACACCTTTTAACATTCTATATCAAAATCGTAGAAAAACTTTGAGAACTTTATTTTTTACAGGCTGATAAGAAGATCCGTATTAACATGAACCAATCACCACTTTATCCAGTGGAAGGGAGGTTTGTAAGGATAATTGAGCATGATGAACTTAATGCGCTGAACTTAATACCGTGGTAACAGCCAGGGCTGCTGCCAGAGCAGCAGCTGAAGAAGCTGAAGCAATAGCTTCTTCTTCCACGGTGGTGGTAAGTTGATTTCCGAGAGTTTATTTATTATAATTGTGTCAAACATGATCATCCCCTGTTTATTGTTTTAGGTGCCGGAATCGACTCTTGAGAAATTGCTGAAGGTAACGTATGGGAGGGAGGGAGGATCCACGGACAGAGGCCCAGAGAGTTTGAGAGGTATTGTTCGTGTCATGGTTGCTGAGTATGAAGCTGCAGAAGCAGCCAAAGCAGCAGCAAGAGAAGGAGGAGGAAAAAAGGAGTAGAAGAGGCGTTTTGCGGCGGCGGGCAGCGACATTATTAGGACCGGTGTCGTCGCCGCCGCCGCTTTTTGATTTTTGGAAATTCTATTATATAAAAGGTGTTTTTCGGCTGGCGGTGACGCCGCCGACACTTAAGTGTTAAGAACGTGATTGTCTATGAATATGACGATGACTATGAACATGATCCCTTTAATGGTATATTATATATTCAGAAGAAGACAGACAGAAAACCAATCAGGGGGAGTGATGAGTGAGGATTCACGGCGGTGATCGAAATTGACCTAGAATAGTTTCTAGGAAATAATAGCCAAAGGTAAGGTTTAGTAGTTACTACATATTAACAACCATCATCCCTTTGTTATTTGATCTTCTTACGTATTTACTTTTTAGGTTAACATTAGGCTTTCTACCATGTACTGAATATTTATTACTAAAGGGTGGACCAGGTCAACCCGACAATCTTGGGAGAAACATTTCTACTTGGATGCTACTTGAAAGAGTTAGGTTCACCTTGGATGGTGTTGAATGTAACAAAATTGGTGTGGGGTACGACGCTTTCAATAGACAGCCAAGTTTCTGTTCTTCACCATTCTGGAGTTGCTTGCATAATTAGCTGTGGAACTTCCAGGATGTAGGTTGCTGAGTATGAAGCTGTGGAAGCAGCCAAAGCAGCAGCAAGAGGAGGAGGAGGAAAAAAGGAGTAGTAGAGGCGTTTTGCGGTGGAGGGCAGCGACATTATTAGGACCGGTGTCGTCGCCGCTGCCGCCGCTTTTTTATTTTAGGAGATTTTATTATATAAAAGGTGTTTTGTGGCCGGCGATGACGCCGCCGACGCTTAAGAGTTAAGAACATGATTGACTATGAACATGACGATGACTATGAACATGATCCCTTTAATGACATATTATATATTCGGTCTCAAATTTTAGTAGTATTTTTTGATTGTATAAGTTATTATAATAATTAATTAATTAATGCATTAATTAGTATAAAATATTATATTATATATATATATATAAATAAATGTGTGTTGTACAGAAGAAGACAGACATAAAACTAATCGGGGGGAGTGATGAGTGAGGATTCACGGCGGCGATCGAGATTGACCTAGAATAGTTTCTAGGAAATAATTGTCAAATGTAAGGTTTAGTTGTTACTACATATTAACCATCATCCCTTTGTTATTTGATTTTCCTACGTATTTACTTTTTAGGTTAACATTAGGCTTTCTACTATGTACTGAATATTTATGATTGAAGGGTGGACCAGGTCAACCCAACAATCTTGAGAGAAACATTTTTACTTGGATGCTGCTTGAAAGAGTTAGGTTCACCTTGGATGGATTTGAATGTAACAAAATTGGTGTGAGGTACGACGCTTTCAATGGACAGCCAAGTTTCTGCTCTTCACCATTCTAGAGTTGCTTGCATAATCAGCTGTGGAACTTCCAGGATGTAGGTAGTTCGAACTGATGTTAGAGTTGAGATAATTTCTCTCATCCCCACATGTCCTTTATATTTATGGAAGTTAGATCATCTCTATTATTTTGGTTTTCTCTGTTATGTACAAAACAAAAATTCTTGGTGCCACTACATCACTCTTACTTCAGTTTTTTAGAGAAAAACTAATGTATCTTTCATTTTATAATTTTTGCATTCTTGAATGATGTGGAAGTTCTTTCCAATGTTTTGCAGAGAGTGATTAATAGGATCCATAGTTTTGTTTGACCATCATTGTATCTGTTTTTAGATTCAATTCCTTTTTCATTGACACCTTTTAACATTATATATCAAAATCGTAGAAGAACTCTGAGAACTTTATTTTTTACAGGCTGATAAGAAAAACCGTATTAGTAGGAACCAATCACCACTTTACCCAGTAGAAGGGAGGTTTGTAAGGATAAATGAGCATCCAGTTACGTTTTGATAAACTATAGATGATACTTATCATCATGCATATTTCTATGTGTGTGTTTTCAAGAATTTCGTATTCTCTGCAGACTCCTGGTAGCCATTCATTCTCAATTGGCATAACTGAAGTTTTCAATACAAACCTTTTGATCGAACTCACTACTGATGACATAGAATATGTCTACCAAAGGTTAGTATCCATTTCACATAAGAAATTCTCATTTGTAGAAGCAGTATCTGAACTATTTAGGATAGCCTTAATAAATCACTTTTCACCATTGAGTTAGCCTCCATGATAAAAACCATGTCTAAAAAACAAATAAATAAGGTTTTATCAATGATGTATATATGCTGGGCTTATTTAAGGTTAGATTGATGTATACCAGATTTTTATATTTCTTACTTTGATTAATAGAATCTCGGTATAGTATTGTGTTGTTATGGTCATTGTCAATTATAGTGTTATGTACTTCAATTCTTTTCCAGGAGCCCAAGAAAAATTATTGACATTGCTGCAGTTCCAACCTTTGAAGCTCTCACTCAATTTGGAACTGCCACAATTACAACAAAAAATATTGGTGAAGTAGAAACATCAAACAGCTTTACAGTACTTTTTTTGTATACAATTCAGAAGAATATCCGTCAACAATAAATGTGATTAAAAAAAGCATAAACCGATTAATTAAGAATGAACTAAGTCAGAATCTCATGTATGCATAATTAAGATTTGTGACATGACTTATTTTACTTCATGTGTCCATTTGATAATTGCAGTTAGGCCTTTCATGTAAAAGCTCTCACTCTTCAGGTCTAATTAGGGCTATCCTAAATAGTTCAGATACTGTTTCTACAAATGAGAATTTCTTATGTGAAATGGATACTAACTTTTGGTAAATATATTCTACGTCATCAGCAGTGAGTTCGATCAAAAGGTTTGTTGTGAGAACTTCAGTTATGCCAATTGAGAATGAATGGCTACCAGGAGTCTGTAGAGAATAATAAATGCTTGAAAACACACACAAAAATATGCATGATGATAAGTATCATCTATAGTTTATCAAAACGTAACTGGATGCTCATTCATCCTTACAAACCTCCCTTCCACTGAGTAAAGTGGTGATTGGTTCCTGCTAATACGGTTCTTCTTATCAGCCTGTAAAAAATAAAGTTCTCAGAGTTCTTCTACGATTTTGATATAGAATGTTAAAAGGTATCAATGAAAAAGGAATTGGATCTGAAAACAGATACAATGATGGTCAAACAAAAATTATGAATCCTATTAATCACTCTCAGCAAAATATTGGAAAGAACTTCCACGTCATTCAAGAATGCAAAAATTGTGAAATGGAAGATACATTAGTTTTTCTCTAAAGAAACTGAAGTAAGAGTGATGTAGTGGCACCAAGAATTTCTGTTTTGTACATAACAGAGAAAACCAAAATGATGGAGATGATCTAACTTCCATAAATATAAAGGACAGATGGGGATGAGAGAAATTATTTCAACTCTAACATTAGTTCGAACTACCTACATCCTGGAAGTTCCACAGCTGATTATGCAAGCAACTCCAGAATGGTGAAGAGCAGAAACTTAGCTGTCCATTGAAAGCGTCGTACCCCACACCAATTTTGTTACATTCAACGCCATCCAAGGTGAACCTAACTCTTTCAAGAAGCATCCAAGTAGAAATGTTTCTCTCAAGATTGTCGGGTTGACTTGGTCCACCCTTCAGTCATAAATATTCAGTACATTGTAGAAAGCCTAATGTTAACCTAAAAAGTAAATACGCGGGAAGATCAAATAACAAAGGGATGATGGTTAATATGTAGTAACTACTAAACCTTACCTTTAGCAATTATTTCCTAGAAATTATTCTAGGTCAATCTCGATCGCCGACGTGAATCTTCACTCATCACTCCCCCGATTGGTTTTTTGTCTGTCTTCTGTCTTCTTCTGTACAACACACATTTATATATATATATATATATATATATATAATATTTTATACTAATTAATGCATTAATTAATTAATTATTATAATAACTTATACAATCAAAAAAATAATACTAAAATTTGGGACCGAATATATAATATGTCATTAAAGGGATCATGTTCATAGTCATCGTCATGTTCATAGTCAACCGTGTTCTTAACTCTTAAGCGCCGGCGGCGTTATCGCCGGCCGCAAAACACTTTTTACATAATAAAATCTCCAAAAATCAAAAAGTGGCAGCGACGACCACACCGGTCCTAATAATGTCGTTGCCCGCCGCCGCAAAACGCCTCTACTACTCCCAGGGGCGGAGCTAGGATTTGAAACCTACCCGGGCTAATTTTTTATTAAAAAAATCTATCCGGGCTAGTTTTATAGTTTGTTGTCACCAATGCATTTTAGCAACGGAAAATAACCAATAACGACGGTTATTTATCGTCGTTATTGATAAAATACATACAAGCTCTTTAAGGTTACCTGGGCTACAGTCCGGGCCGGCTTGTACTTGGCTCCGCCCCTGACTACTCCTTTTTCCTCCTCCTCTTGTTGCTGCTTTGGCTGCTTCCGCAGCTTCATACTCAGCAACCATGACACGAACAATACCTCTGCAAACTCTCTGGGCCTCTGTCCGTGGATCCTCCTTCTCACACGTTACCTTCAGCAATTTATTAAGAGTCGATTCCGGCACCTAAAACAATAAACAGGGGATGATCATGTTTGACACAATTATAATAAATAAACTTCGGAAATCAGCTTACCGTGGAAGAAGAAGCTATTGCTCCTGCTGTTGCAGCTTCTTCAGCTGCTGCTCTGGCAGCAGCCTTGGCTGCTACCACGGCATTAAGTTCAGCAATTCGGGCAGCAACTCTACCTTCTCCGTCGAAACAATCGATTATGGCTTGTGTCCTTGTAGCAGCATTGTTTGGATCATCAACATCCTGTGAACGCGCAAGCCTCAGCATTAGATTCTTTCAATTATATATATATTTTTTTTAATGTTATATTACCTTCTAATTTAATAATTTTATTCAATTTTATTCAGTATTTATTTATATAATTTAAAAAAGGGTAAAAAATTCAAGCTAATCCTAAAATAATTTCAAGACATAAACTTGAGGCATGTCAATCTCATTCAAATATGTCAATATGATGGGCAGTTACTAGCTGAAGTAGGTAGTTGTTGTTGACTAGGATAAACTTTTCCAACATCATTGTCACCATAAAACTTCACCAAAATTTCCACATTATCATAAAAAAACATGGCTTCTTCATTTCACAATTTAAAAAAGCAAGCTTCTCTCAAGTTTCTAGACAAGATCAACAAGGCAAAAAGGGCTAACTATCACTCAGTGCTACTCCAGCTCAAATGTATGTATAACCTCATATTCTTTCCCATCCAATTTTATCATCTTCTTCTTCTTGATTTTGATTTTTTTAATTTTTCTACTTTCTTCTGCTTAGAATCTATAGATGTGTGTATATATGCAAACATAACCGATGAAACCAAAATGACACAGTTGAAGAATAATAGAGAAGAAGCAAGCAGCGCTTAATATCGAAATAAAACCGAACGAAACTATTAAAGCATCGCCCTTTCAAGGGTGTTCAAATTCAAATTCAACTCCAAAAACAACAAATAAAGAAAACATTTTTAACAAATAGTACTCTTAGTTGTTTTATAACGGAGACACTACCCTGTGAACAATAGAAGGTCCAAATTCATCATACTCTGCCTTTGAAATCAACATCTGTAAAAAAAAAAAAAAAATTGATAAACAATCGGAGAGTGAGTGACCTAGCCATATAGTATATAACCTGTCAACATAAATTATGTATCATGAGAATGCCTTTATCTATTAATAATTATGTGAATCTTTGCTTTCTTGAAAAACAAAAAGTTAAGATTTACCTTCTTGAAAGGGCTTAGAGGAAGGGCTTAGAGATGCAAAGACAGATCCACCAATCCAGACAAGGTACTTCCTCTCGGGAGGTGCAAACACATTTATCTTCATAGGTGCAAGGGAAATTATCTCTTTGCTCATTCTGTCAGCAATACCAGGGAACATAGTTGAACCACCACTAAGCACAATGTGTTCAAACAGCTCCCTCCTGATATCCACATCACACTTCATGATGGAGTTGTAAGTCATCTCGTGGATTCCAGAAGCAGCTTCCATTCCAATGATCATCGATGGCTGGAAAAGTATTTCAGGGCATCGAAACCTCTCAGCACCAATGGTGATCACTTGACCGTCAGGAAGCTTGTAGGTTTTCTCAATTGATGAAGAATTGGTTCTTGAAGTCTCAATCTCCTGTTCGTAGTCCAAAGCTATGTAAGTCAGATTTTCCTTCATATTCCTAACAATTTTTCTGGTAAATAAATAACCACGTGACTCACACCTTCACCCGATTCCAGCACAATACCTACCCAGATGAAAAGTACCAAGTATTGAAAGAGGTTCACTATTCTTCTTTTCTTTTCAAATTCACATAAAGAGAGATTGCTTTAATTACTTTAAATGGTTTACGTTGTAACCACCAGTTCCATATAGAGAAAGTACGGCCTGATTGACAACATACATGGAAGGGGTGTGAAATGTCTCCAACATAATTTGGGTCATCTTTTCACGATTAGCCTTAGAGTTAAGAGGTGCTTCGGTAAGAAGAACGGGATGATCTTGTGGGGAAACACTAATATCATTGAATGTTTGATGCCATACTTTCTCCATATCGTCTCAATTGCTCACAATACCATCCTCAATTGGGTATTTTAAATTTAAAACGCTTCTCATTATCTCAGCATTATCGCCGACGTAGACGTCTTTCAGCATTCCATCCATCACACGCATGTGATGTCTTTCAACCATCACACGCATAAATTAAATCACTTGAGATAAAAATGTCAAAAACACTTTAGATATAAATTAAATCTTCCACAAAAGGAATTATTGATCTAAATCATTTTTAAAGACACAATCATTTCTCCCCTCAAACTCAATATCTTCAAAAAAAAAATATATTGCAGTCTCGTCTAAAAAAAACTATCTTTAACTTGACATAATAAAAAATTATAACCCTTAATCACTTAGAATATTTAATAAAATAGTTGCTCTCATTTATATTAGAACTATATAAAGAAATTAAATATTTAAATATTTGATTTTAGATTATCCATTTCATTTAGATGTAAGTGAAAATAGTTGATATATCCGCAATATTCTACTAGTTTATTTGGCTACTTTTATTTGGTTTATTTAAACAATAATGTGATAAATTGATAAAAAAATAAAATTTATTATAGAGTTACCATAAATTTAATTAAAATAGTTACGATTATATTTAAAAAAATAACATATTCGACCTTCATCCGGATGCTATTATATATCTTTACCGGGTTTTGAACATTTCTCAACTCTATTTTATATTCTCATAAATGAGTTATATTATTCTCTCATTTTATTTAATTGTCCTCCATCGACACCTTTTTTTTCAATTTGCGCTTTTTTCCGTTTTCTTGAATTTTTTCGTCAATCTCAACCATGTTAGTGTCATTTCCCACTTTATTATTTATGCTATAATGTACTGTTTTACTTTTTTTTTTTTTTTTAAGGATGAATTAATAATTTTATAAATAAAACGATAATTAAAAGAAGTGTATATATACTATAACCTTAATCAGTCACGTTGTGTTTCTAGAAATAGAAAGACTGAATTTGATGTCCCTTATATATTATTTTTCTTAATTTAAGTCATTTATTGGAGTCTGATTTAGTTTTTTCTTTAATTTAATAAATAATTTAAGTAGGAATATATTTAAGAAATTGATCAAACTCATATATATATATATATATATATATATATATAATTTATATATTCTAAATAAATAAATTATTTATTATTTAATTTAATAATAGTTTTTTTATTTTATTATAAATAAAAATGATAATTATTTATAAATTATTTAAACATATTAAAATATAATGAATTATTTTAAAACTAACTATGTAATAAATATTAAAATAAAAGATAATATATATTTGACACGAATATATTCTTATTATTAATATTTATAACTACTATTTATTTTCATAAATATATATATATATATATATAAATTCATAAAATATAATAAATACATAATATATAAATAAAAAATTATATACATATGTATTCAAATATTAAAATAAAATTATTTATTTATTTAACACTATATTTTAAATAATTTATAAATATTTATTATTTTAATTTATAATATTATTTTATAACAAAAAACAATTTATATTCTTAAAAAAAAATATAATATTACTTTAAATATTGAATAATTGTTTTATTCTATTTTAATATATTAAAAATAAATAAATAAAAATGAAAACCAAATATATTAAAAATCTATTTAAAAAATTATTGTATAATGAATAGAGTTTTATAAGAGAGAATCAATATTTTTGACAATATTTTATATTTTAAAATAAAATACATAATATAAACTTTTAATTAATTTTATATATTAAAATAAAATATATTATATTATATAATATTAAAATAAAATATATTACATAAATATTAAAATAACAAATATATTTTATTTTTATTTTTATTTTTATTTAATCTTATAAATATAATATATAATTAAAACTAAATTAAATAATTTAAATAAATATTATAAACTAAAATATATACCATAATCTTAAAATATTTATAAAATACCAATTAAAAACATTAAAATAAAATAAATTACATAAACTTACAATATTTATACTATTTTACAATTACTAAAAAATAAATTACATAAACTTACAATATTTATAATATTTTACCATTACTAAAAAAATAAATTACATAAACATACCATATTTATAGTATTTTACAATTATTAAAGTTTTTAATATTTATATAATATAATATATTTTATTTTAATATATAATATTAAAGTTTATATAATGTATTTTATTTTAGTATACATAATTTTATTTTAGTTTATAATATTTATTTAAATTATTTAATTTAGAAAGTTTAATTTTAATTATATATATTATATTATAAAATGGAGTAAAAATAAAATATATCAGTTATTTTAATAATTATGTAATATATTTTATTTTAATATTTATATAATATAATATATTTTATTTTAATATATAATATTAAAATTTTATATAAAATATTTTATTTTAATATATAATATTAAAAGTTTATGTAATATAAAATTAACTAAAATAAAATATATTATATCATATAATTATTAAAATAAAATATATTACATAAATATTAAAATAACAGATATAATTTTTTACTTAATTTTATAAATATATTATATATAATTAAAAATTAAATATATTAAATTAAATAATTTAAATAAATATTATAAACTAAAATATATAACATAAACTTTAAATAAAATAAATTTTTACATAAATTATATAAATTTTAAAGTATTTATAAAAATATCAATTAAAAAAAATTAAAAATAAAATAAATTATATAAACTTATAATATTTATAATATTTTATCATTACTATATCTTTTAATATTTATATAATTATATAATATATTTTAAATTAAATAAATTAAATATTTAAAATAATTATTATAAATTAAAATAAAATATTATATACTAAAATAAAATATATTATATTATATAAATATTAAAAGTTTTAGTAATAATAAAATATAATAAAATTTTATTTAGTGTTCGTATAATAGAGTTTCAGACGACGACAACACGACAGCAAAAAAAAAATAGCAGAAGGTGTTCGTATATAGAGTTTGAGGCGGCGACCACAACAGCCAGAGCAGCCGAAAGAGAAGAAAGAGAAGAAGCAAAAGAATACTCCAAATAAAAATAATAAGAATCCAAAATATATTATATTATATAATTATTAAAATAAAATATATTATATTATATAAATATTAAAATAACAGATATATTTTATTTTTACACAATTTTATAAATATAATAAATATAATTAAAATTAAATATATTAAAATAAACAATTTAAATAAATATTATAAACTAAAATACATAATATAAACTTTAAATAAAATAAATCTTTAAATAAATTACATAAATCTTAAAATATTTATAAAAATATCAATTAAAAAAACTTTAAAATAAAATAAATTACATAAATATACAATATTTATAATATTTTACAATTATTAAAACTTTTAATATTTATGTCATATATTTTATTTAAATATTTATATAATATAATATATTATATTTTAGTGTAGAATATTTTATTTTAGTTTATAATATTTTGAATTATTTAATTTAGAATGTTTAATTTTAATTTTATATATTATATTTATAAAATTAAGTAAAAATAAAATATATATGTTAATTTAATATTTATGTAATATATTTTATTTTAATATTTATATAATATAATATATTTTATTTTAACATATAATATTAAAAGTTTATGTAATATATTTTGTATTAATATATAATATTAAAAGTTGATGTAATATAAAATTAACTAAAATAAAATATATTATATTATATAATTATTAAAATAAAATATATTATATTAATATTAAAACAATAAATACATTTTATTTTTATTTAATTTTATAAATAAAATATATATAATTAAATATATGTAGAAGAATGATTAAGATAATGTGTGCAAATAAAGTTTATAAAAGTTAATATTGAATGTTAACTAAATATTAAAAAATTATATATATTATATAAATATTAAAATAAATTATTTTACATAAATATTAAAATAAAACATAAATTTTATTTTTATATTATTTTTCAAATATAAAATATATAATTAAAAATAAACATTATAAATTAAATAGTTGAAATAAATATTTATACTAAAATAAAATATTTAATAAATTTTTTATTTCATATATTAAAATAAAATATATTATATTATATAATTGTTAAAATAAAATATATTAAATAAATATTAAAATAACAAATATATTTTATTTTTATATAATTTTATAATATAATATATATAATTAAAATTACATATACTAAATTAATAAATTTAAATAAATATTATAAACTAAAATACATAACATAAACTTTAAATAAAATAAAATAAATCTTTAAATAAATTACATAAATCTTACAATATTTATAAAAATATCATTAAAAATAACTTTATAATAAAATAAATTACATAACTAAAGTTTTTAATATTTATATAATGTAATATATTTTATTCTAATATATAATATTAAATTTTATGTAATATATTTTATTTTAGTCTATATTATTTTATTTTAGTTTACAATATTTTATCGATTATATAATTTATATTATTTAATTATATATATATATTATATTAATAAAATGGTGTAAAAATAAAATATATTTGTTATTTTAATCTTAATGTAACATATTTTATTTTAATATTTATATAATATATTTTATTTTATTTTAATATATAATATTAAAATATTATTATTTTATTTTCTTTTAGTTTATAATATTTTATTGATTATTTAATTTAAATTGTTTAATTTTAATTATATATATATATTATATTTATAAAATAAAATAAAAATAAAATATATTTGTTATTTTAATCTTTATGTAATATATTTTAATTTAATATATTTTATTTTAATATAAATATTAAAATTTTATTGATATATTTCTTTTAGTTTATAATATTTAATTGAATTATTTAATTTAGAATGTTTAATTTTAATTATATATACTCTATTTGTAAAATTAAGTAAAAATAAAATATATCTGTTCTTTTAATATTTATGTAATATATTTTATTTTAATATATAATATTAAAATTTTATATAAGATGTTTTATTTTAGTTTATAATATTTATTTAAATTATTTAATTTATGATGTTTAATTTTAATTATATAAATTATATTTATAAAATTTAGTAAATTAAAATATATGTGATATTTTAATATTTATTTAGTGTAAAAATAATAAAATATTATTCTTTTTTATATAATATTATTATTTCTACCATCATTGTCAAACATTTTTTCTAAAATATAATGTAAACTATAATAAATCAAATTTAAAATTGTACCATTTATTTTAAAAATTTAATATTTTTCTGTTAATTCAAATTTATATACCTATAATATTTATATTTATGATACAAAAGTATAACTAAGTCTTTTTAGTTAAAAATTTGATTTTTATTATTAAAAAATTATATATATAAATAATTGTATTTTTTATTAATTATTATTATATATTTTATAATTATTTAATTACATCATAAATAATAAGCCATTAACTTAGCCTAGAATACAAATTTAAGGATTTAATTTAATATAAAATGTGTTAATTGTTTATTTATTTTACTAAAATTGATTAATAATATTTAAATTAAATAACTGATCACTTATAATATTTTAAATAAATAAATAAAAATATAATTTACAAAAAAAAATGTATATACTAATTAAAATTTTAATAAAATTAATTAAAAAAATTAATATAATTATATAATGCAAAATTTCAGCCACAATATATTGAATTTCATTTTCCTCCCTCTTACTTTTTTTTATCTTTTTTTAAATATTTTCCTAAATATCAAACTTTTTATTCTAAATTCTAAACCATAAAGAAACTAATTATATAAATATATATTCATATAGAAAATAATAATAATAATATTTATTATATGCAAATATTAATAATAATAAAAACATATATTAATATAATATGAAAAAAAAAATAAAAAATTACTTAATTAAGAGATAGAGGAGAGACAGCATTCTTCCAACTATATATATAGTAACTTTAAAATAATACAAAATTAGAGGCCCAAACTTATTAAATGTAATAATTAAAATAATAAATTAATTAAAAAACACAATTAATTTACATATTCATTTCTTAATAATTATCTTTTATCCTTATACCATATATCATATAAATATAATTTTGAACAATTTTTATATTTCAAATTATGTCATAATTTATACCATCTTCTATCTCTTTAGAATATATATTTTATACAATTTATGCCTCTAATTAAAATACCTTATAAAATTAGACCTGTCTTTTCATATGGAATGATTTGATGTTTCATTATTTGTGTTATTCATAAACACTTTATGACCCATCATTTAATTTAATATTTTATTATTATTATCACAGTTTATTTGTATAGAGAAATTTAGGCCTTGTTCGGATTGGGGTTTTTGAAAAAACCTAGAGAGGGAAAAAAGTAATGATTGGTGATAATTTTGAGGAGGTGATGATTATTTTTGATAAAAAGACTTAAAGGGTATTGATATATATGAATATAATAAAAAATAATAATTTAAAATAGAGGGTATTTTAGTATTTTGGTTAATGAAATGAGTGATGTGATTGTTGAGAAGTGATTGATGGGAAAACTGATTTTGGATGGGTTTTTTAAAAAACCCAAAGAGAACAAGGCCTTAGCACAATTCCATGGACCCTCTCCATTGTTTTGAACCTCTATATATTATTTATTTTTATTAGTGTGAACTATATACTGTGAAGTGGTCAAATTAATTAATTTTATAGTCAGTAATATTTTAATAGCAATTATCGATCCAATATAAATTATATATATTTATATAAGAAGGCTGCATTATAAATCCTAAATATATATATAAATGGCTACATATATCTTTCGATGATTAATTTAAGATGTAACTTAATTAATGTCACGATTGATTTGCAGAAGTGGAAAGAGAAAGACAACAATTGATTATGACATATGACATTGCGCAAATTTAAGAATCCTAAAAAAATGTTATTTTTCTAATGACACCTCAAAATACTATCCATTTATATATCTTTGTTGTTTATAAGTGGCATATATGATATATGATGATATATAACAAATTAAAAGCCATTCATGGAGGGCATAAATGCGGGCCTTCGAAAAGAGGTTTTCAACGAAAGTTGGAGATTAAAGTCCTCGAAAATAAATCTTGTCTGCGAGAGATTCATGAAGCCCTCGGTGTCCTTCATTTTATCAGCGAGGGAATAAAGATGGTCTCAGTTATAATTATATTTCTGAGAGCATTTGATAGTTTTCGGTGAGTCTCCTCCGTAATTACATATTTTTTACAAGTATAATGATCCTTTTTTTATCTCATTTATAATGTACAAAATATATAGTCTCCATTCAATCATAATTTTCATTTAAGGAATTAGCCTGAGCTTGAAGTAACTGATCATCATGGATAGTTTTATTTTAATAGTTTAAGCATTTTAGGGATATTGTAAGATTGTTTCTATCTTATTGAATATATATGGAATATTGTGAATTCATTTTCAATTGATTTTGGCTTTAAATGGGAAAAAGTGACCAAATTTGAACTCTTTACACTATTTTTAGCTAGTCAATCTTTTATATTGACAACTACTTTTGTATAATTACATGTGGGTATATTATTTTGAACTGTCCATATCAATTCAAGCATGTCAGGGTAATAGAATGAGACCAATGTCACCAAACCAAATATTTATTTTATTGAAAATGAATGTTTCAAGAATATATGAGCTTGTGATTGACAATGGTTGTTAAGTGAAGTTCATCAATGAATAATTTTATCAAACATGTTGAAGTCCATAAACTCTAGCTTCTTTGTCACCAAAATGGAAAACAATAATTTTTTTTATAAAGCTTGTTGAGCAAAATAACATAAAGGAAATAACTTATACCACTGTTGTCCAGCCCTAAAGTAGAAAAACGTAAAAATATTTATACATGCACATAAGAGCTGCCATTAAATGGTTTGAAGACCTAATCCACATACATCTTCGATACAAATTAAGTACACATTCACGATTTAGCATTACTTCAATTATTTGACATGATTATTAAATTCTGAGAATTTCTTACAAATCTTACAAAATCTAACAAATCACCCAATCAAAACCATCAAATTATAAGACCAACATGCATATCTTTGACTTATGTATCTCTTGAAAATAAAGATAGGATTGAAGATATAATTCCAAGCTAATTAGAACTTCAATGGTTATCTTATAAACTATAATCACGCGGGCAAACATCCAAATCATCATCATAATTTAGATCATTAAAGAATCACAAGTCATCATCATAATTATTGCATATTAGATATCATGGAAATTCTAAATTAATAAGATAGAAGACTGAATTAATATGGCAAATAATTCTTGGAGCCTTCAAATCGTGCCAATCAAAGTCAATATATCTATTTTTTCTATCTTTGAAATAAAGTGATGTTAGGTATTTGCATTTATTTTACTTTTCAATTAATAAGTACATTTTTCTTTAAAAGAAAAAACTCTCTTTTTTTCATTTTATGTTATCCAGATCTAACATCACAACTATTAATCTTTAAATTAGCCATGGAAACAATTTCACTAATAATTCAATATTTAGTATGCATAACATTATGTGAAATTGAAATTCAATTCATTATTTTGTTTTTGTTATTTCAAACGTTTAAATAAAATTTTAGTTGAGTGTACATTATTGATTTTTTCGTTCAAAATCAAATAAAACATGTAATTGACATGAAAATGTGTTTTTTTAATATTACGGTTCATTTTCAAATTAATCAACTTAGTTGTGCTAAAAGTGCGTCTAATTTAAAATTAAAATGATTATAAAATAATTATTATATTCAAATCATGTATAATTAAAAGGTGCAATTAGACTTCTTGTTTTGTTGTGTTAAACTTCTCAAAACAATAATCATTTTAAAGTGTAATATTTTCAACCACCATTTAGTCCATATAAAATTAAGTTTCCATTTTTAATATGTCATGTTAGTTTTATCAACTATGGCCTTGTTCTTCAAAGGTTTTTTATTTAATCTATATAAAATCAGTTTTTCAATCAATCACTTTTCACCAATCACATCACTCATTTCATTAACCAAAATACTAAAATACCCTCTATTTTAAATTATTATTTTTTTATTTTATTTATATATATTAATACCCTTTAAGTAATTTTACCAAATATAATCATCACCTTCTCAAAATCATCAACCATCATTACTTTTCTCCCCCTCTAGGTTATTCAAATAACCCCAATCCGAACAAGCCCTATATTTAAAATACAATTTTTTTTAATAAAAACTTATTAAAATAGTATGTTTAAACAATTTGGTCAAAAATTTTGGTATTTTAATAGATTTAGCCTAAAATGTTTTATAAATATCATTCTATTATGATTTTGAATAATTGAATCACGCATTAATTAATTAAAATATCAAAAAATACATATAGAAAATTTTATTATAAAAATATGAAATAATTTAATCAATTAAAAAAATCAAATAATCAAATTTTATTATCAAACCAATTAGTTTATAAAATAAACAATAAAAAATTCAAATAAACCAATGCATTATTATCACTTATGATTGCACAATCTACTTTCAGAAATGCAGACATAAAAGCAAATATTTATATGTTAACTTGTCAGACAAAAATAACAAATATAATATAATTAGGAATAAATTCATACTTTTTTTTTGTTTAATATAAAATTAAAAAATAATATATTGTCAATTATAACCTAGTTGAAAAATTATTAAAGTAAAATTAAGAGTGATTTTTTTTATTTGATATAAATATTAATTTTATGGATAGTGATCATATATTTGGTATTTAAATTATAATATGATTTTAAAATTTTATTTAGCGTAAAAATAATAATGTATATTATTTTTTATATAATTTTATTATTTTCACAATCATTGTATTTTGTCAAACATTAGCAAAAATGTTTTTTATATATGATGTGAGCTATAATAAGCCAAATAAACTCAAATAGGGATTTTTGAGATTGTACAATTTATTTTTATAATGTTTGTATACAATTTTTAGGATATATTTTATTTTTCTTTGTTAATTTAAATTTATATCTTTATGCAATTTATATTCATGCTATAAATTTATAACTGTCTTTTTAGGTGTAATTTTTTTATATTATTAAAATATTTTACATATAAATAATAATTTTTTTTATATATTATAATTATTTATTTAAGTCATTAACTTAGCTCGGGAATAAAATTTTAAGGATTCAATTTATTTAAAATATCTTAATTATTATTTATCTTACTATAATCTATTAATAATATTTAAACTAAATAATTCACTTTGAATGTCTTAATTAATTAATTATTTTATTATTATTGATTAATAAAATTTAAATTAAATCAATATAATTCACATAAAAATATATGAGAATATTAATTAAACTTTTATTAAAATTAATATAAAAGAATCAATACAATATGATATAATGAAAATAGAGTAAATTAAATGAAAAAATAATACAAAATTATAGTCCCAAGCTTATGAAATGTAATAATTAAAATAATAAAATATTTATTAATTTATAATAATAAATTAATTAAATATTAATAATATAAAGCGCAATTAATTTACATATTCACCTCTTAATAATTATCTTTTATCCTTATACCGTATATCATATAAATATAACTTTTACCAATTTTTATACTTCAAATTAAGCAATAATTTATACTATCTTATATCTTTTAGAGTAATTGACATAAAAAAAACGTGTTTCTTTTTTTGCATTTATTAATATTACGTACGGTTCATTTTCAAATTAATCAACATAGTTTGTACCAAAATTGTATCTAATTTGAAATTAAAATGATGATAAAAGAGTTATTGTTTAAATATGTATAATTAAAAAGTGCAATTAACTTCTTGTATTTTTTTTGGTTAAACTCTTCAAAACAGTAATCATTTTAAAGTATAATATTTTCAACTACCATTTAGTCCATATAAAGTTAAGTTATATTTTTCCATTTTTAATATGTCAGGTTAATTTTATCAACTCTATTTAAAATACAAAATAAAAATCAATAAAAACTTATTAAAATTTACTCATATATGTTTAAAAAATCTGGTCAAAATTTTGGTATTTTAATATATTTAGCCTACATGGTTTTTTTAAATATCATTCTATTAAAAAATTGAATACCTGAATCACACATTAATTAATTAAAATATAAAAAAATATTTAAAATTTTAATAATTAAAAAAACAAATAATCTAATTTTATTATCAAACAAATTTGTTTATAAAAAAATCTAATAAAAATTTCAAATAAACCATTATTACTTATGATTGTACATCTACTTTCAAATATGCTAGACTTAAAATCAAATATTTATATATGTTAACTTGTCAGACAAAAATAACAAATATAATATAATTAGGAATAAATTCATATTTTTTCTTAATATAATATTGAAAAATAACCTATTGTCATTTATAATCTAGTTGAAAATTTATTAGAGTTAAAATTAAGAATGATTTTTTATTTGAAATAAAATTAATTTTTATGGATAGTGATCATATATTTGGTATTTAAATTATAGTTTTTCTAAAAGGAAAATTTATAATAAAAATTGGAAAAAATCGTTTAAACAAAATAATAATAATAAAGAATGACGGGAAAATATAAATAAAAATTAAGAAAAAACAAATAGTTAAGAAGTTATCGAGTTCTAGAAGAACGATTAATTTCCCAACAGACTTTACTGGTTTTTCCTACATGAATCTCAGAAATGATCATAATAATAGTAATATGAATGATATGCATTGAATGACTACGATCATTTTGAAAGTTCAACGATATCTCTCCAACCAGATAGTCCACCAAAGAATAATTGGGATGATAACCCAAATATGTAGGTATGTCATATCAACCGCATCAATCTAAATTTCTCAGTAATTACCTAAAAACTCAGACATCACTCAATGAATCTTAGTAATACTCCACAAAATGTTCCAAATACTAGTCACTCATCGGCAATGCTAAAATAAGTGAGTTACGAATTCAACATCTTTTTGACACATACAACTAGCCATAATACAACATTTTTTCATGCACATATCATCTATTATTCCACCATGTATAACGCTCCATCCAAAAAATGAGATTTTAGATGTAATTTTTGACCCCTAAAATTTTTTCTAATAAAAATTATATGAAATCATCTTAGCGAACAACTTGTAGTTATGCCCCACATGAAAACTGTCCATATTTTGCCAATGTATAATGTCTTATTCAGACGATGATACTTGTTTGTGTCATACCAAAAGTAAAACTCTATTATGGAACGATATTTCTATATTCCTTCTATATTTAATTCGGTTAACGAAATCACTAGAATGAGGATCAAACATGTCCTTAACAGTGACTTTTACATATAACAATGGAAATAGCAATGGAAACAAGCTAATGATACGTCGTAGCCAAACTTTTGACACTATATCAAAGGTCGTCCCAAAATCTAATCAAAAAAACATCCCATGTATTTAAATTATAATATGATTTTAAAACTTTATTTAGTGTAAAAATAATAATGTATATTATTTTTTTATATAATTTTATTATTTTCACAATGTCAAACATTAGAAAAAATAATTTTTATTTTTATTTTTAAATATTATGTGAACTATATATAATAAGTCAAATAAACTCAAATGGGGATTTTTTAGATTGTTTAAAAATGTTTGTATACAATTTCTAGGATATATAAAAATTTATGTTAATCAAATTTATATCTTTATGCAATTTATATTTAGGGTATAAACTTATAACTGTCTTTTTAGGTGTAAATTTGTTTTTATTATTAAAATATTATACATATAAATAATTGTATTTATTTTTTATTAATTATTATTATTTATTTAAGCTATTACCTTAGCTCAAATAAAATTTTAGTTGAGTGTACATTATTGAATTTTTCGATCAAAATCAAATAAAACACGTAATTGACATCGAAACATGTTTTATTTTTTTTGCATTATTAATATTATGATTCATTTTCAAATTAATCAACTTAGTTGTACTAAAAGTGCGTCTAATTTAGGATTGAAATGATGATAAAAGAATTATTATTCAAATAATGTATAATTAAAAAGTGCAATTAGACTTCTTGTTTTCTTATTAAATTTCTCAAAACAATAATTATTTTAAAGTGTAATATTTTCAACAACCATTTAGTCTATATAAAATTAAGTTATATTTTCCCAATTTTAATATATCATGTTAATTTTTTCAACTCTATTTAAAATACAAAAAAAAAATCAATAAAAACTTATTAAAATATACTCATGTATGTTTAAAAAATCTGGTCAAATATTTTTGTATTTTAAAATTTTAATATATTTAGCCTAACATGTTTTTTTATATATCATTCTATTAAAAATTTGAATAATTGAATCACACATTAATTAATTAAAATATTAAAAAAATATTAAATAATTTAATCAATTAAAAAATTAAATAATCTAATTTTATTATCAAACAAATTTGTTTATAAAAAAACCAATAAAAAATTCAAATAAACCATTATCACTCATGATTGCACATCTACTTTCAATAGACTAGACTTAAAATCAAATAATTATATACGTTAACTTATCAACTTATCAATAAAAATAACAAATATAATATAAGTAGGAATACATATTTTTTTTGTTTAATATAAAATTAAAAAATAACATATTGTCAATTATAATCTAGTTGGAAAATTATTAAAGTTAAAATTAAGAGTGATTTTTTTATTTAATATAAATATTAATTTTATGGGGATAATAGTATATTTGGTATTTAAATTATAATTTATTTATTTTTGAAAAATATCTATATATATATTAAAAATGAAAAAAAATAATTAATCACACAATAATAAAGTATGACATGAAAATAATAATAAAATAAAAATATAAAAAAATAAACCATACTTAAAAAATATATATATATATATATATATATATATATATATATATATATATATATATATATCTGTTAATTCAAATTTATACTTTATGCAATTTATATTTATGGTATAAACTTATAACTGTCTTTTTCGGTGTAAATATGTTTTTAATTGCTAAAATATTATACATATAAATAATTGTATTTAATTTTTATTAATTATTATTATATATTATAATTATTTATTATTCATTTAAGCCATTAACTTAGCTCGGGAATAAAAATTTAAGGATTCAATTTATTTAAAATATCTTAATTATTTATTTATTTTACTATAATTGATTATTAATATTAAATTAAATAATTCACTTAGAATGTCTTAATTGATTATTTATTTTATTATTATTGATTAATAACATTTAAATTAAATCAATATAATTCACATAAAAATGTATATGTTAATTAAACTTTTATTAAAGTTAATAAAAAAAATAATACAATATGATATAATAAAATTAGAGTAAATTAAACTACAAAAATAATACAAAATTAGTGCCCCAAGCTTATTAAATGTAATAAATAATAAATAATAAAATATTTATTAATTTATAATAATAAATAAATAAAATATTAATAATTTAAAACACAATTAATTTACATATACATATCTTAATAATTATATTTTATCCTCTTACTATATATCATATAAATATAACTCTTACCAATTTTTATACTTCAAATTAATTTATATCATATCTTAATAATTTTTATACTATCTTATATAATACTTTATACAATTTATACCTTCTATAAACATAAAACAAAAACAATTAATTTATATATACCTTCTATAAGTTCACCGGATAATGATCTTAATCAAAAGTAATTTAAGCATTCAGGTATACGTCTAATTAAAACACCTAATCAAATTGGACCCGTCATTTAATTTGTTACTTTTTCATAATAAATGATTTGATGTTTCTTTTGCATTATTCATAAGCATAAGTTGATGACCCATCATTTAATTTAATTTAATTTATTTATTACTATCACAATTGATTTGTATAGAGAAATTTGGCACAATTCAATGGACCCTCTCCATTTTTTTTAAAGCTCGATATATTATTTATTTTTATTAATATAGTGTGAACTATATACTTTGAGGTGATCAAATTAATTAACTAATTAATTGTATAGTCAGTAATATATATTCTAATTGCAATCATCCAAAATAAATTATATATTTTATATAAGAAGGATGCCTTAGAATTTAGAAATCCTAAATATATATATATATATATATATATATATATATATATATATATATATATATATATATATATATATATATATATATAAATGGTCGCATATCCTTCAATAATAATTAATTTAAGATGTAACTTAATTAATGTCACGTTCTGGACAATTGTTTTAAAATATCCACTTAGCTTCGTTTTCTTGGTTAATAAATTAAACTAATAACTCTTGAGATTCTGTATGTATATATGACTTATATTAATAGTTCAATAATTGAACATAAAATCAAATAGATCCTTGAACTTAGAGATGATGATCAGCTAATTACTCTAATAACTTTTGAAATTCTACACTGTAGCTATTGGATCGATCGTGGTCTTAACTATGGGTGAAGTCTTTTGTTGCATCTTTCCCTGTTTGTGTCAATTTTGTATTTATCGAGATCTAGCAATTAGTTTTCTTTTTCTGACTCGGGTTTATTTTTATGTTGATTAATATGACCTCTTACCTCTTATTAATTCAAAACGTTTTTAATTGGATTTAAATTTGAGACCGATTAATTAAATTTTGAAAAGAAATATTACTTGATCTTGGCTACCCATAAAAAGAATTTATTTTTAGAACTAAAATGCTAGTTCATTCCTTTAATAAAAACTATATTCCTAGCTCTTTAAGGAAAATGACAATTTTTTTATCAAGTATTGAAGATGACATTAGTCTATTTTGGGTAGCCAACCAAAATAAAATATTTTGTAAACCTCACTTCTCTATCAACTTTAAAGTTGACATTTCAAATTATATATTTATTAACATCACAATATAACTCATGCATTATTGTTTGAAGCAGCCAAAATTTATAATTATTTTAATCTTAGTCTAATTTAGATTTTGAACATTTATATTACATATAGATAGTTCAGATGATGACTATAAGGAAAATTAGATATTTGTTTCTAGATTATCCACTATTTAGATAATAAGTGAAATTAATTAATTGTCAATTTTCATGGGAACATTTTTTAATTCGCAATATTGTATAGTTTATTTGGCTATATTTTGAGAAAAAACTTTATTTATTTTTTGTTGAATTAAACGTACAATAATAATGTGATAAACTAATTAAAAATAAGTTATTATATAAATTATAATAAATTTAATTAAAAGAATTACGATAATATAAAATATATATATAATATTAGTCAAAAGAAACATTATCGATATATGCAACAATAGTAAATTATTACTGATTTAGAATATTAAGCTCTCGAAGAAACTAGGTCGACCTAATAATTATATATGTACTGAGTTTTGAAGATTTTATTATATTCTCATAATTGAGTTGTATTCTTCTCTTATGTTATTTAGCTTTCCTCAATCCACGTTTCTTATTTTTACAAACGAATTTTTTCGCCCATCTCAACCATGTTAGTGGCATTTCCCACTTTAAAATATTTAAGTTAATATTGTACTCTTCTTTCTTTTTAAATGAATCCAAAAACTCGATTATTTAAATTAAACAAAACAAAAAATGGTGCTAAAAGATGTATGAAGCCATAGAGGATAAGTCATTCCGGCCCCTTTCACACAGCATGTGTGACACATATAGGTCCCAACTCCAAAAAAATATATATATAAAGGACATCAAATTCAATTTTCTATCTTTGCCAAAGAAAAATTATAAAAAACACAACGTGACTGATTAAGCTTCTAGTATATACTTATTATCTCTTTTATTTATAAAATTACCAATTCATCCTTAAAAAAAGGAAAATTAGAATCTCATAGATTATGAATTAAATAACCCTTTTATACATGAAAAGATAAAAAAAACAAATCTCAAGAGAGACCCTTGAAACTCACATCTTTCCAAATGAAAAGGAAAAATAAAAGGATTTTGTTTGAAGTATGATATTAATTTACATGATAATATTGGTCATCAATCCATACACAATCACTATAGCCATAACAAGCGAATGATCTTCATGGGGTTCGACCACCAAACTCAACACATCTTCTCCCAACAACACGCCACCGCATGATGATTCCTTTTGTTTCACCTATTCATCGAGACATAAAAAAAACAAATAAATTTATGTGTCTCAAAATGATAATCAAACTCGTGACATGCAAAACAAAACAGTCTAGTTTAACTACTTGAGCAACAAGGTCGCCATGGCTGTCTCTGATGACAAAAGCCGCTTTGCCGGCGCCGGAAGTTTCTTCAATTCTATAACTGCTCTCTTTACTTTCATAATCACATCCCATAATGACGTGGCAGTTTCTAAGAGAGGATTTCTTGCTACTGTTTTTTCTTGTCTGAAACCAAGGAATTATCTCCTTCTTCCTCGTCCTTAATGTGTCTTGATCATCATTCGGAGACCCTTTATAACCGTTCCAACACCCATTACCATTCCCAATATACAATTTCTGCATACATAATTAACTAGTTAAGAATCTAAATTTATTAATGTTCTTCATGAAATCAAATATTATAGATAAGGAATCATTATTACCTTGGTGCAGGACTTGAGGAGAGAGAAAAGAACATTTCCATGGAGATCCATGAGATAAACTTGTCTACTTTTTTTTATGCCGTAATTATCTACACGATAGACAACTTGACCTCTTGAATCGAAAACTGTGCATCCATTTCCATGGCATATAAGGGATTTCGTCCATATTGTGTATGTTTCTTTACTATTAATACTATTACTATTATTTGAAGAACTGCTTGTTGTGGGTAGATGTTGAGGATAAACTTTCGCCATTGTTGGAAGCATCGACCTAATTAATATCAATTACAGGAGAGAGAAAGAGATGAAGAAGAAGGAGGATTGTGGGTTGTAGATAGAGAAGAGAATAGAATAGAAGTATTCTTATATATGGGTTTTATATATAGATGAATCTTGAAGGGGAAGTAGTTAGGTCAAAGTTATTAATTAATATTCAAACTTTAGTAGGATGTCACCATTTATAGAGAGAGAGAGCTTGAGCACTTTTTCTAATGGTTTCAACTTATGAGTTTCAATGATAAGACTTTTTTGCACGTTAAAAACATTAGTTTCTAGGGATTTTTTATTCTTCTTATGTATAAATGAAAGAGACTCTTCTTTAGTTTTATTGTACATAAGGAAATGTGTTAGCATTTTTTTATTTTAAGAATCAAATTAATCTACAAACTTAAATCAAGAGCAAAGAAAGTTGGTCTACCTTATGTTAATTTTTAAATTAAATTTGATTTTTACAATTATTAAATTATTTTTTAATGAGTCATCGTCTTACTATCAATAATTGTATTCGTCTAAGACATATTGTTCATAACACAAGACGTTATCTGAAATTCATTTTAAAAAAATTGTGAAATTGGCTGAGAGCTCATCCAATTTCACAAATGACATTATTTAGTTGGTTAATTGTTATGTTATTGCATTTGTGGCCTTGTTAGTGCAATTTTTTTATTTTTTTTTCCTTTTGTTAAAACTTAGCCAGCCTTACCTAAAGTCCGGCCATGAGCTCATCACCCATTTGGAGGTTGTTTGATGCAGTGGTTTTTTAGTTTTTTTTATAAGTTTTATGCTAAAACAAATTTATTCGAGAAAATATGAATGGATGAGGATAATTTGATCATAAATATTTAAACATAATAGAGAAAAACTCAAGTAAAACCCAAAAATTCTATTCCTCAAACGAGACCTTAAAGATCGTATTTGTGACCAACAATTGTTTTCATAATTTAATTTTTTTCTTATATATGTTTGTCGTTATGTTTAAATGACTTTTATTTTATAAACTATTTTTTAATAAAATAAAATATAAATTTTGAAAATTGTTAAAGTCCGTTTTTAATGCAAAATATATCGTCGGCACTTGCTGCAAATAAATAGTTTTTTTAGTGATCACCTATTAACATGAGTTACATGGTAATAGTACATGGTAATAGGTTAGAAAAGGGTTAGATTTGATTAGTATAATATATTATTAATTTACTCAAAGTGAGAATATTCCACGCCAAACTAGACTATCAGCTTACATAATTCTCAACTAAGTCAAAAAGCTTACAGTAATAATACTGGTCATTGATGTTCTTATTGCGGTATTGCCGCCCTTTCTTCTCCCACAAATCATAATTATTTAACTAGAATTATCTAGATATGCATCTTATTTTATATTGTAATTAAATTTTGACTTATGCTAATCGTATAGTTTAATTATTTTACAAAAAAAATTAATCACTAATTATCTTACTTTTAATCTTGTTAATTAAAAAACTAATTAATAGAGATTATTGACGTACAGACATAAAGACAAACTTTAGCAGTTATCATTTGAACCGTGTTTGGATGTTTCTCTCTTTCTCTCTCTTAGTGGACAAGCAATAATTGATAATATAAATAAATGTAGTGGTAAACAACATAAAAGTTAGACATTTGTTTAATTAAGGGGCAATTAAGATGTTTAATTAATTTAATTAATTAGTTAATTAATCCCCCATCAGCATTAAACCTTATCTCTTTCTTTGCATATAATATATTCTTTCATTATCTCAGACTTATCCCAACGTACAATTATTGAAGTCAGAAACATTGTTCTGTTATTTTAAATACATTATCATTTTTAGAAGAAAAAAAAAACTATTGTCATTTTGTTGATTTAAACTTATTTTAATACAAAAAATAATTTAAATTTTGTATATATTAAACTATTATGCTTCTGGAAGTATTAGTTGCTTTGTGGAAGAGAAATGATTAATTAATTAAGTTGATTCATGCATGAATGAATATATATCACTTTCTTTTTAATTCACACAAGAAAAATTCAATTAAAGCTATATAATTAAATATATATAATAATATTTTTAATTATATATAAAACTAATGACTAATGAGTTCCTCTAATATTGTTGTGCCCTCTCACTTCAAAAAAAAATATTAAGAACAATGTTTGAAACCTAAAATCTTAAAAAAAAATATTATATCATTTAATTAACTAAATTAAATTAAACTATATAATACAAAATTATTAATCTTTACAATATAACATAAAAAAAAATATATATATATTTTCACACAAGTCCCCAATTTTCGGAATTGTTCAGGTCAGTCCTGACTTCAAATGCATGTATTCTTAATCAGAATAAAAAAAACATATTAGAGAATCCTCTTAATATTTAGTTATCCTTCAAAATAATAATAATTATTAATATTATTTATGTCAAAATAATTATTTAATTGAAAAGAGAATAAAATCATTAATTAGAAAATGGATCTATACTTAGATTCTCATATCTTACCAAATGAAAGTTGTATCTATTTCCAAAAACCACACACACATATAATATATGTTTGGTTTAATAATAATTTGATTAAAGATCTGCTCAATAAATTCTCATTTGACATGAGTGCATAATAAAATATACTTACCAACAAAATAATTAGTTACATAAAAAAAATAAGATGAGATACACAAGTGTAAGTTTTGAATGATATAAATAAAAATAGTTCAAATAAAAATGTATATGCACAAAAAATAATAATAATATGAGGAATATTGCATGCATTAATGTTCATTAAATTCAAATATGATCAATTCATCCAAAAATATTTTGATTAAAATATAGTTTTGATTCGAAAATAGTGATCCAATAATATTTTACAGTTTTCAAATAAACTTTAAAAAATACTTAACTAAAAACTTAAATTGTAATTGAGATTTTTTTTTAAAGAAAATAATAATTAAGAAGTTTCTCGAACATATCAAACCATGACACGTGACATTTTCCAACTCCCTTAGGCCTTGGGCATGCAAGGACAAATGACGTCGGACACCTTCTATCTCTTGATAAAATTAAAATTTAATATTTGAAAACAAAAGGTTTATTATATTTATGGAATTAATAAATGTGACACTATCCGAATAAACCAAATAATTAATTAGGTTGCTTTTGCTTTATTAGAGGCAAGTTTGCATGTTTAATGGCTTAGTGGGCCATCTTATGTTCAGAAATTCTCTTCCAAAACAATAAATAAGTAAATAAATCCCATTACCATTAATATGAGATAAAATATAATGATGGCAGCCATTATAACTACTTGCTTATTTGTTTAATTTGAATGTGTTTTTCTTTTTGATGTCATTATCATTACAACTCGTTTAAGCACTTTAAACAATATCATTAACAGGTAATAACACCTAATTAAGGTATAACTAAGGGTACCCATGGCCTAATAAGGGTCCCAAATTGATATTATAGTTATTCCTCCTATTTTGTGCCCCAAAAATGGTTATCATTCAAGTTCCCCTAGGGACCTACTCTAACGGAAAAATAAAATTGAATATCATCGGTTTATCTGAAGTCCCGGGTTTGAATCTGTCAGACAACACGTCTGGATAAATTGGTTGAGTGTATTTGCGGGCGAGATACATGGTTATTTCGTAGAAATTAATCGCATTTCGAATGAGTTACCGTTTTTCAAAAACAAAATATATAAAATGGGAAGGCTTGCACCTGCTAGTAAGGATCATTATAGGAAGAGCAAACCTACTCCACATTTAGTACTTTTTTTCATTTATCCTTAAAAATTAATAGCATCCTTAAAGTCCTCTCCTACGCTACAAATAACTTTCTCGTACCAATTAAGGTATAAGTCACGGCATTTGCTAGTGCTGTCAAGTATCATAGTAATTAAATCGAAAATTTTGGACGAGACAATGACAGGAAGAAGAATTTAATGTTTATAATTTAGTGGTGTTAATTAAAAAATAAAATTGTTAAGCTCCAAATTTGATGCAACTCCAATCTTGTCCAAGTTTAGTTTTTTATTCAAATAAACTCATCTTTTATTTAAATGTCCATTTATATATTAAAATCTTACCATTCATAATGAGCTTAACTATTTTAGTTTAAGCTAAACTCTTAAACTAGTCAACTATTATTACATAATTTTTATATTTTACGATTCTATAGATTATTTTAATTTCACAATTTTATACGATCTTACAATAAATAAAGTGAATTTATATTTGCATATTCGAATACAATTAATTTTGTAATTATAACTTTATTTAATATAATTTATTCATTATTATTATTTAAATTAATTAATATATACCTAATATATTTTAAATAAACTCTTACCATTTTAATTTTAAGTAATCTCTATTTTACAAATTTATAAAGTAAAACTATTCAATATCAGTGCATTGCTGGTTTTCACCAACAGCAACTCATAGTTTGGTAAAGGCCAGGCCCAACCCAATCCTTTTTATTACTTTTAGTTTGAAAATTGGATTCTAATGTGTTGGGTTTAGCCCATATATATATATATATATATATATATATATATATATATATATATATTTAATAAATATATATATTTAATAAATCAAACACGGTTAAAATATTAAGTTAATTTTTAAAATCTTGCGATTTTACGATTTCATTAAAAGTTAACGAGTCTGATTTTAAGTAAACTCTTAAATAGATAAATTCTTACGATTTTAGATTAAAATAATAAGATTTTACGATTTTTTGAGTTATATAAATAATTTCAATTTTACAATTTTATACTATTTTACATTAGAAAAATATATATATTTATAAATTATTATTTTTTATTATTTACTCAATTTAATATAATTAATTTTATAAATATATATTTTTTATAGTGTTATTTACTTATTATTATTTTGTAATTAATTTTATATTTGAATATATATTTTTGTAAGTTAATTATATATAAAACATTTAATTATATATAAATAATAATAACATCTAAACTATATATTATACCATTTAAATAATTTTACGTAAATTCGTAATTTTGACTATATTTTTTAAAATAATTATTAGAATCCAATTCAACTTTATTTCCAGACCTAAAGGCCCAACAGTAATGACTTACACGTTAGTCCAGGAACCCCTGTAGCCAAGAGGCCCACTATTACTAATGGGACAGTGGGGTACACAATTAACAAAATTAATACTCAGTTTGTCAAACATTTGCTCTTGCAAAACCTTAAAAGTTGTAGGTTCTTATTCTTTTGTTTTTTTTATGTACATTTGCAGCTAAATACTTGTCAAGTATATTATGTTGAATTCTATTGTTTTGTATTTCTTATATACTCAGATCATTTTGTTGTTAATTAGATAAAATGTTTGTAGAATAAAATTTTATTACTTTGTTTTTGTAAATTATAATGAAAATGGAAAACACAATTGTAACCATAAATTTGCACTAAATGAGTTTAAGAATCTTATAGAGTTATTAGGGTTATCAGTTGTTTTATTTAGAATTCCGTGTTATGATTAGAAAATATTTGAAATTGACTTAAAATGTAAAATTGGTGAGCTTGTTTAAATATTTATGGAATAGTAAATTAGATTAAAAATTATGAAATTATAGAGTAATTTAACTTTATTTTATTAAATAAAAAGTTATACGACTTAACCACCACAGCACTAAAATAAAAATTTCTATGGTGGTTGCAATAATAAAAAGACTATCCTTCTAATTATTAAAATAAATAAAATAATTAAGCATACATGAGATATTATAAAAATTGGCAATAGTGTAACTTAGTTCTTGAAATGTTTATTTTTCTATCTCATACTTCACTTGTTTCAAACCAAATATTATAAACTAATCATTTTATTGGAAAACAAATAAATAAATTAACAATGACTTATGACATAAAGACTTCATAATTATATTATTTTTATTATTATTTAGATTAGTATCAACAAATTTATACCCAACCACAATGAACGACTCTTATTACTATTATTATATTTATGTTTGTCACTACTGTATTGTCCTTTACATGTACCTCTCTCACTATACACAAATAGTCAATTTTCTTTAATAGAATATTAATAATTAGTTCTTATTTTTTTTTTATGTATTTATTATATAATTAATGATGGGTCTCTCTGCCTTGCCCTTAGTATTACATTAAAAAAATAACCCTTTTATTTTATTTGACTATTTTCACATGCATATGCCAATCATCCTAGCTACCTAATCATTAATTACAAATTAATCATTTTGGCAACTTAAATAGCATAAAACTAAACAAATAGTCATTGAAAATGATAATTTAATAAAAATTAAATATTATTTATAATTTCTTCTTATTATTTTTTATCACTTAGCTTGTTAAAATCAGTTTCTTATAAATAGCATTCAATGTTATTATTGTTATATTATATAGTCTCTATATGCTCTAGCTTATTTTAGATATTACTGTACTTGATGCATGTGATTGTTTTATATAATTTATAAATATTTTGTGACAAAAATAAGAAATGAAAAAAAAAACATACATTAAAATATGCTAAATATACATAAATTCAATGATTGTACCAAGTACTTCCCTCAATTATTTAATTCACCCAAATGTCTCTTAATTTGTGATCTCAAACCCATATATATAAGATAAACTTCAATTAAAAATTTAAAAAATAATAATACAAGCTTAAATATATTACTATAAATTTAATCACTACATAAATTACCAATTAAGGGTTCAAAATCACCCAAATAATCAATAATGTTCAAACATTTCAAGATATATAGAATAACTTATTTTTGTCACAATCTATAATAATTTTTAAAGATTTTATATTAAAGAATTGAACTTATAACTAGTTTTTTTTATGCGAAATTGACCTATTCTATATGTAAATATTAGTACTACCCTCTTATAAGGGGATATATGATAGTGTCATGTTAATATAAAATAATCAACTCTTAGAAGAAAATAAATAAATAATAAAGTTGGAAAATAATAGGAGATATGGGTTGATAAGAAGGTACAAATTATTTAAAGAGGAGACATTATACAACACACCTACACCTTGAATAGGGAAAACATTTATTAGAGAGACCTAAAAAGAATATAAAATTTTAATTTCAATAAAACAAATACATATGGTCCACATGTAATAGTCCTATTTTTTTTTTTTTTTTGTCACTATCTTATTTAAATTCACCTCACTTAAACAAACATAAATGTCTAAATTACTCTATTTTTTATATAAAAAAATATTTATATATTTTATTAAATTCGAATTGATGACATTAACCTACCAAAGTCACATTATTTTTTTATTTTTCTTCTATTATTGATTATTTACAAACTCTCATAGTCTCAATTTAAAACATCTCAAGCAAACTAAAGTTTATAAATTGTTTTTGTCATGAAATATTATTAAAAGATAAGAATACATACTATCAAAATACATTAATGTAAAAGTAAAAAAAAAGTATATAATACAACTCATTTAGAAATAACTTTTTTAGTACTCTTAATACCAAAATTCATTTTTAGAAAGCATGTCCTATCAAAAGTATTTGAAATTAACTAAAGTTGAGATTATTTGAATATTTATAGATTTTCTACATCCCTTTTGACTTCAATATCAATTATAATTATTTCCTATAATTGCGCACTTTGCATCCCAGCTGTGAGATTACCTATTTTGGTGTTTTATAATGCATTTTTCTTGGTCCACTTTACAATCATGCATCAACTATTATTATCAAATAAGTTCATGAATTAGGAAATTATACACACACAAAAAAAACTATAACTCATTTTAAATATATATATTTGTTGAAACTATGTTTGTTATCAAATTAGTCTATTTTGACTATAACAACAATAAATATAAAGAAAATTAATATAATAGAACATTATGATCGGCCTTAAACAAAATAAAAAATAAATCACTTCTATATTCTCTTATTATATGCAAAATTATAAAAAATTGAAAATAAGTGAATTATATAATAACCATTTAATAATATATGTTATTATATAATTTTATTTTAATGATTTTATTTGGATTTATTTTATAGATTATAATTAAATTATTATGTAATCTTATAATTTTAAAATAAATTACTTTCGAATAAAGATAAAGATCATTTTTTGATTTACTGTCTATAAAAATCCGTTAGAAACTAGTAAAATTATCAAAAACAGAATAAATTAAATAAACCAACCGGAATTTAAGTCGATTTAATGACAATGAAACCACCTTCAATGATTAAAAATTAAAAAAAAAATATTTAATTACAAATAATTATACCTGAAATTCTCTTAATATTTTTTTTTAAAGAGTAAAACAGATGTTTGAAAAACAAATAGTACAATATTATTTAAATAAATAGATTTCAACTTAAATTCATTTATATACAATTTTTAATTATTGTTGTGGATATATTTGTTTAAGTATTTTATTAGTAAATATTTTATGTACAATTTAAATATACAGGTCATATCCAATCATTCTAAGAGAAAGAATGAAAAAGGGAATTTGGAGGCTAAAATGAGTGTCCAAAAAAAATATCTTTTCTCTTTAATCACACTTTCTTCACCCTGATCCAACATTATTTTCTCCTAATGACTCTCAGAAGAGATCAGCTACTTGCTGTGTTATTTATATAAAGATATATATTTAATCATTAAACTATGTTTCTTATAAATGATACAGCAATGGGATAAGGTGTGAGACAGCTGATCCCTCCCCAATAACTCCTTTAATTTTAAATTGATTATAACTATCCATTATCGATAATACGTTTATATGTACCAATAATGACAACATTTAGAAAAATTATATTTTAAATATTTATTAAGATATTAATTTAAATAAAATAAATATATATATATATATTAACAAATTTAATAATATTTATCTATTCAAATTTCAAACTTATCTGCAATTCAATTAAAAATGTTTTCAAATTAAATTGCCTCAATAAAACCGCCTATTTAAAAATATATACAGATTGAGATTACAAATATAAACTGGTTACTTTATTTATTTTTGTTTTGTTTCTTTATTTATTTTCTTCTAAAAGAAAGAAAGCGAAAACTAAGAAAGCAACCTCAATGTCATAAATACTTTGATTCAGACACCTCTCTGCTCTGTATATTGACGAAATTAAACGAAAATCACCATTTTTATATGATAAGATTAATAAATATTACAGAAATAAAACATTCTTCAAGCTCAGATCTCTCTCTCTCTCTCTCTCTCTTCTGCAACTTACCTCTCTTTGAATCCAAGTCTTCCTCCATTTATTACTTCTTACTTCACTCTCATACTCTCTCTGAAGACTCATGCTGCTTCAGTAATTTGCGAATTCGGATTTACTCAAACCCTAACCGCTGATGAAACTGCAATTCTACTTCAATCGTTCTTGGACGACTTCTCTGTTTCTATGACTTAAATTTGTGCTACTACACTTTTTGGAAGGATGATGAAGCGGTTTACTTCGTTTCATTTTACTGTATTGCTATATTTGGTGCACATTGTCTTACAATCTGACTCTCTTGTACCAGAAGAAAGTAAGTTGTATCAATTTATCTTAGATCTTAATTCATTCATTGTTAGAGGTAGGTTTTGATTAGATTTAAGCATTGTTTTTAGTTGTTGACTTGTTTCAATGGAGAAATGACTTGATATAACAAGATCTGTTCTCTAGATTTGTGTGATGACTGATGAGACTCTTCTTCTGTTTATGTGTAGAATTAGCTCTTACGAAATTTAAGGAAGCTATATACGAGGATCCATCTCATGCTTTGTCAAATTGGAACGTTCTGGAAGATCATTGTGATTGGTTAGGAGTTTCTTGTTTTGTAAGCCGAGATCATGTCCAAATCCTGTAAGTGAGTTTAGTTTAGAAATTACTTTTGTTCATCAGATTATATGACAATTAAGATCATATGTTGTACAGGAATATTTCGTGGTCATCCTTGAAGGGATTTCTTGCACCAGAGCTGGAGAAACTATCTTACTTGCAAACACTGTAATGTTCTCTTCCGAAATTCCTTAGCATCATTTATTTTCATACTGTATCTAACACGAACGGAAATAAATTATCTATAGAATTTTGCATGGAAACACGCTGATCGGCACCATCCCCAAAGAAATTGGAATGCTGAAATACCTAGAGATCTTGGATTTGGGGAAGAATCAGCTGACAGGACCAATTCCTCGTGAGCTTGGGAATCTAGCTAACCTTGTAAAGATGTAAATGGAAGTCCATATTATATTTTTTCCGTGGATTAAATAAAGAAATTGCTTTGTTTCTTACTTTGATTTCTCTTCACTTAACTATCACAGTAACCTGCAATCCAATGGTTTGACTGGGAGCTTACCATCTGAGTTAACTAGGTTAAAAAACCTTACAGAACTCAGGCTCGATAGGAACAGGCTTTTGGGAAGTGTTCCTGGAAACAATCAGTCAGACTCAACAGAAAAGTAAGTTTGAAACTCATCCACATGTTTTTATTTTTTTTCAAAATGCTGAAGATTCTTTCTTCTGCAGGTATGCATCAAGTCTAAATGCTACTGGTTTCTGCGGTTCATCTCAGTTGAAAGCTGCAGATTTTTCATACAACTTCTTTACTGGGAGCATTCCAAAATGCTTGGGTTACTTGCCAAGGTAATCTTATATAGTTCACCACAATACATATGCTTTGCACATGAAGTGCTGAGAATTGAAAATCATTTAGCTCTTCTAATACAGCTCAAGCTTCCAAGGGAACTGCCTTCAGCACAATCATATCAAACAGCGTTCTTCAGCACAATGCGGTAATTTTATATTTCGTTTATGGGTTTTATAATGATGCATAAAACCTTGAAGATGCAGATTAACCTTAATTATAATAACCTTGTTTCCTTCTTAAACTTGTAAACCTCTTATGAGCAACAAATACTCACGATACATTAAAATATAGTAAATAGTTCAGTTCCTTCAGGGACATCCAATATAATTGGAACAATACAGAGAAGATTAGTTTGATCCTGCGTAAGATGACCCTCACAAATCGTGAAATTGTTCAATTTATTATTATTATTTGAAAAAAAAGGAAGAGTAAATAGTTCAGTAGCTTACTGATGGCTGCTTTTAGACCATGCCATCTTCCATCTATTGATATTGCTATTGTAAACTGCCCTAAACAAATTGTTATTGTGTTTTATTTTATCCTCTTCCAGCTGTTCGTCCACCTCCCAGTAGCCTCCCGGTGTTCTCAAAACACCCATCTCGGGATTTAATAAAGCATTCAAAGGCTTCAAGACCTCCTCCTGCTTCTAAACCTAGATGGGTATTGGCCATAGAAATTGTAACTGGAACAATGGCAGGTTCCATTTGCCTTGTTGCTATTTTGACAGCAGTTCAGAGATTTAAAAGTAAGTCTTCAATCATTATTCCCTGGAAGAAGTCAGCAAGCACTAGGGATCACTTGGCAATTTACGTTGGTGAGCTGAGCTGTTTTACATTATTGTAACTTCGACTTGCAGTCTGAAGTGAGTGTGATTTGATGATTCGTTCTTGTCTGCAGATACGGAAATGTTGAAGCAAGTAATGAAATTTAGCAGAGATGAACTTGAGATAGCATGTGAGGACTTCAGTAATATTATTGGATCTTCTGTAGATAGCCATGTCTATAAGGGAACTTTGAAAGGCGGTCCAGAGATTGCTGTTATATCCCTTTCCATAAAAGAAGAACACTGGACTGGCTATCTTGAACTTTATTTTCAGAGAGAGGTATAGTTTATAATACCCATTTGGAAACACTTTTTTTCTTTCAGATATCTCATCTGGAAAATTATTAGGATTTCATCCAATTATCCCCTTGTCCCATCATCAATCACTTTATCAAGATCATTCAAATCTCTATACTAAATTTACCCTTATTTTATTTTGGTAACATTTTAAATTATTAAATACAAAAGATATTTTAGTCATTTAACCCTAATAACCTTAAATAATCCATACTTTAATCAAACAACACCCTCCCTAAAAGTCGGATTTTTTTAATAAAAAACTCTACATCAAACAATTTCTTAGTCAGACACACATTCAATTTTTTGGCGGTTTCTCATATGGATTAAGATCCAAAATCATAAAGTGTATCTAACATAACGTAATTTGTTTTCTCACATTATCAGGTGGTGGAATCAGCTAGATTAAATCATGAGAATATCGGAAAACTTCTTGGTTATTGTAGGGAGAGTTCGCCATTCACGAGGATGCTGGTTTTTGAATATGCATCCAACGGAACTCTGTATGAGCACCTCCATTGTAAGTAAAAAGCTTGATTTAGAGAGTTTCTACTTACTAGAACCTTTAAACTGAGCTCTCTCTATGTATGTCATTTGATCAGACGAAGAAGGATGCCAGTTTTCTTGGACACGACGAATGAAGATAATAATAGGAATTGCTAAAGGACTCAAATATCTACACAAGGAAATCGACCCACCATTCACTATATCTGAGCTTAACTCAAGTGCCGTATATCTTACAGACGATTTTTCTCCAAAGGTATAAAAACTTGTATAAATATGAAAAAATCACTCATTATAATAATTGTTGATTTGATCTGTTGTGCAGCTAGTTGATTTTGAAAGCTGGAAGAGTATTCGTTCGAGTTCCATAAAGAACTCTGGCTCCATGGCCACCAAAGGCCCTGTATGCCTTCTTCGGAATTCCGTGGAGGCACGCGATCTCTATGTGGAAGGGAATATTTATGCCTTTGGTTTACTTATGTTGGAAATAATCAGTGGAAGGCCTCCATATTGCGAGGATAAGGGCGGACGGCTAGTGGATTGGGTAAGAATCTTGACAACTTTAAAATTTGAATCCCTATCTGAAGATGAATTTACCATTATATGATTGAATCTTAGTTGCCCCAAAATTAACCAAGAGCTTACTGGATTATGGGTAAAAAGCTTAAGCTTGTTTGATCAATCTTAAAAAATAAAATGTTTTTTTGAGTTCTTTTACCAAAATAGAAAATACCCTTTAAACTTTGATGATATATAATAGATTGCCTTAAAAATGATTTTTTTTGTTATTTTAATCATTTTAGTAATTAGACTGAAGTTGAGATAGTTGATGAGATGGTGGTTCATTTAAGCTTGTATGTTAGGTTTTGATTTATTTGGTGTTATTTACTTTTTTTTTTGTAAATGGTTTGTGTGAATACTCAAACCCATGATCTTGAGGACTATTTGGGGTTATTTACTAATAATCTCGATCAGTATAGGTTATTCAAAAGGGAATTATTTGGATAATAATAAATTAAGGTATAAACATATATTGATTAAAAAAAATAGAAAATATTTTGGTTGATGATTTGCATTACTTGGAGCTTGTTTGATCTTGAGTTTTTCAGAATTTTTTATGATTTTTTTTTTTTTAAATTCCCTGTTTGATAAATTAGTGTCTTATTTGAGATTTTTTAAAGTTGAATTACTAAAATGTGTTATTGTATTTAAAATTTAATAAAAGTAAAGTAGACTAAACCAAATACATATACATATTTATAGACTGTTTGGTTTCTTCTATATTCAATTGGAGATTTAACAACATTGGTTTGACTACCTAAATCTGTTAATTTTCAGGCTAAGGATTACATGGAGAAGCCTGAAGAAATGAAGCATCTTGTTGATCCAGAGATTAAACATTTCCTCGAAGAAGACCTAGAAGTTATATGCGACGCAATTAAACGCAGCATCCATCCGGATCCTTGGAAACGAGCATCCATGGAAGAACTAAGCAGTTATCTGGAGAGCAAAATCGACACTTCTGTGTCATCAGAGCTTATTAAGTCATCTTCTTTGGCTTGGGCTGAACTAGCTCTTTCACCTGACGAGTTTCAAAGCTAACCCCTAGTGTGTTTGTGTCTGTTTCTGTACATTATTATTATTATTATTATTAATTGATTAACTTGTTGCAATATCTATATATTTCTATTTTTTATTTTTGTTGTTTGTTAATGGACAGACAATCTGTTAATGTTACGGCTAAGCATAGTTAATTCCTCTCATAGATTTAATGTATTATTTGTTTAGGGTATTGTTGCTGAAACAGATATAAATATTTTAATTATTATATTTATCTTAACTTTATATTCTAGTGGACTGATTGCAGTTCTTTATTGTTGAGTTTTGATGATATATATTTAGAATAGTTCTATTTTATTTATAATCAAAATTATTTTAAATGATATACATCAAATCTTCTATTATGATATTTGTTAGGGATGGATATCTTCCATCCGATTCGAGTGGACAGGGAGAGGTTTATCAATCAATTTCCACTAGTGGGAATATTATTATTATTTTATTTTTGAAAATAAATCAAATTTTTTATTAATAAAAAGCCAAGATCCGTATTACAAAAGGATAGAGAAAAAGTAAAACAGATTTCAAATATTGTCATCTCATCTAAGCCAAACGAATACACATAACATTAATATTTTAAGATTGAGATAATTGAACTTACAATTTGTTCCTTTGAAAACATTTATATGGTTTTTTTTTTTTTCAAGATTACAATAAAGAAGAATATAATTAATGAATTTTTACTTTCAAACAAATGTTACAAGCTAGATGAAATTCCTTATATGTCAAAATTCTCTTTTAATAACTTCTAAGTTAAAAAATGATACTTTTGAAGAAATTTTTGAATGATAAATATAGTTGGTCTTTAAATCGGGAGAATATGTAAGAAAAAACTTGTATGAATGATTAATTATCTAGTTATCAACAAAACAATAATTACTCTAAATTGGATTAATTAATTCGGACATAAAAGATACTTATTAATTTTCTATATATATTATCCACAACCACCACCTTTTTGTCTGAGCTGATGTAAGTTAAGCAATCTTCATCAGTCTCCCCTTCGTCTCAAAGTGTCATCATTCTTTTCAGAAGTGAACAATAAGCTTAATCAATGCCTTCTTATTACTATACCCAGTTACCACCCACCAGAATAAAATTAAATAAATAAAATATATTGACTTAGATTTTTAAAATTTTATTGTAATAAAAAAATATTTCAGTTATACAAAAATTGATATACACGTATAAACAACACTATTTATATGTTTTTGTTTATAAAAATTATAGAAATACATTCTCAAGGAGGGTGAAATCAGTCAGCTGCTCAAAGAGGTTTTTTTTTTTTTTTTAAAATGTGATACCGAGTCATTGAGAAGTTTGGATCGAGATGTTTGATATAACATATCTACATATTTTGGATTATCATCCCGGTTATTTTCAAATGAACTATTTGGTTGAAGAGAAATCATCAACGTCGAATTTTTAATGATTGTAGTTGAGGGTACATTTAATTTATAATGCTATTATTATAAAATATTTAAAATTGGTTTAGGAAAGTCAGTTGAGATGATGGAGGAGTCAATCATTCTAAACCTATTAATTTGATAATTTTTTATTATGTTAATGTTTGGTGACTTTTTATTTTATTTTTATTTTTTATTTTATTTTTTTACCACAACCTTTATTTTTTGTTGTGCTTAAATTTATTATTATTTTTTAATATAAATGAATTATTCTAAATTATTATTTTTTTTTAATAAAAATACAGTCTTCTAGAACAAATACATTAAAATTTTTTTAAATGTTGGGAGTTTCAAATCATATAATATAATAATATATATATATATTTGAATTTAAATTTAGATCCCCGTTTGTTTTAGTGGTTGTAGCAACATACCACTTATTTTATTTTAATGGTAGCGTGATAGCTTTTTTTGAATATTGCAACATACTCCTCAGTTCTAAGGAAAGTTATAATAAATAAATTATTTATGTGACTATAATGGTATATGAGTTTGAATTTATTTTCTTAAGATTAGTTTGATTTTGAATTATTTAAATCCCTTGTAACATTTTATAATAAAATATTATGTATTTTGTTATAAATATTCCAAAAAAAAAAAAGGCTACTGATAACCCCACATCAAAAGATATTTTCTATAAAAATTAAAGATCAAACAAGCTTTAAGATAAAAGTAAAACCAAACTATCCTTATAAAGAAAAAGAAAACGTTCTGATTCAAAAAAAATTCATTTCCCACTAAAATGTAACGGCACGTTAGCGTTTTACAGTTGTCATTGGTTAAAGTAAAAAAAGACGTAACGGAAACCGTCGTCTTCGACCTATAACTCTATTTCACGCCATCCCATTTCTCACCGCCATTGCAACTCTGCTTCATCTCTCTACATTTCTTCATCTCTGCTTTTCAAATCTCTTCAAAAGGAGTCAAGATGCGTGAGATATTGCACATTCAAGGTGGCCAGTGCGGAAACCAGATTGGTGCTAAGTTTTGGGAAGTCGTTTGTGCCGAACATGGAATCGATTCAACTGGAAGGTATAGCGGTGATTCAGATCTACAGCTTGAGCGAGTAAATGTCTACTATAACGAAGCTAGCTGTGGACGTTTCGTTCCTCGAGCCGTGCTTATGGACCTCGAGCCTGGAACTATGGACAGTGTGCGATCTGGTCCGTATGGACAAATCTTCCGTCCTGATAACTTTGTATTTGGACAGTCCGGTGCTGGAAATAATTGGGCGAAAGGTCACTACACTGAAGGCGCTGAGTTAATTGATTCTGTTCTTGATGTTGTTCGGAAGGAAGCGGAAAACTGCGATTGCCTCCAAGGTAACTAACTACGATCCGTTTCTCTACTTGAATTTTCAATTACTTAATCGTGTTGGTGCATTTTCTTTTAGGTTTTCAAGTTTGTCATTCGTTGGGAGGAGGAACTGGATCAGGAATGGGAACGCTGTTGATATCGAAGATAAGGGAAGAGTATCCGGATAGGATGATGCTGACCTTTTCCGTTTTCCCTTCACCGAAGGTGTCTGATACAGTGGTGGAGCCGTATAACGCGACCTTGTCTGTTCATCAGCTTGTCGAGAACGCTGACGAGTGTATGGTTCTCGATAACGAAGCTCTCTATGATATTTGCTTCCGCACGCTCAAGCTCACTACTCCTAGCTGTAAGTTTCTCCATCATTCTCTATTCATACATATTCCTTATCTACTTGTTTTGAATTGCTTGCAGTAGATTCAGTGTTTATTGTCATAATCATCAAATCTGATTAGAACAGAACAGATTATTCACCAGTTTACTAGTAATCAATTCATATTCATACCTTTACCCACAAAACCTGTAGATGAAGTAACTTCACATGCATGAAGTAGACTTTGCCAGAGCCATGTGCAATGGCAATGAGAGATTCCTTTTTGTTTCTTCACTCAAAAGGGAATAAAAATAAATGTAATCCAGTTGTTTCACTTGATTCTCAACCCTACTTTATGATGTTAAAGATTATGCCTAGATTGTATTATACATGTTAGCTTGTCAGTTCTAAAAAGTCTTTGTCTAATTGAAGTAAAAGGTCATAGCTTTGAGTATAGTGTTAGCTTCTTCTAGAACATAAGATTATGAAACTGTTGCTTCATTTAGATTCATACAATCTTTCTATTTAGCACTCTAGTTTTCATCTTCAAATCAACTAGATGATCTGGAAGGATCAATAGCTGATTATTTACATAGTAACTCATTTTCATTATTATTATTATTATCAGTTGGAGATTTGAACCACTTGATCTCCGCTACAATGAGCGGGGTCACATGTTGCCTTAGATTTCCCGGGCAGCTAAACTCGGATCTACGCAAGTTAGCAGTTAATCTCATCCCATTCCCAAGACTTCACTTCTTTATGGTTGGCTTTGCGCCACTAACCTCACGTGGGTCCCAGCAATATCGGGCACTAACAGTCCCAGAACTGACCCAACAAATGTGGGATTCCAAGAACATGATGTGTGCAGCAGATCCTCGCCATGGCCGATACCTAACCGCTTCAGCCATGTTCAGAGGTAAAATGAGCACGAAGGAGGTTGACGAACAGATGATGAATGTGCAGAGCAAGAATTCGTCGTACTTTGTTGAGTGGATACCACACAATGTGAAATCTACTGTTTGCGATATACCACCAACTGGCTTGAAAATGGCTTCGACCTTCATTGGAAACTCGACGTCGATTCAGGAAATGTTTAGGAGGGTGAGCGAGCAGTTTACGGCTATGTTTAGGAGGAAAGCTTTCTTGCATTGGTACACGGGAGAAGGGATGGACGAGATGGAGTTTACAGAAGCTGAGAGTAATATGAATGATCTGGTTTCGGAGTATCAGCAGTATCAAGATGCAACTGCTGATGAGGAAGGGGAGTTTGAAGAAGAAGAGGCTTATGAAGAAGATTGAAGAGAAAAGAAAGTAAGTTTCATTCTAGGGTTTGGTTTTTAATTACTTTTGGGTAATTTGTGGTGTTATGTTTGGAATATACTATTCCATGGGGATTGGATTGGATTTTGGTTTGCCTAACAAAATATGCAATTTCTCTTCATCAGAGAAACTGCATTTTCTATTACTACTATATTATATATTAGTTGGTTGTTGTTTTTACCTTATATTTCTCAATACATATTTTTGTTTGTTTGAGTAGACAAATCTTGTTTCATTTAATTATCCATGGAATTCCAAAGTAGACCAAGATCTAAGTTACCACCCGAAACTACAATTCCAACATTCCTGCATTCATTCCAAGTTGGATTTTTCCTAAACGTGTCTGATAAAACCGCAGCAAGACCTATGGCTCCACTAGGCTCAACTGCCACTTTAAGAACCTCGTAACAAAGTCTCATGGCGGCTATTATCTCCTTATCCTCCACAACTATGATATCATCCACGAGGTCTCTCACAACGGGCCTGATGATTGGTCAAAATTATAAGTTTTAAGATTGAAATGAAAGATAAATAGCTAGCAAAAATAGTATTTTTACCATGTAAGATCTCCAAGAAAGGCTCGAAGGCCATCAGCAATAGTACTAGTCTCATGTAACTTTATGATTTTTCCAGCTGATTTCGATAGAGCAGCATCGTTTGCTCCTTTAGGTTCAGCACCCAGAATTCGAATCGACGGGTTGATGGATTTGGCAGCCAAAGCAATCCCTGAAATCAAACCACCACCTGCATAGGGCAAGCAATGACCATAAAATGATATATGACGAAGAAGTATCAAATCAAGCTAATATTGAAACAAACCACTTATAGGAACCACTATTGTGTCTATTTGAGGAGCTTGTTCCAAAAATTCCAGAGAAATTGTCCCCTGTCCACTGCCAAAAATTAAATCTTTGTAAGTCACTAATATATCCATCCTACTAACATGGCCAATTTATATAGTTCTTGTTTGTATACCTTATAATGCGTCCATCATTATAAGGATGAAGAAAGACAGCACCAGTTTCTTGTAAAACTTTGGCTGCAGTTTCCTCTCTAGACAGCAAATTAGCCTCACTCCAAATAATCTGTCCACCGTATCGCCTCACATTCTCAACTTTGCATTTAGGTGCGTTTTTTGGTATAACGATATACGCTTTCACACCTCGAAGTTTCGCAGCCAAAGCCAATGCTGCAGCATGATTACCACTAAAATTTGACAACAATTAACTAGTGGAATTTTGATGCATCAAAATTTTGACCAGGAGAGATCAAGCTAGCAAACCTGCTATGAGTTAAAACTCCTTTAGCTGCTTGTTCTTCGTCGAGTGATAACATTGCATTGCAAGCTCCACGGAATTTAAAAGCTCCACTAGTAGTAATCGATCCACAACAAAGAAGGAAATCAATTTGAAGTTAAACAAAGGAAATCTCGGTTATCTGTTCTCAGTTTTCAGTTCTCACCCCTTTTGAAAACATTCGCACTTGAAGAATAAGTTCCTTCCTGCCATAATATTTAGAGATTCTGAGGTGAGAACTGGAGTTTTGTGGATAAATGGAGAGATCCGAGCATAGGCAGCTCGTATAGATGAAATATCAGCGGCGTACTTCCCTTCAATTTCTTCCTGGCTCTTCGTTTCCATTTCCATTTCCATTAAAATTAGGCGCCTCAGATCTCTGATCAGGAAGATTTAGAAAGTATTGATTTGCGAAATATGCAGATGTCGATCTATATCTAGGAGGTTTTATTTCATTCTATACGGAAGAAGGATATTGATAGAGGAGATAGATACTTACAGTAGTGAAGAGAATAAGAGCGATCAGGAATCCGATTCCCAGATATTGGAGTCTTTGGTTCAATCTCGCATCTTCCTCCTCCCTTTCTCTTAAATTCAGTGAGACGATGAAATATGAATTAGGACTAAATGTGCTTATGGACTATGTTTAACTGAGATTAGTAGCCCTCAAGTGGACTATGTGCTATATTTAACTGCGAGATTAGTCGGCCCTCAGAAAGAGTGGACTATGTGCGAGATTAGTCATCCTCACAAAAAATGGACTATGTTCTATGTTTAACCGAGATTAGTTAGCCTCAAAAGGGTGGACTATGTGCGAGAATAGTCATCCTCGGAAAAAATGGACTATGTGCTATGTTTAACCGAGATTAGTTAGCCTCAAAAGGGTGGACTATGTGCGAGATTAGTCCTCCTCGGAAAAAATGGACTATGTGCTATGTTTAACCGAGATTAGTTTGCCTCAAAAGGGTGGACTATGTGCTATGTTTAACCACGAGATTAGTCGGCCCTTAGAAAGAGTGGACTATGTGCGAGATTAGTCATCCTCGAAAAAAATGGACTATGTGCTATGTTTAACCGAGATTAGTTAGCCTCAAAAGGGTGGACTATGTGCTATGTTTAACCACGAGATTAGTCGGCCCTCAGAAAGAGTGGACTATGTGCGAGATTAGTCATCCTCGGAAAAAATGGATTATGTGCTATGTTTAACCAAGATTAGTTAGCCTCAAAAGGGTGGACTATGTGCTATGTTTAACCACGAGATTAATCGGCCCTCAAAAAGAGTGGACTATGTGCAAGATTAGTCATCCTCGAAAAAAATGGTCTATGTGCTATGTTTAACCAAGATTAGTTAGCCTTAGAAAGAGTGAACTATGTGCTATGTTTAACCGCGAGATTAATCGCACTTACCGGGAGGAGAGAACTTAGCGTTTACAAAAAGAAAAGAAAAAAGAATATAATAATAATAAAAATAAAGAAGAAAATTGGCATATAATTTGTAAGCATAATAAGAATGAAAAATTGAATTATCAACCAACCAAAAGCAAACACCATAAATATCTTGGAAGGAAGCATAAAACACATACATCGGTTGCTTTGTTTTTATTACATATCTAAATAACCTTCTTCTTTCTTCTTCTTATTATTATTATTTTAAGTGACAGATGTTATACATAATAATAAACTAAAAGGTAGGTAATAGGTAGGTAGGTAGGAATGAAGGCATTTCATAACTCCAAGATCATCATCATTCAACTCCCAACAGTTTCTTGATGTCCTTCTGGGAAATATGAAGAACAATTCTTTCATCAGCAACATGTTATATTATTAGAAACAAATAACAAGAGTTAAGAACTTTACCTCGATGCTGGTTGGGGAAGTGGTGGGTGCATAACGATCTACAACTTTTCCATCTTTGTTAACCAAAAACTTTGAGAAGTTCCACTTAATTCCATCTCCAAGAAACCCACTTTTACTTTTCTTCAAGAACTTATAGATTGGTGCTGTATTCGCACCATTCACATCAACCTACATAATCATAATCATAACTATAAACATCCAGCACCCACAATCACTCTACTACATACAAAAGGGGGAACCAACCTAACCTTGTCAAAAATTGGATATTCAGCCTTAAATCGAGTGCAAACAAACTCGACAATCTCCTCATTATTTCCTGGTTCCTGTCCTCCAAATTGATTGCAAGGGAATGCCAGAATCTCAAGACCTGTTCTCAAAACAAACCCAACAATTTCAACACTCAACATCCAAACCTAAATTAATCATAGGGTAGCCATGTTTATGGTACCTTGATCTTTGTATTTCTGGTACAACTTGGTCATATCAGCATAGTTCGAATTCGTTAAACCACTACACAAAACAAACAAAATTCAAGGATTATTGGTCCATCGATGGATCATCAAACTCAAAAGAGTTAATGTTATAAACATATATAATAGTATACCATTGTGATGCAACATTAACAATCAAAAGCACCTTCCCTTTGTAAACACTCAGATCAACATCGTTTCCTCTGGCATCCTGCAGTGCCAGAAATTGTCAATTACACCACTAACCCAAAACCCAAAAGAGAACTGAATCTATAAACAACAACTCATATAAACCCTAAACCTAAATTAATCATAACCAACCTTGACAGTGAAATCGTGGACGGATTGAGCAGTCTCAGATTGGCTCGCCATTGAACAACTGGTTATCGGATTATATTGGTGTGAATCGCTGCAAATCGCTTCAGAAACTAGAGGACAAAGAAATCGGGATTCTTATTAAATGGTCGGATTCTATATGTATATATAGGGATGTGAACGCGAATATAAGCGGGGCGTGATAAAAGAAGTCAAACCTCGAACGTCTTCGCTTGCAGTTGCAAAAGCCAAAATGGAGATGAAGATGATAAGGGTTAATAAATGACAAATGGGGAATATAATAGTGTGAATGCGAATTGAAAAGATACTTCTTTTCACTTCTCTTTTTCCTCCTCCAACCATTTTTATACGATCATTCATCTCATCTGTGGGTATCTCTTGTCCTTGTTTTAAGTCTTTATAACAAGGATAGTTACGTCTTGTACTTGTTCTATGCACATCTGTTAAATCAGTTTGGTTTGTCTGTACTTTTTATCGAAATCGTTCAAATCGTCAACGATTGTTCTCGAATTCGAGATGAGTTAAGTAAATTGATGGGTGGAGGGGGAACTGAAATAATTTTTTATTATGTTTGAATTTCCGAACTTAAGTAACAAAAACAAGAATACAAATGCAGCTTAATTCATCTCAAAAAACAATAATATAGTTAAAAACCAAAGTACCAGAGACAAAAGAAGATTCAGAAAAACAAAATTTTCTATGCTATTGCAAATGGACGGACCGGAGAGATTAGATTCAGAAAGAAAAGAAAAAAAAACTATGAATGGAAATGAATCAACAATTTTGATATTCTAATTGTCGACATTAAGTGGTGAAAGGCTGGAAAGGTCTAGCCGTTTTCTAGTCATCCTTCTAGATGGCTTCTTGTTTTTCCATAACAAATCCCGAATCTCACCAAATTGTCCTCTCATACAATTATTATTGGACCTTAACAACTTTGAACTTCTCGGCTTTCTCCTCAGTTCCATCGATTGTGGGGTTGGTGTTTGTGGCTCGTTTCTTGATCTGAAAAAAAGGATCAACAATTAATTATTTGTTAGGCATCCTAGATTTGGAGGACGTTGATGATGTTTTGTTTGAAGCTCTTACCTAATTGCTGTCTTTGTTGGGAACAAAACGAGATCTTGCTCTGTTGAAGAAGGCTTACAGGCTGGGCAGATGTACAGCTTCGGCACGAATATCAGTTTAATGCAATAAAAGTGATACCATTCGTTACATTTGTCACAAGCAATCATCGGTTTTTTATCATAAGGTTTACGACAAATGCAGTAGAGCATACTTCTTTCTCTCAACAACTGCATAGATCAACAAAATATATATTTAAATTGAAAATTGGATTACCTTTACTTTAAGGAGACATGATAAAATTGTCAGACACCTTGTTTGCAAATAATCTGGTTTATTTTAGTTAAATTACTAAAATATCATTTTTTAATATTTAAAATGTTTAAAATAAAGTAAAGGTATTTTAGTATTTTCGTTGATTATTTGAATGATTTGATTGACGATGTGATAACTTTTGGGGCAAGGGGTTATTTGAACCTTCATCAAACAAGGTCTTAATTTACCTGAGGACCAGATAGCTCGTTAGGGCGGACATTAAAATATTGTTTTCATCTCTTAATTTCGTTAATGTAATGTAATGTTAGCTTTTTCTCGTCATTCTGCCTAAACGACTTTTTTATGCAATTGTTTTAAAAATGAAGACGTGATAAAATTTTGTTACCTTGAGTTCCTTTTCCATGTGAACCGGGATGTTTTCACCTTCCGAGATAAGGTCGAACACTTTATCGAGTTCAAGTTCCCCCGAGTCCATTGAAACCTGATCATTCATGTTTAAAAGAAGGAAATTTGAAGTATGAGTCAAAGGCAATGAGATTAGTTTCAGACATCAATAGTAAATCATCATTTATGTAAACCTTCTTAGCCTTGTCAGCCCACTGAAGAGAAATGTTCTTCGCTTCAGTAAGTCTCCGCCACATGCTATCTTCTGGAAGAATGCTTATTTCCAAACCCTGGGATATTGTAATTTTAAAAAAGAAAATTAGAATTTACAGTATATGTTGCCAATTCTTCCATCTGAGAATTTCCTAATTAATTTTGTTCACGACTAAACTTGAAGACCAAACTACATTGTTCAGGATAACATCATCCAATTTACAGTTTAGGGTTTTTTTCCCAAAGGAAAAAAAACTAAACATCAATGTTGCAATTCAAAAGACAAAAGATTACCTCATTAAAGTGCCTATTAATGTCTTCTATTTGGGGCTTCCTCGAAGCTACCAATAACTTGTTTGCCCTAATTCTCCAGGAGTTTATTGCTAGAGCCTGCTCAAGTTTGGAGTTACTCTGCTCATCATAAACACCAGCAACTTCCAAAGCCTGCATAAATTAGACTCAATCAATGGGAAGAAAAGAACTATACATGTAGAGCTCAATTCAATGGGTCTAAACTTAGACAGCAGAACTCCAGAAAATTTAGGGCTAAAACGACCGCCATGACTATTTCAATCAAGGTGTTTTTAGTGGGAATCGAACTCGAGAACTCAAGCTCTTAAGTTCATGACTGTTACCACTTGAGCTACCCTGGATGGGTCCTATGGACTTGACCTCCTCAAGATAATATATAAAAATCTTACCCTTTCAATTAGCCAAAAGAGGATGTAGTAGTACCTTGATTGCAGTAGCTAACTTTTCGGCGGCAACTTCCGGATCTTTATCAAGGTAAGCTATTGCAAATCCCACTACTTCCGATAAATAAGCTCTGCATGCAAGAGCTTTCTCCACAAGATCCTGAAGTAGGTTTCTCTCTTCAATGCTGCCACCAATAGCTATATCAGATATAAGCTAAAGCCCCAAGTTCACAAAGAAGTAATGAACTAAATAAGAACTTCAAACAAATAAAATGTGTGATCCTGCTGATCCTGTCATTTTAAGCACACAACAAAGAGTGCACTTCTAATGGAGGTCTAATAAGTGTTCTCTTTCACTTTAGTGCCAACTGCCAACCCCTTAGGAGGTGAGGATTTGCATATATACATCCTCAAAAATATACACATATACATCCTCAAGATTAGTGACTAAGTTGGAAGGTTGCAACCCTAGAAATGATAATGGAGTTCATCTATGGGAAAGTCACTTCTTTATCCCCTGGCATCTATGGGGAATGATGATGCAGATCATCTAGGTTGCAACAGATGAAGTAAGCAAGAGAATCACCCTTACCATAGTAAATCTTTGGCCTCTGATAGAAGAAGAAAAAGCTTATTGAAGTCTGGGCGAGTCCCGGGTAATTTCTGAAAAATGTAAATAGCAATTAACATGACAGCCAGAAAATTTGGAACAGTATGTTTTTTTTTGTGAAATGCTCACCAGATGTTTATTTACAACAGCCCAAACTTTTCCACTCATTATCAAGGGGCAATGGGTGCAGATAAAGGATGTTTCACTATTTTTAACATCATCAATTCGTCCCAGGCACTCCAAATGGTAGCTGTTCATTATAATTAAGACCATGAGATAACTGAAGGCAACAAAAGTAGCAAGGTGAACACCCCCAAATAAGTAAGCAGATCTTATAGGAAAAATTACTATATTTCATATACAACAATTTAGATTAAAATGCTACAGAATTTTACTATCTTGCTGAATTCTACAAGAAAAGTTGCATAGATGACCAAAGCTACTTAAAACAGAGTTTGACTTTGTGCCTTACCAATGCTTGCATATGGAACATGATAAAAATGCCTTATTCTCAATATTGTTGGAACATGCCGTGCAAGAATTTCTAGCTTTTGGACTGTTGGACATGTCATATATGCACAACGATATATCAAGTGAAACAATAATCTGTATGATCCACAAAGTTTGTTAACATTATTAGCAAACAATATCAATACAAAAAATCTAATTATAGAGAAACACCTTGTGGTGTTACTTAAGCATAACCTTTGCAAGAGCAGCAACCAATAGACTAGAATCTCCAGCTGGATCCCCAGCAATATCCCAGCATTGCTGCTTCCACAGCTCAATTTTGTGTACCTCCAAAAAAATCATGTCCAATTCTGGGCAGTTGAATGCGTAAGAAATTCCAAGTTGCTGAGAAATACAAATACGCAGTCACATCAGAACTCAGGAGTATCCAACCCAATTTCCTAAACTTATAAATGATTTATGGCCAGGTTCATTTGGTATTATCAACCAGACTATGTATTTGATATATCTTTATTGAAAGGGTGATCAGAACAAGGACTCTCTGGAATGGGTAAAAATAATTTAGCTAATATCAGCAAGATCCTTAAGTATTCAATCAGGAATCATCTTTATGCTAGCAGTATGATTTGCCTAAAACTTCCTGTTCCAGTTTAAAATAATAGGTGCAAGCGCAATACAGAAGCCATAGCAAATCTTTCTGAAGAGTTGTGGAGGTTCTCAGCATAAAATCAACTGCAACAAGATACTAGAACAAAATTCTAGTTTGTTTATCATAAAAAATGAGTCCTAATAAAACACTACTCCAGGCTGGTTCAAATTAACCTAAGAGCGAGAGAAGGTTGCTCCATTGAAACATACTACTAAAGAAAGATCACAGCCACTGATTTCAGGGTATATATGTAGATATATTTCTTTCAGGTAATCACATGGTAAAGAGAACAAATTACTACCTTCAGTTCAAACAATGCCTTCCAAGTTCGATCAACAGGCTTTAGGCTGAAGAATGATTTCACTTGCTTCTCCCATGAACTACATAAAACATAAAGTTTTCAGGCATTAGCAAAATAGTTGAAGCCTTTCAGTTTTATTATGATCGTTTTCTTAGATGTGTTAGGGTTACATGGGAACATGTGCCACGGAAGTAGCCCCTGTAGTTTATTATTTTATTTACTTTTTTTAAGTAGGTATTCCAGCTAGTCAAAACTAAAATTGCAGATTGATGAAAGAATCAAATTTTAGGAGAATACAAACAAGACTAACATGTGTTTGCTGATGGCATTAACTAGCTGGGCAACCATCAAAGGGAAGGATACATTAAGTTTCTGCAATAAAAACAAGATAGAAATCAGTGATTCAAAATGAAAAACGAGAGCACACAGTGAATGATGTTGATCATGATAAACTTATATGTAATGAACACCTGAGATTCCTCGATAGCTTCTTCGGCATCAGAAATCATGAACTTTCTAGAATTGCATACAAAAGAAATCTCAATGGATTTCTTTATCCATTTTAACCCTTCAAACAATGAGTTAAACAAAGAACTTGAAACATGTGTTATTGGAAGAGTCTCTGCAGCTGCCAACAACATTTCAACTTCCTACAAGAAACATAAACTTATGCTTTAACTATATGGAAAAAATAATTAAATAAATTATATGGAAAAATGAAATGTGCAAAATGAATAACATAAGTAGCACATAGATAAATATGGCCAAGCCTCTGGACATACAAACTTGATTAACCCTTAAGTCTAATATTTTATCTAAGAGAAGATACTTATCATGGAATGTTAAGTCATATTTGAGATGGAAACCATTGAATCACATACCTCAAGTTTGGGGGAAATAGAACAGAAAGAGAGGGTTTTGGAGCACCAGCAAAGAACAGAACAAGCTTCTTGGAGCCTTGTAACCCCACTTAAGTCAAAGCCAAGGGATGTACCAACATTTATGGAGGATTCCACTGCACAAACATGCTTTTCAATTACTGAACCCAGACTAACGGCAGTTCCATCAGAAATGCACTTGATATCTAAAAGGCTTATCGCATCATGCAGCAATAAGGAAGCATTTTGTTCCCACTGCACGCAATTATTCAAAATTTCTTGAAGCTTTGATGGTTCTTTCAAAGATATCTTCAGATACTGTGATTCTGAAATTAGATCCTGCAAAAGAGTAGCATTTCAATTTCTGAAGGACTCTCCCTCAACCACTCTAAGACACCATGCTACTAGAAGAAAGAAATTAACCTTGAGACATTCAATTTTCAACAGAGAAGCTGAGCTAGGGACTGCAGGTATATCAGAACTCAAAAATGTTTTACTCTTGAGTAACCAGGAATTAGCCATTGACAAGGCATCCTTGATATTATCAAGAGATGGAAGAGTAGCACTTATATCTTCAGAAATCCTAGAACATTCAGGCAAGGAAAAGGTCAAAACGGCCACAATAGTTGCAGTAACCAGAATACTTTCAAAAAACTAGTGTAAACCTTAGAGCATCCTCAAATTCGGAAATCTGAGCTTTGCTTCCAAGGATATGTTTTGCTCTTTCTTCCCAACATTTAGCAGTTGCAAGTACTTCAGAAATTTTACCAAACAATTGCTCCTTCTCAATCTCTAGTCTGAAAATTGATGCATGTGAATATTAAAAAAAAAGTGCAGCTCCTCAAATAGAACCTTGTAATGCAAAACTAAATAATATCGCATACGTGGTGGCCTCCATCATAAGTTGTTGAATGATCTCTAAGGGCATCTTACTGCGAATCACCTGTGACAATTCCATACAAAGTTAATTATAAGTATGCAGGCAGTCCATAGATGATTATCAACAAGTACAAATCAAAATAACATTGCAATACGATGGAACTAATAATTGTTCAAGAGGCATAAGTACTTCATAACTGATCCATGCTTGCTTTACATACAGAGGATATAGAAACTTCTAAATCGTACCGATGTTACATAAGGAAAATTGAATTTTTACATGGAATCTTCAATCTATATGCAAGCCATAATAAGTTGTTAATACTCCTTGCTTAAGCTAAATACATTTAGGAAAGTTTATTTGATAGTCCAACAGTTAATGTTATGAAAAAGTAAATCACAGGAAAAAAGAGTTCCTGTATGACGTTTAGCATGCCAAACATCTCACCTTCACTTTGTCATGTAATGTGTCCGTCTTACACAAACAATAGGACATTTCTAAATGAAATAGAAACAGGAAAATGAAATTTAAACATACATTTTACCTTCATTAACAATGCAATGTCCATTTAGTGAGTTCTTTTTGTCACACTACCCCAATTTGTTGTGTTCATATTCATATAATTAAACCAGGAATATATAGCATTTCACAAATAAAATAACGATTTATTTAATGGAATGATAAAAAAAAATAAGTGTCAAATTGGATGCTTAAATATTGTTTAAATTTAATAAACTACTATTCTTCCTCAGTATTATCTTCTGCAACCATCATTAACATGCACACCTAGACTCATTACTTTGCTAATTTACTACCACCAGAAGAACTGTTGGCATGATTTGATTGGTCATCACTTGAGATTTGGGAACTCCTACCCTTAGAGAAGTCATCCTTTTCCAGATTTTAGTATGCAATGTAAGATTAACTAAACTTCAAACGACCCACTTTGCAGATAATGTTAATCAACCGTGAATTTTATTCAGTTACCTTAAGAGCTTTTACCCTCCAGCAGGCCTTCTTTAACTCAATCTCAACACAGGACAGTTCATCAACTGCATGAACAGATAACTGTACATCAGCTCCTTGAAAGATAAAAACAATGCTGCATATAGGATTAATATTATCAGTATATAAACCTTCAACATCCAGTAATGCTCTCTCTCTCTGAATATTGTCCAACTCATCAACAATATGTTCTTGATCTTCCCTTTCCTGAATGTTATCTAGAACAACCTTAAAGCGGGAAATCAATGATACAGCACTATTGTGTTTTTTCCTTAAGAGTTCCAACTCTGGAATATTAACACTGAAACCATCCAATTCCTTCAGAAAAGGTTGCAGTTTCTGCAAATCCATAGAAGGAAGATAAGTACATTAATGCTATATCTAAATCAAACATTCCAAAGGCCAATTAGAGCATCAGTAGAAACAACCTTGTGGGTTATAGAACCGTTCAGTAGTTCACGGCACTGAGCCCGGCATGTGTCTACTTGCTTTATCAGATTCAAAAGCAAGCTAGATTCAGGATCTTGAACACCTATATCTGACATCTACAAATTTTGCATTTGTGGGGTGATAAGAAACCAGTCCTATGTGAATGCATAAAAACAAAAAATAGACATTAGAAAAAACTCCATACCTCCAACTGTAACTTATAAAGGGTATCAACCTCAACTGCAGCAGGGCATTTCTCCGATATACAATTTCTTACATTATCGACCCACATCTGTAGCACCACAATCATAGTGTTAACATAGACAAATAAAAACTCTCTATGATACAACTTTGTCCTGAGAGAAACTAGCTTATCAAAATGTAATAGCCCTGCAAAATCCAATGAATTCAAACAGGTATGGTAGAAATATTTCTCCCTAAAACCTCTGGTGGGAGGAACATACAAAATTTCCTTATTTTTGAAGAAAAATACTCAACTTGCGCCTACTTCAACAAAACAAATCAAATTACAAGAGCTGATGGTGGAGAATATGTCACAATGGAGTTATATAACCAAATTACAATGTAACTATGCAAATGATGTACACCTTTGTTGAAGACAGCCTATCAAGTAGTTTTTCGCTTTCTTTCAAAAGGATTGGTAAGTCACAAACTTTGGAATACAATCTTTCAAGATCTGCAAGCTGAAATTTAAGATAATCTGAGGTAAGAAAAAACAAAGGGTATGGTCCACAAAAGAGCTTTGGGCATGTTGGAAGCTACAATTAAAAGGAAATGATGGAAGAAGGGTGAGAGGTAAATTACACTGGTGTTTGGGCATGTTGAGAGCAATGCCTCTATCTCCTGGGTAAGAGCTCTCGCTTCTTGTTCATAATGCTGGAACCAAAAAAGAAAAAGCTAATGTAAATCTCAAGCTTGAACAAACAAAATGTAATAGAAACAATAAGATAGACATGAATTGCAGCTAGCCTTTAATTTAAGATAAGCAGGCTGATTGCATGGTACAGGGTCAAAACTAAGCAAGTTATTGACATGGTCAAATTGCACTTTATCCTTGTCTTGGCTATGATTAATCGTCCATTTTCCCACTTTAGAGAGAGCATGTTTTATGCCATCAGCCCAAGACTGTGCTGCAACCAATTTCTCCACCATTTGGCGCACCTATATTTAGCAGTCAGTAAAGACAATCTCCAAATAGAATACCCAAAGCAGAACATGAAGATCTTAGACTCACTAAATTCATCTCCGAACCAGCCCATAGAAACTGTTCAGCTTCTTTTAGTGCATTGACATAGGTTCCACGACAATATGGAATCTGAAGTATCTTAGATGAATTAAGACACCATTCTTCTGCGAGTTGAGCAAAAGTGACATGAGCACCTTTTACCTACACATAAAAACAGGTAAGATGCATGACATTTATGCAAGAATTCCCACTAAGAGCATGTTTGATCTTGGGTTATTTGGATTATTTCCAAGTAATCCCTTATCACATCTACAACAATTAAACCACTTAATTCATCAACCAAAATACCCACCCTACTTTATTTTAGAAAATTTAAATTTCAAATACAAAAGAATATTTTAGTAATTAACCCAAATAATCCACTTTCTCATCAAACAAGATTTGAATTCATAACCGGATTTTTTTCAAATAACCCACAGAAAGATCTAAGGAAGAAATTCGGAAGATTTTGTAGGACTCCACAGAAATCTGATAGTAACATAGACCTCCAACTCAGTTCATTAGAGCTTTCTTGTAAAAATGCTTCCCACGCTTTAAAAGAACAACCATACCTATTCTTTGCTCTCATTTCATGTCTCAAACAAGAAAATAGACTAATAAAAAAAGTCCAACTCCTATGAAACTATAGGCTGTTGGGTAAGAGCTCCTATGAGATAACTCTTTCCGATTGAAGGAAATGGTCCGTAAAAAGACCAAAGTTTCGGACGGAAGCTCCATGAGTGATAAGAAGATTCTTATGAAAGAGAGGAATAGGTACAATCTTGTCCCTTGAATCTTGAATTTCTAATACCTATTCAGGCTTACTTACCCAAGACTTTTTTTTATAACTTGAATGCGACATTTGTAAATAATAGTTTATGTGAATTCCTTCAATACCAGCTTAAGGTAAAATTGGTCAGTCACAAAGGTAAATTCATGGGTGTTGAGTGTCCCAAAAATTACTAGTTACAAACAGAAGCACACAAGTGTAAGAATCTATCTGTTGTTTTAGATAACTGACAAGCTAAGTCCTCAAAAAAAGTATGCATAACAAAGTCAACCCAAACAAGCACAATATACCTTTTTGCTCAAATCACACAAAACATGCTTCTTGCAATCTTCATCTTTTACTAATTTTGGATCATTTTGATCTGTTATTACCACCAAATTATTCAATTCTTCCAGTGTGTGACGATAAAGAAGCTGATGTCTGCTGGGACTGCATTCACAAAGGTGCTCCCAATGCTGCAGCATAAACATAAGAACAAAGTTAAGTAATAAACATCTGAATCTTTGCATTTCTAGAGACCATCAAACAATGTAATCCAAGTGACCTGGGGTGAGAACCAGTTGGATCATCATTAGCCCAAGTAAAGAAAATGTACGTGGAACATGCATCATTTAGATCATATTTAGCATAAAATATAAATAAGATATTGACTTCAAAAACAAGCTGTCAGAACAAGTAAACTAACACAAATTTCAAGCATTGTCTTATGAATCTAGACAGCTTATATTAAATGGACTTTAACCTGCATATCTAACTATGTTTACAATCAACCAAAAGTAGATCTATCAACTTCACCTAGTACCACATAAGAGAATTTGCAAAAGCAAAGTCAAAATCACTCACCTCTAGACAGACAAATTCAGATGGCCTACAGGGACAACTAACAGCTGAGAGATATAAATATTGGTGGCATATGATACATGCAGGATCCTGCAAACAAGGCAAACAATCAAGTTAAAGTCCTTAGTTTCCATATGCAACATAACGTAGTGTATGAAACAATACCTCTTCCATACCAACAGACAGTGGTTGTTTCCGTGGTGACATGGGAGATGAGCTCAAGATGCCATTTCTCCAAAGAGAGTGTCTCCAGGTTTCCTCTTTGTCATAAATTCTTCCTAGTTCCTTATTTAAGTAAATTGACGTATTGGTATCAAGGCTACTCTGCAAGTGAGAAAAGTACACATCACCAACATGTACCAAATTTAGTAGGGGGGAAAATCAAAGGTATCCATCATGATAAGAGGCCAATCCATAGACTAATAAATCAAATGGAAAAAAAATTCATTGCGGAATATCCACAATAGAAAAACTCCATATTTAAATAGAGGTACGAAGAGTTAAAACACAAATTCTAAAAAAGAGATGCTTGTTATTCTTTAGCAATATCCACAAGACTAAAAATGAAATGCTTGTTATTCGAGCAATATCCACAAGAGAAGAACGGGGTTAAATCAGGAAGGGTAACTGTAAAAATACATTAAGATTATCATAAACAAAGCAGTAGAGATTACATAGCTACACACATACTATCAAACAGGCCAAATGTTCTCACCTTCTCCGCTCAGCAACAAATAAATAGAAGTGGATGTTAGACTAAAAATAATATGTTATGTTGTTCTTTCCTCTATATTTGTATATTTTCCTTACATTTTCATTTGGCAAACACACAGATCTTAGTACTACGTGTTCTATAACATTCCCAATAACCAAAGATTGCAAAAAGGAAGTAAAATCTTGTGACCTTGGCAACCGCATAAAGAAGTTCCTCATGAGAAAAAACAGCAGCTTTGCGATATAATCGATACAGTTCTGATCCAAAACCACCATGGGACAGCCAGTCAGCAGGAGCAAAGTTGACAGCCTCAGCGCAGTTTAAGCCTATAATGAAAAGGGGGAATATTCTGTTAAAAACTACTTGTTCGGGAAGAAAATTGAAAAATCACTCTTATAATCACTTACCAAAATTAAAGCCTCCATGGTAAGACCTAGGGAATGTGATGACAAAACTTCCAGATTCCTGGCATAAGATAAATGCATAAAAAATAATATCACATGGAATAACTGCAAATGTATATCATATGCATTTCGAGACATATCTTAATATACACCTTTTTAACTTTTCAAAATAACAAACAAATCCAATTACACCAAAGTGCAAAAGTGCAAAAGGACGAACAGATAACTCAAGACAATATAAACTTTTACGCAAAATAAACATCTTTTTCATGTCCATTATGCAAAACTAAACCTCCTCTACATGTCGAGGTGTATGCATCACAAACCTGCAGCACACTGTAAACAGGAACCTTATTTTGTTGTAGGACAGTTGGATTGAGCATGGTCACTAGTTGAAACAACAGATCTGGTTGAGCGTCAAATAAATCAGGAAGACTATTCCTCATGACCTGCAGAATAAGACTCTAAGGTCAGAAACTCACATGCTCAAATACAAGCAAGTACACCAGTGGCCAGCCAATAGTTGCAAAGTTCTAAACCATCAGGTCCACAACCAGTTTGACCAGTATGCTAGAAATGATAGTACAAATAACTAATAGTAACACCTTTCTTACAAAAGAAGCGAAAAAAATAACTTCTCAACTTAAATATATGTCCACTGAAGCTATCACTCACTAAGGAAACTTCTTCAATTCAAAGGGAGATAAATACTATGTGACAAAAAGAAGGGATTTCATCTAGGATCTCCAATCATCTCTCCAATGGGAGCCAATTAGGTTCCCTTAAAAAGAATTGTGGAAAGCTAAAATTCTAAGACAACGATCTACACAAATTAAGCGAAAGCAAAAACTGAAAACGAAAAATTTAGAGCAACATCAATATAAATTAAGCAAAAGTAAAAGCTAATTCATCCTAAGCTCCTCAATATTCTAAGAACCTAAAGGGAAAAGTTTCTTGGCTAATGATAAGTGGTGTATGACCATTGCAAGCAAATAGAGAACGCAAGATATAAAGCATATTGAGACAAATAAAGTTAAGATTCAAATAAAATATACATGTAAATAGGAGCAGAACAGATTTTCAAGCATGTCAGCTTACACTACCTTCTCAAAATCACTAGCTTTACACCCAGGGACACTGTACCAGTACTTCGGCTCTCCCCTGAAAAAATGCAAGCAGAAATGAGAAAAGTCTGTAAATAGGGAGGGGAAAGGAGTGGCAGCATTTATTTGGTTTTTGTTTAATGTAAAGTGCAGGGATCAGAAAATATAGATTATTGGCATTGGATGAAGGGATCTTAGTAGGCTAATTCAATGGAATTGATTGGTCTTAGAGGGGATCTTCAATAATCTCACATTAAAAGAGTTATGACATTAAATTGTGCAATAAGTGTATGTCCTGATTAATATGTTCAAGTCAAGTGCTCATTTCCAAATCCACAAACAACATGCAGGATTTATATTCATAAATTATGTTTCAATTTCTATTAGAAGTAATATTTTATCAAATATTCTAAAATTCTCAAGTCTCCAAATGTAACAGTGTTTGTTCGTGCAAATAGGTTTAAGAACCAAAAAAATATGCACATCCACAGGAATAAGAAGCATACCAGTGCAAATAGTTCATTGAGTAGAGACAATGGTCTTCAAAATGCCAACAAAACGATGAGAATAGCATCCCAATGTAAAGCCAAGGCACCATAACACCAGCAATGTTATTATGAAGAGTACGAAGCATAGAACCCTGAACCTTAGGCAAATTATTGAGATTCCAAGGGCTTGTACTATATTTATCCCACACCTCTCCTTCAACTTCAACAGACGGTGACTTTTTATCATTTAAACGTGGAAAACCACTTCCAAACACGGATGTATCTAAATCACTGCCATACATAACTTCTACCTCTCCGACTGATCCTTCCACAATTTCCCAAAATTTCCTCTCCAGTTGGACCCGCGTTGATGGTGTAGGACCAACCCACTTTCTCCTTGCTCGATCAGCCAATCGTCTGAAACTTTCCAACGAATATTGCTTACCAGGCACAAAGCCAAAAATATCTTTATCAGAACTAGTGCATTCCAAACAATACCAATTCCCAGGAGGAATCCGCTTTAAGGGTGGCGACAAACAATAAATATGCCAACCCTTATTACACCTGTCACATAATAGCATAACCTCGCCATGTAACCCACTTCTGCATTGTTGACATGTCTGATCGAGATCTTGCTTTTCCGTCTTGCAAACTTCAATCCTCTCACCCTTGAGATTCTTTCTTCTCCTTTTGTGACTCGATTTTTCATAAATGTAATCACTTATCTTCTCATCCAATATATCTCCTTTTGGAACATTATGTTTTTCCTTGCTTAAACCAGTATAATATTTCTCATAGTCATACAAGTGCTCAAGATACAACTGAGACAGAACATATTTTCCACACTCAGATGCCTTCTTCCCAGAGCAAACAAAAGAAGCAACTTTTCCCCATTTCTTCTCCTTCACAACTTTATCATATCCACCATACCGCTTAACAGCATTAAATAGCATACACAAATCCAATTCCTCCCCTTCAAATATTATCTTCCTCTTCAACCTCTTACCACCGTGTCTCTCCAAAAACCTATCATACTCTAATTCAAACGTAGTAGGATCACACGGCGCAGATCGTGCTTGCAACTGATGTAGGGCTTGCGTTTTCGTGGGAAACGTAAAAGAATTCAAATCCAGAGCAAAAGGTGGCTTCCAGCTCTCTGGTGGAACAATTTTACAAATTCCATAAGGCTCAGCTTCAGCCCTGATTTTTTGAATAAACTCGATTGGATTCTTAAACTCATCTTCAGTTGGATGATAAACAGGGCCAGATGGTATATTAAATCCCCCATTTAGTGACGACGATGTTGAACTCTGCCCTAATACTCCTTTCTCAACAGCTCTGGGTCTTCCTTTCCCCATTATCAAATTCTAACCATATATATACCAATATATAACCAAACATGCATACGCAATATACGCTTGTGGATATAGATAGAACAATCAGCAGAAATTAAACAATTTTCTAGGGTTTCAAAAGTACCTGATGAAGAGAGAAAGCAGAGAAAGTGAACTGATTTGTTCTTCAAGAAAGTCTTCTTCTAATTCCTTTCTTTCTGTTAGTCTCTCATTTGTATATAAGTTCTATAGTAGTGATTCTGATTTTTTTTTCGTGGGAGATTTTTGCCCCAAGGTTCGTTTTTTTTCGTTGGTTTTGGGACACGATAAATCAACGATTTACAAATTTACCCGTCCCGATTTCATTTTCTCTCTTGTTTTGGTGAATCAACTGTTTATATTTTATTTATTCTCTGCTAAAATTAATTTTTTTTATAAAATATATGATTTATTCTATTAAATTTTCGTATTGTTTTAAAAAATAAAATAAAAAATTGTTATAAAATATGAAAAATACATGAATATATTTATAAAAAAACTCACTTAGAATTATATAATTGTAAAACTAACTCAGTTCATTTAATCTCTTTCTAGTAATTATAATTATTTTTTATTTTTAAATTTTTATATTTATTAATTAAATATTAATATATTTTTTATTTCCTTCTTTTACATTTTACCTGAATTAAACTTAATAATTTATTTCATTTTCAAATTTTTTATTCTCTTTATATTAATTTTTTTTTATTTCATCTTATTTTTTTATCAGTTTTTATTTTTTATAGATCTTAAATTTTCTCATTTTTAAAAAATTTTAACAACTTATTTATGAATTTTATGTTTTATTGTAATATTATTTAAAAAAAAATCTTATTTAAATTAGTATGAACAAAAATAAAATTAATAATTTTTTATTTAATTTTTATTCAAAACTTATAGTAATAGTAAGTAACTTTGTTTTGTCTAAGGTATTTCTTTTGGTATTTGATGAATGAGTGACTAAACAATTTTAAAATAATTAATAATCAAGTATAAAAAAAATAAGTTAAAATAATTAAAAATGATAAAATAATTAATAATAAATATTCATATAAAAATAATAAAATATTTATAAAAAAATAGAAGATTTATTTATTAATGAAAAAAATGAGAGAGAAAGTTTATTAATATTTAATTAATAAATATATAAATTAAAAAATAAAAATTAACTATGGTTTACTTAAAATAAGCTAAATGAGTCAATTTTTGATAATATATATGTTTAAAATAATTTTTTATAGTATAAGTAAATACATCTAAGTGAATTTTTTTCCTATATTTATTTATTAATAATCACATTCTTACTATGAACACAAATATAATCATTACTTTCTTACAGGTTAATTACTAATCAAATTCGAAAAATCATTTCAACTAGGATAATTTAGATTGTCGCAAAACAGTTTATAATTTATTTATTTTTCTTTAATTGGAAAGTTTATACAACTTTGTTTGATTTTAACATTTGTATGTTTAATAATTATATATATAAAATTTAATAATGCAGTCTAAGTCTACGTACATAAACAAAAACAAAATATGTATCTTTCTATGAATATATAAATAAATTACATTTTATTTTTAGATTTTTATAATTCAAATAATATTTAAGTTTTTAATAAATAATTTGTTAATTATACATTTTGTTTGTATTGGAATATTTGTTATACTCTTTTGAGTGATTTGTTCTTTTCTTAACAATAAAGGTTATACGTGACATGTGACATGTTTATATATTTGATTTTTCTTCTTTTTATATATATTAGAGTAATTGAAATTAATTTTTATTTGTAAGCTATTTTACATAGATTCTCACATTATTATGTAAAATTTTCGTTATTTTGATTATATACGTAAATGATCATTTATAATATGGTATTACTTTTTTCGATTTTACTTATCAATAATACAATAACTCAAAAAGACTTTGTAGATAATATTTGGCTCTTATTTATCTTTTATATTATGAAATTAATTATTTTTAAAAAGAAATTAAATTATTTTTTCAAAATTTTTCATTGATATATATATATTTTTTAAATTGTAACTATTTAACATATATATTTATTTAATTATTTTGGTTTAAAAATGTATTTCGAATTATCTATAAATTAATTATATGTATATAACTTTGTATTTAAATGAATAGTAATTAATTATTTATTAAAAATAAATAAATAAACTCAAAATATAATTAATTGTAAGTTTTTAAATTTTTATTATAAATTAACCTATAACAATAACTAAAAAATAATACATACAATGAAATATTAAAAAAGAAAAAGAAAAAAATAGCAACATGATAACGACACTATCCTAGTTATCAATAGTTTTACAACACGTCCTTCCTTTTAGTCTATAGAGTTATGTCCTTGATGAAAATACCTTTTAATGTAGTTTACTCCTAAATTATAAAGTTTTTAATAAGAATTTAATATATTGATATTTATGTTCGTTTTCAGTTTTTTTTAATAAACTATTACAGAATACTCCTTTTCACTTTAGTTAAAGGTTATTATATGATTTCTATTAAATTCAAACCAAATTTGATCTTTTAGAGCTATTAAGTGTTTGTACTTATATTTATATATTTAGATTCACATAAATATTTAAATTATTTTTTATACATTATTACATGACATAAATTAATAATTAACAAATAATAATAAATGAAACTATAAAATACAAACATTATGGATATTAAGTACCAAGATACAACTTAATAAATTGTAATTTTAAGCATTCTACTTAATTAATTAATTGTAAATAACTAAAATCCCTTTAATTTAAAACAAGAACCCTTCAAATTCAAAAACTATAAATTTTTAATAATACTAATGGGCATAGGAAAACCAAAAGATTGCATTTATATGCAGGGGTAGAAAACAAGGAGACAAAGTATATTGTTTTTTCATAAATTAATTAATATTGAACTTTAATATTTCCCATATATATTTAGTGCTCAATTTTGTTTTATATATCTTTATTTTTTTTAAATGAAATCAAATGTTTTGGACTCGGTTTTCACTAAATACTTAAATTAAAATTAAAAAAAAATAAATATATTTTTAAGAGAAGTTTTAATAAACTCAACATTTTTAACTAAATTGGTCTAGTAATAATTGAGTAAATCTATTATCCAAACAATTCATAAGGAAACCATTTAACTTAATATATTAGTAATATTATTTTTAATAAATTAGTAGGTGATAGTAACAATCCGATAACGTTGGTCTAAATCATGGCTTCAATCTATAAAACATATTAATATTCATTTAATGAAAATAATGTAATTTAAATCATGAATCATGGTAAGAATTTATAAAAACACATTAATATTTATTCAATGGAAATAAATGTAATTATTTATATAGTTATCCTCTTGATCAAATTGGGACATGTCAGTTGAATAAATTAAATAATTATAAATACAAAATTACAATAAATTTTAATAATTAAGAAAACAGTGGTTACATTAATTCAAACCATAAAAAGAAGAAGTCTACATTAACTTTCTTTATTAAAATTTATAATGAGTTAATAACTATTTTTATACAAACAAAGTTATAAATAATATTATAATTTAGGTCATGAATAATAAATTATTTTTTATATCAAATAAGTTAAAAAATTATATTATTATTTAAATATAATTAAAAAGAAATAATATTATATTTTAATTTGAAATAAACATTATAACAAAATAAAAGTTCCATCTCTGCATTTGCATTAACTGTAAATAAATAAAGTAGTGATGCAAAAAAAGAAGTTTAACCTTCATTTTACCAAATAGCCACACAAAACTGATAGAATATTAATTAAAAAAAAGTCGTCTCAAAATAAATTATATAAATTGATTATTATCAAGAATGGACTTCTTGGGTAATTTAAGATGAGATTTGGCGAGACGGGTCTTGAATATTTGGGATAGGAAAGCTAAAGGGTTCATGTCGGTGGAAATTGGGGAACATAAATTCAGCAATTACAGTACATATATATATTTTATGAATTTGTATGTATTCAGCAATTTCATCGTCGATCTTTAACATAAAAGTTGCCTTTTATATATGTTCAGAAGGCAAGATCTTTCATTCAACTCAACTCCCATCATCATCAACAGTTAGACTCTATCTTCAAGATCGACAAAGATTTTCTTGATTTGATGGGTTTTCTCGTGTTTATTATTTGAAGTTTACTATTGACTTGACTAGAACTGGGTCTGATCTTGACCATATATGAATCAGGAGTTGAATCGAGTTGACTGGTAAGAAATGGTCATGGGGTTTTCTCTTTACGTTCTTCACGTCGCATTGAGTCAGCTTGATGTTGGTTCATACTTTCAATGTGTATTGTCTTAATGCTATGATCCAAAATTCAATCGTTGTTACTGGGTTAACTTCCATTTTGTTGAATTTGAACTTAATTTTGGAAAATGGTGTTTTTTCTGACAGCATTGGAAGATTTTCAATTCAAGATTAGATAACAGGTTAGAAAATGGGCTGTGAGTATTCAAAACTCACTGCTTGTTGCTCTGTTTCTAAAAGTAAGGGAAAAAGTAAAGAGACTAGCAGTTTTGGTAAGTAGTTTATGTTATTTTTTCCTCATTTGTTTCTCGTGTCCAATGCGTTTTTCTTTTCGTGTGCACCTTTTATGGCAGACAATGAGAAAAAGAGTGAAACGGATGGTTTGATTCCGTTTCGCGAATACACAATTGAACAACTCAGGATAGCCACGTCTGGATTTGCTGTAGAGAACATTGTTTCGGAACATGGGGAAAAGGCTCCTAATGTAGTTTACAGGGGAAAACTCGAGAACCAAACTCAAATTGCAATCAAGCGTTTCAACAGGATTGCTTGGCCAGATACTCGACAATTCTTGGCAAGTTTTGTTTGTGATGTTAACTCTCAATTCTTGACAAATCATTTGAATTTTGAGGCAAAAACAATTTCAGGAAGAGGCGAAAACAGTTGGTCAACTCAGGCACCATAGATTGGCAAACCTTCTTGGTTGTTGTTGTGAAGGCAATGAGAGATTACTCGTAGCAGAATTCATGCCAAATGAAACACTTGCAAAACACCTGTTTCATTGTAAGTTTCTGTTTGTAAGACATATTCGGAAATGATTTCCTTTGAATAGTTCATGATATCGATTAAACTCATCAGGGGAATCGCAGCCCATGAAGTGGGCAATGCGTTTAAGGGTAGCGTTATATCTTTCACAAGCTCTTGAATACTGTACCAGCAAAGGCCGGGCACTTTACCATGATCTTAATGCTTATAGGGTAGTCTTTGATAATGTAAGTTTATTCTTCGTATTTTTGTTATTTCTTTCTTATTCTCCAACCTAAACTAACTTATCGGAATTAAATAGGATGCGAATCCTAGATTGTCTTGCTTTGGCCTAATGAAAAACAGTCGAGATGGAAAAAGTTACAGCACAAATTTAGCATTCACACCCCCAGAATACCTCAGAACAGGTTTTAACTGTAATCATCATTAAAGATTGCTCGAAAATTTTTGTTTTCATCAAATCAATTGTCTGACTATTTATTGTAGGAAGAGTAACAGCAGAGAGTGTGATATATAGCTTTGGTACTCTTCTGCTTGATCTTCTCAGTGGAAAACATATTCCTCCAAGCCATGTGAGACAGTTTTTTTGTTTTGTTTTTGCTTTGTGTTAATTTTTGTAACCATAATGTTGAATTTGTACTACCACTACTACTAGGCCCTTGACCTTATCCGGGACAGGAACATACAAATGCTGATGGATTCTTGTTTGGAAGGCCAGTTATCTAACGACGAAGGTACTGAGTTGGTACGTTTGGCTACAAGATGTCTCCAATATGAGCCAAGAGAACGTCCAAATCCAAAATCACTCGTTACTGCTTTGATTCCTCTTCAGAAGGAGACTCAGGTTGGTTGAGATTCTTACGTTTTGTGGTTAATTCTTTGAGATTCATTCTTTCCTTTTTGTAGGTTCCTTCTCACGAGTTAATGGGTATACCACATGGCTCGAAAGCTTTAACTTTATCGCCACTAGGTGAAGCTTGTATGAGAATGGACTTAACCGTGATACATGAGATATTAGAAAAGCTGGGATATAAAGACGATGAGGGTGCAGCAACTGAGGTCAGTTAGAGTAGTAAACACTTTATAGATATGGGTCTTGTTCTGTTTTTAAAAAATGTCAAAATCCAGACCAGTGTAAGTGTAACTCTCTTCCTGGCTTTCAGCTTTCGTTTCAGATGTGGACTGTTGATATGCAAGATACTTTGAATTCTAAGAAAAAGGGTGATTCTTCATTTCGTCACAAAGATTTCATAACCTCGATAGAAAGTTACACGCAGGTTTAACATTGTTTTTCTCACCTGTTTGTAGCTCAGCTCAGTTCAATTCTCTTTTGTGGATTTAAAGACTTGTTGTTTTACAGTTTATTGACGTTGGATCGATGATTTCACCTACAATCTATGCTCGACGAAGCTTATCGTACCTAATGAGTGACATGCCTCAGGAAGCACTTAATGATGCGGTTCAAGCGCAAGTAATATCGCCTGTTTGGCATATTGCATCTTATTTACAAGCGGCTAGTTTTTTTGCTTTGAGAAGGGAGAATGAGGCTCAATTGGCATTGAAAGAGGGATCCATACTTGAAGAGAAGAGGATGATAGCTTAATTAGCTGGTTTATGAATTATGATCATATATATATATATATTCATATATTATAATATAACTATTATAAAGGAGAAGGAACTTACATTTTACTCTAACCCCCTTTCACTTATTTCTCACCAAATTGATATGTTGAATCAATTCTTTCTCAAAATTGTAATGGATTTTCTTTGCTATTTATGGAAATAATTTTCAGTTTATGTTTTTGTCTTTTATTTTGATGCATTGTTGTAATTTATGTACTTTTGAAGTCTTACTATTTTTTCTTAACTTTTCAAATATATATATATATATATATATATATATATATATATATATATATATATATATATTTATTTTAAGAGTATTTGATAAATTATTACATTGCTGTCTTGTTTCTTAGAAAACAAAATATTGAAATAAAGACCATTTTAATGGGTGAGTGAATGAGGGATACATAAATTTTAGGATAAAAGTTCATTTAAATTTTTTATATAAACATATATATTATTAAAATTTAGTTCAATTTATAAAAATTTCCCCTCCTTCTATACTATTGTCATGTTTTTATTCTATTTTTTATTTTGATAAAAAATAAGTTTATAATATTTTTATATCTTTTAATATAAATAAAAGGAAAAGGTCAGTTAGACGTATGTACTTGTACAACTAGCTCATTTAGACGTATGTACTAATAAAAAGTCATTTAAACGTACGTATTATCAAAAATTGGTTCAATTAGCCTCTTTTAGTAAATCATGATTAATTTTTATTTTTTAATTTATATATTTAATAATTAAATATTAATATATTTTCTCTCTCATTCCTTTTCATTTATTACTAATAAAAGAAATCCTCTATTTTTTATTATTTTTATATGAACATTTATTATTTATTATTTATTATTTTAATTTAATTTTATATATATACGAGCATTCATCATTAATTATTTTAACTTTATATTTTTTCTTCTTTCTTATATTTTTTTTTATATTCACATATATATTATTAATTATTTTAAAATTATTTGGTCTCAATAACTAATAACTAAATATAACAATGAAAATCCTTTCAATAATGAAAATTCTTTTAACAATAAAAATTCTTCAACACAAAAATAAATTAATTAAAAATTAAAAATTGAATAATAATAAAAACGCATTCAACAAACCTAAAAGAGTAATAATCAAATATTAGACAAAACAATGCAAGTCTAAGTCGTGATTAAAAATTAAATAAAAAATTATTAATTTCATTTTTGTTTATATTAAATTAAATAAGAAAAAATCATTCAAAAAAATATTACAGTAAAACATAAAATTTATAAATAAGTTGTTAAACATTTTTCAAAAATGAGAATTTAAGCAATATGAGAAATAAAAACTAATAAAAAAAAGGAAGATAACATATAAAACAGAAATTAATATTAAAATAATAAAAAAAAAATAAATTACCTGGTTTAATTAATAAAAAATAAAGAGAGAAAATATATTAATATTTAATTAATAAATATATAAATTTAAAAATAAAAGTTAACCATGGTTACTAAAAAATGCCAAATGAGCCAATTTTTTATAGTACATATGTTTAAATGATCTTTTATTAGTATATACGTCTAAGTAAGCTATTTGTACAAATACATACGTCTAAATAAACTTTTTTCCTAAATAAAATACTTCTCACTCAAAATTATTTAAATTTAAATATAATACAAAATTAATATTATTTTAAATATAATATAAAATGTAAAAAATTAAATAAAAAGAATAATATTTTTTCGCATGGCCCCTATACTTCTTGGATGTTCAGGTCGGTCCTGACTTAGGTTGATGGGACTCCCTCCATTCCTTAGCTCAAACTCTCACACAAATTTAAATATAAAATATTATGTTTATTTCATTTGGGTATTTAAATAAATTAAAAAATAGTAGTTGATAATAATTTTGAAAAATTGATATTTTTTATAATAAGATTTAAAATGTATTAATATAAAATGATAAAATAATTATAAAAAAAAGAACTAGAGAATATTTTGTATTTTGATTTATAAATTGAATAATTTAATTGATTATAAAAGGGATTAAAAGATTTTATACAGTGGTCCGGACAAAGCTTTAAGTAAATTATTTATTTTATATTTTAATAGTTAGTATAGTTTTTTTTAGTTAACATAATTTTAAAATATAATAAAATAGTCTAAAATAATTTTAGATAGTTGTGGTCAAAGATTATCTAGCATTTAAATTGTGACAATATTAATAATTATGATTCATGAGTTATTACTAATTAGTATTAAAAATTTTAAATATCATGGAAAATTATCTTAATAGAAAGAAATTATTTTTATCGTAACATTCAATTGTAATTAATATTATTATTTTAAATTAAATAAATAAAATATATTTTTTAAATATAAATAATATAATAAATATAAAATTAATATATATCTCAACTAAACTTATAAATTAAAAAAAAAAACAGTTACTAGAAATGGATCTAAAAGTTATTTATCGGTTTTGAACAAATAAGATCATCTTCCAGTTATAACTCTAGATCCAAGTGTGTTATTAAAAAAGAAAGAGATAAGAGAATTAAGAGATACATGAGCTGTTGATTTATATTATAATTAATAATTAAGAGATATTTATTATTTATTTATTTTTATTAAAGTTGGCTTGATTATAATTTTATAATTATTTGAATGAGATTTAAAAAAAGTTGTGGTAATGGATTTAATAGGCTAAGTCTATCTTCAAATTATTATTACTATTTTTAATAAAATTAGATTAAATTACTTTATAATTTTTTATTTTTTTATTTCACTTTTCACTTTTATTTTTTTAAGCTCGTTTTTTTTTAACTTATCATAAAAATGTTTAAAAATAATTATATAAAAAATACATATTAAAAATAATTCGACACAAAATTGATATTCGAGGAATTTGAGTTTACTGATATTCAAGATAAATAATAGTAAGAAAATAATTTAACAAAAAAATAGAAAAGTATAAATAAATGAGAAAAATGGTATTATGAATTTAAGAAGATAAAGAAGATGAAGAATGTAAATATATTATATTATTATGTTATAATATAATATATTTCATAGATATATTTACTAAATATAATATATTCTAACATCTAAGGTTTCTATATATATTATATATTTTGAGGTGAGAATAAAGAAAAAATATTCTAACAATATAAAAAATAAAATATTATTTATTTATAATTGTATTATTGAAGTGACGGTTACAAAATCTCATAGTTTCAAAATCAAGCTAGCGCAAAGAGTGAGAGATGGCGAAGATGAAGAGGCATTGTCGCCGGCAGATTCAAAGCGATGACGAAGACGAAGAAACCTTGCCTCAGCCGCGGGTTGTGCGTACGCAGGAACCAGAATACCATGGGAGGAGGAAAAAAATTAAGCTCATAGACGAGGATGACGAAGAGGAAGAAGTGGGAGATAAGAAGAAAAGTAAGCAAGTAAAACCGTCAACGTGTGAAATCACTGGAGATGATGTCGAGGAAGAACATTCGGAGGACGCCAAGCCTATTGGTGAATCGATTAGGGTTTCTGGAAAGAACAGTACAAAGCGATACCACTTCAAGTCTTTCCAGCAGGAAGGAATCACCTTCGAGCTTGTGAGTCTGTTTTCTATTAACAGTTGTATTCTTTGTGGAATTTGATATGGTACACATAGAAGATTTCTTCAGTTGAGGCTTTTTTTTGTTAATATATTGTGTTATGTTTTTCTCTTAAAAATAATATTATTTTTTCCCTTGCAGGAAGATCATGTGCTTATAACTCCTGATTCGGAATTTGAAAACCCTGGTGTGGCAATAATTAAGGTAATTACTGATCGAAGTACTTCTTCATCATCTAAAGTTGGTAATATAAATATTATGGGACTTCAGATCAACGTGCATTTCTTTTGTGCTTAGCTTGTCTATTTAAACCATATATAGTTCTGATTTTGATTTTGACTTTTATTTTCAATGCACTTGCACAGGATATTTTTCAAACTGTAGATGGGAGTATCATGATTAACAGGCAATGGTTTTATCATCCCAAGCAAGCAGAAAAAGAAGCAGGTAAAAGTTGGAAATCATGTGACAGAAGGGAGCTGTTCTTTAGTTTTCGCCTTGAAGAGATCCCTGTTGAATCGGTTATGCACAAGTGCATAGTGCACTTTATCCCTAAACACAAGCCGATACCACCACGTAAACAACATCCCGGGTTTATTGTGCACAATGTGTATGATACGAAGGAAAAAAGTATATTCGAGCTCACTGATAAACATCATGAGGAATCGAAACAGCATGATATTGATCTTCTTGTTCTGAAATCAGAAACTCCGGGAAGTGTTACAAGCAATGAATCAGAGTACTACAATATTTTGTCGAAGTTTAAAGCCCTGACTGGTGAAACAAAACGTGACAAATGGTTAGAGATGTATCTTCAAGGAATTCAGTTTATCTGTAGTCCAAAGGACAATGGAGGCGTCGGTGCAGAAAATGATAATAGGCTTAATGTAAGCAACTAGCAGTGTGAATTATGTTTGCCTAATTTGAATTTTTAGTCATTCTGTCCATTAACAAATGTTGGTTTCTAAGTTTCAAGGCTGAGCAGTATCTGATCAAGAGTTGCTACTTTTTATTTCGCAGAATGCTGTAACTTTCCTGTGGCCTGACGCTGCTGTTGCAGCTGTGACTGCGCTTGAGAAGGCTGCACATGAAACCCATTCTTCAAATTTCTTGATGTATAACCAGAAGATGAATCAGCTTTTGGTTAATATGAAGGTCAGATGTCTGTTTTCCAATGTGTATTTGTTTGTGTTGTCTGTGGTTGTCAAGGTGCACGTTTCATATTGTAAAGTATGCCCCTGATTTATTCTTGGTTGACTTTTTAGATAAAGTAGGAATTTTAGTCTTGATGTTATGTAGTTTATCTGTTTTTGTTTATCTAAGTTCTGGAGAATGTATTCAAATCTTGTAGCTTGTTTGATATTATATATATATATATATTCTTGAAATAATCTGATTATTTGAAAGAATTAACCTTGTTTGATGCAAGAAGTGGATTATATGGGTTAAATGAGTAAAATATCCTTTGGATTTTATTTTTAAAATGTTATAAAAATTAATGTAAGGGTAATTTAGTATTTCGTTTGATAGTTTTATTTTGAAGTGATTGATTATGGGATAAATTCCTTCATCAAACAAGGGCCTTAATTTTTTTATTGTGTAGTATCCACTGACCTTTTATGCTCATACTGTATGATCTTATGCCAACTCTATGGTATGAGCACTTAATTTAAACACTGCCTTGTGTGATTTTTACCCTTCTTTTTTTCTCATTTATCCAGACAACTGAAAATGCTCCTAATTATTTTGATGATTGTCAGATCTAGCTAAAGGCAATATGCTCGTATGTTTATCCATTATGTGTTAATTTAAAATATGCTAACATGGTCGTGTTGCTTATTTCCGAATCTGTCTGACAGAACAATACCATGCTAGCCCAGCGTATGCTAAATGGAGAGTTAGAACCTTCAAAGATACTGAAAATGTCGTCAAATGAATTGAAGGTATGGTTCTTCATCACCATCAAATGCCATTCATGTTTTTTTTCCAATGAAAGACCAATCTCCATTTATTTAAATAATAGTGGCGACTCCCCACGTGGTGGATTTTTTTTTTAAAAAAAGAGAAAAAAGAAAATTGACAAAACTAGCCCGCCTCTTCCCACCTGCGATTTTGATCTAAATTTTTCAAAAGGTTTGATCGCAAACTTCTGTTTCCACCATCTCGGCAAAGCCGTCTCCCGAGTTCTCTGCTCCGTATTTACCATCTCTGCCGACACTAGTAGAAAAAGTGTTTTCTGTAACGAAAATCAGTAATGGTCTTATATGACCGTTACTAATATCAGCAATATCAGTAACGACATTTTCATAGAACCGTTATTAATAGATATATCCTGATAAAAATGAAAATTTCGTTGATGCTGTTAAGACATTTTACTAATTGTTGGATATTTCGAAACTACCTTTGTATGAAGGACCCTCTAGCATTACTCGACTCTATCAGTGACATCGATTTGGACGGGATATTAGAGAGGGATGATGATATGGCCATTGATGGTGTACAGAACACTAACGTCGATGATGAGACACAGCCCCTGTCTCAGTCTGATTATGCAGGTACCGGTGTTTGATTATTTATTTTTGTTATGATTCTATCTAATTTTTTTTGTTCATTTGTTAGGATCTTCGAGGAGGAGACGGGGTAAAAACAAGAACACGGCAGTTGGTAAGTTGAAGGTGGGGCAGAAGATGCCTTTGAAGTTCAACCCGATAGATGGTAAGCCTATGTGTGATAATAGGACAATATGGTCGAGACATATAGGGAGTGTCATCCGGAACCCCACTGCATTACCGCACAGGACCTTACAATGGACTGATCTGAGCTCCACACAGTTGGATCACATTTGGCGGGCTATCACGGTAAGTTTTTCGTTTTGGGTACTAACCACCATATATAAAAAAACTAAGTTGTAATTTAATTTGAAGTTGTTGACATTTTAGGATCCTTTCCGGTCTGTGGGGGAGCACATCGACACTTATCGCCGCCAAGGGCTATATCATGCAAAACAACTTTGGGGTAGATGGAGATGTCAGTTGAACACGCAGTACATTAAGGCTCTAGAAGGTGACGAGACAGCTATTCGGGCAAATCCCCCTCCTGAGATCGCCCCGAGTGATTGGCATTATCTTTTGGATCGTCGCTTTTTCACTCCGGAGTTTAAAGTAAGTTAATTTTTTTAATAAACCCTTCTTTTAATAATCTTTTAAACTAATCAACATCTTTTAATTGTAGAAAACAAGTACGTCTAATTCGAGTAACAGGTCGCATGTTGTGTACAAAAATCATGCGGGCAGCGTCTCATTTACACAAGTCGAGAGACAAATAGTGCGTTTTATCATTTAATATGAAGTTTCAAATGTTTTTTTGTTTTTATTATAATGTTTATTATTGAATTTGTACAGGAGAAGACTACCGGACAGTCCCCTAATTACGCTGACTTATTTCTCCACACGCATACAAAGAAACCAACATTGCAGGATTCAACTCCGGAGGTTCCCGCTATTGTTTCTGAGAAAGTGGTAAGTCGTGTTTATAGGTTAAACTTGAAACCTATTTACATTTGTACTAATCAAAATTTAATTTGTGTTTGTAGTCTGCGTTGCGCACTGCCATTGAAGAAGATCCGAGTCGGAATGAGCTGCAGTTGACAGAGTACGCGTTCGGGTCTCAGCGACATGGTAGAGTCTTGGGTATGGGATCCGGCGTACGACCTACATCATTTAGAGCAGATGCTCGGGGGAGTGCATCGAGCAGTCAGCGCACTGACATCCAACAATTACGCGATGAGAATCGGGCTTTACAGGAGGAGATGCAGAGGATGCGGGAGGAGCGTGAAGCTGAGAGACAACAAAAGATGAGGGAGTGCTCAGACAAATCACCATGATATTATCCATATTAACCCACCCTCCCTCTCCGACTTCAGATTAATATATTAATCTTGTATATTAATTATGAATATTGTTGGGATTAGTGTATTTATTTATGTTTTTTTGCAAAACAGCTATTCATTATTGTTTATCGGAATAAATAATATTACGAAAAAAATTGGAACGACTTTCTACATCAGGATCGTAACTGATAATAGTAACAATTGTTCAAATTTATAGTGAGGAATGGTAATGCTTTATTATTGAAATTTATTAGTAACTGTACACTTTTAGTAACGACTTTAGTTGTCGCTATACCTTTTTTCTACTAGTGCGAAGCGAAGACGACTAATTACCCTTTCTTTAACCTTAAACGACACCGAGTTCTCTTGCTTTAGAGTTTTCGAGATCTAGTGCAGAAAGTAAACACGGAATACGTTAACAAAAATTCCAAAAGCAACTACTTTCTTTATGTATTGAGTGATGTTGTCTAACTTGCCAAGGCTGTTAAAATCTCGAGTTAACTCTTAAAATCTTACGATTTTACGATTTCACATTAGGTTAACGAGTCTGATTTTAATTAAACTCTTAAATAGGTAAACTCTTACGATTTTAAATTTACGATAATAAGATTTTACGATTTTACGAGTTTATAAATAATTTCGATTTTACGATTCTATACGATTTTACTTTAAAAAATCAAATTTATATTTAAAAATTAAAAAATAAAGTTATTGGTTATTTAAATTAATTAATTAATATAATTAATTTTGTAATTATAATTTTTTATTGTGTTATTTATTTATTATTATTATTTAATTAATTTTATATGAAAGTATATTATTTTTTTAAATTAAACTCTTACGATTTCACGTAAATTTTAGATTTTACGAGTTTACAATCGGCTAACGATTCTACGTAAACTCTCGATTTTGACAGCCTTGTAACTTGCAACTTTCTGTGATGTTTATGAATCTAATAAACAAATGGTCTCCTTTGATGAATCGAATAAGTACGAAGCAAAGAAGAGTAAGACAATGCATATAAAGTTGTCTAATAAAGTTGAAAGGTAACAAACTAGATTTAACAATGTTTTAGTTAGAACTATTGTAGATGTTGAATGACTGTGTTATGTTCAAATATCATCATGCCTTAAAACGTTTAGAAATAGTCTTAAAACATTTTAGAAACGTTTTGAAATTATGTTGAAGTTGTTTATCTAAGTGTAAGCACAAAGGTAATGTTCGGAAAATGTAATTCTCTGAAAACCGAAAATGTCATTATTGAATACTGCATTGTCATGTTGTATAAATTGTGTTGTCGTGTTTTGAAAACGTCAATGTAATGTGATTTTGAACTATCAATTTTGACTATATTTTGAGTTATTCTTAGGTTGAATTGTGCAAAAACGTCTTAGTAGACGTTTTGATATTGTTTATGTAAGTTTCCAACTAACATTAGCTTAAGATTGTAATGTCATGTTCTCAAAACTGTATTGTCATGTTCTCAAAACTCGAATGTCATATTTTTAAAACTAAAATTTCATTTTCTCAAAACTGAAATGTCATGTTTTAAAATTTGAAATGTCATATATTTTCATAATGATATAATGATATGATGATGTCTAATCGTACAAATATTTTTTTTTGCAATGTGAATGTATCTAAGAGAAAACTTTCTCCACCCCTGTTTTTTCTAAGAAACAAAAAGTAAGAAAACCAGCTATTATAAACATCTGAACTTCGTCAAAAGGTCTTTACAAACTAGTTTGAGAATTCTCGGACGTCCAGAAAGAGGCTGTAAAGGCCATCGGTTTTGGCTCTCTCCTGTCCTTGGGTATCTCAAAATATTCTTACGAGCTATCCTGTCACCTCTTGAGCAAGTTCGATGTCAGAAGGAGTGCTCTGATACTAAGCAACGTGGAGACGGTAAAATCGACAAAAAATATATCTAGTGTGTATTGAATCTCCCTAGAGATAACGTCGAAATAACATAGTCGAATGGGAAGAACTCTGATGGACCCAAGTACCTTATAGCAAACAAATATGCGAATGACGACTTCAAACATGACTTTGTTGTATACGTCGTCTCCAGCTTTCTGTGGATAACACAAAATTCACAGTGTAGGTAAATAACAACTATTGTTCTTACAAATTAGTAATCTCATCTTATGAATATTATATTGTGATGTTATGAATATTGCGTTGTCATGGTATGAAAACTGAATTTTCACGTTGCTTAAATTAAATGTTATTGTTTCCAAAACTGTAGGTTTAAAATCCTTAAATTATTAATGGATGTTGATAGAATAAAATACCTAAATTGGTGCAAGTTCACACTGAACGGACTTGTTGATAGTGTGAAAAAATGACAAGCGAACGAAATCTCATATTATCACGGACCACTCACATTCTTATTGGTAATTGATTTATGTATGCACATATCATAACATTGCTTTTTAGTAGACATTTAATTTTTTTTTTTTTGAGAACGGACATTTAATTTTTTTTTTACAGTTATGATACATGGACATAGTAGCAGATTACATAGTAAGACATAAACACAAGAGGCAATTCCCCATCTTATCATGTTGGGATGACAAGATGATATATGAGAGAATACATATCGAAGATGGACTAAGAGGGTTCGACCTAGGAAGAGTGGTTGGTAGAATTCAACTCCCGATTGTCGAGAATCCACTCCCAACTGTGGAGAATGAGCACTCCCAACTGTGGAGAATGAGCTTCAGCCTGAGTCTTTAAGTTTGAGAGGGACTAAGAGGGTTCAATCTGAGTCCTTAAAAACAATTATTGTTGGTGCTGCATGGAAGAGAATGACTGATGCAACACTTCAGTTATTAAGGGCTATGAAGATGTGAGAAATGCAGCGTAAAACTTAAAGATCTCAATCTTGTATGAGACACCCCATAATACTTCATTTGTTGAATTGTGTGTCAAACCTTTCATCGACAAAATCTTACGGAATGACATGCTAAAAATAATTTTCATAGAGAGACTTCATAAAACAACTAATCAAAGCGCTAACGATCAAGGTGACATGCCTTAGACTCAACAATCTTAATCCACACCAATTGAGGCACAACAAACTCCTCCATTTGAGCCTTATGAAACTGCTCCATCAATACCTGAGCCCAAGAAAAATCTATCAATGCCTGAGCCTCCTTCTGTGAAAATATTTGACCTTTTTGCGAAACCAGCTATAATAAAAGTTGAGGATACGCCATAGTTAGACTTTTGACATTATACTAAATGTCGTTCCAAAAACCAATCGAGAAAGCATTCCCACAATTAATTTTACAAAAATTAAAAAGAATATATTTAAAATTATAAAAATATTTTGAAATTTACTCGACGTTAATATACAAAATAAACATTAAGATAAATAAGTCTATACTTATATTTGAAATAAAAAAATTACATGATAAATTAAATAATTCACATATATTAATATAATATAATATTTTTCACTAGTTATAAAAGTTTTATAAATTAATAAATATATCTATCAAGGTGTAGCATTTGGAGAGTATTTATTTGATGTGAATAAATTTAATGAGCAGTCCAGAGATTCATTGTGCGGGATAGTTTTTTATCAGTTTTTGTGACGACATTTGATGTAGTGTCAAAAATGTAGTTACAACATATCTTTAACACGTTTCCATTGCTACATGTTAATGACATTTTTGATCATCGATCTAGTGGATTCGCTAACCGAATTAGATATAGAAATAGATTAAATATTATGGATAGTTTTTCTTTTAGTAGAACGCAATCAAGTGTTCTGTCTAAACAAGACGTTTTGTGTTGGTAAGACATGAATGACTTTAATGTGATAGTAATATATTTAATAAAAAATCTCATCTTTTGGATGAAAAGTTATTTATAGTGGATTTTTACGAATGATATGTGCATTAAAATATGTTGTATTATTGTTAGGGTATGTGTCATGAGTATGTTGAATCCACAACTCATTTAATTTTTGCATTATCGAGAGGTGACTGATATCTTTAATCTTTTGTGAAGTGTTACTGAGATTCATTGGGTAATACACGAGAATTTTGGATTGATGCGGCTGATATGACATGTCTACCTAGTTAGGTTATCATCCCATTTTTTTGGTGAATAATTTGGTTGGAGAAAATCGTCGAATGTTTAATGATCGCAGTTGTCACCGGCGTCCACATTCAATCGCTTTTGAAGACTTGCAAGAATGAAAAGATATGATCGAATGGACCAACTACCATACTAACTTACGTCATTTCATAGCTAAATGGTGAAACATAAAAATGCGTATCATTTATAATCTTATTATGAGGAATGATATATAATCTTATTATGAGGAATGATAGAGAACACGACTTTGGGGGAGCGACTCGTACAGAGAAAGAGACATCGATGTTATACGAAAGTAACCTCGCTGTTATACAAAAGAGACCTCGTCCCTTTTGTATAACAACGAGGTCTCTTTTGTATAACAACGATGTCACTTTTGTTGGAATTATTTCTAATATTTGGGTACATATATTATTTAATAATTGTATATTAGTTATTATCATAATAAAGATTAAAGCCCAATTAAAATGATCTATTAAAGTACAAAAGTTATGGGCTTATTTAGACATCTATAATAAATATGGGGACATATTTGTGTAGAAGCAGAAATACCATTTATTATTTCGTTGATGGGCCGAATAATAAATGAGTATATTAGGGCTAGGTCCCCAACCCAACCCATATAGATAGTCTACCTATTTTGTTTCTCTAATCAGACAAGACTATCGATATAGGATTGAAAGACTTAAACCCCCACCCACATCACATTATGATCCAGGTCCAGTTTCAAAACATGAAGATCCAAGATCAAGAAACAATCCAAGATCAAGAGAAGACCAAGAAAAAAAGAATAACGAAGAACAACTTAATGGACCGTTCTTCATTCAAGATCTAGGTACGTTTCCGCAACTTATGTTTATCTCAATTTATCGACATAGAGTATTAAAGTTATAGAACTAAAGAATAAAGATTTAGATTAAAGACTCTAACAAGTGGTATCAGAGTCTTCTCTATGTCGATCTATTGAGATTTAAGTTTATAAATTTTTTTAAGAATATGATTATACATTTTTTTATGTTCTTGATCTAATTTGGTTAATTATGTTCTTGATCTAATTTGGCTAGAACGGATAATGATAGAATGAATTAATGAATAGTAATAACAATATTTGATGTATATATTATCTAAATTTTTGGATTAGATTAAAATAAAGGAAGAAGACATCAAATATCTAAATAGTTTTATATATTCATTCAAGAATATGAATAGATTTTGTTTAAAGAATTATAATTAAAGAATATCAATTATTGTAATATTAATTAATTATATATTTGACAAAGTTTTATATTTATAATGAATTAAAATTTTATTATATTAATTATTTAAATTATAATTAAATATATATATATATGGAATTTAGTAATTATAATTAATTAAATAATTCAGATTTTAGAATAATAATTAATTATAATTAATTATTATTATTTAAGGAATTAAATAATTATATATAGAGGGAAATTTATGATAAGAAAGTTGAAACATATTTTTTTTAAAGTTGGTCAAATTAATATCTTTTTATTATTAATTGTTATTAGTTAGATAATTAAGAAAATATTAATTAATATATCATATATATTTCGGTTATATATATATATATTTATTATTTGGAGTTATATATATTAATTAATATATTATTTATATTAGTTATGAATTTAAGAATTCATAATAATTATAAGGAATTTTAACCGAATTAATTAAGGAATTAAAGAATTCAGTTGTTAAAATAATAAAGGAATTCAGTTTTAAAATCATAATTAATTATTATAATTAAGTGAGGTATTTAGATTTTAAAATAATAATTAATTATGACTAATTATTAATTTAGAAATTAAAATAATTATTTTAATTAATTAAAGATTAAGTAATATTTATACTGAATGGTTAATATATTAATACATTAATATATAATTAAGAATAAAATTAAAATATTTTATAGAAATTAAAATTAGGAATTATAAAATTTAATATATAAACCTATAATATATATATATATATATATCATAATTGGAGAATTAAAGAAAAATATACATGTTTATACTTAACATATTTATAATATTTTATAAATATGGATTACATTAAGTTTTTGTAATACATTTAATAAATTAGTATAAAACGAATGAATACACACAATTAATACAATTAATTTATGACTTAATTAATGTATTAATTATTTATATGAATATATTTAGAAATTAAGAAAAAGTAAAGAATAAAGGGAAAGAAAATAGAGAATTATTATTATTTTATTATTTATAATAATTTACAATTAAAGAATAAATAAATATCAATAACTTATTTATCAAGAATTAAGGAAATCAATTAACCTAATATTTCATAAATTTAGAATATTATTATTATTATTATTATTATTATTATTATTATTATTATTAATCATATATATTTACATATTGTATATATATTGTGTTGATTGATATTAAGAAGTATTTGGGTAATAAGTAAAATCACAATTATTTGTTTTGTGTTACAAGTATATGAAATTTATGCGATTTTGATATATAAAACATTATTCTGATTTTTAGTATTAATAACACATTCAAAATTTGGTACGATTTTAGGCCCACTTAAATTTGTAATTATGCGGTTGTTAATCGACCCAAAGGAAGGTTAATAATTGGTCGGATTGCAAATTTAAATAATGTACAAATTATTAATTAATAGAACATATTTGTTTTATAAGATTAAGACGGTTGTGTGTGTAACTATGCGATTATTAATCAGACAAAAGAAAGTTTAATAATTGGTCGAGTTACACACTTAAAGTATGTACATAAGTTATTAATTTATTAAAACAATTAATTGAAGCAACATCCTACCAAAGTAGGCTCTCTTGTGTAGGTTAATATGTTTTATTTTGTTTCAAAATTAAATGCATTAAAATTAGAGTTGCACTAATGTATTCTCGTGCATCTAATTTGAATTTTCTTATCCACACTTAAGTTAATTTGATGTGAATTACATTTAAGTAAAAAGGGACTTAGTCTCTATATTAACTCACATCATATTGTGTATAAGAAAATAAAAGATTCAAACAAAAAAAAAAATATAAATGGTGTTCACTTAGCAAATACCTTAAAAGATAATAAAGTAATGAAGTTGTAGAATTACAGATGTTGCACCTAAAAGAAAATTACTAAAGAAAGTGGTGCATAAAAGTATACATATTATAGTCTTTTTTTGTTTGTTCTAAAAGTAATTTAACTTTAGTACTCATACACATTTGATGGTAAACTTCATTATTACTATCTAAAGTAATGTGTTGATGTACGGTTGAGTTAGTTGTCAAAAGTCAATTGATGGTGAAACAAACATCAGTGTAGGCATTAACAATTCATATTAAAGATGAAGAAATAAAGATCTACTTTAGATACTTTTTAATTGGAAACAAACATTTATGGAATATCTTCATGTAATTGATTCATTTGGAAGGAAGAGTTAAGAATTACAACTTATATATGGAATAAAGATTCAACTAAAACAACTAGTGAATTCTTTTGGGGTTGTCCAGTTAAGGTCAGGCCTTATAGGTCTAAAGAAAATAAACTAGACTAAAGAATTATTAGATGTTAATTATTGGATATTTTGAAAGATCTAGAGACAAATTTAGTCTCATAAGTACTTCAAGATTAACTTTGAAAATAAATATATACATAATACTCCTTAAACAAGAGTCTAGTGTATGTTCTAGATTATATGAATCAAGAAATTAAGTATATTTATGATGTTGGACAAAAATACTTGAAGGATCCTAGTTTGGATCATTAAGAAAGCAACCAAACAAGTAATGAGATATTTTAAGAACAAAACATTACATACTCATATAGTGAAATCGAATCGGATAGAGATCATTTAGTATATTGATTCGAATTTTATTGGATACCAAAACAGTCGGAAATTCGTGCCACATAATTTTAGTTTAATTATTAGTTTAAAAATTAATTCTTGTAAGAGTGTTAAGCAGACACTCGAATTATTTCAAGTTGATGGCAAAATTTATTAGGTATTTTGTGGCATCCAATTAAAGAATCTGACTGCAAAGTTTTGTCACGAGGTTGCAAATTATGAATGATATAGAAAGACCACTAAAGATATTACGTGATAATAATTTGCAGTTCTTTTACTTTAAAAGTAATATGAGTTCGACTAAGTCGAACTATTTGGAAAATAAAAAATTCATAATGTTTACTTATCTATTGAGAATATTTGGACAAACTCTAAAATTACGGATCAGTTCTCTAAATATTTGTTATTCGAGGTTTTTCATGAACATATTGTTCATATGGATATTGCATATTTAGATGATATATAGTTTTAGTGGGAGTTTGTATTGTGATGCTTGTATAGGTATAATTTGGAATTTATGTGCACATTAAAGAATCAGTTTCTAAAGAAATTAAAGATTTAGTTTTTAAAGAAATCAAGATTATAAAGTTATTTAGATTGATCTCTATAAGGAATAAAGGAGAACCAGTTGGTATTAGACATTTTAAAGATCACACTACATGTTAATCCACACTACACACCCATGTTTAATCTATGTCATTTGATTGTATTGACATATGTGACTATTGAGGGTTTAGTTACGAACTAATATAACAAAATCGCTTTAATTTTATGTTGATATAATTGATAGACAAGATTGATATAGATGTATTTGGAAATGATAACAATATTTTGAGCTCTTAAGGTTATAATATACAATTGAAGGAAATATTATATCATCCAAGTGGGAGATTGTTGGAATTATTTCCAATATTTAGGTACATATATTATTTAATAATTGTATATTAGTTGTTATCATAATAAAGATTAAAGTCCAATTAAAGTGATCTATTAAAGTATAAAAGTTATGGGCTTATTTAGACATCTATAATAAATATGGGGACATATTTGTGTAGAAGTAGAAATACCATTTATTATTTCGTTGATGAGCCGAATAATAAATGGGTATATTAGAGCTAGGTTCACAACCCATATAGATAGTCTACCTATTTTGTTTCTCTCATCAGACAAAAGGTTTTAGTTCATCTCTCAAGAACAAGACTATCGATATAGGGTTGAAAGACTCAAACCCCCACCCACATCACATTACGATCCAGGTCCAGTTCTAGAACATTAAGATCCAAGATCAAGAAGAAGAGAATAACGAAGAACAACTTAATGGACCGTTCTTCATTCAAGATCCAGATACGTTTCCGCAACTTATGTTTATCTCAATTTATCGACATAGAGTATTAAGGTTATAGAACTAAAGAATAAAGATTTAGATTAAAGACTCTAACAACTTTCGTATAACAGCGATGTCACTTTCTATGTAAAAGTCGCTCCCTCAAAGTCGTGCTCCCAATCATTTTTCTTTTATTATTATGACACATTTCTGAATACGTTTCAAAAAACTAGTGGAGTCGGTCAGAGTTAACTATTGTTCTCTGGTACTTACAAGCTCGTTAACTTAAGTAATTTTTTTATAACGGTGTGCTCAGGGAAGGACTTATGAATTATATTTAGGGTGGGCTTGAAAAATAAAATTAATAAAATTTTTAAAATTGACTTTAAAAAATGAAAAAAATATATATGTAATTTAAGATAATTGAATTTAAAAGTGTCACATACGAGTAGATAATTTACTATTATAACCTTCCTTAAAATTTTGTAAAATAAAACTTACACTCTTATAATACTTAAAGATATACCTTACATGAAAAATTGTAAAAGACAAATTCATGTATTAAAATAAAAATAAAATATGAAAATAATAAAAAAAAAAAACTTGTAACACTTTTAAATTTATAAATAAGTAAATTATGTATTTATAACTAATAACAATAGAAATTATGAGATAAAAGTAATCTTATTTGTCTCAAATATACATTGATTTTATAAAAATAAAAATATTTACAACAACCTAAAACATTATCTATATAAAAAAATAATTTGTTTATACAATTTAGTTTAAATTTCATCTTAATTTAAAATATCTCAAATAATAACTTTATATTTTCTTTAAACAGACCTTTAAATCTCAATTTTACTTCAATTAATAATTTAAATATAAATATTTAATTTAATAAATTGATATATATATATTTAGAGGAAGGAGAAAATAAATAAAAAATAACAAAAGTAAAAAAGAATTTGTAAATTATATGATGTCTATGTGAGTTTCTTTCTTTAATGTATGGATTTATGTATACTTATTGCTTGGGATGAGCTTGGGTGTGTTTAAGAATCAATTTCCAAACTAACATGTTTTTAGGTTCAATTTCTCAAACTAACCTACTTTGTTCATCTATTCCCAAACTAACCTACTTTACTATTCAAACTTAGTTTTATTTATTTATTTTTATTTTTTTAATTTATTTATATTTAAACTTATTATTATATATATATATATTTAAATTAATATATTTTTTTATTAAAATATTTAAGTTTTTTTTTTTTTATAAATTAAATTATTTATATTTTGAAGTATATATTTACATTATTATTTATATTTTGAATTATTATTTTTATAAATATTATAATTATAATTTTAATATATACATTTACATTTCAATTATTATTTATTATATTATAATAAATATTCACCTACAATCCTCATCAATAATTAATAAATACTAATATATTTTAACCATAACCATATATAATAATTTAATAATTTATAAAAATAATTACAATCATTTTCTCTAAATTATTGACAATTCTCTAAATTATTGACAATTTTATTCAAAATAATATTTGACTACATATAACCTTTTTGGTCACACCTCTCACAAATTATAATGTGATTATTCATGTATAACATTCTTGACCACACCTACTACAAATTATAATCTTTCCTGAGTTATCCATCTCAATTTGAATACACTGAATTTGACTTCGTTAGTTTTTCTCTTTCTCAAAATTTCACTAGGAATAAAATTATCATATTTCTCCCAATTGAGAACGTCCAATATTGATTTTCTTGAACATATCTCAAATCGTTAACACTATATTTTATGTTATGTTTGTTCGTTGATAAATATTTTTTACTTATGTTTTTATTATTGTTTCCCATATGCTTAATCTTGTTATTTTTCAATTTATTTGGTTACACTTTGAACGATCGTTTTTTTTATAATATTTTTGTCATCATATTTAAACCATTATCGTTTATATAATATTTTTTAAAATAAAAACTTATATAAAATAATAATTAAAATTAAATATATATTAAAATATAAATAATCAAATTTATAAAAAATAATAATTTAAAATAATAATTTAAATATAAATAATCAAATTTATAAAAATAATAATTTAAATATTTTAATAAAAATAGTAATTTAAATATATATATATATATAATAATAATAAGTTTAAATATAAAAAATTAAAAAAATAAAAATAAATAGAAAAACTGAATTTGAATAGTAAAGTAGGTTAGTTTGGAAATGAAGGAATAAAGTAGGTTAGATTGGAAAATTGAATGTTAAACAAGGTTAGTTTGAGAATTGGTTCGTGTGTTTAAGCCCACCTCAACCTAAGGTGTGTGTTTAAGCCCACCTCAACCTAACCTAAGGTGTATTCGTATCTGGATAGCGTGCTTAAAATATTTTTATCATTTTTAATATACATGAATTATTTTTTTTAAATAATAAATATATTTTAAAATGGTGTAATTATGTGTATTATATATTATTAATAATTTACATATATAATTTTAAATTATTTATATACTGAAAAATAAAAAAAAATAGTTAAAAAGCTAATGAATAAAAAATAATTAAAAAAGTAACTAATAAATAATTTTAAACTTAGTTTATCAATTTTGTTGATTTTATTTGAATTTTCTCATTTTTTGAAAAACAATAATTTATTGTTAATAATATATTAAAATATTTATAAAATAAAATAATTTTAAAATTTTAATAATTTGTAAATATAAGATTAAATATTTATAATAAAATATAAGATATTTTTAATATTAAAAATAAAATAATAAAAATAATTTTTAATAAAAATTAAATTAAGATAGTGGAGAGATGAAAGATGAAATTATAGAAACTAACTCTAATAATTAATATTAAATGAATGAATTTGTAATAATTTATATATTTAAATAAATTCTTTTATACAAATTTACACGTTTAAATAGTTTGAATAAATGTTTGTTCTCAATTTTATTATTATTTTAACTGTAATAAAATACAAAGATAATGGTGACTCATTTCCCAAGTGAGGAGACTAACCGCATAGACTTTGTTAACAACTATGACTAAATATTTAATTCCCGAGAATCCGACATAACAAAAACAAATATTTTATTAAGTAACTCAATATAAAGACACTTTTGAAAATGTTATAATTTAGAGTACATTTTCTTGAATTAAAATTATATTAATATTTATTTTTAAATAATTCACATCAAATAAATTAACAAGATCTTAGTTAATTATTTTTAACATAAACGTAACTTAATTAATTATTATTTCACTTCTCTCATTAATTAAATAACTTAATTCATTAACTAAAATATTATATATATATATTTTTTTAAAACTAAAAATTTTAAATAATTTATATATTATTTTAAAAATAATAATAATGAATTATCCGTGTGAATAAAAAAATAAATAATTTTTTATTAACAAATAAAAATAAAATCAACTGTGACTTTGTTAACAACTATGACTAAATATTTAATTCCCGAGATAACAAAAACAAATATTTTATTAAGTAACTCAATATAAAGACACCTTGAAAATGTTGCAATCTAGAGTACATTTTCTTGAACTAAAACTATATTAATATATATAATTTTTAAATAATTCACATCAAATAACTAACCATACCTTTAGTTAGATTTTTTTAAATAATTATAACCTAATTAATTATTATTTCTATTCCTTCGTTAATCAAATCACTTAATTCATTAATTAAAATATTAGATATATATATTTTTTAAAACTAAAATTTTAAAATAATTTATATATTATTTTAAAAATAATAATAATGAATTATCCGTGTGAATAAAAGAATAAATAATTTTTTATTAACAAATAAAAATAAAATCAATATTTATTTTTTTAATTGTATCAAATGATGTGACTGTTAAAGTTTCAAAAGAAATTCATTGCCTCCTTCACTAGTTAACAGACCTGAAAGAGAGAGAAAGATGGCGACAACAACGAGGAGACATTCTCGCCGGCATTTTCTAAGCGATGACGAAGAAGAAAACGAAGAAAGCTTGCCTCAACCGCAGTTAGTGCGTACGCAGAAGCCAGAACACCATGGGAGGAGGAAAAAATTGAAGCTCGTAGACGAGGATGACGAAGAGGAAGAAGTGGGAGATAAGAAGAAAAGTAAGCAAATAGAACCGTCAACGTGTGGAATCACTGGAGATGATGATCAGGAAGAACATTTGGAGGACACCAAGCCTATAGGAGAACCGATTAGGGTTTCTGGAAATGACCGTACAAAGCGAGATCACTTCAAGTCTTTCCAGCATGAAGGAATCATCTTCGAGCTTGTGAGTCTGTTTTCTATTAACTGTTTGGTGGAATGTGGTATGGTACACATATAAGAACTTCTATATGACTTATTATCTTCATTTTTTCAGTTGAGGCTTATTGGTTAGTATTGTGTTGTGTTTTTCTCTTAAAAATAATATTATTTTTTCCCTTGCAGGAAGATCATGTGCTTATAACTCCTGATTCGGAATTTGAAAACCCTGGTGTGGCAATCATTAAGGTAAGTACTAATAGAAGTGCTTCTTCATCATCTCAAGATGGTAACATATTTTTGTTTCTACTTCTGTTGGTTAAAATATATATGTTAATATTATGGGACTTCAGATCAACGTTCATTTCTTTTGTGGCTAGCTTGTCTATTTAAACCGTATACATTCCTGATTTTGATTTTCACTGCACACTTGCACAGGATATTTTTCAAACTGTAGATGGGAGTATTATGATTAACAGGCAATGGTTTTATCGCCCCAAGCAAGCAGAAAAAGATGCAGATAAAAGTTGGAAATCATGTGACAGGAGGGAGCTGTTCTTCAGTTTTCACATTGAAGAGATCCCTGTTGAATCGGTTATGCACAAGTGCATAGTGCACTTTATCCCTAATAACAAGCCGATACCACCACGTAAACAACATCCCGGGTTTATTGTGCACAATGTGTATGATACGAAGGAAAAAAATATATTCGAGCTCATTGATAAACATCATGAAGTATCGAAACAGCATGAAATTGATCTTCTTGTTCTGAAAACAATGTCTCGGTTTGGGGAACCTCCTGATACTGAGATGCAAAAAAGGGTTTGTGAACATGAAGAGCGGAACAAAAGGCTTCTTGTGGAGAGAAATGTGGCACCACATGCTGTTTCAGGGGATGATAAAAGGAAAACTGCATATGATCTACGTTTAAAATCAGAAACTTCGGGAAGTGTTAGAAGCAATGAATCAGAGTACTACGATATTTTGTTGAAGTTTAAAGCCCTGACTGGTGAAACACAACGTGACAAATGGTTAGTGAAGCATCTTCAAGGAATTCAGTTTATCTGTAGTCCAAAGGACAATGGAGGCATCGATGCAGAAAATGATAATAGGTTAAATGTAAGCAACTAGCAGTGTGAATTATGTTTGCCTAATTTGAATTTTTAGTCATTCTGGCCATTAACAAATGTTGGTTTCTAAGTTTCAAGGCTGAGCAGTATCTGATTAAGAGTTGCTACTTTTTATTTCGCAGAATGCTGTAACTTTCCTGTGGCCTGATGCTGCTGTTTCGGCTGTGACTGCGCTTGAGAGGGCTGCACATGAGACATTTTCTTCAAATTTCTTGAAGTATAACCAGAAGATGAGGCAGCTTTCGTTTAATATGAAGGTCAGATGTCTGTTTTCCTCTGTGTATTTGTTTGTGTTGTCTGTGGTTGACAAGGTGCACGTTTCATATGGTAAAGTATGCCCATGATTTATTCATGGATGACTTTTTAGATAAAGTATGAATTTTAGTCTTCATGTTATGTAGTTTATCTGTTTTTTTTTTATCTAAGTTCTGGAGAATGTATTCAAATATTGTAGCTTGTTTGATATTATATATATATATATATATATATATATTTGAAATAGTCTGATTATTTGAAAGAATAAACCTTGTTTGATGCAAGAATTGGATTATATGGGTTAAATGAGTAAAATATCTTTTGCATTTTTTTTAAATGTTATAAAAAATAATGTAAGGGTAATTTAGTATTTCGGTCGATGATTTGATTGTGAAGTGATTGATTATGAGATAAAATCCTTCATCAAATAAGGGCTTAATTTTTTTATTGTGTAGTATTTACTGACCTTTTATGCTCCTACTGTATGATCTTATGCCAACTCTATGGTCTGAGCACTTTATTTAAACACTGCCTTGTGTGATTTTTACCCTTCATTTTTTCTCATTTATCCAGAAAACTGTGTAAATGCTTCTAAAAAACTTTGATCATTGTCAGATCTAGCTAAAAGTCAATTTGTTGTTGTTTCCGTCCAATAAATAAGACTATTTTTCTTGTATCAGTTCATCCATTATTTGTTAATTTAAAATGTGCTAACATTGCTTTATTTCCAAATCTGTCTGACAGGACAATACCATGCTAGCCCAGCGTATGCTAAAGGGAGAGTTAGAACCTTCAAAGATACTGAAAATGAAATCAGATGAATTGAAGGTATGTTTTTTCATCACCATCAAATATTATTCATGTTTTTTTGCCACATGAAAGACAAATCTCCACTTATTAAATTAAGTTTGTATCTTCTCATTTTAGGCGATGACTCGTTTTAGATTTTATCAATAATATGGGTTAATGCCTATGTTGCAGTATGATTGTGATTTCAAGGTTATTTAACTCCTTCAAGACTTAAAACAATGGGCTATTTATCTAATAACTCTTTGTAATTTCAGTAGTTACAGTTGTCCGATGCTCCAACCTTGTTTGATGAAGGCCAAATAACCCCTTAGCTCTTAATGAATCAAATCATCAACTAAAAATACTACTTACTATATTTTGTATTACATTTTAAAATATTAAATACAAAAGATATTTTAGTCATGTAACCCAATGATCCCAATTAATCCACTTTCTCATCAAACAATGTCATTTCAAAAAAATGAATTATTGCATAAAAATCCTACATCAAACAAGCTCTAAGTTATGCAATCTGAGTTTAAGGTATCGTTTGTGGGACAGGTAACTGACTGTTCAATTTTAGTCTTGCTTATGGATTATAGGAGTAATACTTTTGTTAGCCTCTGAAGTAGAGAAGCTTTTACTTCACTGGTATAAATTTGGAATTTTAACATTATTTTATTTTTTTGAGAATTATTTTTTGAACATTATTTGGAGTATCAAGATTTACATTACAACTATTATTTGAAGGAAAAGTGTGCCAGCTGCTTGATAAATCATATGCTAACTATTGTATTTCAGAAAGGTTTATTAACATCTGAAGAATTTGCAAGCAAGGAGCCTGAAAAGCCAGAACATTTGCGGGTACACTTAAAATTTTCTTTGGATTATGTGGTTTAAGAGAAACTTAAGAGTTGTTTTTGACAGTTTGAACATTTGCGGGTACACTTAAAATTTTCTTTGGATTATGTGGTTTAAGAGAAACTTAAGAGTTGTTTTTGACAGTTTGGTCGCTACTAATAGTAAAAGTTGAGATTTTCAAATTTGAATAGTAAAGATTGAGATTTTGGTTCCCACGCTTGTCAAACAACAGATGACTGAAGCCCGCTGCAGGAGATGCAAGGAGAAACAAGTAGCTATTAGAGATGTAATGAAATCTCAACGTGGTGAACGTTATCAGGTATACAAACATACATGTTTTGTTTATGAGATTAATTTATAATATGACAAATGTGATTAGCCTATTTATATATATATATATATATATATATATATATTTGAAAAATGTCAACTTTTATAAAAATAACGCAAGATGCGTTAATATATATATAATCAGATTTTGTTTTTAGGAAAAAACCTTGTTTGATGAAAAAAGTTGATTATGCGGTTTAACTAAAATATTTTAGTTGATGATTTGATTGGAGTAACTTAGAGCTTGTTTGATGTGGGTTATTTGAGGCCTTGTTCATTTTGGATTACTTGTCCGATATAAGTTATTGAAAAATGAGCTATTTTGGTAAAAATAACATTATGGGTATAAATATATTTTTAAGAAGAAAGAAATTTTAAGTAAATTTGGTTTATGATTTGAATGATGTATTTGATGATGAGGTAATTATTTCCAAATAACCCACTATCCAATAATCAATTACATCATTCAAATCTTAAACAAAAAATACTCTCTATTTATAAATTAAAAATATATATTATCATTATATATTTAACCCTTAATATCTTTTTACTCAAATAACTCTAAATAACATGGTTTTGTTAAAACAAAAATTCAAATAACTTAGTTTTTCATTACCTACATGAAACTGTGGCTACTATTCAAATAACCCCAGATGAAACAAGGGCTTATGTATTTGCTCTTATATTTAGGCCAGATATATTGTTACTCACAACTAATGTGTTATTTAGCTAAATGGTTATTTTTTTTGTTTAATAACAAACACCACGCAGTTTGAATGCATTGTTTGTGGGAATACATGGTATGGTTCTTGGGACGAGGCAACTTCAATGAGTATAGATACGGAGGCAACACAACCAGGTACTGTAGGCACTGTTCCACTAGCAACAGCCAAGTTTGAAGATGTTGAGAAGGCTGCCAATAAGTCTGCTGGCGACATTTTCAGAAATTCAACTAAAGCGTACATGCCAGTCATAGATCCACAAAAAATATCAGTTCCCAGAACTAGAACCGGAGGAGGAGACAATGGTCCAACCACTACCAGATATGCAAAGAAGTAGTTTTGCACATTTTAGCACACATTTTCTCTCTAAGATTAGAAGGTATGTTTTGTGCTGCATATATTTTCTGGTTCTATAGACTATAGTGGGGGAGATTACAGATGATTGACTTGACTTGACTGATTGGTAGTGTCTTTTGTGGTAAGGAGCCAAATATTACAAACTTCCATTAGTGGCAAAAAATGCTCTATAAGCCTAAACTTAAGTGCTATTCATACTGTTTGTTTGTTTGTGTTTTATTAACTTCCTAGGCTCCAGCCTTTCTTGCTCCCCCACCAATTTTAGATTTTTTGTTTACGCTAAGATAAAGCCCTTTTTATCGTTTTTTAAGTTAAATAGTTATGAAGTATCTATCGAACCCACAACCTTGTGTACCCTAGCTTTACAAATCCTTCAATTTGTTATTATTTTGTTTCTATAACCTTTTTTCAACTATAGGATTTTGATACATCTCTGATTCTCTATTTCAAGTAAATCTCTAAACTTTTTAATATTTTAAAATATTATTGTTTGTGTTTTATTAACTTCCTAGGCTCCTGCCTTTCTTGCTCCCCCAATTTTAGATTTTTTGTTTATGCTAAGATAAAGTCCTTTTTATCGTTTTTTAAGTCAAATAGTTATGAAGTATGAATCGAACCCACCACCTTGTGTGCCCTTAGCTCTACAAATACAAATCCTTCAATTTGTTATTATTTTGTTTCTATAACCTTTTTCAACCATAGGATTTTGATACATCTCTAAACTTTTTAATATTTCAAAATATTATTGTTTATGGAAAGAGCCAATTATTTATAACTTGACATTAGTGAAAGGGAAAATCTTTATAAGCGTTGAAATGCTTTTTACTTATCTGTTTGTTTGCCCTTTATTAACTTTTTCCATTGAATCCATCTTTCTTTCAGACAAGTTTTATATATTAAATCAAATAAAATTTTAGTATATTTGTTTATATAACCTTTTTCTTCAACCATTTGAAGTTTATCACTAGACTAGACGGGTTTAGTGTTTAACAATATTTGTTTGTTTAGAATCAATTTTATAAGGTTAGTTTGAAGTAATTTATTATTATTTTGTTTAATATATAAAACTACTAATATGGAAGGAAGGAGCAAACAAAAGTAATTTTATTTCAATTTTGTAGTTCAAATAAAAATATAAGATTTAGAGGGGAATTTGATTAGATGACACTAAAGAATGGGTTATTTGTAAAAAAAAAATTGGTGACACTTATAATTCTTTCCGGACGATTTTGCCCATGTCGCGAGACGTCCACAATCGCGAGATGTAATCGATATTCGTGAGACGATTTTTTTTTAAAAAAAGTGTCGCGAATGCCGGTTGCGTCTCCCAACGGGGGCATTTTCGTCCAAGAAAAATAAAAAGTGTCACCAACAATTTTTTTTATGCGCCGATACTTTTTTCAAATACACTAATCTTTAGTGTTATTTGCTTCAATTTCCCTTTTTAAATGGTTTTTAAAAAAAGATTCCTTAATGAAATTTGGATCTCGTTGTTAGGGGTGTTCAATATTTGGTCTGAACCGAATATCCGACCGAATTCGAATAAACTGAATTCGAATTTCATTTTCGGTTTTCGAATCGAATTTCAAACCAATTCGAATTCAAATACGGTTTTCGAATTGGTTTTCGAGTTTGGGTTTCAACTCGAAAACCAAACCGAAAACCGAATTCATTTTTTATTATTTATTATTTATTCTTCCAAAGTTAACTTAAAAATAAGTTCAAAATAATCAAACTAGAATATTTTCAATTAAGATTTATAATAAAAGAAACAAAAACACTAACTAGAATATTTTCAATTAAGATTTATAATAAAAGAAACAAAAACACTAATGGTCTAGTGGTAAATAGTACCTTACCATGGTATAGACCCTGGGTTTAATTCTTAGTTGATACATTTTATTTTGAGTTTAAAATAAAAGAAAATTGAATTCAGTTTGAATTCGAAGTTCGAACCGAATATAAAATTCGAATTCGGTTCGGTTTTCGAATTGACGAAAAAAAATAAAAAATTCGAAGAAACCGAATTGAGGAACTCGAATAACTCGAAACCGAACCGATGAACATCCCTACTCGTTGTATTCAATAAATAACTTTATTTTCCTAAAAATAAAAGGTATAACTAAATTCGAATTCGGTTCGGTTTTCGAATTGACGAAAAAAAATAAAAAATTCGAAGAAACCAAATTGAGGAACTCGAATAATTCGAAACCGAACCGATGAACATCCCTACTCGTTGTATTCAATAAATAACTTTATTTTCCTAAAAATAAAATGTATAACTTTTACCGTAAATATTTAAAAAACGAAATTGAACCTGAGTCACCCGGCGTTATAAGTAGAAATACTTACCACTATATTCCAATGACAATTTGAAAATAATAATTATTTATTTAAATAGAATAAAGATAATATACTTTTAGTTTTTAATTGGAAAAGGGCATTAATTCGATTTACTGCTTTCCGAACAATAGATTGGAAGTTATGGAAGCCGATGAAGAGACGAAAGTAGCGTCGTCGGCATCACCGCACGGTGGAGCTCGAGTCGGCGATGGTGATGGCGATGGAAGAGTTGATGGACTTGCGGATGCTGCGAGGACGACGGTTTTGTCGGATCAAAATGGGATTTTAAAAGCGCTTCAAGTCATAGAGAAAGATTCCTTTGCAATCGCCGAAAGCTATACCTCTCTCTTCACTTCTCTCCGTCTCGCACTCTCTGAGGTTAGTCATTCTGCTTCATAATCATCTTAATTTCAACAATTTGTTCGTTTAGCTACTGTAATTCTCTCAATTAAGCTTAATGTTTGTTTAGGATCTTCTGATTCTTAATTTTTAGGGTTTTCCGTCAACATATATATATACCCCGTAGATTCTGATGATCACTGACTGTAGAATTCATAGTAAATTAATAAAGTGATGATGTTTGCTCGAGAAATTTCAGAATCTCTTATCAAGCTGATCATATGCAGTGAATTTTTTCAGATAACTGGAAGTTCAGCTGATCATATGCAGTGTTTTGTTGATGCTGCAGGGCGTGTTCAGGAATGTGGTTAGTTTTCTTCTGATGTTTTTTAGTTTTATTTCTAGGGTTGTTGTTTGAACTAGTAACAATTCTTTATTTGGGTCTGAGCTTTTACTATATAAATAAGATCTGAAGATAGAATAAGAAGAAAAGAAGACGAACTTTCTTGAAATGATTGATTTTTCCAATGTAAGAACTAAAGCCTAAACCGATTTTCAATATTTTGGTTCAGCACTTGATGCAGCAACAAAGGGAAATCGGCACATAAATTCCTGTCTCAGGTAATCATTGCGAGTAAGCTTATCCGATAATGAATCCAAATTTCAATCTTCAATCCTTTTTTGGGTATTTTACTTGCAGATTGAACGAAGAAATGAAAGGCATCGACCCTTTAGCAAATCAATTGTATCCTTTTGGATATATATAAAAACGAGTTAGTTAGTTAGTTAGTGTTGACAGTTTAAAAACATTTTGAGCCAGTGTTTCTGTTTTGCTCCTTTTATACATCAAATCTTATAGGTTCTACTCTACCTTCTTCTACCTTGTGTTTAATACCTTAATAAATACCTGTCTTAGAAAGGTATTGAAGAGGAATGTGGATGTTCTAGACTCCGCTGTCAATAAGCTCCTTCGACTGCCATGATCCATTAATAGAGCACCCGAGAGAAATCTTGTTAATCGTATTGGATATTGAATCTGTCGTGAATTAACTATATGTTGGAAATGAACAATCATTTGGAGCGCATTTCTGGTAAAATATCATTCATTGTTATTATGCTGTTTTAATTTGATATTTATACAAGTTAAATTAATATAACATGGTTCTTACGCATCTTGATTAAATCATGATATATAATGTATAATGTAACCAGAAGAGTCCTTATGGTCAAATCTGCAATTTTTTTGCTGCCATCTATCATCTTATCAACAAGGGTTTCAGCTTTCTTGACATCTCCCTCCCTACAATAATAATATCCACACAAAAGTGCTGTATATGTAACAGTATCTGGTTCCAGACCTCTCTCAATTATCATATCATCAAATAAGGAAATAGCATCCCGAAGATTGACCATTTTACACTTATTGTTAATCAATACAGTATAAGAAACAACATCTAGTTTCATTTTCTCCTTCTCTATTTCCTTTAGAATACCTGCATCTGGAGGGGTAGGTAACCTTTTCTTAGCCTTGCCGATTCCATCAAGCAATACTGTATAAGATAATAATATCAGGTCTAATACCATTTTTCTTCATATCTTTGAAGAGATCAAACGCATCCTTCAAACAATACACCTTACAGTATCCATGAATAATAATTGTGTACTAAGCATGGCATCAAAAACCCTTTGGGCATTTTTCATTTGACCAGACCTAGAGAAAGTAGCTATCAGTTTGTGATACATTATCTCACATATATTATGGATCTAGCTGATTTGCACCATTTCATATTCCTAAGGTTTTTTCTGGTTGTACATTGTTTGATCACAGAAGAGTGAGTTCAGAAGAAGGCTTGAATTCTAGATCCAACATGTTTTATGTGCATGGTTGGAAAGGAAATAGTTAGGAGAATATTGAATGGCAAATAGACCTATAAGAGGTCTCTTTCCTCGTTCTGCACAGTTGTGTCAATGCAATATTTTGATAAGAGTTCAAACTCTAGGGTTTAAACAATTTAAGAAATGAAAGTAAAAATTTAAGGCGAGAAGTATGAAGTCCTTTCGTAATGGTATTGAATAATTACCAAGTGAAGTCCTCTAATCCTAATCTTAATCCTAATCTAAATCTAAATAAAATATAATTATAATTATAATTCTAACACATAATCACTATAATGCTAATCATAGTTTTCCTAATCAACTAATGCAAATAAATAATAATAATAAAATATATTTAACACTATTAATTTGTCCATCTGGTTCTTCGTTTTCGTTTCCTTGCGTAAGGTAAATTAAATTTTCTTACATTTAATCTCTTTGTTCTACGCTTGTTATTGTTGATCCTTCTGGTTCTTCGCTTATTTGCGTAAGGTAAATTAAATTTTCTTATCTTCAATCTCTTTGTTCTAAGCTTGTTGTTGTTGATCCATCTGGTTCTTCGTTTTTCGCTTCTTTGTCTAAGGTAAATTAAATTTTCTTATCTTCAATCTTTTTGTTCTACGCTTGTTGATCCATTTGGTTCTTCGCTTCTTTGCATAAGGTAAATTATATATATAATGATTAAAGATAATACATATAAATTATTTTTAAACTTTGTTTTATATATATATAAAAAAGTAAATAATATATATATATATAATATTTAATAATTTTATAAATATAAAAATTAATAATAAAAGATATATATATATATATAATATTATATATAATATTATATATAATTATAAAATATAAGATTAAAGATAATATATAAAAAAAATATTTTAAGTTTAAGCACCTCTCTAAAAGTTAAAGGACAAATTATTTCAAAAATTAATTTGAGGGCTAAAAGTGAACGATCAGAGTAATTTGAGAGCCACCCAAGTAATTTGCCCTTTTTAATATAAGATCATTTCCAACCTAAGTGCAAACTCATCTTTAGCACTCCAACGCAACTTCAAACTTCTGGAACGCACTTTCAAACTTAACTGCATTTTGAGTTTTTCTGCAAATTCTCTCCTCCAAAGGACACTATTCACATACTTAAAAGTTTTTAAAACTTTCATTTCAGTCATTTTAGTTTAGTTTGTTTTTAATTAATTTACATAACTTATTTATATTTTAATTTGTTTACATATTTTATTTATTTATATTAATTTATATTTAAATTTATTTATATTTATATTTTATATTTTTTAAGTATTATAAATTTATAATAATAAACAATATTGATAAAAAAATATAATAAATAATAAAAACAATTTTAATAAAATAAAACACGTAGAAAAACCGAAAAAAAACAATAATGTATTACATAACTAAGAAATTGAAAAAGACATTTAAAAAGACATTCCGAAAATTGATAAATTGTCTATTTTATGGGTGGAAAGTATGTTTTAATAAAGTTTGTTTGTTGTATTTTTTTGTTTGTGAAATATAATTTGTGTTTGTTTAATAATGTTTAATTTGTTTTATGCAGTTGTATAAATAATTGATTTATAGTTAGAATTTAATTATGATCCATAATTAGAATTTAATTATGATCCATAGTTAGAAGAATTTAAAAGTAATTAATAAGTTTTTATAAAGTTATAGATTTTAAATAAATATATGGATAATATTGAAAAAATTAAAAATTATTATAAAAATGAATATTCTAAACATATTCTTTTTAATTTGAGTTTGGGATTTAGGTTAAAAAATAATATTGAAATAGGTATTTGGGCCTAATTAAAAAAAAAAATTATTTGAAAAAAATAGCTTCTAAAGTAAATTAAGAGAAAATTTTAGAAAAAGAAAAAGGAATTTTTTTCCAAATAATATATTTAAAATGAAAATATTTTCCAAATAAAAAACAATAATATATTTAAAGTTTTTTTATTTGGTAAATATTTTTATTTTCTTATTTTTATTTTCAAATAAATAAATAAGAAAATATTTTTCAAATAATATATTTAAAAATAAAATATTGAAATAAATAAAATTCAAAATAATTATTATTTTTTTATTTAGAAAATATTTTCAAAATAAAAAAAATTCAAATATATTATTGTTTTTTTATTTGGAAAATATTTTTCAAATAAAAAAACTTTAAATATATTATTGATTTTTTATTTGAAAAATATTTTCTTATTTTTATTTTCAAATATAATTTTTTTTCTAAATAATATATTTAAAAAGATAATATATTTGAAGTTTTTTTATTTTGAAAATATTTTTTTTAAATATATTTTTTAAAAAATATTTATTTATTTATTTATTTAAAAATAAAATTAAAAAATCCTGTAATGTTACCTATCACCATCTACACTAAACTCCTGCAATGCAATGTTATTTATTTATTTATTTATTTATTTATTTATTATTTATTATTTATTTTTTATTTTGAATATTTTTGTAAATATTATTTTATTTTTTTTATTTTTATTTTCAAACATTTTATTTTTAAAATATGGATGCAATTCTCATAATCATGAAATGTGAATGGTTTAAAAACCATTTTTATTATTGATGTTTTGTAAATATTATTTTGTTTTTATTTTTAAATATTTTTTATTTTTATTTTCAAATATTTTATTTTTAAATATATTTAAAATAATATTTGAAAATAAAAATAAGATTTTTTTTTTCAAATAATATATTTAGAAAGAAAATATTCCATATAAAAAAACTGGAAAACTGGAGAATGAAATTTTTATTAATTGATAAAATATTTTTTATATAAATATTTTAAAAAGAAAATATTTGAAAATAAAAAAAATATTTTTCAAATAATATATTTAAAATGAAAATATATATATATTTTTTTTATGTTAACCGTTGTTATAAATATTAATACAAGAAGACTGGTACGTGTAGTTAACTAATCATATATTAATATTTTTTTTTTTTTTCAAATATTTTTTTTTCAATTATATTTAAAAACAAATCTTTTAATATATATATATATATATATATATATTTATATATATATATATATATATTTTCTAAGTAATATATTTAAAAAGAAAATATTTTCTGAATAAAAAACAATAATATATTTGAAGTTAAAAAAAAAATTTCTATTTAAAAATATTATTTTAAAAAAAATATTTTTAAATATATTTAAAAAGAATATATTTAAAAATAAATACAAAATAAATTGAAAATAAAAGTAAGAAAATATTTTCAAAATAAAAAAACAATAATATATTTAAAATATATATATTTAAAAATAAAAATAAAAAATATTTTAAAATGGAAAATATTTTTCAAACAAAAAACAATAATTTGAAAAATATTTTCTTTATAAATTTTTTATTTAGAAAATATTTTTCTTATTTTTATTTTCAAATATTTTCTTATTTTTATTTTAAATATTTGTTTAGCTTCTGTAATTCTCTCAATTAAACTTAAAGTTTGTCAATTAAACTTAAAGTTTGTTTAGCATCTTCTGATTTTTTATTTTTAGGGTTTTCCAGCAATATATATATATATATCACCGTAGATTCTGATTATCAGTAGAATTCATAGTAAATAATAAAGTGTTGATGTTTGCTTTTATTGTGAAATTTCAGAATCTCTTATCAAGCTGATTATATGTAGTGAATTTTTCAGATAACTGGAAGTTCAGCTGATCATATACAACGTTTTGTTGATGCTGCAGGGCGTGTTCAGGAATGTGGTTAGTTTTCTTCTGATGTTTTTTAGTTTATTTCTAGGGTTGTTGTTTGAACTAGTAAAAATTCCTTATTTGGGTGTGAGCTTTTACTATATAAATAAGATATGAAGATAGAATAAGAAGAAAAGAAGATGAACTTTCTTGAAATAAGTGATTTTTCCAATGTAAGAACTGATGCCTAACCGATTTTCAATATTTTGGTTCAGCAGTTGATGCAGCAACAAAGGGAAATCGGCACATAAATTCCTGTCTCAGGTAATCATTGCGAGTAAGCTTATCCAATAATGAATTCAAATTTCAATCTTCAATATTTTTTTGGGTGTTTTACTTGCAGATTGGACGAAGAAATGAAAGGCATCGACCCTTTAGCAAATCAATTGTATCCTTTTAAAAATGAGATTTTGATATATATATATTACTAGTTAGTGTTGACAGTTTAAAAACATCTTGAGTCAATGTTTCTCGTTGCTCCTTTTATACATCAAATCTTATAGGTTTTACTCTATACCGGAAAGAATTGTGTCCTTTAATTTGATGTGCAATGACTAAATTTACATAGGACAAATTAACAGATATAATTTATTCCGATTATTTTAGAAGTCGTAGTGCTTTGCTAGAAGCCAACTACGATTAATGGGGTTAAACCTATAACTATTATAATCGGGTCATATGAGGTCACACACTTAGAGTTGACCGACTAGATAAACGAGAAAGATGGTTAATTATTAATACATATTAGATATTATTAATAATAAGAAATATTATTTATTTGTGAAATAAAATAATATATATAATTAATACATACTAGCATTTAGCCCGTGCATTTGCACGAGTAATAATATAAAAAACCGTGAAAAAAATTACGGATAACATTTTTAAAATGAGGAATATATATGAGGAAATAAAATGAGATATTTCTGGAACTGTTGAAGAAAGGTTGAGGAGAAAGATGAATGTCAAGCTTATTGCAAACATAGCCGAAATGATGAAAGAAATAAAAATTTCTTGAATTTGCAAGAAGTGAGAGAAATGGAGGAAAGTGTTCAGAAAGTGAAAAGAAGAAGATTAAGAAAAGAATGTATACATTTATTTTTGGGAAGAATGTCAATTTTATTTACAAAGTTGGATGGAGGTGTCAAATTTATTTATTAAGTTGTAAAATTATATTTATGCATACTAACTCGTAAAAAATGTCAAATTTATTTAACTTAACATAAATCTCTAACTGTATTTAAAATGTAGTCCAGTTGTGCTTATCAAATCATATATACCTGTATTATATATATATATATATATATAAATTTTATAGCCAAAATTCTTATTTCAAATTGACCTTATAATTAAATAACAAAACTAAGTAAAATTAAAAAACTAAGTAAAATTAAATTAAACTAGCATTTAGCCCGTGCATTTGCACGAGTAATAATATAAAAAACTGTGAAAAAAATTACGGATAACATTTTTAATTTTATTTTTAACCGTTTTAAATTTATGGGTGGGTCAACACATAATCCGACCCAAGTATTCATTTACTCAACATCATTATATATATTAGTTAGTTAAAAAGTTGAACTTATATTAATATTAAAACGTCCCGCATTTATCAAATTTGGTGTTTGAGTTTAATATATAAAGTCTTTGTACCCTAGTTGGTTAAAGAGTTGTACTTGTTTTGTTAGGTTGCAAGTTCGAAACATACCTCTAGCATTTTTAATTTTATTTTTAACCGTTTTAAATTTAAAAACGGGTAAACCCACAATCCGACCCAAGTATCCAAATTAACCACAGCTCTCGACCCGGCAATCCGGACACTTTAAAAATTAAGCATCATTATATATATATAGATTAGTTAGTTAAAAAGTTGAACTTATATTAATATTAAAACGTCCCGCATTTATCAAATTTGGTGTTTGAATTTAATATATAAAGTCTTTGTACCCTAGTTGGTTAAAGAGTTGTACTTGTTTTGTTAGGTTGCAAGTTCGAAACATACCTCTAGCATTTTTAATTTTATTTTTAACCGTTTTAAATTTAAAAACGGGTAAACCCACAATCCGACCCAAGTATCCAAATTAACCACAGCTCTCGACCCGGCAATCCGGACACTTTAAAAATTAAGCATCATTATATATATATAGATTAGATATTATTAATAATAAGAAATATTATTTATTTTTGAAATAAAATAATATATAATTAATGGTTAATTATGAAGTTAAGATTGTGAAATAAAATAATATACAATTAATGATTAATTATGGAGTTAAAATTGTGAAATAAAATAATATATAATTAATACATATTAAATATTATTAATAATAAGAAATATTATTTATTTGTGAAATAAAATAATATATAATTAATGGTTAATTATGGAATTTTATTTAATACAAAAGAATTCACTTATTTGCAAGAAAAAGGAAGTGAAGAGAGAGAATTGTTCCTCTTTTAAAACGGCTTTTGCTATATTACGGTGAGAACTCTAAGAGGAAGAAATCATCTTTTAATCTAGCAATTGGATTGCTTCCCCTTTGTCTTTTTTTCGTCCTAGCAGTCGAAAGTAAAGAGATCTAGTCGGGCTCGTGTGGACCAAGTAGAGGAGCAACATGTGGGGCTCTCGACTATTCATTACTACCAGATCTGATCCGGTTCACGCATCAAAGGTATATATATTTCTATAAACTATATACCATGATTCTATCAATTATGCATGATCATATGATTAGATGTTTAGATTAGATCTATAAATTATTCCGCTGCGAACATCTAATTAACCAACAGTGGTATCAGAGCGCAATGTTGCATATATTGAAAGGATAAATAAATTAACTGTTAATTTTGATGCGGATCTATATCGATGATATAATTTTACATAGATTAAGATGTAAAACTATCTTTAAAAAAATAAAAGAAATATTTATTTTAATTGGATTATATAAATATTTGGATCAAATAAATATGATATATTTGTTTTCTAAAAGTTAGGAAATCCCACTTATTAAAGATTAATATTTTTCTAGTATGGCCCAGAAATACGATCTGAGCATCGTTATATTTTCTTATAACACGATCTACGTATCGTTATGTATTTTGTAATTTATTTTGATAATTAGATTATTATAAATAATTATGTAATACAAATAAGAACCATGAAGTTCAAGGATGGAGATCCATGAAGGGTGCAAGCATGGAGACCAAAGAAGTCTATATCATCAAATAAGACATTAAGAGACAAAGGTATCTTATATTGCACATTAAGAGTGCAACCTTGCGCTCTGATACCAATGTTGGTTAATTAGATGTTCGCAGCGGAATAATTTATAGATCTAATTTAAACATCTAATCATATGATCATGCATAATTGATAGAATCATGATATATAGTTTATAGAAATATATATACCTTTGATGCGTGAACCGGATCAGATCTGGTAGTAATGAATAGTCGAGAGCCCCATGTGTTGCTCCTCTACTTGGTCCACACGAGCTCGACTAGATCTCTTTACTTTCGACTGCTATGTCGAAAAAGACAAAGGGGAAGCAATCCAATTACTAGATTAAAAGATGATTTCTTCCTATTGGAGTTCTCACCGTAATATAGCAAAAGTCGTTTTAAAAGAGGAACAATTCTCTCTCTCTTCACTTCTGTTTTCTTGCAAATAAGTGAATCCTTTTGTATTAAATAAAATTCCATAATTAACCATTAATTATATATTATTTTATTTCACAAATAAATAATATTTCTTATTATTAATAATATTTAATATGTATTAATTATATATTATTTTATTTCACAATCTTAACTCCATAATTAACCATTAATTATATATTATTTTATTTCACAATCTTAACTCCATAATTAACCATTAATTATATATTATTTTATTTCACAAATAAATAATATTTCTTATTATTAATAATATCTAATATGTATTAATTATATATATTATTTTATTTCACAAATAAATAATATTTCTTATTATTAATAATATCTAATATGTATTAATAATTAACCATCTTTCTCGTTTATCTAGTCGGTGAACTCTAAGTGTGTGACCTCATAGGACCCGATTATAATAGTTATAGGTTTAACCTCATTAATCGTAGTTGGCTTCTAGCAAAGCACTACGACTCCTAAAATAATCGGATTAAATTATATCTGTTAATTTGTCTTATCCAAGTTTAGTCATTGCACATTAAATTAAAGGACACAATTCTTTCAATCTCCCACTTGTCCTTAAACAAGTGTGCAATATAAGATACCTTTGTCTCTTAATGTCTTATTTGTCGATTGGGTCACATTAGTGCGAATCTATATGATTCGATGTTTGAAAATCAAGTATGGGACTTGATAGATTTGCCAGATGGGTAAAACCCATAGGAAGCAAATGGATTTTCAAACTCAAAAATGACAATGATGGAAATGCATATGTTTACAAGGCAAGACTAGTTGCAAAAGGTTTTAGACAAATTCATGGTATAGACTATGACGAGACATTTTCACCAGTTGTCATGATTAGATCCATTAGGATAATCCTAGTTATTGCTGCATATTATGACTATGAGATATGGCAAATGGATGTCAAAACTGCTTTTCTAAATGGTTTTTTTGGAAGAGGATGTGTACATGACACAACCTGAAGGTTTTGAAGATCCAAATCATGCTGGGAAGGTATGCAAGCTTAAGAAGTCCATTTATGGACTTAAGCAAGCATCCAAGAGTTGGAACTTTCGATTTGATGAAAAGATCAAAGAGTTTGAATTCATTAGATGCGAAGAGGATCCTTGTGTTTACAAGAAGTTTAGTGGGAGTAAGGCAGCCTTCTTAGTCTTGTATGTGGATGACATACTACTTATTGGGAATGACATTCCGATGCTAGAGTCCGTAAAAGAATGACTGAATAAATGTTTCTCAATGAAAGATCTAAAGAGATCTAAAGAGATGTTTAGATTAGATCTATAAATTATTCTGCTGCGAACATCTAATTAACCAACAATACCTTCTACCTTGTGTTTAATACCTTAATGGCTTAATAGTACCGTTCTTAGAAAGGTATTGAAGAGGAATGTGGATGTTATAGACTCCGCAGTCAATGAGCTCCTTCGACTGCCATGATCAATGAATAGAGCACCCGAGAGAGATCTTGTTAATCGTATTGGATATTGAATCTGTCGTGAATTGACTATATGTTGGAAATGAACAATCATTTGGAGCATATTTCTGGTAAAATATCATTAGTTGTTATTATGGTGTTTTAGTTTGATATTTATACAAGTTAAATTAATATAACATTGTTCTTGCGCATCACTCAATTAAATCCTACTATGTATTTCTCTTGCCAACTTTATGCTGTCTTATAATGTGGGAGCTAAATACTTAACAAACCCTAAACCATACATACTAAAGGACATGAATATACACTATATTTCTGCCTTCCATGCTCAATCTTTTATAAAAATTTATTATATAAAATAATATATATATATATATATATATATATTCTTCTGAGTATTGATTATGATCTATTAATAAAATCAAATTTTAGATATTAAATAATATAATTTATTTGTAATAACTAAAATTTTAAAAGATAATTTCTAATAATTTTGCGAAATTTGATTATTCAGTTAGAAAGAGACATACACAACTCAAGAAATGTAAAACCTTTCAATAATCTGTTTTAATAACTTTAAAAATGAAAAATATTCTAAGTTCAATAACTTCATTTATTTTGTTGCTAAGAAAGAGACATATACACACTCTAAAAATATCATCAACACAATAAAAGGTATGAACAAAAATCGACTCATCAATTGATGAAAAAAGTTTATGATTATAAAAATACAAAATGAAAAATTCGATCCAACAGATATCGTATCGAACAAAACACAACACAAACTCAAATTTGAATGATGGAAAAATAAGACACCATTCCACACTAAAAAAAAGTCACGAGAATAGAATGACTTTACAACTTCTCTATGAGGTTTTTGTAGAGAGCAAAACATTCACCGGTTGACCAGGAAGAATATTTGCGTTTTTTTCTCAAATAATAATGACACTTAAATATATAATATTACTAATAAAATTATTTATTTTTTATATTTTATAAAAAAATTAAAAAAAATTTAGTATAATAATATTAGTTTGTAAACAATTTGTTTTCTTTACAAAACTATTCTCCTTAAACGACAAAGCTTGGACGTCTCTTATGCTACATAACGACACTATTCATCACTTAGATTCTCACCTAACAAATGGTAAATATAACCATTAAATTGGGAGAGGATCTGCTCTTGCTGTCTCATTTATCAAAAACGATCTAATTTAATAAAAAATTATATATAGAAAATAAATCATCAATCCTAAATTCTAAACTTTAAATCATAAATTCTAAACCCTAAACCTTAAATTTTAAACCCTAAAAAATTATATATATAACATTTTATTTTAATATTTAATTTTTTCTTTCTTCTCTCCTCTCTATTCTCTCCTAAAAAACAGCAAATGGGACATTATCTTTAGGACAGCATATCCGAATTCCATTAAATTGAACACAGTTTTAGAAATGTTTGGGACATGCGGTTTCCCTGTTTTGCATTAACTAGGGTATTAGCATATTAATTTTATATGGGTATTAGTGAATAACAATACTATTCAGTTAGAGATAATTTTGTTTATTTGGATTTATTTTTAGGGTGGATACAGCTCATAACCTTCTTTAAATCATTTTTTTTAGTGAAAAAAACTTATATAAAATCTTGAAAGATGGGTTGTCACATAAATGATATTTTTATTTTTTATAACCAAAGAAAAGGAATGAAAACCGGACATTGTGGGTTGAGTGGGGAATTAGGATGGTGGTTTCCCTTTTTTTTCTTTCTTCTTTTTAGGTTTTCGATGTTGCAAATGTGGTGGTAGCTTACAACTTTTCACATGGCCTTCTTATCAAAAATAAATAAAATAAAATAAAATAAAAAAAAAACACATGGTCTATGAATGAATGGCTAGTGACTGCTGTCATGTGATTGTGTCACGAGACATGCATATGATCTTGTACTTGAATAAAAAAAAATGTCCCAAAAATGTTAAGACTTGTTTGGATTGAATTTTCTTATTTAAATAATACAATTCTCCTTTGGTGGTCAAATGAATATAAACATATTTTCTTTTGAGACAAATTCAAACTATGGTGATCATTTTGTGTTAGTTGTTATAATTTTGTTTAATGATTAAGTTTTTTTTTTCAATAGATTAAGTTAGTTTTTTTTTTTAAATAAACGAGAACATAACACAACTATAGTCATGACCCTTCAAAATCATTATAATCATATTAATTTTAGATATTTTTAATGAATAAAACCTAATAAAATATCTTACTTATTGAGATTTGATTTTGGAAGAAATGTATAATGTAAAATATATATTCATCATCAATATTTATAATTCATTTGAAAGAAGAAGAAAAAGAAAATATATATATATATATATATATATATATATATATATATATATATATATATATATATATATATATATGGGACCATCTTTCCAATCATTATTTGGATTGTGATAAAAATAATGGAGCATGCATGCGCAGCATCATTTAGTGATTGACATTTTGGATTTTTTAGTCTTTTTGTGAAGTTTAGAATTTGTCACATATGCTCTATAATGTAAATGTAAGGGTAACATACAAAATTAATCTATGTAATGTTATTATTAAATAAAAATTTAATTTATAATGGATTTTAATAATATCACTTTTATTTCTCATATGAATACATATTTATATTAGATTTTCATTAAAAATAATTGTGTCAATTGTTTTTAATTAAATAAATGACAGGATTCCTCTCACAAAATTTCCAAAGAGAAATGGACAACATCATCATTGAAGTTGATATCTGTAAATAGAAATATATAACACGTGATTTTTTTTTCTCCCATGTAAAGTGGAAATACAGCATCTATAATAAGAAATTAAACCCTTTTCTTCATACAGGATCGTGCAGTTTTTTTTTGCTTAATAAATTATTTGAATTTTTTTTTGTGACATAGTTTATTTTTGGGTGGAACTCCACTCCCTTTAAATCATTAATTGCAATCAAACCTCAAATAATTGATCCTCTTAAGTGATTTGGACATTTCTAAGATTTTACTACAAAAGAGAAGTAATTAAATTAAGGATGACAATGATAGAATACTACTAATCGGGTAGTATTGTACCCGATCCGGTATCCAAGTTCAATGTTTTGGGGCCGGTTATAAACTATTATCATTCCCGAATTTGAAACCCGACAGTTTACTCTCAGTCATTGATTGGAACTTGATAGACTACATCAGATACCAGCTAGTATTAAATTTTTGGGTGATGATTGTCAACCCTAAATTAAACACTTCTCTATTACTACAATTATAGAGAAAGTATATTTCTTTCTAAAAAAAAATACAAGATATTGCATTTATATCTTTGGGTTGAAGACTACATTGTCATGTCACATGTGCTAAATTGAAAATAAATTGTATTCATACATCTTCAATGATGGAATATAATTAGGGATTTCGAAAAAGAAATGAGTAATCACCAATGATAATTTTAAATAGTTCTATATTATTTGTATTTTGGTGTTGAGTGAATTTATAAGTGTGACTCTCTTCATTCTTTAAATCTTTAGATAATCTTATAATTAAGATTATCTGAGTTTCAAATCAATCATAATAGTTTAATGTTCAATTCACACTAAAAATGTTCTAACTAATGAGCATTATTAAGAAAAGTTTTTTTTCGTACTTTTGTTAGGTCTCATGTTATTTGTTCGTAACATTATTAGTCAATTCAAATCAGAAGGGATCTAGGAACTGAAATTGAAAATGATTTGAAAATAATTTGAGGATCGAGTTTTAATTTTTGTTTGAAAAAATTATGAATAAAACGAATAAGTAATTATGTTTTTAATTACTTTAAATAAATAAATAAAAATAAATATATATAAATAAAAACAAACGGAATAGTAATTTTTTTTACATTTTTTTTTTCATTGTTTTTGTGATTGTATATCTACCCTAAGACTGTTAGGTAGTAATATTATATATAGGACAAACACATAGCCTTCACACCCATCAATGCTCTTTGGACTGGTATATTCTGAAATATTTATTTATTCAGATTTTTTTTTATATCTGTATTATTTAATTTTTTTAATTTAATCCAAAATTAGAACACATATTCAGCCAATTTTTTAAAAAAAATGGGGTTTCACTTCATTTATTTTTAAAAACCTATAAATTTTCATTTAAAGTGAAAAAAGGTGATATATAATTGATTTTTAGTATTAATAAAAAAAACTATTATATAATATTATAACAAATGTAACAATGTTCGTAAATCAGTTATAACTTATAAATCGATGTTAAAATACATAAAGAAAATAACATTTTAAAAATAGAATCATATATATTAATACTACACTCAATCCAAATTGATGTCTTTTATAAAAGAATTTATCTTGCATTTTTTTTAAAAAATAATTAAGTAATTATAGATTAATATAACATATAACCAACTAAACTACAGTTACTTTGTTAAAAAATAATATAAATTTATTATATTTATTTAATAGAACACAAAATATAACTATTAAATTGAAAAAAATATTTCTTTTTCCGCTTCTATGTGCCGCTAATGATTTAGATTGAGACCCATAAATTTAATTTATTTTTTTAATAATAACAAGTATACATATCAAACCTATAAATAACTATAATTAAGAATGAACTAGAAAACTAAATTATTTGTAAGAAATTAGTGGTTTTGGATATTAAAGAGAATCTCTATGAAAAAGACTTATCAACTAATTATGTAGGAAACAATAACATGTTTTAACCCTGAAGTTTTTCAAATAGTTCAAATTAGCTTTTAAATAACAAATATTGATTTTATTTTTATTTGAAATAAAATAAAATAATAATTTATAAAATATAAAAAGGACATGATTGGAGACCGGATGGTAACCGCCATGCATGGGCGCTGACTGATCGATCACTGTCTCCTCGAACTAACCGCCTTCTACATTTGACTGGTAAGTAGATGAAGAAGAAGAAGTATCCAATTCTCTTTTTTTCATAATATTAATAATAATAATAATAAAAATCATTTCAAGAGGCCAATCATAACGAAACGCTACAAAAAAATAATAACAAAAGCTAAAGACCAAACCACAATGCGTCAACAAAGACTACGACGTCGTAGTACCCACCCTTCTTTTACAAATAAAAAATTTAATTATACAAATACATAAATTATCTTACATTAAACTTATTTATTGTCCAAGTGTATCTTGCAAATTTTCTTTATTAATATAATATATGAGAAGTAAATTATTGTAACTGATGACGAATTCAATAATTATGAGTAGGGCAGGCTTAAAAAATAAATTAAGCCACATTTAAAAATTTACAAGAAAAAATATGTATAAAATAAGTAGATGAACGTGAGTTTAAATTAAAATAATAAACATGAAATTTACATATATTCAACCAAAAAATATTAACTTACATTGTAAGGAGTTTGACAATTTATAAAATTTTGAAACTAATATTGTAAATTGATAGGAACAGACTAGCTTATAAATACTAAAATAGTTACACCTTTAGATAAGACAGTAGATATTTAAATTAATTAATAGGTAGCAGTTTATATTTAAGTCACGTGACTTTACCAAAAATTGTGAAGTTATTAAATATACCACGAGTAAGTATATATTATATATATTATCAATGATAATAAGTAATCAAAAGATATTCCACGTCATTCTTTAACTACTAATGTCTAGAATTACAAATTTTGCAGTATTGTACAAAATTAATATAATTAATAATAAAAAACAGAAGAAGAGGATGAATGATATTAATAAAAAAATAGAAGATTTGGAGACAAAAAGATACCTTGCGGACATATGTAAATTAAATCAGTCTATATTTTAAAAGTGGGCAAATTATAAATATTTAATTATTTGCTTGATTGTGATTAATAATCAACTAATGAAATATTTAATAACACACAAGGCCTACAGTCAAGAGATTTGTGTATAACTAATTAATTAATCTAATAAACTTAATATATTAATTAATTAGTCTCAATCAATATATATATATATATATATATATATATATATATATATAGGAATAAATACAACAAGTTGAAATAAAAGTTCATTTTAATTTATTTAATATAACAGAAAGACCAATACAAAAAATTTAAGAATCTTAGTAGACTTAATTAGGCTATAATTAAGGAAGAAAACTTGATTTAATAAAGCTACGTACTTTTAAAGCAGAGAGAGAGATATAGTCACCCACATAAAAGTTAATCTTTGATTAATATGTTATACACTATTTATAAATATATATACTTATTATAAACCTAAATCCATTATAGGAATAAATACATAAATTTTAAATAAATTAACTAATTCAAATGATACAAACACCGATAAATATAGCTCCAAGGTTATTGATGCATCCAAATTAAAAGTGAACAAAAATATTAATAACAAAAATAAGATCATAAAATAAAATTCATATATCTATCAAAATAAATTGTTAGCTAGAGCCTAACATAGGTAGAGGACCATTTATTGTATATACAATCACCATGCAATAAAGCCAAATTAATAAAAAAAAAAAAATTAGAAAATATTAATAAAGTTAATTATCATTAATTGAAAGAGGAGTTATATTTAATAATGGGATATAATTTCTAAAAAATCAAAACGTTAAATGATAATCTAGACATTAAATAATATATAAAATTACAATGAAGACGATCAAATAATATTTCAATTTTTAAGGGTGACTTCAAACACAAACTCATTTAAGTTTCATAAGAATGATTGAGAAAGTAGAGCAAGTCGAACAAAACAATTTAGTAGTGTCGAAAGAATCTCTACCAAATATTATGGGCGGTAGTGAAAATTGTCTTTGCCCGTGGGTTGGTAAATAACCTTGAAAATGGTTCTATTAAGTGATAACTGATTATCTACATATATGGTTAAAATAATGAAAAGTCTATAAAAAAACATGTGAGGATAACTCATTATTGAAAAAAAAAATGAGAAATAACTTTAGATCTGACAGCTTCATCATCTTTGTTGCTGAAAAGGATGAAGATAAACTCGAGAAAATATGAATATAACAATCGGCATATATGAGCAGTAAATGATCCACAAAAAATTGTAAGTATTATTTAAATTATAAAAATTCAAAACGACAAATTTAATTCAGCTAAACAAACCAAATATAACACTAACTCATGTACAAGTGTTCGATACCAAAAATGCCACCGGAGAGAACAAGAAGATAAAATGGTTTTTCACCTCTTTTAGATTTTGTTTTTTTTTATCGAGAGTTATTTGCTTGATGTTATAAAAAAAACTTTAATTAGAAATATATATATATATATAGGGGCGGAGCCACCCATGGGCTAGAGTGGGCTCCAGTCCCACCTAAATTAAATTCCTAAAAGAAAGTTTTTTATATATTTGTTTCACATGTGAGCCTTAGCCCAGTTGGTTATGTTACCTCATGTGAATATGAGGTCAGGTGATCAAACCCTGGCCTCACCCTTTAATTTATTATATTTTATATATAAAATTTTGTAAATAATATAAAAATAATAATAGTGTTTTATATTTCTTAATTTTAAACTATTTTAAAATTTTATAAGAAAATATAAATTAATATTAATAAACAAGTTAAAATAAAGAATTTGATATCTCTACTCAAGAATTTAACAAATCTTCTAGAATTGATGTTGATGTAAATTCTCTTAAACTTGATCCAACATTACGTATTCCGATATGAAAATATCCTTTTAATCAAAGGGATGAAATTAGACGAGCTTATATCAAGATGAGGTCATATCAACATATTAAGGATGAGTACCCGCCGACCAAATTTGGAAATCAAAATCGACGAGTCCAAAGTCATTGGTTTAAAATTTTACTTGGTTAGAATACTCTTATTTGAAAGATGCTGCTTTTTGTTTCCCATGTTTCTTGTTTTAACATAAGCAACCCCAAAAACCTACATTTACAATAGATGGATTTAAATATTGAAAGCGAGTTAATGATGAGGATAGATGCTCTTTTGTTATGCATATAGGATATAATATTTCACCACATAATATGGTAGTTGAATATCTTGATAATCTAATGAATATTCTTGTCATATTGACATAGTACTAAATGCACAGTCTTCAGATGAAAAACAAAATAACAGACTACGGCTTACAACAACTATTGAAAGCACTCGGTGGCTCACTTTGCAAGCGTGTGCATTGAGAGAGCATGACGCGTTTCCATCTTCTAATAATCGTGGAAATTTTATGGAAAAAAAACGGAACATAGAAAGTTAAATCTGAGATGCAAGTTGGAGTCAACCCCATATATATATATATATATATATATATATATATATATATATATATATATAATAATGGCATTTGACTCTTTGGTGACGTGGTTCACCGTGGACGACTAGTAATTTTGTCGTGATGTTTATTGATGTTTTAAATGCGCAATTATTTCATCATTAGAAACTTAATTGCGTGCAAATTAAGTGTCATCAACTTAATTAATAATTTAAATATATATAATTATTCCACAGAAAACCAAGCTCAACTATTTGAATAATTTCAACTTGACAACTTGACCTATTTTTTAGATTTGTACGAGGCAATGGTATTTATTTATTTTATTTTGACTGTTAATATTATTTTTTTATAAATATATTACTTGTCTCTTATAAATTAATTTTTTTTGTCAATTAAGTTTTCTCTTGTAATTATTTAACTTTTAAAACGTTCAGTTTGAATTATTTAAATAACACCAACTAATTAAAATCATTTCACTGTCTCTTTTATATTCATTGTCACTCAAATAATTATAAAAATATTAAAATACATCTATTTTAAATTATTATTTTTTCTTTTTTCTTTTTTCTTTTCCTTTCTTAAACTATTAGAATTAAATGGTTTGAAATATATTTATAATTATCTTGAACACATATATTAATGTCATCCAAAAGTATAACATTAAGGAGACAAGAACATCATCCCACCGACTAGCTTTAATATCTTCACTGAAGTCTGAATAAATAGAGAGTAAAATCAACCATGAAAAGACTCACCAACAAATATTAATCATTATTTCTATATGAGTGCGGAAAATAAATGAAATAAAATAATAGAAAATATCCCATGCAAATTATTATATTATTGTGTATATTTTTTGCACCCAAAAAGGCATGCAATTATATCGATGATTGTATGAAATCTATGTGATTTAAATATGGATAAGATATTGCTAGCTAGTTCTCTATTAATATATCAAAATAAATAAATAATAATAATTGCCCATTACTTTCAAACAAGATCAATAACTAGTCTAGCTTTTATTATATCGATTAAGACACATTTCTTATCACTTACAGCTAAGTGGTCCTTTTTGTTCTGATTTTATTTTTCCATGATATTCATGATTTACTTACAGTTTGTTAATGGACCATTTACTTTTGCATGCATCACGGGAAAAATGTATATTTGATCTTGTAATTAGATGTTATCTAATTAATTCACTATCTACTCATCAGATAACTAAAATATTAAAACTTTTTTGTTTTAAAAAATATATATTATTATATATTAATATTTATTATAAAATTCACTTTATCAAAATTAACACTTATCAAATTATTTTACGAGCTCCATAACCTATTGACTAATATTTTTTATTTTATAGTTTTTTTTTTTATGTTATGTTTTTGTCGTTGTGTTCAAACGATTTTCATCATTTTTAATATACATAAAACTTTTTTTAAAATAAATAAAAAACACTTATCAAATTATTTTAATAAAAAAATAAAACAAATTCTTATATTAAATCTTACTTCTTCTCATAAATTCAACCACTTGTTCTTTTGTAACTAATGTTGATTGAGGATGATTTGATTCTAAAGTTTTTTTTTTTTTTTTTTTGGTATTAAAAGGACTTAAAATATGGATAATTTATTTTTAATATATAATAATAAATATATATTTTTTTAAGTGAAAAATATTTTAGTATTCTAGTTATAGATTGAGTGATGTTTGATCTTAGCTAAATAAAAAACAAAAACAAAAAGTACTATAAGAACTTGTTAGTATATATAACAACAATCAAACATCATTCTATCATTTTCTAATTAATTACGTTATTTAATTCATTAACTATAATACTAATATTTTATATTTAATTTCTTATTTTTTAATTATATATAAAGATAAATTATAAGGGAAAAGAAAAACATTGAATAAAAAATGGTAGAAAATGATGTGACATAGATTGATAATTTAAGAAGGGAGATTTTCAATCCTCTCAAATCATCTATGCCAAATCATTCTTACACTTTTCTTGTAAATATTTTTCAACATATCCTTTTCTTATATTAATATTTTGAAGTTTTTGAAAAAAAAAATAGACACATCCTCAAAATCAACATTGTTTATAAACTATTTTTTGCTTTTTAAAAGTTACAAAACAAAACTCTTCTACGGTTGGATTTTTTCATATAATCAAACATAATTTAATAACGTCACTTTAATTCATTAAATAGAATACTAAAATACACTCTATTTGATTTTTTATTTTATCATTATATATTAATATAATAATAAGAGACCAAATATCACTGCTTAATTCCCACTAAAAACATTTTAAATAAAAATAAAAATTATAGTTATAAAGAATCACACTAGTTTATAATATTAGAAAATATATATATTATTACTTTTTAAGTTTAATTTAAAAATATTTATCATTTCAAACACAAGATCAATCAGCATTATTTTTTAAAAATCCTATAAAAACTCACAAATAACCCAAATCAAAGAAGCCCCAAGATAATGAGAGAAGGAATCTTATCATTTGATCATTTTATTAATTACCCATGTTTCCTCTCCTCCATTTCCGTGTTTTTACGTCACTGGAATTGTATTTATTCTGTATTTATTCTATTTCAATTTAATATATATATATATATATATATTTTTAATCGGTGGAGTCATCTAATTAAATACCCGAGCACGTTTCCCATGAATATTTTAAATAAAAATTAGTTAAAAAGTTTTTGCTAAGAGTTTAATGATCTGATCTAATGTAATGAAATCTCAACCTTGTCTGACTTCTGTTTTTGTTGGTTTTGCACATCAACTGTTCGACAAAAGTCTTTCAAAAAATGGATCATCAATTTTAATTTCTTGCAGTGGTAAGTGGTAGGTCCTATTATTGATTTCAATCAAAGCCTGTCTTCATTCATAGCAACAAGACAAATTTTCATTTAATTTTCCTTTCTCATCGATCATCATCATCATCATCATCAGTACGGTCTCTCTCCAACATGTATGAAAGATAATTGATTTGTTTTTGATTCATTTGGCTGAATGTTTTCCTATACTTTCTTGGTAAACGGTAAACGATACAAACACCCAGCTAAAGAATTCGGTCTGTTTTAGTGAAAGCAATCTGTTCATATTTACAAGTACATAAAGGAGCAATTAATTGTTTCAGTTTTTTCCTCATTTCATTCATTAGTTGATCTTACAGTCATCATAAATCATTACTCTATCTCTTTCATCATTCCACCATTAATTTCAAAAAGATTGTAGTAGTAGAAGAAGACCCATTAATTTTAACACAGTGTCAGCTGAAAAAATGGAAACTTTTTCCCTTCTTCTTCTTTTGGTCTGAACTTATTAAGTTGTGGGTTTTTTCACCTGTCTTAAAAACAGAATCTTACTACTAATGGCTGCCGGAGATGATATCCGGGAAGGAATGTTGCCGGAGAATCTTAAAACACAGCTTGCTATAGCTGTTAGAAGCATTCGGTGGAGCTATGCTATTTTCTGGTCGATTTCGCCGTCTTCAAACAACGAAGGGTATTATTCAAATTCAACATCATTGATTAAGATTTCAGTTCTGTTTTGGGGATCTTTTTATAGATGTGTTTGTTTATAATGACAGAGTATTAGAATGGAGAGAAGGGTATTACAATGGAGACATTAAAACGAGGAAAACAGTTCAAGCTGTAGACTTTAACACAGATCATATGGGTTTATTGAGAAGTGAACAATTGAAAGAACTTTTCCAATCTCTATCAGCAAATGAGACCAACCCACAAACCAAAAGACCGACAGCCGCCTTATCACCTGAAGATCTCACCGATACAGAGTGGTATTACCTCGTTTGCATGTCCTTCGTCTTCAACATCGGTCAAGAGTACGATTTCTTAATCTTCCTTCTTTTTTCTTTTCTTTTTACTTGTTTTGTTCTGACCGTTAATTCTTCCCAGGTTGCCGGGAAGTACATTTGCCAACGGTCAGCCCATTTGGCTGTGCAATGCTCATTCTGCTGACAGCAAAATATTCGGTCGATCTCTGTTGGCTAAGGTAGCTAAATATGCAATCTTTCGTTTATAATTTTAATATCTTGTACCATCTTTAATCTGAAGTTCTGAACCTTTTTTGATTTTTCGATCTTTGGCAGAGTGCGTCTATTCAGGTATGTATATATACGAGATCTTGAATTCATCCTAATCCTAATTTCATGCGACAAATGACAGACAATATTCATGATTGTTTTAAACATGTTTTGAATGTGTATAGACTGTGGTGTGTTTTCCATATTTGGGAGGTGTCATTGAGCTGGGCGTAACCGAGATGGTAAGAGCAAGTTCTTTGAACTAGATTCCTTGTAATTAGTCGAGTTCTTCATCTGGGTATTTTTTTTTTTTAATAATTTTGTAGGTTCAAGAAGATTCCAGTCTGATTGAACATGTTAAAACAGCCTTCTTGAACAATTATCCTTCTAGAAATGTTGGAAGAAATGAAGACATGATGATGATAGTTGATAGCGATGGATTTCCATCGGACTGCTGTGATCTAGCAATGGACCGCTCGTTCATAGTTGAAGAAGAAATCAGCAATTGCATGCACAACGTTACGAGTTCGAGCGAGTGCATATCTCACGGTTTGAAGAACACAAACGACTTCAGTTGTTATTCAATCAACGAAATCGACGAACTAGATCTTATCGAAACTCGCCAAGATAACCACTACAAAGGTGTCGTTGCGTCCTTGTTGAATAGCTCTCGTCGTTTTAGAAAACTTAAAAATCAAGAATCTAGTTTCGTCGGATGGAACAAACTACTCCAGCCAGATCATATACCTCGAACCGGAGTTTCCCAAAGAGTATTGAAGAAAATTCTAATGGACGTGCCACAAATGTCGTCGAAGAAAAACAATGAAAACAATTCTAGCCATACATTATCCGAAAGGAGAAGAAGAGAAAGAATAAACGAAAGATTCTCTGTTCTTGAATCATTGATCCCATCTACAAGCAAAGTTGACAAAGTTTCTATACTCGATAACACTATCGGGTATCTAAAAGAACTCGAGAAAAGGGTGGAGGGATTAGAATCTAGGACAAAAAGGAAGCACAGTGAAACCTCAGAGAATACATCCGACAACTACGAAAACAACAAAAGGAAACTCGGGGCTATAACAGAAACAACGTTTGAAAATTGTTCAAGCGATAAAGTAAAGGTAACCGTGGAAGAGGAGAAGAAGGATGTGGTGATTGAGATAAGATGCGTGTGGAGGGAATCTTTGTTCGTCGAGATTATGGATGCGATGGGGCGTCTCCATTTGGATTCTCGTTCAGTTCAATCTAGTAATACCGACGGTTTATTGTCCATGACCATCATTTCCAAGGTTTGTTTACTTGTTACTATTAACATAACTTCATTGTTATCCATGTTTGAAATTCGAACAATTTTTCGTGTTTTTTGTTTGTAGTTTAAAGGATCTATGGCTGGTTCAGCAGGAATGGTGACAGAAGTACTTCAGAGAGTTGTATGGAAGAGATGAAGATCATCACTAGCTAATTACAACTCTTAGATTTGTTTATCTTGTTAGTTACCTTCTGCATGTAATTCCTTGTTACAATAATAATGTTGAGCTTTTTCTACTAAATAAACCCTAGTTAGGAGAGATTAATAATTTAGTGTTTTTGACTAAAAATGGATCTATTTGTGTGTTACACTATTGTGAATAAACCCTAATCCCTAATACTAATGCATTTAAGAGCTCAATGTAAAAATAGAAATAAATATACACTTCCAAGATAGTGGGCTTCTTTTGTCTTAGACAAATTATCCAAATTTAGGTTTAAAGCAAAAAAAAAATTATAGTTAAATTTGGACTAAAATAATTGCAACCCAAATCAATAAGTGGGATAATGAGATTTTGTCCTTTGTTTATTTTGTCTATTGAAAAGTTGGACATTTGAAAAGAAAATAAAAGTTATTGTTAAAATTAAATAATAAAAATTTGTTTTATTGAAAGAGCTGGAATTATTTGACCCAATTTCAGATTGAGAAAGATGCATTGAATTTGACAATGATTTTGCATAATTTAGAAAGGCGAAAGCTACATTGGCTATGACAATGATATTTCATATTTTTTCTAGAAGTTGAAAGTTATAGATAGACTAAACAAGTATCATATTTTAAAATTTTAATTCATTAGGTACTTCAATTAAAATTCAAATGAAAATAATCTAACTCAAGAAATCTAAACTTCAAAAGGTTCAATTCTCACCAATAATGTTATGAATAAAGAACATAATCATGGTCAAATAAAAGCATGCATCATTCCCACTCAATAGTGGATGGAGGCTTTGAAGTAATATCTTGCACGACCCGATTAACTCCACGAACGCTATTGCATATCTTTCTCGAAACATTATCCAGGAACTTGTGCTCAAAGTTATACCTGGAGAAGAAGAAATAGCAGTTATTTTCCATATTGAAAAATACAAATTCTTGCCAATAAACAATTACCAGTCTGCAGTCATTCCATCTTGACTTGTAACTGCTCTCAGAGCCACCACATGAGAATGTGTCCTTTGATCTCCTTGCACCCCAACTGATCTTATTGGTAAGAAAACCGCAAAAGCTTGCCATATCGAATCATAAAGCCCTGCTTCTTTTATAGACTGAATAAATATCTCATCCACCTGAAAAAAAGACAATCCATATTATCATTAGATTCATCCCGAAATCCAACAAACAAACAAACCATGATTCACCTGTCTTAGTATTTCCAAAGCATTCCCTTCAGTTACATCGCCAAGAACTCTTACTGCTAATCCAGGTCCGGGAAATGGGTGTCGCTTCAAAAATGCCTCTGGAACATTCAAAATCTTCCCCAATGAACGGACCTTCAACAAGAAAAGAAAAACACGTTTACATAAAGTTAAGAAAAGCAAGAAAGCACTAGTTTAAGCAAACACCTCATCCTTAAACAAGAGCTTAAGCGGTTCAATCAGCTTTAGTTTCATATCCTTGGGTAACCCTCCAACATTATGATGGCTCTTGATCATATGAGAATGAGTTTTTCCGCTTCCTGGAGGTGGGCACGATTCAATCACATCTGGGTATAATGTTCCTTGAACTAAATAAGCCGGTCTTCTTCCCAACTTCTGCTCAAGATCCTTTGCAAATTCATCAAATGTGACGATGAATTCTCTTCCTATTATTTTCCTCTTCGCCTCTGGATCAACCACGCCTTTCAGATGACTTAGGAATTGCTCGGTTGCATCGACGCAGGTTACAGGCAAATGAAGATCGGTTTGGAAAGTTTCCATCACACGCTCTTGCTCCTTATACCTCAATAAACCATTGTCTACAAATATGCAGTGAAGCCTATCTCCAATGGCTTTATGAACAAGAGTAGCAGCTACAGTTGAATCCACACCACCAGATAAAGCGCAAATAACATGATCTTCTGGACCAAGCATGTCATTGATAATCTTTATTTCTTCTTCTAGAATATCTTCCATTTTCCAATCTGCAGCCACTCCACAAACATCAAAAAGGAAGTATTTCAATGTTTCCATTCCTTCAGGCGAATGAGTCACCTGCAGAAACATTGATGTCATTATATAGGACACATCACATGCAATCATCTTTACAGATTGTAAACAGAAGAGCATCTAATTAATTACCTCAGGATGATACTGAAGTCCATAAAATTTCCTTGCCGGATTCTCCACGGCTGCAACAGATCCCTGCAAGCTTCTTGCCACGACTTCAAACCCATCTGGCAATCTAACAGCCTCATCGCCATGGCTCATCCAAACAACCTGCTTATCACCAATACTTTTAGAACCAAACAGGCTGCTTGATCTCTCAACCTTAATTTCCATCCTCCCATACTCTTGCTTCTCCCCAACTTTAACCTCTCCACCCAGCTTCTGAACAATCAACTGAAGGCCGTAGCATATACCCAGAACAAATATGCCATTAGACTCCACGTATTCGACGAACCCTTCAGGAAAGCAGGGAGCTTTTGAGGTGTGGACGGAATGAGGGCCGCCGGAGAGAATGATTACACGAGGATTGAGGTCGGTTATGGCTTTAAGAGAGGAGGTGCCGGAAATGCAGAGAGAAAATACAGATAGGCTTCTAATCCGGCGAGTAATGAGGTGGGTGTACTGTGAACCGAAGTCTAGAATTAGGACTAAGTTCGATTTCACGGCCTGGGCATCCATTTTTTGGGTGGCGTCGCGGTCGAGAGAAAGAGGTGCGATATGAATACAAGAGAATTAGGGCTTTTGAGGCGTTTGGCGGGAATATATCGCCGGTTCTAACACGGTCGGCGACTCCCAAGAATACAAAATAAAATAAAATAAAATAAAGGCAACCAGCCGAATTTGACCATATCAGTTAGCGGCCCAATATTTTAATAACTTTTGAAAAACTTTTAGCTTACAAGATTAAATAAATATAAGCCCATGATCACATAAACTCGAAAAATTTGATAAAATGACTCTAATAATTACAATTATTATTATTATTATTTTTAAAATGAAGTCTGGATAAAGTTATAAAAATGATTTTTTCGATTTGTTTAAAGATGAAAATACTCCTTTGCGTCACGAGATGCATGCGAGGACATATTTACAAGCATTATCGGGCAGTCATTTCGCGTCCCGTAAAGGGGTATTTTCGTCCGAAATAATCATTTTTGCAAATTTTATCAAATTTGGATCATTTTCCAAAATAATGTCATTATTAATGTATATATAATAATGTTTAAAATCAACAAGCACTACATTAATCTACATCGTCATGTGTTTTTTCTCCTCTCTCCTACTCTCTCTTTTTTAATTAAATTTTGTTTTCCATTATCATATTTATATATATATATAATATATTTCCTTACCATATATCATATAAAAAAGTATCTATATTAATTCAAGATATAAATTTTATTTTATTGAGTTATAAATGCAATTACCTTCATAATTTTTTATATTTATTTTATTTATATATATATATATATTTTATTTATATATATATATATTTTATTTATATATATATATATAAATATATATATATAATTTTTTTTTTTGTTATAAATGCACAATTTCATCATTTATATTTATTGGTTACCTTATATATATTATATTATTTTTCATCATTAATTTTATATAAATACATTTTATCTTTTATTATATATTTTTTCTATATATATTTATAATATTTTTTTATGAGTATAAATATTTTTTATGTTAATATAAAAATTAATTAATTGATAATAAATATTAAATACAAAATATATATACATACCCAAAATAATAAAATTATTTCAACAATCATAAGTGGTCTAACGGTTTAAGTGTTCATATTTCATGCTTAAGATTGAGGTTTGAATCCTAAAACATACAAATTTATATTTTTAAGAATGTATTATTGACTATAATATATGGTGGTCTAACTTTTAAGCAAATGATAGGCATCTGAAAGTGTGAGGTCGAAATTAGTGGTTAATTTGGTGAAAATTTGAAAGTTTGAGGTCACGAGATGAAGGTCGAGTGATGGGTGCTTTGTCGAGTGTGAGGTCAGAATTAATGGTTGGTATAATGAGCATTTGGAAGTGTTAGGTCACAAGATGGAGTTCGGGTGGTGGGCGATTCGTCGAGTGTGAGGAATTAGTGGTTGGTTTGACGAGTATTTAAAAGTGTGAGGTCACGATATGAAGGTCGGGCTGTGGGTGGTTTGTCGAGTGTAAGATTGAAATTAATGGTTGGTTTGATGAACATTTGAAAGTGTGAGGTCACGAGATGAATGTCGGGTGGTGGTTAGTGGTTGGTTTGACGTTGGATAAGAGGTATGTGATCAATTGGGGATTGGTTGTTGATTTGTTGAAGTGAGAGTGAAAGAGATGTTGACTAAGATTGGTGGGTGGTTTGTCGAGAGATAGAGGCATATGAAAATGTGTGAGTCACAAGATTATGGTCAGTGGTGGTTTGTCGAGAGATAAAGAAGCATATGAAAAAGTGTGAGTCACAAGATGAGAATCAATTGGAGGGATAGTGATTGACTTTGACGAGATATAAAGGGTGTGACATCAATTGATGTCGACTAAGATTGGTGGGTGGTTTACCGAGAGGAGATACAAAATACATATGAAGAAGTGTAAGTCACAATATGATGGTCAATTGAGGGATGGTTAAATGTGTGCCGAAGGAATAAAATATATGTATTATACTTAATTTTTACAAACTAAAACTAATTTTAAATTAATTAAATTTAAATAATATATATTTTATATATTTTTTATCCATGCAAATGTTAATTTAACTAAACTCTCAACTCAATTAAAAAGAAAAACTATTTGCTATTCATATTTTTCTCTTAGGAGAGTACTTAGTAATACTGTATAATAATAACAACAACAATAATTCAGTACAAAATCAAATAAATTTATTCAATCTTCGAAAAACTCAGTTAAATTATATCGAATATCAAGTCAGCGAGAATAAAATCAGCTATCCGAAACGCAACACAGTCAATATCGAAGCCAAGATCCATCCATTTCCACGTCTTCATCACATCGTCCGTGACAAGATCTTGCAAAGTCTGTGGCATTGGGTGATGAACAAAGTACCTGTTTACTCTTTCGACAACCTCACGATCAACAACAAACAAATCTTTGTTAAATCCCGAAAGCCATGCAAGTGAGCTGAAATGGGATCGACATGTATCCAAGAAAGCTTCATTTGTACAATCAAACAGGACCTTGTGTTTCCAATAAGAATCTGTAGGACAAAGTTCCAATTCATCGAAGAACATTTGGTCCAACACATTTCCTGACATGTCCATTTTCAAGAAGATATCTTCCCAGTTCATTGGGCAAGATCGCAGAACTGATTTAACATACTTGGAGATCCTATCAGATTCGCCACCACCATCGTCATCTTCATAGTCATCCAAACATGTTCCTAGAATGCCACTCGGAGCTGGAGATGAAAGGATAGTAGCACTAGAGTATTCTTCAAAGTCGAGGCGATGAGGCAGTAACAGCATGGAAGAATTAGCTGCAGAAATTCAAATCATTATGTGCCAAATTAGTAAATTATTTATAAGTTGATTTGATCAAAATTGAATACTATTTTACTACTTGTAGGAACATAATTTGATTAATTTACAGGGATAGTTAAAGTTATCTCCATATTTTCTAGCTTAATTTAACTGAATTTGATGGAATGGTAAAGTTTCAATAAACAAGAACAAAAATTGAAGTGTACCCGATTGAGATCCAGGAGTAGAGGGGCTACTGAGATAGTCAGTGAAGAATGGCTCAAGAATAGAAACTGGACTTGGATGCTCTTCCCTACCACCACTTGCCCATTCTTCAGATTCTCGTTTCCCCATTCCTGAGCTTAACTTGCAGCTGCTACTTGAACTGCCATTTTCGTTCACAATCCTCTTCTCCTTGTCTGTATCCGACACTCCTAACTGATCATCAGCAGCAGCAGTTTTGGTGGGATCTTCTAATTTTTGTTCTTTGGGAGGATGATGATAAGTGGGGGATTCCTGTTTGGGCAGAGAGAGTATCCTCCTTAGGGTTTTCGGCTGTTCTTGGCTTGAAGAGGCGCCATCTTGGACCAAATTCCTTAGTCTCTGAGACATGTGCCTTTTGGCCTCCAAATATATGTCAAATTGTTTTTGTTTGGAATCATTGACAATTGAAAGAACCTGACATGCATTTTCTGTCTTCTTCTTATTCTTCTCAATAGTGGAATTTGATTTATCTTCCATTCTAATGGCAGTCTTCCAAGTCTCCTCCTCTTTACTGCATTTTTTCTTGATACTTTTCGAGAATGTAACCGGTTTAGAAGATTGCTGTCCTTTACGCAAGCTATGGTGAGTGTTGATAGAGCAGTTACATGATACATCTTCTGAAATAGCCACAGTTCTTGGCCTTGGCTTCATAACCACAACTGCACTGTTATGTTCATGTTTATCATTCTTAATCTTCTTCAAGAGATTGTCATACTTAATCTTCTTCTCTTCCTCCACCTCCTCGATTCCTGCTTTTGTTTGTAAATCCTGCAAATTGGGTGAGTTTGGATCTTGGAGTAGCTTAAGACATAACTCTTTGTTCCAGTTTAGAACCTCTACTGCTTTCGAGAATTTTTCGGTAGAATTATGAGTTGCCTCGTCTCTGCATTGATAAACCGGTAACTCGAGATCATCTCCTCCACGAGAAGCCCTTCTTACCTTCTTCTTTGTCTTGACTGATTCCTCCACTTGATCCGATTTTACACAAGGGTTTGGCAAATAAACTTTACTCTTCAAGTCTCCTCCTCCTGAAACAATGAAAGCAAAACTTCAATTCATTAAAGAACCCTAAAAAAAACTCCACCCATAACAGTTATTGACATCCTTACGAGTGAAACCATCCTTGTTATTAACGACGCTGTTGCGGCGTTTCTGGGTTGAAAGCAGGTTCTGATTTAGACGACGTTGGCGGCGGAAATCGAGCATACTGATAAGCCCCATCATGCAATTGAACTGATCTTGTTCACAGATTACTGGGTGTTTACGCAATCTCTTGTCCATTTTAGGATCGATCTTCAAGTCTGAAGTGATCTATGTAGAGTTATACTAGCTAGCTACATGATAGATACCCGTATTAAATAGAGAGAACATGGGTGGTCGGGCATAAATGTGCTTAATTATAACTAACTTGCTAGAATTGAATTGAAGGGAGTCTACATAGATACATACCTCTTTGGGTTCTACTTCTGTTGAAGATGGATGAACGGTGAATCATCATGAGTTTGCATTTGATCTATTTTGGTTTGTTCAAAAAGGGTAATAATTAACCCAGATAGATAGATAATCTTCTCTTCGACGAGGAATCTTCCTCATCATAGCAAATTGCTTGAATGATGAATGATGAATGAGACAGAGAAAGAAAGTCTGTGGTTTTGGTTCCGTTTATTAAGTGTGATATTGACTATGAAGCCAACCCCATATAGGACAAGTTGCTGGTTTTGCCCTCTCAAATAAGCAATTCTTTTTTTCTTTCTTAGAATAAATTTATTGTTTTTTCAATAAAATAATATATTTTATTTATTTATTTTATTCACCCACCTCAATTTCTTATATTAAAGTGTATTTCTAGTTGGTAAAAAGTTATATTATAATATTTTTAATTGTGAAAATTGAACTTTAGTCACTTTAATTACTTCATCAAATTAAAAATATATATATTATTCAAAAGTAGAATATATATATATATATATATCATAATCAAAATAAATATTAATTAATTTACAAAATATTATAATAATTAAATATTTGTTAGTAAAAATATTTATAAAATTAAAAATATTAATATATAATGATAAAAACAAAATTTTAAAATAATGCTGAAAATTAATATGTCCCAAAATTATGATTTTAAATTCAACTGAGAATAAATAAACTCCTAATTTTTAACACTTATACTAACTTGGTAAGTTATGGTATTATTTTACTATTTTTACTAACGATTTGGTTATATAGTTGAAATTAAAAAAATCAACTCATAAAGTTGATTAGTGTCTTCCTCTCTTTGATAATTTTATTAAATATATAAATATATATTTTAAAGTGGGATATTTTGTATACATGAGCAGGGTTATAAAAATAAGATATTTACATGATTTTATAGATAATTGAAATATTTACTAAATCAAAATATAATTTGATTGTTAAACAAAAGAGAAGATAATTTTTATTTTTAAAAAATTTTAAATTATATATTATTATTTTTAAATAAATTTATTTTTGTTTGATAAATAAAACATATCTAAATGACAGACACAAAGTTAAATTTATTTTAAAATTTTTGAAGTTGAAGAGAAGTTTAAAATTAAAAATTTAAGGCTAATTAATTACCCTTCCATTTGTTTGTTGATTTTAGTCTTACTTAAAAAATTATCTTTAAAATAATAATTTTTATTTGTTTATTAATAAAAGGTTCATCCTTTCTTTAAATAAATATTAAAATTAACCAGATGTCAATGGTGTGGATGATAGTTAATTAAAATAAGTAAAACCTAAATGTCAACAAAAATCGTATCCTAATAATGGTCTACGTCACCATGCACAGTAGTACTAGATCTCATCTTAATTAGAGATATTACTTATTTAGCATATGTATAATCTTTTATAATACTAATTAATTTATTTAATAAACAGTTACAAGTCTATAAATAGTAGGGACTATGTGTTTAATTTTTTAAAATTTATTTATGACTTTTTTTTTTGGTCCTTTAACTAGTACCTCTGGGCCACTTAAATATATATATATATATATATATATATATATATATATATATATATATATATATATATATATATATATATATATATATATTTTAAATTATACTTATTTTTACTAATTTAAATACAAAATTATTATATATTTTCAATTTAAACATAATAAAAAATAAAAATATTTGTTTTTTGGCTGGGTATTAGGATGGTTGTGTTACTTGTGTATGTTGATTTATTAAAATAATTATAATATTCCAACCCATATGATGAAAATTTTGTTTCATGTAACAACCTTTTGGTCAATTATTGCATTTGGTGGATCACATAAATATGGTTTTGCATGACCCAACCCCATCCACTCTAAATATTTTTCTTCTTTCCTTTATTTAGTCTTTTTTTTAATATATATATATATAAGTTTAATTATTATATATATTCAATAAATACATTGAATGACATGCAGAAATTTATTTCTATGCTTATGCTTCATTCTCTTGTCTTTGTCGGTGTACCTCAAAAATTGTAATAGAAGTTTTTCTTTTTTAAGGTGTATATATATATAATATTATATAAACGAAAATGATTTAAGTTCAATTACACAAATAATAAAAAATTAGTCACCCAAAATATACCAAACATGCTAGTATATGTATAATTATATATACAAATATATTGAAGTTAATTAATTATCCTCAAGATATTAATATTAGTTGTGTGTAAATGGTTGGTGCATATAATTATGTTGTTTGCAACTAACACATATGATTAAACAGAATATTTATTTGATGTGATCAATATTAATAAACCATAATTACATATTAAGAATAAAAAGTACATCTTAATATTAATAAGAAATAGTCCTTGTGTGAGTTCTTTTATTTTATATCATAATTGATCATTTAAGATGTCATTTTAAAGTGAGTTTATTTGTTTGTTTTGGATAAGTAAAATTTAATTATAATCTAAAGTAGTTATGTGATTAAAATTATTGCATAAATTAAATATAATATATATTTTTAGATAATTATTGTTGTTGAGTTAATAAAGTATATTAAAAATATATAATATTATTCAAATTTGTGTATGATGGGTTACATTATATTAATAGCCATTGTCATTTTTACATTGGACAGCAACATTTAAATCCTATTAAAATTTGTATATTGGTACTAAGCTAGTTTTCACATTAGACATGAAACATCACTATAATCCATATTATCATATTTTAAACTTTTCAGATATTTGTATTGCATTCTATAAGATAATTGTAACATTAAAATATTGCTATTGTTTTAACACAGGTGTTTCATTTTTTTTAGTACCCTATTTTTAATTTATATAATACTAAATTATACTTTTATTTTAAGTATAGTAATAATTAATTTGTTAATTAATAATGGAGAGTGAGTGGCTGAACATACAATTCCCCACATGCTTGTAGGTGGATGATGTATAATAAATGAAGTGTTTATTTTTATTGCATTTTTTTCTATATATTTTATATTTTTTATATTTAGAAAGATAGATTATTTTTTTTACTTTAATTTAATATTTTTTTAATAAATCAAATTCATAACATTTGGTCTCTTAAATACGCCTTTTATCGCTTAAACTACTTTTTTTTTTCCTAAAACAACTTACGTCATTTCATTAAAGGAGAGAAAAAACCTACATGAATTTAGTATTAAGATAAAACAAACATTTGTCTTAACAAACGGAATTGACAAAAATAAAATTCTCACACACTGAATAAATAAACATGAGTATAACGATCAAAAAATCAAACAGTCGAACAACCAAGCAACCATGAGTTTTCATCTCGTATTGAAATCGCAAAGATGAGTGACTTCATTATAATCAATGCTCTTATTTTGACATAAACTCCTATTTTCTTCATTCTTGAGTATCCGCCTCCAAATACGAAAGAGGGTATTGCAATAAAAAATAATGCTTCTCCAAACTTTATCAACTTTGCATCTCACTCTAAAAAACGCCATTGAGTTTCGTTCCCGACCAAGTATGCTATATACATACGCAAATCAACATTTGAACACATTTATATATATAATTGATTACCCTTTACTTTTATAATAACAACTGCCTAATATTTAATTTTTAAAAAAATTATATAATTGTCACAACTACAATGGATAATATTTAATAAAAATAATAATTATACAAATAAAAACAATGTTTATGCTAAGTAAAAGAGTAAAACTATTAAAATGCAATAACTTCATTTAATATATATTATTTTTATTGACTAACATCAAAACTTAGTAATACCATTGTCAATTCAAATTGATATATATTTTACTGTCCAAATTCCCAATCTATATATTAGTTTATCAAATATTAAAAACAAATTCAAACAATAACAATAGTGAAGATGAAAATAGATATCATATATATGGATCAATTTGTGTTTACATTGGTTATTGTTAATAAGTGACTTAAACTTAAAACATGACTAATATTAAAAATGACATGTAAATTAATGTTCTTAGAATCCGGTCCTGACAAACTAGGGCAGCTCACATATCATAGCAGTCTATTTAATAGAAAAAATAAGATTCTTAGTTAAATTTATTAAGATGTGGTGTTTATGAGTTCTTATTTTACTAAAAATCAATTTAAACTTAAAATAGGGTAGTTAAAAAAAAAAATCACTTTTTTTTACATGGGAATAGGGCAACCCAATTCTTGAATTGAACTAACAAATATTTATACGTCAAATTCACTCAGATTTTTTTATAACGAGGAGATAATAATTATAAGAATTAAGGTTTAAATATTAGCAGTTAAAAATCTTTATTTTATTTATAGATTTGTACATATCTTTTATTTATTTTCGTTCAAAATTTATAAATACCAATCCCAATTTTTATAAGTAAACAGGTACGAAAGTCTCGAACTTCCAACTTTAAGGTTTTTAATAAAAATAGTCTAACCAATTCAATTAGTAATCATTTGTACCTAAAATTTAACAAAATTGCAAAAATGAGGGAGTAAGGATTAAGGCTCTACTCCCGTAGTTACAAATTCTTCATAGTTTGCTTATAAATTTTTACAACTCTTTAGTTTATTTAAAAAAAATATATTTAGAACTCTAAAAATCAATCATGTAGTATATTGGTTAATTTTATTTTATTTTAAATATATATATACACAAAAATATAAATAATAACAAACTTGATTATTACTATTCTATATAGGGGAGCATAGTTAAATATGACTGAGAAAATTTTAAATGGCTGACACAATTCAATTCATGAGGCCACCAAATCATCCGAAACTATTGTATTTTTTTTGTAAATTTAATTGAGTATAGATAATCCTAAGTGAGAAACTTACCCAAATTTTCCATATGATAGCAATAACAACTATATTCAAGCTTAAATAAAAAGAAATAATAATAAATAAATAAAATTCCTCGTTTTAGCATGGCTTAGAAAAAAAATTTGTGATTATTCTCCCAAAATCCTTTTAAGATCAAATAGCCCATAAACGTTCGGATAATATTTGATAAATTAAAGAAAATGGGGTTATTATTTGTTTGGCTCGAGGTTAGACCGACTTTAACGAGCTTCAGAGGTGATTTTGAGCAACCCATTGAAGCTAACTGTATCAAGAGATTACTCTTGAACCTACTTGCTAATTGTGTACCTTTTTTAGATTTGTCTGTAGCCGCACATTCTTATAAATAAATTATCAAATTAAACCCATGTTTAAATTTGGATTCACAGTTAAATGCATGTTTTACAATAAAATAAATAAATAATATGTAAAATAATATTATTTTAAATAATTAATATTTAAAATATAGACAGAATACTTCAATATTTTTGAAATGGATAAATAATTACTGAACTAATAACAAAGTCTTTAAAATGCGTTTCACTACGCAAAATATTTTATTCATTTAATATGTTTTGACTCGTTTAATAAGTTTTTAGTTTTAATAAATATGTAACTCGTTTTAATTCGTTTTAATTCATTTCACACGTTTTTGATACGTTTAATACGTTTATGGACGTATAACACATTTTTTACACTTTCAACACATTTTTTACATGTTTAACATGTTTTCACATTTTAAAATTGAGATGAAAACAAAAATTTTGCATTAAATTACAACTCTGCAATTCCATCCAAAGTACCAAGAACACAAATAAACATAAAGATGAATCAACCAGAACAACACTAGACATTTGTAATTGAAATTAGTATTAATTATTGAGTTGTTTAAATCTTGAAGAAATTTGAATACAGTTACATTTTTAATACTTGCATTTTCATATTTTATTAGTTTTATTATATGTTAGTTTAGTTTCTCTATTTTTAATTCATTTAAAAAAAAATATGATATATATATATATATAATTTTAAAAGTAAAATCTTGAAGTGAATTTATTATTTTATTAACACAAAAATTGTCGTCGTTTTTTTTTTCTGTCCGTGAAGGTTATTCTTTGTAATAAGGTAACTTAATTTCGTATTTCTTTAGTTGTGTATGATCATAATCAGTTTTTTTCTGGTGTTTATCATGTACAGTTTATATTTTGATTTAAATCATGAATTAATATATTTGAAATTTTCAAATAATATTTTTTAAATGTTATTTTATTAGGAAAATATTTTTATTTTATTATTTTTATTTTCAAATAAATAAATAAGAAAATATTTTCCAAATAATATATTTAAAAAAAAAATATTTTCGAATAAAAACTTTAAATATTTTCGAAATAAAAAAACAATAATATATTTGAAATTTTATTATTTATATTTTTAAATAAATAAAAAAAATCAAATAATATATATATAAAAAGAAAATATTTTCGAAGTAAAAAAACTTCAAATATATTATTGTTTTATATTTGAAAAATATTTTCGAAATTAAAAAACTTTAAATATATTATTGTTTTTTATTTTGGTACAAATAAAAAAAACTTTAAATATATTATAGGTTTTTATTTGAAAAATATTTTTGAAATAAAAAATAATAATATATTTGAAATTTTCTTATTTATATTTTTAAATAAATAAATAAAATAAAATAATATATATATAAAGAAAATATTTTCAAAGTAAAAAACTTCAAATATATTATAGGTTTTATTTGGCATATTTTTATTTTTAAATATTTTTTTAAAAATAAAATATTTGAAAATAAAAATATGAAAATATTTTTAAAATAATATATTTAAAAAGAAAATATTTTTCAAATAAAAAAATTCAAATATATTATTGTTTTTTATTTGGAAAATATTTTTAAAAAGAAATATTTAAAAATAAAAATAAAAAATATTTTCCAAATAAAAAACTTCAAATATAAATATTTTTTATTTTTCTTACTTTCATTTTCAATTATTTTTTTAATATATTTAAAAAAAATATTTAAAATAAAAATAATTTTTTTTGAAGGGTTAAGGTGATGTTGCAGTATCATTATTTAAATAAAAAACAATAAAATAATTGAATTTTTTTATATGGAAAATATTTCTTTTAAAGTTCAAGTATTTGAGAATAAAAGTAATAAAATATTTTTTAAATAATCTATTTAAAAAAAAAAATTCAAAAAAAATAGAAAAAATAGTGAATGCTACTATTGAATTGGTTACAGAAGTATTTGAAAAATACTGGTTAACAATTACCAATATTTTTATTTTCAAATAATATATTTAAAAAGAAAATATTTACAAAATAAACAAACTTTAAATATATTATTGTTCTTTTATTTGGAAAATATTTTATTTTTAAATATATTATTTGGAAAATATTTTTCTTATTTATTTGGAAATAAAAATAAGAAAATATGGTTTAAATAAAAAAAATTTAAATATATTATTGTTTTTTATCTAGAAAATATTTTCTTTTATTTTTAAATATATTATTTGGAAAATATTTTCTTATTTATTTGAAAATAAAAATAAGAAAATATGTTTTAAATAAAAAAAAATTAAATATATTATTGTTTTTTATCTAGAAAATATTTTCTTTTTAAATATATTATTTGAATATTTTTTTCAAATATTTTTTTTTATTCGTAACAAAAACAATCATGAGTTTCATGAGTTTCATTCATTTGTATTTGTGAATATTTTCTTAATTTTATTTTAAAATATTTTCAAAATAATAATATATTTAAAGTTTTTTTATATAGAAATAAATATTTTATTTGAAAAATATTTTTTTTATTTTTGTTTTTAAATATATTTAAAAAAAAATATTTGAAAATAAAAATAAGAAAAATAAAAATAAAAATAAAAAATTCATAAGAAGCTAAGAACAACGTAATAAAATATGGAAAAATAATTATAGTAATAAAATATGGAAAAATAATTATAGAGAATGGAAAATTAATTAATTTAAAAAATTATATTTAATTTTTTATTCTCTCAAATATATATTTATCCAATATAATATATATTTGATAATATATTTTTGTTATTTAATTTATTATTATTACTATTAATATTTAAAATAAATTATTAATGAAGAGAAGAAAGATAAATAAATTTTTGAAATTTTGCTTAGTCATTTGACATATTTTAAAGAATAAATTAAAAAGAATGAAGAGTAAAGGTGATATGTTACATTATGAGAAAAAAAAATTAACATATTTTTGTGAAAGTGGTACAATCAAAAGTAAGTAATAATGAAGAGGGAGAAAGAAAAATCAACATATTTTGTGAAAGTGTTACAAAGTGAAACATATCATTTGGAACAATAAATCTCATCTTATTATTAGGGTTCAATCCAAAATAATATGTTCCATTATTCACCACTTTTAAAAAAAATAATTATTTTAAATAATAAATCAAAATATTGAAAAAAGAGAATGAAAAAATTAACCTATTTTGTTAGGGTGGCACAAGAGTGGAACAAATTATTTGGAATAGCAGATCTCAACAAAATAGCCATAATAGTGAAAGGATCATCTCGATCATCCAGACATAATCAGATTTATACATGATTGAATTTGTTTTTTCAACCAGTTGTTTATTGACTCATATTAAGCTAATCTAGACGCATAATCATTATTGAAGATAAGAAAATTAAGTTACCTGGACCATGAAAACCTTGAACTGACAGTCAATTTGTTTGATTTGTTCCATAACATTTTTTTTTTTATTTTTTTTTTCTAATATGAGGAAACAAAATCCACCCTTGTCTCTCACAATTCAACGATTTTCAAATAACCTTTCAAACCCTCCCGCAGCAGCAACACTTTCACCTTTTTAAATTTCTCTTAGCATTTCTCTCTGTATCTATTGCCTTCTTGTAAAGGAGAAGCTCTTGTTGGCGTCGGAATCAAAAATTAGTTTGTGTGCATGGAGGTATCTTTTCTTCTTTTTTATTTAACTTGAACACTGATGTAAATTACTGTATCTGTATTGATTGGTGATATTAATATTTTAAAAATAAAAATTTTCCTATTATTAATAATATTAATTCTTATAATAAGATATTTTATAATGAAATGAAAACCTTTATTAGAACAAGTATGAACCCAAATAGTCTATATAGTTTTGCAGCATTTGGAAAAGTATTTTGAGGCTTTGAAAGATTTTTGAGATCAATCTTTATGTGATAGAATAAGGCAACTTGATTAGATTATGGGATGACAATTGGATTGAAAAGCTTAGCTTAACTAACATTTATTTGAACTTGTTATTTGTAAAGAGGCATTGATTGAGATAAATGTTTAATGTTTCACTATCTTGTTATATGTACTTCAAATAAGCAAAATCCTTTTGGACTAAGCTGTGTAAGAACATTCTATATTTAGTTTTTTAGGTGGTGTTACTAATGGGTAATTTTAGGTGGAATGTTATTAAAGGGAATTCTTGTTGATGATTGTTGTACCGTACGTGGTGTAAAGATCGATGATGATGATGTGGAGACGGTTTCATACTTTCTTCGTATTACAATGTTATTGACTATCAATATTGGTCATCTTTATAGAAAATAACTAATTATTTAAATTAATGAAATTCAACTAAGGATTGAACATTGACAAGGCAGATTAACATGTACAAAATAATGTCACATCACGTATTGAAAAAAAGACGTGAATGGAAAGTTTATTAACTTCAATTTACATGAAATTTCACAAAACAAAATATGCCAAGAATAATACTAAGAAATATGAAAAAAAATCAGATTGGCGGGTATCCGACTGACTGATCCGATGTCGGATAGGATAGTGGTCGAATACCAAGTCGGATACGGATCGCAATTTTTTTTAAAAAAATACAGGCGGATATCCGATCTTAAATATCGAATCGGATCGATAGGTTTGTCCAATCCTAGTTAAATCTAGTCGACAATTTTAAACATTATTTAATAACGTAAAAAATGGTTGATTTTTAGAGTTACAAAATAAAGAAATATTCATATTAATTATTTGTATAAAATAAAATAGTAGAAACAAAAACATTTTACAAAAGAGTAGGTCTTCCTTTTTATCACTTGGAAGCTAAAACCCTCTTCATACGGTTTCTCTCTTCAATGGCTCTGAATTTCCTCTCTATCCCGCCCTTCTCGCCATATCCATCTTCTAGAATCTCTCTAAAACCCCAATTCGCTCTCTTCAAACCCTTTCCATTTCTTTCTCTTCCCCCATTCCGACAACCCTTCCATAACACTGCCGCAATCGGACCGGATGGGAAGTTCTACCCAACACCCGCCGACGACGACCCACCTGAAGCTCAAGAGGATTCAATGCACGGAGTTTCCAAGTTTCAGCAGATTCAACGCCAAGCCGACCGAGCAAGGAAGTTACAAGAAGAGGATTTCAAGAAGCACCAGGCGACCTTCCTCAATGCCATAGCAGACGTTGAAGATGACCCTGATTTGCCCAATTCGATCAATTCGGATGCGTCTGGGGACGATATGTTTGGAGATATTGATAAAGCCATTGCTATGAAGCGGAAGGAATTCGTGAAACAGGGTCTGTTGAAACCTAACCCAAAGATCGAGATTCCTCAAGGAATAGAAGAATTGGAGCCGGAAGAAGTCGTGGATTTGGAGGAAATTGAAGAACTACATGGGCTTACTGTAATATCAGATGATTTAGACGAGGAAGATTCGGGAAAGTTGGATGATGAGGTAAATGATGATAATGAAAACCCTAAATCCTCTGATTTTTCATCGTTTGATATTGATCTTGATCAATTGGGTAAGACTAAAACTAGAATCGTTGAACCCAAGTTTAAGATGACATTAGCTGAACTATTAGACGAAGTTAAAGTAGTACCAATATCAGTTTACGGCAATCTAGAGATTGATATAACTGGAATTCAACATGATTCTAGACTAGTTGAGATGGGTGACCTATTTGTTTGTTGCCTTGGTCGGAAAACAGATGGCCATTTATATCTAACTGAAGCTGATAAAAGAGGAGCAGTTGCAGTTGTTGCAAGTAAAGAGATTGATATTGAAGAAACTTTAGGGTGTAAAGCATTAGTAATAGTGGAGGACACAAACAATGTTCTTCCTTCGTTAGCTGCTGCGTTTTATCGTTACCCATCGAAGAACATGTCAGTTATTGGAATCTCGGGAACTGATGGAAAAACAACCACATCCTACTTGGTTAAAAGTATGTACGAATCCATGGGATTAAGAACCGGCATGTTCAGCTCGGTTTCGAGTTATGTTCATGGCGATAACAAACTCGAATTGGAAAATACGAATCTGGACTCTGTTTTAGCTCAGAAGCTGATGGCAACCATGGTTCATAACGGAACAGATTCCCTAGTCATGGAAGCTTCTTCTCGCGGGCTAGCCCAAGGAAAGTACGACGAAATCGATTTTGATATTGCAGTTTTCACGAATCTGACCAGCGATAGTTTAGATTTCGACGGGTCTGAAGAAGAAAATAGGGAAGCGAATGCCAAGCTTTTTTCGAGGATGGTGGATCCTGAACGGCATAGGAAAGTGGTTAACATCGACGATCCTAATGCTGCTTTTTTCGTCGCTCAAGGGAGCGGCGACGTGCCTGTGGTCACGTTTGGAATGGAGAATAAGAATGCTGACGTTCATCCGTTGAAATTTGAACTGTCGTTGTTTGAGACACAGGTTTTGGTTAATACGCCGGAGGGTATATTGGAGATTTCGTCTGGATTGCTTGGTAGACATAACGTGTACAATATCCTTGCTGCTGTTGCGGTTGGAATTGCAGTTGGAGCGCCATTAGAGGATATTGTTAGAGGTGTTGAGGAAGTTGACGCTGTTCCCGGTAGGTGTGAATTGATTGATGAAGAACAAGCCTTTGGAGTTATAGTGGATTATGCTAAAACCCCAGATGGTTTGTCTAGGTTACTCGATTCGGTTAGGGAACTCGGCCCGAGGAGGATCATAACCGGTATGTATGTCCATAATTAGGTTAAATTTGTTTTCTTATAAAAAAAAGTGAGATTCTTTTTCATAAACAACCAACAAAACCAAGTCAACACTAAGTACAACAACAAAATAGAAGGCTTTCTAGGAGCAACATCATAAAGAGTCTTAAAATCTCAAAATAAAAATGAAAATTAAGTGTTTGTTGAATAAACCAAATGAAAATATCTTAATTTTAAGTACTTGATAGGTATAATTTGATCAAATGTGGAACTAATGCTGGGAAACTATACCCTTCTAGTGTCGTGTACGTTCTTATAGCTTAATTTGAACTGATACTAAATATCGAATGTTTGACATGAATGAAGTGTTTGGATGTGTCGGTGAGGGTGACAGAGGGAAGAGACCCGCGATGACAAAGATTGCTACGGATAAAAGCGATGTTACCATCTTGACATCTGACAACCCGAAGAGCGAAGATCCGTGTAAGTTTTTGGATCTTTTGTTATTTTGACGAAAGTAATGGTTGTATTGACAGCAGATGGATGTTTTTTTGGTAGCAGTGGATATATTGGATGATATGTTGGCTGGAGTTGGATGGAGTATGCAGGATTATTTGAAATATGGAGAGAACGATTATTACCCGCCACTTCCAAACGGTAACAGGCTTTTCTTGCACGATATAAGAAGAGTAGCTGTTCGTGCTGGTGTTGCCATGGGTGAGGAAGGAGATATGGTTGTAAGTAGTCGCATCTCTTTACTTTAATTTACTCTTGTTATTGTAATTAAATAGAATGAAGTGAAAAAATATATATTTTTGATGCGATATTATGAAGGTGGTTGCTGGTAAAGGTCATGAATCGTATCTGATTGATGGCGACAGAAAAGAGTTCTTTGACGATCGAGAGGAGTGTCGAGAAGCTCTGCAGTATGTTGACGAACTTCATCAAGCTGGAATTGACACAAGCGAATTCCCATGGAGGTATGATTAAAATGAATTGATTCCTATTAATAGAAGAGAGGTTCTTTTAAAGTTATTCATGGTCTTAAGTTATTTTACAGGTTGCCTGAGAGTCATTAAAGAGCATACGGAATTGAATCCATTCGACTCGATCTGTTCTTTTCCCACGTTTCAAGCAAACTTCGAATCGCGAAACAGCTTTTTTTGGATCAAGCTCCATATACTTGATCCTCGAAAGGTATTAAGTTTTGGCATGAAATTGGAATGCTTTCATATTCTTTTAACATTGATTTCTAAATGTGCTCAATTACCCATTAAAAAAAATAAAGTTCTTCATTCCATTGCAGATTTCTGAACCTGCTGACTAAAGAAGGAAGAACAGCTTGACGAGAGATCAAAATTGTGTAAGTTGTTACTTGAGAGTAAATTTTTGTGTGTAAAATAACTATGTGAATTATGTTTCAATAGTCTAGTTTCAACCACTCTCATTTTTTGAATTAATTTGCATGTTTTACTATATATAAATTGCGCAAATAAAAAAAACAGTTCGGATTTTGTTTAAGTGAATCATTTGAATAATATTATCAAATTCCTTATTATTTAACGTTATAAAGAATAAGTAAAAACTAATTTAGTTTGATTAGTAAGTTAAATTGAATAATATAATTTTAAAAAGTGATAATAAATTATTTGAAAAGATAATTCTTTCCAAATTTAACTATTCTATCATATTTATTTTCAATAATTAAATTACTCAATTCATAAAAGTATAAATAATAATAATAGAATAATTTAATTGATTAAAAACTAGAATATTTTGTTTAACAAAAATCATCAAAATAATATTAATAAAAAAAGTTTTAAAACACTTCTTTTAAAATCTGGTATAGAAGAAATTTGGACTATTATTGAAAACAATATTGATAGTGAATCTCAAAATAGTTTATGACTAAATCCTCAATATATATGAATCTAATTCGTAAGACCTGCGGAAATATACCCGTTGGTGTCATCTCTAATCCACTCATCTTTATCAAAATGTATTTTAATTATAAGAACATAAAATGGATGATAAAACGCATCAAACAACTAATCGAAGTGAATTATAAAAGAATTTGCAGTTTAGTGTGCACGTTATCAATGGCTGCTTTTTAAAAATTCATTCACAGTTACTGCCGGCTATATAGTTTTGACGACAATGCAACTCCTCAGAAACCAGGCTGCGAAAATGCTTTCACTACACCTCATAGAATGTATGCATAATGTAATGTTTTCATTGTTATTCTTAAAATGTTTAATCTCGTTGTGTTTTGAGTTTGTTTGATAAACATGGTAAAGAAACGTCCGAAACTTTTTAAAAAATAATGCATGCATAATGAGTTATCAGTGGTAGGAGGAATCAATAACCTTATTCGCGTTTTTGGATGATTTTTCTTCTCAATGATTTGGTGGGTTAATGGACCAAGGAAAACAATGCAAATCAAGCCGCTCAAATCAGCGTGATTGTTTGTTGTGTATGTATTTGGATTCGTTTCCACATACATAAACGTTCAAAATTTTATTTACTTTTGTTTTGTTTCTTATAATCAGAGGTACCATCTATCTTGTTTTAGCTATCTTGTTTTAGCGCACTTCTATTTAAGAAGTTCTAAGTGGGAATCGAACCCGACCCGTGACCTTACAATAACTGTCTTTCTCTCCTTCATTCTTACATAGCATTTGTATAAAGTTGTATGATTTTTGGATTAAATGTCTTCAAAGTGGGGTATGAGAAAAAGAAACAATAGAGAACTAACTGCCTTTCTATCTTTAGCTGGCAAGCCATTATTATTGTTAGCTAAATTTAATGATTGTGGTTTATTTTACAGCTATGATTCATTGACTTTTGCATCTTAGCAATGCAAATAAAACTCTTCCAGCTCGTTATTAATTCTTGCTTATTTATGGATTAGGTAGGTGGTCAGTGACAGTTAAGATTGATTCACTTCAAAACAAAACCCAGCATTTAATCTAGTCTAAAACAACTCTAGATGTTCTGTGTGGAACAAATATTACATGATGTGTAAGTAACTAAAAACTACTTTAAAAGATTTGGACCACAAATGGGACTGAAATTCTTTCTTTCTTCATCAGAGACTGAAATTCTCAGATCTATTCAATTCAATTCAATTCTACCTCTATAACTCAAAAGTTCCATTAACAGAAAGAAACAAAGAGAATGAGATAGTTCCAACTAACTTGTGCCTGTCGGGTTTCGCGATTGATTGGTCAGCTGACTCCTGGATGATGCATGATGGGGAAGAAGGACCAGTCATTGCCAGGACTGCTGCTGACCTTCTCATCAGCTGCCCACCAATCAGAACCAATCATCATCTTATCTGAACCTCTTCCGTCATCAATATTATCGAAATTGAACTCCTTCGACGAGCCAAGAGTTATAGATCGATGTCTCGGCCCCCTATGAAAATCATCTCCTTCACCACAAGTTTCAACTGTCCGAGGAGGAAGTGTGGCCATTACTCCAGCAGCAGCAGCAGCAGCCGCAGCCTTATTAGCTAATGATTCCTTCGCAAGACATCTAACCACATCTTCAGCAGTCACTTCAAACGACACCCTATGATCCAATACAACTGTTTCCACCATTCTAGGAGGAAGAGGGGCAATATCTGAATTTTGTCTGTAAAGATGAAAACAAGAATCAGGGGTCATTGTACCAGACCCCCAATAACGACCGTATTGCTTTTCAAGATTCATTAGTTTCAGAGGCGACGAAGTGCCTGATCCTGATATAGGTGATATTAAATGGCTCACAGGGCTTCCAGGTTGAAACTGATAATTCTGGAATTCATATTGGCTCATAGGATAAGGATCAAGAAGCCTAGCAAATGGAACCTCGGGTGAGGAAGGTGTGGTCAGCTGAACTGATTCAGGAGGTGGTGTATAAGGGGCAGTGGACGGTTCAGTGGTAAAGGTAGAGAAAACTGGCGGCGAAACCAACTGCGTCTCGTGGGCATAAGGGCCTATAGCGAAAATGTTAGCAGGCCCGGGTGAATACATATTAGCAGATATGGATGAAAGAGACATGAATCCTGCTGGTGATTGAATAGCTGAATGAGGTTCTGATGGAAGGAATGATGCAGGGGATGAAGGAGGTGCTGCAAATGGAAGCACTATACTTGATGATTGGATTAGGTTTTGAGATGCAGACACCTCTGTTACTGAAGATACAGTTTCCGGGACGAGTACAGCATGCCCGATTTTCTTACTCTGTTTTTGTGATCCGAAACACCAGTATACATTCCAAAAGCTTCTCCATCTTTTTTTCTGCATCAAATCATATGACATTCAGTCATTCACTTAACACGAACAGTCTCATTATCAAATGTTATGCCCTAGATCTAGTTCTTACTAGTTTACTAACAATAATTGGGAAGCTAACTAGGCTGTATAGAATCAATCATTTTACAGCTAATCAGCCACCACTAATTGCATAATATCATGATATTGAACTAAAAAAAACAAAATCATATGAGATCAAGATAGAAAACTAAGAACAAACAAATTGAACAACATATATTAATCAAACAGATCCAGAATCCAAATAACAACAGCTTCTATAACTAGATAACAACAATTATCTCCACCAGATAAAACGATCATGAACAAATCGAATGATTAACAATGTATACCTGAACAAAAGCTTGAGGAGCACGACTCTCCGCCGATGCGATCGCCGTAGCGGCAGCGCTTATCGTATCCAACGCGTTGCTATCTGAACCTCTAGTTTCTCTGTTCATCATTCTAAAATCAAAGAATTAAACTCCAAGTTTCATCAGCAATTGGTTCTTTCCACGACAGAATCTGACAAATACTGAATCAAATCAGAAACTCCAACCGCTTCCGATCCCGATATGAAGAACAAACAGTGATGAATAGCTATATCAGTAAAAGAAGATCTCTCTCTATATATATCAATCAGAATCTGTAATCTGTATCAAATGTGAGGTCAAACACGAAGTTGATTTCTCTCTAACAAGGACATGAGCACGAGCAAGATGGATGAATTGATTAATTGATTGGTTAAATAACAATTGTATATATATAATGTGGGATATAGTGGTGGAGGTGATGAAATGACTATATTAACCTTTCGTGTTTGTATTGAATGTAAGTATGATAATTTGTGTGATAGACAGACACACCTGAAATTTACCTCTGTAGCATTTAATGATAAACATGCGCTTTCCCTTTCTTTTTTATTTCATTTTCCCACACCCTTCACATAAAAAGGTATTGCATCCTTTATTACTCTCTCATACAATTGTATTGTACAATCAATCCTTTTTGGGATAGGTAAAATAATAATACTCATCATGTGATTCTTTTAATTGGTTAGCTGCCAATCACATGTATTCAATGAACAACTTTATCTATATCTAGACCCTTTTCTTATTTTATTTTTTTTAATCAAATAATACCACTTTTTATACTTATAACAATTCTCATTTTGTTCTACAATTAGAATTGTCTCATGTTTCCTTATCGTTTAGTCATTAAATGCCGTCATAAGATAGGTTAAGTGTTAAGAGTAATTTCTATGAAATTAAATTTCAAGTTAGAGTGGGTATGATTATAGGCAGAGCTGACGTCGAGTTTTGGGTTGCCATTATGAATGGCTAGGCTAAATCTTTTAGGTTTAAAACAACTAGTAAATTTAATTAATTATCTTGCTTTGTTTTATTAAATGGATTGTCTTAACTCATGGGTTTACTGAACTTTCCTTAGGGTCGGACCTGATTGTGAGATCTCACTTAAAATGTTTAAGTTGAAGTGGTTATCATGTAGAGCTGTAAATGAGTCAAACTGTTCGTGAGTCGTTCGGTCAAAACTCGACTAGAGCTTGACTTTGATCAAGTTTGAGTCGAGCTCGAACCGGCTCGTTTAATATTCGAGTCGAGCTCGAGTTAATATAATACTTGCTCGATGGTTTGTCGAGTTTGATAATATATAATATATTTTTTTTATTACTAAAACATAAAATTTAAAATAAATATTATTTTTTTCACAAATTAATATTTAAAAAATTAATTTTAGTTCAAGGTTTTCAAGTCGAACCGAGTTTGCAGGTAAATAGTTGAACTCGAGCTCAAACTTATAAATTTGTTCGAGTTCAAATTCAGCTAATAAATACAGAATCGAGTCGAGCTCAAATCAAGCTTACCTTGAGCTCGGCTGGGCAACTCTAATATCATGAATGTATACATAATCGAGTCGAGCTCAAATCAAGTTTACTTGAACTCGGCTATTATGAATGTATACATAATCGAGTCGAGCTCAAATCAAGTTTACTTGAGCTCGGCTAGACAACTCTAATATCATGAATGTAGTCCTACTATTCTCCAAAGTAATAGTAATAAATAAATTAAAGAAAAATGATAGCACCTTTTACACAACCATTCTCATTTTGTTCCCCAATGAGAATGTCCTCATGTTTCCTTATTTGTCTATTCATTAAATACCATACTACTTAAATATATTTATAAAATCTAAAAACAAATCTTACATAAATAATCAAAAAAAAAAAGTAAGAAAGTATATGGAAGGGGTAGTTTGGTCCAAATGAAAGAATGAGAGTATTAGTGGGTGGGGTTTGGATTAATTAAAAAAAGTAAATTTGATTTTACCGAGAAAAGGAAATGAAAAGAGACTTTTGATGACTAATTAATTTTACTTTTGTCAATGTCTGCACGTGTGGCCAATCCGACTTCTTATTGGCGCTATCGTGCGCAATCGCCACTAAAAGAAGTATTAAAGGTCCAACTCTCTCTTTTTATGGCCCCACGCGCTAACTTTATAAGATGATTTACATTTTTTTTCACTAACAAAATTAATTTATATTATCTCATAAAATAAATGGTATCAAAATATAAATTATATTTTAAAAGCTAGAGAGAATCTAGAATTTGATCTTTTGGATTAAAGGGGACAGTTAACTTTAGTAACTATAAATTCTGAGCTCGTGCGTGTCACACTTTTTAACTCAATTATTACATACTTTTTAACTTTTTGAAAGTATCATTTCATATGCCTCAAAATCATTAGAAAATAAATAAATTAAAAGGTCATTTGAAAACATGTATTAATAATTAATAACATTATGACCACCCTTATGAGTTGATTTCATGACAAGTACATTGCTAATGGAATATAGCAATGATGGTACAAATTAACAAGCATAAATATAGAATATTAAAAGACTTCTAAATAGTCTTTAGAAATTATCAACTAATCAAGAAATCACTACCAACTATTACTTTAATTAAGTTATTAATGAAAACAGAAATTAAATAAAACATATAATTTAGAAAACTATTCTATTGTTAAGAATTATAAGACAGTTCAGTGATAGACCTCAAGGTTAGTCTTCAAACACAAAGACAATTGATAAAAAAATTCTAAAGGTGAATAACTATGAATCATTTAGCGTTAACAAATTATATTAATTATTAAATCAATTTGAGGTGAATAACTACATGTAAAATATGGTTTGGTACAAGGTAATACGTTTAAAATTTATTTTTTTAACCATTTACATTTGGTATCAAAGCCATTTACGAAAAATAGAGAAAGATGTCTAAGAAATATGAAAAGTTTGTGCAGCCAGTCACGGTCATTATCACTTTTGGTTCATGACGATAGAAAACTTTCTCAGAAGTAGAGAGCTATGGAGTTTGGTGGAAGAAGGAATTCCGAAGATGCCATCGGAGCGAATGAGACGTAGATAAAATATGTGAGAAATGGGAAGCTGAAGAATTTGAAGGTCAATAATTTTATTTTCCAGTCAATTGAAAGAGAGATACGGAAGGTTATTCACAAAAAAAAACTCTAAGATGATTTGGGAATCCATGAGAAAGGAGTAATAAGGATCCATAAAGGTGAAGAGGGCTCAACTACAAGCATTGATGAGAGAGTTTGAGTTGCTAGCCATGAAAAAAGGGGAGAAAGTTAATTTCCTGAGAAGAACATTGGCACTAGTAAACAAGATGAAGGCGAATGAGAAACGATGGAGCAGAGCACAATTGTGAGAAAAATTCTCATATCCTTGTCTCTGGAATTTAATTATGTGGTGTGTTCGATTGAAGAGTCAAACGATCTAAGAACGTTGAGCATTGATGAGTTACATGGGAGTTTACTTGTTCATGAGCATCGACTGAATGGACCTGTGTAAGAAGAACATGCGTTAAAAGTGTCTCAAGATGAGAGACCAAGTAGAGGACGAGGTCGCGGAGACATTACCAAAACAAATGTTCAGATTTGGAGAAGAAGGCAAATTATGAAATTAGAAGAGAAAGAAGAATTGCTCTTGATGGCCTATGTGGAGCAACACCAAACAAACAAAGAAGATGTTTGGTTTCTAGACTCGGAATGTAGTAACCATATGTATGGGAGTAAAGAATGGTTTTTTGATATGGACGAAGAAATCAATCTATCAGTTAAGCTTGGAAATGACATGATGATGTTGGTGGTGGGAAAAGACAGTGTGAAAGATCATACCCGATGTTTATTACATTCCGGAGCAGAAGAACAATTTGTTAAGCCTTAGACAATTACAAGAAAAGGGCTTATCAATTATGATATGTGATGGAACATGTAAGGTATATCACCCTAGCAAATGTGTAATCATGGAGACCAACATGAGTAGAAACATGATGTTTTTCTTCTACCCACCAAAGTACAGAAAAATTCGATGTGCTTATAAACGGAAGAAATGGTTGAGAATAAAATGAATCTGTGACATTGTCGGCTTGGGCATCTAAACCAGGAAGGATTAAAATTGTTGTCACAAAAGAAGATGGTTATTGTGTTGCCTAATCTGAAGCCCACGAAGGAGATTTGCGATGTTTGCCTGATCGGAAAACAACCAAAAAAGAGACGATGTCGAGAAAATATTCATGGCAAGCATTGAGGTAGCTTCAACTAGTTCATTCAGATATATGTGGACCTATCACTCTAATTTTGCATAGTGTAAAGAGGTATATATTGAGTTTCATTGACGATTTTTCTCGAAAAACATGAGTCTATTTCCTCCATGAAAAATTTGAAGTTCTCGCTACTTTCAAGTTTCTCAAAGCGAGCGTAGAAAAGGAAATTCATGGATTAATAGCTTGCTTGAGGACAGATCGAGGTGGAGAGTTTACATCTAATGAATTTGGAAAATTTTGTAAATCTCACGGCATTAATTGTCAATTAACAAGAGCATTCACACCACATCAGAACGGCGTCGTAGAGAGAAATAACTGGACGATCATTACGTAGTCCGATCTATGCTCAAAGACAAACAAAGTGTGTTCGTTAGGACATCTTTTAAACTCCTCCTTCAGAAAATATCCTTCAATTCGGCTATACCACGCTCGCGGGACCTGTTTAAGCTCATACAATTCCTTCCTCAGCTTATACACCTTTTCTTCTTCCCATTTCTTTCATGGCTAGCAACTCTAACTCTCTCCTCAATGTTTGCAATTGCACCCTCTTCACCTTTGTGGATCTTTTGTACTTCTTTCTCATGGATTCCCAAATCATCTTTCTAGAGTTTACTAAGACAAAAGGAGGTAATATTCTCATTGTCAGCTTATATGTCAATGTTTTAATATTTACCGTAAATGATAAGACAATGTGTGAAAAGTTTAAAAAATCAATGATGCTGGAATTCGAAATATCATATTTAGGAAAAATGAAGCATTTTCTTGGATTGAAGTGAAATAAAGTGATGCAGAAATTTTTATTTGCCAAAGACGATATGTTCATGAGGTTAGCAAAATTTGGGATGGAGGAAAGCAACGCAGTTAGAAATCTCATCGTGTCGGGAACGAAACTCACAAAAGATGAAAATGGCGAGAAAGTAGATGAAACATGTTCAAACAATTGGTTGAGAGCCTCATATATTTAACAATGACCAGACCCGATTTGATGTATAGAGTGTGCCTCATAAGTCGATTCATGGCAAGTTCAATGATGTCACATTGGCTTGCTTTAAAAAGGATTCTACAATACTTGAAAGGTACAACTGAACTTGGTATTTTCTACATGAGAAGCAAAAGCAGCAGTCCAAGGCTCTTGGCTTTCACAAATAGTGATTACGCTGGCGACTTAGATGATCACAAGAGCACAACCGGATGTGCGTTCGTGATGGCATCAGGTGCAATATCTTGGGCATCAAAGAAACAGTCGGTTGTTGTACTTTCTACCACCGAGGTGGAATACATAGCAGTTGCATTCTGTGCTTGTCAGTGCATTTAGCTTGGAAGAATTTTAGAGAAGATCGGAGCTGAGAAAGAATCGACAACTGTGATTAATTGTGACAACAATTCCACCATACAACTGTCAAGCATCTGATTCTTCACGGGAAAAGCAAGCACATCGAAGTAAGATTTCATTATCTAATGGAGTTGGTGAATGTAGAAACTGTCAAACTAGAACTGTGCAACAGGTTGCACAGAATCAAGTCGTAGACATTTTTACCAAACCGTTGAAGCTGGAGCAATTCGAGAAACTGTGTGGATTGGTTAGAGTAGTTAGTTTGTTTGAAGTAAGCTAAATTCAGAGGAATTAGCTTAAGGAAGAGTATGTTGGAGTTTGAATAAGTCATTAGTTGTTTTGTAACCATCAATACGTGTCAAGTTCTTTCGGAGATCATGTATTAGAGTCAAGGGGTTGAAGTAGTGTGTAGTGGAGTATGTTTCCCAGTTTTTAGTTTGTTTTAAACTATTCCATTTGTATTCCTGTAAGGCTATTTATAGTCATTACTTTTCAGTTTAATAATTTACAAAGATGCTTACATACTCTTCACGTCGTAATCTCTGTGCTTGTTTTCCACTGTGTTATTTGGTGAAAGGGTCAACATGATTGATTCTTTTGTCACTTTCTAATTGAGTGTCGCGCTTTCAGAAGTTCGAATTGAAGAGAATAGATGAATGTTTTTCACTCTTGATCTTGAATCCAGAGGCCTTTCGGTCTAGGAGAAAAGAGTTAGGGTTCTTGACTTCATTCTCGAATGGTTACCATCAACGGTTCATCTAACAACTAACGGGTTTTTTTAGCTTTTTACGCAACAAAAAAAAGCATATAACTACTTTTAAATGCATGCATGTATGACTGAACTTGAGTTCACTCGACGGATTCTAATAACTTTTCGGAACGAAACTTAGAAAGTGTCATAATAATAACATTATAAATATTACACGATCATTGAAAGTTTGACGAATTCTCTCAACCAGATAGTCCACCAAAAATAATTGATATGGTAACTCAAATATGTAGGTTTGTCATATTAGTTGCATCAATCTAAATTTCTCAATAACCCCAAAGACTCGGGCATTATTCAATGAATCTCACAAAAAACTTCAGATACTAGTCACCCCTAGACAATGCACAAGTTAGTGAGTTGTTAATTCAATCTCCCCGTGACACATACGACAACAATTAATCATAATACAATATTTTTTCATTCATATATAATCCGTAAGAATTCCACCATCAATAGCGTTTCATCCAAAAAACGAGATCTTGGATGAAATTTTTTACTCTCAAAAGTTCTCCCAACAAAAATTATATGCAATCATCTTAGCGAACAACTTGTAGCAATACCCCACGTAAAAACTATCCACATAGAATCTTGTATCAATTGTACATTTTATTCATTTATATTTTAAATAATAATAAAAACTCAAACACACTATATTGTGACGATGAAAACTTTGTACATTCTATTTTTATGTCATGTATATTAAAAATAATAAAAATCGTTTAAGCACAACAACAAAAATGACATAAGAAAAAAAACACAAAACATGAAAATAAGAAAATAATATAAACACATTACCAAAATAATAACATTATAATATGTATCGACTATGATAATTAAAAGTTTATCGATTTCTCTCAAATTAGATAGTCAAATAGAAGAAAAAAATAACCTTGTACATTCTTAAAGATCATTCAATGTAAACTCAAGTGAATCGAGGCCATAACGATCATCAATAAGACCAAATTCGTTTTCCTCATCATCACTTGTGTCAACATCTTGAGGAGTCATTCGGTTTTGATATCTTCTACACCGAAGAATGAACACGTTGAAGTAATAACTTACCAAGTTTTCCCTAGTTTTGTTGGGGAAGAATTTAGGAATGTTATTCCACAATGCCTTTCTTTGGGACATGTTCCTTGACCCTACAAGACCTTTGAATCTCTTCTCTTGCTTACTTGTCCATGCAAGTGAAACTTCTTCACCCATACGGTCAAATCTCCAATGATAGAACATAGAACCGATTTCCAGTTTCAATTTTATCCTTTTGTCAGCAATGTGAAACCTAGTACATGAAACCGAACCCGAATGTTCACACCTACATGAATCATCCATTCCTTTATCAATGAGAGAATCATCTCCATTTTCAGGCAGCCACATTGTGATGCCTAACCATTTTGAATCTGATTCAGTGATAATGCCGGTCCATTCTGGAACTTCTGCTTGGAAGAATGGACCAATCGGTACATCCATACGATGAAGATCATCGCCAAAGAATTCATCGATGCTAATTGGATCTTTCTCGTCTTTGATATCTTTCCTTTTTCTCTTCCTTGAAGTAACTTCTTTCCTTGTACAAGTTATCAATTTTGAGGTGTTCACGAGTTCGCCCTTCTGGAGACTAACTTTGTTGCATATAACTTGTCTTTCGATGGATTTGTTGGACGACAATAATACCTTATAATATGTTCTCGTGTGTTTCATGTTCGATTCTCACTAAAAATGCCTTAGTAAAAAATTTGTACTGAATCTTAATTTTCGAAAACAAAATTATAAAATACAAAATTTGGATAACAAGAGTAGACTCCTAGGATTATACCATGTGTTGGGAAAACAAGTCTGAAGAGAAAATATTAAACTTTTACAAACTAATCTTAGATTTGTTATCACATACAAAAACATAGATGTTTAGAAATCGATACCTTTCTAAAATAGATCCAGATGAAAACAAGGTCACCAAATAAAAACCCTAGTTGACGGTGGCTAGGTTTCTTCTTGATTTGACACCAAAAACTTTTTTCAAATAATTAACAATCTCACGCTAAAATTAACTAAACTCTTATAATGTGTTATGTTATTGGGATTTTCACATAGCCTTATACTAATGGGCTTAGGGTTTCTCTGTGTCTCTTCGTCATTGATTTCAAGGGTCTCTAATCCAACGGCTCACAATATCCCAGAATCCCTTCATTAATTTTTTTCAGTTTACCCTTAATGGGCTTAAGATTTTGTTGCGTCTCTTTGTCGTCGATTTCAAGAGACTCTAATCCAATGGGTCACAATAACCCATAATCATTGGTTATTATTTTTTCTTAATTTATGAATTATTTTAATAAATAGTTAAATAGATTAAAGTTTACAAGTTGAATTCTCTTTTAAAAAAACGTTTTAAGTTTAAGTAATAATTATGAATGTAAGATTTTTTTTATTTGTTTTACCTAAAAAATATAAATTTGTATTTCTTTTGTTAAAATAAATAGGAATTAATGATAATGATATAATATATATATATATATATATATTCAATTTATTAATCCATAAATATATTAATTTGAATCAATTAACTTATTTTTTATAAGAAAATTTTAACCACACCAAATAAACATATATATATCTGTCAAATTAATTCACATAACTAATTTATACTTTATAATTGGTATCGAATTTTTATTGAGTTCGATTAAGTCGAGACAATACAAAATAATCAGACCTCCAAATAACTTTTTGAACTCATTGTTATGTGGTCATTCATATGTCTAATCAAAACATCACTTTTTATATTTTTTAGATAGTATTTATATGGATTATTGTTAAGAGATTATAACATAAATTAGTATAAAAAAATAATGAAATATCATATAAATAAGGGTAGTTTACACATAACGAAAATATAAAAATAAAAATACGAGTATTCATACTGTCACTATACACACCCAAAACATAACGAGATTAACCATTCGGGAGCAACAATAAAAAATAAACAAAAATTAATTATTAACAAACAAACATACTCCCCGAATTCCAGAAACATACTAGTAGTACTAGTCTTACATGCGCTTATTCATTACTCATAAAATTGTGACGAGACTTAAAAAATTTGTACTGAAATTATAAGTTAATTGGGCTCCATTTAATTAAAATTTCAAGAAATAACTTTTTATTATCACGAATTTCATTATCATTTTAAGTAGAGAAAAATATTATCACTTCTAGGATCCTTCTAACTTTCTCATTCAAAATAAATATCATTTTTGAGTTGATTTCATATATAGTATAAAGAACATTGAAGTATGGATTCAAAAGAAATATATTTACTAATGGAATATAGTCATGATGGTATTCTCATCCCCAAAACTATTTGAATCAAATCCTTTAATGTTGCAGCAACAATAATATTTGTATCAAACTAAAAAAAAAAAAGAATTAAAGAAAATTTAAAACGGGTTCAAGAAATGAATAGACACAATTCATGTAGCTTTTGAACAACTACAAAATTCATCAACCTTTCAGACAGGTGGAAGATCGTCAACCGTTGGATCAACAGAGGGTGGAATATTATTATCATCATCATCATCAGTATCAGTCTCATCCTTCTCACTAGATTTCTCCACAGGCGGCGCCCCGGCACATTGCTTGACATGGTCTGATCAAGAAATTAATAATAATATAATTTATTTATTTAATTTGTGATATATATATATATGAAATAGTTTTTTTTTAGTAATTTAAAAAAATTACTTACATTTCACCATTAGATCATATGCAGGTTTGTCAGAAATCATCAGTTCAGCTGCCTCCTTATTAAACGGATCATCTGGGTTAGGATTTTGAAGAAGATCAGGAATAAACGCTTCGAATATATTCACCAGATCTACAAATTAACACAATTATTCATCAAATATTTCAAATTAAACATCATCATAATCATACAAAAATAAATAAATTCATTTCAACTCACTGAATAAAGGAGACCATTTTTTATCAATCACATCCAAACAAACTGTACCTGATCTGAAATGAAATGTTATTAATTTCTTTAGAAAATAACCAATTCATATATATAAATATGTATGATAAAATAATTAAATTACTCACAACATATCAATATTTGGATGGTAAATCTGGTTCAAAAAGATAACAGAAGGAGGTCTGTAAGGATAATCAAATGGCAACTCTAAGCTAATTCTCCATACACCTCCTTCATAAAGACCTGATCAAGTGAATGAATTATTATAATATAATCAAGAATCAACCCAATTTCAGAATATTATATATAATGAAGAATGAATGATGAATGTATATACTTTCTTTTGGTCCATGGAATTCAACGAGTAATTCGGTCATCGTATCTTTATTGTCAAGCTTCACATTAAATTTATCAATCCTATATATTGAAAATGCAACAGATAGTAATTCAAGATTAGTAGTTACAAGACATGATCATGGTGAGATTTTAAAATTAATTTGAAGATGCTTACAGGTTCATCACGTCAAGATGTTTGCGCTTGCTTGGGGAAGGCGACACGGCTTCTTTTTGTTTATTTAACGACGTCGACGATGAAGAAGAAGACCCCGCCATGATTGATTCAGAGAAAGGATGAAAAAAGAGCCTTCTTCTAGCTAGTGTTCTTTACTTCTTTATGGAGGTTTATTTATATATGTACATTACAGACTATCAACTGATTATTTAACCAACAGATAAGTAAAACTGCTATTAGTTAATTAGTTAGTTATAAAATAAAACTACTGTTAGTTATAACTTATAAAACAAAAAATATATTATTTGGTTTGTTAATTAAGTTTGCATTTTGTGTTTTGCCTTGCACCTTCAAAAATAAGATGGTTTAAAATCGTCCCACATCGGAACATTAGACTGGGGAAAGAAGATGAAACCATTATAAAATTGGTGGCCTGTAACTTAACAAATCATACCTTTCTCGGCCTTTTGGCTAAGATCAAGTGTAGTATCTGTTCTTATCAGTTTAATATCTGATACGTGGGCCATCGGTCCACATGATATTAAATTAATTTTTTTAGGGGGAGTGGCCCAACACAGTAGCTTGCTATTGGGGTTACTCACGTGTCGCCTGGGCTTTGCACTATCGCCTAGGCCTGGCGCACCCCACCAAGACTTAGTTTAATTTTTACTTTTGATCAGTGTTTAGTTTTTATTGATCAATTCAATATTTTGGTTCACTTACAAGACTATGTTTTGCAGAGCTAAAAAGAGAATTCTGTTATATTAGGATTCAAATTGAATTATATTATGAATGAACAAGAAATATTCAGATGAGATCATATTTACAAATACACATAATGTCTTAATTTTATTTTGGTTATGGATTGAAAAAAAATGGAGAAATTAGAGATTAAGGAAAGGGTCTTACCTAGGTTTACCCATTGGTAGCTAATGACAGATGCAAAGGGATTCTTGTGGAGATCGACAAAATCAACATTTGGGCATGTAACAATGGCAGGAGGAATAAATAATAAGGCATTTTAATATATAGCCCTTGGTTTGATAGATTTACAAAAAGAATTAGAGATTGTATTTGGGCATCAATGATTGATTAGAGAAATATGGGGAAGAACACAGCAGGATATAGAAAAATGGAAAAATACTTTAAGATTATGGAATGTATACAGAGAGAAATGTTGTGGGAGTGGTTGAGAGGATAAAGCATTTATTTCACAAAGAAAGAAAGAAATATACAATTAAAGAAAGAAATAAATGTATGGTTGTTAGTAGAGAATCTTCAATACAAATGGAAAACAGAATCCCTAAAAAATTCCCATAAAAACTCAACTGCTGCAACACAAGCAACTAGAGCATGCATGTTTCAAATGAAATCCCTAGAAATTTCATATGTAAAGATGCTTGTTTAAGCAGTAAGCTTAAAAAATATATTTGGTCCTGTCATTACTACTAAACAAAAAACATTATAATTGGGGAGAATGGTTAACCAAGAAATGCCAGCAATATGGAAGGAAATTTGAAAGGCAAAACAAATAATATCTCCAATCTCAACTGGAAAAAAGAAGATAATGTACAACCCAAATAAATTTTATAAAAATTCAAGTTCATTCTAGAATAAAATAAGAAAATAAAAATTAAAGAATTCTGGCAAATAAAAAATAACCTCAATCCACTAGAAGTCTAAGTTTAATTAGAAAAATTGCAAAGGAAAAACCTTGCAGATCCTTGAAAGATGAATGTAGATAATATTCTACTAAAAATCAATGAACTCTTTATTCTCCCGGCAGATAGACGAATTATGATCGTCCAGGCCATAACGATCATCTATACTACCAAAATCATGTTCATCGTCACTGCTGTCAATATCCTCAGGAGTCACCCGGTTCTGGTATCTTCTGCACCGAAGAGTGAACACATTAAAATAATATCTCACCAGATCTTCTCTAGTTTTGTTGGGGAAGAATTTGGAGGTGTTATTCCACAACTGCTTTCTCAGGGACAGGTTCCTCCGTCCTATAATACCTTTGAACCTATTTTCTTGCTTAATGGTCCATGAAAGCGCGACATCCTCACCTGTGCGGTCAAATCTCCAATCATAAAACAAAGAGCCAATTTGCATCTTCAGATTTATCCTTTTCTCAGCAATGTGAAACCTAGTACATTGAACCGAACCAGGACTTTGACAGATACATGGATTCTCCTTTCTTTTATCAGTGGAATCCATTGAAGTGAAAGAATCATCTCCATTCTGAGGCAGACACATTGTTATTCCCAGCCATTTTGGATCGGAATCAGTTCTAATACCAGTACACTCAGGAATTTCGGCCTGGAAGAGTGGACCCACCATTACTTCCTTAAGATGAAGATCATCGCTTAACAAGTCATCGGCACTGTCTAGATCTTTCTCATTATTGGTCTCTTTCTGCTTTCTCTTCCTTGAAGCAACTGCTTTCGGGTTCTCATCACAACTTACCAATTTTGAGGTGTTCTCCAGTTCTCCATTTTGGAGACTGACATTGTCTTCAGGGCATGTGCACGAGATACAATCTGGATAAAAACGACATTTTTTGAAAGAAGGAAGCCTATCATTGCATCTATGCTTCTCCTTTAGTCTGTGACTGTGACCTACACTGTCCTCATACATTGATGGAAGGATTTTCTGCTTCTTCTGCAGGTATAGAAAATAACATTCAGATTTACATTACTAGGAAGTGAAAAAATTATAAGTTACAGAAATAATTGGGTTAATATCTACTAGAAGCAACGCTAATGCAAGCACGCACATGAAATTGTTCTATTTTTTAACTTTTAGTTTTTAATATTTATGTTATATTTATATTCTGGTTTAGGAAAGTTGTGTGTTTTAAAGATTAAAATTTGAAAATCTTCTCTAAGAGCAACAAAACGAACTTCAAATGTGTGTTTCCAGCTTTTAGACAAATCTTCCAAGTAAGTAATGAAAGCAATTATCCTCTTCTATATATTATCTTATTATGGATCTAGCTGAATATAAAATATGGACTTACTACTTGCTATTGATCAGTCAATGAGTTCTGTATGTGCCAAGAAAATCTTTTTATATATGGAGATAATCATGTTCTTTTTTCTATACTTGTTATGTTTTCTTACTAAGATTCTTTGAAGAACCTAGTCATAAATAACTTGCACCATTTGATATTCCTAACGTTTTTCCTGGTTGTACATTGTTTGATCACAGAAGAGTGAGTTCAGAAGAAGGCTTGGATTCTAGATCCAACATGTTTCATGTGGTTGGAAAGGAAATAGAAGGATATTGAATAGCGGATAGACCTAATAAGAGGTCTCTTTCCTCATTCCGCGCAGTTGTGTCAAGGTAATATTTTGATAAGAGTTCAAACTCTAGGGTTTAAACAATCTAAAAAATGAAGTCCTTTCGTAATGGTATTGAATAATTACATGATAACCTAAGTGAAGTCCTCTATATATAATTGGGCAATCCTAATCCAAATCCAAATATAATTATAATTCTAACACATAATCACTATAATGCAATAATAATTATCCTAATCAACTAATGCAAATAAATAACAATAATTAAATATATTAAACACTATTAATTTGTCCTTTTTACGATAGCAGTGGGATATATTAGTAGTACAAGGCTAGTATGCTAATTAGATATGGCAATTAGTAGAGTAAGTTAGCATTTGGAATTGGATCAACATGAGATTTATGTGTTTGGAGTAAATTTTTGGAAGGTTATGATCTTGACCACAAGTTTAACTTTAAAAAAAAAGAAAGTAATTAATGTATAGCAATTAGCAACCACACATTTAGTGTGATTATTGCTCCATTTTGATATATGATCTTGAAGCTGTATTTATGACTAAGCTTGGATATATACACATGTAAGAGCTTCATATGTATTGTGTCATACTAGACGCAAACCAAGATTCGAATTACCCGAATAACTATTTAATGCAACTAAATATCCATAGTACTACTAAAGCAATCTCTTTTCCTAGTATTCAACTAAACAGTTCATTTACTTCTATTCTTGTTTCCTTTTCTCGATACTTTTGTCGTTTTGTTTAAACAGTTTCTTTGAATGATTTCATATGAACTTCGTTCGAAAAGTACTACTAAAGCAATCAAACATCAAAACAGGTAGGTAGAATCAGAATACCGAAGTTCAAAGTTGACGATAGAACAACATGTCTATATTTGTTTCTAATAATAATAATAATAATATTCAGTTCAAAATCAGGAATCTAAGCAAGTACCTGTGATAGAGATTGACCTACGATGGGGCGGATATCTCTTTTTATCACCAATGCCTCTTTTGCAGACAAAGCCTGAAACCATAATTCTTCATTCTTGCAATCCTTCCAGTTTGAAGGCGGAGGAATTCTCCCAATACTAGAATCATTCGGCATCTTTGCCACCATTAGTAGCCAATTAAGCATTCCAGATAATCCTCCTCCTTTCTTACGGCTAATCTCATTCAAAACGATTTCTTTTACCTCTTCAGCATCGCCATTTTCTTCGAGTTCTTCAGTATGAGTTTTTTTCTTCTTTATCGGGTCTTTTCCTTCATTGGTCATGAAACAATGAAGATCAAACTCTAGCTCTTTCAACAATGAGTTTAATTCCTCATTCACCAATTCCTTCTTGGTAAAGTCTCCTTTTAAACTCCTATCGAACTCTCTAAGGTATTTCACATGGATCAGTTTTACAAAAGCCCTCGTTCTACCATGTAAGCCGCATTCTTCTGCGACGAAATCCCACAAAGTATTCTTTGAAACTATGTAATAGCCACCCAGTTTCCTGACTGACCAGAAAAGTGCAAACAGATCCAACTGCCGGCCATCTCCAAGCATAACTGGTAGTGGCCGTGGGAAATCATTGGAACAGACATCTAAGAACACAGTAAGAACGTGATCAAACAAGTTCTTGAGTTTACAAACATCATTTATAGTTCCCTTCAACGGTTCTTCTTTTTCTTCAGATTTTTGTACTAAATGTGCAGCTGATCCATTTTCAACTGCACATTCTTCCATTAACTTCAATTGGGTTTCCCTCTATTAAGTTTTCCGGATCAATGACATGAAAATTTTATCAATAAAAACATCCAACAGAATCAAAAAGTAAAATCAACAGATATAGTAGTTTACATCAGGGTTCAAGTTAAACAAAAAAGAAGAAAAGATACCTCCATGCACACAAACTATTTTTTGATTCCGACGCCAGCAAGAGCTTCTCCTTTACAAGAAGGCGATAGATACAGAGAGAAATGCTAAGAGAAATTTTAAAAAGGTGAAAGTGCTACTGCTGCGGGAGGGTTTGAAGGGTTATTTGAAAATCGTTGAATTGAGAGAGACGGAATGAGAGAAGGGTGGGTTTTGTTTCTTCAGATTGGACGCGACATCAAATTTCAGATTGAAAGAGGAAAAAAAGGGTTAATGGGTGTATCGAAATTTTCAATAAATTCCAAATACAGATGGAATCATTTTAGTAGACCATTGAAAGTCTTGATTTTTTCCTATTTACAAATAATGTCCTTAGATTACAACAAATATTAGGTCAAACCAAAAGATGGTTTGTGTTTAAAGGCTAAGGCCAACGTCCCCTTCTAACCATAGATCCAAACGAAACCTAGTCTAGTTAAAAGGGTGTATGTCTTTCAAGTTCCATCATGAATCTTTATTAGCTACTCTAATTAAAATTTTAAAATTATTTTTTCAATCCTTTATACTTTGTTTACACTAAATTTTTTATTTTAGAAGTTGATTATTCAATCTCGTTACACTTTGATTCTGCAAAATTAAAAAATCTATTTGCAAGACCAACTTTTTAACAATTATTTTGTTCCTACCAAATTAAAGAATATATAGATTCTTAACACAAATAAAAAATATTATGAAACAATTCAAACTTAATTAGATTACTATTTACTTATAATTTTTCCTTTTTTAGAAAATTCAACAAAATATTAAAAATTTAGGGTATGAAGATCATAATTTGAAACCATTTATTATCCATTTAAATTATTCTAAGGTTGATTTTAAATAAAATTAAATATTATTAATCTAATTAAAATTATCTTAGACATAATCTTGAAGTGAATTAATTTCATTAACACGAATTTTAGAAAATAAAATTTTGTAATTGAAATTAGTGTTAATTATTGAGTTGTTTAAATCCTTGAAGAAATTTGAATAAATTCCATTTTTAATACTTGCATTTTTTATATTTTATTAGTTTTATTATATGTTAGGGAATGCTTAGTATGTGTTTTTTGAATTCGACAATAGTAAAGGAAATAAAATAAATTGTTTTGGTTAATAGTTTTAATTTTCGGATATTTATTGATTTGATTTCTATATACTTAATATATATTTAAGAATTATTTCTCACATTCTCTCACATTATATTTACTTTCATATTATTTCTCTATCGTACTTAATTATAATATTATATATATTTTTATTTTTATAATTATATTACACGTTATTCGTTATTTAATAATTAAAATAATAATAAAATTTTAATTAATTTATTAAAAGAAATGATTTCAATTATTTAAATAATATTAATGAATTATTTAAAATATAATTAATAAATAAAATTTTAATAATAATTATAATAACTAATAATGATATAATATTTTTATATAATTAATTTTAAATATTATATATTAATAATAAAATTATAATAAACTAATTAAAATATAAAATATTAAAACTAAAATTAAAATAACAATTTTATATAAATATGAAATATTTAAGTAAAATTATTATAAAAAATATTATATCATGTTATATATTATTAAATAAAAAATTATATTTAATTAAAAAATTTATCCACTATTATTATATAATATTTTAAAATATTTTTATATTATTTAGGTTTAATAGATAATTTTTTATTTATAATTAATAAAAAATTAGTCATTCAATTTTATTTGTTATAATAATATATTTTAAAAAAATAAAATTAATATAAAAAAATATTAAATGTTAATATTTTATTAAATGTTAATATTTTATTAAATTATAACATACTTAAAATGCATTTAAAAAAAAATATGATATATATATATATATAATATAATTTTAAAAATATTTAAAAAAAAATAAGAATTTTTTTCCCAAATAATATATTTAAAAATTAAAATATTTTTCAAATAGATTTAAAAATAAAATATTTTCCATATAAAAAAACTGTTTTTTTACTATTCAATATAAAACTGTATCATATTGTCTTTTTTTTTTTTTCAAATATTTTTTTTAATATAATTAAAAGAATTTTTTTTTTTAAAAAATAAGATTTTTTTTTAAATATATTATTTGAAAAATATTTTCTTATTTATTTATTTTAAAAAAAGTATATTAGTACTGTTATTTTTTTAAATATATTATTTGAAAAATATTATCTTATTTATTTATTTATTTATTTAAATTTAAAAAATAAAAATATTACTACTGTATCCTCCTTTATTATGAGCTTGTTTTTTACCCTCTTTAAAATAAAAACAAAAATATATTTTTAACTTCAAATATATTATTATTTTTTATTTAGAAAATATTTTCCAAATAAAAATTTCAAATATATATATTATTGATTTTTTATTTAAAAATATTATTTGAAAAATATTATTTGGAAAATATTTTCTTATTTATTTTTTAAATATTTTGTTTGTAAATATATTCAAAAATAAAATATTTGAAAATAAAAATAAAAAAAATATTTTCAAAATAAAAAATAATAATATATATTTTCTAAATAAAAAACAATAATATATTTGAAGTTTTTAATTTAAAAAAAATATATTTTTTAAATATATTATTTTAAAACTTTAATAATTATCGAGAAAAAACATCTAAAATCATAATATTGATCTATAAAAACGTTCAAAAAAACTGATAGTGAATATATCGTGGAATAAACAAAAATAATAACCTTGAACAGAAATAAGAAAAATTATGATAATTTTTTCTTAATAAAATAATAAATTCACTTCAATATTTTCAAGATTATGACTATAGATTAATAATATTTAGTTTTAAAATTTATATTAATATATATAAAATAGGAAAAATGCAAGTATTTAAACATTTCAATAATTAACACTAATTTCAATTACAAAATTTTATTTTCTAAAATTGGTGTTAATGAAATAAATTCATTATGGGTAAGATAATCTTGATTAGATTAATAATATTTAATTTTATTTAAATATGTTTTTTTTATTAAATTCAACCTTAGAATAATTTAAATGGATAATAAATGGTTTCAAATTACGATCTTCATATCCCAAATTTTTAATATTATGTTGAATTTTCTAAAAAAGAAAGATTACAAGCAAATATTAGTTTCAATTTATTTATTTAGTTTGAGTTGTTTCCTAATATATTTTATTTGCGCGTGGTCAAGAACGAATAAAAAATAAAAAACAGGTATAGAGTCGGTGCTACGAATCTACATATTTTATAATTTCGCGGGAATAAAATAATTGTTAAAGAGTTGATCTTGCAAACTGGTTTTTAAATTTCGCAGAAACAAAGTGTAACAAAATTGAATAACCAACTTCTAAAATTAAAAATTTAGTGTAAACAAAGTATAAAGGAATTGAAAAACCAATTTCTAAAATTTAAATTAGAGTAGATAATAAAGATTAGTGATGGAACTTGAAAGACATGCACCCTTTTAACTAGACTAGGTTTCGTTTGGATCTATGGTTAGAAGGGGATGTTGGCAGCTTTTGGTTTGACCTAATATTTGTTGTAATCTGAGGACATTATTTGTAAATGGAAAAAAATCAAGCTTTCAATGCTCTACTAAAATGATTCCATCTGTAATTGGAATTTATTGAAAATTTCGATACACCCTTCTTTTCCTCTTTCAATCTGAAATTTGATGTCGCATCCAATATGTAGAAACAAAACCCACCCTTCTCTCATTCCGTCTCTCTCAATTCAACGATTTTCAAATAACCCTTCAAAACCCACCCTTCTCAATTCCGTCTACTATTATTAATATTAATTCTTATAATAATATATTTTATAATGAAATGCAAACCGTTATTAGAACAAGTATGAACCCAAAATAGTCTATAGTTCTCTAAATTGCCAAATTGTCTCGATTCTTTTGTAGCATTTGGGGAAGTATTTTGAGGCTTTGAAAGATTTTTGAGATCAATCTTTATGTGATAGAATATGGCAACTTGATTAGATTATGGGATGACAATTGGATTGAAAAGCTTAGCTTAACTAACATTTATTTGAACTTGTTATTTGTAAAGAGGCATAGATTGAGAGAAATGTTTAATGTCTCGCTATCTCGTTATATGTAGTTCAATAAGCAAAATCCTTTTAGACTAAACTGTTTAAGAACATTCTATATTTAGATTTTTACATATAATAATACTAGCAAAAAAAATAGGAATCTTAGTAATTATGACATATAAAAAGGGGTCAAACTGACCTGATTTCTCAGCTCAAGATTCAGCCATGAGATTGAACTTTGTAATTGGACATGTTTACACATCATATTTATATAAAAAAAAAGGGTAAAGGGTGCAGTCAATACTTCAATGATGATGATGATGATAGTATTGACCGACCGCATGCATGAATGACAGCAAATTATATACGAGAGATTGAAAGGAAAGAGTGGAAGAAACATACCGCCCTTAAATTTGACAAGCAAAATAACCTCAAACTCTTTCCATCAATTTGACCATAAACCATTGAGACTCCAAAAAGGATGAAGGGATGATGATATACACAGAAAAGAAATAAGACCTAGGACTCTGTTTTCTTTTAATTTTTTTAATTTTTTTTATTACAAATGCTCATGATATAGCCTTCAAAAATTCCTGCACCCACAACTTTTCTTTACCTTTTTTCATGTATGATTCAACAATGAAGTGTACCAGATGCCTAACCGTTGATATTAGGGCTGAATACCATTTCCTGCACCATCATACATCATAATCTCCTTTAGCTGGTTATAAAATAGAAATAACAATTTTGATACTTTTAAAATAGAACATCTAACATGATAGATACCTGGTCACAAACAGGGCAGGTATCGCTTCTTTCCATCCATTCAAGTATGCAAGCCAGGTGAAAATGATGCTCGCATTTTGTGATAATTTTGGGATTTTCAGCATCGTACTCTGCAACAAGATTATTAAGTGTTTAGAAAACAACTACAGTTTGGTTTGATGATAAATTTTACCTTCAAGACATGTAGGGCAACAATCTTCCTCTTCCAGTTTCTCAAAAAGAGGATCAACTGACTTCTTAAGGTCACCGGATTTCTCAAGTTGGACTTCCTTCTCTTCTGATATCAGTCCGGGATCACTTTTCTCTTGGTGTTCGGTGTTCTTTAGGTCCTTCCCGGACGCATCTACAGAATTTCCACCATCAGTTGTCTCTGTAGCTGCATCATCTTTATTTCCACCGCGGTCCTGGTTGTTTGGTGGACTTCGGCTATTATGCATTATGTTTGCTTCATAAGGAAGAGGCGCTGGAGGAGGTCTATAAGTATCGGGACTTGACATGTCCAAGTTTGTGTCAACCAAAACCCCTGTGGAGAATGAAGAGGCGGGACCGAGGTTTGCTGACAAGGGTTCATGTTCCTCTGATGATAATTGATACTGCCAAAATATGAAGATCACATGGACAAAAACATCAAAGGCCTTGTTTGATGTGGGTTATTTGAGATTAATTTCAAATAACTCAATATCCAATCAACAATTTATTACATTTTTCAAATTATCAGCCAAAATATTTTCTATTTAAAATACAAAAACATTATATATTTATACCCCTAATATCTTTTTACTAAACAATTTTCAATAACCTAACATCAAACAAAGTTATTTGGAAATAACCACTTGATCATTCAAATAACCCTACATCAAACAAGACCCAAGATCATGATATTAACTAATCACTTGAGGCTTCATGTTCATTCAACAGAATCAACACTTAAAAATAGACATCTGGTTTGGTACAAGTTACACTTGGTACTCAATTCATAAAGAGTATGGAAGAATACAAATAAATCAGTCATAATCTTGTGTAAATGAAAATTTAACACTTATTTATAAGTACTTGAGTATTAACCAACTCTAAAAGTGATTTAGCAAGCATAAAGTAAATTAGGATGTCACTATATCATTTCACCAAACTATGGTGGAAACATTTTGACATCATCTACAAACCGACCATAATACTATAATATGAAGAAAACATATTATAGCATGAATTGAATTCCCTGCTGCAATCAAATAATTGACAGTTTTCCCCTTTCTTTATGATAATTAAGCAAATAATTGAAAGTTTTATTTTTTTCTTAATAAACATACAATTGAAAGTTTCTGCCATCATCATCATGAAGGGAATACTATGCTGTAGAAACTGAGTAACGTGATATTTACAACATATGTCATTCTAATGTTTACCATGTGTTTTACACGGCAGGCCAGAAAAAATAAAGAAGAAAAAATATTATTATGTGCTTTATTGACAAACCATAAACTTATACCAAAAACACACAAGGTTGTATGATGAAGTAAAAAGGCTCACAAGTGCGAAATTAGCATCTCCAAAAAGTATAAGAACACTAACATGATAAAATGATGGTGTATGGTTAAGTTCAACTCCTCTGGAAGCACAACAGCAGCAACCCCCCATTTATAAGCAAAGACCAGCTAACCACCTGAAGTTACTGGTTTTTGAGTCATTAGATCTCCCTCCTTTTGCACAGAGATTTGGACATTCTATCAAAAAAGAATCAATTGGAATTTCATTAACATGAAACAGTGGTACCACAATAAAAGCAACAAAATACATGCAAATTCTCTAAAAGTGTTTTACAGAATTATGACCCCCCACTAAAGACTTGCATGCTGAGTTTAATAACTTCAATAACAAATAACTAAGGAAAGGCCATTAATGGCCTTTTAAGATGAATGTGGAAAATGCAACTATTTTATCCCTTAGATCTTCAAAGAGTTTACAACCTTTCTTGCAAAAGTTGTATATTAAAATTTTACTTCCCAGCTACAACAATGCAACATTCCAATTGGTTTTGAATAATCAAGTTTATAACTTCCTATGGAAGTAAGCCTTCAACAAATTAAGAAATAGTTACTGTCATAACATATGCAGCTATTCAACAAGTAAAGGTTATTGGAGGTTAAGGGAGAGGATAAACCATTAATCACACAATAATTCCAAGTTCAAGCCCGATCCAAAAAGTAAAGGATACCTCTTATATTGTTAAACAAAATGTCAGAAAAACTATAAAACAATTACTGAAGATTTAAACATTGTAAAATCATTAAATACAGTTCCATCCAATTATAGACATAATCTCCACTGAAAGAGTCTGGTGACTACTCTTCCCATTCCCACACACCATCTCAACATTAAGGAGCAGGCACAACGAATAATAAAATCAATAAAACCACCAAAATTGAGATGGAATCGAAAACTTTGCATCAAATTACATCTCTGCAATTCCATCCAAAGTAACAAGAACACAAATAAACATAAAGATGAATCAACAACAACACTACACATCTGTAAGACAAACAATCTACAATTCAACATACTCTATAACTCCAGATTCTGGATCAGATTAAAGCAGCAATCAATAATCAGTAATCATGTTAACCAGAACTACAAGCAGAAGTAACAAAATTCCATAAGCGTAGAACAAAGAAATCGATCGATAAACCCTAAACAAGTAAAGAGAAGCGTATTTGAAGAGTTTAAGTCCAGAAAAAGCACCATAAACGCAGTGAAAAAGCAGGAAAAGAAAGCAATCAAAGAAAGGTGGATTGAAGATAGAGAATCGGAGTGATACCTGTGTAGAATGAAGGAAGTGAATCAAAGTGAAAATGAAGAGAGCTGCAGTTGTAAGGCTCTTGAGCCTTTTCACCTCTCTTCTCAGCTTTCCAGCGTTAATCGAAGAGAAAAGCCAGAGAGAGATGAGAGAGAGAAGAGAGAGAAGAGAGAGAAATGCTTCCTTGTGGGCGTATAGTGTGAGAACGGACTTTGCGCTGATGAAATAATAATGGAAAATAAATATAAATTTAATTCAGAATAATAATAATAAGTTAGCGTGTGCATATCTATATACCAAAATAATATCTTAATATTTCATTTCTATAAAGTAATGATTTTTTACACTCAAAAATCAAAATGTATATTTATTTATTTATTTATTTTTAATATTAGTGGTTTAAAAACAACCAGAGCTACAAATAAACATAAAATACATAATGCTGTAAATTAAATATATCAAAGATTCACATCTACAGTACAATCCTTCTCAAAATTTTCTATTTGATTTAATTGACCCGAGATTGAGTAAATTTAATATATTTTTTAATATAATTTTGAAGTTTATTTTTATAATAATACAATTTTTTAATATGATATAATAGTATAAAAAATTCTAAATAGAAAAGGAATGTAGACACCTATATCTAAGGTACTTAAAATTGTATTATTTTACAATTGTAAAGAAAGTTATAAATTAAAAATAAAAATCTAATTTTAAATTTACAAGATTGTATGAATTTAAAAACTATTTCAATTTCATTATTTTTATAATTTTACATAAATAAAATGAATTTATATTTATAAATTAAATAATTATTATTGTTTTTAAATAATTTTTTTACAATTCAATCTTAACTAAAAAAAAACAGTTCATTTATGATAATTTAACTAATTAGATTGAAAATGACCTGTCCTAATCTATTGAAAATGCTGAATTTACAATTTTACCCTCGAAGTGTTAAAGTCATTATGACTTTTCTTTTTGTTTACATGTATTATTATTCTAGGAAACATCTTAGAGAAAGGTATTTAATTAATTAATTAATTAGCGCCTGCCCTTCAGGGAAGAATATAACAATGGTTGTCTATCCTAATTAATAAGATGCCTAACATTATTAATTAATTTTCTACCTAGCTATAAAGCAGATTATTCTGCATTTTATCCATTAAGAATAATCAAACAAAAAAACACTCTTAAATATATAATTAGACCTTTTTTTTGAACAGCTTGAAAATAAATTTCTTGATTAATTTAATTTGAGTAGAATCTGTTGTGTTTAAAATGATGGGTATTCTATTTAAATGCGTTATGATTCTTTAGGGACTTGAATGAAAAATTAGAAAGAGTTGATTTTTTTAGTTTGAAGTTGGTGGAGGCGGCAAACTAACTACCTGCCTAAAAATAGACAAACAAACATGACGTGCAGCGTATTGCTAAGGTTGTTGTTGGGAATTGAGTTGAATTTTCAAGTCCACTTACATTAAAATTATATTATAATACATTAATTAGTATGAAACTTTCAACTAATTTATTTTCTTGTAGACATAAAACCCACATCTCAAGACATTAAAAATCTCCTAAAAACGCATGTCCCAAGCAAATCGTTAAATCATTTTATGTGTGTAGGTGAAGAAGGATAGAGTTATATAAGATACATTACAATTACATACACCAAAACCGACAAAATTCAACTCAACCGTATACTTTTAACTACTATTTATAAATGAAAATCCCGAAGATTATCCTAAATATGTAGATATTAGAATAATCAGACCTTGAGGAGAGCTTCAATGGCTTCGAATAAAAGAGGAGCCATTTCTGGACTTGGACTTTTGATTGCACACTTGATTCCAGGGATTCCAATTGCGGCTGTCAGCTCAATCAAGAAAGGTGTCCCTCGAGGGATCTTAGCAGACAGATACAACACGTCCTGATTTGCATTCTTACGTTTTGCAATGAAGAAAACGTTTGCTGCTCCAAACCGATCCACAGTTAGATCCACGCTGTTCATAATCGAGCCTACCAAGTCCTTCGAGACTTCATTGGTATCCGGGAGTGATTTCCATATCTGTCGAGAGACAAAACAATGTAAACTAATTGAGTTCAATTTGCATTAATAAAAGGATTTGTAAAGAAATTAGACTCGTTTACCTCAAGAAAAGAAGAACGCTCCATCCTTCCGTCCTCAGTGAAGAACACCAACGGAGATATTTTATCACTGAAGTACCAGACAGGTTGTTGGTTATTTTTTACAGCAACTTGTAGAACGGTGTTTGGAGGACCTGGAGCTATATTTTGGAATGCGACCATGGGTAGAAGGGTCTTTGACGATGATCCAGGTAACAATTGGGGAATCTGATAGCAGAAACAAAAGTTACAAGTAATTAGATTAAAGGCCATCCAACATCTGGGATTTGATTTATTATACCTGGAGTGGACCTCCAGCAGCAAGACCAAATGTGTTCTTGTTGAATTGAATCATAAATCCATCAAGGATATTCTGTGAATTGTTCTCGAACAGCATGCTATAAAATATTTCTCCATCTCTCCGCACAAGTTGTGCACTTATCTGTAAACCTTGTCCCGTAGATGCAGGTAATAAAACAGGCAATGGGGGTCTGCAAAAGAAATCTCCATATCTCAGTACCTCATCAATTAAAGAGTTTCTTTGATGTATTTTTATTTTTTTTGCAAAAAACTCCTCTGATGAGAAAATGGATTCTTTGTGTTTTAAGGATATTTTATTATTTAGTTGATGATTTCATCAAACAAGGCTTAACAAGAAGGCAATATCTAAAATTTTGTTTATTAACTTTATAGGCACAATTTGAACAAACGTGAAACAGAATGTATGCATACCCGGAAGGTTCAGTGGGCTGATCAACAGAAACAATAGCATTAGCATTGTTGCTATTATTGTCCAGTCCTATCAAATCACCAAGTAAGTCTGGCACTGGAGCAGGTGCGGGTGATTTTGTTGAACCATATTGGGCATTGCTTGATGCGCCACTATCAACACCATGAGAAGGTGACTCGGAGTACCCTGTTTCAGTACCTTCTACAGAATCATCATCCTCAGTATTCTGGACAGTCTTCACACGAGTTACAAATGCTTCTGGTGTTTTGTGAAATACTGAAGAAAGAGTGCCAATATTTGAAAGCAATTCATCAAGAAGAGAAGAATCAAGTTGGTTTGAGTCATCAGAGATCACAGGCTTCTCAGTCAGCACAACATCCTTGGCAGCCTGACAGGAGAAAATTGACATTAACGGATTACTGTTTATGGATCTAAAGTTCTAATATGCCCATTTGCTCAATTCTACCCAAAACCATTTAAGTTCACAAACAAGTGGTCATCTGCAAGATGTATAGGCCTTGTTTGGGGAAAATCCACCTATCCCAAAAATCATATTATTAAATGGATTTTATTAACCCTGAATTTAATTTATTATAAAATTAATAGAACAACAACACTAGTTTAATTTTAATATTATAAATAAATTTCAATCTCAAAACCATGCTCTCTACCATTTTCTTGGTGTTTGTGTCTGAAGGGTCTGGGAAAAAGGAAAGGTTACATATTGTGCCAAAAAGTACACACCTCCGGGTCAGTTGAAAGTAGGCGCCAATATATATAAGCACGGTCCCGCAAATCTGGATTGTCAGTCTCTACTGTGGCATTGTTCAACACAGCCTACAAAGTAAACAAAGTGAACACCTTTATGTTGTCTCTTTCTGCCAACAGTTTGCAGTATATGAAAATTTTCAGTAATATCACCAAGACAATAAAATATCGGAGAAGCATTATATGAGTAAGAGTTCTCATTGCCAGTACAAAAGGAACACGCGGTCCAAAACATGTACCTGAATCATCTGCTGTGGGCCTTCAGTTGGCTTCTTGAGAAAAAGCTTGACTGTTGCGGTCAGCAACTGCAGTTGTACTTGTGCAGGCTCTTCAGGGAAACTCTCTAAAAAGCTCTCAAGAAGCTCATCAGCATTGTCAATTCTTTCTGCATATTCACCAATTATCCAAATCATTGAAGCCTGGCAATCAAAGTAACTATAGTTAACAACCACTCATATGTTATAAAATAAAAGTCAAAAATACCAAAAGGAGAATACAGTTTCTTTACAATTCTTGCTTTTCTCAAACTACCTTAGCCTCAGGCTCATCTAGAGTATCTAGGCTCTCACACAACGTAGCAATGATAGATTCATAGCTGCCAAAGAGGGAGGAACGAGGTCATGCAAGAAAATAAAATGAAATACGTGCAATCACTTATTAAAGAAACTAACAAGAATCGAATGCATAAATATAAAACTGAACGATGCTTACGTGTTAGGATATCTTCTAAAAATGTCTTTGATGACTATAATAGCTTCTTGAACGACATAGTTTACTTTTATCTTGATCAGCTCAAGCAAAACACTAATGCAACGCTCAGCTGCTCTCTCTAACTTGATGGCACAACGTCCAATAGCTCGCACAGCTTTCCTTACAAAGTCTACATCTACTTCTGTAGCATACTCTTTAAACTCTAAGAGGACCTGCATAGATACAGCCATGGATAAGGAAAATCACAATGCCATCCAATATTTATGGTCAAGGATAAGAAAATCAAGTTCTACTACCTGATCAATATTGCGATCAGAAGCCAGCTTAATCATGATCTCTAACTTTTCCAACTTCACATAAATTGGATCGTTGTACTTGCAAAAGAATACCTATAGTAAATAAAAAAATAGGCAAGCCACCCCTATTTATTAAATTATTAATAATGGGAAGCAAGAAGAAAGGAAACAAAAGAAAGGATCAATACAAAATCAAGGCACCTTGATCTCATGTGCGAGAATTGTTGGCCGTCTTTGCACAATGAGGTTGATGTTTCGCAGTGCAACATACTGAATCTCAGATTCTGCAGATAGTAGAGTCACAAGGGGAGGAGCCATTTTCTTGCAGAGATTCCGGACCACATCAGTGCTGGTAATAAGTTCCATTTGTATGAGAATCATCTGCAAAGGCAACAAATCCCTAATGAGATCACGAACAATCTTGTTTAATTACAAAATGTATCAATAAGGGCATAAAATAGAGCAAGCTGTAAGGGAAGGTTAATTCACATCAAGTTACATATCACTAAACTTGCTATGTTTAGTGACTCCATTTAGAACTTAATCTGAATATACTTGCCACTTTCTTGATACATAGATTTGATAACATTACTGAATCAATTACTTCATTAAATATGAATCATAACTAAAATAAAATTGAAATTTATGCTTTTTAATGTTTCATGTTTACTCATTTAACATATTTAGCACTAGAGTTCTGGTGTACAATTGTCTGTACATAATTTTCAATTCAAATCAAGTTTTTGGATTTAAAAAACAGATAGGGTGTTTAAAAAGTAGCTAGGGATAAGAGACATATGGCTAAAGAGAGAGCCAAAAAGGGATCTTTTGTGCATAACTCTGCATAATCTCGAATGTTATCAGCTCTCTGTGAAATATTCAGTTGGCCGAGGGCTTCCAAACACACCTTTCAAGACATAGGTCCTACCTTAACAGCTGACAGCACAACTGCACAATTAGCATGCTGCAGACGAGGTGTAACACGCTCCACAATATTTTCTGCTTCACGGGCATCCACTGCCTTGTACTTGGAAAGCGCATCTAGTATGAACACTTGTCCCCACCTGAGATTTTTTAATCAAAATAAAGGAAATAAATAAGTAAAAACATGCTTTAATTTCAAAGAACCTTGAAAATAAATGACCAATACTGCAAATATCTAATAATGGCATCCATCTCTGGTTTAATAAGTAAGTCTACTATTTCCAGTTAACAAGCTTGTAATTGAACCACAATAAATCAGTAAAAAGTGTTTTGAAAGCTTGATATTGAACAACAATTTTAGTGTCAAATGCTAAAACTAGTGATAATATGGCGTGACACATATGCAGATTTTGGAAACGCAGGAAATGTGATTCAGTACATTTCTTTATGATAGAAGCAATGGAACTCAAGTCAAGAAGAACCAACAGGAAAATCAACCCCTTAGTAAAGTCCATTAGCAAGAAACTCACTCAGTACATTCATTCATAGCAGTAAGCAGCTTTGCCAGTGTGTGGCTAGTGATCTCAAAAATGGGTTTTATGCTACTTTCTTGGATCTCTGCGAGTGCAGCCACAGCATTTGCCACAACCATGGGATTGTTGTCGGAAATCAAATCTTTGAGACCGTCCAGAAACCCCCTATCTTCAACAAGCTCAGCGTTTATGTCATAGAGTTTAGCAACACAAACAGCAGCTGTCTTGCGAACATAAGGATCGTCATCCTGATGAAGGGTTGAACAGTAAAAAAGTTTAAAACAAAATCTTCATGCAGATTTATTAATTTCCCACAAAGAATAGGTTAAAAGAAGTGCTACAAAATATTACTGCAAACTAAAATTATTTGTAAAGACGTGACAAAAGTCCTTGAATGCTAAACAATGATTCAACAGGCACCATTGAATTTAACCTTAAGGCATCTCTGGAGAGGATCACACAAATACTCTGTGATCTTATCCACACGAATGCATCCCATGGTGCGCACAGCCAATGCACGGATTAAAGGATTTGGATCCTGTGAGTCCTGTAAAAGATCATTCAAAAGTTTATACAGCATAACAGACTATTAGTGAAAAAAATAACCCATATTGCATTTAGACTAACTGCCAAGGTAGAACCAGAAAGATAATATGGTTTTACAGCTTCAATCGAATTGTAACACACTTGATACTCTCATCTAGGGTCTACAGTTTAAGAGTTTCAATGGAATAAGATATAGTAGAGATAAAGAGATTTAGTAAATGTAGGGGATACAGATCATGCTTAAACAACAAGAAAGCAAAAAAGAAATCCCTCACAAGATAGTTTTCAATTTTGTATTCATTACCATAAAAATCCCTAAGAAGTTCTGGAAAGCATGTTCAAATAATGAAAGTATGACTTCTGATTTTCAAATAAAAACCTGGAAAACATTTGAGTTTTTCTCAAACAGGACAACAAATAAATAGATGATTTAAAGACATTAACAAATCTATTCTGGAAACAAAATGAAATCATAGGACTGGGATGTCCAAAAATGTTTTAAGCTCTTTCATCTGATATATAAATTGACACATTTTTTATACTTGTCCAGTTTTTATGTTGTTTCAGAAACCTTTTGGCTGGGAATACTCCACACAACTTCCACCTTGTTGGCTAAAGAAGTTGATTGGCCTTCTCCATGCTTCATACGCTATAACATGGAGCAGAAACGGGTTTCTCAAAAAAAAACGGTAATCCATTATTGACTTAGAAGACACTCTCAGGTTTCTCAGGAAAGGGTCACCCCTTGTTAACTTTAAAGACACTCTCAGGGGTTCCTCCTTAATACAATAAAATCAGTTTGGCATCAGAAATTACCTTTCTTCAAAGAGGTGAAGGTTGATAAATAAACAAAATAAAAAACGTGAAAATGGCACTGATTTTGTTCCAAGTAGTAAGTCATTATGCTATTATGACGCATCAAAACAAATCTGTATGTATATGGTCCAAATGAAGTACCACAGTTAAACATTTATCATTAAGATGAGACTTCAGGTTGACATTTGATTCAAGAGAACATGTACAATGGTTGAAACTCTAGAGCACACAGACTATAGGAGCAGAGCTAATGAAACAATTGTTGCAAAAGCAGCAATTATTAAATCTTACCTTGACAAAAGTGTTTACAGCAAGTATCGCAAGATCAGGTTGGCTTTTTGCATAGTTTATGAGATACAAATATACAAGCTTCTTAAGCTCCAGATTTTCAGTTTGCATGCAGTTCACAACATCCGTGAAAAGTGAAGAAACATCCTTGCCAACAGTCATGGCAGCAATAACCTTTTTAACAGCATCTTTTCTCTTATCCTGAAGTCAAAGTAAAAACAAAACAAACACAAAACTTTAGTCTAAACAGATAGATAACTGGAATTAACATCGTTAAAATGCCATGTTAAATCAGTAGTGGTTCCTTAGTACAAGAATGTAGACATTGAGAACAAAAGACTATAAATAGGTACATATTGATGTACTTTGGTTTGCATAGATGAGTATTAGTACCAATTGATGATGAAATTTGGCTTAACAGCATGAATACTACCTTATTTGATGATCAAACGATGCTAATCAACTATTGTAGATACTTGATAGATCTAGGTTTCAGACTCTGAAGAAGTTGAGATGAATCATGAATATCATATACAGGACTGAACTCAGAGACATTGAGCTAAATTATTTGTGCATATCCGCTCTAGATATCTATAATCAAGTTCATTATCAATAATTAAGGAATTCCATATATATACGTTATCAACAATCAGAATCTGAACTGATTCCATAGTGTATGTTTTCTAGAAGACAAAGAACCGTGTTTATGAGCATCTAAAATGAAGTAGAAAGATAGAGGAAGAGGAACCTTGTACTGTGAATTGAGTTCTTCTTTGAGCTCGGGGATCTCGCCCTTCTTAGTTGTAGAGAAGTACTTGGAATCGTGGCCGCTCATATCTGCAGATTTTTGGTCTCTCGCTCTAGGACCGATCAGGCGACGGGACAATCGGAGAAGATGAAAAGTGAAAGACGCCGGCGAGAACTTCCTGTAGTCAATGGAGACTGACTGGTGACGGCTCACTCCGAACCGGTCCGGTTGAGTTGTAATTTGTAATAAGTATTTAATTCTTTTCTAAAAATTGTATATAATCTATTTTAAAACACTAAGCAGATAATCCAAACTGGCTTTAACTTTAGGGTCATATTTAGCACTTTTATACTTTTCATGGAGTAGAATCTAGTTAATACATAACGGGAAATTTGACGAAATGACCTTGCAAACCGGGTTATTTGACCTGGTGGAATTTTGATAATTTAATTGCGCTCGTGGTGATTTTATTTTTTTTGGACGATTTTGCCCTCGTCGCGAAACGCTAAGTCACTTAGCGTTTCGCGAAGTGACGATATGTGAAATGTCCAGATTGCCCTTACTATTTAATATAACCTCCGTACTTTTTTTTCATTTCTTTTCTTCTCCTTCTCTCTCTTCCCGCTCTTCTCCTCCTTCTCTCTAAACTCCGGCGGCGGCGACGAACTCGGCGGAGATCTCGGCGGCGAAGTTCATTCGAAATCCACTATGAGCTCGACGACGTGCACGAGCACTGTTCCAATAGGTACGTCTATTTGAAGCATGTTTTATTGATGTTCGGTTTCTGAGATTGGTTAGGGTTTACCTCCTGTTTCGCTCAGTGCCTGGCGATTCGCGAAGGACTTCCCGTTTCGCTAAGTGCCTTACGATTCGCGAAGCCCTTCCCGTTTCGCTAAGTGCCTTTCGATTCGCGAAGCCCTTCCCGTTTCGCTAAGTGCCTTTCGATTCGCGAAGTATTAATTATACGTCTCTAAATCAAATCATGTTTTTATATTGCAGCTGAAGTTTTCGTTTTCTATAATGGAGAGTGGAAACTTGATGCTGATGGAATACTGTATTTTGATGCATCTTCAATCAAAACATTTGATCTACCCCAAAGTACTCGTTATGCTGAATTACTTGATATACTCTACGATAGACTTAATCTCCAGTTATCAGCATACGATTTAGTGCTCCAAGTGAAGTATGATATTCCGAATATCAGAAATCCAAAACCTGTTTTTATTGATAATGATGGGGATTTGAACACATATCTATCACGCTTGATTTTGGGTCGAACAGTGTCACCATTGTGTGTATCTGTAGTGGAGAAGTCAGCGTTTACTAAAGAAAAGATACAACTACTTACATACCCAACTCAAGAAAGTATACTACCACCACAACTTACTCAGAAATTTGTTCCACCTGTTGTACCCTTGGAATTCTTTGTTGAAAGTCAAAATGAAGCCGGAGAAACCTCTTTGCCTCACATCCCACTTACTCAGGACTTGCATGTTAATAGTGGTGAGAAAGCATCAATACCTATACAACCAAGTGCAAGAAGATCATCATTGGGTACACCAACTAGTGCAAGAAAGGCATCAAATGGTACACCAACAAGTGCAAGAAGATCATCAATGGGTACACCATCTAGTGCAAGACGATCTTCAATGGGTACACCATCGACAGACCCGACAAACACATCACCGCCAGACCCCACATTTGCGATGGCATTAACTAGTGAAACCGTATTGGAAGTCGGTTCGTTGTTTGAAAATAAAAAAGAACTTCAACTTGCTCTATATAAATATGCGATGGCCAATCATTTTGAATTCAAAGTGGAGAAGTCAAGGAAAAATCTTTGGGAACTCAAATGTTTGGATGAGACATGCAAGTGGAGCTTGCGGGCTGTGAAAAGTAAGTTTTCTGAGATGTTTGAGATCCGGACATTTGAGCATCAACACTCATGCTCAACTTTGTCGAGGCCCAAGAAAAAAATGCAAACACCAGCATGGGTTATTGGGCAGTGCGTGAAGAGCAAGTACATGGACCATCATCATAACCACTTGCCTAAGAAAATAATTGAAGACATGCAGACAACTTATGAGATATTTTTGACTTATAATAAGGCATGGAGGGCAAGGGAAAATGCTTTAATAGCGGTGCGAGGAACGGTAGAGGATTCTTATGGAATACTGCCATCATACCTTTACATGTTGGAGAAGTGTAATCCTGGTACCATAACCGACATACAGACAGACGAGCTCGGTCACTTCAAGTATATGTTCATGTCCCTAGGCCTCTCAATTAGGGGTTTCAAATCCTTTTGCCGTCCTGTATTATGTGTTGATGCTAGTTTTCTTAAGCACAAGGTGGGTGGTCAATTATTGGTGGCTATTGCATTGGATGCGAATGAGCAACTATATCCTGTCGCATTCGGCGTTGTTGATTCAGAGAATAATAACTCCTGGACTTATTTCATGCAAAAACTGAGAGACGCAATTGGATTAGTTGATGATCTCGTCTTCGTATCCGACAGACACCCAAGCATCGCTAATGCCTTGTGCGCTGTTTTCCCAGAAGCAGACCACGGCGCGTGCACATATCACATAAAGATGAATATTGTGGCCAAATTTAAAAGTGATAAGTGTCATGCGGAGTTTGATTCGGCTTCAAGGGCATACACTGTCCACGAATTTAATCGGTGGTTTGAGAAAATCAAGGTTAAAGATCACAGGATTGCTGCCTATTTGGAAGAAATTGGGTTCCCAAGATGGAGTAGAGCATTTTTTCCCGGTAAGCGATACAATCAACTGACAAGCAATTATGCTGAGAGTTTCAATAGTCAGAGCAGGGAAGCCAGAAAGTATCCCATTTCAGAAATGGCTGAGTATTTAAGATTCACAATACAACAATGGTTTAACGATAGAAGAGAAAGAGCGTCTAATCACGAAGAAGTTTTATCTCCAAATTATGAGAAGGTGTTACGTGAGGGATTCGAGAAGGCCAGATTCTATACAGTCCAATCGCTTAACCGATTCGAGTTTTATGTGCATGACAATCAGTCCCATTTCAAAGTCAATTTGAAAGACATGAACTGCACTTGTAGAGTATTCGAAGTTTCGGGTCTTCCTTGTACGCATGCAATGGCTGCTGCCCGTAGTCGGAATTTGGTTTCTTATGACTTCTGTTCAAGGTATTAATATCTAGCTCACGTGTTCATTCTGTTTAACCAATTAATAATTCGTTATATTTTCCCTACACACAGGTATTACACAACTGAGTGTTGGATAAATTCATATGCCGAGACATGTTATCCTCCCGGTGATGAAGAAAATTGGGATGTTCCCGAAAATATCAAGCAACGTTCATGTCTTAAACCAAATGTGAAGGTTAAGAAAGGCAGGCCACAAACAAAGCGTAGGTCATCCCAGGGTGAGGTCCGTAAGATCCCGAGACGATGCAGCTCATGTGATGGGCTTGGACATAATAGGGCAACATGCAAAGCAGTGATGCCTGCACCATCTACTGCACGAGCTTCATCATCTAAGCAGCATGACTCATCATCTAAGCAGCATGACTCATCATCTCAACAATATGAACCTTTAGCTTGATAGATACTATGTTGTAATATATGTTGTTAATTGAACTATGGTACTGGTATGTTGTTAATTGAGGTTTAATGCTTGTTTAAAATATTGTCAATTGGCATTATATAATCCTTGTTCTACTTAATCCCATCGTTATAAATCTTTGAATTCAACCTTAACAAATTACAAAATTGTTCAATCTTGATTTCAAATATATCCATCCACCGACCAAACCAATCTCAATTGAGAAATGAATTAAGGTTGCTAAAGAAACAGATGGAACATATAATCAATCTGATGGGAGGGCACTTAGCGAAACGTAGAGTACTTTGCGAAACGGGAGGGACTTGGCGAAACGGGATGGACTTAACGAAACGGGAGGGACTTAGCGAAACGAAGAGTACTTTGCGAAACGAAGAGTACTTTGCGAATTTACAATACATCAATTTACACAAAATAATTTACAATACATAATCCAACTTCCAACATATTCATCAAGGTTTACAATACATCAAAATAAGTTATCCAATTTACAAATAATAATGTTTAAGGTTCCATAATCTGATGGAATAACCGGACCGCCATCTTCTGCCTAAAAAATCCCATATTTTCTGAGGTCACATTATGCACGGGTTGATTAGCGGTCAAGTGTTCCATGTACATTAGCGTGAAGACCCCACAGTCCCCGCTCTCTGTTGCCCGCGGGACTTCTCCAACCTTAGCAGCAGCGGTTTTCACTTTGGGGTGTGGAAACCGTTTGTATGTCATTGGTTGGAGGGGGCCTTCGAAGTTGAAATTAGGATACCTTACCCTCTCACCGGGAGTGATTGTTTTGGCAAATATAAATGGAATCATGTCGCAGAAGGGTTTCAAATAAGGATCCAGATTCTTATAAAGATAGGCGTCACAGTCGTACACGTCAATGCGGTACTTTTGAAGACGTGCTACACATAAAATCCAGTGTTTCTGGTTAATGTTCACTGGCATGTAGACGTCGTCAATTGTTGACCACTCTGGCATATATCTATGTGGTGCGCCCATATAATAGTCTTTGAATTCGTCGACTGGAAATTTGGCAGGATCCTTAATAAAATCCCTGTGCAGTCGCCTGATTCTATCCGACAATACGCAATCCCCAATTGCCGCATGTGTATTTTTATATGTCTTGGGATAGCAGGAAATCCTTTTCCGCAGAAGATGGCAGAATGCATCGATTTCCTGCACAATGGGAGCATACAACATACATTGAGTACATATCAAACAACATACTTTGCGAAACGAAGAGTACTTTGCGAAACGAAGAGTACTTTGCGAAACGAAGAGTACTTTGCGAAACGAAGAGTACTTTGCGAAACGAAGAGTACTTTGCGAAACGAAGATTAATGAATTGATTTGAACGACTTACCTCGTCTTCAATCCATGTAAGCCTTGTTACAACTCTAACCAACACTTCCTTCTTTGCTTGAACCGTATGTAAATCCGTTGTCGAATTATCGGTTTTTGGATCATCCAACCACGCCTTTACTTTATGAAGTAGCTCATCATCAAATTTTTGAAGGTGATTCACTTTCATAGGATCCTTTGTCTTGGGCATTTTTGACAAGGAATGGTTGGTGTACGAGTCATCTTTTTTCGGCTTCCTCACTCTCCTCCCATAATTTCCTTTAGGAGGAGTATTGTATAACTGGAAATCGTCATTGTCATCATTGTCATCATTTGCCTTCACATCCCCCACAGTCTTCTCATCCTTCACCTTCACTTTCAAATCCTTCAGTTTCAGATCAACCTCCACATCATCCACCCTAGCCACACCATCCAGCTTCTCACCGTCCTCCAATTTAGCCTCAACCTCTATCTTTACGTCCTCCACCTTCGCATCCTCCACCTTCTCATCATCATCTACCTTCTCATCGTTGTCTTTTCTTTCATCCTCCACCTTCTCTTCATCATCGACCTTCTCATCGTTCTCCACCTTATCCTCATCCATCTTTTCATCATCATCCACCTTCTCATCGGTCTCCACCTTCTGTGCGTCCTCCACCTTCTCAACGTCCTCTTTTTTTTCATCCTCCACCTTCTCATTGTCCTCCATTACATCGTCTTTCCCATCAGTCTCATCATTCACCTTCTCATCATCCCCCACAGTCTCCTGCATCGCTATCATCTCCTACAAAATAGACAAAATTCACACTTAGCGAATCGACAATAAATAATTTGCGAAACGTAAACTACTTTGCGAAACGAAAAATACTAACTTAGCGAAACGGAAACTACTTTGCGAAACGAAAAATACTAACTTAGCGAAACGGAAACTACTTTGCGAAACGAAAAATACTAACTTAGCGAAACGGAAACTACTTTGCGAATCGAAAAATACTAACTTAGCGAAACGGAAACTACTTTGCGAAACGAAAAGTTCGCAGAATACCTCTTTCTTCTCCTCCTCCTGTTCAACCTTGCTCTTCTCAACTTCGACATCCTTCTTAGAATCCTTAACCTGCAAAATATGTACTGGTTAGATCAGATATGTACTTAGCGAAATGAAATGTAAAATATCTCCATACCTCAGTATTCTTTTCCTCTTCGACCTTCACAGCCTTCTTAGAATCCTTCTTCTTACTCTTCTTCTTCTTTATATTATCCTCCATATCATCTAATCTGGTTAATAATATGGACATCCTTTTGTTGGATTTTTCTAACAACTGTGTGGACATATTAAAAACCATCTTCTTGAACGACTCAACGTGAGTTTGTTGAGTTTCTTGGATTGTGATTTTTAGCTCTTTGATGAGCTCTGTTTTCATCTTTTTCATCTCCTCTTTCATCTCTATTTTCAGCTCCTCCTTCATCTCATTAAAATCACATCCAAAAGTAGGTGTTGGAGCCCGAGGAGAAGGTGTGTCAGCCCGAGGACTTGAGGTCGCGGATGGGGGAGTAAGAATGCGGGCCGGAATCGATTCATAAGCAAGCTTCTTCTTCAAGTTGGCTGCTTCTTTAAGAGTAGCATCAGCCTTTCTCTTCCTCGTGGCAGGTTTGGGGGGAATCGGAGTAACTTCTTCATCTTCACTTTGATCATCTTCAGCAAAATCATCTTTTATTACCTTCCCATCAGTAAATCCCTCAAAAAAATCATCAGCTGTCTCGTCAATTTGCTCAAATACATCACCACTGTATAACCTCTTCTCCATGGAGGACTCTTCCATCTCAGTCACATCCGTGGTCTCTAGGGCAGTCTTTACCTCCATCGATGTGTTTTTCCTGTTGGAATGATAGAGTAACAACCTTGGGCGTAGAGGGTCATTAATCTGATTCCTTCTGGCGAATTTAGGGATAAAGTTTTCGATGACCTCATACGTCCACACTTGAAGTGCCAATGCGAACCCATAGATGTTATATGCAAAAGGAGCATAAGGATCTTCAGCCTTCTCCTTCTTGTCAAAAAATGAGGTACAGAGATGTTTCATGTTCTTGTTTAAACCCTTGAGGGTGGCTCTAAAGGTGACCTTCCCCCATGGATATTGGAAGAAAGTGTCCTTGTCTTCCACCATGTTGAGTATTTTTGGAAATATAACTCTTTTTGGGTCAAATGTGAATAGGTACTGGCAAATCAGTACTACCAGCCCCATCTTAAATGCATCTTCCTTGTCTTTGCATTTGAAAAAAGCCTTCTCGAAGTCGCACATTTTTACACTCATGCTCCCTTTAAAGTATTTAACCGAGAGAGGTGGACAACAGCGCAATTTTTCTTGGTCCAACTCAGGATAAACGCCGAAACATAGGCCGGTAACCAACGCATACTCCTTCATACCAAATACAAGCTTTTGCCCATTCACAGTGAAAGTTATCTCCTTGGAGTTTGAGCTTAACCTCCTCAACAACATTTGATGTACAATACTTCCTGAGAACTGCAGGAGGGGGGCTGTGAATAAGGATCTGAACTGGGTATTGTACACACTCTCCAGAAGATCCATTTCCTCGAACTTATTCACAATCTTCTTCAGGGTGAGGGCACTTTTCCACGAAATCCGACCGGGAAACTCAGTAACAGTTGTTTCTGCCATCTACAAAAGGAAACAACATTATCAAAAATGTTAGAACAAACACATACAACGTAGGAACTTAACGAATCGGGAGGTACCTCTCGATTCGCTAAGCGCCTCCCGATTCGCTAAGTACTTAGCGAATCGCTAGGCACTTAGCGAATCGGGAGGCACTTAGCGAATCGAGAGGTACCGAGCGAAACCGTTAACTGAACATAAGACAGCATTACCGAATCGGAAACAATACGAAACTAATCAGAAACAAACAATAAACTTAACATGCAAAAACCCTAAACAAAAAATCTGAAACAAACACTTAAACTTAACATGCAAAGACCAAAATCCATAAGCAAGAAACCAGAAAATGATCGACCACAACTAGGTATTTAGCGAATCGCTAGGTCCTTACCGAATCGGAAGGTACTTACCGAATCGGAAGGTACCTAGCGAAACCCTGATGAAACCCTAATGGCAACAAAAATATACTGAACAGAAACCCTACTGGCAAAAAAATATATACTGAACATTACACTAACATGCAAAAACCACCAATGAACAAAAAAGCAGAAAATGATAATGAACTAACCTTAATGACGAACGAGAAGAAAGCAGAAATGATCGGGCTTGACAAGATTCAGTGAAGAGAAAATGGGTTAGAGAGAGAGAGTCGGGCGGTTGAAATGAAATGTAATGAATTTTTTGAATATATAAGGTCTAGCGCGTGTGAGTACGCGCGTCTCTTCAACTTCCATAGCGAGTCGGGAGGCACTTAGCGAATCGGGAGGGACTTAGCGAATCGGGAGGGACTTAGCGAAACGGAAGGGACTTAGCGAATCGGGAGGGACTTAGCGAATCGGGAGGGACTTAGCGAATCGGGAGGGACTTAGCGAATCGAGAGGTCAACGAGCTCCAGCTAAGAGAAGATGGTTTGAATACGTTTTCGCTACTATATTTTAATAACGAAATCGAATTCAAACCATTCTCCTAGCTGGAGCTCGTAGTACTTAGCGAATCGTCAAGTACAAAATTTTTTATTGGTTTCATAGGTAATCTATCTCGTTTGACAAGGTATCAACAACAAAGTCATGGTTTTGAAAAGAACATGTGTTAGCAAAACAAACCCTATAATTTTACATGGAAACATTTAGATTCTTCAGAAAAAGTCTTTGAAGAAGCGATCGTTGAACTCCAGATAAGAGAAAATTGTTTGAAATTTATTTCTTTAGCTTAACGACTAACGAAATCAAAGTCAGCCAATCTTTGCTTATCTGGAGGTCAATGATAGATTCTTCAAAGGCATTTTCTGAAGAATCTAAATGTTTCCAATGTAAAATTAGAAGGTTTGTTTTGTTAACACATGTTCTCTTCATAACCATGAAGTGATGTAAATACCTTGTCAAATGAAGTTCATGATTAACTATAAATAACAAAAAATCTTGATACTTAGCGAATCGCGAGGTATACTTAGCGAAACGGTAAGTCCGTAGCGAAACGGTAAGTCCGTAGCGAAACGGTAAGTCCGTAGCGAAACGTTAAGCAGATCTGAAACGGAAACACATACGCTGTTATCAGACAGAGATTTTCTGCAAATATGAACAGATAACAAATAATAACCTAACGAAATGCTCAAACATGAACCAATATGAACCATATAAGAAATAAGAATCAACCAAAACGGAGAAAATGATGGACATAAAGGAAATATGAAAAAGTTTTTGAAATGAAGAAAATGTAAACAAGAACATAACTGTTAGAATGAAGATCTACCTCGACGCCGTTCAAATAGTTAGAATCGGAGAACTCACATAAACCCTAGTATAAGAAACCTGCATGCAAAATAGATCTAGGGTTAGAAATCGGCAATAGATAAACATAAATGAATTAGTTAGGTTAGAAGAGCTCTGATCGGGTTTGATTTGTATGGATATTGGAGGAAACGGAGATGTCGTCGCCGTCGGCCGCCGTCGCCGCCGGCCACCGTGAGTGAAGGAGAGAATTGGAGGAAGAGAGAGAAAAAAATTTAGTGAAATGAAAATATTTGGGTATTTATACAAACCTCTGATCCACTTCGCGAAACGCTAAGTGACTTAGCGTTTCGCGACAAGGGCAAAATCGTATAAAAAAAAAATATAACACCACGAGCGCAAAAAAAATTATAAAATTCCACCAGGTCAAATAAACAAATTTGCAAGGTCATTTCGTCAAATTTCCCTACATAACCTCATAATTTTATTTTTATTTTTATATATTTTTTTTCATACTTTAACTAAGGCCTGTTTCTTATTCAGGTTTTTCAAATAATCCAACAAAATCAATTATCACATTACTCCCTCTCTCATTCATCAAATCAATGAATTCATTAACTAAAATACTAAAATACCTTCTATTTTAAATTATTATTATTTATTTTATTTATATATATGAATACCTTTTAGATCTTTTTACTAAAAAAACATAATCATTTTCTCAAAACCATCACTAATAATCATTATTTTCTCCTTCCATGTTATTTAAATAACCTGAAACGAACAAGACGTAAGATATCAATTATCGAAGTTTTGAATATATTCTTACTAAGTATTTTTTATCTACGTTTATTTCGACTCTTATTTATCGTGATTTTTATGAAGTATATTTCCAAGATGAATCATGTAGAGCTGAAATTGGTTCGTTGTACACATTATGATCGGGAGGTAGTAAATTCATGATTTTGAAAACAAATTTAATTTGAGAAGATAATCCAAATTGACTCATTTAACTTTAGGGTGATTTTTAAAATCACCATTATATACATTTCCATAGATTATAATCTAGCTAACATAACTTCATCATTTGCATTTTTTGTGTCATTTTTGCTTACTTTGTATTAAGTTAGATCTCTATTATTGAAGTTTTCAATATTTTCTTACTGGTCTATAGTATTTCTGTTTATTTGACTCAATTTTTTGATTTGGTTAGTGACTTATTTATCGTCATTTTTATAGAGTATATGTTAAAGGTTATTGATTGTAAGAATTTCTCAGACGAATCAACATTAATGTGCGCTGAAATTGGATTGATGTACACATTATGTCGAGACGTAGGAGATTCATGATTTTGAGAAAATGACTAGTTTGAATGTTAAAATATTGAGTTTTTATAGTGTTACTTCTAATAATTAATAATAGGGAAAGTTGTGTGTTTTGGTGAATTTTATATTTGAGTTCGATTTTTTCTTAGAAATTTTGATATATTATGCAATATTTAGCCAGACAGCATATATTTATATAGTGTGGTAGAAAAGAATGATCATAATTAATTAATCTTATTTATGTCCTTGATCATCAAAAGCTTGATCATGGAGGGGAATATGAGTTGATTCTTTATATTGTGCCAAAGTGGAGAGGAATTAAAAATAAATAAATAAAGTCCATTACATTTAAATTCAAATACACTATATCTGGGCAATGATTATGTCATTATTAATAATTAATTAACTAAATTAATTATTGGAAAAAGAAACATGGAATTCTTTGATTCAACTCCATTAATGGTCAAAAGAGTATTCTTGGGCATCATTGTTGGTTGTATGATCAATTTAATTATATTGTGTTTACTCCCCCATTAAACATGGAACTCTTAAGTGTGTTAAATAATGAATAATTATTAATGCATGGGACCAATAGAAAAAGGCAAAATTGAAGCTGAACAAAACGGATGCATCTCCTTTACCAACTTTTTTTATATGTAAAAAGATGCTCAATTTATCTTTTTTAATGTTTCTCTATAACTAGCTAGGTTATGCTTAGTCTTGAATATATTTATTTTGCTCTTTCAATCTATTGCAATGATATTTGTTAAGAACTAAGTTTTTATTTTTTATTTTTGGAAGTTAGCTCAATTTCCTCTATAAAACTATTAACATATACATTTTTTTCATTTGAACTATCTTAATAATTAAGATTTAATATATAGTACAATGTATTATGATTTAAGATAATTCATTTAGGTTGTAGCTTTGAAAATTAATCTTTTTTACACTTTTAATTTATCTCATAGATATAATTAGATTAGGGATCATAATTATAATTTATCATGCGGTTTTTGATCCAAATTGCCATGTTAGGGATGTTTTTTTTCAAATTTCTCTCGAAACCGAACGAATCAGGAATAGTAGTAAAAACAAATCTCCTAAGTAAAATGTGATAGGTATTTCCACCCAATCATGGCCATTGACATCCTTAAATTAGATATTTGGATCCATATTTATTTTATTTTTTTAATTTATGTATTCTTTTTAAATAATCTGGAATGAAATATCTAACAAAAAAAAAAATGTATATATTTTTAAAAGGGTCATCATTGTGTGCTTAAATAAATGAAATTAAGACAGTAGGGAATCTTAAAACTAAAATGGTAATATATAATTAAAATGACTATTGTTGTAGTCAATGAACAATCCCCACCACTAAAAATATATGGTCAAAATTAAACATTCAACAAATCCATGACTGAAGCACCTTAATTAAGCTTGTGAATTATGTTGATTAATTAAGAACACTAGTATTCTCTTCTTCAAACTAATGGCCTAACCTAATCAAGGCTAGCTAGTTTAAGTATCCTAGCTAGTATAATACCGTACTTTACAAAATCAAATACACCACTCCTATGTTTTTTCTATCATTTAAGGTGCCCCACAAAACTGTACTTAAGTTGCTTGTGAAAGAAGCTCCATTACACAACCATTTCCTATTAGAAAATACCAAATTTTCATTATAAACACCAAATAATAATTAAAATATATTTAAGTATGCATACAATTTTAAGTATGTTGGATATTCAGACAATTTTGTAAGTTTTTATTAATTGCTTATTCAAGGTTTATTCAAATCTGTTTAAACTGGATTACATTACTTTATAATAACTATCCACGGGTTGTTCATGTGGTAAGTCCAGCAAACCCCGGGCTAGAGCAGCCCATTTATTAAAATAAAAAAGATATTTTAATATTTTTTAAACATGAATAGATCTAACTTAGTGGTTTAGTTTAAAAACAAAAAAAAAAATTATCGAGTCATGAGTTCTATTCTCACCAAAACTTTTTTTTATCATTTTTTTAGCTGCCAAAATTGACGTTTGTTTTAGATTGGGGCAACCCAAAATTTGGGGTCGACACTGCTATCCACATGTTAAAAGATTAATAGTAGTAAAATTTTAAGGTTGTTGAAGTAAAGTGAGGATAATTCTAATAATAATTAGATTAAATACAGATGAATTAGGGATTTCCTCACTTTTTTTTTCCTTTTAGTTAGTATTTTGAGTTTTTTTTCTAAATATTAATGAGATTTACTATATAATGTCTAAGAGCATGGCTATCCATGACCCAAAAATGGGTCAGGATGCCGGTTATAGTTGATTTTGTGAATTTATTATGACCAAATAGTTGGTCATTTAATGACCAAAACCACAATCAGGTCATTGGGTCTTATTTTTTTGTTTGTCAGCATTTGATTAATTGCCCAAATTTTTTTTATCTCTTATCTTTAAAACCCGATTTTAGTATTATTTATAATTTTAAAAAATAAATAAAATATATCAAAATTTATAATTTTTCGAGATCTATAAATAGAGACCACTCTTGCTATATTTCGGAGCAAAAAAAAACACAATTTCTCCATTTTTACTAATTATCCTCTTTTATTTATAATTATCCATAATTAATACTAAATTATTATGGATAACTACAATAATAATCCAAACACTTCCGCTGATTTCAAATATGGAAGTTTTCGACAGTTCAAGCGTAATAATCCAACCGGGTGACAAAATATGATGTCGCCGGGAAATAATTACGGTATATCTCAGAATTCGCCTCAAAACTTCTATCAAAACTCCCAACAAAATTTCGATACTTACCCACAAAATTACTAGAATTCCAAAGATAATTATTTCCAGTCATACACTATAGTCCCGGAGACACAAAATTCGTACGACCAATTTTTATTATTTTTAAAAATTAAAAAACATTATTATGTATAAAAATTAGAAATTAAATATTATTATTATTTTTAAAAATTATTTATTATTTTTTTAATTTAAAAATAAAAATAATATTTTTTAATTCATGATCAAAATTTTGTTGGTCATAGATAAGCATAATGACCAAAATCTTGGTCATAAAGCTCTTTTCATGATTATGACTATGATCATGACAAAAAAATGGGTTATTAATAGGGATGCTCTAAGTCTTTATATAATTGTTAAAAAGTTTGAATTGAGATATCTGATCTATCATACCTACATATTTGGGTTACCATCATGATTATTTTTTTAATGAATTATCTAATTTAAAAAAAAATCGTCCACCCTTGATAACTGTAATTATCATATTTCATAATATTATTATGACTTTATGAGATTGTTCCGCAAATCGATAGAGTTAGGGAGTTAATTCCCACCCAAACATAAGGCAGGACCACTATTGGACCCGGGAGATGATGGCAGGAGAAACTAAGTTTCATTAATTGTGTCTTATTATTTTACTTTTAACTATTTCCTTGGTTTGACTTTGTTATTTTTTATTTTGTACTTCACAATAAATTTACCATTTAAAAATAATAATAATGAAACTATGGCTTGTTTGGTTTGAATTTTTAAAATAATTAAAATAAAATTAAATTTTCAATTAATCACTTTTAAAAACTCACATATCTTTCTTTCATTTGAAGATCTTTCAATATATTTTAAGTCTTTTTAAAAAAACAAAAAAAAAAATAATCATTACCCTCCAAAATCATAAATAATTATTATTTTTTTCTTCTCTAAATTTTTTTAAAAATCTCAATCCAACCAAAGCCTAAATATCCAAATTGTGGGAATAATCTAAGATGCCCATGACAAGCTTTTGGTTCCCAATTTTTATTTTATTTTATTTTCTTGCAAAAATAATTAATTTATTTTAAAATTAGGTAGAAAGAACTTAAAGAGATAATCTAATACTACAAATTGAACCCTATAAAACAAAGAAACATGCAATCAATAACACTACTTAGAAAGGAATGTGATGCCTTTCAATTATGTCAAAATAAACTAATTAAGTTACCTCTGTTCTTCTTCTTCAATGGAGATTCTTATTCATAATTTAGATAGAAAGAGACATTATTATAACATTATCAATTAAAGTTTCCATTTTCAATCTTGCAACTGTCCGCCGGTTGAATTCCATAGACCAAACACATTCCCTCCTCTTACAGTTCCTTCATTTCCATTCAAATTGTTGTTAATCTACATAAATATTCATAATTAATCTCATATCCATTAAAATAAATGAAAAAATAAAAAATAAATACAGACCCAAAGATTGTCTTGTTCATCATAACGGTTAAAAGTTGCAGTCTTTGGAATCATGTGATCAGATGGCTCGTCATTTCTAGCAAATCTACCACGTACTCTCGGTCGACTGTCGGCTAGTGTTTTTCTACATGCATACTGTTTTAATTTTGATTAATCAATAAAACACTTTTCAAAATCATCTGAAATCCCAGTGTTAATTAAATAAAATTACCTTAATCTTCTTACTGAAATTCCTCTGGTTTCTCTTCTCTCTGTATTTATGAATCCTCTCTTTCTTCTCCTCCGGCGTGTAACGCCCTGGACCGATTCTGAAACGCGTTTCTTCAACCAAGTCTCCGGTGCTGCATACCCTTCTCATTTGGAATTGGGTAAAGGATAAAGTCGGGTTCATTTCAGGGGAGTTCAAGGTCGGAGGTTTAACATGATTCAAGTTTAGGGATTCCATAACACCGTTGAGGTTGGCTGGTCTTTCATCTAAGGAGATGCTTCTCTGCATGAAACATTGGTCATGTCCGATTGGATTTGGTGGGGAAGATGATGAAGAGGAAGAGGGTGGAGGAAGGGGATGGATGATTTGGTCGATTGAGGCGGATTGATCGAGTGGGTTTGGTGATTCTTGCTGGAAAGTGTAATGGGTGTCTTTGATTTCTTGGAGAATGTCGAGATCTAGGATGCAATCGAATGGGTCGGGGAAGAAAGAACTGAGGAAGAGATCATCGGAAGACATTGGAAAAGAAAGTGTTTTTTTTTTTTTTTCTTGTTCTTGTTGTCTGTTTGAGGTTTGTGCTGCTATGGAGACTTATGAATATAAGAGAAGAGATGGGGGTTGCATACTTGCATATATGTCCGATGTATACAAATTGGGGTTTGCAGCACGCAGATCGAAAAAAAAGACATAAAGAGACGATAAATTGGGGTTATGAGTTTTCACTTTCATAAAGTTAGAAATCGACAACTTAGAAAGATGACAAAAATCTGAATTTCTCAACAACATTATACTTAATGATGATATGATGTGGTGCGATTTTAAACTGCCTCACGTCCTAACACAAAAAATACAATAAATTTTTTTTTTTTTATTTTTTTATTATCAACAAGCTCGTCTAACACATTACTTATACATCTATTTAATCCTTCAGAATTAAGAATGTCATTTGTGCTAACTTAGTAGAATTATTATTAAGGACAGATTCAAATTAGGGTTATTGTTATAACCTTATCTTTTGAAAATAATGATCGGTAATAATTTTAAGGAGATTTATAATATTTTTATAAAAAAACTTAATAATATTAATATATAATAATAAAGTAAAAAATTAAAAATAAATGGTATTTTAGTATTTTATTTAATAAATTGAATATGTGATTAAGAAATTAATAAGTGAAAAAATATTTTTTGAATTTGGGTTATTTAAATAACTCAAACGGAATAAGGGCCAAATAATCATGGTTAAAGATGATAATGAGACGGATCGGAACGAGGAATTCATTTACTATCCCATTTTCTGCCCACTTCGGTTTTGAAAAATCTCCGTGCCACACCATTTATAATCTATTCTCTTAAAAAAATATATATAAAAATAAAATTTCAATATTATATATATTATAATATGTTAAAAATTCATATTTTATAAATAAATAAACTTAATTTTTTAATAAAATAAATAAATAAATATATTGGTAATTTTATATTTAATTATGTTTATAGTGTTATCGGGATGAGATCGAGACGGGAACACAAATACAATTCCGCCATGTTTCCGGTCAAATAAAAAAAAATTGTCCACAGTAACGGAACAATTAAGACCGAAAAATATGACACGAAATATCAGTTTGTTTTTCCAATCATGGTAATGTATTTACTCCCACTTTTTTTTTTTAAATCAAAATTTTGATTAAATCAATAGTTAATTATAAAAATAAAATAAAATATTTTAAAATAGGACCATCTAAAATTGACAATTTTTTGAAAAAAATAAGAGAAAAAGTATCATGCATATTTATTATTTGGGTTACTTTTTTTTCCATTTTTCCTTTTTTATTCAACTTAAAACATTTTTTAAATAAGAATCAAATCTAAAAATTCAAGATAGGTCTTTTAGATAAGATTTTAGTAGCTTAAACTATCCTAATAGATGATGTGATATTATTTTTAAACAATTGATTATTCAATGATATCTTTAGTCACAAATAATGCATCTCATTGAAATTAAGAGGCCCATGGGAAATATATATATATGTTTCCAAATCAATGAATAACGTTTGCACAGATTGAAGATGCTCCATTTCTATTACCGTATAGATCTGTTCAATTTCTAAAGATTTATGGGCAAATATGCATATTTTTTCCTTAATTTTGAAGATTCAAATGTTGTTAATTCCTATGTCAAATCTTACCGAATATTATTTGTTATGGAAATCTTATTTGTTATAAATTACCAAAATAAGTTGTCAAAAAGGCCCATATATACTCCAAACTAGTCCTTAACAATCAAACAAACCCTTCAGACACTTCTAGCCCAATTCAAGAACATGTCTTCAACCCAGTTGGATCTAATAAAGGATAACTTTTAATTGTTTTAAAAAAATGTTCAGTCCAAAAAAATGTTTTATATGATAATTAATAGATTGGCTTTGCTATTTTTGTGATTCGATCAGTTCATGCCCCTCATATTTTGGTTGGATTTTTTATATAATGATTTTGGTATGTTTTACTATCATTAAGATGTTTTTGATGTTTAACTTAATCATTTAATATGTCGTCAGGGTGACGTCATTTACAACATTTTGTGGTGATAATGTTCTAGCGTTTGATTGTTTATCCTAGGCTTTCTAGTTCTTGTTTTAATGTATTTGATGTTTTGAATCTGAGTATTTCGATACTTATGTTTTGTTAGTGTGGTATGTATGTAATAGTTTTAAACTTCTCTTCTTAATATATTTTTCTGGAAAATAGTTAATACCATTTCATTAAAAAATTTAAAAATAAAAGTGAAAGGATCAAGAATTATAGTTAGACGGATTATAATTATGATTAAAGAATGACAACAAACCCTAAAATAATTAATTAGTAACAATACAGAACTATATAACAAATGTTACAAATTAATTAAAAGATTATAATCAATAGCAGCTCCTAATTATTATTCAAATCAGGGTGTATATTTCCATATAAGTCGGTTGCGTCCCTGTGGCCTTTTTCTCCTTCTTTTCCTAATATATTTTAGATCATACAAACGACCACTAATCTAAATCGTAGAAAATATTGATGGAAAACCTTAGACTTATGTACAGGGTTGAGTATATCTTGAGTTGATCCAAACCTCAATTTTAACTTAAACCCAAATATAAATTTGGGTAAGATATTTTGATTTGGGTTAAATATGAGTAGGATTTAATTCAGATTGGATTAAGGTTACCAAATCATTCAAACAAACTAGATTTTAATTAAAAAAATTATAACAAGCCTTCTAATTCGTTCCTGATTAAGTATCATTGTAAGCTCTCATCTCCCTTTCAACTCTTTTCACAAATATAATATTAATTTATTTAATTTTGAGATAAAGAAAGTTAAGAAAGTTAGATGTGATCAATTTTAAAAAATTGAATGAATAAAATATGTATTAAACGAATTTTAAAATATTAAACATGTAAAAACGTATTAAACGAGTTTAAATGGATCAAATACTAAATTGAATGAGTTAAAAACATGTTAAACAACTCAAAAGAATGTTAAATATAACAAAAAAAAACGAGTCAAATATTTGTTAAACAGATTAAAAAGTATTAAATGAGTCAAAATGTAATAAATTAGCGAAAACGTGTTAAATTGATTAAAATGTGTTAAATAGTGTGTAACGAGTCGAATACTTGTTAAATCAATTAAAAACGTATTTTATCCAGACAAAGTATGTTAAATTGGTTAAAAATATGTTAAATGAGTCAAATACGTGTTAAACGGAACAAAAAAATAGTTTGGGTTACCCATCTATACCTGACCCAACCCATACTAATACCCAACTCATATTAGTGAATAATATAGATTGAATTAAGATTTAAGTAAATTTAATTTGGATTGGTTATGGGTGGATAATATGAATTGGGCTTACTCATTTGATCAAACTTAGGTATTTATATTTATGTAGAGTATTTTGTTAGAAAAATTAAAGAAGTTAATTTTTAAACCGGCCATACATTACAAGTTTTGAATATTTATTCTAAATAATCAAAAATGGAGAAATTGTTAGAAAAATTAAGGAAGTTAATTTTAACCGGCCAAAGAACTTAATCAGTTTCAATCTTCCTGAGCAGGTACAGATCAAGCCACATCATACCGGCTGAAGTACATTACTCAATGATCGGGTCATAATCTGTGAAACCGGCTGAACTCCTTCAACTAGATCGGCTAGTAAAAGTGTCATCATCCGGCTGACTCATTCTTTATTGAAGATCATAAAGTTCAACGGAAAACTTTGAAAAGTGATGAATCTGAGAAGATGACGTAATATGATGATATAAAGATTTCTCGAAAATATACAAGAAGAAAAGATCTGGATCATAAGTATGCAACGAAAACAATGATGAACTGTTTATCTAACTCTACAAGCAACATCTGATTCAGGCGGCAGACCTGGTGCATGTATGCCATGTGTCCAAAATGCAAGTCGGCCTAAGTGCATGACTGTCAAGTGTCCAAAATAACAAAGCGTGCACACAATCCTTTGAACCTGACTGGCACGACTTCAGATGACCAATCCAGCGGAGAGAGAAAATTATGACCGTTGTCATATTTTTCATATAAATAGAAGCTCACGGTGCCGAAGAAATACACGCGTGAGATCATTACGAAAAACATATACAAGAGAGAAGTAACTACAAAAGATCTTACGCACGACCTCAAATAGTGATTGAAATTCCTGAAAGTGTTTTTGTTTTGTGTGTATTACATCATTGTGAGTGGTGTAACCGACGAACAGTAAATAAGACTCGTTCAGATTGTGTGTTGTGGTTGTGTAATATTCCTTAGTGAATATCCTTCTCACTGTTTGAGAAAAAGGAGTGACATAGGAGATTAAACTCCGAACATCCATAAAAATCTTGTCTCGTGTTCTTTACTTTCATATTTCGGCTTACTCACTCAAACTTAACCGAAACATCTAAACCGAACCGAAATAACTAATAACTTCCTAAACCGAACCGACTTTCTCCTTAAATCGATATCTTCTAAATACCTTCCAAACCGAACTGTGTGTTGCTTCAAGTTGAAACAAACCACTTCCGCACTTAAACCCGGTTGAAGAGGTTTGTGACATCTTGTGTAGTGTTAAGAAGCAGTTCTAGTCTCTAACCGGACTATTACCAGTGTGTATTGTGTTGTTAAGCGTTCACCCTTAAGAAACCGGACCCCGGTCCTCCAAGGGCGATCCCGATCCTAACATATTTATTTGGTTTTGTTCGATTCTACCCTTATAGACAGTGTCTGTATACCTTCTCATTTACTAGAGATGGGATCTACTGTCCTCAGAGACAAAACGATGTCGTTTTATTATTCATTTAAAAAAAATTGATGCCTTAACGCCATCTCTCCACCGTTTCTCTCTCTTTGAAGCTAAAAATTGCAACATCTCATTTGATTTCTCTCGACCCTTCTTTCAATCAAATAAGATGTCGTGGCAGATGTATGTAGATCACCATCTTATGTGCGAAATCAATGGTTCCTATCTTACCTTTGCCACCATCATCGTCTAGGAAGGCAATATCTGGCCCAAAGCAAAACGTTCTTGAGGTTTATATATATTTTCTAACTTCTTTACTGAATCTAATCGATTCTCATTTTTCTTAATCCTATCCATCCATCAAAATTGTATCCACAGATAGCCCAAATAGATTTAGTACATAATGATTTAAGGAGAACCTAGAGCTGTGATTCGTGAGAAGAAGATAAGTTAATGAGTAAAATAAGAAATAGAAGAAACGACTATGGAGAAAATGTAACACTGTAGGTGTGTTTCATCTTCTAAAAGAGAAGAACGGTGGAGAGATGGAGTTAAGGCATCATTTTTTTTAAATGTATAATAAAATGATGTCGTTTTGTCTCTTGGGACAGCAAGTGAGACATGATTTTGGGACAACAGATCCCGTCTCCATTTACTACTCTTCTTTGTATATAGGTGGAGTTGCCTGACATGTATGATCCTAGTTTGATGAATTTAAAAACAAAAACTTATTGAGCTTCATAGTTGTTTGCATCAGTGTTGGGTTTTAGGCTCATATTTTATTAGAATTGTAATGGGCTTTAGGTCTTTATTGGGCTTAAGAGTAGTTGTTTAGTCGTTTTGACTTTTAAGGTACTCATATAAATAGAGAATTGTAACATATGGTTACTTGGACCATTTTTCCATGGAAAATCAATATAATGGACAAATCTCTAAAAATGTAGACATTGTTGACTGGACTTCGTTATATTTTGTGTTATTTATTATTCTTTACCCCTTTATTTATATATCTCCTTTTATCGTGTGTTTAAATTAGATATTTTCTCAATAAATGGTATCAGAACAAGTGGTATTAGATATTTTATCGTGTGTTTAAATTAGATTACAATTAATTTGTTCAAAGAAAAGTAAGCAACATTCAAGGCAAGATGAGTGACAAATGTTTTGTCGGATCTAGAGTTTGAGAAGAAAAAAAAGATGTCGTGATAGCCTAATTTATTTGTTATGAATTGGGCAATAAAATTTTATCTTGGTTCTTCTTGCTTTCAATCAATATCTTATTTTGAGGAAGTAGACGATGACAGTTCGTTTTGGGTGTCCTCAGTTTTTTATTGATATCTGATTTTGAAAAAGTAGACGATGAAAGTTGTCTTGGGTCTAATCGGTATTTTGGTTTCAGTTGATTGTTGAACTTGAAAAATAAGACACTCGGTTTGTGACAAAAAATGATAAATATTATTTTGACATAATAAAGAATTGTTAATTTAGTTTCCGCATATGTCAACGGGTATGAACAAAGATTGAGAAGAGTTATTAAATGTCTCTCGCCATTGAAATAGCGTGGTTACCCAAATTTACTTGGTGTCATAAACTCTATGACTTTATCTTCTAAGGGTTTTTGAGCGGAAGTGGATGTATATTTTGATTTATCACGTGAATGACTCGAGTAGTGAAGATTGATTTGTGGCTCATAAATTTTTTGATGGCGCGATATACGTGACGGTGGAGATTGTTATTATTCTAAGAGCTCTTGAGTAGAAGTGGAGGTTCGAAAAGTTATCTCATTAATGACTCGAGCAAAGTTGAAGATTGGAAGTATTGAACCCACTTATTTATTGTTATCTTTATTTTTTTTTGGAAAAACAACTTAACGTCATTTCATTAAAATTTCCATAAAGAAAAAAAAACAAATGAGTTTATGTATTTTCCTAAACAAGCCTAGGAAAATTTAGTTCGAAACAGTCTAAAAGTAAATAAATTACACAACACACAAACAATTAAAAGTTCTTGTAGATTTGTGTTGTTGTCAAATACAATGTTTTTCCATGTCTCATCTACACTTCTTCTTATTTTCGAGTGTATCATTGCGTTCCTTTCTCGCCAAATATGGTAGACTATTGTACCGAAGTCGCTTTTGAAAACACTTGACATGAAATTTTTCTCCTTTGCTTTAAGTATGAATTCCATTTTTTTTTATCTATTTTCATTCCATAAGTAGGCTAGCCATTTTCATGCTTCTGGCAAATTTCTTCCATAGATCCAATGCAAAAGGACAACAACCAAATAAGTGATCGGTTATTTCTTCATTGCCTTCACATAGCAGACAACTTGTATTTAGGATCTCCATATACTTCTTTACCCAATCTCTTGTGTTTAGCCTTTTCCTAAATTCAAGGCATATGATAAATTGGTGTCTCGGGATGACTTTTGATGACCAGACTAGATCAGTCAAATCTACTATTTTCTCTTTCTCCCGGATGGCATTTCACACTTTGCTTAAAATCATCTTCCTATTTTCCTCGGCTTTCCATCGGTGTACGTCTGTTCTTTCATTGAATTGGATGTTGCTGATATGTTTGAGAATGCGTAGTCCCACCAGTATTCGCCTAAGGAGCGAATTCCATAGCTCATCCTTAATGTCTCTGATCTTTGCGGCTAGGCAGTCTCGTATGATCCTCACGTTTCTGAATTTCTCTTTATTGATTAGCGGTTGGGATCATACCAGGTATCATGCCAAAACATTGTGTTTCTGTTGTCTCCCCAGCTAATGTCAAATAGTCCTGCAATGTTGTTTCTTAGTTTAAAGATTTTCTTTAACAACCATTACATACCTTCACTTATTTTAGTTGTCTAAACGTTTGATTTGTGTTTCATAAACCTGGTGTGGACCCACTTGATCCAGAGTGATTCTTGTTTGCTCTCGATGACCCATAGGTGTTTATACGTCAACGCTTTATTCCATTCAACATAGTTCTTGAGTCATATGTTGTCTTCTTCCTTTGGTTTGCAAAGTGCGGTCCACTTAACCTTCTTCCCGCTTCTCCCGTTGTTTCTCCAAATAAAGTTTTTCATTAGCATGTCAAGTTTTTTCATTAACTTCTTCGGGAGCACGAGTTGTTGCGACTAGTAACCGATGATTCTTATTACCACGCTTTTGACCAGCTCAATTCTTTCAGCGTATGTAAGTTTCTTTGTTGCCTAATCAAAAATTGAGTTCTTCACTTTCTCGATTAGTGGCTTTACTTTTGTTAAGGTGAAGATTGATGGGTACGACTCGTGTATTTCCTAAGGCACGTGAAATTCGTCAAGGTGGAGATCGTTGAATTTATAATTTATTTATCACATTTCAATAAGCGTTGTATTCGCCCAAGATAGAGATTGTTGGGTTTTGGACTCATATTTTATGAGTTTTTTATTGTAATGAGTTTTAAACTTTTATCAGGATTAGGAATAGTTGTTTAGTTTTTTATGACTTTTAAGGTACTCCTATAAATAGAGACATTTTAACTTAAGGTTATTTGAACCATTATTTCATGGAAAATCAATAGAAATAACGACTTCCCGAGTGACATTTTTTGTCGAACCTCGTTATATCTTGTGTTATTTATTATTTTTTACCGTTTTATATTTATATCTTCATTTATTGTGTATTTAGATTAGATTTTTTTCCAATAATTCGTTCATAGTATAAGCTTCATATTTTTTATTATTTGAAACTAATACAATAAATATAATAATAATTTGATTAACTTATTTAATATATTTTTTAAGTGGATAATCTCCAAGCTAATTATATTTTGTCCGCCGCCCCCCACATAACGTGCTGCTTTTGGCTAGTCCGTACTTTGGCCATTAATTTGGCCTGTCTTAATTATTTATATATTTTCTTAAAATTAAATTCTCAACATGCCTATATTTTTTATAATATTTTTTAATTCCAACTTACTATTATATCTAGTTGACAAAGATACATTTTTTTTATTATATTTAAAATAAAAATTAAACTAGTCTACAAAAACATAACAATTATTTCGATAGAAGGCTTAAATTTAATTCATTTTAAATTTAAAAAAAATGAACTAGTCACTTTGGTCTCTTCAAACTATTTTTTTATTTACATGAACTACTTAATAGGTTTTGATGTGCTTAGTAAATTATTATTTTTTTAAAATGGTTCAACTATTTAAAATTGACTAAAAATTTTTAAAGTAAAACGAAAGTATAACATAAAAAAAATAAACATATCGAGTCATTTTTAAGATAATGAATGCCACAGGTACGTTTTTCACTTAAAACGTTTTAAAATAAGCACGTTAGTCAACAAATTAATGAACTCGTTGATCCTAAAAAATAACGATTAATTCTAATACCGTCCTCGCCTAGTTTTGGGACGAATATTAAAAATGTAATTAGAATGTATACTTAGTAAATAAATAATAATAATAATATATATATATATATATATATATATATATATATATATATATATATATATATATAAGGCACAAATAATAAAATAGAAATGTGCCCCCGCCGTGGAGGGTCCATTAGATGTAAATGCTAGAAAGACGAAGCATCCTAATAGGTGCCATCTGGTAGTGTCCTAACGTAGAAGCTTCCTTTTTCATTTAATTGCGTAATTAATTAATTAATACTTTAATTATTTAGTCCCCATATTCATATTCAATGAGACAGTTCACACGAATTGTCATATTTATTAATATTAATTTCTCATCATAACTATCCATATAAGTATAACTAATTATTAACGCCGTAAGTATAATCATTATGTTCTAATCACCACCCTTTTCAGCTTTCACACTCTTTATATCATCTTTCACACTCTTTTTTATTAATATATTAGAGAAAAACAAATGGGGACCTTAATTATAAAACATATAAATTGAATTAAAGAAAGAAAAAAAAAGAAAAATGAAATTTGTATATGATTGATGATTTGCGGTTTATTAGAGTGACAAGATCCGATTAAAGCGGTGAGTGATTGACAGATTCATGATCTTCTTCTTCTTGTGGGCCGGTGGCGCCATTTATAGACCGCACCATCTCCTCTGACCCCGCCTTGTTGGTTTCCATCAACTTAATTACCCACATTTTCAAATAATCCCCCCCTCCCCCTTTTTTTGTAACTTTCATTATATGTATATTCAACATAACATTAATGGCCCCCATTTTATAACATTAATGTATCATAGTGTGTGTATCTGTATGTGTAAGTGAGAAAAAAAAAAACATTTTGTTTTTGATTGAGTTGGTCTATTAGTCCATCTCTACTTGTTGTAGTGGCTATATATGTTTGTGTTATATATTTATAGTAAGTTAATTTGATTATGATCATCATCATGCAATTGATAGGTCTTTTTCGTTCTAACTAGTTCAAAAATGATTCATAAAAAAAACATGGGTTTGGTTCTTAAATTAACAATAATATCATACATTTATAATTAACCTAATAGTAAGAGTCGGCCTTAAAATATAAAAATGTCACAACTTTTATACAATTTAGAAGCGTTTTGAGTTTAGTAAGGGAAATGACGGTAGAGTATCGTACTAGTTCTCATTATTAAAAAGAAAGTAATATAATTTATTTTAATTTATAATAATTTTAAATGAAATTTAAGTTATAATATTTAAATTTTATTTCTTCAACTTAATATATTTATAATTAAAATTAAATTGAAATCCTATGATAGATAATAATGATCATAACATGAACTATCTAATTTGTCTTTTTTTTATTTATTTTAAAAAAATTAATATTAACTAAATAAGTTAGTTTAAATGCCATAAATAATTTGTATAAACTAAAAGTTACCGATTTCATTCTCATTTAAAATAATTTATGTTAAATCAAAGATTATATTAGTTTTCATCCTTAAATAATAATAATATTTAGAATTGGGAATCTAAACTTTTGGATACTATCCTACTCAACATTTTGATCACTTAAAAACATTTTTCAGAGATTTGAGATTTAGTGGCATTATAAAAATCCAAACAAAAACATTGAATTGAAATCCATGATTCATAGTATTTACAAGATTGGTAGATGCACCTTTTTCATTCTTTTCTTAAAATACAACTTTAGTCTGTCTTCTTTCCCATTTTTCTTCAAATATATACATTTTTAATAATATTTTTAATTATTATCTCTCTCTCTACTATTTTGTCATTCCACAATTCCAGCATACCAAAAAAAAAAAAAAAAAAAAAAAAAACTAAAATCTTCAACTACCCACTCGCCGCTACAAACCGGCGGCAACCGGTGAATACTCGCCGTAGAAATCAGAAACTCCGGTAGCCGCCCACAGTCGTTCATTAAACGATTCCTGCATATCATCCGGCACGAACTGGGTCCTACAGAGTGGACATGTCCGTTGATCATGGTCCATCCAACGGTCAAGGCAACTCCGATGGAATATATGTCGGCAGTTCGTCAGTTGTCGGATCTCGTCACAACAATCAAACTCGTACAAACAGACAGCACAGCTCTCCGCCGCCGGTGGGTGTTCCAGATCGGAGAATCTCACCACCGGAAGAAGTTCCCTGATCAGGGCAGCCGACAAAGATTTGTGTTGGGGCTCCGGTGGGAATTCCTCCGACCGATTTGTCCATGTCACTTCTGGATTTAGGAAATCCCCAAATCCGATTGATTGAAAAATGGTTGAAATTAGGGTTCTTATAAAACCCAAAACAGAGAGTGTGTGAAGAAGAAGCTTGGGAAGTAGAAGCTCTGTATACCCAACTGGAAATCCCATGGCTGGATTCAAAGTTTCTTGTTTTTGTTTAGAGAGAAGATGAAGATGAAGATGAAGATGGGAGGAATTGTCTTGAGAGCAGGCTGTGTTTATATAGGAATTTTAGTCCACTTGATCATGTGTCATTAATATTATTTTTATCAAATTTAAATAATAACATCATATATGTTGGTTTAATTATGGGGATTCAAAATAAATAAATAAATAAATTATAGAATAGTGCATAGAAAAGAAAATGGGGGGACTAAGACCGACTTTGAGAGAAGGGACATAACATGTGGGCATACACTGTTTCAGTTGTCCTTTTTTCTTATTTTTTTTATTGCTTACTTTTTTTTACAACTAATTATTTAACTATATTCATATGGTAATTAATTAATTAAATAAATAACTTGAATGTATTAAAACATTACATGATATATATGTCTGATAAAAACCCCACCCAAAAAAGTAGACATTTTGTTTTTTGTAAGTGGAGTGTCTAGTTAGTAGCTAGGCAAAGATGATTGATCGATTTCTAACTATATTATTATGCATAGTCATACCTCATTATTTATTTTATATTTATGAAAGCTAACCCTATCTTACATACGTAATCTAGCTTTAACTTAAAAAGGAAATAGTTTTGACATTTGAGGCCATTACTCATTATCCATATCTTCATTTTTAATTTGATAGTTAAAAAATCAACTTTTTTCTAATAAACATCTCAATTAAATCATGGGAATATTTCATTTATTTATATAAGTAAAATTTGGGTAATGAGGAGAGCATGTACAATTAAGGATGAAAAACGACCATGAGTACCCGTATACTCGATATCCGTGAGTACCCAATTGTCGAGTTTGAGTATTTAAAATCGGATTTGGGGTCGGGATCGAAGATGAGAGTGAAAAAAATGTTACCTGATTGGGTTCGGGGTCGGGATAAGTAGTGTTAAAAATTCAAACCCGTTACCTGATACCCGAATATATTAATATTAAAAATATATATTGTTAAAATTTAAATGACTTTTCAAATTCAACATTGTAACATCATTATCTTAACTATAAGTACAATACAAACAACATCTAATCGATCAAATGTCACGTTTGATAATCATGTTAAGTTTTAAAAAATATATATTAAAAATGGACAAACATTTAAAAAAAAGGGTCCATGAGATTATTCATGTTGGAGGTTGCCATTACAAATGGACTTTGATTTTACATATTAGTTAGGATGATGTGATTTTTGCTTAATTCACCTAATCTTCTATCTCCACCACACACAAACATTTTCTCTCTCTAATATTTGATCATTCAAAATATCAAAATTTTATAGGTAACTAACTCAATGCTGGTAAATAATTTAGGTAAATGATTAAATATATTATTTTTATTAAAAACTCAATATATATTATGAAAAACAACTTTGTTTAAAAGAAATAGTTTTGATGATATATTAAATATATATGTGGCAATAAATGGATTTGATGTATATATAATTTGAATATATATATATATATATATATATATATATATATATATATATATATATATATTTGTATTAATGATAAAAGAGAAAAATAAAAGAAAGAAAGGAGCAGTATGGTATGGTAGTAATGTCATTTTAGGTGGGGGCATGTTTGGTGCTTTGCCCCATCATTTGATCATTGTTCAACCGTCCTTGCCATTTTCATGTGCTCTTTCTCCATTCCACTATTATTTTCACCTAATATTTTTATTTAATATTAATTCATGTGATAGTTGTATATCTACATTTATAATTTTAATAAAATGTTACAATACTTTATAGAATAAACCAGATAATCCCAAGAAAGAAATACAGTCATTCAAATGAACTAAATAGTTTTCAACCTATATTTAATAAGTTAGAACATAGAATAAAAAAAATAGTATTTTTTTTGGGTTTTCTAGGCCTTATATCTATTTTTTATATATATTAATATAGAAAGTTATCATAATTATATACATAACTTTTACTTCCATGAGTATAAACCCATTAACAGTTAATCTCTTAAGAAACAATTTTATAAAAATATCAGATTATTTGTTTTTCAAAAAGTAAAAACAGTATATAATTGGTATTTGAATTCATGTGTTTTAAGTGGGAGATCACGATGAATATCACAAATCAAAACTTTTTTGCACTCAAAAGTTTTTGTTTCCTTTTTATTATTGTACTAGTTAGCTAGCTAACTAGCTAGTTATATGCATAAGATTTTTTGAAAAAAAAAACAATAAGAGGGATGAGTGTGGGTGGATGGGATTGAGGATAGGGTGTCCGGGTTAGCCACGACATTGAAGTCCCACAAAAACACAGATCTCTCTCGATGAACGGTGTGGATTGAGAGTGAAGGACTGATCGATCGATGGACCATATATATATATGTACATTGTAATATATAAAGAAGAAGCTAAGAAAGTATGAAAGTGAATTAACAGAGAGTTTCTTTCTTTTATTATATATGATAAGTGGTAGATGGGGCCTGCCTCGATTAATAGTGTATGAATGATATGGTAATTAAATGAAGAACTAATTAATCAATCTATGGTAGAGACATGATGTCTCCCGCCCTTTGTCTCTTCCTTTGTCTTCCTCCTCTTCTTTTACCCTAGCTCCCTCCCTCCCTCCCGTTTAGTCTCTTTCTTTTGCCTTTTTCTATTTGGACCGACTCTATCTTTAATCAACTCATCAATTCACTTATTATTATAACATATTAAGAAGAATTAATCTCTTATACAAACAAGCATGAATATTAATTGCTCCTTAATTTGTACATACTCAAATCCTAGCCTATTCATACTCAGGTATTAATTAATTTAATTGATTATTATATATAATTAATTAAGCCCAACAAAATAACCAGCGTTATTAACCAACTAAGATAATTTAATTGATAAAAATAGTGTCTAACTAAAAGATCAAAACATGACTATATAGCTTCTTTTATTAAAAAAAAATAAAAATAAAACAAACATATATAAAATTCTGCTCATTTTCTCTTGTCATATACTGCATGGGTTAGTCAATAAATGACATAGGGCTGATTTAGAGTGTTTAATTAAATAACATAAGTTAATTATTTTATTTTAAAAATATTGATGGTGATTATTTTGAAGAGAGAAAGATTTTTTTAATAAAAATATTTTTATGGTATTAATGATATAATAAAAAATAATAATTTAAAATAAATAATATTTTAGTATTTTGATTAATTAATTTTGTAATTTGATTAATGAGAAAAAAATAAGAATTTAAAAAAAATATATTTTAATATTTTGGTTAATTTAGTGATTTGATTAATGAGAAAATGAGTGAAATAATATTTGATTATGTTGTGTTATTTAAATAACCAAAATTGAACAAGCCCATGGTTAGGTTAAGTTACAAAATTTTCTTACCTAAAATTAGTTAAGTGTGTGAAAAAATAAATTATCAATAAATTAAATAAAAATATTTTAAATTCAAGAATGTAACATATTTGATAATATGTGAATCTAATATCTAAAAAAAGCAATTAAAATAATATTTTTCTCTTACAGTTACTTGATTTTAATTCATTTATATTTGGTAAAATTATTTTTTATTTTTATATAGTTGATCTCTTTTTACTTTTCTTCCATTGAGCTTGTTGGGAACATCTTTAAAACATTTGTGTAAAGCGTTCATAACAATATGTTACTGAGTTAATTTATTTATTTGAAAAAAAAGAGAGGATAGTGGTCAAAATTAAGACAATAAAAATATATTGCATAGTGGTAGATTAGATAATAAAATCAATTTTTAATAAAACGCTTAATTTAAATAGAAGACATTACAAATATAAAAATGATAAAAAAAATTGAATAGAAGACAATGATAAAATAAAAAATGGTAAAGAGAATGTGACATAGTATTATTCTCACTTATAAAGTAAACATAAATTATTTATAATTATAAGTTCAATTTTAGTTTAATTTTAGTAATTAAGTATTTTTTTTTAAATATTTAAAAATGTAAGTGTTGCGTTATATTAAGTAATAAACTTAATTTGTTAAAAAAAATAGTTATAACTAATTAGAAGACACAACATTTGGGGTTTGTTCGAAATGGGGTTATTGTTATAATCTGAGTTATTTGAAAATAATTATTAGTGAGGATTTTGAGGAGATATGAAATAATTTTGATAAAAATATTTAAAATGTATTAATATAATATAATAATAAAAGAATTTTTTTTTAGTATTTTGTTAAATAATTAATTGATTTTAGAAACTAAAGAGATTAAAAACATGTATTTTGAATTCGAGACCTTCTAGTAAAGGTGCATAATATGAGTTGGATTTGTCCGTTCGGTTAAAAATACATTAGAAAAGAAAAACAAGATTGATAATTATATTTTATTATCTTTCCATATTTATATATTTTTTGTTTTTTAATTGAGTTCTACAAGAATAGCTCATTTTATGCACCAATATTTTAAAGAAAAATGAATCCTTTATCATTACTCCTATATTAAATAGCAATGATTATGGATTAAATCTTAAGGATTGTTCCATAAATAATTTCACATAAAAGGTTTATTTTTTTTGAATATTTTGGGTTTTTTTAAGTTTTTTTTTTTTTTTTTCTAAATGGTTATATTACAATATTATCCTTTTAAAAATTTAATCATCAAATAACTTAATTTACCTTAATCATAAATAACTTACATAGTTATCAAATAACATTTTTCAAATAAACACATAGAAATTTTAAAATAAAAAACATAAATATTAAAAAAAATATATTGATTTTTTTTTTCAAGGTCTTGGGTTGTTAATTAGTTTCCGTTAGGACTTAAACAAATATATTGGATTAATTTATTTTTAAAAAAAAAATAAAAAAGTTAGCTGAATCATGTAGCATGCTTGTATAGTCGTCAGATATGAGTCAGACTGAAGTTGCAAGCCAGCAAGGCAGCCAGCTAGACAAAGTACGGACACATCGATCTGTAATCTTTGTCTTAAATACACATGATGATTCTATTTTTATAAATATTATTACAACCTTAATTAGTAATTAATTAATAATTAATGAAATTAGCCACGCCACTAGCAACTATTCCCGAGAAATCCAGCTACAATTTAGTAGTTAATTAATGCTGTCAATCTGATTAATTGTCTGCCTAAACGTGAATTATTTGTATGCGCTCCACTACAAATTACAGTTTAATCTAATAATTAATTAATAATTAACCTCAGAACTTGCCTGCCATTAACACTCTTTATTTTTACTTTTTTTTATAGTTAATTTGAAATGGGTTATTTTTTTAAAATAAAAAGATTTAATTGTGGCAAAAGTGTGTTTTCCCACGTTATGTCTTTCTCTACTTCAGTATTGTTGACAAAGTGACAGATAGCCCAGACGATTATTTTGGTCCTCAGTGAGCTTACATTTATTATTCAATAAATAGTCACACCACCTATTCAATAAATTATTAATAAAATGTCATGGATTGGTGGTGATGGTACTACTGAGAACTGAGTTATAAATATTTTCAAGAATTAATTTGTTATTTTCTTACCTTTCCTTTTCTCTTTTGACTAGTGAATTGGAGTTTTTATTTTATTATCATATGGGGGGGCCTGGATGTCTGCAATCTGCATCTCATCTACCTTCATCTGGAAGCCATAAGAAAACCATATATAAATATATATATATATATATATATATATATATATATATATATATATATATATGAGTGTAAATTTAAAAATTATTATTAAAAATTATATTATTTGTATAGTTTCAAACCTAGTTAATAAGGTGGTAGTAGCTTACTAACTAGTTACCACATCGTCATCAATATTAATGCCTATAAAAAAAAAATTTGCTGCCCTAATTTTTTAATTTTAGATTTGAAGTAAACCAAATATACATTATTATTTTCCATCCTAATGTATATTATGTTATCTTAATTTATTTTATTAAATAGACTGCGTTAGAGGATGAGTTGTCTAACCAGGTTGTGGAGTTGTGGGCTCGAAAGGCTTACCTATATCCGGTCTGGATCATAGTATTCATGTATATCAGTAAAAATAAATTTATAAATTTGAGAGGATACCTATATATAATTAGTTTATTTTGTTTGGTAATCTAAATACGTGCTAAATATATTTAAAATATATATATTAATTTTTTTTTGTGTGTTAAAAAATTCTAGAGAAAGCAATTGGGAATTTAGGATAGACATGAGTGGGGACATGTTTCCATGTGGTATGTTTGGTTTTCGTGTTCTACCTAACCGACTAATTCTCTCTCCCTCTAAACCACATATTAATTAATCTTTATTTAATTAATTAATTAATTAATTCGTTTATCGACAAATTATTTCGTTCATGCTATCGTTGATTAAGACCTCTATCTCTCATTTGATTTGATCAATTTGGGATGGATAACAACTTCTTTAATAATTTAATTTTGATGTAACATTCAATTATTATTATTTTATTTTAATATAAAAATTATGGTCATGTTTTTAATTTGAGTTTTTATTTATTTTTAAATATGAGAGAAAAATAATAATGGTCAGTGATGATTTGAGAGTTGGATATTTTTGGATAAATATTTAAAAAGAATTAATATTTAATAATAAAATAAATGACATCTTATTTAATAAATTATGTAATGTAATGTATTAAAAGGTATTGAAATAATGTTTTATTAATTTAAATTATTATTTAAATAAATCAAATTTAACACATTACAATTCATTATTTTTGTTGGAATATCATAATTTGTGGTGGAACAAATTAATAAATAAAATAATTTTAGTAAAAGTTACATAAACAAGATTATAGGGTCACCTCCATTTCATCATCATGTTCTAATTAACTTTCTTGGTTACAAATAATCATAACTCTAGGTAAATTAAATTGACAAAAATCTTGATTAAGATCTCAAAATTTTTAAATTTATTTTTCATTAAAAATACATTAAATTAAAACAAGACCATAACTACAAGTCTCGTGCTAACTTTTTCAAATTTATCAACTATTTAGAGTTAACTTGAATTATATATGTTCAATTTTATTTAAGACTAATTAGTTTAATTTTTAAATCCTTATAGAAAGTTGATGAAATCGGTGAAAGAGATAATCAATATTTTCAACATTTATAGCACGATCTTATGTTATTTTTATTAAACAATTGTTATAATATATATATTTTTTTAATAAAATCAACCATTTTCAAAAAAGAATAATTAGTTCAATGATTTATTTTATAATATTTTTTTTTATGAATAATCAATACGTTTGAGACGGTCTCACCCATTAATGACTGAATATATGGTTCAAACTTCAAACCGTACTATTTAACACTCATATACGGTCTACGGAGTGTTTATTTTTGGCATTGGGATATGCATGTTGACAATGACTAGACCAAATCATGGTGTTTCATCATTTTATCTTATTTTTGAATTTGTGTGATTAAAATGTCCAAAATTAAAGGGCCTATATATAATTGACAAGGGAACACTTAAAACCAACCTTACAAAATTCTAGTTAGGTATATTTATCATCGTTGCATTACATTGATAGAAAGATTTAATAATAAACTCTTAACTTATAATTATTTCAATTACTTTATTAATCAGTTTTTAAGTTCCATTTTTATTAAATACCATATTAAAGATTTAAGTGAGTTGTTTGAAACGAAACTAAAACACCCTAAGCTTGATCTAAGTTTTTTGAGTTTTTAAAAATAGTTTGTTAGAAAAAAATAATAAATTATTTGAAATTTTAATTTATTTAATTATTAAAATATTTTTTAGTATTAAAAATAAAATAATAATATTTTAGTTGATAAAAATGAATAATTTAATTATTAGAATGATAATGATGTGATAAAATAAAATATTTATAAAAAAAATAATTTAAAATTGCTTAAAATGCAGTTGAAAAGTGTTTCTAGTGTGTAGATGCTAATAAAGATTGTTTAATATATATAATTATTATTATATTAGTAAAGAATGGATTGTTTTAGAGTAAAGTTGGTGACCAACAAATATTTAGTATTTAAAAAATAAAATTATAGTTGAGATGTCGTTGGGAGTATGCTCTTTTGTTTGGCTTTATCATTATAGTGTCATCTCTTACTTAATAGAACTACCCTAATCAAGTTTTATTATTTTTTTGTAATTAATTTATTTTTGTAATATTTAAATGTTAAATAATAACAAAAATATTTAACCTAGTTAACTATTATTTCAAACTAATTATTTGTCAAAAGATCAAACCTTAAAAAGAAAATTATTTTTTTTAAAAAAGTTATAGAAATAGGGGATGCCTCGAGCTTGGGCTCTCTAGGACCTGACTTTGGTGTACTAACGGCCCATAGAGCGAGCCAGTGGGCCTAAGGATTTTGAAACATTGGGCTTATTTTATAGCATTAATTATAGAAAAAACAAAAAATGAGATGCGTCTGCCGGGAGTCGAACCCGGGTCTATTGCTTGGAAGGCAATTATCCTAACCGTTGGACTACAAACGCTAGTGATAAGATTGTTTTAAAAATTAAACTAGTACTAAAGATGGGCTATTGAGTGTTGTTCCCATCTTTAGAAACACATGAATCATCCGCGTTTATTTTAAACGTTTTAGATAAGAATCGAGCTCGTAACATATTAGTCTCTTAGGTAGGTCGACTCTTTTTATTGAACCACTTTAGTAAGGTTTTACATATAAATATTATTAAATTTATTAATATATACTTAATTAAAGTATATTTCAAAATATTATTTCATATAAATTAATATCTAAATAAAATAAATTTTTCCCTATATTTTTGTTATATGATAGGATGAAATTGAGTCTAGTGTTACGGCCCATTGGTGTCACGGTTCATTCAAGGGAGTCGAGGTTCATTAAAGTTTTGACCTCATAGTGCGCGCTAATCTTTCTAGTTTAAGGGAGCCCCAATCGTCTAAGCCTACTATTGAAACATTATATCATTAATATGGTAGTCGGCTATATCATGAATGTAGTAGTTATAATTAACTCTTTATAAATATTTTAAATGTATTAATTTGTAAACACCAAGTAATCAGTCAATACAATTCTTATTCTCAAACTCTTTAAGTTCTTCTTGCATTCCCTAAAAATATTTACTAGCTAGAATTTGAGTCGATCTAGCATAGTGTCACACGGGTCGGGGTCGTCGAGTTTCATAATGTGACACTAAGATCTACTCTACGTCAAAATTTAAAATATTTTTAGAATTTTATTTTTAAAAAATAATATAAAAAATTCAATACATAAAAATAAGAAATATATATTTTAATTAATAAAGTAAATGATTTAATAGGAATAATTTTATTATATATATATATATATTTTAAATAAACCACCGAAATAAAACAAATGACCTAAAGCTCAGACAAAACTGGTAGCAGTTACTCTCTCAGTCATACATTATACGCACACAATTCCAATTACGCTCAGGCAACTCCTCGAACATAGAATTAGTTGATCTTGAATCCGAACATGAACATGAAAACCAATCCTAGTCATCGATGTGATTCAGACCCAGTTCAACAATTCGATCGGGATCTGCACATAGAGTTCCTCCAGATGATGTACCACATATTGCCGTCTCCTTACGAGGATCAAGAGATCAATCGCCTCACTCTCGCCTACTTCACCATCTCCGGCCTCAGTATGCTTGGTGCCCTCGACCGTGTACATAATATTCCTTCCCCATCGCTTTTCCTTTCTCAGTCATCGCCACTAGTTTTACTAATCTGTTTATAACTTGAATTTGAATTGATATTTTGTCAAATCTAGCCACTTTATTTAGTTGACAATGATTGTCATTTATATTTAGGAAGAATCAGTAATTAGTGGGGTTTGTCCCTTTCAAAGTTTATGTTTTTAGTTTGGGTTTCTTGAAAGCTGACCATGTTTGTTATTTAGGTTGACAAGAAATGTGTAGCTAGTTGGGTTTTATCCTTTCAAAATCATCCAAGAAATGAAGCAGAGTTGACAAATGGTATGTGTATTGATCTGTTTGTTGAGGAAAATGGTTCTTTATATTGTGAATTTTGTTTTCATATGTATGAATTTCTACAGGACAATTCTATGGATTCAACGGTTCTAGAAGTTCTCAATTTCAATCGGCAGAGACTTCTGTATGTTAGCTTGAATAGACCTAACATACATTGACAGAGTTCCTCTTGTTTCTTTCAGGATTATTTGTTGATCACTTATTTCCACCTGTAGGTGGAAAATCTCAATTGCAGTCATTTGGCAAGTACATATTGTGCCATAGCCATACTGAAGATCATTGATTATGACTTGTCAAGTTTGGATTGTCGATCGATAATCAGATCAATGAAAAGCCTTCAGCAGCCTGATGGATGGTATATTTCTGTTATTTCTCAGATATTTGTTGTTTTGGGGTTGTAGGTTTATTGCGAGTACACTTTTATTCATGAAAGTATCACTGTCATAATACATGTAAAATGGCCTTTTTGAATGTGATTTTATTATGGAAAACAGAACGATGAAGATAACACTTTTATTGGGATCGGGTTTTTATATTTTTTAGTTTCTTCTATAGCTTACTCCAATTCTTAATCTGAGCTAGTCATTAAGGAATAGCCGAGGCAATTATGATCTTAATATTTTGTTTATGGTGTCCAAGAATATATCTGATTTGATCATCTACTCTGCAGTTTTATGCCCATCCATTCTGGAGCTGAGAAGGATCTCAGGTTTGTTTACTGTGCCGGTAAGAAAAAGAAGATTATAACAATATTATTCCATTTTTCTTTAGATTTTTATTTTATTTAGTCCATATATTGTATGTTCAGCTTCTATATGCTCTATGTTGGAAGACTGGAATGGTATGGATATAGAGAAAGCTAAGAACTACATTGTGGATTGCCAGGTATGTGATGCATGTGTATGATAAATATTTGTATCTGCTATCTATTTTATTTGTTTTATAGTTAAGTAGATTCAATTACATATTGTAAACCGGTTATGTTGACATTGCAGTCATATGATGGTGGATTTGGTCTTATCCCTGGATTAGAATCTCATGGTGAGTCTCGCTACCAATCTTCATATATATAGTAAAGGTATAAAAAAGTCCAAATATAAAAAGTGGCCAATTGATTTTATACCAAAATATCTTTTTCAATCACATTTTCCGTACCAATAGCAAAAAGAAAAAGAAAAAAAATACTTTCAGTTTTTACTTTTGGCGATTTTCCCTCTGCCTTAATGTGACTTTTGGTGTTTCTGAAAATCACATTTATGTGATAAAAATGCTATTGCCTAGAATTGAAGAAGGGTTCTCTGTCATTTTGTTTTTACCTTTCATTTATCCAAATGCTTAAGGTGGGTATTTGTTTTAGTGGCACAGGTGGGGCAACATACTGTGCTGTTGCATCACTCCATTTAATGGGATTCATTAAAGATGACATACTTTTAAATGATCCAAGTTCTTGTGTCATAAATGTGCAATTACTTCTGGATTGGAGCCTGCAGGTTCATTTTCTAATCAATGTTTTATTTATAATTCAACTATTCTGAATATAGAGAGACCTAATACATGTGTTTATAGGTAAGGAAATGTTTCTTCTTAGTCGGTGCTTCACAACTTATCGCTTAACCTAAATGATTAAGCCCTTATTTGAATTATTTAGGTTCAATTCACCTGACTTAACTAGGTAATCAATTAAGTTACTTTAAGAGTAAAATAGTAAATTTAGATATTTTTATTTGGTTTATTCAACATTTACTTTTCAAACACTTAACCCTTTCGATAATTAAAATTCAGAATTTGAAGTTTGATCAAATCAACCCTTAATATATGAATAATATATAGAGAAATTGTATGGGGAAGCAAGACAGTTTCCCCATCTCATAACTAAAACCTCTTCATTTATATAGAATATCCGAAGGAACATCAGATCTCTGTGTAGTATTCTTTGATCTGTATACCTAACTTCTCCTTGTTTTGATCTTTAATGGTGTAGAGACAGGCAAATGATGGTGGATTTCAAGGCCGAATCAACAAACCAAGTGACACATGTTACGCCTTCTGGTAATAAAAAAAACTTCTGAAATTCCATCAGAGCCACAGTTAATCAAGAACTTGATAAATGAAATGTTACTTCTCAGGATTGGAGGAGTTCTAAGGATGTTAGGAAGCCACAGATTCATTAATAAAAAAGCATTGAAACAATTTTTACTAACTTGCCAGTCCAAGGTGATTTCATTTTTCTTTACCTTGTTGAGTACTTATTTCACATTTTTTGCTGATATTTTTATTTTTATTTCTCCTGCATGATGATCATCAGTATGGTGGATTCAGTAAATTCCCAGGGAAATTTCCAGATCTGTATCATTCCTATTATGGGTTATGTGCAATTGGCATGTTGGAAGAAGCAGAGGTATATCCAATCAAAGTTGAATTGGGCATACCCTAAAACAAGACTGAAAGGTCATAGTTTTGAAATCTTAACATTCCCCAATTTATCTATTTATAGTATCTTTAAACATATTTAGTCATTAAAATGTACAATACTATACACCATTCTAAGTTGAGACCTTGGGTTACACACTTACACTCATTTTCAAGTAGAATTGTATCTTGCTGTAGAGTGCAAATACTTGCGGTAATGTCTCAGTGCTGATGGGACCATTTTAAGCCTCGAAATGGTCGAAAAAATCAGGTCCGGTTATTGTGCTATGATAGTTTAGTTCTCCTGGTTTGGCATTCATTTGCCTTGCAAAATGAAGAGAAATTTTGATTAGTTAATGCAACCCAAAATGTTTCTCTCATAGTTTGGTCACGTACCATTCCTGGTCGCGGAGCATATCCTTGGTCAATCCGAAGTGGGTTAGCTCATCTTCAGTATGGTGCATTAACAAGCAGTATCTGCCGCCATAGCCTCGTTCCATAACCATCATATTACAGTTGCCCATATTGTTGAGACCGTCAAACTGTTCAACCGTCCATTTGTACCATCGCATCAAGAACACTCTTAAGGTGAGACCGTGAGACACTATTACAATGTTCATGTTTGGGCTCTGCTCGCCCGGCGGTTGAAACCTCCCTATGTCTATATCCGCTCTTAGTGTCTCCCTGAATCCTGTTCCAAATGTAACCCAACCGGCTATCAATTGTCTTTCATTTCAATTTCTTTGATTAATCAGTTGTTTGTACCTGTGATCCTGTCGTAGACATCTGCAGCCGATTCCCCATTTGGAAATCGGTAGAAGAAACGGCCATAATGTTTCCGTTTCTCCTTATCAATCTTCATCTGTTCCCTGTCCTGGAAATTCCCTTCATTGAACAAATAATCTGAGAATTGAGATACATGAAATAGGAAAACAAAACCATTTTCACTAGACTAGATGAATCGTACCAAAATCTTGCTCTCGGAGACGAGACTCTTCCCTAACGCCGGCAATCCTGTCTCTCTCAAAAGCTTTCCCCAAATTCCTCAGCGTTTCCAGCGTCCTGCGATAAGGAGAAACGTAAAAATACACCTTCCAATCATGATGGTCGCCGCCATCCTTGCAGGCTACCATATCCCTAATCCTCCTCCCGCATTCCTCCGCCTCCGATATCCCTCTCTCTGTCAGCCCAATTTTGGGATCCGGAACTCTCGTGTACACTTCCTCGTCCACATTCCCCTGACTCTGTCCGTGCCTAACTAGTATTATCCTCTTCGGCCTTGGCGGCGGAATAGTCACCGGAAATCGAACGCCGTTCACCGGATTTACATTGATATGCTTCTCAGGGAACCTGTCCAGGTTAACGCCGGTCCATTTTCCGGCGGAGATGACAGTTTCTTCGCTGCAGCATACAATCTTGGGGAAGAAGAACATGGCAGACGAATAGATAGAGAGAAGACTCTGTATATTTTTGTTTCAAAATACATTTAGGCCTTGTTCTCTTTGGGTTATTTAAAAAACTTATACAAAATTCATTTTCAAATCAATCACTTCTCACCAATCACATCACTCATATCATTAATCAAAATACCAAAATATCCCCTATTTTAAATTATTATTTTTTATTTTATTTATATATATAAATACCCTTTAAGTCTTTTTACCAAAAATAATCATTACTTTCTTAAAATCATCACCCATCATCCAATCTTTCTCTCTCTTGGTTTTTTAAAAAACCCACAACCGAACAAGGCCTTAATTTGATTATAAGTATATTTTACTATTTTTTATAAACAACATTATATTTAATTTGATTTTTCTCAAGGGTATTTGTATTTTACTATAATATTTTTATTTTTTTAATAAATAAATTAAGACAATATATAGTCACATAAATAAATAATTATTTTAAATAGGCCAAAATTTGTGGTGTTTATTTTTTTATTTTTTTGTAGAGCTCTTAAACCATTTACAACCATAGATTGCAGTCACTCTATGGGATTTTTCTTTTTCTTTTCTAAATTTATAATAAATAAATCAATAAAAAAAAGTATTTGAAAATGTTTGTAAATAATAATGTTATATGTTTTCTCAAAATACATAAATGGTTGAGTTTTTATTTATTTATAAATATCATACTATAATTAAGTATTTTTCATTTAACTTTTTTAATCACGTCATATAATACATTAATTAATTAAGATGTCATTTATTTCTTATATATATATATATAAGAAATGATTAAGTGAGGAAATGACTTGTCATAATCTTATTCGCTGAAAAAATTAAATAATTTCTCTCTTTCTTCCCACTTTTATATTTTTCAACCAATGAAGTGATGCCATATTATTCCCTCACCAAATTTTTTTTCTCTATACTCCTCATATATATATATATTATTATAACAAGTGATTAGTCAATGTCATGATCTTGGGTCATGTTTGATGTAACCAAGTGGTTATTTTCAAATAACTTTTTTGATGTTAGGTTATTGAATTTTTTTTATTTTTAGTAAAAAGACATTGGGTAAAGATATAGAATGTTTTGACAAATGATTTGAAAATGTAATTGATGAATAAATTATTTATATCCGGAAGTAATGAGTTATTTAAAATTAATCTCAAATAAACAAGCATCATGTGATCTTCATATTTTGGCAGTATCAATTATCATCAGAGGAACATGAACCTTTGTCAGCAAACCTCTGTCCCGCCTCTTCATTCTCCACAGGGGTTTTGGTTGACACAAACTTGGACATGTCAAGTCCCGATACTTATAGACCTCCTCCAGCGCCTCTTCCTTCCTTATGAAGCAAACATAATGCATAATAGCCGAAGTCCACCAAACAACCAGGACCGCGGTGGAAATAAAGATGATGCAGCTACAGAGACAACTGATGGTGGAAATTCTGTAGATGCGTCCGGGAAGGACCTAAAGAACACCGAACACCAAACACCGAATCCACCCTTACCCACCCCTTTTCTAAATATTTTATAGCAAAAACAAAATACATTATCAAGATCATTTGAGTAAACAAGCCCGTTCCTATCAAACTTCTCTCAATTTGGTAACACTCTAGTATACAAATTTGAAGAAAATCGTTTATTATCTTTATGAAGAGGCTCATTGACAATGTTTAAATCTCTTTTGGACCCTCTAACACTAACAATTCAATCATTTTAGCATCAAGACCATCCCATCTTCTTGAATCAAATATGTCAGGGTAATTACAAATTTCACTTGTATTTGTGTCTCCATTACGCGCAACACCATCATCATCATGATTCTCAACATTACATTTTCTAACTGAAAAGTATGTATAATACGAAGAAAATATAAAACCGTCTCCACATCATCTTTACACCACGTACAACAATCATCAACAAGAATTCTCTTTAATAACTCCACCTAAAAAAACTAAATATAGAATGTTCTTACACAACTTAGTCCAAAAGGATTTTGCTTATTGAACTAAATATATGCTCTTTAAAAATAAAGATAGAGAATATGTTTGAATAAATGTTGGTTAAGCTGAGCTCTCCAATCCAATTGTCATCTGCAAAAGAATCGAGACGATTTGGCAATTTAGAGAATTATATACTATATTGGTTCATACTTGTTCTAATAAAGGTTTTCATTTCATTATAAATATCTTATTATAAGAATTAATAATAGTAAAAAATTTATTTTTAAAAATATTAATATCACCAATCAATACAGATACAGTAGTTTACATGATTACATCAGAGTTCAAGTTAAACAAAAAAAGAAGAAAAGATACCTTGAGTTTTTCCCATTTGCAAATAATGTCCTCAAATTAAACAAATATTAGGTCAAACCAGAAGCTGGTTTGTGTTTAAAGGCTAAGGCCAACGTCCCCTTCTAAGTTCTAACCATATATCCAAACGAAACCTAGTCTAGTTAAAAGAGTGTATGTCTTTCAAGTTACACTAAAATTTTAGGTTACACTTTGTTTCTGCGAAATTTAAAAATTGGTTCCTAGAACCAACTTTTTAAAAATTATTTTGTTCTTGCGAAATTATATAATATATAGACTTGTAACATCTACTCTGTGCCTATTTTTTATTCATTCTTATCACACGCAAATAAAAAATATTATGAAAGAACTCAAACTAAATAAATAAATTAAAATTACTATTTGCTTGTAATTTTTCATTTTTTTTAGAAAATTCAACAGAATATTAAAGATTTGGGATATGAATATCATAATTTGAAACCATTTACTATCCATTTAAATTATTCTAATGTTGATTTTAATAAAAATAATATTTAAATAAAATTAAATATTATTAATCTAATTAATTAAGATTATCTTAGACATAATCTTAAAATGAATTTATTTCATTAACACGATTTTTATAAAATAAAATTTTATAATTGAAATTAATGTTAATTATTGAGCTGTTTAAATCTGGATATAATTCCATTTTTAATAGCTGCATTTTCATATTTTATTAGTTTTATTATATGTTATTGTAGTTTTTCTATTTTAATGCATTTTTAAACAAATATGATATATATATATATATATATATATATATATATATATATATATATATTTTAAAACTAAATATTATTATTTATTATTTTATTAAGAAAAAATTGTAATTTAATTTTAGTAAAATGTTTATTTCATTTAAAATGTTTTTGTATGGAGGTTAATGTTTATGAATGATCATTCTTAAATATTTGAAGTTTACAAATAATATATTTAAAAAGAAAATATATTTTAAATAAAAAACTTTAATATATTATTATTTTTTATTTATAATATATATATTATTATTTTTTATTTTAAAAATATTTTTTTATTTTTATTTTCAAATATTTTATTTTTAAATATATCTAAAAACAAAATAAGAAAATATTATCTAAATAATATATTTAAAATTCCAAATAAAAAAACAATGATATATTTGAAGTTTTCTTAATTTTATTTTTAAATAAATAAGAAAATATTTTCCAAATATTATATTTTAAAAGAAAATATTTTCGAAATAAAAAACTTTAAATATATTATTGTTTTTTTATTTGAAAAATATTTTCAAAATAAAAAACATCAAATATATTATTGTTTTTTATTTGGAAAATATTTTTTTATTTATTTTTAAATATATTCTTTTTTTAAAAAAAATATTTAAAAATAAAAATAAGAAAAAAATCAAATGAAAAAATAATAATATATTTAAAGTTTTTTATTTGAAAATATTTTTCAAATAATAAAATAATAATATATTTGAAAATTTTTAAATAAAAAAACTTTAAATATATTATTGTTTTTTTATTTGAAAAATATTTTACATTTAAAAATATTTTCTTATTTTTATTTTTAAATATATTATTTGAAAATTATTTTCTTGAATAAAAAAATATTTAAAAATAAAAATAAGAAATATTTTCTATGTAAAAAACAATATATTTAAAGTTTTTTTATTTAAAAAATATATTTTTTATATATATTATTTGGAAGACTTTTTCAAAATATAAAATATGGGTGATTTTAATAAAAAACAATATATATAATATATATGTCAAAAACTTTTCACCTTATTTGATTTCGTTCGATCTTAAATAAATGTAACTTAATTTTTTTTATCTTTTTATTTATATTTTTCATTCTTAATTTTATTTTTAAATAAATATTAAAATATTTTCCAAATAAAAAAACTTTTATAAAAAAAAAATGTTTAAAAATAAAAATAAGAAAATATTTTCTAAATAAAATATTTTAAATATAAAATATTTTAAATATATTATTGTTTTTTTATTTGAAAATAATTTCTTATTTTTATTTTTAAATATATTATTTGAAAAATATTTTATTAATTTTATTTTTAAATATTTTCTTTTTAAATATTTTCTAAATAAAAAAATAATTTATTTGAAAAATATTTTTTTAAAATATATTTTTTTAAAATATATATATATATTTTTAAATATATTATTTTAATTAAAAAACTTCAAATATATTATTCTTTTTTATTTGAAAAATATTTTCTTAATTTTATTTTTAAAAATAATAAAATATTTTTCAAATAATATATTTAAAATATTTTTTTCAAATAATATATTTAAAAAAATATATTTTTCAAATAAGAAAACAATAATATATTTGAATATTTTTATTTAAAAAATATTTTCTTTTTAAATATATTATTTAGAAAAAAATATTTTTTATTAAACTTATTTATTTCTTTTCTAATTAAGTATCTGTTAACTCTTCTATGTTAAAGTTTAAGGGCAATCCCTAACTTGAAAATGTTAAAATCAAAAAAATATTATTTAAATAAAAAATTAATAATATAAAAATATTTTCATTTTAAATAATATTATTTTAAAAATATTAAAAAAAATAAAAAATAAAAAACAATAATATATTTGAAGTTATTTTATTTGAAAAATATTTTTTATTTTTATTTTTAAATATATTTAAAATAAAAATATATAAAAAAAAAAATCAAATAAAAATATTTTCCATAATATATTTAAAGTTTTTTTATTTAGAAAATATTTTCTTATTTTTATTTTCAAATATTTGAAAAAAAAAATTCCAAAATAAAAAATAAATAATATTTGAAGGTTTTTTATTTGGAAAATATTTTCTTTCGAAATAAAAAAAACAGTAATATATTTGAAATATAAAAATATTTATTTAATTAAAAATATAAAAATATTTATTTAATTAAAAATATAAAATATTATTTTTTTTATATCATAATTATTTAATATATATAAAATATTGAAGTATATCTTAATTTAACAAAATATAAATGTCTAATATCTTATTATATTAATTATATATATATATATATTTAAAATATTTGTAAATAAATAGTTGAAGACTCAAATATTCTCTAATTAAAAATAAAAATTATCAATTAAACATAAATAATATAAGAAAAAATCTTTAAAATATTATATATTAATAATTGATCAAATTAAATATAAGCATGAAAATTTGATATATCATCATTTATAATAATATTAAAACAATATTTTGAACTTTTTAATTTAAGATAATCTGAAAAGATATTAAAAATTAAATTAGGGTTAATTTTACCTAATTAGAAAAATTAAGTCATATTAAAAATTAAATTAGGGTTAATTTTACCTAATTAGAAAAATTAAGTAAAAATTCAAAAATAACTTCAGAATAAAATATTATATTTATTTTATCCAAATTAAATATGAAAATGGTTAAAATTTAATATCTTAAACATAAATTATGTATAATTTATGGCTTAAAAAATTAAATAACTACCCCCAAAATACTTAAAAATAAAATAAATAAACATAATATTTATTAAATTTATTAAATTGTCAAAAATATTTTTGTGTATTAAACTGTTGAAGAAATACGCGATTAATGATTAAAAATTCGATTTCAAATAACCTTTTTGTTTAAAATATAAACGGATAATCTTATTTGGTCGAAATTATATTTAAAATTTGTTGTAGGATTAATTGCCATAAGATCAACGTTGAATTTTCATTTAGTGTCTAGGAATGCGCCACACATCTAGTTGTAATTAAGGAAGCGCGCACTCGGGTTCATACGAGATCAACTAACGGGACGCTAACCCCGCAAGCTCGATTGACCTAACGCTAGACGGAACGCCAACATAGCGTTCGTTTAAACAAAACGACGTCGTTCGTTCGTCTTCTTCGTGAACTCCAGAGGCCCGCGACGAACGTCGACGATTCTTTTAAATGACTTCTCTCCTCCGTTTCTCAACCTTATCCCTCCATTTTTTCACCAACGTTCATGTCTCTACCTCGCCTTCAATTCCCATAGGATCAATAGTCAAAGCTCATACCCTATCTAGGTTGCCGAAGACGAAAAAGAATTTAACATATACGATTTTAGAAGAGAAATTTAGGTAGAATTCGCCTATGATAACTGACATTGTTTGGTAAAAATATTCACCAAATATCATAGCTTAAATCGAAGAATCAACAAGAACTTCGGTGCTGTTTTTTGTTAAAACTTCTTCGGCGAGCTAAGCTTCGATCTAGGGCTTGGAAAAGCTTTCTACACATCATTGGAGTGTTCTCCAATTGTTGGTAAGCTCCAGACCCATTATAATTATAATTATGATTTGAAATTTGATTTTTCCAAGTTTTATCTGGTTGATCATATTTAGGGTTTAATTTTGCATTTTTTTTGTTTGAAACCAATCTCTAGATGATTTATAAACTTTATGTCGGAAGAGATTTAATCAATTCAACATAGATCGAAAAAACCCAAATTTGAATTTCGAGTTCTTGAGTTTTTAGGCTTGAATTTTGATTTAAATAGTTGCCTATCATGTTTGTATGTTTGTAAACATGTTAGATGATTTCCAAATCATAAAATCAACATCTTGATCATGTTTGATTTAAAGTTTGAATTTCGGTTTTGAAAGTTATTGTAGAGCTTGTATGATGTTATTATTTTGGTTGTGTTCGACTATAATCATCATTTTAAAGCTGTTGGAACAAGAATTAGGTGATGAGATGACCTAAATCAAAAGTTCCTAAATTTTGCCCCAAAAATGATTTTGAAAAATCATTTGTTATGAATTTCAATTGATCGTGTTTAGGGTTAAGGATTATGACCCTTTCATTCATATGAGTATATTGCGACTAACCGATCATGATTTCATCAATTATATAAAAAAAACCTACAATTCATCATACCAAATGAAGAACACTCAGTCCCCAACGATCGAATCGTGTAGAACCGGGATCGAGAAACGGTACTGAGAATTATTGGTCATAACCAAAACCAATTACCGAGAAAATAAACCTATGACCGAGACCAATGACCTTTGTTTTTGAGTTAGGACTGAGACCTAAGACTGGTGTTCTTAAGCAACAACCGAGGAATTCGATCGAAGATTCTAACCTAGGACCGAGACTACCAGATCCCACGACCGAGGAATCTAGACCTATGACCAAGCCTCCAAGACCTAGGACCGAACAATCTGAGTTCGGGATCGAGCCTCCCAAACCCTAGGGTCGAACCCTCCAGTCCCTCGCCGAGTGTCCCGAGCCTCGATCTAGACAACCCCCAGTCTAGACCGAGCTCGTCCGAGCCCAGATCGATCAAAATAGACCCAAGCCTTAGGACTCCGGACCTAAGACCTATTTGGTTCCAATTTTCAAAATCCAAAATTGTTTTTGTAATTTTGGATCCCAATTCATTTTAAAATAATACTGAAAGGTTAAAAAATGATATTTAAATATTTTTGAGATATTTTCTATAACAAATATCTTGTCCAAGGCCATGTCTGGAATTTATTTTTAAATTTTAACATTTTTCTGACATTTTTCAGGTATTATACTTAATCTTATATCAACGCAATCGCATATATATCATTCTAAATAATTTTGTACAATTATTTACGTAATCTAAATTTATCATTGTTTAAGACTCCAGACTACTAATTAAATAAAATAAATGTTATAAATAAATCTTTTGATAGCCAGACTTTTAATTAAAAAAAGAAACCGTATTTTGACGGACGCGAAAAATATAGCGTGAAAGCCCTTTCCCGAGCGTAACCAAAATATGAACACTTATAAAACTTTGTACAAACTACGTTTATACACGTACTTTTTACTGATTTTTCTGAAATCATTTTCCGGCTCTGTTTTTCAAATAAATAATCTTTAAATTAATCATGTTTAGTTAATTTAAACTGTATCAAGTCAAATCCCAAATTATTAAAATTTGAATAAAATTGATTATTTTTACATAGTTAATTTCAAAAACTCCTATATACGATCAATTTTTTTAAAATAATATTTACATTAGAAAAGATGACTGACACACAAATTAAGGTTGAAACACATTGAGCCGCACAGGATTCCCGTATTGCCACGTGTCGTTCAACCACGTGCTAAACTAAGAGAGAACCATTCTCGGGGATTATAAACGTTTTACTTAATAACATATTATAACATAATATAATTTTTTTTAATAATTTTTTTTATTAAAATATTTCATATTTATTTTTTTTTTATTTTTAATTTTTTTTAAATATTTTTAATTTTTTTTTAACTTTTTATATTTTAATTAATTTAATATTATTTTATTATTATTATATAATATTTAAAATTAATTATATAAAAATGATATATTATTATTGTTATTAAAATTATTTTATTTTAAATAATTGAATAATAATATTATTCAAATAATTGAATAAATTTTTCAATAAATAATTTAAATATTTTATTATTAGCAAATTCAAAAAGGACCCGATCTTAATATGACGACCTTTGTTTGTCCTTAAATTTCAAAACTAACTTACTTGTTATTTATTCTTAAACTAACCTAGAAATTAATTTTTTTTTAATTAATTAGTTTATTTATATTATACTCATTATATATATATATATATATATATTTAAATTATTATTTTTATATATTTGATATATTTAAATTATTATTTGTATAATTTAAATTATTTATATTTTGATATATATTTGAAATTATTATTTTTATAAATTTGATAGGATGATTGTAATTGTTTTTATGAATGATTAATTATTATATTGTTATGGTTAAGATATTTTAAATTTATTAGTATTTATAAATTATTTATGAGAATATTAAATTAATATTTATTATCTTATATAAATTAATAATTTAAATATATATAAAAATATATAAATTAATTTTATAAAAATAATAATTTCAAATATATATCAAAATAAAAAAAATTTAATTTATACAAATAATCATTTAAATAAAAAAAATATATATATATAATAATTATAATAAGTAAATAAATATATTAATTAAAAAAAACTGTTTTAGTTTAGGAATAAATAAAAAAGTAAGTTTTTTTTTAAGTTAAACGAAAACAAGATCTAACCAGTAATTGTGGGGCCGATTTCTTTATTGCCTAAAAAAGTTCCAATTATCATTTTATTTATTTTAATATTTATATAATATATTTTATAATATTTCATTTACTTTTATATTATTTTATTTTAATTAATTTGAAATGTTTAATTTTAATTATATATATTTATAAAATTAAATAATTTATTTATAATATGAAAGTAAATGATTATATTTCAAACAAATTTTGACACGTAAGTGTGTGAATATCTCAATTAAGATGAGGAGTTTATTTAGAATTTATTCCATATATATTTTAAACCCTAAATATTTTTACCTTGTTTTTCTTCAGCCCTTTTTCTCTCCCTATCTCCTCTTCGACGGGAGGAGAAGACGACGACAGTCTCACTGGAATAGGGAAGATTTGTCTCTCTATCTATCGTTCATTGTCGGAGGTATGTTCTTTCTCCCTCTATTCTATTGAAATCAAAATCGAAGGAAAGATTCGTTTCTCCCTCGTCTGATTATTTGATAACGAACGATTGAATTGGATTTTGTCGGATTAGATTGTTTGAAGTTGTACGAAATATCTACTTCGTTTGAGAGTGTTTCAGATTAGGGTATTAACTAGATGAATTTAGGTATTCACATTAGATGTTTGTAACTTTCAGATTAGGGTATTAACTAGCATAGTTAACTTTCAGATTTGTTCATATTAGAAGTTTGCTGATTAATCGATCCTTATGATCTTCTTTTTTCAGGCATACTTTCTTTCTCATACCTTCTGATCATCGATTTGTCACTTGATTCAGGTATGCAGTCTTTTAAGCAGAACTTTTATGATCTTGTAATCTTTGTTGATTGTTAACTTTGGTTTGTGGGATTACATGACCTTATATTTAACAATTTAGTTGAGTTATTGTTTGATAGAATGATTTTCTATATAGGAGTGGTTGTAGTTGGATGTTCTTCTGTTCAAATATTGTGAGGTTGATGATTCACAATATGACCTATTTGTGTTGATTTTTTTGTTTTGTTTTCTGTTTCTTCTTAACCAGAACGTTTAGTGCAATGGGAAAGAAAAAAGCTGATGAAAGTGGAGCTCCATCTAAGACTAAGGGAGGCGGTAAAGACGCTCAGAAAGAGGTGAAGAAACTTTCTGTTTCGGCCATGCTTGCTAGCATGGATCAGAAGCCTGACAAGGCTAAGAAGGGATCTTCGTCTTTAGTCTCAAGCAAACCCAAGGCCAAAGCACCTCTTAAACCTTCTTATACGGAAGGAATAGACTTACCTCCCTCGGATGAAGATGAAGATGATGATGTCTATGTATCTGAAGATTTGCCACAGATCGGTAAGGAGTCTATCCGTAACCAGAGAGAGGAAGGAAAGTCGGTTGAAGTTTCTGTAACAGATAAAGAAATAAAGAAAAGGGAAAAGAAGGACATGTTAATTGCTCATGCTGTTGAGCTAGCAAAACAGGAGGCGCTCAAGGATGACCGTGATGCATTCACCGTTGTTATTGGTAGCCGGGCCTCTGTTCTCGACGGTGATAATGAGGCAGATGCAAATGTTAAGGATATAACTATAGAAAACTTCTCTGTATCAGCTAGGGGGAAAGAACTCTTAAAGAATGCTTCGGTTAAGGTATCACATGGAAAAAGGTATGGATTGGTTGGACCAAACGGTATGGGAAAATCAACTCTTTTAAAGCTGCTTGCTTGGAGGAAGATTCCTGTTCCTAAAAACATAGACTTACTTCTAGTCGAGCAAGAGATCGTGGGGGATAATAGAACCGCTATCGAAGCTGTTGTTTCTGCTAATGAAGAGCTTGTGAAAATTAGGCAAGAAGTTGCAAAACTTGCAGATGTAGGAGGTGATGAGAATGATGATGATGCTGGAGAAAGGCTAGCCGAACTGTATGAGAGGTTACAACTGATGGGATCGGATGCAGCTGAGGCTCAGGCTTCAAAGATTCTTGCTGGTTTAGGTTTCACCAAGCAAATGCAAGCCCGCACTACAAACTCTTTTAGCGGAGGTTGGAGAATGAGAATCTCGTTGGCTAGGGCACTTTTCATTCAGCCGACTTTACTGCTTTTGGATGAACCCACCAATCATCTCGATCTGAGAGCTGTTCTCTGGTTAGAGGAGTATTTAACCCGATGGAAGAAAACCCTAGTCGTGGTTTCCCACGATCGTGATTTTCTGAATACAGTATGCAACGAGATCATCCATCTCCACGACATGAAACTGAATGTATACCGCGGGAATTTTGACGCTTTTGAAAGTGGGTACGAGCAGCGTCGCAAGGAAATGAACAAGAAGTACGAAACTTATGAAAAACAGCTGAAAGCTGCAAAGAAGACTGGGAATCGCGATAAACAGACTAAAGTGAAAGACAAGGCAAAACTGGATGCGAAAGAAGCCTCTAAGGGTAACAGAGGAAAGAATAAAGTCGACGATGACGATACAGTACCCGATGTCCCCCAGAAATGGAGAGATTACACTGTTCAATTCCATTTCCCCGAACCGACTGAACTAACCCCGCCGCTCCTGCAGCTAATCGAAGTCAGTTTCGGTTATCCAAGCAGACCGGATTTCCGCCTTTCGAATGTCGACGTCGGTATCGACATGGGTACCCGTGTCGCTATTATCGGGCCAAATGGAGCCGGAAAATCAACTTTGCTCAATCTTCTTGCCGGAGATCTTGACCCTAGCGAAGGCGAAGTAAGGCGTAGCCAGAAGTTGAGAATCGGACGATATTCCCAGCATTTTGTGGATCTTCTAACAATGGACGAAACCCCTGTTCAGTATCTTCTCCGACTTCACCCGGACCAAGAGGGGCTGAGCAAGCAAGAGGCAGTTCGAGCTAAACTTGGAAAGTTTGGTCTCCCCAGCCATAACCATTTAACCCCTATTGCAAAACTATCGGGTGGACAGAAATCCCGAGTGGTGTTCACTTCTATATCTATGTCGAGACCACACATTTTGCTGTTTGACGAGCCGACGAATCATTTGGACATGCAGAGTATCGACGCCCTTGCTGATGCGTTGGACGAGTTTAGTGGCGGGATTGTGTTGGTGAGTCACGATTCTAGGCTGATATCTAGGGTTTGCGAGGACGAAGAGAAGAGTCAGATATGGGTGGTCGAGGAGGGAACCGTGAGGAAATTTCCAGGTGTGTTTGATGAATATAAGGAAGAGTTGTTGAAGGAAATCAGAGCTGAGGTTGATGATTGATTATTAATTTCCTATCATTTTGGTATGGATTTACTTTTGGTTATGTAATGCAATAAATTGATAAATACTTACAAACTTTGTTAAATTGTGTTTTTGTTTCATGAGTTTATTGGGACATCGATTTTCGGAAGACAATTTTCGGGTTGTTTTATATGTATAATCTTGTATTTTTTTCATCAAAGGATAACAATTGAACTTGGTTTATTTTTCTAATCAGCCTCTTACTAGTTACATTCTTTTGTTGTGCTCATAATTGAAGTTTCAAGCCATTGAAAATTTAATTTTTTGTGTACAAATAAATTGTAATTTAACTATTTGAAGCTAGAATTTTGATGTCCAGTTAAAAGGATTTAATTTTTTTTGCATAACCAATATTAATTATTTAAAACAAACCATTTAAATAGTAGACAATTAAATTACTAAACTTTTGAAAGATGCATAAAAATCAAATGTCTATGAAGTAGAAGTGTACTTTTTATGAAAAAACTATAGGATAACTTTTGTATGTATTATTGAAGATCAGGGGCTTTTATTTCGAACTTCTCTCATCCTCCACAATGATAATATTTTATTTTAGTTGGTATATATAATAAAAGGAAACATTGGAGAAATATAATTGGATTTAGTTAGTTAATTAATTATTAGAAGCTGCTAATGACAGTTCCACAGTCTTTGCTATCTCAATTAACTTAATTTGATGGATCATAAACACTTTATAAAGCTTAATTTATTTAAATCATTATCAACATCGACGTCTATAATTGAAATATATGAATAACTTGGTCTAAAATCACGATAACAAATATATTATTATATAAAAAATTGGATTTATTCCATAGATTGATAGTATAATGATGTATTTATAATTAAAGTTATTTTAATAAAATAAGATAATTGTATTTTTTTTTTTCTTTTTGGCTAATTCATTTAATTTAGAGTTGGATTTCAATCTATTGTTTTTTTGCTTGTGATTTTAGTGTATGGAGTTTCTAGAAGTGATGTATTAAATTAGTAAGAAAAATACATATTTGGTCCTCATAATAATTCATTTTATATTTAGATATTTAATTTCGTTTTTCTAATTAATGTACCCCACATTTAATTAAAGAAATGCTAAATAACATAACCCGATAAAATTTATATTAAAATATGATCCCCTAATTCGTCTCTTGCAAAGAAAGTTTTGTATTAAAATTGTAGCAAAGTTTCATGGCAACACTTAAATATGCTTAATTAATTAAGCAACCGTGTGGGTTATGATAACCCATTTGTTTTATGTTAATAATTAATTAATTTGTGATTTAGAGGCCATTGTCGCGGACAAACGAAGATTATTAATAAAATACAGCATTAGACGACACATGTACGCGTAAGCTATTGTCAATCAAAGATTAGACAAAGACGACCCAAAAAATTGTATTAACATGGTGATTAATTAATTTTAAACGTTGTTTTTGTCATTTGTATTGACTTGTGTATATATTGCACCTAACTAGTTTATTTGCATAAACATTGTTAGGATTGATATGTTTTATGTTATTGAAATATGTTGAGATAATGGTCATGACCTTAATGATAAATATTAATAAAGAACAATATAATTTTATGTTATTTATAGAGTAGCATATTAGTATCATTCATAAGTGGATTTGAACTAATTAAGCGGGATAAAATAAACTATATGAACTAAGATACCTAGTTGGTATGTAAATTAAATGGTCTAATAAGTGGGAAAGTGGTCAATTCAATTAAATTTCAACAGCTAACAACAATTAAATGTCATTATAGTTAATTAATTTAGTGTTTATTTATTTATTTATACACATGTTTGACATCTCAAGATTAAGGATGGAAATTGAACGCATCTGAGAATCTGAGAATCTGAGAATACGTCCTACCTCATTCTACCATTCACGTCCTGTTCAGTTTCGAGAAATCCTTGTAGGCACTGTTATACTATATTATCTATAAAAAAAATGATAAAATTATATAAACTAACTTTTAAATATAGTATAATTTGAAATTTTATATTATTATAAAAAATAAACTTAAAACTTTTATAAAATATGAATAATAAATAAATATATTAATGATGTTATATATTTTATTGTGTTTATTAATGTTATTGGTAAAATCGAGATGAACACCAACACCATTACCGCCCTATTCACGGTCAACAACGGGTCAAATCGGAGAAATTAAGATTGAAACCGCGATGCTGAATAATTGTCATCCTTACCCTAAATGTTCCTTAATTATTCACACTGCTAATTTCATTGTAAGCATTGATTACAATCCAATCCAAACATAATCAATTTCAAATCTTATAATTAACTTTTCCTTGACTTTGAGACTAATCAATAATTAAGAGATAACCTTATATTAATTAACTACTAACTACTGCCAGCTTCTTCATTTTATTTATAGCTAATTAACATGCTCAAAGTATACAATTAAATGTATCACCTAGAAGGGGAATATTAATTCAGATTTTACTTTATATAATTAACAAGCATATATTGAATTAATGTTCAATAGCAATGACCACAGTTGTATATATATATAATACTTATAAATAATGACACAAAAGTTTAATTAATTTGTGTTTATAAATAAACCAATACAAACGTCTACAAATCGGTGGATAACAAAGAAAAAAGTATGAGTTTTTGTGAGTTCTCAATTGAATGAATTAATTTCATCAAACCAACCTCTTTTAAATAAAATAGAGGATTATATTAAAAATAATAATAGACGACGCGATAAATATCATTCATAATAATATTATTATTATCACATTTTCTCAAATTAGTTTGAAAATATCAGTAAATTAGATCGAGAACTAATCGCCCTCCTCGAAAATTTAAGAGTTCGATAATTATCATACCCATTAGGCTACCCCGCCTGCCTCAAAAATATTTTGTATCTATAAGGTTGTTTTTCGTCATTAAAAGAAAATTATCATAGTAAATTAGGTAGATTTTGTTTGTTTATCTCCGTCTTTATACGTGTTTGTGTTTTTGTTCTTATTTTCTTGTTGGGCACCTTTTATTTTTTATTTTTTTATTTATAATGTTATTTTTGTGTAGGTGTGCTTACAATATTTTCATTCTACTACTAGCTCTAGGGAAAATTTATACAATTCATTTTAAAAAAAAAAATACTACTAAGCCTAGGGTCCATTCTGAAGATTTAATTAAAGCATGAATATTGAATAGAGAGAGAGACATGATGCATAGAAAGGTGCAACTAAAAGATGCGAAGAGATCCCAAAAAAGAAACTTCTTGGCTTTGGCAGCCTTTTCTAACCTAGCCATAGGTTCGGTCAATAAGGGCTAGTTATATATATATATATATATATATATATATATATATATATATATATATATATATATATATATATATATATATATATATATATATATATATATCCCCCTTTTACACTAATAATTATCATCTAATTATACATTAATTCCTCTATAATCATCTCTTATTCATATCAGTATCATCAAATTATATGATATAATATGAATAATAATAATAATAATAATAATAATATACAGATATAGGCCATACAGGAGCATATATATATATATATATATATTTACTACTGATAATGAAAACAATTATTATTATTATTCATATCATATAATTTGATGGTACATGTAAGTTTGTTGGAAAGAGAAGCTTCTTGTGTTTGCCAATTATTGCACCCTAAAAATGATTTTTTAAATTAATTGGATTCAATAATTATCTATACATTATAACAATATATATTTAATAATTTGAATACAAACATTTAATTAATTCATACCTAAAAAAATTACTATAGTGTTTTTTTTAATAACGATCTAGCATCATTTCATTAAAAATCGCTTAAAGATTAAAAAAACCTACCTGAGTTTATGAATTAGAGCAAAATAAAACATTTACTCTAATTTTTAAATAACGGAATAACAAACAAATGATATGTCTATCTCCTCAAACAAGACTTAAATATAACTTTCAGATAATTAAAAAAAATGAATTATGAACAAATGGATTGGAGAACAAAACCAAAAACAAATCAAACTAAGAGGAAAAACCCCCAAAAATAAGTTATAAATAATTTAATTTAATAATATTCTAATTTCTAAACTAATCTTGAAAGTTGAGACCATAAATATTCCAAATCAAGTAGTCATAGAAAATATTCTAAATATTTACTCTTCAATGAAAGAAAAAGGGTTTTAATGATAATTGTTTATGTACCAACTAAGTTTGTAACAATCAAGGACAATATTATAAATTGACCGAAACAAATACAAAAGTAATAAATCCACCCAATGGGCAGTTATTTCATATTGAAATAGAACCCGACCAATTTTCACACGAGAACAATAGAATCTTTCATTTCATTTATCTATTTGTCTATACAAATTACAAACAATGTCATTAATTGTCAAAAATAATGATGCTAAAAATCTCATTATATATAATAACATGTATCATGCATGTGAACAGGTCAGTACATTAATGCATGTGTATGGGAATAAATAGGGCATGCATGTGTTTTGGCATTAAAATAACTCATTTTAACTAAGTCTCAATATTCACTTCCCAACCATAACATAATTTATAAGCAAAAGAAAAAACACTTAAAAAATATATATTTTTTGCTTCTTGGGTTATATATTAAGAGTTTGACTGTGACAATCTCTGCATGTAATTGCATCAATGTAATTTTTTAATAAGTTTAATTCAAAAGTTTACAAAGAATTTTCTTTCAGCCTATATTGACTATTTCAAAATACCTCTATAATTTTATTCTAGAACCTGAAAAAAAAAAATTAATTACCCTACAAAAATAGACAAAACACGAAAAACTCATATAGAGTCGAAATACAATAGAATCCAAAAATACAAACAAATAAACCGAAAATAATCATTCAAACAAACAAAGTAAGACTGACCACAACAAAATTTCCATAAACACAATTATATTATTATTATTATGGTAGACACTGTTTTTTTATTTCTTTTCAATTGTTTTTATCATTTCAACAATAAAATAAGAAATTGCATCCAAATACAAATTAATATTTCTGAGTTATAATTAAAAAAATATTCGTTGGGATATAGACATCCATTAAATTCGTGAAGGGTCCCTAGCTAAATCATAATTAAATTCAATATATATATTCTTTAGGATATAGACATCCATTTTATTATCCTTTGGGAAGATTATATATATAGATTGCAAGACTTTTAAATTAAGTAATCTATTTTAGTTAAAATATCATTAATCATTTATTTTCTTATAACATGACAAAACTAACCCCAAAGTTTTTTACTCCCAAATTGTTAGTGAGATGTTTAACTAGGATTGATGAGACCATTAATTTATAAATTAATTTTATTTATTAACATATATGCAATATGAACATGTCATTTTTAAATATATAAATTAAAAACAAATATAATATATATAATTAGCCTGTTTCTATATTAAGTGGTTGTTTAATTTTCAAATATGTTCAACGTCATGATCTTTTATATGGAGTTTTTTTTTATTAGTATTCACAGTCAGTTAAAAATAATTTTAGAAAAAAAATTGAGAACATCTGTTTGGTTGGTATACTACATCACTCTTCATTTTGTGAAACTAAAATGAATTTGTCTTTAAAGTCACGCACAATAAATTGCAACATTTGTAAATATTTTAAATTTTACAAATTTGTTGTATATATCATTTAACAATATAGACAAGATTTGTGGAACTCAACCATGGTCCAAACTCCAAATTCACCGTGTTTGGTCTCTTCTTTCCAGCCAATTCTCCTAATCCCCAACTTTTCTAGTTAGTTAATTAATTAGCTTCAACCGCTTTGAACATTAATTATGGTTTAAAATAACAAATAATAATTGGTTAAATTTATTATTATTAGTCAAAATTTCAAATTGTTTGCTTTTTTTTTTATTTATTAAAATGTCTATATATAAAGCTATCTATCAATATAAAGGTTAATTTAAAGTATATCCCAGTTTTTAACTTTTTCTTTTTTGGTGAAAAATCTTCAATTTTACTTTCCATTTTGTAATATTTTACCAGAAAAGTAAATGCTTTTGAATACAACATATATATGCCATATAGTTTATTAGATTTGCGTGCCCTTAATTTGAAATGCATGATGATCCATCTTCAACTTAGGTATTTATATTAATTAATTTGAAATATAAAAATATTGAATTAGTCATTTAACATGCATCAAACCATATGTAACAACAACAGTATATGGTCACCATCAATATTGATATGGAGAATGATGACTAGCTTGGAGAAACAGTCATTCCTTCCTTCCTAGTACTACTAAAACATATATATGTCATCTAGATCTCTCTTCTTCTTTTTTTAATAAAAAAATTAAATAATTAATTTTTTATATTGATTAAAAAAAAAGAAAGAAAGAAAGAAAGGAGTGTTGAATATTAGGTGGCATAATGAAATGAAATGAATAGAGTTAGGTAAAAAATGGTATCTAAAAATGGGCATGAATAGGGGAGAAGAGTAAATGGAATAGGGTTTGATCAATAGAAGCAAATGCATCAGAGATTGATATAAAATAATAAGTCTGATCTGATCATACAAACATAAAAGGCATCAAGATTTTGATCAGGAGCTAGACTAGACTCACAGAGATCATCATAGGTGCTGTGTGATCATCATCATCATCATCATCATGGTTTTTAGCCAAACTTAGACTGGTCCACACCTAATTAACATATATGGACCACCCTACAGGATATATGTATATATGACTTGTAATATTGAAGATTAAACTTTGTTTTTTTATTTTACTTTTGTGAAACAATTCATAATTGTGTAACAAACAAAAGTTACCCGATTTCTCTGCCTATGATTTTATTCAAATCAATATAAAACCAACTTCTTCATTGTTTATTTATTTTTTTTCTTTTCTTTTTTGATTTGAGTTATGTTTTTTTATTTTGTTTTAAAAAGTCAATCTATATTAAAGATGATAAAAATCGTTTAAGCACAACAACAAAACATTACATAAAAAAAAATAAGTTATCGAGCTTGTATGTTCTCGAGAAAATGATAACTTTCTAACCGATTTTACCGGTTTTCAGAACGAATCTCATAAAAAGTTATTATAATATCATTATTAATGATACGCATTGTATAATTATAACCATTGAAGATTCAACAATTTCTCTAATATCAGATAGTTCATTATAAAATAATTGAGATTGTAACTCAAATATGTAGACATGTCATATCAGTCGCATGCATCAAATCCAAACTTCTCAACAACTACTCAAAGACTTCAGCATCATATGAGAATCTCAATAATACTACACAAAAGACTTCAGCTATAGTCAGGGCCGGCTCTAGGGTAAGCTCGACAAGCCCCGGGACTAGGGCAACCCATTTCCCAGAGCAGCCATTAAATAAAATAAAGAAGAGATTTATAATATTTTATAATCATAAAATGGTTTAGTATAGTAGTTTAGGGTGAAAATTTCTGGTCATTAGTTCCAATCTCACTTAAACTTAATTTTTTTTATTATTTTTTTAACCGTCAAAAATCATGTTTTTTAGGCTGGGACAGCCCAAAAGTCGAGGCCGGCTCTGGCTATAGTTAGTCACATTCAGATAATTCAAAAGTGTAAGTAGTCGATTTAACCTCTTCATTACACATACAACTTAATATAATATAATTTTTTTTTATGACATATCATCTTTAAAAATTTCACAATGAATATCGATCTATCCAAAAAAAACATAAAAAAAACTTTTGTCTGAAAACTCTCAAAACAATTCTCTAAATAAAAATAATAATACAAATTATAACAATGTCTGGTTTGAAACTATTCATTTGAGTTAGATTATGAGTTTTGGTTATTTATTTTAAAAGAGGCACATGTTTTGTATTGGTTAAATATAATTTGTATATTTTTAGTATTAGTTGATTAATTAGACGAGGTGGTTGTTATTAATTAATAATAATTATAAGAAGAAGATAATAGGATCAGGGTGACGTGAGCAATGGTTTCCCTACTAAACATGCGCGGGGTGGTGCGTACTGTCCCTCACGTGAAATCACCCGCCACCAAAAGCCAAAGTATTTTATTTTATTTTATATTTTATATTTTTAATTTTAAGGGAAAAAAGTATTTTGGTGGTGACGTACGCCTCTCATTATGTATGACAGTGTGCAATGAGAGAGAAAGCCAACATATATGATAAGAGGAGAAGAGAGAGAAGAGGGGAGAGCTTTTTTATAGGACCACCTGTCTTTTAACCGACAAAATTTAAAGTTGTTTTTTTAGTTGAGAGATTCCCACTCTCCAAATTGTATAGTGAAAACACGCGCAACTACACAAAGGCCCTTGTTTGAGGAAATGGTTATTGTTAACCAAACAACTAACATCATAATAAATAAACAGCTAGAATATTGTTTGCATTATTCAATTTTTTTATTATTTAACATGGTTTTAAAAAATCAAATCACCTAACATCAAACAACTTGATAAAAATTATAAAAAAGTTGTTGATTGCATAATAAGTTGATGTTAAAATGTCATCGAATAAGTTGTCGCAAATAAATAAAATCAAACATATTTGAGCGTTAAACGAAAAACTAAATAATTTGATATAGCCTATAAATTATAATATGTCTACAAGACTTAATATGATTATTGAAATAGATTAGGTTAATATATTGAATTTTGATAGAGTGATTATCATTATTTTAATTTTGATTTAAGAGGAAATAATTTAGACAATTGATTTTATTATGGTAAGATAAGGTAGTAGAAGGGTGTTTAGAACGCGTGATAAAAGCGCGTGAAGATAGAAGATGACAATATTGATGCGGTCCGTCCCATGGACATGTGTATGTGGGTTAGAGAGAGAGAAGAGGGGAATAGGTGCTAGTCTCTGCTTTAAATTAATTGGTGGGTTTAGTTGGAAATATTGGACCACCTATTTCCCTAACATCCTCAGGCTCTTGTTTTAGCAAACCTCTTCTCTCTTTTTCTCTCTCTTTTATTCAATCCTTCAAACATCTATTCTCTTTCTCTCTCACTCACACACACAAAAACAGCCTCTGTTCTATCTTCTACCCCTTATTCAAATAGTTTATATGTAATGTATTTTTTATTATTATTGATTTCTAATCATACAAACCAATATCACCAATTCAATCATGGACTTAATTATAAGTATCAACCAAAACTGTAATATTAAAAAACAAATTATATTATACATGGATCAAAATTGGATATATATGTTTGATTGATTGTTGATTGAAGAGGAGGGTGGTGGGATGCGGGTGAATTATTAATAAATTGAGTCAAGTCATGTGTAATGGTGTGGCTTCAAATATAAGCAAGTGATTGATCGATGATATTGCATGCTCTCATGTACTAAATGTTTGTATTAATTGAACAATTGCGAACTTTCCTTTATTTTTGTTATTATTTATCTTACTTGCTTGCTACCTAATTATTTATTTAATTCATTATTATTAGCCTCTTGATTTGTTTTCTTGTTATCTAGTGAGAGAGAGTGTGATGATCATCGTATGGTAATGGATGTTGATCATATGATGATTATCTTCTTTCTCTCTCTCTAGACAGACGTCTGATCATCACAATAATATATCCTAGGATGGCTTTTCATCTCGAGATATTATTATTATTATTTACTATTAGTTTGTGCCATAAATAAACGCATAATACAAACCCTGGACCAGCCCTTTCTCTCTCTCTCTCTCTCTAAACTGACTCCAGAAAGACTTAGCTATGGCTGGTCAAGGAGGAGGAGATCAAGAGATCAAGTATTGTTTTTCCGGGAATCCGATTCAAACCCATCATTTAGTTGATCAGTTACAAACCTTCGATCATAACTCATCGGAGATCTACACTACCTTAGCCGCCGCCACTTCTGTCGACAAATCTAATAATTCTCTATGGAAGGGACTATTCTTCTCCGGCGTCCATGGGGGTCAGTCCTCTTCATCCAAACCTAACCAGGGTCAGTTCTATGATCATCATGAGTCAACCCTACATATGGTTGTTTCACCAGATGATCATGATGATGATGAGACTAGTAATTCGGTTGAACCTTGGCAGCAGCAACAACAACAACATGTCGTGTTCCCTTGTGAGGGTAACGAAAGGCCAAGTCAAGGACTTTCTCTCTCTCTTTGCCCAACAAATCCATCCGCTATTGGACTACAGTCTTTTGAGTTGAGACGACAACAACAACAGCAGCAGCAGGATCTGATCAGGTTTGTCCCTTCTGATGATCATGATCATGGTCAGTCGACGTTCTTTCCAAAGCCCATGAACAATAATAATAATAATAATAATGGTTTAATTCATCAACAACAACAACATCACGGACAGTTTGATCAGATCAGGAATTCAAAGTACTTGATTCCTGCACAAGATCTGTTGAATGAGTTCTGTAACCTTGGGACCAACGGCCAACAACCTAATAAAACATTAAGGACGACCACTTTTAATTCTAAGCCCCACAAGTCTGATCATGATGATGATCATCATGTCTTCTACACTTCTAATTCCAAAAAGCCTTCAACTTTGTACTCTCTTGACCTTCTTGACCTCCAGAAAAGAAAATCAAAGCTTCTTTCCATTCTTGAACAGGTATAATATATACATATTTTTTAATTCAATTAAATAGTTTATAATATATATATATACATAGTTGGACAGGAGATACAGACACTACTGTGATCAAATGAAGGCGGTGGTTTCATCATTTGAGTCGGTGGCTGGAAACGGAGCTGCTTCAGTTTACTCAACAATGGCATCAAAGGCTATGTCTAAGCATTTTAGATGTTTGAGAGATGGGATTGTTGGAGAAATTAAAGCCACAAAGAAAGCTATGGGAGAAAAAGACATTGCTGCCCCTGGAACAACCAAAGGTGAGACTCCTAGACTAAGAGTGTTGGATCAAACTCTACGACAGCAAAAGGCTTTTCAACAGATGACCTTGATGGAAACTCATCCATGGCGTCCACAACGTGGCCTTCCTGAAAGATCCGTTTCTGTTCTAAGGGCGTGGCTATTCGAGCATTTTCTTCACCCGTAATTAACTTCCTCTCTATCTAATCTAATCTTAATTATTAAAATATTAAATAAATACCCACTTGCAGGCAGGCCTTGGAGATTTTGTTCTTTGCTTTAGTCTTTTCTATATATTAATTACAAAAAACAATCAAGGTTGCTTCTTTCTTTTTGGAAACTAGCATTTGGTGATCATCACTTTAATATGAATTCATGATGAATGATTCAAGATTACTTGTAATAATTGTGCAGATATCCAAGTGATGTTGATAAACACATACTAGCTCGTCAAACTGGTCTTTCAAGAAGTCAGGCAAGTCTTTTTAATTATCCATCTTATATTTTATGCTTACCTCTATCACACGCAATCTCATGTATTTTGTTGTTGTTATTCAGGTTTCTAATTGGTTTATCAATGCTAGAGTTAGACTATGGAAGCCAATGGTTGAAGAAATGTACACTGAAGAGTTAAGGGAAGCACAGTTGGAACCCAAACCGGGTTCCCCGGCGGCGCCGGAAGATGATAATCGGAAACCTGTTGCGTCCGGTCAGCTGACACGTATTGATTCAGAGTGTTTATCATCCGTCATCAACAATGGGGAATTGGGTAAGAATCAAATGAGTTTTGGGAATGCGTTTGGTGCTGTAGAGTTGGATTTCTCTACTTATGCTGCTGCTGCGGCGGCGGCAGGGGGAAGTAGCGGCGGCGGCGGAGGTGGGGTGTCTTTGACACTTGAGTTGCAGCAGCACCACCACGGCGGCGGAGGAGGAAATGGGGTGAGCTTGGCTTTCTCGCCGGCGGCGGGGCAAAGTTCATTATTTTATTCGAGGGAACAAATGGAAGATTGCCAGCCGGTTCAGTACTTGTTGGAAGGAGATCAAGGACAGAATTTGCCTTATAGGTTTCTGATGGGTGCACAGTTGCTAAATGACTTAGCCGGCTAGGCTTAGGCTTAGGCTTAGGCTAGGCTAGGCTAAGCTAAGAGCTTAGGTTGCTTTAAAAGATTGAATAATTATTATTGGGGGAGGGAGAGGTGTCGGTGAGGTGAATTTGTAATGATAGATCATAGTGTTCTTATATGCTAATATTATTAATTGCTGCCCGGGGTATACAAATCAAATCATCCAAATCTTTTACCATATGCTATTCCAAAACATATGATAGATTAATATTATTGCAGGTATATATTGCATATGCTTAACTGCCTTGTATATTTAGGTTGTTTGAAAGGGTAAGAATTGTTTTTAAGAGATTATAGGTTAAATTAGATTTTATTAAGAATTACTTAAAATGTAGTGAGATTTTGCTAATTTTATAAATTAAAAAAATCTTACAAAAATTATGTGGAAATCTTCTCGTGGGTAATGCAGATTTTCGGTTTTGGATCAATGTTTGGTGTAGTGACAAAAATCTTGCATTGTCATTTTTAACCATCGCTTCTCCCGTGATAATGTAAAATGATTCGGTTAAAGACATTAAAAGATATTAATTCATTTAGGTCGGTCATTGTTACATATTATTTGTGGATATTTCACTATATAACTTTCTACGAGAGAAGTTGTAAGATTATAAATTCTCTTAAAAATCTCATTTTATGGACTGAGAGTAATGCTTGGAAGGATCTTGACGGATGATAGATGTATGAAAATAAAATGGTCATTATGATTAGTCGCTGCATAATGTGTTACGAATAGGTGAATACGACATCTCACTTGTTTTTGTAAAAGGTGATTGCGATTTGGAGCTTACTTTGAAATATTATTGACATTGAGTTGATGATGACCGTACGACTTTTTTATCGCGGTCGACCAATATATTACTCCACAACCCTATTATTACGATGATATAATATGATAGATAAAAATAAGACTAAATACAACATAAAAACGTTTCCAACATATTATCAAAATTGTTGATTCTTGAGAACAACGGTTAATTCTTTTATCTCTTTATCGATTTTCTCGAAATATGTATTAAAATGTTCTATATAATTTAAGATTTTTTTTTCTTATATAATATTGTTTTCTGGATAATTAATTATTATATTATTGTGTAATTGTTTTATTTTATTGAATTAAAGATAATTTCTTAAATAATTACATATCTAGACTATTTTGTATTTTCTAAACTATTAAACTTCTAGCCAATTAAACAAATTTAATTAGGAATCATGATCAAATTAAAATTATTGTAAAAAAATAAAGTATGAGCTCTTCCTTGTGTTTGTCATTAGCTCTTTTTTTCTTTGACAATTTTATTAACATATATATTTCAGAATAATTAATATTTTTAATTAAAATTAAAAATATCCATATAGAATTAAAACTTAATTGGTAAGTAGCTAACCTTTGTTTTTTCTCTCACACACATAAATATGAATATGATAAAATTAAAACCTTTTTGGTCGCACAAACCAACTGATGGGAGCATATGTGGTTGTGGTTTCATATAAAAGGTATAAAACAAAAGATATTTCCTTGGCCCTTCCCAACAATAATTAATTAATTAATTATGATATACATCATCTATTATCCATATATATATATATAATATATATATACTAGAAGATTATGACAATACATGATTTTAAAAATTGTACATATTTGAAAATAAATAAATAAAAATTAAGATCAACTCGACTATTATCATAATTCAGCATCAATATCGTCTACTTTGGGTGGTGTTCAATAAACCATATATATTATGTATATTTTGAATTAATGAAAGAATCATTCTCCTTTCTTCCATCCATACAATCCATCCATCAACTTGACAATGGTTTTTTTGAAAGATACCTTTGCTAGCCAAATCCCTTTCTATTATTTATTTTCCAATAATGTTACTAGTCTCCCACCCTTTTGTAGTCAAGCTCGGGTTTGTTGGCCAATCAAAATAAAGATAAGCATTCGACGATTACTTACCACAAAAAACAACAACTTATGTTTCCTATTAAATGGGTAAACATTGGTTGTTTTATACAATACTCATATTTTCCTAGTAAGACAAAAGTTCAAAATAAAAGTCATGAAGTTAGTGTCAAGAATTCGATTCAATCAAGCTAACACTAGTAAACTGTTAATTTTTTTGTGAAACTCGAAGGGGGAGATACAAAATAAATAAATAAATGTGGTAGCATTAATATCACTATGTATAAATAAATACAATAATTAAATGAGATATATTAATTGCCTAAAAGGGATGGTCAATGTGTAATAAAGCAAGTGTAGTAAAAAGATATATGAAGTTTATTGTTGCTGTTGAGATCGAGTTATACTAATCTGGTTTGATTTGGTCTTAATGAAAATCAGATCAAATCTTTCCTATTTTTGCAGGTCATCCCTTATATTAATTGGCTAATTAATTAAGAATCAGTACCCAAATCATGATTAATGAAAATCAGCCCTAATTGCAATAACTAGCTATTATATATAGCATTTAGTATATATTAAACGTTTCATATATTATAACTATTACATATCAATATAATAAATTAAGCTTACCTAATTTTATCTCATATATACAAAGTAATAATGTGCCTGTTCTAGTATAAGTTACCAATATATAGAAATATGTTCATAAGGTACTTATAAGATTACTTCAATAATAATATATTAAATTACTTATATTAATAATAAAGATAAATTCATTGTCTCTTAAAAGTTCTTGCAAGTTGGTCTGGACTTTGGACCAGTCCAATCCAACCATTTTTAAGGGCCCAATCAACTTGTTTATTTCATACAGGCCTTAATATTATTTTTATTAAATCATAATAATAAGATATGGGTTATCAATTATCCATGAGATTAGGTCTATTCTTGAATTAAATAACTCAAAAATGAAGAAACTTAAGCACATTATAAATTAATTGTATTGACAAAGAGGAAAACAATGCATTCAAGTGTTACATTCTTACTTAAAAATATCTAAGTTGGAGTTAGTATAGGTTTAATTTTAAAAAAGGGTTTAAATATAGTTATTGTTTAAAAAAAAAAATTATTTCAATAAATAAATTAATTTAGACAATATTAAACTAATTAGTATCAATATTTCAATAGAACATTTATCTGAATGGAAACTTAGTGTATTTCAATAAACTAAGTTTACTTAATATTTTAAAAAAAAATTATTAGGGAAAGATTTAAAAATATGAATAGATAATAAAAAAAATATATAGTTTTTTAAAAAAGTTAATGCAATATATATAAATGATAATAGTGAAAAAAAAATTATACAAAATTACGAGTATTCACTTAGTTATAAAACACACTAAAACATAACGAAATTAACCATTAAAGAGTATAATAATAACATAAAAAAATATTCATTAACGAACCAGTATAACATAAAGTCAACAACAATAGAATTGACACTCCTTTAACATCCAATATAATCCGAAAAAGATCTTAGTTTTATATAACTGGGATCAGAGCTCGTTCGTCGTTTTCGTATAATTAACTCAACAAGAAAACTACCTTTACTCTAAGATAAAAGTATTTAGTCCATATTCGTACATATTTAAATATGTGTATTTTAAAACTATCTTGTCTAAAAGTTTTATCATACACTTTCTAGATTACATGTATAATGTATAATGAATTTATAAAATAATTATTTTAATATTTTGTTGATAAAATTGGTAATGTAATTACGAGAATATACAAAATAATGATGATTTTTTTGTTAGTTTATTTAATAGTTGTAATTTCATTTTTTTAATATAAAATATAACTTAATTTAATAATCATAAAAATAATTGTGATTAGATAATTGTAATAAAATGTAAAATTGATTTATGTAAGTATGCATAAATACGCGTGGCAAGATTAGATAGGTGCAGATTGAATTGGTATTTAGAAAACAGCACATAGAAGCTGGAAGCTTTGAAGGTGTCTAGCACACATTCTGATTCAGTTCAGGCAAGGCACAGGAAGACAAGCCCTCGACTTTTTGATCCGATTCTCTTTTTATCTCTCTCGATCAACCTTCCGATCTCTCCGTTTTTCGTCGTTTCGCTTCCAACTGCTCTTCTTCTTTGGTATGTAACGTCAATTAGGGTTTTTCTACTATAATTTCATCATTCACCGTTCAAGCTTTGGAACATATATATGTCTTCATCGCAGTCCGCATGCCAACTTCTGAATTGAAATCATTTATTGTCTTGCTTTATCGTATCCGTCTTTAAGACTATCATTTCGGTGTTCAGGTATCGAGAAGTTTGATTTATCGAAAAGGATGGATTTGGTCTCTGGCTATAAGGTATTTATTTGGCTTCGTTTTAAAGATATTATAATTCATTTTGTGTTCCAATTGATTCTGGAGCCTCTCTATACTCCATTGCATATTTGATTTTGTATTATTGAACTTGCAGAATCGAGTTCAAGGTGTTGTTGGTCGTGTGTTTGGAAATGAGAGTTCCTCCTCTAGTGAAGATAGGTAAATACTTTTCGTCTGAAGCTGATCGTGACAGATTTTCCTGATGTGAAACATTTGATATCACTGTGTATAGCTGATTTAGCCGAAATTGTTCCCTAATTCAATGTAATTTGTATTGATAGTTATGTTGAACGGTTGCTCGACCGTATCAGTAACGGTGTTCTGGCAGAGGACAGAAGAAACGCTATTACTGAACTTCAATCTGTTGTAACTGAAAGTCGTGCTGCGCAATTGGCTTTTGGGGCAATGGGTGAGTGATTTGTATGATTAGAATGCAAATTCGCTTTGTGTCACTAATCAACTGAAATCTCATGCAGGCTTACCAGTACTTCTGAGTGTTTTGAAGGAAGAGCGTGCAGATGTTGAAATGGTAATAAGCATTATTGACATATTCTTACTTAATCAGTGTCCCTGAGTGAGCAGTAGAATGCACACTAGACACATGGCAAGTGAATGTCTTCTTTAGGTTTAAAAAAAATTATTGTTTGGAACACATTTTGAGGGTTCTTAATTACTGATTAACAAACTTTGGTATTTAGTTATTACTTTTGTAAGTGTAAGTTACTGTTGTTACTTCATTCATTCTAACTAATATTATCATGCATCCTCTTTCTTATGTTCTCGTCATTGTACTGCTGACTAACTCAGTGTATTGACTGTTTCTTGGCATGAATACTTAAGGTTCGCGGTGCTCTTGAGACTCTTGTTGGTGCCTTGACTCCACTAGGTCATGTAAGAGGGCCTGAAAATGAGATTCAACCGGCTTTGTTGAATGCTGATCTTCTTTCGAGAGAACCAGAAAGCATTGCTCTTCTTCTTAGCTTATTGGTGAATTCCCAAAACTATATCAAGCAAAACTCTGTAAAGTATTCCATGTCTTGGTTCACATATGTTTATTTACTTATTTGTTACCTTTGGCAGTCTGAGGAGGATTTCTATGTGCGCTATTATACACTACAACTTTTGACAGCCCTCCTTACAAATTCTCAAAACAGGTAATCTTTTTGTTTCTGCTCATTCAGCTATTGTTAGTTTTTGAATTTATGAACTACAATGGGAAGTAGAGTATTTTCTGAGTTTCTTTTCAGGTTGCAGGAAGCTATTTTGACCATACCTCAGGGTATAACTCGGCTTATGGACATGCTTATGGATCGAGAGGTTTAGTGTTTTTACATTCTTCTCTTTTATGTATATAACTACCTTTTGCTAACGTAAGTAGATATCCTTACCCCCTTCCTTCTCCCCTTTACCCAATGAAACCTTCATCTTTATTTACTCAAGGATGAAAGACTGGTTCATCCTTTCTATGTTTCCAACACTGGATTCTTTGCAGAGCACCATTATAACTACAAATTTATTTTTCTTCTTTAAATATATTTTGATGACTTAATTCCATCCCTACTACTATTGAGATATGTTGTTGGTTTACAGGTCATAAGGAATGAGGCCTTGTTGCTTCTCACATACTTGACACGTGAAGCTGAGGTGAGTGTAATTCCTTTTGTATGCACCATCATCTCTGTACTTGTTCTGTTTCATCTGAAAGTTTGTCTTTCTTGGATCTACTCTATTTCAGGAGATTCAAAAGATTGTGGTCTTTGAAGGAGCTTTTGAAAAGATTTTTAGTATTATCAGGGAAGAAGGGGGTTCAGAAGGTGGTGTTGTTGTGCAGGTAATAACATGATTACATATGGAACTCTTTTCTATAATTTATATCTTTAATGTGTCACCAGTCTTTCACATTGATCATGTGTTCCTGGCAAGAAGTTTTAGAACTCATGTTTCATCTCTAATGCTGATATAAAATATGCTCTACTTATGAAAAATCTTATAGTGTATAATTTTGATAAAGGATTACCGGATGTTCTAACATGTCTTTACACCAGAAGAAATGAAAATAAGACATAACAAAAAAAAAAGAATACGTCATGATATAATAAGGACAGTTAAACAAAAAAAAATTGTTTGAATTTAGGAAGCTAACACGACCCCCCACAGTCATGACCTCCACTTCAACTTAAGGCGTTCTAAGTGAGGATCGTACATGATATGCAGTAACTTGTAGGAATATGGCGTAGCTTCTTGTTTTGGGTAATTCAAATTTCATTTGTTAGGGAAATATTCCCGATTTTAGGAATTGATCTCTCATGCTAGTAAAGTGTAATTAGAAGCCAGGCATGAAATGAATATTTTCATAGCAATTCGGTTTGTTTGTTGCATCAATTGTTAGTTTATATTATTTCACTTGTTTCCATGTTGAAAGTTAGAGATACAGTCAATATATAACAGGTTGATTCTGACATGGAATTTTTGCTTTTCGATTTATCTGGTTCTTTAAAATTTGGATGGGAAATGGTCAGCTAGATGTGAGTTGACTACTAATGAAAAATAAACATATACACTTCTTTATGTTTCTCATATGTAGGAGATTCTGTAAGAAAGGTTTGTATTAGGTACTGAGCATGACTCTGCTATGCTGTTTTTTATCTCTAAACAGAAAGTTCAATTAGAATTTCTTCATAAACTGCTCACTTACTAAAGTGGTATCGGATTCCCGTCACTGTACAGGATTGTCTTGAGTTATTGAACAATATCCTGCGAAACAATGCCTCGAATCAGGTTCTTGTTCTGTCTCCTAAAGCTCTATTTAGTTTTCTCTTTTAATTACTGACCACAATATAGACATGGTGTAGGTATTGCTGAGGGAGACCATAGGTTTGGACCCTTTGGTATCAATTCTAAAGCTCAGAGGAAATACCTACAGTTTTACTCAACAAAAGGTTGAATATTTGTTATTCTTTTCAGATATTGTTCTCCATTGATGTCCAGGATATATTTATGAACTTATTTTTGTTGTGACAAAAGTTTTACTTGTTTTTTTAATTTGATCAATGTAATCCCAGTAGACTACTAACCTACTTGGTGTACTGGAGACCATCAATTTGCTGGTGATGGGAAATCTTGTAGCTGATGTTGGCAAAGACACCATCAAGCTGACCAATAAAACAGTCTTGGTCCAAGTATGTACATATTTATTTACAAAGCAACCAGTCACCTTGAAATGCTAGAAGAAATCTCCTCCACTGATTTTTTTTATGTGATTGCAGAAAAAGACTCTGGACTATCTTCTAATGTTAGGAGTAGAAAGTCAATGGGCACCCATTCCTTTGCGATGTAAGGTAAGTTCGTCACGAGTGAAGGAGATGCAAGTTTCTTCCTCCTTACTATCATACTTTCTCCAGAACCATAAACATTGTTGGTAGTGAAGGAAAGTGGCAAGATAGCTATCAGTACATTCCATGACACATAACTTGTTGTTTGACAATCTTCTCAATTATGCCAGGCACTTAAATGCATTGGAGATCTAATAGCTGGAAACCCCAAGAATCTTGATATCCTTGCAAGTAAATTTCTTGGAGAGGAGACAAATCCAGAGCCTGCTTTAAATTCAATCCTCAGAATCATCTTGCGCACTTCAAGTATGCATGAGTTCATAGCAGCGGATTACATTTTCAAGTGCTTCTGTGAGGTATGTTTGGAAAGATATTCTGTTTTTGTTTTATCTCTTTAAACACGTCTCTTCGAAAACTGTGACACTACTAATTGCTAATACCATAAATGTCTTTATAAATTACTTTTGTAATGAATACTTCCTTTTCCTTTTGGTTATCATTTATTCTTTTTCCTTCTTTTGTTTGAATTACTTTTATCATCCAGTCCTTTGCCATATGATATAATTGACATATAACAGAAAAACCGTGATGGGCAAATGATGCTTGCTTCTACGTTGATCCCTCAACCACAGTCAATGACTGGTGCTCCAGTTGAGGACGATGTGAACATGTCATTTGGAAGGTATTATTTTTTCTTTATTTGTTTCCGACCAGAGTTGATTCTTTATCATCTTTGGATGTGGTTCTTATTAATGATTTTGTTCTCGTAGTACCAATCTACCTCAGTTATTTTTGCTTCTAAAGTGTTCTGCACTCTTGATTTTGTATTGCCTGCTGGTGCTCCTAATAACTAGTTTATATCAGAACTTCTATTTTTGAGTTCTCTTGGAATGTTTCTCATTAATAATATCCTTAAAAAAATTTCCTTTTGCAGCATGCTTTTACATGGGCTTACCTTGAGCGAGAATGAAGGCGATCTTGAGGTTTGTAATATTAATCTATCTGGTAACACCGCTAGGGCAGTGTAAATCACATTATAGATGCTTAAAGATGTAGATACACCCTCACATCAGGGCTATACATGGATACAATTATGTTTGGTTCTGTTCAAGTTATTATTCTGTATCAATGATCCTGGATTGCATTGGCTTGTTGCCTCTAAGATGTGAAAAACCTTGATACTTAAAGCATGTGGTTGTTGAACTAGGAGCATGAATAAATCTAAAATGTGCCATTATCACTAACCAGTACCTAACTGATCCTTTTTCTTAACTGCTGGACTCTTTTTGGTGTAATATGGATGTATGCCTATACATTTATATTTAGACATCTCCTTGTACATACTTGTTTTGGCCTACCTATATCCTGATAATTAATTTATGACCTATGAGCGAAATATAAACTGCATTTTTGTTAGAAAATCTATGTTCTCCTTGTGGTCTTTTTTTACATGAAACACTTGTGCAATGAAGACATCACTAGCTCTCCCCACATTTTTTTCTCAAAAAGGGCTGGCATAGAGAGTATACAGCTGCATAACTGTACATTTGTTTCCTATAGTTGCTATGATTTCCCTCAGATCATTTATAATCCAGAAACATTTTGAGTTGCAGAGTTGCTGCAGAGCTGCTAGTGTTCTCTCACATGTAGTACAAGACAATCTCAAATGCAAAGAGAAAGTGAGCAGTCTTATCCAGAATTATAATTCTTCCTTTTACATTATTTGGCAAAGTTATTGAGTCGAGTAACTGATTTTATTTTTGTTCTGTCACTAAACTTTTGCAGGCTTTACAAATAGAACTTGAGGCCCCATCCTCGTCTTTAGGAGGCTTAGAGCCATTGTTGCACCGCATGGTCAAATATTTGGCCGTTGCTTCTTCAATGAAAAATCGGGATGGAAAAACCAATCTATCTGAAAGTTCTTATACACAGCCGATCATACTAAAATTGCTTATCACTTGGCTTTATGATTGCCCAAGTGCAGTGCAATGCTTCCTAGATGCACGTCCCCATCTTACATATTTGATTGATTTAGTATCGAAATCAACCTCGTCAGTTACTGTCAGTGGGCTAGCAGCCATACTTCTAGGAGAGTGTGTCATTTATAATAAGTCCAAAGAAAGTGGAAAAGATGCATTTGCGATAGTTGATGTCATAAGTCAGAAAATCGGGCTGACAGCCTACTTTCTGAGGTTTGATGAGATGCAGAAATCTTCCCTTTTCTCTGCTGCTGCTGCTAAGTCATCCCATTCTCATACACCCTTGTCAAGATCTGCAGCTGCAAGTATGGTGGAGATTGAGAACGAGGATGAGAGTACAACTTCTGCAAACAAGGATGAGGATCATCCCATACTAGTGCCCTTATTTGACTCACAATTTGTTGACTTCATTAAGAACTTAGAGGCAAGTATTAGAGAAAGTATTATTGATACCTATAGCTGTCCGAAGAGCAAGGTGGCTGTAGTTCCAGCGGAACTGGAACAAGTGAGCGGTGAAAGTGATGCAGACTATGTCAAGCGACTTAAATCTTTTGTGGACAAGCAATGCACTGAAATACAGGTTCTACTCTCAATCAATGATCCGTCAACTATTATTGTCCTTCTGTTTTGCACCCTTTCCGCATCCAAGATTTCACAACATCTTAGGGTGCTTTTGATAAAACTGAAAATTAAGTATATGTTAAGTGTATGAAAATAAATGTTGAAGAAAATATTTAACTACTTGTTATGCAAGTAAATTTGATCAAATGTGGAGTTAATGTAGGTAAGTAGTTATAGACTATTTTACCCTGATAGTTTTTATTTTTAATTTTTAATAATAGCTTACCATGTGAAGCAAGATTTTATAGCTTAGTTATTTTTTTTTTTTTTATCTTTATTGGGTTGAATATATTTAATTATTTAACATTTCATATTAAAATAAGCAGTTAATAATTTAGCGCGTGTTATCAAATATGCAACTACAAGGAGTCTGTTGCTTTTAACAGTTTGGTGCTATAATAAAATTATGTTTTCCATTGCTTTCTTCTGTAAGGACCTTCTGAGTCGTAATGCAACTTTGGCGGAAGATGTGGCGAAGACAGGTGGGAATGGTCAATCTAGAGCAGAGTATACTAGATCGAGTGGTGGTGGTGGTGGAGGATCAGAGAGGGTTCAAGTAGAGACCTTACGCAGAGATCTCCAAGAGCAATCCCAACGAGTGGAGATGTTAAAAGCCGAGAAGGCCAAGATTGAATCTGAAGCGATAATGTACAAGACACTGGCTGCGAAGACCGAGTCTGACCTGAAGAGCTTGTCTGATGCCTACAACAGTCTTGAAGAGGTAAATTTCCAGCTGGAGAAGGAAATTAAGGCCTTGAAACTGGGAGGGGCGGTGGCTGCTCCAGATATCGAGGCTATAAAGGAAGAAGCAAGGGAGGAAGCGCAGAAGGATAGTGAAGTTGAATTGAACGATTTGCTGGTCTGCCTTGGACAAGAGCAAAGTAAGGTGGAGAAGTTGAGTGAAAGGTTGATGGAGTTGGGGGAAGATGTTGATGTATTGCTTGAAGGTATTGGAGATGATGCAGCTGGAGGGATTCCGGGTGAAGGCGAAGAAGAGGAAGAAGAAGAAGAAGACTAAGTTTTCCTTGTTTGGATGTATAATCATTGCGGTTATTTCATTTGCATTTTCAGTCTTTATATGGTACGCTGGATTTGGCCAGAATTGTGTGGGATTTCTTTGTACATTTTTAGTCATTTATACAAAGTCTTTGTTATTTATGACACTCAAGGTCCTTGCCCGGATTGCCTAGAAAATTGGTGGTATTTGACTCTTGAGTTTGGCATATTTTTTCTTTTTTTAAATTTGGGTTATTTCTGAATATTATGTGGTGGACAGAATCTATTAGACTCCTTGAAGTAGAGAAAGTGATAAACCCACTTGGATACTTTTATGAAATAGATATTTTACCCTTTGTTTATAAAATACTTATGTTTAAGTTTGACAATATTTTTGGGTAATTAACGCTAACGTAGTAGTATGATGTGACGTAAAGTTCTCTGTTTCTATGCAATCTATGATCAAGTTTTGATTCGGAGAGAGTGAGACTGAGTCGTAACTCTTATGTACATGCGTTGGACAATTTCACAGTAGTCGAAGAAACACATTTTTTAGTATTTTTTAAATGTCAAGCACAAGATTTCTACTGTCTGATTTTGATTTTTAAGATTCTTATTGTTATAGTCCTAAGTTATAAATGAAAATAAATTTAAAACTCATATAAATAATAAATAATATTATATATTTTTATGAGTTTTCACTAAACAAAAAAAAAATGTTTTCATTAATTAGTTATGAGATACTATACAACATGTAAAAAATAAAAATAAAAATAATAATAATGTAGATTTAAAAATTAAAATAGAAAAAGTATATGGAAGAGTGGGCCGAATACAGAGCCCAATAGAAAAGTGTACAAAACTGACCACTATATTCGAGCCCAATAGAAAAGTGTACAAAACTGACCAATATATTTGAGCCCAATAAAAGAAAACCCCCAATAGAAAAGTGTACAAAACTGACCAATATATTTGAGCCCAATAAAAGAAAACCCAATTCTATTTAAGGGGAATGCTTCATAATCGTAGGGTTACGTTTACCCTGCGAATAAAATAGGTTGGAGAGCTTCTTCTGCCGCTCTCTTCTTCCACTCCATATCCAAGAAGCAGCAATCATGGTTCGTTCTTTCTCTTTCTCTCCTCCGTATATTCTTCTTCATTAGATCAATCTGACTCGTTTCATCGTCTTCTACAGATCATTCCAGAGAAGAACCGCAGAGAAATCTCCAAATACCTCTTTCAAGGTCAGATTCCCCCTTTTATTCCACATGTAAACATCACTAGATCTTATGCATTACCCAATTCCTAATTCGATTTGAATCATATCACAGAGGGTGTTTGTTATGCCAAGAAAGACTTCAACTTGGCCAAGCACCCCGATATCGATGTCCCAAATCTTCAGGTTATTAAGCTTATGCAGAGCTTCAAGTCTAAGGAATACGTTCGTGAGACTTTCGCATGGATGCATTACTATTGGTTCCTAACCAATGACGGTATCGAATTTCTCCGAACTTATCTTAACTTGCCTTCAGAAATTGTCCCTGCTACTTTGAAGAAGTCTGCTAGGCCACAGGGACGCCCAATGGGTGGCCCACCAGGCGATCGCCCCCGGTAAATGCCCTTTTTCTAACTGACCCTTGTTATTATTTTGATAAATGATTGTGTTTGTAGTGTAGTGTAGTTTAGGATGGATGTCTTAAGTTTATGGAAATCATGTGTTAGAATTTGTCTTGATGATTGGAATTATTTATAGTGGCCCTCCTAGATTTGAAGGAGAAAGACCTAGGTTCGGTGACAGAGAAGGTTACAGAGCTGGTCCTCCTCGTGAGTTTGGTGGTGAGAAAAGTGGAGCTCCGGCTGACTATCAACCCTTTTTCAGGGTAAGCATTGCTTTTGTTTAGTTTTATGATGGGAAATATTGAGAATTGACTGCATTTGTTGTGGATAATGTTCAATGGTATGACAAGATTGATTGAAATGTGGTGAGTTGTCTATATATGTACAGGGTCCTGGTGGACGTGGTGGTGGTGGATTTGGCCGTGGATCAGGTGGCTTTGGTGGTGCTGCACCAGCTGGTTCAGATCTTCCTTGAAGCAAGCAAATGTTTTTTTTTTCATGGATAATAGTCATGTGATTTGTTTTTTGTTTCTTTCAATAGAATTTTTGGTGTTATGAGATTATGTTTAATTGAACTACTTTTTATGTCTTTTCTTTCTTGTACCTCTAATTAATTGGAGCATGACCCTTTTACAATGCCATTCAAAATGATTTGCTATAATTTCATACATATTTTTATGTGCTTCAGAAATTATTTCAGTTCTCCTATGACTTCCTCATTCTTTTTACAAAATGGATACTTATAAAATGATTTTTTTGTGAAAAAATTATAAGTTCTTGTACAAGAATGGTAATCTAAAGTAAATATATTATTATTCATACTTATTGATCAAATGCCTTTGTGCTCATATAAGAATTCACTTAGGATCATAAACTTGTCTTTGTAAGAGATTTAAGTTTTACTGTTTATGGATATAGCAATGGTTACATTTTTAATTTAATGGGCTTTTTGATTAATTTAAACCATAACTTGAATTGGGGTTATTTGTATAACCTAGAATAAAAATAATATAATAATATAGTATTTAGATTATGAATTGAATAATGTGATAAATATTTTATTATTTTGGTTAATGAACAAAGTAAAGTAACGTGACAATTCATAATTTTCATAATTGTTTTGAGTGATTATTTTTATGTTTGAGTGATTTGAGTTATTTAAATAACTCACTGATCCTAAATTGTTTTCGCAAGAATATTGATTTGAGTAACGCAAGCATGGTGAGAGAGAATGCAAAATCCTAAAAATCTAAGGCTTCCTTCGCAAAGTTCGTCCACGATTACTTTCTACCCGGTTCAAGTACTTGTGCACTCACTTGATAACGTAATTCATTGTTTTCATCCATATAAAAATATTGTGTCAAAACAACTTTTACGCTAAAAACATATTTTTCAATTTGAACAGTTGAAAAGGCAATTGCAAGAATCTCATGGCTAACATAGTTATGCAGATTAATGCTGTTTATGTTGTTCAATCTTTGACATTTAAATAGTGGCTAATAAAATTTCAATTTTATTAGATCATAAACCCTAAAGTCTGGTTAAGTCTGATAAATAAAACTGAATTCGATTACATTGATGAAATCATCATTAGCCATGTCCTGGATATCTGATCCCACATCTTATTATGCACCCTTCCTTTCAAACACTATCAAAACACGAAATCTCCTTCATGGAAAGCTCCTCCATTCTCACTTCATTAAACTAGCTCTCTCTTTCAATGTCTTCCTCTCCAATCGTCTCATCGATATGTACTCCAAATGTAACTCCATTAACTGCGCAAACAGGGTTTTTCAGGATCTCCCACACAGAAATGTTCATTCTTGGAACACCATCATCTCAGCTTATTCTCGATTGGGTCATTTCGTTAAAGCACGCCAACTGCTCGATGAAATGCCTGAACCAGATCTCATCATCCATAACTCATTGCTTTCGAATCTAACCCGTCAAGGTCGATATAAAGAATGCATTGATGTTTTCATAAGAATGCGGAAACAGTTCGGTGTGGAATTCATGGACGAGGTAACATTGGTTAGTGTAATGGGTAATTGCGCTTGTTTGGGTTCCATTAAACTACTGCATCAGGTTCATAGTCTTGCAATTGTAATGGGTTTCAGATTTAATCTTATAAGTTATAATGCATTGATTGATGCTTATGGAAAATTAGGTCATCCTGATTGCTCTGTTTCACTGTTTAATCAAATGTCTGAGAAGGATGTTATATCATGGACATCATTGGTTGTTGCTTACACTCGCGCTTCTAGATTAGATGATGCATTTCGCATTTTCATTCAGATGCCGATTAAAAATACTGTTTCTTGGACTGCTTTGATTTCGGGTTTTGCTCAAAATGGCCATGGTGATCAAGCTTTGTCTTTATTTAGTCAAATGCAGGAACATCAAGAAGAAGAAGAAGAATGGGTTGTTCCAAATACTTTAACTTTTGTCACCGTTTTAAGTGTATGCGCCGATCAAGCATCAATCGAAAGAGGAAAAGAGATTCATGGGCACATAATTAGATCCAATCAATCGAATGTGTTTCTGTCTAATGCATTAATCGACATGTATTGTAAAACTGGAGACATTGAATCTGCAGAAAAGGTGTTCGATAGAATGATTGAAAGAGATATCGTATCATGGAATACTCTAGCTACTGGATTAGCTCAAAACGGCTATGGAAAGGAAGCGATTCGAATTATCGAGAGGATGATATTGGACAATACAAAACCTAATCACGTTACGTTTCTCGCGATTATTTCAGCTTGTTGTCATGCGGGTTTGTTGTCTGAAGGACTCGAAATTCTTCAATCGATGGAGAAAGATCATTGTGTTACCCCTAGAGCAGAACACTTTGCTTTGATTATTGATTTGCTTGGAAAGACAACAACGGGAAGAAACGGGCTGAAGGAAGCCATAGATTTGATTGAAAATTCTGGTATTGGATTGAACCATGTTGGACTATGGGGTGCGGTTTTAGGTGCTTGTCGAGTACATGGCGACTTAAGTCTTGCGGAAAAGGCTACTAAAAAATTGTTGGAGCTGGAGCCTGAAAACGTGGGAAGAGATGTTATGGTTTCGAATATTTACGCTGAGATTGGAAGGTGGGAAGATGTTGAACGAGTTAGGGAACGAATGAATGCAAATCATTTGAGAAAAGAATCGGGTTACAGTTCGGTTGAGGTGAATAACGTTAGGTTTAATTTCGTCGCCAACTTCAAGAGTCCGTGTGGTGGAAAGGAAGACGATGTATATGATCTACTCCGATGCCTCAAAGTTCATATGGTAGATTGATATTTGTGACAATAATTTATTGATTTTCAATTTTTAGGGTAAATAAATAATTTGTTGCAACTTGTAACACAAAATGAATTTAATTCAGTTGAGACAGTACTTAAAAGGTTCGTTCAAGAGTAACAAATTGTCCTGGACCCAAATGAAAGTTTATGTCAAGTAAAGATTTAATGAAGAGGATCTCTAGATATTTTGAGGATTAATCTTAACTTTTGAACAACCTATGACATACCGAACTAACTCGAATCCTCCTATATTAAATAAACAAAAAGAAAAGTTAGGTATTTACTTCTTTATATTAATGGCACATAGAGGAGGATCTATCTACAAACTAGGAGTTTAATTAATTGGGTTTTAGATTCTCAAAACTTAGAGTTTTCCACTTTCAAGGTAGATACTCGATTGTCCATTAATTCTTGAAAAAAGTGTTTCAGTGTAGACATAATTTATTATTATTATTTAAAAACTGAGTTTACTGTTTGAAAAAAATTGGTACAATTTGAATTTTCACTCAATTTATGACGTTTTTAATAAAAAATTATGTATTTGATTTATAGAAATTATCAACTAATGTTGAGTCAATTTGCCTATTTATGTTTGAAAATTTTGATTATGTTGAGACAATTGTTTGTTTATTTTACTCAACGAAAAAAGCCAACTAATTGAGTATTCCCATATGAGAACATAGTAATGGAGAATGTAATAGTTAAAATAGGATTCCTTTTGGTTAGAGTGCCCATATAAGCTATATATTTGACATGGTTTCCATAATGCTGAAACTATGGGGGAATACATATATCCTCGCTCGATGCATAAATAAAGAGACAATTAGTAGTGTCATTGAATTCCTTCTATATGGCTTATCAACATGGCAAGTTTTTCACTTTCGTTTAAGCCATGGCAACCATGCTCTTATTATAGAAGCAATTATGCAGAAAAATAAGATTTGTTGCAAAATAGTTTAATAGGAATCATGAATAGAAAGACACGAAATATTAACAAAACAATATTTTAGGCGCAATAGAATAGAAAAGAACAGTATAGTCAGAACTGGATCGAATTATTTTGTTTTCTTATTTTGGGACTTTTATTTTAGGAGAAGAGTTAAATTTGATAATTTTGTTGAAAGAAGATTTGTTTTTCATGGGTAAATATACCACCTTTAAACCATGAGGCTTTTCTTGGATGAAATTGTTCTAACAAAATTTATTATTTTATTTATATAATTTTTTTAATATAATTAACTTTTTTCTATGAATTAAATATTTCAAGTGATAAATATTCTCTAAAATCATTTTCTTTAAATTAGTTAGCTTTTACATATATAGCCTTTAGTTTTGATGTATAGATCGAGCTCAATAAACACACTCAAACTTATCTTTATACTTCTTACTTTCATGTAATTTATTTCAATGGTTGTACACCAATACATATAAAATAGTTTGTAAAAAAAGCACTGTAGAAAAAGCGCTGTAAAAATTAGTTAGATATTTATAAATTCAAATCGAGATAATATATTCTTCATCTTCTTGACCGGCACTTTAACTAACCCATATAAACGTCAATTCTCCAACGCATTTAAAGGATTAACCTCAACACACAATTAATATGTATAACAAAGTCACAACCGAAAGAGACATACACAATAATTACATAAAGTAAGAATAAAAAAAAGGACAGAAAAGACCTATTTAAATATACATATATTTGATAAGTTACTAAGACAAGATCTCGATACATCCCCTACACTCAAACACTTATGAGTGCGCAAGAGAGACCCACAAGAGACTAATAAATATTACTCACAAGAAAATAAAATCAAATGGACAAGAAATAAATTAGATTATGAATAGACATGCATTTCCTTAGCTAGTTAGTGAAACCAGATACATATCCGGCCTGTATTCATAACGAAGAGCTTTCGATCTAGGCACGCGGCTTATAGAGGGCTAAAAATTATTGGGAGACAGCTTATAAGTATAGCAATAGGGCCAAAACAAATCATGCTTGAGTACACTAGACATGGGACAATTTATAATATAGATCATATGGGTGGTCCTTCAAAAAATAATCTTTATAGCTTTTCATTGTATTTATATATATGTATATATATAATGTTTGTGTCAATATTTCTCTTTCCGGCGCCGTCTCTTTCTTGAAATAATTTTAATAATTTATGAATATGAAAAATGATTTTGAATTCAATGGTCGCATATTCCTGCAGCCCATAAAGTCACTCTTGCAATGAGAGCTCAATTTACTACAACTTGCATGTTTTGGCCTCTCTACTCTACTACTATTATAGTAGTGGTCAAAAGTATGGCCAAGAAAATAATGGGATCCATATTATTTATATTTATTTAATCATTCTCCTAAAGACAAGTTGCCATGCAATTACTTCAATTACTTGCCAACTAGATGGATATTTTTATTTTTTTATTTATTTTATTTATTTAATTTGAGAAAGCTGGTTCTGATTCTCCTTTAGAGTTTGATTAATGTGTTAGGCTCACATAACCCGTAAACACATTTGACCAGACACAGAACTTGTCGTATGACAAGTTCAGATTTACAATCTCAAAGAGGCTTAATATATCCCGCTCGCTCTTGGAATGAATAATTAGATTCATCCGTAAACTTATTTTAAAATATTAAAAATCTCTTATATATAAAGACTCGACTCCAGAATTTCAGAAGCGGAGATATTAGATGTGGAAGAGATAATTAGGTGCAACCAATGAACTTAATTTAGAATATTAAGAAATCTCATATATATATATATATATATATATATATTATACCCAAACATTTGGTTAGGATTAATATAATAATTTTTTAGTTAAAATAAAATATTGACTTACCATGTTATAGTAACATTTAAGTTGTGACAATTAGATAATTATTAGATTGTATGCTATGACAAAATAAAATTGAGATGATTTTTAATATTTAGTTGATTTGGTTTTTATGTAGTAAATAAATAATATATATTTTTATGCTAGCTAGCTACAATTAAGAGATGAGTTTAATTTAACTTTTAACTAAACTAGTTTTTTATTTGTATAAATAAAGTTGAATTGTACAATAATTCAACAATTAATTGTTATATTTTCTCACATTCAGTTGTCTTAATTGTTGGCATTGACTATAACAATTGACTAAACATTATTTAAATTTCATGATAGTGTTAATTATTTATTAATAATTTTTTAAAAAAAGTAATGTATATTAAAAATGAAAAAAATCGTTTACGCATAACGAAAAAGTATGAAATGCAAAAAAGAAAAGAAACGGTACTCAATAAGTTATTGAGTTTGTAAATTTTCGAGAATAACGATTAGCTTTCCGACAGATTCTACTTACTTTTCTGAACGAATTTCAGAAAACGTCATAATAATAATATTATGAATGATACGCATCGGACGACTGCGATTATTGAAAATTCGACGATTTATCTCCAACCAGATAATCCAAAAAAAAATAAAAATTGGGATAGTAACTTAAATATGTAGAATTGTCGTATCGGCCCAACAATTCAAAATTAATTTCAACTTATTCGAGTGTAATATAATTGAGAAGTTATATGACAAATAAATTTGTATAACTTCGTAGTCATATCATAAAAAATTCAAAATTTTCATTTAGACTGTCTTACCTAAAAGTAAAAATTACATGGGTAGAATGTCATGCTAAATTTCTACCTAATAAAAAAATAAAATAAATAAAGTGTTTTTGTAATAGATGAGTTGAATATAAAATATATTTTAATGTCGACTTTAAGATTAGAACACTACAAAAATATCTTTAAATATTATTATTTAAAAAATATCTATATTATTTTAAACTCATTTTTGTTATAATAAAACATATTGTAAAAGTATTATATTATATATTAATATTACTTTACGAAAAAAAAATACTACAATAATTTTTTTTTTGTTAATACAACTAATTATATTATGTAAGTATTTGTAACAAAATGATGAAGTTAATTTTACTCATTTCTTCATTATATAACAACCTTTTTTTTTAAATAAAGATCAGATATGGTAATAGTAAGAAGTCGGTTTAAACAGGCAAAGACCAAAGCAAATACTTTTATAAAATATCTAATTCATTAACCTATTTTTTCTTTTTTTAATAATGACAGCTTATTCGTCACAAACTTAAATACGGTGATTCAATTCATTTACTTAACATTCAAATATATTTAATTTTATTTATACACACTTTTTTTTTTATTTCCGTTTATAAGCCGTATTAAACTACCCATAGTTGATTGGTGCCTTCTTCATGCTTTTAGAAGAAAAAATGAACATGTCCATATATAATATATATTTTTTAATATTTGAATTATATTCATTGTAATCTTGTTGAATTCATCTATTTTTTATTCATGTCAATTAACTAAACACAAACAAATTTTTAGTGATATTACTATTACTCATGATCTCACTTAATTGTGTTATTTATTTTCTATTATAATTCTCTCATTTACAAAACTTAATAAAAAAATTCTTAAGAAAAAAAACAAAATTTTACAAATATTTAAATAAATTAATTATAACAAACATTTTTAATAAAAAAATATTTACACACCAACTTTCCCTTAATATATTGATTGTGTAGCAACAGACCAATAAAAAAGATGGAATTAAATAAGAAATGATTGATAGAGGCTTACATGTGCATGATGCAATTAAAAGTGTGAATATGAAAAAAGAGAATAAATAAATAAAAGAAGTTTCAGTCAAAAGCATATTAACGAGTGAGAAACGAAAGCGTGTACGAATAGTTTATGCTCGTTTAAAATAAAAAAATAAAAAAATAAAATTAAAATCAATGATATTGACTTTATTACAAAAAGTCATAATCTAATCCAATCCCAATGGAAATGCACTTCTGTCTTTACATGTGCAGCCTTTCTTCTTCTTCATTATATAAATAATTCATTCATTCATTTCTCTTTCACATATCCATCCATTCATCAATCTCTTAATTAAATGACTGATTTCGCCGGCGCCGGAGATTGGGATTTACGGGCGGTTGTCCGGGGCTGCAATTTCTCCATGGACGACCACCCACATACATGTTTCTCTCCATTGATTACCGACAACAACAACGATGATGATCTGATTTTTGGAAATTTCGTTTTTCCAGAATATTTATTTGATAGTAATACTACTGCAAGTAATAATTCAGATCTCGATCTTGAAGATCTATACAAACCCTTTTATCCGACAAGCTCCAATCACTGTACTTTCTCTCCTCAATCTACTTCATCGGAGAAGTTGCTTTCCGATGATTCCCTTGTCGGTACGGCTGTTGCTGCTGATGCTGATTGTTCTAAAGCTGTCGGATCATCAAGTAAATATAGAAAAAGGTAAATTAATTTAATTAATTTGTCTTTTTAATAGTAGTATGATCTAGTGAAAATAATTGACTTAATAATAGTTATCTTTAATTTTAAAAAAAAAAAATTGAGTGTTTAAATATATAAATAATTTGTAATTTATATTGATTGTTTGAATCGATAATATATATAGAAAAAATCAGCATAAGAGAGTTGTGATGGAAGTAACAGCCGAAGGTCTATCTTCAGACATGTGGGCTTGGCGTAAATATGGTCAAAAACCCATTAAAGGATCTCCATATCCAAGGTATATATATATAAGAGTTCAACTTAAATTAATAAATTATTAACAAAAACTAACTAATAAATCGAGTTTATTAAATTATTTTTATTATATTTTACATTATTTATTGTTTTTTTTTTTTATTGGGGGCATGCAGGAGTTACTATAGATGCAGCAGTTCAAGAGGATGTCCAGCAAGGAAACAAGTTGAACGTAGCCATTCGGATCCGACGACTTTCATTATCACCTACACAGCCGAACACAACCATTCCAAGCCCACTCGTAGGAATTCACTCGCTGGCACCACCCGCCAACGTTTTTCTAATAGTCCTGTCTCGATTGGTACCAATAAACCGACACTCATGGAGGATGTTGAGGATAAGAAAAAGATGAAGAATAAGAAGAATGTGGACAGAATTAGATCAGTGTTGTTGAAGAAAAATGAAATGGAGACAGGATTATTAGAAGATAGATTCATAAATGAAGCAGCCGAGGAAAATGTTATAAGTCATGATCATCATATGATGATAATGAACGATGACTTTTTCGTGGACTTTGAGGAACAATTAAACGATATCGGATTTAATCAAACACATTCGGCCACCACTACCACTACCACCAGCGGCAGCAGCTTTTGGTGACTTTCATTTGTTTGTTTTTTTCTTCTTCAAGAATTATTGGAATATTAATTAATGTGATCACATGAGACAAGAATAACATGGATAGAGAATATTGGGTGTAAGAGAAAAATCCAGAAATGGAAGTCTTAGGTATAATTAATACACTTTTCTTGATCATACGTCTCTTTTTCAATCAAAATATATGATGCATTGGTTATTGTTGGTTGAAATAATCATTAAAATATTTCTCAATCAATTGTGCATGGCCTGCCTTATTTTTATTACAATCATGAAACTAATTATTACTAGTGCAAGCAAGATATAACAATTACCGGTTCGTTCGATTATAATTTAGAATATCTAAAGTTAAAGTTAAAATTATAGACGTTAATAAAAATATATTTGAACATTTGAACACTCTTTTTTAGAATTGAACAGTTAAGATTTTGAGAACCTTAACCTTGTAGAATAACTTAATTAATAGTTTCACATTTTAATGTATCTTGGAGTCATTGAGATTGAAAACTTTTTGGTGATGTTATTTTCTATTTTGAAGCAAATCTGTTTTTGGACATTAATGATGTTTCTTGTGTATAAATTTATGTCAATTAATGATCCAACTTGGTTTTTCTACTAGATATATGATCCAATTATAAATGATCCAGTTTTTTTTTTCTTTATAATTTCACTTTGTAGAATTTGAGAAAACTCATCCCAACTTGATAAATAACTATAATTTAATATAATAAATAAATAAAAAATAGTAAAACGGTGGATGAATTGTCATTTTGCAGGTTGTTTTTATTCAATATATTAATTAGTTCTTTGGTAGTCAAAACAAACAAGAATTACAAATAAATTAAATCTGTCATGTGCATGTCAGTCGGTGTCACGTTATCTCAATGTTAAATTGTTTTTTTCTGTATTTAATTAGTATTCTTGAAAAAAAAAATATGGTGACAAAAAAATATCGCATAGCGTAGAAAATAATATTGCATCTAAGATAACAAAATCCCATTTAAAAAAATGAGTGAAATATAGTAAAAAATTGTATTGAACTGGCCGGGTTTATTGTAGAACCCTAGAAGCCTTAGATTAGTGACTTTCTTTAATAATTATTTTTCTTTATTGAAAATAAAATTAGATATTTATAAATCTATACTGTATTAATTGTCACAATATATATAACATCCCCTAATGTTGAAAATGGTTATATAATTTGTTTGAAATTAAAATATAAATGTATACATAATATATATATATATATATATATATATATATATATATATATATATATACAATGAAACCAAATAAGTAACAAACAAAAATGATTGATTTGAGACAACATAGTTTGGACTTTGGACAATATAGATTGAAAGTCTAAAGTAAAATAAAACTATTCTTATGCACATAATAAGAAAAAGAGAAAGAAAGGGTGATATTAAGAGTTTCGACGATATGATTAAAAACTCTCTTGTAATACATCATTAACTTAACTGTTAAAGACTTTATATTTGCATAGACGAATTCAAAACTTAAGTTTGGATTTTAGTATGAACAAATGTAAATTTTTGTAATTACTAGATAAATAAATATTCAATTAAATTTTAAAAATTAAGAAAATAAGGAACCCCTAACATAGTTTTTGCAACATCTGCTATTCCTGTTGTTTTCCTTAATTTTAGGTCATTTCTCCCAATTAGTGTAAAATTGGGTCGACTGGGTGATTAACGGGTCAGTGGCAGTGTGGCAGGCAGGGCGGCCCAAAATTTGGGCCCTATGATGTCAAATTGTTTGGGCCCTATAATGTCAAGTGTAGTGTCCTGATCAAGCAAGGAATTGTTTGAAAATTGTTACAAAATCTTGAAAATTATGTATACCACAAACTAAAATGGTAGAATAATTTGAAAAGGAGTCTTATTTTTTCAATTATTTTTTGTAGAATAACATAAGAAATTTTCATTCAACACTCATAATTGTAGGATCTACAAACTTATGTTTAAAATCTTTGATAGGTGTCAAAAGAGTGTCTATATATTAAGAGGACTTACAAACTTGTCTCTCTAGAGTTAAAATATACTTCACTTGAATACAAATTAAAAAATAATAATGAAAGATTGAAAACACATACAAGAAATATTCCATATATATATATATATATATATATATAGATAGAGAGAATCTTAGATGGATTTTGGTTATGAACTTAATTTAATTAGATACCATCCAGCCCTCTTTGAAATATATTACTTATATCTTATTAAAATAATCATAAATATATATATATATATATATATATATATATATATATATATATATATATATATATATATATATATATATATATATATATATATATATATATATATATATATAGATAAATCTATTTAATCGATGATAATAATAATAATAAGAGGAGGATTAGATCAAAGACATGGATGTGGTCTGTCTTTATTTTATTATAATCATCGATCATGCATGTACATTATTATTGATGATAACATTTATTATTGATAGAAGGATACATAAGAAGATCAAGTGATTCTAGGAACTTCGACAACTCTGTGGTGATCATCGACAAAAACCCAGACGCGATCGCACCTGAAATCCTTAGTGGTGCCCGAGCCCTGGGGCAAGATTATAGTTTTGACCTTTGGATTCTCCTTCTCTATAGTTGCTGCTGCTGCATCTGCATGTTTTCCAACAAGTTCTGGCCAAACATTCTTACCTACAACCAAAAACAATTAATTAATATATATGTTTTGAAATATAATATATATGTATCAACAACAATTAATTATTAACTAGCTAGCTTAGCTAGTTAGTTACCTGGGCAGTTTCGTGACATGGTTGTCGACATATCTAGCTAGCTCTTTGTTAATTTGTTTGATCTCTTATAAGAGTTTAATAATTAAGTGGATTAATGAATTGATCATGTAGGAATATGCAAGTATAAATAGGAGGCAGGGTTGGTCCATGTAGTCGGTCGGTCCAATGATGAGGCGCCAAACACATAAACACTTGGCCTCAACATATATGCATGATTCTCTACAATTAAGATAAGGGAGATCGATATACTCAAACGATAAGGAACCAGCAAAACTGTGGATGAATTGTCTTTTTGCAGTAATTTGTTTTTATATATTCTCTAGTAGTCAAAGCAAAGAAGAATTCTAGCTAAATGAAATCTGTGTGCATGTGACTACGTGTTTTACCTTATCTCAATGTTAAAAATCTTTTTGTATATAATATTTTTTGAAAAAGATATCATTTTCTTAAGTAATCACTAAAATGTTACATGTATGATAAATAAATAAACAAGATAGACTTGGTAAAGAGATAATATACAAGATATAAGCTTGGTCCAACAAATGTCTATGTATCCTATGGATTTTTCATTGAATAATTATTTAAATAATTTGTATTATATTGTCTTTATTTATAAAAGTACATGAAGACATAAATATTAAACTATTACTTCAAGAGTCGGCCTAAAAGAATAAAATGTCACGAGTTCGATTCTATCTGAAAACGTTTTGAGTTTTAAGCGATACATGACCGTAAAGTGTCAGGATAGTTCTCCTTTAATTAAAAAAATAAAATTATTACTCCTAAACCCATAAAAAACTAAAAAAAATTGTTAAAATTTAAATTATAATAAAATTTAGCAAAAAATCAAACAAAAGAAAAAAAAGATATCATAGTATAGAAAGAATTGGATTAGTAGATGGAGTTAAAAGAATATTAATATACATATTTATATTTAAATGGTTTGAACCTTGGAAGCATTTGATTAGTAACTTTCTTTAATTATTTGACAGATAAATGATAGAGAGCGAAAAATCAACCTCTTATATTACTAAATAATGTGTTAAAAAACAAAATTTAATTTAGGTCATCCAATATACAACCCGACTAAAAATAGTACAATTCATGTTGAAATTGTTTCTTAATATGTATATATTGAATTGATTTCTTAATTTGTCTCATTTCTTTGGATTAATTAGATAATTTTTATATTTACTAAATAACTTAATATTGTTTTTGACCTAACAAACATTTTATTTTTATTTTTTTGGGATATATCACATTCTTATATTTATTTTCTCATTTTTTTTCACAATTATATATATATATATATGTCCGGTATTAATAATAAGAAGATGATCAGACCAAAGACTTGGCCTGACTTTATTTGATTATATAATAATAATGAGCTAATTAAAGCTCATTTGAACTTACAAACATGAACAACATTATTGATATGTAAATTAAGACATAACTTACAACATGAATTATTGATATATAAATATAATTAAGTGATTCTGGGCACTTCAACAACTATGTTGGATTCATTGACAAATACCCAGACTCGGTCGCACCTGAAATCCTTTGTGGTCTCCGAGCCCTCGAGCAAGACGATAGTGTTAACCAAAGGATTCTCCCTCTCTATTATTGCTGCTGCTACATCTCCATTTTCTCCAACTAATTCTGGCCAAACACTCTTACCTACATTTATTATTTAAAGTAATTATTCAATCAATATAAATATCTTGATTATGGATTCGAATCTTCACCTTCTTCTCGAAATATAGTACAAGAAATTAAATGAAAAATGTTACCTTGGCAATCGTTAGACATGGCTTAATTTCTTTCTTAATTAATTAATTAGTAGTGTTGATTGAGTTTGGTTGCCCTGGAATAGCTGTAGCCTGTAAGTATAAATAGGTCAGGTTAATTAGAGAGTCATTTACAAAAGGATAACTATGAGCACACAAAAAATGACTAAATTAAAATTTCATTCATACCTATACAATAATACCCTCATGGTCTTGGGAGGCTATCATATGCATACTCGGTCTAATAAGGCGTCAAATAATTTAAATTAATAATACTAATCCAAAATTTTGAGTTGGAATGAGTTTGAAATTTTTTAAATTGAATTAAAAAAATGATAATTAAACAATTGGATAAATATAGGTTTGCCATATTTTAAAAGATAAAAATAAATTAAAAATTTTAAGAAATTAGAGATTATGTCACATTCTTATTCTTATCGTAAAATATTTCTTTTTCTTTTCTTTTAAATTTAGACTTTAAAATTAGTATAAAAATATATAATATTTTAGAAAAATTCCTATAGCTAGTATAGTACATCCCAGTTAAATGTAAAAAAAAACCTCAATAAAATAATTTAAGTGTTATGAATTTGATATAAGGGATAAAGATCTTGAATTTCAATAAAGTCAAGCTAAAATGTTAAAAAAAAAAAAATGAAAGGGCAGGAAAGTCAATCGGTGTAAGACATTTTCTTATCAAAGTGATAAACCGCCCTCGTGTGTTTGGTTTGTTTGTATAGTATTATTTTGACTATAGGTTTGTTTCACATTGTTTTATTTTGATTTAGTTCACATATAATTTTAATAATTAAAATATTTATTTATTCACTTTGTATACGAATCGTATATTCGGATATCACGGTTTGTTTTAGCGGCTTGCTTAATCCAATATTAAATTATTTTTATTTATTTTTTTTATAAAATTTAAATATTAAATTATTAATAATTACAAATAATTTAACTCATTAATTACAAATGAATAATTTTAATTCATAATCAGATCTTTACAGTTATTATTTTTCGGTGGACATCAACTATCAAATCTGTCAAGGACTAAGGATTCCGGTTTTGGTGAGGTCTGATTTGTATTTTTTATACTTTGGATGTTTTTTTTAAGTATGTATCGAATTTTCATTTGAATATTTTTTATTTTAATTATAAATGATCCAAGTTGGTTTTTATGTTTCTTTATAATTTCACTTTGTAGAATTTGTGAAAACTCATCCCAACTTGACAAATAGCTACAACTTACTATAATAAATAAATAAAAAGTAGTATATTTTTTTTAAATCCTCAATTTATTTATTTGGAACAAAATTGGAGATGAAAGTGGAATGAGATAAGTTTAAAATTAAATTCAATAGAAAAGAAGAATTAAGGTACCCGTGGGCGCTCTTACGGGTCGAGCTTGCAGCTGGCTCGGAGGCAGTGTGGCTGGCCAGAGTGATGCCAAGTGTCATGTACGGATCAAGACACGCCTAAGGTATTGTTTGAAAATTTTATAAAATCTTGTTTTTTGTTTTTACCTTTAACTTTTTTTTTTCTTTTCTAACGTCAACTTTCAAACCATTGCGATGTTTTTTCTTTACTTGAAAAACTGATAAATAGGAATGGGAATGGCCATCACATACCGCTTGCATGCCCCAACTTTTCGACCCCAATTTTTTTTTAGTATATAATATTATTAATTATATATTATAAAGTATCTATTTTAACTTATAACCTCATATTCTTTTTATATTTATTTCTTTAAAATATTTTAATTTTTCCTCTTTATATTATATATCTGGAAGACCACATGTTTGTTAAAAAATTTCTTTTAGTTTATTTTTTCTTTGGTCATCGATGAAATCGTGTTTTGTTTCTAATTAATAGTTTTTTCTTTCCATTTTTTATAATGTTGTTGATCGATGCGTTTAATATATAATTATATTATTACGACGATTGGTGAAGTTTGATCGAGTAAACTAGTTAAAACGGTCGAAAAATTCATTTTCTTCTCGAAGACCTCGTGCTTGTTAAAATTTTTCATTTTGTTTATTTTTTCTTTGGCCATTGATGAAATTATGTTGGGTTGTTTTTTTAATATTTTTCTTTTTCTTTTTTATAATGTTTTTATTATTGAACTTAAATCACTCTCATAATTTATGGATATACAAACAAAATTATAATAAATAATGAATTACAGTTAAAGTATATTTTACATATTTATATTAAATCAACATATAAAACATTTGATTAGTGACTTTCTGTAATTATAAATCTGTACACACTATTTTAGGACTTTCACTATATTATAACATCCCCTAATGCTGAAATTGTTAGATATTTGTTTGAAATTAAAATATATATGTATATATAATTAAATATTGAAAATATATAAAAAAAATACTATACAATGATCTAACACAAAATGAGTAATTTGAGACATATGTTGACACTATTTTGCTCTTATTATTGTTTCATGCATTTATGTATGTCTCCTAAAGTACAATATTTTTTAAGTGAATAAATTAGCAAAAATAAAAATTAATATTTTTTTTAATAAATTATAATACATTTTTTTTTTTTGTTATAATGACTAACATAACATCTAATCTCTCTAGTAGAGACTACATAAACTCAAAGCGTTTTATAAATAAAACGTATAACCTTTTAGTCTTTTAAACTCAAAGCGCGTTTTATAATGAAATAAAACACGTGACCTTTTAGTATTTTAAACCTTACCACTAAATAAATTATAATATTATTAATTTTGAGTTTATATTTATTTTAATTTAATTTTGTATCTCTTCAAATAAAAACACAATTTTTTTTAAAATTTTTTTTACTAAAAACAATTATAAATAATGGTGTTTATTCCTATTTATATTATTTTTATACATATTATTATTATTATTTATTAATATAAAAATAATAATTTATAAAATACTAAATATTATAATAATATTAAAAATATTAAATATTATTTAGTTTTAAAAAATTATAATAATATTATAATAATTTTTTTAATGACAATTAATATTACTATCCATAATAAACCTAAATCAATTTAAAAATAATTAAAAACATTATTTTTTTTAATTAAAATTTAATAAATAATTAAATACATATATATATATTTTATTTTTACTCATATCATTATGTTATAATATTTTGTGTTATCAAATAAATATAAACAAATATTTTTATCCGATAATTTTGTAATATTCCAAAAAAAAAAATTAACATATTTTAATTTCATTAATAATGATTATTTTTTCATAAAAGATATATTATATTATGTAAAACCAAAATATTATATCATATAATATTTTAATATTGAAAAATATTAAATCATAATTTTTTATTAATAAATAATTATTATTAAAAAAATTAAATAAATGATAATCTGTAAAATTTGTAGCAATAATTTAAATAAAATAATAACTTATGAAAAACTAAATATCATACAAATATTAAATATTGTTAAGTTTCTAAATAATATTATATTTGTTTTTAATTAATATCAATATTATTATACATAGTAAACTTAAATATTTTCAAAATAATTATAAATATTATATATATTAAAATAATTTGTTTTATTAACTTTTTTTTCTAAAATTATATATTAATATTATTAATTAATAATAAAAAAATATTTTTAATTGAAATTTAAACTTTAATAGATAATTAATTAACTTTTGTTTTAAATATTAAATAAATTTGAAACTTTTATTAAATAATTAATATATATATATATATATATTTGTTTTTACACCTATAATATTTTATAATATTATTCTTTCAATAATCTTAAATAAATAATTTTATCTATAATTTTATAATATTAAAAAACAAAAAAATTATTTAACATATTATTTTTCATAATTTTAAATCTAATTAATAAAAATATTTTTTATAAAAATATATATTATATTAGGTAAACAAAATATTAAATTATAATTTTGAAAATTTAATTAATAAGTAAATATTAAATAAACAAAATAATTATATTTTTATAAATAAAAATATTACTAAATAAAAACTTAAGAAATAATGAAGTACATTTCTTAAGTTTTTATTTAGTAATATTTTTATTTATATAAATATAATTATTTTGTTTATTTAATATTTACTTATTAATTAAAATTTTAAAATTATAATTTAATATTATAATATTATTAAAAGAATTTATGTATTGTTTAGTTTTAAAATAATTTTATAATAAAATAGTTTTTTTTTATTAACTATAAATATTAATATACATAATAAATCTAAAATAATTATAAATATTATATTTATTTAAAACTTTAAAATAATTTAACATATTTTTCATTTTTTTATTTTAAAGTAATTAATAAGAATTATTTTTTATAAAAATATATTATATTATATTATATAAAAATAATAATTTCTTTTTTTTATTTTTTAAAATTAGTTAATAATTAAAATTAACTAAACATTCACTAAAAAAAATTAAGCCTATGAAAAATAATTATAATAAAATATTTTTATCTAATAATTTATATTATTAAAATACTTTAAAATAATTTAACATATTTTTCATTTTATTTTAAATTTAATTAATAATTATAATTTTTTATAAAAATATATTATATTATATTATATAAAAATAATAATTTCTTATTTTATTTTTTTAAATTAGTTAATAATTAAAATTAACCACACTAAAAATATAAGAAGACAAAGGCATTAAACCAGTCTATTAATTCAAATTTAAGTATAAGAAAAAAATATATAATAAAATATTTTTCTTAATTAATAGCTATAAAAATTACTGCTTATAATAAACTTAAATTTATATAACAAATTAAATATAAATCCATATTAAGTGGTAAATTGGAATTATTTACTATAATATTTATGATTTTTTATTTATTTTTAATGTATATGTACTTTTTCAAAAATAAATAATTTATTGACATTTTGATGAAATTAAATGATAAAATATGATATTACATGTAGTTTATTTATTTGATGATAATATAAAATAAGTCTTCTTATCTTTAAAGTTCTTAAATCAGTTTATTGTATTAAAACTCTTATTTTTAAAGGTCTTTAATTCTATTTTTTTTATTAAAATTTGTAGCGTTTTTTTAGAAGTTGTGAGATTTAAAATTATTATGTTGTATTTTTTTTTTAAATTTTCTCAATAATATTATCTATTTTCAAAAATATTAAACACGTTTATTCTTAATGGCCTTAGACAAATTTTATATTAATGAAACGTTAAATTTGTGTTTTTGTAATATATATTAACATTTATTAATAAATTAATATTTAACCAAAACTAGCTCTTAAACGAGCTCTTAAATAGTTTTATTAAGAACTAAACTTTAAACAAGTAGAATTTGAGCAGATTGTGATTCAAATATAGAATATAAAATTAAGATGATTATCAAGTGATTCTTGAAACTTCGACAAGTTCTGATTCTCCTTCACTATGGTTGCTACAAGTTCTGGCCAAACATTCTAATATATTTTAAAATATAATATGTATCAATAATTAGTTATGAACTTGCCTTGCTAGTCAGTCGTGCCTTGGTATTTAACCGGTCGGTTAACCGGTTAACTAGTTAAACGGTTCCGGTTAATATCGGTTTTGACTTTTATTTTACAAACCGGTTAACCGGCCATTAATGGTATCAGTTTTACCGGTTCTAGTTCTATCGGTTTTGGTCGGTTTTGGCCGGTTAACTGGATTTAACCAGAAACCGATAATTCAATTTTTTAAAATTAAATAATAAATTTATAAAATATATTTTTTTAAATTATTGTTTGTACTTTTCTATTATACTATTCTCCATCTTTTCTTATCTCTATTATAATATATTATATTATTATAATATAATATAATATAAATATATTATATTATAATAATATATTTTATTTATATATTTAGAAATATGTTATAATATATAATTTTATTGTAACAATATAATATATTTTATAGCTATTATTTTAGCTTTTTATATGTTTTTTTTAGAAAATTCAAATTCATTATGTCGATTAGTTTTTGGCCAACCAAGTATAAGCGAATATGATTGAATCCCCTTCTCAACCGATAGAACGAGAAGCGGAATCGGTAAATTATAATTTATAACTTTGATTTTAGGTGTTTCTGTGTTAAACGTGTTTGAGAGAAAGTTAAAACATGAAGTGAAGTTTGAACTTTGAAGACATCAAATTTTAATTTGCTCAACTATTTTAATTTTGTTAATTTATAATTCCACGTTATCATATCGTTATAAAAACAATTTTACATATTTTAATGAAATTATTTCAATTTATTTTTAATTTATTTTTGTAAAATTTTATATAGATTATAATGTTTTTTAAAAATTATTCTATAAAAATTATTTATAAAATAACTAATATAAATTATAAAATATAAAAATATATAATTAAATTATTACCGGTTTACCGGTTAAACCGTTAGAAAAATAAAGAAACCGAAAACCGAACTGTTTAACTGGTAAAAAACTGATTAATCGGAACCGCTAGAACCGGTTAACCAATAAACCGTTAAAATGAAACCGGTTAACTATCGGTTCGGTTGGGTTACCGGTTTTCCGGTTTTTTTGCACGGCCCTATGCCTTGACATCTCTTTGTTAATTTATTTCTCATTTCTCTTTTTGAATGTAGGATGGAAGTATAAAAATGAGAGGTGGAACAATCAATTCTCTGTTTTGTTTGGTAACCCTGAAATTAAAATTGAAATTGTAGGATTCAATTTCAATTCTTAAGGTGAGGTGTATTTGGTACATCGTTTAATATTAAAAATTTGAATTAAAATTATAATTATAATAGAATTCAATATAGTGTAATTTTATAATTCTAAATTCTACTCTATGTAGGATTTGTAATTTTAAATTATTTTTTTTAATGTTTTTTAAACAAAATAACTTATTATTCTATATTTAAAATATGATTAAAGTTTTTTAATCGATATTTTTTAAAATTTAAGATGTTAAAATATCGAATCAATATTTTTTTTTTAATTTAGTAAATTAAAATTTTGAACTAATATATATATATATATATATATATATATATATATATTAATTTAAGAAGTTAACATGTTGAACTGAAATTTTGTTTTTGAATTTAGGAAGTGAAAACGTTAAATGATATATTTTTTTTAATGCATGACGTTAAAATGTTGAACCGGTAATTTTTTTTTAATGAAAATCAAATTTTAAAAAAAAAATTCTTTGACACTTGAATTATTCTAATTTGTTATGTCAAACCAATATTTTAATAAAATAAATAATATATATTAAAAATTATTTTATTATATTATTTTTTACAAAAGTAGGAATTGAGATTAATTACAATTTTCATAAGAATTGAATTATAATTTAATGTCAATTCTCATAGATTGAAATTTCCAATCCACTCATCTAAACGTATGCAAATAAGAATTCAAACTAAATGAAATTTGTGTATGTGATTCAGAGTTATGTTATCTCAATGTTAAAAATCTTTCTGCATATAGTATTTTTTTTTTTTAAATATATCAATCAGTGCAATTTCTTAAGGATTATTAAAATGTTAAAAGTAGAGAAAAAATAAATAAACATGATAGAGAAGATATAGACAGAGGTAAAATATAAGAATCTACCAACAAATGTTTAAATCTATGGTAAATCATCCATTCTATAAATTTATATTGAACAATTGTCTAATCATCCATTCTTTATTTATAGGAGTGCATAAAAAAAATGTAAGATTAAACTATTACTCCTTGACTAATGAAAAACTTAAAAAAATAAATTTTAATAAAATATGAGCCCAAAATAAAAATAAAATAAAATAGTATATATAGCACATTCTTATATTTATGTTCTCCTTTTTTATTCACACTAATTTATATCATGTTTATATGCCAATCAGTATTAATAATAAGAAGAGGATCAGACCAAAGACTTGGCCTGACTTTATTTGATAATATATAATAATAATGAGGTAAAACTCATTTGAACTTATAAAGATGAACATTATTGATATGTAAATTAAGAAATAACTTAGAACATGAATTATTGATATATAAATAGAATTAAGTGATTCTAGGTATTTCGACTACAATGTTGGATATATTGACAAAAACCCTGACTCGGTCACACCTCAAATCCTCTGTGGTCGGCGTGCCCTCGAGCAAGATGATAGTGTTCACTAGAGGATTCTCCCTTTCTATTATTGCTGCGGCCAAATCTCCATTTTCTCCCACTAGTTCTGGCCAAATACTTTTACCTACATTTATTATATATATTATTTCACTAAATTATTCGAACTTTCACTTCCAATGATTTAAAAAAAAATAGTAGAAGAAATTAAATGAAAGACAATACCTTGGCAATTAGACATGGCTTAATTTTTCTTTCTTAATTAATTGCTAGTGTTATTGAGTTTGGGTGCCCTGAAATGGCTGTAGCCTGTAAGTATAAATAGGCCAAGTTAATTAGAGTCATTTACTAAAGGATAACTATGAGCACACCAAACACGACTTTTAAAATTTCATTCATACGTATCATCTCTCTCTATATATATATATACTCGGTCTAAGTAGGCGTCAAATATTTTAAATTATTAATAAAAGTATATATATATATATATATAATTTTTATTTTTTACAAATGGAACATATACATGAATTTGATCAGTTTGGTAGACTTAAAGAAAGTGATTGAAAAAATAATTTTAATAATTAGAGAAGTAAGTAATAAATTAAATTTTAAAAAATTAAGAAATTATAAGGTAATCTAATTTTTCCGTCACCGCATGATTGATTTGCTTGATTTGCTCTACTTCTTCTTTCATCGTTATATATGGAACTCAAATCAAATGAGTTCTTATTTTAAGGCATCCTAAAAAAAATACATTTTTGTTGTATTATTGAGCAACACGTTCACGGACAAAGTGAAAATCAATCTCTATATGTTTTGTACGAGCATGGAAGACAGGATTGGCGGTGAGAAAGGCAGCACCAATATTATCACACCAGAGAGTGGGAGGTTGAATGAGAGAGACACGAAGTTCTTGTAGTAGAGATTGAAGCCAAATGAGTTCAGCAGTGGCATGGGCTAGAGCTCGGTATTCAGATTCTGTGCTAGATCGAGCAACAACCTGTTGTTTCTTGGAATTCCACGAGATAATATTATCACCCAAAAATATGCAATAACCTGTTGTAGAACGCCGGTCGTCAGGACAACCAGCCCAATCAGAGTCAGAAAAGGCAGAAAGTTCAATTGATGATGATGGACGAATAAGAAGTCCATGATGAGACGTGTTACGAAGATAACGAAGAATTCTTTTTACAGCAGTCCAATGAGTGGTAGTAGGTGACTGCATAAATTGACAAGCACGATTAACAGCAAATGAAATATCTGGTCGAGTATTAGTTAAATATTGTAAAGCTCCAACAGTACTGCGATAGAGAAATGGATCAGGGAGAATGTCACCATCATGTCGAGATAAGGATGACCCAGAAGATATTGGGGTATGAAGAGGTTTTGAGTCACTCATATTGGCTCGAAGGAGAATGTCTTTAATATATTTGGATTGAGATAGAAAAATACCAGAGGTAGAACGATGAACTTCAAAACCAAGAAAGTAGTGTAGTGGTCCCAAATCTTTGATGGGAAAAAGATTGTTGAGTTGAGAGATAATGGAGGAGATGTGAGAAGAGGAGTTGCTAGTAAAGATGATATCATCCACGTAAACAAGAAAAAATGATGTAGTATTGGGAGAGTGATGAATGAATAAAGATGTATCGTTTTTGGATTCATGAAAACCAAGGGAAAGAAGAGCAGTTTTCAGAGTAGTATGCCATTCACGAGGGGCTTGTTTGAGACCATAGAGGGCTTTGTGAAGTTTGCACACATGGTTAGGATAATCAGGATGAATAAAACCAGGCGGTTGAGACATAAACACTTCTTCCTTGAGAGTTCCGTGTAAAAAGGCATTACTGACATCAAGTTGATGAATTGGCCATTGTTGAGTGACAGCAAGAGATAAGATAGTCCGGATAGTAGTATGTTTTACAACCGGGCTAAAAGTCTCTAGATAATCAATGCCTTCTTGTTGATGAAAACCTTTTGCAACTAACCGAGCTTTGTGTCGTTCAATGGAACCATCAGCTTTTTGTTTGACTTTAAAAATCCATTTGCACCCCACAATATTCTGAGAGGATTGAGGAACAAGAGTCCACGTCTTGTTTTGAATGAGGGCATTAAACTCATTTGCCATAGCAGAACGCCATTGGGGATCTTTGTTGGCAGCGGAAAAACATGTTGGTGGAGAGATGGAGATTGTGGCAAGATTTGCATTATGAAGAGCACGAGTTTTAGCACGTGTGATCATATGATGAGAAGAGCATTCCGGAGCATGAATGGCGGTGGAGAGCCCACGTGTATGAATGGGTGAGTTAGGTGAGTTGTCTAGTGAAGGTAGATTATTGGTGGTTGGTGATGGTGGGGGTTCATATGATGAGGAATTAGATGAGGTTGAGGGTTCATATGAAGAGGAATGAGATGATGATGGTGTTTCATTAATTGGTGAATTAGATAGGGTGATTTGGGGAGAAGTAGAAGTAGGTAATGGAGATGATGGGATGGTTGTTTGAGATGTGGGGATAGGTATATTTATGAATGATATTGGTGATGGTGGTTCAGATGGAGGATTGGTTTGGTTTGATAAAGTTGAAAAAGGGAATGTTTGCTCATCAAAAGTAACATGCCGTGAAATGTAGATACGGCCAGTAGGAATATGTAGACATCGATATCCTTTATGATCGGGACTGTAGCCAATAAACGTGCACCGAATGGATTTAAAGTCCATTTTGTGTTGATTGTATGGTCTCATTAGAGGATAACATGCACATCCGAAAACCTTCATAAATGCATAATCAGGTGTTCGTTTATACAAACATTCATATGGAGACTTATTCCTCAAGACGGGTGTAGGAAGTCGGTTGATGAGAAAAGCAGCAGTGAGACAAGCATCATCCCAATATTCATATGGCATGGATGATTGAGCTATTAATACTTGATATATCTCAGTTAGATGACGGATTTTCCGTTCAGCAACACCATTCTGTTCGCTTGTGTATGGACAAGAAAGACGATGTTGAATTCCATTGAGTTCAGTTAAGGATCCAAAATTACGGTATTCACCACCCCCGTCAGTTTGGAGTATTTTGATCTTCTTGTTGAACTGATTTTCTACCAAAGCTTTGAATTTCGTAAATGTAATTAAAACATCGGATTTCTTTTGGATGGGATAAACCCATGTGAAGCGGCTAAAGTCATCAACAAAATGAACAAAGTAGCGGCAACCTGAGTTTGAAAAAACCGGAGATGGACCCCATACATCAGAATAAATTAAATCAAGTGGAGCATTAGTTCGTGACGATGAGACATTGAAAGGCAATTTATGTGCTTTCCCTAACTGACAAGCTTCACAAAATGGAACATTTTTATTTCCAATTATTGGTAACATGAAACGTGAAATAAGAAATGATGTGGTTGAAGCTGATGGATGCCCCAAACGATGATGCCATGTTGTTGCTGATGATCGGGTGCCAATAAGAGCTTGTTTATTTGTAGGTGCCGGAGAAAGATAATATAGCCCGTCTTTAAGTTTGCCCCGAAGTACCTCTATCTTCGTATTGCGGTCCTTTACCGAACAATATGATGGATGAAATTCAAAGAAGACGTTATTATCGGCAGTAAAACGAGCAATGCTCAAAAGATTTTTCGATATGTGAGGTACATGCAAAATATTTCGTAAATGTAGTGGTTTTGGCACAGAATTAATCTTGGAGTTGCCAATATTAGAAATTGACAAAGACTCACCATTACCAACAATTATTTTTTCATTACCTTGATAAGGAGAATGAGTATGAAGGTTTTCCAGATCAGAAGTAATATGATCTGATGCACCCGAATCGGCGTACCAAGCGGGGTCGGAGATAACCGTTGTTGATGCCATCATTGCTGTATGAGGATTACTAGGCATAAAATTCTGATCAAATCGACGACGACAATTGGTGACTGAATGCCCAAAAATGTTACATAATTGACATTGTATATGAGCACGACAATTGTTGGAAGTGTGACCAGTTTTATCACATGTATTGCATTTTGGTCTATTATTTCCTGCGTTACGATTTTCAAAATTTTGACGATTCCCAGAAAAATTATTGTGTCCATTATAGGACTGTTTGCTAGGCCCATTATAACCATTGTTGGACCTATTATTTTTCAGCCCAATCATGCTTGACCTATCAACGCCAGACCCAAGAATGCTTTGTTCGTTAGATCCACCATGTCCATTAGAAGAGGAATATTGATGGTTTCTGAAAGAAGATGAAAAGCCTCGTGATTGCCCTTTCGAGTTCCATCCGCGACTGTTTTCTTTAATAACAACATTCGCTGATCTATTTGAGACGTTAGAATGAGAGAGTTCGAGACGTTGTTCTTGATTTAGAAGAAGCCCCGTGAGATCTTCAATGCTCACTGGTTCAACTCGTGTTGTTACAGCAACAACAAGGGAATCATATTCAGGGCCGAGGCCACTAAGAACGTAGGTAAGGAGATCCAAATCAGAGACTTTTTCGCCGATAGAGGCAAGTGAATCGGCAATAGATTTTACAGATTGCAGATAATCAGTCATACTTTTTGTTCCTTTCTTTTGAGTTTGAATAAGAAGTCGTAACTGAACTAACCGTGCCCTAGATTGAGTTGCAAACATTTTCTCCAAGGCCGTCCATAGTCGAAATGACGTTTCACAAGCATCACCAACAACTTGAGCCAATATAGGTTCGGTGAGGGTGGAGAGAAGCCAACTTATGATACGTTGATCTTGTTCTTCCCATGATTCGAAAGCAGGATTGACGATCATGACTGCTTCTGAAGTTTCTTCTGCCGGAGCAAGAGTTGGGCTCGGGGCAAGAAGAGTTCCGTTGACATAAGAAAAAAGACGATTCCCCTTTAAAACGGGAATAACTTGAGATCGCCAGAGTACGAAATTTTGTTGATTCAGTTTCACAGAAATAGGCTGGAGGAAAGAAGAAGCTAATAGAGGAATATTTTTACTCTCAGCCATTACTTAGGATCGAAAAAGAAATTAATCAGAAGCTCTGATACCAAGAAGAAAGATAGTAAGAAGATAAGATAGAGAGAAGATTAGAATTGATATTGTGTATATTATTGATAAACAATAGACATATATATATACATGAAATGGGAAAATGAAAAGTCTAAGACTATGAAAAGCTAAGAATATGAAAAGCTAGAAATACGAAAAGTTTTTAAATAATAAATGAGGAATTAATTATTTGGTTTAATATGCTCTACTTCTTCTTTCATCGTTATATATGGAACTCAAATCAAATGAGTTCTTATTTTAAGGCATCCTAAAAAAAATACATTTTTGTTGTATTTCTCCATTGAAATTTTAATTTTTACAATTTTGTCTTAATATTTAATATCTAAATTCTAATTTAGTTGTTTTGATTTTTTAGATGTTATTTTGTATTATTTGTAAATTAATATTTTAGATGTAAATTTTTATTTTAATTAATGAGAATTAACACTTTATTTATTTAATTTTATATATATATATATATATCAAGAATTTTAATTTACAATCTTGAAAACTTAAATCATGGATGTTGAAAGAAACTTGTGTGTGTGAAACAAATTAAATTTATCCTTTGAAATTAATATACAAATATAATATTTTAGAAAATTTCCAAAAGTATTGTATATCCCAATTAAAATGTCAAGAAGACATTAAAGTAATTTAAATATTAAGAATTTTGTTTAAGAGATTAAACATTTCTAATTTGATTCAATAAAATCAAGCTAAAAAATAAATTTAAATAATAACAGGGCAGGAAAGTCTGTGTAAGACCTTTTCTTTTCACGATGATAAACAGTCTCGGCAGCCGTTTGTTTGTATAGTATTATTTTGACTATAGTTCACATATTTGTATTATTATTTATATTTTTAACAATTAAAATAATTATTTCTTAATTAAATAATAAATTATTAATAATTACAAATAATTACAAATAATTTAACTCATTAATTACATGATTCAAATAGATCATGATACTATGAATTATGAATCATAAAACTAAAATAAAATATTAAAGAGAATTAAAAAAAACGTGAGAATCTATGAACTGATATATATATATATATATATATATATATATATATATATATATATATATATATATATATATATATATATATATATATATATATATATATATATAATAATAATAATACTTAATTTTTAAAGTATCCGGATTGCTGGGTCGAGAACGGTGGTTAATTTGGATATTTATGTGAGAGTAAATAGATACTTTGGTCGAATTGTGGGTTGACCCACCCATAAACTACCTTTAACCAACTATGCTAACAACACTTTATATTTAAAATTTATATATATATATATATATATATAATGATGCTTAATTTTTAAAGTATCCGGATTGCTGGGTCGAAAGTTGTGGTTAATTTGGATATTTATGTGAGAGTAAATAGATACTTTGGTCGAATTGTGGGTTGACCCGCCCATAAACTACTTTTAACCAACTATGCTAACAACACTTTATATTTAAAATTTAACACCAAATTTGATGAACGCGGGACTTTTTAACAATAAAAGTTTAAATTTTTAACAAACTAATCTATATATATATAATGATGCTTAATTTTTAAAGTGTCTGGATTGCCGGGTCGAGAGCTGTGATTAATTTGGATATTTATGTGAGAGTAATTGGATCTTTGGGTCGGATTGTGGGTTGACCCGCTCATAAACTTAAAACGGTTAAAAATAAATTTAAAAATGTTTTTTTTTTGGGTTTCTAACTTGCAACCTAACAAAAACAAGTACAACCCTTTAACCAATTAGGCTAACAACACTTTATATTTAAGTTTCAACACCAAATTTGATGAACGCGAGACATTTTAACAATAAAAGTTCAAATTTTTAACTAACTAATCTATATATATATATAATGATGCTTAATTTTTAAAGTGTCCTAATTGCCAGGTCGAGAGTTGTGGTTAATTTGGATATTTATGTGTGAGTAAATGGATACTTGGGTCGGATTGTGGGTTGACCCGCCCATAAACTTAAAACGGTTAAAAATAAATTTAAAAATATTATTTATAGGTTTCGAACTTGCAACCTAACAAAACAAGTACAACCTTTAACCAAATGTGATTGAGATGTGATTTTTCGAGGGATAATAGACTAGTATATATATATGGACTTGAAAAGAGTTTGAAATAAGGCTCTACCTTTGGGCTTTGTGCTTTGTGCTTTGTGCTTTGTGCTTTGTGCGTTCGTCTTTTTTGTTTCAAAAAAATTGAATTTTAAAAGTTATCTATGGGTTTTCTCGCCTTGTTTTCTCTCCCAAAAATAGAATATTAAAAGTTGGTAAAAACTCGGCCATTGTTTCAATCAAAATGAGTCCCGGGACATTGGCTTTCGCCAACAATGAATTATTAAGGATTGCATTCCGCATCTGGTTCAGCTAGCTTCTGGGAGATCAAACTAAGCTCGATTAGTTTCTACTAATATCTGCTTTTGTGCAAAGACAATCTCACTCGAATTGAATTACGGGACATACACATATTAGTACAGTATATCGGGGTCTTCGTCAGAACCACACGTTGTAGATTGAGTAGTTGGGGGCAGTTAGGCCACGGGAAAGTATAGGATCCACGATTTAGAGATGGGTTGGCTTTTGAAATTTTTTTAGACTGACTTAAACAAATAACGATAAAATTTTAGATAAAACGATCGAATAAACATAAGTTTTACCATTTTTTTAAATAATTAAATAAACAAAACAATGAATTATTAAAAAATTAAAATTAAAATAAAAATAAAATAAAATAAAATAAAATAAATAATTGTCCAAGCAACCTGATTACCTAAGTTTAGAACTCTGATTACTAATATTAATTTTGTTTATGGACTTGCTAATAAATTTGAGATAAATAAGTAAAATGCGATTACCGTGCATGGTTAATTTTCGTTTGTATACTTCAAAATGAAATTAAGACGATTTGAGAATGTTATCATTAGTGTAAATTAAAAGCTTAAGACGATTTGAGAATGTTATCATTAGTGTAAATTAAAAGCTTAGTGCGAGAAAACACAAAAGTCACGAAAAGAAATGTTTAAGTATGGAGCTCGTTAAGAAGATGTCGACATTAGTTTGTGAAATGTTTGAATTAATTTTTTATTTTTTCTAATTTCTTTTGACTAAATTTTTTTTATGTTTACTAAATAACTTAATATTGTTTTTGACCTAACTTGCTAACGAAAACAAACACATTTTGAAAAATACAAATAGAATGAAATAGTAAATAACCTATTTATTTCAAATTGCTTGAAAAAAATCATTATTAATGTTATCTTTGAATTTAAAGGTTAACTATAGAGAAAAAAAATTACCCACAAACATTTCTTTGGGTTATTTTTGGGATATATCACATTCTTAATATCATTATATAAATATTTGTCAATCAGTATTAATAATAAGAAGAGAATCAGACCGATGACTTGGCCTGACTTTATTTGATTATATATAATAATAATGAGCTAATTAGAGCTCATTTGAACTTATAAACATGAACAACATTATTGATATGTAAATTAAGACATAAGTTATAACATGAATTATTGATATATAAATAGAATTAAGTGATTCTGGGCACTTCAACAACTATGTTGGATTCATTGACAAATACCCAGACTCGGTCACACCTGAAATCCTTTGTGGTCTCCGAGCCCTCGAGCAAGACGATAGTGTTCACCAAAGGATTCTCCCTCTCTATTATTGCTGCTGCTACATCTCCATTTTCTCCAACTAATTCTGGCCAAACACTCTTACCTACATTTGTTATTAATAATTCAAACTACACAAACTTAATTACGAGTTCGAATATTCGCGCCCGAATCATTTAAAAACAAAATTAGTAGAAGAAATTAAATGAGAGACAATACCTTGACAATCATCAGACATGGCTTGATTTCTTTCTTAATTAACAGTATTGATTGAGTTTGGATGCCCTGGAATGGCTGTAGCCTGTAAGTATAAATAAGCCAAAGTTAATTAGAGAATCATTTACAAAAGGATAACTATGCGCATGCCAAACACGACTTTAAAATTTCATTCATACCTATCATCTATATATATATATATATTTATACTCGGTCTAATTAGCACCAAACATTGTAAATTAATAATAATAATAATAATAATAATAATAATAATAATATGTATATACTCTGTACGTATCTAAAGTTATATAAATTATAGAGATAAAGTCATGAATTTCAACTTACAATTTTATTAATTGAAATCACAAATGTTTAAATAAAACTTGTGTGTATGAAACAAATTAAATTTATACTTTGTACAAATATATAATATTTTAGAATATTCCTACACTGTACATCCAAATTAAAATGTAGAAAAACTCATTAAAATAGGTGTAAAAATTGTGTAAAAGATTGAATATCTTAAATTTAATTAATAAAGTGAAGCTAAAAAAACAATTAAAGTCAGGAAAGTCTGTGTAAGACATTTTCTTAATTTCTTGTCATGGTGATAAATCTCCCTCATGTGTTTGGTTTGTTTGTATAGTATTATTTTGACTATAGGCTATAGCTAGTTTTTTTCACATTGTTTTATATTTTTAATAATTAAATTATTTAATTTATTACTTAAATATATTAATTGTTTTTTCTTATTTTAAATGTTAAATAATTAATAATTACAAATAATTTAACTCAATATTTTATGGTACACATATATACATCAACATGTATTAATTTAAAAAAAAAAAATCTTAGTGTTAGAGACACTTTGTTTGAACAATGAATTTTTTATTTATTAAAAAACTCAGGAAATACACAGAGTTGTTAAAATTAAACGGATCAACAATCTCAAAATGTTGTAGTTGACTCCTCAAATGATGCATTTCTTGTTCGGTGAAATTCTCGGGATAATACCTCTCGGCGATAGTCAAAATTTTGTCAATGTTAAAAATTATAACTTCATCATTTTTTAAATCTCAAAGGTTTGTTTGTTGGTAAAAAAAATTTGTTTATATTATTTTATTGTTATTTTTAAATGGTTAAATATCATTATGTTTTGGGTGTATTTAATGTTTATTTAGTTTTTGGACACTAATAATATATATTATATAGTTTAATTTCAACCGTATATAAATAATTTTCAATCAGTATTAAGAAGAAATACCTTTATATTATTATAATCACGGGGTAACACTCAATTCAACATATAAAATGAACATTATTTAGATGTGTAAGGACATAAATAACACACATAACATTCTTGATACTTGCTATATAATTATACATAGACATGATCTTCTTATCAACCGATTATAGGTACTTGGACGACTATGTGATTGTCATTTACAAGAACCCAGACGCGAGCGCAATCGAAATCAGTTGTTCTATTATTGTCGAAGGGCGAGATTATAGCGTCGACGAGAGGATTCTCCCTCTCTATAGTTGTTGCTGCTGCATCTCCATTTGTTCCAACTAGTTCTGGCCAAGCACTCTTACCTGCAATTATTATTATTATTAGTATGATGAGTATATATATATATATATATATTAACCGATCCAGAAGATGAAATTAAAGCAGTATAAATTGATGATCAGTACCTGTTGGGCAATTTGACATCCCTTTCTTTGTTAATAATTAGTGTTGGTTGATGCATGCCCTGGAATGGATGTATATATAAATAGGAGATCGATGGATATTGGACTTTACAAATTAAGATAGTCAGGAATATTGGTGGGAGTTTATCATTTTGTCTTAAAGAATATATACTCATATTTGTTGAAAAGTTATTGTAACTATATATTATATATATATATAGACTTTTCAAACTAAAGATATTTTTGAATCACGGCCGCATTGGATAGAGTTGAAGGAAACAATTTTAGTAATTTTATAAATACAATCCGAAGCCGTTCTGGTATCATTTTTTCGTATCGTTTTTTCTTATTTTATTTTTTTCATTTAGGACATTTTTCAAATAAAATAAAAAAACTAAATGAAAGATTGGAAACACATACAAGAAATATTCCATATATAGAGAGAGAATCTTATATGGATTTTTGTTATGAACTTTAATTAGAGACCATCCAGCCCTCTTTGAAATATATTAATTACTTATATCATATTAAAATAATCATTAATATATATATATATATATATATATATATATATATATATATATATATATATATATATATATATATATATATATATATATAATTCTATTTAATCGATGATAATAATAATAATAATAATAATAATAATAAGAGGAGGATTAGATCAAAGACATGCATGTGGTCTGTCTTTATTTTATTATAATCATGGATTATGAGCTAGCTCATTATTATTGATGATAACATTAATTTATTATTGATAGAAGGATATATATATATAAGAAGATCAAGTGATTCTAGGAACTTCGACAACTCTGTGGTGATCATCGACAAAAACCCAGACGCGATTGCACCTGAAATCCCTAGTGGTGCCCGAGCCCTGGGGCAAGATTATAGTTTTGACGTTTGGATTTTCCTTCTCTATAGTTGCTGCTGCTGCATCTGCATTTTTTCCAACAAGTTCTGGCCAAACATTCTTACCTATAACCAATAACAATTAATATATATGTTTTGAAATATAATATATGTATATATATATCAACAATTAATTATGAACTATATAGCTAGCTACTTAGTTACCTGGGCAGTTTCGTGACATGGTTGTCGACATATCTAGCTAGCTCGCTCTTTGTTAATTTGTTTCTCTTATAAGAGTTTAATAAGTGGATTAATGAATTGATGATCATGTAGCTAGGATGCAAGTTTAAATAGGAGGCTGGGTTGGTGCATGTAGTCTGTCGGTCCAATGATGAGGCGCCAAACACATAAACACTTGGCATCATGCATGACTCTCTACAAGGGAGATCGATATACTCCAAGTATAAGGAACCAGCAAAACTGTGGATGAATTGTCTTTTTGCAGGACGTTGTTTTTATATATTCTCTAATAGACAAAGAAAAGAAGAATTCAAACTGAATGAACATGTGACTCAGTGTTAACGCTAGCTCAATGTTATAAATACTTTTGTATTTAGTAAAAAAAAAATTAAATATCAATCAGGGCAATTAAACACAAAAGAGAAAATGTAGAAAAAAAAAAAAAAGTAAAGATAGTGAACACAATATATAAGTTTCGTCTCAATATAATTAGGTTCATTATCTACACATAAAAATCTAATTTTAAAATTAAAAAATTTGCACAAAGAGATGGGGTGGGAGGTGTAAAGTCACACCCTCAAAATAGTTATTGGAGGTCTATCTTCAATGCACTTACTATTTCTAAGCAAGACTAGTTTTTGGTGAGCAGGCAGGGTCGTGCAATCTGATTGATGGACGGACAACCTCAATTGAGTTTTAAGGGTAAAACAACGTAAAACATCGTGAGAAGAACGGAGAGTCGTAGGGTCACACCGGTCATCGGTCTTTAGTCGACTTTCTCAACACCATCTAAGGGTGCCTCATGTGTCTGGGTCCGGGGAGGCTATGCGTTGTACTACGAATATTATTGGTACAGAGGAAGGGATCCAAAAATGGGTCGGTTCTTGACTTCACTCTTCTACAACCAAAGTAGGGATAGGTCTTCGGTTGACACACAACTTACAACAAACTCGGCCCGGAGTTGTGCAACCAGAACTTCGTGCGGCCAAAGCTTATACATTTGTAGTAGTGGTAGGCACCATGAGATATGTTGTTTGGGTAGACTAAACGAATAATGTTCATGTCGGCCCAAATCTTTTAAATTTCAAACGTTGGAGGTTCGTCCCAGATTTGTAGGTATCTCAGAAATAAAGAACGAAAAATGAAGAACGATTCAGGTAGATTTGATCCAATTAAATCTTTTACGTTGGGCTCATTAGACGTCGACTTTGAAATAGAGGGTGTCTCGGGCTCAACCCTGATCAGGGCATCTTTTGATATGGCTTCAATTCTCGAAAAATATATGTTTCTCTATGGAATGAATTTAAAACAACATTTATCATGCAAATCGATATGTGTATTAATTAGACCGTTCAATGAGGAAGGATTCCGACACCTCATTAATGGTCGGTCGATTAATATTGAGAATCCATAGATTGTTGCTCCCGAACACATCATAATACCCCACGTAGATAGGAATGGTACATGGATTCAATTGTTTGGAATGCTAACGAATATGTTGAATCATACTCTTCTTAGTCGGGCGATAATGACCTTGGGGAATTTATTGAGCTCGATAAGAACACTCAATTATTGGAAGAGACCAATTAATTTAGAATGAAGGTGCATCACTCTAATAATATTCGTTACCCATAATCCATATGTGTTGATAATGGAACGCAGATGTATGTATAAGGTGATAGTATGACATAAACGTTTTATTGTCGTGTCTCCTTCATCGGGAATAAACACATCGAATCCACTAGTATTAGTGATAACCCCATTTTACGTTGATCGGATATGTATAGTTAGTTTTGTGGATGTTGAAAGGCTAGTTATTGAGATGACAAATTAAGAGATAATTGATATGAGCATGAGGAATGTCGTGTAGACTGATGAGGAATTAAATGAGTCGATAAGTTTTTGTGAGGCTGAGGTCGAGTGTCTATCTTCACAAATGCCACCCTGAATGTAAAAAAAAGGAGAGTGTGGGCAGGTGACGGAGTGTCAAAAGCAGAGGGCATCAACCACTCATATTTTGGATTTGTTGTTCAAACAAGAAACGATTAATCATGTAGAAAATAGATGTTGGTCACATATGGAAGACATAATGCAAGCCACCCTACTAGAATCATTTATTATGAAATTAAAATAATGAATTGTCATTTCTCATTAACGATGTGTCCAATGAGAAATTGGTAGATTCTGAGCCATATTATGATGTCAATGAGAATTTTAATAGAATTCTCGACACATAATATTACGTTGAATGAAAACAACTCCCTCAAGGTCTTTGAATTATAGATTAAAGTGTTGCCCATATGTACACGAGATCACATCCTTTTTTTTTATATTTTCCATCCAAGCTCTTCTTCATCAAACAATTACCAACGTTGTCAGCTGAATAAATTAAACGATGTGTCGCATGGTTATATGCAAAAGGGCTTGTCTAATTTTGATCTTGACTCATTTTGGATTCTCCCTCACTTTTATATTTCTTTAATGAAATGACATTAAGCGTTTTCCAAAAAAAAATTGTCTCCAAGCCGATTAGATTTCATCAATGCTTAAAAATGATTGTTTGTAACATTTATGAAATCAATATTGATGTTGTGAATAGAGTCGTTATTAAGTTACTATTGAAAATCTTAGTTGTAGCATATATTGTTTTTGTGATACTCAAATTCAAAAGATGGATTAATGAATTTAAAGAATTTATATAATTGGTGATTATGTGGATGGAGGCTCTTAATTTTATAGCAGTATCTCATGGGATTTTTATGTATTATGAAAAAAATTATATTATAATAAGCCATATTATTTTTTACCTAACTCGTTTACAACAACAAAAACAACCAAAAAAAAAAAAAGAAATCATTTTGAAAAACTCAAATAGAAATATATAGTAAATGACCTATTTTATTTCGAATTGCTTGAAAGAATTCATAACTAATGTTATCTTTGAATTAAAAGGTTAGCTAGAGAAAAAAAAAACATTACCCAAAACATTTCAAATTGAGTTATCTTTTGGGATAACACAATCTTATATTTATGTTCTCCTTTTTTATTCAAACTAATCATTATAATTTATATAAATAATTGTCAATCAGTATTAATAATAAGAAGAGGATCAGACCAAAGACTTGACCTGACTTTATTTGATTATATATAATGATAATAATAATGAGCTTAAAGCTCATTTGAACTTATAAACATGAACATTATTGATATGTAAATTAAGACATAACTTACCGCATGAATTATTGATATATAAATAGAATTAAGTGATTCTAGGTACTTGGACGACAATGTTGGATGTATTGACAAAAACCCTGACTCGGTCGCACCTGAAATCCCCTGTGACGTCCGAGCCCTCGAGCAAGATGATAGTGTTCACCAGAGGATTCTCCCTTTTTATTATTGCTGCAGCTACATCTCCATTTTCTCCTACTAGTTCTGGCCAAATACTCTTACCTGCATTTATTATATATACTCAAACAAATCAACTTACGAGTTGTTCGAATCTTCAGGCTCCGGATCATTTAAAAGAAATTAAAATGAAAGGCAGTACCTTGGCAATCAGTCATGCTTAAATTATTTCTTAATTAATTAGTAGTAGTGTGATTGAGTTTGGTTGCCCTGAAATGATTGTAGCATGAAAGTATAAATAGCCAAGTTAATTAATTAAAGAGTCATTACCAAAAGGATAACTATGAGCACACCAAACACGACTTTAAAATTTTCATTCATACCTATACATTAATAATTAATACACTCATGGCTATCATATACATACTTGGTCTAATTAAGGGCCAAACATTCTAAATTATTATTAATATTACATATCTAAAAGTTATATAAATATAGATAATATATATATATGGTCTTAATATATATATTGGGTGTGTATGAAACAAATCAAATTTATACTTTTAAATTAATATACAAAGAAATTTTCCTATAGTATTGTACATGCCAATTAAAATGTAAAAAAAACTCATTAAAATAATTTTAGGGGTTAAGAATCTTGTTTAAGAAATTATATAAAGGATTTATAAAAATAAAAATAAATAAATAAATAAAAAAGGGGCATGGAAGTCTTGTAAGACATTTCTTGTCATGGTGATAAACAGCCTCCTGTGTGTTTGGTCTGATTGTATAGTAGTATTATTTTGACTATAGCTATTTTGTTTCACATTGTTTTATTTTGATTTAGTTCACATATTTTTATTTTTAACAATTAAAATATTTAATGTATTGATTAAATATTAAATTCTTAATTACAAATAATCATTTTAATTCATAATCAGGACTAAGGATTCCGGTTTTGGTGAAGACTGATTTGTATTTTTGATACTTTATGATTTATGTTTTTTTTTAAATTATGCATGTATTGAAGTTTCATTTGAATTATTTTGATTTACTTATAATAAATAATATAATAATTTGTTTTATATTAATATAGATTTTTCCACGTCTATTTACAATTTTATGATAATGTGTATTTATAAAAAAAAAAAAATTATTTTTAAAAAAAGTTGAATTCTAGATCTTGATACTATATTCAAATATCCTCAAATCAAACCAACTCTAAATACAATTCTTTGAAAATAATTTGTTTGTAGGATTAATTTTACTATATACAATATTTGAAAATACCTTTTTTTGAAAGAAAAAAAGTAATGTTAAGACTTGTTTGATGTGGATTAAATTAAAATTATTATTTTTGAATGAGAAACATATTAATCATTATTTTAAATCAGTATTAAGAAGAAATACTTTTAATTTATTATAATCACGATTTTTTTTTTTTTTAATGATACATGCAAAATGATATAAATGATAGTCGTTTAAGCTTAACGACAAAAACATTAAAAAATTGAAAGAAAAACATTTAAAAAAGTATAACACAAAATAGTTCCCTCAATGATCAAACAAAAAGAATAAATTATAATCACGATCTAATGTTCGATTCAACATATTAGTTGTAGAACAATATCAACCGATTTTAAGCTTCTAAGTACTTTGACAACTATGCATTTTTCATTTATAATAACTGTCCAAAAGCGAGATTATAGCGTTGGCTGGCGAGGGAGAGTTGTTGTATCTGCATCTCCATTTTTTCCTACTAGTTCTGGTCATGCACTTCTAGCTGCTGCAGTTTGATTAATATTTTTATTTTATTTTTAAAAATGATTCATTGATATTAAAAATAAATTAATGATAACCACCCAGAAAGACTATATATATATAAATATATTAATTTATATATAGACTTTTCAAAACTAAAGATATATCTTTGAAATTTGGATATGCCTTAATCAGGCCGGCCCCTTACGGTTGAATATAGATGGAGCTATGCAAATTTTATATTTTGAATTTTGATTTTAGTAATTTTTGAAAATAATATAGAAACATATTTTACTATTATCTTATAAAAAAAATTGAAATTTTTCAGGATTTTGTCAGATTTTTATAAATTATTTCTATCACATCACTATTATTCTTATAAATAACTTATTTTATCAGCTAAAATACTTTTATTTTTATTTTATAAATTTTAAATATAAAAAAAAACATTATAATAATTTAACAAATAAAAAACTTAAAAAACTTATTTATTAATCCAACCAAAAAAAATCAATCCATACAATAAGCCCACGAAGATAAACCGTTTGTGTGTGATATATATATATATATATTATTAATTGTTGTTAAATCCTTGGCAATACGGCCCAACGAGTCATGGGCTCATCATAGGTTAGGGCAGACAATTATGATAGTCCAATGACCTAATTAAAAAAATAAAATGTTTTTTCTGTTTCTTTTTTCCTCCTCCTTTCATTCTCTTTCTCGAATAAGATTGAATAAAAATAAGGTTTAGTCTTGGGGGCAGCCCGGCACTTGACTTTAATTTGCAGTAATGTGGATTTAATGGGAAAAAATCATTTAAGAAAAAAATAACTTTTGATCAATTCATTAGTTGGTTTTTTATTCAAACGAATAAATTAATACAATTATTTGGAAATATATTGTTTTATTATTTTGACTAAATACAATTATTTGAAAACTACCTTGTTTGTTTGGCAAAATGTTAATTAGGACTTGTTTGATGTTGTTCATATAAATATTAGTTTTAGTCTTATTTTTAAAATGTTTCAAATAATAAAAGTAGATATTAATTTCAGAATAAATTTATGCAAATGTTGATCATGTAATGGGTATATAATTGGGATGTCAAATTGTTTTACTATATATGCATGCTTTTTATTATACTATATATATTATATAGTTTTGTTTAATTAGTTTATTATTATTATTACTTTTTCTTGTCTCTTATTTTACATAAATTATATAAATGACTCTTGTAAACGTGGTACATTTTCTAACCCACTCCCAACGACATAAGACTAGTGTTTTTAAGCTATGTCCTAATTAAAGTAATTAATTATTATTATTATTATTATAATACCATAAATATAATTCATACCCGTATGGCTTACGTAAAGAACATGTTTCCCATCTGACGCGCTGTTTCTAAACATAATCATTAATAAGACAAGATAGAGTCGACCGAGTAATTAAGGATATATTACTTCTATCGTAACGAGGATTTAATAGAGACCCTTTAATTATAAACTTTAAAAATAATTGAATTTGATATATATTTGGTTTTATTGAACAATTAATCTATGTACAAATATAACATGTACGTATATAGTATTAGTAGTAAGAGTAGTAGTATATAAGACATGCAGTTGAACAGAAGAAGCTAATAAGTAGGTGAAGTGTTGTTGGATTAATTTCCTTCAAATTACGCAAACCAAATAAGTAAATCCACATCAATAAATCCGCCATTAATTTCCATCTCCATAATATTCTCTTCTAATATCTAATCGAGATCGATCGATCGTATATGCATGGATGGACCGACGCCGCCGCATGATCACGATCACGATCATTCTATCATTTCTATGGCTATGGATAACAACGACTACGTGGCCGATCATCATGACCTAATTATTAATCCTCCGTTTCTCTCCATGCAGCATGATCATCACAACTACCAATATCTACCCCCGCTACCAATGGTTGCACAAAACCCTAATCATGAAAGCTTGTTAAATGCGCAGCTTCTTATTCCTCCCGATATTGGAACCTGGTTTAGTAACGTCTTCCCCTCGTCGTCCTCAACAACAACACATAATCCGTCGCTCTTGTGCGGATCGACGTCTCTGCCGCCGCCAAATACAGGCGGCGGCTTGAGCGCGAAGGGGAGGATAGGTAGAAGAAACAAGAGGGTCGTGCCACGTAGGGTTGCATTCCAAACTAGGAGCTCCGAGGATGTTCTTGATGACGGTTACCGTTGGAGAAAATACGGACAGAAAGCTGTTAAAAATAGCGTCCATCCCAGGTATGTATATGTATACCTTATTATAAGTAAGTAATTAATTAATTTGTTTGTTTTATTACATACTAAATTTAATTATATATATATAGGAGTTATTATAGATGCACTCATCACACATGCAATGTGAAGAAACAGATCCAACGGCTAGCAAAGGATACGAGCATAGTAGTGACAACATATGAGGGAATACATAATCATCCTTGTGAGAAACTTATGGAGACATTAACTCCTCTTCTCAAACAACTTCACTTTCTCTCTAGATTCTAATCTCAATGTTTTTTCTTAATTAATTAAACTAAATCATGTGTAATTAATATATATGCATCTAATTACCATTTCCAAAAAAAATTGTGATTAATTAATTAATGATCATCTTTCTCCTCTATCTTCCTGTAATTGTATTTTATAATTTTTATTTTATTTTTCTTCATCTTTCTAGTTTCATTCTAAAAATAATCTTCTTCATAATCTTGTATTTTCTAACTTATTAGGTCCGATAGTTCTGTTTTATAAAGTCAATCTGTATTTTTTGAATATTCTATAACTTCAATAATAAAAAATTTCAAGTTTTGTTTGGGTTAATCACCAACTCCTTTTGTTTTTGCTTAATTGTAATTCATTTTTTCAATTTTTTACTGGATTAGATTAAATGAAATAAATGACATTAGTCATGATAATCCATGTCATATTTAATGAGAAAAAATAACCAGTTAATAGCTGGGCACAATCTCAAATAATTCTCACCAGAAAAATACTAATGTCAATATTTAACTTGTGTGTAATATTCCAATTATTCTTTTTCTTTTGAAAGTAGTTCTCTAAGACTCTGAGTTCCAATTAGTCATTTTATATATTTTTCTCATAGATAGAAAATGCAACATATATAGTTTGAAAAAACTCTTGGGCTATTCTGCCTTTTTGGTAGTGATCCAATGGGCCTTGTTTTTATTTGTTTAGCAAAGAAACAAGTTGGGACTATGTCAAAGTAGACCATTAGTCATAACAAAAAAAACGTATATTTTTACACTTGTATTTGAATAAAAAAAACAAATACACTTGTACTTGTTATTTTTTTTGAACTTTTCTTTCATTTTCAATGTACATTTTTCTTATACACAAAAAAAAATTAATAAATAAAAGAATTTAGTCATCGGATTACATTTTCAAACTCACCCACACAACTCATGAATGTCTTATATAGCTGTAAGTTAATATTTATTTATAATAAAAAAAAAAAACAGGCTGTTTTAAATTTCGAATAATTTATCTGGAATTTTGAAGAGAATAATAAGATTAATGAAAATCTATAAACTATGGTAATATGATACATGTTAACTTTCATGATAACGGTAAGTTGGATCAATATGTATATATATCTTAAGTTCTATTTAACATAATTATGTTTATTGTTTGAAGATATATAGGTTTATTTTATTTTTTAAAAATAAAAATCAAAGCTGGACCTTTAGCTATACATTTTCCAAAAATCATATTATTTTCAAAATCAAAATTAATAGATTGCCCTTTTCTTAATTTAAATAATTTTTAATTTTAAATAACTCAACATTTTTTCACATAAATATGAATATTAAAATATTTTAAAAAAATATTGTTGTAAGTATTTTTATTTAATTTTTCCTTATTTAAAGCTTAGATTTGTTTTTATTTAATAAAATAAATATGAATTTATTTATGGATAAGAACTTTAGTAGACAAAGAAGCATGGGTTAATATAAGTACAACAACAAAAAACCTAATCCTTCTAGAAAGAGTTGAGACAAAAAATTAGCTAACTACTGATAACAACGTGACAAAAGTACGTTTGAACATCTATGAAGCGGCGGCGTTAGTGGCGGCGCCGGCGGCGGAGTAAGGCGGTCAATGGTCGGAGTTTATTACATCAGTACCATAACTGCGGGTCCCAATTGTTTGTATCAGCCATCAGGGAGGGAGGGTAGGTAGGTAGCCTTTTGTTTTCACCAGAGTTCCAGACCATTGATGACTTTTTTATTTTATTTTTATTCAAATATGTAATTAATTAAGAAAGTGGGTTTAATTAATTAGTATAAATATCTTTGTTAGAAAACATGGTGTATAAAAATATAAGGAATTGTGAATGTCTTGAAAATTCATTTGACTGAGATTTGCAGGTTTATTACACTCACAGTAAATAAATAAATAAATAAAATTATAACTTTTTTCGTTCCGAAAAATGATATATTCGATTGAGAAATTAATCGTTTTTATTGCAACGTGGTTGTTGTATTTTATTCTTCTTTTTTTTTCTTTTTTATTTTTTTTTATTTTATTTTTAATATTGTGCTTAAACAATTTTTATCATTTTTAATATAAATAAAATATTTTTAAAAAATTAGTATTTTTTAGATCTTTTAGGTTAAAAAAATCTAGACTTTATTATTATTCTAATTATTAAATTACTTAATTTATTAATTAAAATATTATTATTTAACTTTTATTAAATGTTAAATATAAAAAAACATTATTAATATTTAATCTTACAAAAATTCTAAATAACTACTTTTTTTTTGTATCAAACAATGTTTTATTAAAAAAAAGCTAATAAAAAAACCTTTAAAAAGCAACATCAAACAAACAAATATGTGCTAAAAAAAGTTAGGTAGTGTTGTCTTGGAAAGACAAATTAGGTTCAAAACGTAAGTATTATAATTGCGTTGCACACCATGTAAATTAAACACTTATATATATATATATATATATATATATATATATATATATATATATATATATATATATATATATATATATATATATATATATATATATATATATATATATATATATATATATTAAATGAACAAACTAATTTGATTACAGTAATTATAGTAATCTAATACATTAATTAAGATGTATTTTTTCTATAATAAAATTACATTTATTAATCTTTGCAATTATCAAACAAAGTACATACTATATATATTAAAATTGATAATCTAATCATATGCACAATAAAAGTCAATTATAGATCAATTTTAAATAATGAATACATCCAAGTACTTTAAATGGTTTAATATATTTTATTTTGTGATGAAGTTGGTTGGGGAAAGAGAGAAGGTGTTAATTGTTAAATCATAAGAGCTTGTTTTTTTTTATTATTTTATAATATATATTAAAATAGATAAACTTAATTATATATCAAAATAGATCTCTTATTAAAGGCTATCTATCTTTAGCAAGATAGATTATAAAGGTTGTTTTGGTATTATATATTGCATCATTAAAATGTATTAATATATATAGTTGAAGAGAGAAGCAATTTTTTAACTTTGATAAAACATTTTTATTATTTTATAGTTGACACAAAATTAAAGCAGCCATGCATGGTTAGATAGATATAAATATTATCTAAAAATTATTAAAATCAAGTCATTACCTAATTTGTAATGGGTTATCTAAGTTAACAAGAAACTAAATAGAGTTTAATGAACTAATAGAGACTCAAATCTTAATTTTCAAGTATAAAGACTTTTATGATCAATTAAGTCCATTTGAATCTAAAACTTCTCAATAAAACATTCATTTTCATTTTTTTAAAGTAGGTAAAAAGTTGGTAAGCTTCTTTCTCACAACGTAGAAATTAGCGATATGTTTCTTATAACATTTCAATAATCATGTTGACCGCAACGTTGTTAAATATATATTGTGTTCAGGTGTACGGATGTCTTAGTTATAGTCTATAAAAAGAAAAAATCATATCATTCTTATTATTTATTTTTATTAATAATTTGTATTATACTTAATACATATTAAATGTCATTGGTGGCTTAAATGACCATTTTGAATAAATTGAAATCAACTTTGTTCAACCAAAGAAAGATTGTTATAACTTTCTTCAATGTATGATACTTACCCAACTAATTCAATGGAAAAGGTTTTGACTAATGAATTCACCTGAAGTCTTAAGTTAGTTGGATTATTTACCTGTAGTCTTAAGTTAGTTGGATCATTTAAAATTCCAGTTTTATAAATGAGAGAGCCCACAAAACACCTTGACAAAGAAAAAACCAACAAATAGTTGAATGAATAATATTAGACTAATTTTAAGAGTATAAGCAGTTATTTTGATCAGTTTATTGACAAAAATGCACATCTAAATCGTTAACATCAGTTTATTAAATTTTAAACTGTCGGTTTGATTATAGTATTGTTAAATGATCGATTTAGTTTGTTCAAATAGACATATCAATAAGAGTCCAAACATATTTTCATGTATATAAAATATATAAATATTATGAATAAAATTCAATACCATAATTAATGAAATAAGTATCATACTTTAAAAAATACAATTACACTGCATTATTATTTTTTAAACTAAACGTTACACTAGAATTGAATCAACAATTTTAAAATTAAATTGGTATCCTATTAATAATAGTTCATTTTTATAATCTATAAACAAGTTCACGATATTCACTTATTATTAGGGGTGTGATTAATCGGTTAAATGATTTCGGTTAAGTCTAGTTTTACCTATTATTTTACTAATTAGTTAACCGACCAGTAATAACAGATTAAAGCTATTTAATTATTTTTTTTAATTCAAAAAATCCAGCGTGGCAATGCCACATAGATTCGCTTTATGATCTGAGCTCGCCCTCGGCCCCAAATTATTATTTAGTAATAATATAGGTTTTACAGTTCTATTGGTTCCGGTCGGTTAAACGGTTTAACCGTGAATCTGATAAAATTTTAAATTAAATATTAAATTTATTAAATGATATTTTTTTTCAAAATATTTATTTGCGCTGTACTTATTCTCAATTTTTTTTATCTATATTATAATATATTATATTATTATTATAATATAATATATTATAATAATATTTTGTAGATATATTTAGAAATATGTTATAATATATTTCAAAAAGTCTTCAATTTTAAATTAATAGCTATATAAATTAGATTTTTTTTAAATAATTTTATACAAATTATAATTTAAAATTTAAAAATAATTAATATATATTATTAAATATTATTTATAATATATTTAATATTTATAAAATAAATATATAATTAAACTATTATTGGTTTACCATTTAAAACATTAGAAAAATAGTTTAATCGAATATCGAACCGTTTAATCTGTAAAAAAATGGTTAACCGAACCGATAGAACTGGTTGACCAGTAAATCGATAGACTATCGGTTTGGTGGAGTTATCGGTTTTCAATTATTATTTTTTTTGCACCGCCCTACTTATTATTATTAGATGAATAGTTATAATATATACTTATTTTGTCTTTTTAAGGTTTAAATTTTTTTCTATCTTATTTAAATATTTGGTCAATTTGAACGATTTGAGCGGTTTCAGTGACTTTTAACCGACAATCCGAGTCGTTGAGATTGGTTTGGTAAAATGAAATTTGGTTTGGCCGATTTAATTTGATAATCAATTTTGTTTGAGCGGGTATCGTTTCGATTTGAACGATTTGATCGGTTTACTCAACCCCACTAATTTTATAATATTACCATAAATTCAACGTAATTAAAGTTCAAATTCTTCTAATTTTAATTTAAAAAGTTTACTCCAAACAATATCCTCGTCACTAGAACTTAAAATAATAACATGAAAAATACAAAACATTGTGATACCTAACTTACCCCTGGATTTAACATTTTAGGTCGTGCTTAGTCCTCCGCCAGCTCTCTTCTCCTTTCTCTCTTTATATTATTATCGTTTTCTCCAACTTCCTTTCTCTCTCAACAAGTCCTCAGAGAGGCTTCCCTTTTTTGATAGGTCAATGAGGGGATTGCACAGAAAATGGGGATCAGATTCGCTTTCCGCCAAAACGGATGTCAGCGGTGGATCTTCGCCTGGAACAGATTCTATGTCAATGGCGACCGCCATGGAGGAAGAGTTTGTCGAAGTGATTCTCGATCTCCAAGAGGACGACACAATTGTAGTACGCAGCGTTGAACAGGTGGAGCCAGCAGCAATCATCAACTTCGATCGAGAGATCGTACTCTTAGGAGAGGAAACTCCGTTATCGGTTACATCAACATCAAGATCGCCGACGATGAGACGAAGCTCATCGAGTCGTCTTCGGCAATTTTCACACGAGCTGAAGACGGAAGCGGTTGCTAAAGCGAAACAGTTTTCTCAGGAGCTTAAGAGATTCACGTGGGGCCAAGGGAACGCAACGCGTATAGTTTCATCTAATCCTTCTTCTTTACCCACGGTTGCCGCCGGAGGTCTGGATTCAGCCTTGGCCGCGAGAGCGCTACGTCAACAACGAGCTCGCCTTGATCGGACTCGCTCCGGTGCTCAGAAGGCACTTCGAGGTCTCAGATTCATTAGTAACCGTAAAACTAACGGCGTGGATGCTTGGAATGAGGTACAAAACAACTTTAACAAACTCGCCAGAGACGGTTATCTTTATCGGGAAGAATTCGCACAATGCATAGGTCTTTAATTTATAATTTTCTCTCACACACACATACACTCACAATCATAACTGCTTAATAATAATAATAATAATAATAATGCAGGAATGAAAGATTCCATAGAATTTGCAGAAGGTGTATTCGATGCTTTGAGCAGACGAAGAAGAATGAAGGTTGAGAAGATCGCCATGGATGAGCTTTACGATTACTGGTCTCAGATCACTGATGACAGCTTTGATTCTCGATTGCAGATCTTCTTCGACATGTAAATAAATCTCTTCCTCTTCCTTTTTTCCATTTCAGTTTTATTATTAAAAATATAAAGGACAAAGTGGTCTTTTGGACGGTTAAACATTTAATTATTTATATTATTATTGGTAAAGTTGAATTTTGTTTAATATTATTTAGGGTTGATAAAAATGAAGATGGGAGGATGTGCGAAGAGGAAGTGAAGGAGGTAGGTAATTAAATAATTAAATATTATTATTGATGAAAATAAAATATTATTATTTCTGTCTGTAAAACACTATTCCCACGTCTCTTTTCATTAACTAACTCAACGTACCACTAACAAAGCATGAAACCAATTAACAGCCTGTCAGATATTATGGAATTAAATAATTCCGCCGCCGCAAAGCAAATCCCCAATAACATTATATGATACTGCATGTGTATATTATTATTATTAGCAAATAATGTCACAAAATGAAATTAATTGTTTCTATAGATGTTTGAATTACTATTGGATTCAAGAGGGTTGTTGGATGAGTTAATCAAAATAATAATAATATAAGGAGGCCGGTTTGGGTTAGGCAGGTTCTGTTATTGGAAATTTTCCAAGTATCAACTACTCCAATTTATAATTAATTGCTCTCTGACGTACGTTTCATTTTTAGATAAGAAGAATCTCTAGAACTAACCAATTAATTTTCTTTATTTGTTTTTTAATTACATTTAAGACTTTATATGATGATTAATTGATTATGGGTATAATTGCTTAATATTTTACATAGATTATAATGCTGAGTGCTTCAGCAAACAAGTTATCAAGATTGAAAGAACAAGCAGAGGAATACGCAGCTCTAATCATGGAAGAGTTAGATCCGGAAAGACTTGGTTACATTGAGGTAGGGCTACCCACAAATTTGTTTATTACGCAGGAACTACAATAATTCATCATAATTTTGAGTTATTGCAATTTAATTAATACAGTTATGGCAACTGGAGACTCTGTTGCTTCAGAAAGACACTTACGTAAATTACAGTCAAGCTCTTAGCAGCACGAGTCAAGCCTTAAGCCAGAATCTTCAAGGGATGAGAAAAGGAGGGACAATAAGGAGGGTAAGCTCGAAATTTGTGTACTACTTGCAAGAAAACTGGAGAAGGATATGGGTTCTGGGATTGTGGATCCTTATAATGGCTGGATTATTCACGTGGAAGTTCATGCAGTATAAGCAAAAGAGTGCATTCAAGGTCATGCATTACTGCCTTCTCACGGCTAAGGGTGCTGCAGAGACTCTTAAGTTCAATATGGCCCTTATCTTATTGCCTGTATGCAGGAATTCTATTACATGGCTGAGGTCCACTAGGCTGGCTTATTTCATTCCTTTTGATGATAACATCAACTTTCACAAGGTAGGTAGTTTACTACTGTTTGTTTAATTCTATGCTTAAACTTAATTTCATAATTATAACTAAGCTATCTCTATTTTCAGGTAATTGCAGCAGCCATAGTGGTTGGTATCATACTTCATGCCGGAAACCACCTAGCTTGTGACTTTCCCAGGCTGATTCATTCATCCCAGAATGACTACAATAAATATTTATCCAATGATTTTGGTGTTGAAAAACCCACTTATATAGATCTGGTTAGAGGTGTTGAGGGTGTAACCGGAGTTTTGATGGTAATATGTGTTGTAATTGCATTCACTCTGGCAACAAGATGGTTCAGAAGGAGCCTTATTAAGCTACCTAAACCTTTTGATAGATTCACCGGCTTTAATGCCTTTTGGTACTCTCACCACCTTTTCGCCATTGTCTACATCCTCCTCATCGTTCATGGTTTGGATCTATATCTAGTCCATAAATGGTACCTCAAGACGGTAATCCTTCTATTCTCTTTTTTGTTTTGGATTACATTACAGATTCTGTTTTAGTCTAACCTGGAATACATAATATATATACTTGTGGAGGCAGACTTGGATGTATCTAGCTGTTCCTGTTCTGCTCTATGCAGGGGAAAGATCCCTGAGATTCTTTAGATCTGGATTTTCAAGTGTTCGAATTCTGAAGGTTACTAGTATATCAATCTCCCTCCAATTCAATGCACTTTTAATTAGGTGACTTTGATGACCATAATAACTAATCATTGCATTTCAGGTTGCCATATATCCTGGTAATGTTTTGACACTGCAAATGTCTAAACCTCCAAAATTTCGATACAAAAGTGGGCAGTACATGTTTGTTCAATGCCCTGCCATTTCCCAATTTGAGTGGTACGTAATGTATATATTGTCTAATATTTTTAATGACTCAAGGTCTTGAATTTCTTAAACTAAAACTGCCTCCTGCAGGCATCCATTTTCCATAACATCAGCCCCAGGCGATGACTTCCTTAGTGTTCATGTCCGACAGCTAGGTGATTGGACACAAGATCTTAAAAGGGTTTTTTCTGAAGCCTGTGAGCTTCCCGTTGGAGGAAAAAGTGGTCTACTTCGTGCTGATGAAACTACGAAGAAGAGGTGACTTTTTCTTTTCTTTTTTGAAAATAATGTAATCAAATCAGATTTTAATGCTTATGTGTGAAATTGTTGGCGAAACAAACAAACAAACAGTGTGCCAAAGCTCTTAATAGACGGGCCATATGGAGCTCCGGCACAGGATTATAGGAAGTACGACGTGCTACTGCTTGTGGGTCTTGGTATTGGAGCAACACCTTTTATCAGCATATTGAAAGACTTGCTCAACAACATTCTCAAGATGGAGGAGCAGGCGGTATGTAAATAATTATATATGATGGATGATCGTGACTCTTTCATTGAACGGATTCATATTATATTGTTACAGGAGTCTGTCACGGAGATTCACAAACTATCAGATCTCATGGCCTTGGATATGGACTCTCCTTCTTCTTCTTCTTCAAATAATAATAATAATGGTCATCCTTCTACTACTGGTGCTACTAAGAGAAAGGAACCTGTTAAGACGACAAATGCCTACTTCTATTGGGTAACAAGGGAACAAGGGTCATTCGATTGGTTCAAGGGAGTGATGAATGAAGTAGCAGAAATTGATCAAAGGGTAAGTAAGAAAGAAGGTTTAAATTTGATTGTTGTGTTTTGAATGAATAATTATTATATATTTCCTTGGTGGTATGTATCTGAATATCTATCTATCTATCTGATGATCACCTCACTCAATTACAGGGCGTAATTGAAATGCATAACTACTTGACAAGTGTGTATGAGGAAGGAGATGCAAGATCAGCACTCATCACCATGGTCCAACAACTTAACCATGCTAAGAACGGGGTTGACATTGTATCTGGAACAACTGTAAGACTTATAAGTCATCCATGAATTATAATAATCTGAAAATCTTTTGTAAAAATAATTTTTTGTAATTCTCACCCAATCCAATCCAATGAAATCAAATCATTACAGGTGAGAACTCATTTTGCCCGGCCTAATTGGAAAAAGGTCCTCTCAAGAATAAGCACGAAGCACTCCTCCAACGCAAGAATAGGTAAGGAGGTGGTCCATTTTTCATGGTGAAAACAACAACAATAATAATAAAATGAAAAGTAAAGTAGATGTGATGTTTTACTGTTGCAGGAGTGTTTTACTGCGGTGCACCAGTATTGGGTAAAGAGCTTTCAAAGCTGTGTTACGAGTTCAATCAGAAAGGAGCCACTAAGTTTGAATTTCACAAAGAACATTTCTAAATTAATGGAAGAAGAAAAAGGAGATGCAAGAAATCACTTTCCAGGTTCATCTACTACTATATATATATAATATGTATGCACCTGCTCTCTAATATTGAACCCAAATCCAAACAAAAGATTTATCATGCTCCCTCCCCACTAAAGTGAAAACAGATTAATGTGATGGCCATTAACATGTAAAAGTAGAAGAGAATAGAAGAGAGTAAAAAAATGATGGGCTTGTGAGAGTTTGGTGTGGTAAAGGGTGGTGGGTTGTAAAGAAGAGAGACAGACACAATTGCAAAATTGAAGAGGTTTCATGCTGTTGGCCCACTTACCTTAATGGAACCAAGCACTGAAAATGAAATGTTAAAAGCTAAATTGCTTTGACTAACAAAAAAAGCATTGGGATTAGTTTCTATGCATCAGGAAGAGTTGGTGGGATATAAAGGACACTTACTGTTACCAAATCACTCTTCTTTTTTTCTTTTTGTTTTATGCATATAATTTCATTTTTATTCTAATTGTATCTAGTATTAGTAGTATATATATACTATATTATGTATATACATGTAGCTATAGAAGATACTCTTGTATGATTTCATATCAAATTTATTACTTAATTCCAACTTGTATTTGCATATTTCAATGAGTTTCTTTTTCTTTATGCTCTATTTCAATCATTTTAGTATATCTAAGGTTACAATTAGAGTAATGGTATTCTATTAGAGCAATGAAACCTATACCAAATAATTAAGATTAACAAGATGATCTTGTTCTCTTTAACATTAAAAAAATAAGTCATAGAATGTCAGCATTGAAGAGAAGAGTTGGATATCTTTATTACAGTCTGACAAAGAATCACACCTTTCAGAGCTAATTAAGGTTGTGATGGATGGCATGAATGTATTATTTCTTATTCACACTCCCAAATGAAGTTGCACTTGTGTTATTCATCTTATATTATTAGTCCATCCAGGTTCAAGTGGGATTCAATTCATCTTTAATTTTGTTTCTGTTTTGTTAGATCCTTTCTCATCTTGTTGAGAATATACTTATCCTATAAAGAGATTGCCTAATAATACCTACATTTTTAATGATTTCAACATATGAACCCTAAACCCAAACACCATCTTCCATATATTTTCCCAAATCTTCTTGCTTCAACAATTGAAGCAACGTGCTGTATAGTTTTCTCATCTTTATAACACATTGGGCATAGAGGAAACTATATGATTTTCTTTTTGGACAAATTATCAGCTGTGGGAAGTTTGTTGTTCCATATGAAATTATTTACTCCAAATTCTCTTCCATGTGCTTGAATACAATCCATCTGAAAAGAATTTTGCAAAAATTGCTTTAAGTTTACTACAGAAATATTAGATTCTCTTAACAAATCCGTTGTAGTCTAGTTGGTTAGGATATTCGGCTCTCACCCGAAAGACCCGGGTTCGATTCCCGGCAACGGAATTCTTTTTCTACATTTTTTATACAATCTCAAGTTTATATGTGATTTTAAAGGGTTTTTTATTTTACCTTTCATTTCTTTTACATTTTAGTGAACAAATCAATATAAAAGGAGAATGATTTTACAGGGTTTTATTTTATTGACATTTTAGCAAACAAATCAATAATATAAAAGAAAAGAAGAATGGACAAAATGCTAATAAGACTATGACCCTCAAAATTTATATTTGATTTTAAAGGTTTTTTTATTTTAACTTTTATTTTTTTGACATTTTAGTAAACAAATCAATATAAAAGGAGAATGAACAAAATGCTGATAAGTATATGCGACTTTGAAAGGATTGTAAATCTTGGCAAACTCTATTGATTACTTTAAAAATTAGCTATAGAAAATTTATAATCAACCAAAGTATAAATTTTATTTATTTATTAAGAACATAGAGTCTCTTCTTTTAAGAGAGAAGAGGGGAAAAGGGGTCAATCTTTTCCTTTCTACTGTTACAAAAGGGTTTTAAGTTATACAAAGGAGCATCTCTTTTTTGTCTTTCATGGGTCTAAAAGCCCAAAAAGTAAAAGCGAAAATCCCCAAGTTTATTTGTAAATATATCTTCTAGAAAATTAAATAAAGAATAAATTATGAATCTACCTTTCCCAAGTGTTTTATCTTTCAAAGTTAGATATTATTTTTAAGCAATTCATTTGGAACAATATTATTTTAAAAGTAATAATGTTGATAGATTATTTAATTTATTTTTTATTTATCAGCTTTGCAGTTACGCCCAGTTAGACTCAGAAATCCATATAATAATAATAATAATAATAATAATAAAGGCTGAAACATCTGAAGACAAAAAAGGACGATCATCATCTTCATCTTGTTGTTGTTCTTCTTATGTACATAAAATGAACCAGACAAGGTAACAAAATAAGTTAATAGTTACCTACCTAAACAATTACTACTGGTTGAAAATGAAACCCTCTAACTCTAGCTTTTCTAATTCCTCCGGTGCCATTGCCGGGAAGCTCACATTCCGGTCGAAGATGGACGAAGAAGAAGAAGCCGAATCTACAAAGGAAAATGATAAATAATTCAATAGCATTAAAGAAAGAATAAACCCTAATTTATTGATTTATTAATTGATTACCTCGGGATGCATTAAACGATCTCTTGCAATGAAGAATGGCTCCTTGAATACCGTCTTGTTGTTCCAACAGAGAATCATCCCGTCGTCTTGAGGTTACCGCATCCAACGGCGTAGCCGCCGACGAAGCCGACCGGCTCTTTCCCAAATGCTTATATACCACTCGCAAACCTGCTTGCAGGTTCCCCTGTTTTTGACCTTTCGAATTCCCCTGTTGCACCGGAGTTTCCTCGACGGTTTCTGACAAAACTTCTGTCGTCTCTGGTTTCTGCGTTTTTGGTGATCCGACCAAGGTGAGTTGTTGCTGTTGTTGTTGTTCAGGGAACTTGGGTTTATTATTATCTGCGTATCGTTTGGAGACACGAACGTAGAGTGGTTTGACTTTGTTGAGATACTTTTGCATCAAATCTTTGGAGAATCGCTTCTCATCAGTAGAAGATGAATCCGAAGGTGGGATTTCTCGGTGGGCTATCTGCTTTTGAGACTTGCTGCTGCTGCTGCTGCTGCTGTCTCTGAAAAATAGAGACATAATTGGAACATCTTCGACTTTAAATTTGACGGTGAGAAACTTGCTAGCAGGCTGCTGTTGTTGATTGGCGGTGGTAGCAGAGCCATCGGCGGCGGCGGCATCAGCATTGCATTTAGATTTCTTCAACTTCAACATGAGAACCCGGAACTTGGTGGCGGATTTTTGCAGAAATTGAGACTTGGCAGCAGCATGATGTTGTTCGGAGGAGGCGTTCGTTGTTGTTGTAGTATCGACTGAAACAAGTCGTCCTTTAAAGAAAAGATCGTCGGAAGGGTCTGTCATGTTACCACCACCGCCGCCGCCGCTTGAACAGGAAGAAAGGGCGAATTCAATTAACTCTCCATCTTTCTCGTTCTCACCGTCTGATTCGTCGGAATCACACTCTTCCTCTTCTTCTTCTTCTTCTTCATCTTCATCTTCTTCGATCTTGTGTTGGTGGTCCTCCTGGATAATATGATGACGAGTTTGTCTGTTGTTGTTTAGTCCATGTTCGTCTGGAAGTGAGAACTCGAGGTCGAAGAATGGGCCTCCGTCTTGGTCGTGGTGAGTGACAGAGGCGGCGGCGATAGTTGTAGTTTCAGGGGGGGCGGCGGCGGCGTGAAGGATGAGGGTTGGTAATGGTCCCCCACCACCAGAAGCAGCAGCACGAGCAACACCACCATTAGTATTTCGCCAGTAGTTGAGCAAGCTAAACGCTTCCATTGTTGGGATAGCCAGCCAGGATCAGAGAAAAAAGTTTTTGTTTTTATCACAATCATATATTATTACTCTACTACCCCTACCCCCAACTTTATTACTCTACTCTACTCTCTCTTTATTTTATTAGACTAGGAGAAAAAAAGTAAAAAGTGAAAAAAAAAAAAAAAGTAAAAATTTCTAACCTTAAAATATGAAAGGCCAAAGTTTTGTCATATATAAAACTTCAAAATTTTAGACTTATTTAATGAAAATAATCCATATTTGAGACTTAAACAACAATTAGTTTAATATTATTTATATAATATGATAAGTTTTTATTTAAAAGAACTTAGAATCAAACAAGGTGATTAGGGTTTGTTTGATTGATGTTGTGGTGTATGTATTTATTATTAATAAGGTTATAGAATTGGGAAGCAACGAAACAAACAAAGCCTTCAAAAGAAGAAGAAGAAGAGTATTGGAGGAGTTGAGTGATGGAGTGGGTAATGAAACCAGAAGTGCAGTGATTAGTCATGTGAGTGAGAGAGCCCAGTCCGTATGTTTCTGTCAGATTCACATATTCAATTAATATATTTTAATCACTATATACTTGTTAATAATTAATTAACAAGTATATCCATTAAATGATTCATAAATTATTTAATGTACATTATATGTCATCACATGCATGATGCGTGATTTCAGGAGAAAACCACAAGTAATTGACGAATGACACGACGACGACTATATCATATGAGTGAGAGCTTGTATATATGATTTCAAAAATATTCTTACCTATTCTACATTTTTTCTATAAATTCAATTATTATCTTTTTTAATTTTTAAATCAAGTTATTCAAATTACATTATATTTCTTTTATTATACATTTATAAGTTAAGACATTGAAGGTTATTTGATATGAAAGCAATTTTTTTTTGTTTTTGAAGAAAATTGATTGTTTAGATTAAAATTTTAATATTACTTAGTTGATACAATTTTGTTATGAAAAGGAGTGGGCCTAACTTAGCCCCAAGATTTGTTGGACTTACCCACAACATACTGCAAATCTCAAGCACCCAACTTTGGTAAAGACAACATAGATAGATAGATGACATTTATTTGTTTTATAAACCAACTATCTAATTTATTAACACCACTATCTAGTACATTGAATCTAGTTCTTTTTTAGGTTTTTAATAAATAGATAAAACATTAAATTAAGAGATGATTGTTTAAATCACTTTCTTTCTTTTATTTTTTAATTTTTAAAATTGATTATTATTATTATTAATTTTGCTTATAAAAAATAATTATTTAAATGTAAATATATCTTAAGTTGAAATGGATGTTAATTTATAACATTTAAACAAACTAAAAATTAATATTATTATCATTCATCCATGATCCAACTAATGTTATTTAAATAAATAAATAAAAATTAGTATATACTTTTTTAAATATAATATTTATTGTAAAACTATTTAGTATTCAAATAATTAAAATATGTGTACATAACTAATATTATTTTATCATCTAATTGTTCAACACATTATAGACTTCTAGACATATTAATTATAATAAAAAATAGTATATATTTTTTTAAATATAATTTTTATTGTAAAATTACTTAGTATTCAAATAATTAAAATATGTGTACTTTTTTATTAATTAACTTTTCGAAAAATATTGTTAATTAGTTTTACAGTTATATAAATAATTTAAAATGATATATTATTATTATTTAGATTACGCATTTTTAAGTCTTCCATGTGTAAATCTCAAAAATAATATTTGATTATTAAAAAAATAACTCTAAAATGTCTCTAAATATTATTTAATTTAAAAACATTATAAATTAATTAAAAAATAAATATTATGATGGACCTTTTGTAAATTTTAAAAAATTAAAATAACTACAAAATTTATAGTTGGAAGATCATATAATCCTTCAAAATTCGAGCCATATTTATGGCCTCAAACAACTATGGAGGTAATGAAATCCAAAAATTTATTTATTATATAAAATTATATTGTTTTATAACTTTGTGTATAAAAGAGTAATTATTAAAATATATATGTAATTTGTGTAATTAGTTATTCAAAAATTATAATTTTATTACAACCTTCACTTTTTAAAATTATTAAAGTAGAAGCAGAAAGTTATTTTATTTTTATTTTACACAAAAGATTTTATTAAATTAGATTAAATCTTTTAGGTAAAAAGTGGATGTATTTTTTTTATAATTTTTTAAATCAAATTTTACATATATTTTGTTTGATAAATTATTTAACAAAATAAACATTTTAATAAAATTATTGATACATGTTATACATTTGATGATTTATAAGGAAATAGAGTTTTTAAATGGATTTTGAAGACACAATTATATGGTAAAGCACAAAAATAGAACAATGATAATATACAATTAATGAAGTTAGAAGAACTGTAACTTCTAATCCTATATATTTATTTATTTTACAAAATTGAAAAAATAAAATAAAAATAAATATTTGGTTAGTCATACAAAAAAATAAATAAATAAATAAAACAATTTGGGAAATAGTATGAAACCCTCAGCAGACATCAATTCCTTTGCCCTTCTTCTTCACCGCCAGGCAGGCGCCAACATCCAAACCCAGGCCTTTCAACTGTCGAAATTCAAGCTTTCTTAAACTCTCTCCACTTCGATCAGGTTTGTTGACAGAATTTTGCATTCTAATACATGTTTAATCTATTTGAACCAGCAATCAGTACTTTTCCGCGTCTACAACTTTTCATTTCTTATTCAAGATTCAAGCTTGTGGCGAAGGGTGCCCGTGGCAAAGATAATTAACACAGTTTTTGTAACTGGGCTGTGCATTTTGTGTTGTTTGACGACTTAAAGAAGACTGTTACTCTTTGACTGAATTCGTTATATAGCTTTAAATAGAGGTTAGATGAAAATTACATAATGGGTATGAAGAATTTTGACTGGGAATTGATTTGAATTGTGGGTATTAAAAATAACATAAAGAACATTGTTACATGCTTTCAAGAAATTGAACTTCACTGCTATTTCAAGTTTTCGCTCTTTCTAGGATTAGTTCATTTTTTTTACTATTTACATTAAGTGTTAACTGTTCTATGAGATCTTATGTAAACCTAATAGTCAATTCTCATAAATCTTCCACCAATTTTTGTTGTATGTCCAGATAGAAGCAATGGATCCTTTCGTTCCATATGTCAGTTTCGCTTTGCATGGAGATGCTCAAGTAGATTCTAGTGAACTGGAGGAATATCACTCTCAGGTTGATGAAATTGTGATCAAGGTTGATGATGTAAGTTCCTTTTCTTGATAATAGAATTATGGCATTGTTTAGTGGTCATAAATTTTTTCTTTTGTGATCTATGTTATCCATAGTCAGTTATTGTTTATTCTTATTTGTACTTGAGATTTAGCATTCCGTACATCCTATGTTACTTCTTGGTTGAACCATGTCAGTTGCTATTGGCTTGAATCTGCTGTCTTATTCAGCAACTAATAAGTTGTGTTCATAATGTTTGAATCTTCTCAGTTCTTTGCACTCGTGTTTTCCTCAGTTTTATGGCTCTTAACTTTTACAGATTGCTCAAAAGCTCAAAGAGGTAGAACAGTTCTACTCCGCAACAAATAAAAAGGAACAAAACACTTCCAAAATTAACTCTATTCTCAAGGATAAAGACAAGGATAAACTCATTGCGAACTTAAAGAAACGACAGCAGGATGCACCTCATAAGGAAGAAGCAGCAACAAAGAGAATGATGGCTCTTATGCGCCAATTCAACACAATAATCTCCCAGGCAATTAATAGATTCTTGTTTGTTCTTTTGTGTATTATTGGTCTTGAATTCAAATAAATGATAATTTCTTTTCAGTACTGTAGCGGCATGTTGAGGAAAATCTTGTGTAAAGGTTTCCTCTTAGCAATTATATAGGCCCCTTTTGGATAACCTTATGCTCAGGGATCCAGTTGATAAACAACACATCAATTTCTCAATTTGTATGACTAAATTTTGTTTCCAAACATAATTTCATCCATATAATGTTGTATGATCTAGTTGATACGCTTTTTGTATCCAAGTGTTTCCAAATGGTGTCCTAAGTGTACACAGGTTATGAATTGTAATGTTGTTTTTCCTTTCTGAATTTCATGGGCTCCCACTTCAACTTATGACGTTTTTAGTGGGAATCGAACTTGGGACTTTTAATATCTTAGACAAGACTATTTCCACTTAAGTTACCCTAATTGGTTATGAATTGCAATATGAATTAGGCTTGGAGTTAGTATTTAGAAGTGCAAAAAATGGTGTTTTTTATTTCTAAGAGTCACCTCTGAAACGGTGTTCCTTTCTTTACCATTTGCAGGTCACCTCCCAACACAAGTGGGCAATACCATTTATGAAACCTGTAGATGTTGTGGGTCTTGGCTTGCATGATTACTACAAGGTATCCTTTGTGTTTTACTTAAATATTTTTACCCATAACAAAACCCTCAGTGATGTTTTCACAATCCTTGCTTGCTAAAATATTAGATAATATAATATTCCAACGATTTAGGTATATATTTGAACGTAATACTTCTTTGCATTTCTACATGGTATGAGAGTCATTAAGGTTGTGATCCAGAGTATATTTGTGGTAGATGATATTTAACTGGTTATGAAAATACAAATTGATCTTATTCTTTCAAATAAATTTTTTATTCTCCACTTATTTTACTTTCGTCGTCAATAATCTATTAATGTATCTGAATTTTGCTCGGGTTTGCTGCTTATTATCTGGTAATACTTATCATCTGCATCCTAGCATGACGAAACATCAGCTTGTGTATACATACATGCTAATACAACTCACTTTCTTGAGATTACAGATGTGAAGACTAGCGACTTGTTTGTTATTTATTTATATTATTTTATTTTCTTAATATTTTTTATTTCTCCACTAATCCTTTTGCTGAACGGCTTCTAGGTTATAGAGAAGCCTATGGACTTCAGTACAATAAAGAAAAGAATGGACTGTAAAGATGGTTCAGGTTACAAGCACGTGAGGGAGATATGGGCTGATGTGAGGTTGGTATTTAAGAATGCCATGAAATACAATGATGAAAAACACGATGTGCATGAGATGGCAAGGTATTTGTTATCGAAATTTGAAGACAGGTGGCTGGACCTATTTCCGAAGGTTGCTGAAGAGGTAATGTTACAACCATTGGCTTTTTTACCTCAAATATAACTTGATAGAGTTGTCGCCTAGTCATGTTGAATGATGGAGAAGATATAATGAGTCAAAATATCTGGTTTTATCATATGACCTACCCTCCAGATATACATGGTTGTAGGATGCACGACTGAAAGAAGAGGAAGCTCAGAAGCTGTTAGATATGCGACTGACTCAGGAAGTTGCTCATGCCAAAATGACTCGCGATTTGAGCAATGAGGTTGTTTAAAATCTGGAAGCCATCTTTCCCTTTCAAATATATCTTGAAGCCATTTTGCAGGACTAATGTCTTATTTTTTTAAATGTCATCATAGGATATAGGTCCACACAATTTTTGGATCTAGATGAGAAACCGTAAATAAATTTATTTTGAAACGCTTTTTTTTTGTCATGTTGGAAACAGAAATATAGTCATTAGATCCGGATCCAATGACTAAAATTTATTGACGGTTTATTATCTAGATCCGGATCCAAATAAGAAATTGTTTTCAAATTGGCCGTACCATTGTTATGGATTATGGCTTTAAGCATGCTGACATTTCAACTGTTATTGAAATTATTCAGCTTGACGAGCTTGATATGCATCTGGAAGAACTCAAAGGCCTAGTCCTTCAGAACTACAGGTAGTACAAAGTCTCAACTGTAACAATTATTCTCACCCAACAACTTAGAGCTTGTTTGATCTTGGGTTTTTTCAAAAAATAAAACAGCTTATTTCAAAAAGGAATAATTAGGGACACCATCTGGTCATATTCCTCATGATTTATGCAGGATTCTTTGTAATGATTTGATGGCTGATATGATTAGCTTTATTTTGTTTGATATGGGTTTTTTTAAGATTAAATTCAATTATTTTACCATCTAATTAACAATCTATTCTCATTCACAATACTCTATGTAAACAAACAAAAAAACAATATTCTATAATGTCTTTTTACCCAAATTTCACCTACATCAAAAAATTATTTTGAGATAACAACATGGTTATTCAAACAATCTCCTAATTATGTGTAGAGAAGTATAATTTGAAATTGATTATATATTATTTTAATTTCAGGAAGATGACGACTGAAGAAAAAAGGAGACTGGCTACAACTCTGACCAGATTACCTGCGGAGGATCTGAATGAAGCACTGCTGATTGTAGCAGAGGATAACCCTTGTTTTCAACCAACCGCGACTGAAGTGGATCTCGACATTGATTCTCAGGTTTTATATCTCATGTTTGAAAATGCACATAGTTTAGTCTTTTTTTCTTATATATATCTCATATGTGGTTGATTTGCAGGGAGAATTGACGTTATGGAAGCTGAAGTTTTTCTTGAAAGATAAGCTGCAGGAGCAGGCGATGGCGGCGGCTGCTGCTGCTGGTAGGAAAGATAATTCCAACCATAATAATAATGACAATAGCACAAATACCAACAACAACAACTACAACAACAATATCAATAGTAAGCCATTAGCAGCTAAGAACAACCATAATAATATGAACAAAAGGAAAAGGGAGATTTGTGATGCAATTGCCCAGAATTTGCAGAAAAGGGCTAAGGAGACTACTTCTCTGCAAGTCCATAATCCTAGAAAGTAGTTAATAAACAAGCTTAGTATTTTCACCAAGGAGTAGTGGACTTGTCTTGTTGTTTTTTTAGTTAAGACTATGTGTTGGCATTACTTTGTTCTTGTCAAATTACTGTAATTTCGGTTATCAAAAATGCCAAATGGTTGTAGTGTTTGCTGTGCATCTATTGTTTTGGGTTTCCACAGGCCAAACAACAGTTTGCATTGAGTTAGAGATTCTAAGGCGGTTTCAGGTTTATTAGATTTATCAATATTCGTATTCATTAACTCATTATACATTAATTGTTTTTCAAAGTGTAAATATTTTTCTATAAAAAAAAATGGAGATAGGATATTCTGTGTGCTATATTTTCCATACAACCCAAAACAAAGATTTCTTAATGTGGAGAATGCACTTTGGTTCCATTTCACTTGCATAGTAAACTTTCATTTCTCCTAATTCAAAGTCTGAATTGAAACTGCGTTTTCATCACATTGAACACTCAAATTACAGAACCTCAACTTTGAATTTGCTCAGTTTATAGCTCTTTTATTGATATCCTTGCTAAGCTACTACTATCTTTTACCCATTCCAAATGTTATCATTTACTTTTGTATTGGTATTTAGATCATTTGAAAAAGACTAAGGTTTCTCAAACAGTTCTGCATCTCTATCTTGAATTGCAACAGTTTGACTCAAATTCAACTTCAAGGGATACTTTTCAAAAACACAAGAAATATCAATTTTCTGTGATGGTAGTCATCATCATTCGTTGTAATCGAAAGTATCTTTTGAGAAAAAGGAGCTTTAATTGAACCATTGAGTTATGCAGTTAATATCTAGTTAGGGTCATATGAAATTGAAATGTAAGATTTTATAAAAATAACTAAAAATTTATGTTTTCTAAAAAGAAAATGTCATTAAATCAAAATCTACATTAAGTGAACTTAGGAATTAGTACCATTCCTTTGAATTTTTAAACATGATAAACCATTGTACCCCCAAGAGGAATAAAAATCAGAGAATCCCATCAACCTTCAAATATCTCTAGTGAACAATCTAGACCATTTATAATGGAATGAATTGAAGGGACAACTCTCTTTTATTTTCCATACATTCTTTTGCAGAATTCCGAGATCATTCAACACAGACAGAGTCCAGCAGCTTCATAGCTTCCTCGTTTAGTTGCAGTTTCTCCATCTTCATTCTCCTGCGCAAAGTAGGGTTCTTCTTACCAGCCCCTGCATATATTCTCAACAGTGTCTCGAAAACCTTCTCCTCCATCTTCTCATTTTCCTTTTCCAGAATCTGCAAAAACCCTTCTGCCCCATTCACATCCTTCTTTTCCTCAAATTGCCCCATCACCCTTTCGACTGTTTCACCGGATGGAACCCACTTGCCACCTTCCCCTCGACTTGCCATAATCCCTTTCCCAATACAACCCACAGCAGTTTCAGTATTCCCTTTCTCCAAATAATAATCCGTCAAGATTTCCCATGTTTTAGCATTGGGATTACACCCTCTTCTTTTCATCCTCTCTTTGAGCTCTTCAGCTTTCGCTATCTCTCCTCCTTTCACATAAGAACCTATAAGGATATTCGCAATCCTAATATCAAAAACCGAGCAACTCGACTCCCATTCCCTGAAACATTTTTCCGCACCTGGAAGATCTTTAAGGTTAACCAACACCTTAATCATGTTCAGATAACTAATGTTTGCAGTTTTCGGAAAAGCCAGCCTCAATGATCGCCAAACCCTATAAACTTCTAGCAAATTACCAGTTCGACCGTACAGTGTGATCAGAAACTGGTAAGCAGAAAGGTCGCGACGTGCATTTTTCTTCTCCAGCTCCTTGAGAGCTTTCTCTCCTTTCTCAAACAAATCAGCATTTATATAGATCGACGCTAAATTGCTATAAGTTGTCCAATCAGCCTCCACCCTATTGTCTCTCTTCATCTCATCAATTACCCTCTCAACGCCAGATATATCATTATCGGCAGCAAGACCTCTCATCCAGACGTTGTAAGTAAATATATCGGGCGTTATGTCATTGGCTTTCATTTCTTCGATCATAGATAGGATCTTTTGAAGCTGACCTGTTTTTGTGTAGAGGGTCATCATGCTGTTATAAGGCATGGCGTTCAAACTGAATTCCAGTTCTTTCATCTTTTTAAATAAATCCTCTGCCTTTTCAGACATTAATTCCTTGCAGTAACAATTCAAAAGAGCACCGTATGTCAGATGATTTTTTGATGCTTCTGGCAGGCCAATAAAATAATCTTCTGCGGCATCGATTCCTAATGATTTGGCAACAATATCTAGATGCATAGCTTGATCGCTGACTGTCTTGTTCATCCCCCTCTTCTCCATAGTTTGCGAAAGCTGTATGTAAAAAAGAACAATGCAAAACATTGCTTGATGAAAGAATCAAGAAAATATACCAAAAACTAAAGAATGCATAAACAAGCCTAAATGGATGGGTTAGGACTTCTTAGTGAAAAGAATTACTAATACTACTACTAAATCAAAACCCTTCCTCAATTAGCATAGATCTTGCATAATACTACATATTTTATGCATTTCAATCTTCAATCCCTAAACTACATTGACAGTGTAAAAGGAAGATCATTCGTCTGGTCTCATTAGTGAGCACTTAGTGTTTTAATTCTAAAAATTCTACTACGAGCTTAATTTGAAAACTAATTGGAGAAGAAAAGAGGCAGTACCCTTAGGGCGGGGAAGAAACGGCGGCGTTGGCGGAGGATCTTGATGGTGTGGCCGACCTCCCATTTATAGACCCTTTTCCTAGTCTTGAGGAACTTATGAAGCTGGTAACGGACGGAAACCTTGGATCCACCATCCTTAAAGAGGCGGCGGTAAAGAGCTTCTTCGAGGTATTTCTTCGAGCGCTTGACCACGCTCTGCTTAACCCTAAACTGTTGCATAAACGACATTGCGCTTGACCTATTGATCAAACCCTGCTACTGAAAGCTCTGATCAAAGAAAAAATGGAAGAGAGAAATGAAATGGCGGCTGTTGATGGAAGGAGGAAGGTCTTTTAGGTTTAATAATAATAATAATTGAATAATACAAATAAAATGCGGGGGTATTTTGTTAATTAATTAAGAAATTATACAAAATAATAATTAATATTAAGTTTTGATTAGATTATGATCGATTAGAAATTGTTTTTATGGGCAGATCCGAAATACTACCAATAACCATTCACACTCAGAAGAACTATGATCTGATTAGAAGTTGTTTTCATGGGAAGATCCGAAATCCTACCGATAACCATCCACACTTAGAACTAAGATATATATATATATATATATATATATATATATATATATATATATATATATATATATATATATATATATATATATATATATAATAATAACTAATATATTTATTCATTATATTTTATAAAAATTTGAAGTTTATTTTTTTATAATAATATAATTTTTTAATATATTAAAAAAATTATGTTTATGTAATTTTTTTTTTGAATATGGTATAAACCGTGACTTGCGAAGATTTCTCGAAATCGAATGGGACGGGGATGTTAATGCATTTTTTGTCTTGAACTGTCCAATTGTCATTCATACTTAGAACGCTTTAGGTTGAAGTAGATGTCATGAATATGAGGTAATGCTAACATCTCAAATATGTAAGTCTGACATATTAGTTACATTAATCTAAACTTTCCAGCAACTAACTAAAAACTCGGACATCACTCAATTAATGTCAATAATACTCAACAAAATATTTCAAATATTAGTCACCCTCGACAATCCAACATTAAGTGAGTTGTCGATTCAACTTTTTTGTGACACATACGACTAGTCATAATACAATTTATTTTTTCATGCATATATCATCCAAAGAACGAGATATTGGATGAAATCTTTTACTCTTAAAATTTTTCCAATAAAATTTATATGGAATCATCTTATCAAACAATTTGTAGCAATGCCCCACATAAAAACTATTTATATATTGTCAACGCATTATGGGAACACTTGTTTGCGTTATACCAAAAGTAAAATTTTATTATGGGACGAAGTCTTCATAATGTTTAATCAATAGGGACGGACCCAAGATCTTGGGTTGGGGTGGGCTTGAAAAAATTTTGGGGTGAACTTAATAAATAGTGAGTAAAATTTAGATAAAACGAGTGGATAGAGGTAAGTCTTACAATTTCTTTAATAATTAGATAAACAAATAGTGAATTATATTGATTTTTTTTTTAAAATTAGGGGGCAATGTCACATTTTCACCTTAATTTTTTTTCCAGGGTGGGCTTCAGTCCACCCGAGCCCCTACATAGATCCGTCTCTCTTCTTCTATATATATCTAATTCGGCTAGCAAAATCACTAGATCGATGATCAAACATGTTCTTAATTGTGACATTTCTACATATAGCAATGGAAACAAGTTCAGGATACGTCGTAGTTATACTTTTGACACTACACCAAATGTCGTCCCAAAATCTAATCGAAGAACCCTCCCACAATGACTCTAAACTACTCACGAAAACTTTTCCACATAAAATAAATTCTCCTCCAAATGTTACACCTTGTTGGATAATTAGACAATTTGGTAAACCAACCAGATCAATCATTGTCATACTTACATCTTATTATCGATGTCCAAAAACTATCTGACTCCGTTACAAATCTACTACGCCATTTTGATAGAAGATCCTTATTAAAAAAAATAAGATCTCGAATATCTAAACCTCCTTGATCTGTAAAACATTTAACATTATCTCAACTAACTAGATGACAAAACGATGAGTTAGAAGATTCTTTCCCAAATAAAAAAATCTTGAATTTAAACCTTTTAATTTTAAGGTATTTATCACAAATAGGAGGATCTTGAGAATTCATTCTCATATGAAGACATTTCTTTTGAATTTAAAGGTCTTTATCACAATAGGAAGATCTTGAGAATTCATTCTCAAACAAAACAAAGACATTTCTTTGTAATTATTAATGATTTATTTAAATGGATCTCTAAATTATTATACATTAAAATAAAAAATATTATACATTAAGGTGGTGTTTGGTAATAAGTATTACCTGTTGGAATGATATAATTATCCTAATTGTAAAATTATATAGATGTTTGGTTGTATTAGTTTTATACTAATAGTGAAATTATTTGTATAACTTATACCTTCAAAGAGGTATAAATTAGTACAATCCTATACATGTTATAACAAGCATTAAAATTTTAATTTCTTTAATCATATATTTTTTTTTAAATTAACCTTATTAGTTTATAATTTAATCTCTTATTAAATTTTAATTATTAAGTTTAAAATATTTTTTAATTTGAGTATTTATTATTTACTATATTTTTTAAAAATTGATTTTTTTTTAAAATTTATTTATTTTAAAAATGAATGTTAATGTTTGTTTTATAATTAGTAATATAAAAAATAATAATAATATTATTATTAATTATAATTATTATCTCTTATATTAAATACTTATTAGTTTAATAATTTTAAAAATTATTATCTTTCATATTTTAAACTAAATTATGAAATAATAATTATTATTTATTTTAAAATAGTTTTTTTTATAGTAGTATCTCTCAAAAAAAGAAATAAAAAAATGAAAGGCTTAAACAAATGATTCATTTTCATTAATTAATTTATGATTTTATTATTATATATTTATTAATATTAATTATTGATAAATATTTATTTAATTATAGAAATTTAAATATAATAAATCATATATTTATAGAAATTATATAATCATATAGCATTATTATTTATTTTTAAAAATATTTATATAATAATTAAATATATGTTTATTAGTTTAAATATAATTAATAATAAAAATTAAATAAAATTAAATATTAAAATATTTTACTATTTTTACTATTTTTTATATTATCGAACACAAAATTATATAATTTATATAATTTATACATTTTAATAGTTATATAATATATTCATCCTTTTATAAGTATTAACATGTAACAAACGGCACAGGCACACCTAATAGGAACAAACTTAAACCATTGGACTTTAGGGTCTCCATGTAGGAAGATTTTGAGAATCCGTACTCAAGCAAAGGCAATATTTCGTAATATATATATTTGTTTAAATGGATCCCTATTAACCAAATAGGTTAATAGGATAAGATCTTGAGAATTCATTCTTAAGCAAAGGTATTTGCTCGTAATATATATTGATCATGATTTATCTAAATGGATCCCTAAATCGAACTTATTAGACATTAATAAGAACAAACTTAAACGGTTGGATTTGAAACAAATTATATAAATATCGGAATCATACCCTTAAAACATATAATTAAAGCAACACTAATCCAAAAGTTTGTCAAAGATAGGACCCATTTAACACTACAGATTTAGTCTACTTGAATAGAGGAATGATTACAAGACAGTCTCAATCAAATTCAGAGAGATCACATGTTGAGAATTGACACATATTCTAAGCATCCCAATCCTATTTTCAAACAAAAAGGAACAACAATTGAAATCAAAGAGAAGAAAGGTAGGAAGTTACCATCAGATTTCAGCAACCAATCCAAAGCCATAGTTACCGGCACTTGGATACAACGAACGTCCTGGTAAATCTTGGATGAAGGGTTGTATAAGTAAGCGAAACCGGCCGGCCGGCGATCCACGGAACCCATTAAATGCATCCTCAAAAAAATGAAAGTCAAGGAAATTGTAGATGTATACGACAAAAGAGAAGAGAAGAGAAGAAAACAAGCGTAATGCGATTTGGGTATGAAAGAGGCGGCCTTGAATAGAAAGAAGCTTGTAGGCACACTCCGGCGATTCCAAGAGTTCGGAGGAAGAAGAGCAATCCAATCCATGGCCTGTAGATAATTTCCACACAAGAAGAAGAAGAAGAAGGAGAGATAAAATAAATTAGTGTAACAAGATTCTGTCTGTCTTTAGAAATAGATAGGGTATATATATAATTTGGAAGTGATATGTATTTAATAATAGCTCATTTGCAAACCAATTAAAAAAACAAAAACTTTAATTCTCATTGCTCCATAATATATATATCATCATATACTGTTTATGCATCTTATTGATGAATTAAGAAACATAGAATTACGAGTCCAAGCAAAACACAACATGATGATGATGATGATACATTAAACATTAATAGGTAGGTGGAGTGGAGTGGGGTGGAGTAACAAAGTACATAAAAAAACAAACAAACAAACAAACAAACTTCTTTAAGAGGTTGAACTGAGATCAATTGTCGAAACTTCTTTAATGGTCGAAACTGATTATGCAACGAAGGCTTTCTCCTTTGAGCATGTAATCAAAGGCCTTGTTAATCTCCGAGAACGAAACCTCATGAGTTATAAACTTCTCCAGCTCTAGCTCCTACATACATACATGCAAATCCAAATTCATCTATCCATCCATTCATCCATCACAAACTCAAAAACAACGAAATAATCAGATATTTATTTAGATTACCTTGTTCATGTAGCGTTCGACCACAGAGGGAATGTCGGTTCTTGGTTTGTAGTTTCCGAAGAAGGTTCCTTTAAGAGTCCTCTCATTAAGGAAGTTCACTGGATGAGTCTGGAATACTGCATCCTTATGAGGAACTCCCACCAGTACTGCAACTCCCCATCCCTGTGTCATGAATTATTCATTATTTTCTTAAATCTCAAAAAACAATAATGGCGAATCATTCATTATCCTTAGATTCATTCATTAGCTAGCTAGCTAGCTACTTACGTCGTGGACGCATTCGAAAGCAGAAATCATGGCGTTGATGTTTCCGGTGCACTCCACACTCCTGTCCACTCCTCCATCCGTCATTTCAGCAATCACCTAATAATGCAGCAGCAACAAATTCAGTAATTTCGATCTAACAATAGCAAAAATCAACTAATATATACCTCTTGCACAGGTTTTCCACATTCTTTCGAGTTCACGAATTCAGTTACTCCAAATTTCTTTGCTGTAACAATTAGATTTGTTTTCATTACAAGTTAGTTCGTCATTCAATTCATTGGATTCATAATTAATTAACAATTTATTTATTTATTTCTGTATTCATTACTTACCCAGCTCGAATCTACTAGAATTTATGTCCACACCAATAATCCTTGAAGCTCCAGCAACCCTTGCTCCTTCAGCCGCCTGAAGCATATATATAATATATTCATATATGAAGTAGCTGCTAGCTAGCTAGCTAGTTAATGAAAACACTTACAGCAAGGCCAACTGCTCCAAGTCCGAAAATGGCAACAGATGAACCCTTTTTAGGTTTTGCAACATTAACAGTAGCACCGAATCCTGATAAGTAAGAAGAAGAAGAAATTGATATTAATTAATTTAGTTTATCATCATCAATTCATCATCTTGATTCTTGAATTGCATAATTAATAAATGAAAGAGAAATATGGACCTGTACAGAAGCCACAGCTGAGGATGCAAACTTTGTCAAGAGGTGCTTGAGGGTTGATCTTAACGAGACAACCAGAGTGGATGACGGTGTACTCGCTGAAAGTGGAGGTACCAAGGAAATGGTAAATGGGCTGACCATTGATGGTGAAACGAGACTGTTGATCGTGAATCATAACTTTCCTGTCTGTGTTGATCCTGAGTAGAGTACACATGTTACTCTCTTCTGATTTACAATGAACACATTCTCCGCATTCTCCGGTGAAGACAGGGAGGACATGGTCACCTGGAGCAAGATCACTCACTCCCTCACCAACACTTTCAACAATCCTGAATCAATACAAACAACAGAATCCAAATCAATATCAAAATGATCAAAAGACCTTCTTGTTATTAATAATAATAATATTACCCTGCTGCTTCATGACCAAGGATACGAGGGAAGACAGGGTTCTGACCCTGTGGAGAGAATGAATGAATTAGTTAATGGAATATATAAGTTATTAATTAAAGCAAATTATATATGCGTACCTTGGCCTCCCAAAAGTAAACATCGGTGTGGCAGAGAGATGCGTAAAGGATCTTGACGCGGACTTCCATTTTCTGTGGAGGCGAAACCTCCACCTCTTCTATCTTCAATGGCTGTCCTGCTTCCCATGCTATAGCAGCTGCGAGGGATCGATCGATCGATAATAAATAAATAAATAAATCATTGAACTCAAACTCGGTTGATCAAGAAACTAGTATGCATACATACATACCTTTGCAGCGGATGACTTGACCAGTAGTAGTCGACATATCTTGAAGAGGATGATCTTAACTAAGCTTAATGAGACTGATCTTTAGTTGTTTTGATGATGATGGAGGTTTCGGTGGATTTAAATAGTGTGGAAATGGAATCGATCATCACTTTGCAATTCAGTAGGCGACGGATTTCAAAACCGCTCGGTGCGATAGTTTTTACCTTTGCTGGTTTTTCTTTAGAATTTATATTTATAAAAAATAAAAGTATTTTGATATTTTATAATTAAAAAAGATGTTTATCTCATTATTTCTTTTAAAATTTCAAATATCTCAGTATCTAATGGTGAGTTTGGTATTGAGTTATTTAAATAACATGAAATTATTTAAAAATATATTGTTGATGATAATTTTGAAAAGTATATTTTTTTTATAAAAAAATTAAATGATTTTAATATATAATGATAAAATAATAATTTAAATTAAAAAAAATAATATATTAAATAATGATGCTTATGAATGAAATAAAGTTTAATTATTTAAATAAATCTAAATTAACACAAGAACTTAAAATAAAAAATAAAAGTTATGATATAATTCATACTAGAAAAAGAAAATAGAAATTTTTTTGAAATAAAGAATATGACCTGTATTGTGATTGGGTATAATATATATATATGTTGCAGTTGGTGCCTTTTTAGCCCATTGGCGAAGATGGTCAAATTATTATTTTTATGCACCAATATTTGACCGAGTCCTACGTTTGATTCCAAAAACCACGTCCAACGGTGGTAATACGAGGTGGTTGTTTTTTGTTTTCAGATTCTGGTTTTCGGGAAGAAAATATTTAATTTGAAATTTTATTTTATTTATTATAATAACTTCAACTTAACTTATTAGTCAAATTTGAAAACATCCAGATTCAGAGTTGGATTTAGATTTAGATTTAGACTTATGATGATCTGTCAAGGAAGAAATAATTATTTGAAAATTTTGCTAACTTTGTGAAAGGGATTGACATTGTATTATTGTCATTTTGATACTGATTTCAACTTTTACTTTATTTATAAAAAAAAAAAGTTGTATTAAATTTGAAAGGTGTATTAAATTTGAAAGAGAAAGATTAACCCATTAAATTTGAATTTACTATATATATAAGTAAGTTAGAAACTGAAAGTACCTTTCATACAGGTGGAAAACCAATTCTAGTGAAAAAATTGAATCGACAAAACGTTTCAAAAAGCATTCTACAATAAATTTAGCAATATTTTTACGTTACAAGTTACAACATAATTTTGGCAAGTAAAGTAATTAAGGAGATGGAAATGGAATTGTGTGTTTATAGATGATCATGAAATACGACCCACTATCCACCGCAAATATCAATTTTTTTCATTTAATACCCTGCCACGTCATTTTAACACCTATTTTAACACCCACTTTTTTAGCATATCTTCATTTAATACCGTCAACTTAACACCTATTTTAACACCCACTTTTTAGCATATCCTATAACAGAGTGTTATTTAAGGTATCAAAATTACTTTTTCACTTTCTCTCACTTCCACATCATTTATACATAATTTCATTTTTTTTAATCATGGGTAATTCATCATGTTTTGGTTCGAATGTTGTATATTTGGGTTTTGAGTTTGATTTGGGAAGTAATTTGAAAAGAAGTTGTAGTTTTGTGAAGGATCCATTAAAAGAGTTTGGAGATTTCAAAAAAAATGTGATATAAACAAGGATGATAATATGGTGGAAAATTTCAGAAATTTTTTGGTGTTAAATGACACAAACTAAGTCTCTATTTATAGATCTCGAAAAATAAAAAATAATAATATATATATATTTTTTGATCAATTATTATGCAAAAGTGTATTTAAAAAAGAAAAAAAAAAAGTAACCACCAGCACTGTCACTTGGCATGCTGTGATTGGGCCACATCAAATTTGGTCCCGTATCAAAATTTGATACTCATATTTTAACACTTAATTTTGATACTCTGTTGCACCATTTGATATTATTTTAACACCCATTTGATACCTTATTTGACACTCTGCTGTGAATAGTCTTAATGTATAATAATTTTAGGATCCATTTAAAGTAATAATCAATATATATTACGAATTATACCTTTGATTGAGAACGAAGTCTCAAAATCATTTTACCTGTTAAGAAAAATCAAATGTAAATATCAAAATAAGCTATAAAATAATAGTAACAAGCTTAAACCATTGGATTTTAGGATTTTTATCACATATAGAAAAATATTGAGAATCCATTCCCAGCCAATACATTTCTTCATAATATATATTAATAATTTTTTCAAATGGATCCCTAAATTAACCTAAAATAAATAAAAATATTATACATTAATATGAACAAAGCTTAAACAATTGGATTTGAGGGTTGGCCTGTATGTACTTGTGCACCGATTGACTCCTGAATTAGTAAGATAAAAAAAAAAACATGATAGGTTCATGTAGCACCATATAGTTGTGGTATAGTGGTAATTAATCATGTCACCCGAGTGACCCATTTTGATCTCGACATCGATGTTTTTTCTTTGGTTGGGTATTGGTGCAACTTTACCCACTTGTAAAAATATTTCGAAAATTCATTAAGCAAAATCATTTTTGGTAATATATTTGATAATTTTTTTAAAAGAATCCCTAAAATTATTATACATTAATAGGAATAACCATTGGATTCGAGGGTCTTTATCAAAGATAAGAAGATCTAGAGACATTTTTTTTTGATATATAATGACAATTTTTTTAAATGGATTCCTAAGTTATTATGTACATTAACAAAAAAAAAAATAAAAAAAAAAGTATTATACATCAATAAGAGAAGCTTAAATCATTGAATTTTGAAGGTATTTATCACAGGATGCAAAGTCATTTCTTCATGATTTGTTTAAATGATCCCTAAATTATTATAAATTAACCAAAAAAAATAACACTGTTATACACTAATAAGAACAAGCTTTAACCATTTCATTTCATTTCAGGTTCCTAAACAAAAACATTTCTTGCGTATTTGTTTAAATGGATCCCTAATTATTATTCAAAAACAAAAACAAAACAAAATTAGTATACATTAATAGGAACAAGTTTAAACCATTGGATTTGTGGGTCTTGATCACAAAAAGGAAGATCTAAAGAATCCGATCCCACACAAAGACATTTGTTAGTAAACACCATTGAAGAACTCCCATCCAAACACAAATCCCCTCCTCCTTCCTCCCTTTTTCCTGCCAAATGAAGACCCGACCCGGAAACCTTCCTCCACTTAGCCCTCGGGCTTCCACAGTCACCGGAGATTCCTACCGCCTCTCCTTCCTCCACGATCGACAAACACCGGTCGGTACCAGCCAACTTGATCGCCGACCCATCTTGATCTTGGTCCCATCTTGTTGAAATAGAGCTATTGCAGTTTCCTAATGCTATAACATCTTTGTCTAGTAGGTTAACACATTGCCCACTTTGTGGGTGATAAAGAATGTTGGATTTTGTCTTATTTGAATTCGGATCTGCCCACGCCCACCCATGACCCATCAAAAACAACATCGAATTAATTATTAATCAGATAATAAATTAATTGATTATTAACAAAAATAATACGTACCCTGAGAAATTTGCTGTAAAAATTGTAGCTTTCTTTGTACAGTTATATTTCTGGGTCGGGTCCAATTCAAATCCATCATGCCGTAAGACTCTTCCATATTAGTTACCCCTTCCCTTAACATGTAACTTCCCTGTAATGCCCACCAACCCCAATCCAGATCTTTCTCAGCTAAAACCGAAATCAAGCAATTCAAATACCGGTTACCCATTTCATCCCCACCTCTCTGATCGGTTCCAAATTCACTCAAAAACAAGGGAATTCCATTGTCTAACAAGAAACCCGACTTACTAAAAAACAACCCGATTTTCGACCCACAAAACTCGTTCGTTTTGTTCAACCAGCTTTCTTGAGATTCCCCAAACGGGTACCAATGAGCCTCGAACACCAATTTCTTGTCAACGTTCGCACCGAATGGTCTACCTTTAAGAAACTCAAGATTCGAATTGTATTGTAAACCGGACACGATTATCAGCATATCCGGATTCACATAATGGATCGCGTTTGCGCCTTGCTGCATGTAATCATACCAATCGTTCTCGTTCTGTCTAGACCCACGAAGCTCATTCCTCATGCTCATTCCGACCACCGTTGGATTGCCTTTGTATTTCCTGGCGACCATAGTTAAGCCCATACCCCATTCAGTAACATCGAAATTCTCATCACCAAAGAACCCATTTCCATCTGTTTCTCCACAGCACCATTGAGGAAGACTAATATGATTATCCAAGATTACAACCACATTATTTAACCCGAGTTCGTTAACCACAGCCAGGTGAACATTCTCACCGGTCAGGTTAAGGAGTTTAGGATTGTTAATGGCGAATCCTTCCTTTGCATCTTTCAGGTCAAACTTGTCGAGTGATTGGGCGACAGTTAGGCTAGAATACTCGTGTCTAGTGTACATAAAAGTTGCCCACAAGAGTCGGACGCAGTTGAAACCCATGGAAGCCACATTGGCCGCAATGTGCGACAATGGCTGCTTTTCCAAGCCTTCGGGCACCATAATGTGGAGATGACCGGCCCAATTGGTGCATCTGAGCTTGAACCGGTTTCCAGACGGATCAACAATCCATCTTGAGTTGGTGGAAAGAGTGATCGCCATTGTTTGATGAGTGAAGCTTAAAAATAAAATTATGCTAATTAAACAGGTCGACATCGCCATTGGAGAGAGTTGGAGGTTTGAAAAGATATTATGATAAAAATTTATATTTGTATATTTTATATTTATTAATCTTATTTATGGTTTTCATGCATTGAATTGCATTGAAATGCGCCGAGTGAAAAGTAAAAGGAGAAGACGGGGCTGAGTAATACAATGACAAGTGTTTTTGATACTCTGTTGTAATAGCACGTCTCACATCTAATTTACAGCATGCAATATATTTATTTTTTTATTTTATTTATCATGTAATAATGCTGATTTTTTAATTTAGATTACATGGAAAATTTGTAATTGAAAATGATTATTATAATTTGAGATGGATTGAACAAATTTCATGGTGCATATATATGATCTGGAGTCAAATATTTTTGAAATAACTTAAAAACTAGTCTGATTAGTTTTATTGAGATTTTTTTTAAATTTTATTCAATTTTTTTTATAAATTATCTCTATCATATTCCTAACATTCTAGTTGTCAAATTACTTATTTATCAATTAAAATACCTTTTTATTTTATCCTTAAAAAAATTAAATATAAAAATAATTTAAAAAATTAAAACTCAAGATAATACTTTTTAATCAAACAAGATTTTGTTATTATTTTTGACAAAATCTAAACAAAAATTCTGAAAAAAAATAAATTTGAAAAAAGTCCTTACTAATTAGGGTAAAATAGATATTTGTTGCCCTGTTTGGGAGTGTTCTTATTCAGAGCTTGGCTTTTTGTTTTGCCAATTGTGTTGTTTTGGGATAGATTAATAAAGTAATTGGGAGTTTTTCTTTTATTATTTGTATGTCTTATTATTAAGCCAGAAATTCAATTTAAAAATTTTCATCCATTTTAATTATTATAGAATTTTTATTTCTTGTTTTTTATTTTTGGTAGAAACAACATAATTAACTTTTCTAATTTAGAGAATATAATATAACAATTAATCTCCCTTAGATGACTCCATTAATAACTTAATTCCTACCCTAGGCAGTCAGTGAAATATCTATTTTCGAAATCAGTTATTATTTTATTATCCGATTTTGACAATTATTTATATTTTATCTCTATCTCAGGGATTTATTACCTGATTAAATACTTAAAAGATTATAGTGGTCGAAAAATATAAATATAATTTAATTAAATAATAAATAACTTTAAAATTATTAATATCTAAATATTTAAAAAACAAATAAAAATATTATTTACTTACATATGTATATGTATGCGGTAGAAAATAACAATTTTGTTTATTTGAGTTGAAGAAAGAAGTTAGAAAAAAGATTAAAGATAAAAAGTGTAGAGAAAAATAACATTTTATTTATAAAAAAATTGAAGATAAAAAGTAATGAAGAGAAGATAATTATTTTTTTTTAAATATTAAAAATAAAGTGAAGTGGAGTGTTGATAAAAAATAAAATAATGATATTTTTGTGATAATGTTTGTCAATACGGAGATATTTGAAAGTTCACATTAAATCCTAATAAAAAAATATTTTATTTTAATATTAATATAGTTAGATACCGTATTTGAGTTATGCACACTTTCTAACCTCGACAGCCGGTCGAGTATTTTCCTAACTCATGCCCGATTTTTGCCTCGGAACCGATTTAAAATAGCTTAAGTCAACATTAAATACTAACTACATCGGATATAATACCATTGTCATAATAATTAATATGTGATAATATATTCTACAAATATTATAATCCAATTAGATTTTGACAATCATTTAAGTGAGGGGCCTTCCCTAGCCACTAGGGTAAGCCCTCTAGTTATGCAGCTTCCACCTTTCAAAAAAATAAAATATATTATTAGTGGTGATTAAGAATTCTATTATTAAAATGTCCGCGATTTTATTATTTGTATGATTTTTATTTTTATTTTTTTTTATTGAATTAGGATTATGGAAATTCAAGTGGTTTATTTCTCGAATCTAATTATTTCTACCTCTATCTTCAATCCCGACAGGTCAATTACCCGATATAAGACTATAAATATCAAAAAAAAAAAAAAAAATAAGTTCATTAAATAATAAATAACTTTAAAATTATTAATATCAAAATGTATAAAAAATAAATAAAAAACATTATTTATTTACATATCTATGGTGTAGAAAATAACAATTTTATTCTTAGTATTCAAAAAAAAAAGTTAGAATGAAGATTGAAGATGAAAAAGAAGATAGATAAATAACATTTTGTTATTAAATAAACAAAGATAGAGAATAATGAAGATAAAGTATTTTTTTTTTTTTAAAATATTAAAAATTAAAGTTGAAACGGAGTGTTTTGATAAAATTAATATAAATGGTATATTCATGATAATATTTGTGAATTGTGATTATGTGATATTTGAAAAGTGATATTAAACTTTAATAAGAAAATATTCTATTTTCAATATTAATATAATTGGGTTTAGATTTTGTACATTCTCTATCCCGATTTTGAACTCGATCGAGTACTTTTCCCATACTCGTTCCCAATCTCAACTCCAAACCTAATTTAAAATACCTAAACTCAATCCTCAAGTATTCACATCTATTGAATATACGAGTATAGTTGTCAATTCATCCAAAAAAATAACGTTCATATTGTGTGATCAAGATGTTCTTCTATATTGTAATCGGGGTTGGCCCTGGTAAGACAACCAATGCACTTGCATAGGCCCCCACTTTTATAGGAACCTCATTTTTTTATATTTAATAATATTATTTTAATTATATTAATTTTCCTTTTTTTCTCCTTTAATATTAAATATATATTATAAAAACAATTTTTTTATTTCCTTTTTAGTCTCGTATTATAATATATTAATTATTTATATTTTATTTTATTAATTAAAATTTTAATTTTTTTTACTATTTTAAAGGACCTAAAATTTAAATTTGTATAGGCCCCAAATTTTTAGGACGGCCTGATTGTAATCCAAACATCAAACAAGATGTTGCGGAGTAGATTTTGGCAATCATCAAGTGAGCGGCCTTCCCTAGCCATGCTAGCCCCTACGGTAAGCCCTCTAGTTAGCCAGCCTCTCCACCTCTCAACAAATAAAATTTATTATTGGGAGTGGTCAAAATCTCTATTATTGAAATGTCCGACTATTAATGAGACAGGATCTGTTAGTCATCGTCAGGCCCGCCGACTATTAGGGAGGACAAGATGGGTTACCGCCCCAGAGGCTCAAAATTAAGAAGGCCTAAAAATAAATTTTATACACTATTATAAAAAATAAATTAAGTTTTATATTTTTTTCTATTGACTCTTTCTCTCTCTTTTTGATATTATAAGAATCATATTTTTTTCTTATTAAATATTATTTTTGAATTCAAAATTTATGCCCCAAATCTTAGATCGCTCAAGGCCCCAAAATGAACGAGACGATTATCGTGGTTTATTTCTGAATATAATTTTCATTTTACTACCCTTAAATTTATTTTCTTTTTTTTTAATTCTCGAATTAATTTTAGAAAATATTTTTAAATATTTCGAATAAATCAGCAATTGACTTTAATATTATAGAGTCGTCACCTAATTTTTAAAAAATTACGAAAAATATTTTGCGTAAACAACACGTTTTTGGAGATTTTATTTTGGTTCAGAATTTTCTATACACTCGAGAAAGAGGTATCGCGTTTACTTCTCTATGACGGGCTTTATCTCAAAATTTTGATCAATTTTAAATTTTATTGTTTTTACTTCTTATTTAATAATAATTTAAATACTTATTATTGTAAATATTAAAATTTTAAAAATTAAGTCGTACCATGTGTAATATAATTGAATATGAAATTAAATTATTAATTATCTTGTCTTGTTTTTGTTTTGTATGTAAGAGAATTCAAACAAAACCCAACGATCAAACAAGTCCTTCTATCTCCGTACACTTTCTAGATCTTTCTTTTGTTAGGCAGAAGAATTGTTTTGTGCTTGCTTCAAACGGACGTAGCATTATCTGTTTGTCTTTCAAGATGGTCAAAACCGAGTTCTATATTTAGAATAAGTAAAAAGTAAAGAAGAGAAAATTGAAAAGTTATATTTTCGTAAGAGTGGTAATTTGTTGTTTTTATCAAATATTATAATCAAAGATCAAAACATATTTCTCTTTCTCCTATTCATTAATCCCTCTCTACCTTCTTATATTAATCACACAGACCTTCACGCAGGCGACCTCCATTAAATAGTTAAATTAAACCGACATTGATCGACCGACTTTTCATCAGCCCATGTATCGTTATCCTTTATGTTTGTTTTTTTTTAACTTTTATATATATATATATATATATTATATAATTTCTACACGACTAAAATAAATATAAATTAAATTAGTGTCAATATCTATGATCCCGATGATTAAATACTTATAAGAATATAGATTTTAAAAAAAATAACTTTATTAAATAATAAATAACTTTAAATTATTAATATCAAAATATTTAAAAAAAATATTATTTACCTGCCTATCTATGTTAAGAAACAACCATTTTGTTACGAGAGTTAAAAAAATATTAGAATAAAGATTAAAGATAAAATGTGTGAGAGAAAAACATCATTTTGTTATTAAAAAAATATTGAAGATAAATAGTAACAAGAGAAAATAATGATTTTTCTTAAAAAATATAAAGTTGAAGTGGAGTGTTTATAAAAATAAAACAGATGATATATTTGAAAGGTCAGGTGAAGTCTTAATGAAAAAATATTTTATTTTTAATATTAATATAGTCGGATATCGAGTTTGAGTTTCGCACACTTAATATTCTAATTTTAAATTAATCGAGTATTTTTTCCATACTCAATTCTAACCCCGAAACTCCAAACCCAATATAAAATATTGGAACTAAACCATTAAATACTCACGTATATCCATAACATAATATTGTTTGATTATATTTTCTTCAAATATTGTAATCCAAACATAAAAGAAGATGTTGGAAGGAGATTTTGGCAATCATCAAGTGAGGGTCATCCTTTGCCACTCAAAAAATAAAATATATTATTTGTGGGGTTAAGAATTTTATTATTGAAACTTCCGTGATTTTATTATTTTTATTTAAATAGGATTATGATAGTCATGTATATATAGTTTCTCAAATTAAACTTTTTTTTAACGGTTTTTTTTTTTTGTTTATTTATTCTCGATCTAACTCAGTTTTTTTTTTAAACTCAGTTTCTTATTTTTTTTAATTTAATTTTATTTATATTTAAATTCATTATTAAATATATATATATATTTAAATTATTATTTTTATCAAAATATTAATTAAATTATTAAATTTTGATATATATATATATATATATTTAAATTATTAATTTGATTATTTATATTTCGATATATATAATCTATTGTATTTTTTAAATTTTAATTTTATATTTATTTTGTTTTTTTATTTAATTTTAAATATCTAGAAATTATTTTATTTATAATGTTATTTAAATTGGACACCTAAAATTTAGGTGTCTAAACTACTTATTCCAAATACGACACCACTATACAATTAAATACTTGTAAAATTATAAACATTGAAAACAAAACTATAACTTCATTAAATAATAAATAATTTTAAAAAATTTAATATCAAAATATTTACAAAACAAATAAAATATTATTTACCTACATATATCTATGTTATAGATATGTAAAAAGTAAAAATTTTATTACTAGAGTTTAAAAAAATGTTATAATAAAAATAAAAGGTATGGAAAGAAAAATAATATTTTGTTATTAAAAATATTAATATAAAATGTAGCAAAGAAAAAATAATTTTACTCTGTTTTCAAAATATTAAAAAATAAAGTTGAAGTGGAGTGTTTTTAAAAACAAAATAAATGATATATTTAAGATAATGTTTGTCATATATTTGAAAGGTCATATTAAGTCTTAATAAAAAAAATTATATTTAATATTAGTATAGTTTGGTATTGGATTTGGATTTCAAATACTTACTATCATGGACTCCTAACTCAATTGAGTATTTTTTCTTATACTAATTTCTAATTACGTCTTTAAACCCAATTTAAAATAACTGAAGTCAATCATTAAGGAATCACATATATCACATATATCAATACACTAGTATCATTGTGTTAGGGTCTAAAATCAAGGTCTCGGTCCTAGAATAAATTACAGCAACCTTTCTCGACACCCGGTCTCGGTCCTATAGTGCACATGGGCCAGATTTCTGTTTTGTTGTTTTATTATTTTGTTTTGCTTTCCTTTTCTATTTTACAAACTGAATTCTGTTATTTTCTAGTATTTGTTGTAACCGAATATTATGGGGCAAGACATCACCTATATAAGGATGATTTTTCTTCCCCAAGGACCCATGAATAGAATGATGAAGATGTGACTTCGCCCTATTCGTCTATTATTATTATGGACTGTTTGGTATAGACCAACAGTAATTCTCTTCGCACCCTTGATTCTTCTATCCCTTCCCCCCCAAATTCTCTATCGAAAACCTTCCGCTGCCCTTTGATTGTAGAATTTCCACCGGTCTTATAGATCAAGAACTTGATTCTTGAACCCAAAACACATCTTATGAAACAAGTCGTAACATTCTTGGTATCAGAGCAAGACGATTCTCAAATGAAAGAAACCAGATAGCAGCAAAGATGGATGATCTTAAGACCCTACTCGAAGGGTTGACCCAACTATATGCCTCCATGAATGCTGCCCTGCAACAACATATGACCGAACAGGCTGCCTTGCACAATGCTTTTCTGTCAAATATGAACAGAAGGTATGCTGCTGGAAAAAGCCTGACAGCCATTGAAAAAGGTGCGTTTAATAATGGCCAATATCCCGGCACCCGACCCTATAATATTGCTTCTTACTACATTCCTCCAACCCGGCTCACAAATGTTAATATTCCTGAATTTGATGGGACTGATTTGGAGGGCTGACTCTTATTTGCCGAGCAAATCTTTAGGGAAAGCAAGACGAATGATGCCACAAAGCTGGACATTGTCCGCACTCACTTCTCAAAAGAGGCAAGAACGTGGCATGAATCATATTTACGGAATCGCAACCATATGGAAGCATTGACGTGGCATAAATTCAAGAAAGATTTCTTGCTGCAATTCGGTCGCAGGACCTTGTACAATGCCAAACCGCCGCTGCTGCCCACGCCTTGCATTGTTAATACGGTCTGGCCGAGCACAAACCGGACGACCGATCCCAAGGAAGACCAGCGCTACACTTGCAATGATAATTGGGAGCCCAATTATAGGTGCAAATCCAGATTGTTCATGACCCCGGTTAATCATCAAGAAGTCCAAGAACGCGTTCAAGAACCCGTCCAAGAATCAGATTTTTATGACCCACCTTTGGTGCTTGAGACAAGGGACGGACGTGTCATTATCTTGCACACTTTCTCGGTCCAGCAAGGTGCCCCTCGGTCGCGGGTCAACATAATACAAGGCAGCCAGCTAGAAAAGGCCTTGGAAAATCATAATGTTGCTGCCACGGTACAAATAAAGAGCAAAAACGAATGCCAAACTGTTTCACTTGTTTTGGAAGACGCTCCTGAAAATTTCCAAAAAATAATCAAAGGGCTCACCCAGCAACTCAACAACCGAACACCAGCCAGGAAGGTAGTCGGAAGACATGGCTATGTTGTTGCGCATGTGTTGCTGGTCTGGATAAAGGACTGGACTTGGTTGTTTGAAGACATTCTAGAGTATGCCCGGAAGAAAGATGACCCTTTTGCTGCACTTGGCGTGCTGGGCCGAAGGAAGGACTGGCCGTGGAGCAGGAAGACCGAAGACTTCTAAGAAATGCGGTCCTAGACTCCGACACTTGCTGGACTTGCTGAAGTCCGACCGAATTTTTTGAAATATTGAGCATGCGCATTAGAGGCTCGGCAGACTCGGCAGACCACGGTCTTATTTCGTCGAGGGCGACGAATTTTGAAGGGGGAGATAATGTTAGGGTCTAAAATCAAGGCCTCGGTCCTAGAATAAATTACAGCAACCTTTCTCGACACCCGGTCTCGGTCCTATGGTGCACATGGGCCAGATTTCTGTTTTGTTGTTTTATTATTTTGTTTTGATTTCCTTTTCTACTTTACAAACTGAATTCTGTTATTTTCTAGTATTTGTTGTAACCGAATATTATGGGGCAAGACATCACCTATATAAGGATGATCTTTCTTCCCCAAGGACCCATGAATAGAATGATGAAGATGTGACTTCGCCCTATTCGTCTATTATTATTATGGACTGTTTGGTATAGACTAACAGTAATTCTCTTCGCACCCTTGATTCTTCTATTCCTTCCCCCAAAATTCTCTATCGAAAACCTTCCGCTTCCCTTTAATTGTAGAATTTCCACCGGTCTTATAGATCAAGAATTTGATTCTTGAACCTAAAACACATCTTACGAAACAAGTCGTAACACATTGCGACGGTAATAACTTTCATATTGAGTGAACATATGTTCTTCAAGTATTATAATCTAAGCATTAGACAAGATGTTGGAAATAGATATTGGCAATCATCAAGTGAGGGGCCATCTTCTACCCCTCAAACAATAAAATATATTATTAGTGGTGGTTAAGAATTCTATTATTGAAACCGTCTGTAATTTTATTATTTTTGTGATTTTTATTTTTTTATAGAAATAGGATTATGATTTATCACTCATAAATGTTTTCCAAATTAACATGGTTTAATGTTTAATTGTCAAAATTAACCTATTTTAATTATTTGTTCTTAAATTAATCTAATTTTCTGTTCAAATTCAGTTTCTTATACAGTCTTAAAATTTTTATTTTATTTACATTTAAACCAGTAAAACTCATTATTAAATATATATATATATATTTAAATTATTGTTTTTTAAATTTTATTTATTTTTGATATATATATATATATTATAGCTATTTTTATATAAATTTAATTAATTTATATTTTAATATATATATATATATTATAATTATTTTTTATATAATCTTTTAGTTTGTAAAAAATAAGTAATGCAATATTATATAAATAACAATTGTCTACACAAAACGATAAAAACACAAGTGTTTAAAGTGTCACCAAACATAATAGAACGAGATTATATAATGTAATATTATATAAATAACAATCGTCTACACAAAACGATAAAAACACAAGTGTTTAAAGTGTCACCAAACAATAATAGAACGAGATTAACTATTTGTGAAACAATAATAAAAAAAAATGAGGAGTAATAAATGAGAGAATTTGGAAGAATGAATGAGGAGAGAATAATGTGTCACTACACCAATAACTGAAAAAATGATAAAAAGTGATGAGAAAGAAGAGAGTGAAAATTTGTTAGCCAATCAGATTTCAGAACTCTCTCCCAAATTTCATTCCTTAATCATTTCTCGACAAAATTATTTATTAATGTTAAATTTTATGTTAGGTTTCTTGATTGATGAACATTGTTTCTTTATGTTTTTATTGTTTCATAAATGGTTAATTTTCTTGTATTATTATTGTGTTTGGTGACACTTTGGAGACTCATATTTTTTTTAATGTTTTTATAGTTATGTTTAAACTATTTTATTGCATTATTTTTTTCTTAAATAAAAAAATGTATAAAAAAAGTTTAAAAAATATGTATATATATATATATTAAAATATAAATAATTCAAATTTAGAAAAATAATAATTTAAATATATATATAAAAATAAAAATAATCAAATTTAAAAACATAATAGTTTAAATATATATATATATATATATTAATTGTTTTAGAAAAATAATAAGTTTTAATTGTTGAAATATAAAAAAAAATAAAAAAATTAGGCAGTTGAATGTGAAACAAAAATAATTTGAAAACCACATGTACCACATTTGGAGTGACCTTTCATTTATGATATTTTCAACAAAATTTATTAAAAAAGAAAAAGAAAAAGAAAAAAGAAAAAAGAAGAGTATGAAGTGTTTATTAATTTAGCATGATACATTTACATCCGTGAAGTGTTTACTTAGAATTAAACTTTTAACATTTCATGAAGATTTACTACACTAGACTTTAATGCATTTTTTTGTTTTGTTTTTATAATTCATGTTCTCTCATTGTCTTTATTTTTGTCATTGTAATCTTAGAAAGTGACTTCAGCTAAAAAAAATCAAAAAAATCAAAAAGTATTATCTTTATTTAATTTGTATGGGATTACAGTCCATTAACAGAAAAAATATATTTTTTAGTTTAACAAACAAACAAAAATTTTAAATAATATTATAAAACAGTTAAACTTATTTATATAATTCAAATATTAAGAATCTTTCTTAGAACAAAAAAAATATTCATTTAAATAAGTAATTATCTTAAATGAAAGTTGAGCATGATTTTAAGGTCAGATAGCTTTTTAAAATAAAAAATAAAAATAAATTTATTAATTTTGTTGTAATGTTTGATTTTTTATTTATTAAATAAATGCTTGTGTATTTGAAAAAATAAATAAAATCATATTTTTGTAAGCAATAACTCAGTCCAACCATTTATATCTTAGCCATGAAGGCTTCCATGTATAATAATTAATAAATCCTCACTTTCTTAATTACCAAGTTATATAATTAAATCCCTGATGACCATTCTCTTACCTGCCCCCAACTAGTAAGACTATATTAAAAGAAGAACGAACAAAGTAAATTAAATAGATTATAATCATATTTCATTTATATTAAGTTAAAAGATTTTAAATAAAAAATACAAATTTAATATTATTAACCTTTTATTTAATTATAGGTCTATCAATTAATTTGTATACAACCGGTCTACTAACTCCACGTGGCCCAAAGTTGTTCGGCCTATATAATACGCAATTACGTGTCCATTGCCGACACCGTACACGTGTATAATCAGGAATAAATAACAATTATTATTTATAATCTTCATTATATATTGAATTATATATAATAATAAAGATAAAAAATATTCCAAAAGGTAAAGGACAAGTAATTGGGTTTGATGTGAGCCACAGGATGTCGGGTACATGTATTCGAAATGGACGGTTTAGATTGCATCAGATCTACACATGTCATATAAAGATCAATCGCCTCCTCCTCCTCTATAGATACTATTGTCTAGAGAGAGAGAAAGAGAGAGAAAGAGAGATTCCAGAATCATCACTTTTCAATTGTTAGGGTTTCGATCAGCTGCTAGATTGTAGTCTAATAAGAAAGAAGTAGTGATTGATGGCAGATCACGAGGAGTCGTTGATGGAGAAGATAAGCGAGAAGCTTCACGGTCACGATTCATCATCCTCAGATTCAGACAACGATAAGCCATCATCGTCGTTGAAATCAAAGGTATTTCGTCTCTTTGGGAGGGAGAAGCCCGTTCATCAGGTCCTCGGCGGTGGAAAACGTATGTTTCAATTCTTATTCTTAGTAATTGTGCATGCAGATCTTAGAAATGTTCGTATTGGCTAGATCTTTACATCTTTGTATTCAATCTGTACGATATTGATGAATATTAAATTGATCTGTATATGTAATTACTGAGTTTGATCATCCAGATCGGCGCTGTATTGAAAGAGCTTCTAATTATAAGAAATGAATTCAATTAATGCTTTGATGTAGCTGCTGATGTGTTCTTGTGGAGGAACAAGAAGATATCTGCGGGAGCTTTGGGAGTGGCGACTTCCATATGGGTATTGTTTGAGTTGCTTGAGTACCATTTGCTGACCTTGATCTGTCATGGATTAATTGTGGCTCTGGCTGGGATATTCCTGTGGTCTAATGCAAGCACATTTATTAACAAGTAATAAGTGATATTATTGCACTAAGAAATAAGGAAGATCTATTATCTTTGTTGGTATTTAATTTGGTTTTGTTTCTTATCAGGTCTCCACCTCGAATTCCAGAAGTTTCAGTTCCTGAGAAACAAATATTGCAATTTGCATCTGCTCTTACACAGGAGATAAACCAAGCAATTTCTACCCTGAGGGAAATTGCTTCAGGAAGAGACCTCAAGAAGTTCATCATTGTATGTTGAAATGAAATCCCATGTCATCCTTCCTTTCATACAACTATTTGATTTTGGGTAATAATGAATTCTCATCATCATAATCATCAGATAATTGCTGGTTTATGGGTATTTTCATCTCTTGGGAGCTGTTGCAATTTTTTGACATTGGCCTACATAGGTAATGAATCTGTTGTGAAACATGAGATGATTTTATGAATCTCTGTTTATTAATGATAATAAATGCATGCAGCTTTTGTTCTGCTCCACACTTTGCCTGTGCTGTATGAGAAATACGAAGATCAGGTGGATTCCTTATCGGAGAAGGCGACGATTGAGCTCAAGAAACACTACAAAGTTTTCGATGCTAAGGTGTTAAGTAAGATTCCAAGGGGACCAATGAAAGGCAAGAAAAATGCGTGACAAGTTTTATTATTTATTTAGTTTGCACCTAATGTTTTGTTGATCACCAGTTGTTGTTGTTCATCATTTCTCAATCTTATCACTTGCAAACAAACAAGCAAAGAACCCTTTGGTTTATTTTTATGAATTTTTTAGGGTTTCTGAAGTGACGAACATGAATGGTTTCCAATTTTTATATTTGTTTTCTAGAATTGTGGGAAGATTCATCTCGTGTGCTCTAAGACTGGTATTATTATAATTATATATATATGCAGCATGGCATTTTGTGATTTTTATAATCTTGATCAGAATGTTACTTAAGTTGTATTTATAGCACTTCTTTATTATATAAAACAAGGATCACTTTTGTATTATAGTGATGGAATCTTGAAAGGGTTATAAAAATGTTTTGGGGAATGAATACCACATTTATTGTATCATTATTACAAATTATGGTAATTCTACTATAAAGGAATTTACAATATGTCCTAAATTAAACATATTATTGAAAACCACCACATGTTTTTTGGTTTGGTTTGTGGTTTAGTACTCTGAAGAACACAAACTAAAACTATAGATAGTACTTACTGTTATACAAACAACATAGACTTTGGTAAAAACATACATAATACATACATAGGATGAAGTGAAGTGGAGTGGAGAGTAATGTTGTTGAGTGAGTCAGAGGAAGTAAGTAAGCTGTTCCTTTTTCCTGGATCCTCCTTCTCCATATAGACTATTCCATTGTTTCAGCTCACTCATTATTGCTCCTTCTGCAGCAAAACTTGCTGCTACCTGCAATAACAACGACGACAACATCATATATCTGTATATCTTTGTACCGACACAGAATCAATTTTGTTTTAATTACCTGAGTTCTCGCTTCCCTGAAATCCGCCATGTTCAGTGGTCTGATCGTGATCGACCTCTTCTCTTCTGTCTCCACCTCTCCTCCTTCATCTTCTCTCTTTTTTTTCTCCTTCAAAAAGAGAATACACAATAATGTCAGTCAGTCTATCCAAAAATCAAAAAAGGATCATACCATATCCTTGAGTCGCTCTTGCTTGATTAGTTCTCGAACTGGTCTGTAAGCAGCAGTTGTGCAAAGATTCTTCAGATCGCTTCCACTATATCCTTCAGTCATGGTGGCAAGCTCCTTAAAGTTTAATCCTTCATCAACACTTTCTTTCGACACCAACGCCTTCATAATCTTCTCCCGGTTCTCTACACATGGTAGTCCAACCATAATCCTGACACCAACCAACAATTATCAATACCATTTTCTTTTTCTAATGAGAAATGAAATATTATTGTATTTTACCTCCTCTCGAAACGTCTTATAATAGCCTCATCGAGATCAAACGGCCTGTTTGTCGCTGCCAACACGAGAATCCTCTCGCCAGGTTTCGTCAAAAGCCCATCCCAATGAGTCATGAACTCGTTCTTTATTTTCCTCATGGCTTCATGTTCTCCTCCTTTAGACCTCTGCCCAAGCATGGAATCGACTTCATCCACAAATATTATTGTTGGTGAGACCTTGGCTGCAAGTGTAAACAGTGCTCGCACATTCTTCTCGTCTTCACCAAACCATTTAGATGTGATTGTAGACATGGATACGTTAAAGAAGCTAGCATTGGCTTCTTTAGCAATGGCTTTGGCTAACATAGTCTTTCCGGTTCCTGGTGGGCCGAATAACAGTATTCCTCTGCATGGCTTTAGAAGACCGCCTGCAAATAGGTCTGGCCTTCGGAGAGGTAACATGACTAGCTCTTGAAGTGATTCTTTAATCTCTTCCATCGCACCTATATCTTCGAATGAAACATTTATCTCATTTGCGGGTATCACATCTGGTCTAATCCTCTTCTCAAATTCATTGTCCGGAATATCCTGATCATCGAAGAAGCAAAATACCAAAAATCAAATCAAATTAATGAGTGCTCAAAACTCAAAAAAGAAAGACAATAACACCAAAAATGGTTAATCTGCTCACTGGGACTTTAGCTGCTGACACCGAATTATCGCCATCTTTTGCTGCAACTGCAACTGGAACTTCTGTTTCAATTTTGATCTCACTCGGTGTGTTCTTCGGTTCTGGATTCACCCCTCCAGCTTCATCCTTTTTAATCATCACCAGAAATTATGAACCATGAAATTAAAAAGTTTCTTTTTTTGTTTGTAAAACTACCTGTTGTGCTTCAAGCTTGAGTGTGTCATTTCCGGAGAATTCCCCTTCTTGAAATATGCTTAGTCCATGAGACAAACTGTTCCATAAAAACAAATGGAGAAAATTTAAGAAAAAATATAATAAACAATATTGCACCATCAATTGAACTAAGTAACCTGTCTGAAGAAATAACGAGCTTCCCATTTCTGTAATGAGGATCTTTATTCTTCATCAAATGATAAGAGATTGCAGACACAACGATTTCTTCGATATAGTTACCAAGAACCATAGTGTCAGCCAAGCAGATTGAACCCAAATCATCGCAATCAAGATCATTAGCCGACAGGACCTCAGCAATATGGTTCTTGTTGTCCTGATACTGGATCATCTTCATATCCTCTTGAAGCTGTGTCTTCCAGCTCACAAGATGAGTTTCATCTTCAGGTGCCTTAATCTCAATATTATAAGGGAAGATAGAAGTAATCCTCTCGTCCATTTCTCTATATTCATTCGCTGAATCCTGAATTCGCGAACCAAGGATCAGTACGGGTCCTGAAAGTTTCTCCAACATTTTCTGGAACAAGTTGTAAAGCCTCTGAGATCTACATACTAGCTTGTCCACATCCCTAAGATACAGAACAATTGGATCTTTTTTCGACACTGAAACTAGAATCTGCCAAATTTAGAAATTAATTAATTAACTAATCATATCTTAAAACAAAATGTATTAAACAGATTATACCTTGTAAAGTGTGTGTACCAGAAGCTTCTCATCAAATATTGAATTATTTGTTCTTTTCAGAGAAGCTGTAGATGGGAAACAATTTTTTAGCGACAATTTTACATTCTAGCCGCTATATAAGAAAGCTTTTAATCTGAACCTGTATTTGGATTGGTATTACTGGAGCCTAGATCACTCAAGTCAGATGAAGTGGAAGCGTTTCTCCGATGTCTTGTTGCACTAAAAGCTTCACTTCCCCTGTTGAAACAAGAGGAAATAATGTAAGTTTATGAACAGGTTGAGTTAGACCATTTTTATTCAAGGAAACCAAAAATGCACCTTGATCCAATATCTACGCTGGTATTTTGCCTATTGAAAGTAGCTGTTAAGGAAATAATTCATATGCCTGATTAGTGAATAAAACATCAAATGTAGATAAATAATCAAAATAATATTCTTCGTTACATTTGCCTTCTTGATCCGATGAAAGCATAGAAATTGATCCAAACAAGCCTGACATCTTCTCCAAGGTTACCTCTGAAATAGACCTTTTCAGACCCTAAAGAAACATTTGGAGATTAAGAATCAGATGGAAACAAAATAAAAAACAACACAAACAAACAAACAAACAAAAAGGGGATAAACTTACAGAGGGTTTGGTGAAAGCTCCATATTTGTTTTGCATCTGCAGAAAGGAAGTATAATTAAAGATATGATAGGTTTGAAGGGAAGGGGAATCACCAAAACGTGTTAAGAATCTCACCTTTAATGCGAAATCGTTAACATCCAACAACAACAGTTTGGATTCAAAGTAATGAGATAATGCCTTTGCAAGCATTTGATGGTAAAGTTCTTGAAGAGATGATACAAAACAAGACATTAAAAGTTTAAACTAAGAACACATATTCAACACAATTAGAAGCAAAAACAAACAAAAAAACAAACCAGTAGGTCCAGAGAGCAAAATAGTTCGACTTGCAGGTGCAAGATTCCTTGTATGCTTCGAAAAATCAGATTTCTTCAAATGAACATAGGCTGCACTTGTTAGCAAGATCCTCGTATGACCACTGTTTTCATTATACGATGATTTAAAAAACACGAAAATGGGTAAGTTGTAAAAAGGAAAGGAAATATGAATAGATGATATTATTACTTGATGTAGTATGGAAATGAATCAAACGTGACGTTGCTTTCTCTACCATCAACAATCAGACTAAACATCTCCTGCTGCATCTTTTCCGGTGTAATTGAATTTGGTGTAGAACCAGAACCAACCCATTTGCTTAGGGTTTGTCCAGAAGCCAAACCGAGGCCAACCCCGACCCCTATTCCCATCCCCACCGCTGACATCACAATATGTTTCTGCTCCATTTCTTGTTTTTACTTTTTCAAATAATTCTTCTCCTAGAACAGAAGAACCAGATCAACAAAATCTCAAATTATGATCAGAAAAATGAGAAATTTATATGAACCTCGATCACCTTTTCACGGCGGTGGATTCGACACAACGTTATCAGGTCTCTATCTCTATCTCCTTGCGACGGCGGCGAGCGCATGAGGCGGTGGTTAATGATGTGTTATTGGAGGCGGTGGGGGGAAATGAAAAGGGAAATTAATTAGTTAGTTCCCGCTGTTTCGATCTCTATCTAATTTTTTTTTTTGTTTTTTTTTTGGAGTTTGTCTGTTTCATTTACAAAAATTTAAAACAGGGAAATGGGACCCACATATGTTGTCGTTGCGCGGGCGGAAACTGATCCCGTACGATCAAAAGATGTTTGGATTTGGATTAGTTTGGAAGAGTCGTTTTGTATAGAATGAGTGAAGAAAACAAACAAGACCTTAGTAAACTGTAAGTGTTTTTATGTTTTGTTTTGGGTCAAATATTGATGACCGATCATATGATCGTCAGAACTATAAATAGAAATGGGCTCAATTGAGGAGGAGGAGATATATTAGGGCTACTTTCCTCAATTGTCGCTTGTATAATTAGAAACAATTCATCTTGAAGAATACAAATCCAGACAATAAATTTGATCTCAATTTAAAATATATAAACAAATAAAAAATAAATCAATTAGCCTAGTTAAAAATATTTTCAAGCTAAATTCAACATAGTTTTTAAAATTTATATTAAATTTTATGTTTTGATGTTGGGTTATTTGAATTTTTTTTGAACAATTTTGTTTATTAATTCAATTTTTAATTAACTAAATTATTATAATATTATAATAGTTTAAGGGAGAAGCGTTTGGTCAACAAAACTTTTGAAATTTTATGTGATTTAAAAAAAAAGTGAACAAGTATAAATCTTAAATTAATTTAATTTTGTACGATCTTAAACAATAATAAAATTTTGCTATTTTACAAGAAAAGAAGTGAATTTATATTCAAAAATTAAAATTTTATTATTTATTCAAATAAATGAATTAATATAACTAATTTTGTAAATACAAATTTTTCTTAGTATTATTTTATTATTATTAATTAATTTTATAGTTTTGTTGATACTTAATTATATATAAATAATAATAATTTTATACAAATTTAAAGTAGATAACAATTTTAAATAAATTCTTTATTTTAATTTTATTTGTTAAATTTTTCTAAAATTGTTTTAAACTAAAGGGAGATAATATAAAAATATAATTTAATTAATAAATGAAATAATTGAAAAGAAATAAGATAAGAATATTGATGTAAAAAATAAAATTAAAGACTTTTTATTACTACATAGTACATACAAAACGATTTATTTATTTTTGGTCAATCACCAAAACCAAAGAAAAGGCAATACCAACAAATTAACCAAACAAACATCTTAAATAAATTAAAGTTTGGTGTACATTAGAATTGTCATGAAAATTGACGCTTAGTCAACATAAAAGGAAAAAAAAAAAACCTTGAGATAGAACAACAGCCGCAATGGGGGAGAAAGAATCCCCAAGTATTTAAATGCACACAAGAATATAAGGAAATGCGAGAAACAAAACATACATAATCGAGGACTACTTATCTACGACGTCTATTTGGGCCTAACTCCGGGTTTCCTTTTCTCATCATGGCGACAAACTCGTCGTAGTTTATTCTTCCATCCTGCAATGTTAGGTATGCCATATATTACTACATTTGCTCAATCAAATATGAAATTCAATTCAAACTACTACCCACCCTGTCTGTATCAACTTCTGCAATGATCTCCTTTACCGATTTCTCATCACCCATATTGTATTTTATCAGAGCATGCTCCAGTTCTTCATTCGTAATATACCTGTCCACAGTTTCAATAGATATTGATTATTAAATGATCAAAGTGTTTTCAGTGAAAATCGAATAGAGAAAGTAAACTGACCCGCTCTTATCCTTGTCAAAATATTCAAAGGCTTTGAACAAATGATCCTCTCTTTCCATTCTATTCATATGCATAGTAGCAGAGATAAATTCAAGATAATCGATGGTTCCATTTCCATCTACATCTGCAGCTTCCATAATCTGGCGAACTTCAGACTCGGAAAGAATAGTTCCAAGTTTAGGAAGACCAACTTTCAACTCTTCAAAAGTAATGGTTCCATTATTATCTGTGTCCATAGATTTGAACATTTCTTTCAACCCAACTATTTCTTCTTCAGATAGATTCTCTGCAATAACCTTTAAAGCTACTTTTTTCAGCTTGTTCATCGCGCTAAACTGTTTCATTCTAGATAACACAGCCACATCAAGCGGCTTATCTGATATATCACCATCTTCTCTCATCCATGGATGATCTGTAGCAAGTGACCCACATTAGTTAAAACTAATCAAATAGCTCCATATTCAATCAACAATCTTAGGGTTTGGGCTTACGTAGAACATCAATGGCAGAGATTCGTTCCTTTGGATCAGACTGTAGCATCTTCTTAATAAGATCTTTTGCACTAGTTGATATAGAGGGCCATGGTTCACTTGAGAAATCAAGATGTCCCCTCAAAATAGCATCAAAGATACCCTGTTCATTCTCTGCATTAATTATATATAGGGAAAACTTAAGATTGAAACTGTAAAGAGAAAATGGAAATCAAATGAAGATCCATATATATACCTCCCCAAAACGGAGGAACCCCGCTAAGAAGAATGTACAACATGACACCGGCGCTCCAGACATCACATTCGTGACCATAGCTACGACGCAAAACCTCTGGAGCTACATAATAAGCACTTCCAACAAGGTCCTTAAAAACATCACCTGCAAATAACAGATACAAATACAAATTACAGATCCTCAATGGAAGTGATCTATATAATTGAATAGCTACCTGGTTTGAAGAACACTGAAAGACCAAAATCAGTTGCTTTAAGAGGGGAATCCTCGGCTTTATTCAAGAGCAAGAAATTCTCTGGTTTCAGATCTCTATGAATCACGCCCATGGAATGACAATTATGTACGATCGTAATGATCTGTCGGAAAAGTGTTGTGGCGGCTCGTTCAGAATAGTGCCCTTTAGCAATAATCCGATCGAACAACTCACCTCCTTCGCAGAGCTCCATAAGTAAATTGATAGAGTAACGATCCTCGTACGCACCCTTTAGCTCCACGATATTCCGATGTCCGGTTAAGTGATGCATGATCTGAACTTCCCTGCGTACATCCTCTCTGTCGTCTTCATTAACGAGCTTCCGAGTGGCGATTGACTTGCAGGCTAATTTCTCGCCTGTGACTTTATTAGTCACGAGATAAGTCACGCCGAATTGACCTCGTCCGAGCTCTCGGCCGAAGGTGTGGGAGGCACGGACATCCTCCATCTCACGGCCGAGAACCTTTCCAGTGCCGGAAACAGCACGGCGAACTGGTGGCGCGGTTGTAGGCGGCGGCTGTGAATGATCGGAAGGGGTGGTGGTGGAGTGAGTAGTGCTATGAGTCTTGTTTTCCGATGAAGGGTTTCCGGCGGTATGGCGGTGGTGAAAGACGGAGGGCAAGCCGTTCCTGTTACCCATGTTGAGTCAATTGAGAGAGAGAGAGAAAGTAAAGGTAGCCGCCCGCCAGTTATAAGAGAGAGAGAGAGATATTTATTATGGGTCCGGTCTGAATCTGAAATGTGAAATGACAAAAAAAGCCCTCTGGAATCTGATTAGAAGGTGTTGACGAAGAACATTAGAAGGTCTTTCTTTACATTTTCCACGCAGGATCTAACTCCTTGCCTGGTCTTTGGGTTTGGTTTGTAGATAATGTTTTTTTGATGTGAATTATTTGAAAATTATTTACAAACAGCAGCCAATATGAAACCATTATCTTGGTCTAAATATATATACAAGATGAATGAGCAAAGTTGAGACAGACACAAAAGAGAGAGCTGTCCTAACAGCTTACACTAGAGACTCTCTCTTACCTTATTCTTAAATACCCCAAAACCATTAAGTCCCCTTCTATTCACAACAAACACACCATTATAAAATTATTCAATGGGAGCAACTTTTCTCAAACCACTAGACACGATAAGTTTCAAATTGCAAACAAACAACAAAACACACAAAACATAACATAATAAATTTGTTAAATGGTTTAAGGTAATAGACCTTAACATGCGCACCACCACCAGCATCACCAGCAGCCCTAGCCCTAAGATGATCCATTCTTAGACAGCAACGCCATCAGCCTTCCCCCGTGCACCCTCCCTTCTGGAACCAAAGCCGACGAACCACCCACTTCAGCCTGCTTTCCCCAAATATTCATGTTGTCGGTTTTTGAATCCTGAACCATAATAGAACCGAGAGTCGCCCCACCGTGAACGCGCTTATCTTGCACCAAAGCCCCGTGAGAAGCACAAAGACCGGCCTTATTCCTAGCAAACGAGACACAACCTTCTGCATCTCCTTCCCCATATCCTGACCCAACCTGTCCCCAACAACACCTCTTACCCCCACCGTGAGCCTTACAGAAATCAGTACTCCCTTGCGCACTCTTCCCGCACCCTTCTGACTTACAACGTTTCCCTCCACCGTGTCGAACGCAAAACTCTGTCCGACCCCTTGCACTCTTTGTACACTCGCGAACCGCACACCTCTTCCCGCCACCATGAGCAACGCAAAACAGTGTGCCTCCGTGAACGCTCTTAGGACACTGAACGTGTGTGCATCTTTTCCCTCCGCCATGTCCTTTACAGAAAGGTGTGCTGCCCTCCGCACCCCGAGTGCATCCTTCCAATGAGCATCTTTTCCCTCCGCCGTGAGCCTTACAGAACATCGTGCTGCCTTGAGCTCCTTTCGCGCAGTCCATGAATTGACAGCGACGGCCTCCCCCGTGCGATATGCAGAGACCCGAGAGGCCTTCCGCACTTTTAGTGCAGTTCTCCTTCTGGCATCTTTTCCCTCCCCCGTGACGGATGCATAGACCGGATTTCCCTCGGGCGGCGCGAGTGCAACTCTCATGGCTGCACCTTCTGCCGCCGCCGTGGGCAATGCAGAAATCAGTTCTGCCTTCCGCACTTTTGGTACAGCCGAGGAACTCGCACCTCCTGCCGCCTCCATGGGCCTTGCAGAAGACGGTTCGGCCTTCAGCACCTTTCTGACAGCCGGCTTTCTGACACCTACGGCCCCCACCGTGGGCAATGCAGAGACCGGAGGCGCCTCTTGCTCCTTTTCCACATCCGTTGAACTGACATGTCTTAGTACTACTGCTATTATTATTATTACTACTACGCGGCGGCTGATTAGTTTGTTGAAGTTGTGAGATCCCGGAAGTACAGGAGATTGAGCTTTGCGGTGGTTTCGTAACAACGACGCTTGCTGAGACAGGCTGAAGCAGTGGAGGATTGAACAAGAAGCTTTCGGGTTTCCATTGTGACGACGAAACCGTCCCTTCCAAGAATTGCGGGGTCCACATAGTACTCATATCAGATTCATGAGACACTCCAGTGCCAGTGGAGAGACTTAACTTGAGATCAACCATTGGCTGCATAAACGTCTTTTTTGGAGCACTGGATAATGTGGTGTTGTCGTTGTTGTTGTTGCTGCTCCCTAGATGAAGAGAGAAATCAAGATCAAGTTCCATTGAGGATTCTTCCTCGTTTTCTTTTGCAGAAGAAAGGGTAGACCATGCAGTTGCTGAACTCCCGCCCTTACTATCTGAAGAGCTAGAATAATTGTTGCCCAGTCCAAGGCATAATCCTACATCCTGTCCCACCGATACATCAATCAAGTTCCTTTTTCGTTTCATTCCTCTTGAGGAGAGAAAAAATGGAAGCGAACAACCTGTTGAATCGAGCTTCAATAGGGTTGACTGATCAGCTCCAGCCCCTAAACGGAGACCATCATTGTCCACATTCATGAATGAATTTTGAGTGGGGTTTGCAGCAAAACCTAAATTCAGACGTCTAGCATCCATATAAAACAAACAGTGACGACGCAACAATCTTAAATCTTTACCAAAAGAACAGCCTTCCTGACTTCCGGGTTGAACTAAACTTGAAACAAAACTAACTAACTACGGTTAGAGGTCCAAAGAGGACACCCCACCCCCACTCACGAATCCAGAAGTATCACACCTATCCATTTGTTACAGATGTTTAAACCACAACTTCAGCTGATATCACCAAAGAAATAAAGAAACACCAGAATTGAACTTCACCAAGGTGTTAATCATCCTGCATACATCAGTGCAAAAAACATCAGAATTACAACAGATCTTAAGATTCAACAGATTGTCATTAAGATAAATCCCAGCATTCACAGTTAAGATGATAGCTTCTTCTCCTATATAGAATTACAGATTTCTCCATCTCCAAACCAATACATCCTATACTTCCAATTACCAGAAGAAGAAGAAATTCAGATTCTAATAGCAGATTGAATAAGGTTCCATCTCCATGCCAATGTTACGATTATATAAAACCACGACTGGTTATAGCTAGGGCTTATGAATTAGGATCAAACTCAAATCAATTAAGTTTTGAAATAGTTTTATCCATCAAATCAATCCCTAAACTACAGTCCTAACAGATGCGATAAAAACAAGTTTGCAATTATCCGAAAGAAACCAGATGAAATCAAAGAAAACACACACATATATACCATCAAATTAACAAAAGAAACAAGAACAGAAAACATAGATATATACAAAACCTAGATTCAGATCAAAGATAAAAAGCTACTCACCACAAAAACCTGATATGCTACAACAGATCCAAAGACGAAATTAAAAAACAAAAGCTGCTGCAAACGCACGCACAATCAAAGACTCGAATAAGATAAAGAAATTCAGCAAAGGAAATATGAAAACAGATAAATCGAGTAATCGGAACGAATTGATGAATTTCCGATGCATAGTTCTTAAAGTAAAAGCAAATTCAACTGTTTCTACGAACACGACAATTGGAGATTGATTATTTACCTTGATTTTGACGAAGAGATGTTCAATTTTGAGGCGCCGGCGGCGGCGGCGTAGGCGATACGAGGCGGATAGATGATGCAGAGAAGAGCGGCAGAGAAAATGCGGAGGAAGGAAGTATATATGGGTGGGTGGAGATAGAGAGAGAAAATAATAAAAAATAAATAAATAAAAAATTGGCGATTGTAGACACGCGCATAAACTTAAAAGTGAGTCGCGTGTGTTTATATACTGCGGAGTGCGGACCATTATTTCTTAAATCTTCGATAGTGCAGATTAATAACCAATTATTTCTTGCCACGTCATTAAAAAGTCCAACTCATTCCTGGTTGGGATTATCACCTCATGTTCAAATCAATGTGTTTAGCTTAGTTTGATTATTATTCCTCGTTAGCTTTATTAATCTTTTTAATTGATACCGAATTTATTTAATTTATTCATTAAAATTATTACTAATACTCATCTAATTTAACTTATTCTTCTAAATTATTTTAATATTTTATTCGTGTAATCAAACAAGCACTATGTACTATGAATTGCTTGGATTACTCAAATATTACAGATTGCTATGATTTGTTTTTTCTAATAAATAAATAAAAAGTAGTAGTGTTTGATAATAAAAAATATTATTTTAATTTTAAATTAAAAAAATAAAGTAATTTTTTTTATTAATTAATTTAATGAGAGATAATATGATAAAATATTTTTAAAATAATCATAAATTAATAAGTTAACTCAAACTTTAATTGATTGATAAAATTATTCAAATTAATAATTAATTTTTAAAATAATTTTTTTACTTTTTTTAATTAAATATTTATAAATTTTGAACTTTTAAGCAATCACTTTCTTAAGAATTAAGTTTTTTAATTTTTAAATAACTCACTTTTTCAAAAATCAATATAATATGTATTAAATATTCATTTTTTAATTAAATTTTGACTTGTTTTTTCAACTTTACACCTAACAAAATTTTCATCTATTTTAATAATATTTTTAATTAAATATAAACAAAATTGTTTCACTTTTAACTTTCTCGGTAAATTTTTTTATTATGATAGTAGTAAAAAAATATCAATTTTAAGACTTTGTATTATGATTTTACTATGGAAAATGAAACCATTGACAAGATTATAACAAGTGAGGAGTAGGGGGTGTTTTTGGGTTTTTCCAGGTTTTGGTCAGAGTTTTTTGAATTTTTATTTAATTTTTAAAATAAATTTTAAAATCGAACCGATTTGAATAAATTTAAATTCGGTTTATTTGAATTAAATGAATTCAAATTCGATTAGATATTCGGTTGAGACCAAATATTGAACACCCCATATTCATAAGATGAAAGAAACTTTTTTAAAAGAGTTATTATCCAAACTATAATTCACCGTCAATGTTTGACAGTTGAACGACGAAAGTAAAAATAAAACAGTCATCACGACCATATATGGTGAAGATGTGTTTATAATGGTAATAAGTGTTTTCAACGATAAAGAATAAGAGATAGGTAAAGACTCAAGAGTGGCCGGTTGGAGTGAGGATTAGAGTTTTAGAGATTATACAAACTAGCGACTAACCTAAATTAATATATAATTAAATATATAATTAAATAAATAATAGAAAATGAATTCGGTTTTCGAGTTGAGATCCAACTCGAAAACGAAATTGAAAACCTAATTTGAATTCGAATTGTTTTAATTAAAAAACGAAAATAAAATTCGAATTCGGTGAATTCAGAAATTCGGTCGAATATTTAGTTAAAACCAAATATTGACAAGTTATGCTAGTAAGCTTGAAAAACATTTAGAGTGTTATTTCTTTTTCTTTTTACGGAAAGTTCCAACCCTCAAATTTTTAATGTGCTTGATAATTTTTTTATGCATAGGTTTCTTTGATCAGGCGGTCTTTTTTTTTTTTCTATATAATTTATTATATTTTATAAAAAATTGTTTTCTTTTTTTATTTAATGTTTTATTTATGTGTGTTTATACAATTTTATCAGTTTTTTAATATATATATATATATATATATATATTGTATAATGTTTAATAAATTTTGATATGAGATATTTTGTAATTTCTTTTACAGAAACAACCCCTTTAAAAAAATATTGGTTTAAATGTGAGAAATTTAAAATTAGAAGGGTAGATGTAGAGGAAGAAGTAAAATATAACAAGTGAGAAAACATAAGTTAATATTAGAAGACAGAGCTTAATAGTTTTTGAACATATATTCTATCAATAGAGCTTAATAGTTTTTGAACATAGATAATCATCGATAAGATGTAAGACGGTAAAGATTGGTCTGGTTGATTTACATAAATAAATATTTAGTGGGGTGTTGTATATAGTGGGAATTTATTTTATGTGATTTTTTTTGTGATTGAGTCTAGATTCATTGTGAGAATAGTTATTTGATTAGATTTTGGGACGAGTCAAAAGTCTAGTTATGACGTATAATGAGATTGCTTCCATTGTAGAAATGTCACAGTACTTAAGGACATGTTTGATCATCGATCTAGTGGTTTTGCTAACTGAATTAGATATAGAAGAAGATTAAATATTATGGAGACTTCGTTCCATAATAGAGTTTTACTTTTGGTAGAACGCAAACAAGTGTCATCATCTGAACAAGATATTATGCGTTTGCAAGATATGATTAGTTTCCATGTGAGAGTTATTACAAGTTGTTCGCTAAGATAATTTCATATTTTTTGTTGGGAAAAATTTGAAGAGTCAAAAATTCCATTTAAGATCTCGTTCTTTGAGTGTAGCGTTTTTAATGGTGGAATTCTAACAAAAGATATGTGCATGAAAAAATTGTATTATGGTTAATCATATGTGTCACGAAAAGATTGAATCAACAACTCACTTATTTTTGTATTGTCGAGTGGTGACTAGTATTTGAAGTCTCTTGTGGAGTATTATTTAGATTCATTGGGTGATGCCCAAGTCTTTGGATAATTTATGAGAATATTGGATTGATGCAGCTGATATGATAAGTCTACATAGTTGACGCCGAACTTTCAATAATCGTAATCGTTCAATGTGTATCATTCATAATGTTATTATTACGACGTTTTCTTTGATAGTTAATCGTTATTTTCAATGATTTACGACGACCTCGATAATTTATTGAGTACTGGTTTTTTCTTATTTTTATTTTTTTTCAGGTCATGTTTTGTCGTTACATGCTTAAACGATTTTTTTTCATTTATAATATTTATGGACTTTTAAAAAAATATTATATATATATATATTATTGTTCTTATTTCATAATAATATTATTTTTTATTTTATTATACATTCATTTTATTTATAATGTTTTTAAGTTAAGTGGAGGTCAGATTTATGATTATACTATTTTTTTTATATTAAAAAAAGGAAAAAAAGCTCACTTAGACGTATGTATTTGTACAACTAGCTCAACTAGCACTTAGACGTATGTACTAATAAAAGGTCATTTAAACATATGTATTTTCAAAAATTGGCTCATTTATCCTCTTTTAGTAACCTTGGTTAACTTTTATTTTAAATTTATATATTTATTAATTAAATATTAATATTTTTTTTTCATTTATTATTTTATTTATTACTAATAAATGAACCTTTTATTTTTATTTTTATTTTTTATAATTTTTTATTATTTCTATATAAGTATTTATGATTGATTATTTTAATTTTATTTTATATATATATACATGAGCCTTCATCATTAATTATTTTAACTCTATATTTTTTTTCTTTATATATATATATATATATATATATATATATATATATATATATATATATATATATATATATATATATATATATTTTTATATTTATATTAATTATTTTAAATTTGTTTATCCCAATAATTGAATATAACAATGAAAATTCTTTCAACAATAAAAATCCTTCAAAACAAAAATAAATTAATTAATAATTAAGAATTGAATAATAATAAAAATTCATTCATCAAACACCAAAAAAGTAATAATCAAATATTAGACAAAACAATTCATTTATTAATATAAGTCGTGAATAAAAATTAAATAAAAAATTATTATTTTTATTTATATTTATATTAAACTAAATAAGAAAAAACCCTTTTTCATTTTTATTATATTAAATTAAATAAGAAAAAAACCCTTCAAAAAAAATATTACAATAAAACATAAAATTCATAAATAAGTTGTTAAATTTTTTTAAAAAAATGAGAATTTAAGAAATATAAGAAATAAAAACTAATAAAAAAAAATAAAATATAAAATAAAAATTAATATTAAAATAATAAAAAATTTAAGAATAAAATAAATTACCTACTTTAATTAATGAAAAAGAAAGAGAGAGAAAATATATTAATATTTAATTAATAAATATATAAATTTAAAAATAAAAGTTAACCATGGTTATTAAAAAAGGCTAAATGAGCTAATTTTTTATAGTATATGTTTAAATGACCTTTTATTAGTACATACGTCTAAATGAACTAGTTGTACAAGTACATACGTCTAAGTGAGCTTTTTTCCTTAAAAAAATATGTTCTTATTTCATAATAATATGAGTGTATATTATATATTTCATTATACATTCATAATTATCTATTTTAATATAATATAAAACAAATTCACAAATTATGTACTAAACAAAAGCAAATATGAACTACTAAATCTAGATTAATATGTTGTTTAACATGGATATTCGTTCAAATCAGAATAAAAATTCTAAGGCCTTATCAAACTATATTATTTGGGATTTAATTATTATTATTGAATTAATCTTTCCATAGCACTAGGGCCAATTTTGTTCAATTTTAGTTGGTTGTCCTCTCCTTTTATGCTTTGTGTTTGTCCCTTCCTTATTCCATTTTGACTTTGCTTTTTCTTTTTTTGGAATGACATTTATTTATTTATTTCGAATATTTATATTATTGAATCACAAAATTAACCTAATTTTCAAATAAATAAAAAGCTATAAATTCAAGCATATGCTTCCGACAAATGAAAAGATAAATCACATGGAAAATGATCGTGTGTGGTTCATAAACAAAAGTGCTTGAGAGATTAGGGTTTGAACATAGACCAATAAGATGTCTGAATTCATCATAATTTGGGGCATACTAGGAAGATGCGGTGGTCCAGCATGCTGCTGATTATATCCCATGGCGGCTTGCCAACCAAACCAAAGCGGTTTCTTTTATCCGCCTTTCTTTTTTCTTTTAAATTAAGAGCTTGTTTGATATTTAGTTAATTGAATTTTTTATTATTTAAGTTAAATGATTAAAATATTATTTTGTATTTAATATTTAAACTATATAAAATAAAATAAAAATAATTTTGTGTTTTTATTGAGATAAAAAATTATTTAAGACAAAAAAATTTAAAATAATAATAATACTTTAATGTGAAAATAAGACTAAATAGTACAAAACTACAAATGATTGTCTTCTCAATAATTTTTTTAAATAGTTAAAATTATTTATTATATGTCAACTTGTAGATGAGATGCCTTTTATTTTTAGAAAAACAGATGATCATATTTTAAATATAAAGAGATTCTTTAAAATAATTGAAAGTGGAATGTGGTTTTACAGGAAATATATTTATTCTATTTTTTTTAATCATTCATACAATATTATAAAATGAGATTAGTTTAAATATAACTAATCAAAACTAAAATTTCATTAAAAATAATCTAGAGAAAAAATCAAAACAAGACACGTCAAACTAAAAAATGGTGACGAGCTACGTAATATATTTTACAAGATTTGAAATTTCTGAATGAATATCATAAAGTCGTTTATTCTATTTAATAAAAAAAATGGTTTACTTTATTATTATTTATTAATTATTATATATATTTTTAGTTTAGATCTTATACATAATTAAAATTCTTAAATTTGTTTGAATTGATAAATAAGAAGAAAGATGAAATGATGTTTTTTTGTTTTGGTTATTTAAATAACATAATGAAAGCTTTGAATTTGTATATGGCTTTAATAAATTATTTTAAAATAACTAGTGAAATTTTTTATTAAAAATGATTTAATCTTATGTTAATTATTAAAAATAAAAATAAAAAAGAAAGAGAGGGACAAACTAATATGCAAACGCGTCCATGTGATGTATCGTATGACGTGTGGAAGCGACTCGTCACCGCTCGTGGTGCTTGGGGGTGGGTCCCATTCGACAACTCCCAAAACAACGTACTATAAAAGTGGTACCGACTTTTATATTTGTGATTGTTGCTTTTTATTTTTATTTTTATTCAATACCTTTCTTTTTCTAATATAAATAATATTTTTAGCAAAATTTAATTTATTAAAATGAAATTTAATAAAGATAAAATATAATGAGCTGTCACAATTTAAGATTTTCTAAGATGGGCTTCTCTTGTTTTATAACTATTGTTGTTTTTCAGCCTTTTAGGCCCAAATAATTGACCCAATTACAGTAGGTCAACTAGTTTAGATGATGGGCCTAGTTCCTTATTTTATGAAAATTTAAATTTTCATGATTCAATTTAATCCATTAGTTGATTATTATTATTATTTTAAATAAGAGTTTATTATCTGAATACCCTATTTTAATTTAGAGCATCAATTTTACAACTTTAGCCTTAGATTAATTTATTTGTTTTTAAGTATATCCAATATGAGATAACTATATACAAAATTGTCTATTATCATTAACCTCTATATTTTTTTTCTTTCATTGTAATTAATGAGATCTTTAATTAGGATGGGTCTATAAGGTTTTAAATGTTGAGATTTGTAAGTTTTTATTATATTGAGTTGATTTGTGAATTAACCTATAATTTAATCACCATAATCAATATTTTATACTTTGTTCAAAATAGGATTCAAAATTGTCAAAGAAGATTTAATTAATGGAAAATAATGACAAAATCTTGTTGGAGTCCAAATAAAAAAAAAATCTATCAGTTAATCTCTATCTAATTTTAATTCACAATTATAATTTTGTATCTCAACTTAAGACAAAGATCTTGTCACTTGAATTATCTGATAGGTTATGTCTTTCATTTATTTTTAGGTTATCATTTTTTAGTTATTTGTATTTTAATAGTCACAAATAGTAGAAGTATAAATTTTAAATTACATATTTTAAAAAAGGTTGCGATTTTGGTAGTTAGTTTATCATGGACACACATGTCACAAATTGTGATGTAATAAATTCACTAGTTGAAATGAAACAGTTTCATCAAAGAGCAAAACATACATTGAATTCAAGTAGATGTGACCAAACTATGACCACATACAAGATTATTTAATTTTGCGTGAAATGAGAAGTTTTAATCTTAATTTATCAATTTTCCCAGCACTCGTAGAATTTGATATCGACTTGAAGGCGAAAATAAACCTCCCCTTCAAATGCATCCGTCATGATGGTGGCAATTCCTCGATGCATGAAGAAATCGCCAGTACCTCCCACCACAGATATATCTCTTTGTTTCACCATGATAGGGTCTGCTCCCAAAAAGTTAATTGTGCCATGACAATCCGTTGAGTTGAGATAAAAGGAAAACCCTAACCAAGATGTGAAAGTGTTTTTAGTGTCGTAAATATACATTCCTTGAGCTCGCCCCACAGGTGGGGAATGGAAATTGTTATCGAGAGTAATAGGATCATCAAAAACAACAATATTCCCAAAATGGAAATTTCCGGCCAAGATTGTTTTGTTGGTGTTTTCAGGGCCTGCCACGATAGTTGAGGTCGCGTTCATTGCATTCTTTCCGTTGTATATGACATCATGGAAGTATAAGACCAAGCGTTTGCATGGCTCGTAGCTACGGGGTTTTGCTTTTGGCGATGTTGTAGCGAAGGAGACCGATAAAAACATGAATAAGAAGAGGAGAAAAGCGGTGCACAAAAATTTAGTCATGGTGTTATTAAATGAAATGAGATTGTAAAATTAATCAAACTTCTTCTTGTGACTTTTCTCGTGTCTTTGAGGGCCATATATATAGAGAGTGGCATAAAGGGATTGGGTGGGTCTTTTTTATTTTATTTTATTTTCCTTTACTTTTTTGTATATTAAATAATGAGACATAACAAAATTCAATGAAACTATTTAAAAATTGTAGGAATCTATAACAAACATGTTATGATAAAGAATCTTGATTGAAGTAAGATTATAATATAATTAACTAGTTGTAACATACTTTTTAAAACACCGTTAAAAAGTTAAAATAAAATAAGCCATAATTATATATAACTATAGTTTAAATATACCTACTATGAACAACTATAAAATGTGCAAATTGCTATAAAATAAAAGTTTTGTTGTTGTCCTAATTTGACTTTCTACACTGAAAATGACATTAATTTCATAACTACCCAATAATCTAATACAGATTAGAAGAACTAATTACCATAATATATTAATAATTGATAACACTCAATGAATATTTAAAAAGAGATATTTATGCCTAAAATTTTAAGAATTGACACTAATTTGATTTTCAATAAAAAAAAAAGGAGAAATTATAATTATAGTTTTGTTAGTTCCTAAATTAATTTAAAAATATAAATAGTAAATGTTGTCTGAAAAGCTTGAAAAGCTTGAAGATGCTATTGAACTTTCGATGATTCAAATTACATCTCATTAGTGAGAAAAATGCAAATAAATTGTAGACCTATTATTTATATTATAATTAAATTACAGCCTATTACCACTTGATATAACCATTTTTTTAATTCAAAAATCAATTTGAGCACTAGAATAATATTGGTTAACAACTAGTAGATATTATTTTGAAATAATAATTGGATAGATGACATAAAATCAACCTTGATTGGTGAACTGCTTTCTGCAAACAGAAAGTCAACCAAAAATACAGTCACATATAAAAATAATTCAAGATTGAGAGTGACAGCACTTTTACCATTATATAATTATATATATTGAAATTTGTAATAAATTTGATAAATTAAGTATGTCACAACAAACTAAGAATATGATAATTATTTTCTTAGACTATGTTAAAAACTTTTGTCTCATCAATGAATCATAAAGACAAACTTACAAAATAGTAGTTTTTTTTTAATTGTAAGGACAAAAGGACAATTTGTGGTGGATTGATTCTTCGATTTGTTCGAAAAGAAGCCTTTGACTTATTATATGTCAATCAATACCTTATTTTTTATTTTATTTTTGGTTGAGAATGATTCAACAAAGTAACCATAATGTTGATATATTCTTCTTTTATTTCATTGTAAGTCGTTTATTGTAAACATGTCACCTATAGTTATCCATCTCATTATTTTGAACATGTATAACTAAAAAGTGTAAGACGAAAATAATGATCTTCTCTTAATTTCTTCAACTAAGTATGATTGCATGAGACAAACAAAAATCTTATGACGTTTACCAATCTTGAACTTCCAAAATTAGATAAAATTAATAAAAATGAGCAACCATTATTTTGAAAAACATATTCAAATAGGGACATAAGAATAAGTAGAAACTCAATGGAATATAATCTAAGAAACATATTAGGTTTTTTGGACTTTTTTTTTTACTTCTAAGATGTCATAGTCCTGATTTACCATTTCTTCAACTAAGTGTGAGACATAAACAAATATCTTATGGCATTTGTCAATCTTGATCTTTCAAAATTAAATAAAATTAATAAAAATGAACAATCATTATTATGGAAAACAAATTTAAATAGACAAAGAATAAGTAAAAACTAAATGTAATATGATTTAAGAAATGTTTTTTTTATTGGAGATTAGTATCACCCTTCAATGTAGTAATGACATTCACTTTAATTTAATTCGTTTTAAATAAGAATCGAAATGTGATTTTTAATCTCTTAAAGATCAGCGTTAATAAAGAATGATTCAAACTTAAAAAGATAAGAAAGAAAATGAATGATCTTATATATTCTTGTGGGAAATGATTGTAAATCAATCCATATTAAATATAGAATCAAATATATTCATTTTGGTCCAATCATTCACCAAGGTTTGTGGTGATATAACCCCTTAAGATTTGATTAAACATATGAGTACAAGTCAATACCCAAACAACAATGAATATTTTTTATCTTTATCAAGAAAACTAACATGATCCCCTCATTACAGTAACTCTAATTAAATCAAAACGTTTTTAGTTTGAATCAAACTTGAGACCTTTAGTCTCTTGTCCTATGACAGCTCCAAATGGATTAACAACAATGAAATTTAAGTAAGAGGAAAAGCCCCCTTCCTTGTAAAACATACAGTGATATTAGCATATAAAAGCTTCAACCTTGATTGTTGTTGTTCTTCTAAGACAACAAAGAGAAAACGTATGACACTCGACCATTGCTGTTCTTAGGATTTCCTTCAATGATTGATAATGTTCTTTCATCCAAATCTATGACTGCTGTACATAATGTGTAAAGCACTGGACCTGAAATCAATCTCAATCTATCAATCAGCATATCATGAAGAATATGCTTGATAAAAACACAATTTATTACCAGTCATGTAGATTGGATATTCTGCATCATTCATGTCTCCAAGTATTGATAGAAAATCTTGTTTGCATCTTTTTGATAGCTCTGCTGCTCTCTTTTGTCTTCTCTTCGAGCTCTCATCATCAGCCTAAACCAAACAAACAATCAGAAAATTCAAATAAAACCCAAATTCGATCTTCTTTTTGCTTGTGTCCCCCTCTTACCTGCTGAACCTCCTTAAGGTGAAGATACATATTTGCATGGAAGAAAGGCTCTGCTCCAATCTCATGAACCGACACCCTGTTTCTCGATGATGTCTCCACGTTTACAATCCTTCTTGTTTTGACATCGATCAGATTGTAACTGTGCCCCACAGAGGCTGCCGATGAATGAATCCTCTAAAGAAAATCCGTAAAACGTTTTAAGCAACGAATGAATTGTTGATCTAAAGAAGAAGATAACAGGTTTAATTACATCTAAGGCGTCCTCCAAGCTTGTAGCTTCAAGAAGATCACGGGAAATGAAATTCCTGCCAATCCCACCTGCATCAATCTCTGATTCCAATGGAGGAACTGAGTTCAGGGTGAATGCAAGTCCATGGCTGTTGAAACCAAATGCACAGCTTGGGAGTTCTCCAGCGTATGTATAAGCAGTGAAACTCAAACCACTTGGAAGAGTTGATTTTATCAGATATCTGTAATCGTTAAAGAGAAATTAACATATCAATTGATTTAGATAAAGTATATTATAACTATTATAATTACGTGTGATCAATCAAGGCAACATTGGCATCTTCATTGTGAGCTGCAACAGCCATGGAATCGTTAACAACAAGAACATCGGAGCAGTCATCGACTGAATCAATTTCATCGGAAAGCTTCGACTTTGGCACAAACGGGAGTATCTCCTTTCTAAAGTTAAGCAACAGCAACTAAAAACACAAATTTCAAAAAAGGGTTTGAAGATAATCAATGTCTAGTAGCAGGGTAGTAGACTTACATGAAGCATGGGGACGCCGCTACCGTCGGCAGTGCCTTGGAGTTCGTTCCAGTAAGAGGGGAACTTTTTGCGGTTGGAATCGGAGAGTGCTCCGATGAGGGGACGAGAAATGGGGGATTGGGCGAATGGGAGGAGCTGGTTGCGGAGGATAAGGTCGGCGGCGATTCTGCTTTTGATCTGGTTTGAGAATTTCTGGCCAATTTGAAAACCCATTTGGTAGCTGCTATCGCAGGGTCCGATTTCGAACATTGGAAGGCGGCTTAGACCGATATCCATGAATGAATGAATGAATAACGAAAGTTTGAATTGATTTCTTTATCTTTTCTGCAATGGGATTGGAATTTGGACCAATCATCATCCTCTCTATTTAGAAATTTAAATTAATTTCGTTAAAATATTAATTCTTATTCTTTCTTTTCTTTAGCTCATATAGTTCGAACATTCAAGTATTTTTAGTGGTATTTTTTTTTTTTGTGTTAAATTGTCGAGTTCGAACTCAAATTTACAAATTTGTTTGAGCTCGAGTTAATAGAAAATGAATGAACCAAACTTGACTCATTTGCCGTCTTTTCGAGTCAAATGGGATATATTATTTTCACGTTCATAGTATAAGGTCAATTATGTTTGTTTATGATGTTTATATTGGTTTTTATGTAACTTGAAAAGAGTTAAAGTGGAAGGATGATACAAGTTAAAATGAAGATAAAAAAACATGAAAATTAATGATTCTATGAACCGTTTTGTTTACATGAGGAGGGCCTACACATAACACATGCTGCTTATGAAACCAGACAGCCAACCAGCTTCCGCTGTCAACGGCCCGCCCAGAAAATCAAACCATTTATATTATTATAACATGATTAATCATTATTAATCTTCACTTTTAATTCTGATTAAAGTTTTTATTGTACAAAACAGCTGATCGATGATGATGACTATGATGTGTATTGTATTAGGTCAAACATCCTTTTTCCAGGGAGAAAAGATTTCCATAAGCAGAGGAGCCATCAACGGGTTGGGTTTGATTTGCATGTTCTTCCCATAAAGCTTCCTTCTTTTTCTCTTCTAACCGGACCCCACTTCAAACCATGCCTTTCCTTTGCCTTTCTCTATAATTATATTTGCCTTCTTCTTCTTCTTCTTGAAGCTCCGATCACTCTCTCTTTTTCTCCATGGAATCCAAACCAACCTTCTTCTTCTTCTTCTCAATCCTCCATATCTTGTCCTTGGCGGTCGCCTCTGATCATAACTCCACCACCCAACTCCTTGATGTTCTTCTCCAGGACAGGGCATTCAGGGCAGCTCAACACCGCCCCATGACAGGAGAGCTCTTCAATATCAGCCTCCCTTCCATCCTGGCCGGAGTGAGGGTATCCGTGGTTCGTCTTAGAAGCAATACATTGTGGCGTGAAGGGGCGAATTTTTGCGATTTCGTCATCCCAAGAAGGACTCTCCCTTTTCCATACGTCAGGAGAATCCTAATATCCTTCCAGGATTTCGGAAATAGATCATCCGAATTCTTCAAATTGAATTTGACTGATTTCATGTTGGTCTCATCCGTCGTAAGCCTCAGGACCTACGACGCGACCAATTTTAGTAATGGCCCGACCAAGGTGGGGCTCGACACCATGACCCAGAAGATTATGGTCCGGTTATCGGGCTTCAAGGTTTCAGAGGATAATAATAAGAAGATCAAATGTGCAAAATTTGGGTCGAAAGGGAATATTGATTTGAGTGATGTGGGCTCGGGAAGGGAGTGCTATGGTGATGGGAAAGATGGGTATTTTTGCCTTGTCGTACCTTCTAAAGGTACGGTGGATTCCGGGTTGTGGGTTGTTGTTGGGTTGGTGATTGGGTTTGCCGGGTTGCTGTTATTTGGCTTTTGCGGGTTGATGGTAGTTTGGATAGTGAAGGTAAAGAAAATACATGAGATGGAAAAGGAGGCTGATGATGGACTGGTACTAAGGACTGTTTGGATTGGTGGAAGCAAAATGCCATCTGCCGTGAATATAAGAACTCACCCTATTCTCGAAAATGCACCTTGAGCTTTCACCAACCAGATGTTTGTGTCTAAAGTTATTCGATATTTTTCCATGATTGATCCAATCGAAATTCAAATGTATATATTTCTCTATGTTTAAAAATAAAAATTGAATTCAAAAGCTGCATGCATGACTAGTAAAAAAACTTGAATTAAAAAATGGAACAACACCAAATCATACAATCAATTGAAACAAATTCGAGGTGTTTTTTCACATATATGAATTCACCTTTATTAATGACAATAGTTTAAATACTACTTAAGCCAATCGACAGCATTCCCAAATACAGTAAAAGGAAGTAGAAACTAGCAGGGGATGAGATTCACTTAACTGCAGTAAAACCGACAAATAATATCACAAGAATAATTTTAACAGAGGAGAGGTGAACAAACCGCATTGCAATTTCTGCAACTCGAGACGAGACCATCACGCAACAACTTGACCAAATAGCCACTTACGGATCTACAATGGGACAAAAGTGCATAAAAAATCAAGTTTCAATTCAATTGCCAAACCCTGACCAAATCTCTTGTTGAGAAAACTACAAGTCATTTACCTCAGGAAGCTTATTGCGGAATACAACATCCAAACGGGCATCAAGGGAGTTCTCAAACACAATTTTTCCATCTCGAGAAGCCAACACTACACCACCCGAGCTGAAAAAGAAGAAGACATTAGCTTTGTATGACTTTCAGTGCATCACAAGATCAACTACATATTATAAAATAGGCATGCATTACCAAGTAAGACCATGATCATGATGATGGGAAGGAGCAGAAGGAAGGTAGATATCGTCGACAATGACCTCAGGTTGATCAACCACAGCTTTCTCTGCATATTCCTCTATTGCTGACTCTAAAGCATGATGCAGATGATGCAAGTCTTCCTTACGACAGCGCAATAAGATAGCTGGTTCCTTCAGCCTAAGCAAACTCTGCAATCCATTATTGCATTGGTAAGAAGTAAGTACTCAAACTATCAATCTGTTAAATAAAAGTTTCCAAAGAACAATAAGATACCTGAACTATAAGTCCTTTCAGAAGCCTTCGGTATTCATGATGTTTATGGCTCACAAGCAATAGTTCCTTTGCTGCAGCATCTTTCATGGAATTAACAACATCATCCTGAGCTTGGAGGACCTTAAGTCGTGAAGCATTCAGCTGCATAGAGTACTCACTGAAAGAAGAAATTCAGCTTTATAACTGCAATTATTCTTAAATATATATGGATCCTTAACGTGACAAATAAAATATCTTAATTCAAGATTAATAAGAAGAAGATAAACATGTGCCAGATTTAGTTGAGCAGTATACAGTTGTAATAACCTAACCAACCACCAAATGATGTCAAAAAGCTTAGCCCATTGCCTAATAAAAGGCACAAGAAAATCCATGAATGCAAGATGAATTAGTCGAGGCACTGACTTGTCAAAGAATGAAATCTGGTGCCTTCCCATTATTACATTCAAAGGATGAACTATTAATGAAACTCCATGAAAACAGCAAATAACTGAAGTCTTTATACTATTATTGATTTATTTCCAACATACAAGCACATAATCTTCTCTTTAACTAGCAAGTGTTAGAATTGCTTCTAGTTTTCATACAAATGGAGACTAAAACCTATAGTTGAGAATTTAAACGCTCAGCTGAGCGGAAGCACCTAATCATTGGTATAGAATGAAATATCCAAATGGAATCATGAATACAGATCCAAAAGATAAGTAAATTGCCAATGCCAATTGAGCTGTAACTTATATACTGGATTCAATCAAAGACTTATCGAAGATTTTGAAAATCAGCTCTATTGCTAAATCTAATAGTTAGATTCCAAACGAAACGTTAAACAGTGATGGAAAAGGAGTGAGGAATTTACATTTTCCTGCGGATATCTACTTGCTTCTCTTTACGCTCATACTCCTGTCTGATCTTCTTCTTCTCTGCTTCTACCATTTGCAATTTCTCAATGTTGAATTCCTATATGTACATGAAACATGCTAGTTGATCGGGTAATGATGAGAGAAATGAGAGATTGATATAGTTTAGGACAGTTACCTCCTCGGCGGAAACGGAGATCTCATTGGACTTCTCATCCGCCTCTTGGCGGATGAATCTGACCATCTGCTGGATCTGCCGGCTGACATCTGCGTCGTTCATTGTCGATGATTGATTCGTAGTTGAAGATCTCAAATTCTAGATCTGGTAAGAAGAATTGACGACAGCGATACGGGAGGGATGGACTCTCTGGAGTCTTCTACTATTCTTCTATCTATCTTTATTAATAAGCCGACAAAATTCTTGCGAAATGAGAAACTGCAGGAGTCATATTGACTCAATTATTCAATATCTTTTATTTTTTATTATTATTATTATAAATTGTTTATATTATTTGGTTTTTTGAAAAATATTTGGGCTTTTTCAAACTTGGTCTTTCTCTGGGTCTTCTAGTATTGTTTATTTTATTATAGGCCCGGATCGTTTTAGTTTATTTGGGATTAATTTAACAAACTTTAAAATATAATCTCTCTTAAATAATTGTTATCACATTCACATTTATAGATTTCTTAATATTAAAAACTTTATAGGAAAATATATTATTTTATGAAATATGTGTTTATATGTTATATACCCTTATTGCTCTAATATAGGGCTGTACTAGACATATTTTTATATAATTTAACAAATATTAATAAATTGTTTTCACTTATTAGATATAAATTACATTTTTTTTATTTGTAAATGATTGAATTCTTATAAATAATAAATTAAAAAATAATTTTTTTTTAAAAACTTAGAGGTTTATATTTGTTAATGAGTATGAAAAGAGGCCCAAATGAAACCCTAACAAAACTGGGCCAAAGTCCAATATTTTGGTAATGGTAAATACTGCCAAATATATTAATTATAAATATTGTTGTCAACCTAACAGGTAAAAACAAACAGTCGTCTATCTGCCGCCTGTAACTAGACCGATTGATATGCATGTGAGTTTCATCATTGCTATATTCTTGAAAGAATATATTTATATATAATCAACTATCAAGCTATTATTGTTTTATAATAATTAGGTTATAACACCTAATTAATTATAAATCAATAATGGGATGATGATGGATTAAGAGTTGGCCAATTAATTAAATGTAACCTTTATCATTTTAGTATTTAATAAACTAACTAAAGAAGTTTGTAGTAGAATAAGAATGAAACCGGGATATTTAAGACATTAAATCAAATTTATTATGTCTTATAAATATTTGGAATATATATACTAGCTAGGTGAGCTAGCTAGGAGTGTAATCAAAAAAATGAGTTGAATTTAATGTGTTATGTGGAATTGGATTGTATTTGGATATATAATTAGGGTTTAGCAAAATGACAGAGGAATAGAGTGATGAGACGAGAAAGGTATGGAGTATGGACCATATATGTGTGGTTTCATTGACACGAGGGTTGTTTAATTATTATAATATATATATCCCAAATGATCTGATCTGATAGGATCGTCATTATCCCAAATGAACAGAGGCTCTATGACAAATTGGCCTAAAGATCAGACCCTCTGAATTTAATCTGAATATATTTGTATGGACCCCCACAACCCAATCGCATCCATCTCCCTAGCAAATTCGTGACATCCAGAAACAAATGGCAAAATTGCTAGCCAATTCAAAAATGTCATAATGGTCCTCTCTCACACACACAAACACACACATAATTATAAAATTATAATAAATAATAATAATGCATGGTCACAATAAATATATATATATATATGAGGTGTGACTAAAGATGAGTGTAAGAGCATAGCAGCGCACAAGACCTCTGCCCTCTTTTTTTGTGAAATCAATATTCCACATCAGCAGAAAGCGGGCACACATTGTACTTGGTCAAAACACTACAATGCTTCTGCCCGCCCTCTTATCTAAATAATAAATTTTATTTATACTATTTTAAATAAATAACTAATTTATAATACAAGAATATTATAACTAATATTCTTATATTATAGGAGAATTTGAGATTTTAAAATCGCGTGTTAATATAATTAATAAAAAAATATATTAATTTATTTAAAATTTATATTTATTAATTAAATGAGTAATATTCCTGTATTATATATATTATAGGAGAATTTGACAATTTCACCCTTAAAACATATTAATATAATTAATAGAAAATATAAAATATTTTTATAATTTAAAATATATTATAATATTAAAAATATTACAAAAATAATGAACTACAATAAAACACATAAAATTTTAAACATTTTGACGGACATTATGGAATTGTGAAATATGCTCCACCAAATCGGTTTGTAATTGACGATATTTTTGTTTGTCACGAATTTGAATATTTTTTTCGATATATAATTAATATTCCTATTTTATAGTAAAACTTTAGAATATATATTTATTTAACGTTATTATAATAATGTTACTTAAGAATAGTAGGAAAAATATTATAATTAAATATATAATTAATATTCCTATATTATATAATATATTATATTATATAATCATGAAAAAGTCAGAAGATGGCATGACCGGCATAGAGGGCACTGCCCTCTTTTTACTTTTATCTCCAATGCAAAAAATGAAAAAAATCAATGACCTGCCCTTTTCTACACTGTCCCATGCGGGCAGAGGTCATGCGTTGTAGATGCTCTACCCAGCAGCATGAATGAATATCTATGATTAATTAATTAATGTAGTGGTATGTATTTATGGATAATCATTCCATGTTAATTCTTAGAAATGTCAATTGTCAATTATAAAGTGTTGTTGGACAAGTACTGCTCATTAATTACCATTTAAATATGTCAACACTCAAGTTTTATAATACCTACTATTCCACATTACTCATTGGCCTTTTTTATGAAAATGTTTTTAGGATAAAATTTAGTTTTTATCCTAAAACTCAAACATATTACCAACCATCTGAGTTTTAAGAAAATAAGTGTATAGAGATTAGATTGATTATAGCTCAAAAGTTTAAACTCAACCTCATATTTTTTTTTATTTGACAGATCCCGCTATAATTTTCTCTATGCTTCCTTTTTTATTATTCAGAGGGAGGGACAAAATCGTAATTAAAAAAATATTTATTACGATTTTGTTCTCACTGTGAGAGGAAACAGGAGAATAGAAAAATGAGAACAAATCATGTGCTTTTCTTAATTATGAAAAAATAAATTATCTCACCGAATTTCGCGATTTCAAAACTAGCTATATTCATGCGTCACTACAAGGAGGATTTCATCCCTTTTATATGTGGGAAAATAAAAAATTTCATTAAAAATATTTTTTTTTGAAACCTATCAATAAAAGAATATAAAAGAGTTTTGACATCTAGCAAACTGAAAAATCAATAATTTAATCTAGATACAACATTTATTTGAAGACTAAAGAAAAAAATTATTGATCATATTTTTTTTCATTGTGATTTTGTCAAGATCATGTGTGCTCTTATATATATATATATATATATATATATATATATATATATATATATATATATATATATATATATATATATATATATATATATATATATATAAACTCCTTAATTTTTAATGGAATACACCAACAAATGTCGTCGACTTCTAGATAAAATTGATTGAATGAAGTTTTTACAGCAACATTGCAGACGACTAAAAACTAATTTCTTTCGTCATGTAGTCGACGAATTTGAAAATAAATAAAGAGAAGAGTTTTCGAAGGAAAAAATTATGAGAAGATCGTCTCAAAAAATTAATATTACATACGTTCGTTTCATTCTGGAAATATGATTCGTACGGGACGATAATTTTTTGTGCACTTTTTAATAAAAGTTAATAATTATTTTAAAAAGTTACGAAAAAATAAATAATTTAGGTATAATATTATAAAAAAAAAATTAGTTTATTTATGAAGTTGATAATTTAAATAATGTGATTAATGAATGATTAAAAGTTGGTTTGAGATTATTTTTAAATAATTTAAAATGATAACACAAAATAATAACTCAAATTTAATATTTTTTAAATTTAATTCCTATTAAAAAAAACATCGCATTGTTATGACTATATAGATGGTGCTAAATGTTTAATACTTTAATAATATAATTATCAATAAATTTTCAAAAAGACAATTTGAGAGGTTTAAACAACAGTTTAAAATAAAATACAATTTGTATGAATTTGCAAAGCCTAATTTTGATTCAAGAAGAGGAGAGACTTCAAAATTTTAATATAACAAATCCAAATGAATAGACCAACTACCAACCCATTATTTATGGTCCCGTTTGTTTTTATATCTGATTTATTATAGACAACTATTTTTAAAATATAAAATTACTGTACAAGACCATTATGTGATATTTAAATAAAATATTTTATTAGTACCTTTCAATTCAAAAATCCATCATTCAAAAATCCACTTTCCCTACAGCAAACATGTAGGCCCTTGTTTTTTTGATTTGGGTTATTTAAAAAATATATAGAATTATTTAAATAATTTTGATAAACAATATATAAAAAAACATTTTAATGGATGAATCGATTATTGTGATTTATAAAATAATGAAAACAAATGTTAGGTTATTTGAAATGAGGGAAAAGTGCCGAGTTGTGAGTTGACTCTGTCCGAGTTTAAAGATATGTTGACCTCTTTTCTTTCTTCTTCTTCCCCAATTCCCTCCCTTCCCTTCCAGCTCGCCATTCGAGGTAGCAGAAGCAACAACTGTAGAGAGAGAAAGAGAGAGCTCTCCTTTCTCGGGAACATTCTTCGCTTTGGCATAGAACATAGCCACGCAGAAAGGTGGGTATAGCTTTACCTCATTTCAAATTTGCAGATACCCTCCTTCCTTTCTTCGACAATCCTCTCTATTTTCATTTGCTACCTCAAAAACAGAGGGATATGTAGACTAAATTTCTTTCCAGTTTCAACTCGATAGTGTTAATGGACTCTTTTCATCTTCTTCTTGCTCTCTTCTTCTTTGTGGGTCTTATTTACTATCCCGTGGGAGCTGCTCTAATCGATGAAGACAAGCAAGCATTGCTCGATTTCGTTAACAGACTTCCCCATTCTCGGTCTCTCAACTGGGACGAGAGCTCCACTGTTTGCAAGCACTGGACCGGCGTTACATGCAGCCAGGACGGGAACCGGGTTATCGCCGTCCGCCTTCCGGCTGTTGGATTTCATGGCCCTATCCCGGCCGACACTCTTGGTAAACTGTCGGCGTTGCAGATCTTGAGTCTCCGATCTAATGGTATTTATGGAAGTTTTCCTCTGGACTTGTATAATCTCAAGAATTTGTCGAATCTCTATCTTCAGTTCAACAAGTTTTCAGGTCCTTTGCCATCGGAATTTTCGGCTTGGAAGAATTTGACAATTGTTAATCTGTCGAATAATGGATTTAATGGGAGTTTACCTGCTTCAATTTCGAATCTAACTCAGCTTACTGCTCTCAATCTAGCTAATAACTCTCTTTCAGGTGAAATTCCTGATGTTTATTTACCAAATTTAGAACAGTTAGATTTGTCTAACAACCAGTTCATCGGTAATGTGCCGTCTTCACTTAGAAAATTTCCCAAATCGGCGTTTATGTCCAACAATTTAACTTTAGGAAATTCATCTCTTCCTGTAACCGGAGAATCCCCTGTTTCTTCTCCTTCAAATAGTACCAACCGGAAAAAACCCATGACCGACAGGAGAATAAGCGAAGCAGCCTTATTGGGTATCATAGTGGCTGCTTCTATTCTGGGATTAATTGTCATTACCTTTGTGCTGGTTGTTTGCTACTTGAGAAGGAGAGGTGAGAATGTATTCTCAGGGAAAACGGAGAAGGGAGAAATGTCGCCGGAGAAAGTGATATCTAGGTCGCAGGATGCGAACAACCGGCTGTTCTTCTTCGAGGGTTGTAGCTATGTATTTGATTTGGAGGACCTTTTGAGAGCTTCCGCCGAGGTACTAGGAAAAGGGACTTTTGGTATGGCTTATAAAGCTATTCTAGAGGATGCAAATACAGTCGTCGTCAAGAGATTGAAGGAGGTCGGAGTTGGGAAACGGGAATTCGAACAGCATATGGAATTGGTCGGGAATATTAAGCACGAGAATTTGGTCGAATTGAGGGCGTATTACTATTCCAAAGACGAAAAGCTTTTGGTTTACGATTACTATAGCGAGGGTAGCGTCGCCGCCATTCTACACGGTAATCTCTAAAATCATCTTTAATCAATAAAAAACGTATCTTGATTCTTTATTCTTGTATGAATGTTGATTTTCTATTACAGGAAAAAAAGGAGATGAAAAAGTGAAACCCGGGTTAGATTGGGAAACACGATGGAGGGTAGCGATCGGTGCGGCGAGGGGGATTGCCCATATCCACGACGGCAACGGCGGGAAGCTAGTTCATGGCAACGTGAGATCATCTAACATTTTCCTAAACCCTGAACGATACGGTGTCGTATCGGACCTCGGCCTGTCCGCCATAATGGGACAGCTATCTTCTCCGATTGCTCGGGCGGCGGGGTATCGAGCACCGGAGGTGACAGATACACGGAAAGCGTTACAACCGTCGGATGTGTACAGCTTCGGTGTTTTACTTTTGGAACTCCTGACGGGGAAATCTCCGGTTCATGCGGCGGGCGGGGATGAGGTGGTGCATTTGGTTAGATGGGTTCACTCGGTGGTTCGAGAAGAATGGACGGCGGAGGTTTTCGATGTTGAATTGCTCAAGTGTTGTAATATTGAAGAGGAGATGGTTGAGATGTTGCAGATAGCATTGGCGTGTGTGACGAGAATGGCGGATCAACGGCCTAAAATGGGTGAGATTGTTGGTATGATTGAGAATGTGCGGCGGATACAGAATGAGAACCGGCCTTCTTCCGAGGGGAAGTCGGGTAGCTCGACGCCGTATGTGGGAAGAACTCAGTGGTCGCCGTCGGAGTGAGTTAGTGAGTGAGTCGAGTTGTTTGTTTGTTTTCACTGACTCGGTGAACCGAGTTTCATTATAATCTGATTTTATGCAATTCTTCCTTAATTTCCACTTAAGGGTTGAACCCAACATATTCTGATTTTTATCTTATTGTGTAAGTTTTAATTTCCACTTTAAGGGTTTTTAATTGCCACTTTATTAGATTAATTAGGAGATACATGTTTTCTTCTTAATATCATGTTTTAGGGAAAAGTCAAAATTGACTAGATAAAGATAAATTGTAACATAATATTTCGTTTGATTGTGTTAATTTTTATTTTGTAATATTTTATGGATTATTTTAAAAAAAAATGTATAAGAATTTATGCATAATTAAATAGTTTTTTTTTAAGAAGAAAGAGATAATTTAGTATTATAATTAATAATTTGATTGAAAGGTATATTATTGAAATAATAATTTTATTCCAAATTAATTTGAAACCATAATCCATGTTTAAATAAAATGGTCACACCAAAGTATAAATAAATTATTGGCTACCCATTAGACACCCACTAGTACTACCACTAGACAAGTAACAGGGGTCGGGCAATCCTTTCATGCTTAATTGATAAAGACTATCATTTATTTTTATTTTTATTTTTATTTTTATTTTTATTTTTATTTTAAATTAGACAATTTATCCAATATTAACTTTGCTCAAGCCTAAATAATTCTAATTTTATCAAATGTTCCACTGAATAAATTTAATAATATATAAAAAACTATTATATGTTTTTTTTAATCAAAAAAAATAGATTCTTAGCAAGCAATATTTGGATTTAATACTTATTTTAGCTGAATTATTTGAGTATAAAATATTATAAAATAAAAATAGAAGGTATCAAATAATAATAACAATTATATATATTTTTACATTTAATATAGTTTGAAATATATCATCTTTCTTCCTGCTCTTTTATCTCTACAAAAAAAAAAAAAATGATCTCTAGATAAATAGGAAAGTCATTTTTTCTTAATCCCAAATAATTTTGTAGTATAGTCTTTTTTTTATTATTAAGATTTTTTATTATTAAGATTTGAGTTGATATTACATTTTATTCATTATAGCGTCATATTTAGTCGGATTGGTTTTTTCGACTCAAATTTTATAGTTTGTTGATCTTTTGTTGCTCATACCCTCTAATTGTGTTGATAATTATTTCTCGAGTCTGTGTACATTTATTTTAACAGAAAAACAAAATAATCGAATTTGTAGTTATTTTTCATTTTTCAATAAAAATTACTCGATTTGATTTTTTATATTAAACATCTCTAATATATACCTACCTCTAGAAAGTTATTGGTATGAAATTCTTATTATATCAGTCATATACGTGTATAATTCATTTTCACTTGGCATGATCTTTTATTGCATTATTACCCACTCTCGGATAATTTTAATTGTCTCTTAGAAGTTTTGATAAAGATTTATTTGGTCTCCTCTAATTCAATCGTCATCATTTAAAAACTCAAATGAGTTCCTCGAATGACTGCTTTATTTTTTTTTTTAGTTTTTTTTTTTAGTTTTACTTTTATAAAAAAATTCAGCGTGTAAAAATGGCGCGTAAAAAAGTGGGACCGAAAAGGTTAAATTACTTATTAGATGTATGTTGAGTAAGCGGTTGTGAATCCATCTTTATCACTCTGATGCTTCTTCTACTTAAAATGGGATACTTCTTCGATATCTCACATTTACAAGATATTCTTCCTTCTCATCCATTGCTGATCAAAGAAGAAGAAGGTGAAGAGTTCTCTCAAAAGGTAACAATTTCCATATCATCGGTTGTCTTTCATCTCTCTATCATGTCATGTATGTCGCGATTGAAACTTAATCTCTGCAGTGTATAGATAGAAAGAGCTAGGGCTTTGTTATGGCTTCCAAGCGTATCTTGAAAGAGCTCAAGGATCTCCAGAAAGATCCTCCTACCTCATGCAGCGCAGGTACGTACGGTTCAATCACTTCTCTTGGATCTTCGAGGTCTGATATTTTGTATGAATCTATTTGCATGCTAGTCCTGTTTCCTTTTTCTTGTGATCACAGATTAGTAGTCTATATTGATCATGCTATCTAGTTTTTGGATAATTAATGAATGATCTGCATTAATTGATATGTTTGAGTTATTGGAGGTCTCACCTAGAACTATGTCTTGTGTTAAATTAAACACGTTTGATTAGGCTTATAGATTCATATGTAGTTTTGATTTCCTTGACTATTAACTCATTGGATAACTTAATTATTCTGAAAAAAAAACAATTTAGGAATTTCAGGTAAACGAGATCACTGTGATTATTATTGCCTCCTGGATTTAGGAGAGTAGTCTGGCAGTAATATGGATGAGAGAACAAAAGGGAGAAAGGGAAATATGAAATGGTAGATGGTGAAGACATTGGTGGCTTGAGTACATGACCTGAAGTTGTATCATGAAAAAAAATGTTGCCTTTTGAAAATCTTTCATCTTCCTTTCCTTGCTATCGTCATTTGTAAAACTGCGTTTCACCCTCAGTTTTTATTGAAAGGGCGTTGAGGTTGTGAATACTTTCTTAGTTAGGTGTTTCCATAAGAGTTTCATCTCTTAATTGTGTTCCTACTTCCTCTAATAGACTGTTGTGGCAACTGCTGCTTGGCTGTCCTAGAATTTAAACTTAAATAAGCCCTGATTATTTGAGCGAATAGACTTTGTGCTCATTACTTTTAAGTCATTCGGATGAGATCTTTGTTTGGTTGTCATGTGTGTATCTATCCTTTTCTACAAGATGATAATGTGGATATCAATAGCATAGGTGTACACATTTTGTATTGGATGAAGATTGACATTAGTTATATGGTGTCTTAATCATCGGTTCAAGAAAGAAAAGGATATTGATTCCAATAGTGAATTTTCCTTATGTGGTGACTTCTGTATTCTGGTGTTCTTAGTGGGTGTTCTGAATTTTGACCAGTACTGTATTATTATACCATTATGCTTATTCTCTTTATCAATAATTTATTCTGACTTCTTAATTGTGGGAAATGCATGCCTTACCACTTTAAAACTTCCTTACAAGATGCCCTCAATGTTCCAGATCTTTACAGTTGTAGACCCTTGACCTCGAACTTGCTTCTGGGCCTTCATTTGAGGGTACAAATAGTTTTTCCTTATACTCTCTTCTTAAATTAGTTTATTGTTCAATCCACTGTTCACTCGAAGTTGCTATGTTTGGTGTCTCACACAAAAAACTGATATGTTGGAATAAAACTTGTTTGTAATCCTAATTAATATTTGTTGTGGTTACATGAGAATTTTGAGATAAATGCTCAGTAACAGTTTAGATTTATTAACATTTTCTATCAGGAACTTCAAAGAGGAATTCAAATGAATGTTTTTACTGTCATTCATTTTTCATTGAGTACAGGTCCGGTATCTGATAACATGTTCCACTGGCAAGCAACTATAATGGGTCCTCCCGACAGTCCTTATGCTGAAGGAGTTTTCCTGGTTACTATTCATTTCCCTCCAGATTATCCATTTAAACCGCCTAAGGTAATGCATACTACTTTTATTCATAACGAATTAATCTTAAATATGGAAAATTCTAAGTTTTAAAATGTTAAAAAGTTCAATGTTTTAACTAATTGTAGCTTATTTAATGAAATATGATATTTGCTTATTATTAGTGATCAAAGCTATTGTTTTCTAGGGCAAGGCAATCATAATAATCTCTGTTCATTCATTTTATTCGAGATGACTATCATCAAATGAATAAGCTGAATCTCAAACTAACTAGTGTAGTGTTGCTAGACAGTTTGTTCACATTAATCGAGACCGGGTCACAATAAAATAGGGAGTTGGGTTGGGTTTGAAATAAACATATTTCTTGGTATGGTGATTTTTGCAGGTTGCATTCAGAACAAAGGTTTTCCATCCCAATATCAACAGCAATGGTAGCATATGCCTTGATATTCTGAAAGAACAGTGGAGCCCTGCTCTCACTATTTCCAAGGTTATTTTTTTACTTTTAACCTTAAAAAAGAATTGCACCATTAATTTGTTTGAAAGTAATTAATAAACAAGAAGATTGATTTAGGTATTGTTGTCAATATGTTCAATGCTGACTGACCCAAACCCTGATGACCCATTGGTGTCGGAGATTGCTCATATGTACAAGACAGACAGGAATAAGTACGAGAGTGCGGCCAGGAGCTGGACCCAGAAATATGCCATGGGCTAAACAGGTCAATGTTTTACTTTATTTGTGTTTTCAATTTACTTGTCAAGGGGATTCTAGTGTCCTAAACCTGCTTTATGCATAAAAAAAAATAGAGTGTATGAATTTATGTCTTAACAGGTCATGAATTCGAGTATTTAATAAGTCAGGATTTATAAAAATATATAAAGAAAAGAAAGAAAGAAAGGGGGGATGAACATAACCGTATTTCACCCTTTTTTTAGATAATGCCTAGAAATGATGCTACTGTCACCATCCTATAGCCCTCCTTTTTGTTTTTGCTTGTGTCCTTATTCGAGCCACAAATAATGATTTTCACTACACAACCCTTTTATTTAACAAAGTTCATTTCCTATCTTAGAATGAAAATAAAAGAAGTTCATTTAGCTTGTTTGATCTTGAGTTTTTTTATTTTTTTTTATTTTTTTTGGGGGTGGGGGTGGTGTGTGTTATCTAGATTTTTTGATAAATTTTTTGTTCGTCTTAATTAAAAAAATAAAACTAGTTTTTTTAACGTTTAATGACTATTGTACCCTTTAAATATATGAGATTGAAATAATTATTGAAGATATTTTCATATTTAAAATAAAAAATGATAGTTTTGTGGATTCCTTATCTATAATCCTTTCTAGGATAAAATGGGGGTGAGTTCAGAAGGTAATGGATTCAACTTTTTCAAACTAATTTAATTTGTTATTTATTTATAAATCGATTAAGTTCAGTTTTTTTTTTTATTATTTTCTTTCAAATGTATAAATATATATATTAAAATATAAATAGTTAAATATATAATATAAATAATTATAATGAATTAAATAAATAAATTATAAAAAAAAACTGTGTTTGAACAATAAATTAGAATAAATGAACAAAACAAGCTTACTCCCATTTAAACCTAATATCAAACTAATCTTAGTTTGAAGGTCTGTTTTTAAAAACCAAACCAGACTCAAAATAAAAACAAATATATGCATATAAATTAATGAGAAATATATTCAAATTTTGCTTAATTGTTTTATCAAATTTCTTGGAGTCCAAAATATTTAGTTAATTAATTAATTTATAGATATCACCTTTTTGCTAAATAGGTCAAAGCACAGATTAGCTGCCTTAAACCCCATATTTTAATTTCCGGACATTGAAGAGTCCAAATTAATGTAAATGATTTTCTTTAATCTTTTGTCAAAATACCCTATTAGAGCTTGTTTTATCTTGTTTTTTTTTTAGATTTTTAGTTTCTAAAGAAAGTCATTACGAAATATCAATCACAATATTATTACTACGTAGACGACTATGGTTACGTACCAATATTATGCAATATCTCACAAGTTAAAAGTAAAAGTCCATAAAATAAAATAAAAAACTAGCATGAAAAAGAACTGAAAGCATTTAAGACATATTCTCATCCCGATGATTGGCATCATACAACAAATAATATCAAACTATCATTCACTATAAAAAAAAGTCGTCAAACAATACAACTTTTAAGTTGGAATTAAAATATACTACATATGAAATTAAATAATAGATACACAAATATTGTCCTTTTATATATATGCGCCTTGTTATATAGTGGATACAGACAAAAATGATAACTATTTAATTAACATAAAGTTGAGCTAAATAATTAACTATTAATAATAATGATTTAATTTAATAAAGTACAAATCATAGCCTACCGATGATTTGTCGATTCTAATGTACTTTCTTCCCTGGTCTCCCCCTCTTTGTCTCAATAAATTTTCTCTCATATATATAATAATAATAATAATTAAATTATCCAACTTTACTTTCAATTTTTTTCTGTGTCAGTCATACTTATATTCCATAATTGTCAAAATAAAATAACTTTTTGACATTTTGTATGATAAGTGTTACTTAATTTTATTTAATAAAAAATGTGATTTTATTTTTTTGGTATTTACACTTTTTGCTATATGTAATTTATTTTTGTTATTCTCATTAAGTAATTAATGCTTATGAATAATGAATATAAGACAATCGATTTGCATGTCATCCTTAACGTTTTCAAATAGGCTTAATATCATTTCATATATAGGATTCAATAATATATATATATATATATATATATATATATATATAGTTTTGAATATGATTATATGAGAGTTTTAATAACATGGCAAACCCCGATCACAATCTTGGCGAAAGTACGGAAACATGAAACCAATGGCATCGGTCGGTTGCATTATGGACTCTTGAATAATTTCCAAAAGGATTCACAAGACTCTTATTGCCCAAATCGACTTCAGACTTAAAATATCTACAGAAAAAAACAAACTAGTATTTTGATTTTGATAGGAAATACCAAACATAGAATAAAACAACAAAACATTAACACTAGTCTATAAGGCAACAACCCAAAATGAAAGGAAAAATATAATACAATTTCTGAGGATACTAAGTTAAGACAAAAGACAAAAACCCTCCCAGTGAGACTATACTAAATTAACTTGACTGAATGCCCCCTCTGTCCAACTGCATTCAATTTAATCAATTTAGATATAAAAAAAAATTATGTCCGGTAAATAATCTTATATTCATTTTTCATTAAAAACGCATTAAGTTGAAATAATATTTTTATTGTGGGAATTAATTGTGCTAACCCATGATTATAAAGAGACTTTTTTTTCAAAACAGTTAAATTAATATTGAATTCATAGTTGAATTCCAAACATGAAGTTGAATAATTAATTATATGATCTATTTCCATAATAAGGACAAATTCATTAATTAATTATGATGTTAAGTTTAATTGAAACTTTGAATAATTATATATATGGATGGTGGTAACATTAAGAGCATATAGGAAAGGAATATGCGAAATATCGGCCAACAGATAATCCGAATTGTCAATGAAAACAACAAATATTGGTGCCTATGATTTGAAGATTAATGAATTAATTCATTCTTATTATAATACTTCCAAATCATAATTATATTATTAATTTGGTTTAGTTTGATGAATCAGATGCTAATTAATTAACTAGAGTCCAACATCCACCAATAACGTAATGAGTGATTGGACGTCGATTAATTTGCATGCATGGGGACAATTTAGCACTTTAAGGAGGTATTATTATAAGCTAGTTAATTAGGGTATCTAATTTGGAATAGATAATTGTGTGATGACATCAAAGTTTGAACAAATTCATAATATATACATCAAATTTAATGAATTGATTATTCATATATATTATATTAATACCATTAGTTCGAAATGGGACACAAACATGGAATTTTGACACAAAAAAAACAAACCTGATCTAAAGGAGATGAGATTCAAGAGAACATTTGTGGTGAGAAGTAACTCATCCGGATGTCATTACTATATTATTTGCAAATCTTAATAATTACAACTTTCATTCTCTTTCTATTTTGAAGTTTGATATATATTATATATATTACAATTCCCGTGTTTGTTTTTATTCTTATTTGTAAAAATATAAAAAAGTTGTCTCAGTTAAATCAATATGTGGCGGAGGGATATTGATAAATTTCATGTATGACATTGTTATTTTCTTTTCAAAAGAGTTATTCCGACTTTTTTGCTGGGAAAATTATGGGAGTCTCTCATTAAGATCTCTTTTTTCGGAAGGAGTGCAATTCACAGTGAGATTCTAACGAATGATAGATGAATGAGCAAAGAATTTATCTTGGTCAGTCGATGTTGTTTGTGCCTCAAAAAATTGAGACGACGCATTACTAGCATCCATTAGGTTATGCCGGGAATCAATGATATGTGTTAGATATGTGGATTGGGACGGCTAAATTTGCAGATGTAAGACAATTGGGCTATACTTATATTATTTTCTGATGAATAACGAGTCATTAATAATACTATTATCTTAACAATATATGAAGGGTTCGATCTTATTACCCTCTTGAGGATCATTGTCATCATTAACTTCTCCCCATATTTGTTGTTTTTTTAGATTTAAATTTCATAATATTATTATATGTATCATTTAAAAAAAAATATAAAAAAATGTTCCAATATGTATGTAATCATATAACTATTATGTCATATATACGTCATCACTTACCAATTGCACAAATGGTAGTTGTTTAAACTCATTTATAAGTCAATATATATAAGAAGCAATTACAAAAATTCAATCCACCAATTCTAAGGTGGACATATATGTCACAATAGAAATAATGATACATAACCCACTCAATAATCAACCTATAGCTAGCTATATAGTGGTATATCCTATCTACCTAGTACTGATTAATGATCATGAAATTACAACAATAAAATTATTAATTAACTTCAATTTCCTTTTGTTATGATAAATAATATAGAAAAAAAAATTCATTTTATTTAAAAATAATATTTGAATTTCATTCAGCCCCCATAACAGGTGACCCATGTTCTATATATTGGGTCTACAAATATTTGTCATGAAAAAACCTGTGACAGCCTGTGAAACTAAAGTTTTCATAAATGAATTAAACTTAGACCCCCTTCCCCTCTTTTCATTTTGCTTATATTGTCGGGGGAGAAAGTCATCATTTATTAAGTTTTGTACTAATTTATTTTGAAAAATAAAGAATATGTATTATTATTATTAATAAGAAAAAATGAAATTTTCTGGGTGGAGAATATAAAAATATAACCGCTGGGGAGAGATTACGGCTATGAATTGTATATAACCGTTGTCTGCACCGCAACCGCCTTTCTCACTCTAAAAAAAACTCCATTTTCTCTCTCTCTCTCTTTCTCTCTCTTCTCTGTCTCTCTGAAAAACTTACATTTGTCAGTCGGAGAAGAAGCAAAAGGAAGTTTCTGTTATCGGTGGCCGCCGCCGGACAAAAAACCGTACTTCTTTTTCCCTTTTCCGGCAAGGAAATTCCTTGTTGCCTTTTTTCTAGCTTCTTCAAAAAAAGCCTTTCCGATTTCCTTCCTTCTCCACCCACTTGACCTTTCATTTCTCTCATTATTAACTCTTTTCACGAGCAGCAGCAGCTACCATTTAAGTATCCCATACAGTTCTCATATCTCAGATGAATCTGTCCTTTTCATGAAATTTCACACGTAATCTCTGTAACAACGATGTTCAGGCCATCGCCGCCGTCGAAGCGGGTTGTACGGATAACGGTGACTGACGCCGACGCGACTGACTCGTCCGGCGAGGAGGGAAACGGTTTCTCCAAGCGTGTTGTTAATGGGGTGAAGAGATTTGTTAATGAAGTTACAATAGAGGAAAGAAATATATCTAAGCCGGTTAACCGGCGAAAGAAGTCCAACGGACGAGGGAAAATTCCTGTAAATTCCGGGGAAGGGATGAAGTTTCGTGGAGTTAGACAGAGGCCATGGGGGAAATGGGCGGCGGAAATCAGAGACCCACTTCGTCGTGTTAGGGTTTGGTTAGGTACATTCGAAACGGCTGAAGAAGCTGCCATGGTTTATGATAATGCCGCAATCAAACTTCGTGGACCCAACGCCTTAACTAATTTCGTAACCCCCAAATCGAAAACGACGGCCGCCGCCATCGACGAACCTTATACCTCCGCCGACGAATCATTAAGCAACCGCGTTTCTTCACCGAGATCCGTTTTACGGGTCCGTTGGGGTCCCAACGTCGGAGAAGAACCAGAGCGGTGCGACGGGAAATTAGTTCCGGCGACATATTCAGAGCTGCCTTCTACTTCTACTTTTACTTCATCGTTGTTGGCGATACCGGATGATATCTTTGAGTTTCCGTACCCGGTTCAGAATGTTAGTGACCCGTTTAGGGAAACAACAGAGAAAGCGGGTTGTTCTTTCTTTTTCGAAGAAGAAGATTGTGAAGATCAGTTGTTTCCTTTTAATGGCGGTGGGGAATTGGAGTTTCGTCTTCCTGACGACGATTATTTTGAGATTCAAGAAGATATTGGTGATTTGATCTTCTAATCAATGGTTTGTGTGTGTAGAGGAATTTTGTTTTTACTTTTTACTACTACTGCTTACTAGTTACTTTTTACAGTTCTAAAATGTTAGAAATTCCTGCGAGAATGTAGTAATTTTCAATGCAATTACTACTGTTTGAACTTTCCAATTTCAGTTTTTACTATATTTGTTCCTTTCTCTTTCAATTTATTTTATTCATTTTCTTGTTGGATTCAGATTGTTCTATAATAGAAAATTATTTTAAAATTAAATGTAATACTAAATATTTTAGGTCAAAAGTGATTTAATAAAACTTGAATAAAAAGTATGAAATGATTTTTAAAATAATTCAATCCAACTAAGGTTAGACTATTCATACTTAGAATGTTCTAAATTCTATATCAAATTAAATCGAATTGGGTCACTGAAAATTAAAAATTATAAATTCGAGATAAAAAAATTGATAGAATTCGATTCTTATTTAAAATATTTTGAATAATTTTACTATATATCATAACAAAACTTTCAATATAAAAAAAAATTAGATGGTTATTTTTGAATTCTGAAATCTTGGTAATATTAGTAAGATATAATATTAAAGTTTAATTATATTTTAATTTAATTTAAATAATAATAATTTTTTAATTAAATCAACATCAAATCTACCTATAAAATAAAATAAATCTAAGTTTAGAGACGAAATAGATACTTTTAGTGTTAAAAAGATAAATAAATTTATTAAATTGGTTTGAATTTGCTGAAGAGATGTTTTAATTAAAAACTAATTATTTCTATGTATTATATATAAATTTTTTTATTTCACCCATGTGAGCATAAGTCGTCAAAAGATAATAACAATGTACCAGATTTAAAATATGAACAAAAAGGGAAAAGAAATTAAAGGACTTTAGGAATTTATTTGTCAAATCTTAAAATTTGAATATTTCTTAAAGCAGATACATATATATATATTTATAAGCTTTGAATATTACATTAAAAGTTTTGTATCCACTAATAATAATATAATAGGTAGATATTAATTAGTATATTCTTAGAGTTAGATTTTGATATAATTTATAAAATTATCTTAGAATTGTATAAATAAATATAATGTACAGAATGATTTGATAATTTCAACTTGTAGGATTGAAAAAAAAGGATCAAGCAAGTTGTGTGAATAAAGGGAAATAAGAAGGAGCTAGTGATGAAAAGGTTCGCCTCAATGCTGCAACTTCATGAATCAATTCTTCTTTCATAATTCTAGTGGTCCTCCTAAATCATGATCTTACATATATATGGTCGGTTTTCGCGAACAAATTATCTCGAGAAAAACTATTGCCTCGTTGTTCCAACCACAACCAGGTCTTCAACGATTATCAAGCCATCGAAGAATCATTCTTATAATTTATTTAACTGCATTAAAAATGCTCAAATAACTTATACAAATTTATCACCTTTAGAACCCTTTTCCTTTTTAAGCTTAAAGAGAAAAAAAAAAAAGTTTAGCTTTTTCCATTTGTTCCTCAAGAGTGAGCACACTATAAGCTAGCTCTCCATGTAAAAGTACTTAGGTCACACACAAATGATTGGCCCACCCTGCTGCTGAGCATGCATGTAAAAAAAAAGTAGGTAATATCTATTTTTCAAAATGAATTTATTAATTTTCAAGTATAAATCAATAAATTTAGGTATTAATTATGTGCAATAACCATTGATATTGGAAAAAACGATAACTATTCAAATAAATTGGAGCGAGTAAGTTAAATAAAACTACCCTACCGAATACAATCTATCCTGGGAATTACAATTTGAGAGGTTGTTAGCCCTTTAGAGAGGTATGAAGTTTTCTGGCCTACCACAAAACAATTAATTAGGATGAGGCCAGCCAGCTAATGAGTAAGATTTTGTTCGGATTTGGGGTTGTAGGTGCTCAATTTGACAAATCTACAGAATTTGAGGGGTCTTTTTCTATCCTTTTCACAGTATATATGTTCTCAATCTTCTTAGGTCCCTAGTTATCATGTCTGTCATACAAAACATGTTATTTTGTTGCCTGACGTGGCACCTGCGCAAATTATAGCTGACTTGATTTTTGGATTATTTAAAAATATTGATTTTATTGTGATTTTCATAAATAAAAAACTTTATTTGAAAATATTTAAAAAATTATTAATATATAATTATAAAATAATTCATTTTTAGATATAATCTATTTTATAAGTTTAATTAATAAATTAAGTGATTTGAACTAGAAAATTAATAGAATAATATTTAATTTTAATTATATTATAAAAGAAAAAATTTTAAAAATATCTTATTTCCTTATCAAATATCTTATCCAAGAACAACATATATATATACAAATATCTAGAGCTGTGTTATTTGATAGAGAAGTCTATTACATTAAGTGACGTTATTTAATTGATATAATAATATTGGTAATGCTATACTTATACACTATTTTATTATTTTTAATATTATACCAATTTTAGAAAAAAATAAAATAATATTGATAATTAAATAACAGTGCTATTAATTATATCTTATTAAAACAATACTACTAATTTGTTTGTTTTTAATAAAATTTAATTAATTAAAATTACAATAAAAATTGTAACTACACTATAATTATATTTACATTTTAAAGAATATAGGTATTATTTTTATTGTGACATGAGTTTATTTAATGAATGGTTATATTATTTATACTGTACAATCTCTGTTTAATTTGAATATTTTTTTAAACGATAATTGAAACTGAAATATTTAATTCATAGGTAATATTTTTTTAGTTAAATTATTTTTCGTCAGGATTAACTTATAACAAATAATGTACATTTCATATCTTTAAGGGTACGTTTCATATCTTTAAGGGTACGTTTAAATGATTGAAATTAGAATTGTAATTTGCGTTGAAATTGAAAATGAAATTCTAATTTCAATTTTACAAAAATTGTTATTTGAATAATAATTCAATTTCTATATTTGAAAAAACGTATACAATTACAACCAATTAAGATATATTAAGTGTCAAAAATTTATTTTAAGTTACAATTTTCATTAAAAAAATATTAGTTCAACATATAAACTTCAAAGATTAAAAAAATAAAATATATATATATATATATATAAAAGTTAACTTACTAAATTAAAAAAACAAAAAATACATATTTTTGATATTTTAATGTCCTAAATTTAAAAAGAGAAAATGATTGATTTATTTGTGTTTTAAATAATAAAAAGTTATTTTGTTTAAATTTTTTATAAAATAAGTTAAAAAATGAAATTAAAATTTTGAACTAAAATAAGTGAAATTGAGGATTATAAAATTTCTATTGAATTTTAATTTTTAATATTAAAGAATCTAATATTCTTAAAATTGATCCCATTTCCAATTCTAAGTTTACAAAATTTTATTGTAATTGATTTTCTTTCTTAATTTTTGTTTAAAGAAAAGTAGGTATCTATTTTATTATCTGAATTTTTACTAATTGTTTAGATTTTAATTTCCGTAATAATTGGGAGATGTTGTGTAATTTGATCTCTGATTTGTAATTCAATATTTTGGAGTTTGGAATGAATAAAAGAAAATTCCTTTACCTAAAAACATATTGAAAGTACAATTATGAGAAAATCAAATGGAATTATTAAGCCTTGAATTCACATAATAGTATTTATTTTAAGTTAAAACGGTGATGATTAAAATAAAATATAATTCGGCTGCTTGCTTAACAAGGTTGTAAATTAAAAAGGACTACTTTTTATATTTTAAAAGTTTAGAGATTTGTTTGTACTTGTATATAAGCTTTAGAGGTCAATTGTTTTTCTTAGAAATGGTTATTTAACTTGATAAATCCGGATTGAATTGTCAATCATATTTAGCTAAAAAAAAAAGAAAAAAAATGGAAAAGAAAAAGAAAGTAGATGCTAGTGCCAGCTAGCTATACAAGAGCCGGAGGGAAAGCAAAGGTTACGGTGGTCCCCGGCGCACCGAATGCAGACTGGGCCCACAAACGCAGTCGTCGCTAATATTTGGGGGTCGGGGATGGAGAATGCGTTTACTATAATTTATTCCGTCTCATTTTATTTCGGAAATTTTCTTTTTCTCCATCTCTATCCCTTTTTTATTTATAAAATTCTAGTGGGGTAACTTTATATCATATTAAAAAAATATTGATAAAATTATATAAACAACAATTTTAATATATATATATATATATGGTAATAAATTAAAATTCTACAAAAAAAAGTAAAAAAAAAATAATATATTAATAATGTTAGATATTTATTTGTATTTACTAGTGTTATTCGGGAAAGAATCGGAGTAAGATTGGAGTAGAGTCGAAATGAGAAACACAAATATTATCTTCGCCCTATCACCGGTCAACTATATGTTAGACCAGAGACAAACCGCTCATAACGGAATAATTCGAATAAAAACTGCAGCTCATATTATAATTGACATATTTATTTGTGATTCACTTCAACTTAACATGTTTTAAGTAAGAATCGAGCTCGTGACATTATTCTCTTAATAATCGTTTTAATTTAGTTAATCATATTGAACTTAATTTTCTGTGGAGTCCATGTCGGAGTAAGTTGTTGAGGGCTTTGCAATGGCAACAAAACGCCTTCCGTAGAATGTAACCAGATCTTTATACTCAACCGTACATTGTAACTAGTATTTGTTTATAGAAAAAAACTATAAATTATAAATAAAATATTAATTTAGGGCAAATTAGGCATCTCTCTTTGTCTGAATGTCTTATTCAGTTACCGACAATAGTACTGTTGATAGAGGCGCAACGTACAACAAAGATTTTTGATAAGGCTGATGATGTACGTGACATTATTTATTATTTACATTTATTTATGGCGGGAAATAAAGGATAGAATTCTCTAACACTTGCCCTACCTACCCTTACTATATACTTTTCATTATTATTCAATCTTATTTAATTATCATTTCCATCCATTATTCTATTTCATTTGTTCTTACATTACATACCACTAATTACTAAATAAATACTAGATTCCATTCTTAATTGATATCAAATTCAATAATGTATAAATTATACATGCTATCTTTCTATAATTAATGTCATCCAAAATTGTGAACTTCACAGATTCAAGCCCAAAAGGAACAATATATAGCTTAAAATAGAAAAGCCTCACTAGTATCTCTAGCCACCAATCAAATTACAAGCTTTTTTTGAACCTATATTTATGAATATTTTATTTAAAAATTAATGTTATTATATTAATATTTATATTTGGGTACATTTAAAAATACTTCTATTTATATTTGAATTTTGGTTGATTTTGAATATGAGGAGAAACGTTAAATAATTTATAAATTTACGAATTCACTGAGGTTAAGTGGTCAAAGTTGTTTCTAAGAAATCGAAAGTCAAGAGTTGTTCAAATACAAATTTTTATGAATTTAAATAGGGATGATTATCTCAATTTGGATTATTACAGGACCAATGGAGACTAGAAGTAATATATTTTTCTTTCTTTCTTAGAAATTAAACAAACAACCATATCATAATATTGTACTGAATTAGTTTAAACTTGTCTTCATTCTAGTGATGTTGCTTATTCTTATGATCACATTGTTTTTTTTTTCTTGATGCTCTTTCGAATAGACTGGACATATACGATCTTGTTTTGTTTGTTTTCATGTCGGGCTTAATTTATCATTTTGTATTGAAGAAGATTTCAATACATATGGCTTGTTGAGATAGGAAGGATGGATAATTATGGTTCTCATTGGTCACTCAAATCTTTGGCATGTATGATTAGTTGAGAGGAAAACATTATCATGTTAACTCAAATATTAAAAATCGTGACTAAATGATCAAATGTTATTTTTAGAACGTCTAAAATTGAATTGAGATAAAAACTATAACTATTGTGTTAACTTTCTAAATTAAAAAAAAAACAAAAGTAATTTTTTAATTTGAATAACAAATAGTGTGACAATATTCATTAATATTGTCCATTTAATTTGTAAAACAAATCTTAGCCTATATATGTATCATAAAATTGTGCAAAATTAATGAGTGGTCATTCAAGATGAATAGTCTGAGACTCTGACTAAGATAATGTCAAACCGATGACATTGGCTCAGCGGATCTAAAGGACCGATATATATATATATAGGCCCATCTAGAAAGACACAGATGGACATTACTTAAAAATTGAGAAATTATTTTTGCAGGATTTTTCGAATAAGTTTGGTATGATAAAAGAATGAAGGATCAATGAAATACAAATTCAAGTTTGAAAACATTTTTAAAAATTAGATACTGTAACATTTTTAAAAGTTTAAGAGATTAAAAATTAAAAATTTGATTTACATTTGTAACATTTTAAGTTATTGAAATCATGCTAGCTATCTAAATAAATAAAAATTATTAGTATCCATTTTGCTTATATAATTTTTAATTTTTTTATACTTGTATGCATATTTAATTTAATATATTCTCTCTATTTTTTTTTTACATCACAACAAAATTATTGATTTATTTGGAACTTTTTTTCCAAAAATTTGAAAGTGATTTTTTGGTGTTGTTTTTATAATATAAAAAGTTAAATTGACCCTCAAACTAATGAACCATACTTTTTTTAAAGCATTTTAAATGACTTTTTAAGTCTCATAGACGAGTGAAATTGTAATGAATTATAATTTAGCCTGTGCATTTCCACGATTAATAATATAAAAATTGAGAAAAAAATAATTACGGTTAAAATGTGATAGCATTTTTAATTTACTCTCGAAACATACATATAACATTTTTAGCTTTATTTTTAACCGTTTTAAATTTATGGGCGGGTCAACCCACAATCCGACCCAAATATTCATTACTCTCAAATATATATTCAAATTAACCACAGTTCTTAACACGGAAATCCAGACACTTTGAAAATTATGCATCATTATATATATATATATATTAGTTAGTTAAAAAGTTGATCTTATATTGTTAAAACGTCCCGCGTTCATCAAAATTGGTGTAGAATTTAAAATATAAAGTCTTCTTAGTCTAGTTGGTTAAAGAGTTGTACTTATTTTGTTATGTTACAAGTTCGAAACATACCCATAGTATTTTTAATTTTATTTTTAATCGTTTTAAATTTATGGGCAGGTCAACCCACAATCCGACCCAAATATTCATTTATTCTCACATATATATCCAAATTAACCACAGTTATTGACCCGACAATCCAGACACTTTTAAAATTAAGTATAATTATATATATATATATATATATTAATTAATTAAAAAAGTTGAACTTATATTGTTAAAACGTCCCGCGTTAATCAAATTTGGTGTATAATTTAAAATATAAAGTCTTCTCAGTCTAGTTGGTTAAAGGGTTGTACTTATTTTGTTATATTACAAGTTCAAAACATACCCATAGTATTTTTAATTTTATTTTTAACCGTTTTAAATTTATGGGCGGGTCAATCCACAATTCGACCCAAATATCTATTTACTCACATATATATCGAAATTAACCACATCTCTCGACCCGGCAATTCGGATACTTTGAAAATTAAGCATCATTATATATATAGATTTTACATCAGAATTATAGTTCCAATCTTACTAGATTCATATTGAATTACCATTCTAATTTTTATATTTGAAAAAAATATATAATAAAAATAATTTAAATATATATATTATATTACTAAAATATTGATTTAAGACTAAGTTTTATGATTTTTTTTTCTAAAGCTCTATTTTCATTTAGAAAAAATAAATTAATTCAACATGTTAATTTTATAAACTAAAATAAATATAGGTTAGACATAAGGATATCAACCCGTCGAGTAGTGAAATACTTATCCTCGTACCCGATTTTAATTTTATTACTCGACTTCGAACCCGACGGGTATCTATATTTTTTCTCCATCCCCGATTCGTCGGGTACCCGATCCCCGACGGATATCCTATTACCCGATTATAGAATTTAAAAAAATATATTGAAAAATAACTAAAAAATAGATAAATTTAAAGTAATAATATCGAAATATAAAAAAAAATATAAGCATTATTTACCTATATAAGTATGTTATAGATGTCGAAAAACATAACAACTTCGTTATTATTATAATTGAAAAGAAAATAGAAAGAAATTTTTTGATATTTGATGAAGTTAAAATAAAAGAGTGATTAAAGATAAATAAGTTTTTCATAACAAAAAATGAAGTGTGGGTAAACCAGATGTGTGAGTAAGAGTGAAGTATCGAGCAAAATAAATTATGTAATTATTATGTAGTTAATTATGAGTATGTGAAAGGTCACATTAATATTTAGCAAAAATAATAAATAAATAAAAAAAATATATATATATTAATATTAATTTAGTCGGGTATTGGTTTGGGTTTCACACACTCCTTATCATCGACTCCGTACCTGATCGGGTACCTTCTTCCTTCTCTCATACCCGACCCGAACCCGATTTAAAACACCAAAATCCGACCATCGAGTACCTACAGATATCGAGCATAAGAATACCCATCGTCATCCCTATTTAGACATGTTAATGTTAACTTCCTAGGTTAAAAAATATAAAATATTATTTGAAATTTTAACTTTCTAAATTAAAAAAATATATTAACAGATTAACTTATTAAATTAAAAAACATATATTAACATGTGGTTAATCTACTAAATTAAAAATATATATTAGTTCGACATTTTAATCTTCTAAATTCAAAATTAAGTTATTGGTTAAATACGTTAACTGTATTTTAAATAATAAAATATTTTGTTTGATAAATATAAAAATAAATATTAGAATTATAATTTCAAAATAAAATTAAAATTAAGAATTATAAAATTAAATTGATTTGAATTCAATTAAAATTCTAATTATGAATCTTAAATATTCTAAAATAATCACATAGATACCACCAATTACAATTTTAATTTGAATTACATAGATACCACACCGAAATAAATTTGATTTAGAAACATGTATGCCAAAAATTTAAAATTTGAATGTCCTTATTGTAAAAAAGAATTGATTTATCTATATTTTATTAAAATTAATGGTAGAAATATTAATAGTTTATAATTTAGTTTTCAATAAAATAAAGAAAGTTAAAAAAAATATATGTTTATGAAAAAGGAAGAAGAAAAGTGACAATGGTGTTTCTGGTTCATTACAAAAGCATTACTAAAAAGTACTTCAGTCTCCTCTCTTTGAAGAATCCGACTGCTTTTCTGCCTCCACCATTATCGCATCATTTCTCTCAGGCCAGCCAAGGTTCTTATCTTATTGCTTACTTAATAAACATACATTCTCATAAATAGATTCTTGACATTTATCCGCTTCTGTTCAAGTTGCTGCCTTGTTTTCTTTACACGAGAGGATCGCATTGTTTTTATCGAATGAATGAATCTGTCTGCTTCTTGGCTTCTATTTCACCAATTTTGACTCTTTTTATGGTTTTGTGTAAATCCTATTGTGGGTTGGTTGTACCTGGATTGTATTGCATTTTGCAGATTCCGATAACCTAATCTCTAGAAATTCTTTTTATCCACGTGATTCGAATATTGAGTTATTGTTTATGTTGTTTGTTTTGGACATTGCATCAATAGATGTATAGATAGTTGTGAGTTGTGACAAAATTCTCATGTTTTATCTTTTCATTTTCCTGATTTGAGCTTGTGCAATTCTCATTAATGGCTGGCAATTAGTTTGTAGTGCTTAGATCTAAGAAGACAAATGAATCATGATGTTGTGTTGCTCATTTGTGGTTTTGTTTTTATCATGCTATCAGAACGGTAATATTCTGAAGAATTCACTTGGGTAGATAAAATGAGTAGTAAAGCACGACACAGTCTCGATCCCTTGAATCTCGACAGATTCAATCACGAGGCACTGATTCCACTTGTATCTCCGCTCACTGGAAAGAACTACATAGGCTGGTGTAATCACATCGAGCTTCTTCTAACAGCAACTGTCAAGCTTGATTTCATCACAGGTAAATGTGAAAGACCAACAGAGAGGGCAAAGGCAGAGCAGTGGGATCTTGTTGACAGTATGGTAAGATCTTTGATATTAGGTTCTGTATCCAAAGAAATTGCCCAACATTTCATTCATGCTAAGACTGCTAAAAGCTTATGGGAAGAAATTAAAGGGAGGTATGGATCTCATGGCCCTCTCTTGTACAGAATTCATCGTAAACTTAGAAGTATCAGACAAGGAAATGCAGATTTATTTGAGTACTACTCAAAACTTTGCAATCTTTGGAGTGAGCTTCATTATTTGAAGCCCATACCAGTCTGCAAATGCAAGTGTAATGTTGGTAAAGAAATTTCAGTGGGCGAGTGCAATGGCTGCATTCTTGCTAAACAAATTGCAGATGACAAAAGTGAAACTGAACTGTTTCAATTTCTGATGGGTTTAAATGATTGTTATGATAATGTGAGAGATCTTATACTACTCATGGAGCCCCTGCCTACGCCAAGCAAAGCTTACTCGATGCTTCTTGGTGTGGAAACAATGAGGGAATTGAGTAAAGGAGAGAAAGGTTGTGAAAAAACACATGATCTAGTTTGTAGTTATTGTAAGAAGATTGGACACACTCATGAGGGTTGTTTCAAACTTCATCCCAAGACTAAACGCTCTATGTGAGAAATTGAAAAGGTACTACGAGTTTATCTCAATTTCAATTACATATTGTTATTTATTAACCGTAAAAACATGTTTGATCTCAAATTGTGATTTTATTACAGGAGGGACCAATGGAGTGATGATGTCTTTTGTGTCTTTCTTGCAAAGCAAAGCAAAACAATCTAAATAATGATCAACTGAAAACATGTTTTTTGTAGTGATGTTGCTTAATCTAATGAATTCATAAAAAGACTTTGTGTCGTTTCTTCCTGCTTCGAATTAATAGGCCTAACCATGTATGATATGCTTGTCTGTTTCCTTTATCAATTGTTGAATTGAAGAAAACCTTAGTGTGGTTCTTGTTGCCCCCATTTTGAAGATTTAGCATACATTGTTAAAGCATAAATATGTATACAAAGTCTTCAAAAACGATTTTGTGGTCATCTTACTAGTTTTCTCCAGAAAATGGCATGTTCTGTCGTTTTTTTTAAAATATTTTTACTATAAACAAAAATTCATTTAATTTTGTGATTATTTTGTATTTTAATTTATTAATCAAAATATTAAAATATTTTTTATTTAAAAATCATCATATATTAATTTATTTAAGTATTTTTATAACACAATTTTATTTTTTCATTTTGAAACATTTTATAACTAAATTAATTATAATCCATATATTATTTTAATAAGTCACTACCAAAAATAAAATATAATGTGCATACCAAAGTCTTTAAAATGCACATATTAATTGTTTTAGGGTTAGTTTAATTCAGCTTATTTAGCATCTTCTCACTTAGGTTGATTATGCTTAAAAGCTTAGTTTATTTAAATTATTTATTTTATATTTGTAACAATATTTAATATTATAGATATTTGGATATATTATTTATTTTTAAATATTAATTACTTTACTTTTCTTAACATTTTTTTTTTAATTTACTATTCAATTACATATTTATAACTTTTATTTTTTTACTCAAAATAATTTGAATATATTATTAACATAAAAAATAAAAGTAGTTTTTTATATTTTTTTATTTTAATTACAATAAAAAATTATTAGATAAAAAAATTATAGATGTAAATATTTATTATTTTCTTAAAAAAAATTATATCTATATATTCACTATGAAACTTATATATAAATCTATATTATTATAATATTTTTTTTGGTGATTTTTTTTAAGAAAATGATTTGAATTTATTGATGCATATTATTAATAATATTTTTATTATTGAGATTTGTTTTGAAAAATGAGGTAAAGTTGATTAGGAAGATAACCTTCTTTTCGAGTAATTACGAGCTTAATAATCGTGTAATTTTTTTTTAATTAAATGTCATGTTTTGAAAAACAAATAATAATATTTTTTTTTATATTTTAGTAGAGACAATCCTCTATTATTTGTTGAATCAAACGCTTAATAAACTAGTATCTTAATTTTAGTAGAAAATTTCATTAATTAATAAATATAAGCAGAATCACGCACAGGTTATTAAATCTAAGCAAAACCCATCATAAGTAAAAAGCAGCAGATGAAATTTAACAATAGACGATTCGAATCGATGAATCGATGATCGATGAATGATCGACGAAGAATGATGAAGGATGATCGATGAAGAATGATGATGATACGTCTATTAATTATTGCTGCCAGAGGAAAGCTCCCATGGCGAACTTCCTCTTCTGATCGAGATTTCCGGCGAGTGGAAGGCCGTATTCTTTGAGAAGACAGTCTAATTTCCACTCCGGCATCATCTCGTAATCGGCCTTCATGTATCTCGGGTAGTGTAGCGGCATCTGAAAGCTGCTGCAACCGTATTTCCCCTCCGTAATACTACTATCTTTGCGATGATCGCCGCCGCCGCCGTTCATAGTCTGCGTTTCACCTAGCGATCCCATTCTCTCTCTCCCTCTCTGTATTGTAATTGTAATTCCAAAAGACGGAGAGATATGCCAATTTATAGAGGAATAATATAGAAAATAAAAAAAAGAAACAATTCTATTAAGGAAAATATAATGTAATATTATGTTATTTTATTTTCTCACTTTTACTTTATTATATTTTAAAACAATTCATATTCATAAAAGATATCCTATGAACTTTGCTTTGATGGTTTATTTATTTATTTATTTTTTAAATTAGTTTATTAAAATATGTAATAAAAATATTTTATTTAATAAATTAAATATTATTATTTGCTGTTCTTTTCAATTTTGAATCCTCAATAATTAATAACTATTTTTTGGAAATTTCGAGACCTAGTTACATGGGCCACCCAACTTTCCTTTCATACTATTTATAATCAATTATTAGTTTTAATATCATGAGTGCTTTTCTTATTCAGCTTATTTTCTAATTTCTACATTATTATTTTATTTTTTCTCATATATGAATGCTTTTCTTATTCAGCTTCTTTTCTAATTTCTACAAGAAATTACTTGGTACAATATGTGTATCAGTTAGTCAATAATACTCTTCCTCACATAAAATATTTTGAAATATTTCCAATTCTCAATCAATAATATATATTTTTTTATTATTAAAAACTGAACTAACATGTCTTATTTCTTTTTAATTTTAAGAATATACGTCAACTTAAGACATTCTAAAATACTAAATCATACAATTAGAAACCTAAATAATCTACTTTTTATGAAACAATAATTTTTCAAAAAATCCCAAATAACCCAACATCAATCAAACAAGCTCAAATAAATCAACACTAAAAACGCCCCCATTTCAAAGGGCTAGAACATTCAAGTTAAAACTGGAATGAAAATAAGGGCACAGTAAATGTAAGACAATAAACCTACTACTGTAAGAGTATACCCTACCCCAAATGAATCTAGACCACCATATTGAATTCAATTATTCATCATAGCATTTAATATCATCATGAGACAACTTCGTGACTCTCAATAGCCATTTCTAAACAGCTGCTGTCTCTTCATTTGTGATGCCAATTTACCCACGTAGGCGAGAGACAGACATCGCGACCCCCCGTTTCTTGTCATAACAATTTTCCGCAAAGTAAATCACAAAAAAATAAAAAAAAACATTATCGCATCAAGAGTTGGCCCTTCTTTCAATGTTAATTTCTTTTAGACCATCAGAATTTGGTTTCTCTGAAGAAGGTGGTAAACCCATGAGAGTATTTGGAGGAGCAAAATACATATGGAGAGACATCATGCATATCATAATACCAAGGAAAAGCTGCCATGCCACAACCCAAAAATATCAAATCAGAATAAAAACTCGGGAATTAGCTCAGTTATGTTTAATGGAGACTACTCACCTGTAATGTTGGCTTGAAGTTGAAGAGATATATGGAGAAAACCATCGTCAGCAGCATTGCCATAGATGTTGAATATACCTGATCAAACCATAAACCTCTAAAATCTTGTTTTGTCTTCAACCAAACATTTTTACATATATGTTGAATAAATCAAATCTATATCCAGATCCAGATAAGATAAAATAAACAAAATTTACAAACTGCCCCGCACTAAGTTTAGTTTCAAATGTATCTGGATAAAAAAAAACTAAAAAAAGTGTGTAGAGATGCTATCTTTGCGTTTACAGTAGATTTTAATGAATTTTCCTTAAAAAAATGTTTTAGAGGATGTTGTTACCTTTACAATGTTGTCAGCATATTTCATCAGCCAAGAGACCAACAATCCAGTAGATCCTAAATTTAATACCACCATCCATGTTGTAATACTGTAGCCATTGAAAAGGCGTTGCCACCAAGGTCCATTTTCAAGCCCACCTCTTACATCGTCTAAAATAAGTTTTCCCATGTTGAAAATCACACCAAACCTGAAAAAAAGGATAATATTATGTCGGTATGTCCTAATCATGAATACAGTAAAGGATCATAGTATACGAGTAAGGGATTCATATTATTGGTGGTTGTTCAAATACTAGATACTCTTTCAAAACATATATATTTGTAGAGCTGTGAAATCAGATTATTATCTTATATTATCAAATCAATTATGATATGATTGGAGATAGTCAATGTGAAATATTGTTAACAGATGTAAGATATTATTCTCAAAACTTTTATAAAGTGGATATCTTAAAGACTTAAAGTCCTCGAGCATCGAAACATGTGGCTTCATAATGACCAAATTATGTAAAGAGAAGATGATACCTACGTATAGAGTTGTACATTTTGCCAGTACAAACTGTCATTGTTCTTCTTCATCAGAAACTCTGTATAAACTCCTGCCAGTGCTGATAGACAAGCAGATAGGACACCAAACATATAACCCTGTATAGGTGCTGAAAAGACAGAGTTACATGAAGACTCCCCACATCCTTTTATCTGCATTTACAAACAAAAGAACTCACGGATTACAATTCAAGCAAGAATTTTCCCGTAGCAGTAACTTCAAAACAATCCATGATCATAATCATAGATATTCATACTTACCTGGCTAGTGGTTGTTCCAATAGCCAATAGAACAATTGCCATCCACTGCAGATGTGATAATTTCCTCCCGAGGAATAGCCTGCATTCAAAAGCATATTTTCAGATAGGGAAAATACTACAATATATTATCACTTGTTTGATAACTTGTAATGCTGGAGCTCTTATGAAAGTGAAAAATTCCAATTTCCAAAACCTTATCCCATGATATTTCCATGAGGTTTGATAATTTCTTATTCTTAAGTAAGTCCCCGAGAGGGCTTAGTTGATATTATCTTCCTTTCATTTTGAGAAATATATGATCAATTCCGATTTTCTTTTCTTGAGAACATCACATGGAGAAAAAAAACAAGTTATCACCTGAACAATATGCCAGTGGTAACAATCTTGAGATTTCCCATTATCTGATATGTTGATGTATCCACATAAGTCAGTGTAGCAAACTGAACATTGTTATGTATCAGATATATTATTGAAGGAATGGGATATAAGCGGATGGTCTTCCATTCTGTTGTCATACTCGTGACAGATGGTCCTTGTAACTCCTTCCAAAGAAGCAAACCAGAAACTGCAAGCTACAGGAGGGGTGATCAAGAAAAGAATCAATTGCTTGGCAACAAATGAATTCCTTTTCTGTTTAGATCTCTAATAAGATTATTTTCTATCTAAAATCTCAACTTAATTGATTATGGAGTGAGTACCTTGAAAAGTTCAGCAAGAAATGGAACGGTTGCGTAATCATACTTGTAACCTCCATTACTTTGTGAAAGTGTTGTAAGAATTCCCTGTCACATATCCACGAGAGTCTTACAATTAAACATAAAACTCAAGTAACATTTCTGGTAAGAGTCTTAGAATTGAAGTCAAACATAAAGCACGATTCATGAATGTCACGCAATTGAAAAAGACACAGAGATGCAATTAGCAATCCTATCAAGTGAGGAATCTCGAACAATGAACATAGTTTGTTAGATCGGGAAGGAAAAAATGACTGACCTGAGAACTAGTTAGTACAGTGAGAAGTGCGGCAACGAAGTACCACCGCATCTTCTTCGGATTCCTCTCAATCAATCCCAAGTGATCGGATTCAAATGGTTAACCTAGCCAGTAAAAACATAAATCACTATCATCTCTCTAGACTAAAGCCCTTCGAATTCGTTCAATATCTTCTCTCTAACCTAAACACATAATTAATATTTTTTATTTCTCAAACACAAAAAGAAAAAGGACTACTTATTACATAGATTAGCTAATTAAATCTCCTAACTAGTAAAAAAAAAATAGTAAATAAAAAAGATCTTAAGAATTTTAAATGGGAATAAAATCGAAAAATTATAATCCCTTACAATTTATACCGACCCTATTTTTCGAATTTAAGCGAATTTATGTAACATGAATGAGTTGAGTAGTGTTTGTAAAGTTGTTGTTGAGTATTGGTTAATCTTTTTAACTAAAAAATCAGTAATATTCTACATAAGAATAAAGTATTCTTCACAATATTATAATGAGGAAAAATATAATTAATAAATTTTTCACTCTCCAAATAAATATTGACCATATTAATCATATAAAATCTTTTTTTCTTAATAGGTTAGAGGTTAAGATTACTATATTGATAAATTTTTAACCAAATAACATCAGATTATTGATGAAATTTTTGTTTTCTATATTTTTTCAAGTGAAACCGGGATAGAGTCTTTTAATGTTAGAGATACACATATAAATGTAATTAGTTTTGAAATCGAAACATCCTGATATAGAAAACTTGTAATGAATATTCAATAATATAATTTATTATCTTTTTATTCATGGTGGAATGCTAACAAATAATATGTGCATGAAAAAATATTATATTTTGGTTAGTCGTATATATCATAAAAATGTTGAATCAACAACTCACTTACTTTTACATTGTCGATGAGTGACTAATATTTGAGTTTTACGAAGTATTACTGAGATTCATTAAGTAATGTCCGAGTCTTTGGGTAGTTACTAAAAAGTTTAGATTGATGTGGCTGATATGACAAATCAACATATTTGGATTATCACCCCAATTATTTTTTGCTGGACTATCTGGTTGGAGATAAATTGTTGAACTTTCAATTATCGTAGTCATCCGATTTGTATCATTCATTATACTATTATTATGATGTTTTCAAAGATTCGTTCATGAAAGTCAGTAGAGTCTGTCGGGAAAGTTAATCATTTTCTCGAGAATTTACGAGCTCAATAACTTATTGAGTATCTTTTTTATTTTATTTTTCATGTCATGTTTTTTTTTTTATATATTTAAACAATTTTTTTTTTCATTTTTAATATATATGGAATATTTCAAAAAAATATATATATATATAGTTTATTATCTTTAAGTAATTAAATTATTTATAAAATAAATTATTTTAAACTTTTTAATAAATATATATATATATATATATATATATATATATATATATAATTTAAAGATTTTAATCAATATTTTTTTAAATAAATAAGTAATGTATAATTTTTTATGCTCTTAATGTTGCTATAGTGTTAATTTTAAACAAAAATTATTATCTTAAACAATAATTATTTTATAAAATAATTAGTATTTAAAATAATATTTAAAAATAATAACAATATATAATATATTAAGAACATAGAATACAAAAAAAAAAAAATAGATTTTAGTTATTTATTAAAATAATGTAAAAAAGTTTTAAAATAATATATTAATTAAATCTTAAAAATAATATATATATATTACAAATATTTTATTTTAAATTATTTATTTTATAAATTAAATAAATTAACAAATTATTTTAAAATAATAGTGTAGAAAGAAATCTCCTTTATTTGGGCTACAGCCTACAGATTACACAATAAATTTAAAACTCTGTCAAAGGTGATACATAAAATGTGTTTACAGATTAGCTTTATGTTTATGTGAGCATTAAAAAGATTAATAATAATCTATCTGTATATGCTCCAATTCATTTTTATTTTTATTTCTTTTTTGGGAAAACTATGCTTTATGTGAGCATTAAAAAGATTAAGATTAATAATCATCTATCTGTATATGCTCCAATTCATTTTAATTTTTATTTTTTTGGAAAAATTATTTATTTAACATATTAAAACAGCTTAATAGTTATATGTATATTATTATTATAGAGAATAAATTCTAATTTAAAAAATTACTTGTTCATAAAATACCTTTTAGATATATTTAATTCTGAAAATAAACAGCTAGAAGTATATTGGTCAAAGTTAACAAAATATAGTGAAAATAGCTTGATACTTAAAAATATTCAATGCAAATACAAATTAAATCTGGTATAATATTATGATCATTAAATTTAAATTGATAATATATTTAAGAAATAAAAGTGTTCATTTTAATCGTCGTAATAATTGATGGTATTACAGGTCTGTTTAGGACTAATTAAAAATAATTTATTAATTTTAATAAAGTACATGCTTTTGAGTTGCCCGTTCGTCGTCCGTTACAAGTCGTGGAAACCACTCCGCCGTCAAAAGCGGAATTATTTTAATTAAATATTTCCTTTTAACTCCTCTGATAAATCTTAATCTCCCAGATAACTATGACAAGAAAACATTAATTCCATGCATCTTCTTTTTTTAGTAACCTTAAAAGGATCGAGATAGAAGAAGAAGAGACACCAAGAGTCAAGAAGAACATGGATCAACTTAGACAAGTCGGGGAGGCTCTTGGTAGCCTAAAGGCTCTAACCGTATTCAAAGACGACATTCAAATCAACAGGAGACAATGCTGTTTCCTCCTAGACATGTTTACCTTAGCCTTCGAGGCTGTCTTGGACCAGATTCGACAAAATCTAAGACCCGAGGAGAAGAACGCGACGAGGTGGAAGGCACTGGAGAATCCGTTGAAAGAGCTTCGTAACGTCTTCAAGGAAGGGGAATTGTATGTCAAGAATTGCTTGGATTTCAAAGATTGGTGGGGAAGAACAATCAGTCTTCATCAAAGCAATGATTGTGTGGAGTTTCATGTTCACAATCTACTTCACTGTTTCGCTGTCCTCGTCGAGGCTATTGAGACAGCGTCGGAGATGTCGTTTGGTAAGAATGATGGGGAATGGAATGATCCAAATCTCTTTCGGTTAAAGTATGGGAAACAGTATCTTGTTCCTAGAGAAGTATGTCGTCGGTTGGAGAGTGTTTGGAGGGAAGATCAATGGTGTCTGATGGAAATCATCAAGAAGCAGCAGAAGAAGCAGCAGCTTTCAGCTTTGTTGTTGAAGAAATGTGAGAAGCTTCTGCCTAGTTCTATTCTAACTGGCGCGAACGATTATCAAGTGAAACGACGGTTAGGGAGCTGTTGCAAGGAGATTCAATGGCTCGGGGAGAGTTTCGCGGTTAAGAAGTACTACGGAGAGATCGATGAATCTATGGAGAAGGAGATTTGTAACGTAGTCTCTCTTTCTCACCCGAATATACTGCAATACCATTGTGGCTTTTGCGATCAGGATAAGAAGGAAAACTTTCTAGTTATGGAGCTGATGACCAAGAGTCTGGACTCTTATATCAAAGAGAATTGCGGGTTGAGAAAACGAGTCCCGTTCTCTATCTCATCCGCGGTTGATGTCTTACTTCAGATCGCTAGAGGTGTCGAGTACTTACATTCTCGGAAGATCTATCACGGAGAACTGAAGCCATCCAATATCCTCCTCAAATCCACATCAGAAGTTAGTTTTCGCGTAAAGATCAAGGGATTCGGTCTGAATTCGATTAAGAAACATGCATACCGGAAGACCTCTAACGAAAACAGAGATGAAGACGCTATCATATGGTTTGCCCCGGAAGTTATTGGAGATCAAGATCAAGAACAATTCAAGTATACTGAAAAAGCAGACGTCTATAGTTTTGGGATGCTCTGCTTTGAGGTTCTGACTGGAAAAATCCCTTTCGAGGAAGGTCATCTGCAAGAAGACAAGAAAGGACGAAACATTTGCGCAGGAGAGAGGCCTCTGTTCCCGTTTACCACCCCGAGGTACCTTGTGAACTTTACTAGAAAATGCTGGCAAGCCGATCCAGTTCAACGCCCAAGTTTCCCGGGTATATGTAGGATTCTACGATACGTGAAGAAAAACCTTCTCGTTAATCCTGAATCTCTGCCGCCATTGGTCGATTACTATGAGATTGAGTCGGGGTACTCAAAGTTGTTTCCTCCAAACCATGAATCAGTTAGTTATGTTCCTTTCCAGATGTTTGCTTATAGAGCCGTTGAAAAGGAAAAGACTCCTCGGACTGAAGGAGATGTTGTTGTACCTGATGAAGACCACCTGTTGGGAAGTGCGGACAAGACAAAGATGAAATCTTTGTTGCCACCAAAGCCTGAGAAGAGAAGATCGCCTTCGAGTTCATCCGCAACTGCAGATGATCAGAGATCGAACGGTTGGGAAACACCTGAAAGAAGAGATTCTCCGCCATTAGCAGCTGCTTCGGAGATTACTGAAGATGAAGCTGACCATGATCATCCAAAGGAAAAGGTTTTGCCATCCGGAGATGAGATTCCAAAGAAGACTTCACTGAAGAAAGAAATAAACCCGAAGAAGAATCTTCTTGAATTATCAAAAGGGAAAGCGCTGCTCAAAAAGAAAATCATACTGGATGCAAAGGCCAACAACAACAAAAGCCCAGGTTAATCACATTGCCAAACTATTATTATTCATCCATTGGTTTTCCTTTGATAAATCTGTCTAAGATGACTTAAATTGGTAATGCAGGAAAGATAAGTGGGTATTCATCGTCAGAATCATCATCCAAAAGATCTTCCGGAAACTCACCAATGTTAAAGCCTTGCAAGCAGTGTTTGAGGTTGAATAGAGAATGTCGGAAACCATCAATGATGAGCTCCAGTAGATGTAGAAACGGTTACCTTACAGACTCAGACACAGCATAGACATGTTCATAAGGCTATAGCTTTTCTGTGATTGAAGTAACCAAGATTTGTTCATTCCAGATAATATTGTGAATTTAGACATGGTGTATTGCCTTTTTTGAGTCAAAATCTTCATATATATATAGTTAAGGGTAAAGTTGTACTACAAGATATGTGATTTCTTTACAAGATGAAAGAACTATACAGCATATAACATTTTTCACCCCACTCCCACCACTATACAGATAAAATTGGAATACCTGATTCTATGATACACTCTTATGTTACAAACTCCCGAGTGGTTCCCGCAAGATTTTACCATTTGTATGCAATTGCAGCCACAATTGCAGCCTCGTATAAAAATAAAAAACACTTACGAGTCAGCAGATTCAATGCTTCTTATTCAAAATGACCCTGATTGAATTCCTGAGCATAACATAATTTGCAGTCCTTGGAGGTGTCATAAGCAAACACTCTCTTTGCACTGGACCATCGACTTTTCCCAGATTCAAGAGCCAGAATTACTTACTGGCTTCCCATCAGGTTGGCAGTTGCATCTAGCAATTATGGTGGATTAATCCAGTATTGTAGCCTTGCTGAAGTTTGGGTTAAGGGAAGATCTGGGCAGTCAAAATTGGTACTTTACAGAGCAATAATAAGGCCCTCGTTCTTACAATTAACCAAAGATAACAGAGCATCAGTTATACCATCTGCAACACTTTTATAGATCCAGTGGAATTAGCAGCAATCATCATATCTGAATTTTTCCTCCAACAAACACTGGAAACAAACTGTCCATTATCATCGTCTGTCTCTCTACCAGAAACAGGATCCACGGAACCAAACTTGTGAGTCACGATTGGCATCGGTAAAGATCTACAGTAAGTATACACCTGCGTTTTAAACAATTGTTTAGCTTCATGCTCGAGGATAAAGTTCTAAGGTGTAGAAGATTTAAGATTTCTAAGCAAAGAGCATACATAGTAAACAAAAAGTGTATCAGCAAGTTTAGGTGTGAAGTAACCACAGCCATTGGGAAATCATTAATAAATATGCAGATACAGTTACTAACCAACCAGAACCAGAAGTCAGAACATATTACATACCTCATTTGTCTCTGATCCACAAGCTATGAACCCATCAGCAACAGATAACCCCACAAAATTCTGAAGAAGCAAGTGGATAGAGAGAATAAAGAAAAATAAGCAGCAGATACGTGGAAAACAATAACGTAACTAGATACAGTAGTGAAAGAACAACCTTCTCATTAGTGTGACCTTTAAGGGTTGAGATGCAAGCTGAATTCAGTGAGCCACTAGAACTGGTTTTACTCAAATCCCACAACTTCAGTGAGCTGTCAGTGGAGGCAGAAACAAGTGTCTCTGAGTCCAGAAATTTCACATAGCTAACGGCTTTATCATGACCAGCCAATATGCACCAGGGTGATGAAATTTTACGAAGGTCGTAACAGTAGATTTTGTAGTCAGAAGACCCAAAAGCAAGCAAATGAGTGGAGTGAGCAGAGAATTGAACACAACAGACATTCGCAATGTTCCTGATTGTGCTTAAACTCTTCCTCTGAAAACAAAACATACCATGTAAAAAAAATACTAGGTAAAGGTATTTCTGCTAAGCACTAATATAAGGAATTAATCAATCAGAATGAAGCATGGTAACATGAATTTCAGGCATAATAAATCAAAATCGTTCAACTGGAGGCTTAGTATAGACCAGAAAGAATAAATAGAAGAAAAACGGAATAAGTTGATGCAAGCTGTCAGGATGAAGTTGCACACAATTTCCTATTCCAGAGGAAAATTGAATCAATTTTCCCTTTCCAACAAAAAGCCTAGGAAAAAGAACATTCATTTCCTTTCCAACAAGAAGCGTGAAATGCAGTCTTGGAGCTGTTTCTAGTCAACTAATTCTAGTCATTTTCCTTGGGTAGATTAGAAGTCAGTAAAATTATAGTAATTCATAATGGAAAAACGGTCCAAATCCCTCCTAGATTGATAATCAACAGTTCCTTCTCTTACAAGGTAATATATTGTCATGAGTACCAAGCATGGCAAGACAAGAGAGTAGAACATACTTCATTAATATTCCAAATTTTCACAGAACAATCATCACTTCCACTGGCTAATTTTGTAGGATCCGTATGACAGAAGTCCAACGACCAGGCCCTTCTATAATGCTCAATGTATTGAGATATCCCTTGACCAGTTCCAGCATCCCACAGCTGGATATCAAGAGAATAATGCAATAAGAAAAAAAAGAAGAAAAAAAGAAACTATAGCAATGCATATCATTATTTATATTCCATGAGAAACACTGAGGATCGGGATGAGAGCCTTGTGGAATGATTGAGGCTCCATGGGTGGGGCATTGAGCTAGTACCTTTACTTTGTTGACATGGTCATTATGAGATTCTGAGAGAGATTGCGGAAATTTGTGTTGATTTGTCATTTCATTTTCGGATGGTTTATTGGGTGTTCCTTTGTGCTTTATTAATTTGTTGCATTATCTACATTCTTGGAGATTATTAGGTCTGAGGTCTTCCTCTTTTCTCCCTCATTTATTTTCTTATTCCCCTTAGTATATGGATCATGCTTGTATGTACTGAAGTCACATTCGCACCGCATGTCTTATATATGCAAGCTTTAACTTTTCAAAAAATTACTTGTATAACTAAAAAAAATATTTGGTGACAAAGATTCCGACCAGGGTTTATTAGGTCTGAGGTCTTTCTCTTTTCTCCCCTCATTTCTTTTCTTATTCCCCTTTGTACTATGGATCATGCTTGTATGTACTGTAGTCACATTCGCACCGCATATCTTATATATGCAAGCTTTAACTTTTCAAAAAATTACTTATATAACTAAAACAAATATTTGGTGACAAAAAGATTCCGACCAGGCTTTATTTCACTGGAGGAGGACAGCACGACAACCCACCATCATGACCTCTTACTTGAATAAAGGCGTTCTTAGTGGTAATCAAACATTCTACCTCTTAGGTAAAGATACTTCCCATGCTACCTGGTGGGTTATTGTGGAACATAAAAGATCAGGTAGACAATCACTTAAATTTTCTTAGTGACAAAATCTTGAACATAACTATTCAAAATTGTCACTGAAAAATTGTCACAAAAATGTCTCAACTTATAAACCTCCAATATTCTTTCTTGCTTGATTAAGTTCTCTGTTGTGGTTTGCTTTTTTTGCCTAAGGGTCTGTCTGATTTGGGTTACAGTTTCAATATCTTTGCATCTCCTCTTAAGGATACAACCATCCAAATATTTAACAATTTGAAAACGAAAAATCAGAAACTCTCTTTGTCTGCTGGAAACAAGACAGGAGTTTTCTGCGATAATTAGCTCATTGGAAATTTACATACCTTCACTATGCCATCATAGTCAGTTGAGGCTAGATAATTCTTGATATAGCCATTCCAAGAGATGCAGCTAATCCTTGATTTATTTGGCATTTCCAATAGTGGATAATGTATATCAACAGTGTCATTAAAGAGTTTTTCAAACTCATATATCTTAATCTTCTTGGATACTCCAGCAGCAGCAAAATACTCCTGATCCCGGTCAAAACCCAAAGAACAGATAACATTAGCAGAATTACTGAACTTGCCGTTCCGTAATACTCCACGGACTTGAAACTTACTATATCGAGCAAATTTTAAAAATCCATCAAAGAAAGTCCCCAAGCAATCTAAATTACTTCTTGCTTCATGATCTTGCCCCCTATACCAGTTTTCTCGACTTGTAAGTAATTCTTTATTTGCTCGAATTGTCATATCAGTGTTAGAATACTGAATGCTGGATCTCATGGAATAGTAGGCCTTTTCTAGTTTATCCATACTCTTCATCAACTTGGAATCCTTGCCCGTTAGGTTTTGTAATCTAGGGTGTGCTTCAACATTTGAAAGTTCATTATGAATAGATTTAAGATCTATTTTTGAGAAGTCGTCAGCTGACCAATTTGAATTTCTCCTTCCAACCTCTTCAATATCAGCTTCCAGGCACTTAATAACTTCTGCTAACTTCGAGGCATCTTTCTGCTTCTTCTCTTTCACAGAGACGAGGAAATGCAGTAGTAGCTCTGATTCAGCATCATCTTGTTCAAAAGATGAAGATAACTCCTCTTTTTGCAATTCTTGAATTCCATTCATAAGATCAGATTGCAGCACTTCCCTGACACAAAGGTTTACAAGATAAAAAATAGTAATGCATCATGAAGACAGATGATCTTAAATTGAATATCTAACAAGAGGACGATTGAAAGACTTAAAAAAGCTTGAGAAAAAGAAGAATCAGTGGCTACAAACTGTTGGAATATTTGAGATGTATTATATTATGAGATTAGAATATAATATTATGAATAATATCTCAGTATATAACATTATTCAACAAATTCAATATGGCTTGATTATTGAGTTGTTTAATAAACAACGTTGTCACGGGTTCAAAACTTATTTGTTGTATTATTTGAAGTAGCATTCAAAACAACCTTATTAATACAAACTTTAATTAACATTTCAAAATAATAATATGATTCAAGATAATCATGTAAGCTAACGCATTCTCAATAATACAACTCCTTTGATTAGTTTTCTACAAATTATCATATCTGGTAGTGTTTCTTCCATTGCATCCGTCCATTGATGTCATAGCCATTGGTTGAGGGCTTCATTGATACAGCTAGTTTTTCATAATGTCATTTCTTTTGCTTGGTTTTATTTCATTAGTTGGTTATTGGTTTTAGATCTAGATAATATGGAATTATGGATATATATATATATATATTTCACTCTTATAACAGCCTGAATGCTCCTCTATCTAACCATTCAAGACTATTGTCCAGCAAACCTTAGTAGTAATATCATCTGCCTGATAAATGATTGAGCCATTGTTTCTGTTAGACTTCAATATAACATCATTCTACAGCAATACAACAGCTTACACATTATTTTGCTTACCATTCTGCATTTACTTTCAGGCAGAAATCATGGTCCATCCGTGTCAATGACACAGACCTCGGAAATCATATAGGGTGCATATATAAGTTCCCAACTAAGCAGCTTCATTTAGGTTAAGGCAAATAAGATTTGAAGATATAATACCTTGTAGCTGGGCGTGATGAAGGTTCCGGATGAAGAAGCCAAAGACAGAATCCAGCTTCCTTCAGATTTTCTGCCAAGAAGTTTGGAGGAAGAATCCTATTACGCAGGTCCAACATTGCAGCAGCACAAGCCCTTTCAGAAGCAAAAGAGCCAAGCAACTGTAAGACACAACAAGAAATCATGAAACTTCCTCTACAAAGAAAGACCAATGAGAAAATATACCATGTTAAACTGTCAAATCACATAAACAGTACAAATGTAAAAAGATCTGCACAAATTAAAGACAAAAGATGTTGATTCATCAAATGATGGGAAAAAATATTTTCTAACAGCTTCCCAATGATTAACTTGCAGGAGAAAAAAAAAAGGTGAACATGATAGCCGAAGGATTATCAAAAGCGAAATCTTGACAATGTCAAGCCCTACAGTGGTTATGAAGAAACTACGATGCCAAGTGCCCTTTACAGTACTATAGCTGCATACATATTGAGGAATTACAAACCAGTGAGATAGTAATTTATTAAAACCTAACTTACACACATTCTTGAAAGAAGCATGGTTCCAGCTGTAACAATAATTTGAATAAGAGGGATGCACCTCAAGCCCAACAAATTACAAATAGCAATAGCAGATACATGCATCAGATTAATCGTCATTTCATCAGTACCTTCTTTAGCTTGTCATTGACCCTTGGCATAAGCCATGTTAGTCATATATATAATAAAAATAAAATTGTTTAAGATATTACATTCAGTTGAATTGAGGATATTGTACATATAGAGCTGTTTAACAACCAATTCCATAAACAGATAATAAACTAGTTTTGTACCTCGAACAGAAGAACTCCCAATGCATAAATATTGGACGAAAATGTGCATTCCCTCCCACTAAGTTCCTCAGGACTAGCATACCACTTTTCCTCCAATTGGTCATTTTCATATGAGGGCATAGATTCTAAAGTGCGGAACCCAAGAGGGATGGTAGGACTGGAATCACTCTTACGCCCTCTTCTGACTTCTATATTTTCTATGGATCGATTTACAGAATCCTGTTGACCAATTCTAATGAGGTTCAAGTCCTCCCTTTGCTTCTGTCTCTTTGTCCACTGACTAACTGAAGTAATTACGGCCTGTTCCAATGGCCTTTTATCATTTCGATATCCAGACAGAGGAGCAGCAGCAGATGGTCCAACGTATGCAGCCTGATTTCCTGGCAACAACTTGAAGCAAGATGGTCGTAAATCAGATACAACAACTCCACGCAAATGTGAATGGTCAACAAATTCCACAATCTGCCTAAATATGTACATGCTCTCCATTTTCTTGGCCCTGTAGTGACCATCTTTCAACCACTCCCTTAAACTAGGACCAACATTAAGATCGTGGTGACAATGTGTTGGATATGTTACTTTTGCAGATAGTTGTGAGTTGGAAGACATCGTATCAGCCTTAGGAGCTACTGGATTAGCTTGGTCCCTGACTTTAGGGACATCTTCACGGGTAGGACCCTTGCATATGACCCCCTTCCCCTTGAGCGTGCTTTTCATAAAAAAATCAGAGAATCCTGATTTAGACAGGATTTTGGTCCTGATACCACCAGGAGATATTACCATATCACTTGAAACAGGTATTTTTTCATCATTTGGTATCTGTTCTGCAGATTCACTGTTTTGATCAGCCAAAGGTTGCTTATTCAAGTAATCTGAGAACACAGTGAATCCCGGTTCCTCCCAGAAACTCGGAGTCCCTTTATTACTGGCATCACCAGCAAAATTCCCACTGCTCCTCTGAATTTGCTTAGGTTGAATCACATCTTTATTCTTAGAGCTACCAACTATCATATTTTCACGTTCATGTTTTCTGACTGTCAACTCCTCAACCATAAGACCAGTACCATCCATGGTACTAATGACAGAATATGGATCCTCAGATACACTAACTGCATCTAAAGTCTTTCTCCCAGTATGTTCTGCATGGGATTCCAACATGTTACTGCTGTCTGCCTTCCATGTAAAGTCACCCTCCAAGGCATCCACATCTTCACGTACTCTGTCCATATTATCCAAAAAACTTCATCCAATCATGATAACCAACAGTACTGCAGATAACTCAGTATGAACTAAAACATCAACTGCCAACACCTACATCTAGAACAGATCTCAATTTTCTTGAAGAAACTCGCAGAAGTAAAGTAGTCAAGCAACAGAATTATGTCAAATGTCACAATTAAAATAACACAAAGTCTCCCAGCTTAGGCACACCACTGAAATCTCAAGATTCACTTAAAAAATGACAATTTGGAATACAAAAAAGCTTCCAAATGCATGTCTACACGCAGCTTTTGCCTTTGAAAGAGCAAACCCAAACTCATGTCTTAAGCTCTACTGATAAACCAATAACCACCGTGTAAACGAAATAGAGCTAAAAATAAAACGAAAGGGCACAGATAACTGAAGAAACAAGACCTCGACGACGAAAAGCTCAAGTTCCTCTATCTTCTTCCAGCAAAAATGACACGCAACGCTAGCATACAAAATTCCAAGTAAAATGGGTCATAATCAGACGGGAAACCCTAATTCCACCGGTGAGAACTGGTCACAACTTCCGGAGAGTCGATGAGAGAGAAGAGAGGGTATATCTTCAGAACCATATGTGAACGGGAAACCCTAGAAGAGAAGGAATTCACCTTCGATTGGCACAAACAGCATTGTAGTTCTCTGAATTGAAATATCTGCACTCAAAACTCTATTTTGTGGAGTAGGAAAATTGTAATTACAGTTAATTTAGTAGTTTTAATTCACTCAGCAATGACAATAATAAAAAATATTGCAGGAATTTAATTGAAAGTTTAGAAATATTTTATTGTATTTCTTTGCTTTGTTCATAATATGATTTAGGGTTAAGTATTGCTTCTGCTTTCTTCAAATAAGATATTGGTTAACTCTCTCTAGTCATAAACAAAAAGATAAATATATAATTAGATTATTTATTTCATTTTTGTATATATGCAAAAATTTAAAACATTTTTTTTTGTGTTTGTTTTATTACCATCTGTTTTTAATTACTCTCCTAGTTTTAATGGAAACAATATTAATCCCAACCCCACACACACATAATCTTTCAAAATAAAAGAATGTTTTAAAACAACTTTTAAAATTAATTAATTTGGATTCAAATTTAAATAATTTATCGTAATTAAATTATAATTTAATTTTTTAGAAATCTTTTATTTAAATTAATAAAAATAATTAATTTAAAATATTATTTATTTAAAAACAAAATGGCCAATTAATTTTTAAAAATTAATAAACTGGCATATGTATATAATCATATTTTAACTGAAGTTTTGTTAAGTTCGTAGTTTATTGTCACTCGGAAAAGAGTTTTCGTCCTTCATTCTCCTTACTCGTTTTAAAAACGATTTTTACTTATAAAACGATTTTAAAAATCAATTGTATAACGTTTTATTTTAATTGATTATTCTTCCGGTTCTAGACATACATATGTTTTTGCGTATTTAAAAATTGTAATAACTATTATTTAAATGTTTTTACTTGTTGCTAATGATGATTAGGGAGAGAAATATCTGAAGAACATCATTTTAAATTTTAAAAGACATTATTGTTTAAAAATAAATCATAAATAAACTTTTGTCAAAATATTTTTTTTGAAAATATCTCAAAAATATTTTGAAATCATTTTCTAATTTTTCGGAATTTTTAGAAAATGGTTTGAAGTTCCAAAATTATAAAAATAATTTTGGAATTTTAAAAGAGGAACCAAACAGGCCTTAGGACCAGTGATGCGGTGCGAGTCGAAGAGATTGGAAGATAATCTAATTAAGGAAGGGATTGGAAGATATATTCTAATCAAGGAAAGGATTATAATATATATTCTAATTAAGGAAGAGATTACAAGGGATATTCTAAATTAGGTAGGGATATTCTTGTTATGGAAGGAATATCCTAAATTAGTGTAATTAAATTGTAATTAGACGTAATTCCTAATTTAATACGTGTAAGTCCTATAAATACCCTGAAGGTATTCCATTGTAAGGGAAAGAAGATTATTAATCAGAAAACGAGGTTTCCTCAATATCTATCGACTTTCGGTATTCGTAAGAATCAACGAATCTTGATAAAGGTTCATCCTAGCCACGCACGCTGCATCAGTTGGTATCAGATTCCAGTCGACCCTGAGGTATGCCGCCCCGAAGACAGCCGCGCAGCCCTACCCCTGGTGCTGATGATGGTGACCTTGCTGAGTTGCGACGTGAAAACGCTGAGTTTCGCCGTGATAACGACGATTTGAAGCGGCAGGTTGAATGGTTGACGCAGCGGATGGATGCATCTATGCACATGCACCACCCTGAAGATGATGTTACGATGACAGATGAAAACCCCTTCGGTGGTCTTCGGAATCGATCCCCTGAACGCCCCAATCATCGCTGGGAGCAGGCTTTCAGGGTGGACATCCCTAAGTTCGATGGTAGTCTATCACCGGAAGAGTTTATTGATTGGCTTTCTCAGGTTGAAGAGATTCTGGATTTCAAGGAAGTTCCTGCAGATCGTCGTGTACCCCTTGTTACGATCCGCTTACATGGTCGTGCACAAGCATGGTGGCAGCAGTTGAAACAGACACGTGTTCGTCATGGTAAGGCAAAGCTCACGAATTGGGACAAATTCAGGAAGCATATTAGGGCTGCGTTTCTACCATATAATTACGAACGTAACCTGTACCAGCGGTTCCAGAATCTTCGTCAGGGTTCTCGTTCCGTGGATGACTATTCCACTGAGTTTTACACCTTTGTGGCTCGTGTTGACCTGTCTGAGTCCCCTCTCCAGTTGGTTTCTCGCTATATTGGTGGCCTTCGCCTCCAGTTGCAGGATATTTTGAATATGTTTGATCCCTTGACTGTTTCTGAGGCACATCAGCGTGCTTCACAGGCTGAGAAACAGCTAGCCAGGCGCGGTTCGGGTAGCTTTGGAAAACAGGTTGTCCCCACTAGTGGCATTGGTTCTTCTTCCCAGTCGGCCCATCCCACCCCAGCCCCCCCGCAGGGACGTCCCGGTGGCTTGCGTTGTTTCAATTGTGGTGAAGTTGGCCATCGCCAAGCAGAGTGTCGCAACCCAAAGTCCACCAATCGTGGTCTTTTTACTGAGGTGGATGATCCTGACTCTACTCTTCCTTCAGATTCAGCCCCAGTGTATGATGTTTATGATGATGAGGCAGCGGAGGAGTATGTTTCTGGTGATGTTGGCCCCCTTTTGGTGATTCGTCGATCATGTTTAACCCCTCGTGCTCCTGACAACGAGTGGTTACGCAATAATCTGTTCCATTCCACTTGTACCATCGGTGGCAAAGTTTGCACCTTCATCATTGATGCTGGGAGTTGTGAGAATGTGATTTCTGAGGTTGCAGTTTCGAAGCTGGGTCTGTCCACTGAACCTCATCCCAAGCCTTATCGCTTGTCCTGGCTGAGTCAAGGTACGGATGTTACAGTTTCGAAGCGCGTACTTGTTAATTTTTCCATTGGTTCCCATTATCGTGATGCTGTATATTGTGATGTGGTTCCTATGGATGCTTGTCACCTTTTACTTGGTCGCCCTTGGCAGTTTGATCATTCTGTTATACATGATGGGCGTGCTAATACCTACACGTTCTTATTTCATGGTACCAAGATTGTGTTGATGCCAAATCAGCCCAAGAAGGGTGCTGCCCCCACTCATCATGCGTCCCCCCCTACCACCTTGTTGTCTCGGGGTCCTTTTCAGACCGCCATGGTCGAATCGGGCATGGTGTTTGCTCCATTTTGTTCGCTGATTACCTGTGGTGCTAGTTCTGAGGTGCCTATTCCAGTGCAGCCGCTGTTACAGGAGTTTGCAGATGTCTTTCCTGAGAATCTGCCTTGTGCCTTGCCTCCTTTGCGTGACATCCAGCATCACATTGACTTGGTTCCAGGTGCTGCCCTACCAAACCGTTCTCATTACCGCATGAGTCCCAAAGAACATGAAGAGTTGCGTAGACAGGTGGAGGACTTGCTGGCTAAGGGACACATTCGAGAGAGCCTTAGTCCCTGTGCTGTCCCGGCCCTTCTTACCCCAAAAAAGGATGGGTCTTGGCGTATGTGCATTAATAGTCGTGCTATCAACAAGATTACAGTGCGTTATCGGTTTCCTATTCCCCGGTTGGATGACTTGTTGGATCAGTTGGGTGGTGCTGTGGCTGTTGCACAGCTTTATTTCAGGGATGTGTATCGCCTTCATGGACTTCCTGCCTCCATAGTTTCTGATCGGGACACTCGCTTTGTGAGTCACTTTTGGAGGAGTCTTTGGCGTTTGGTTAATACTCAGCTGAATTTTAGTAGTGCCTATCACCCGCAAACTGATGGCCAAACTGAAGTTGTTAATCGGTCTTTGGGGAACCTTCTGCGCAGTTTAATTGGGGATCATCCTAAGGCTTGGGATCTGAAGCTGCCTCAGGCCGAGTTTGCTCACAATCATGCTGTTAATCGCTCCACTGGTTTCAGTCCTTTCCATGTGATTTACGGGCTGTCTCCGCGTGCTCCTCTTGATTTGTTAGCGCTGCCCAGCAAGGTGCGTCCTCATTCCACTGCTGCGGATTTTGTTGGTCAGTTGGCTCAGGTTCATCAGACCACTCATGACCGTTTGGTTGCTGCTACTGCCAAGTACAAGGAGAAGGCTGATTCGAGAAGGCGTGCTGTTGATTTTGAAGTTGGTGACTTTGTGTGGGCTATTCTGACTAAGGATCGTTTTCCAGCTCATGAATATAGCAAGCTTGCTGCTAAGAAGATTGGTCCTGTTGAGATTGTGGAGAAGATCAACCCCAATGCTTATCGTTTACGCCTTCCCAGCCATGTGCGTACCTCTGATGTGTTCAATGTGAAGCATCTTGTTCCTTTTGTGGGTGAGTCTTCTTCTGATGAGGATGATGCGGTTCCAGATTCGAGGACGAATCTTTTCTACCCTGGGGGGAATGATGCGGTGCGAGTCGAAGAGATTGGAAGATAATCTAATTAAGGAAGGGATTGGAAGATATATTCTAATCAAGGAAAGGATTATAATATATATTCTAATTAAGGAAGAGATTACAAGGGATATTCTAAATTAGGTAGGGATATTCTTGTTATGGAAGGAATATCCTAAATTAGTGTAATTAAATTGTAATTAGACGTAATTCCTAATTTAATACGTGTAAGTCCTATAAATACCCTGAAGGTATTCCATTGTAAGGGAAAGAAGATTATTAATCAGAAAACGAGGTTTCCTCAATATCTATCGACTTTCGGTATTCGTAAGAATCAACGAATCTTGATAAGGATTCATCCTAGCCACGCACGCTGCATCAACCAGTGTCCTAGGTTTGTTTATCGGTCGGGGCTAAAAAGTCCTCGGTCCAAGTCAAGAACCCCTCGGTTTGGGTTTAAGATCCTCGGTCAATGTGCGGAAGTTCCTCGGTCAGGGTACTAAGACATATCATTCCTTTGTTAGAATTCTCGATCGATTGCTAGAATTCTCGGTCGGACCTCTCGATTTTGGGTGGAAGTCATCGGTCATAGGTTCGGGAGTTCTCGATCGGGTGCAAGACTCCTCGGTCCTGGGTTCGGGAGTTCTCGGTTAGGTGCGAGATTCCTCGGTCCTAGGATTAACTTCTCAGTCGGATGTAAAAATACTCGGTCGGACCTCTAGGTTCTCAAAAACATCAAAATTGTAGGTTTTTGAAATTTTGATGTTTGAAATTTTGATGTTGGCTTGGATCATTTGATCTCATAGTTTGGGTAACTTCTAAAGCTTCTAAGAACATTAAAATCATCATCCCAAAATATCATTCAACCTGAGTGATGATCAATTTGTTCAAAACAGTTTATGGCCAAAAATCGAGTTTTTTATTTTAAAACTGTTTTGAAATAAAATAAGTTTGTCAATAGTTTTCTTATACTTCATATACTTGATTATACCAAAATAAGAACTCAAAATTTTTATTTATTTTGAAAATTTTAATTTTGATCAAACATGATTTAAATAGTTTTTCAACATCATTAGAAACATGCTGCGAAGTTTTTTAAGCTGCTGTTTATGAGGATTAGTTCAAAACAAAACAAACTCATTTTTTAAGTTATTAAAATAAAATTTGGATTTTTTTTAAAAACGGAATAATTGGTTCTGGATTTCACAAAAAACTTATAAATGATCCTATGATCGATTTCAATCATCAAATTCAAAAACTAAACATCATACAAGCTTATGAAAACTAAAATATAAAATTTCAATTTTAAATTGGAATTATGAATTAAAGGGTGATTGGAAGCTTACCAAGTGTTGGAGAACACTCCTTGAACCTTAAGGAAGCTTTATGGATGCCTGAATCTAAGGCCTTATGCAATGATTTCGAAAAATTCGAAAGTTTGAAGCTTTAATGGCGAATTTTCTATAAATCTTGATTCAAAATATGAGATTGGATCTCTTGGCTCCGGAATTGTTAAGGAATACTATTTATAGCCTCCCGAAGTTGGTTGAGGGAGTCAAGTGGATTGAATCAGCCATAATCCATTTATGGTATTTTGGTTGTTCTTCATCCCAATTGCCGGAATGTGGCATAATTATGCTTATGATTATATGAGAAATGATCATCGTGGTAGAGTGATCATTTCACATTTTGAATCAGTCGAAATTGTTGATTGTAGGCTAAGTTTCATCTTTGAGAAATCAAAGATGGGACTTGTTCTTATCCTCCAGCGATAGCGAGGAAGAAGACAATCGGGGTGAAACGACGTTGTTTCGGGTGAGAACGTGGACGCGAAGCGGTTTGTTTGCATTATGTCATGATTTTGTCGCGTTCCGTCGTGTTTTAGCTTACAAGCGTTAGCTGATTCCCTACTACGCGGGCACACATTTCTTCGGTTACAGCGGGCTACGCGGGCGCTTAATGGGCGTTGGATGAAAATCCAGCTTTCATCCAAAGGTCGCGGTTCCAGCTGTAGCGATTTCTCTGTATTTCGGTTATACCTGAGTACATATTTATTTTTCTTTTAAAATTTTAAGGGTTTGTTTGAAATTGATTTTTTTTTCATCCTTTTGGTTTTAATTTTAATCTCTTAAAATACACAAAATATTAAAATAAATATGACAAATATTTTATATATTTATTTTATTTTTGTATATTTTTTTGATTAAATAAATATTTTTTTGGGATGAAATGGTACCACATCATATTCTAAATTATTTATTTTAATTTCTTGATTTTTCTAAAATTATTTTGAGATAAAATGAGGACAATATTTATCCTACATAATTAATCTAATTAATTGTATAATTAGGTTTTAGTTTGAGTTAATTATTTTAATTTTATTTATTTGAAAATAAATTAAAATAATTATTTTAATTTTATAAATTTGGTTTATAGATTTGTAGTGATTACAAATAGAAAACTTTATATATGTATATTATTATAAAGCATATATGTCAACCTTTTATAAATTCACTAATTTTTTTTTGTTTACCAATTTTATTATGAGGAAAATATTTTAACGGTTGCTTCTTAATTAAAAAAGTTAAATATGTAACTTTAATTTATTAGTTAAAATTCTTTGTCACGGATTAAATTCATTTCTATATATGTCTTTAATGGTAAAGAGAGTATTTTCTTCCAATTATTTGAAAGCTAAAATGTAACTAACTTCTCTACTAGTATGAAAATAAATAGATTGGAGATTTCTTTTGTAAGAAGACATATCAATATATAATAGTATAGTTGTATATATGTGTGTGGTTATATATGTTTTATAATTTTATGTTTATTATATATTATAATAATAATAATAATAATAATAATAATGTAATATAAAGATAAAAAGATAATTATAATATTTTAATTAATTAAATTAAAAATATGAGTTTGAAATTATTTTTTTATATTATTAATATTTTCTTAATTTATTTATTATTGTAAACTATTTTATCGTTATTATTTAATATTTCTATTATTATATTTAATAATTATTCTTGTACGTAATTAATTATTCGTTTTTTTCTAATGTTTAATTAATATAAAAGGTATTGGTTTTTGGAATATGTATAATATTAACCAAATATTACTATAATAATTCTCTTTGAAACCTAATAATTTTGTTATTTTATTATTTCATTATGTAAGAATGTCACGTAATTAATCATGATAAAATATTTTAAAAAATAAAGTATATATTTATAACCTTTAAATGAGAGTAAAAATCACCAAAATATTATAATTTATTTATTAGTAATCCAAGATGAAAGTAAACTCAAACTAGTTTGAAATTCTATAGGAGTTAATTGTTATTTAAGCAAAATTAATATAAATAAACTAAATTGATTATTTCAAATTAATATTATTTTCCAATCTTATTTATATTAAAGGGAATGAAATAAAACAAATATAAGGTCTTCCAGTTTTGTGGATGAGTTTATGTATTAGTGACTTATTGTTGGTGTGACTGTCTAATCAATCAATGATTATTTGGATTTAATCTAAATATTTGTATTTTATTTTATCAGTAATTTAATTATTTAAATTATTATTATTTTTAGTTATTTAATTTTTATATAACAACTTTTTTTCTTAAAAAAAATGGAAATATTCGCTTATTTGATGTTGGTGATTTTGGATTTATTGCAATTGAATTTTTTTTTCTTTTATTATAATAAATTTTGTATTTAAAATTAATAAAAAATAATATAAATGTATTTTAATATTTTAATTTATAATTGAGTAATTAATTTTTTTTTTTTAAAATTAATGAATTTATCAGTTATGTTTACATAATTTTCACATTTCATAAACAGTTGTCAAGTGGGCCCGATCATTGATGAATTGGCCAAAAGATCCTCGCTTCTGAAAGTTCATTGGTTGGGTTTTTCCGTAATATTGAAGAAATCTGAGGAATTTTGGCTTCTTCAAGCGCCATGGATTCTATCTTCTCTTTCCTCCAGTCGCTTTGGCTTTTCACTTCTCTCTCTCTCTCTAAACTTCTCACTTCTTTTATTTTCTTTCGGTTTTGTTTATTCATGGCGTCTTGCTCTGACGATCGTGGTTTCTACTGAGCCAAGCCAATATATATATGGAGCTGTAATTATCAAGTGTTAATAGCATCTAGTGATCTCCGTCTCTTTCTGCTTTGAAATCTACTGTGATTGAAGATTCATCTTCTCTTACAGGCTTATTGCTCTCGTGAGCCAAGCTATGGAGCTCTAATTATCAGGTATTTAGTTACTTTCACTTTCTTCTTGTAGATTTGTGTACCGATTATCTCAAGAATCTAGTTGCTATTGTGCCTACGATCCTCGTTGATCTATTTTCGAGAGGCAAAACACTTTTTAAAGCTTTCTGTTCGAGAACTTAGTCTTGAAACTAGAATCAAGTTGAACTCGATGAACTGTTTAGTGTTACAGATCGGTAATCAATTTCTCGTTAAAGTTTCTATCAGGATGTTACTGAATCCTTCACTAGATATGCTTGTTTGAACTCACGATTTGAATGTGTTGAATTCGTTTTCCATCTCTGTTTTCTCCGTCCTGCTGAATAAATCAAGTACTACGGACTGTGGACTGTATTCAATATGGATACAAGTCCCGATCGTTATAATTAGTGAAAATTTGTCATGAATGGTGGATGAAGAATAGTCCTGTTAGATCATGATATAAATGTATAATTGACATCTCTTCTACCTGTATTTACTAGTGGGGTTAAAGCTGGAACATGGCACATGTAATTCTTTGCTGTTGTTTTGAGTAAAAAAGGGGGAAGTGATTATTATACATTTATACATTTATACTACATCCATGACTACAATTTAGTTGTATGTTGGCCCCAAAAAGGCTGTATATAGTAATTCCAGCTGATTTACTATTAAATCAGAAATGTGATTGACTGATGACCAAGACAAAAAGAACAGATCAGCTTTTCAGATTGTCTAGTTGTCTTTAGGAATTCAAATTTGAATAGAAAAATTCAAATTTGAATTAGAAAAATTCAAATCTCCACTGAATTGGTAATTATATTGCTGTCCTTTTTTTAAATATTGTATGAATTTTCTGTTTCTTAGATGGACATCTTTTGAAATTAGGTGTATTTTAAAATTTTATCTGAGATTTACGTACATATTTTATATAGAAAATACACTAATTTTGAAGGACCTTAAACTAACCCGGATGTTAAGTGTGTATTCTGATGACCATGGCAAAAGTAAAAAATGAAGTTACTGATGTGTCTTTTTCTATGTTAGCACAGTGTTAAACTGTTAATTAAACCTTGTAAGCTTGAAAAGCTTATCTGATTTATTACCTTTTCTCCCCCCATTATATCATATTTATTATAATTATTGAGGTCTGACTCTGACATGCTTTATATTTTTATTTCCCTTTTTGCCCTTTTGAGGCTAAAACAAATCAAACATAATTAAATTATTAAGGATCCAACAAAAGTCCAAACTTATTTGCTTAGCTGGTCTTTCTTCAAGGGTGAGAAGAATAAAACAACTTAATTATATCCCCGTATTATTTATTTTGCCAACGTGGCCGACCGGCCGGACCTTTTCTACACTAATCTTTCACTAGTCTCCTCCATATATTCTCTTTCATGATCTGGCAGGTCATTGCCATTGTGAAAGACAAATTGCTTTAATTGGAGTATTTATATATATTATTAATATGCATACAAAATATTAGATATATTTGAGAATTTTTATTTGAAAACACTTTTTAGTGAAGATATATTATTTTAAAGTGTATTCCAATCCGATCATTTTAGAATTATTATTATTATTATTTTTATTTTTATTTTCTTGAATTTAGAAACTGACACTAATCTATAGTCATGACCTTTCAAAATAAGTATATATATATATATATATATATATATATATATATATATATATATATTAAAATTTAAAGTTATTTTTGTATTATTATTAATAAGACTATTCTTCTTATTTATTATAGTATTTATACTTATTGTGGTTAATTAATTTTTCAAATATTTAAAATATAGTTTATGTGGAACTCAATGATACATATATATGTGTACCATTCTCTACGCCTAGAGGTGCTGGGTCCAAGTACTTTCTGTGGTTTTAAAATTTAGAGCATATGCAATTATGCATGTAATATAAACCACAAGGTGGAAGAACCCTTTGGATGCACTCGGCTATTTTATTCATATTCTTCTGATTGTTTCTGCTTTTGAATCAGAGGCAGCTATGTTCTTTCCTTCAATCTTTATAATTAGGAATATTGTGGTATGTTCTTTACTTGATTGTTGGGCTCTAGCTACTCTAATTGAAATTAGTTTCCATCAGGTTTTGTTTTCCAAAACTAAACTAATATAGCCACAAAAGAACGATCCCTTCATAGAATGTAGTGATACCTAGCTAGTTTTTGGAAGGAATAATTTATTTCTATCTAATAGCTAATCACTGCAACTATAATTTCTATTAACGAGAAGAGTGATAAATTGGGCTGTGGTAGTGGCTAATCCGCTTGATTAACAATTGGAGGTGTAATTTTAGTATGGAGGTTAAATACTCAAACTTTATTATACACGTGCTTAGATATTCCCAATCATTCTTGGTCGTTGTGTTCAATTCAAATGTTCATTCTCTCAATGTTCCAAAAAATGAGAGAAAGATATGCATTATATATTGTTTGAAGTCTTTTTCTTTTTCACTGACTCTAGGGGATGGATTACACTGGATTTGCAATAGGAAAAGCCTCTCTTTGATAGGTCAATGAGGAGATTCTACTGAAGGAACTAGCAAAGAAGATCATGGCAAAGCATAAGCATCGGATTAAGGAATCAATTCTGTCCTTTTTTGGACATCATGTAGATCCCGACAAGCATGAACAACTGAAAGAGTATAAATTAGGTATGTGAAGTAATGTGACATGCCCACGTATCATCGTTTCTTTCTGTTTGTTAGATAAGTAAGTAGCTTTAATATAAGGATCTTTACAACAAAATTCTTCATTTTTTATCATGTGTTTCTTCATTTTGTATCCAGATTAACTTTCTAGTTCTGCTTAGTTAGGTTTATATAAAACTAGGTTGCTGAGATGATGTTTGGATATCTACATTTCCAATCCACATAAATAAGAGAAAACAATTACGATTCTAAATTGCAGAACTGATTCATTACCATTTATACGGAGGAGGTATAAACAAATGATATCTGATGATTTCCTCTTTCTTATTACAGAAATGGATTCCAAGTTTCAGAAGATCCTGGAGTCAACTGAGCATGATGAGACTGACAGCTCAAAGACTGGGATTCTTATTGACCTTGTAAAGGAATTCCAAGAACAATACAATGAGCTATATAAGCACTATGGTCATCTAACTGAAGAGCTAAAGGCAAAAGCCCACAGTAAAGGAGAGAATGAGAGTTCTTCATCAAGTTCAGATTCAGAATCTGATAAAGATTCTCCTTCAAGGACCAAGGGTTCTAAAAATGGTAAAGCAGAGAACAAGTATCAGAAGTTGATAAATGACATTCAACAAGAACGTGATGCAGCAAATCTTGAAGTGAGAGCTTTAAAAGAAAGATTGACTGATGTTGAGGCAAAAAAGGAGGTCTTACAATTAGATTACCAAACGGCATTCAGCAAATTACAAGAATCAGAAACAATAATCCATGATTTGAGAACTCAAGCTGAAGTATCAGATCGTGAGAAGTCAGAGTTCCTGCAACAGATTAAAGAGCTGAATCTAAAACTGGAGACTTCAACACAGTTAGAAGCTGAACTAAATCAGAAGTTGGAAATTGTGAGCAAGGAGAAAACTGATCTAATTGTAGAAAGGGAGAATGCTATCAAAAGGATTGAAGAGGAAGAGAGAACAATTGAAGAACTAAGTGCCGTAACAAGCAAGATAAAGGATGAGAAAGAAGCATTGCAACTAGAATTTGATGGGTCCAGAAAGGAACTATTTGAAGTCAATGCGCTTCTTCAAACTTCTAAGCAAGAAGTGGTAAGCCTTGCAGAGGCACAGAAAGCTACAGAAGAACAGAATAGCTTCTTATCCACAAAGCTTTTAGATCTCTCAAACGAGATCAAGGTGGCACAGGATAAAATAGAGGAAATTGTGACCGAGTCTAGCCTACTAAGGGAGAAAATCAAAGAAAATGAAAAGGAACTTGGAGCACACAAGGAGATGCACGAGACATATCAAGCCACCACATCTGTCCAAACGAGGAGTCTTGAATTCAAGCTGGATTCTTTGCATACAGAGAAACAGGAAATCACCAAGCAGAGAGATGACACAGTTTCCGAGCTTCTCAAGAAACTTGAGGATATGGAGAAAGACTCACTGTCCAAAACTGAGACCTTAACAGCACAGCTCAAGGATCTGCAGGTGGAAATAGAGTCCTTGAACTCTCACAAGAGCAAATTGGAAGAACAGTTGCAAAATGAACGGGATGAATCATCAGAAAAGATCCAGGACTTGGTCAATCAGATTAACACAAAGCAACAGGAGCTGGAACATCAGCAGAAGCAGATTCTAGAATTGCAATCAGAGTTGGGGGTAAAAGTTCAGCAAATATCGGAACATGGTGCTCAGATAGAAAGCCTGAAAGAGGAGTTAACAACCAAGAGCTCAGATCAACAAAGATTGCTCAAAGAGAATGAGGGTTTTATAGTGCAAATAGAGAACTTGCAATCCGAAGTGGATAGCCTGCACGGTCAGAAAATCCAACTGGAAGAGAAGTTTGTAGTAGAAAATGAGACACTGCATAGCAGAATTTTGGAGCTTTCTTCATCGGAAAAAAGACTTGAGAATGAATTGGTTGAAGCTACCGCTCAGATTTCGACTCTAACAGAAAAGGTTAATAGTCTCGAAAGGGAGATTGACAATTTGTCCGCTCAAAAGGCAGAAATAGACTCAGTTGTAGAGAAAAAGGCTAAAGAAATAGCAGATAATATTCTTCAAATTGACAATCTGAGACAAGAGCTACTTGAAAAAAGTGAAATCGAAAAGAAGAAAGATGACGAGATTTCCACACTTCTGCAGAGACTCGAAGACACCAAGAATGATTGGGCATCTAAAGTTGAACTCCAAACAACAGAAGTCAACAGTCGGCAGCTAGAGCTGGAGAAAAGAGTCCAAGAAATAACCGAACACGGTGCTCATATAGAAAGCCTGAAAGAGGAGTTAACAACCAAGAGCTCAGATCAACAGAGAATGCTCAAAGAGAATGAGGACCTTTTAGTTCAGATAAAGAACTTGCAATCAGAAGTGGACAGCCTACAGGGTCAGAAAATCCAACTAGAAGATCAGTTTGCAGTGAAATGCAACGAGACTAATCAGTTGCAAGTAGAAAAGGGAACACTGGAGGACAGAATTCTAGAGCTTTCTTCCTTGCAGAAAAGACTAGAAAATGAACTGGTTGAAGCTTCCACTCAAATTTTGACTCTAACAGAAAAGGTTACTAGTTTTGAAAGGGAGACAGACACTTTATCCACTAAAAAGGCAGAACTAGATTCAGATGTTGAGAAAAAGGTTCAAGAAATAGCAGAGAATATTATTTTAATCGAGAATCTGAGACAAGAGCTACAAGATAAGATGGAGACTGAAAAGCAGAAAGATGCTGAGATTTCCACACACAAGGTAGAGCTTGAATTATTGCAGAACCAGAAGACAGAATTGCAATTGGAAGTAGATAGCCTCCAGGGTCTGAAAATTCAACTGGAAGAGAAGATTGAGGAGAAATGCAACGAGATTAAGCAGATGCAAGTAGAAAAAGAGACGATGCAGATAAAAATCGAAAACGAAGAGGCTCAGAATTTAACTCTAACGGAAAAGGTAAATACTCTTGTAAATGAGTTGGACAGCTTGTCATCTCAAAAGGCGGAATCAGATTTAGAAATGCATAAAACGGTTCAAGAAATTGAGGGTCTGAGACACGAGCTATTAGTTAAGACCGAGATGGAAAATCAGAAAGCTGAAGAGATTTCCGCTCTTTCAAAGAAACTCGAGGACACTGAGAAGGATGCTTCATCAAGAGTTGAACTTCTAACAGCAGACGTCAACAGTCGACAAGAAGAGCTTGAATCGTTGCAGAACCAGACAACAGGATTGCGATCTGAGCTGGAGGCAAAAGTCCAACAAATTTCCGAACACAGATCTGAGATAGAAATCTTGAAAGACGAGCTATCTCGTAACACCTTACATCAAGAAAATCTGCTCAAGGAAAGAGACTTGGAAGTGGAGGGGCAATTGGAAGGTAAAAGTAATGAAATGAAACAGATATTGACGGAGAAAGAGAGGTTGCAAGATAGGATCTACGAGTTGGAAGCAAAGAATGCTGAAGCTTCTGTAAAGATTTCAACTTTAGAGAATGAGTTCGGTGCTTTATCAGGTCAGAAAGCGGAATCAGTCCTGCAGATAGAGAATCTGAAAAATGAGTTACAGGGTAAGACTTTGGCTGAAGAAACAAGTCTGGAAGAAGTAAGAAACTTGACTGTGCGAGTAAAGGATCTAGAGTTGGAGGCAGAGACATTAACCAACCGAAATCATCACCTCGAAGAAGAAATCAAGAATCGAAGCGATGATATTGGCCGATTGAGAGAGGAAATAGAGAGCGAGAAGGAACGTCTAAAGGCAAAAATTTCCGAAACAGAGAGCACGATATATGAAAGGGGCATGGAATTCTTCTCTCTCCAGAAGAAACATGAAGACACGTCTGATAAAATCACAGCTTTAACCGATCAATTGGAATTGCAGATGGAGATCTCTAGACGTGGAGAAGACCAGGCTGCAGAGTTATTGAATAAGATCGTTGAATTGGAGGAAATAATTGAGGATATGAGTAGAGATTTGGAACACAAAGGAGAAGAACTGAGCAACATTGAAGTGAAGTACCGTCTTTTAACTCAGAAACACAAGGTAACAGATCAGCTGCTGGTGGAGAAGGAAGAAAGTCACAAGGCTAGAGTGGCGAAGCTTCTTGAAGAGCAACAAGTGGTGGAAGAAAAGAACGGTGAATTATCATTGAGGATATCTGAGTATAAGAAGACACAGGAGAAGATAGTGGCGGAGATAACGGCCGGAGCGAAGGGAACGATGAGGGATCTAGACAGATTCACGATAAAGTTCGAAGAAGATTACGGGCATTTGGAGAGTTGCGTATACGAGATCTTGAACGAGGTTCGGATTGCAAAGAGGTGGGTGAAGGAGAGTAGAAGCGAGAAAGAGAGGCTGATGAAGAAAGTGCAGGAGAAGGAAGAAGAGGGATTAGCTGTGAAATTGAAAGTTGATGAGTTGGAGAAGAAGTTGAGGAGATACGAGGAAGAGAACAGTAGTTTAAGGGTAAGAATGGAAGGGCAGATTGAGGAATTTCGTAGGGAGAAAGATGAAGGAATGATGGGGGTGGGGGAAGAGAAGAAGGAAGCAATAAGGCAGCTGTGTATATCGATCGAGTATCATCGGAGCAGATGCGATTACTTCAAGGAGATGATCTCTAAAATGTCTGCCCGTGGCCGTGGAGGAGGAGGAAGAACTGCCATTGCTGCTAGCTAGCTTAAGACTAGCCTCTGAGGCTTCTTTTCCAGGTAAATTTTAACTTTGTTTACATATCATGATCATCAACCACCACCGTATATTTATTTTTGTTTCTGGAACCCTTGATTTATTTATCTCCTCTCCATTTGTAATCTTCTTCTTCTTATTCTTTATTTATTCATGCATGTATTGTGAGTTTTTAGTACAACAGATGATTTATCTTTTGTTAATTAGTAATTAGTTTCTATGGGGAATCTTCTCTCCCTAGCTACCTATAAAAAAAACAATATACATCTTTTGATTAGATGAGCTGAGCCTACAATACATTGAAACATCTTTTGATTAGGTACATTGTTTGGATTCAACTTTCCAAACTAATTGTTTTGTTCATTTAACCTATAGTTTAGTTGAATGCTAAACACATTATGTTTCTATCCTTAACACAATATTCTGACAGTAATAAAAGGGTATCCAAGAAGTTAAAAAAGTAAAACTTATTAATCTCATATTTATGAGGGAGGTGATTATATTTCCAATATAAATTGTGTAAGCAATTGACAACAACAATATATTTATGCACAAAATCATGTGTGTATTACCAAATATTAAATAAAGTATTATTAGGTGAATGACCTTTATTTCGGCTCTCTAAGGCCTAAGCTAATCCTACTCTTTTTGGTTATTCAAAAAAAAAAAAAAAGTGGGGAGGAACAGTAGAAGTCCAATTATGTATTGGAAATGTTGAAAGAAAGACAAAAAAAAATCAAACCAAACTAGTAGAGAAAGTGAGAAAGACGATGGGTGCGGTGCGCACCACACTCGATCGCGAAGTCACACCAATTTCCACTGATTGATGATTAACACCCACCCACCCACTTCATCACGCATCATTACCTTTTATCTCTCTCCACACACACACAACACAACAACACAAAGAGAGAGGGAGAGAGAGAGAATGGCAGGTGGTAAGCATGAAATGATCATGGAAGAAGGAGGCTCAGGCATATGGGATTGTGGTAGTCCACTTTACGACTCGTATGAATTGGCAACTCTGATTCATCTCATCGACAGCCACTGCAATAATAATATCACTCAGAAAAAATCTCAGCAAAACATGATCATGGCCGCATGGAAGATCAGGGAAGAGGCACCGTCTTTCTCCTTAGAAAGGACCTGCACAACCACAACCACCACCACGTCCAAGCTCGGTAAGAGCCTCTTCCTCCTCCACGGTTGCTGCAGTAGGATTCTCAGGACAATAATTATTGCCTGCACCTGGAAAAACAACAACAAGAAGAAGAACATTAATTATTAATATAATTAATGTCTATCCTATTCCTATCCAACTCATTACTTAACAAATTAATTAAAAAGGATACTTTATCATTTCTCTTTGCACCATTTCTTTTTTCTTTTTTCTTCTTTCATTTATATATATCCCTTTCTTTTCCGTGATAATTATTAAAATAAATAAATAAACCAATGTTACTTTTTAACCTAATATGTATTAATAATAATATTATGTAAAAAGAGGTGTAGGTGTATCCCTATAATTATTCCAATATATCTTGAGGTTGCTATATCACCTTTCAACCTGGATTTTTCTTCGGATTGAATTATTTAAAAATCTAAGAGAATAATAATAATAATAAAAAAATGTTTGTTGATAATTTTAAGGAGATAGAAAGAAAAAAAATTGATATAGAATATTAAATGTATAAATATATAATAATAAAATAAAAAATAATAGTTAATAATAAATAATATTTTAATTAATGAATTAAGTGATTTAATAGATAAAATTGTAGAATAATATTTAATTTATTGATATAATTTTTTAGTATTTATAAAATAGATTGGAACTTCTTAAACATATTAAGAAATAAAAAATAAAAAATTTATTTAAATAATTTAAACCAAAGCAATCACATATTTCATCTGCACAAGAATCAATTATATCAATGCTCATTGCAAAATCTTAATATATAATTAATCCCACCTGGTTATATATATAAAGAGGAAATCAAAACCAACCAATCCACATAAACAAACTCCTGAAGATCCGGTCTGAAGTACATATAAATTAATTCATCTTAAACAATCAAACAAACAGTATAACTAGAGTTGCAAGAGACCAAATCGCTTTGCACAGTTGATGCTGTCGTTTAATATAACATCCATGTCATATTTATAACTAAATCCCATCTTCTTAAGCTTAGAAATGTCACAACAGCTTCCCTTCTCTGCTTCTACAATCAGCCTGTTAATAAAATAAAACCAGCATACATCAGACAAAGATCAAGATCAATAGAAGAAAAGGAGAGAACTTGCCCGTCCTGTATCTTGAGTTTAGGATTCTTGTTTTGGAAATACTCAGCCATCTCGGAAATTGTTGGATCAACAGCCACACACATAAACCTACCCTTCATTGAAGATTGCTCAGTGCAGAATATAAATGCTTCACAAACATCTTCAATATGTATAAGAGGAACTGATCCCGACAATTCTTGAATCGATTTTAACCCTAAATAACTGAAAGGATGTCCCGTTAACTGCCCTACTACAGCTCGTACGCTCATTGGCACATAACCCAACATTTGAACATCCCCTCCAACCAGTCCACATATCAGGCTCACCACTTCCAGTTCACCCACGTTATACCCAAGTAATTCTTTCTCTGATAATGTCTTTGACCTAACATAAGCCTGTAGAATATAATATAATATAATACGCATGATCATCAATTAGATAACTCAGATTCATGTTTTGTTTTTTACCAACCAGGAGATCCATGTCGTTCTTCAAGGAAGAATAAGGAAGATGCAGAGGAGTCCAGCAAGATTCATCATTACAAGCTTTATAACCAGACCCATCTTCTTTAAAAGGCGAAGCAGCCATCACGCTGCCCGCGAAGATCAAACGTTTCACAGTTGCCGATCTACTGCACAAATCTGCAATGGTTCTCACCCCGGCGACCGCAGCTTCTGTAGTGTCCTTGTACTGTTTTTATTTTTTATTTTTTAACCCTTTAATAAGTGCCAAAAGACCAGATTAATTAACAGAGTTTAACTACTAAGGGCTACTTACCGGAGAAGAAGAGGCGGCGCCGGCGGGGTTATGCTGAAGAGGGGTTGCCAAATGGATGACATAACGACATCCCTCAATGACAGGTCCAAATTCATCTGGGTTGTATATATTTGCTTGAAACAGCACCAGATTGGTTTCTGCATTAGGCAAAGATTTCAAAACCTTGACCTTGGATTCATCCCCTGCGAGCAAAGATTCATCAGAAATTAATCCTTAATCAGAAAACAGAAAACAGAGGAATTAATTATATAAACCTAGATTTTGGGTGGTGGCATGGACAGTGTGTCCTCTTTCCAGGAGTTTCTTGACAAGACAAGAACCAATGAAACCAGAACCTCCAGTTACACAGACTTTGTAGAAATTGCTCTGTTCTTCCATTTTCACAATTCTCTTCTTGATGATGTTTTTTACTACTTGTAGTAGTAGTGGAGGAGGAGGAAGATGGGTGGATAAATCAATGAATGGAGCAATATTAAAGCCTCGTTTTTTTTTTTAAATAAATGAAAGTTGTCTATCAAATACATTATTGAAGTTTATAAAATAATTATTTCTCTTGTTCCTTAATTAATTAGCCTTGTTTAATGAAAGGAACAACCTTTACAATATCTCGTCTGAATTTTTCTATATTTGTCATTTAGATTGAATTTGGTTTATGTAGGGACAAAAACAAGAACTTTTAAAATGGGCCCTGACTAAGAAATCATTGATAAATATATTTTCACCAACTACACTATCTTGACTAAGTTATTCATTCTAATATATCTTGGTCTTGGTCGGGATTATAAAATTGTGGTGATAGTATAACCTTTCTTACAAAACAATAATATAATGTTTATTAGGTAAAAGGTTAAGTCTACATGTGAACATATCTTGGGTTGATCTATACCTTAACCCAAAATATAAATTTGAGTAAAATAATTTAATTTGAATTAAATTTGAGTTCAGTTTAATTCCGGTTGAATTTGAGTTACCCAATTTACGTAAAAAAAAATAAAAAATAATGTAATTACAAAAATAAAAAACACCCTCCAAACAATATATGCCAAGTTTCACTAAATCACTCCTCCTCTCTTTATCTCACTTTCTCTTTCACAGATAAAGTATTAATTTTATTTTTATACTTAATTTTGAAATAAAAAAATATTAAGAAAGTTAAAAATGTTTTGTAAGGAAGAGAATGAATAAAAAATAATTTATTAAACAAAATTAAATGGGTCAAATATTTATTAAACAATTTTCACACCCTAAAATTCATTTATGATCGAACATTTTCGATCCTGGTCAAGACCAGGACTGAGGAAATTAGAACCCAGGATTGAGGAAATTAGAATCTAGAACCGAGAATTAGAACCGAGAATTTCAAATCCGACCGAGAGGACCGAACGATATTCTTAAGTTATGACCGAGAGATCCGACCGAGACTTCTGCCCATGCTTTGCCACCTCATGTTTCAACCACCTCATGTTTGACCCATCTCATGCTTGAACCACTTCATGCTTAACCCACCTCATGTTAGGACTTGCTCATGCCATGCTATCTTGAGTTGTAAGTTTACCCACCTCATGCTATGACTTACCCATGCTATGACCAACAATCTTAATTAACAAGTGTACCACCTCATGCTATGAACTGCCCATTCTATGACTAACAATCTTAATTAGTAAGTTTACCCACCTCATGTTATGACTTACCCATGCTATGACCAACTAACTATCTTAAGTAGTAACTAGTAAGTTACCCAACTCATGCTACCTTAACTGACCATGACTAAAACTATATATATTCTTCACAAACGGAGTCATTTCATTATATTTATTTCCCCCTTCATTAAGAAATAGAAGCCATTGAAGAATAATCATCCTTATAGCAAAGATAACCTAAGTCAAACAATCTTTTCTAAAACACTTCTTAGAAACCCACACAAGACCATATAATTTATGTAAATTCTATAAATTGTGCATACTTTCTCTAAAGCATAATTTTATTGCATACCCATGTTTTTATTGATGAACAAAGTTGAAAACCATGTTTTCCAAAGTATAATATGTTTTTCAAATTATGAAATGTTTTTATGGAATCATAGTGAATACTGATGAAGGAATTGACGGGTATGGAAGGAGGGCTAACCAAAATGAGCTTTGGTAGTTTGATTCCAAAATACGAGTTGGGTTCTATGGGACTTGACTTCTGAGATGAGCTCTAGAAGATCTTACCCACAAAGAAAAAGGTCTAAACAAGATTCAAAAGAATGTTAAACAAAACGAGTTAAATATATGTTAAACAAGTAAAAAAACGTGTTAAATTTGTTAAACTATGTATAACGAGTCGAATACTTATTAAATGAGTTAAAAACGTATTAATTAAGATAAAAATGTGTTAAATAAGTTAAATTACGTTTAACGAAAAAAATTAAAAATAGCAACTAGCCATTTATATGCAGTGTTTTAAATAACGTCGGTAATGGTTGCTCCATCAATAACGACGGGAATTAAAACTAACGTCATTAAGAAAAATTACAGTAGAATAAAGTCGCTAATACACTTTAACGACGTAATTTTAGATTTTCCTTCTTTAATTGGTTGCGTTCAGGAGTATTAGTGACAGGTGACAATAATAAAATTACCGTTGGAGAACTTCAACTGTGTGGAAAAATAAGAAATAACGACAGTATTACCATTGAAGGTTTTATTTTCTTTTAATAGTTTATTTATAAGAAATAAAGACGGAGAAGAAAATTCTGATTTTGGAGTTTTTTTTTAAGAAATTAATTAAAAAAATCTTGTTTAATGAGAAAATTAATTTTAAAAATTATATTAAAAGAAATTAATTTAAATTTAATAAAAGTAACTAAGATTTTTTTATTAAGAAATAAGTACTTTTCTACCAAATTTAATATCTAACTTAAAAATTCTAAAAAAAAATTCTTTTTCAAATGTTAACTTTTATTATAAAAAAGTAAAAAAAAAAATACAGTCAAATATTACAACAACAAAAAAAAAGAAAACAATACTCTTTGTAAACTCTTATATTCATTTTTTTTAGATCGTCCACCACATGATAAGAGGATTTGATTTACGGTCGTCCGCGATATTGTTGCTAGAACTTCATTCAATTAATTTGGTTTAGAAGTCGACGATATTTGTTGGTGTATCCCATTAAAAATGAAGGAGGTTCTGCATAAGAGTGCACATTCTCTTGGGAATGTGACAATGAAAAAAAATATGATTAATTGATTTTTCACTCTTCAAACAAATTCTTCAAACAAATGTTACAACTACTAGCAAGATAAAATCTCTTCATTTTCAGTTTGTGAGATGTTAAGACTCCTCCATTGATAACTTCCTAAAAAAAACGAGATTTTTTATTTATTAATCTTCAAATCTAAACACGTCTCAAATAGTATAAAAATCTTTCAAAGAAAAGAATGTTTTCCATTGAGTGTTAGGCATTCTTGTCGTTAAAGTCTATCATTGATGTCTATCTCAAATAGTTTTTCCGTGAAGGAGTGATAAATTATTCATTGTTTAAGCTTCATCTACTCTTAAAAACCCATACATTGACCATCTACTCTTAAAAACCCATACATTGACGTGATTAAAAGCATTTTCTATGTCAAGTTTACAAAAACATTACATCCTTTTTTTTTTTTTTTTTTTTTTTTCTAATGACACTTTATGTTAGTTAGTGATAGCTATAAATTTAGAAAATCATACTGATTTTTTAAATTTAAGAAAGAAAACCAAAATTATATAATTATAGAATATATATATATTTAAAAATATTTTTGCAAACCCATTAAATCAAACAGGAACTTAATTTAGCAGAAAGAGTTCAAAATCAATCCAAATGTTAAAAGAAACTGTCTTTTATGTTTTCAACATATAAACAAACTAGAGTTGCAAGAGGCCTGATCGGGTAACACAATCGATGCTGTCGTTTAATATAACATCCATGTCGTATTTGTAAGTAAATCCCAGGTTCTTAAGCTTCGACATGTCACAACAGCTTCCCTTTTCTGCTTCTTCAACAATCACCCTAAATCCAACACTTATAAATTAGCATATGTACATGATCAGACATATATAAAAGATCAGAAAAGAGAGACTTGCCCATGATCCTGTATCTTGAATTTGGGATTCTTCTCTAAGAAATAGAGGGCCATGTCCGACATTGTTGGATCAACAGCCGCACACATAAACCTACCGTTCATTGAAGATTGCTTCATGCAGAATATAAGTGCTTCACAAATATCTTCAATGTGTATAAGAGGAACTGATCCCAACAATTCTTGTATCATTTTCAACGATAAATAATTGAATGGATTCCCTGTTAACTGCCCTACTACAGCTCCTACACTCCCCGGAACATATGCCAACATCTTAACATCCCCTCCCACCAGTCCGCAGATCAGGCTCACCACTTCCACTCCCACACAATCATCATTGTAACTAAGTATTTCTTTCTCTGATAATGTCTTTGATCTAACATAAGCCTATATATACAATATCAACATGAATGACTAATTGATTAATAGATAACTCAGATGTTCATTAATGTTTTACCAGAAGATCGTTGTTAATGGAAGAATATTGAAGATTCAGAGGAGTCCAGCAAGATTCATCATAGCAAGCTTTATAACCAGACCCATCTTCTTTAAGAGGCGACGCCGCCACCACGCTGCCAATGTAGATCAGGCGTTTGACAGTCGGCGATCTACCGCACAGTTCTGCGATGGTCCTCACCCCAGCTATGGCAGCCTCTGTAGTGTCCTTGTACTGTTATCAACCATTAATATTATTAAGTCATGTGCAAAAGGATGAAAAACAAATGAATCTGGCAAAAAGACCAATACTTTTTAATCATTAACAGAGTAAGGGATGTATACATTATACATACCGGAGAGGCGGTGGCGGGGTTATGCTGAAGTGGGGTGGCCAGATGGAAGACATAAAGACAGCCTTCAATGACCGGTCCAAACTCATCTGGGTTGTATATATTTGCTTGAAATAGCACCAGATTGCTCTCTGCATTAGGCAAAGATTTCAGGAGCTTGACCTTGGACTCGTCCCCTGCGCGCATAGATTCATCAGAAATTAATTAATCCATAATTAGAAAACAGATGAATTAGTTATATATACCTAGATTTTGGGTGGTGGCATGGACAGTGTGTCCTCTCTCGAGGAGCTTCTTCACAAGACAAGAACCGATGAAACCAGAACCTCCTGTTACACAGACTTTGTAGAAATTGCTCTGCTCTTCCATTTTTACAACTCTACTATTCTCCTAACCATTCATGTTTGTAGTGGAGCTGCTACACACAAAGTGATAAAGGAGGGTGGGTGGAAAATAGAGAAAAGGGAGTAATATTGGTCAACAAATGCTCTTTTTTTAAGCGTAATAATTAATGCACTAGACAGACAAAATTGTACCATACAAAATTGGACAAAACTATAAATGCACGGCCACTACAAAACACAATATCAGTATCAATCAGCTTCATGACAAATCTTTCTCAATTGCACATTTGTCAAAGCATGCAATTAGTTTTCCTCCAAATGGCCCATCCGATTTTCTGTTATTATTTGAGAAATATTCACTTGACAATTTGAAATAGACAAACCATTAAGCCAGCACCATTCAAGCCCAAAATATAGGTACCGATCTTCATTAATATCGTTACCCATGAGGAAAATACCGTGAATAACCCACTGAGCCACCACAACCCAAGTCCAAAATATACCCATAAATGTATATATTATTTATTAACCTCACTCGTACATGGATTCCATTTTTACTGTGATATTTACTGAATCATTGTCTTTGCTGCTAGAAGATGAGAATTAATATTTGTTTTAACCCATACTTGCTACAATTTGTAATTGTTACTGCAACTAAATTTTGTTATCGGCAAAAACCAACCCTTAAGTCCCCGTGTTCATGTTAGGGTTACAATCTCTGTACTCGCCCAAAAAACAACCCCTAAACAAATACTGAGCAACATTGATCTTTTATACTATTACAAAAAAAATTATATATATGGACCAAATTTCTACACATGTATGAGTCACAGCCCAAACGAAGCATTATCAAACACATTCCATCTTAAGACCAAGGCAATGGAGAGTTTATTAACATTTCCTAAGGTAATGATGGGAAAAAAACTTGGTCTAAACAAAATTAGTTTTCATGATTTTCTGCCCTTCGTCTCATCATTTTCATACAAACCTTGAAAGGAACATGGCAATGGCATGAACTGCTTGATCTTCAGCTTCTTCTTGGGTGGAACCATTTGTTTGCAGTTGCTTTTTTCCAATTTTGAACGAGTGATCGCCACCCATAATCTCATGCAGCGAATTAACAGCTTTCATCTTCTTCCTAACGGCTTCAAGCTTTTGCAATGGACATAGTCCATCTTTGCTTCCCTTTATGAAACAACTTATTGTTTTAGACATCATATATTTCTTTCCTTTTATTTTCCAGCAAGTGAATAATAATGGCAAGTGTAATGCTTGCTATATCTCTCTACCACCAAGAAATTTAAGCAAAAACTTTACCATAATAGTTATTAAACTGACATCTTCTCAGTTCCATCATAGCCTTGCATTATTAAATAAGGTAGTATGGCCAATACATGTAATCAATTTTCTATTGACCTGATATTTTACCTGTATAAATAAAGTAGGAATGGTAAGTTTTAAGAGAATTTCATCCCGTACTGCTCCATTCGATCCCTGGGAACAAACATTATCCCAATAAACTCAGTTCGTATAATAACTGAAAATATAAAACTTTGGAAATAATTTGATTCAGTTTAGTAAGCCAGGGAAGGATGAAGCTGTTTATGCATATTCCAACCTATCCTAGAAGGTGTTGAGACAAAGTCTATGGAAGAATAATTTGGGAGGCATTTCTTAGGTTATAGGAAATACTACAGTGTGAAGAAGTAGCATGCAGAAGAGACAAGAATAGATTCAGTGATATGCCACTAATCAAAAGTATAAGTGCAAAAGAATACCACAAAAGCAAGTGCTGCTGTCGGCGGTGCTTTCCCTCCAAAGAATCCATATCAGGATAGATTCTTGGTTAAGATAACGAAAGATCAAAGACAAATAACAACGTGGAGCAATTAAAATCATATTCATGCCATTGTTTGAGCTCCAAATTAGTGTTGCTAGTATTCTAAGCAATTTCAAGATTATCTTAATCTATATAACTCATTAGTGTCTAGGTATCTAAACATTAAAGCAAACATTTCAAAGAACACAAAACAAATGAAGCTAAACAAAAAGTTGTTAGATAAAATATTCATCAATTTATTTTGCAAATTACCAAGCATAAAGTAGGAAGCCTTATATTGGTAGCTACATATAAAAAAAATCCTCAAAAAGCATTACCAGTCAATAGAAGTAACTCTACATTAGTGCCAAAGGCCACAATTAGGAAAAGTACCATATAAAAACTTATGCAACAAAAGCGTGAATTATTGACTAACCTTTAGTGGGTATCCCAAGCAAACTATAGCTGAAACATTAATATCTGTAAAATCAGACACCATGCAGCTGACCCTAAAAAAACAATCAACGAAAGCTATTAAATGTACATGTGATCATAATAATATAGGATGTATAAACTGAATCTTATACAATAGAACTATTGGCAATGCATCACAGATGCTTAAGATGTTTTATGCCTTCCAATTGTGACCTTGATCAGATTCATGAATCAATGTGACAGATATTGTAATATACATAATTCACCCATTTACCTTGAGCCCATGGATTTCCCAAACAGAACAAGGGGATGCCCGGGGTATCTTCCAACTGCCTTTCTTACAATGTCTGCGTGGAATTCAACCAATTTCTCTGCCTTTGGTGGTGGCCCTCGTTTGCCACCAGAAAGATCTAAGATAGAAGCAGCAACAAAATAATCGTGGCATGAAAACCTATACTTTGAACAATTAAATAATTATAAACAAAATTTTAGAGTGAACAGCAGAAAGAGTAGCATAAGAATTAACAAGGAGCTTCCCAATATCTCCTGTAGCAAGCAACCTTCGATATACATAGCCTTCGCTCAAATTCACTTAAGTTAAGTAGCCTCTAGATGATAATCCCACTGACAAACATGTTATAAAAATGAATCATTACAAAACTAACATGGATAGTCGAATGTTACAACTTCAACAGCACTCAATCCCTTGGCCAGCATTTCTTTCCACCTGTCAAAAAGCTAGATCAAATAAGGTTTCAAATTTATATATTCCAAAACTCAAGTCAATCACTTTTTTTTACAACGCTACAGTTTTAAACAAGAAAATCATGTGCTCGTTTTACCTAACAACAACTCTGATAGATAGGTTCCTAAATAACCCACTAAGCTCCAAGGTTGTGTATGAAACGGAAAGCTAGTATTGAGAGGAAAATAAAAAAAAAAAAAAAGACCTAGTCATCCATTCAGAACAGGAAGGGGCACCGGCGCCATGAGCAAAGACCACAAGTGGTCCCAATCCTTTCTGTCTCAGCACTTCCTTCGTAATCTCAGGTTGATCTCCCGAGCCGTCAATTGGTTCATTCACTACAACGCACTTTACTAATTCTCCGGCGTACTCATCGCGTTCTTTCTCATTCCGGCGTTGACGCTTTGATGATCGCGTCGAAGGGGCCATCTAAACTGCACAATCGATTCGCTACCAAGAATCTTGAACTGTCTGAAACCCTAATCTTCAAGTCTGCGTACAATATTAGTTTCGCGCCAATTCAATATGTCGATTTTTTCTTACCAATAAAAGAAAAAGGGAACTTCATAAATTACCTTTCAATTATTATTTTTCCTTAAATTAACTACACATAACTTATTGTGTTTTTTTAAATAAAAACTTAAATAATTTAAGTAAATGTATTATTTTAGCTGTAACTCGGTTTTCAATTTAAATTATCTCGTTATGAATAGTTTTTATTCGAATTGGCTGATAGTTGACCGGGATGAGGCGTCAAGACGGGAATGGTATTTGTGTTCTCGTTCAAATTTCACCATGATTACGTCTCGAATATTAATAAACACAATTAAATATATAATATCATTAATATACTTATTTATTTTTCATATTTTATAAGAGTTTTAAATTTATTTTTTATAATAATATGAATTTTTTGCAAATTATAATATATATATATATAACATTAAAAAATTATTTATATAATTTCATAAAAAAATTAAATTAATGGAGATTCCTCGAAATCAAATTGAATGAAAATTGTAATAAAAAAATCTCCTAAGAAAAAATAAAGGCGGAGATGTAAACTCATTTTGCACCTATCCTATCCGCCGTTATTCTCCCTAATTATTTTTTATTATTAAATCATTTTTATCAAATTAAATTAAGTTAGGAAAAAAATTAAAAATGAAATTTTATTATCTGCATGGAGTAGGTCAATCCAATCTCCAAAATAAATAAATATATGTGTATATATTCTTGAGAGTGATTTAGGATAAGATGAGCATCTTTGAGCATAATTATTGAAGAAAAAAGTATTGAATATTTTCCCATATATATATATATATAATTATAGAATGTCAAAGGCCAATGCTTTCCCTTTCTTCACATCTGCATCAAATCTTCTTTGATATATATCAATATCTCTTATTCTTAATTAATCTCAAGACATTTTTTATAAATAATAATAATAATTTCACATCAAAGGTATTATTAATTAACACAATAATAAATTATATAAAATTTTGGTCAAATTTTGGAGACGAGTGAAAAGTGTGAGGTTGTTCATTTAAACCTAACCATTTATGACTTCTTATCGTTAAAGTTATATAAAAATATTTTTTTTAATTGTTTCAAACATAGTTAACTTATCATTTACGTGACATTTATAAATAAATAAAAGATCTATGTCACTAACGTAACTACGAAATTTCAGCGAATTGAATGTTTACTACCAAATTTCAGAGAAAATCGGTAGTCAAAACATTAAATTCGCAGAAATTTAATAATTAAATTAGTGACATGAATATTTTATTTATTTATAAATAGCACGGTAAATAATAAGTTAACAATATTTGAATTATTAAGACATATCTCGTTTTTTTTATAATTTTAATAATAAGAAGTCTCAAATGGTAAAATTTGAAATAAAATGTCAAAAAAAAAATTGCATTATAAAAAGGAAAAAAACATGCATTGAAAATATTGAGTGGAGGTGGCTTTCTTTAGTTAATAATTAAATGTACCTACCACCAAAGAAGAGTAATAATTATCAAATATTCTTTCTTTTTATGTGTTTGGATGGAAATCAAGCAAAAGCATCAATCAAATCTGGTACTAGATACTACTTTATAAGATTTCCATTTAATTGAATTTGGATTAATTTTTATTGATTGAGAAACCAACTTTTCTTCCACTTCTTAGTTTGGATATATGAACATTTTGATCTAATTTATTTTAAGTTTAAGTTATTTTTTAATATAATTTGATTGTTGTTATATCATAATAGTAAATATGAAAGAGAAAATTAAGTTTCAAATATAGTTCATTTTTATTTATTATTTCAGGTCAACTAATTATTTATTAGAGAAAATATATAACATAACATTCCACTTAAATATGATGTTTTTTAATTTAATAAGATTCGAATGAACCTAATATATCTTAACAGTAAACTCTTTGTCCAAATATTTTTTCCTTTATTAATCAATAGATTAATTAATTTGATACTCTAATAAACCTTTACCTTTTTTGAAGATCTCCTTTTTGGGGCTGATATAAAGAGAGGCCAGGGAAGGTGTTGTAATCCAATCCCATTTATTAAAATCAAAGTAAGAGCCAATGAGGAGACATTTGAATCTTTATATGTCAATGCATTGCATTGGTTCATTATCGTTACAGAACACTCCCAACTTATTTAGATAATTTGTTGCTCACTCTCCCTCAAAGACTTCCTCTCGGGCTGTGAAAGACAAGTTAGAGAGGAAGTTTGCGAGGGACAGTGATCAACGGTTGTCTTGTTTACTTCTACTCGCATACTTCTTTCAAGCAATAGTAAGTAATTTTTATTTTATTTTTTCCTTATTAGATTAAGTTTAGTGTATATGCATGCATGTGCATGTTTGATTTTATTTTTTAAATATAGTTTACAAACCAAATAAATACTTTTTTTTTTTGCTTATATATGAACTCATTTAGAACTCCAGCATCTACTGATAGAAATCGGTTTAGCATGGACATGATCTCAATCTTGAATCACAAAATTACAAGAATAAATAAGAAAATTTATCTAATTAATTAATTGATTGATTCACCTCAAATTCTAACAAATAAGTCTTAAATAATATTATTGTGTATTTCTGAAACTGAAAACTGAACTGACCTACTATTTTATGACTGGGCCTTTTTTATTATAAGGATGAACTAAAATGGGCTGCAAATGTGATGTAGGGCGGGGGACCTCCCTACTTGTCTGTGTGGTGTCAAGTCAATAATGTAGCTTTTATTTAAAGTTTTGTTTGTTTTCTTCACAAGTTGGAAGTCGATTCAGTATTTATTCACTTTTTAATTACCATGAGTAGGTTCTCCTCTCTTTTTGACTTCTTTTAATATCATTTCGAGATTTTTTTACTTTTTCTTTGTAGCACGGCTCTTGCAGCACACTACTGATAAGATGGTTATTTCGCTGAAAGAACTACGGTAATAGTTTAAGTGATAAGAGTGTTATTTAAGAGATAAAAAAGTTATTGGTTCAATTTTTGAGTTCATGATTCACTCGTTTATATATATTTAATCCAACTATATATATATGGACAATAGTTAATTAGTTGTTTGTTGTGCACTCCTTAATTACAACTTACAAGTGATCAAATATCTTATTAATTTATTAATACAAGTTCAAGTTTTATAAATTAAAAAAAAAGGTAAAATATAATTTTGACTTAAAAAATGTTTCACCTTTCTTTAGTCATAATTTATTTTTACATTTAAATATTTTGTTTAAGAAGTTTGAAGGAATCAGATGAAATCATGCACCTCTCTCTCTCTATATATATATTTTTGTGACAAATTAATGGAGGAGAATCGTGTTAATTAAAAGAGCAGTGAGAAAAACAAAATGAGATCTGCTTCAAAATTTATATTTTACTTTACTTTGTACCACCTTCACAAAATATGTTGGTTTTTTTTCTTCTCTTCATTACTTTTGACTTATTTTTTAAAATAATTATTTTTTGTGAATGTAATACATAATAGAATATTTCATTTAAAATATCAGATTTGAACCTGAAAAAAAAAAAAAGCTATAAATTATTTGATAGGTGTAGAAATATATAAGTACCAAATATCCCACGTGCACACAAACACAAAAATAACTTTTTGTATGACTATTTTAATTTTTTTTATAGGTTCATTGATCTATACGAAAAGTTATTCATATATAAAAATAGTCATACGAAAAATAACACAAAAGTTTTTGTATGAGGAAAACAAAAACTTATTCATATATATATATATATATATTTATGTATTATTGTTGGTTATTGCTAATTAGATGAGTTTGGGCAATAAATACGAAAAACCTAAAATATTTTTATTTTAGAGCACAACCAAAAATATAAATAAAGAACAAAAAGGAGACAGGCAGAAACAAAAATACAGGGTTGGGTATTTAGCTAGAGTTTTAGTAAGATTATTGAGCAGTCAAATGTCAAATGTATTGGCCTTGACTTGAATCAAGTGTGATAATTCTCGCGGTGTCCTCCATAATGCGACTGGTCTTTGTTTGGACTTCTCTTATATACTAGTTTGCTAGTTTTATTTGTTTGTATTTGTAAAATTTTAAGGTGATAGAGAAGATTTTGGTGTAACCCACACTATATTATGGGTGAATGTGTTTTTAAGAGGTTACGAGTTCCATGCTTTTTTTTTCGGTTAGATTTCCGTATTAAAATTAATGTGTCTACATGTGTTCGTTATTGTTTGGTTTGTTTTTGTTGCCATATCTGGACATATAAAGAGAGAAAACAAAATATTCCGAATTTTCGAAACAATTACATGGTCATAATTCATAAACAATGCCAAAAGTGATGAAACTAATTAGAGTTAATGGAATTGAAAATTTGCTTAAGTTTGCTCGATCTTCCAGGAGGCCGGTTATACATGAAAGAAAACCTAGCTGGCTAATCATGATCGAGAAAACCATATTTTCTAATTAATATATATATATATATATAATGCATTATTAATGGATGAAGATGAAGGCAGTTAATTATTATTAGCTAGGCAGGCAGCTCTTGATTCTTCTCCACAACCCTCACACCCTTTGCAGCCCTAAGCACATTGGCCTGTCGTCGACGAGCATTAATTAATTTGAACAATTATAATAAATAAATGAAATATAATTAATAAAAATTACTTGATCTTCGGTGATTTCAACAGCAAAACCATCCACAATAACTAAAGAAAGTGTCTTCTTGTAAGTTCCTGCCTCCAGATTGGCCGCCAACAGTTCATCATGCTTCTTACTCAAGTACATGTCCACTTCTGATGACCCTTTTTGAGTCCTGCATTTCAAATAAAATAATATAATATAATTATTATTATATTATTAATCAATATAACTCTCACCTTTTCGAACGAAGACGCTCATACTCCGAATCGTAGTTCATGAAAACAAAGTATCTCTCACTCTCCATTTTTCAATAATAGATAGATAGATAGATACCTTTCCTTCTCCCCTTCAATACTACTACTATCTATATATATACACACATAAATGTTTTTTTATTTTATTTTTTGAAAAAAAAATGGAAAGATACCTTTTCACCTAGTCTCAACTGGTTCTTACCAATACCTAGCTCTAAATAACACCCAATGTGATTAATCAATACCAAGGCCTTGTTCGAATTTAAATTTTCCAAATAACCCAATAAAATCAAATACCACTTCACAAAAAAAACATTATTATCTCTTTAAAATCATCACCAGTGATTATATTATTTTTTTCCAGGTTATTTAAATAACTTGGACCAAACAAGGCCTAAGGGTTTGTTCGGTGGAAAGTTATTTAAAAAGTTGTAATTTGTGTTGATTTTGAGAAAATGATAAATTTTTTTAAGTAAAAAGTATTTTTCATGTTTTCATTAATGAATTAACTAATACCGATTTATGCTTAATGCGGCAGGATCCAGAATTTGTACTTAATTAGTTCTCAGTTTTGAAGACTTTTCCTACCTCTTAAAAATATAATAACAATTTGATCCAATTCAGTCTCATGGTAAGTAAGAGTGTAAGACCCATAAATGTAAGAATTTTAAATTAGAATCAACATGATTTGTCCCTACTGATATAAAATAAAATAAAATAAATCACAAATTAGTTCACAACCCTTTGGTTCTAATAGATTAAATACTTGTCATCAAGATTGCCATACTTAATTACCTTGATTAACTTTAAAAGTCAAGAAGTCAACGATAAATATTGAAATGAGTGAATTTTCAATACAAAAATTAAATATTCCGGCCCTAATGGATTAGATCCCATCTTGGTTCCCGTTCTGTTCATGAAGACTAAATATATTATAAATTAATAATGAAAAAAAAGTCAAGTTAACCCTTAAGCTACAACAATAAGTAGTTGAATTAGTAAAATAATGGTGGTCAAACCTCAACTTAAACAAGCTCCAAGGTTAATTAAAGAGAACCCACAATCAAATGCTACGATCCCTCCTCGCAATTCTATCAACATAATAATAAACAAACACGTTTCTTTTAACCTCAGTTTATATTTAATATACAATATGTGATTAGTTATCTTGGTGTGAACTTGTTACTTAACTTTAAGGTCAATATTAAAGATGCCACTTTTTCTTAAAATAAAAATAAATAAGTTCAAAAGAAAAAAAAAGAAAAAGTAGGGTTGAGAGAAGTGAAGGAAATGTGGTCCCCCATGACAAGTTGAAGGATGAGAGAGAGACAGAGAGACAGTGGACAAAAACACAGAGACAGAAGCAGAGACCCGCACGTGAGAGAAGTGCCCCATAATTAACCCTCCATTCTCTTCCACCACTCATTTTTCAACAACTCATCCTTCTCAATTATTTCTATTTTTCAGAGATTTCAAAATATATAAAAGTTTAATTATTTTAAAATTTATAGGAGTAAGTTTCACTCAAACTTCCATTTTTCTATTTCTATTCAAACATATTGATCTCATTATTTATTTGTTTATTTGAAATTAAGTTTCACTAAAAATTGTTTGAATAAATTTTATTTAATTTGTATGAATTAGATTGATCCGACTTATAAACAATAATGGACTTTAATTACCTAATAAATTGTTAATATAAATTTTATAAAAAAATATTATTTTAATTAAATTTAACACTGACATTTAACAAATAAGTTAGATATCTAGAATAGAGAAAATGATAAATTGACACAAATTTTTTTTTATAATGGTTCATTTATATTAAATATAATAAAATTGTTTAAACACAATATGAAAAAATAAAATAAAAAATTTTAAAATTATCGATCATGAAAATAAAAAAAGAATTCAAATATGTTGTCTGCTTTTTGAAACAAAATTAAAAAATTGTCGTAATAATAACGTTAACGTTATGAATTATAGAGATGCATACGACTACTACGAAAATGAAAGATTATAAACCGAAGCAATTAAACATATTAAACACACTAAACATAATTTGTTTATATGCTGAATCAAACTAGCTCTAAATAAATTTACTCCAAATTTAGTTATTGTAAGCATACAACCTGACATTAAAAATCAAATTTGCATATATAGTTAACATCCTATTTCTTTATTTTGCTTAGAAATGTATACTGTAAGATTCATAATTAAAAAAAAAACATATATATCATAACTTATAATAAATTACAAAAATCAAGTCTTTGCAGATTAAATATGAAATCTGACATATGTTATATTATATTACATTTTGAACATCAATATTAAAAAACATTTAAAAATGAGAACATCAAGACATGACAACACAAAATGCACATAATAATTGAACACAAATTTCATTCTAAGCAAAAGGTGTGGAACATTGACCTGTTTGATGGCTACTAGCCAGCTCTGCACACGGCCAAGGGCTAACCCCAACCGCAGCCCCTTTTACATCAGAACATAGCCACGGAGCAGTTTTTCGAGGCTTTGTTCCAGAATTGAGGTTTATATTCGATAAGCAGATCCCGGTGAAAGGCGAACCACTCAACCCGCGTATCAAACCAGGCTGCAAGACATTGTCCCCCCATACAACCCTGATATTTACATTCTTTACTACTGGGAGAGCGTTTGGATTGAAATTTTCATCGGGATGGTCTCCAACATCTCCGGCTATCTTTATACCTGTTCGGGCTTTATCAATGTAAACATTTGAGATATTAATGTTTTTTATGTAACCACCTCTGCCTATGTTTGTTTTCAAATGTACGCCAATTCCCATGTCGTAAAGGTTTATGTGCTCTGCTAATATGTTTTGTACACCGCCAGATGTTTCGCTTCCTATTGCGATTCCTGCAAATGGTGAAGATCCTGACACCCTTCGGATTGTGATCTCGCTGCTGGCCCGGCCATATGCTATTCCATACTCGTCCCATCCACTTTTAACTGCCACCATGTCGTCTCCGGTTGAGATGTATGAATCCTCAATGCATACATGGGAGCTTGAATCTGTGTTTCATTTTTGTTTAGTATGTAAGTTTAGAGAAGAAAAAAACTAGAAAAAATAGACTTTGATGTAGTTTGGGCAATCGGGCGCTACCTGGATCAACCCCATCTGTATTGGGAGAATCGCGTGGCGCGAGTATTGTCACATATTGAATGACAACATTGCTGTCCACAAGGAATTCAAAATTAGACCCGAAAAACAGTTATTCTTATAACATAGGTTAACAATTCAAAGTCTGTCAATATTATGCAATTTGCAGATCCATTTTGGAACTTTTTTTGAAAAAATCATTTATTTGGCAAGAGAAATTATTGGGAGAGGGAATTTGACAAATATGTTATTAAAGAAAGTTTTGTAGCATATCTAAAAAAAAGTTTCATCTAATTCAATAAAAAAAAAAATCATACCAAATTGCTAACAAAAACAATTTACAAAAGTCACCATCATAAAATACTAATTTCCAAAAATAATACAAAAATTATAAGATCTCAAGAATAGATAAAGATGTGAGATTTCTGAGTTAATCTCAAACAATATCTCACAAATCCATCATCACATCATTCAAATCAACTAAAATATCCTCTGTTTATTAAACATATAAATTTTTATTATATATTTCATTTTACTCTAACAAGTTAATTTCTCCAAATAACCCTAGATAGAACAAGGCCAGAGTCTCATAAGATCTTGTTCCATATGTTTGTTGAAATCAATCAATTATTCAAATCATGTAATAAAATATATTTACTGTACTTTTTATAACATCTTAAGAATATTAAGTAAAAATAATAATTTAGTTATTTAACTCAGATAACCCCAAATGATTACATTTTCATCAGACAATATTTTATAAAAAATCTTAAATATCAGAATAATCCTACATGAGTTTAAGTAATCAATCATATAAGATACACAAGAGACAACAAGCTTACCTGCAATAAACTGGATGGATATTCCAGAAAGGGGAGTTTTTGAAGATGACATTGGAAATGAGAATATGCTTGGAGTTCATGAATTCGACAAGACTTGGTCTAGTAAACTGAAGAGTTCTTTGCCTCCACATATTCCACCAAACATTACCCTGCCCATCAATCGTCCCATTTTCTCCTAATAAAAAACAGATTCATTAGTCTAGAACTAATAGAACTATTAGTTAGAGTTGTCTTAAAACATTCTGACCCAACAGTAAAACAGGACATAAACCCTCTTCCATTACTAACCAGTAATAATCACATCATTGAGATTGTCTCCATGAATGAAGCTTATATATCTTCCTCCAGGAAGCTCCCTCCCCCTTCCATATGAAGGCAAAGGACTAATCAAAGGCCAATTTGCTGTATCCTGAAACATTGTTGAAGATGACTTCATACATGTGTAATGTGAATACAAATATAGCTGCCATATATTTTTATTCACATCTAAGACTCAACAAGTAATGTATTGACTTCGATTTGTCTGAATTGGATTGATGAAATGGGAATGTTCTTCGGCAGTTTTGGTTCATTGAAAGTGATGATGTTTTGGGTTTGACAGTGTCTTCATAGTTCTGATGCTAGATGATTGTATGGGTTGTGTTTATTAGGTTCACTTATGTGCCTTTCATAAGTTGTTTGCTGCATTTTGAATTGAGGTGTTTCCTCATTCAATTTGTTTCTTTTCTTTTTTTCGTGACATGAGTTTTGGCTCATTCACTTGGTGTTCAAAGTGTAACTTTTCTGGCTCTATTAATAAAAGGATCAGTGAATTCTTTACCTTATCTAACCATTATCTTATCTATAAGGTAAATTTGATAGTAATTAGTAAATTAATGAAAGATACAGTAGACAAACATTGTTACTGTCATCTAAAAATGGAAGTATAAGACAAAAGGAATAGTATCCTCTTTTGATTTCCAAGGCCAGAACAAGATAGCCAAAGATAATGTAGAATTACTAAATTCATCTGTTTATGTAAGCAGATGAATTATCAAATTTAAATAATTGACATAAATGATTAATAACCAATAGATCATAGTCAATTGCTACAGCTGTTATGTCTGCAACTGATGTAATTGTTATGCACATGCATGTAGGTCCCCAATCCCCATTATCCTATCAATTCTGGAAATAGTTTCAAATAATTTTTTGCTAACACATGTTCCTTTCATTCCATTGATTCATGATCACACAATTTAGTTCAGTTCATTTGAAAATAGCAACTAAAATCATAAGATTCACAGAAAACATGTATAACATTTACCTGAGTTGCTTTGATTACAGCGCCTCTGGCCAAATAGAGAGTCATATGGCTTGTTAAATTGAAGCTCTCTGTTAGATATTCACCAGGAGGTATATAAAGCAGCGTGCCTCCTATCCGTTTCAGATGCTGAATCCGAAAAATGGCCTCCCGAAATGCTTTCGTATTCAGTGTTCTTCCATCACCTACGCCTCCAAAATCCGTAATCGATATCTTATCGTAACGATTCTTCATCGGCACTAGTCCGGAGCAAGTATCAACATCTGCGCTCGATGAACATATAATGCAGAAAATGAAACAAATGATACTATGCGAAAAGGCAGATCTGTGCATATTTCCCTGTGGTAGTAAATGTAGAAAGCTCCAATTCGAAGTTTATAAGTAATGTGGAAAGAACGAAAGAATCTTCAAGTAGATCTGGAAATGTAGATAAGTCCAAATATGGCGTGAATGGGGACTAAAGGCAATGGGGAGGGCGTAAGGGTTAAAAGAAGGAAGACGACACTAGTCGTGGGTTGTCTTTTTGGGGTATTAAATTAAGGGACCCCTCCCCCCCGTAAGGCTGTTGTAATAATACTACAATGCAAGCTGGACCACAGTAATTAAACCCCACTCCACAACGGCTCAACCCCAACTATCCGTTACTTATTTAATATCAAATTAATTTTAAGAGTTTTTTTTTATCATATTTTTTAATACTCTTGTTCTCTATTCAACTGTAATGTAATAATTTATAAATTATATTATTATTGTTCTAACCATTTACTTATTTTCTTCACTTTCTACAAATAATTCTATGCAGTTCCTTTTCAAAAACTAGCTCCAATTTTTTATTTTATTTATATTAATCAATAATATTGTTATAATCATACTTTTTTCTTTATAAATTGAGAGAAATAAGAAATTGATAAATATGGTAACAGGCTTTATCCAATAGGCCTGCCCTAAGTGGGAAGGGCTTTATACAAAAAAATGGAAGTAAAGCTTGCCCACCTGCCCGGCCCATAATAATTTTCCATTTTTTTTATTATATAAAAAGGTTGTAATGGGTGGAACATTTGGTTTTTGATCTCTTACTACTTGAAATAATTTTTTATTTATTATTATAAAAAATAGCATGTGAAGAATGTATGTCCTTAGCTTCAAGATTGACAGCTGAAATAATAATGATAATAATTAAGAGTCAAAATTGCAATTCCCAAACATTAATGAGATTTATCAATTCTTACAAGATTGCCTATTAAAACGGACAAAAAAGGACCATCTCTTCATGTGATGATTAGGAAACATACTGTAAGTTAGCTCTATGACCTAAAATTCAATTACAAACAAGACCATTAATATTTGATTATCAGATTATTAATTTATTAGGGCTTTAAATTAGATCCTTTCTCTTATTAATAATTTGATCCAATTTGATAATAACTAAACACATAGGAGAAAACACTAGTCTAACAATTTGAAGTTGTCATTACTAGGTAAATGATCCTATACAACCCGAAAATCAAAAGTAATTATTTTCATATTATATTAGTGTCTACAAATTAAGGCCTCGGTTCTAAAACAATTTCAGCACCCTTTTCTCGGTCCTATTGTGCACATGGGCCAGTTTATGTTTTTTTGTTTAATAATTCTATTTTGTTTCCCTTCTCTTATATTTCTCTAAAACCGAATTATGTTATTTCTAAAGTTGTTATAAGTTTGTAACCAACTACTCTTGGGTATTTCAGCCGCTATAAATGTTGATGCTCACCCCACTTTTTGGTCATAAATGAAAGCTTGTGAAAGTTGTTACTCTAAATTATTCTCTCGGTCACCTTTATCTTGAACTATTAGGTGTATTCTAGTAATATTCTCTTCTCACATTTGGTTCTTCTCTCTTTAACCTTGAATTCTCTTCTCATATTATTTCCGCTGCGCTTGAGTATAGAATTCCACGCTCGGTCCCAACTATCAAGAACCCGATTCTTGGTATCAAGAACTCGAAAAGCTAAGTTATAATTTCGAACTTAACAGTTTCACACTAGTTAAAACAAACAGGTAAAACATTATTCAATATTACAATAAACAACTCAATTGTATAACAATATAAGTACTTCTCATTTATTATTGATAAGGGGACAATTTTATCTTTAATATAGGACACCATTATTAAACAAAAATACTAAAATACCTTCTCAAATTTACCACCGTAAACGCTCTTACCGAATAAGCTCGAGTAAATCCGACAACAAAAACATATCACTTACAAACAGTAAATTAAAAGAAAATTCCCTTAACAATTCATATCTGATGATGAAAACATAAGACTACAACATGTTTTTTACAATTGCTAGAAGAACACTAATTAGCAAGAACATCCCAAATCAAATCCGCATCAAACGATGGCATACGATCAAGCGGATAAGAATCAAATACCCAATCCTCCATTCCGACCGACGATGAAGACGGACACTCAAACGAAACAGACGACGGCGAATTTCCACACTTCCATTCCCCATCCGAAACAGCCGGAGACACCATTTCATTACTAAAGCTTTCATTCCCACCAACTGAAACAGAGCCATCAACAACAACAACCTTCTTCTTCATCTCTCCAGATCCAGTACTTTTCTTACAAATCTTCTTACCCTTTTCTCTCTTCACCTTCTGACAAATTGCTTGAATCTTAGCATCAACCGCAGTCTTCAAAGCATTAAGTTTCGACCCATCACTGAATCCCAATTTGGTAGCATCCTTAAGATTAGGGAAATTAAGACGAGCATATTCACCTCTGAGTTTATAAGCCGCACGGTCGTAAGCATAAGCAGCAGCTTCAGCCGTTTCGTAAGTACCTAACCAAACCCTCATTCTGTTTTGAGGAAGTCTAATCTCAGCAACCCATTTTCCCCAGTGCCTCTGTCTAACTCCTCTGTACTGTTTCTTCTTACATGGGTTTATGTATTTGCACGATGATGATGATGAAGAATAAGGAGAGGAAGATAGATAATTTGAAGCTGCACGAGAGGCTGATGGGTTTTCTTGGCAAAATTTGTTCAAGATATCTCTTTGACGGAGATAAACAGAGGATCCTAATCCTAATCCTGAAGGCTGATGAATTGGGTTGGTGGTGGTGATTGGATCTGATGATGGGTATAGAGAGAATATTGAATCTAAGGTGTTGCCGCCGGTTAGTATGATTTCTGATAAGGATGATCGGATGTAATTGGCGTTTTCGATGGTAAAGGGGGTTTTGATTTCTTGCATTTTCAAAGAAATTTTGGATTTCAATTTCAAAAATGAGTGATCCAGGCTAAAAAATATATGGATCAGAGATCGAGAGAAGAGATTGAGAGAGAGATTGTAATGAAATTGATCTGCTGTGTTGCCCTATTTATAACACTGCCATAGTCTACATTATACAGAGACAGAAGAAGAAGAAGAAAGAAAGAAAGAAGATTTTCTATGGCTCATGCTTTTCGGTGATAAAAGAAAATTTATAATTATTTTATTAATCAAATGACTATCCTACCCTTCTCCTTTCTTTGGACAGACTGTATTCTTTGGAAATATAGTTACTAAAAAAAATTAAAATTATAATCTATAGTTGTTTGAATTTTCTCCTAATTATTGGGATATATTTTATTGGTATTAGTTTAAAAATTATGATATTCAATAAATTATATTTAAATAAAAGTTACGGTTTCGATTCTTACTTAAAACGTCCTAAAGCTAAAGTAAATGTTATTGTTGGAGTCTTTTTATTAGTGACATAACAAACAAACCTTAATATTTGGGTTATCATTCAAATGGATTTGTCGAATTTTTAACGATCGTGTATTCGTTTGATCACATCATTCATAATATAATTTCTGATATTCATTCCGCAAATCCGGTGTAGTTAATTTTGTGATTTTGTTTCTCTACCAGTCATTTTTAGTATACATAATGAATGATTTTTTGTTTTGTTTTTTTTAATTAAAAATATAAAAGTCTTAATATTATTATAAGAGGGTGAAGAATGTAATTTGATTGCTGAGACATTTTTCTAAGCTTGAGTGTGGACACCGTGTCCGTACTTAAAATTAAAAAGCTAACTTTTGGCTTTTATTGCCAAAGTCAGCTGTATAATCTAGACCCTCTTTATTCATTAATATTATTTTTTTAATAGGTTAATTAAATTATATTCATTTTTTAATTTTAATGAATTGATTGATATATGTTTTTTCCTTTTAGTTTTTTTTTTTTTATAAAAAAAGTAGTTGTATGATAATAATGGTATTTTGCCACGTTATATACATCTTTACTAACATAGGCCCTTTGTTTTAAATTTGTAAAATTCAATTGATAATTAAATTCCAATTACAATATATACTATATATATCACATCATCTAATATTTAATCATTTAAATATATAATCTAATGCGTTATAACCTAAACATTATATGTAATAGTGCATGATAATTTATAGTGAAAAATTATACTCGTAATTTTTTTTTTATCTTTTAAACAATTCTTAACTAACACTTAAATTATTTATTATTATTATATATATTTCAGTGAAATATGTAATACCTTGATGTTTTAATGTGGTTTAAATTAGATAAGATAATGGAGATGCAATGTATGAAGTGACAAGTACCTAATAAAAACAAAAGTGTACTAGTTTTGATTTAACTTTAATACGATTACTATTTATTGTTTTACCATTTTTAGCTAATGTGCACTACTTGTGACCCAAATTCGGGTGGGGCGTTAATTATTACCATGTTCAAACATTTATTTCATGTTTCTTCATTTTTTTTATTAATCAATGTTAGGAATTAGGATACTTTTTTCTTACAAATATGGCCTATTTATTATTTCTTTTTTAAATTTGAGACATTTTTTTTTATTTTTGTGCCATTTTTTTAAAATTGAGTTTTCGAAAAACAAAATTGAATTTTTTTTATATTAGCTAGGAATTATTTCAAAAATTATCAAATTAGAGAGTGAAAAATAAGGAACCTACCCTGACACAAGAATATATTGCCTAAAAATTCCATTAGTATGATCAATCGGTTGCATCTGTTTTAGATTCTATTGATATCTTTAGTATTATTTGTGAGATGTTAACGGATAATAGTTTATAATTTATTATATATATATTTTTAAAAAAATCAATATATTAAAAATGATAAAAAAAAAATATTTAAGCACAACAACAAAATATAACATTAAAAAAAACGTTACTTTAATAGGTTATCGAGCTCGTAAGTTATCGAAAAGAATGATTAACTCCGACGGATTTTATTCGATTTCCAAAATTAATACAAAAAATGTCATAATAATAGTATTATGAATAATACGTACGCATCGAACGACTACGCTAATCAAAAGTGTAGCGATTTTCTCTCAAACCCGATAGTCTACCAAAAAACAATTTGAATGATAACTCAAATATGTATATTTGTCATATCAGCTACATTTATCTAAATTTCCTAACAATTACTCAAAGACTCGAATATCACTAATGAATTACAGTAATACTCCAAAAAAAACCTCTAGATACTAGTCACCTTTGACAATATAAAAGTCAGTTCGTTCAATTCTCCAATAATTATTATTTCAAAAACATTCTAATAAAGGTTGTTTAAATGAGGATAATAAGACATACTAAATTGTTCATTTCTCCAATAATTATTAATTCAACAGAAACATTCTAATAAAATTTATTTTTTCTCGAGGTATAAAAGTCATAAGATTTTCCATTTAAAATACGAATTATATGATTAAAATTATAGGGAATAAGATCCTTAGCTACATAAGTATTGTCGATACAAACCAAATAATATAGTACTAGCTAATTATACAAGTTTAATTTCAAATTAATTATTATTCACCTTTTATTTTGTTATATATATATAGTAGTACGAGACATCCAAACTTATATTAGTCTCCTTATTATTTTCTACACCTTTATAGTCTATATATATTTGTATTTTCTCATTGTAAAAAAAACATATTTTTATTTGACCTAGCTAGCTTGCTAGTTGTACAATATTATATTAATAACATGGTATAAGAGTTAGGGTTAATTAGGAACACAAATTAAGCATGGAAAGAAAAAGTTGGGCCAGTAATTAGACATGACATGTCGAATGTGTGATGAATTGAATGATCTCCACATGAAGATGTCAGCTATATAGATTGAATTAATGATTAATAATTAGCATATATATATAATTAATCACTTGATCTTTGCATGGAAAAACTATAGACAACTACCTAAACCAACCCATGAAAACATCCCATTTCGATCGAATCATCACTAATTATAATAAAGTTAATTAAATTAATTATCAACCACTTATGAATTCATTCATTGGAGACTAGATAGATAGGGTCGGTATCAATGTGGGTCCTAATGTTATGAAGGTGCATTAAAGACGTAAAGTAATTGGATGGACATTGAATTTCAATCGAACGTGATCATGCAGGGTCGGTCTTCAAAAGACACTGCTTGTGATGTGGACCATATATGCATCCACCATCTTCTTCTTCTTCTTTAATTTCTCCTTTTCCCTTTACAATTTTATACACAAGAGCTAGCTTAGCTAGACATGTGAACAAAACCTAACCCATCATCTCACTTTGCCAAGTCAATCCAGAAAAGCATATTTGGACCACTATACTATCTCAATTCTCATGCTTTCTTATCTTCATTCCCCACCTAACTCTTAATTATTTCTTTATTTTGAAATCTATATTACCTTTGTGAAAATTATTAATTAACTTAAAAAAGAAGAAGAAAAAAAAGAAAGAAAGTGTATATATTTTGGCAGGTCATTTTCAAGTAATGAATGTAAATTGCCAGTTGTTAAAAAGAAGAAGGGTATTAGTGGAATTTGACGTTCAAAAAAGTTGTATTTTGGCAGGATATGAATTGGTCAACATTATACACAGTCTGAGTCGACACCGACTTTGAATGGTCCCTTTGTTTCATCGTCCATTTGCCGACGACACGTGTCACATATTGGTGGCCATCACTGACACCCTGTCGTTAAAATCATTTATTCATCAAAAAGTTATTTTTTGACCTATCCTCACAACCTCCTCCGTGACTCAAGCTCAACGATGTCGTTTCAACTCAATTTTTTTTTAATTTTTTTTAAAGTGATGTATGAATGACTTCATTAAGTTCTCAAATTACATCATCATGTGAAATTTCTGGATAAATTCATTAAAAAAATAATAATTGATAATGATTTTGAAAGTGTAGAAATATTATTTTTAATAAAAAAAAGACTTTAGTCATAGTTTTTAAAGATTGAATATATATATGGAGTTAGACATTCTAGATAAAGTTATTTTTTAATAAAATTAGGAAAAGAATACAATATATTGCTACAAAAAGAATGTATAAACCCGTTACGGAATGCTTAAATAATAAATCAATAATTGTGAGTTTATGTATATAAGACACTTGTCTTCTCCGATGATGACTTGATCCGATTTGAACGGGAACCTCATCAATTTTATCTGTAATAGAAAGTGAAAGCTGCTTAAATTTAGTTCATATAAAATTTTCATTTTGGAGATAATAAGAATAAGCTAGGTAGTAGAAGTTGTGTGGTACTAGTACTTACACGCCCATAAAATTAGGGGAAATTACATATGGTATGATATGTTAATAATGTTACTGTCATCTTTTTCAAATAAAGTTTATATTAATGTTATAACTTGTCATCGTCGATCCTTATATGGGACGTGACAGTTATTAGTTGAGGTGTAATTTCCATTTTATAATTCATTAATAGGTATATTGATGAGGTTCTATTTTCAATACATATTGTATATTTATTTATTTATGATTTATTGCATATCATATCATAGTTTTGACTTTGGATGTGTTCATAGCCACTACTTTTGCATTGGAACAATTTAATATGCACACAAAATCTTCTAAAGTCCAACTACAAACTTTTTAGACGATTGTACACGACTAGGTCTCCGGTCAAATGTAATCTTTTCGGAATCAATAAATATCCTCTTTTAAAATCTTATAGTCCTCCGTTTTAAAATATATATGTAAGATGAAAGAACTGAGATTGAAAGAAAATAAAATTTATAAGCAGAGGAAAAACTTTCGAATGAGAGTTCATACTCCTAGATTTTTCTTCATTAGAAACCAGTGATAAAAATTGCATAAAAATAGAAAAATATATTTTTAGAGCCTAAATCTACATCAAGAAAGTATCTAAAAGTACTTTCATTTTGCTCTATTTTATCATGCAATTGGTGTAAGCTTAAATCAAATGAGATTAAATGACTAAGCAAACTAATAATTAGAATACCTTGATTCAAAGATCTTTAGTAAGTTATCAAACCTACCTACAAACTTCTATGTTAGCGCATCATTCTAATTATGCAAAATAATAGTTTAGTTTCCAACTCATTTTCATTTCTTCTTCCAAAATCATTCCTTTGAAAGTGTAATTCCTCCTCATTTGAATCATCTCAACTAATACGATCAAATGCGAATTCATTTCGAAAGAGGGAAATCAAATGACTTGACCAAATTCATTTGGTTTAATTTGGGAGACCAACTTCTTATAAGGTTCTATTTCATTTAAAAAAGTAACCAAATTTTAGAAATTTCTTTGCAACCTTCATTGATATTTAAACTTAATTCGTGTAGTGTAGATTAATTTTACAAAATTTTAGGCAACTATAGAACTATGACTTGCAAAATTCTCAAGTCATTCCATCAAATTATATCACAGGTTATGATCCAAATTTCAGCAACCTCTAAGATAAAACAGTGGACTCTCTTAGCCAAATCAACTTTTGCCCAATCAACTAGTATGAATCAATATCTTGCACTTGCTCAAGACACGAGAACATGAGTTTTTTATCTACGATTTAGAATTCAGAATTGGAGTGAACTTAATAAAATAACTAGTTATATTTTTATTTTTATTAATAATTAAATAAATAAATAATGAATTATATTTCCTCGGAATATCAAACTACCTTTCTTAGCGGCTACCAACAAACAACAAATTCCATCTTTTACTTCCGTTTCAAATTATTTGATTTACTTTGAGCGTCGTACTTCCAAGAGCTTGTTGGGCTGTTGGTTACAAAATGGGCTTCTGCAAATCCGGCCCACCTTGCAGTAATAAAATAAAAATGTTAAGCCATCTGTTTATCAAACCCAGCCCATTTTTTACAATTGATTTTATTTAATTTTATACAAAAAAAAGAAATATATATAAAACGTGATATTATTTTATTTTATTCTTTATAATTTTTAATAATTAATTGACATCTAATTAATTATAGAACTCTACCGAATTTACTATTAAATATTGACCAAGTTTAACGAGTTTATATAGGAATATTTCAAAAATAGATTTGTTGGCACCAAATTTAAAAATTAATATAACTACTGTTTACAACCGATTGGCATGCAATAATTCAATAAAATACTTCTACTTAATTAATTGATGCATAATATAAACTAGTTCATAGATAAAAAAAATTAATATATAAAAACAAATCACATATTTTCTCTGAAGATTCATCTAAAATTTTGAGCATTAAACTATAGTCACTAACTCACTAGGAAAAAGATAAAATTAACTAATTAATATACCCAATACTGACAAGCTCAGCATTAAACAAAGAATTATTTAATTGTCACACATTAAATCCATTGTATAAATGTCAATAATAAAACAATATGAAAATAGTTAAAAGAGGATTTGCAAAGTAACCTGAAATCATAAATCCTTCCGTTATTGCTTCCTTTATCAACAAAATAAAATTATATTTGTAACAATCTTTTCTCAAGATGAAATTCTACCTATATTCATCCTATCAAGTAAAACCTTAATCTATCCAAACCTAAACATAACTAAAAGATCTTTTCAAATTACAAATAAAATAAACAGACCCATCAAACATCAATTATCTGCAATTAGTGTTTTTTGAGTTCAACCACAATTACAGTAATATTTTCTAAGCTGTTCTTGGCCAAAGCTATCTCTGCAAGCATGGCGGCTGCATCCGCCGCCCATCCACCCATAGGAAACTTAAGTAAGAATCTCGCCGTCGCTTTACAAGCTTCTTCGCCGGAAACAGCCCCCCATAAACCCCCACTTCCAATTATCAAAAATTCATCTTCTTCATCTCTGTCTTTAATCAAAACCTCTACCATCTGTGAATTCTGATCATACCCATTCCTCTGTTTCTTATAAACCCTGTCAATCTGCAAGAGAAACTAAATATAAGAAACCCTAGAAATATAAGAAACCCTAGAATGTTTTTTCGATAACAAACCTCTCGATCATTGATTAAAGGAACAGCTTTACCACCACGGCAAAGAACTGCCATGGAATGACAGGTGACAGAAACTATAAGCTTCTTCTCCGTCAAAACAACTACAACTCCGGCCACCGTAATCACTTCCCCTGTATTTGAATGCAAGTGCATATCTTCAAAACTAGCTCTCATGATCTTAGCCCAATCCATTCCACCTTCTTCTCCGGTGGAAGAGCTTTCACAGATTAGTCGACGGTGAAGAAGAATATGGAAACGGGTACTCCAAAAAGACGCTAGATTTCCTCCGTCGTCGGTGCTGTGGTAAACTGCGAATAAAGAGATTTTGTTTGATGAAAGTAATCCTGGCGCCATTGTTATGGCGTCTCCCATTGTATTCTTTCTTCCTGTAAGTGATATTGATCCGTATGGAGGCATAATTGCTTTGAACGGCGACATTGAAAGATGATTTCTTGACTTTCTTGAATAAGAAAGAAGATGATAATGAATTGCTATAAAATTAACAGAGGATTTTTTTTTTAAAAAAAAAAAAGTGGGTTCTGAATAAGAGAGAAGAATTCAAAGAAACCCTAGAAACAACTACTTATTTATAAGGAAGGAAATAAATCTTTTTTTTAGAAATAAACTATTCCGAGAATTTCTTAAAATATTACCTAAAAAATCTAAACTGATCATAAAATATACTGAACTCCTTTCTTAATTTCATATACATAAGCAACCATTTTTATTTATAATAAATAAATTGTTTTAAAAATTAATAATAATAATAATAAGACCATTTGCAATTAGGTCTAAATGATTTTAATAAACTAGAGACATGAGTCAGGTGACTGTATTTATTATTTCAAAGAAAAAAAAATCCCACATCAAACTAAATTACAATAAAAACTCTAAACACCAAAAACAGGCATAAATAAATCGTCACAAAAAAATAAGTGACACAAATTCTGTGTCGAAGGCGCCGATAAATATTGAATAGGCTAATAAGCTAAATGGTTATATGATATAATGCAAGATAAATAAATGAACAAAATTATCACCCCGTAGATCGTTCCTTGTCTCATTGATACAACAATGACTGAGCCATTATTCTTTCTCTATTTGTGTTCATCCTCACTTGTACTAATACTACTACTACTTCTTGGCTGTCTTCTTTCTCGCTTTTACTTGCTTTTCTAGGCTTCTAATCCTTTGACTAAGAATGGCTGAAGGTGGTATCCTCCGATCAACAGGTTTACTTTCATCAGTGGAAGTCGATTCCATAAGCCCTCCTCCTTCTTGCTTTTTCTTTTCAGCCGCGTACTTCTGTGCAGCGGCGTACTTTTTCAGCGCCTCAAAAAACGGGAGAGGTGGTTTTGCATCAACTACTGTTGAGGGTGCTATAGTAATTACGGGAATACCCAACATCTTTTTCACCCCAGGGGCTTTAAGTACTGTAAAACCAAGATAGGGCAAGAAGAACAATAATTACGCAAACACCATAAAAAAAACCCATCTAATTGTCGAGATAAAAAAAAGAAGAAAAACATACCCAATCCATATAAGAGCGAGAAGATATTGGATGTCACCCAATAGAAAAATATAGCCTACAAAGATCGAAACAAAAGTTTGTACTTAAATAAATTTTCCCCATATAGTCGTGTAATCATTTGTACGTTCTTACCATATTACAGAGTTAAATCATTCATGGTTTACTAAATTAAGCTATATTTTCTAACTTAATTATTTAGATTACATGATAAGTTGTGTTATCAAATGAACTTAATTTAAATATAAAATAAGATTTGAGTGAATAAAATTACCTTAGGAAAACTCATTGTGAAAGGAACTGTAAGGGCAGCAAAACCCCTCGACACATTTTTTATTGTTTTAACAGCAGGATTACCTTCCATGCCATCTTGCATATTGCACTGGAGAGTGGGAAAATGGAAGCCAGTTAATTAGCAATAATATAAAACGGGAAGCTAGAAGATTCATTCCAGCAACAAAATCAAGATAAAAAAAGTTGGCCTTGACCTTTCATCCCATATTAGCAAGATTGTGGTTAATAAATAGAACTCAACTCACCTCCACGGTTATCCAAAATGTCAATGCTGCGCAACAAGGAAGTATGTACATGCTATCTGGAGTAGTTAAATCAGTGAACCAAGATAGTCCTCCAGTTTTGAGTGAGGGAACCTTTTCTACCATGTTTGTTATCTGTTGATCAATTGATTGAATTGACAGTCAGGAATCACTTAACCAAATTTTCTAAATGTTTTACCATCAAGCATGATGATATGTTCTTACAGCGAAGAAGAAACTGATAAAAACTGGACCCTGGAAGAGCATGCCCTTCAGTGGGGTGAATGGAGTTACTCCATATCTGCGTTAATAAACAAAACTTAGTGGGAAATGTAGTGAAATAGAAAATAAGTATCCAGTCATGATCAACAACAGCAGGCAATGCCCATGGATATCATATGATTAATGAAATATTAAACAAGTAATTAGACTGAAGCTGTATCAGAAAAATCCAAGGTAGGGAGAGTAATGAAAGAATATACATCATACAAAGTCTGTTATTCGTTATGTAAAGCTGAAACATGTATTTGAATTGAAATGAGTTGTTATAAATGCTGATTTGTTCTATAGAATTTATAAAGAACCAACACATTTGATCCCTACACTACAAGCAAGGAAGAAGTTTCTTACTCCTTGAATAAGGCCTGCATACGTTGTTGCCCTTCAGAAACAGCTTGAGGATCCATGCCCTTGTAAAATCAAGAAATCATTTGGGGTCAGATTAGACAAGAAACAGAAGTGAAGGAGTGCATCATTCTGTAGGCGTAATAGGCAGAAACTGATGAAGGTGAAACAAATCTAGAACGTAGGGCATGCTTCCTTAACCAGTAATATTCTCCTATGATGGTATACACTTGTATGTAAAAGAAGATCTCTATGTAGAAACATAACCAAAATCACAGGATTGATAATCAGGAAATAAAAGAACTTCTTAAGGTAATTCAACATACAAGAAATGTAAGAACTCCCTGATTTAAGCAGGGGGTCAATGTTGTGGGTTGTCATAATCAGGAAATAAAAGAACTTCTTAAGGTAATTCAACATACAAGAAATGTAAGAACTCCCTGATTTAAGCAGGGGGTCAATGTTGTGGGTTGTCATAATCAGGAAATAAAAGAACTTCTTAAGGTAATTCAACATACAAGAAATGTAAGAACTCCCTGATTTAAGCAGGGGGTCAATGTTGTGGGTTGTCGTGCAAGAATAAACTAAAAGACCAGTTGTTACCAAAGTTGGTTTTCATCGTGGTTCTTGGAACATAACATGGGCATATTATTCCATGAATCAATCCGTTTACTAATCGCAAAACAATCTGACTATGGGAAGTGTTCCCTCAATTGAATATCAAGCAACAGTCTTGAGTTGACCAGTAAGCAACTGAAATTACAAAATTGTAAGTTGACATGCATCAAAATTTTATATATTAATTTCATACCCTGGCTGACACTTCTTGTTTGATTTCCTCCAACTTTGGCCGTAAAAGCTGCAACACAAGATCAACAATTAACGCTAGTCCATTTTAATCCTCTGTAGCCCCCCACCCCTCCCAAAAAAATAAAAGTATAAAGAACATAAGGAGTTCATGCTTGGATGAGGATGCACAGCCAAGACATAAGGCATAATAATAAGGTGTTCGATAAAAATAAGAAAGTCCTAAAAACATAAAATTTTGAATTATTTTCAGGTAAGATGTTCAGTATCAAATAAAGTGAATTGACTTAGTTTTTGCACTTGTTTTCGTCATTGTTTAACACATTTAATATATGTGATTAGTTCTATGTTGTTATTAAACCAAACTAAATTTAGAAAAAATATGAACGATCAGAAATTATGTGCTGAATACATAACTTAAGCATGTGATACAAGAATGATGATTGAAAATAACAGAAAAACTTGCAGAAAAAAAGTAAGACATCCAAACTTCCATGTTAAGCTTCAATTAGAAGCTCTAATTTAAAAATTCTAATCATTCTGAAATCTGGAGACTCAAATTGGAATATGGTTCAGGTGGGCAAAATATTTACTAGGAAGTGCTTAAGACTGTACATTAGACATAAAGAGGAGCACTAAAAAATTGTCATTGCAAAAGAATCCACATGACTGTTGACTGAAAATGACATATAAACATGATAACATTTGCAGCTCCCTTTTGTACTTCATACCTTCTTTTCACTCTTAAAGTTTCGAGTTCTACTCGAGAAATCAGATGCTTCTCCAATTACTTTTAAGATGTATGAAATTAAAGTCTTTGAGATATTGAACAAAATATTTCAGACATAAGCTTATAAAGCTTTTGAAAGGAGTCAATTTCTTGAACACAAAATGTAAAAAAAAAATAGTGTATTAGCTTGTCTGATTGACCATCAACAATTGAAAAGTAAACTGAAAAACTTGCACAAACAAGTGATTGAACTTACACTCAGCTGTGTAGTGGATTTAAGCTGGTTTATCAGCAATGGAATTGTTGCTCCACGAATCAGAAAAGTTGTTAAAGCTATAGAGGCCCACCTGGAAAGATAATAGTTTTTTCTCAGATAATTACATATCCCTAGAGCCTGAATTTAAAGATAGTTAGAAGTATAATTTTGATCCCAATTAATGCCATTTATTTATGTTCTGAAGGCAATTATGATGTCAGATTGGTTATCTGAAATGTATCAATAGAGGAATTACCAGCTCCCCATTACATCTTCTTCCACCTAAGACTATCATATAGAGGTAAGTCTCGTAGTCTAATAACATGACACATACTCCTACAATAATTTGTCTGCAAGGGTTATCCACAAGCCTCACATGAACCCAGAGACAAATATGACAAGAAAGAAAAACAGTCTTATTGTAAAAAAATGTGATCAAATGTCATGGATAAATGAAACGGCGTTCTAGAAGAATGGAGGTTATTTTGTTAATAAGTATTAGCTAGTTAGTTTCTTATTAGCGGTTACACTTAGTTTTACTTTTAAACTGCTCTATATAGCATATTTTAAGGCTGGCCTTGTGATTGAATAAAAAACAATAACATTAATAAGGAGAATTGCTAAAGCTTTTGGCCTAGCAGCAAAAATAAATAAACAAGCAAAGCTTCGCCGACATGATTTGTTGGTCAAGATAAGCTTTGTTTAATCCACCACGATTCCCCTTGAGGAGGGAAAGTAATAAAATGTCATGGATATATAATATGGCATTCATAGAGGTTATTTTGTTAATAAGTAACAATTAGTTTCTTATTAGCAGATACCTTTTGTTTCATTGTTATTCATACTGCTATATAAATCAAAACAAGTTAACCAAACCCAATTACAATAATCCAAATAAACTATTTCCAATTTCAACTTCTTCTCAACTTTTTACACTTTTATCAATAGGTCTCACTTCAAAATTATAGCTAGTCAACGATAATTTATAGATATCAATCACGATCAATGTACTACATTGTCCATTAGGGGCTAGATTTAGTATTAACATATAGAAAAGTAAGATTTTGTATTTTCATCATAACAAAATATGAGTGTTACTACTTCATCTTCAGTGTAACATAAGCAAAATGCATCTCCAAACATGACTAGCATAACTTCAAAAACTAACTGTGATAACACTAAATCATAGCATAAAAAAAAGGAGAAGGCTAACCAATTTAATCCAGTATAAGTATGAACAGCATCAATCAGGTGCTGCAAAGCTGCCACAGGAAGGGCAGAATCAGCTGCTGCAATGGCTACTTCATTTGCTATTGGAGTCGCTGCAGAAACAGCAGCAACAGCATCAGTTGTCTTGTCCACTAGAACTTCAGCCATATCAGTCATGTACTCAATCTTATTCGTCTCTTCCCCAATTGCAGTTGACATGTGTCTTCCAAACCCCATGGATGCGGCCATGGATGGAGCAAAGAGCTGAGAACATAATTTAGCTTGGTACAGAGAACCAACCCCAAGAGAATTATTTAAATTGGTCAAAGAGGGTTGATTTTGCTGAAGAAAACTATGGAAAGACCGATCGTTATGGTAGCACTGGTGTTTTCGGTCATCGTCACGATTAATATATGAAAAAGAAGGGCTGAAACGCTGCCTGTAAAAAAGCCCTGCTCTTTCTGAGAGGGTTCGCCTGTACGCCATTTAAGGTTAACAGGCAACTACATCATAGTGCAGATCAACGTTGACAATTAGCAACAAAACAAAACATAAAAAGTATGCAAATCAAAACATGAGGAAATCGAATTACCTTAGAACCCTAAACTCTGCAATTTTCTGCTGTTTGGAGGCGCGAGACTTTACTACTTCAACCTTCGCTTATTGTACTGCCCGTTTTACCCTTTTGATTTTGGGTTTAACTTCAATTTTGCAATTATCTTTACCCCTTTTTCAAATTTTACTTTTAAGTAATTAATTAATTTTAAAGTACTTCATTATTTTTTTTTTGGTGAAGTTTTGTTTGATGTAGGTTTGAAAAAAATAAACAATGTTTTGAAGTCAACAATAGTTTATTTTAATTAAGTAATTAAAAAAATAGTGTTTAATAATATAAAGGTTATACATAATTAAATAATGTTATTTTAATTAAATATTAATAATTTGATAATAAAAGATGTATAGGACTAATAAAATATTTATTTTGGAAATTAAGGAGAACACCTACATCGTCCCCACTTAAATTAAAAGCATTTTCAAATGAAATCAGGCTAATAAAATATTACACTTGCATATAGATTTTAAGGACAATTAAGTTGATTTGTTTAAAATTGTTTTGGTTAACTAAAATGTTTAATAATTGAAAGTTTTTGAATATTTTTTACAATATATATCAATAAAATTATTAAGTATAAAAAGTCAACTTTTCTTGAAATAATAATATATATAGTATTTGTATTTACCAATCCTCCATCCTAAAACTACATAAGTTAAAATGGAATAAATGATTGTGGTTCTAACCAAACCAAATAATTGAGTGAATTAAATTTAGAATAATATTATTATTTACATATGTAATAACAAAAGAATCTATCCTTTTTTGTAAAAATTATAATGAACGGTAAGATCACAAAATTAGAAGAATGGTCTATGTTTTTGGACTGCAATTATTGCAATTCTTACTAATAACCTTTGTAAACAGTTATTGTGTATAGTAAGTAAAAGAGAGGACAACCCACATTCCATTTCATTGTCCATTAGTTACAAATATTTAGGGTTTTACAGAACCCAATTTAGACAAAATGGGTTGCATATATAGTAGACTATAAAGGGATGTTAGAGAATAGGAATAAGAATGTTATTTAAAGCCTTAAGGGTATGGGTGGTTATATATATATATATAGTCTATGATGCCCTATTGTCCATGCAAATGAAAAATAATAATAATAATCTCTCAATAGTTGTATCCATATTCCATTAAGTATGGCCAATCTGACCAGGGCTCAAAGAAACCACCCAGATAAATATGCATGAAATAAATAATAAATTTGGGATGTTCTGTAATTGGGTAATTTTTATCCACACTCACATCTGTTCTGTAAAATGGGAAACACTCTTAATTAGGCTTGCTTTGGCGTTTTCAAATGGGATAATCAAAAGATTTTAGTGTTTCGAGTTTCTAAGTAAACCCATTAGAGTAGCTCAAGTGTGAAAAATCGCCCTAAAGATTTGCCCAAACATCCAAAGTCAATCATGATTCTTATGACAGTAAAATGAGCAAAATGAGCAAAAGCATAACATTATCTCAACCTTAAGTTCTTATGCCTTCAACATCACTTCTCCTAGTCATTTCTGCCTTTACCTTACTAATAATAATAATGCATAATGTCAAATGTTGTAACTGCAGTTACAAGCAAAGCAATTACCAAATCATATGCAGAAAATGACAGACATATAATGAAGAAGAAGAAGAAGAAAATGTATATATTACTAGTAAAACCTTGTTCAAACTAAATTAAAGTATCTTTTGTTTCAAATAGTATGTGCTAATCAACATGTTGCAAGAAATCAGATATATTTCTTCTTATTCAGGTGGCTAATTCAGTAATTCACTATCTTTTCTACATAATTCACTTCTTTATACCTAAAGTTTAGGTCTTCATTAAGCATGCATTCCCAATCTCAGGATCAACTTCATCATCATCATCATCATCAACCCTGCAAATTCAGAATAAAAATTATCAATAACAACAACAGCAGCAGCATAAGCAGACTGACTGAGAGACAGAAAGAGATCATATTCATACCAGAGTTTCATAAACTCGATAATCGCTTGCAGAAACACCCACCAAATCAGTGCCCGGAAAAACATTCTACATAGAAATATCAGATGAGAATTACAAAAACAAGAACAAAAGGAAGAAGATGAATCAATTTCTTACATCGACATGTTTCTGAACATTCTTGGACCTCTTCTTGGGCCTCCTCGCAGGTCTCAATCCAGTCATAGCGTAAACATCTTCTTCAACCTCCTCTCTAGAAAGCGCGACCCAAAACTTCCTCTTCGCTCTCCTTTCCGCCATATGACTTTCACCCAATCCTCTAAGCCTCATCGATTTCACATGCCTTTCACTTTGCGGCAACGGAATTGCAGTTCCGATCTCAACCCCTGCCTTCGACACAACCTTCCTAGGCCTCAGATTCCACGGCTTCGCCGACAATTCATCAGCATCAAAGATCTTCTCGCCACGATCATCGCCTCCGCCGCCGCCTTCGGCGATTCCATCCACAGCCACAGCCACAGCCACCGCTTCCTGATTCTGGGTTGAACAAGACGTGAATGAGAAACGGTTTTGCGCCTGGGATTTACTCTTTGAACCCACATCCGCTTCAATCCGCGACGGAGATGCATTGACATGTACTACCGAACGAGGAGGCGTTGGAGGTGAGTTGTGACCCGATTCTGCCGACCTCCGAAACCTATTGCCGCTGTTGATCTGATTCTTGTGTCCCCATTTCAAACAAGGTAAAGAGAAGTTATGCAGAGGCTGAGACTTCACCGGCGCCGTCGCCATGAAAATGCTAGAATTTCATCCACCGGAGAAAGATGGCCGGAAAAAAGAAGAGAGATAGGGATTATATATATAATACAGGGGCACGGCTTTTGGCTATACGTACAGTACACAATTACCTATATTGCCCTCCAAATCTTGCAGTTATTCCATTCTACTCCCTCTACTTTTAACGCTCATTGTTTCTGAATTTGTCGGCGGCGGTGGCCGCCGTTAATCAGAAGGTGGTTTACAGGCGTAATATACACGTGGCAGTTATGTCTATAATAGGGTACAATGGCAAGTGGGTCCCACCGTAGAAGTGTCTCTTTCCCACTGTTTCTCCCACTTCCTTGCCATGTCAGCATCTAACAAAAATTAATAAAAAATAATAAAAATTTTGGATTGGTAAAAGGGTAATTGAGATGAACAAGTTATTTGGGTTTATTTATTTAATTTGTATCAACATGTTTTATTTTATTTATTTTGTTTTAGTCTTGGAGTCTTAATTAAAGAATGAAAAAACTTCATTATATTAATATTAAATAATTAAAGATGAAGAGAAAAAATTTATAAACAATGAAAATAGTGAGAGAGAAGCCACTACAATTATTTATTTATTTTTAAAAACATATTTATCACTTTTAAGACCAACCCACCATAAATCAAACTCAAAACATACTTTTAAATGGATTTCTTGAACCAAATATATTGACACGTGTTTGTTTTAATTTTGATATACATGGTTGAATTAAAGCAAGGATGATGAAATCAAATTTGTTTATTTTTGGATTTGATTTACTTTATATATTTTTTTATTAATTTATTCTTAAAATATAATAAATTATTGGGTGGGAAGTGGGCCGGTCCTTCTTTTTATGTTATGCAACTAGACCTGCTATATTGGGGAATCAAATGTTGTTTATTAAAAGTTTATAATTGAGGCCCAATATATATATTAGTTTAGGCCCATTTATTATTCATTTGTACTTCAAAGCTTAGATGAGTCCATTATGATTTGTGTGTACTGGGCTACAGGCCTCGGGAAAACTTATTTGGGTTTTTCTGAGTTATATATACTCATAGCTAAGTAGAAACTATTAAATCTTGTTTAAGTGATTAAAATTTAAATAATTAGGTTTTGATTGGATTTTTATAGTTTTCAAAATATATATATATATATATATATATATATATATATATATATTCTTTGTAGGGAATGAATTTTTATCTTACAATTTTGTTTAAAAGTATAATTTAATAATATGAGTAATTAAGATTTAATTATTTGTTTTAAAGGAAACAAACATGCCCTTGAACAATATATTATAATCCATAAATAGTAGAAACATGATGACGAGAAGCTTTAATAAGCTTACCTTCCAATTACTTAAGCATTGTCGGAGCATGACACTAGAATGCTATCAAACCGTCACCTTTTTTTCAGCTCACATATGATTCGTGTTTCATCTTCATATACGTACCTGTCTGTTATAATATAATGAATGTAATCTATATATATATAATGATGCTTAATTTTTAAAGTGTCCGGATTGCCGGGTCGAGAGCTGTGGTTAATTTGGATACTTGGGTCGGATTGTGGGTTGACCCGTTTTTAAATTTAAAACGGTTAAAAATAAAATTAAAAATGATAGAGGTATGTTTCGAACTTGCAACCTAACAAAAACAAATACAACTCTTTAACCAATTAGGCTACAAAGACTTTATATTTTAAATTCAACACCAAATTTGATAAACGCGGGGCGTTTTAATATTAATATAAGTTCAACTTTTTAACTAACTAATATATAATGATGTTGACTAAATGAATACTTAGTTCGGATTGTGGGTTGACCCACCCATAAACTTAAAACGGTTAAAAATAAAATTAAAAATGTTATCTGTAATTTTTTTTACGGTTTTTTATATTATTATTCGTGCAAATGCACGGCTAAATGCTAGTAATAATTTATTACTATAATATATAATTTATTTTATCATTATCAAGTTAGGTCAAATATATGGGCCACCAACCAATAATGATTAGTCGAGTGGCTCCCATATATAAATTATATCTAGTATTTGTATTATAATATATATATATATATATATAATAATAATAATTTTATATTGTAATTAATAAGGGTTATTTATTTCAATTAGTTAAATATATTAATAATAATATGAATTAGTTCAAACTTTAACATGTATGGTTATTTTTATTTAGTTTGCAAAAATATATATATATATATATATATAGTGGCGGACCTAAAGGGCCTCCCCCAACCAGGGTAAAACTTTTAAGATATTATATATATATATTTATCAAGTAAGGCTTTGCCTAAATGGTTTTGGAGCTGAAATGTATAGTAAAGGTTAGGTGATCAAACCCTGCCTCTAACATTTTTTTAATTATATTTATACCAACACTATTTTTAATAAACTAACCCTTCCTAAAACTAATTAATAATTATTGTATTCTAATTTCAAATATAATTTTATTAAAGTAATTATTATTAATATTTTATTTTATACAATTTTTTTTTCTAAAATACAATATTTATAATAATACATAAATTTTAGTTAATATATAAATAACATTTATTTATATAAGTTAAAATATAAAGAATTATATATAAAATAATGAAAATCATATAATATTATTATTTATTTTAAAACTACATTTATATTATAATTTATTTATATATATATTTTATTAATTTTAATATAATTAATAATACAAATTACTTATAAATATAAGGGTAAAATAACCATTTATATAAATATAAGGGTAAAATATTATTTTATATTTTTTAATTTTAAATTAATTTTAAATTATTTCAACAAATAAATGTATTTGTTATATTTTATTTAGGGGTTGTGACACATATTTATTTTTAATCATTTATTTTATGTAGGATATAGAATAATGAAGATATTCTATAAACGAATTTGTACTTCTACATAACATGACCAACATGAGTCTTCTCAATCAATTAATGAGCTTACTAATGAGTCTAATGTTACTGATTAAATATACATGGTTAAAATATAGCATATCAAAAGATGCATCATTTTGTTTTTGGTATTATCTTTTCAAACCTTTAAATAGAGAAAACGTAGATGATACATTTATAGGAGATGAGTACAAAAATTAGAAAAGAGCATTAGAAAGATTCAATCGTCATATGAGAACTTCAAATAATTGTCATAATGAAGCTAGAATTCAATTTGAATCATTTTAAGATCAAAGACATAACGTGAGAAACGTTTTACGTACACATGGTCGTGATATAGAAATAAATTATCACACATGTTTAACGACAATATTTGATGTAACACGCTCTCTATTGAGGCAAGGATTACCTTTTCAATGACATGATGAGTCAAGTAGTTCATCAAATAAATGAAATTTTCTTGAATTGATTGATTGATATAGTCAACGTAATGAAGATATTTGTCTTCTTTTGTACCGACTCATGGGCAAGAATAATTTAGTAATTGTGCTTATTAGTATTTTTATGTAATTATCGAGTAAAATTTTAATTAAAAAATGAATTTTTTGATAGTCAAAAAATGCTACGTTATTAGGTATTTGGCCCCCCCGAGAAAATATTTCTGGGTCCGCCACTATATATATATATATATATATATATATATATGCAAGGAACCCTAAACATTAAAAATAATATATTTAATCAACTATATTTCATTATTTTTATTAAATATAATTTAATATTATTATAAATTTTTAAATATCATAAAATATAGAAACTTTAAACATCGGGACAAATACTGATTTTATGTGGAATTACTTGTAACTTACTAGGTTCTTCTTGTTGAGTTATTTTAAAAAGATAAACTTATATATCAATCGAACTTGAACCTACTAATAGAATTCTTATCGGTAGGGATCTCACTCAAAATTCGACACGTAACGATTTTAGTGTAAAGTAATATGTTTCAATAAAGATTAAAGATAATTAGTAGGATGAATTGAATTATTCATCCTCAAAAAGTTGCAATCTGATGCTCTCAAGTTGGCCAAACCTAATTTACTTTTAAAGATGTGGATATTGAGCTACCCAGTCTAACTAAAAAAGGGGTAGCAAAGTCTGCAAAGCCAACTTTATATGTAAAAGCAATTAACAAATATATATATATATATATTAATATATTAAAATAGAAATGGATTATAAAAAATGCTAGGTTATAAGTAGAAACGTAGGAATTGTATTTTGTTTCCTTAAAACAACCTTAAATAATTAAATGAAAAAAAAAAGCAAAGATTCTGATAAATGCTAATTAATCTCTAATCACGTATCCTGACCGAACATTATGGTCCCACGTACAATTATAAACCTTCAATTTGGAGCTACAAAGCACGTGACATGTGCTTTTGTCGTTCGGGGAATTATATTTCCAACTGTTTACAATAATGCTTTCAATAATGCAACATCCAACGGCTTACACCGTTCCTCAAGGACATCGATCAGTAATTCAATTTTATTATTATTTGTTTATTAATAAATAAAAAATTATTGTCTTCTGTTAATATCTAAAAATGTAAATGTTAAATAATATATTTTATTTGAATTATAGAGAACTAACCACTCTTGTGGGGTAAATGTTAAATAATGTTATAAATTTTTAAAAACAATAAAATATTAAAATATTAATTTACTTTTTTATAATTTAAAAAAAAAAAAGCTTAGATAAAAATTATTCAATAATAATCCAACTTGTTTTAGTGGACTCCAAATTAAATAATTGATCAAGCATATATATAAAGACTCAATTGTCCGATTCTTTTTTTCTTTTTTAAATATACGTTTAATGAAAATTGTAATTGTGTGACGATGAATAGGAAGTAACTTCATCACTTATTAAAAGCGGAGTTAAATAAATAGCATTTAGAACTAATTTTTTTTTTTAAGATATTTGATGTTCAATGACTCAAATATTTTTATTGTTGGAAACTAAAGTATATAAATTGATTGATGTTCTTTATAATAATTTTGCATTGTTCACTAAATTGTTCATTTAAAAAAAAAATTATGTTGTTCATTAATGAGATCATATAGTTGTTACAATTTTGTTTGATATTAATTTTTTTCTGAAATAAGACCCAAAATTTAATATTTTTTATTTCAAATTATCTATTTTATCACATTAATTTACCATTTATTTAATATTTTATCTCGTCTTCTTAAAAAGATAAAATTAAAAAATATATTTATAAAAAAAAAAGATAAACTAAAAATTGATCCAAAACTTTGAAGGAGAATGTGTGAAAAAGTAGGTGAGAAATATATAATTCTATCTATAATTTATAATTGATAACATCTTTATAATATATATATATATATATATATATTTATTTGTAAAGTTAAATTTATAAAATTAAAATTATTTATTTTAAAATATAAATAAATATTTATTCAACAATTTTAGACTTTATTGTAATTGAAACAAACATATGACATAAGGTATGATTATGTTAGGCCTCCTCAAACTAATCAATTATAATTTATTGACAACTTTAACTTAAAAAGAAAGTGTAAATAGTGTAAAATAAATGACCATTTAAAAATTCTGTGTTAAATTAAATAGTGATGATCATTATTTATTTAATCCTAACAATTTAATAAATAAATTCCAATATACAAGACCTTAAAAGTATTAAAAAATCATTTTATATGTATTTACCTTGTTTAGCAGAATGAAATGATTAATATAAGTGTAAATGATTAATATAAGTGTATGATTATGTATAAAGATCGTGATTACCAAAAATACAAATGAGAAGTAATCAATAATGAAATGGAATTTATGATGCCTATAATTGGAATATTAATTAATTAATTAATTAATTAGGTCTGGATCTAGGAATTAAGTGGTTAATTAACAATTATTAGATGTCACAACTCATGCTTAGTGTTCTTGACAAGGATCTGTATCTTTCATGATTGTGTCATTTGTTTTTTAGTTATAAATCAATATCTCTTCATGTGCACTTAATTATACCTAGATATGTCTACATGTTTAGTTTAATTTCTCAATTTTAAAATATTATTAATTTGTATAGTTACTCTAACTAAGTCTTCGTTTGAAGTAATATGTTTATTGGGTTTTTATTAATTTTTTCTTAAAAAAACCTTGTTTGATATTAAAACTAAATAAAATTCAAAAAAACTTACTTCCTCAAACGGAATTTAAATAAAAATCACAAATAACCTATTTTTTATTTTTTTATAAAGATTATTTTATAAAATAAAAAATCATAAAATTAATAATAATAATAGAGAAGCTCTGAACAAATGGATGCGTATAATGATGACATATTAAATTTGAATTGAAGATAATTGGGTGGGCTCAAAAAAGCTTTTCTTCCCATCATCATTATTATTAATAATATTAAAATTGATTGGTTAATAATTATTGATTTAATTGAGAGTATGCGTGATAGCTGTCCCACGTGTTCCCTCATCATGCCCCTTCTCTTGATTTTATATAAATATCACATTTACCCCTTGCCTTTTTCTTGAAATTATTAAAAATAATATAAAATTAATTACAAATAACACAAGTGGTGGATACGACGTGGAATACAGGCATTACATAAAGCACACGTGCACTTGGGTCAAATCTACGCTGTACTACGGTCAAATCTTCTCTCATTTTATTACTTTAATTAACAAATTTATTAAAAAAACATATTAAATTATCAAAACTTATATTTTATAAAAGAAATAAGTACACATTTTAATGAAAAATTAGATGAAACCAGACTTAATCTAATTAATGCATCATTTATACATATATAATTCATTAGATTAGTATTTATACATCATTTTTTTTAAACTAATGATTCATTAGATTAATATTTTGCTTTTTAACTTGTGTTTTTAGATTTCGTTATGAATCTTTTCTATTGACACTGTTAATTTACATTTGTTAGATATTGAGGTCTATTAAATATTATTAAAATCAATATTATCAAGTTATTGTGACCCTTTACTAATCATTGATGTTGAGATTATCATTTAATCATTCCCCTTCCTAGCGTGAAATATTATCTCAAATGTCTTAACCCATCAAAAGATTAAGAAATAAAAACTTTTATTGTTTAGACAGTTCATGTTATATTGTTATTTATACACAGAGTTTTGATTTAAGATTTTAATCATTCAATGTTTCATGACTAGTAGCATTTTGTTTCATGGAGAGATGAATTCTCCCCTTTCAGATCTTGAAACTTCTTAAAATGATGGGTTAGGATCAAGATATGCCTTAAGTTAATCATCTCTCAATCATGGCCTTATTGTCCAATTCAAAAAAAAAAAAGTTATTCTCTTAAGATAAAAAGAAATGAAGATATAAAGTAGACTTCAACCTCTTTAATTAGGTCTTCTTCTCTATTAAGGTAGAAACATATTTCTATAATAGATGACTCAAAAGTTATAATTTTTAGCATATAGTTAGTAATTGATGAGTTGTATTTTCCTTATGTCATGTGTTGAAGTTTGTGGGCTAGAATAATTCGTTCATATTCATCGTGTAGTCTTATTAAATAAGCTATTACCTTCAAATTAAATCAAAAGTTTAGTAAATAAATCAAATAAAATTAATAAATTAAAATAATTGTTTTTTAAAAAATAATTAAATATTTTTTCATTTACTCTATACTATATAGTCACTTAATTTAATTTATTAATTAAAAAAAAATGGAAAGAAAAAATATGGAGAGGAAAGAGGGGGAGAGAGTTCAAATGATTGTAGAGAGAGTGGATGTCGGAGGAGAGAGGAACAAGATGACACGCACGGCTGTAGATTTGGGTCCCACATGTGCTGGTGGTGGGAAAATAGTTGATGCTTCCCAACCACGTGTCCACCAGCAACGCATGTTTGCTCCACGTGACTTCATGGCCCCTTTTCTTTTCTTTTCTTCTTTTTCCACTAAAAATAAAACTATTAATTTAAATAGTCAAACCCACCTTTTTTGTTTCATATAAACTTTTTATTTTTATTTTTTATAAATTATTTTATTTATAGAATAAAAATTAATAATTATTTAAGTTACATGAAAAACAAAATCCTAATTTATTATAAATTTTTTGTAAAAATAAATTAATATTTTAATAAAAAAATGAAATTTTCATCAAACAAACAAGACTAATAAAAGATAGACAGACACATTCACGCATCTTTCGTTTTGCTTTTTCACAACCCCTCCCCCGTTCCACGTGATCTCCACCTTCCTCTGTCTCCTCGTGGGTCCCACTTCTTGGCGTAACTCTTTCTCAAAAAAGGCCCCCCATTTTTTTCAATCTCTAATTATTTACACTTTACTTATCCAACTATAAAATATATATAATTAATTAAATAAATTAAATTTATAACCAAAAGTTTTATTTGAAAATTAAAGTTTATTCTTAAAAAAAAAAAAAGTTAATAAAATCTTATCAATTATATGAATAATTAAAATGAGTTAAAAAAGTAGGATAAAATCTGTCTTTTTTCTTTTTTTTATAATGGAGAAATAAAGAGTTATATATGATTGAGATAATTTGTGTCCCATCTGACACACCATATGTCATGATTGATACTTCTTTTATTTATTTCTATATAACAACAATCAACCCTTCTCTATCCTCCTCATAATCCATTCATATTCCTAACTTTCCTTTCTCTCTAGAAAGACCAAACCTTTACTTGTTCACAATCTGTTCATACTTTTACTTTACCCCAAAAATGATGAAGGAAGATTTGGGTTTGACCCTCAGCTTAAGCTTCTCGCCGCCGGTCGACAACCACCGGCCGGATCCTCTCCTTCAGTTGAATCTGATGCCATCTTGGACCAACAAGACCCAGACCCAGATCATGACCTTCCCTGCTTCTCTAGGTATGTAGTACCCATCTCTTAGATCTTAATTAGTACTCTGTTTTTTTTAATATTGGATCTAAATCATCTATTGTCAACAGATCATCATCATCGGAGTTCGGATACTGGGTCGTTCTTTAAGGGAATTGATGTGAATCATTCTCCGGCGACCGTTGTTGATTGCGAGGAAGAACCGGTGGTTTCGTCCCCGAACAGTACGATCTCTAGCGTGATGAGCGGGGGGAAGAGAACTAGTAGCGATCTACTTGCAGAGGAGAATGATGCAGAAAGAGGAATTAGTGATGAAGAAGATGGAGATGGGTCTAGGAAGAAACTTCGTCTTTCTAAAGATCAATCGGCCACACTTGAAGAAAGCTTCAAAGAACACAATACTCTGAACCCAGTAAGTAAATTTTGAATCTTTTTAGTCTTTTAGTGTTTATCATATAGAAAATTGCCATGATTTCTTATCGAGGGTTGGGTTTTGTTTTAATTACAGAAACAAAAACAAGCTTTGGCTAAACGATTGGGGCTTAGGCCACGACAAGTGGAGGTCTGGTTTCAGAACAGAAGAGCAAGGTTAGTTTTATATAATAAAAGTGTTTTAATTAATTTACTTTAGAGTTTAATTATGAATTAATGATTATGATTTGATTTTGCAGAACTAAATTGAAGCAGACAGAAGTTGACTGTGAATTCTTAAAGAGATGTTGTGATAATCTGACAGAAGAGAATCGAAGGTTACAAAAAGAGGTTCAAGAACTGAGAGCTTTAAAGTTGACACCTCAGTTTTACATGCAGATGGCTCCTCCGACAACCTTAACTCTATGTCCTTCATGTGAGCGGGTAGGGCCGGCGACAACACCATCGTCCGCCGCCGTAGATCCACGGTCTATTAACAGAGCCAACGTACCTTTTAACCACCACCCTTGGGCTGCCGTCCCTCAACGGCAGTTTATGTAGACAAACTGGGGTGGGGGTAGTTTGGTCATGTGGTTAATTTGGGACAAAGATATGGGTAGATGGGGATTTGGTGGGTCATGATATGTTTTAAATTATTGATCCCATCTTAATCTTTTTTTATAGAAACTAAAGAAAATGACTATGTACTTAATTAGCTAGGTTAGTGTTATGCTAATTAAAAAAAATATGCAAGAGGAGTTTGAATCATGTGGTTGCATGTGTAATGTAAAGGAATCTAATTATTTATTTTATAAAGGTTTGTATTCTATGGCTGTATTAATTTATGTTCTTTCTTCACAATTAAAAAGATTATAATATTATATTTGATAACAAGATTCCATAACTCATCTCATGGCCCAATCATTATATATGAATCCAGATCTAAGCACATCCAACAGAATTCTTCAGTTCAGCTTATTTAATTGTCAAACGGGCCCAAATAAACTGTTTAAGCTTTGTTTGTTCTTACTGAATTCTTAAGTTCGGGCCCAAATAAACTGTTTAAGCTTTGTTTGTTCTTACTGAATTCTCAAGTTCGGGCCCAAATAAACTGTTTAATCTTTGTTTGTTCATACAGAATTCTCAAGTCCGGGCCCAATTAAACTGTTTAAGCTTTGTTTGTTTGTTTGTGTTGTATTGAGTTGATTTTGAAAAAGAAAATTGCATTTAGTTAATAGACATGAATGACAAAAATCACCCATTTATTTATGTAGTTTATTATCACACGAAATTATAATAATTGCACAAAATAAATTTTTTCAAAATGATTTCAAGAAATCATAAAGACGTTTATATTATTATATTTTATTTTATTATTTAATTAGGAAGCACATCACCTAGAGTTTGACCCTCCACTCAAACTTAAATTGTTTAAGTGAAAATATAACCCGTAAAATTTGATTTTTTTAACTATCATTTTTGTTGATATAACTATCTTAATAGGTTAGATAATATTTTATTATGTGAATTTGAAATTAGTATAAAGTAATATTTCATACTTTTATTTATCATTTAAATTAAATAAATTTAGTATTTTAACCTAAAAGATTTATTTTTGGTCAATAAATTTTATTTTACTGCTTTATTTATTTAAATGTTATTATTATAATTTTTTTAGTAATTGTATTTCAAATAATTTTGGGTAGTGTCATTATTATAATGGTCATTGAGTCTCCAATCATTCAATTTTTTTTATAGTCACGTATTTATTTTTTTATTGTAATGTTCTATTTTGTTTGTAAATTTTGTATTTGGTGATTTTTTTGTATTTTAGTTAATTTTTAAATGTGATTGCAATGTTTAATGTCACACAATGTTTATTTTTATTTTTAAATAATTTGATTGAAAAATTTATTTTCAAACTTAATATACTTTGATTTTTAAATTATCCTAAAATCTAAATAATTATCTTAAACATAAATTTAGAATTTCTTTGATATATATCTCAACCACAATTTTAAATAAATATTAGTTCAATTGATTTACTTGTATTTATATTTTGATAGACATTGACTTGGTGTCATTGTATCCACAAAAGTTTAAAAAAGATTAGGACAATTATAAGAATAGTTATATAAGCATATATTTTTTAAATAGAGTTAAAGGAATATTATTATTTTATATTTTGTTATTATATTTTTATACCTTTATAAAAAAAATTCAAAAATATTTCCAAAAGCTCAAAATCATTAAAAATAGTTGTTTATGTATTATTACATTAACACTTGTAAGCTAAAAAATTATATACTCTGTTAATAAATTGAAAATAATTATTTTGACGTATTTATAAATAAATAAAATTAAAATAATTAACTCTAAAGTCAAAAAGATTAATTAAATAATTAATTAAATTAATTTTAGTGATAATTAAAACCTAATTAATTATGAAAAATGGCCAAATAAAATAAACAAAATTATTGAGGATAAATGTTATATTTATTTTATCTCAAAATAATTTTAAAAAAATTTAAGGAATTAAAATAAAAAATTTATGATAAAATGTAGTACCTATTTTATCCCCAAAAATCATTTATTTAACCAAAAATATACCAATAAATTAACTAATATTTTTCATATTTATATTAAATATTTTATGTATTTTAAAATTTCAAATAATCATTAAGTTTTAAAATAAAAATAAAATCAGTAATACAGTGTAAGATTCGCTGCAGTAAGAATTACAACCATCTGATATGCGATTAATTTTCTTCCGACGCCTAAGCGCTGCGTGCGTCGTCTAGTGCAACAAAGGAAGCGTGTTTCCGCAAAGTAGACGATCAATTAACGTGCGTGTTAGCTCTCTGTCAACCGAAAAACAATAGAACTCCCAAAATGCAACGACGCGATGACAGAACGCCAATTGACAGCTCCGCGCCTGCGTTCTCATTCGAAACAACGATTTTTTGTTCCCCGATCGTTGTCTTCGTCGCGACGCCTGATGGATAACCATCCGCAAACATCTTTGATTTAACAAAGATAGAATTTTGTTGTTTCTGGACAGATTGACTTCGTTAAAAAGGTGAAATGATCACTCTACCACGATGATCATTTCCTCTACATTTATAGGCATCAATGGTGCCTATTCCGACAACTGGCCGGAAGAATAGTCAAATGGTGTTTGACTAATTCAAGCCACTTGGCTTCCACTGACTCGGGCAGGCTATAAATAGTTTCTCTTAACAATTATGAAGCTAAGAGATATCATTTCAAGCCAAATATCAAAATATTTTGTCAATAAAGCTTAAAGTTTATGATTTTTCAAAATTTTCGTGTAAGGCCTTAAAAACTTGGATCTAGACATCCTCAAAACTTCCTTAAGGTCTAAGTAGTGTTCTCTAACATTTACTAAATTTTCAATAATCTTTTAATTCTTATTTCCAATTTGAAATTAAATTTTTTATATTTTAGTTTTCATAAGCTTGTATGCTGCCTGATCCTTGAATTTGATTATTGAAATTGATGCTACAATCATTTATGAGTTTTATGTGAAAGTTATACCTATTCAATTGGTCAAAAACGAAAAAACTCACATTTAAATTTGGAAAAATTAAAAAGCGATTTTTCTGTTCTTTGGTTAATCCTCAAGAACAACAGCTTAAAAACTTCCAAACATAATTGTAATTATGTTGGACAACTATTTGGATCATATTTGATACATTCCAATTATTTGATCAAAACAAAAAAAATCAAAATTAATGAAAATTTTGAATTTTTGAATGGACCAGTGATCATTTTTTGTATCAATCAAATATATAAAGTATAAGAAATCTATTGGCAAAATTCTTATACTTCAAAACAACTTTAAAACCAAAAACCTAATTTTTTCCCATAAAAAGTTTTGAACGAAGAGATCATCACTCATGTCGAATATTACATTGGAATGATATTTATAATGTTCCTGTGAGCTTTGTGAAACTATCCAAGCTTTTGGATCAAATAATCAAAGCCTCCATCAAAATTGCAAAATTTGAGACTAAGACCGCGAAATTTAATATAGGACCGAGAAGTCCAACCGATGTTCTTCATCTAGGACCGAGAGGTTCGACAAATGATTTTTATATTAGACTGAGAAGTCAAACACCTATGACCGAGGACTCTCGCACCCGACTAAGAACTCCCGAACTTAGGACCGATGACTTCCACTTAAGATCGAGGTGTCCGACCGAGAAGTTGAACCTAGGACCGAAGAGTCTCGCACCTAACTAAGAACTCTTGAATCTAGGACTGATGACTTCCACTCAGGACTGAGGCGTCCGACCAAGAATTTTGACACCTAACTAAGAATTCTAGCCAAGGACTAGGATGACTTAGCACCTTAACCGAGGGACTTTCGCACCCCGATCGAGGATCCTGAACCTAGACTAGGACATAGGGTTTTTTATCCTTGACCGATAAAAACGAACCCAAGACCTAGGCCTATTTGGTTCCAATTTTCAAATTCCAAAATTATTTTTGGGATTTTCCACAAAAAATTTTTTGACAAATGTTCGTTTATGATTTATTTTTAAATCTTAATTCTTTTTAAATTGATGTTTTTCAAGTATTTTTCTCTTTAGTCATCATTAACAATATGTATTAGCATTTACATAATTTTTGTTACAAAATAATAAATACGCAAAAACTTAAGGATGTTGGTCCAAGAAGAGAATCACTCACAAAACTTTGAGAAACTTCTATAAAATCTTAAAAAAACAATTACAAGAGTTGTTATCTCTCTCTTATTTTTCTTCCTCTAATAAGAGTAACATACACTTTATTTATACTAAAATAAAAAAAAAACTCATAATTTTCTAATTTAATGAAATTTATTGAAAATATTCTATTTTCCTCATTATTGCAAATATTTTGTTTTCTTCATCATTGCAAATCTGTCGTTTTCCTCATTAATGCAGATCTTCCATTTATTTGTAAACGTTGTAACAGCCAGGAGTAATACAACAAATGATGTCTAGGACTGAAAAAATAATCGATTAAATAAACGTTATACAAACGATTTTCAAATATAAATATTTAATTAAAGATAATTTTAAAAACAGGTACGAGAGATGAAACGCCAAAGTCCTTTCATGAGTATACCAAACTATAAATTTGAATAAACTCTGGGTAAAATACGTTTGTACAAGTATGCATTTTTATTGATTTTTAAAAATTAATTGACAACTATGTTTAAAATAAATAATATTTTAAATTAATTGTTTAATTAATTTAATCTAGATTTTCAATAATCAAATTTTAATTTTGATTAAAACAAATGTAAAAATTATTTTAATTTTAGCCCAAATTAATTAATTTTATAATTAATTTCAAAAAGCCGTCAAGTCTACCTTCTCGTTTGGTAAGGAGGCAATGATGGGCGTTCACTAGTCTTTCTCCTCTTCCTGTCCTATCAACTATAGGACTATGCAGATAAGTTTTTGACAAACAAATTGATGTTAAAGTTTTCGAATTACAACTTACAACCCCAAATCTGCGTAATAAGTTGTTACTGTAACTTTATGTAATAAACTCACGCAACAAATTATAATCAAACACACATTTGTGTTTAAATTCAATTTTTTCTCTCTCATCATTTTTAAATATTTTTTTATTAATTCTCTCTCATTTATTTCATTATTTTCTAATTATTTTATTCATTCTCTCTCATTTATTTAATATCTTTCTAATCATTTTATTTATTCTTTTTCATATATTTATAATATTTTTATATATTTATATAAAATTATGATAATAAAAAAGCATACATTTAAATATATTTTTATTTATAATATATGTATCCTAATATATAAAATAATTAAGTAAAATATATATATTTTTTATTTATAATTATAGTTTCAGAAATCAACCTAGATAATACAAATAGGGTGAGAGAACTCGAAAATAAATTAATAATTTAAAGTTTGGATAGGAGAGGAAGAATTGAAAGGTTAAAAATATATATAATAATAATAAATTACTTTCTTTATTCATATCATTTATTTTAAAATATATTAATTTTTAATTTAAGTCCTTTATTAATATTTAAAATTATATATTAACAAAATTTATAAATATTAATATATTAATATAATTTATTTTCAAATATATACTATTTTTTAATTTTAATCATTTATTAATATTTAAAATTAAATTAATATATATAACATTATATATATAATATTAAATATTAAATAATATTATAAATATAAAAAATAAATAAATTGGGCCTGTAAGTTGAATCATACCTTCCAAATTTAACGATTAAATAAGTTGAAATTATATCAAATACTTCCGAATAAACTGACGTAAATAAACTGAATCAAACTAGCCCTAAATAAGTCCAATTTATTTAATAGGTATAATATGAATTTTATTCTTTATTAAAATAATATATATTTTTTTTTTATTGGTTTGTATTTATTAAAATAATTATTATATAATTAAATATTATTTTTATTTTAAATTATATAATTGAATTCAATAATTAAAATATTATATTTTTTAAAATAATTTTTTATAATATATTAATATTTTTTTTAAAAAAAATCACTACTAATAATTATTTTTTAAAATAACCCACAATCAAACGAATATTTAAACTAAAAATTGAAAGCATTAAGTAGTAACTTGCTTCATTTTTCATTATAACGGTGTATCTCTCTTTAAGAATAATAAAATAATTTGTGAAATCTGGTTTTTATATACTAATTTTGTCAGTAATTGTTATACAAATTTTGTTAGACGATTTGTTTTTAAATATTTTATTATTATTATAAATGAATACCGAATAAAATTATTTTAAAAAATAATAAGTGAATATAATTTTAAAATAATAAGAAAAAACCAAAATATATATAAAAAAAAGTTAAAGTATTTACAAGGGTCTAAAAGTCAATTATGTAGACCCTATCTTATCCTATCCATCAATAATGAATACAATGAGACAAGACGTTGCCTACCCTTTCTTCCTTTTGTCAAGGCCTTGTTTGAAGTAGTATTATTTGAATGTAATTCAATCATCAATCATTATATAAACAAATTATGAAATTTTTTTTTGTAATAATTCACATATAATATTTTTTTTTATGAGAAACCTTTTAAGCATAACTATACTCAAGACATGAATTATTCACTAATATAATAATTTTAAACAATACAAACTACTGAATTGCTATTGAGCTCAATAATTTTACCTAATCCATCTTTTCATTGATTTATTTAATAAAATAAAGCTACGTAAGCAACTCCCAAATGACATCACGCATTTATGGGTGAAAATGATGTGCCTGACTTAGCTCATCCCACTTGTTTATTTAAACTATTAATTGATTTAATAATTATAATGTTTTTTTATATTTAAATTTTATAATATTAAAATAAAAATATTTTAATTAATAAATGAAATAATTAAAAAGAGAATTTTTTTTATATTTTTATTGCATTAGGAGGTTTAATAATGATATATGAATTGAATATACTTACTAATCATATTTTTTAGATGAATATATTTGTAATTGTTTTAATTTTTAGTTATTTATTCAATTAGATAACTTTATAAATACAATTATTATTTTAAAGGATAAAATCCAGTAGTAAAAGTACACTTATAGAAGGATTAACGGTGAATAACCAAAGAAAGGGTGCGGGGTTAAGGGAGATAACGGCGGCAGGTTGAAGATACCGGCGCTGCTGTTATTCTGATCCCAAATATCTCTCCAACTTGACGGCGTTAGTGGAAACTCCGTCTTGTTTTTCAAGTTTCGGTTACATTCCTCATCTAACTTTTCTCTCTTCACCTCTTTTTCATGTTCTTCTTCTTCAATAACCGCTCTCCCCCTCTTTCTACCTTCATCCTCCGCCGGCGTTACTCCGGCAGCCGACGATGTATTAGACGAAGACGGCGGCGGCTCATTGTCGGATTTTCCAGCTTCCAGAGGAAAATTGAGTATTGCTTTGCTCCCTCGCATGGCGAATGCAGAGCGATCATATGCTTTTGCCGCTTCAGCAGCAGTATCGAAAGTTCCGAGCCAAACTCTAGATCCTTTACGTTTTGGATCTCTGATCTCAGCAGCGTATTTTCCCCACGGTCTGCGACGGACTCCTCTATAGTGCCTTCTATCTTCTTCGATTTCTGATTTTGCTTCCACGGCCGCTGGTTTAGTGATCGGTTCAGTCCGCTCCAATTTCTTCTTCGCCGGTAGATCGACCTTCAACATCGGCTTCCGATTGCTGAAACTCGATCCACGACTTGTAGTCTCCTGTTTCGTCGAATTCGTGGAATCGAGATCGATAATCTTAAGTCCAGATTCAAATTCGAAGAAATTATCAGTTTCATTCTGCTGCTGGAAAGTCTGGGATGGAATAGGCAGGAACTCGAACTCTTGCGGTTGGAGGTAATCGGAGATAGTAATTGAATCTGCAGATTCAGAGGAGGAGGTTGAATTAGAGAAAGAGGTCTGAACAGGAGAGAGGTCGCCTAGGAGATGATGTCTGATGAGATCGATGGCGGAGACTTGAGTAGATAGCGCCATGGATGGATGGATGATGAAAAGTGCAAGTTATGGATTAGGAAAGAATTGATGAGTGAAAAGAAAGTGGAAGAAGGGAAGGTTATATAGAGGAAGACCTTAAGAAGGAGACCTTCGAGGATGGTCCGCGAAGAAGGAACGAAGCATCCCTCTCCAAATGGGGCCCCCCATTAGAGATAAGGGAAAATGAAGCGGTTACTATTTCTTGTACTAATCACCAGCATAACTTATTAAAAATATATATCAATATTACTATAAAATCCTTGTTAGTGTAAATTTACTAATTATAATAATTTTAAATGTGAATATTTTTTATTGGCTTATTTTTGTTGTTAAAAATTCTTCAATTTCTTTATAATTAGAAAATTATAGGGATAAAGACATCTTCCAAATCTCGCATTTTTAGTCTCTCCAATTCATGTCTTCCAATAGCAACTAACAATTTCCGACATAACCCATTGTATTCCAGTCTGTTGGGTCAAATTATTTTGACTAAAATAAACAAAGTAATAAGTTTATTTAATGTTAACGATAATTTATGTTAAACTTAGTTGTGAATAAAGTTGAATGGCCTATTTGTTTTGTGCATGAACAAATATAAGACAGCTCTACCTTAGATGCGGTCTAAAGCAAACTGTCTTAGACGTCTTACGCAGTTAGACGAGGTCTAACTCTTTTAGACGGAGTCGGAAAGAAAGAACAGTTAGACGAGGTCTAACTCCTTTAGACGGAGTCGGAAAGAAAGAGTAGTTAGACGAGGTCTAACTCCTTCAGACGCGGTCTGAAGGGAAGCGTAGTTAGACGAGGTCTAACTCCTTCAGACGCGGTCTGAAGGGAAGCGTAGTTAAACGATGTCTAACTCTTTCAGACGGAGTCTGAAGGGAAGCGTAGTTAGACGAGGTCTAACTCCTTCAGACGCGGTCTGAATGGATGCATAGTTTGACGAGGTTTAACTTTTTCAGACGCGGTCTGAATGGATGCGTAGTTAGACGAGGTCTAACTTCTTCAAACACGGTCTGAAGGGATGCGTAGTTAGACGAGGTCTAACTTCTTCAGACGCGGTCTGAAGGAAAACGTAGTTAGACGATGTCTAAATGTCTAACCCCTTTAGACGCAGTTTAAATGAGAACGTCTAATGCCTTGTTTTAACAGTTGTCTAAAGGAAGCATCCGTCTATCCACGATCAATTAGCTGCCTACTCCACTTCATTCTGCTCCACTTCTTTCAACAGTCTGACAAGCCAACTAATTACATCAATAAATGAACGCCACGTACGCGAATATCTCTCAATCGTATTTCCAGTAGAAGACAAGATTAGATAATATTTGGTGCACTACTCGTTCAGTACGACCACAATCCAAACATTTAGAGCCTACTATACTCTCGTACTATAGGCGGCCGTCCAACGGACACATGCCATGTGTCCTCAAAGAATATTCGACCAACTATATATGGAAGCCAAAGAACAACGGTCGAACCGGCCTCACTCATTCGATTCAAGAAAGTTTCTGAAATCAAACATCTCTCTTACTATCTAGATGCGATCACACTGTAATTGTATATTGTCTTTTCTATGAGAATCTTCAGTACTGTAAGTTGAACAAATGTTGTTTTGTTCAACAGAGAGTTAGCTAGATCAGTGAGTTGTATTTGTTTCAAAGTATTTTAGTGGATATCCTTCCGGTTGTGGAAGAATGGGTGACGTATGAGTTTTATCTCTGAACATCCATAAAACTCTTGGTGTTCTTTATTTTCTGCCATTTGCATTTAGTTGTCTAAAGCTTTAAATCCGATGAACACTTCCGCACTTGAATCTATTTCAAGAATTTGGAGGATTTGTGAATAATAAAAACAGATATTAATCCTTCACAGAATTATTATCGAAGAGTTTATCGTAAGTTGTTCACATAGTCAGACCATAGTCTCTATTGGTAACACCGATCCTATCACAGGAAAATTCCACAAAAGTCTCTATATATTTGCAATAACATAACAATGTAAAAGTAGATGAGAAGCTGTTTCAACCTCCTTATAACAAATACGACAACGACTCATAATAATCATGCATTTTTTCATACATCTATCGTCAGTGAGAATTCCGTCGTGAATAACACTCCAACCAAAAGATAAGATCTTAGTAGGCATCTTAGACTCCCATAAATTTTCTCAACAAAGATCAATCGGGCTAACCTTTTTGAACAAAGTGTAATAATATCTCACATGAAAGTTATTCAGATCACGCCACCGCATAGAATCCCGAGAAGACGGGTTTAACCCCTTATATCTAACCATTAACAAAAGTCTATCATTGGACATGATTTCTTCACTGTTCAATATTCTTTTATATCTAATACGATTAGTAAACCACTAGACCCAATGTCAAACATATTTTGACCGATAAATCTCTACAAATAGAAATAGAAGCAAGCTCGGGGAAAACCTTCGCCAAACACATATCACCACACCAAGTGTCGTCCTCAAAACTAATTGAACTTCTATCACCCACAATAAAAATCAATGCTCCCGATAAACCTTCTACATGCATAAATACCACTCAAAATGTTACAATTCACGGATCTATAAGAATTTTTGGTAAACCAACCATACTTATCCTTACCATATTTACATTTAATCAAATTTATCCCAACTACTACACGATTTGGATAATAAAGCTTTATTAACGGAAACAATATCGCAAATTCCCAGTCTCCCATACTCTTTTATTAATTTAACCTTATCTCAGCTCACTAAATGAGAATATAAGGAATCAGACGATCCCCATAAGAATTTACATATAATTCTCTCTATCTTCACGACCACAAACTTAGGGATGACAAAAGGAGACATCATATAAGTTGGCATTGAAGAAAGAGAACTTTGATAAGAACTAATCGACCTCCATTATAAATCATCTTACTTTTCCATATAGGAATCTTTCTCTCCATCTTACTTATAATCGGGTCCCAAAAAGCTTTGGAACTAGATTTAACCCTAGAGGGAGCCCGAGATACATAAACGGAAAAGTTCTAATTTTAAATCCCATAATACAAGTCAATCTAATATTTCTCCTAGACGAAGCTGAATTAGAGAAGAAGATATTAGACTTACCCAAATTAACACGCAGTCCCGAACATGCTCCGAATAACCAAAGAATATCATGAAGGTGCTTGACATTTCTCACAATAGCCCGACTCATGCAAAGAGTGTCATCTGCAAATAATAAATGAGATACAGAGAACGGAGATCATCTCGCACCGCACTCCACCCCACGAAACAAACTTGCATCCTTAGCAAACGACATCATTTTAGAAAGGTCTTACATGACAATTACAAATAAGAAATGGGACAGAGGGTCCCCTTGTCTTAAACCCCTTGAACTTTCAAAGAAACCATGAGAACTCTCATTCACGATAATATAGAATTTTGCCGTCGATACACAAAATCTAATTCATCTGATCAATTTCCCCCCATACCTAGTCTACCCATAATATAAAAAAGGAACTCCCAATTAACATGATCATATGCTTTCTCGATATCGTGTTTGACAAAAGCAAATTTATCGTCTCTAGAGTTAATACAGTCATTGACGATTAGTGCCACATCGAAAATTTGACGGCTTTTGATGAAAGTCATCTGATTGCCAGAGATAACCGTACCTAAAATTCCACGCATTTTGTTTGCCAAACATTTCGAGATAATCTTATAAAATGATGTAACCAGACTAATGGGTCGGAAATTCTTCACGTCGATAGTACCGGTTGCCTTAGGAATTAAGACAATCAACGTAGAATTCCAACCTTTCTTAAAGGATGAAAATCGATAGATGTGATTCATATCCTCCATAATATTAGTATTAGGGAACTCCCAAGCATTTTTTAAATAACCCAGGATAAAACCGTCACTCTTGGGAGACTTATCACTACTACAATCCATTATTGATGCCTCCACCTCCTCGATAGAAAAAGGAGATTCCAACATGCATTTCTCATTTGTATTTATAGATGCAAAACTGATTTTATTCAGCTTTGGTCTAACCCGAAATGATTCATTAAACAAATCTTTGTAAAATTAAATAATAATATTAGATATAGTTGGTTCGTTCTCATTCATCACACTAACAATGAATATCAAGTTAATAGCGTTATTTTTCGTTTGTGCTTTAGAGATGCCATAGAAATACTTGGTGTTTTTATCACCTTCCCGCAACCAAATCGTTATAGTATTCATGTTTAATATTATAAGAGTAATATAAAGAGCGAGAAATGTATTGACAAGAAAAAAACAAATATGTTAGTAAGGTTTAGAAAAGAAAATTAATGTATATAACTTATTTTTATTTTTTAAAAAGGTCTAATATATTAAAAATGAAAAAAAAAATCGTTTAAACACATAATATGAAAAATGTCGTGAAAAAAAACGATACTTAATAAATTATCGAGTTCGTAACTTTCCGACAGATTCTATTAATTGATTTTTCTGAACGAATATTAGAAAACATTATAATAATAATAATAATAATAATAATAATATTATAAATTGTTAGATAAAATAAGACCGGTTCAAATAAATCTAACTTAAATAAACTTTCCATGCAGGAACAAGGTACCGAACCGGAACCGGCTAAAGAAAACTAGCCGGTCAAGCTACCAAACCGATCAAGAATACTTGGAACGTGACCGCACAAAGAAAGGATCGGCCAAAGCCTAAAACTGGAATCATCAAACAGCCGATCATCCACAAGGCAGAGAAATAACCGGAAGAAGTCCGGTTACATTACTCATACCAAAAGCCACTCGGCTAAGTCAAGCGGCCGACCAGTACAAGAAGACAATTTGGGTATCTGCTGAGAATGATACCAAAGGAACAGACTGAATACTTCCATATCCATGCAAGTCTGAGGAAAGACTGTAGGCTGCAGAAAACAGTACTACCGGATCCCTCCACTTCGGGATAAGCCAGAAAGGAAATCTTCCAAGTACAGACAACTGTCCAACAGACAGTGCCTACATCAAGTAAAAGACAAACCCGGTAGGCTTGTCTTACAAACCGGAAGAACAGACCGGCAGGTCTGAGACAGAATACCAGGTCTGAGGTTGACCATCAGGTCTGAGGAAACGACCGCAGGTCTGAACCTCTGAAACACTGAATCACTGCACCTCTGCTCAGCCAATCAGATTCAAGGAAGTGAAATATGACCGTTGGCATATTTCACCTATAAAAGGAGGCAGTTGCAGAAGAGTAAATGCGGGACATTAAGAGACATTCAGTGAGACAAGTGAAGCGTTAAGAGCATTTACTACAAGTGATAAATTTGTGTTATTCTAAGAAAGCCTAAGTGCTAAAGTCAAAGTGTGTATCACAATTTCGGTGTGAATTGTAATAGTATTATCGAGCAGGAAATAAGTCTCGATCGGATTGTACTTGTATTCCTTAGTGAATATCCTTCTCGCAGTTTCGAGAGGAAGGGGTGACGTAGGAGTTTTATCTCCGAACATCCATAAAATCTGTCTTGTTATTTACTTTCTGACGGCTTCATTATCTAACCGACTAACTTAACCACACCGCTCTAAACCGACTCTATACTAACCATACCGAATTTCCAGATCACCAAAACCGACCCACCATCCTTCAAATCTCCATCATCCAAAACCGGCCTTGTCCATCAAACAAGTGTGCTGCTTCAACCTGAAAGCAAACCTCTTCCGCGCTTGAACCTAGTTCAAGGGTTTGTGACAGGTTGTGAAGTATTGAAACCCCGGTGTTAATCTCTAACCGGATTAACCACCACCTTACGAGTAAGAACCGCTAACCGGCTCAACCCCCGGTCCTCCAGCGGCTACCTAGATCCTAACAATAAATGATACGCATTAGACGACTACGATTATTAAAAGTTTGACGATTTCTCTTCAACCAAATAGTCTACCAAAAAATAAATTGAATGGTAATCCAAATATATAGATCTACAATATCAGCCACAATATCAACCGCATTAACTCAAACTTTTCGGTAATTACACAAAATCTCGAACATCGCCTAATGAATCTCAATAGTACTTTAGAAAATAATTCAAATACTATTTACTCATCAAAATGCAAAATCATATTAAAATATTTGTTTATATGATTTTTAATTCAACATTATCTAAGATATTAAATATTACTTATTTCATTTTCATAGATACCTTTAAAACAGAATAATGATACAGTTTTATTATAGTTTATTACCTTCAAAATAAAATTAAATAATAATGAATAATTATTAGGATCTACAATTTTGTATTTAGTTTTCCTTAATACCACAATCTTTAATTTTATTTTATTTTTGTAAATTAATAACTTTATTTTTATATTGTACTTTTCAAATAGTTCAAGTGTAAAACTTTTTAAATAAATTGAAAATTATTATTGTGTGTGGTATTATATTAGTTTTCTTACTATTAAAAATAAAATATACATTTAAATAAACAATAAAAACGTTTATAAGAATTATGCATTTCATTCACATTACTTTTTTTATTATCATTTCGATTCCATCAACTTCCAATATTATATTGCAAGTTTTATTATCCTCTTAATTCACAACACAATTTTTACCATAAATCATCACCTTCAAAGGAAACCATCGGAGAAAATTCCAAAGCTATCAACAACAGCGTCGACTTGATTCCAATCCATGATCCACGTTGATAACGATGGCGAACAAGCCATCTCATTCTCATGACTAAAGTCAGATTCCATTATCTTCTCCATATTCATCTGCTCTCCGTTTCCTTGATTTTCAACATCGATTTCTATTTTTCTTCCACTTAATTTCCTCTCGATGGTAACCGTCTCTTTAGACCAGTGTTCTACCTCAAGAGGGAAATTAAGAACAGCTTTCCTTCCACGAATCTTAAACGCTGCACGATCATATGCCCTAGCCGCTTCAATTGGAGAATCATACGTCCCAAGCCACAATCGACAACCACGTCGTTTCGGATCTCGAATCTCCGCAGCGTACTTTCCCCAAGGCCTTTGCCGGACTCCCCTGTATCCTCTCTTCTTCCTCTGCTGTTGTCCGAAATCCAACCATTCTACTTTCTTCTTCTCCGGATTCCAATCGACATTATTATTATTCTTATAAGAAGTCATAATAGAGCTCGGTTTTGCTATTTTGTTTGTTCCTTCAACAACCTCAAATTCAAATAAACCTCGTTGATTCCGGTTAAAAGATAGCGAATTATTGTCAAAACTGATTAGGAATTGATTGTTAGAAGCAGTACAATAGTCGTCGGAGAATCCAAACAACATTGAATCAGAACCTGAAGTTGACAGGGAAGTGCAACTATTGTCGCCGACGTGAAAACTTCCGGCAAATGAAGTCGTCTCTAAAGGAGAGAATTCGCCGAGAAGGTGTTGCTTGATGAGTTCGATTGCAGAAGCTTCATGATCTGCCATTGCCGCCATTAACAAAACTTGAGATCGTTTATATTTGCAGTCAGAAAGATGAATGAATCAGAGTTATTTATATATGAAAAAAGATAGACGTGTTCATGTAGCTTCTACGATAGGGAGAGGAAGATTCAGTACAATCGAGGTTACTACAATCTTAGCCGTCCATCTTCATGATCAAAACCATGCATTAGAACAGATCAGATTACCAGTATTCCAAATTATTTATTTTATTGCATACAAATTAGCACATGTTATATTTCATTCATTTTAATATTATATTACTTTAATGTAATACCCATAAAATATTATAGTATTACAAGCTCGTTACACGAGACAATTTTTAAAGACAAAGCGTTAAATTTAGGATAAAATAATCCTTAACTATTTTACATTAATGATTTTGTATTTCAGGGAAGCAGTTTACGCAGGATTTCTTGAATCTATTTACTAGTAATTAAGTAGTGATTTTATTTACAAAATTCATTTATTTAATGACTTAATTATTATTTAAGTGATTTTTACTCAATCTAGTCTAACTTTGAATTGTTTCATAACCAATTTAAACTATTTTTTTTTTCATATGTACAAAAGTGTAGTCTACTTTTTCTAAAATATTATTTTTATTTCTTAATTAATTTATTATGTCATTTTTTTTTGAAAATTAACGATATTTAGAAATATTTTTTCGAGATCTATACATTTTATTTGGTTGAAGATGGTTTGTGTGACTAAAAATAATGTGTATTCTTGAGAAAAATTTTAAATAGAAATAAATTCGGTATTTTTTTTTCAGAATTTCAAAATGATATAACTTTATCTACCAAATTGAACATATTTATATTTATAATTGAGTATTTTTTTTTTGAGATATACATGTTTCAAATAACGGAGTTTAAATGTTTTATGAATGTGTGATGTGTGGTAATAGATGAAAAATTTTAAAAAAATAATTTATGATGAGTTAGTTATAAAAATAAAAATGTTATATTAGTATAAGAGGATGAACATGTTTGACAAAATTCTCAGATTATTCAAATTGTATACGATGGAGTTTCATATCTTACCCTTTATGAAAGATGGCAGTTCAAAAAATATATATAAATATAAACTATCCATATTTGAGCCTTAAATAAAAAATTGCATTTTCATATTGTAAGTTGTAACCATTCAAATAATTTGTTCTTTTGTTATTAGTTATTTGAATAATAAATTATTTTTATTTAATAGATGATTATGATTAATAATGTAAAAGCAAATTACAACTAACCCTCCATGTGGTGAAGGGTTGTTTTTGTTTATTAATTTAATGAAATAAATATATACAAGGACAACAAAATGAACACATGGCCCGAAAGAATATAGGATTTTTTCTCAACTTTGACTCGTTTGACTTTGAATTTTCTAAATGTCATATATATTTTTATTTACCCAGAAAAATGTGGTCGGTTTCTCTCTTTTATTGATTATTATCCTAAAGTTTCATTTCACTGTAAAGTTTATCCCAAGAGAACAAACAACAATTTCCTTCCTTATTTTGTACACGTGTCCATCAACTAAACTTGATATTGAACACCTCACCTACATAGTACACCTCTTCCTCAATGCATATATTGTCGTTTCTCTCTATCCATTATCTATTGATAAAACCTCTTCATTAATTAGCTAGTTCTGTTCTGAAATATTCAAGCATCAGCAAATCCAATTGAAATAATATAATGGTATCAAATTTACATAACCGATCTCACCCAGTGGCGAAGACCACAACCGCTGCCATAGTAGCTGGTTCCTTCATGGTTCTATACGGACTCACAAACGCTGCAACCGTGATGGCCCTGGTTTTGGCCACGCCGCCAATGGTTATCTGCAGCCCTGTGCTGATACTTGCTGTAATCTCGATGTTCTTAATCGGTGTTGGGTTCATTGGATCGGCGGCGTTCGCGGCCACTTCAGCGTTCGTCTTCTACTGGATTTATGGGTACCTTTCAGATAAGAACCCGATGGGGTCGGAGCATCTGGACCGTTTTAATTAATCTTGTTTTGAATAAGATCTCTCGCGAAACCAAGAACCGCCTCCAACCGCACCACTAAGATATATTTATGTTTAATCCTTTATAATATCAACGTTCAATATAATAAAATTGTATTATGGCTTCACATTTTGTTATTAAGTGTAGTATTACTTTAAGAACTCTTTACAATAAATGAGACTTGGGAAAAAAATTGAGAGGAAATTACGTGAAAATGAGTCACAAATTTTATCTCCACATCATCTCTACCCAATTATTTTCCATCATACTCATTTATATTATGTTCATTAAAAAAATATTAGTTATATGTTTTTGTATTTCTATAAATAATTAATTTTTTTATATTTATTTAAATATAAAATTAATTAAATATAGACAAAAATAAATAAATAAATAAATATATATAAATAAATAAATAAATAAATAGTAAGAAGAAATTTTGATTAGGTAATGTTATCAATTACCATTGCTATGGGCCTATGGCATAGCAATTAATCTGATTGGCATACAAGAAATTAATCTCTCAAATATTAGTACTTGTATTATTTTTTAATGTCAATAGTTATGAGAAATGAAAGTGCAGTTTAACTTAATTTTGAGTCATTTTAGTTTTCTAATTTTTTTTGTTATGAAAAATAGAAGTGAGAACAATTATATGTTAATGTGATTTAAATTATTTATGTCTACTTATATTTTTTATTTGCTATAAATTATTCAGTTTATTTGTTAAATATATTTAATTTGATTTATACTTATTACCTAGTTTATTCATATTTATAAGCTATGCAAAATCATGAATTAACTCTTTATTTTAAATTTTAAATTAGAAAATTAATTCAATCTTTTAAAATAAATAAAACACTAAAATGTAAAAAAAAAATAAACAAACAAAGCCTAGAGTGAATGGGCGGGCCGGCTACTGGACAAGGGTCTCGGCCTTCGGTCAATGACGCTTGGATGTAGGGAATTCTTATATTTAAGATTTTATTTTCAATAATTATATATTTATTTTATTATAACATTTTTATTTAATACATTTATATATATATATATATATATAGTATATTTTTAAAGAGTATATATTAATATTCTTATTTAATAGATTATTATGTTTAACTTTTTAATTAAAATTAAACTTGTATTTAATTTAAAAAATATTTAAAAATAATATTTTAATTAATTTCTAAGCTTTATGCACAATATTTTGTATTATATATTTATTTTATTATTGAATATTCAAATTTTATTTTATTTTATGTACTAATATCGATTAATGATTAAAGTTTTTAAATTTAAAAGAAATGTCAAAGTTTAATGATATTGTAAAATGTGTTAAATGAGAATATGTATAATGTAAGAAAAGAATTTAAATTAAGAGGAATGATAGAGAGAGCGACTCTGAGACAGCGACTGGGAACGCGATGATCTACGTGGCTGACAGGTGGAATTAATAAATAAATAAAAATATAATAATAATTAAAACACGATTGTAGAATATTCTTATTAATTAATTTCTCTCTCCTCTTATTAAATAATTTCTCTCTCTATCTCTACAAATTAAATTATTTCATTTATCCATATTCTCACGATTATTATTTTACTTATCTCTCATTTAACCAGTTAAAATAACTCAATAATTTACAACAAACTCTCACATTAAATATTTTAATAATATGTTTAAATAAATTATAAACCCTAAACCCTAAATCCTAAATCCTAAACCCTAAACTCTAAACTCTAAATCCTAAATCCTAAATACTAAACCCTAAATTTTAAACCCTAATTAATATTACTAATTAGTTAATTATGAATTTATCTCTTTTATTTTTATTTTATTTTTATGACTTTTCAATTCATTTATTTATCAAATATTTTTATGCCTCTTTTTTTCTTTTTTTTTATTATTTTATATGATAGAAATGATTTAATAAGAACAGAGATATTTTTTTCTTTTTTTTATTATTTTATATGATAGAAATTATTTAACAAGAAGAGAGAGAAAATAATTAATAATAGAAGAGAGAAAATAATTAATAATAGAAGAGAGAAAATAATTAATAATAGGAGAGAATATTCTACCTGTCAACCGAAGTAGGCATCGCTCTCTCAGTCGCTGTCTCAAGTCGCGCTCTCTATCATTTTTTTTAAATTAAATAGTGTAATATATATATGAGAAATGATACAGACAGCTACTGGGAGAGCGATTCTCCCAGCGACTGTCTACGTGGCAGGCCACGTAGGCTAGATAAAAAAAAAAAAAAATCTAAAAACCCAAAAGCCCAGAAGCCCGCCCTTTCATCTTCCATTTGCCATTTTCATCCTCTCAAACATTTTAAGGTTTCTCTCTCTCAAGTTCATCTGCAATTCTAGCGATTTTCGTCCGTTCTCCGTCGAATACGATTTTCGACCTCTCTCCATTCTCATCTTCGGTTGTCCGCTCTCTAGCGCCTTCATTGTCTGCAATTTCCGTCTGATTTTTGACCTCCGTCCGTTCTCCATCGACTACGATTTCTGACCTCCCTCCATTCGGTTGTCCGCTCCCTATCTCCCGCTTCCAGTTTGTAACCCCTGAATGTAGAGAGGTTTGTCCAAGTATCATTATTAATTGTTCAAGAAAATATTGTAATGTCGTTATTTTCTCTGTTTTTAATAAGAGAAATGAATTGTATTTAGTTTTGTTCATAAACTATATATAACTGAAATGTCATGTTCTTTTAACTACAATGTCATGTTCTTTCAACTATAATGTTATGTTTTTAACACTACAATGTCATGTCATGTTTTGCACTAAAATAAAATGTCTATTAAACTGCAGTTCATTTTAAAAAAATTGAATGTCATGTTTATTATTTCAAAACATGACATTCAAGCTTAATACAACATTAAAATTGATAATTTTCATTTTTAATATTTTTTCATTGAGAAATGATACAGACAGCTACATTACATTACACTTTCAACTGTAATGTCATGTTCTTTCAAATGCAATGTCATGTTCTTTCAACCGCAATGTTATGTTTTTAACACTGCAATGTCATGTCATGTTTTTAATACTGAAATTTCTCTCTTATTCTTCAGCTTCATGGGTGAACCATCATCATCCCCTCCCAATGTTCAAATCCCCATTGTTGGCATGACTTTTAAATCTGAAAATGAACTTCGTGAGTATTATAATGCTTACGCACAATCAAAGGGTTTTGGCATTTGTAAGTTAGGAGCAAGAAATGGGCAAGATGGAAAGCAAAAGTGGTTCTCCATTGCATGTGCTAAAAATGGTGTATTTACATTATTCATTAGAATAGTTTCTGCATTTTCTGGATTTTTATTGTTCTTAAGATTTTCTGCATTTTCTGCATTTTCATTATTCATTTAACATGACATTTTAGTTGAAACAACGTGACATTGCATTAGAATAATTTCTGCATTTTTTGAATTTGTATTGTTCTTAGGATTTTCTGCATTTTCTGCATTTTTATTGCATTTTCTGCATTTTTATTGCATTTTCTGGATTTTTTTTCATTTTTATTGTTCATTTCATTGTTTCTGCATTTTCAATGTAGGATCATGTCTCTACTCAAGAACAATTGAATGATCAAGTATCGACTCAAGAACAATGGAATGATCCAGTCTCGACTCAACTTTCATTCACATCACTTTTGTCATGTCAACTTTCCCATGTTGCCGATACATATGGGGACAACATTCAACGTAAATAGTAATTGTATAAATATTTTGATTAAGCACTGTTCGAATTTGTAACATGACATTGCAGTTCAAGTAACATGATATTGTAGTTCAAGTAACATGACATTGCAGTTCAAGTAACATGACAATACAGTTTACAGTATTAACCAATAAAAAACAGTTCACAGTTTATAAACAACATGACAATGCAACTTATAAAAATAACATGACATTATAGTTAAGTTCTCAATTGTATCATGCACATTCTTCCAAGCATCAACACTTGAATTCTCCACATTCTCCGAATCAGCTTCATTCTCCACATCATGCACATTCTCCACTGTAGGTAACTGAATCCTATCAACAACCCTCCCTTGGCCGAATCCCCCATGTTCCTCTTCTTTTTGTACTCTTTCAGATACCATCTTGTCATCCCAACATGACAAGATAGGGAATTGTCTCTTGAATTTACTTCTTGTACTATAATCTAATACCCTGTCCAGGTAACACAACTGAAACAAAGACACGACAATGCAGTTAATATGTTATGACATTGTAGAAACGTGACATTATATGTTATGACATTGCAGTTAAGAAAAATAACAGGACAGTTCAGTTAAATGATATTGTTATTCACCTAACAAGACATTGCAGTTCATAAAACCTGACAATGCAATTAAGAAAATAACAGGACAGTGCATTTAAGATAACATGGCATTGTTGTTCACCTAACATGACAAAATAGTTCAAGTAACATTACATTGCAATTCGTGAAACATGACATTGCAGATCATGTAGCATGACATTGCAGTTCATTACAGTTCATTACAGTTCATTACATAATGCATTTAACAGAGTTCATAAACATGAAATTGCATAAATAAAACATAATGTTGTTAACAAAATTAACTAAACAATGCAGTTAAGAAAAATAACAGGACAGTTCAGTTAAATGATATTGTTATTCACCTAACAAGACATTGCAATTCATAAAACATGACAATGCAATTAAGAAAATAACAGGACAGTGCATTTAAGATAACATGGCATTGTTGTTCACCTAACATGACAAAATAGTTCAAGTAACATTACATTGCAATTCGTGAAACATGACATTGCAGATCATGTAGCATGACATTGCAGTTCATTACAGTTCATTACATAATGCATTTAACAGAGTTCATAAACATGAAATTGCATAAATAAAACATAATGTTGTTAACAAAATTAACTAGACAATGCAGTTAACTGTTGTTCGTTTGTTACCTTCGTTCTTCTTCCTCATTCTGTTTATTCTTCTTCTTCACTTCATTCTTCTTCTTCACTGTTTTCATCTTTTTTGCTTCGTTCTTCTTAGAAGCATCATATATAACCACTTGTTTATTTGATTCCTAAACATTACAAAAATGTCGCAAGTTATATTATATAACCGAATGTACTAAAGTAAAAAATGATGAAGAAGTTACCATTTTGTGTGGAACGAAGAACGCGAGCAGACGATGGATTTTCTCTGATGATTAATGTTAGGGTTTTCTCTGAAGAACGCGAGCAGACGATGGAAATTGCTAGGATTCGAAAGCAGATGGATTTGAGAAAGAGAGGGAAATATGTGAATGTCTTGGAAGATGTTGAAGATGGTTGAGTTAATCAATTGCGTCTGTAGCCGATGAACTTGAGAGAGAGAAACCCTAATGTTTGAGAAGATGAAAATCTGTAGCCGATGAACTTGAGAGAGAGAAACCCTAATGTTTGAGAAGATGAAAATGGCAAATGGAAGATGAAAGGCGAGCTTATAGGCTTTTGGGTTTTTAGTTTTTTTTTTTTTCTGGCCTACGTGGCCTGCCACGTAGACAGTCGCTGGGAGAATCGCTCTCCCAGTAGCTGTCTGTATCATTTCTCTATATATATATATGAGGAATGATAGAGAGCGCGACTCTGAGACAGCGACTGTGAGCGCGATGCCTACGTGGTGTGCTACGTGGGTTGACAGGTAGAATATTCTATTTTTATTAATTATTTTATCTCTCTTCTTATTAATTAATTTCTCTCTCCTCTTATTAAATTAATTTATCTCATTTATCCATATTCTCACGATTATTATTTTACTCATTTATTTGATATTTATTATCTCTCGTTTAAAGGTTAAAATAAATCAATGATTTACAACAAATTCTCACATTAAATATTTTAATAATATGTTTAAATAAATTCTAAACCCTAAACCTTAAATCCTAAACTCTAAATCCTAAACTCTAAAATCTAAATACTAAATTCTAAACCCTAAACCCTAATTAATATCAATGATTAGTTGAATTATGAATTTATCTCTTTTATTTTTATTTTATTTTTATGACTTTTCAATTCCTTTATTTATCAAATATTTTTTATGGCCTCTTTTTTCTTTTTTTTATTATTTTTTTTTTATATTGACTTATTAATATTTTTTTAGTTTTATTACTTATAAATATTATAAATAAATGTTTATCTAATATTTCTATTTTCACGATTAATTATTTTCTCTCCAGTAACTAATTATTAATAATAGTAAAGAGAAAATAATTAATAAAAGGAAAGAGAATATTCTACCTACCTGTCAACCCACGTAGGCATCGCGCTCCCAGTCGCTGTCTCAAGTCGTGCGCTCTATCATTTTTCGTATATAGGAGAGCAATTGACAGGTAGAATATTCTCTCTCCTATTATTAATTATTTTCTCTCCTATTATTAATTATTTTCTCTCTCTTCTTATTAAATAATTTTTATCATATAAAATAAGAAAAATAAGAAAAAAGAGACCATAAAAAATAAATAAAAAATATTTGATAAATATATATATATATATAAGTATTAATATTATAATTTTATTTATGAAACAAGAACTAAGATGGATGTTGAAGTATGTGTTTGTAGCCTTCTTCTAACTCAAAATGTTGATTATGCATAGCAATTAGCCTCTGTAATAAACAAATTTGATAAATAAAAATTTTAAACACAAAACAAAATGTACTTTAATTTCAATTAATTTCAATAGGCAGCAGACACGGCGGTGTGGGCAGAGGCGGCAGCCTTGACGTGGGCAATGGCAGCTTTAAGATTCCAGAATAATATAAAATTTTAAATATATACACTGTATTTATGAATTGAATATATATATATATATATATTAATAATTATGAAGTTATATAATATATAAATAAATATATTAAGAAATAAATAAATTATATAATATATAAATAAATATATTAAGAAATAAATAGAGAGAGAAAATACTTTTATAATTAATTTTATAGACGGTATAATTTTTTTATATGAAATTATGTGTGACTTTATGAAATGAAATTAAAATAAAAAAATTTTAAATTTTAATCCCACTCATTAAATGATAAATCATTCATCATAAAAATAATAATTTATCTAGTATTATTTGTTTATTAAATAATTATGAGAAGAAAAAAAAATATTAATATTATATATTGTAGAAAAATAATATGAAATAATTTATTTTCAATTTTATCTTCATTTAATATAGTAGGTGGGCTATAATAAGATTGTAATATAATAATATAAAAATTTTAAAATTTTAAAATTATTTATGATTGAAATATATATATAATATTTTACAAATTAAATATATGTATAAAATATTCAAATGAGTTCAAAAGTTTTTAAATATACACCTCCACTCAATTTTTATATTATACTTATAAAATTAAATTAAATTAATATAAAAACATCAATATAATAATAATTTATTGAATAAAATCATAAAAATTTAATCTATAAATAATTATTGTTTAAAATATTTTTTAATTAAAAAAATGTGAGAATATATAAACAATAATTAATAAAGAAAGTTTTTTAAATTGTATACAAATAATAACAAATGCAAAACTTAAGTAAATTTTTATTTATTCATATACATCCTTCTTCTCATATTTTTTAAATAACAATTTATTCTATTTTTTTTTAATTAATATATATACATTTCTTCTTATACTTGAAAAAAAAGTTGTTATGCGTCAATTTGTATTAATATTAATTTAAAATAAGTTACAAACTTTAATATTTTATTTAAGTATATTTATAAAAAAAAATCAATACATTATATTAATTTATTTTGAGGGTTGATAATTTTTTATTATATCAAATCTTATTGATATATTTTTTCAATTGGAATTATTTGATTGCATACAAAATTTTGCACATGTTATATTTCATTAATTCTAATTTTACAATCCACTTTAAATTATTGAAGTGAATGTTAACTAAGAAGATTTATCATTTTATATTTAAATATAAAAAAATATTATACTCTATAATATTGTATAATATAATACCCATATAATATTATAGTATTAGAAACTCGTTACACGAGACAATTTGTAAGGACAACCATCTCATTTAGTATAAATAATCAATTAATTTACATTAATTATGATAATATTCACAATGATTTTGTATTTGAAGGAATCAGGTTTACGTGGGCTTTTCTTAAATGTATTTATCGGTATTTAAACAATAACTTAAAGGAAAACTGGGCCTACTCTAGTTGATAGACCATTAAAGTAGTGGGCTTTACACTATTGTACTAAAGGAAAGGTAAAATTTGCATTTATAATCTACTAACTTAAGTCAAAATCAGGTCTAAACTTTAAAATTAAGAATTTATTATTAATTTTTAAAATATTAGTTATATATTATGATTATTTATTTATATAATTAAATATTATATATATTGATTTTTTAAGTTATTTAAATATTAAATTAATTTTAAAATAGTAATAAGTAAATTAGATTATAAAAAATAAAATTATATTTACAATATCAATTATATTAAATTTTTTATTTGTATTTTTTATTTACATTTATTTATTTTGTAACGTAAAATCTTATAAACCATTAATTTGAGTGAATGCCGTTTTGTGGGGTTAAAAACAAAATTTAAATTTGAGAATTAAGGAAATAAAAAAAAGTTAACTAATTTAAGAATTTATCTAAATTAAATTTGTCAGTCTCTTCCAAAATAAGTCTATTATCTTTTGGTAATTCAAACTTCAAGGACTACAACTATAAAACAATAACAATTAAAATAATTTTATAAATTTAATCAAAATATTGTTTTTTAAAATATAAACTATTTCTTAAGGATGCTTGGATTTCAATTTTTAATTTGTCAAAAACAAATTTGTAGAAATAAAAAAATAATATGAAAAATTAAACTAGCCTAAACAAACCGAACCTAACAAATAAAAAAAACCCTATTCTGTATGCGAACTAGCAGCCGGACACAGATGATGGAGCCGGTGAAGATAACGTCGTAAACCTGGTAAAGGAGATAGTGTCTTTGTCGGCGTCGACAACCTTAACTCAGTAAAGGGTCTTCTCGGATGAGTTAAAGTTTTAGTTTTAGTTGAGATTGAGCAGTGAAAATGGTGTTAAATGATCTATGGGAAGCTCTGAGTTTCGTCTGTACATTGCAATTCTGGAGGATGGGCGTTCTCTGGACAATCTCCATCATTTTCTCATATTTTCAGTTAATCTTTAATGGGTTTCTTCGAAGGAAAGCATTTTCTTATCCACGTTGTTCCTTATCTACAACAATGGCAGCTGGAAGATCCGTCTGTATTGTCACCGGTGTAAGTCCATCAAATAATCTTATCTGGGTTTATTTGATTATAATTATGAAAACAAATTAGACATTGAGTTGACAAATCTGTACTTCTTTTAAAGGCAACATCTGGTTTGGGAGCTCAAGCTGCTTATGCACTTTCGAAAGAGGGATTCTTTGTTATTCTAGGTATTCTTATGTTTCACATTAAGTTTAAAACTATAGTTGAATTTCCCATAAATGTTATTGTCTTTGTTTCTATGTGCAGTTGGAAGATCTTCGAATCAACTGTCAAAGGTATAGTGATTTCCTTCCTTCATTGTGTTACCTTTCTTATAATGTTAATGATTTTTTTTATTCAGGTGGTTGAAGACATTAGAATGCAGAATGAAAGTGCTCTTTTGAAAGCTTTTGAGGTAGATATGTCGTCCTTCCCATCCATAATGAAGTTTAAAGCCTCCCTTGAGAAATGGCTTTTGGATTCCAACTTGCATTCTTCAGTTCAACTACTGATCAACAATGCAGGGATTCTAGCAACGTCATCTAGATCCACAGTTGAAGGCTATGATCAGTTATAAACAATAATTCTTTCGATTTATATCTAATTTCAGATGCTATGTATGATCAGTAATCAAATGTATATTTTTTATTTCTTACAGAATGATGGCTACTAACTACATTGGTTCATTTTGCCTTACCAAGGTCCTACAACCGCTTCTTCAAAACAGCTTAATTCCTTCACGGGTTGTTAATGTTACTTCTTTTACACATCGAAATGGTGAACTTTCTTCACTATCCTTACTTAGTGAATGAATCTTTTTAATTTTTAAACAGTTTGATGAACCTTGCTCTGTCTGTCGTAGCTGACTTACAGGTTGTTGACAAAGAGAGTGTTTGCGGACGAATGTTCTCAAAATCTAGAAGATATCCTTATGCACAGATATACGAGTTCTCCAAGTGTAAGCAGTTTTATTTATTTACTTACATTAATGTTGTTGACCATAATTTTTAAATTAAAGTTTCCATTTGTCAGTGTGTATATTACTCTTCTCCTACGAGCTGCATCAGCAGTTTAATGCAATGGAAAATTCTCATCAAATCTCTGTTATGTAAGTAACTAAATATGTGGATTTCATTCTTAAATACATGGTACTTAAAATGAGGTTCATTTGTGTAATTTTTTGTCTGTTTTGGGAAAATGAAGTGCTGCTGATCCTGGGGTAGTTAGAACAAGAATCATGCGAGAGATTCCAAAATTTCTGTCGTGTACAGCTTTCAGTGTTTTAAAGCTTCTTGGACTTCTGCAGTCGCCTGAAATTGGAATCCACTCGATTATCGATGCTGCACTAGCACCTCCAGTAAGTAAACCATGGTTTGCATCCATTCTCTTCTGAATAAACCCTTATATATATATCTCATTTACAGGAAATATCTGGGGCATATTTTTTCGGGGGCAAGGGTAGGACAATAGACTCTTCTACCCTTTCATACAATGCAGCATTGGGGAAGAAACTCTGGGCTACATCTAATGACATATTTATGGAGTTGCAGCAGCACAATAATGTCAATGGCTTATGATCTGTTTATCCAATGTACACACTCTAAAACTTAATTAATTTTGCAGTTTCTTTATTGGTTTACCTGTAAGATTACATACTTCAATACAATAGTTATATATACACCCTTTTAGGATACTAAATTCATTTTACTGGCTTAAACAACTCGTATCTTTTGCCTTGTATCATATAATGTTTTTTGTGCAATACTGATTAATGAGCTATTTACACCATTAAACAGAAGATTGCTGGTTCGAAGAATTTGAGAAAGCTAAAAGAATAAAAACCCGGAAATTGGAGAATCTAAGACAATGCAAAAACTAGGGAAGTTTCCTTCTGTGGGTCACTCCTTATACTGTAACCCAGCTAAGATACAAAGGAGTTAATTCATGTAGAGAAAATAACTTTAGTCAAAATCTTACCAACACAAATATTGAACATTCAAACACAAGCCTTGTTTCCTTGCTGCTTCTTGGGGGAGAAAGTAAAGCATAGAATAAGACTTATCCACACTCGAAATATATATCGCTTTATTTGAAATTGACAACTCGTATATTGTTCAGTATTCGGGTTTGATTATGTCAAATATACCATAAGATCAAACACAAATGCCTTAATTTCCAATTTGTAAAGTGAAAAAGTATGATCTTGTAATCTATGGGCAGAGAATTTAATAATCTCCACCAACCCTTAAAGAATATCTGATTTAATGTCTTACTTTTTTTGGCTTAGATATTGAAATTGAAGACTCTATCTTTCTGCATCAACTTTGATTATGCTTTTTCTCATTGAAATGTAAACCAGTTACATCACCATCCACTTCTAGTAGTAATACTAGTACTACTTCTTCTTCCCCAAATTACTCTTATATATTACTTGTTTAAGTGTGACAGTCATATTTTCATTCTATTTGATAACCTAATTCAATATTGCTTCTTATACTTTAGTTTATAGTTTCAATGCTTCAACAATATTTTTGACATTTCAAAGTCAAGTTTATAAAAAAAAGGATAGTTCACATTTAAATATTACCTTATGTTATTGAAAATAATTATATATATACATAAATCAATTAGGATTTTGTGTATAAAAACTCAAACTTATAACTTTATATACATGAGCTCTTAAGTACTATTACATTAAAATATTTTATTCCAATATTGATTATAATTGTTTTAATTTAATTATATTTGTTGGTAAAATGTCAACCAATGTTTGACAAAATGAAAGAAGGGTTGATGATCTAACTTGGAATTTACTTATTTATTGAAGATTTGTGGGTAGTTGAGAGCTTCAAAGATTCTGTTCATTAGTTTACTTGGAGCATTAGGAATTTATTTTATTATTTTAAATATTTTTACTTTATATTTATTAAAATTTAAATACAAAATATCATTTTAATAATTCAATATACAAATTTACAAATAACTTAAATTTTTATAGATAATTTTTTTTTAAAATCATAAAAAATTCAAGATCAAACAAACTATTGGCTCAGGTACTTATAAATTATAATAAAAGATTGGATTAAGTTGTGTAGGGTGGTTAGTATAAATCCCATCGCATTAAGTACAAATGTTATATAATTATTATTTTTCTCAAGTAACAATTCAAAGTAGTTGGATTGAAAAAAAATGAAATTGAAAAAACATTAATAAAAGAGAGGCTTATCATATGGAATAAATATTCATAATTGGGTAGGTTTTAAGTGGAATAGTGATTTTTTAATCTCTTTTAGTCAATAATTATTGTCATTTGAACTGGTTTAAAATATTATTCTAATATAATATATATTAAAAAATGGTTTTATTTGTCTAAATTCTTTGGGTTTTTATGGTTTTTTCTTTAATACTGTTTTTCAGTAAGGTTTAGAACATAAATTAATAGTTAATATATTCAAAATATATCTTCCTTGGCAGTTTAGGTTTCTCATCTTAATTTCCCAGCAATTTCTCAAAAGAAAATATCTATGTGCGCGTAGAGACGTTAGAAGACCATCAAGTAGTATTTAACAATTAAATGGTTTAATTCTTAAGTAAAACAAAAATTTTAAAAAAACATTTGCTTATATATTTTTGTGGTCTCGTATTTGGGCCGGTGGAGTGAAAATATATTTGTGTGCTTAAAAAATAACGAAAAAATTATGAATAAATGTAAGTTTTTATTTTTTTGAGTGCACTGAACCCTATATAGACCCGCTCCTCCTTGAAACTAAGTTGAATGTCACGCCTTTGGAATATTCATCATTCATGTTATGTAGACAATATTTGTTTTAATAATATTAACTATATATAGTCATGATCTTCAAACATCTAAATCAAGCAGTTGTAGTGGTCCATATTCTTGTTAGTTTGGTCAATGTTTATACTGTTTATTTAGTTGTTTTTTTATAAGCAAGGTCTGATCTAGGTAGGATTGAGTTGGACTTATGTTCAGTCTAGAAAAAACAAGTAATTATGTATCCTTCATTCAATTCTCTCTAGGTGCATTTTATTTTAGAACTTTTATTTACATTAAATTCAAAACTACAATAAATTTGTAACTTAATTACATTTTATTGAATTCCCCTGATTATAATTTCTCGAATTATAAATGTCTTTATTTGTTCATAAAATGCAATTTTGGCACTATATATTTGAATCTGTAATATAGTCGGTGAAGAAATTATTGGACGGTGATTTGCGGCTCCGTTTATTTAGTTGAAAACAAATGAAATTAGCTTTCACCATCATCACTTTTATAATCATTCTCCATTAATATATACTGGACGGCTAACTATAATTTCCTTCAACATTGACCCGTTTGTAAACATTTGAAGTCTCAAAACCTAAGAGCTTGTTTGATATTTGAGTTTTATGGGTTGTTGATAAAAAAGTTTGTTTGTGTTAATTTATTTTAAAACTAGTTTTTAAAAACTCATAAATTTTTACTCTTTAAATAGATGACATAGAAAGATTAAAGAGAATATATCAAATAAATTTTATTAGATAAAGTGAAATGATGAAAAATAGGTGTGCAGAAGATTTTAATACTAAAAATGAATTATGTTGAGGTTGAATAAATGATTATATAGGGTATGGGATCTTCTAAAGAAATAAATTATCGTTTAAAAATAAATAAATAAAATGAGTGGATATGGTTAGATCAAAGAATTAGTTATAATGTGTTTGAAAAAAAATTGAATTTGGAAAAAATAAAGGTGAATTATTTTTAAATGGATTTGATTGATGGTTAATTAGATTGAAAAATTAGGGAATTATAGGTGTTATTATCACTTTATTATATTAAAAGTATCCGATGGTTAAATTGGAATTGGAATTTATATTAAAATTTTAATTTAATGAGAATTGGTATTCGAATTATCATATTTAGAAAATTAGAAGATTGTAATTTAATTTTAATTCTTATATTTGAAAAAAATAATTTTAATATATATTATTTATTTTATTTAAATATTAGTTTGATGCAACTAATTAAGATAACTCAATTGTTAAGAGATTTTTTTAATTTTCGATTTTTATTAAAAAATAATATCAATTCAATGTATTAACTTTATATATTAAAAATTATATTTGTTCAACATTATAAATTCTTAAATTCAAAAATAAATATATGTTTAATATTTAAACTTTTTAAATTAAAAATTTATATATATAAATTCAAAAGGATATCTTACTAAATTAAAAAAATATATTAAAAATATAAAAAAATTGAAATTATAATTTACTATTTAAAACATTAGAATTAAGAATTATAAAATTACACTGTATTGAATTTCATTAAAATTCTAAATAATATATTCAACTTAAGAATTAAAAATTAAAAATTAGTCTAATTCTAATTCTAATTCTAATTCTAAAGTTATTCAAAACAAGAATTATATATATATATATATATATATATATATATATATATATATATATATATATATATATATATATTATATTTGTTTGAATTACAGAATTATATGTCATCACAAGTGGGGTTGAAATCTAATTAAAAATAAATTCAATTTTTCAATATATAATGAGACATCATTCCTAGGTATAGTTAGTAAAAAAATATTCCCTTGTGAAATTAAGTCCAACTAAGCCTTAATGTAAACTCGCCCATAATACCATTAGTCTACATTTAATTAATGTATATTTATTATAACTAGCTATATATTCGAAACAATAAGGTGACTTTAAAAAAATGTACGAAAATAGTGTTTATTGTATGTAGCAAATAGTAAGAGTTTAGAAAGATCAAATATTGACCTTGACCAATGACATGGGGATCACTTAAAACAAATATCTTAGGTCAAACTTCAGGTTTGACTTTGCAATTAAAATTAGACTTTCGACCATATATTTTAGCACTTTAAACAATATATTTCTATTGCTACATATTTTATAGCAATGTTACCAAATTTTTAAGAAAATAACCATAATTTTGGACAACTCATAACAAAGAATATTGTATTATTAAATTGAAGAGCTCTGTAAAAACAAACATTTAAAATTATCAATAAACATTATTACTAATTAGGATGTAGTTCGTGAATTTGCACGAGTAATGATATAAGAATCGAAAAAAAATACGGTTAAAATGTATTAACATTTTTAATTTACTCTCACATATATATCTAAATTAATCACAGATCTCGACCCGGCAATTCGGACACTTTAAAAATTAAACATCATATTTTATATATATATATATATATTAGTTAGCTAATAAGTTGAACTTAAAATGTCTCGCGTTCATCAAATTTTGTGTTAAATTTAAAATATAAAGTCTTATTAGTGTAAATTTGAAACATATTTATAACATTTTAAATTTTATTTTTAACCGTATTAAATTTATGGGCGGGTCAACTCACAATCCGACTCAAATATCCATTACTCTCACATATATTTCCAAATTAACCACAACTTTCAACCCAAAACCTAAATATTTTGAAAATTAAGCATCATTATATAATATATATATATATTAATATATATTAGTTAATTAAAAAATTAAACTTATATTGTTAAAATGTCCCACGTTCATCAAATTTTGTGTTGAATTAAAAATATAAAGTCTTATTAGCCTAGTTGGTTAAAGAGTTGTACTTATTTTGTTATGTTGTAATTCGAAACATACTTATAACATTTTTAATTTTATTTTTAACCGTTTTAAGTTTATAGGCGGGCGAACACAATCTGACCCAAATATTCATTACTCTCACATATATATCTAAATTAACCACAACTCTCGACCCGACAATCCGGATATTTTGAAAATTAAGCATTATTATATATTAAAATGTCCCGTATTTATCAAATTTGGTGTTGAATTTAAAATTTAAAATTTTATCAGTTAAAGTACTTGATTTTGTTAAATTGTAAGTTCGAAACATATTTTTAATATTTTTAATTTTATTTTTAACCGTTTTGAGTTTATGGACGGGTCAACCCACAAATATCCGACTCAAATATCCACTCACTCTTATATATATATATCCAAATTAACCATAGTTCTTGACTCGACAATTCAAACAATTTAAATTTTAAGCATCATTATATATTTGTATTATTGTGTGTTATTGTAATGATAATTTAGGATGTTTATTCAAGTGTTGGTAGGGAGACTTATAGCCGCTTTTATGTGAGTGGGTCAGTGATAATAATCACTTTGTTTGTTTATACGCGGCCTTCATTTATACTCTCGTTCTACACATAGTATTTTACCTAACTATTTCAACTCCAATACTTTTCTATATATATTGACCACATCACCATTTAACACTAATTAATTTTTTATTAATCTTCATATTCATTTCATGAAAAATTAAACCCTGTTTAAGAATAATAAATTTTTAAAAGTAAACCCTCTATGTTTAAACGATAAAAACAAAAAATTACGAATTTAATCCTCCCTTAAAATTAATAGTTAAATTTGTGTCTAATTCATGCAATATTTATTATTTAGAAAAATAATAAATAAGTCATATTAACACGTCACAGCTACAAGTGACTACGTTATTTTCACAAAATTATAGTTGACCGTTTCATTAAAAGGACAATGGTTTTCTTTTATAACCAAAGGATAAGGCAGTTGACTCTTTTCTTATTATCAAATTTTAGGCGCGTTGGAATATTGTGGGACAACAAGACAATATATCAAATTAGTCCTTTAATTTTTATTTCTATCAAATTACAAACTTAACTAAATATGTCAACTTCTTCTTAACTTAATCTTAATTTAATTTATCATTTAATTAATTTGATATATTTATAGGATTACCTTTCATTTTTTATTATTTATTTATAAGGTACTTGTTCTAACTTTTCATACATTTGGATTAATATATATATATATATATATATATATATATATATATATATATATATATATATATATATATATATATATATATTAATATCCCTATCTACTTTCAGATATATATATAGCCTTTGACCTTATAAATTAATTAATTATCCTATTAAAATAATTTGTGCATGTCCCTCCCCTGAGGCATGGTACATTTTACTATTAAAAATACAACAAGTCTTTTGGTCTTAGTCTTGACGGTCTCAAATTTTATATAATTCTTAATTCTATATATTTTCAATTGATCATTTATTATTTAACTTTAATAAATTCAGATTTTTTAAAAATTCTAATTGGTTATAATATTGTAATTATGTAAGAGTACTACTTAATTAATTAAGAATAGCTAAAAGTGTATAGGTGTTGAATTTTAAGTCTTGTTAAAAAAAAGTCTCTTTTAAATTTATTTTATACTAATCACCCTACCCAGAGCAAATAATTTTATACTACAAAATTATTAGACTTAAATACATATTCATAATTATTTAATTTATTTGTATGTATGTAGGTAGGGTAGTCAAGCAACATTAATATTCACAATAATAATAATAATAATAATATATTTATATTAAAGGACGTCCTCCAAGGCCTTGGCTTGGCCCATGGGAAGCAAACATATTAAAAAAGATTTAGAATTGTCAAACACATATAATTAATTTTGGTGGTGTTCCCCAATCCAAACCAAATTCTTGGTCGGTAAGTATTATTTATATCCTAAACAATATTTTTAATATTAACCTAAGTTATTGTTTTTTTTTTATTTTCTTATAAGAATATACCCAGTATAGAAATAATTAATTAAAAATACGATCGAAGGTGTGAAAAAAGAGCATTCAACGAATCAAACATTGAATACGTTGACAAATATGAGGTGAGTTGTTGGATTCTTAATTAATGTCGTAGACAAAGAAGTCTCTCCATGATCCGTGCGGCTCAAATTTACCTTCTGTTGTATATATATATATATTTTAAACGAATATTACCCCCAATAAATTGACCATTAATAATTAATATTTTTATTTTTGAACCTTATATTAATTATGAAAAACGATAAACTTAACATTTTTTTTTAATGTCTGACATGTGGGTAGGAGAAAAAAATTAAAATTGTCCCGAAACGCACGTGGGTAGGAGAGAATGTTAAAAATGTTTCGAAAAGATCATTTCGAAACAAAAAATAATAATTTATGGTTCTGAAATGAGCGTTTCGGGACCTAAAATGAATGTTTTCGATACCCAAAATGAGCGTGTCAGAACTCGAATTGTGCGTTTCGAAACATGGAAACAACGTGACAAGACACGTCGGATTCATGGTCTTGCTTTCGCTTACCTTTTGTTTAGTTGATAATTCCTCATTAATTATATGGTCTATTGTGTTTGGGTGTTTTATTTTAATGATCATGTGATGTGGCATTCTTTTGTCTCATTGGCTATAATATTCTTTTATCCGTGAATTCAAAACATTTTCTATATAAACTACCATTGTGTATTTCTACCATTTGGTACGTAAATAAATTTCTCTCTCCCTCTCTCTCTCTAAATATATATATATGAACATGATGCAGACCGGATCGAGGATTCCAGTTCAAACCCAGACTGGTGTCAGCTTCAAGATTAACATGTCGGAATTAAAAAGAAAATCCTCCCCGGAGAATCTTCAGACTTTCCGACCAGCTGAATCTACCAGAAAATACCTTTCCAATCTGGAGAACTTCCTCAAGATACAGTCACAGCCAAGTCCGCCAGAAACAGAACCAGTTTCAAAGAGATTACCAGAAAACAGGGGTAAGTCAGGGTTTCTGGAGAGACTGAATTTATCCGGAATTCTGAACCAACAAAAGGTGGTCGAGGAAATATCTGAATCTACCAGAAAACACTTTTCCAATCTGGAGAATATCCTCAAGATACAGTCACAGCCAAGTCCGCCTGAACCGGACCCAGATTCAAAGAGATTGCCGGAAAACAGGGGAAGGTCAGGGTTTATGGAGAGACTAAATTTAACAAACGGAATTCTGACCAAACGGAAGGTAGCCGAGGAAATACCCCCAATTCATATCAAGAGGCTACAACGTTTGCTCTCGAATTCAATGGAATATTCTCCCAAAAACAAACTCGGCAGCCGGTGGCGAGAATATCACGGCTGCAATGACTGGGCCGGTCTCCTCGACCCATTAGACAACAATCTCCGGCGAGAAGTTGTCCGGTACGGCGAGTTTATCCAAGCCGCATACCAAGAGTTCCACTTAAACCCCGCCACCGTTTCAAACGAAGCCCCAATCCCCCGTCAGGTAGCACTTCCCGACAAGTCCTACAAAGTCACTAAAGAATTATACGCCACGTCATCAGTCGGCCTTCCTAAGTGGGTCGATGAGGTGGCACCGGATCTCGGGTGGATGACCCAGAGAACTAGTTGGGTCGGGTATGTTGCGGTTTGCGATGACCAAAGGGAGATAGCCCGGATGGGGAGAAGAGACATCGTGATTGCCCTCCGGGGAACTTCAACTTGTCTAGAATGGGCCGAGAATTTCCGTGACTTATTGGTTCAAATCAACCCGACCCGGGACCAACCCAAAGTGCAATGTGGGTTCTTAAGTCTATTCAAAACACATGGAGTTCACGTACCTAGTCTATCCGAAACCGTAACCCAAGAAATCAAACGCTTAATAAACCAATTCAAAGGCGAAACATTAAGCATTACCGTGACCGGGCATAGCCTCGGTGCAGCCCTAGCTCTATTGGTGGCCGACGAGTTAAGCTCGTGCGCCCCAAACCCTCCCCCGGTGGCTGTATTCTCGTTTGGTAGTCCTAGGGTTGGTAACCGATGTTTTTCCAACCGGCTCAATGCAAAAAAGGTTAAGGTTCTAAGGATAGTAAACTCTCAAGACATAATCACTCGTGTTCCGGGTATTTTCGCAAGCGAAGAACTCGACAAGAAGCTAAGAAGCTCGGGGAGTGCGACGGGAGTGTTGGATGTTCTAGACGATAACATGCCGTGGGCTTATTCTCATGTTGGGACGGAGTTGCGGTTGGACACGAAAATGTCGCCATATTTGAAACCGGATGCGGATGTAGCATGTTGTCATGACCTAGAGGCATATCTACATTTGGTGGATGGGTTTTTGTCATCAAATTGTCCTTTTAGACCAAATGCTAAGAGGAGTTTGTGGAAATTGGTAAATGAACAGAGTTCTAATGTGAAGCAATTATACACAAATAAAACATTGAGTCATAATAATATTGAGAGTAGACAAATATTAGATAGAGTTCCTGTTTACCCACCAAATTAATTAAACCAAGATATATATTTATTCAATATATATTTACTTTACTTGCCAAATCACTCTTGTAACTAAAATATATCAGGATAGATCAAATGAAACATAATTGAAGTAGATACAATGATTCCAATACATTCTTTAGCTTCTTCCAAAGAAAAACAGTACAATGCAAATACATTATTGAGATTACTAGTAATTCAAATATGTGAGATATATATTATAACATAGATAATATATGTTGAATTATATATCTTGTATTTAAACAGGTAATTTGTTTTAGATGATTTAAAAACAACTAATTTAATTTACAATTGTATTAATAATATTCTTTGTTTATATATATAATCAGGGCTAACCATAGATAATCTCGATAAACTCATAAGTTAGGGCTAGTGTTAAGACAGACCAATCCTTATGTAAAAAAAAAGTCAATCCAATATATCACCAACATCATTTTTCTAATTTATTATCCATTGGAATTCAATCATTACAAATAAAAAATTTATTTATATATACTAAACGAAAATAAATATGAATTAAAGATATTTGTTAAGTTTGATAAAATAAAATTTAAATGTACATGACATCACAATATTAAGCTGTTCCAATACATATAATAGAACTACTTATTTGGGTATGAAATGATATCATTATTTTAAAAAAATATTACATATTTCTCATACAAGAGATTAATCTCTCAAATATTAATACGTCCATTATTCTTAATGTCAATAGTTATGAAAAATGATAATAAGGTTTAAATTTTAAAATAGTGTTAATTTTGTAAATTAAAAAAAAAAATAGTTATAAGAAATGGAGATGAGAACTAACTATAAGTTAATGTAATTCAGTTTATTTGTTTGAACTTATTAATTTTTTTTTATAGATTATCCAACTTATTTTTAAATACTTAAATACATATAATTTAATTTATACACAATAACTTTTCCCTAGTTTATTCATATTTATATCTAAGTGATACAAAAGAGATATAATGGATCTGCCAAAATATAGTTTGGGCCTTTCCTTTTTCCAATGGTTACTCATGAGTCATGCCTAAAACAATTGAGCCTTATTAAAGAAGAGTTTTTTTTATTGCTAAAAGATAAAATTAATTTTATTTTAGCAAAAAAAGTATTATTAATTTCTGTATGTACATAATGAGAAATGATATTCTCAACGACAAGTTAGCGAAAAAATAAAATTGAAACTTTCTATTTCCCCCCAAACCAAAATCTTATTTTCTCTCTCTTCTATTTCCCCCTAAAACCAAAATCATATTCTTTCTTTCTCTTTTGTTTCATTCTCTCTCATTCTCTTTTGTTTCATTTTCTTAAACTCACCGGCGATTCTCTTCTTTCATTTTCACCGACTTCTCTTCCGATCGATCGAAATGGTAAGACTTCTTTCGTTTATGAAACGTTTCATTTTTTCCCAAAACCAAAACCCCCACGACAATCTCTCTCTTTATTTTTCGTTTCAATTTCCCAAAACCCAACTCACGTCGACTTACTGAAACGTTTCATCGACTCTTCTCTTCCGATCGATTGAAATAGAAAGTCTTTTTTCTTTCTTTCGTTTATCTTCCGTTCGAAATGATTATCATATCAATATTTATGTTTAACGTTTATGGTTTAGCTGCTGAATCGATTTAGATTAGGGTTGTAAAAGATCTGGATCTTTATACATAACTTACAAATCAAATTAACATTACAATAAGATTATTGGTTTAAAAAAGAAATAGAATAGCCATAAAAGATCGTATATAAACCATTTCGGAGTCTGAAATCACACTGAAATGGTGATTTCGGGACAAGAAACGCTAGTTTCGAGACCAAAAAAGCTGGTTTCGGAACTAAAAAAGCTAGTTTCGGGACCCGAAATGAGTAGTTTCGTGACCCGAAACGGCCAAAAAAAAAAAGTTTTTTTTTTTCGAAATGAGTGGTTTCGGGACCCGAAATGAGTGATTTTGGGACACTTTTTTGAATTTTTTTTTAAAATTGAAACATTATAATGAATCTTAGAAAAACAAAAATAATTGAAGATAATGTTGTTATACTATAAATTTACATAAATAAAAATTTATTTACAATGTTACAATTTGAGAGATCTCAAATAATCTAATTTCTTCATTAACTTGATCAATAAGAAGATCTGGATCTTCATACATGACCTACAAATCAAATTAACATTACAATTAGATTATTGGTTTAAAAAGGAAATAAAATAGCTATAAAAGATCATATAGAAACCATTTCGGAGTTTGAAATCACCCTAAAATGGTGATTTTGGGACAAAAAAATGCTGGTTTCGGGACTAGAAATGCTAGTTTCGGGATTAGAAAAGTTGGTTTCGGGACTTGAAACAGCCAAAAAAAAATGAGGGGTTTCGGGACCAGAAATGAGGGGTTTCGGGACCTGAAATGAGTGATTTCGGGACACTTTTTTGATTTTTTTTTAATCTGAAACATTATAATGAATCTTAGAAAAAAAAATTGAAGATAATGTTGTTATAATATAAATTTATATAAATAAAAATTTATTTACAATGTTACAATTTGAGAGATCTCAAATAATCTAATTTCTTCATTAACTTGATCAATAAGAAGATATGGATCTTCATACATGACCTACAAATCAAATTAACATTACAATTAGATTATTGGTTTAAAAATGAAATAAAATAGCTATAAAAGATCGTATAGAAACCATTTCGGAGTTTGAAATCACCCTAAAATGGTGATTTTGGGACAAAAAATGCTGGTTTCGGGACTAGAAATGCTAGTTTCGGGACCAGAAAAGTTGGTTTCGGGACCAGAAAAGGCCAAAAATAAAATAAAAAATGAGGGGTTTCGGGACCAGAAATGAGGGGTTTCGGGACCCGAAATGAGTGATTTCGGGACACTTTTTTGAATTTTTTTTAATCTGAAACATTATAATGAATCTTAGAAAAAAAAATTGAAGATAATGTTGTTATACTATAAATTTACATAAATAAAAATTTATTTACAATGTTACAATTTGAGAGATCTCAAATAATCTAATTTCTTCATTAACTTGATCAATAAGAAGATCTGGATCTTCATACATGACCTACAAATCAAATTAACATTACAATTAGATTATTGGTTTAAAAAGTAAATTAAATAGCTATAAAAAATCGTATAGAAACCATTTTGGAGTTTGAAATTACCCTAAAATGGTGATTTTGGGACAAAAAATGCTGGTTTCGGGACTAGAAATGCTAGTTTCGGGACCAGAAAAGTTTGTTTCGGGACCAGAAAAGCTGGTTTCGGGACCCGAAACGGCCAAAATTTTTTTTTTTTCGAAATGAGTGGTTTCGGGACCCGAAATGAGTGGTTTCGAGACCAGAAATGGTTTATTTTTACAACCCTAATTGAAATTAGTTCTGCAACTAAACCCATAACAACAGCCAAACATTATATAATCATACTTTCGGGTCCCGAAACCACATTTTCGGGACCCATAACAGCCAAACATTATACAATCATACTTTCGGGTCTTTAAACCATCCATTTCCGGACCCATAATGCAGCAAATACACAATAATCATAGTTTTCTATCGTTAAAATCATTAAAATCCCTATCCCTAACCCTAACCCTAACCGCAAAAAGCTAAACGATCTCCAAATAATCAAAATGATCTACGATTCTAAAAGAGAAAATGTTATTTACCTTGTCCTTTGAGATCTGAGAGATCTTGGAGTCTTGTATGGAGATGTATCTGAACCACCAGCCTGAAAAAATAGTATGAAGTCAACACGAAGGCAGACAATAAAGTGAACATACACGAAGGAGTTCTCTTACCATTTTCGATCGAAAGAAGATGAAGAAAATAGAAGAAGGCGGGGTTCGCCGAAAGTGATAAATGAAAAGAAGAAAAAGAGAGGGAAGATTAAAGAGGGGGGAACTGAAATATTTAATTTTTTTTTATTTTGTTTTGCTTTTTCTCTCTCCTAGCTGGCAATGCCACGTGGGATTCGTGGCCTTGTTTTCGCTAAAGAGTCGTTGAGTTTATCAATACTCGTACATAATATAAAAAATATTAAGAATTTAAATCTCATTATTACACAAAAATATCGTTGATATTTATATTTGAATTATAATATAAACCAAATTACATAGTTTCATATTTTTGTTAAAATATTATTAAGAGAAATTATTATATTCAATATGAAAATAGAAAAAAATGTTTTACTATTTTTTGTTTGCTTTTAGTCATGAATTGAATAAAAAATAATATTTTATAAATTACAAATTAATAATATATATATATATATATTAAAATAAATATAATATTTATGTCATTTTTTAAACATTTTTATTATTTTTAATATATATATATATATATATATATATATATATATATATAGAGAAAAGAAATGTATATATTAAAATATATAAATATATAATAAACATATAAACAATAAAATAATTAATCTAAAATATAGTTATTTTTTCTTTAAAATTATATATATATTTTATTTAAAATAAAGAAAGTTATAAAAAAAATTCTTATTTTTTTATAATATTCATATATAAGAAAAAGAATATTTTGAAATATTAATATTTGTTTTTTAAATTATAAATAATAAATATTTGTAAATATATACGATTTTAATATAATATATAAAGATTATGAGTGCGGGTGCCTATCCTTTCTTATGGTAAACGCGCATGCAGCATAATACAGCCAAGTAGGGTTTTGAAGATAAAGTTGCGTAGCATCTCAGTTTTCTGTCTTACACTCCCGGCTAGGGTTTTCTGTGTTTCACTTCATCTTCCCCTCGCTCGCCGCCGTCGGCTCTAATTTATATTCTCTCTCTTTCTCTCTCTCATCAATTTTCGATTTGCTACTCATCGAACTATGAGATTAATCAAACACTAGGAGTTGTGCTTTCAAACGACTCGAAAGCTTTCAGCTTTACATCAACTATTTCATTTGAATCCTTGACAAATGGCAACCATAAACCCTTTCTATCTTCTCGACGGTGATGACAACGAGGATCCCACCCAGCTCATCGCTGCTCAGCTTAAATTTGAATCGGCCCCGAAGAAGGCCCCAGCTGTTCTTCCAGTCAAGGCGGCGACTCTTCCAACCAAACCCCTCCCACCTGCACAGGCTGGTCAGAACCCTCTTCTTATTTTTCTTTTTTTATTTACATATCTATATACTCTTGTTTTTGCTGCCTCCGATCAATTGACGTGTATCGGTCTAGATATAAATTGAGTTCTTCATTGATTCCATTGTTAGCGTTATTTCTCAGCAAAGCTAAACGGAATAGTTTTCATTTAGTACGTGCTTTATCAGATTTGACTTTTATAGGGAGTGTTGGGTATTGAATTTCATTGTAGTTCTCTAAGGCCACACTGTATTGATTTCATCAATAATATTATTCATTGAGTTTTAATGTTGAAAGTTAGATTTAATTGTATCTGTTAGAGGCTAAACTTTCTCTTTTGGCTGAGTAGTAAGAGAAGCCAGGAATGGTGGTGGTCCACGTGGTGGAGGTCGTGGTGGTGCTGGTGGTCGTGGTTTTGGCCGTCGTGGTGGATTCAGTAATGATTCTGTCAGCAATGAGAACTCCTTCAATGGTCCTCCTAGAGGAGGATTCAGAGCATCTGAAGATGGAGAGTCTGGAAAGCCTTATGAAAGGCGTGTTGGCTATGGAGGTCCTCGTGGTGGGGCTGCTGCTGGTGGTCGTGGTGGGCGTCGTGATTATGAAAACGGAGATGCTGTGGAAGGTGGTGAGCGCCCTAGGAGAAATTATGAGAGGCGCAGTGGCACTGGCCGTGGGTCAGTAGCTTTTCATTCTGTTTGCTTATTTTTTGTTTTTGGTTTAGAATTGGATTTGATAGTGTTTGAATAATGGCATTGTTTTATACAGAAACGAGGTGAAACGTGAAGGTTCAGGCCGAGGAAACTGGGGATCTCCTACTGAGGAAGTTGCTCCTGAGACTGAAGAGGTGGTAAATGAAGTTGTTGAGAAGAATGTGGAAGCTGAGAAACCATCTGATCAGGAACAATCTGGTGATGCTGCCAACAAGGAGAATGCTGAAAAAGAGGCTGAAGAGAAGCAGCCTGAGCCTGAGGAGGATAAGGTATATACATTCATTCATACATCAATTTCTCCCTAGAACTTTTTTATTTATGTAGTTTGATTGATTATTGTGTTTGTATTAGGAGATGACTCTGGAAGAATATGAGAAAGTAAGGGAAGAGAAGAGGAAGGCTTTGTTGGCACTGAAATCTGAGGAAAGGAAGGTTCAAGTGGACAATGAATTTGCAACTATGCAGCTGCTGTCTGGCAAGAAAACTGAGGCCGAGATCTTTGTCAAACTGGTAATCATCATCATCATGTATATTCTGAAAGCTTATTCAATATTCTTACTGTTTGGATTAACGACAGGGTTCTGAAAAGGAAAAACGCATTAAAGATGCTGCTGAGAAGGAGGAACGTGCTAAAAAGGTTTGAACTCCTTTTCATTTACTCGTATTCATATTTCTAAGTATATGAGCTGTTTGTTTGTGAGAGTATTAATCGTTAAAATGGGATGCAGTCTGTTAGCATAAATGAGTTTCTGAAGCCGGCTGAGGGAGAAGCATATTACGTGCGCGGTCGTGGCCGAGGAGGACGTAGAGGCGGTGGAAGAGGTGGAGCTGGAGGAGGCTATGGTGGTGGCAACAGATGGGATTCTGCAGAAATGGCTGCTCCTTCCATTGATGAGACAAACTTCCCCTCTCTCGGTGGTAAATGAGGGTAGTTTTAATTTTATTTGCAATATAACCACAGGATTGTTAAATTTGTCTTCTTTTTAAGGTTTCAACATAGTCTTCTCTGTCACCCCTGCTTCTCTAGAAAAGGAAAAGAAAATCTGTTTCATTTAAGGGAGTGTATATTTTTAAGATGTCTTTTGCCTGTGGGATTATCTATTTGCATTTTTTAGTTGTTAGGTTGCTTTGTTTTCTTTCTATTTTCTTCATTTCGAACCTTTTAAACAGTTTTGAATCTATTTTTCTCTATTGTTATTGTCATTTCCTTGTTAAAATGTCATATTTGATAATATTTCAATTCAATTATTACTGCATGTTTGATTGAATCAATATATATATTTTTTGAATGAATTTTGAAGTTTATAAAAGGGATTTTGAAAAGAAATCGCTAATTGTGCATAATAAAAAACTTAACAGCAGTTAACAAAGACCTGTGCGGTTTTGGAGATAAAAGCATATTGGTTCCAAATGTGACTCAGTCATTTCATTCTCGGTCGGGTACAAGAACTTTGTTTTGAAAGAAAATAATCCCTTGATTTTAGACAAATATTATTGTTGCTATTTGACCAATTCAAAATCATTAGTAGTGACTCCGTCCTTAACGCTCTATTTATCTCATTGGATCTGGAATTCCTTTGTTCCATCTCTTTCCCTCCCTCACTGATCAGGAATGAGATTGATTCTGCTTTGCATGCATACAAGCATGCAGGTCATATTGCTTGGATCGTGATTAGTTCTTAATTTCTCGCAAATCTCTCTATTCTCATCATCATGAGTGGTGCTAAACATGAATTGATATCGGTTCGCCCTAAAGTGCTCAAATTCCAATGTACGATTATCTTTGTTCTTCTTCATCTGTCTGTACACATCATTGTCAAATTATATGTATATGTCTTGAATGCTAACAGGTATTGTTCTAAGCTAATCTGTTCTTGAATGATACAATTGGAAAAGGCTCTGAAAATGATTCTGTTCATATAATGGTGTGGCACTACCTTAATTTTCTTTCAATTGATAGTAATAAACTGATAATCCAATGTACCTGTTCTTAGTTGAGCTGGAAAAACAAACTTATTGTGTTCTTGAAGTTGAAAATAACAGATTACATTCTGTCGCTTTTAAGGTACTCTCCCAATTCATTTACTTGTCATGCCTTCCTCAGAATGATAATATGCTATCTATCTATCAATCCAATTCATCATATTTATAGGTAAAAACAAATTCACCAGAGAAGTACATAGTATGTCCAAACAAAGGTGTTATACAGCCTTGGCAAATATGTCTTGTAAGAGGTGAATGATGATAATCCTTTGTTAGTAGTTTGCTTGTTCTTTGTTCTAATAGATTATTTGAAGTTGCTGCAATATATCTTCAGTTACTCTTCAACCTCAAAAGGAATACCCTCCAAATATGCAATGTAAGGATAAGTTTCTCATCCAGAGCACAATTGTTGATCCACACGACGAGGTTGATGATCTTTCACAAGATACTGTAAGACATGTCTAGCGGTTAGTGAGCCTATTTGACTGTTTTGCTCCTAATATGTTTGACTGTTTTTCATGTTTTCTTTCACAGTTTACAAAGGATTGTGGATGGTCAATAGAAGAATGCAAGGTTAAGGTTACCTATGTATATCATGAAGCATCTATTGACGATTCAGAAGACGACCAAGAAACATTTAGGATTGGGAAAAGGGATTATGAAGACAATACTGTGAGTTTTGGGCATTTTCTATCTGACATAAATCTTTAATTGGTTGTTATATCCTCATTTAAGCTGGGAGCCATAATTAACAAGAATTTGAATTGTACAGGATGTGTCGAAGAGGAGAAACCCTTTATTCAGTTTCTTATTTTCATTCCTAGTGGTGGTGGTAGGATTCTCGGTTGGCTTCATTTTGAAACTTTTGAGTGAAGAATGATCCCACCCATATTGCTTTAAATTATGTATATTGTTTTAATGTCTCAAGTTTGATTCTTATTGAAAATTAATGTTTAGATTTCATTGGAGATTATATGATATCCAAAAAGTTTGTCAAACAACGATCTTCACGAATATTCTAAGTATTCTAACAAGCATGTATTTTAACTGAAAATGTTTGTTACACCATTTTTTTATGGTAAAAACTAAAACTAGTTATGCTTGTTAGAAAAAATAGATTAAATTTGTTTAAGTAGTTTTGATTAAAAACGTTACAAAATTTTCATTCATTTCTTATAAAAAAATGTGTTTGTGATAGTTTAATTAATCTGTATATGTTTTGTTATTAATTTTCATTTAAAAAAAGAAGAAAATTATAATAATTCATCCGGATCTATATATAAAAAAGAAAATAGAAAACTATAGAGATCAGCATTTAAGTTCAAACTTACAATAATCGGGAATTTCGAAAAGAGCCTCTTGCGTATATATAGATTGGCGTTAGTCTTCTTTGATCTGATTAATTATTATCGCGTGTTTGAGAATATCTCTTGAAAAACCAGAATCGATCTCTATCTTTGGCATTTAGAAATCAAAGAGGAATCGATCTCTAACTTTGGCATTTAGAAATCAAAGAGGAATGTATATGTTTTCGTAGTTCTTTGGATCCAATTCTGCACCTCCAACCGGTTGGAGTTATGAATCTCTGAAGAATTTCCCCCAGATCTCACCGATCGTTCAAAACCATCTCAAACAGGTTTTGATTGTTGTAGGGATCCTTGGTTACATCGGCAGTATTGTTTGGATACCTTGTAATTTATCAGTTGCAGTTTTCTCCCTTGTGCAACCAGAATTGTTAATAGATGCCTAATTCAATTGTTTTATTTTGTGCAGCAAAAGAGAACCTTTTTCAAAGGGGCTATTGACCCTCTGATTGAGCTAGATACTGTGGCATTATGTTCATTTGTACAAGGTTTGAATGAAATTTAGTGCATACCCTAATAATAATATATTACTTTGTCCTGTTGCTGTTTGTGGGTTACATAGTTGTAGACACACAAGACATAAAAATATGTCAAATTGATTTCATTGCAGCTTAAGAACTTCGAGTTGAAAAACAAGGAGAAGAGATCAAGATCAGATTTGAATCATATCAAAATAGAGGAATTGTCACTGGGTTACAAAAAGGAATATAATTAAATATTAGAGATACAACTATTGTTTAAGGTATGTCGTCTTTCCACCACCTGGGTCGGGTGAACACTATGCCCCGCTTCACTATTTCCAGGAGATCTGCTTCATCTTCATTATCATCATCATTATTATGGCCTTCCATTTCCATTTTAGCATGGAGAAGAAAGTTCATCAAATTCTGATGATCGGTCAGTGGAGGATCATCTCTCTTTTCCTCCTGCCCAGCAACAGATGAACTCCCGTCTATAGGTGTTTTACCTTTTTGATTTTCGGTCAAGTCAAGTTTTCTCTTCTTACCCATCTGTGGCGAATCTACAACATTAATGGGTGATCTGTTCAAGTCTGGTATTTGTTCTTGTATAGACTCATTGCCTTCCACCTCCATCGTATCGTCTGCATCCCTGCTACTGCTACTGAGGTTTTGAAGTCCCAAAAGAAGATCCAGTGAGTTTTCACGTACTACAGGATCCGATGTCTTCTGTTGCATTGCATCTCCATTGCCAGGGTTTGACGAAGTCGAACCCTTGGTGATTCTGACCGGCATTTCATTGTTGCCGTCAGAATCATCATCGGACAAAAACTCCACTTCGCCTGCAAAAGGGCATTTTCGGAGATATGACTCCTGTGACTCACTGATATAGCAATCGTCTATCATTGAGCCGTAACGATCATAGTCTTCTTCATTCATATTTTAAGAAACACAAACAAGGGTTTAGAGAAACCTCTTTAGGGTTTTACAGAGACCTTTCTCACTAAGGAAGAACTTCTCTTGCGCGGTGGTGTTGTACAATATTAGGCTTGCTTCAACCTATTTAATCTATGTTTTGATTCAGGCTTTTATTTATTTTTTATATATAATTAATATTATATATATATTTATTAATTTAATTTTAAATATTAATAAATGATTTAAATTAAAAAAATAATATATTTAAAAATAAAATATATTAATATATTATTTTTTTTAAAAATTATATAATTTTAAATATTAATAAATGACTTAAATTAAATAATAATATATTTTAAATTAATTATATGAATATATTAATTTATATATATATATAATTTTAAATATATTTAATATAAATATGTATATTAAATAAAAATTAGTTTATTTTAAAATAAATAATATAAATATATTAATTTTTATAAATATTTTTTTCTTTATTTCTGTTTTTAATTTTTTTTTTAAATATTTAGATGATTGATTCAGGTATAGGTATATATTATTAGGTGATGCGTACTAACATGTCTGTGAGTACCCGATGTTTAGGTTCAGGTATTGTAAATTGGGTTCGAGGTCGGGTCAGGACTCAGGTATAGAGGAGGGAAGAAGGTACCGATTGGTTCGGGGTCGAGGATGAGGAGTGTGTGAATACCAAACCCAATACTCGACTATATTAATATAAATATTTATTTGTTTTCACTAAATATTAAAATGACCTTTCACATTCTCATCATTAACTATTTTATAATAATTACAAAATTTATTTTACTCTTATTGACACTCCACTCCTACTTACATTTCACACTTACCCAAACTTCACAAATTTTCACTCCTACTTACATTTCACACTTACCAAACTTCACAAATTTTCACAAATTTTTTATTATAATTTTTTTTTCTCTATTATAATTCTTTTTTATTTTTATTTGTTCGTCTTCAACAATCCAAAACTTGACCTTCATCACTTCTTCATCTTTATTTCTTAATATTTTATCTTCATTTCTTCTTCAATTATAATAATAACAACGTTGTTATTATGTCTTCGATATCTATAACATACTTATAGACAAATAATGCTTCTATTTTTTCTTATATTTCGATATTACTATTTTAAATTTATCTATTCTTTAATTATTCTTCAATATTTTGTTTTTGTAAATTCTATCATTTATATTTTATTTGGGTAATGGGTACCCGACGAATCGAGCATGTGGAAGAAATATAGATACCTGTCGGGTTTGAGTTTAGGGTCGGGTAGTAAAATAAAAATCGAGTACAGAGATGAGTACTTCACTACCCGACGGATAAGGTACTCGTTGTCGTCGTATCTATTATTCATTCGATATTCGTATAAGTTGATTATAGTTAATAAAAAAGTAATTTATTATTATTATTATTATATATCTTTTCGCTCTTTCACTTTATCTCTTTTATCAAAAAATTTAATTGTCAATTCATTTTCAGGTCCACTCACCCTCTTTCTATTATCATTTATTTGGTCACATTTGATTTATTTAAATTATAATAGGTACTTTAAGATAAATAATTAAACATAATTTTATTGTCAAAACTATAATTTTAAATTTAAAAAAATCACAGTCTATTTATATTTAGTATTTTGCTTGATTATTTTATATATTAAAATATATATTATAAATAATAAATAAAAATATATTTTCATATATGTTTTATTATTATAATAATTTTATATAAATATATAAAAATATTAGAAATAGATGGAATAAATAATAAAAAAATGTAAAAAATAATTAAATAAATGTAAAAAAATAATAAAATATATAGATGAAAAAGAATAAATAAAAATATATATTTAAAAATGATGAGAAAGAAAAATGTTGATATTACACAAAAGAGGTAGAAAAAAAAATTGAGTTTAAACTTAAAATGTGTTTAATTATAAGTTTGTATGTATCCAAAATTAATGTAACAACTTATTATGCAAACACTAAAACAATATTTAAACAATAAAAGGAAGTCTTAGTTTTTCTTTAAGGATAAAATAATCAACACCCTTCTCTTAGGCCTTGTTAGTATTTGGGTTTTCAAAATAATCTAACCAAATCAATTGTCACTTCACTCCCCTTCTCATCCTTCAAATCAATCAAGTCATTAACCAAAATACCCTCTATTTTAAATTATAATTATTTATTTTATTTATATATATAAATACCTTTTAAGTCTTTTTACCAAAAAAACATAATCATTTTCTCAAAATTATCACAAATCATTACAAATAATCATTTTTCTTTTTGTCAGGTTACCGAACAAGTCCTTAGTTATTTTTATTTTTTTATAAATTATAACAGTAAAGTATTATATTTTATAGGACAAATTATCTAGACGACCCTTTAATTACTTCGATCGTTCACTTTTAGCCCTCAAATTATTTTTTAAAACAAATCGTCCCTTCAATTTTTAGAAAAATCACTAATGACCCTTCCGTCAAGTTTTTAGTTAAACATAACAGTTAAGCTTAAAATATTATTATTTTTATATATTATCTTTAATCTTATTATTTTTATATTTATATATATAATCATTAAATCACTTATTGAAAGACCGCCTAAATAGTTTGTTTCTAAATTTAGACAAGCGTTTTTCTTTTATTTATTATTATCATTATTAAGGCTATGTTTGGTACCAAGGATAAGACTGTAAATATTGTATAAGTGTATGTTCAGTAAAAGTAAATTAAATTGGCTGTTTGGATGGATTGTTTTTATATCTATAGTGATATTGAAGTATAATGAAGTAATCCAACTAGTTACAACAATGTATAAACTTTTTTTATAAAATTTAATTCCTCTTAAACCCTCTAATTTTATAAAATCATTAAAATTAAAATTTCTTTATTATATTTTAAAATATAATAATAAAAAACTATAACTAAATATTTATTTATATTTAACTAGGTTTAATTTTATAATTTAAACAATAGTAATAAATACTTAATTTTTTTATTTGATTATTAAATTTTTATATATATTTTTATCTTTATAAACACAAATTATATTACAAAAATAATTTAAATGTGACAATTTTATATCTAATAAAATATAATAATTATTTTAAAAAACTAATAATGTTAATTACAAAATAATAGTATATCCAATTATAAGAAATTATATATAAAATAATGTAAACATATAATAGTATTTTTACATTATAAGATATTTTTATTATTAATTTTAATATAAATAATAAAAAAAATTACCTATAAAATAAATATAAAAAAATAATTTATATAAATATAAGGATAAAATAATTTTTTACCTTTTTACTACTTTTTTATAACCCAACCAAACACAATAAAATAAACCTATTTAATTTATACTCCTAACTAAACACAAAATATATAATTTATACTTTTTAATACCTACTTACAATTTATATTCTTTACAATTTATACCTATATAATTAATACCACATACAAAACACTACCTTCAGATATATATAACGAAATAGTCAAGATTTAGAAGATTTAGAGTTTAAATGTTTCCATTTGAATTAGATATTTGTAACCAATTATTAACCATCAATAAATTCTCTAATTTGTCTAAAGAATGAACTAGATATATTAGTTTTCAAGTTTAAATATTCAAATTTAAGTTTAAAATAGGATAAAAAAATGTTTTTAGTAATTTAACATATTTATTTTATAAAAAATTAAATTATTATTTACTATTTTGTCACACTCACACTATAACCAAAAAAATCACACAAAAAAAATCATTTATAAAAATTTATCATTTATTATATATATTTATGTTTATGTGTATTTATTAAAATATTATTTATTTATATATTTTATAATTAGTATTAATTAAATTTAATATATTAAAAAAATGGTTTAATAATAAAAAAATTGAAGGAGAGAGATTAACAGGGTGAGTGGTCAACTCATTCATTAATTTCACTTCCCTTTATGGCAGTGTATTAATACTTTCTTTACATTAAGAACAAATTAGTTATAATATCTATTTTAAAATTATAATATTTAAATATTGTTTATATTTTAAAAAAATAAAAAAAAAATTTAAGAATATTAAAAACACAATTCTTACAACGGATTCAAATTAGAACGATGATTCCCAATACAAATATCAATTTTCAAGAAATGAATTGTAATCAATATATATTTTTTTTTATGATTACTTCTGAATTCTGAAAAAGGAATATAAAAAGAACTGTTGTAATGAGGTGCCTTTTTATACTTGTCCTTATATTGGGCAGAATCGCTGATTCTTGCAGTGGGACGTTCCCTTTACAATTCGACCTTTACTTTCTCCGGCGAATGATCGTCTAATTTTATTGCCGGAGGTAATTACTCATCCATTTTCCGATCATAGTTCTTCACGTATTTTTCCGATTAGGTTTTCCTCATTTCTCCATTGTTTTCTTTGTTTGAACTCTTTTCATTTCGATTTTGGCAGGTGAAATTGTGCAATTTTTGAGCTCTATCTTCCAATTTATTGCTGGATACTCCTGAGTTATCAGATCAGGTTCGTCTTCTCGCTTTACATTACGATTTAAGCCACGAACGTGCTTAGTCTTTGTTGTCGATACTTTGCTTGCTTACTGATTCATTTAGATGTTTTGGCTTTTTTGTATCTAATCTGGATCACTTGTTGCTCATTGCATGTCAAAATTTAGTTTGTCTTTTATCATTTCTTATCCTCTAGGAATTTAGGTGTTTCATTTTCATTCTTTAGAAGTGCTGTTAGAAATGTTTGCTAATGTACTAGATTCTTCAGATCAGTTGACATTTATTCACTATTGAATGACAGTAACTAGAAGTTCTGTCCTAGTTACTTCAGTTAGAGAAAGACATTATCAGACGGCTGATTTTTACTATTGAATGTTCTCATGTTCCTTTTGATCCACATGATACACCATGTAATAACTTGAGTAGAGAACATCTGTTGTTGAATCAAAGCCTCCCAAAAGTTCTTAATGTAATTGAACATGACCTACTCAGTGTATACATGTTTTCATCACTTCCTAATTATGATATCTTTTAACAATATATAGTATTGTTCTACATTAATTAAACTATTAATTAGAGACTGTGTTTTGTTTTTTAAAAAAGAAAATTTCAATAAAACCATGGTAAATGCAAAGATCATATTTGAGGCCAGTGTCAGCCTGATTATCGGGAATTCAATATGTGAAACTCAAATGTATTGATTTATGATACTTCTCGTTTTCGAACCAAAATAAAGCGTGAAATGGAACCCCTTTATAAAAATATGTCTAGGTAACTTCTATGTTGTCACTTCTCTATTTGGATTACACACTTATTTGACTTCTGTAGTTTTATGGTACTTGAAAAGTGTTTCTAATTTCTAATGTATATTGTTCTGGTGACAACTGCTGAAATCACTTCTTTGATGTTTTTTCTACATCTTCCATTTTTATTATCAACCTTTTTCTTGAAGTTTCTTCATATGATGAAGATGATGCAGTTGAATATTGTATATTGTTTAGGTTTTATATTCATCTTCAGAAGCAAGAGCGGGAGGGGTGTATACTCGTGTCTGATACCGAGTCTCCTAAAGTATCTGTTATTTGGCATTGAGGTAAGTTAAGCAAGAAACTGAAGTGTGTTCTAAGCTGATCGAAAACTCAACTAGGAAAAGGTACTGTACAAGGTGGAGCAATGAGAAAACCGAGAAATGATTTGGCAGGAAAGTCTGTTAAAGCGACAATATCAAGTTGTGCCAAAGAAATGGCTAGTAATAACGTGTCAAGTAGAGTTCTTCGCAAACGGAAGCCTAAGGAGGAGTTACCTGAGAAGAGGACGAAATCTAAAGTAACGCGTGAAAAGTGTAATAATGATCATGATGGTGGTGTTGGAGACGAGATGAAAGTGTACAAAACCGACAATAGAGTTAAAACAAGAGCATCAATTGGTATTGACGAAGGAAAATCAACTTCTTCTCAAAAAGATGTTTTTGATAAGGGAGACGAAGAACCTTCTTTCCCCCCCAAACCGGAATTGGAAGTAACACTACCTCCTTTAGGTCCCAATGCTTCAAATCAACGTGATATACGTAACAGAGTTAGAGAAACCCTCCGCTTGTTCCATTCTATTTGTAGGAAGTTGTTGCAAGAGGAAGAAGCAAAATCAACTGGGAATTTGCGAAGAGTTGACCTTTTAGCTGCAGAAGTCATAAAAGAGAAAAAGAAAGAAGTTAACACAGAATCTCGTATTGTAGGATCTGTACCTGGAATTGAAGTAGGCACAGAATTTCAATACAGAGTGGAGCTTGTGCTTGTAGGTGTTCATCATCTCTATCAGGCTGGTATTGCTTACACTAGGAGCAATGGAAAGATAATCGCGACAAGTATTGTAGCATCAGGTGGATATGCTGACACTTTGGACAATCCTGATATTCTCATATATTCTGGTCAGGGAGGTCATCTTCCTGGTAAAAATAAAGCCCCTGAAGATCAAAAGCTAGAACGAGGAAATTTAGCTCTATTCAATAGTATTTCAGAAAAAAATTCAGTTCGGGTCATCCATGGAACCAAGGAAACAATCAAACCAAAATCCAAACTGAACTCCAAATCCAGGCCAAAGATAACAACCACATACACCTATGATGGTTTATATCTGGTGGAAAAGTATTGGCAAGAGATTGGTCCTCATGATAAACTGGTATACAAGTTTGAGCTGAGGAGAATTCCAGGACAGCCAGATATTGCATGGAAAGAAGTGAAGAAAATCAAGAAATTTAAAGTAAGGGAAGGTGTGTGTGAAGATGATATATCGCAAGGGAAAGAATTATTTCCCTTTTGTGCTGTGAATACAGTAGATAACGAGAAACCTCCAGGATTCACTTACATAACGAAAATGCGATATCCTGATTCATACGACTCTGTTCCTCCAAAGGGTTGTGATTGTACAGATGGATGTGTGGATTCCCGCAAATGCTTGTGTGTAGTAATGAATGGGGGAGAGATTCCGTTTAACTATAATGGGGCGATTGTTGAAGCGAAATCTGTTGTGTATGAATGTGGTCCTTCGTGCATGTGTCCTCCATCTTGCCACAACAGGGTGAGTCAGCATGGGACAAAGATACAGCTTGAAATATTCAAAACAGAGTCTAGAGGTTGGGGGGTTAGGTCATTGAATTCAATATCTTCAGGGAGTTTTGTATGTGAGTATATGGGTGAGCTTATAGAAGATAAGGAAGCGGAAAAAAGAAAGAATGACGAGTATTTGTTTGATATTGGAGAGAAGTCTGGTACCGGTGGCGGCGGTTACACAATTGATGCAGCTGAGTTTGGAAATGTTGGTCGTTTTATAAACCACAGCTGTAGTCCAAATTTATATGCTCAAAATGTGGTGTATGATAATGAAGACGAGAGAAAGCCTCACATAATGTTCTTTGCAGCTGAGAATATTCCTCCTTTGCAGGAACTGAGTTACGACTATAACTATGCTGTTGATAGTGTGCTTGATTCGTCTGGAAATATTAAAAAGAAAAACTGTTATTGCGGAACTGCAGACTGTACTGGAAGAATGTATTAACCATTTGTTACTGCTGCTGCTGCATATGATCAAGTAACTTTTTCTTCTTCTTCTTCTTCATCTTATATAAATCGATATTATGTTAAATGATGTCTTCTTCTTCTCAGGTTAATGTTGTATTCTCAACTTGTTTCTGGTTACTCAATCGGCAGGTGTTTGGGACTTGGAAGCACTCATCATTTTCCTTCATAGATGAAAAATGTTTCTAAGTTGAACCTTAGGTTAAAAAAATGTTTGTGAAAGGAAGGCAATTTTCTATAATGTAAACAACTTATGTTTCATCATCGTCATCTAATTGTAATGGATCCTTTTTTCCCAAATTCACTAATAGAGCATTATCAAATCAGTCTTAATTTACCATTTGTCTAGTGGTTAGAATATTTTATTGTTAGTTTATTGGTTGTGTTCTTATATAAGAATAGGCAGTCAAATGCTTAAATAGTGAAAAATACAATTGCAGAAAAGGAAATGATTTAAACGATAAAATCATATAATTGATTTGATAGTAAATCTTCAATCAATTAGACTAGCTAATTGATTGATTTGCTAATGACTTAAATTCTCGGTCAGTTAGCAAATCAATAGTCCCGACTTTCTATACTTGAGGATAATTCTACATAACTAGAGAAAAGAAAAACAGATAAATACAAGAAGACATGGGATAGACTTAGAATGGAAACAAATAAATAACTAGAGTTGGCATATGTGGATTGAATAGTGGATGTGAGGCAATTTAGTCTTGAGATACACTTAGAAATTATCCATGTCTTGAGATACACTTGGAAATTATCCATGTTGTTTTCGGCCGCTTTGTACAGAAATGCACAACTAAATTGTTCATTCAAACAGTTTTCGGTTTTGTTAGAATATCATTTCGGTAGATATGTTTAGTTGTTTATTTGTTTCTTAAAATTTATTATTAAATAATAAAACAATACATCCATTTTGTTTCTACGCATGATGAAGGCCTAATTGTTGTCCGTTGAAAATATGCCCGTAAGCGGTTCGATTCGGTACTAAATATGGAAAGGTAGATGTAATTCAAGGAAGGTGAGATTTTGAATATATGGAAAGGTAGATGTACACTATGCCCGTAAGGTACTGAAATTTACAACCAAATCGTTGGTGTCGGTTTGCCTAAATCATAAACCGTCGGTTTTGGTTTACTAGTCGGTTTAGTTTGATTGGTTTGTTCTATTTATTCGATTTCATCGATTTTTAAAATCTACTTTATAAAACCACTAAAATTTAACTTTATTAATCTGATATAGAAACATCAAATATGAATATAATTTAGTACTCTAACCACATATATAAAATAAAATTTATAGCATTATCTAGTATTATTTTGCAATTTCTACTCTAGTTAATGGTACGATTGATGAAGGAAGCTGAAGACGAAGAGTCTCTCCATTCAAGAGGTTGATTTCCCGATTTGCTGCATTTAAGTTGAAGAAGCGTGAGTGAGAGTGAAGAAAAGAATAAAAAAACTAGGACTCCATTTAAGCTGAAATACAACCGGCGGTTCGGGTCGGTCGGTGTCACAGTTCCGCAACCAAAGAACTGACACACTAAACCGGATGGGTTCGGTTCAATCTATTTCGGACAGCCAGTTTTTCGGTTTGATCGGTTCAGCTTGTACGCGGTTCGATTAGCTCCGGTTCGGTCGGGTTTCAGCGGTTCAGTCGGTTTGCTTATAGTCCTATGTAACACCAAAAATTGACCTTTCTGAAAATGAGATTTTTGAACTCGATAATCGTGCTTCATAATTTACCTTACTATCAAGTTTCGAGTGAGATGGGTAACTAAAATGGTAGGTTTGATTATAGTGCATTTAAAATTGTCGATTTAGACTAAGTTTTACATTTTTAGAGTATCACCTAATTTACAATTCGAAAATTTAAAAAAGATTTTTTTTACGTATTCAAATGCGTTTTAGAGATTCTATTATTGATTTGGTGTTTGATTTACTTTAAATTTTTTGTTATTTAAAAATATAAATTATTTGTTTATCATATCCTAAATAATGTTATTAATGATAAATTCAAACATAAACATGGAATTGTGATTAGACTTGTATCATTATGTTCTTTTAACTATTGTTCTTTTAACTATTACACATAATTATTACTAATCTTAACTAAACATTACACTTTTATCAATCATATTTATTTTTATTCCACACATTAATCAATCTCAGCTCCATTATTTTATTTATGTTAGATATAATAATTTTTAATGTTTTATATATATTTTTAATTGTTAAATATAAGTAATTAATATAAATATGAACCAAACAGTTTCTAAATAAAATTCTTTTTTATAAAATTATTATTTTTAGGTGTTATATATATATATATATTTTTAAATTAATTAAAACAGTTAATTAATGTACAAAATAAAATAAATATCAAACATGTGAAACAAACTGACCCTTAGGCAAACTAAGGAGTCAAGTGGGATTTGCGGGTCTGATGACTAGAGGTCTTAACTTGAGAAAATGGATTAAAAGTCTAGGTTCTGAAAAGTGAGGAAGACCTAAATGAATAACAACAGGTAAACCTCCATGGTGCAATTGCATCCTGGTTCACTAAACCAAAACCCACCAAACTTTGATAAAATGTTCTACACTCATTGAATTAGGTAGGAATCAACTACAAACTCTAAATCATAACATATGCGAAGAACCAAACCTAAAAACATTTTCCCATAAAACTTCAGAAATTAAAAAAAAAAATCATGTAAACATTATTAGAGTTTGTTCCAAATCATTCCGTTACACATTCTAAATATCATAAGAAGTGCTTATGAATCTCCATCCTCGAACATTGACACAAAAATACCAATCTACGTTTTGAAAATTTCAACTCAAATTGGGCGTTTTCGATTCGTGATGAATTAGGCCGGTTTGCTTTACAAACGAGTATATATAGAAAGTGTCTCAATCAACATACTAACAAAGTACTAAGGAAATTAAAACCATATTTACTCAAGAACATAAAGATGAATTTTCATTGATATAAGTGGTTAGAGGCTTAGATGTTTACACACGTTCTAATGAACTTCAGGAACAACCTTCAATAACTCCCTTGGAAAACAAACACTTCAAACTCTAAAAGTTAAAAATCTGAAAAAGTCTTAACTTTATAAAAAAAATACTGGATCTTTGTTCTTCACCCCCTTTCCCTCTTTAGAGCTCTCCTCTCCCTTCTTGTGATGTCTCGAAGAGTCGAAGGTTATAAATACCGGTCCGCCTCAAGCCATCCCCTATTGTCTCAATTTCCATTTCGGTTAAAAATTCAACGAAAGTTCATCTGTTAATTTTTTTTTGAAAAAAAAAAAATAAAAAAAAAATAAAAAATAAAATTTAACAGATGAACTTTCGTTAAATTTAACTTAACTAGTTCATGATTTTGTGCAAGGGTTTAGAGAAATTATCACAATTCTTTTGTGATTTTTTTCTTTTCTTTTTGAATGATCGAAATGGTGCAAAAATGAGCAAGATTACATTTTCAAAAATTATTATTTTTCTTCCGTTCTGTTGTAGCTGCTCCAATTGTCGTCCGGGAAGAAGGGTCTATGTATTTTCGGATAGTTTGTTTTCGATTTCTCCCTGCTTCCTCAAAGGGAGGGGCAAAACAGTCTCTAATGAGAAGGAGCATGGAGAAATCGAAAGCAAGTGATCATATTTGGGTCTAGGTGTCCTGTTGCGCTTAAGCCCTGTTTTTGCTTATTATTATTTTCTACACATACAAAGATACAAACACAAACATTAATTATAAATTAATGTAATTTTGTTTAAGAGTACTATTTAATAGATTAAAATTATGAAGCTTATGATGTAGAATGTGCATATCTTACAAGTGTATTTCTTATAATGGCTGACATATGAGAAAGTGATTTTTAAGAAAGCTTATTCAATTCTACTTACATGGTGGAATTATGTATCAAGCTTTAATAAAATATATAATGACCACTTTAGGAAGTGAGGCGGAATATAGACGAATTCACATCCACAAATCATCTTTGTGTTCATCATTAATTGGTTAATTTGGATTGAGAGGAAGAAGTGTATATATATTCATAGCCTCGTGGGGTTCGATTTCCTCATCGCTTGTTTGGATCAAGGTGAAGGAGGCACGATTGAACCAACTTGATCAAGGTTTTTTTAAATGGTAGTAATTGGTTCCTCCCTTTAAAGGTTTTTTTTAGCATTCTAGACTGTAGTGATCATACTCCAAGTTTATATTATTTTGTGATTTTTTTATCCTTTGACATAGTATTGTGGGGAGTTTCACAATCATTTATGGATGACATTAATGTTAAGGTTTGTCATTTTCTTCCCAAGGTTGCGGTCATCGCGTGATTGCATAATTGATTAAACGATTTTACTTTTAGATACATATATCAATCTAAAGTTCAAGTAAAGTTCTAAGATCGTGCCAGAATAAAATTCAAACCAAGGATCATTTTCTTTCAAACACCTCTTTAAGAACAATTGTTTTATCCTCAAATTAAGGATATTGCCAAAATAATTAATGTTCTATGCCCATCTCTCATTGTATTTTGAATATCATCTTAGCACTTTCTTTGAGTTTTAGAATTTTCTTGAGTGACCAGACCATATCAATTTTAATCTCGTAGATCCTAGAAAAATTAATTAACTCTCTGACCGACCGACTCCTATATATCATTGAAGGGTTTGAATGATTTTCTCAAAATGATAGTTATCAGAAAATAAAAATAATCAAAATGATAACCCAAATATTTATGTTTGTCATGAAAACCGCGTCAATCCAATTTTTTTAACAATAACTTGAACATCAAAAAAAAAAAAATTATAATTTTTACTTCAATTCATTATAATTACATAAGTTATCCTAGGTTAGTCAAATTAAACTCCTTTGTATGGGAAATGAGGAGACCTTGACCATCTTCTTGGGGACTTCACATTTGCTTCCTTACTTTGAGATAAGTTTTCCACATCAACGAGTCTCCTTAGTTTCCTAAAACAATGAACCGATATCAAAGAAATGATAATAATCAAGACAAAAGGTAATGACTTTAGTTCAAATGTCTTTAATTAAATATTTCTTTGCAAACATTGTTTATCATATTTGGATGGAGAGGGATGCATGTAAGAACATTTTCAAGGGTTCAAAATGATCATGCGAAGTTTGTTTGGAATGAAATTATATTTATTAGAAACTCACTTATTCGAACGCGGAGACAAATTCCTACTTGTGAAAAAAATTGGTTAATTTGTCAAAGATTGAACATTGCATATAAGAAAGTCACTCTTATTTCTAATTTCAAGGCGCTCTAAACTTTGTTGTTTTTGACATTCACTTTTGTTCTAATTCTGATTGTTTTTTTTATTTTGTTGATTCATTAATTTTTGTAAAGGATTGTTCAACTTGAATCTTTAACTTTTGTAATCCTTTACCATTTTTGAGTTTTTTTATTTAATGACGTTATATCGATTTTCAAAATAAAATAAAAACTCAATCACAAATTTTAAAAAAAGTTTCGAAAAACAAAACCCACTACATAATACATGTGAAACGAGCTAAAATCAACTTGAAGCAAAAGAATTTATATATAATATAAAAAATAATCTAATTAAGTAGCTAAAATCAACTTGAAGCAAAATAATTTAAATATAATATAAAAAATAATCTAATTAAGTTACTTAAACAATTATATTAAACTGTTTTTCATAAAAAAATTAACCCTAAAATAATTTATTTTTTAAAATTAAAGCCAATTAATGTAGCAAAAATCCTCGGGGCAGTATTTAACATAAAGAAAATCAAAATAGGTGCAGGGAAAACAGTCAATAGTTGCAAGATCAAGACTCATGGAGTTCAATAGTTGAATATTAGGGTTCTTATATATCATGGATGCTTCTTTCTCCAAACGAAAACTGATAGAAAATCATTAAACCCTGTCAGAGAAATCATTAATCATGCAATATTGTTTTATTTTTGTCTTCTTCTTCTTCGTTCATTGATCATCATCGAGCTCACCGGAAGTAGGTAAGATTGATTTCTTGCAAGAATCATCTTTGATGAGTTTAGCCCATATATATATAATCTGTTGTCCTTTTAACAAAAATAAAAAAGAAGAAAAAGAGACATGACTGCACGTTGCTAGCTTAAAAAAAGAAGAAAAAGAAGAGCAAATGCAAAATGATGGTGTAAGAAGAAAGCAAATTAAAGCTGTGAGATCAAATGTCTAAGCACAGATGATGAAGATCATCAAACTCTAGCTAGCTCTCTAGCTCTTCCCCCCAAAGGAAGAAAAGGACATATCTGAGGATAACGTTAATAATAATAAATTTGTACAAACATATATATATATATATTTTTTAAAACGTGGGTAAGGGTTTCCATCCATTGTTGGCAAACTAACAACAGGCAACACCTACCTACTAAAGACTACATCTCCTTCTGTCTGTCCTCACCTCACCTCAGATCCATCCATCCATTTTAATGGAGTTTTTTTTTTTTTTTTTACTGTCAATAAATAAATATGAGCCCCCCTCCCCCCTCCGGGAACAGTGACAAAGAAGCATTAAATATGAAATGCAGGCTGGAATGGAGTACTGGTCCTAATTCATATGCAACTGCTCTTTGCTTCCTTCAAGAATCCATAATTAAATTAAAAATATCTCTCTCTCTATCTCCTTAATGAATCCATGGAATGAAACAAATTTAAATGCCATCTTGACTCTACTTCACATTTATTCAACCATATGCCATCTACTTGTCTCAATCTCAAAATGTTAATTAATCATCAACCCAATAATTACCTACCTAGATTTATGAAAAATTATGTCATGATTTAACAGTACCCAAATGTAAAACCAAATTAATTAACAACAACAAAAGAGAGGAGGAATTCATGATTATAAAGATGTTCAATCACACAACAAAATAAAGCTCCAAACTTGAAAGAAAGAAAGAAAGAAAAAAAACATCATAATTAAGACATGAGTATAAAAGTTAATCAAAAGAAGAAAAAGAAAACCATAATTGTTAAGAGACTAATTAACTATCACAACTAGGTATGCAATTGAGGAACCGCATATGTAGTATCATGATATTAATTCCTCAAACACCAAACAAAGTCTTAATTACTTCAAGCTATTATTAATCTAATAATTAATCAACTAGCTAGAACCCTAACAAATGATCAATCAACAACTGATAATAAACTTTCAGAACTGTGGCCTACCGCCATTCCAATACGCTTCTGTTGAAGGCATTTGAATCGAATTTAGCATATGACCTGGTACTGCTGCTGCCGACTCCAATCCATGAAACATTGTTGGATCCGCCACACCCGATCCCATCAAAGATTGTTGTTGTCCACCATCCTCTGTCATCTGAATACCACCGCCTCCTCCTCCTCCGCCAGCATCCTCATCCTCCAAGGGTAACCTCTCATAAGCGGCATTACTGAATGACGCAGCCATGATGACAACCGGACCTGCTGCAATTAAAGACCCGACAACACTCCCACCCACCACCTGTCCCTGTCCACCTGACAAATATATAGTTAACCCGGTTGCTGCAGGCGGAGCCGGCGGCGGGAGAAAAGATCCAGCCAGAGATAAAATCTCGAAACGTCCGTGAAGCGAAACCACAGCTCCGGCGGAAGAAGGCTGACGGAGGGTTACGTTCGTTACGATTCCAGTACCGCTCAAGACGCAGACGCCGCGTTGACGTCTACGAGCGAAGGTGTTGACGCTCTCTACCACATCGCAACCGTCTGCGACTTCCATGACATGGGTTCGGAGCGCGTTGGCGCTGTCTCGGGTTATTATAATGGGAGGTTTCTCCTTGTTCTTGGAACCTGCAGGACGGCCTCTTGGCCTGCGTAGAATCATCTCTCCGCTGCCATCTCCTCCTCCTCCTCCACTGCCGCTGCCTCCGTCTGCGGAGAGTTCGTTGGAATCGGGATGATCGCGTTTGAGCCCGACGGTGGTTGCGCTCTGCTCGTCGTCCATTTGGTGATGAAATTGATGAGGTTGGAGAGAGAAATCACGGGTGCGGAACGGAGGTGGGAGGGAGTGGCCGTGGGCCGATGCAGACATAGGATCCATGAATTAGATAGATGTAAAAGAGAGATAGAAAGAAGAAGATGAGCTTAATTATATGTCATACGAGCCTGATCTGATCTAGTTGATTCTCTGGTTTCATATATAATTGAAGTAGCCAGCCAGGCTGCCAAGCTGAAGAGGTGACGGAGAAGTGGAGAATTTGAAGAGAGAGAAAGAGTGAAAGAGAGAGAGAGTATTTCTAGCTAGGGTTAAATTGAAGTTCTGGGTTAGGGTTAGGTTGAGACATATAGATGAATGATGGGTTTGATTTTGGTAAGACTTTATTTGTTCCCTTTCCCCTCAAACCCTCTCTTTAGTAAGCGGTGGATGGATGGATAGATCATAGATGGGGTCATCTCTCTCACACACACACAGAATATGTATTGTTGTTGATTTATGCAGTCCAAATGGAGTCACTTTCACTAAATTCAACTTCTTCTTCTCTCTCTCTCTAAGATTATGGTATAATCTCATTAGATTATCAAAGTTTATTTGAAAATAAGATTACAGTAATCTAAATTTAATGAAACTATAGAACTTTATCTATATAAGTTATAATCTTTCCTTTTTTTAATATAATATGTAAAGTTACTTCCAAAAGTAAAAAAGTTAGTAAAAAGTAGATTATTACAGAAACTGAAGTGCATGCATAAAATCTCCTTTTTTTATTTTAATTAAAAAAAAAAAAGATTACAATTTGGAAATAGGGTGAAAAGGAAAGTTGTCTGTCATATTTGTGTTGGTTGTGTGTGACTCTCTCTTGGGGAAAGGAAAGGGCAAACAAAGAAAGAGAAAGAGAGATCTAGAGAGAGAGTTCCAAGAAGAGTGCCGCACATGCGCACTTGGTCCCACTAAGCCGAGCCGAGCTTAACTGAGCCGAGCCAAGCCTGCAAGTCTCTCTTTCTCTCCTCTCTCCCGCTGCCAAATATTGGCGGTCAACTTCCCGCTCGCTTGACACGTTTCTTCTAAATTCATTTTTATTAAATGATTTAAATATATTTTAATTAATAATTGAGATTATTTTGCTGAAAATTGAATTATTTGAAAATAATGCTTCATAGCACTAATTTGAAAATTATTTAAATCTTTTTAAAATAGATAATTAAGCATTTCAAAGTTTAATATAAAGGAGGTCAACAATACATTTAAAAAATTAAATATTAAATAAATTAAAAAATGTATTCACACAAATAAATAATGGATCAAATCATCCCGTCAGAATTTAGAAATTATAGGTGGAATTAGCTTAAAAATATTTTGGTAGGTTTAAAAATTTGGAATTAAAAAATTAGAGTTAGGATGTGTTTAAATTTTTTTTTTATTATGCTCAATTTTTTTTTTTTTGATATACTTAAAAAATAATAGAAAACTATGAATAAAATGAATTGATAAACGTAAATTTTACTCCATTTTTAATGAATTATAAAAAAAAATAATTAATTAAATTGAAATTGGTTAAGAAATAAAGAGTGCTCTCCAGCTCACTCGAGCTCTAACTTAGACCGCATCCGAAATCGTTTATGGTTTAATTAAATATATATATATATATATATATATATATATATATATCAAATATCTGACTATTTAAAAAGAAATCTGCATTGTATAAGACTAAGAGCCATTAATTACTTATTAAGAATGCTTAATTAAAATATGTTTGGTATTTAATTAATATTTTAAAATTTAATTAAAGATGTCATTCATATTATATTTATCTCTTGTTAGATAAAGGGACGTCCTTTATAACGTTACCATATAAATATATATATATATGGTTGCTCCAAGGCTGGAAGACATAATTAAGAACTAATTAGAATTCTGCATTTATTTATTTTTATGAATCCGTACAAGTGTAACTAATTACCCTTCAATAAGCATTATTATTAAATTCCACAAAAATATATATTTAAGGCATAGATAGGTTTTTCAAAGCAAGAAGAATGCCTTCTCAATATATATATATTTTTATATGTCACAAAATTTTCTAATGGTGCCAACTGAGATCATAGCCTAAATATCATATAAATTAATATGCTAACGGAGACTAATTAATTTTGAGGCCATATTAGACAACAGTTAGTTACGGAGTAGATGAAAACATATCATCGGGTCTATTGGAATGGGTCGGAAAATTACCAATAATTGATATATCGAAAATACAGTAACGTAAAATATAAAAAATATTAATTTTTTGTATACCAAAAAAAATTGATAAAGTATGATACTGGTACCAATAATATAAATATGAGATTTTTAAAATTTTAATATACTGAAATACCAAAATAATATTTATAAATTAAAATATGAGAAATTATTAGAGGAGAGAATTAAGTGGGAGCAATCTAAGATTCTGAAAAATTAACAAATTTTATCTCTTTCCTCACCCTTTATTATTTTTCCATCTAATGATATAGTGACACTTCTTCTAAATTCCTTCCGTCTATCGTTCCTCTTAAAATATATATAATACTTATAAGTAATTAAATAAAACAAATGAAATTATAAATAATTAAGTAAAACTATATATACTCTTTATTTTAAAACTTGGATTTACGGATTTAACGCAATTATTATGAAGTTTTTAGCAAATTAAATGATAACCAATGAATTAATTCATCTTAATAAATTTATTTTCTTCTAAAAATAGACTTAATGAAGTTTAATATGTTATCAAGTTGAGACGGAAAGTTTAATTCTAATCTAGCTTGGGAGTTTATTTGTGAGAGGGGGAACGATGTGTGTTGGACTCGTGTTGTATGGTTCTCCAAAATCATTTCGAGACAACAATTTGTGTTATGGTTGTTGTTTATGAAAAGACTTTTAACTAAGGATCGACTTAAGCGGTTTATGGATATTCCGGATTCTAAATGTCTTCTTTGTGATGACAATGAAGAGATGATGAATCATTTATTTGGTGGCTGTCCGTTTACACTCGAGTTATGGAGATGATATACAAAAGCTATGGAGTTAGCTTTTTTCCCCTCGGATTGGATTGATATCAAAGAGATGGTCATCTTGAAAGCTAAAGGTAATCTTTTTCATTCAAATATGTTTAAATGTGGTTTTGCTTCTATAGTTTACCATATTTGGATGGAAAGAAATTCAAGAGTATTCACGAGTGTGAGAGGTTGTGTTGATGATGTTTGGAATATCATAAAGTTTTATTGCAATTCCCTTGTTCGGACTTGGAGGCAAATTCCCAAAAATGAGCAAAATTGGTGTTTATATCAAAATTGGGACATTAACTATTATAAAGTCACTCAATCTAGCAACTTCAAGGCGAGATCATAAAGTTATTATTAATTCAAAAACACGACGAAATTTGAAATACAAGAGTATATTAATTTTGTCTAACCGTAGTAACATATTGAATTGTTTTTAAGTAAATATGGTTTTTTCAATATGAGCGGTATAATACGGATGCATCACTAAAATAATGGTATAAACTCAATATTCGGTAGGATCGGTATGTTATTTGTATCATATCAAAGTATCAGTACGATAACGATGTGATTTTCCATGTACTAAAATTTTCAATACTATATAAAGTATGGATAAAAAAATTATGGTATATCGTACCGACCCACCATTATAGTTATGTGTTTGAATCTTTTCACTATAACAATTTATAAATAAATCAAAATTTTTTGAGGAAATATTTAGATTTAATTTGTATGACAATTGACAAAGTTGATTAGGAGAGCTAAACAATGGGTTGGATCAACACGAACTCACACGATACAACGTTAACACGATATTAGTACGGAACAATACAATACGATATTATCTCACTCGAGTCGTGAGTTGGACACGACACAAACACAAGATGACACAATCACGACACAATTATGAGTTTATACGATTGTAACACGGTCACGAGTTGAACATAGACATGATACGAGTATACAAACGAAATGACATAAACACAATTAGTCACATAACTTAAGCTACTCAACTTTACATTAATATTGTTTCAAAATCTATTTATATTCTCGTTCAATTAATAAATTATTTAATTATATAAATGTAATATAAATAATTAAAACTAAACATACTGAAATAAAATATTAATTTAAATAATATAAATTAAAATATTTTTTTTTATATCAATAGAAATATGAGTCTCTTACTAAAATATTCAGATATTACTTTTTATTAATGAATGTATTTATTTATTTTTGAAATTTTAAATTATTTTATAATTTTAATTATTGTTAATATATTAAATAATAAATATATTATAATAATTTAATTTTGATAGTTTAATAATATATATTTATAATTTCTACCTACCTTTCAATTAAATTATAATATAATAATATATATTTATAAATATGTTAACTATAAATTTATTAAATTTTTACTCACCTTTCTCATTTCCTTCCCAAAATTATCCACACATTTCTTATTTTCTTTCTCAAATTACTCACAATTACATTAATTAATATTTTTAATTTAAATCTATTTACATTCTCATTTAATTAATAAATTATTAGCTAATTTTATTTAGATAATTATTGATAAATTTTAAAACATATTTCAAATAGTTGATATTCAAATTATTATTTAACTTATTAAATTAATTTAAAAAATTTAAATTAAATAAATTAATAATTCATATTTTATTATTTTTATTAACAATATAATTTAATATATATATAAATAATTAATATGAGTATGTCAATAAACGACATGACACACATGAAAACGGGTATCAACACGATACAATTGGGTTGAAACTCTAGTCGGAATAACACGAAACACGAATTAGCACGACACGAATAAATTTGTGAATACGAATTAACACGACACGAAAGAGCTTGTGAGGATCCTAATATTTTGATTTTAGTTGTCTTGAATAACGTGTAAAATTAAGACACGACACAACACGGCTGAGAGTCTAACACGACTTCTCAAATCGAATAATAATGTTTAGACATATGTTCAACTGTAGGTTAGTTACCTTGAATAATTCTTAAATAAAATAATGTATTGAAATATGGGCATGTATGTAAAAAGTATTTTATTTTTTTTCAACCTTGGAAATGTTGATATTCATGATGTACCACTGCTCTCAAAATGTGTTTAGATCTTATTTAATTTTAGAAACAAAATAATTTATATATTTTTGAAACTGAGCCAGAGTTTGGATAGGATAGGTTGTTGGGATTCTCGATCTCTTTCTTTCTGAAACTGATGTTTTCTTTCTCTCTCTTTCTCGCATGACTACCGGGGACGAATATCCATGAAAACGAAGATGCTTCTTGTCGCTAAATTGCATGTATTAATTATTATTAATATATTATAATTATTCAACCATTGTTTCAGCTGACAATTAATAGGTAGTAGCTACTGTGATCAAAATGGTGGTCCCTAACTACTAATTCGTCTTTATATATAGATCTATCACACGCAACTACATGCTTATTAAATTTGAAAAAATTACAATTTCGATTTAAAATTTAGTTATGTTCGGTTTTAGTTTATTTAAAAAATGTTAGAGTAAAATGAGTTTTGAAAAAATTATTAGTTTTAGATTATTTGAATTATTTTTTACAAAAATATTATTTTTATCTTGTTATTTATCATTTAAACATCCAAATGTCATTCATAATAATAGGTTAAAATACTAAAATATTTTTACAATGTTTAATTTATTTTTAAAAAGTTATATTATCAAAAATAGAAATTATTTAAACACAACAAAACAAAAAAGTTATAGAAATCAAAAACTAAAATTTATGAAATTAAGAGATTAACTAGCTAGCAGTAACTTCTTATGGGGATAAATTTTACAATCGAATTACACGCTTTCCAAAACAAATCTAAGAAAGTTGGGTAAGTTTATCTGTTTTCTGTGTCATCTTCATGGGTAAAAATGTAATATATATTTTTATAAACTTTTTAATCATTATTTTTTCCGTGAAGGCAAGTAGGAGTTGGTCACTAAGATACATATTTATTTAATAATCCTAAAAGAACACTTTGAAAAAAACTATGGATTTCATAATCTCAACTTTTACCAATTAATCTAGTTAGGGTTTATAAGGCAGTAAATGACAGTAAACCTAAAATAAACGTTTAAAAATGAATGGTTGCAATAATTTGAGGATCTTATGATTGTTGTACACTTGTAAGAGAGAGGAATAGGTAGTCAAAGGTCAAAGTAATTTAATGAAAAAAAAAATGTATATGTAATTAGTGTAGTTGTCATGTCGCTCTCCCATGTGGCCTTAATTATCGAAAAATGTCAAACAGATATGGCCATCGATCACCACATTTCTTGCATTCTCATTATTAAATTTTGATCATTTGAAATTATTCAAAATTTCAGATTTGTTTGATCTGGGATTATTTTAATCTAAAATTTAGATTATGAAATCCAAATTTTGAAATCTAATAACTTTGTTGGATTATATAGATTAAATCATTTTAAAAAATAATTTAATATTTTTATTGATAAAGTAATTGATGATATAATAAAATATATATTTTTTAAAATCTAAGATAATCAAAGTGGTTATTATGAGAATGACCTTTAATTAAATGCTAGTGTATTAAATGTATATTAAAATATTTGTTGAAAGGATGTAGATTTTGCTAATTTAAATATATATTGAAAAAAGTTCATTTCATTATAAAAATATATATATATATATATATATATATATATATATATATATATATATAATAAAAAAGTAAAGAATGAGAAAAAAAATCCATTTAATATTATTATTTTCTTCTTATATATATATATATATAAAAAGTAGGCACTCCCCTTAATCATAGTTTTAGTTAGGGATGATGATTAAGTTTTCAGTTAATCCATAATTAATTATTTAACCAACAGAATATAGTTCGGTTCTCCATCTTGTTTAATGAAGTCTTATTTAAAGAACATGATGAGATCTTTAAAATAATCGGACTATTTTAATATACATTTTTTGAGATAATTCATTATATCCACTAATCAGAATATATATTTTACTATCAAATCATCTACAAAATTGTAATTAATAAAATAATTTAAGAGATTATTTAAATAAGTTTTTTATATAAAAAGATTTATATGTATTAATAAAAAACATATAATATTTAATTAGTTATTAACTAAAAAGACTAGAGTTGGTTGAAAAGATGATAAATTTTATAGGAGATTATATAAATAATATCATAATATAACATTCTAGCTAACAACATTTATCCAACAAATAAACCGTTGCATGCATAAATTTATGTGTGGTCGTATATTTTTCCGACACAAATGTATATGATCGGTTAAATGTCACCGGCGCATATATGTGCTTTGTCGAAACAAATTTATTTGCAGGTATATCATCTTAACAATGCTCATATAAGTGTCGGGTAGATATTACCGGCGTATAGGTGTCCATTAACGACATTTTATAAGTATAAAGTCGGAAAGTTTTATCAACGCATATATATTTTACCGACAATTATTTGAGTATCTGTAATTTTTACCTGCGCATGAATCCACCCTACCGACAATAAGGTGTGCTGGCATATTCTTTGGTATTTTCACTCACTTTATTTTTTTTTAGCACCGCTAGCATATTCTTTGATATTTTTACTCACTTTATTTTTTTCAGATATATATTATACATTCGTAAAATTATTGGGAATAAGAAATGAGCATAAATTGGGAAGACCTAACCCCAACACTAACATAACCAAAAATATTAGTTTGGAATGAATTTATTTGGGTTGAGTTGAATTCAGATTGAATTTAATTCGTATTGGTTAATGTCACAAAGGATTATTACGCAGCGGATTTTTACTAACTTTTTCTCCCTTGTGCGGCTTGTTTTGCGTACCAAAACAATCAGCCAAACTCAACATCGAGGTTTATTTTTCGCACAGAAATAAACAACGAATTCACAACAATCGACACGCCCAACTTTATAATTTTATTTCGCTCACAAATAACGATTATAAAGAAGACTATAAACTCACTTGGCTGCACACAAAAAGACTCTCACTAGCTGTGGGTATTTTTCTACCAAAACTCAACCAATCGTCTTTGTGCAGCTCAAGATGTATTTATAGTCTTGGAGATAACAATCAGCTTAAAGGAAAATAACCAACTCCGCAGAGTGGGGAAAAACCGTTTGGCAGTTATTGCTGGACTTGGTCCTAATTGCTGTTGGGCGACTGAACGTGGGTCTTCCTCGGTCCTAACTGCTGCTGGACTGCTGGACGTGGGTCTAACTGCAAGTAGTGGATCTTAACTGCCCCATTACTTCAGTCTCACTTCCTTCATCGGTCCTAGCTATTGTTGGACTGCTAGACGTGGGTCTAACTGTAAGTAGTGGGATGCAATTGCCCACTATGACCACGTTTTCCACCAATCCCAACTGCTCCCGAGATTTCTGCCACATCTGCCCATCAGCTTGATTCTTTTCCGCGCATCCTCTCAATGCACCTAGCGTTGTCACCCCGCCTAGGTCGCACGCACACGACCACACTTAAGCTTGGTCTCGGCACTCCGCCTCATGCCAAGACAAACACGCGTGCTAACATCCATCTCTCGGTCCTTGTATTAAAACTCGCGCCCCGATAGAAACTTTGGACACTTAGCACTCTGCAACTCTGGTGCCCATGCCGCACACCCGCAACATTCTTTTTAGGCACCTCTCGGTAATGGCCCTCCGCAATCAAGCCAAGACCGAGGCCAACATTTAAGGCTGTAACAGTTAGAGTTAACCAAATTAAATAAGTTTAATTAAATTATTTTCATCTCTCTTTCGTTGCTCTACATTTTCATCATCTCTGCCTCCATTTCACTTAGCAAGCATTTATATGAAGTGAGATCAATGTTGGGAGGGGATATTAAGCAGAGGCCGACAAAATCGAATTTCTTTGGCATCAACGCAGCTAAACCCTCTATTATGAGTATGTTTCTTTAGCATTGAAGGGAGCTAATCATCTTGTTCTTTATCAATTTCCCAATTGAAGTAGTCGATGATAGTTTTCCTAATTTTTCTAGCTCAACCGATGCCTTATATAGTGTTACAGATTTTATGATATGTTAATTACTATAAATTTTTTTAAGAAATGTTATTGTATTTCATGAATAGTTGGCATGTCTCAACCTTTCAAGTACATAATAAGGGATTAATAATCAATCTTTGGAGTTTGTTGAAGTTAATGAATAAATGTTGTTTTTAAAGCTAAATTAATCAGACTTAAATTACAAATGCATGTTGTATTAAGTCTAATTAGATTTGCAAACTCACAAAATCAAACAAGTGCTCATGTAATTGGATTACTTTTCAAAAACTGATTTGTAACATTGGCATAAGCTTAAGTTAGTTTGATTGCATTCCATTGAATCATGCATTATTTAGAAATTGCTTTATTAGCTTGCAAAATATGTCATTCAAATTATATTCATGGTTGATAAACATCTTACATGGGTTCATTAAGATATTTATTATAACTTGTTCCATGTTGGTACAAAGTGATTGAAGCTTGTATTTCAATTTATGGTTATTTGAAGCCATGAAAGAGTTGAAATTTATTTGAATATTGATTTCTTGTGTAACTTTTTATCTTTATCAAATCTATTTAAATATGATGTTTGCAAGTATCTCTCAAATGATAACGTCCAAATTATTATTTTTAATATTGTCTTTTTAGTTTGTGTAATATACTATAAATTTTCATGATGTTAGTCTTTTAAAATGCAAAGTTTGATAATTTAGAATTTTACAACTCTAATAAATAAGATGTCTTAAATAGAAGAGTTGGTTGATGCCAAAGACATGAGTAATAATGCATCTAATTCTACAAGTTCAAAAATACAAAGAAAAAAATGATGCCAAGGTCGGATGTGTGAATCCATTTCGAAAGATTTGAAAATATGAGGGAAATCCGATATATAGGTGCATACATTATAAGAAAGTGTATATTGCATCATCGAGATATGGAACAAACACCTTGAAATAATATTTAAATAGTTGTCAAGCAAATCTTTCGTGAGAAAATGGTCTAGGCACAAGAAATATAGGCTCTCCTCCAACATTAAATTTGATCAAGATAATGTTCATAAAACTTTGGCACATATGATCATAATAGATGAGCTTCGTTTTTTTTCATGAATGGGAAAGATTTAAGCATTTTATGTCATATGGTTGTCCTAAGCTTTAAATTTTATCAAGATGGACAATGGCTAGAGAATAGTGTTCAAAGGGTTTTCATTATTACATAAACTTGGACTCCGGTTAAAAATAGTAATTTATTTGTGTATGACTTGTCATTTTGTTACTAATGATTTGAAGTTAAATAAAGAATATTATGCTTATGTCTGATTTCAAGTCACTCTAGCAAATCAATTGGAAAAACGATAAAAAAAAAATATTTGATTAATTAAGGAATTGATAAGATACACACTGTTAGTGGCATAGTATAACATTTTTTTTATGAATTAGAGAACTATCATTTTGAAAGGAAAATTGGTGCAAATATGATGCATTGCCCATACTGTGAATTTACTGGTTACAGATTGTTTGAAAGAAGTGAACGATTCTATGATGATTTTGTTTGATGTCTCAACTCATTGGTATTCTACTTATTTAATGTTGAACACTGCTAAAAAAAATTTGAAAAGGTATTCGATAGATATAAAAGAGAATATGTTAATCTTTTGTTTGACCTTAATAACAGAGTTGGGATGTCAGAAGTTGATGATTGGACATACACTCACGTTTTATTTTATGTTGAAACATTTTGATGACCTCATGTTATGAGTATTTCAAATGTAACTTGCAATATTTTACTTAAAAAGATTAATATGGTTCACTGCATATTGCAAGATTATGAAAATAGTGAGGACGTACAAATATGTGACATGACAAGAAAATAAATAAAAAGAAATATGAGATATAAAAAAAATGAATAAGTTGATCTTTATATACATTATCATTGATCTCGTCAAAAGATGAATTATGTCAAGTATGTTTAAAAGAAATGTATGGTAAAAAAATTGGGGTTAGAATGAGTATGCAAATGAAACAAGATATATGTGAATTATACAATGCATACAAATATGAGTTGAATCATCTAGTGATACAAATGAAAGAGTTCAACTAAGTGAATTGTTGTCTCAATTAATTTCAATGAAAGACACAATGATATTGTGTTATAATAGGCACAAAATGAGAAGATTAGGTGAAGAAATAAAATCTAAATTTGACAAATATTTAAATGAAGATACCGAGAAAGATGTTAATGGATTTAATGTTTTGGAATGATAGAAAATAAATTTTCATAGATTTTCTATCCTTTCACAAATGACTCATGATGTACAGATAGTTTCGGTCTCCACTGTTGCTTCAAAGTGAGCATATAGTAATCCTAGAAGAGTTTTAATTGATTTCAAAAGTTTACTTCGTAAATTGTTCAAGGCTAATATGTGCTCAAAATTGACTTAGGACACAACATTCACCTTTTATTGATATTACTTAAAAATTATAACATGGAAACATTAGAGAACCGTATAATATACTATTATAATTATAAGTTTTTATCATATTTTAAATTTAAATTTGTATAACATTCGTCGGAGTCGTCGTTAATGGAAATATCGGAAATATGATGACTGTCAAACAAAAACAAAAGTATATGTTTAGCTTAATTCATATTTAAAATATATATTAGATGATTTGTATGTAACCCTTATTTATTTTAAGTATAGAAGATTTCGATTTTAGCACATGTTATATATATATATATATATATATTACCACTTTTATAATAAAATTAAAACCGAAATATAATCGTTGACTAGCTAGACTGTCTCATGAATCATCCAAGGACTATTATCCGTTAGAACTTGGGCTAACAATGGACAATCACTCACACGTTATTGGGCTTTAAATGTGCATTCCTTTGGTTTAAAAAAAAACAATCCATTGGGCTTGTTTCTACTGTCTGGCTCTGTTTGCGTCCAATCATTTATTGGCATTGATAAAGTTGGTTGTATTATATTATTATTGAGTGTGAAATTTTCCTCATGACATGGCTCACTTAGAGTTAGAGATATAACTTATAAGTCTCCATTATTATTATAATTATTACTATTATTATGGATTGAACATTTCATATAATTTATATTTATTAGTTATAGTTATTTTATCATATTTAAATTAAAATGGATGATAATGGGTATGCTTTATATGAGAGTGGAGTTCATCATAAAAATATGGGTTCCACTTTAACAAAATGATATCTTTGCCATTAAATTAATAAATATGCTGATGATGCAGCAATCAATTCATTCATACATGGACATCACCATTTCCACAAGTTTTAGGTGAACTTATTATCTTGCAATTAATTTTGTGAAGGATCACACACTTTTTTTTTCTTTTTTTTTAATGACCTTAGTTTTTTTTTTTTTTTTTAAATATAACTTTATAAGTAAGCCTTATTATATATCATTCTTGCGCAAACTTTTTTTTTTTTTTATAATGGTGTTGTAGACTAACTTATGTGGCCTCTAAACAATATTTATAATAATACATAAATTTCATTAATATATAAATAAAATTTATTTATATAATTATATAAGTTAAAGTAGTAGGAATATATATAAAATAGTGTAAATTATATAATATTATTATTTATTTTAAAATTATATTTATAATAATTATATATTAATTTATATTAATTTTAGTATAATTAATAATATAAATTACTTATAAGATAAAGATTAAAATAATAATTTATATAAATATAAGGGTAAAATAATTCTTTTAATTTCTTAATTTTAAAATATTTCAAAAATTTATAAAAAAAATATAAATTAATAATAAAATAAGTTAAATCAGTTATTGATTTAGTTCGATTATTTAAATAAATAAATTGATATTTATTTTTCCAAAAACAGTTTATAGATATTAATATTATATAATCGTTTTTCTCGAGTATGATAGATATGTTTTTTACAACAATTTTATATTTTTATTTTTATTTTTATGTTTTGTTTTTTTTTATACTTTCACTAAATTATACTAAAATTCACTAAATTAGACATTTATATTTTTTTATTTATATAATAGTCTCTACTTATTTAAAACTTAATTAATTTAACACGCGTTTTTTTAACTTAACTTTTTTTTAACTATAAAATTTGAAATGTATAAATTTGTTTTTTTTAAATAGAATGATTTTATCACTTTTAAATTTTATATATTTATTTTATTTTAATAAGAGTATTCATTGAATGGTTCGATTAATATGTTATTTATTATCCGTGAATTCGCCCTGATATGTCATGGGCTGTATTAGGTTTAGTCTAAAAATAATATATATTACCTATTTAACCCTTATGTATTCAAATCATTTAAAAATTAGAATAGATGAGTAGTTTAAATGGTTTTCAAGCCTACTATTTTTTTTCTTTCATTATATTATGTTCTCTTACTCTAATTTTTATTCTGTGATCAATTGTCTATATCTTCTAATTCGTTCAGATTTAAAAATATATATATAATTCTTAAATATATATATATATATATATATATATATATATTTTAATATTTAAGTTTGACAACATTATTAATTATTAGCTTTAAAAACATATCCTCTTTTACTTGGGACAATTTTAGTCATTATCATGGTTTTAATTCACTATAAATCAAACATATGGAGATGTGAGAAAGATTGTGTATCTCCCATTCATCATGTGTGTGGCGAATTGATAATTCATGCATTATCTTTCTATATATAACATATTAAAGTTAATAAAAGATATATATATACAAAATGTTATCCTGATCCCCGGAGTAATCACATTGAACACGTAATCTTTGATTTTGTAGATTACTTTAATGGGTTATAACATATATTATTTAGTTTACAAAATTTTGGATTTTTTTTAATTACAAGACTCATTTTACAATTTAATTTAATGAATATTCTTATAGGCATGTATATAAATGTGTGTCACAAATACCACCGAAATAATGAGGCATTATTATTGTGAATATTATATATTGTCTCACTTTATTTGTTATTATTATTAAATTGAAAAGATTTATGTACGAAGAAAATATAAAATAAACTAAAGAGATGTCATGTTCATAGACTAATCAAGAATTGTCACTTTATGAGTATGAAAGTTAAATTAATAAAGCAAAAATAAAAGGAAAAGAAGCACAATTTCTTCCCCTTTTTTGGCACCAACAAAGGAACTTCACGAAATAAGTCCCATTTTTGTTGTCTAAATCATCATTTTTTTTAGCTAACAAACAAATTTCTTTTGCTTCTCTCATTATTCACGCAATCTTATTTCCCAATAAGAAAGATCCATAAATCCCACAAAAAATAAAACACATTTAGTTTCTTCCCCCAATCCATGTCGTCTAGATGTGCCTCCGATTTGGTCCAAACCACGCTTTCAGAGATGAAAACCCAACAAAGGATAGCAATCCCATTGGCCGCCATGAACTTGACATGGTTTGCCAAGATCGCTATCACAACCGCCTTTCTCGGTAGGCTCGGGGAACTTCAGCTGGCTGGTGGAGCACTAGGCTTGACCTTTGGAAACGTAACGGGCTACTCTTTCTTGTATGGCTTGTCATCGGCTATGGAGCCGATATGCGGTCAAGCTTTCGGTGCTAAGAACTTCAAACTACTTCATAAGACTCTCCTCATGGCTATTCTCTTGCTTTTGTTGTCTAGTCTTCCTATTTCTGTCATATGGCTAAACGTTGATAAAATCCTCATATTCTTTGGCCAGCAAGAAGAAATAGCGACGGTTACGAAGAAATACATGTTTTACCTTATTCCTAGTTTGGTTGTCACTTCATTTTTATGCCCACTTAAAGCCTACTTGAGCTCCCAAAACATAACCGTTCCGACCATGATAAGCGCGACCATCGCCATTGCGGTTCATTTACCCATGAACATAGTTCTTTCCAAAGCTATGGGAATCGCGGGGATTTCTATGGCGGCTTGGATAAGCGATCTTGTGATGGTCATCGCGTTGATAGTGTACGTTTTGATATCGGAAAATGGAAAGGGGGGTAAGTGGGACGAAGGTGGATGGCTAGAACAGGGACTCGAAGATTGGACTAAGATGCTTAAACTTTGCGGGCCATGCTGCCTAACGACCTGCCTCGAGTGGTGGTGTGTCGAGATTTTAGTCCTATTGACCGGTCGTCTTCCTGACCCCAAAAGGTCAATGGGAGTATTTGCTATAGTTCTCAACTTCGACTACTTGTTATACTCCATCATGATTTCCTTAGCCACGTGCGCGTCCATTCGAGTTTCGAATGAGCTCGGGGCTAATCGGGCCGACGTGGCTTACATGTCTGCCCGAACATCTTTAGGTTTGAGCTTAGTTTTCGGGTTGATTGGTTGTTTGGTAACTTTGGGGGCTAGAGGAATATGGGGGGATTTGTTTAGCCACGATAAGGGAATTGTTAAGGGTGTGAAGAAAACCATGGGGCTAATGGCATTGGTGGAAGTGGTCAATTTTCCGGTTACTATATGTGGTGGGATCGTAAGGGGAACCGCGAGACCATGGTTAGGCTTGTGGGCTAACCTTGCGGGATTTTATCTGTTGGCTTTGCCCGTGGCAGTTATTTTGGGTCTAAAAGTTGGGCTTGGGCTTAAAGGCTTGTTGATTGGATTCATGGTTGGAATGTTGGCTTGTTTCGGGTTGTTGTTGATATTTCTTGCGACGATCGATTGGCGGGTCGAGGCTAACAAGGCCCAACAACTTACCCAACATGTCGTCGTCGAAGGTGAAGAAGAAAAAAAACAAGAAAACAAAATATCGGCTACTAATGGTTCTTTAATTAATTAGTACTATATAATATTATGTTATTGAGCTTGAAGTTGGGAAAATAATTAAATTTGTCATATTGAACCCATTGATTCGATTTATAATAACATATAGGCAAATGATTAATTCTAAAGTTTTTGGATAGAATTTAGTTTGATCCAAATAAACATGGTCCGGCCCTATTAGAATGTAGTACAAATAACAATTGGGCTTTTTAAATATATATATAATTATGTAGATGAAAAAAAAAAAATAATTAATTTTGTTAATTTATATAAGATATTTTAAAGTGAGAGAAATAAGGGATCCTAGCTAAGCAACCTGCATCACGTGACGTGGAGAAGATCTTTCATTGTGGGTGATGACGTGGCCCACATTAGATCTTCCCATTAATCGATGAAAGATTAGTGGGATTCTTATAGATATCTATGTCTTCATTTCTCAACTGCCACATGGCAACTTTTATATAATTAACTTGTTTCTTTTAAGGTTACTTGGATTTAATTACATTTTTATATATCTTAATTTCATTTCAATACTATATAATTTTAATAATTGTGTTGATGAATAGTTAAATTTACTTTTTATACTTTACTTCAAGTTTCATCAATCTTTTCTTCTTTCAATCTTCAACTAAAATATTCTATGCCTTGCCTTTCTACCTAATTTTATTAACATTTACTATTTATAATTTAAATAGGATTAGTGATATATAGTTAAAATAATATTGTAAAGTAATTTGTTCCATCATGAACACCGAGAGTCACGAGTAATAATTAATGAATTATTATTAATTTAATATTTATTTATAAAAAGACAGTAATGACTTTGGTTTTGCTTCCAGGATTGTAAACAATATATTAGATATTGACAGCTCAAATATGTAACGATCAACTAAATTATTTATTTCATATACAGTATCCAATTGAATTGATGTTTTGCAGCCACCCCCAATTTAATTTTAATTTATTGTTCCTTTTTATAATGCTGAATTAATTGATCACTAAAAATTAAAAGAAAAAAAAAAACCAACAAAAAATTTAGAGAGAGCAAGTTTACGAATTGACGTGGCATGTCATGTCACGTGGGTAGTAGAGAGAAAGTTAAAAATGTCCCGAAACACGGTGGTTAGGACAAAAAATTAAAAATGTCCCAAAACGATGATTTCGGAACAAAAAAAATATTTGGTCTCGAAATGAGCGATTTTAAGACCCGGAACGAGGGTTTCAAAACGTGGCTTTGTAGAGTCGTTGAGTTTATCTTTCTCAAAATAAAAATATCAACATGATTAAATTAAAAATGGATTGAACAACTACCAGCAACTACTACTGTACAGCTGGAACAATGAATTGTTAATTTTTTTATATTTTTGAATTAATATATTTTAAATAAATAAATTATATGAGAGTCCCACTTACAAGCGTGTGAGCTGTCATAATAAAATAGAGTTTGGAAGCCATATGGACAGCCACGTCATTACGTCTGTCCGACGTAGCTTTGACGTCAAACTCATGGGGTCCCAGCTGGCATGATCCATTGTCGGGGTTGGAAAGAAGCTTAATTACTGTTGGATCGATTGGGCGGGAAGATCTTAACCGTCTATTTTTATGTTTCCCGCCATTGTCTTAAGCGGTTTAGGGTGGTTTCTTTTAAAATTTAAATTTTAAAAAAGGAAAAAAAGAAAAGGAAAGGTTGTTGGAGGGAAATGCCACGTGGAAGGGGGACAGGAGGGAAATGCCAGCTGGAGAACGTGTTTTTGTGCAGTACATGCACGTGATTGGAGTCTTTTATGCTGGGCCTGATCATTAACACTGATGGTACGAACCATGTTACGGCGGAAACCGGTTCACTCCCAAATGCGGCGGTTTAATGAGACGTACCCGTTGTTAGGGTACCCTACGCTACAAATAATTAATAACCAGTATTATTTTATCACAATTTTCATTGTAATTACAGTTATTTTGTTTGTTTAAATTATTTATTTTTGTTAGATAAGTAATTAATGAAAAATGATTGTATTCAAATTTTAAATGAAAGTTATGAATTTGAAATTATACTAACTTTTTAAATTAAAAAAAAAATTTGAAAGAAAATATGTGTTTATAAAAATTGGAAAAGGTAAACTAATAGTAATAACTTATAACTTAATTTTAAAAAGTAAGTATTTATTTTAATATATTTTTATAATGTTATGAATCTACTATACTCCTTTTTAGATTGGTTGGAATAGAGAAAAAAATTATATTTTATTTGATAGATTAAATTACACAGGTTAAACATTAAATTAAATTTATAAAAATACTAATAACTCTTTTCAAATTGAGAAGGTTAAAGATAAGGTTGTGAAATTTTGATTATATGTTTTTTCAAGATAAACTCTAAATGTTAAAAACTTATCAAATGATTTGATGATAATGTGTTGTCTAAAAAAAATATTGTGAAGAAAGTAGAATCTTAGGGACATTGAATTATTGTGATAATAACGAAAAATAAACTATAAAATTACTCGTGAGTGTTATAATTTATTTAACAACGAAATGACATTGTGTTTGTATAAAAAGAAACCATGAAAAAAAGTAAAATCTCATGAAAATTAATGGTTCGATAAAACAACAACTAAAAATAAACTTCGAAATTATAATAATTAAAGAAAATAAAAATATCAATATATTTTTATTAAAGTAATAATTAATGTCTAACAAAATATGGCTATAATACCATATTAGAATAGAGAATATATTATATTATATTATATTGAATTATAATTATATATGTTATAATATATAGACATTAAATTAAATTTATAATAAAATTAATATAAAAGTGATATTATCATAATATTATAATAATATCTTTAAAAAATATATTATTATTATATATAAAATAAATTTATTAAATCCCTACATCAAAATTAAAATAACCATTAATAAAACCAGCACTTTAGAATAGATAAAAAATTATATTTTATTGGTTATTTTAAACTATATTAATATGTTTAATATATAAATATTTTATTAAATTTATAAAAAAAATTAATATAATAATGTTATATTATATTATCATAATCTTTTATAAATATATTATTCTATATATAATAACAAGAATAATGTGATAGGATTTGAAATTAAAAAATTACTATAAAAATAACTTTAAAATAACGTATTATTAAGGTATGTATGAATTAAGCTAATAAATAATACACATAAAATCAAGTATTCGATCCAAAATAAGTTTTAATAGATAACAGTTACTTTAAATATCTTGATTACTTATATTCGAATTAAGATTTATTTAAAATAAGTTTAATGGATAACAATTACTTAAAATATCTTATTTGTTTAGATTCATAGAGTAATACAAGTTTCCGGAATATCCAAGGAAGAAAAAGATCTTAGGGGCATTTATGTAAATTAGAGAATGACTGTTATGTAATGATATAGAGCGTCAGTCACGCCCATAACTGTACAATTCTATTTATATATTTTCACGGGAATATAATGCAAAATAATTTATTTATTTTCATCAAATAATAAATATAAATATAAATACTCCCCTAACCGAGGAAGGTCGCGGGAGTCAAGGCAAACCGTGCTTTTTGGGTATAGAGAGAGAGAGTAACCTACTACTACATACTACAGAGCCAAGCAATTTCTAGAGAGAGAATTCCGATCATCCTTTTAACGGCGATTAATTCGAACGAAGTTTCGGCTCTAAAGAAGAAACCGTTCTTGAGAATCATACTTTTCTGATTTGTTCGCTCTTTCGCAGTTTAATTTGAGGATTCATCATCATCTGAAGAAGAAGAATAGAGATGGCGTGGCCTTCGTATTTAGATGAATACGAGAAGCTTGTCACAAGGATGACGATGCCGAGGTGAGTTACGCGCTTAATCTAATCCTTTTTTTCTCTTTGTTTTGAACCACACATAGTTGATTATGAATCTGTGATGAAATCGTTCTACAAAGATAGTACTAGAGATCGATCTACCGGAATTAGGTATAATCAGTACAGTGAATTTCTCCGTCGATGATTTCGTAACATTCAAGTTTCTATTCCAGAAATTCCAGTTCATACTTTTTACTTTTCAAGTTTCAACGACTATTTCAAACATCGATGACGAATCTCCCTTTCACATTGCTTTTATTCTTTTCAAATTTTGAAAATAAATAAATTAGTCGCCTCTTTCTGACTTGTCTCTGTCGATCCTTTCTCACAGAGCCATGGTTGATAATGCCGGTTGTTCAAATTCCACACGCGTTATTGTAAGTTTCTTCCAATCCTTCTTAAAAACCTTAATGAAATTAGTATCATCTCTAACTTCTTTCATCTATATGTAGATTGACAGCGCCAGGAAACATGGAAATCTTCTCCAAGCAGTTCAGATCCTTACTGATTTGAACCTCTCTATTAAAAAAGCCTACGTATCATCCGACGGGAGATGGTTTATGGATGGTTAGTGTTCTAGGGTTTATGTTTATGCTATTCCGCGCATCTCCTTTCCGGCGCATATTAGTATTTCTAACTGAAATGTAACTGAAATTAAGAGTTTGTTTTGCAGTTTTCCACGTGACTGATTTAAATGGAAACAAATTAACCGACGAGAGCGTCATCAACTTCCTAGAACAGGTAATTAATTGAACAAATTATCAGATTATCCTCTCAAGTTTTGAATTACTAATCAATCAGTTATTTGTTCATTAAACAGTCGCTTGAATCAATTCATCATTCGAGCCCGAAGAACTTCGAAGGCTTGACAGCGCTCGAGCTAACCGGGACAGACCGTGTTGGCTTACTATCAGAGGTTTTCGCAGTTTTATCAGAATTACAATGCAATGTTATCGAATCCAAAGTATGGACGCACAACGGAAGAATAGCTTCATTAATCTACCTCAAAGATTGTGAATCCGGTTCATCAATTGAAGACTCGCAGAAGCTCCACGACATCGAAGCTCGATTGAGGAACGTGTTAAAGGGAGACAACGACATCCGGAGTGCGAAAACATCAATCTCGTTGACTGAGACCCACACAGAAAGGAGACTTCATCAAATGATGTTTGCTGATCGTGATTACGAAAGGGAACCCATAATAAAAACGTATACAGATTTTCTCAATGTGGCAGTCCAGAATTGCTTGGAAAGAGAGTATTCTGTCGTGAATATACAATGCAAGGACAGGATGAAGCTTCTGTTTGATGTTGTTTGTACTTTAACTGATTTAGAGTACGTTGTTTTTCACGCAACAATCAACACTGCTGAAGATATGGCCAATCTGGTTAGTAAACTAAAGTTATAATATTTTTATCAATCAATTATTCAATCAATCAATGCATTAGTGATGTAAAATGAAAGAAAATTGCAGGAATTCTATATCAGACATGTAGATGGAACACCGATAAGTTCAGATGCAGAGAATCAAAGGGTGATTCTGTGTCTTCGTGCTGCCATAGAAAGAAGAGCATCTCTAGGAGTTAGATTGGAACTACGTAAAGAAGACAAAAGAGGACTGCTAGCTGAGGTAACAAGAACTTTCCGAGAAAACGGTTTAAACGTGACTCAAGCTGAGATATCGACTACAAAGGAAGTAGCTCTCAACATCTTTTATGTTACCGACGCAATAGGAAACGAAGCTGATCCTAACCTGATAGAATCGGTTAGAGACAAAATCGGATTAAACAGCTTGAAAGTTAAGGAATTGCCCAAAATATTCCACGACAAGACCGAAAGAGAGGATACGACGTCGTCGTCGAATACTTCAGTTGGGATTGGGGGGACAGTTTTGCTGCTGTTGGGGAGTATACTTAGAAGAAATCTTTACAATTTGGGATTAGTCAGATCCTATTCTTGAATCTTGAATATGGTTTCCGGGTCGGGTGTACATATAAAGTTGGGTTGTATTGGATTATTTTCTTTTGAAGTATATATAGTACATGACTAAATGTTGGACGATAGAAATATGAGAGTCTTGGTAGTATTAGTTGGTGATCCAATTAATTTGTACTTGTACTTATTAATAATAATATTTTTGTATATAAATCTAGAAGAGTATTAGCTTTTATTATTATTATTATTATTGACTTTTGATTATCTCTTAAAATGAAGCATGACTTGTTGACTTGGTCAATCAATAATTAATTTGTTAATTCTGTAAACAGTTTCATGTAATGACATAAGCAATATACTTTTACAGATCAGCGATGAGGTCATGATTAGTGAGAAAGAGGCAGCCTAAATTCAAAGAAAATAATTTTAATGGTAGTCGCCACTAATAAGTCAATTAATTGGTAGAAAATTGAATTGAATTGAATTGGCCCACCCCAATTTATAAATAATAACTTAATTTTGAAAACACTATTTGTATGGATATTACTTGGAAGTTGGAAGTAATTAATCCCACTACTATTTCAAGCTTGAAACTGCTATTTAGTTTAATAATAAATGAAATGACTTTCTTCACCAAAGTTTGCTGGGGGGTTTGTCACCCAAAATTACTTGTCCATTAAGCTTATTTCATACCTAACATAATTAATAATAATAAATTAGAGATGAATTTGGGCATTATGTTTTGAACTGTAATTCAATTTTCAACAGCACCGACCCAGACTTATAGATCGAGATTGCTGGTTTGCTGGCTGGGTGGTCGGTCGGTCTTTATTATTAATAATAGATAAGGAAAATGACAACGTGGTGAAGGCTCAAAGTTAGAGGTTGAGCTGGCAGCCAACAACTACTTTCTTTTATTTATTTTACTACGTACGGCTTTACTTTGCTTTGGGCATTGTTGTGGGCGTTGAAAAGTCAGCATTTTAACGTGGCGATTTGTCCCACCGAGGAAGAATGCGGCTGAGCTGGCATCAATGACAGCACACCTATTTCTATATATAGACAACTCGACATTCAAGACACGCTGGATTTTACTCTTAATTAATTTAAACATGCATTTCTTATTTAATCAATAATATTATAACATCTTTTTAATTAAGGGTCAAAATTAATTAATAATTAATAATTAATAAAGTATTATTTATATATTATTAAGACAATGATTAATTAATGTTGAACACGTTCAAAGCAAACATATATATACGGGTCCCGTGAACAAGACATACACAACGACACTACGACCGTAAGTTAATGAGAAGACCTTGTTTTTCTCAAACCCTGCCCTTAATTTACTCTCTAACTCTTTTATATGTATATATATAATTAAAGTAGTTTTGTTTCTATCTATAAACTTTGCCTTTGGCATTTATATTCTTGAACTTTCTGATGAATATTCCCCCATGTTCATAGATATACTATTATTAGCAAACAAACACTTCCAACAATGCATATGCCAAATTTCTAAACTTATTTGCTTGGACGACGACTATTAATTAATTAATACTTCTTATAATCTATTCATACACCCCTCTTAATACTATCATTAATCAGGAGTTTTAGAGGATTATTTGTTTTTGAGTTAATTTAATCGACATGAATACTGTTATACATACAATGACAAAAAAATAAATAACAAATTACGTATTTACGTAAAAACCTATGGTTAGTTTAATTCAACTTATAATTTAAATAAGATGTGATTTCACGCGTAATAAATCATACTGTTACATTAGTTTTAGCAAATAAATTACCGCGCTGGATAATTTTAAAATAAATAAGAAGAATAAACTTGAGTTCATACACAAAGTTTAATAATTTGAATATGTTTAATATAATAAAATGTATTTAAGTGTGTAACAAATAAAATTAATCAAACAAGCCTCTAAGATAGAAAAAAATCCCAGGTATTGAAGAAAATTCAAAACTTTCACTAATTTGAAAATTATACAACAGTGATTGGAGAAAACGAGTTGGACAAGAAACCTAGCTAGTAAAAACTTTCAAACATTTATAAAGCTCTTTGGGCCGTGGGCCATGGGCCATGGCTATAGAGATATAGTATATACAATAATGTGGCCACTGGCCCAGATCAAACCAATAAAATTTCATAACTCTTTGTAGAAAGCCTAATTAATAACATGGATCTATGAGAAAAGATTAATATATTTAAGACCCAAAATGAAAAGGGCTTAGTTGGGCCTTTCTTTATATAATGCAATGACCCGTTCACAATTTCATATTATTAATTATATCATTTATAATAAGCATATATATATATATATATTATATGTAAAATTAACACATAAAATTTTGTGCGGCTCAATTTGAACATTAACATTGCAATGGGATAATTAACATATTAAATATTTTTTTTAAAGTTTAAATATGTAACCATTAAATGAGCTCAAATGAAACAAGTATTGTCTAAAGCAAGATAATATTTATTTATAAGCTATTATTAATTTATTATTTCTTAGATAAGAACAAATCATGCATATTATAATTTTTTCCATGGTGACTAATAATAAAAATGAACTTTTTCAAAAAATAAATAGTTTGCATGCTTTGCTATTATAATAATAACTTGAACCAATTTTTTGAAGTGTCAAATGGAGAAAGGAAGATGAAAGAAAGTTATATTGTCAAAAAAATTATTATTATTATTATTAATTATTATATTTTAGCTTTTATTTGACTGTATTCCATTAGGTAGCTAGGTCAATACTTTGTGATCTAATTTACTTGTTTTCACATTTTATAAAAAGTTATTTCCCCATTTCATAATTCATGTTCATGTGGCTTGAATGAAAAATATTTGAAATAGAGAAGGTATGAAATTAACTTTTTCTACTTTTTATTTATTAGGCTTAGGATTGGTATTATTTAGTTTATTATATAACATATTTTATTTCAAGAAAATAGGTCTGCTCTCGTTATGCCTAATTTCTCTTTTCCCAACTAGCATTTTTTTTAAATATATAATTTTTATTTGTTTATTAATATTCATCCGGACTCCACCTAACTTCTTAACTACATTACATAATTTATATGCTTTTTTCCCAATTATTTTAGTGCTTTAAATTGAATTCATGTATTAATTTAAGATTTCTCTCATCTCACTTTATTTATTTTCTGTTTGGGGTTATTTAAAAACTAATTTCATATACTCAGAGAAAGTTTTAGGAGCAAACAAACAAATTCAAATGTTTTAAACTTTTTCCTCTTTCTCTCTTTTATTAGATTAGTTTTTGTTTTTGTCTAGTGGATCAATATATATTATGTCTGCAAACGTCGTTATTTCAAGTGTTACACTTTGTTTGTTTATAGGGTTCATTTTGAGACATTATCTCTAACTAAGTTAGTTTATTTGGAAAATTCTTATCATTTAAACTAACTTATTAATTTAAAAAACTCTATTATAAGATATATGAATAAATTATTAAACTTGTCTGTGAAGAAAGAACAGAAGTCTACTTTCTAATTCTTTCAAAAGATTTTCATTTTGTCAAATTTTGCTGCAACACACATATATCTATAATATATATATATATATATATATATAGTGAAGAATATTTCTTGCGTAAATTAAGATTGTGCAGGCTAAGCTAATATCACAAGTAACTGAGTAATTATAATATTGACATAATAATTAATTAAAGTCATGACCATTATTAGAATGTGCATACATAGTAGACTTGTGGGGGAAATTTCAAATTTCCTAGTTAATTCTACACTTTTATATTAAATTAAGTACTTATATTATACCCTAAGTATTTCTTTACTTTAAAAAATGCTCTAGATCCTTTAATTACTTTATGAGAATACCCACTTATGGCCTATAAAATGGGATTACATTATTGAATTAAGGGCATGCTATATGCAAATTGTCTTTGATATTCAAATTTCCCAGATCATAACAAGATAGAATAATTTAAATAAGGAAAATTGCATCACATTAGATTTATTAATTAAAAAGAAGTAATTAATTATAATAAAAACAACAATTTGGACATGAAGAAGCCAGATTCTGCAATTGTCTCTGCTTCCTTCTTGCAAGTGATGGCAGCCACCACCTTCTTTCGACACAAATAAAACTTTCTTGAATTCCCCAAATTCATCAACTTCTCCTCCATCTTTAAACCTGCAATTCATCATGATCCAAATTTAATTTTTAATTACACCCAATTAACTGAAAATATTATAATGAATTCTTAATATTAAACTACTCACTGTCCAAGCTAAATGTCGAGTAATGAAGCTCGAAAAGCCGGTGATCGGATTTCGCCAACAATGGCCGTCTCTTCTCCTTCACATAGATCTCAATTACAGCCTTTACCAAACCCTCAACCGTCTCTTCTGCATGGATCACAACCGGAATCGGCCCAAAGCTTCCTTCCACGTTCACGTTCAGCAATAGTTTCATGGGCATTCTTGCCGATGGTACCGTCTCCAAATTGATTGCCTGTCGTCCCACAAGCTCGACCGAGTTTGATGACTCGCCGTTTAGATGACGCCGGTAACAGACCACCGGCTGCCTAGCCATATTACTCACTCACCAATTCATTTCTCATTTATGTTACAAATTGATGAGCTTTTAACCAATTTAGTCTTCATGCACAAAGAGTTGTTTGGTTTGTTTTGATTTATTTTAACTTATTTATATTCTCTAAATAATTCCAAATCTTTCAAATTACTAACTTCAGTGAGAAAATAACTTAAATTAGAATAAATGAAAGATAACATTGAATTGAATGTTGATTTTTTTTGGTTGAATTATTATATACAATCATTATACAAGAAATTAAACAAGCACATGAATATGACTAATATAATTATTAATTTTTATCTTAAATATTAAGTGGAGACCTCAGGAAATCGAAAACAAAAACAAAAAAAAAAGTGAACGGAAATTTCCAGGAAAGTGATACTACTACTTCTTGCCCTTCAAATCCCCAACTATTTGCAAGATTGACCTTCCCTATGAATTTAGTAGATCTATAATTTTATCCTAAAAATTAATAAATTCATAAATTAAAATAACTATAATGCTTTTTTCAATTAAAATTTAAGGTTAGCTTAAATGGTTCCTAATAAAATAAATATCGATTTTTATTTAAAACGTCTTAAATTGAAATGAATATCATTATTTAGAGTTAACTATATATCCTTCTATAATTCTATTATTATAAATTTATAATTTAAAATTCAACATTAGATGTTTATTGTAATGGCTAAAATTGGGTCAATTGTTAGGGTATTGGACTTTAGATTTAAAAATTTAAAAAGATAATAATGTAAATATATATATATCAATAATTCAGAGGAGTTTGCAACGTGGAGATAAATATTCTGCTATATTCTGCTTTGCACTAAATAATTTGTAAGAAAACGACATCATTGAAATTGGTACCCCAAATTGCATTGAATTGCAATAATTTACATTTATATTAAATAAAGAGTAACCATTTATAATAAAATTGAAGAAATATATATATACAAATCACTCTTAATTTTAAAGCTAGTACTCCAAATGTATGAAACACTCTCAATTTCATCCATCACAATGCATGCAACCGAAAAGTGTCCAAAGTTTGCGAGTTCTTCGTATGATCTTATTGATATTTCTCACAATAAAACCCGAGAAAAAGATCAAAGGAAGTTGAGTAGCAATCGGCCCAGATTGCACTTCTATGTGGCGGCCTCTACCCTTTCTAAGATAAAAACTTCTAGCACCCAAATCCCCAATTAATATTGATCTGTCCAAACCTATACATAAACAACAATTTCAATTGAATCAAAACCACAGATGACTGGTAGATGTAGCTAATTGTCTAAACAAATTAGGCAAGATATGACCAAAAGAAGAAATGAAATCTCAATTTTCCATGTTTATTGAAATTGTTGGATACAGAAAGAGCAATTTACACTTACATTCAAGGCTGAAATAGGATTGATGCAATTCAAATGATGAAGCAGCGGATTTATCAAGAAGAGGACTCCTCCATTCTTCTCCATACTTGTTCACAACAAGCTTAATCGCTTCTTCAACGCTAGATCCTAACTTTAACATAACTCGAACAGGACCAGGACTACCTTCAACCATCACGTTCACCACTACCTTCGCATCCCTGTTATAATCCTTCTAACATTCACAGTTATTATATCACTAATTAGATCACAACATCAATCAATCAATCCTTCTAGATTTCTAGGGCTAAATCGATGTTACAATCGAATTGACGCTTCACCTGGATCAGTTTCGGCGGCGATTGAGGAGAAGAACGCATGTCTGTACAAGTCTGTGGTCTATAGAGAACGCCTTCCGGAGTGGAGAGATTCCGGTTATCTTCTCCGATGATGAAGGAATTCGTTGCGGTAAACAGAGACGGTTCTGAACTGCTGCGATGCATAATCTCGACATGCTTGAATGACTTCGATGATCGCCGGAAGGCGGATGGAGGAGTTTTCCTCCGATGAGGCGACGATGGATGAAGTTGAGGAAGCCTTGATGATGGACGGCTGGACGCCGAGTTTGTTCGCCGGTAATCTCTCTCTGACATGGATTCGAATCCGATCTGTGAAAGTGTATTGAATGAGTATAGGCTAGGTTTTATGAAGAAGGTAAAGTGATTAAGAAGACATAGATGTATATACAGAAGCACTTGAGCTTCTCTGTAATTCGGCCATGGACATGGAAGAAGAAACGGCCGAAACGTGAAGTCGCGTAGACGGGTAGTTGTTTTGGTTTAGTTTGTTGGTTGATTGCTTACGGAAGGTATTTTCTTTCTCTCTCTTCTGATTTTACTAAACTATCCTCCTGCCGTTTTAATTCTAAAGGCCCAGTACAATGGAGGCCCAAATTAACATCTATAAATCAAGAAAGGCCTAGATGTTTGGGCCTTTTCCAGTTAATAAAATTAAATATTTTGATTGGTTAAATATTTATGCATAGTCCACTATTTTAATGCATTGAGGTTCTTGAAAAAAAATCTAGTTTAATTGGTATAGGTAAGTGGGTTTAATTATTTTATTATATACTGGGCTGGATCCGGACTTATTTGTCATAAAGTATAAATTGATTCTTCAACTATTATGAATATCAAAATTACATCTTGAGTTTATGAACATATATTTTAAATCATAGTTATAATATATACACTGTTTTTCTTTTTCTAGCAATGATATTATATGGTGAGTTCGAATTTTTTAATTATTATTAATTTTTTTATATTACCTTCAAAATTTTAATTTAATTATTTATGATTATCTATTCGTTTTATCAATAATTTTTTATTTTTTATTTTTGAAGTCCACTATAAATTATTTTCAAAGCTATCCAAATTCAAATTTTTTAATATATATTTTGGAATAACATTAAATATGTACGGCAAAGAAAAACCATCCATATATATATAGAGATGTGTGTTTGATTCAATAAATATGCACTAGTGTGACAGACAGTGACAAGCTGAATTATTTGTCCAATAGTTTAAGGTTTCCTTGTGATGTGGCTGCAACGATGTATAACATGGAAACATTTCCATCCTTCCAATTGGCTATATATATATTTATTTTATTGAAAATATTTAGTTATTTGTTTCAAAAGTGGTTCAAAATATTTGTGGTGGTTATTTCAACATTTTATATGTTTTTAGAAATATATAATTTTTTAACAATTATATTAGGAAGCTGCATAAATGGAGGACCATAAGTTTAATATTTTTTATTTGTTCACTAAATTACAAAGATCACAACTAAACAAACAAACAAAATGTTTAGTTTAGATTACAATGATACATTCAATATTTATTATTTATTTGGAACTATGTTATAATTGAATTATCATATAAAATTGAAGAGTGTTTTGAAAAAGGGTATTAAATTGAGATTTCTTTTTTGGGTGTGTGGTCAACACTGTTGTACTGATGATAGACATAAAAGAAAAATATTTAGAGCTTGTTTGAAATATGCAAAATTGCTGTAACATTGAAATGACTCTTTGAAAAAAGGGATATTTTGAAAAGAAAAATAATAACAAAAGTTGGATAGAAAAACAGGCAGACAGTAAGTGGTCCCTTTAATGTACCGCACCCAACTACGAGTACGTTACGTGAATCAAATTAAAATAAAATGGAATTGAGATTATTATTATTATTAATTTATTATTGTACAAATTAAATAGAGAAGAGTCCAACAATACTGTCATAAAGGGTTAGGTATAATTGGTAACCTTATTTTGGTATTTAAGTATTTATTTGTTTTCTTTCTTTACCATAAATAATAATTCTTACCAATTATTTCAGATAATCGTCTTCTTCTATGACTGTCAGAGTTAGAAATTGTTATTTTATAGAAATTATTATTTTAATTTCAAATATCCCACAAAGTTAATTTTAATGTATACAAATTTTCTTGCTATGTTATATATGACAATAATTGAAATTGATTATTCTTTTTATCATTCAAAACATTTCAATCTTTACAAGATTCTCTTTCAAAAAGTTGAATGTGAATATATAAATAAATATTAAGTAAATGATATAAGATTAATAGAATTCAAATAAGTTGAATCATTCATGTTAGATCTTACGTCGACTTTATAAAATTGCGTCCATACATAACATATATATATATATGAGTAAGTCGGAACAACGGATAACACATCTCTATTTTCATCCGAATAATTGTTCAAATTATAATTATTACTCTTTCAATTCGACTTCGAATATATTTTATTGTATATGCCTTATATGTCTTTTTGAGCAAGTTTCTTAGCAAGTAAAAATTATGTTTGGATGACGGATCAAAGAAGAGTGGGAACCTCTAGTTGGTTTTTAGAATTTGAGATAAAAAAAATATAAGAACGAACTATATGCTTAACACAAACAAACGTTCCAGTCCTTCTAGCATACGGGATCGGCATTAGGCATTAGTTTATTTGGTAAGAGTCCTCCTAGTTTAGCATTTATTAAAATTAAAATTAATCTTGACATTAATATGATTGAAATTTGTTATTTGTTTTAAAAAATGTTTAATAAATAAACATCACGTTATGATTGATTCTATTTAAAAGAAGTGTTTCTTTTAGAAAATGAATTAATTTAAAAGTTACATATTATTAATAATTATAACTATAATCAGCATGGCCCTATATGTTTTCAAGCCAAAGTCAATATAGGCCAACTTTCCTTCAAAATTAAATAAAAATAATCTATGTTTAAAGTTAATTATTAAAATTATAATAATCTTAAAATAAAGCAATAAATAATATAATATTGGCGCGTGTAAATCACTAGCCAATGACGAGAAACTCATGAGCAGTATCATTCGTGTGATAGATAGCCACGTGGGAAGTCATCGTTTTTATCTCCACCATTCGCAATACATGGCGCGTGATGTTACCACATGCTAGACAATTCTTTCTTCTTCTCCCCCTTCTCTCTCTTGTCACTTTCTTGACTGACTCCTTTCTCTCTCTTCACCATTCTTCATGAACCTCGCTCACCGGCATCAACGCCGGCCGCCGCCGCCGCCGCAGAAGAAGAAGACGGCGATCAAGTTAAATTAACTGTCTTTATAAAGAAATAGTTTTTTCTTTAACAATGGCGACCAGTAATACAACATCTTCACAGACACCGACCGAACCGTCGGCTGACGAGGTTGCGGCGAAGGCGGTGCATAAAAGGTTTGAAGGTTTGGTTTTGGTGCGAACAAAAGCGATTAAAGGTAAAGGTGCTTGGTATTGGAACCATCTTGAACCGATGCTTGTTAATAATTCAGACACTGGTCTAGCTAAAGCTGTTAAATTAAGATGTTCTTTATGTGACGCTGTGTTCTCCGCCTCCAATCCGTCAAGAACAGCATCAGAGCATCTAAAAAGAGGAACATGTCCCAATTTCAATTCACCAGTTAACCCAAAACCCATTTCCTCTGTTTCAATCCCGACAGCCACTACCTTACCCAGTCTTGCTTCTCCTTCTTCCTCCTCTCAAAACAGCCGTAAACGCCCTTCATCCGGCGGCGCCGGTCGTGCCCCTGCTACTTCTTCTTCATATCAGGTCCTGCCTCTAGCAATTGTTGACCCGTCAAGATTCTCCGTCGAACTCGCCTACCCGCCGGCAGTTACGGTAGCTGCCAGTTCCAGTGCCGCAGTCGTCAGCGCCACTTCCGGCGGGCAAAATCATCAGCATTTGATGTTATCGGGTGGAAAAGAAGATTTAGGGGCTTTAGCAATGTTGGAAGATAGTGTGAAGAAACTTAAATCCCCAAAAGCTTCGCCCGGTCCTGCCCTGAGTAAAGCCCAGGTCGATACATCTCTTGAATTTCTAACGGATTGGGTTTACGAATGCTGCGGCTCTGTTTCATTTTCCGCCATAGAACACCCAAAGTTCAAGGCTTTCCTAAACCAGGTCGGTTTGCCAGCGTTATCAAAACGAGACATCGCCGGAGCTAGACTGGATTCCAAGTACGAGGAAGCGAAAGCAGAGTCCGAAGCCAAGATTCGCGACGCTATGTTCTTTCAAATTTCATCAGACGGGTGGAAATCCAAGAACTTTGGAGAAGAAAACTTGGTGAATGTAGCAGTAAATCTACCAAACGGAACCAGCGTATTCCGTCGGGCTGTTTTCACAAGTGGTTTTGTTCCTTCAAAATACGCAGAGGAAGTACTATGGGACACGATCAGAGGAATCTGTGGTAATTCTGTTCAACTCTGTGTCGGCATTGTTGCTGACAGATTCAAGACCAAAGCTTTAAAGAACTTAGAGAGTCAACATCATTGGTTGGTTAATCTCTCATGTCAATTTCAAGCATTCATAAGCTTAATTAAAGATTTTAGTAAGGAGCTTCCATTATTGAAAAACGTGATCAACAATTGTTTAAAGCTAGCGAATTTCATTAACAACAAGACTCAAATCCGGCATACATTTCACAAGTATCAGTTGCAGGAATACGGTCAAGCCGGGCTGTTGAGAATTCCATCGAAACATAACGAAAGATCCAATTTCGGTCCATCCCAAATGCTGGTCGAGGATATTTTGAGCTCCGCCAGGGCGTTGCAGCTGGTTTTGATGGATGAATCGTTTAAGATTGTGTCGATTGAGGATCAAACTGCTAGGGAAATCGAAGATATGATGAGGGATCCTCGTTTTTGGAACGAATTGGAAGCTGTTCATTCGCTAGTGAAGTTAATAAAGGCAATGGCTCACGAAATAGAAACTGAGAAACCATTAGTCGGCCAATGTCTTCCTCTTTGGGATGAAATGAGAAGGAAAGTTAAGGATTGGTGTTCGAAATTCCACATTTCTGATGAAGCACAAATGGAGAAGATAATGGAGAGACGGTTCAAGAAGAATTATCACCCTGCTTGGGCTGCTGCTTTCATATTGGATCCTCTGTATTTGATTAGAGACACTAGTGGGAAATATTTGCCTCCTTTTAAATGCTTAACATCCGATCAAGAAAAAGACGTTGATAAGATTGTAACAAGGCTTGTTTCGAGAGAGGAAGCTCATATCGTGTTAATGGAGCTTATGAAATGGAGGACTGAAGGTCTTGATCCTGTCTACGCTCAGGCGGTTCAAATGAAACAGAGGGATGAAATAACGGGTAAGATGAAGATTGCGAATCCTCAAAGTAGTAGGCTTGTTTGGGAGACTCATTTGACTCAGTTTAAGTCTTTGGGGAAAGTTGCGGTTAGGCTTATATTCTTGCACGCCACTTCTTGCGGTGGCGGAGGAGGAGGGTTTAAGTGTAATTTGTCTTTTCTGAGATGTGTGGGCGGGGTAGGAAATGGTGGGCATTCGAGGGCGGCCATGGATAGGGCTCAAAAGATGATATTCATTGCTGCTCATTCGAAGATCGATAGACGACAGCATTTTTCGATCGAAGAAGATAAGGAATTCGAGGTGGTTAATGGTGATGATGACGATGTTTTACAAGATCATGAGGTTTTTTGTTGATTTTTTGGGGTTTTATGTAAGTTGCAAGAGTTGTAGTAGTAGTTAGTAACTAGTAAGTTAGTAAGTTGTTCTTATTTAATTAGGATATGGTCTGATTTGTAGGTTTACAATTTTCAATTTTGATTATTATTATTATTATTATTATTCTTAATCTAAAGAGTGGATTGTTTTGTGCGGAAGATGATTTAGGAAAACTTGATGAATTTTATATAAATTTTTTGTTTTTGTTTTTGTTTTTTGTTTTTGAGAATTGTACCGTTGCATGATTGCTAAAAAAAGGTTTTGTTGGTTGGGTTGTATGAGGAGTAGGACGGACCCATTGTTGGGGGAGGGAATTAAAGCCTGTCGAAAGGCATGAATTAGCAGCAGCAACTCATCAGAAATGAAGATGCTATTTCACTCATCAATTTGTTCTAGAAGCATGTATATTATTAATAATAAATAAATAAAAACAAAACATTTAAATTGATGATGGGTTTTAGATTCCTTTAACCACCAATCAATCCATCCATCAAACAACAGTAAGCTAAAGAAAAGGTGAAAACAAAACAAAACAAAGTTCATAGGGTCCTCTAATGGGTGTTTTAGTGGAGAGACAGAAATCTTGTCGGCAAATGTTACTATTTACATTCTTATTTGCTTTTACTAAATCAAGTGAAAGATATTCTATAAAGATTAAAATTTATGAATTCAATTCTAATCTACAACAAATAACATGTTTATAGATTATAATTATTTTTGCTTTTTAATAAATTAAATTTTTGGTGATAAATAATAAATAATATTGTTTGGGGGACAGCTCACCAAATAAAATGAAAAAGTGAAATTTGTAGAGGTTGAGATATTGACTAGCTAGACTATGCTATAGTTGAATGTTAATCAATCAGTCCACTAATTTTCAATTAATTAAAGATTTAAAAAATGGGAGGGGGAAGATTATAATGATTATTATAAAGGACGACATTTTCTTTCTTTCTACAAGAAAAAAGAAAGATTCTTTTTAACATCCATAATGCTAGCTAGCTCTCATTATTATCCACATCGATCCCTTTTGTTTTATTTTTTACATTATCATCAATTTACTTGTAATGTTAGTAAATCATTAAATACATTTTATTTTATAAATTTAACTCAAATAACAAGAGTAGAGTAGTACATGATAGGTAAAAAAATTAAGAATTTAATTTTTAATAAAAACGTTTTAAATTAAAGTGAATAATTATAACGATGAAAAATTATGCTAAAATTTTAAATTAAAAAAGAAACCTACAAAATTTAGTTAACTAACTTATTTTATATATATATATATATATATATATATATATATATATATATATATATATATATATATATATCACTTAGAATACTTGAATAGATATAAAACTCAAGAATATACGGTTAGCTTCTTATATAAAAATAAAAATAAAAATAAAAAATATTATATTATAAAATTGATGAAATGTACAAGATTTAAAGAGAAATATAATTATTAACAATCACTTGCTTTTGAAAAAGTGGTAAAATACAGTCTACAAAAAATTGAACTGTTGTTTCACGTGTATGAGGACCCCTTTCCTTTTTGGGTTATATAAATATTATTACACTATAGACCAGCAATATAGGCGTGTTTATTGGCTTGTATTATTCAATCATCCTCAAATATTATTTTATTAAATAACTTGATTTCAATAAGCTACATAATATGATTCAACTTAATTATTATTTATTCTGAACAATTTATTTATTAATCTGTATGATTTTAGAGTTTATTTGCATCAATATTCTTGAAGGTGTAAAGAACATAGTCCACTTGATTCGGGTTATTCCTTATTGTATTGGTCTAACATATTTATTTATTTATTATTATTATTTTCAAGGTAGGAAACTAAGTTAACCTTAATCGGTTCTTACCTTTGTGTTTTTTAAGTTTATAAATATATCAATAAATAAAATACTTTTATTGGGCCTAAAAAATAATTATTAATATTAAAGAAGTGATAGAAAAAGAGAAATTTATGAAGGAAATGAGATAAATAATGATGTAACATGTTACAACAACACTAACTTAAAATATGTAAAAGTGGGAGTCTCATTTTTTAAAATATATTTTTAATGAATTTTAAACAAAATTGATCGACTCCCCTGGGCACCAGAGGAGGGGTATTATCGTAAATAAATTTTATTCTTTTATTTACGATAATGCCCATCCTTGTGAAAAGAAATCGAAAGAGAACGGTAATTTAGGAGCAAATGATCCTAGATGCTAACTAACCCTAGGGGCTTGGGCATCAAAGTGGAAATTTGAGGTTAACTTGAATTTTGTTAGGAAAATTTATTAATGAAACAAATATATTAATTGTAAACTTTTTAATTTATTAATTTAAATCTTTCTCATCCATTTTAACTTTAAGACATTTTAGATGCGTATGAAGAGAAGATATTTGATCTATACTTATTATCCCTTTTAACCCAAGTTCCAACAAAGTCATAACTTTTGTACACATGAAAGATAGTGTTACCAAACAAGGCTCATGTGACGTCGTAAAAGAGATTTTTTAAGTGGAATGTATGATTGTGACGTCAGGTCGGATGAAGTGGACAAGTCAGACCAATCAATTGATATCCGTACAACTTTTCAATTAAACATAAATTTTAAATTCAATTTAATTTTATTGTTGGTTGGGGCTTGAGAGAAAGATTTATTTAAATAAATTTAAATTTATTTAAATTTATTTATAGAATGTAATTTTGTGAAATTAATTTGTTTTTTTTGGTAAAATAAATTAATGAGTAATAATATATAACATAAAATATTTTAAATATATATATATAATATTTTAATTAATAAATTGATTGATATGATTATCATAAGATATTTATGTTTGATTATATTTGAATTTTAAAAAATACAACCATATAAAGGTTTGTCATTTTTTTTAAACATGTTTATTTAAAAATTAATGATTAATGATGATTTTGATGATGTAATTGTTTTGTATAAAAATATTTAAAGGGTATTTATATATAATGATAAAATAAAATTTTAAAATATTTTAATTAATAAATTGAGTAATGTAATGAATGAAAAAAGATTAAGATGTGTAAATAATTCAAGGAAGATGAAACTATCATCAATGTAACTTAATTGATTATGTATGTGTAATATATGTCTTTATATAGGTTTAAAAAGCATATTAAGTATTTGTCTAATTTAATACCTAATTATGAAAATTTAAACAACATTATAGCAAGATATTTAAGATAGAGTTTGATTCACTTACTATGAAAATGTCAGGTGTTAATAATCATTTTTAAGAGATTAAAAATTTGAAATTTAATTTTTACTGAAATTGACTTAAGTTAAAATAAGGATGATAAATTAGGGAATGTGTTAACTTTTTTAATTCAAACAAAAAAATAGGGCTTGATTAATTAGCCATGAAGTATTTAATTAATGAATAAAATGGAGCTTTTTTTAGCTAGGATGGAGCTATCATAAATAAACAAAATCATTATCATCATTGATCTTACCCACTAATCACCTCAATTAAGTTTCTTAATATTCTCCAGCTTCACCTATAATTTTGCACATTAGTTCTTCATTAGTCTAACTCCCTAATCATCTTCCTAATTACTATAATACATCTCTGGGTTTTGCTTGATTTGTCCTTTACAATCATGCTAATATTTCTTTAATATTTTCTCTCCTTTCCTTCCAATTATTAATATTTTGAACAAATTATAAACAAACACTAACATTCCAAGAAAATCCAAACAATCAAATTTCAAATAAAATGAAACAAAAAACATTCAAGAAGATCAATAATAACATTTCTCAATATAATTTATTTAAATAAACTTAACCTATTCAATATTACATCAATAAAGTAATGATAAAAATAAGTAGTATTTGTTTATCTATTTATGTCCACATTCATCAAAGAATTCATGCCTTTCAAAAGTCAACAGTGAATAAAAGCAACACCCATTAAAACTAAAATTCACCTCAATATTTTTAGTCATGTAACAAGAGGCAGAGAGTTCTTTAAAATATAATTTTAGCTTTTTTAGCTATGAGTCAATCATGATTAAATTAATTAGTGTTTGTGGCATTTTTTTTTTATATTATATATATTTTGCTAGTGTATGCATGCATGTTATGGCATAATAACCCACCTAATTAATATACTTTCTTAAAAAGTTAAAAGTGTGCATATAAAAATAAATTATCTCTAAAGCAACTACTTAAATACAAAAGCTATAAAATCAACATAAGAAAAAGTAAGACAAAAAAAATGACATTTAAGAATAATAATTCCTAAGGGATCAAATATTACGAATTCAATTTTCATTTAAAACGTTTTAATAAAAATGGAAATCAGACTAGCTTCTTAGGTAAAAATAAAATATGTGACTAGGAGTACAGTTAATTTGACCGTCCTAGCATAAAAATTCAATTAGGGTAGCTTAAACCCTAAACTACCTAAAAAAAATACATTCAATAATCTCAAGAAGTCATACAGCAGAACAAGAAGCTTTGTTAAAGGTACCCACTAATTAATAATAAGTTAGTTCAATTAGGTACATAAATATATAGACATAGTGGACATGTATTTCCTTCTCGATTGGGTAATTGATTGATGAATAAACAATTATTAGTTATTGTTTCATATACTATATTATTCAATGTAGGGTATTATTTTGGTGTATTTTAGCCAAATATTTATAGATTAAAAAAACAAATTTAGTCTTATTTTGTTCCAACTTGCTTTTATTTTTTATTATAAATTTGTATTTCACTCAAAATTATTTAAGCTCTCATGATGGAGCAGACATGCATGACCAAACAAACCTTACATAAAGGATTATTATATACAAAGGATGCAAGCTTAAAGGGATCATGATTTGCACTTTCAAGTTTCAACCCTCCGAAATGATTTTTTCTATATACACACTCGAGACCCCAACAATCATTATTTGGTAATATGTTCATTTTCTTTTTATATTTATTAATTGGCTTAGTTGGATATTGACTTTATACTATAGTTGAAGTGTAACAATTCGATTTCCACTTAAAACAAGTTAAGTTGTAGCAGGAGTAGTGCCGGCCTTTAGGTTGCTCAGTCTCACCATACCAAAAGTTTGAAGACTTACCCAGAGTCGGCCTCGAGATTTGAACTGCCCCAGCCCCTATTGAAAAAATGTAAAATTAATTTTATTACCCTAGGTCTAATTTTAAAAAATAATAAAAAAATTATTTTTAATGAGATTTGAACCCATAATCAAAATAATTTCTTAACTTTTAACCTAAACCACTATGCTACAACATCTTTTATTTAAGTACACAATAAATTTAACTAACTTACTTAGATTCTTATTAAATGAGCTGCCCTAGAGAGCGGGCTGCCAAATGAGCTGCCCTAACCCGAGGGTTTGCTGGGCTTACCTAGGACCGCCCCAATTTGAAGGCTTACCCATGCAACATATACATCTGCACAAACTGGCACAACTACAAGGGTCAGGTTAAAATAAAAATATGTTCATCTTAATGTTAGAACTCTTGACCTATAGTAAAAGAACTTATAAAGAGAATAACTAACCAAGTGCCTATGGTTGAAGTATTAGTTCCTACAAATAAAAAAAAAATAAAAAAAAAGACTACATTTATTATCCATGAATCTAAGATCTACCTAGGTAAGTAACAATCAAAATGTTAACTGCCCCCAACAAAATTGGTTGGGTTTGCTAATCACATACATTAATCATTAGTAATGTATACAAACAAACAACACTCTCATTAAGGAGCTGCAAAAGAACAAAAAATTGCAAATTTCAGTTGCGAAGAATCACATCCACCCAAGTAGGGGGTAACAATATTAATGTGAAAAAAATTGAATTTAATGGGAGGTTGTACAACAATATTGTACTATTACAAACAGGATAAAGACTCATTTTCCAGATCCTTTCTCCTCCAAATATTGCATCTTCATTTTCACATTTGAAGATGGTCTAATTCCAGGCACAAGTCTTGACTCAACAACTTCAGCTTCTGCAAATATGAAAAATCATTTGAATGATTATGTATGCAAAAACTAAATCAGCGTTTCTCCTATGATCACACGCAAAAGAGTGAATAAATTATGGGAAAGCACGTACCGTGATAAACTGTGGGGGATCGTCAATACTAGTTGATCCCAATATAACCTCTCTCTGGAGCTTAGCTGTCAGCTTATGGCACACTCGTAACTGAAAATTAATTTTGAAAGTTATGAAGAACACGTCTTAATTTAGAAAAAATAAATAAAAAGGTTGTTTGGTACCTCTGAACGAGTTGCTCCACCAACAATAAAAACAAATATACGTTGACCCATTCTCTTGAAATCACTTGAAGCGTGTCTCAAAATTGAATCACTAGGAAAAAGGAATGCTTGATCGCATCAATTTAAAAGAAACAATATGTCTGCTAGCTCTAATGAAGTAGGGAACTGTACCTTGAAGAGTTTCCATCATCAGAAGACGGCTGCTTCTGAGCCCATGTTCCCCTTCTTTGTCTCATCGAATGGGGAGCAGGGGCGCCGTTATTATTTGTCAGTGTAGCAGTCTTTGAATTAGTCCCATGGAAGGATGGACTTGGATCATTCATAGACGGGTACTCACTCTTTGACAGTTCGCCTTTCCCAAGTTTCTCTATAAGTTCCTGCAGTGTAAACAATAATATTTATTAACATGACGAACTGACTCCATCATGAATCACTAAAAAGTGTCTAGGAGGTGGCAGCTACCTCTATCATTGGGTAGAAACGTGAAAATTGCCACAGTGTTTCTTCACCACGATCTTTCCTAGCAGCACGCCTCTTCCAAAATAACAGATGACCAGCGATAAATTATTGGCACGAACTAGCAGTATTGAAAACAAGAAAGGAATTACTGACGAGAAGTTCAACAGTATTTTTTACCTTGTTAGCATCAAATTGTAGAGAAAAACCTCCAAATGAGCTCTTTTTGGTATCTGATATTGATGATCCCTCTAGCAACTTCATATTATGCACAGCATTCATGTCATCAGGGGGTAACCTTGCTAACTGAAAGTTAATTAGACATGGATGAGAACCAGACGCAAACTTGCTTCTGTTTTTTCCCCAATTTTCTTTCATTTGGCAGGAAAATGGCTAGGAAAGGAGGGAAGTTCATTGAAGATGGTAAAAATAGCTGACTAACCTCCATTAACTTAGAAAGTTCATCACCCTCAAACTTCTCAGGATAACATGCTGCATAAATCATCAGTAACCGCAACTTATTCTCATGGGTAACATCCTGCAAAAACAAAGGTTATATGTCAGAACAAACATATACACACTAGTACTCTTCTTATGAAACACATGTCCAGATTCAATAGCTAAATACTCACCAAATTTGTTCTCAGAAAATTAAGTAATTCTTTAGTCCCTGCATCCCCGAAAACAAGATCTTGCTCCAGTTTCCCGAGATCTTTTAGCCCTGTCTCTATAATAATATTGTTGATCTTCTGAGCAATCTGTAACATAAGTTTATTTTCATTGCATGAACTGGCATTTCTCTACACATTTAATATATGTTTTGATTATCTAATTTATTTCACATCAACTAGCATCTTTGAAGAATAATTATTAGGCTTCTACAACAGAAACAATAATAGTAGAGAAGCCTTAAATAATTATTTCTAACTAGTGAAGCATAAATAGTACACATAAATGCAATTTATTTCTAACTAATTATTTATAAAAAAATATTACACACATGAAGAAACTCACATCAGTATGGAGAGAAAGTTTGTCAATTTGTTCACTATACTGGGGCAAGGCTTGAACCATCTTTTGCAAATCACGAGTAGATATTTCACCACCGTCTCTACAAAAATGAAAGTATGCAATATTTAAATGGGAATATGCTGATGTATGATCATGGGGTTTCTAAACATAGGTTTTCAAACTGAATTGACAAAGCATACACGAACCTTGAACCATGGTGAATTTGTGCAGCCTTATTCTTTGATTGAAAGTATGTCATCTTCTCATGCAACCGTATACTAGCCTGTGAAGGTATTACTGATAAGAAAATATTATGTTATTTGAATAGCTAAACAACCATCTGAGAGACATACATCAGCTATATGTGAATGCCGAAGCTCCAACCAGACAGGATCATGATCTTCCAAAAGAACCTCTCTTCTCTCAGGTGGAGCATTTCCTTTGCTTGGAACCTATTCATTATAAACTACTCAGCAGAATCCAGTATCAAACAGACAATAAAATCTTAAGCAACAATATTTCCATACCTCATGCACATATTTATTTCCCTCCATATTTAACAAATCACGGCACATGGCATCATAAGTCCACTCATGGATCACTGGAGCAATCTGGAAATGCAATTTAAGAAACTCAGTATCATGGGAACAGAACAGATGCAAAAAAAAAAAAACATTTAGTCAGCATAAGCATTGTGAAACCTGATCTATTGATCTATCTACAATGAGTAAATCACATGTTTCCGTCTGGGGAAAGTTAGGAAGCTGGGATTTATATTTCTCAAGACAGTTCCAGACACCAGCAGCAAGTTTTGTAGGAATTAGATCACGTATTGTTATCATAGTGTCTGTATCAAGGGATTTAGGTGCACGGTAGCGAACACGAGGAAATTCCTGCAAAATACAAGACCACAAATAATGTACTGGTTGACAGATACATCACAAATTAAGAATTGCGTATTGAAGAATTAATGAAATTTGGTGTTCTTAGGTGATGAATTAATGAACAGTTTGCATATGATACCATTTAATTTGTTTTCTTTGTTTTTGTCTATATAATGTAATCTTGCATCATTTGTAAGCACTACTTTTATATACAAGAAGATCCTCTTCCATCTACTATTGTCTCTCAAAATCTTCACGTATAATCTTAAGCACTTGCATAAGACTCATTTAAGTCAGTGGTAAAGCGTAAGAATTCATGTCCGCAATGTCATGGATTCGAGTTTCATGACCGGACCATTTTCAAAATAAAAAATAAAAATCTTACGTACTCTCAATGAAGCAAAAACTGTAGCAATATGTGTAGCCATCACATTCAAACATGCAGTAGTTCTGTTAGTACCCTCATCATCTGTAAAGAGTTCCTCTAGAGCCCTCTCGTTGTCAGTAATGAAACCCTGCATTTACAGACCATCATATAGGATCAGTTTTACTTAACAAGAGATTTTGATAAGGTCCTCCTCGCTGTGTTTGATATTTCATCATTTACATTATGGTTCATGTAAATAGATGTTAAACAAGAATTTGACATTACTAGATCACACATCCATCCATAAATTAAATGGATAGAATATAAGTCAGGCATATGTTAAAATTTGCTAGTCATTAAAAGTGTGCTCGCATACCTGACTGTCAATTGCAAAATACTCCAAATTCATCTGCATGTTAAACAAATCAAAAATATATATTAACAAGTAAACCCCTAAAAATTAAGTAAAATAATAAACTTCAAACCTCTACTAAAGAGCCTATGCGCCTTAGGACACTCCCATCATTCTTAATTTGGTTAACCAATTCTCGGGGAACTGGTGTACTAAAGAACACAAATGCCCTGAAACACAAAAGAGAGTCAAAACAGCTGTTAATAAATTCCTCGATGACACTAGGAGTAAACAATTCATGGGTAAAAGAGTACTCATACTTCTTATAAAGAGGTGATCTTCCAGCCATGTCCGACAAAAACATAACCACACTGTAAATCAAGTAAAAAGACATTAGAAGAGACAAGAGAGGAACGGAGATTGACAAATAAACAGAGTTACATCATGGACCACCTTATATGTACATCTTTAGCTTCTATAAGGTAAGGTATTGAATAGTTGAGGTGTGCATAGAGCTTTCAGAATCTTATAAAAATTTCTAACAATTTCAAGGGTTAAGAAAACTACAAACTGAAAGAACACAGAATGTTCATTATGAAAGGGAAACTGAAAGGCTTATATCTCAATAGGACACCTGAGTTGACAAATCATAATTAGGGGGAAGTCCAAAGGAAAAAGACAATTACAAATCCACATTCAAGAACACCATGGAAGCAACTCGAATGTGCCACACAAATTAGAGAAAAACAATCCACAAAAACATGAAAATGTAGAATGATTGTGCCTGTAAACCGGATTTACATGGTGCAAGTTGACTGCGGTGGGACCGGTTAAGAAGGATATGAAAATGTGCAAGGTTAACAGAGAAATGATCAGACTGGACTCAATGAAGAAGAAATAAAATAAGAACATTCCATGTTTGGTAAAACTGAATATTAAGTGTTTGAATACAAAATTTTAAGTGTCGAATAAGTGTGTAAAAGAAAAAGGCTGAACAAGCTAAAAGAAAATATCTGAATTTCAAGTTCTTGATATGTAAGTTGATTTGATAAAATGTGAAACTAATAATGAAAAAATAATTAAAGACTATTTTACCCTTGCAACAAAATAATTTGATTAATTTTGGGGGTTATAGTTGTCGTTTATACACACTAGACTATCGATTTAAGCCAATTTAACTGAATCTAAATAGGTAAGTACTTTTAGAGAACAATTATCAAATGAACTTAATTCAAATAAGCACTTAATTATTTAGATAAGGTGATAAGCTATTTTATTGAACAGTGCCTTACTTTTCTTTAGTTGGCCGCATGAAGTAGATTGCATCCATTGAGGGTAAGGGTTGTCTTCTTTTATATATATCTTCCACCACTGCAGAAAGAAAGTAAAAAATTAACATTTCACAAATGCCAAAATCCAAATATTGCACCAAAGGGCAATTTCCACTAATTCAAAATTCAAGTAGTTCTCAAACTAAAATATGAAAACAAACGAAACAATGAAAATAAAATTATTATATTTTGGTTCCTCTCAACAATAACACTAGATAAGATGCAACAATCGTCCCACTTTGGCATAAAGTAGCGAAGATGCACTTGTTTATACATCAGAAAACTATGGGAGCATCATGATAAGCGAATGATTTGACAGACCAATGCATTAGTTCATATTCAACTGCTAATTTAACCTGGCTGTGTAATTCATTGGTCCATTTAATTATGTACAATAGATAAGAGGAGATGCTTTTCATATTTATGTTCTTGATCTGGACCCAAGAAAACCCTTAGATTTCTCTCCTTACTAAAATAAAATAAAACGAAATAGAATTTATTTAACAGCTTCACTTATCAAAAAGACTGCTGAAACATATGTAGTACATCGCAAGTGAAGAAAAATAAATAAGGGAGACTAGCTTTAATCTCTTACATGAAACACCTTCTTCTGTAATATCAGCCATCTTGCACGAGTGAGACACTACTTTAACAGTGACTTTGTCCAATATGAGAACCTACAGATATAGTAAATATGAAGGTTGAAATCATGACAAAAAAGGTACATAGTATATGACCAAGAACCACATCATTTTTTAGACCATGGCACAGGCTTGTGGGACAATCTATGCGCCTAATACAACAAGAAGTAAATTTTTGCAATTCACAGCCAGATAACACTTCACTGTGTTCTCCCATTCAGGAGCAACCTTGAAATATCAGATGGATTGGCTATAAACACAGAAAAACTAACATATCCCCATGATCAGATCAATTGATCTCAAGTAGAAGCTTTAGATTATTACACCAATAGGCATTCTGCAGATGCCACTTTCCTTTTGAACATAACGAGATCAGAGTGAAGTATATAAAAAAGAAACTAGCTAGATTTTTGAGACATGAGAGTAACCTCTTTGTGCTCTCAAATTATTTTTCTTTGTTAATAATATATTACCATTTTTTAAAAAAGATAATTAACTAGATGGGAGACGCGAACCTGCTACAGAATACATAATTAACAAGATGGAGAACCCAAACTTGCTATTCCAACAGGAAATATGATTTGATAACATGGAGCTAGTTCGATCTGTTTTTTTTTTGGCAATATTGTTTGATGAAAAAGTGGATTATTTGAGTTAAATGACAAAAATATCTTAGTATTTAGTATTTTAAAATGATTTTTTTGTTACTCTCACAATTTCAGTCAACTTGTGAACAAACTCAAATGAAAGTGTCTCCAAAGACTTAAAAGACACGAAATCAAGTGTAACAGTACAATCACGCAGCTCCAAATTTGGCAGATAGCTACAAAAAGACAAGGAAATCAACAGTCTAAAGAGTTAAATATGAAATGTACCTTCCAAGTTGATTTAGAATCCCCTTTCTTTGTTGATCGAAGCATTTCATATAACAGCCCTGTACAATTGAATATGAATGAAATGTGTAAATCAGCAATGCAGTAGTTCCAATGACTAGTAGTGAGAAGAGAAAGCAATCAAGTTTGCAATTCATATAAATTTTCGCTACACTCAATTATCCAATTTCCAGAGATTCAGCTCGCAATAAGATAACTCTTATTAGCAAGGAAACACATGATTCTCCTTCAGGACACTCAAAATCTCACCTCCCTGATTCATTACTAAGATAAAATGAAATGGGACGGACACCAAGTAGAATAATGTTCTCGAAGCATAAGGATCTATAATCGTTTATCCCCTTGATAAGATCCAATTGGGTTTCACTCCAAACTCACGCCTCTCGATACCCAATTCGCATACACAGCTTTGGTTGTAGAATCCATTGGAATTCACTAAAACTGTCATAGAAAAAGGCAGCCTTATCTAGTATAACTAACGGCGCCAATTCCTCCAACCAGATTCAAAATCAAATACATGTATAGGAAGAGAAAGGGTAGACTTACGATCACGGGTGACTTGCCGGAAGCTCTTGAAGTCGCCGCCCTGAGACGAGGTATCTGAATCAGACATTGACATGGTAATCTCGGAGAGCCGCAAATTGAGAAACTCAAAATCGAAAAAATGGGTTTCGATCGAAGCTCAGAAATGGTTTAATGTTGGTCGTGGCATAAATTGACCAGAAGAGAAAAGTTGAAACTTGGAATTGTAAAGCTCCGACGGGGACAACCGCAAAGTCTACTTAGTCGTTCCGTCGTCAGGCCGACTGAAACGAATTTACCATTATACCCTTATTTCCTTTAAAGCATATTTAGCCTTCTTTGTATCAAAGGAATGTTAATTTTGTCAAAAATAAAATTATTTCATAAGAAAATGTTTGATTTAAAAGAAATGATAGAACAACAAAGTTAAATATTTTATTTTTTTTTATCAATTTTCAAAAGATTAGCAAAATAAGATTTTAACAAAGTCTTTGACTAGTTTGGGTTGGGATTAGTTAAAAAGTTATTTAAATAATTTTGTCTGAATTAATATTATGAAAAGTTAAGATGTTTAGTGAAAAATTAAAAGATGTTAATGTATAATATTTTCTTTAAAAGAGTTTTAATAAATAGTTTAATTAATAAGATTATTAAAATAGTTGGAAAGATGATAAAATTATTTATTATAGTGCAGATTATACATATTGGTTTTGTTTGAAAATACATTAATTAATTCTGAATTAAAAATATTATTAAATTGTTATATCTAAATAATATTTAAAAAAATATTATTCTAATAAATATATATTATTATTGTTCAAATTCTTCTCTTTTGTCTCTAAAAAAAATATAAATAAAAATAAAAAAAGGTTATAGATAACTTTTTGATGAATTTCTTTTTAGTATTACAAATTTTTTTTATAACGGTTCATATATTTTATCTGTGATCTTAATAATATTTTCAATCAACTATGGGTCGTATTCTGCATATACCTTTCGATTATATTAGTGACATTTTTCGAATGCGTGTACGTCTTTTTTAACGGCAAATTAGACGAAAATAATGAGATCTAAAATTATTTTTTATTTATTTTAATAATAAGTTATTTTATTTGATCTTACACTTATCTTCCCATACCTTATACAAAATTTTCACTATTATTCCGGTCATATGTATAAATATCTAATTATTATTTAGCATTACCTTTTCTGGCATTATTTATGCACCATCCACAAAAAATATTTTCTAACTTCCGCTTATAATATTTTGTAGAGATTTTTTTGACATTGGCTACTATACCTTAATACTCCTAGTTTATTAGCTTTGATGAGTATTAATTTTGTAAGTTGTATTTTATATTATTTATTAATTAATTTTACTCCTCTCTTGCTCTAAAGTTAAAAATAATAATTAGGAGATGTAAGGTTCCAAACGCATTTAGAAACTTTAACTAATTGGTAAACATACAAAGAGTGGATTGACTAATGTTAGAGCGGATGCAAAACTTAATAAAGCGATATCTTCATGATTCAGGCCAACTCGATGAAATAAGTTTATGTAACTAGACTTGTGTGAACTCGAATAGTCTAGGTGGGAATGTGGGATGAAAATAAAAAAGAAAGAGAAAAATAATTTATTTTTATATATAACTCTCCATAAAATAAAATGAGATGTGAATGAATATATTATAAGAAAAATTCACAAATCTACTATTAAAAATATTAAAAACAAAGTCATTAGGAATAAAAGCGTAGTAATTTTATTGTAGAGAAAGAAAAAATGTTCACTAGATTTAAATATACACGTGGCACAAAGGATTTCAGAAGATTTTGGATTTTGTAAATTGAAAGAAACCACAAATTTTGGTTTAGGGTATTTGTCTGATAGACAGAAATGGCCGCAAGCGCATTCCGGGCGACGGCGACGGCAACAATGGTGGCGAAGGAGATCTTCCGTCCATCACTAGGTCTACTACTCCGTATGTCTTTACACAAAAGGATTCCAAATAGTTTGTTCATCTCCTCTTGCCGGAGAATCAGCTATTCCCCTATCCGATGCGCGGCGTCAAGCGAGGGCGAAGAAGGTGCGGCGGGGAAGAAGTCATCGTCGCGGCTGTCACAAATTCAGCATCTAATAATGGAAGCCGAGTTAAGAGCTGCTTCTGCAAGCGGCGAACCCGCACCACCCAAAATCACACTAGGTCAGTTTCTGTACGTGTTTGCAAATTAGGGTTCACTGAACTGAACTCATTTTATGATAGTAATGTTTTATTTCTCCTTTGCTGTAGATCATGTTACTGTGAACTTTGCAAGAAGTGGAGGACCTGGCGGTCAGAATGTAAACAAAGGTCTTTTACTTCTCTTAGTGTCCTTTGATCTACATACATTGTTGTTACAGACCTCTGTTCTTAATGACAGTGAACACAAAGGTGGACATGAGGTTCAATGTCAAAAACGCATATTGGTTGAGTGAAAGGATTAGAGACAAGATAATCCAATCTGTTAGTACTGAATCCTGATCTTAGCTAAACATCTGTTACATACATACATGCTTTCTCCTTCCTTCAAATGAAGATGGCTAAATCTAAGTTATCGACAGGAAAAGAACAGGATCAATAAAGATGGAGAGCTTGTTGTCTCTTCGACAAAGACCCGAACACAAAAGTTGGTTCTTGTCTTTGTAGTAGTAGTAGTAGTTAGTCTAAGGTTGTATTTTCATTATTACTTAGTACTGATGACCGGTTTCCATGTCATTTTAGGGGTAACATTGAAGATGCATTGGAGAAACTACAGGTAGGTAGGTATATTAAACTTGGGATCATTGTTTTGATGTTTCTGTTTCATTTTTATCTTCTTCTTAACAGGCAATTATTGATGCGGCGTCCTATGTTCCCCCTCCTCCTTCACAAGAGCAAATTCAAAAAATCGGCAAACTGTAAGTGCCATCTTGCTTTAATCGAATGAATGAATCCACTTTTCTTTTATTACATACAAACAAACCAAACAGTCATAAACACTGTAATCCAAAATTGACAATTATTTATTCATTGATTTTGAAAGAGCTGCTGCGGGAGAGCGAAAAAGGCTGGATAACAAGAAGGCTCAATCACAAAAGAAGGCGTTTAGAAGAGGCCGAGACAGTTGGGACTGAATTAATCAAACTGCATATCATCTTTTAGCATAATAAACCTCATCATCACTTTGAAAGGTATGAAGGGTTTTATGTTAAATCTGACAAACTGTTCACGTTTTAAAAATCAGAAAATATGTACATATATCTGTTTTTGCCGGTATTTTTCTTCTTTTTTATACATTGACCTGCGTTGTATAAACTCTTACTTCCTAATAAATAAATGTTCTCCAGAATCGGGGTTTACATGTTTAAACCATCGCCCCTTCCCCTTCCCCTTCACGTTCCCTTTAGCATCTTCTGCCGAACTCTCTGCAGCTACATGCGCAATATCCAACCCATTTCCAACCGGCAAATAAGCTGATCTAACAATTTTCCGTGATTCGCCACCCAGGACCGATTGTAGGCCGAAATCAGATAGGGTTTTTGAGTTTGCATTTTTGCAAACGAGAACGGCTCCTCTGTGACCTAATTTTGCCACCCTTAGAATATCGAGATCATTTTTGCTGCTGCAATCCAAGAGCAAGAAGTCTATGCCGGTTAGTGCCGACATAGTCATCTTCTCTGTGTGAAGTCCAACCAAAACATTGGGAGTCTCGCCGGTGGCCAGTCTGATGGAGTCCCTGTAAAAGTCTGCCGATTCATCGTCGGGGACTATACAGACGTGTCTTCCTCCAGTGTGTATGCTTGCTATTATGAGACCGATGCTGGTTGCGATTGGGCAGCCGAGGGACCAGGTTTCTACTATCAGTCCGGCGTTCCATCCTGCTGCCATGGCGGAAATTAGCTCTGCAATGCTGCTGGAGTCTCTTCTGAAACTTTCACACTGGAATTTAAAAAAAAAAAATTGAATCAGCTTGGGACAAAGCTATAACGGAATAGATTTGAATTGAATGATGAAAAGAAGTGGAAAAAGGTTACAGTTTTGACAGTGTGGATGTAGGCTTTGGAGGCTAATTCAGGTGACCAAACAAGCTTCATCTCGATCAAAAGAATCCTCTGTTTATTGTTGTTGCTGTTTTTACTTTAGTTTGTGATTGTGAATGAATAGGAAGGAGTTAATGTAATAAGATGGGAGCATTTATTTAAATTGGGAGGAGAGAGAAAGAGAGGAGTTGACATTTTGGTTGCCGCAAATCCAACCTGGATTGTGATCATGATCATGATGAGGGCATGTTTGGATCAATTCAAATGTTTGCCAAATCAAACCATAATACAAGTGTTCTTTCTATTACAGGATAAGGTTAGTTTGATTTCAATATAGAGATTAATACTAAATATTTCGATTTTCGGTTTCCTGAGTGTTAGTTAAATCAAACTAGACCTATATTTAACAAATAAAACTGTTACCCATGTATTAGCTAGTCAACTTTGTCGTTTGAAGGTTTAAATAGTTTGTTTTTAGTCCATATGTTATGTTAAGGATACGAATACTCCAAAGAAGCCAGTTTCACACCTTCCCCATAAATAAAATATTGAATCAATACTTATTAACATAATCTCTAAATTCTTATCAAACAATTTAATTTTTCAAGTTCGGTATTACCTACCTCAATTTAAGACATTATAAATGAAAAAATATGTGTTATTGTCAAATTTAAATTATAACCCATGGTTTACTTTTTCTATCTCTTTATATCTGTAAATAATTTAATTATTCTTAAGAATATACCCTTAAAGTGTTAAATCCTAACTTAGACACTAGTTAAGGGTATTGGACTTTGAAAAAATCAAACCATTTTAATATGTCAATACTATGGGGGGGCAACTTTTGAACGGGGGTTGGGTTGGAATACCCCTTTCTATTTCTTTCTGTCCCTAAATTCTGATTATTGACTTTTTTTTGTTTGTATCCAATTCCAATAATAGGATATATTTATATATATGATACGTGCTGTATATAAATAAATATATGGATGATACGTGGATGGATAACTTCTAATAGCTTATATAACTACAAGATTAGTTGACCTAGAGTTTTTCCTTTCTTTTTTTAGTCCATGTTGTTCATATTTTTTTTAAGGATATTATATATTTAAGGTGGCAATTTGATCCTTTTCCCCTCTAATATAATAGTGTGCTTTTAACGCGTTTGATCTTGTAACAATTATGACCACATGTTAAAAGAAGAACAAAGAAGTTTTGCTAAAAGTTCTAATTTAATTCAAACTTTTATTATATATTTTTAAAAATTAAAAAGTCAGTTAACCCTAATTCTAATTTACGACGTTTTTAGTGAGGAAATCATACTTTTAATCTATAATTTCCTTTTTCCGGTATGTGTTCTATCTTTAATTCAATATTTTTGAGAATTTTAAAAGAAGCTTATATATTTAATGGGCAAATATTTTCAAGGGTGGTTAGTAAATGTCACCTCTTATCTCCTTTAATGGGTTTTAAGGGAGAAAGGTACATTGAAAATGTACGAAAAATTCTAAGTAGTTTATTCAAAATCTTGACCAGGTTATAGTAGTACAATTTGAGCTAACTTAGGCAATAAGAAATATTAAAAAAATGATGAAATGTTAATTATTCTTAGAGTAACTAGTATGACAGTGCATTTAGCATTTGAAATAAATATTAAACTTGAAAGCTTAAATGCCTTTAATTAGTTTATAAATTATTCAGTGTGAGTTAGGTAGAGATTATTTGAGTAATAGAAAAAGAGTTACATATTTAAAACATCTTACTGAAATTTATTTTAACGTATTGTTTGACATTTTATAGACAAAAAAACAAATTTGACAACTTGTCTTAATTTAATCACTTCCTCGTCACCATCCTAATCCATAAAGATTGATAATTAATTATGCTAAAAACTGCTAATCGGATCATTTTGCTTCATGTTAATTTAATAAGTGTAGCTCTTATAGCACTGGGAAACCTCAACATTTGTCCATTTTTTAATTAATATAAAGTATTTCAAGTATAGAAAAGTTGTGTTTTTTTAGTTCTATTATGGTTAAATATTGTCTAATTTAATGGGAGTTTCGTGATAACTAATAATCGGTCTTAATTTAATTTAGAAAATAAACTTTAAAATTCTACAATTTAACATTAATCGCAGTTACATGTCATCTTAAAAAAATCTAACGTGATTATCCAAACTTTTAAAATCCAATTATAATTTTAAATTTTAATGGGTAATAATGTTTCTTATATATTCAATTAAATTTAAAATATATTTTTATACATGCTTGGTTTGAATTGCTCCTTATATATTTATTTATTTGAAGTTGTTCTTTAAATATTTTTTTTGTTTGAAATTGTTCATTATATATTTATTTTTATTTGAAATTATTTTTTGTACATTTATTTTTATTTGAAATTATTCATTTTACATTTATTTTTATTTAAATTTACGCTATAAATATCTTTAACTATTTATAATGTTATAAAATCGTTAATTTGTATTGAAAATATACACAAATTCTTCTTAGACGTGATATATCAATTTTTAAGTTATATTATGGACAGAACATTTACCTTCATCTTGAGACAACTTCTTCAATTTAATTCTTAAACAACGATAAATCTGTTAGGTTCTATTTTACAGACAAAAAATCTTATAGACTATGACTCCGAGGAGATTGTTACTCATTTATATGTAAATATTGTGTATTTGTATTGTGCTTTCAAAATTATCTCTCAATAATAAAATAATATATATTAATATTAAAAATATTTAATATTTTTATAATTAAAATATAAATAATATGATATATATTACAAAATATAAAATATAACAGTGTAATACAAAACTCTAACTGAGTTGAATGGACTGTTATACCTGATTTACACTCAAATAGTGATTATCCCCTAACGAGAATATAAGAGACTTTATTAGTCAAAATAATAAACTGCAAATCTAAAAAATACAACATAATTAGGCGATAATTTTAAATTAGTTATAAAAGAAAAATTATGTTACAAATCAGGGTTTGATTTTGACCTAAGAAAAAAAAGACATCATTTTTATTTTGTCACCGGCACCTCTAACTGATATATGGACCGGGTGGAAAACCTAAGGGAGACACACGTGGCTGAAAGTCGAAGCATCTCGTCACTTAGCACGTGTCCACAGCACTCCCAGATTGCCGCCGGCGCAAGGAGAAGTCTCATCTTCTTCGTCATAGTTTCTTGTCCGTGGAAGGAATAGACTCAAAATTCTGATTTCGATGCACCGATTCAGATTTTCCGTTCAATTGTCATGCAGATACATACGGCGCTTCACTAGCCAAAGTACCCACCTCGAGAATGTAGGTACAATGGCATCCCTCCTCAAATCTCGCACTGTTCTTCGCTTCAGAGGCCCCGACAACGTCAAATTCCTTCAGGGCCTGTTAACCAACGACCTACGGAAATTCGAGGAACCCGTCGTCGGTGAGAAAAGATTACCTATCCCGACGCCTAATATGCCCACATCCACGATTCCCCCTGTCTATGCTGCAATGTTGACACCGCAGGGTAGGTTTCTATACGATTTCTTCATATATAAGCCATCTCAACCTCATGAGAAGCTTGACAAAACTGGATCCGGACCCGGGACAGACACGCGTGAATTGGAGCTATACGCGGATGTAGATACCGCCGTGCTGGATGAGCTCTTGACATCCTTGAAAAAGTATGTTCTCACTTTCTCATCAGTTAATCGAAACATAATGCAATCTGAGAAGTTGAATTGTCTCCTGTTCTTGTCTACAAACTGAAAATTAGTATAGTTCTTGTATGTTTCTCAGTTTGCTTGAGCTGATAGCATGTTCAACTGTTGATTTGAGATGCTTACTGAACTGAAAAGTGGCAGCTTTTAGTTTAATTTTAAATTTCTGAAATGGGAAATGCAGGTATCGTTTAAGGTCCAAGGTTGACATAGAGAATGTGGGTGAAGAGTACTCATGCTGGCAACGGTATGGTGAAAACCATCTAGGATCTTCTGAAGAAGAAGAAGAAGAACCAGAGGCTGCTTCTGTTGGTTCGGGAGGGGGAGTTGATCAGATTGGTGTGGCAGCTTCCCATGGAGATGATCTTGGATGGCAGTGGCATAAAGATCCTAGACTGGACTGTTTGGGATTCAGAGGAATCTTCCCATCGAATACTACCCGTGAGGTTCCTTGTACTATTTTACTTGTATGTGTCTCTCTAATGTCGAATCGTCTGGATCTTATATCGTATGTTGCATTTACAGCACCACTGGTTGAGGCAAATAAGGAAACTGATGAAGGAAATTATCGTCTCTGGAGGGTAGAAAGGGGAGTAGCTGAAGGCTCGACTGACATCCCAAAAGGTACAAATATATACACATTTAGTATCATTCACCAAGTTTCTTTATCCTAAACTGTGTTAATACCTGGTTTTCCAATTGAAAATGAATATTTAGGTGAGGCAATACCACTAGAGTACAACCTTGCAGGTTTAAATGCAATAAGTTTTGATAAAGGGTGCTATATTGGCCAAGAACTCATTGCTCGCACCCATCACCGTGGAGTGATTCGAAAGCGGTTGCTCCCTTTGAAGTTTGTCGATAATGAAGGGAAAGGTACAATCTTTATCAAACAGGACTGGCCAATATTTTCTTTTTGCGAGATCATCAGTTTCCGGATCTAGGCCTAGCCATTTAAAATGTTTGGTTTGTTAATCTCTTATTTTTCAGAAGTTGGAGAGAAGATAGCTCCTGGTGCAGAAGTCATTGATACATCAACATCGACTGGAAGGAAAACTGGGAATGTAACAACTTCCATTGGATGTCGTGGTCTGGGCATTTTGCGTTTAGATGAAGCACTCAAAGGGTCAAACTCTCTTGCCATACAAGGACTGGAAAACATAAAAGTTCAGGCCATTATACCCGAATGGTGGCCTTCTGAATGGTATTCAGAATATCAAACACAAGCAGCAGTTTCTTGAGCGTTTTTGTAGACAGCATACCACTGTTTCTTTTTATTTATTTCTTAAGTTAAAAGTCGAATAATTGTAATTTTACAAAATCACAGCTTCAATCATCTATGTCACTTAAACTTAGTACAATGTATGGAATTTACTTAGAATAAAGCTCTTGAATAACAGTATGGATACTTGGTCTTTGATCAGGAACCTCATGTGTGCAGAAAAGAGCAATTTCTGTTAGTTTAGCAGCTTCGGAATTCAAAAGGCTGGTTTTGAGATTCGGGTCAACAAAGTCTTCCAATCTACTTGATTCGGCTGCAACCCGCATCATATTTGTAAGTTTACGTTTCCCCGAAAGAATCTGAAGGATGATTACCCCAAAAGCATAAACGTCGCTCTTCTCTGTAAAACGACCTGTAGTTACATATTCAGGGGCCATATATCCAAGAGCCGCGCTAGCCTTAAGAGCTGAAAAGATAACATCATCGGCTAGGAGTTTCAAAAGACCAGAATCCATTATCAACGGATTAAAGCTCCCATCAAGGAGAATTTTTTCCACTGAAATGTTTTGATGGACTATAGCTGATTTATGCAAATACCCAATGCCTGAAATTCAGTTGAAGAAAAGACAGATAAGAGAATTGAAGAAAAGACATGTGAATATGATTAAAGCAATACAAGTACTGACCCTTGGCAATTCCATTGATGATATGAACCCTAGTTGGCCAATCAAGAATAAATCTGCTTCCATCGAGATAATTTGAGAGATTTCCATTGGCGGCAAAATCGTAGATAAGGAAACACTGAACCCTACCCTTTGAATAGCAAAAGCCTCTCAGCCTAACAAGATTGTCATTTCTTAAAGATGTTAACAAGCTTAAACCTTTCATCAACTCGGCCTCCTCTGACTTACAGCAGTTACCGCTAATACTCTTGATCGCCACATTTGATCCATTTTTCAACGTTCCTTTGTAAACAGTCGAGAAACTCGACTTTCCCAACAAATTTAAGTCTGAGAAATACTGGGTTGCTGATTCAACATCTTCTAAATTGAACTTAAACCCATTCAGGACCTCTTCTTCGGCTGGCGGCTGAGTTCTCGAGAATTCTCGAGATCCATTGGAAATGTTTTCAATCTTCTGTTTCTTCCTTTGGAATTTAAGGAAAACCAGGAAGCCGGCTACTACCAAGGAGACAGTTACAAAACTGACGCAGGATATGACAATAATTTGCGAAATCTTAAGAGAGTGTCTACAATGTGTTTGGTTGTTGCAGTCAACATGGAAACTTGGATCATCGACATTCCCTGCAATAGGATCTTCTGGTTTGTGATCCAATGAAGTGCAAACTCTCAATCCTATGCCACAGAGTCTTGGATTGTTCTCAACGTGAAGTCCTCCTCCATTTACGAGTCTCTTCAAAGCTTTGAAAGAGTTAAAACCATCACAGAAGTCAAAATCGCGTTTATGTTCAGCTTGTTTAGTTATATGACAAAAGAAACCTACTTACCAAGAGGGACAGCGCCAGAAAGAGTGTTGTTTTCGACATTCAATAATTTCAAAGGTAAAATATTAGCCAATGTTGCTGGAATTGGACCGGAGAAATTGTTAAAGCTTAGATCCAACCTTTCAAGCAATACCAACTTCCCTAGACTTGAAGGAATTGATCCGTTCAATCTATTATGTTGCAAAGCAAGAACATTTAGCTTCTTGATTGATCCAATGTTTGTGGGTATGATTCCAGTCAAGTGATTACAACATAGCTGAAAAACTGGTAACAAAATAACTAGTTAATAATCATGTCATTCGATAAAGATAGGGAATAAAGAGATTAACCTTGAAGACTAGCCATGTTACCAATCTCGGTCGGTATTGAGCCAGAAAGATTATTTACATTCAAATAAAGATCAACCAATTCAGTAAGATTTGCTATTTCCTTTGGTATTTCTCCAGATAGAGAATTGTAATGCAAGTAAAGACCAGACAAACACTTTAGCTCCGCCACCGCCGGTGAAATCTTCCCGGAGAGACCCTTTCCCTGTAAGGAAATATTGGCTACCTTCCTGTGCTCATTACAAGCCACTCCCTCGAAAGAACCGCTACATGGGTCTCCTTCCATGATCCAGGAAGTTAAGTGTTTGTTCTCTGGATCGAGAGAGGTCTTTATCTCCATTAGAGCTCTCAGCTCCGCATTTCCACAAACAGTTGGAGTCCTGTAAAACGCCAAAGTAAGAAGGACAGCAGTCAGATACTTGAGTAAGCCCATTTCGCCGCTTCTTCGGATCCAAATGCTCGAATGCAACTCTAGCTAAACCCCCTTTTTCTTTCTTAGAATGATTTCAATTCCATGAATTTACAGACGAAATGAAATGTAAATTGCAGAGTGTGTGTTGTGTGTGAGAGAGAAGGAGCTATTGCAAATCTCAATTCTTAAGCTTTATGTGTAAAAGGAGGACTTTGAATACAAGACCTTTTAGCTGTCTATTTTCAAATCTAATTATTGTGCACAAAAACCAAACAATTATTATTTATTAATGCCAGATAAACATTATTTTGACTAATTAATTGTTAAATGATAATATAATAAAACTAATTATTAATTCTCTATTAGTCTACTAATAACAAACTGATCTTCTTCATTTATGACATTACTAAGAGCGTGAGTTCTCCTAAAGATACATCAACAAATGTAGCCAACTTTTAGGTCAAATTGATGGAATGAAATTCTAACAATAATATCGCAATGACTAAAAATCAATTTATCTCATCATGTGGTGGATGATTTGAAAATAGAAAAAATTTTGAAGAGAAAAATTATAAATATGTTTGTTTCAAAATTTTAATGTTACACGTGTTTCAATCTGAAAAAAAGGTAAATACGAGATGATATTATTTTATCTAATTGTTATTTAAAATTCTTACATTATTATTTTTTTTTCATTTTTAATTTGTAAACGCATTTTTACACTATTTTTAATATAAAATGATATTTTATAAAAAGAAAATGTTTTTTTATTAAACATTTAATAATGTAAAAAGGACATGCATATTAATTTCTCAACCCATTAATAATAACACAAGTTTGAGTTGAATTATTAACTATAAAACCCTAATCCCAACACTTCCCATAGCCTTATCTTAGGTAAGTAATAATTTATAATTAGTGAAAATAATAAAATATTAACTAAAGAAAATACTTTAATTACAAGGCAAGTCAAGTCAAAATTCTCATATTCCTCCACCATTCACGATCACAAGTGGAGGGAAATACATTAGTAAAAATGTAAATTAACTATTACTTAATTATCAACAACAACCCATTTGTTAAAGTATTTATAAATAGTGATGATTTAATTGTCCGTTTGTTAAAGTAGTTAGACCTAAATTTGGAGTCTATATATAGGGCATATAAATATAAATATATGAAAAAACAGGTGAGAGGAAGGGAAAGCTAACATTAATTATTATCTGCCCTTAAATAGAAAAAAAAAAAGGACAGAAGAATACCAAACATTAAATGTAAACCGTGTGATACATTTAAAACATGACCCGACCAGTGTCCAATTGTGTGTGTGTGTGTGTGAAGATTACCATAAAGTCTTACATGTCTAAAAGTATTATTATTTTTGAATTGATTGAAGTAAGTATTACAAAATCTACTTTATAAAGTAGATGTAAAAAAACTAATTTATTGAAGTTATTTAACAACTTACTGCCCCCTAACAAAGTAATTATTCTTCTTCTAGATGGGTAGTAGTTATTATTTTGTTTCATGGCATGTTTGTCTAAAAATATGATATACCAACCAACCTTGCTTAGCCGGCAATTGTCTGTCTGTCTGTATGCGAGATGCGAGAGTTCAATTAAGAGACGAAACCAACGAGAAAGATTACACTTAAACGGTTGGAAATTGAGTCATCAAGATTCAAAAATAAATCTTTCATACATGTGATGTGAAAAATAACAAATTAAAGAAAGACAGGGAAAAACAACTATATATAAATTTTTCATTACCAGGAGATAGACAGTGAATAAAATTACTCTATATGACATGACCAGTTATTACAGAATAGTGTTTTGCTTTACTTTATTTTTCATATCATATTTTAGCAGACAAATAATTAGAATCATATCAGTTCAAATATACTATGATGTTTTAAAAGATCATTAATATGAGATTTGTTTAACTTTTTTTAGGGATTAATTGAAGTCTATCAAGTTATTATAAAAAAGATAGATTTTTCATAGACTAATTTTGTTTGCTTCCAATTTTTTTTTTTGGTTGTTAGTGTACCTTGTTGCCCTTCTTCAATTTAGTACCTTTTTTAAGAATTGAATATCTATATATTGTATATTGTTGTTGTAATGAAATTTGTTCTTTTTTTTTTTTTAAAGAAAACTTAGAACAAATCTCTTAGTGGCTCTCTTTAGAACAATAATGTATTTATTTAAAGACATTTATAAAATATTAATAAAAATATTGGTTCATTTGTGTGAGACTTGATCATGAAAAAAAATATAATAAATTTATGAATATATTTATTTAATTTATGTTGTAAATTAATATTTGAATAATATATTTATCTTTCAAAATTGATCATTAATTAAATATTTAAAAAATAAATATTAATTAAATATCTCACTTGTGTACTTACCTTCTAAGTTATGCATTTTTTTAGTTTCTTCTAAGTCACGGCTTTTTAGTTTTTAGTAAGAATCAAACAAATATCTTGTATGAGCTATAGCCTAAAGGGGATGAACCCGTGATATAGTTCACAAAAACTCAATTGTTATGAAGTTTTGCAGACCAACAGGCAACAATAAATGATGGGATTTCAATCCGAATAATGCAATTCCTTAAAATGCCAACCAGAATTAATTACAAAACCCAACAAAATGTACTACATATTGAAACTGAGTTGAAAAATAATGTGATTTTCTATGAACTTGAGGTTCTGTTTGTTTGAAGAAAGTTATTATATATATATATATTATATATGATGAGAAATTCAATAATCTCAATCAAATAATGTAGGAATGTGTCAAAATCTCACTTATTATAAGCTTCGAGAAATCCTTTGTCCTCCGAATAAGTATTGGTGCACTTTATGCCCATCAAAGAATCTCGAGATGCTAATCCACGAAGATAGGATAAATTCGAAAGAACTCATATACGGCAGGTATCATTAACTGTCCTGTAAATGTTTTTGAATATATTTCCGATCATAGATTCTTTCTGATCTGGCCAACCTGGTCAAGAGTAGACCCCTCAAGTCCTGGAAAGAGACTCTTGCTCTAATTTGCTCTGTAAGTTGTTTCAATCCAAAAATGATACAAGATTTCTTGAATTCCTACTCTCCTCTATGCACTTATATTTAGCTTGTTTTTAGAGAACATTTCTATGCTTCTACAACTGGTGTACAAATTTTAATTTAGCATAAAACTTTCACATATATTGATGTCAAAACTTGTACAATGAGAGTTCAATTTAGAGACGAACGAAACCAACGAGAAAGATTACACTCAAAGGCAAAAATATACTTGTACAACATCATGTAGCAGCTAATAAGCTAATGGAAATTAATGTTTACGAAAATCAAGGGGATAAAAATCTACACAAATTGATTATATGTCCAACAGAAGTTGATAATTGACGAGGCTTCTGTATAGGATGAAAATAGATAGATAATAGTATAAGTAGTAGTAGTAGACAACTCCAACACAAACTTGAGGCAAAGTATTTACCAGTTGGAATCTACTACTGTTGTTCATCGTGAGCTGTTCATCTCTATTTTCTGCTGAATCAACACCAGCATCATCTGGAGGCAGAGCTGGTGATGACGATGATGATGAAGATGAAGGGTGGTTGCTCTTTGGAGGGACTCCTCCAGAGCTGTCTGCGTTATTCTCTTTGGAAGAAGACTCGTCTTCATCTCTTTCATCCCGGTTTTGTTTGCTAGAATTTCCATCCCTACCATCTTTTGATTTGCCATGTACCAAATCTGGCCGAGCTTCCACACCCACACGTCTCAGGTGCAGCTGTCGCTCATAAATATAACAGAGATTATTAATTAATTAATAATTTTAAGGAAAATCCTGCTCAAATGGGAAACGTGTTTATTTACCTGAAGATGGAGATTCACTTCGTCTGGTCGCGAAAGAAATGGGAAGTCACCTCCACTCTTCAACTCTGCTCTTCTTGCTCCCGGGTATCTTTCAATCACCTCGTCTTTCAGTTTTTGAGGAATTGCGCAGTAGTCATTCGTCTTCATAACCCAACACCAACATAATAAGTATGAGAATTACGCACCAACAGCTTCTACTTTTCATATAATAATAATAATAATTAAGCTGGAAATATAGTGATGCAAACGAGACAGTGATAGATAAAATTGAGAAGGCTATTGAGAATATCGAGAAAAGTGGAAAGAAGAAGAAAGCAAAGGAAAATAAATCCAGAAAGACATAAACTTCATAGTGATGTGAACTATGATACGAGGGAAGACGAATTTAAGCACTAAGAACAACATTGACTTTAGCATATACTGTCTTGATAATTTCTTGTTCTTCTCTCTAGCTTTGTGAGTTTTGATGTTTAATTACTCTCTGTAGTCTTATTCTAAAGAACTTGTGGCAATTTGTGTCACGAGTTGGCCAATGGCACATATGATCTTCGTGGGTCGTGACTTATTGGAAAAGAGACTCACTTTTTCTAAAATAATAATATTTAAGCTATAAATCTGGTGATGGATAATTGGAGAGATATACATGAAAATTTACTCCACAATTCAGTATAAAATTTTCATGCTTGGGTAGCTCAATTAATAAGAGTATTAAACTAAGAAGCTAATGTCTCTAAAAAAGGGTTGTCTATGTCTATCTATGCATATTAGCATAAGGCTGCAAGAATTAACAAAATGTGCTTTGACAAATACATGTATTTAAGAGCCGAATCAAATTTCAGTATATCCAACTAGCATATGCATCCTATACTGTCAAGTCGATCTACTTATAATCGAGGTATTTTTTTAAATATTTCCAGCCCAGTACTATGCATTTAGACATCAGGATCATAAAATTTCACACAACAGATGGTTTTATCACATACGTCAATGATTGTGATGTTAGAATCTGTAAGCAGCAGTGATCCAACCGAAGCTGAATTAGTGGTTAAGGTCAATCTGGCTGCCAAATCATCCTTCGATAAAGTTTCTACCTGCAAAATCGAATGCTAAACGAACTTAGAAAACAGATAAGAGAAACCCATAGCTATTATATTCATGGGTTACTTGAACATTCTTTTTTGTAAGTTTAGTGGGCTATTCCAGCTTTTCAAGCAAGTTCAGTGGACTATTTAATCTTTATTTTCAAATAAAAATAAAAGAAGGGACCAAACATCTTTAGTGATTCTCCTAGGTCATTGAGACTTATAACCTGGGCAACAACAAAATCCACAGAATCAGCAATGAATGGTTCATGAGGCCCATCTCGGATTCCTGTAAGGACATATCTCTTCAGCAAAAAGGAAGGGCTCCATCCAACACTGAGACAAAATTAACAAAGTTAGTACCTAAGCTCCAATATAGAATTTGAAGTGACCAGGTTAGCTCTTAAGCATTCAACATAGTGGAAAAGATAAATTTTACTACAAGGCCCAAGAAAACTACTAGGCATTAATGATAATAATACGATTGAAGCATTAAAGTAAAAAGTGTTTACTTCAGAATATTTTGATACCCCAAATGGTGTTTCAAAGGAACAGCCTAATAAATATTCACATCTACCTTCAAAATCAAGAGTCTTTTGATTAAAAGCACATCCATATCTAGGTAAGCCAATAACCTCTCCTATCTATGGGAAGTCAGACCTAATTTCACAAAGGTATCATAGTTTGTATGTCACCAACATAGCACTTCTCTTGCAGCAAAGGACAGATGGAAATATTATACAGTAATACCTATAATAATCTCTTTATTACTTCCATAGAAAATGCAACCCTCCTTCTCATAGCAACTTACTATATTACTTATACGAACCATAAATACTTGTTTTCCAGTATAAGTAACTAGGGGCTTTCTCCTATGGTTTCTACTATGCAAATTGAAGCTTTTGTTTTCTCAATTCACCAATAGCATCTTGAATTTCAATCAGGTGGCAGTACTTCAGTTAACTACATATTAACTTTGATCGACCATCTCACCAATAAATGAAATTTCTTTTAACTGCGGAAAATTCATCTACAGAATACAAAAACTTAAGTTGAATAGGTAATAAAAGTGATCAAGACAATATAGAAGGCACATAAGTAACTAGGAAGATCGACATAAAATATAATTATAGAACCGTACATTGGAGCCCAAGGCATTGCAGTTGAGAAACTTTGTGTCTCCAAGAATGAATTTGAGAGGATCAATGACCTAACTCGACGAGGACGATGCTGTGCAAAGAGTTGTGCTAGGAATCCTCCAAGTGATGTACCATAAAGATGTACCTGTTAGATTTAAGCTGGTATATGACATGTACCTTGAACTTTTATGAAGATAAACACACAAAATTTATGTCAGAGGAATGAAAAATAAAACTGTTTCCTTGCAAATGACATGATATTGGAAGCTGTAATATTGATGCACATGTAAATAACAGTAATATTACATGATGGACATCAATGGCATCAAGAAACTTCTCAAATGCTTGAATCCACTCATGATGGTCCCAGACACGTGGAATATCAACCGATATGATTCGGTATCCCTGATATTTAAAATAAGAAAAAGAAGTCAATTTTCATATTTGCGTTTGTGATGTGGTGCACATTCTACTAATTCAGAATATATGAGAGTACCTTTGTAGACAATGACATGATCTGCTTGTAGTAAACCTCAGCAGTTCCGGCAATGCTAGGAAGACAGATAAGCGGAGGCACAAGTTTTGGACCAAAGTCATAATAACGCCACTGCTTTGTGCCGATCTATAAAATATTATAAATTCAACAAGATCAGAACAAGAAGTAGATAGATACAGAAACAGCAATAGCAATAGCATTAACTTACTGGGATCTTGTGAAGCGGGACCTGAGACTTAAAGTAGATGAAATCACCAGGCGCCGAGAAGACGCCTCTCATCGTTGATTTCAGATGACAGCCAAAACGAACTCATCAACAATTTGACTTCTCATTGATCCATTCAAAATGGCCCTTTCTCTCTCCAGATAGCTTGATCAAGCAGGATCTTCCAGGCTGTTCAATTATTTCTCTCTCTCTCTAGAGTGTAACTGTAACCTGCAACCTCGACGACTCCAATGGCGAGCGCGCCGTAGAGAAGAAGAGATCACACGTGCCTGCCTGGTTACCCACACGTGACCTGTCTTTCTCTCACTAATCCGACTCATCATCTTAGTTAATATTTACTGCGCGCGCGCGCAGTAACTATTTCTTTATCATTTCTACTTCCAATGTGTAACTTTTTCGTAAATATAATTAATAAGATTATTATTATTATTATTATTCAAAACCTCTTTAGCTTCTAATTGTTTGTTTATCTATATTTCTGAATTATAAACTTAGGACCTTTGATGAAGGCTTATTTTAATTTAATCAAAATAATATTTTTATTTGATTATCAATTCAATTTTACTTAACTCTTGTTACTTTTTAAGTTATTCATTATCAATGCAACAAATCTTTCAATTGTTTGTGGTGATGGTAACAAAATACTCTGTTTTCAAAACAAAAAGACCAAACAACATAAGTAAGCGTTTTAGTTAGAATTTCCAAGAAAAGAGGAATATTCTGATCGGATATTTGAACAACTTTTTTTTACTGTATGTGTTATTCTATTCAAATGCCCAAATTCCCTCTTTGGATTGTCATGACATGCAAAAGATAATCTTGATGAACATTTCAGGCAATGAAATGATTTGAATAAGTGTGACAAACAAAACTGTCATTTTAGTAATTTTCAGTAGTAGTTAATAACAAGCTTGTTTTTGCTCCAAATCAAAAGTCAGTTATGGAAAGACATTGCTGTCATGATTCAAAACCTAAATTTGAGATTATCAAGGACGACGGAATGAAAATCGGGCAATGTTGTTCAAGAACATGCCCAAAACATATAACAAACGGAAAATGAAAACCTGGATGAACCAAGGAAAAAGGAGAATTGGTGATAAACATGCAAGCAAATATGATATGGAATTCTCTAGGTCAAGGAAAACACCTCTTCTCTTCTGATACTTTCTAGAGAAAACGCCTAACCACGTCGATTCAATCTAAGATCAAAGATTGATGAAAACCAACTTCTAATCCAGACAGACAGATGGAAATCATTCTCTATATTTCAGATATTGAATAAAGACGACACACAAGTCTTGAACACAATCAAACATGACAAATATATTTATGTAATCAGTAGAGCTTCATATATATATATATATATACTCAAAAACATACAACAAAGGAAATAGGAAGGAAAGGAAGTTGGTCTATATAATTCCAAGTCAGTCAGTCAAGACAGAATCATTCCAGCAGGAATATGCAGATAGTGTCTATAAGCTAGGAAAATAAGACGACTGCGCTCTAAAACAGAGACCGCCTACATCTATATGTCAAAGACAAACAAGATTATTTGCAGAAAAAAAAGAAGTAATCAAATGGGTGATAGCATACTACTTCCTTCCTCCCTCCCTCCCTCCCTGCATGATGACCACCATACAAAAACACTAGAAGAAAGAAACTGAGTGGTTCAATAAAAACACAATCTGGATTAGATCATGCATGTTGCTGTATCTGCAGAAGAAACATCGAAAAACAAAACAACAAAAAGGACAAGAAATTCACCAGGCACTTTTTTTCTTGTAGTAACTCAGATACCATTTCACAAACTTCTTCAATCCCCCTTCTAAATCAGTAGTAGGCTTATATCCAAGTTCTATTTCTGCCAAGCTTATGTTTGCATGTGTGAATGGTACATCCCCATTCCTTGGCAAAGCCATGAACTTCTTTCTAGCCTTCACTTTCAGAAGCTTCTCCAGTATGCTAACAAGATTGCTCACGGGCACAGGCGATGTGTTACCCAGATTGAAGATTCTCAATTGTGCAGCACCCTTCTTCTTCCCACCACTTCCAGTGCTCTTCTTTGATGTGTCAACAGCTGCCAAACAACCCTTCACTACATCATCAATGTATGTAAAATCTCTTGCAACTGTTTGATGATTTGAACCTTCAAAGATTGTAATTGCTTTCCCCTTTAATATATCCCTAGTGAAGAAGAAGTAAGCCATGTCTGGCCTCCCCCATGGCCCATAAACTGTGAAGAACCTCAAACCAGTAATTGAAAGACCATAAATATGATTGTACGAATGAGCAATTCCTTCAGCAGCCTTCTTCGTCGCAGCATATAAGCTGGCTGGGTGGTCAGTTCGATCCTTCTCCGAAAAGGGTACCTTCGAGTTTAATCCATATACCGAGCTCGAAGAAGCCCAAACAATTGCTGGTTGTGGATTTGCAGATTTACATACATCAAGAAGAGTAACGAATCCAGCAACGTTACTATGAATATACGAATTTGGGTTCTGCATTGCGTACCTCACACCAGCCTGAGCCGCCAGATGCATCACATGCGTAAATGCGACAACATCGAATAGCTTCTGCAGAAGGAGATGATCGTTAATGTCACCTTCAACTATGAAAACACCAGAGCGATTAAGAAGGTTCCGACGAGACTTCTTCAGTCCAACGTCGTAGTAGCTATTGAAATTGTCGAGTCCCACGACGCCATCGCCGCGCTGTTTAAGGGAAATGGAGACGTGACTACCAACAAAGCCGGCTGCACCGGTGACGAGCACAGTAAGACCGGAGCGTGAACGTACGCGAGCAGATGAGCGAACGCGGCGCTCCCAGGCGGGTCCACCCCAATTTGTAGTCTGGATGCTGTGGCGAGTGGAATCGACGGAGGAGGTGGGTAGAGAAGATGGGGATAGGAGGAAGACGAGGATAATGAGGGTGAGGAAACAAAGGGACCAAATAGTGAGTCTGTTTAGAGATGCTTGGAAACGGAGACGATGAATGTAAGGCTGTGATTTCTCCGGCTTGAATTTTCCGGCGATCGATGGAACGTCGAGATGGGAAGGTACCGGTTTATACTGAGTCATCGTGGGTGGTATTTGGTGGGTTCGATCAAAACCCAATTAAAACCCTTTCCTTTCCTTTCCTTTCTTTGTTGTTATATTTCCGTGAAAATCGAAGATATCTCTCTGAATCTCTCTCGGCCCTCTTCCTTAATATGAAATGCAGAAACAATCGATCAAATGGCCATGCGAATTCTCTCACCTCTCACTTTGATGATTCTGCAATACTTGAGCGAAGAAAGCAAAGCAACATCTTCTTTCTTTCTTTCTATCTGATGATTCTTTCCTTCACAATATTTACTGGAAAAAGGAACCATTTCTTCAATATTAAATTCAGTCGTCGGTTTTATTTTGTTGATTAATTAATTATTTTCTTTTTAAAACCAATTATTTCTTAATTTTTAATTGAAGGTCCCATATATACATTGCTAATAAATCATTTTTACATTTTTTTAAGGTAAATATATATGTGTAAGTCAAAATGAGATTTATTTTTGCCTGGCAAATCTCCTTTGGATTTTTCCTCTATTTGTTTGCTTATATGGTATGGTTAATTCTATTATAAACATTACCCTAAGCTATCTAATTAACATTATTACCCTTTATTTAAAAAAAAATAAACTTGTATTATTAAATAATAGGGATATACAAATAAATATATTATATATATATATATATATGTGATATATTTAATCTATTAGATAAAAATTTTACATTAGGATAATTTAAGAGAGAATTAATGTCTAACATATTAAAAGTTACTAATTTAATTTTCAGGTTGTCTAGATTTTTGATATTCGGTTGAATGATGCTTGATTTCATTGGTAATTGTAGAAAAAATTGAATTGATATGACTTATAGGATATGATATTTTTTTATTTTGATTAATTATGTACTAAAAAAAATAAACTTTAGGGTTTAGGGTTAACAAAAAAAATAAAGTTTGATAATATGTTGATGGATGTATTTTATTTTTTCTTATTTCGATTATTTTGTAGTTTGAAAAAAATATGATTTTGTGAATTTTGTGCTACTATTTTTTTTTATGTGCGAAAGCTCTATTAGTGTTGGATTTTTTTATTTGACAACTTTAGGAAGTGATTGGTCTTTTCGATTATCACTTCTTTGTATTTTGTATTTTTTTTAGTTTTTCAAGTTATTTTATTTGATGTTTATGAATTCTTGTAATTTAATTTAATGGGTTGAAATTAACAATTTCAAAGAACTAGGATGATCAAAATTTCAGGTCTATAACAGTACTATTTTCCTCTTACAATTAAGCTCTAATTTTAAAAAATGGAAGAACCCATCCTAGAGTTTTTTATTCGTTATATTATTATTATTTTTCCTTTTTCATAGTGGAGTTAAATGGAAATGAAATGAAGCCATAAATTGTTAGTTTTTTAGTTAACTTTTCCAACATTTTCAGATTCTATTAATCAGATTTCTAAAACCCTTCGTTTATTTAGTAATATAGGCCTCATTTGAATTTTGAAAATACATTTTATTTCTCTTTTATATCTGAATATAGATTGTCTACATATAAACTTAGATAGATATAAATTCATAAATTTATTTATATAGAAATATTTCATATAGTATTTCCAAACAGGACTAATAATAATACCTGGTCAAGATATAATTAAGCTCTATGTTTGAGTTGGACCCTATATGTTTTTTTTTTTAAGTTTGAATCGGATTAATATTATTATTTATAATTAAAGTTAATGTTAAAAAATTATACTATATAAAATAAGAATAAACTATTTGAATATTATAATGTTATGATAAAAAATAATAATAAACTATATTTGTGGATAATGCTTCAAGAAAGAAAAAGGTGAAAATGAAAAAGAAACATCTGAAATAAATGCTCTTTTAGGTAAGTAGATGGCACACTAATTAAAGTCTGCAATTTTACTTTACCTTAAAGTACAAGAAAAACATGATAATCAAATACAAATAGTTACAAATGAGATCTATTTTTTTTTTTACCCACATAATTGTCCACGTTTAGATGGGAAATTTGACGAAATGACCTTAAAGACTGGGTTATTTGACCTGGTGGTAATTTGATAATTTAATTGCGCTCGTGGTGATTTTATTTTTTTTGGACGATTTTGCCCTTGTCGCGAAACGCTAAGTCACTTAGCGTTTCGCGAAGTGAAAATGTGTGAAATGTCAAAATTACCCTTACTATTTAATATAACTTCCCTCATTTTTTTTCATTTCTTTTCTTCTCCTTCTCTCTCTTCCCGTTCTTCTCCTCCTTCTCTCTATACTGGGCGGCGGCGATCGGCGGCGAAACGACAATGAGTTTCACGACGAGCACGAGCACTGTTCCACTTGGTACGTTTATCTTATGATATTTCAAGTTTATTGATGTTTGGTTTATGCATCTTCGAATCACTGTTGTTTAGGGTTTACTTCCCGTTTCGCTAAGGACTTACCGTTTCGCTAAGGACTTATCGTTTCGCTAAATATTTTAACATGAGTTGTCTTAGCTCAGCTGGTAGAGTGCGTGGCTTTTAACCATGTGGTTGTGGGTTCAATTCCCACAAATGGTGTTTTTATAGTTTTTTTTTTTTTTTTTACTTTTGCATAAATCAAATGCTCATTTGTAGAGAAATGGTTATGTTTTAATTTGATACATAAATGAAATGGTATAGAAAATGTTTGTTATGGTTATGTTTTAATTTGATACATAAATGAAATGGTATAGAAAATGTTTGTTATGGTTATGTTTTAATTTGATGCATAAATGAAATGGTATAGAAAATGTTTGTTTGTTTTTTTTTACTTTTGAATAAATCAAATGTTCATTTGTAGAGAAATGGTTATGTTTTAGTTTGATGCATAAATGAAATGGTATAGAAAGAAATGAAACAAAATCAGCTTAAACATTCATTAACAAATACCAAAAGCAGCTTAAACATTCATTAACAAATACCAAAGAAAGTAGTTCACTTTTTACATATTATTATTTTCTTAATTAGAATTAATTTATTTATTTACTGAAGTAATCTTCAGTCCTGCCCTTGAATCCAATTTGTCCAAAAGTCAATGCCAAGAACAATCTCAAGTGTCAAGTAACCAGCCTAACCTGTTTGTTTACTTGTTTATGTATATTAATATTAGAAAGAAACAGAAATATATTTTAATTGCTCAGTCCCAATGCTGGAAAGAGTCCGTTGATCGCCAGAAAACTGGAAGGTGCTAACCATCCGATCAACCCAAACCCAATCACGTTCAGATCTTTCCGTAGCCAATCCCTCTCGAAACTACAATCAATCAAACAAACAAATTTCAATTATACTCTTATTTTCTTACATTACATACATACATGATACATACCACGTAAGCTTTCCACCTAAGGCTTTTGCAACCATCAAAGGATTCATGGCTCTAACTGGAGCCTTTAGGAATCCTGAGCTCAGTCTCACCGGTGATGAAGACAGACAAGATCCGTTTCGCTAAGTGCTTAGCACTTAGCGAAACGCTAAGCACTACGGTAAATCCTTAGCGGGAAGATGAAACGGAACTCATATGATCCAAGATTATATGCAAAACCCATTAATGAACCATACTTAACGAAATGGTCAAATATGAACCAAATAACAAATATGAACCCACAAATATGAACAAATATGAACCAAATATGAACCAAATATGAACGAAATATGAAAAGGTTTTGAAATGAAGAAAATGTAAACATGAACATAACTGTTTATCAGATCTGAAATGAACATCTACCTCGACGACCTTCAAATCCTTAGAATCGGAGATCTGCATACCCTCTCGAAACTACAATCAATCAAACAAACAAATTTCAATTATACTCTTATTTTCTTACATTACATACATACATGATACATACCATGTAAGCTTTCCACCTAAGGCTTTTGCAACCATCAAAGGATTCATGGCTCTAACTGGAGCCTTTAGGAATCCTGAGCTCAGTCTCACCGGTGATGAAGATAGACAAGATCCGTTTCGCTAAGTGCTTAGCACTTAGCAAAACGCTAAGCACTTAGTGAAACGCTAAGCACTTAGCGAAACGGTAAGTCCTTAGCGAATCTTCCCTAAAACGGAACTCATATGATCCAAGATTATATGCAAAACCCATTAATGAACCACACTTAACGAAATGGTCAAATATGAACCAAATAACAAATATGAACCCACAAATATGAACCAAATATGAACCAAATATGAACGAAATATGAAAAGGTTTTGAAATGAAGAAAATGTAAACATGAACATAACTGTTTATCAGATCTGAAATGAACATCTACCTCGACGACCTTCAAATCCTTAGAATCGGAGATCTGCATACCCTAAACCCTAGAATCGAAAACCTGCATACAAAATAGATTTAGGGTTATAAATCTTGTAAATCTGTATAGATAAAAACATAAATGAATTATGTTAGAAGATCTTGTAAATCTGTATAGATCTGTATAGATAACCGCCGCCGTCCGTCGCCGTCCGTCGTCGCCGCTGGCCGCCGTGAAGGAGAGAACGGGAGAAGAGAGAGAAAGAAAACTAAGAAAATGAAAATATTTGAGTATTTATACTAACCCTAATCCACTTCGCGAAACGCTAAGTCACTTAGCGTTTCGCGACAAGGGCAAAATCGTATAAAAAAAAATATAGAACCACGAGCGCAAAAAAATTATAATATTACCATCAGATCAAATAACCTCATCTTTGAGGTTATTTGATCGATGGCAAATACTTATTATATTTAGTTAATACTTTTGATTGGGTGCATGAAATAGCAAATCTTATATAAATTTATAACACTATTATTTTGTATAGACTATTTAATTAAAAAAAAATATTTTATCAAATATATAGTGAATGATCATACACATCATAACATTTAAATATCAAAATCAAAATATACCGTGAATGATAAGCCCAACAAATTATAAGACTAGGACAGACACATATACAAAGCAGCCCAATATAATATCCTAAAAATAATATATATATTAACTAAAACATAATGTATTTTTTTTATTAATTTTTTTAATTAAAAGATTGTAGGACTAGGCAGTCCAGAAGCCATGAATGGCATGAATTTATCAGTACAAAGTAAGATGTTAGATCAAAAAAAATTGTTAATTCATTTGGGATTGTTTTTCTCGATTACTCTCTAGCCAATTAATTATATATTTTTTAATAAATTTTTTCTACTTTGAATTCTATTTTTTATATTATTGTACTTAAATTACTTTTTTTTTTTTTTTTTAATTTACATTGATTAAAAATTAAAAAAAAAAAAAGTCTCTCAGTACCTACAAAATTTACTTTTTTTTTTTGTAATGCACTCCATATAATTATTTTTTTCATGTAACAAATCTTAATTACCACCAACATATTACCATTCCCTAAATTATTAACACCATTACAAACCCCCCATATTAAAAACAACATCAAAATTAACTAACAAAGCAGGATTATCAATCCAAAATTCATGTTTAAATTACCAACATTATAACATTGCAGCCATACCTAAGCACATAAGAACAGTATCATCATGTTTAAATTTGCTCACATATGATTGTAGATTCAGTTGTGTTCTTGACCTTGGTCAAACTAATTTTTGAGCTAATATATAATATAAGAATGTAGCATTTCTCTTACAAATAGTTTGCGAATGTTTCTCCAATAAGGGCCTGAGGAGGACCAAGTAATGTCCATAGCATTGTGGGTGAGTGTCAAAGCCGCGATTGTTGGGTCCCGGTTGGAGAAGACCACATCTAAGTCGCGGCAAACTTGTTTAGCCAGAGATGGTGAGCTAACCACAATACAGAGTTTGCTCCCGAGCCAGAGTTTGTAGATGGGGCCATATTCTTCGGCCAGTTTTGAGAATTCGTGATGCAAGTTTTTGCCAAGAAATGGGAGGTAACCCACAATTGGGAGGCCTCTTGGACCGGGTGGCAAAGGTGCTACCACTAACTTGTTCCCTTTTCTCATCCATAGCCAACACAAAATTGCTTCTATCAGTAGTAGTAGAAGAACTTGATAGAGATAATTTTGTGATAGATTTGCAGACATTTTTTGTTTTGTTTTGTTTTGTTTTGCAACAGACTGCAAAGGTTGATCTAAAAGACAAATGAGACTTGTCTGCAATACCCAAACTAAGCTTTGTCTTGGAGATTTTATTTATACTTCAATATGTAACAAAATCTAGAAAATTTGTGATAGACATTCATCTGTTTCTGGCCTAGTCATCTTCAGATATAAGAAAACCAAATTCTAATGACAAAGGCCTTTTTGTGTGGCGAATGATCTTTTGAATTAATATCAAAGAAAATTAAAAGAGAAATTATTTGCTTAAGTCATTAATATCCATAGATTTAGATGTCAAATACGGCACAATAAATTCATTCCTTTTATAAGCTATTAAGTTGGATATAAGAAAAACAAAAACATATTTTAATGTTTAATAAGTTGAAATGATTGATCGCAAAAATTAACATGTATAAATCCACTATAAAATTTGGTCAAAGTTAACATCAACTTTTCGATATGAATTTTGTTTTAAATTTCATACAAATCAAACATTATTTCATTCCCCTTTTATCAAATGATTAAATCAATTAACTCATTATCTAAAATATTAAAATATCTTTTATTTTAAATTATTATTTTTTAATTTTATCTTATTTATATATATCAATCCCTTTTAAATTTTTTTATTAAAAATAATCATTACCTCCTCAAAATTATCATCATCACTCAATTTTTTCTCTCTTAATTTTTTTTTTTAAAAAAAAACACTGCTACCAAACAATGCCAACCTTCTCTTTGTGACTAATTAAACTCTTTGAGGTCAAGCCTATAATACCTAATAGGATAAGAATCAAAATAAGTGTAATGACCTAAAAAAAATGATATAGTACATACTTAAATTGTCAATAAAAACATTAATTTAATAATTTTCAAACATTTAACCTAAAGTTTAAATAAGTTCATAAAAGTTAAGGAGATAAAGTTAAAAAATAAGATTTGGATTGACATTAAACTTCAGAAATTGCACTATTCACATATGAAGAAGGGTCTCAATATGTTCCCAACAATTGATTATTTTTAGGAATGAATATTAATATGAATGTTTATCTTCTCAGCCATAAGATTAGAAATGAAAGTCTTTTAGAATTATTTTTATTTAAAATTTTATTTTAATAATTGTTAACACGTTTGATCAATTTTGTTCTTACTTAAAAGAAATATATATTTGACATCTATATATTTTTTTTTATGTTATCACTTATTTATATATATAACCAACCGGTATAAAGATAAACCATTTGCTATAGTCATTAAATGTGGACCAACCAAATAAGATAAATTAATATTTTGATTTATATATTCTCTAAGTAAATTAAAACGACGGCTAATTAGATAAAAGATAAAAGGTAGGAAGATATATAAAATTTGTTAATTTTCATACAAATTGAATTATAATAATAGTTTATATATTAAAAATAAAGATGAAAAGTCATTTTTAATGACGTGATATACATACTTATAAAATTATTTTAAGAAATGTCTCAATTTGGGAAGTTTGAATGAAGATCCTGATAGCCTAAGCTGCAAATTTATTTACTTAAAAAAGAAAAGAAAAAACATTAACATTTCAGGTAAAAAAGGGATGGAACAGCCTTATCCCAACGATATACCGATGTGGGATGAGTTCCAGCTGAAGGTTAAAACAAGATAAGCCCGACCAGGCTTCCAGGCGCTCGGTCGCATGGAGGCCGGGCGTCTGCTTTTCTCGCTGTGGCCATCTACTCTTTCTCGGTTACGAGATAGGCATACAGCTCGGTCGCGTGGCTAAGGGTTTATCGGTCACGTCCGAAAACCCTCAGTCCAGCCATTAACCTGAATATATATTTTTTTTCTTCTGTTTTTCTCAATTCCAATCAAACAATCATCATTAACATCATTCAAAATCAACTCATTTATGACCAGATTATACCAGTTGGGGTGGAAATCCATCCATCACCCAATTTTCAAATATCCCTTATCTGGAAATTAGGCATTCAACATATACCTTTTGCATAATCATTAAATTGGATTTTAAAAGGAAGGGTTGATACCTTATACAAGCTATTGACATTTTCTTAATTAATTATTGCCAATTTGAAAGAAGAAAAAAGTTTGAAAATCATACATGATCAAGAACCTCATCCGAAAGCCTTTGCATTGGCACTGCAAGTAGAGGCATCTTCTTCTTCACCACTATCCCAAATTCCTCTGTAAAATCGACTGCTTCCCCTCCTTGGGGCAAATGCCAATCGAATGAGTGCAAAAGCGAAGCCAATATATAACTTACCATCTTTTCAGCCAAAGGAATCCCTGCACAAACCCTTCTTCCAGATCCAAACGGAAAGTAGTGAAGATTGTTTCCATTGTAATCCCATTTACTTCCTTCTTCCCCACCCAAGAATCTCTCAGGCCTGAACTCAAGTGGGTTTTCCCAAACATCTGGGTCCCTTTGAATTGCTGAAGTGTTCAGAAAGACCTTACAATCCTTGGGAATGGAGTATCCTCCGACGATGCAGGTCTCGCTTGGACGACGCGGAACGTTCAATGGAAGAGGAGGATGCAATCGCAAGGTTTCCTTCACAACAGCATCCAAATACCTAAACTTTGGTAAATGGGTTTCTTCAACTAAGCTCTTATCTCCAACAACTTGCGTTATCTCTTCTTGAACCCTCTTCATCATTTCTGGGTTGTGCAAAAGTTCTGCCATCGCCCACTCCACCGCCGTCGCGGACGTGTCTGTTCCGCCCACCAATATGTCCTGCAGGTAATAGATTGAATTAGTTTCTAATACTATAGATTGAATAGAAGAGAAGTTAGCTTACCATTATCAATGCCGTCATCTGAGTTTTATTAATTGATATATCAGAATCTTGACAGTTTTTAAGTCCAGTAGAATCTGCAGGAAGTCCTTTTTACCAATATCACCATCTCCATTTTTAGCCGCCTTCTCTTTCTCTCGTGTATCTATAAGAGGATTCAAGAAACCATCAAGTTCCGCAATAATTTCGTTTGCTTGCTTTTTCACGCCCTGAAAATCGTATCTCGCTAGAATGGGGAAGAAATCAGAGATGTTAGGAAATTCCAGTAATTTAACGAATTTAGAGGCTATGGCTTGAAACTCAGCTCCATGTCCATCATGATCCCCTCCTTTAAATGTGCTGCTGCCACCCCATATCATGCTAATAAAAGCATTGAATTCAGTCAAGAAAGCGATCTTGCCAATCTCAACAGGCAAGCCACAGTTATCATGCAAATGCTTGATTGTTTTCATAACTTGTTGTTTTCTAAGATGATAACAAGCATCAATATTTGAGTTACTAAGCATTTCTCTTACAAATAGTTTGCGAATGTTTCGCCAGTAAGGGCCTGAGGAGGACCAAGCAATGTCCATGGCGTTGTGGGTTAGTGTCAAAGCCGCGATTGTTGGGTCCCGGTTGGAGAAGACCACATCAAAGTCGCGGCAAACTTGTTTAGCCAGAGATGGTGAGCTAACCACAATACAGAGTTTGCTCCCGAGCCAGAGTTTGTAGATGGGGCCATATTCTTCGGCCAGTTTTGAGAATTCGTGATGCAAGTTTTTGCCAAGAAATGGGAGGTAACCCACAATTGGGAGGCCTCTTGGACCGGGTGGCAAAGGTGCTACTACTAACTTGTTCCCTTTTCTCATCCATAGCCAACACAAAATTGCTACTATCAGTAATAGAAGAACTTGATAAACATAATTTCCTGATAGATTTGCAGACATTATTTTGCTGCAGTAGGAAAGTTTAGCTAAAAAGAGATATTAGATTTGTGTGTCTGGAAGGTTTTATTTATACCTCATAATATTGTGAAACGAGTCATCAGAAAATCAATTATTTCTTGTTTAAGTGGTGATCATATCAAAGAATAGAATAATAAAAATGGATCTCCTTTACTAGACATGTAATCTCCTTTAATATATATTGAATCATATCCTAATGATTCACTTTATATAATAATAGACTGTAGGCGGATTTGGTCAGAAATGAATGGTTTAAACTTTAAATAATAGTTTTAGGGCCCAATTACCATTTAGGGATCGAACTTGGAACAAATTTATCAAATAGATCTCGAACTTTGAGTTGAGCTATTTGGGGCTCGAGTTATCAAAGATTTTACCATTCGAGGCTTTTACACAAACAGTATATTATATTTTTTTAATTTTACCTAGCTAGCATATTAGTTACATTCAAACAAAACCCTTTTCTCATCTCCACATTATACCTTCTCCTCCGTTACCCATCTTCTTCTTCCATAACAAGCAAGAAGATTATTGAACCTCTTATATATGTTTGTTCTCAGCTGAATCATTTTGCGTGATGCATCAGTTCTTTCTCAAGCTAGGCATCAATAGTATATTTTGTATCTCATATGTGTGCAACTGAAATTTGAGCCAATCAGGGTTAAAAGGCTTCCGATTTGTATGGGAAGTTTGCATGGAAAATAGACAACTTTTTGCAGATTAACAAGAGGGATCTTCGAAGTAAAGTTTTTCAAATTGGGTGGGGGCTATGAATGGTTTGTTCAACATTCTTCATGACTATGATTTATAGACTGCTTATTCTTAGTCACAGTAATCATAAATCTTCAGAAACCAACAAAACTGGAAAGCAAAAAAGCATCCATATGGGAATCAGGTTTATAAACAAAAAAAAATGAAATTATTAGTCTTTTCTTTTAATTTTTAATCAGGTTTATAATAGCTATTATTTTTTTCTATAATATTTTTTTTAATGTTTTATTTATTATGTTAGTTCAATAAATTACATTATGTAATTAAAAAATAAATTCAATTACACATTCTTGTTATATAATCAAGCAATGTAATATTCATACTTGTTTTAGATATATTTTACTAATTTAATTTATTCACTTTTCTTGTTATTAATGATTTGAAATATATAAATAAATAAATTAAAATTAATATATTTAAAAACTAATGGATAAGAAAAATAAATCATTAAAATTAGAATTTGTATGTTTAGTCAATGCTAAACATATGGTTTAGTCATACTAAACACCATTTCAAGCCTAATATAATGGAAAATTATTAGCTCCTCCCCTGATTAATTATAATTATATATTCACGATCATAATATCTCATTTTCCCTAACCCTAGAAAGAAAAAGTTGTTGAAGGAGATGATGATGATTGATCTTCCTGAAGATGTGTGTTATTTAATTTTGATCAAACTATCCATGAAGTCTTTACTGCGTTTACGTTGCGTATGCAAGTTGTTTCGTTCAATGATCGACGATCCTTACTTCATCAAACTTCACCATTCACGGTCCCTGGCTTGTCCTGAAATCAGCACGCGCATCCTCTTTTACACCCTCCACGGCCAGGAGAAGGAGAATGTGGATTTCTTCTCCGTGGAAATCGGAGGAGGAGGAAACCAACAAGCGGTTCACTGCGCTACGTTTCCTATAGATTATTTGTTTTCAGTTCCCTACCCAAAGAGTGACAACAACAACGTTCGTTTTGATATTCATTGTGCAGAAGTGAATTTAAAGCTCTTTACCACCGAACACCCGATGAATAGGGTTCCCATCTTTCCCCAGGTTGTGAAAGGCCTGGTTCTCCTTAAGGATCGAATCTGGAATCCGCTAACCGGTCATGTAACCAGTCTTCCGCCTGCAGAGGAGGATCTTCCCGAATGGCACCAAACTTATAGTTTCTTGGGTTTCGATCCACATGCAAACCAGTACAAAGTGCTCTGCATAAGTTCACTTTCTGTTTGCAAAATACTGACAATTGGAATAGACGGCATAATTGGCTCATGGAGATTCATCAAAACCTATAAGGAGATGCCAATACTCCATACCCCTGTGCTAATGGGTTGCGGCCACGATATGTTGTACCTGAGCAATCGAGACTACTACCCCGGCTGCATCCAGGCCCTGGACCTTCATACGGAGATGTTTCATACTCCCTCTTTACCTGTGGACGACAACATCAACAGGGGATGGTGGTCTATATACAATCCGTTCCCAGGGAGAACGTTATTCAAGAAAATGAAAACGATTTGGCTATCCGACGGCAAAGGCGGATGGGACCAGAGATTATTAGACATTCCGAGACCCTCTAAGGTGTTGGGCACTTTGGGCAAAGTTGAGATACTTCGTTGGCACAGGGGAGATAATGATTTAATATTGGTAGGGTTTAACCTGGAGACTGGATTCTTAAGAGAGATTCATATTCCTAATTTTCAAAATTTATTTTTTGAAGGTATAATTAGAACCTATGTAGAATGCTTGATTCGATTTTGAATTATACATAATAACCCGTTTTTTTGATGAAATAAAAAAAAAAAAAAAGAAGTCTTTGTCCTAATTGCTTTGCTTCACTTACTTTTGTTTTGATCAATAGAATTATCATATATGTTTTGAAAAATCTTAACATGATCATTACTACTTATATGTTAAACATTACTTATATGTTAAACATGATAATCTTAATTATACCTATCTCAAAAACTAAAATGGATTGATTCAAGATTTTCAATTAAGGACTTTAGTGAATCAAAATTCTTGATTGGTTTAGAAACTGTCCACCATTATTATGTCACTGACTAATAATGTTATTTATAACAAGCTTGTTAAGTATTTAAAGATATCATCTCCTTGGGAATGTTATATCAAAGTTCATGATGTATTTTCTGATCCAATAACTTACTAAAACTGACTGATGCTTTATATATAATTTTCAAGGATCTTTATACAAATAAAATGTATGAATTTGAGTCAAAATTGATTTGGTGGTTGAGAGAGTGCCTTGTTATAGTTTAACCGAAAACATAACAAAATAAATCTTATTTAATAAAAATGTTCTTGTTATTCAAACAAAGAGTCAAAGAGTCGATAAATAATAAACTTAGAAAACAAGGGGAAGATGATGTTATCTCCAAATCCAACAACAGATAACAACACAACAATTCATTCTATTAGAAAAATTAATTTATTTTTTATAAGAAAATTTTAATCACACCAAATAAACATATATCTATCAAATTAATTCACATAACTAATTTTTTATACTAATTTATGTTATAATCTTTTAACTTTAACTAATTGACTAATCCATATGAATACCATTTAAAAAGGGATATATAAAAGTGATGATTTGATTAAATATATGAATGACCAAATAACACTAATAAGTTTAAAAAAAAATACAATATCATATATATATATATATTATAAATGATAGTCGTTTATAATATAAATACAAAAATACAAGTATTCATATTGTCACTATAAACACCCGAAACATAACGAGAATAACAATTTGGAACAACAATAAAACATAAACAAAAAATGATTATCCACGAACAATTCACGACCGATTTCCAGAAACATACATTACTAGTCCTACATGCGCTCATTCATTACTCATAAAAATAAATTATAATTTTTTATTTTCTTTAATAAATAAAAATAAATATGTAGTCTTTCTACCTAATTTATATTAGGTTTATAAAAATAGTAAAGAAAATAATTGAGATATTATTATTATTATTATATATATATATATATATATATATATATATATATTTTTTAATTTTTTTTGTATAATCTTGATTACAACTCTTTTGGTATTCCGGTCAAACAACCAAAGTTGGGAATCTAGGATCGAATAGATAGATACCAGGAAAGATCAGAATGAATTAATACTAATTATTATTTAATTTAATTATCTTGGTTGAAGGAATAAGTCAATGTAATATTCAAGTATTATCTTTAAAAGAGACTAAATAATTATAAAATAATAAAATGTTAATGTTAATATAGAAATAACACTATTAGAGAAATAAAATTAAAATAATCAAAGATCAAATGCTAATATATTAATAGAGAAATGATTAGGTGAGGGAATTTGGTGAGGGAATGACGTGGCATAATTTTATTCGCTGAAAAAATCAAATAATTTCTCTATTTTCTCTCTTTCCTCTTACTTTTACATTTTCCAAGGTGATGCCACGTCATTCCCTCACCAAATTCCCTCACTAAATTCCCTCACTCTATCACTTCTCATATTAATAAATTAGTGAAAATAAAATAGATAAATTGTGATTAATTAATTAATAAAAAAATAAAATTTTGATTAATTAATTAATAAATAAAAGAGGTGTGAAAAAAAATAAATATTTAATTAATAAATATATAAATTAAAAAGAAATTAATTAGGTTTATTAACATGGACTGAGCCAATTTTTTTTTATGATATATATACTTTCAAATAATTTTTATTAATTGATACATTTAGTTGTATAAATACATATTTTTAAATGAGTTTTTTTTATAAATAATTTAAGCACTTGTTTGATATGGGTTATTTGAGGATTTATTATGTTTTCTGGAAAAATAAATTATTTTAATTGAAAAATTTTAATTTTATAAAATTAATTTAAAATATTTTAATAATTGAATAAGATGATTTAGAAAAAATATAATAAAATATCAAAATCTAACTATTACGGTGATTAGCTTAAGCACATATGCAAGGTATAACTTAACAACAAACATGTGGAGCTGATTTGATTTTGGTTATTTAAAAATTTTAATTATATTTTTTTTATATAAATATGTTATTTAAGGATAATGTCGAAAGTTAGATCGGAAAAATGTATTGATTCGTTTTTGGAGATTTCATTTTTCTTTTACGAATCTTATAACCAAGTAATTGTATTTTTTTTTTTTAATTATGTTTTTGTGTTGTTTTTAATCATTTTTATTTAGTTTGTATGAATTTAAAAATAAATTGTTTAAGTTTTTAGTTAGGTAAATTTTTATAATGATTTTTTTTATTTAAAATTTTAAAAAAATATGGTTAGGATGTTTATGTTTTAATTAATAAATTAAATGATTTAAAATTAAAAATAGATTATAATTTATATATGGATTTTAAATAAAATTTAAAAAAAAGTGTAAGAACCAACATAACCAACCTTTTTATTTTTTTAATTTTTTTTGGAAGTAAGAGCCACTTATTGCTTCTTTGGTAAAAGGTTATTGAAATAATTAGTAATTCTTTTTAATAATTTGGTTTTGGTATAATTAAAAAAAATATTAAAAGAAACTTAAATGATAAAATAAAATAAGATAGTGAGTCCTTTATTATTTTAATTAATTAATTGACAAATCTTGATATACATATGAAAGAAGCTCAGCTTCTATTGGCTGGTGAGGAGACTTTTAGTTAGGTTGTAGGTATACATAGAGATTAGTTTCTTTTAAACCCGACAATCCGGACACTTTAAAAATTAAGTATGATTATATATATAGATTAGTTAGTTAAAAAATTGAACTTATATTAATATTAAAACGTCTTGCATTTATTAAATTTTGTGTTGAATTTAAAATATATATATAATGTCTTTGTAGCCTAGTTGCTTAAAGAGTTGTATTTGTTTTGTTAGGTTGTAAATTCGAAACATACCTCTAACATTTTTAATTTTATTTTTAACCGTTTTAAATTTAAAGGCGGGTCAACCCACAATCCGACCCAAGTATCCAAATTAACCACAGCTCTCGACCCGGCAATTCAGACACTTTAAAAATTAAGCATCATTATATATATATTAGTTAGTTAAAAAGTTGAACTTATATTAATATTAAAACGTCCCGCGTTTATCAAATTTGGTGTTAAATTTAAAATATAAAGTCTTTGTAGCCTAGTTGGTTAAAAAGTTGTACTTGTTTTGTTACGTCATACTTCTAGCATTTTTAATTTTATTTTTAATCGTTTTAAATTTAAAAATGAGTTGATTTAATATATATATATATATATATATTATAAAGAACATTGAAGTATGTATCCAAAAGACATATATTCTTATCCCAAACCTCTAATGTTGCAGCAACAATAATATTTGTATCAAACTAAAAAAGAAGAATTAAAGAAAATTTAAAACGGGTTCAAGAAGAAATGAATAGACACAATTCATGTATGTAGCTTTTGAACAACTACAAAATTCATCAACCTTTCAGACAGGTGGAAGATCATCAACCGTTGGATCAACAGAGGAGGGTGGAATATTATTATTATCATCATCATCATGAGTATCAGTCTCATCCTTCTCACTAATCTGCTCCACAGGCGGCGGCGCACGGGCAAATTGCTCGACATGGTCTGATCAAGAAATTAATAATAATATAATTTATTTACTTATTTTGTGATATATATATATATATATGAAATAGTTTTTCTTAGCAATTTAAAAGAATTGATGATTACATTTCACCATTCGATCATAGGCAGGTTTGTCAGAATCCATCAATTTAGCCGCATCCACATTAAACGGATCTGCTGAGTTAGGATTCTCAAGCAGTTCCGGTAGAAACTTTTCCATTACATCAATGAGGTCTACAGACACGTAATTCAAAATCGATATTATTATTATTTATTAGATTATAATATATTATAATAATAATAATAAACTCACCAAATTCGGGTGACCATTTATCACTAATCGCATTTAAGCAGACTGTACCGGACCTGAAATTCATATTTGTTATTAATTTTGATAGAAAATTAACAAATAAAAAATAAATACTCACTTAAAATTTATATTCGGATGGTAAATCTTGTTTACAAAGACGACCGTAGGACCCGATTTAGGATAATCAAATGGCAACTCTAAACTAATCTTCCATACGCCTCCTTCGTATAGACCTGATCAAGGGAAAATAACAATAATCAAAAACAGAATATTATAATCAAGAATGAACTAATGAACTAATGAATTAATGAATATATATATATACTTTCTTTTGCTCCATGCAAATCCGCATATAGTTCATTCATCGCATTTTCATTCTCTATTTCAACATTAAACTTTTTGATCCCAGTCCTATGTATTGAAAATGCAAATCTCATAAGAAATTAAAGATTAATTACATTAGATGATATGGAGAGTGATTTTAAGCTTAATTTGAAGAATGCTTACAGTTTAGTTACGTCCTTATGGAGGCGCTTGCTTGGGGAAGGCGTCACGGGTTCTTTTTGTTTGTTTAACGACGTGGATGATGAAGAAGAAGACCCCGCCATGATTGATTCAGAGAAAGGATGAAAAAAGAGGCTTCTATAACTAGTGTTCTTTACTTCTTTATCGAGGTTTATTTATACATGTACATTACAGACTATCAACTGATTATTTAACCAACAGATCAAATAAAACTGCTATTAGTTAATGAGTTAGTTATAAAATAAAACTGTTATTAGTTATAACTTATAAAACAAAAAATATATTATTTGGTTTGTTAATTAAGTTTGCATTTAGTGTTTTGCCTTGCTCCTTCAAACATAAGATGGTTTAAGGTCGTCCCACATCGGAGAATTAGACTAGGGAAAGAAGATGAGACCAATATAAAATTGGTGGCCTGCATCTTAATTAAGCATACTTTTCTCGGCCCTTTGGCTAAAAAATATCAGTTTAAGCTATTGGAGTTACTCACGTGTGTCGCCACCAAGATTTAGTTTAATTATTACTGTTCTTATTTTCATTAAGATTAAAGGTTATTTTATAATTTACCATTCATTTACTTTTAATTTTTTTTATTGGTTGTGTTTCTGTTTATTGATTTTCTTGAAATCTATGTACTAAATCATTTGAATGGATAATTAGTTTTTAAAAATTGAAATTCTATTTTAATTTTTATGTTTGTTTGAAAACTTGTTGAAATTAAAATTATAATGAATTTTATTTATCTTTTGTTTCACTTATAAATGTTTGGCATAACTAAAAATAGAATTCAAAATTCTATTGTATTAGGAATGAATAAAAATTATGCTAAATATAATATCATATTTACAAATGCACATAATGTCTTAATTTAATTTTGGAGCATGTTATGGATTGAAAATATACAAAGAGAAATTAAATATCCCATACAAAATGATGCGCAAAAAAAAAAAAGCATTATAAAATAGGGAAAAACTGTGGAACGAACTTTTAGTAGTACTATAACATTTACCATTATTTGATTGCGATTCAAGAATATTGTGTTAGCTAGAATGACGAAATTAGTAATTCAACTAGATTTTGTAACAAGTTAATAGATTTTAATGAAATTTAATGAATACTATGATAATTGAATACAAGAAATCATTTTAATAGATCTTAAATCGAGTTTATACAAGGTACATTGATTGATGATGGATCAAACAATTTTATGTCACGGTCAAATAATGATAGAAATACAAAAGGGGAGGGAGAATACAACCCAAAAAAAAATGTGAAAGATAAATTGTCATGAACACTGTATTGCACACATGGTAAAATTGAAAGAGAAAATTCAAAAAGGGTATTTTAAACTCATAGGATACGAAAGGAAATTGTGACTCAAAAACTAAAGTTTCTATTAACGCAACAAATACTCCATTTTGTTTTGGTGGAGAACAAAAAAAAAATATTTTTCTTCTAAGAAATTCAGTAACTCTAAGATTGCTATATTCTTTAAAAACTAATGAGAATACTTTATTGAGATGAAAAAGGAAAAGACAAAGCAAATTAGAAGTATTGAGAAGATATGTAATCTATTAATTTCACTGATGCATGATTAGATTATAGATTGTGGAGTTAATTACCATATTTGTACAAACTTAAACTGCATGACTTGAAATTATAAAATTACTAAAATTCATTTATTTTATTTTTGTCAATTTTCCTCTACTAGTTGTTATTGTAGTTAATTAAAATCCAGCAGCAAAAAGAGATCTTAGATAGAATATATATATATGTATGGTGTGTGGTTCCTTAAAAAGGAGATGAAAGAAGAAGATGATGGGTAATGGAGGAGGACGGAGAGGGTGTAGATCGAATAGAGAAGGGGTTGGGTTTGAAATTTCGAATGTAACTAATATGCAAAGTGTAATTATGAAACGGTCAAATAAACATCCGTATGTATAAAAGCCTCCGGACAAAATTATGGATAGTAATGGTTCAACTCAAAGTTTGAGCCCAATTAAATAATATCGTCTCAAGTTTGAACCATAATTGGTAATTCGATAATAGTTTTTTGGTATTTATATATTGTGATATTTGATGAAACAAAAATTATATTAGAATATTATGATTGATGAATTATGGATGAAAAAAATATAAGTAAGAATATTGTAAAAAGAGAAAACCCTTCTGAAATAAGCTTAATAACTTGTTTGAAATTGATTATTTTAATTTTTTTATCCAAAATTTATATGTTATATTTTTTTTTTTAGCATACATTGATTTTATTTTTTAATAATAATATTAAAATAATTCAATAAATTAAAATTTTAAATAACTATCTTTCCATTAAAAAAATTTCAAATACAATAAAAAACCTTAAATAATATGACATAAAAAATAAAAATAAAAATAATAAATTATATAACTAATAAAAGTTTGCTTAAAGGTAACTACAAAAATTGGCTATTTTAGCGTTAATAAACTAATTTAATTTTTTAAAAATTTATATATTTTATTAATTAAATATTTATTTTTTCTCTTTTTATTAATTAATTTCTCTCCTTTTTATTTATTTATTTTTATTTTTTCTTAGTTATTTATCTTTTATTATAATATTTTTTTAATTTTTGTTTTTGTTTTTGTTTTTTTTAATATAAATAAAAATAAAATTAATAGTCTTTTCTTTTAATTTTTATTTAGATTTATAATAATACTAAACAAAAATAGTTACTATTTTTTTTCTATGTTTTACGGTAATGTTTTTGTGAATGTTTTTTTTTGTTTTCTTTAATAAATAAAAATAAATATGTAGTCTTCCTATGTAATTTCTATTCAGGTTTATAAAAATAGGAATGAAAATAATTGAGAAATATTATTATTATTAATATTATTATTTTTTTTATATAATCTTGATTATTACTCTTTTGGTGTTCCGGTGAAACAAACAGGGAACCTAGGATGGAATAGATCAAGAAAGATCTTAATAAGAAAGATCAGAATGAATTAATACAAATTATTATGCAATTCAATTATCTTTTATTGAAAGAATAACTCAACTTAATATTCAAGTATTAACCTTAAAAGAGACTAAATAATTATAAAATAATAAAATGTTAATGTTAATATAGAAAGAACACTATTAGAGAAATAAAATTAAAATAATTAAAGATCAAACGCTAATATATTAATAAACTATTGAAGAAAAATAGATAAATTATGATTAATTAATAAAAACAAGATTTTTTTTGATTAATTAATTAATAAATAAATGAAGTGTGAAAAAAAATAAATATTTAATTAATAAATATATAAATTAAAAAGAAATTAATTAGGTTTATTAACATGGCTGAGCCAATTTTTTTTTTTATGATATATATACTTTCAAATAATTTTTATTAATTCATACTTTAGTTGTAAAAATACGTACATTTAAATGAGTTTTTTTTCTAAAAAACTAATTTAAGCATTTGTTTGATATGGGTTATTTGAGGATTTATTATGTTTTCTGGAAAAATAAATTATTTTAATTGAAAATTTTAAATTTTATAAAGTTAATTTAAAATATTTTAATAATTGAATAAGATGATTTAGAAAAAATATAATAAAATATCAAAATCTAACTATTACGTGATTAGCGTAAGCACATATGCAAGGTATAACTTAACAACAAACATGTAGAGCTGGTTTGATTTTGGTTATTTAAAATTTTAATTATAATTTTTTTTTTTTATAAATATGTTATTTAAGGATAATGTCGAAAGTTAGATTGGAAAAATGTATTAATTCGTTTTTGGAGATCTCTTTTTTTTTTTACAAATCTTATAACCAAGTAATTGTATTATTTTTTTTGAATTATGTTTTTGTGTTGTTTTTAATCATTTTTATTTAGTTTGTATGAATTTAAAAATAAATTGTTTAAGTTTTTAGTTAGGTAAATTTTTATAATGATTTTTTTTATTTAAAATTTTAAAAAATATGGTTAGAATGTTTATGTTTTAATTAATAAATTAAATGATTTAAAATTAAAAAGAGATTATAATTTATATATGGATTTGAATAAAATTTAAAAAAAAAATACATATCAAAGAGCCCGTGTAAGAACTAACATAACCAAACTTTTTTTTTTTTTTTTTAAGTAAGAGCCAGTTATTGCTTCTTTGGTAAAAGGTTATTGAAATAATTAGTAATTCTTTTTAATAATTTGGTTTTGGTATAATTAAAAAAAAATAGTAAAAGAAACTTAAATGATAAAATAAAATAAGATAGTGAGTCCTTTATTATTTTAATTAATTAATTGACAAATCTTGAGATACATATGAAAGAAGCTCAGCTTCTATTGGCTGGTGAGGAGACTTTTAGGTAGGTAGGTAGTAGGTATATATACCTATAGATTAGTTTCTTTTGTTTATATGTGGTAATCATTTAATTTATTTACTGAAATATATTTATAATAAACATTATTATAATAATTGACAATTAAAATTTTAAATAACTTATTTTTAAAATAATAAAATCTCAAAAATTTCCTAACATCAAACAAGTTTAGGATGAAAATGTATGTTATTTGGTTTCTAATTAATTAAATTATTATAATATTTTAATGAGATTAATAAAGTTATTTAAAATATATAATATTTTTTTAATATTATGAAATTATTCTAATAAATAAATAAAAATATTAAATATATTTTAAAATAACAATATATTATAAATTAAATTATATATATATATATATATAATTTGTTAATATTATTAAAAAATTTAAAAAATCATTATTTGAAATGATTATATTGTGATTACTAATTATGTAATAAATTAGCTAAATCATACATAATAAATTAGCTAAATCATCCGATAACCTTTGCATTGGCACAGCAAGTAGAGGCGTACTCTTCTTCACCACAATCCCAAATTCTTCTGTAAAATCGACTGCTTCCCCTCCTTGGGGCAAATGCCAATCGAATGAGTGCAAAAGTGAAGCTAATATATAACTTACCATCTTTTCAGCCAAGGGAATTCCGGCACAAACCCTTCTTCCCGATCCAAATGGAAAGAAGTGAAGATTGTTTCCATTGTAATCCCATTTACTTCCTTCTTCCCCACCCAAGAATCTCTCAGGCCTGAACTCAAGTGGGTTTTCCCAAACATTTGGGTCCCTTTGAATTGCGGATATGTTCAGAAAGACCTTACAATCCTTGGGAATGGAGTATCCTCCGACGATGCAGGTCTCGCTTGGACGACGCGGAACGTTCAAAGGAAGAGGAGGATGCAATCGCAAGGTTTCCTTCACAATAGCATCCAAATACCTAAACTTTGGTAAATGGGTTTCTTCAACTAAGCTCTTATCTCCAACAACTTGCGTTATCTCTTCTTGAACCCTCCTCATCATTTCTGGGTTGTGCAAAAGTTCTGCCATCGCCCACTCCACAGCCGTCGCTGACGTATCTGTTCCGCCCAACAATATGTCCTGCAACAGGTACATAGAATGGATTATTTATCATAAGGCAATTAAAGAAGTCAACTGATCAGTTTATACATTATTATTTTAGGATAGAAGAGAAGTTAAATTACCATTATCAATGCCTTCATCTGAGTTTTATTGATTGGTATATCAGAATCTGGACAGTACTTTAAATCCAGTAGAATCTGCAGGAAGTCCTTTTTACCAATATCACCATCTCCATTTTTAGCCTTTTCTTTCTCTCGTGTATCTATAAGAGAATTCAAGAAAGCATCGAGTTCCGCAAGAATTTCGTTTGCTTGCCTTTGCACACCCTGCAAATCGAATCTTGCGAGAATGGGGAAGAAATCAGAGATGTTAGGCAATTCCAATAACTTTAGGAATTTAGAGGATATGACATGAAACTCAGCTCCATGTCCATCATCATCATGATCCCCTCCTTTAAATGTGCTGCTGCTGGTGGTGCCACCCCATATCATGCTAATAAAAGCATTGAATTCAGTCATGAAAGCAATCTTCCCAATCTCAACAGGGAAGCCACAGTTATCATGTAAATGCTTGATTGTTTTCATAACTTGTTGTCTTCTAAGATGGTAGCAAGCATCAATATTTGAGTTACTAAGCATTTCTCTTACAAATAGTTTGCGAATGTTTCTCCAGTAAGGGCCTGAGGAGGACCAAGCAATGTCCATGGCGTTGTGGGTGAGTGTCAAAGCAGCGATTGTTGGGTCCCGGTTGGAGAAGACCACATCAAGGTCGCGGCAAACTTGTTTAGCCAGAGATGGTGAGCTAACCACAATACAGAGTTTGCTCCCGAGCCAGAGTTTGTAGATGGGGCCATATTCTTCGGCCAGTTTCGTGAATTGGTGATGCAGGTTTTTACCAAGAAATGGGAGGTAACCTGCGATTGGGAGGCCTCTTGGCCCGGGTGGCAGCGATGCTGTTACTAACTTGTTCCCTTTTCTCATCCATAGCCAACACAAAATTGCTACTATCAGTAATAAAAGAACTTGATAAAGATAATTTTCTGATAGATTTGCAGACATTTTTTTTGTTTTGTTATTGCAACAGACTGCTAAGGTTGATCTAAAAGACAGATGAAACTTGTCTGCAATACCCAAACTAAGATTATGAAGATTTTATTTACATTATGTAACAAAAAAAGGCCATCAGAGAATAGCTAGAAAATTAGTGGTAGACATTCATCTGTTTCTGGCCTAGTAATCTTGAGATATAAGAAAACCAAAATGTAATGACAATTAATTCTAAAAAGGGTGCTGTGATATTTGTCTTTTTTGTGTGGTGAATGATCATCTGAATTAATATCAAAGAACATTAAAAGATAAATGATTGGCTTAAGTCATTAATATCCATAGATTTAGCTGTCAATTACGGCACCGAAAGGTCATTTTATATATTTAAAATTTATTCACACTTAGCAATAGATTCATTCCGTTTCTAATTGAGTAAGTTGGATATAAAAAAAATTAAACAAATTTTAACGTTTAATAAATTGAAACGACTAAACGTATAAATCCACTTTGTGTTAATTTTTCGTTATTCAAATAAGATAAAAATTTTCAAACAAACTTATAGGAGAGTTTGAATGAATAAGTTGAATGAAACGAGAGCTTAATATAAAAGTTTGGTCAAAGTTAACATCAACTCTTAATAAATCTTCCCTTTGTGACTAATTAAATCCTTTGAGGTCAAGCCTATACCTAATAGAATTAGAATCAAAATAAGTGTAATGACCTAAAAAAATGATATAGTACATACTTAAATTGTCAATAAAAACTTGAATTTAAATGAGATTTGGATTGACATTCTTTGATACTATTTTTTAGAAGGGTCTCAATATGTCCCCAGCAATTGATTTATTTTTTAGGGATGAAATATTAGTATAATGTGTCACGAAAAAGTTATGAAAAGAAGATTTTAAGATTATATGATAAGAAGAATAAAAGATGTGAAAAAAAATACTGCTAGTACATAACTAATTGTTCAAGACAAATAGCCAAATTAAAAAGTACAACTAGGATTAAGAAAATTCACAAGCTTTTTTATATATTAATGTCCCATTAGGAAGTGTGTTCAGAATATATCAGAATATAACAGCTGAATTCCCCATAATATTCAATTACAATTGTTATAATTATCAGAGAATTAACTAAAATTAATTTTGTGAATAACTGTACAAATAAAAAAATACGCAATTTTAGAATTGGAAACAGAAATCTCACAACAATATCTAACCCAAGTGCTCAATTGGACCTTGAAAGGTGTTGGGTTTGTTCTAGGACCGTAACATTTATTTGGGGACGTAACATTTATTTGGGGACCCTAACTCAATGTTTATCTTCTAAGACCATCTCCAACCCAACGACATACCCAAACCATTTTGGATTTGGAAATTTTAACACACCATCAAACTCATACTCATAATGAGTATTTGATCAATTTATTTCTCCTAAAAACGCATACTATTCATCCACCAAAAGACAATTTCATATATATTTCAGTCCTCAATGTATTTTAATATTTAGAGTTTAAATTATAGGCTTATTTTATATATATAATTTATTTATATATTATTCTTGTTTATATAATTTATTTTTAGTAATGTTTATTTTGTTGTATATGAATTATTTATATATAATTAATTTATCGTCATTTTATTAAATGATGAATGAGAAAAGATTGAGTTAAATATGCAAAGTTGATAAATATATAGATAATATTAATAAGGTTAAAAAATTAGTGTAAGAAATAAATATTCTAATTTTTGAATTTGAAAATGAGTTTTTGGGTTGGAGATGAATTGCTGTTTTATATAATATTTACTATATTTTGGGTTTGAGAATGAATTTGTAGGTTAGAAATGATCTAAACCATAAACAAATGAAACTTTTTTAGAATTATTTTTGTTTAAAAATTTATTTTAATAGTTGTTAAAATGTTTTATCAATTTTTTTTACTTAAAAAAATATCTATTTAACATCTATTTTTGTTTATGTTATCTATTATTTTCTCTTGAAACCCTTTATATATATATATATATATATGCCCCTGAGTTGTGCAAGACGGACGTTTGCCTGCTGCGAAGATATGCATATTCTCATGCATTACGCATTCTTTCGCCATTTTATTTTCAACTCTTCCCGCTTGCGAGAGCTACCTTTAGCTGGCTATTTTAACTAGATATTATTAACTCAAGTGCCAATAGGTGTCCAAACTCATATGAGCAGGACCAACCAGTTTAAAGATGAACCATTTGCTATAGTCATTAGATTGGGGACCAACCAAATAAGATAATTAATGTTTTGATTTATATATTCTCAAATTTGACCGTTTGCACCATTAACATTCATAGGAGGCTAATTAGAGTGTCGAATTGAAAAATTCGGACACTTAGGCAGACTTTACATAAAGGGGAAGGGTACATTTCAATTATAATAATAGTTTATATTAAAAATAAAGATGAAAAGTCATTTTTAATGACGTGACATACATATAAAATTATTTTACGACATGTCTCTATTTGGAAAGTTTGAATGAAGATCCGATAGCCCTAATTTGATGCAAATTTATTTACTTAAAAAGAAAGAAAAAAAAAATGAACATTTCAGGTAAAGAAAGGAGGATGGAACAGCCTTATCCCAACGATGTACCGATGTGGGATGAGTGCCAGCTGAAAGTTAAAACAAGATAAGCGCGACCAGGCGCTCGGTCGCGGGGAGGCTGGGTGTCTGCTTTTCTAGTTGTGGCCATCTCCTCTTTATCGGTTGCGAGATAGGCATACAGCTCGGTCGCGTGGCTAAGGGTTTATCGGTCACGTCCGAGAACCCTCAGTTCAGCTATGAACCTGAATATATATTACTTTTTCTTCTTTTTTCTCAATTCCAATCAAACAATCATCATTAACATCAACTCATTTATGACCAGATTATACCAGTTGAGGTGGAAATTCATCCATCACCCAATTTTCAAATAACTCTTATCTGGAAATTAGGCATTCAACATATACCTTTTGCATAATCATTAAACTGGATTTTAAAAGGAAGGGTTGATACCTTATACAAGCTATTGACATTTTCTTGATTAATTATTGCCAATTTGAAAGAAGAAAAAAGTTTGAAAATCATGCATGATCAAGAACCTCATCCGAAAGCCTTTGCATTGGCACTGCAAGTAGAGGCGTCTTCTTCTTCACCACTATCCCAAATTCCTCTGTTAAATCGACTTCTTCCCCTCCTTTGGGCAAATGCCAATCGAATGAGTGCAAAAGAGAAGCCAATATATAACTCACCATCTTTTCGGCCAAGGGAATCCCGGGACAAACCCTTCTTCCAGATCCAAATGGAAAGTAGTGAAGATTGTTTCCACTGAAATCCCATTTATTTCCTTCTTCCCCGCCCAAGAATCTCTCAGGCCTGAACTCAAGTGGGTTTTCCCAAACATCTGGGTCCCTTTGAATTGCTGAAGTGTTCAGAAAGACCTTACAATCCTTGGGAATGGAGTATCCTCCGACGATGCAGGTCTCGCTTGGACGACGCGGAACGTTCAAAGGAAGAGGAGGATGCAGTCGCAAGGTTTCCTTCACAATAGCATCCAAATACCTAAGCTTTGGCAAATGGGTTTCTTCAACTAAGCTTTTATTTCCAACAACTTGGGATATCTCTTCTTGAACCCTCTTCATCATTTCTGGGTTGTGCAAAAGTTCTGCCATCGCCCACTCCACCGCCGTCGCGGACGTGTCTGTTCCGCCCACCAATATGTCCTATAGGTGGTATTAAAGAAGGCGACTGAATTAGTTTCTAATACTAAAGATTGAATAGAAGAGAAGTTAACTTACCATTATCAATGCCTTCATCTGAGTTTTATTGATTGATTTATCAGAATCTTGACAGTCCTTTAAGTCCAGTAGAATCTGCAGGAAGTCCCTTTTACCAAAATCACCAACTCCATTTTTAGCCCTCTCTTTCTCTCGTGTATCTATAAGAGAATTCAAGAAACCATCAGCTTCCGCAAGAATTTCGTTTGCTTGCCTTTTTACTCCCTGAAAATCGAATCTCGCTAGAATGGGCAAGAAATCAGAGATGTTAGGAAGTTCCAGTAATCTAAGTAATTTAGAGGATATGGCATGAAACTCAGCTCCAACTCCATCATGATCCCCTCCTTTAAATGTGCTGCTGCCACCCCATATCATGCTAATAAAAGCATTGAATTCAGTCAAAAAAGCAATCTTGCCAATCTCAACAGGCAAGCCGCAGTTAGTACGCAAATGCTTGATAGTGTTCATAACTTGTTGTCTTCTAAGATGGTAGCAAGCATCAATATTTGAGTTACTAAGCATTTCTCTTACAAATAGTTTGCGAATGTTTCGCCAATAAGGGCCTGAGGAGGACCAAGCAATATCCATGGCGTTGTAGGTGAGTATCGAAGCAGCGATTGTTGGGTCCCGGTTGGAGAAGACCACATCAAGGTCACGGCAAACTTGTTTAGCAAGAGTTGGTGAGCTAACCACGATACAGAGTTTGCTCCCGAGCCAGAGTTTGTAGATGGGGCCATATTCTTGGGCCAGTTTTGTGAATTCGTGATGCAGGTTTTTACCAAGAAATGGGAGGTAACCCGCAATTGGGAGGCCTCTTGGACCGGGTGGCAAAGGTGCTACCACTAACTTGTTCCCTTTTCTCATCCATAGCCAACACAAAATTGCTACTATCAGTAGTAGAAGAACTTGATAAAGATAATTTTCTGATAGATTTGCAGACATTTTTTGCTTTTGTTTTTTGCAGCAGACTGCAAAAGCTGAGCTAAAAGAGATGAGACTTGTCTGCAATACCAAACTATGCTGGCTGGAAGGTTTTATTTATACCTCAATATGTAAAAAAGAAGTCATCAGAATAGCAAGAAAATTTGTGTTCACAGCAGCAACACTTGTCAAGTAGGAGAATGAGGACCATGGGATCGAATGCATGAAGGGTTAAAGAAAATCAAAATGTATTACAAACAGTTCTCAAAAGACATGTGATATTTTTGTTCTTATGTGGTGAATGATTTTCTGAAGTAATATCAAAGAGAAATTATTGTATCATCCATAGATGAGATACCAAATCATTGGTTAATATGGGCTAGCTGTCATTCTATCTCAAATTAAAATTTCTCACCATCTTTTTCTGGAAAACAAAGTAGGATACATCTTTTGACCTGCATCTTCCAAGTTGCATTTTAATAATATAAAGCTTTGTTTGGATTGGAATTTTTGAAAAAAAATTAGAGGGACAAAAATATAATAATCGAGGATATGATAATTATTTTTGATAAAATGACTTAAAGGTATTGATATATATAAATAAAATAAAAATTAATAATTTAAAATAAAGAGTATTTTAGTATTTTGGTTAATGAAATGAGTGATATGATTGTTTAAAAATGATTTATTGAAAAAGTGATTTTGTGTGAATTATTTTTTTTTTAAAAAAAACCCTTTAAGGGCTTGTTTGAGGAAAGAGTTTTTTTATGTTTTATCCTAAAAACCATTGTTTAGTAAAAACTAGGAAAAACTGGTTTTTTAAATTTGAAACTAATTTACCTTTTGATTTTAGAGAATATGGTATTGGTGAGAGAACGTTGATTTAGAGAGAGAGGATAAAATTATAGGATAATTTTAATATTTAAATGATAAAATTATTTGATTTGATGGCGGATAAAATATTTAAATTTTGGGATAAAAACTGAATTTTATACCCAAAACTCTTTCATCAAACGAGCTCTAAGAGAATAAAGCCAATCGATTGTAGAGGTGTCAACTGTCAAGTGATTGGCAAATCGTGTATGTATGGACAGTAATGATATGCCAGTAAGGCATCGAATTCTTCAAATTTCGAGAAGTTATCGTGAGAAAAATAGACTACAAATATTCTCGAGTAACTTCCATGCCACGTAGTCTTGTTATTGTTCTTATGCCCAACAATATTGGATCTTGCAAGAAGGGCATAAGAGAAATCAGAACCATGGTAGTAGAATACAGTAATACACACCAACAATCATATAAAGGATAAAGCAAACCAAATGAATTTGTATATATTTAAACTCTGGTGGCAAAAAGTAAATTAAAAATAATAGTAATATTAATCACAAAGATTGGGAGATCCATTAGGTTGATATTTCTTCAAGTAGACATATGCAGAATGTAGGATAATAAAAAATGCAAGCTCAATTAATCAGGGCTTGTTTGATCTGGGGATTTTTTTAGGAATTTTGAAAAAAGTTTTTGTTGATAAAAAAAGTTATATTATTTCGGATTCTTTATAAAAAATATTATCAAAAGTGTTTTTTTTTATATTATTTTTTTAATAAAAGTAAAAGTAATATTTTGATCTTTTATTAGATGAATTAAGTGATTTTGATTATTAAAATAATAGTAATTTAATATAATAAGATTTTTTAAAAACTTATAATTATTTTTTTGACAAACTCCTTAAGTTACCGTGATAAGTTTTAATTTTATTGAATAAATATTAGATATGATTTTTACATATTATTTTTTTATATTAAATTATCTATGTATGTATTTTGATAGTGAAAATAATGTGATTTTAAAATGAGTTCAAACAAATAAATTAAATAAATCGGTGTCTTATCTTTTTTAGAATTTTCAAACTCGTTAACGTTAGATTTATGTTACTTCGTTATTGAATATTTTGCCTTATATTTTAAATATTGTTATTTAAATAGTTAAATCTATTTGTATTTTGGTTTTGGGTGTGTTTTTGTGATATATTGAACCTTTATAATTTTATATTGTCTTTTTATTAGATTTAAATTATTCTCATTTATAGTATAAAAAAAATTGTATTATTTCTCAAAATTAATAAATAATAATAACAACTCTTAAACAAAAGCTAAAAAAAATCTGTTTCTTTGTCTTGATGGGTTGTCTCGTGGGGGTGGACCTGGGCTGTTTTTGGATTTAAGTAGCAAATAATAATAAGCACCCGCCTTGGCCCAAAAATCTATTCCTTTTTTAATTAGGTATAATTAGTGTCCCTTATTATATCCTTATTATATGCACTTCTTATAATTCTGTCGTTAAAAGTATTCAACCACTGTAACCTTAAAGTCGTTAAAACCTTGAAGAAGGTAATATAAAATGTCGGTAAATTATTTAACGACGGTAAATATCCTCCGTCGCTATTATGCATGACATAAAATGAGCTGGGCTATATTTCTCAACATTAAGACTTACTTTAATGACCGTTCTATAAAAAAAAAAACTGTCGGTCAAAATAAGACAATTTTAATGAATAAATGTCATTGGATATATAAATTAGTAGCATTATAGTTCCTCCATTCCATTCCAAATATATAATTATATCATCTAAGTTAGCTTTAGAATTAAATTTATAGAATATATATATACCTATGACTGGAGACTGGACACGGACAAATGTAGGAGCTCGAATGGAATAAAGTCAGAATTTTTTTATTTTTTTTTTACGGTTAAAATTTGACATTATTCTTAATTTTTTTTAAAAATTCAATAGAATTCACTATTTTATTTATTTAATTATTAAAAGAATAGTAAAATTTAAATTTATTTACCTGTTTTATTCAATTTTTTTTATTTTTTATTTTGTTCCACCATAATTTTTTTTTTAAATTCATCCATCATCGAATTCTGGGTCCTGATATGAGAGTTTTAAATTATAACTAACGAAAACGGACTCCACCCAAGACGTGGTCCATCTAGGTCCATCTATTATGACCAAATTAAGCCCAAAATAGGCATTTTGTTGTTTCAAAATTAACACACCCATTACCATTAGAAAGATGCTGCAAATCTTAATGTGGGGTCTTTCATCTTTCTCTTCCATTCCCTCCTTGCACATGGAAATGGATTGGACCCTCCCCACTCATCATACTATTAATTAATGTCACTCATTTTTTTTTTAAAATCTTTTATTTATTTATGTAAATAAAATATGCATATTATTTATTTATCTAAGCAAAATCAAATTCATATCCATAATCACTTTTGTTTGGTTCTTATTGCATTCCATTCTCATGTCCTTGTCATATCACACATTAAGACTATTTGTTTTTTCTAGGAATTATTATAATTTATATACAAAAAAAATAAACATGAAATAAAACTTAGTTAAAAATAATAAATAACGATTTGCTCACGTTTGCAAGTACATTTATTTTAAAACAACAACCATGGATGCAAGTAAATAGACATAGCTAAGATAGAAAGTATTATTCTAGACAAATGTTATAATAAATGCATGGTGTTTCTAGTTCTATTGTGCAAGTCTCATACCTAAAGAATTCACAAGAAATTAGTCCCCTCTAAACATATTTCATAAATATAATCCATTCCAACTCCACCACTTTCTAACAATTATCGAAAGATCATAGATGGTTCCACGACTCTATCATATTTCCATCAATATTGTTGAAGAAGTCAATCCCGAAATCATGGACTCCAAAATCTTCGCAATCCGATAGCAAAGGAAAACTTTCGTCCCAAATTGGTAATACATTCATGTTGGTATTATTTTTGGTTGAACCATCTTCATCATGACCTACTAGGAATAAGTCCCATGATGACGTTGGATCATTCTCTAACGCCGACAAACAACTCATTAGTGGATCATGAACGTCGGTCAAATCATGATGCGACGATTCATCCGTGCCAGAACCAGAACCAACATGATCGGGTGGTGAGCATGAGTTGATCTCGTCCGAGGCAGAGATCACGGCGACCCGTTTAGCTTCTCCTGAATTAATCATGTGGTCATGATCATTAGGTAGTCCTTGATCTTCTTTCCCAATTATTGGTTCGTGGGTAATGGGATCAATACCCATCTTAAGAAGTTTCTTCTTAATATGGGTATTCCAATGATTCTTGATCTCGTTATCTGTCCTTCCTGGTAATCTTGCAGCAATCTTCGACCATCTGTACAAATTAAAATCAAATTATATATAACCAAATTATGTCTCAAGTTTGAATATCGATAAGTATATACCATATATATATTACCTGTTGCCTAGACGAGAATGGAGGTCAATAACAAGTTGTTCTTCGGCTTGGCTAAGGAGGCCTCGTTTAAGGTCAGGGCGAAGATAGTTGGTCCATCGAAGCCTACAACTCTTGCCACATCTTCGAAGGCCCGCGAGCTTAGGGAGGGCTCGCCAACAACATTGGCCATTAGTGATGATGAAATTGATGAGCTTTTTGTCTTCCTCAGAAGTCCATGGCCCTTTCTTCACCCCAAGCTTGTCACAACAAGGTTGTCTTCCCATCTCTTTTCCCTTATCTCTAAGTAAGTAAAGTCTCACCAAACACTATGACTCTAAAGCCCCACAACCACCTTTTTATACTCATAAAGTTTGAGCCTTGTACTACAAGTGTTCAAACGCCTTATCTACCTATATTTACAATATTGTATTCCCCAATTTCACACAAAGTACACGTATTGATTTCCCAAATTAAACTATTCACACAATCGGGTTCAAAACTCGCAATACAAATCACATGTTCAACGGAAAAAAAGAAGAAAAACATCTACAATAAAACGATTCTAAACAGGATAATTCTCTACTTTAATTATTTTAAAAAAAATATTAATTTTGGAATGTGGAGGGCAAAGGACCCTACATATTGGTTCGGTGAAAGGTGCCCATGAACAACTACTACTAGTACTATTTACTAATGATCTGATCTGTCTAATACTCTATTATATGGTATGTCAGCTGCACAAAGGATTTGTGTTTGTGTTTGATGTTGACTTATACAAGGCACAAAAGCTAATGATCATCATTATAATGTTGTGGATCCTTCACAATTTCATATAAATAAATATATTTATTTCACACATAATCATTCCATCAATCATATCATGTTATAGGTTTATTGCTATGTGACTCATGAATTCCATCAGCCCTATCGTCATTCTCATGACCTTAATTCATAAAGCCGCGTAAAATCGTGAGACTTAATGAACTTAAAGTGGCTGAAAATAATAAAATATATCGACAAAATCCAACTATTGTGGCGAAGAATCAAGCTATTACATGCATGTTGGAACAAAAGAAACAAATAATAATAAAGAGTACATGAGAGCTAGCTAGGGCTTATTTAATGTAATTATCTTCAATATAATAAAAGTAGCAAATTAAATAGAGTGAAATGAAATTAATAGTGGAAGGATGAATTAATTAAATTGATCACATTGAATGCTAATAACCATTAATTCATGCAACCTTTTGACAAGATCACACAACATGGGATGAATAGTGACATTACAATAGAGGAAAATATATGATTAATCATGGACACTATCAGTGCAATTTGATTTTTTATTATTCATCATGCCCATTATTGTTTGTGCCACTTGTTTTTATCACATTCTTCAATTACTCATTATTTTTATTTTTTCACCTACCTTATATTATTGTGTCTTTACTTATATATATATTTGAGAATCAATGCAAGTTATTATTTGAAACTTCGAGTTTAATCTTTTTAATTAGATTAAATATTATGTTAAATGATGTATTTTATTAACCAGAGTTTTCTAAGCTCCCATGGGCATGCATGTATATATTTAACTTATAATTAATTACTATTTGTTGGAAGAAAGGTTCATGAACACATCAACTACTTGTTTGCAGGAGATCGACAAACTATATAATATTTACTAATTAATATGGTTGGAATATTAATTAACACTTAATTAATTATGGGAAATTAATTACTTGTCGCAATGTTAAATGCACGTGTCTTCATAAGCCAAGCTCTAGTGTATGAACACTATAAGATATATTAATTAATTATAATATTATTTTAATTATATGGCACAAAAGAGTACAAACGTTATTGTTGGAGAAGTCAACAGTGGTATTATCGAAAATAATTAAGATCTCCAAAATAAAAAAAAATAAAAAAAAAAGAGTGAGAGGGTGCTTAGAACTTGATAAGGTTGAAAATGAAGAATTAGGATTTATCGATACAAGATATTAGTTGGAGTATTTAAATTCATGTAATCAAACTAATTAGTAAAATTGTATCATTGTGTGGTAACCTAAATACTTAGAACTTTGACTTGGAGGTCTTGGGTTAGGTTTATGTGGACCTAATTTGATCAACCTTCTAACATGACTAATCATTTTTATTTTGTGTGTACTGTGATCATAGTATCTAGAGAAAAAAAACACAATCTAGAAATTGTTTATTAAAGATGGTGATGATAACGTGTATTACAGTATTTTTAAGAATTTATTTGAGTAGTTTAAGGGAAAAAAATATTAATGTTTAAGAAAAAAAGTATCATGATTAAATTTTGATTTTAATTAAAAATATCTTAAATTGAGTTGTGCTTTATTGCTAACTTTTTTTTACAATAATATAAAATTATATATATTAAAGTTTTGTAGTTATTTTGAACTTTTTCATAAAAAAAAATTACATATATAATATTAATTTACAAATAATAAAAAATAATATCTATAAAAATCAAACTTAATAAAGTTATTAATTTACAAATAATAAAAAATAATATCTATAAAAATCAAACTTAATAAAGTTGTAGACGTTAAATAATATACAAATTTGCAAGGATTAAATTTTAATAAATCTATCCATCACCATTTTTGTAGGAGAACTCTAAAGAGAAATTTATTTTGAATTTAATAATAATGAGTGATTAATGAGAATAAATCAAACATACCAATTGGTGTTTCGACCCAAATTATGAACGATAATGAAAATAATAATTACTCATTTACAAATGTTGTCAAAATAACGAGAAATACAAAAATAAAATTAAAAAAAAATCATAAAAAATAATGAAAAAGACATCTAAATGAAAGTTAAATTCAAAAAACTCTTTACTAAAAATATATATAAAAAAACTCTAGATTCGATAATATTATTTCCTTTTGCGGAAAATAATGAAACAAACACATACTCAATAAATTATCACCCTCTATTTTTTTTTACCGATTCGGATTCTTCTCCTACATGTATTGAATTGAACATACCGTTTCAAATCTTTTTCATGGAAAATCTAGATGATTTAGAACGTGAAAATCAAAATCATGTGTTTCTAATAGGGACAGTTGACTATTGAATTTGATTTTTCCAATTATTTTCATATACATCGTAGTGCGAAAAGAAAGGATGGCTCCAAGTTGTTCAAGAATAGTGGTGGTGTTGAATTTCTCAACGAATTAGTCAGGTTTTATTTCTTGATGGATGCAGGGAAGAGATCTTTCCTATAGCCCTTGGTGGGGCTTAGTCTTGATCTCCTAGGTGCGAAATCTAAGTTTGTGTTGGGTAACCCTAAAATTGTTATTAAAATTAAAATTGGAGGGACTAATTTCAATTCTTAAATTTGGTCGACCCATTAATATTAAGATTAGAATTAAAATTTCAATAAAATTCAATCTAGTGAAATTTTATAGTTCAAGTCCAATTATTTTAGTTCGAAATTTTAATTTTAATTATTTTTTTATGTTTTTCAAACAAATTAACTTATTATTTTATTTTTAAAATACGATTAAAGTCTTTAATAGATGTTTTTTTTTTTTTTTAAATTTAGGATGTTTAAATATCGATATTTTTTTCTTTTATAATTTAGTAAATTAACATTTTGAACTAATATATATATATATATATATATATATATATATATATATATATATATATATATATATATATATATATATATATATATATATATATATATATATATATATATATATATATATATATGGTTAAATTAATTTATAAAGTTAACATGTTAACACAAATATTTTATTTTTTTGAATTTATGAAGTTAAAGTTTAGAAGCGGTATTTTTTTTTAATATATGAAGTTAACATGTTGAACCGATAATTTTTTTTAATGAAAATTGAAACTTCAAAAAATTTCTTAACACTTGAATTATCATAATTGGTGGTGTCAAATCAATATTTTAATAAAATATATAATATATATTAAAATTATTTTTAATATTTTATGTTTTCAAATATAAAAATTGAGATTGATTTACAATTTATAGTTTTCAAACATAAAATTAAATTGTAATTCAATATAATTTGAATTCTAATTTTACTGGTCCAGATATACTTTAAGGATTAATTCAATTATATGAAGATTCTTGTAGTCTAATTCCATACCATACGAAGTTTAAGGGTAGGTGTGGCTTAAAATTTGATTGGGAAATAAAGCTAAATTCTCTTTTATGGTATTTGGAAGCAAGACTCTCAAAATCGAGAGTTCATGTAAAATCGTTAATCAGTTTTAATTCGTAAAATCTAGAGTTTACATGAAATCGTAAAAGTTTAATTTGTAAAAGTTTAATTTAAAAAAATAATAATTATATATTATTATTATTTATATATATAATTAAGTATTTTATACTTTACCAATTTAAAAAAAATTATAAATTTTAATATAAAATTAATTAAAAAATAATAATAAGTTAATAACACTATAAAAAATTATAATTACAAAATTAATTATATTAATTTATTTATTTAAATAAATAATAACTTTATTTTTTAATTTTTAAATATAAATTTGTTTTTTTTAAATTAAAATCGTATAAAATTGTAAAATCGAAATTATTTATAAATTCGTAAAATCTTATTATCGTAAATTTAAAATCGCAAGAGTTTACCTATTTAAGAGTTTACTTAAAATCATACTCGTTAACCTAATATGAAATCGTAAAATCGTAAAATTTTAAGAGCAACTCGAGATTTTAACAGCCTTATTTGGAGGGTAAATTAAAATTAAAATTACAGTCTACTCAATTTTTTATTTATTTTATTTTTTACAAATAAATTAGAGCTTGTTCGGTTTGGGGTTATTTTAAAAATCTAGAGGGAAAAAAAAATTGGTGATGATTTTAAGGTAGTGATGATTATTTTTAATAAAAAGACTTAAAGGGTATTGATATATAAATAAAATATAAAATAATAATTTAAAATAGATAGCATTTTAGTATTTTGGTTAAGGATTTAAGTGATGTGATAGACAAAAAGGAATGAAATGATATTTGATTTTGTATGAATTTTTAAAAACTCATAACGAACAAGGCCTTAGTAGAAAACAACTTGAGGATAAACATGTATCATTCCATTTCAAGTAATAGTAACTCATTTAAGTATATATATTTTATTAATACTAATCCATCACATTACCTAAAATAGGAAACAACTACAATTTGTAGACTCCTCCTCCGTGACAGGTGTTTGCCAGGTGGCCTGATTAACATCTTTAGCCACAAAAAAAAAAAAATTACTTGAATGACATGTGTATACACATTATGGCCTCATTAAAAAAATATATTATTATTTTTCCAACTAAAATGTTCTTATACATTCAATTAAAATAAATTTGTTTTCAAATCGAGCTGAAACCAAATTATAGTACTCCCTTGCCGTTGAAGTTTAATTTTTATTTCATTTGTATACTATATTTTTAATATGCACTGATAAAAAAAATGAACAATAGAATGACAAAATTATTAAATATTAAAAAAATTAAATCCGTGTCAACAATTTGGTACATCCATACAGCTCATTTAGCCCATATATATGATGCAACTTCTATTACTAATAACTATATATTTTTTTCTTTTTTCAAATGTTTTTTTGTATAAATAAATGTAAAGAAAAAACCTTACATACACATTTAATATTCTTGCAACATGAGAGTATTTCAGAGTAAACCCTTTGATTATTATTTTTTAAAATATATATTAAAGACTTGAGCTAGTGGGGAGACATAAATTTAATTGAATTGAATGGAGGTTCTTATCCATTGCCAACTTGCATGTTCTTATAAATTTTATGTGGATAATGCATTCATATAATTACTAATATTTTTTTAAAATTTTTTTATTCATTTTCTAATAACAAATAAATTGTATTTTTTTAAATGTGAAGATTGGAACCATGAATTTAAAGATATGATATTTTGACTATACCAATGAGATGTTAATCTAATATTTGGGTCACTAATTAATTTTGAATAAGTACATATGTTGTCGGTCATCCCTTACAAATATTTTATTTTTTTTACTTTTGATTCGGTGGTTAAAACATTAAATTAGGGGCATGATCACAAAAATCAACAACATAATTTAATGTCTATGAACAATCAATCTTCTGTTGATTTAGATAGATGTGGTTCAGATTTCCATTTACTGAATAAGACATGACCTATGAATGAATAAGTAAGTAATTATTTATTTATTAATATCATCTTACATTCAATTATTATATACAATATTAGAAAACTTGTTTTAAAATATGTTAGTTTTTAATTCGTGGTAACTTGCTTTATTAATAATAGTAATTCAAATTACTGTACCATTTTTATCTTCATTTCATGTTTAGTCTAAATTATTTTTGGATAATGATCAAAATTAAAGTGTGAAGTTTAACTTTATTTGGAAAAAGTTTTTATTTTGGATAATGTTATAGGTTAATTTATGATTTTTTCTTCATTTTCTAAAATAAATAACTTATTTTATAACTTTTATTGGAATCAAAATTGACTTTTAGTTATAATCTTAATTATTTATATTTCAACTATATTTGTTATCTGAAAATTTATTTTTGCAATTTGAGATTATATTGATTTTACTTGGGATTCATATTAAATATATATATATATATATATATATATATATATATATATATATATATATATATATATATATATATATACACGAGATGCAAAATGCTTATACAATTATTACTTAAATGATAATATATTTTTAATTTAATAAGCTATAAAATAAATAATATCATACGAAAACTTTAAGAACGTCGATTTAAATTTTATAAAGTTATTTTAGGAGCTAATTTATTTTCTTTGAAATTTTAGGAGCTAATAATTTAATATTGTTTGTGGGTCAAGAAAAAACCTTGATGGGCCTTGGGATTATGTTTTGGACAACTGTACACTCTATAGGCCCATTTCCACCCAAATGTTAACCCTGTTGGGCTGAACAATTACAGCTAGTTGCTAGTTGGTTTCTTGTTCTTTAGAAAAATGAAGGATTTTAGGAAATAAACTATAGTTTTCAGAAGAAAAAACGTAGTATTAAAAGTAACATATTGAGATATTTCATATAAACTTCTTGCAAGCTTCTATTTTTCTTTTTGTCTTTCATGAGAATCATTTCCATTAGAGGAAGATGGTGGAGCTGAATCTTGAGTAGTTATCTTGAATTCAACATCTCATCTTTGAACTTTGGTAGAATCTCCAATAGACACATTTTTCAAACTCAAAATCTTAATCTGGCATGAAACACTAGGTTGGCTATCAAACTCAATAAAGATAATGTCATCAACCTAATAGAGAAGTATGCCAATTCTTGCTCGTGCTTGATCATCCCTTCATCCATGACCTCAAACATTTTACCTTGTTTTCGGTAGACAGAAGTTCGCTCGCAAAGGGCATCGTTTTTAGGTACTTGGCTCATGATGTCTTTTGTCATTTTTAAAGAACACAAATTAGCAACCACCATCTTCTACTAGGCCTAACAACTCTCAAATGATCTCATCATCAACAACATTGTGAATATGACATTTATGTTGTCATATTCACATGCACTTTTCTTCTTCTTTTTCTTTTATTATAGTCCTAAACTAACACAGATTTGGTGGGTTAAAATGCTATGCCGGCGTTACTAATCATGATACAAAATTATTATTATTAATATAATATAATATATATATATATTAAAAAAAATTCACAAAATATGATATAAATGATACTTGTCTAAACATAACGATAAAAATAATACAAAAACACGAGTATTCACCTCACCAAATATATCTGAAACATAACGAGATTAACTATTTATGAACAATAATGAAAACATAACATAAAATTTAGTGTTAACGAGCTCAAAAATTCTCAAAAAGATCAATGAGTTCGTCGACCGCGCGCCTTCACCAATTTTCAAGAAGAGATCTCACATATCGTATAATATTAACGTTATTGGGTAATGTATTGGTCGACCGCGATCATATATAAAGTCTTACAATTTTTTCGAGCCAAATAGTCCACCATAAAATAATTGGAATAGAGACTCATCGACTCAATTCAATCAAACTTTCGGTTTCTGTCCAAAAATCTCAACAACCGATGATTAACTCAGATATCACCCACTTAATGTCAATAATATTCCAGAGTAAACTTCAAAACGCAACCACTCATTTACATTGCAAGAGCAAGTGATATGTTGTCTTCACCTATTATCAACACATTCTGAAGTGACTAACCATAATGCACATTTTTTAAATGTATTTGTCATTAGTCAAATCCCTCAATGCATTACATTTCATCCAAAAAAAATGAAATTTTTGAAGAAAATTAAGAATCTCACAACTTCTCTCATAAGAAGGAAACACTACCTTGCTTCTCACGAAGATTAACATTGTTTCATGTAATCTCTATCCTTAAATATTCTCTAATATTAGATTTTATTTATGAAACTATTTAAACGTCGATCAAATATGTTTTTGATCAAAACTTTTATATATATATATTACGACGGAGACAATGATTAAGAATGACCAAACAAGATAATCTAAAATATATATTAATATTTGGAGTTAATTGAACTCAAAAGGAAGTTGCGTTTAGTATAACAACTGCATGCCCCATATTAATGAATCGATCAAGCTCTCGTGATGATGGTGCGTGTAGTATCAATCGGTATGGATTAAAATAATAAATTTTATTATATGAAAACCCCAAAATGATTAGGCCCCATTACCCATTAATAATTAATCATATTTCGATTTAAGATACGTGCACGAATTTTATTGCATTGCGTTACCCTTACCAGTTACTTACTACCCATAATATTTCCATCGTAAAATGCCATTGTCATGACCCCATCTCTTTTGGCTTTATTCAAAATGTCTTTTTCCTTCTTTTTTTTTTTCTTTCTTTATAACTAATAATAACGATAAATTTACTTTTTAGAAATTTTTTATTTTATTTTATTATGAATTTGGTAATTAAATGTTTCAATGAAAACCCATATATAATATATACATAAAAACAGATATTTGCACATGTTTATGTTCACCTTATAATTGAAACATATAAAAATAGTATAATTAGTTAGTTAGAGAAATTATTGAATTGATATTATATATTTAATCGATTGGTATCGTCCTACATGATTTTGCTTCAAGAAAATCACATTTTTTATATATAAAATAAAGTACATAATTATTAACATATATACATCTTGTATAACAAAATATAATTAAAAGATTTTGTCAGAAATCAAACCAATTTTATTTGTTAAAAATGGTTAATCAAAGCCTTTTTCAATAACTTAGTTTAAAAATTATTTTGTCATTCATTTTTTTTAAAATTGTTTAATTTAATTACATATTTCGTATTAAATAAAATCCAAATTAATTCCATCCTTTTATATTTGAATTTTCAAAAATAATTATGATTGTGACAGAGATCAATTATATTAATTTTTAATATAATCCACCCAATAATTAAAACATGTTTGTCTAGGACAATTTTAAATCTAACTAGCCTCTCAAAGAGACCACTAGCTGACTCGCCAAAAGTTTAGGACCACAAATTTTATTTAAATATTTTCTATCCATTGAAAAATAAAATAGTGCTCAACAGTAATTCAAAAATCATATTTTTTAAGAGATAGACTAAAAAGTCACAAACCATTCCTATTTAAAACATTATAAATAAAAATCATGAATAATCGCTTCTTAAGTTTAAAAATAATATATATCAGTTAATTTAAATATATATATATATATATATATATATATATATTTTTAATAAAAAAACTTAAAATATATTAATATATAATGATAACATTATATATATATATATACTTTTTAAATAAAAGATATTTTAATAGTTAATGAATTTAATGATTTAATTAATTAAAAAGAAATAACATTATGTTTGAAATTGAATTAAAAAAAACAACTTTACTCAACAAACTCTTAGGGTTTTATTTATTTATTTTAAATTTAATCCTAATCAAACATTATTGCATAATTATTTTTATTAATCACATCATTAAATTAATTAATCAAAATACTAAAATACCTTTAAAACAAAATTATTTTATCATTATATATTAATAACTTTAAAGTCATTTTACAAACAAAAAATACCCAAAAAATACAAATACTTTCTTAAAATCATCACCCATAAACTCTTATCAAACAAGCTCTAAGATGTTTCTACACACTCGAGTCGAGTTGCTTTCAAATATAAGCTACAGATAACCTAAGCCCCATATATATATATATATGGACATCTCAATTTCATACTTAATTTTCTCAACACCCAAATAAAAAAGAAAGATGGAAAGTTGTTCAACCATTTTCCCTTCATTAACCAAACTCATGATCACAATATTTCTCATCCTCCAACTACTACTCATGATCAACACCACAGCCCAATTACATATCAACAACACAAACATGGACTACGTTTACAAGTCGTGCAACACCACCATGTACCCTAGTCTATGTTACACCTCCCTTTCTCCATACGCCGATTCCATCCAATCGGAACCTAAACTCTTAGCCAACGCATCCCTTTTCGCCGCTCTCTCCGCCACCAAATCCTCTTCCAAGTTCTTGAAATGGCTCGCAAAGCGCAAAGAGCTCACGACTAGAGAGGCTCACTCAATCGTAGACTGCATCGAGGAGGTCGGTGACTCAATTGATGAACTTAAACAATCCATGCATGAAATTACTCGAGATCTTGAGGTGGGATCGTCGGCGTTCGAATTCCAAATGTCGGATATTCAAACATGGGTGAGCGCTGCTTTGACAGATGATGATACTTGTTTGGATGGATTGGATGAAGTCAAAGTAAACCCTAGGACAAAAAACCTAGTTCGACAACATATGGTTAGGGTGGCTCAATTGACTAGTAATGCATTGGCACTTGTCAATAATTATGCCAAATCTCGAGCTTAAGTTTTTTCTTTACCATGGTTTGTAAAATAATTTGTGAATATATATATATACTTGTAATAGTGTGAAATGTGTGTAACAAATATTGATATTTTTTTATTTAATATTTTGAATATTTATAAAAATTGGGATTACGAGTTTGATAACTTCTTGTGTAATTAATTAACTTGGATTATTTATTTTTTTTATGCATTTTTTTAATTTTTTTTATAATGTCATATTTTGTTGTTGTGTAAATGATTTTTATCATTTTTATTGTAATTAACTATTTAAAATAACTATATTATTTATAAAAATGGAGATAGACAGTTACCCATTGTTTATTACACTTTTTTACCATCATTGAAAGAGTATAATAATTGAAGAGTGTTTATGTTAAATTTTATGTTATGTTTGTTAGTTGATGAATATTTTTTTTTTATATTTTATTATTAGTCTCAATTAGTTAATCTCATTTTGTTTTTTTTATGTTCGATAAAAATGTGAACACTCATGTTTTTTGTATTGTCAACTATCATTTACATCATATATATTGCATTGACCTTTTAAAAAAAAGTATGAGTACAATAATTAATTTCATTTCCATATCAATTAAATGTGACTAACACATCTCTAATTAATAAGTTTATAGGTAGGTGCAATTTCTTTTTCTTTCATTATTTTTCAATGAATTGAAAGTGTTTTTTTAATAGGGTCCAAACTCAGATTTTTATCCTTTATGCACACAAAAAATTGTCACTTAAGTTATTTTATTTTATTGGCCGATTTATAAAATTTATCTCTTTTTATTTATCCTATCTTGTTTATTTATTAAATTATTTTATTTTTTTTATGTAGAAGTTTATATTTCTATTTAGTACTAATTAGTTGTAGGTATATCAATTAATTTTGTTTATAGTATTCAATGTTTAGTTATCACTTTAATTTTGAGTACTTGTAATCATTTTATATGGACAATGATATCTTCATATTAATTTATATATGATTTTTGTTATTAGATAATATATATATAGATATATACATTGAGTGGTCATGCATGCATCATGGATGGGGCGGGTGATGGGGACGGGGCACTAAGGCATGGGCAGGGCTGATGAGAAATGGGGTCCATGTTTTATGCCCAATTTTAAGGCAGTCTAATCTAAATCTAATCACTGCCCATATTTTATCAATCAACTTGAACAATTGAATTAAAACACATTTACTTGACGCAACTTTATAAATATAATTACAAACTTGTATCAACTTATCAATCAATTCTGACATTATTCGGGGATGATCTAAGAATTTGAGTTGTTACAAACTTGTATCAACTTATCAATGAATTCTGACATTATTCGAGGATAAATCTAAGAATCTGAGTTAAAGTGGGTTTAAAAATATAATGAGAAAATTATAGATAAAACGAAATATAAATATAAGTTTTGTCATTTTTTTTAAGAATTAGATAAAAATAATAAAACAAATTATTATTTTTTTAAATTATATTGTCACAGTTTTACCGTTAAAATAAATAAATATATATATATATATATATATATATATATATATATATTCAGAATTAACTTCAAACCCACCCGAACCTACCTAAATTCACATTTTCATCGCCATCTGATCCTTGAGGTAGCAACCATATTGATAAAGGGAATAATAATTACCTGCAAAAATAAATAATAATATCTAACGTATCCCTTTTTTTCCTTAATTAGAAAATCAAAAGGACAATAATTAATCTTTAACTTTTAATTGGCCAGACCAATTACTCAAATATGAAATAGCCCCATTCATCTAGGGATTTATTATATATTTATTCAGCTAGTAAGAATGAATTAATTAAATCTTATCTAATGAGATGATGGGCTGGGTATATATCGTTACCATGCATGCATCATTCATAGCCATTGTATGCAGACATGGATAAGGTCATGGTTGAGAGCCAGACAAAAACAAGGTCACGGTCGAGACTCTGTAATGGGCCACCTACGTTATTAAAATAGAAATAAAAAGATAGAACAAATGAAGTTTCAGCAAATGAAGTTTCAGCAGGTACGTTTTGGGAGTGTACTCATTCCTTGTAATGCGGAAAATAATAATTATGGTTAACGTTAGAGTAAATCGTTTTATAATAGAGTTTTATTTTTGAAAGGACGCAGAAAAATATTTTCGTCTGAACAACACGTTATGCATCGACAAGATATGAATAGTTATGTTAGCATCGCTAAAAGTTGTTTGGATGAGTTCATATCATTTTTGTTGAGAGAAATTTTTGGAGTCAAAATGTAAAGTTTTGTCTTTATTATAGGATTTAATATCAACCATCAATTGTTTGTGGTTTATATTAATTTCAGTTGATATTGATTTTAGTTACATCACAATTATCTTATAGTTAGGCTTAATTAAGTTATGTGTTTATGTTTTCTGAATTTAATAATAGTTGTAGTCTTTTTTCTTTTGCTGTAATCTTTTTATCTTTGACAGTAAGAAATCTCCTTTCATCTGTTTTTCTATACTTTATTGTTCATCACTTTCTTGCATTCCGCACAAAGATTTCATCCACTATCTTCTTCTTTGGATGAAACGTTATTCACGGTGGAATTCTTACATATGATATATGAAATTTATTATTATTATGGTTATATAGTCGTATGTGTCACAATGAGGTTGAATTCGCAACTCACTTATTTTTGCATTGTGGAGGGTGTTTAGTATTTGAAGTCTTTTACGGAGTATCACTGAGATTAATTAAGTGATGCCCGAGTCTTTGGTAGTTGTTGTGAGATTTGGATTGTTGCGACTAATATGACAGATCTACATAATTGAGTTATCACCCCAATTATTTTTTGGTGGACTATCTATCTGGTTTGAGAGAAATTGTCGAACTTTCACTGATTGTAGTTGTCCGATACGTATCATTCATAATGTTATTATTATGATATTTTCTGAAATTCATTTCGGAAAATCGGTAGAGTCCGTCAAGGAGTTAATCGTTTTCTCGAGAACTTACGAACTCAATAACTTAATTATTGAGTAACGTTTTTTAATTTTAATTTTTATTTATTTTTTGTTCTTTTTTTTTCGTTACGTTCAAACGATATATTTTCATCATTTTAATATACATGGACCTTTTTAAAAAAAGAAAAATTAGATAAAAAAAAGAAAATATATTTTTTTCCGCTATGAATGATATTTAAATTTATAACTAAATAAAAATTAAAAAAATCTTCTTCCAGAAACATTCTACTGTACACTGTTATATTTGAAAATGTCAATAATTTTAACCAAATATCAATTTTCAAGCCCTCGACTTATCAGGTCGACGTGATAGAATGACTAATTAGTATCCTAATTATGAATATAGACTATAATTATAACGCAGCGGAAGCGTACTTGAAGATGATCTCATTGTAGATCCAGATTGATCTGTTCTTGAAAAGAACGGCTAGGTCTTCCAAGACTAAGTATTATCCGTTCTTCTCTGATATTGACGGGGGAAATCAAAGGACAGGACAACGGAGGAGAGTTGAGAGAGAGAAGGCGTGAGAGTTCTTCTTTGAATCTCCCTCTCATGTTTCTTAAATAATACTTGTCTCAGAGACCTAACCCTAGTTGAAACCCATATATTGTTAAAGCTCACAATATAAGAAGGCCCACCATATTATTAATACTTGTTTTGTCACGTCACCAAATAAACAAATACTAAACGGGTATCTACAATTATTCATTTCATAATTATTAAGCCCATGACTTTAATCTAATAATATGTTCTACATATATATTTAAATCCAAAATCAAACATGACGCCCTAGCCAGAGTTATGTTAGTTTAACAAAAAAATATAGTTGCTTAGAAACCAATTGAACAACTAATTTCATAGCCTAACGTACTTCTTAATTTGTATTATGGGTACACATTCTGAATTTGTCTTCTATATTGACTACGTTAAATGTAATATCTGGAATGTCGCAGTTTTGATTGGCTGTCAAACCAAACATGCCTCTTAGATAAGTTCAAAGATTCACACATTTAATCCACCACAAAATAAATATATATATGAAGATTTGAATTAAGCTAGGTATATATTCAAATACATGTCTCTCGTTCGGATTAAAGTTTTTCAAATTGTTGGGTTATTTTTGTAAAAAAAAAAATTATTGGTAATGATTTTAAGTAAGTGGATTTAAAAAAAAAAAACTTAAAAGATATTAATATATAATAATAAAATAATAATTTAAAATAAAATACATTTTAGTATTCTTATTAATAAATTGAGTGATTAATAAATAAAAGAAATTGTTAAATAATATTTTTTAGTTTTAGTTATTATAATCTAAATCTAATATTTAGGAGGAAAAAAAAAAAAATAAAGTAAGTGATATACTGAAATATTTGTTTTATAAATTTTCAATCTTGGACACTTTTAATTGTATGTAATCGAACCTGAAAAATCTCAAAGGCAATATTTTTTTCTAATGAATTACCCTGTTAATTTTGATATACAAGAGACATACATATGTATAAATTTAAAAGTATGGTTTGAAATTTGAAATATAATTCAAATCAAGAACAATATTGTTTCATCTTTTAGCTAAAACACTTGGAAGCGTTTGGATCTCTAAAAAGGGCCTAAAATTTCACTTTAAATTATCATAGATAATTGATTCTCAATCTTCTACAATTTCATTGAAATTTAGATTTGGTAGATACTTTACAATAACTTTCTATATAAATGAAATTTTGAATAAAAATAAAAAAAGTATGTCTCAAAATAAAATTACAAATAATAAATATAGCTACATTAAAAGCATGACATGATCTTGTTAAAAAAATTATTTTTTTATTATGAATTCAAACAAGTTTTCTAATAAAATAAATTTGATTTTCTTATTTAAAATAGTAATATCAAATACAATGTAAAGTATACATTTAAATACAATTAATTTACATTAATAAGATAACTCAACACGACAACTTCTTGATTTGAAAAAGAGTAATAAATAATTTTTGCTATTTGATTTAGGAAGATAAGATTCCTGGTCTGGAGAACCAAAGCCATTCCATTAACGGTGACATGTAAACGACAATTCTTAATTGTTTTCTTCTACTTGATGTGTCAAAACAACCGATTCATAAGATTTTAATAAAAAATGAGCAATTTAGTTAAGATTTGTAATATGAATACATTTACTCATACTAGATATAGAATTGACTTTTTAACTTAGTGAGCTTATTATCTTTATTATCTGACAAATCAATTAATTTGAAAGATGTAGTCGGGTCTAACGGATTCCCAAATAATAGATAGTTAGGAATGGTGAGATGAGTGATTCCTAACCAAAAAAATCACAAATACGATTTCTTACTTAAACGTTTTAATCTAGTTTCCAATATTATGATGCGGATTATTTGACTAATAAATTTAATGTAATTAAATTGAATTAGGCTTAACTTTTATATATATATATATATATATATATATATATATATATATATATATATATATATATATATATATATATATATTATGAGATTTTTACTCATATGTAAACTATGCATTATTTTTATTATCAAGTAATCTATCCATACTCATTTCTTCACCAATTTAAAAAATTAAAAGTTAAAAAATATTTCCATCCTTCAACATTACATTACATAAATTTAACTTAGTTATTTATTTTGTAATTCAAGTGATAATAGAGAATTTTAAAAAATTAAAGGTCACATATTATATTTAACATGCGAAATAATTTGGACAACAAAGTTATAACGGAAGTAAAGTCACAAATTCGACGTGAAATGCCCAGAGAGGGAAAATGGCTATGTTTGAGAGATTTTTGTCCAAAATATGGTCATGTGCAGGAGAAGGAAAAAAATAAATAAAAATGTTCGAGAGATTTTTGTCCCAAATATAACAATGTTCGAGAGATTTTATTTATCTCCCTTACACAAGTGGCTGATCACGTCAGATTTGTGACATTGTTTTCGTTATCAACTTCATTGCCCCTATCCCGGCCCATTTCACATAACTAAAATATTTTAGTTGATTAGTTGAAATGTTCGTCCATTTAGGACTCCTTACTTGGGTTAATTCAGATTTTGAATCTCTTCTATCAAATTCACAATTTAAGACTCATTTGTGATAAGTTATAAAAATAATGTTAAATGTTTCGAATGTAGTTAACTTATTATCTATTTGACATTTATAAATTAATAAATAAAAAATCAATATTACTAATTTAACTATCGAATTTTAACTAATAGATAAATGTCGTTAACTTATTATCTATTTGACATTTATAAATTAGTAAATAAAAGATCAATATTACTAATTTAACTATCACATTTTAACTAATAGATAAATGGTTTTGACTACAGAAGTTTAGAGAATCAGTAATTAATACTTTTTCGCAAAAATTTGATAGTTAAATGAGTTATATGAATTTTTTATTTATAAATGTAACGTAGATAATTAGTTATTTGTGTTTGAACGGTTAAGACAAAATTTTATTTTTGTATAACTGAAAAATAATAAACTTAAAATTGTAAGATTTAAAATTATATTTCTAAAATCTCAAATTGTATGAATAAGGAGCCTTAATCTTAATCTAATAATTCAGCCCATTTCAATTGGTATTAAGTTCCAATTTTGGTATACTAGTTTTTTAATTTTTTTTAAAGGAAGCCTTTGACAGCTGACTAATTGTCTCACCTCATGGTCGGTCTTGTTGATTAGTACCTATTGATTTTCATAACAACAAATAATTTATACAAATCCTTTAGGGTGTGTTTGATAACCATGGAATTGGCATTGAAATTGAAATTGGAGGGTCCAATTCCAATTCTTATGTTTGTTAGACACTTTAATATTAAGAATTGGAATTAGAATTAGAATTCCAATGGAATTCAATATATAATTTGATAGTTCTCAATTCCTATCTTTTTAGGTCGGAATTGTAATTTCAAATTAACACGTTTTTCATGTTTTTGACATTTTAACGCGTTTTTCACACATTAAACACGTTTTTAACACGTTTTTTACACGTTTAACATATTTTCATATTTTGGCACGTTTAACACGTTTAACACGTTTTTGACACATTTAACACGTTTTTCACATCTTTGACACGTCTAACACGTTTTTGACACGTTTAACATGATTTTCACGTTTTTAACACGTTTAAAATGTTTTTGGCACGTTTAACACATTTTTGTCACGTTTAACACGTTTTTGACACGTTTAACACGTTTTGACACATTTAACACGTTTTTTACGTCCTTGACATGATTAACACATTTAACACGTTTTTCACGTCTTTGACACGTTTAACACGTTTTTGACACGTTTAACATGATTTTCACGTTTTTAACACGTTTTTGACACGTTTAACACGTTTTTTATACTTCGGCACATTTTGGCACGTTTAACAAGTTTTTCATATGTTTAACACGTTTTTGACGCTTTTAACACGTTTTCACGTTTTTGACACATTTAACACGTTTTTTTACGTTTTTGACATGTTTAACGCGTTTTCACGTTTTTGACACATCTAACACGTTTTATTTACGTTTTTGACATGTTTACCACATTTTTGACACGTTTTACACGTTTTTCACGTTTTGGCACGTTTAACAAATTTTCACATATTTAACACGTTTTTGACACGTTTAACACGTTTTCACGTTTTTGACACATTTAACACATCTTTTTACGTTTTTGACACGTTTACCATATTTTTGACACGTTTAACACATTTTGGCACGTTTAACAAGTTTTTCACATTTTTAACACGTTTTTGACACGTTTAACACGTTTTCACGTTTTTGACACATTTAACACATTTTTTTTACGTTTTTGACACGTTTACCACATTTTTGACACGTTTTGGCACGTTTAACAAGTTTTTCACATTTTAAACACGTTTTTGACACATTTAACACGTTTTCACGTTTTTGACACATTCAACACATTTTTTTACGTTTTTGACACGTTTAACATGTTTTCACGTTTTTAACATATTTAACACTTTTTTTTTACGTTTTTGACACGTTTACCACATTTTTGACACGTTTAACACGTTTTTCACGATTCGGCATGTTTAACAAGTTTTTCACATGTTTGGAACGTTTAACACGTTTTTGACACGTTTTCATGTTTTTAACACGTTTAAAACGTTTTTAACACGTTTCACATGTTTTTTTACGTTTTTGACACGTTTGACACATTTTTAACACATTTAACACATTTAACACGTTTTTCACATTTTGGCACGTTTAACAAGGTTTTCACTTATTTGACACATTTAACACATTTTTGATACGTTTAACACGTTTTTACGTTTCTGATAGGTTTAACACGTTTTAAACCAATCAAAACGTGTGAAAAATATGTTAAACATATTAAAAATGTCAAAAACATGTTAAATGTGCCAAAAATGTGAAAAACGTGTGAAAACGTGAAAAACGTATTAAAACGTGTAAAAAACGTGTTAAATTGTGTGAAAAATGTGATAAAACGTGTGAAAAACGTGAAAAACATGATAAAACGTGTGAAAACATGTAAAAATCATGAAGATGTGTGAAAACGTGAAAAACTAGTTAAAACGTGTGAAAAACGAGTTAAAACATGTAAAAAACGTGAAAAACGTGTTAAAACGTGAAAAACGTGTAAAACGTGAAAAACGTGTTAAAACGTGTGAAAAACGTGAAAACGTGAAAAACGTGAAAAATGTGAAAAACGTGTTAAAACGTGTGAAAAACGTGAAAAACGTGTTAAAACGTGAAAACGTGTGAAAATGTGAAAAACGTGTTAAAACGTGTGAAAAATGTGAAAAAATGTCAAAAACGTATTAAACATGCCAAAACGTGAAAACATATTTTTAAAGTTAACATTTTGAACCGATATTTTATTTTACAAACATTGGAATTAGAATTAAATTACAATTTTATCATTTTCCCAAACATAGGAATTGGAATTGAATTACAATTCTATCATTTTCCAAACATAGGAATTGAATTGGAATTCAATGTCAATTCTCATGGAATTGGAATTAGAATTCCAATGCCAATTCCAATTACAATTCCCCTCATCAAACACACCCTTAAAGAATTGTCAAAAGTGATATATATTATAGGTAAAATAATATAATAATAGTTCCGGTAAAGAAACCAACAACAAAAAAAAAACAATATCAAATTTTGTAAAACAAATTAGTCTAAGAAGAACAAATTATGTAGATAAGAAAGAAAAGAACTCAATACAACTTTAAAATACTTTAGTTACATATAGGTCGTCTCCCAAATTCTTTTGTTTCTCTTTTATTCTATCCGTCGAGTTATCTTAATTCGTTCGATTATCAAGAATTTAATTTGTCACAAACTCGCTTAAATTCACCAAAACATTTGTGGTAAGGGAGAGTAGGTTTTTAATTTGTTGAAAGTGATCGATAAATCGATTTCTTTGCATTTCATTGCAATTTGATGTGCAACATATTTATTGTAAGTAATCAAAATAAATATCTTATGAAGAAAGGACATTCAAGTAGTAGTTATGTTCATGTAAATAAGTATTTCTCCACAATTTTATTATTTCCTTCCAAAATTACATAGACTCTAATTAGTTTTTAGATTCAGGTCAATGTATTGATGAATCATGCACAGATTTCATATTATCCTAATTCTTCGATGCACTTTTTATATTTTCTTTTTTTTTATTGATTTTATCGATTTTTTATTATAAATAATCTCTTTCATCACGTAACTAACATTTTAATAATTAAATTATTCGTTTAATTATTTTAAATACTTTTAATTTATTTAAAAAAAATAAATTTTAAATAAAAAAAATATTATAATAATTTAATCAATTAAAAATCTAAATAACATAAAAAAAAAATTGAATATATCAAGAATGTCTGATTCTTTATTTGAATATTTTGTTATACTTTAAGATATAAAAAATGAAAAGATTGAAATAATGGAATTAATGTTTAAATTGACAAAATAAAATAAAAAAATTTGATTTTTGAAGGCCACAAAATAAAGTGGAAGATAATCTAGGGCCAAAAGGCGCTTAGAAGGCCACGAAACATTTTGTGTTTCGTTATCTTCCCCAAACCAAACACCAACCAAAGTTCACTACTGAGGATAGCAAAAATGGCGGCAGAATTGTTGAAATTGCCGTCGTCGCCGGCTTCCACGCCGTCCCACCTCGCCGGCAATCGGAGTCCACTGCTTCTTTCTCCTCGCCGTATCCTCCGTCTCCCTCACTCTCATTCTCGAACTTCTTCATCCCTTTCTGAATTCTTCGGGACAGTTCGCCTCCGCTCTGCCGCCACTTCGAGGAAATCACCCTTATACATTAATCACAGAAGGAACGTCTCTGTTTTCGCCGTGGCTGCTGAAGGTCTCCCTATCTTCTTCTTCTTCTCTATCTGCACATCAATTCATATTGCAGTTGAATTTCTTCTATATTGTTTGTTTTAGGTTAATCTTGTCTCAGTGATTCTAAAGTTCAAAACTTTTAGGTTTATAAACATGATTATTATAAACTGGTTCCATTCTTGATGTTGGGTGATTATCACATAACTTTTTATGTATCTTAAACTGTTCATAGCCTGTCCACTGAGAATTGTGATATACATTTTGCAGAATCAAAGCGAGCTGTACCTCTGAAGGATTACCGAAATATTGGAATTATGGCTCATATAGATGCTGGAAAGACGACAACAACTGAACGCATTCTATACTATACTGGTAGGAACTATAAGATTGGAGAGGTGCATGAAGGCACAGCAACAATGGACTGGATGGAGCAAGAACAGGAAAGAGGGATTACTATAACATCTGCTGCCACCACTACGTTTTGGAATAATCATCGTATTAACATTATCGACACACCTGGTCATGTTGATTTCACACTTGAGGTGGAAAGAGCTCTAAGGGTTTTGGATGGTGCTATATGTTTGTTTGACAGTGTTGCTGGTGTTGAACCGCAGTCTGAGACAGTGTGGAGACAAGCTGATAAATATGGAGTGCCAAGAATTTGTTTTGTCAACAAGATGGATCGTCTAGGGGCTAATTTCTACAGAACAAGGGACATGATTGTCACAAATTTAGGTGCGAAACCACTTGTGCTTCAAATTCCAATAGGTGCAGAAGAAAGATTTCAAGGTGTCATTGATATTGTGAGAATGAAAGCTATATTATGGTCAGGAGAGGAATTGGGTGCCAAATTCGTTTATGAAGATATTCCTGCTGACTATCAGGAATCGGCAGATGATTACAGGAGTCAGTTGTTAGAGACAATAGTTGAACTAGACGATGAGGTCATGGAGAGATATCTTGAAGGAGAAGAGCCTGATGAAGAAACAATAAAGAGATTAATTAGGAAAGGTACGATCGGTGCATGTTTTGTGCCGGTTTTATGTGGGTCAGCTTTCAAGAACAAGGGCGTTCAACCGTTACTCGATGCAGTTATAGATTATTTGCCTTCGCCAATGGATTTACCACCAATGAAGGGTACAGACGCTGATCACCCTGATGTGGTTATCGAAAGACTTGCCAGTGATGATGAACCATTCTCGGGACTTGCTTTCAAGATCATGAACGATCCATTTGTCGGTTCGCTGACATTTGTCAGAGTATATTCCGGCAAGCTAACAGCAGGATCTTATGTACTGAATGCCAACAAAGGAAAGAAGGAAAGAATTGGTAGGCTTTTGGAAATGCACGCCAATAGCAGGGAGGACGTTAAAGTAGCCTTAACCGGTGATATAGTTGCTCTGGCAGGTCTTAAAGATACCATTACTGGAGAAACCCTATCCGATCCTGAGAAGCCAGTTGTGCTTGAAAGAATGGATTTCCCTGATCCTGTCATTAAAGTTGCTATTGAACCGAAAACCAAAGCTGATGTTGATAAGATGGCTAATGGCTTGATCAAGCTTGCCCAGGAGGACCCATCTTTCCACTTTTCGCGAGATGAAGAGATCAACCAGACTATTATTGAAGGAATGGGTGAATTACATCTCGAAATTATAGTTGACCGGCTCAAGAGGGAATTTAAGGTAGATTAGACACATACCTTAATTTTTCATTCTACATGTTTATATATAAAACAATTGCTTTTGTTTTTTATTACCACAGGTGGAAGCTAATGTTGGTGCGCCACAAGTAAATTACAGGGAGAGCATTTCGAAAATTTCGGAAGTGAAATATGTTCACAAGAAGCAGTCAGGCGGGCAAGGGCAGTTTGCTGATATAACTGTAAGGTTTGAGCCGATGGAGGCAGGAGGAGGATACGAGTTCAAGAGTGAAATAAAGGGAGGATCGGTTCCCAGGGAATACATTCCTGGTGTGATGAAAGGTTTAGAGGAGTGCTTGAGCAACGGAGTCCTTGCTGGATTCCCTGTTGTGGACATGCGTGCAGTTTTAGTGGAAGGTTCTTATCATGATGTCGATTCGAGTGTTTTGGCATTCCAGCTTGCGGCTAGGGGAGCTTTTAGGGAAGGTGTGAGGAAAGCTGGTCCAAAGATGCTTGAACCCATAATGAAAGTTGAAGTTGTAACCCCTGAAGAACACTTGGGAGATGTTATTGGTGATCTTAATTCAAGAAGAGGCCAGATTAACAGCTTTGGCGACAAACCTGGTGGTCTCAAGGTACGACACGATTTGTTTATGAAGTTTTTTATTCTTTTTCAAAAGCTTAATTTATTCTTTTTTTGTAATGGCTGCTACAGGTAGTTGATTCCCTGGTTCCTCTGGCGGAGATGTTTCAGTATGTGAGTACACTCCGTGGCATGACGAAAGGTCGTGCTTCCTACACAATGCAGCTAGCCAAATTCGACGTCGTCCCTCAACACATCCAGAACCAACTTGCAACAAAGGAAGAACCCGCCAATGCTTAATTAATTTCAAGCATCTTCTTCCACAGTATGACCTGCTCAGGTACACCCAATCTGTGTATGTATTGTATTCTCATAACATTATTTTATGAGTTGCCTTTGTAGTAGGTTAGAATTCATATTTGTTTAATTATAAGTTTTGTTGAAGTTGATTAAGAGGAGGATACGACATCCATTTTCCCCAATTACATTGTGTTAGCTTTAAATGGGGGACTGTGGATGTTTGTTCAGTGCGGCAAGAATATGGACACAGATACTCTCTCTTGTTAATGGCAATTTCATAAGATTTTGGTGCCGTACTTTTAATCTTGTTTCTTGGTTCTCAGAATCTGAGACTTTGAACCCACTTGAGATAGCTTAAGTGGGTTCAAGTTCAATTTCAGGGTCTCAAAGACATTGAATGTTTTTTAGTCATAGTATGTATGAGTATGATTTAGCAAAAGGTTGTGATATTCAAACAGTGTGAAGATAAAAGTTAATTAATTACAAACGACATGGTTTCTAAAATCCTACAAACTCTCTTTTTTCCAATCCTTGAAGCTGTAGCTTCATGACTGAAAGGTTAAACCGATAGCCTTAGACCCATCCATGCCTGCCAGTTCAAGCATATTAAGAATCTTGAACTAAGATGTTTTGTGCTGGGTAAGCTAGCGGTGGAGCCAGGTAAACCTTTGGCTGCTGCTGGTGGCAGCAATGGTTGTCTGAACCTTCTGGAAGTCTGAGACAGGGCAGGGTATCTGGATTCCTCCGGGGAAATCGTAGCCAAATTTGTTCTCGGTTTCTTTCAAGAGGTCACCAAACAGAGGGTGATTAAAGTAGATGACGGGGACTAAAAACCTCTGAGCGTCATCTCCCACATAGACTGCAAGATGGCCCTTTGGTACATCCAATTCTGGATTGGGATTATTATTCATGATCATGAGTTCATGATGATCCGTCGTCCCCATTCTAATGTAACTACGGGTGAAACAGAGCCTTCTTTTAATCGAGCTTCCCCAATGGCGTAAAGTGGACATGGCTGTTGATGATGATCTGACTGGTGGTGGTGCTGGTTCAAGCTGTTGGTAGGAGGATCTTTTTCTCCTACATCGAGGAACAAAGGTGATTGCCCATTTGAGGATGATCTTGAGCTTGAATCCTTTACTCCTCCTCCCTTTTCTCATGATGATGTTTCCTTTGGTAGGTGCCAGAGAATGTTTGTTGTTGAAATCAATCTGTTTGTTACTAATGGATGAAAATAAACAGAAAAACTGACCCTTTTATAAGCAAGCAGCTGTGAGAAAAAGGGAAGAAGATCGCGTCCGTATTACTCCGGTGTGCTTGGAGAATAATTGGAGTTTTGACTTTTCAAAATTATTTATTTATTTTCAACATCTTCTAATAAATAATATATAATAAATTTAATAATATCTTTAATTTATAATAATACAATACTGTGCTCCTTATATGGTGTTTATTTAGAATAATAATAAATAATATTAATAATAATAATTACTATTATTATTAATGAAGTTTCAATGAGTGAAACGAGGGGTCAAGGTCAGGGGTAATTGATTAGGCGATGCTTCGCGGCTGTAGGGTGGCCTCAGGAGCCGCAATAATAATTAAGGGGGCGCTTGGTTCAAATAAGGGAATCGGAATAGGAATGGGATTGATAGATGTGTGGAATGGGAATGGGTATGATTGATAGAAGTGTAGTGTTTGGTTATGAGTATTAATCATTCTCAATACCATTGATAGTGTTTGGATATTTCCATTCCTATATTTCTATTCCATTGATAATGTTTAGATTTATTAGAGATAAATTATTAATATTAATTTGTAATTGAATTAGATTAATCTTTTTATTTTATATTTTATTTTATTTAATTAAAAATACAAAATATTATTATTTTTATATTATAATTGTTTAAAATATATAAAATATTGAAGTGTGTTCTAATTTAATAAAATATAAATATCTAATATTTTATTATATTAATTATATATATATATATTTAAATACATATAAAAAGTAATTGAATGATTTAATTTTTTTATTTATAAATAAAAATTATCTATTAATAAATATAATTTTTTAAAAATATTATATATTAATAATTAATTAAATGAAATATAATATTTCACTTAATAATATATACTATAACATTGCATAATATTTTTAATAAAATTTTTTATTAAAATATTTTATATCTAATTTTTCTAATATTTTTTCAATATTTATTTTAATAAAATTGTTATTTTATTTTTAAGTTTTTATATTTTAATTAATTTATTATAATTTTATTATTAATATATAATATATAAATATTATATAAAAATATTTTTTTTATTATTAGTTATTATAATTATTTTAAAATATTTATTTTATTTTATTAATTTTATATTATTTAAAATAATTTCTCAATATTATTTAAATAATTGAAATAATTTATTTCAATAAATAAATTAAAATAAATTATTATTTTAATTATAAAAGAACGTCTAATATAATTATAAAAGAAAAAATATATATAATATTATAATTATAATTATGAGAGAGAACGTGGGATAGTGGACATCATGGGAGAGAAAATACATTACAAGGGAATGGGATTCATTCCTCCCAATTTAGAGAGGAATGGATGATTCCTGAGTATCCGGGAATCAAATCAAAGTTCTGGAATGAAACCCATCAACCAAACACTTCATTTTATTCCCTTTCCCATTCCTGAGTACAAAAACCACGTACCAAGCATCCCCTAAAAGTATCTTTCTTTTTCTCTCTCCCCCTCCTATTTTATTATTATTTAAGTCTCTAATTTTATTTTATTTTATTTATTAACTAGTTGGCTTCATGTTTACTGTTATCAATGTTTATATCCAGATTAGCTAAATCTACATTCAAAATTTGTAAGAAATTAGTGTGTATAGTCAAATTTTAACCGTAAAAAAAATAATTAAAAAAAATTGAGTAGGCCAGTCTACACGAGTCTTATGTAGATGAAATAATATTTTAATTTTGTTTTATATTTATGTATATATTAATAAATTTAATAATATTTATTATTTCTAATCATTCTCATTAATGTTGATATTATTTATTTATGTGTGTGTGAACGTAGAAAGCTAAATTCATACTTACTAAATTCATTAGAATATGAAATCTTTGCTATGCACGTATATTTTTCATTTTCTTTGGGTCAATAGTGTTTATGTTATGGACGAATATTTAAATAAAATTAATTATCATCATCATCTTGGATTAAGTAACCAATATTTAAATAGGTTTTCATTTCAACTGAAACATTTTAAAATATCTTGTGTTATTTTAATTTGGAAGGATTGACTGACTATGATAATTTTTTTATTTGTTGAAAGAGATTTGATATCCGTAGTACTTACCAGTAGTGTTTAACGTGGTTTTGTTTTATTGGTTAAATAATATTCAACTGTTGATCCCCATGGTCACAATTCCCGTCAAACCACACACGTGTCCTATAATGAATTTTAGCTTCTCCATGACTTTTTTTAATGTTTCAAACTGATAAATATATTTATTATAAGAATATATGCTATTTCTTTGATTGTGAATGTGATACGCATTTATTTTCAATACACAATTTCCTATTGTCATGGCCCATTTATTTTCTTGCAAAATTTCTCTTTGATAATGACCCCCATTTTAAATAAGAATTCAACTTGTAATTTTTAATAAAGGTTTTTTGTTTTGATTTTATTTTATTTTATCTGAGATATGTATTATTTATAGTATTACTTTTTAAAAATAAACTCATATTTATAGTTCAAAATATGCATATTTAAATTTATTAGTTTACTATTAATTATATATATATATATAGAAAAATAATAGAGCAAAAAATATATTAACAAGAAAGGATAGAGAATGATGTATTATTTTTTAACCAGATTAAAAATCTAGAAAAAAAATCATATTAAATTTTTAATTAACTCAAGTGATATATATATTGTTTTTTTTTTCAATTGTCTTGAAATATCTCTTTACACCCTAGGAAAGGTTTGGAGAAAGATTTCAGATGAGTCGGTGAAGATGGCTTAACACATTCAACATGTATTGTTTGGAGGTGTCATAATGGTATTTAAAATGCATATCATAGTTACTAGCAATTTTGCATCAAGAGAAATTCATTCTACTATATGGGTCATTCATTAGACGGTTTTCGAATAAATTATGAAGTACCATAAACATAGAATGTGTCATGTCATTAACAAATGTTGGCTTTTGGATCTTGAGGTAGACATTTGCAAAATCATTGCATTAGAAAACAAATACTCTCAATTCCCTAATTATAGGATAACCATTAGGGTAACAAGAGTTTGTACTTAAAAATTCAAATTACGGGATCAATCTTCACTTAAAATGCCCTTAATTTTAAGTTGAAGTCGAGATAATAATTGTCACTTAAAATGCCCTTAAGTTGAAGTCGAGGTAATAATCATTTCGAATAACCGGGTTATGGTAGCTTCCTAGATTCGATAAAAAAATTTAAATTCATTTTTGTAGAATCTTTTGAGTTTGTTTTTATTCAAAAAATAACATTTTGAATGGATGAAGAAATCTTACAAATTAAAATAATTTTAAACATATAAATATTAATTGTAATAATTTTTTTAGACGAGACTTCATATTTATTTTGTATTATCTAAAATACAAATATGAATTGTAATTTTATTTTTAACCTAATAATATTTTTAAAATATATTTTTAACCCCATAATTAAGAGAATGAAAGTAAAAAAAAAACTCAAAATAGTTGTAAGAAATTAAGAATACTCACTGGTCCAAAATAAACGCTTAAAGGAGTAACCCAATCATTATTTATTTATAATTTTATATCAAATAAAAATTATTTAAATAACAAATTGAGTTATTTAAAATCGAAACAAGACCAAAATAGGATTAAAAAATACAATAAAACTGCTCCCCCCATACAACCATTGACCCTAAAATTATATATTAGCAACGGGCAATTAGCAAGTATTAATTAGTTAATTAATTAATTAAATTGCTGTCCTTGTGGAGGCACGTACGGAAACCTTAAGCCACCATTACTGTTATTATAATATTTATTAAGTCTACCTAATCGTAATATTTAAGTCTTTTTAATCGTACCTACCGTACGTACGTGTCATCTCTTAATTATTAATTTATTATCATAAAACTTTTTTTTTAAACATCATACACACGTCAAAATTACATCAGAAATATGGATATATGATATATCTCTACTAAACATTAACATTACACATGAATGACAGGGGCAATTTGGGTCGGAATGTATTTACGAGAAAGTCCTGTTTTTAATATATTTTTGTCCCGTTTTTTTTTTTTTTTTTTTTTTTTTGTTAGGTTTTGAAAATTTTTTTAAGACAACTTTAATAAAATATTTAAAAAAAAAATAATATTATATAAACAGATTTTTTAATATAATATATTATTTTTTTATATTATTTTAAAAAATAAACTTTGTGTTCCGAATTTGGAGCGTAATCAGAATGATATCGGGGCAGATCAGGACGGGAGATACATTTACCATTCCCGTCCCATCCTTGTTCGATTTCGGAAAAAAAACCGTCCCAAACAAGACAATTCGGTTCGATTTTTTCGAGATGGTTTCAAATTGTCATTTTTTACCTACTTAATGAGTTATTTAAAATAAATTTTTTCTTTCAAATTTAATAACAAAAATATATTATTTAATATTTTAACTAATAAATTATTTAATTTGATTTTACAAAATAAAAAAGGTTTTATAATTGAAACAAAATAACTATTTTGATTCCAAATAATCAATATAATTTATCTAAAAATATAACAATTAATTTGATGATTTTTCAATAAGATAAGTGTGATAGTAATTAGTAGGTAATTAGCATTTACAGGTAAAATATTTTAGGTTAATGACATTTTGAAGCATAAATAATATAACATACCAATATATTCTAGAAGCTTCCTTCACAAAGGCCAGATCCTTCGTCGCAAAAGCCATCCCTGTCAAGAAGTTTCTGAGGAGGAGCACTAAGAAGCGGAGAAGAAGGAGATCCGTACGCATTCCGGCGACTGTTTCCACATCCCAAACTCTTTCTCGTGCTCACTCCGGTCACTGGATTTGTTCCACTAGCATATTTACAAAGCGCCTAACACCATACATGAGATCATGATTCAGAATCTATATAGAATACTATGAATCTATGATTCAAGATTATATATGTAAGGACCTGTTTCTGTTGAAGGTCAAGAACTGCATCACTGAAATCAGCTCCTTCAATAATGGCGCCTCCAAGATCGCTGCGAGTAAGAACTGTTCTCACTAGGATTGCATTTGTAAGATTCGTTTCATTTAGAACCTGATATATATATGATAATTCAATGCCAATGCGGCAATGCATCAATTGGAATTCAATTAAATCAGTCATACTACAGAATCACACAGACCAATTCCTTACCATGCGATCCATCAGTGTATCGCTGAAATCTGCACCTGAAAAGTTCATTCAACTTACAGAATTGAATCAGATTTTGTTTGAGTTTACAGATGGAAACAATGTACGTACCTGTGAAATTGGCCTTGTATGCAACTGCTTTCTCTAGGTATGCACCAGTAAACGTAGATCCACTGAAATCAGATTCTCTCATGTCCGCAGATGTGAAATTAGCTCTTCTGTATCATATATACATTCAGATTATAATAAATTGACGAAGAAGAAGAACAAACAAACAGGCGAAGGAGGTTCTGACCTGAAATTTTCATTTACATGAACTGCTTTTCTGCAGCAAGAGATAAGATGCAAATGAGATCGGCACAGCATTAAGATAGGGCAAATAATGTATTATCTATCACCTGAGATCTGCAGAACCGTATTGAGCGGCAGATCCTATACCGAATTCTCCTCTTGTATCGGCCTCGAACTTGTTCAGATCAGCGATGGCGGACATATCAGCTCCAAATGTTACCACAGCTGCTGCCAATGCGGTTGATACAAGTCCTCTCCAGCTTCCTGAAATTTATGAAAAATACGTCGTGGATGAATGTATAACCTAGGTAACTGATCGTTGAAATATTCGAATTCCATTACTGCTACTCTGAATTCTCTCTTCTTTTCTTTCCATATCTGACTCTGCTTGACAGAGCACCGTGAATGATCTTGACGATGATCTTAGGAGATTGAAAGATCTAGTAGTAGTGGACCTAGTGGTTGATAAAAGAGATGAAGGAGAGGGAGATGAGAGAGAGAATTTCATTGATTTCATTGGCAAAATGGAAATTGAAGCTACTGAAGCCATTGTTTTGCTTGCTTGGAGGATCTTGGTTGCTTCAAAATTGAATTGAATGAATGGATATACGGTTTGATTTGTGGGAAATGGAAAGTGGTTAGGATTTACACACGTCGGTTCCTTAGTTTCTTGGGCCGACATTTGTTTCTTTTATTGGGCTTCACATATCCAGCCCTTACACTTTTATTGGGCTTTCATTTCCTTTCTTTTTGGGTTATCACCTTTAAATTTAGCCCAAAACATTTAAAGCTTTAATTTTTCTTTTACTAGATGGACTCTTTGATATCAATACATAATCCATTTTTTTTTTAAATATGAAAAAGAAAAAAAAAACATTTGATAAATTTAACAAATTATTTATAACAAAAATAAGAGAAATGATATCGAGAGTGAAAGATGGTATAAAACGATAATAATATTTCAAGTTAGTTTGGTTTGGATTTATTAAAATAACTAAATACAAAATATTTATTAAATATTAAAATATCTTATATTTTAAATTATTATTTTTTATTTTATCATTATATTAATATATTTTAAATTTTTTATGAAAAAAAATCTTTTTTCTCTCAAAATCATACTCAATCAATACTTTTTATTTTTTTTAGAAAAAAAACCTAATTCGAAATAGACCCAATTATAAAATAAAATGAGAAAAATAAAAAGTGGCTTTAATTTAATAAAGAAGTTTAAGGAAGGATACATAGTTGAGGTAAAGGCGGAAGCTGTCGAGTGCGTTGGTTCTCTCTATGACTGACTCACTGCCATTAATTAATTAATGTCAATGTGTGTTTTGAGAGATCCTAATTAAGAGACTGGTCATGTCATTTTAAACATTTATTTCTTTTAAATCTTCAATCTGTTTACATACCCAAATCCTTGATTAAGTTTATTTGATTCTTGAATATATATGAGATATAAATTATTTGAAAACAACAAACTCTAGGATGCAAGTGTGATCAAAAGTAAGTTTGGAGTGAGGCATAGTTACTTATTTTATCATTAAGCGATTAATTGAATAGCTACTGAAAGGGGGGGCAGAGCAATAACTATGAAAGGGGCGGGGGAGAAGCTTTATTAATGAGGAGATCGATCGATCATGCAAACGTCCCTTTCTATGTTGGGGGGCATGCATTGGGAATGGCAATCACATGTCATCTTTTCAGCCAGCATCATCATGCTCATATAATAGATATTGATTGATTGATTGATGTATGTATGTATGTTAATTCATTACTTTCTTTCAACTGTCACCTACGTACATCGATCCCTTATTTTGCCCTTCATGTTAAAGCATGCATTCTGCAATATGCATGCTTCCCTTCTTTATTATAAATACATATTACTTTTCTTTTTATGTCATTAATTTTAAAAAAAAGTGTAGGTTTGCAAGTTCAGCATCAAATATATCATTAAATCGGATAATTCAAATAGTAAAAGTGTTTATTGAGAGATAAAAAACTACGGATTTATTGTCGGATAATGATATCGAAAAGGGTCAAGCATATAATTAAATACACCTACTACATTTGCAGCTAGCTCAAGGAAGGAGAGAGTTTTTTTGAATAATTAAATTAAACATTATTAAATTAGTTCAGTGATATACGTGAATATTCTATTATAGTTCAGTGATAAAATTGACATTTTCCCCTTTTAATATATAAAAGAGTTCATGTCATTATTTGTTATAGTATTTAAACTATTATTTTTATTTTTAATAAATATAGATCCTTAAAATATATAATATATATATATAAAATAATTATATGAATGAAATGATGGTTAGGTTAAAGTAAAATTCTTTGAAAGAACCTAAAGATCAAACATTCTCGAAAATGAGTTAACTTGATTCAACCATCCTTACATAACAACAAAACATGAGGGATAAAAAAAATATAATACAACAACATTATTTAATATGTTATCGAACTTTTAGATATATGAGAAAAACTATTAACTCCCCAATTGACCTAATAAATTTTTAAAATAAATTTCAAAAAACATTATATAATAATAATATTGTGAATGATACACATATTGAATGATACGTATTTTACTTATGGTGATTGACTATCTATAGATGTTTTATATAAACTTATGGTTTGACCCTCCTTCCCATGGTGGAGTTAAAAATCTTAGAAACCATGTATGAATTATTAGTTCCTGCGAGTCACTAATAAAAAAAATAGAATATGAGTTATTCTGCTGCTCGACCAATTAAGCACCACATAAAAGACAACAACATATTTCCATAGCATCTCTCCCTCTCATCATTCTACATATATACAAACCCTAGTTTTTGTTGTTATCTTTGACATGGACATTATCCATTCGATCTCCTCTCTGATCTCTTACAACCATAATACCCAAAGAAGCTAACTTCAAAATCTCAGCGAAGCTTCCAGATCCAATTAAGGAGATTGAGATCGAGATCAGACGACTATATATCAATCAAATCAATCATACTAGACCGGCTCGATCTCAAACAGTTCCAAAACATGTTCTCTTCTTCCTCATCCTCCGACCAGCTCTGCTATCTCCACTGCAACATTTGCGACACCATACTCGTGGTAATAATTAAACTCATTTCTTGATCATGTCTAACTTCTTTATCTATATCTTTGATTCATGTGGTAATATCATAAATTGTCTTACAAATTGGTTCTATTTGTTTGTGGTTAATTATGTGTCTTTTAGTTTAGGGTTTAGTACGTTTTACTAACTAGCTAGGGTTTATACATATACATATAGGTGAGTGTTCCTGAGTTGAGCTTGTTCAAGTCTGTGAGTGTCCGATGCGGGCATTGCTGCAGTCTCTTGCCAGTGGCGGCCAAAGTCAATCAGATCCACTTTGGGCTCCCTTCTTCTTCTTCTTCATGCAATCTTTTGGTAAATAATTATATATATATATATGTCTCACTTGATCACGTTCACACTTGAGATATTAAAAATTTTCTATCTTAATTTAGGATGAGTTGCACAACATGATGATGGTGAATACTGCTAGCACAAACTTTTGCATGAATCAGCAATTGATGGAAGCAAATAATAATCCTATTGACTTGACATCTCCATGTGGAGGAGCAACCCATGATAACAATTATCCACAAACACCCGTTATCAAGGGTGAGTTTTCAATTTTGTATGTTTACGAATAAATTTGGAAATTAAAATAGTTAAAGGAAATTTGTGGATGAAATGAGTGAATTAATGTGAGTTTATAACTCTTTTTAAGAAAGAGACAAAAAAAAAAAATTAATTGAAAAAATTAAGAAATAAAGTTATATCACATTCTAAATTAAAAAATAAATAAAAATAAAATATGTTACTTTTTTTGTTTGGTTTAAGATCCACTAGGCCCTAAATCCATTCACCCCTCTTAACATGATTCTAGGCTAATTTTCTCCAATAATCATTCTTTTATATTATGTATTTTATTAATGAAATAGTTTAATCTTGTAAAAAAATTAATTAGTGTTTGTATCAATCATTTCACACACTTTAAATAAACATATATAACATAAAGTATTATCGTTGGTCATCTTACGGTTATAACATTCGCGATTAAATAGATTAATGAAAAATGTTTATATAATGTCCATCTCGAACACTTAGCTAGCTAGGTATTCTCCTCAAGAGATCGATTATGTCCCAAGTTTGATGTTGTTAGTTAGTTTGATAAATATATGATTTTTTGTTTTCTTTTCAAAGTTTGTTTTATTATAATTGGTATATGATTTTCAGCTCCAGAAAAGAGACAGAGAGTGCCTTCTGCCTACAACCGTTTCATCAAGTAATTAATAATTAAGACATCCTTAAATTCTTAAATATGTGTGTTATAATTAAAATTGAAATATATTATAATTAACAGAGAAGAAATCCAGCGGATCAAAGCAGGAAATCCGGGTATATGCCATAGGGACGCTTTCAGTGCCGCTGCCAAAAACGTATATTTATTTTAATTTCACCTTTAATTGTATGATCCATATTTAATATTAAATTGACTTATAATTATATATTTAATATTTTTTCTTCAACAAGTGGGCCCACTTTCCACACATTCACTTTGGGGTAATGCCAGATCACATACCCAACCAAGCCACGCTGTCCGTCCGTCGCCAGGTACTTGTCCACTAATTGTATTATTAATTAATTAATCATAAATTAGAGTATAATTAATAGTCCTAAATAGTTTTTAATATAAAATTTATAATATATATATATATATATATATATGTTCAACTAAAATATATGATTGGGTGTCTACTAATATTTGTATGCATTTTTTAGTGATTTTTTATTTTATTTTATTCTTTCTTTTTTTTTTCCATTAAATATTTGTGTAGTTGTATTTTAAAGATTTGAGTTAAATTAATATTAAAAATGTACAGGAGGAAGAAGAAGATCGTTCTATTATGTTGATCAAAGACGGTGGCTACTTTGCATCACAAAACCTCTGTTTCTCTCCGTATTAGCAATCTCTAGCTATGTCTCTCAAATTGTACTAATCCTAGCTAGGTTTAATTAGGGCTTGGCATCAATGGTTAATTTGGAATTTGGATTAATTAATTAATCAATCTAACTATTACTAATTAGAGCTCATCCTTGTCTAACTAATGGCCTAACTAATATATATATAATGTTATTTTTTATTGCATTTTCTTTAATTCTATTACTAATTGATCTGAGAATATTAGAATAAATAATTTCTTTAAAAAGTTTGATTATGTACAACTGGCTAGACAAAAACAATTTTGTCATTTGAAAACATTTAAAATAAAATTTTGAATATATATATAATAACTAATCAAGTTTAATTTTCAAACATAATATAATTTAAATGCATTTTTAGATTCAAAATGTTTGTATATTTATAGCGAACTCATTTGAATGATATTATAATGTACAGTTATATTTGTTTTTTCCTTCTAGGTTCTAGCATACTTTCTTCATAGTCTGCTTTTTAGGGTTCAATCATATTTCATCATTGTGTTTATAAGGCGTGACAAACTAAGACCAGTGGTGGATATATATATAAGCATCATAAAATAAATATTTTGTGGAGTTGACTGACATGTAAAGTTATAAACTTATTTTTAAATATTTGTGTAAAATCAAATTTCATTACTCTTCAAATAATTTTGAAAAAAATATTAATTGACAAAATTTATGTATAAGAGATTAAAAGTTATAAATTTAAAATATATATATATATATAATTAATTAGTTATACTCTTTAATAATTAAATTTAATTATTTTGATTTTTTATATGTTGTAGTGTATTGTAGAAAATTTATTTTCATATATATCTTTACATTGAGTTAAATGAGATTAAACTATATCAAAGAAAAACATATTAACTTTCTATTTCTCTATATTTTTACAATAAATATCCAGATTATTTTTAAAAACAATTATCTTTTTTTCTGTATAAACATACGACAAATTATCTTAAACTGTGATCAGCTGGATTCATTTTCAGAATTAAAATTTAAATAAATATTTGGCTCAATATTAATTAACCTTTTTAAACATAACATAAAAAATCATAAAATATAATATAAACATCAACGTTAAAAAGCTTCATAGTTCATAATGCACTACCTAATGCGAATGAAAACAAATATAATTATAATGTTTTCTATATAATATATATTATTAAAAGTAATATCAAAATCCGTTGTAGTCTAGTTGGTCAGGATATTCGGCTCTCACCCGAAAGACCCGGGTTCGATTCCCGGCAACGGAATAATTTTTCCATTTTTATTGACGAAAAGTAATTTCTGTTTTGTTATTCAAAGTTAAGTTATATATACCTACAATTACATAAAAAATAAAAGATGTTTACAAAAAATCATATAGTCTTGAATCAAAGAATGGTAACTATTGACAAATTAAAACACCCCATTGTGCAAGAAAGATATAGAAAAGTCATACATCAACAAACAAACTAAAAAACATTACTATTAATGAATATTCATTAAGCTACAATATATGATCATTCCAATAATAATCCATAACGCCTGCAATCCACCGCCAAATGTAGCAATTGCTGATGAGATATCTTGTGGCCTAAACAACAACAAAAGAATAATCAATTCGAAATTTATGTAACATAGAACAAAACTTCAACTATATATTCTAAAGAAAAAAACACTTACTTTTGAAGTTTCGAAAGAGCACCACAAAATAAAGCATTATCCGGAATAGCCAACTCCGTTTTGTTAGTAATTTCCGGGTTAACCACACGAATGTAAGTTTCCTGCCCAAGATACCAAGAATCGAGATTTTCCGATCTCAAATTCCAAACTCCAACATTATCCAACGAAACTAATATCGCCGTCCACGCCCCCGGAAAAACTTGTGCTGTCGATCGAGCAATTCCATCCCATTTATTATAAGTCCCCCTACTGTTCTCAGTCCATTCTCCAAAATCCATCCTGAAAAAAAAACAACAAAATTAAATACTTACATCAAAGTTGAAATATTAAAGAGAGAATCTTTTCTGTTATTAATTCATACCCAACAACAAAGAAAGCATAACCGTTGATATGATAGCTTTGCATCTTAGTATCATTGTTTTGCAATATGATCTCCATGAATCCTCTATAAGTACCATTTATTACCGACGTTTCCATAACCGCGGCTCCGGTGAGTGGCTTCGTCGGAAAATCAAGCTTATAAACACCCTTCAATTTATACTGATCAGCAAGTCTAATCGGGGTGGTGGGATTCACAAACGAAATCCCACTCAAAGTTGTCCTACGTTTCCCGTTAATCATCACCGGCGGTTTGTTCTTCAAAACGTAAACTTCAGTGACGTTTATAGAACCATACCTAAACGAACCTTGAGGATTCGGTCGTGCCCCACTAGCAGTCACATTCCATCTGATCGTCCGCGCCTGATTCATCGAAAACGTTTTATCAAATTCATCGTTTGGTGGGTCGGGAAGGGGTCCTGAAGCAGGTTTAGGCTCGGGATTGGATTTGGATTTGGATTTAGAATTGGACGTGTAATGCAAGATCGCAACACCAGTAACCCTTTTCCATTCGGTTTCGTTCACGAAACGCGCGCTCGCAACGATGTAGTAATCGCTGGTCCCGTTCTGATCCATGGTTACTAAAAACGAATAAGATTGACCCACATGAATGTCTAAGTTTGTGTAATTCTGTTGAACAGTGTATGAACCCTCTGTTTCAGCTAAAAGAAGATTATGATTCTGAATTCTGAAGTTCAAACTTGTCGAAATCCCAACATTGTGAACACGAACCCGATAAGTTTTCCCTGGTTGAACGTTTATCGTTTCGTGATCAATTCCATCAGGAACCAATGTTGTGTTATATCTATAAGGACCTTTTCCATTGATAAGAACACCATCTGGCATACCCAAATCTTTTCCTCCATTAAGAGTCTTTCTTAAAGCCGTATGATTCTGAATGTACCAATCACCAATTAGAACAACGATATCATCGTAAGGTGTATCGAAAGGAATAGGAATAATCGGTCTGTTGTTAACGATAAACCCGCCAAAACCGCCTGAAGCTCTCTGAAAATTGGTGGATGGAAAGTAAAAGAAACTACCAACTTGATCCTTAACCTGGAATTGATAAGTCCAGTTCCATTTAGAAGGAATTGGACAGTTTGTACCAAGAACACCATCTTGCCAAGAGCTCTTACGTTGCTGAATCCCGTTCCTAATCATTCAAATGAGAATTAAAGATCAACCCAAATATCCAATTCATGTTCTAAAAACAGCAAACAAACAAATTTATCCAAATTAGTACCATGTAATTAGCAGACCCTCGTCCAACTTGTTTTTGACGTTAACAATAACATTGTTATTAGTGGTAACATTAATCACCGGTCCTGGGAAATGGCCATTAACAGCAATAACCTGTATATTGTTCAAAATCAACAGATCTGATACTAAAGATTCAAAATTTATTATATCAACTGAATAATTGATCAAAGTTAAATTATACCTGTTGTGGGACACCCAACGGGGAAGCTGTAATGTAGGAGACGATGAAGTTGTAGCTGACGACTGGATCTTCAGCAAAACAGAGTCCCAATAGGAGTGAAACGGTGGTGATGAACAAAGGCGTGATAAAGCTTGGGAAAGCCATTAATGAAACACTCTAAATAGGTAGAAATTGTATAATTATAAGCAGGGAAACAAAAGATCGAGTCTTTTTTTACATTATTTGAAATAGAATAGCTTGAGAGAACGAAGGAGGAAGACGAGAAAGAAGTAGAACAAAGCAGAGGAGAGGGGGATTATGGGTTTATAGGGAGAGTGGGAACCTGTAAAGTCTATTCCTTCTACTAATGGGGGGTTGCTTTAGCTGTTATTGTTTGTTTAGTTGTTTTAAGTTAAGTATTTGACGGTGAATGTTTTTTATATATTAAAAATATATATATTTATATCACATTTTTACCTATTTGAGTTATTATTTTAATTATTTTCGGATGAACTATTTAGTTAGAGATACTAAAACACACTAGGAAGAGATACTTAGATTATTATCGAAGAGATACGAATAGAGATAATAATATAACATACTAAGATTATGACACCAATTTATATAACATTCGGTCTCTTAACATCTAAACCGATACATAATCATAACCAATAGAGAATTTGGTCGGTCCATTAAAAAAGCTAAAATATTCAACTTTATTTAAAGATACATAGTTGAATTTTTAATGATCGTAGTCGTCAAATTCGTATATTTCATAACTCTATTGTTATGACATTTTTCCGTGATTTGTTATGAAAAGACAGTGGAGTCTATCAGGTTAGTTCGATGCTACTCATATTGGTAGTGTACTGATCCATTAAGAAAATGTCACATGTAAAAAAAATAAAAATTAACAAATGAGAAAAATGATACTTTATTTTTATGTATATAGATGTCACTTGAGTGAAATACATACCCTTCCTCTATGGGTATCATCGAATTAACCGAGTCTATCCAGAGTTAATTATTCTTTAAGGATCTACGAAATTGGTAATTTGTTGATACCGTATTTGTATTATTTTTATATTTTTTTACCCTTTTTTTTTTCTCATGTTATTTTTACGAAATTAAAAAAGTAATAATATAAAAAAGGTTTAATTCTCACTTATTTATTGTTTTATGTATGGGAATGGGAGTGACTGGGAAACCAATAAAATGAATGCTCAGTACATGAACATAAATACATAATGGAGCTGAAAACTAAAGACAACGGTACTATAAGAAAGACAATTGTGGAAAGGTGGGGCTATTTTTAGTAATAATGAAACCAAACGCGCGTACATGGAAAAAAGGGTAGAGAGAGAAAATGCGGTGGTGGAGGAGAGAGAGATATTGAAGGATGCCAGCTAATGTCCAGTTCACAATATCACATTTATTAAATAAAATAATAATAATAAATACAAATATTCCGGCCAGCCCAGTACGCTACCATTGCCCATTGCTTTTTGTATTATTAATTTTTTATTATTATTAAAACTAATTATATTCTTCTTATAATTCATTGCATTTTGAATTTTATTTATTGGGTTGATGATACTTTAAAAACAAGTTTATTATTGTTTGAGACTCTTCTATTCTTTTTAAATAGTTGTTTGTAAGTATTGAAATTGTATTTTATAATAATTTCTTTAACTTGTACAAGGTTTTTTTAAGTATTGTATATAGGTAAATGTGTCAGTGAAATAACATATGTCAAAAGAACATAATTTTGGGTCAAGGTAAGAGAAACAAATATTATATTTTTAATAAAGATTGATCAGATCCTTTGATAGCGCCACATGATTGCCAGCAAATTAACTTTTTATCCAAGTTTGCTTAATTTAATTAATTAATTAATTGGGACCCAAACACCGTCATCTCCGCCGTCTACTTTCTCATTAATTTGTTCTTCACATTATTACTTATAATAATTATGCCTGAACTAATTAATTAAGTAAAATTAATCCATGCATTTCATAATAAATAAACTAGTAATTAAAATTAATGGGAAATGACAATAAAAAGGTTTATGATCCTTTAAAACAAAAATGGGCTATTTTCTCGTTCGGTCAATTAATTAGTCTCGCATTCGAATCATTTGATAGAGTCGCGCATCCAACTTAATAACCACCACCAACAAATATTTGGTTTGGTATAGTTAGAAATTTAGACGAGAATAAGAAGCTAAACTATATGAAATAAAAAGAAAAGAGCGATGATATGACAAATAAAAATAAGAAACTTAAAAGATTTGCGGGCAAACGAGAGGAGGATGAGGTGGGGATAACGGAGGAATCCATTTGCCAAACGTTCAGCGAGAATGAAACATTGGAATCGGTTGCATTGTTGAACAAGAAGATCTGAGCATTGTCGTATAATGCTCTTGTCGGATATACCCTTGATGTTATGCATGTTCTTCCCCCTTGACCAAATCCTTCTACTATCGAATGGTCCACCTAAATGCATGCAAATATTTCGCGTCAATTATCGCGATCGATTAGAAACAAAAACAAAAAATATTACCAAGATTCTCATGGTTAATTTCTCGCCCTTAAGAACGGGAACAATGCTTCCATATATTGGCTTCAGCACATCCCTTGCCTCCGAAGACCTGGTGATCCAAAATGAAAAATGTTTGTTTAAATATATAACATGTAAATTATATATAGAATATATTAAACATGTAATTAGCTAGTTAGACCTTGTTAGGTCAGTGCAAAAAAAGGTGTTGAGATCGCCATTGCTTGATTTGGAAATGTAAAAGTAAAGGGAGGTGTACTCAAACAAGTCCTTATCAGCCGACACCATTATACCAAATGGCCCCAATGCACCTCGTTTGGATGATCCTCCTCCAATCCCTTGACAGCTGTCAGAAGGCTCAGTTTCCACATTTGCCCTCTTCACAGATTCTTCATCTAACTCTAACTCCACTACAATATCCAACTGCATGCAATATGCATGCATGGTTTTATTATAATTATTACAAATTAAGTTTCATTTATTATTATTTAAATTAAAGATATTAATATTTGAACCTGGGATGCGTCGTCGACTTTAAGTGGCACGGCGCAACCCGGTTCTAAATCATGGTTAAATTCCCAACTTTTAGACCTCAACTTCTCAATTTCTTCAACCGGCCATTGTAACAAGTTGCTCCCGGTTTTCTTATCGTACAATACCGTTCGAGGGACAGCCTGTCACACAATATTTGTTCATTTTCTATCGAATAATAGTACCATAGTCATGAGTTACAAATAATATATTCGCAAATTAAACCTGAAGAGACGCCCAACCCTTCTTAATGTCGGCTCCTACGCTATCGCTCTCGGGAATCCATCCCCATAATACCCTCCTCTTTTTGTCGTCGTCGAAAAAAGTTTTTGACGCGTAGAACAACCCATAATCGTACCTAAGTCCAATCCCAACGTCAATTTTAGGATCATCCGGGGTCCATTTTCCACTATCGTCGTAGGAACCAAGGGCATAATAGTCATTTCTATCATCGTCAAGGCTAGTCTTGACCACATGCTTTACATCGTCTCCGTTTTCGGACGTATCCAACCCGACTTTCTTAGTTTTGGAAACCGGATAAAAGTCCACGCATTCCCACATACCCGTGCCCGACACCCCATGGAGCATCTGGCCTAGTAGCTCGAACGTTTTGAAATCTTCGGTATCGTATAATAAGGCAATACCCGTTCGATTATGCTTCGACCCGATTGAGATCCGCCACTTGCCTTGGGGAGTAAGCCATGCGGTTGTCGGGTCACGAAAATCGTGGTCACGGACACCTTGAGGGGGTTCAATAACCGGGTTACCGGGGTACTTGACCCAATCGATGAGGAGGGGATCTGACAGGTTGGCGGGGTAGGCTAGATTTTGGACCTGCACGAAATCATCGGTGGCTCCGGTGTAGAGAACGACCAAACGGCCGTCGGGGAGTTTAGTGGTGGAGCCGGTCCAGACACCGTTGCTGTCGTACCATTGGTCGGGGTACATAGCCGTTGGAAGGTGAATCCAGTGGATCAAATCGGTGGATGCCGCGTGTCCCCAAACGATGTTGCCCCACATTGCACTCTCTGGATTGTATTGATAAAAAAGATGGTACCATCCTTTGTAGTAAAGTGGGCCTTAAACAAACATATAATATTTATTGAGAATAGGATTAATTAATTACTAAACATATATATGTTTCTTACCGTTGGGGTCTGCCGTAGTGGAAAATGAGCGATTATATCATGAATAGCCGGACATCACCAATAAGAGGAAACACATTAAAAAGGAAGAAAAAAATGTTAATTAAGAAGAAATTTAAACTATATTTATTAGCTATAACTATTAAAGTATATTAATTCATAAATTAATTTTTTTTTCAAGGAATAACTTTTATTTGTAGCATATTTTGGAACACGATTGATATTGAGCGAATGATTCTTGAGTCAATCGTTGATTGTTGAGATGTTTGGATAAAACCACGAACTCGGTTAGTGAATTCATTGATTTTCTTGAGCATCTTTGAGCTCGTTAACGCTAATTTTTATGTTATGTTTGTTCGTGCATTTTTGCTTATTTTTTACTGTTTTTCTAAAATTATTAATTTTGTTGTGTTTTGAATATATTTCATAATACAGTGCACATTTATATTATTGTGTTATTATGTTTAAACTAATTTTCAAAATTATTATTATTATTTTTTATAGCTACTTGCCAGTCTAAGTCTAGTCTACCCTCAAAGAATAAGTAAATTAAAAAAATGGGGTAAAACTGATTTTTCTTCTAAGCCATAAAGAGTGTATTTTCCACCCTTAAATAATGTAGGAAAAGAAAAATAGGAAAAAATTATATTTTAAAAACCTTTAAAACTACCTAACGGGTTTTGAGCCATTCTAATAACAACTAATTAATTAAATCTTTATTAAAGGATCGATAAACTGCCCGGTTACTTGATATATATTTGTGAAGGATAATTAGTTTTAAAAAAAAAATACCGTTCATCCAGTTCTTATTGGGTTGAAAATGGAAGGCCGTCCGTTGCCAAGCCAACGTATGTTTGGTCCACGAATTCTTCTGCGACGTTTCAGCACCCAATGGGATGCCATATGACTTTTTTGAAACGCCTTCCGCCACCCCAGGTGCCACGACATTATTTATTTGGGGGTCGGGCTTTGTGAATCTCGGGTCCCTTCCCACCAGAGTAGCCAGGGCCACGATCCCAACAAAGATGAACAGAGTTGAGAACAGGATTGTGGCCTTGGCACGTGTGTCGGAGTCCTGCACCTGATCGCCGGTGTCGGTGGTGTCGGAAAGGGGATTGTAATGGTGGGTGATGATGAGGGACTCATCCTCGGGGCTGGACGAGGAGCGAAATGGGTTTGAGATTCCCATAGTAATTGTTTGTTTGTTTGTTTTGGAAGGAACTAATTAACGAAGTGATTAATTAAGAACATATTTATATATATTATTATTAGGGAATGTAGTTTAGATTTAGATTTAGATCATCAACAGAGAGCAAATGTTGGTCATAACAACTTTTCAAACAACCACTACCACAAACTTCTATTAACTAAACTAAACACTATATTTAATTACTACTTAATATCTAAATTATATATATTATTTTTTTAAAATTAATTTTATATATAATTTCTCATTTAAATTAAATTCGAATTCACTAATTACTTTAATATATATAATTTTCAAATATATATATATGGAAAGTTAGCAATAACTTAAATATCATAATTTTCCCTAAAACTTAAATTGTTTTAAATTAAGAATAACCAATATTGACATTGTACCCTCTTAGAAATTATATTAATTTGTCATTGACTTATCTTATTTTTCTTTAATTGAAAACAAAATTCAAACCGATAAATAATTAAGAAAAATGATAAACTTAACAAAAGTAAATTTACGAATCAACATGGCATGACATGTGGATAGGAGAGAGAAAATTTTCAAAATGTTCCGAAATGTTTATTTCAGGTCCCGAAACAGCTTCATAATGTCCTGAAACGGTCATTTCGGGTCCCCAAACAGCAATTTCAGGACAAAAAAAAAATCTTCCCGAAATGAGCGCTTTCGAGACATGGGGACAACCTGACAGACACGTCAGCAGGGGCGGAGCCAGGATTTAAAATTTACCCGGGCTAAAAATATTTTCTTTTAAAAACTCCCAACTCGAATTAAGTTTTTTTTTTTTTTCAATTTACTTATTTATTTTTTAAAATATCTGATATAATTGATTCCTTCCATATACTCACCCCGTAAAAATAATTATGTATGACTACATTCATCCACCGGGCTGAATTCTTAATTTTAACCAAAAAAAATCTTTCAGCATTGCCAATATTTTATTAATATATAATAAATTATATAAAAGCCCTCGGGCTATAGTCCAGGTGAAGTTATACATGGCTCCGCCCTTGCACGTCGGATTCGTGGACCTGTTTTTGTTGAATTTGTCGTTGAGTTTATCATTCCTCAATAATTAAATAGTGTTTCTGCAGGACCAATAAAACAAGTTAAAAGAAATATTATATTATTATCTTATATTAAAAAATATATATATATTTTTTAGTTGACAAATGTATAAAGTTTTAAATAATATATATTTATTAAAAAATGACAATAATACATATAAATTATTTAAAAAAATAATATAAATATTTTATTGTTATTTTTCAAATAATTAATCTGGTTGTGTTTCGAGTGTATTTTATGACTTTTTGAAAACTCGTGTTTCATTTATAACAGACAGAATAAATATTTTTCAAAAATAAAATAACAAAGAAAATAAATTATATTATTGAAAGTTATGTTATAAAAAATGTATTAACTCATTTAATAATTTAGTTGTTGAGTAGTTAAATTTTAAATAATAATTGTTATTACTGAATTTTTTTGTGGCATAGTGATTAAAAAAATAACTAAGGGTACAAAAAAAGACATGTTTGTGGATAAATTTGATACCCTCACCCAAATTCATGAATAAATTTGATATTCAACTAGTTTTAAAAACTATATTTTCTTAACATCAGTTGGGATTTGGGAGACAACAAAACAGGCAAAACATGGTCATATCACAATTCACCTTTAGTTACAATCCATGTTTTATTCCATTTGCAGAGTTTAATGTTATAGACTGACACTTCAGCCTAATATTGTTCCAATTTGATAGATGGATCATACATAAGCCAAAATTGATAACAGAAAAATTAACATCTTTACTAAATATATGATTGATGCAAAATGTCTGAAATGGTGAAACAAGATCTATCAAACTCAAACACTAAAAAGATAAAAAGTATTTGATTTTCTTTCTTCCCTCCTCCATAATCATCTCAATCATCATTCATCCCCATCTTACAATAGCCGAACCCCATGTTAAACCAGCCCCGAACCCCGAAGCTGCAATGGTTTGGCCCTGTCGAACCTTCCCACTCCGAACAGCTTCATCCAGAGCCAACGGAATTGATGCAGCACTCGTATTTCCATAGTTTGCTAAGTTCGAAATCACCCTTTCTGCTGGTATTTCTAATCTAGTTGCAACCGAATCAATAATCCTCTGATTTGCCTGTTTCATCAATATCACCAAATCAAAATCTTTCAATTCTTTTATTTTTATTTTCTGTTCTATAAAATTTCATAATCACATTTTGTTGATACCTGGTGAAGCAGCAACCAATCAATGTTAGAAGATGTTAGACCTGCCTTTCCAAGAGCAGACTCGATTGACTGTGGCACGGATTTAACTGCAAATCTAAACACTTCCTTACCATTCATCTGGATGGCCGAATAAGATGATGGTCTTCTTCGTCGGAGGAACCCTAAGGCCGAACCATTACTGCCTAAACCATCATCTACTTCATTTTGTTTCATTTTTGCATTCAAGTTCCTGCAATCAATGAAAGAAAGATATGATACATAGTTTGCCTCCCCCAAAGATTTACTTATAAAAAGCTAAAAGTAAAGAAAACCTTTGCCCTTCGCCATCGCTATGCAAGTCAAATGAATATAAACCATCCTCATCGCTACTGCAAGACTGCAAAATGAAGTTATTAGGCGAAACCTAGGAAATGAAAGAAAAACAAACACGCAATTGTACCTGAACTAGAACAGCACCAGCAGCATCTCCAAAAAGAATACAAGTCCCTCTATCGTTCCAATCCACAATTCGCGAAAGAGAATCAGCCCCAACAACGAGAACATTATTAAAGCCACTTCCTGAAAAATTCTACTTATTTCAGAACATTATCATCTCATGGCAGTGAAAATCAACAACAGAAAAGCATTTCAATTACCTCGAATATAACTTGCAGCCGTAACAAGACCAAGAATGAATCCGCTACAAGCAGCTGTAATGTCAAACGCAAGTGGATTCTTCTTACAGCCTAGTGCCTTCTGAATCTACATGATTCCAACAATTAATTAAGCCACAAATGTGATCAGACTTTCCAGATTCTTAGAAATGAGAGACAACATTACATTACATTACATTACCTGAGGGGCACCACCAAACAGATCCTCAGGGGTTGAAGTACATAGTATAATCAGATCGATATCATCAGGATCAGTCTCTGCCATCAAGAGGGCTTTCTTTGCTGCCTCAACAGCTAAATCAGTCAAACTCTCCTGTCCTGTAAACATGGTATCAAACACAAACAGTTCAGATTGAAGAAACTCTAAATGATTTCTGAACCAAGTAAATAATAATAGCTTACCAGACAGAATTCGCCTTTTACGGATCCCTGTGCGTACAGATATCCATTCATCTGAAGTATCAATGAATTTGGAAAGATCATCGTTAGAAACCTCAAGTTTTGGGACTGCAGAGCCACATCCAACAAGTTTGCAGCCTTTACTGACTATCCTGTTATAACAATTCACTCCAAAATCATCAATGGATACAATGATATGCATACTGCACAAGAAGAAACTTACTTTGGGAGTCGAGATTCTGAAGGAGACAGACCAGAACCCAGTTCAATGGTGCTGGAGCATACTACTCTTTTGGTGAATACTTGGGCAGAAATTAAATCAGATCGATATATGCTAATAGAAGGATAAATCTGCTTCCTCAAACTGGGGACTGCTGGGGAAAACAACCCAGATGCATTTGCCATGTTTGTGGAATGACAAAGAAACGCGGGCAAAAAGGGTGCTGAGATCACTTAATCTTTATCGATGAAAGACGAAAATGAGAGAAATTGACTGAACCCATTAAGGGTTTTTGGTGTGGGGATTGAAAGATCAATACTAGCTAGCTACATGCAATAGAAAGATAATGTAATAATAAGAGGGTTATTGCGCGGAGAAACCGAAGTCGAAGGAGGAGATACAGAGAGGACGATTAGGCCAAACCAGTATTGAAAACTTCAATTTTTAATTTATTTATTTTTACAGATGGGTAGTTCACAGCTTCCCCCATATCACAGACACAGACTACTCCACTTCATCTTCTAACTAGTTTTATCGAGATTTATAAGATTGCTTCTTCTTTTTTTCAATCTATAGAATCCTTTTTTTAACATAAAATGTTTATATGGAATTGAAATGTTTTGTAATATAAATTTCAAATTAAAAAATAATTTTTTTTTTTTTTAATTAAGTAGAACTAGTATATCCTCCATGCGGGCATATTTTAATTTCTTAAACCAAATCTTATTGCTTATGGGTTAATTAATTAACTATTTATATCCTTAAAACCACTCACAAATCCATTCATGTAAAATATGTGGTGGTATTAATAACAACCTTCTCTTCTTGAAAATTAGGTTAATTTGTTTAATACATTGTTTATTAAACATAAAATGAGTTTAAAAAATAAAAGTAAGTCTCAAAATATTAATCTTTTAGGACAATTTTTTATTTAACAAAATATGATCTCATTATTTTTATTCTATCTATCTTTAAGAACATATTAATCATAATTTTACTTATATTATACTTTTAAAAAGTTCATATAAAAAGTTAAAGATTTCATAAAACAGGGATTTGTGTAATATAAAGTTATCAAAATCTGTTATTTATTTAAGACATTTTTTTTCTCTCTTTTTTTTTATTGAGGTAATGGGTATTATTTTTTAATAAAAGTTAGGACAAATGTCTTATCATCACTATGTCCATTTCAACCAAGATAAAATAAAATTAAAATAGAATTTAAGAAGACTTATTATTTATAAGTTAAAGAAATTTTAAAAGATTGATTTACAAGATTAATTAGGCAGTAATAAACTAAAAAGGATTCAAAATTGCAGTGGATAAAATTAAAGGAAGAACATAGTTAAGATCACTCATTCTATTTATATAAACTACGAGGAAGATAAACTGAACGAAAATTTCGGCGAAAGCAAGTTCACAAATTTGACGTGGTCTTCACATCCTAAAACACACAATTTGAGTCCCGAATCACTCATTTCGGACCAATTTTTTTTTTTTTTTTGTCCTGAAATGACTGTTTCAGGACATTTTTAATGTTATCTCTCCTATCCATGTACATTTCATAACATTTTTAATTCGTAGACTTGTTTTCTTTAAAAAAAGTATTTTTTTTTTTTTAGTTTATCATTTTTCATAAACTATATATGTGAATAACTATTTAGAGAGATGTGATTGAACATTTGTTTTGCTCCTAAAAGGGTTAATTGACTTAATTGGGCAAAGTTTTATCCTAATTCATTTTACTATTTTGTAGTTTATTACAATTTATAATTCTTATCTAAATTATATTCATTTTGACCAATTGTAGTGATTATTTACTATATTTTTAGTAAACAATATATGAATGAATATTTCATTCAACATAAAAATAGAAGGGTTTATTGAAATAAACTTGATTTATTTAAAAAAATATTGAGTGGAGTAAGAAAATGTATATTTTTTTAGTAAAATTAAATTAAAAAAGTATTAATATATAACAATAAAAGAAATTTTATTTATAAAATAATGAGTATTTTAGTTTTTTTTTAATAAATTAAGTGACGTTATTAATGAAAAATAAATAAAATAATGTTTAATTATTATTAAAAAAATAAAAAATAACTTAGCAACCTTTAACAAAAATCCACAACCTCTCGTACAACTATGAATTCAAGCAAGGTAAAGCAAGCCAGAAATCATTTGAAAAATATCAAGCATATAAAAACTGGTAATAATCTTCCAACAATCTCAATCTATATAACCCATTTCTTCAAAATAATAAATAACTCAAGTCAAGAAAGCCATCTCTTAATTTAATGCTAACATACCACCAACACGTCCTATTTTAATAGATTATTTGAAAGAAAATAAGTCTCATTTTCTAAAATATCTTGAATGAAATGAAGATTACTTTTTAAAACAGCGCACATAATTATATTAATATATTATTATGCTCTTTTACAAATTAAATAATTAATATTATATTAAAAATAATGATAAGCTTGCCGAATGCATAAGTGCTTGTTTGATTGGGAGAAGTGGATAGGTGGCAACTTTGAATAAACTGCTTTAGAAATTTGAAAGGATACATTGAATCAAACAAGCCTTTATCAAATAAGCTAAATCAAACTGACCTAGATGGAACAGAGTTTGGAGTTGAAAGGGATTAAAAATTAACACATGGAAATAGAATTGCAGAGAGCGCGTGTAGAGAGAAATTTTATATGAGATTAATTTTATTTATTAATCACTCAATATATTTAATTTAGTTTGTTTCGTTTTGATTGGGTATTGGATTTTATTTTTTTGGTTTATCTGAGTTTTAGATAAAATATTTTTTAATTAAATTTAAAAATAAAATAAAAATAAATTTAATAAAATCTCAGCACTCTAAATAGAAAGGATAGAAAGAGGATAGGAAAAATATTAAATAAAGAATATTTTAATAAATAAAACGAGAGTGATGTAATATAAGAAATAAAAGAAGAAGAAAGTATTAGATTTGGATAAAATTTAAAAAAAAAACATTAACAAGCTCCTTGATAAGAATAAGAGAAAGTAAATTTGGTGTGGATAGTATTTTTAGTCCTTTGTATAATACTATTTCTTTTATTATTATTATTTTTTAATGAAGGAGAATTAGCATGATACCACAATCATACCTTTAACTTAAACTCAAAACATTTTCAGATGAAATCAAACGTATAATACTATTAGTATTAATTAGGTAATATTCAGATAATATGGTAGTTACTTGAAAAGTTTGAATTAATGGGTCTCATATGTCATTCCTATATATTTAGGTTACTATCCTAATTATTTTATAATAGACAATTTGGTCAAAGAGAAATTGTTGAACATTCAATTATTATAGTCGTCCGACGTGCATATAATTCATATTATTATTATTATTATTATTATGATGTTTTCTAAAATTTGATTTTTACAAAATTGGTGTAGTCTACCGGAGAGTTAATAGTTTCTCTTGAGTATCTATGAACTCGATAATCTATTGGGTAATATTAATAAAGACAATTTGAAACGTCCCCGCAGTAACCGAATTGTCTCATTTGGGGCGGTTTTTCCCTAGTTTGACCGATAGTTGACTAGGGATGGAAAGATGATGATATATATGTCTCACGTCCCAATCTTACATTGATTCTGTCTCCGAACACTAAAAACACGATTAAATATACAAAATCACAAATATATTTATTTATTAATTATCTTTTATAAAAATTTAAGTTTATTTCTTTATAATAATATAAATTTGTAATATATTATAATATATTATATACTAGAAAATTTGTTTATATAATTTTTTTTATAGAGGATATGGTATAAACAGTGTTCACGGGGATTTCTTAAAATTGAACGGGACAATGATGTTAGAAAAAAACATCTCCAAAGTAAAATAAGACGGGGATGATAAATGCATTTTTCTTCTGTGTTTAAACGACTATTTTCATTTTTAGTATACATGTGTATCATTTAAAAAAAAAATTGATTTAACTAATTAATAATAATTTATTTGCATAAACTAACTTATTTATAATGTAACTTATTCATGACATAACTTAGGTCAAAACAAGAGTTAGCTTCTTTTTATTTGTATTTGACAAAAAAAAAAAATAAAAAAAAAATTGAGCACAATAAAATATTATATATTTCACACATATTACCAAAAACAAATCTAATTACAAAGTTTTCTTTCTTGCACTTTTTTATTTTTACTTTTAATAATACAAACAATTTTATTTTATGAAATTTTAATTATAAGGTAGTTTTGTGACATTATAATATAAAAAAAAAAAGACAAAATGTTTGTCCGAAAAAAGAAATGGTATGAAGTATAAATGCAATTAAAAACCCCCAATCGCACCTTCCTGTGCGTATTCCTCACGCAACCTCTCACCCTTCTACTATAGTGCGCACATAAGAAAGAAGCCTCTCATCTGATTACACTTCTTCTTCTTCATCTTCTTCTTCACAACACAACTCTGCTCAAAAGCCCAGATGGGGGGCCCCCAAATCTCTCTTCTGCATGTCTATTATGTCCAAATCTGCCGAGTCTAGAAGCATTTACAGCGATTCTCTAATCGGATCATTCAATGTCATGTTTTTTTCTTAAGCTGCGGCGATTTCTGTCCTGTTCATAATCATGGATGAGTGCTTTCTCGCTTCCTCATCACATTCTTGGTACACACTCACAATCTCTCTCTCTTTCTATTATACCATAATACGTTTATAGCCTGCTGCGCGTAACGTTGAATCTCTTGATTCTCGAGATCACGACGTTTTAGAGTTTGTGGGTTGTCGAAATTAACTATGATTTGCAGTTTTTGTACCACTGCAATTGCGATCCTGTTATTGATTCCCTTTCGTATATTGTTTAAAGCATTCGATTAATCAATCTAGTCCATTGCTCTGATCTAGTTTGGTAAGATAGACAGATTATGGTTCATACTGTAGCTGTTACTTCATGCTGTGTTGAAATTTGAAAATATAGCTTTGTATTGATTGTCTCAACTCTCAAGTGTTGCAGATAATTGGGCGAATTAACATGGAGTTTGATTTCAGAGTTAATGGGACTTGTTCCAATCCTCACATTGGTAAAATGATGATGGTTGAGGATTCGGATTCGGATATCCATGCAATAAGGGGAGGAGGAGGAGGAGGAGGGTGTTCTTCGAGTACTATCACAGATTCTTTGAAGGAGACTATGATTAGCCAGGAAGGTGTATTACAGAAACAGGTCTGTTTTATGTGCAATTTCCTCTTTATTAGTTATCAGTTTAAATTGAGAGGTTGACTCATCCCTTCCTTAAGATCTTTGAACTGCACCGGCTCTATGGCATTCAAAAGAACCTTATGGAGAAGTTTGACTGCTGCAAAAAGATAGACAACTTCGGTTTGTGGAATGCAAGTGCACAGACAAGATACTCTTTTGGAGGAGAAGATAATAATGACTTTCCTGCATTTCCCATGGTAAGAATGACAGTTTTTTTATTTTGATTTTGATATGAAATTGTGGAATCATAGCTAATGTTGCTTCATTGGTACACACTACACAGGTGTTTTCTGCCCAAGCTCTGCTCCAGAGAAATCCCATTGATCTTCAGCTTTCTGTTCTGGATCAAGTATCAAATAAAGAATATTTAAGCTGTGATGTCTCTACTCAAAATCCAGTTATCGATTTGGAGGAGGAACCAGTTGATGATGTATCTAACTTGTATGATAAATCCACATCATCAGCATCATCATCGCCTGCCAATATCTATTTCCCGCAAAATGTAGTTAATATGAAGAAAGATGATGATAGTTGTATTCTAACAGAGAGAACTTCCTGTTATCAAGGTTTGTCATTTCTTCTCTTAATTAAAGAAACTCTCTTAATTGTCACGTTTGCTTAGTGTGAAGCTTCTAATAAAACAGGATTGGATCTCAATAAACAACCTGAAGATGACAATTCAGATCTGTTCATGAATTCAAACAGCAGTAGTGGTAGAATTGACTACGGAAATGAAACTTGGCAGATTGATCTCAATTCTGTGTCGATGACTCAATCTGAAATGGGTAGCTGCAGCGGGAACTCAAAATATCTTGCACGCAACAATACTGATATAAGCATATCAAACACGATGGAGACAAATAACAAGGATGTTGAAGAAGATGGGAATTGCAAGATATCCGAAATTCAGATTGCAAAATCAAAGTCGGAAGTTGAATCAATTGATGAGAAGGGAGCAGATGAGTCACGGGTGGTAATGGATCTTGGGATTCTAGATGCAGTTGAGTCTCTTATGAGCATGTTTTTGTCGTCAGGAAGTCCATTGGCCATGGATGTTGATGTTGTTGTTGATGACGATGATGGGGAAATTCAGCCAGAGCGTTCATTGGATTCATACGAGCTGATTGTACTGAATCTAGAGGAATGTAGTAGTAGTGCATATGAGAAATGCGTTGTTTCCTCGAAGGAGAAGGTGATGAAGGAGGAGGAGGAGGAGTCTCCAATCAAGTTGAGGCGTGGGAAAAGGAGAATAAAAGATTTCAGAAAAGATGTACTTCCTAGTATGGCATGTCTTTCTAGACACGAGATTCAAGAAGATGTAAACATTATGGAAGCTGTGATTAGATCGAGAGAGTACAAGAACATAATGAGAACCAAGACGACGAATGTAGGAGGTGATAAGTGGTTTACACCCGTAAAGAAGAGGAGCAGGAGGTCAAAGCAGACATAATTGGTATTTCTCATGAGTATTCATCAATCATCAACAACAAGGTTAATTAGTTGTTTCTTTTTGTAGCATATTTCCAACAAATTACTCCAATTTAAGAACCATGATTGATTTACTATAATAGAACATGTGTTTGATATAGTGAAACTTTTGTCATGAAGAACATCCATCTGTTCTTTCCTCAACACTGAGCATCATAGAGTCTAATAATTCCTTAATGGAATTGGGTTCCTCATTCAATCCATCCTCGATTCACCCTTGTTGAAGAACTTAACAAAATTTTCGTGTGCTCAGTTAAAATTGAATTAGAAACCTTTAATCTCTTAGTCAAGACTTTTGTCACTTGAACATCAGTTTTCTTATCAATATTTAATCTTCAATGTATCACTTTTGACGTCAATAAACACTCATCTTCTTGTGACGAAACTTTTAGATAATAAACAAAAGCATCTCACATGATGCTACAAGTCGAGACCATAAACTTTAAACACCATTAATATAAATAAAAAAAATATGTAAAAGAAACATGTCCAACATGTTTCATAATCCTTTTATTGATCAAACAATACATTAATAAAATATTTTCAAGTTCACCTTAATTTACAATAATAGATGGTAGTGAATCTTGTGCGGATCTTCTCTTGCTTTCTTTTGGGGACCCAATTAATAATAATAGATATGAAAAACAAACAAGCACCATACGTCCCTCTCTCTTACAGTCTCTATCAAGGGACACAACTAAACAAAACTAACAGCCTGTGCACGACAATCTACCATTTAAGGAACGAACGAACAACCTTCACAAAAAAACATCTCTCACTCTCTCCCTTCTTCATTGAGAATGACTAAACCATCTTCCTTACCTTGCTTTGTCATTCTCATACCTAGGCTAGGGCCACCAATCAATCACAAGCTCCCAATTTCGTGCCGACTCGAGATCAAACCTAATTTTTTTAACCCCAACCCTGTTAAGGTAATTCAACTAACAATGAATATCCTTAACTTCCATGAAGTCCTGGATTCGAACCTGTTCGGACGGTAAGTTTCGCTTGCCTTCTTTTTCAAAGACAAGTCACAAATAGACCGAGTGTTCAAGTAAATCCAAAATTGCTTGTCGTTGCTCCAATTGCAAAATATTCTACACTTGTCTCACAAAATAAAGCTATCGCTGCAAGTCATGTTAAGCCGAAATCCTAGTTCTGATGGGTAGTTCAATCGACCTAAGTGTGATTAAGTGTATTAATGGATTATTAGCTTAACCTGCGGGAATTAGTCGCACTGCGAAAGAGATGTAAAATTCATCGTTCTAAAAAGAATAACAAAAATCGTGTAGATTGGAAATGTGATAATAGAATCATTTTGTGACAAGTTCATTTATAATACCATCATGCTAAAGAAAATGTTTTCTAAAATTCAAAACATAAACTATATATGTATATTAAATTTTAAAAGTAAATAATTGTAAGGAGATATTATATTATATTTTGAATGGCATATAAATATATTTGAATATGAACAAATAAGGTTAAAAGTTGGTTATGTTGTAAGAAGACAGAGTATGAAGTTTGGTCATAATCATTCATTGGGTCCACAGAAGTTACTTTTCCTTGGATTTGGCAGTTAAAAATTTCAGCACAGATCTTGTAATTGACCGATTGTATTTAAAATTATCAAATGAAACCCCTTTCTTTTCATTACCATTCATTTCCTTTCCTTAACTTTTTCTTCTTCATCAAACAATCAAACAAAATTATAATCACACAATTCAAAATTTGAAGGAAAACAAAATAAAAATAACACCTTAAATTTATCACTCCAATTTTCTCATAACAGAGAAAGTTACATAGTTTTACATTGAGATAGAAAGATGAGGAAAATTGGAACTGATAAATAGAAGGTGAAATCTAAAAAAGATAGAAAATATAAGGACTTTTTTTTAATATTTTTTTTGAAAAGTTTACAGTTTGTAAATAATAAGGAAACAAGGCAATACCGCGCGTGAATCAAACACAAGCAACTCGTCATCTTCCCGACTCACCGAGTCAAACCCGACCCGGTCTTCCAATAAGGAATCAAGTCCGAGTCTCTTACATACCCTCCCTGCAATTACCCTACAAACCAACATAGCCCTCCGACCTTTCCCTCCGCCGGCGGCGTCGTGTGCACCACCGCTACCGGAAAACGTGCAAATAGTAGCCCCTTTAACAGCATTTACTCCCCACGCGCCACCAGCATCGCAAACCGGACCGCCGTTGGTGGGTCCCAAACATTGGAATCTCATCATCTCGTTGCCGTCGGCTATACATCGTGAAAGATCCTCACTCCCTCCTCCGGCGATGTCCGCCCTTGATTTAACGGTGTCTCTGTATTCTTCAAATCTAGTAACGGTTCGGTTTGCGTTTTGAACTTTAAACACCATTTCCATTCGACCCATGAAAGCTTTAGGCGACCAACCCGTATGAAAGATTATCTCCACGACATTTCTAGATTGATGTCCTTCTGCTAGTTCTGTAAGTACGGGAGTAATCGCCGCCGTCGCCGACGGCGGCAGCGGCGGTGGTGGGTTATGTCGGATCCTGGATACTGGTGGTGGCGGCGGCGGCGGTTGTTGTTTAGATTTCTTGATCTGTTTGGTGGTTTCTATGATGCCTTTGAGATTGTCGACGCTTTTTCTGCAACTTGTGGAAGGGGTGGTTGTGTGATGCTTTGAATCGGATTCATGGCGGTGGTAACGGTGGGAATGAGATTCATGGCGGTGGTAACGGTGGTGGTGGCGATGAACGACGTCGTCTATGGCGGCGTATTTGCATTGCATTGATTTTACCCATCCAGTAGCCATTAGCGACGCTTCTTCTTCTTCAACTTCTCTCTCTAAAAAGTTTGATATGGAAATGGTGAATGAAAAAGGAACCTAATGGAGAGGACATGGCGCGACATTAATAAAAAAAATAAAAAATAAAAATAAATAAATAGAGGGGCCGTTTCCTACAGACTACATAAATGCGGGAGAATGAAAGGACAAAACTAGCCCCTCAACTTTTTTAAATTGGGTAGAGAGAGATAAGATTCAGTCATTAATTGAATTATTTTTAAAAAATAAAAAATATTTATAATTGAATTATTTATTTATTTTTGGATAGAGGGGGTTATAAACTTATAATAATAATAATAATAACAATGAATGAATGAATGAATAAATTGAATTGTCAGGTGAAGCGGTTTTTAAGTGTGGTTATTTGACAGGAGAATTAAATGCATGGCTGGTCAGCTCTTTTTATCTCTATATATATTTTATTTATTTATTTATTGTTATTAATTAATATATGTTTTTAGAAATATCTATCTATATATATATAACAATGAATAATAATAATATGCAGATAGAGAATCCAAGAACGTGTGAAACTTGTGGTGAATAATTTATTTACAATGCATATGCATGCATGCAAATTGCAATCGAAATAATAATATTTTTCCAAAACAGATCTATTATCTTTAATTATCTATATATGCATAAATATTACACAAATTATGAATGTGTAGAAAATAGATAGGAAGTGTAAATATGAATTTATTTACTTGTTGAAAAATAGCAATTCATGAATAATGGATGTTTTATATATGAGCCTGCAAATAGGTAGAAAGTACTTAATTGGTTGTAATTATATATGACTAGTTGAGTTGTTTGATCATGCATATATACGAGTGTTACACATGTATACATGTGTTATGGTTTATAAATTGAAAAGGGTATTTGGAGCTTCTTATGATTGTGAGTCCTACTGTCCTGTCCTAGATATAATGTTTGAATTGAGACGAAAAAATATATCGATATTGAATCGTCGTATTTCTATCCCTATTATTTTTTGGTGAATTATTTAGTCGAAAAAAAAAACATATTTTCTGTCATCGTATTTGACCAATTCGTATAATTCAAAACGTTATTATTATGTCGGTTAATGTCTTGACGAGATTTGTTCGGAAAGTCTTTTGGGGAATTTTATCGCCAGTTTAAATTATCATTATACTTTATAAAACATGGAACATTTTAAATCAAGAATGGAAGGATGTATCGGATAACTTGTATAGGCTAGCTTAGCTAGCTCTTACAATAATAATAATATTAAGATGGATTAGATAACTTGTTAAATTATTTCCTAATTCCTTGTACACAAAGTAATGATTAATCGTATCTAATTGCTTCCTTCTTGGCCCGGCCTCTCCGGTTCAACTGTCATTTTAATTGTCCAATCCTATGTCTTTTTCTCTTGATATACAATATATATATATATATTATTTATAATCAATAATTTGAATAGAAGTAGCTAACAGATATATGAGATGGGCAAGGTTGTCATTTAACAAGATGTAAATTTTGAAAACCCTTATCGAGAAAAGAGCAATAGAGAATGATGATGAGGATCTTACACTATATATGCATGGGAGTTACAACTACTACTTATAATTCGAAATTATATAAAAATAAGAAGAAGAATATATATAGAATGGAAACTCACTGACTCTTTTCCACTATTAATTAATTTAACATACACACATATCTACGTACCTTAATTATGATACTCTTCTCTCTTTTCTACATTAATATATACACTTTTTTTTTTATATTTAAAGCATATTCATAATTAATCACATATCTCATTAAACACTAATAATTATTAATTTATTTGATAATACGTAACTTATAATCTTCAAACATAATCGGTGGTGGCATATATTTTTGCAGCTTTAATTTGTTTAATTTTGAAATGGTGGGAGGTCAGTATTCAGAAAAATAAATAAATAAATAATTATTAATATTATTGGGAGGGGGGAGGTGGGCAGCCGTAGTTGCTTGAGCAGACAGATATGGAGACAACATGATCGATATATGTGCAGTTCAACCCATTTCATTTTCACCAACACATAATATTATTATTAATAATAATCTTTATTAAAACTAATATTATTTATTTATTTATTTCTTGATTGATTAAACAAACAAATATGTGTCAAGAGATCAGAATCTATTTAATAGACTACAAAATTAGATCATGTAGATATATGATCAGGGTCATGTGTTTTCTTCATTAAAAAAAATTGATATGCCTTTCTAATTTTATTCAATTTAATTAAATATTTATTTCTTTATAATTTTTTCTTTATTTATTTAAGTCCACGTTTAATTTTTTTTTTGAAAAAAAAATTGACAACGGATTAAGCATGTAGCCCGCAAACACACTTAATAATTTAATCAGAGACGCAGAACTTGCCGTCTGTCGGGTTCAAATCCAGGATCTTAAAGGTGAATATTCATCCATCTCTTGTTGCCGCTAATGTAGAAGAGGGGATTCCACCCTTAATTTTTAGATTCATTATAATATATATATATATATATATATAAATATTTATAAGCATTTAATTTGAATTTTTTTGAATTATTAATATATTTTTATTTGAAAAAGATGGGGTGTGACAGGCTTTGGGCTCACGCCGGAGAAACAAATAGAATTACGGGGAGGTGTGTAGTTGTTGTCCATCGATCTGGGCCGCCGGTCCGGGCGTGCTTACATTTTTGGATCCCCAATACAAATATTACAACAACAATAAATACAACTTTTTCTTTTTATTAATTATGTGTTTATCAATTCGTACAAATAAACATTGTAATATGGGGGCACTGTTTCAACCCATCATTACATTACATTACTCTTTCCTTTTTCTTTTTCTATCTTCTTTCTTTTCTTTGATCTCTTTTTTTACATTATAGTAATATTGTTTTGTGTATGTTCGATTGACTAGCTATCAATACATTGTTTTAGTACTTGATAATGTTTTAAGAGAAAATAGATTATGATTCAATTTAAAAATTCCATGTGCTTTGCTTTCCAAGGACACAAAATTCAGTTCATAATTAGAGTTATTGGAAGCTGGGTTTTATTTTGTCTTTTTTGACCATTACCTGGTTAAAGTACATAAAATTATTGAATATTGAATTTCAATTATAAGAATGATCAGTTAATACTTAATAAATTATCAAATAAAATTTTAAAGTTCAAATACTTAATTAGTAAACTAATTTGTTTTGTTTTTTACAATATTATCAGATGAGAGAAGAGTATGTTTAAACTTAATGACAAAATAATAGTTTTTTTTTTACAATACACATTCCAAACAAAATTAATTTGATAAAATATAAATAATACATAGAGTATTTTTAAAACTATTAAATTTTTAGGGTTATTGTTCTCTTTTATACAAATTTAATGTATTGAATTGTTAAATCGTTTAACTCGTCTGATAACACGTTTGGTTAATTTTGTTAAGTGTGTTAGTCGGCTATGTTTTTAACTCCCGAGAATTATTTGCACCCATTAATAGATCTAGAAATGGAAGTTAGGATGAGCCTAAAAAAATTGACGTGTGCTTGAATTTTTTTTTGTAAAAAATTATGAATAAAACGCGTAGATCTAACATATGTTTATGTTTTAGATATAACTTTTAAAATTAGTGAATTAAATAAAAAAAATAACAAATTAAGAATTATGTCACATTTTTAACCCAAATCATAAGTAAGTGAGGTATTAGTCTGAAATCTTCATTTTTAGTGAAACAATATAATATATACAATAACTTTATTTTAAATTGGATGTCATTAAGGTGAGTTGGTATAGACTATTTAAGGATTAGCTAAGGATCGCACATGGTGTCATGCATGAACACTCATAAAAAATGGTGATTATGAAAAAGGCAAATATTTTTTAAAATAATAAAATTGATTATGAAATAAAAAAAGTAAAAGTTGCCATACATCATGTCTATGTAGTGGAGGATTATGAGAACAGCTTGTTGACCAAATTAATTGAATTTTTCTTCTTCTTTATATTTAGGAAATAAGATGAATACCCCCACTATCCACAAAGTCATACTTTAATCTAGTGCACTCTGTATAAATAAAATCTAACATAACACTTTTAATATTTTAAATTAAACTAATCAATATATATATATATATATATATATATATATATATATATATATATATATATATATATATATATATATATATATATATATATATATAATGATGCTTAATTTTTAAAATGTTTGGATTGTCGGGTCGAGAGCTGTGGTTAATTTGGATATATGTGAGAGTAAATGGATACTTGGGTCGGATTGTGTGTTGACCCGTCCACAAACTTAAAACGGTTAAAAATAAAATTAAAAATGCTATAGGTATAATTCGAACTTGCAACCTAACAAACCTAACAAAAACAAGTATAACATTTTAACCAACCAGACTAATAACACTTTATATTTTAAATTCAACCTAAAATTTGATAAACGCGTGTCATTTTAACGATATAAGTTCAACTTTTTAACTAACTAACTAATATATATATATAATGATGCTTAATTTTTAAAGTGTTCGAATTGTCGGGTCGAGAGCTGTGATTAATTTGGATATATGTGTGAGTAAATGGATATTTGAGTCGGATTGTTGGTTGACCTGCCCATAAAAATTTTATGATAATATTTTTTCACATTTTTTATATTATTACTCGTGTAAATGCACGGAATATATGCTAGTTTTATTTTAAAACTCATACACTCATATTCTTAAGATTATGACTTCATCAATTTTACATCTAAACTATTATATCTATTTGTTAACAAAAACACATGAAAATAGATTTGAACGATTAAATTTGTTAATATATATACATAATTATAAAAAAAAATCGAGATATTAAAGAAAATAATTTTTAAGTAAATCAAAATTTGTTTTTGCTCAAACTCAGCGGCCGAGTTTGGAGTTTACAACCAATGCAATATGATTTTTTTTTAAATAATAATAAAATTTTAAAAGACCAAAATTTTTAATATAAAATTTGAAGATTAGAATAAAATAATAATTAATTTGAAATGAGTTTAGGTTGAGAATTAAGAGAGGGGTAGTGCATCTTTAATTTTGACAACGTTTCAACCACGGTATCATAATTAACTTTTGACAATAAAATTAATGGTCGAGTTTTAAAAATATATTAATTATTATTATTATTATTATCAGCACCCGTTCCTATTATCTATGTATTTAATTAATTACCCTCTTATATATAGCCCAGCTAATGCAATTCATTTAATTTAGTCTGCCAACCAATTTTAATTACACTTACACATTGTTACACTGTCATCCTCCATTTCAATTTATACTTTTCACATCAACTTTAAGCTCAAAGCATTAACGGAAGAGAACATCAATTTTTCTTTCTATAAAAAGTAATAAATATATTCTCAAAAATGTCATTTTATCCTTTATAAAAAAAAAGTATTGTATAATAAACCCACCAAACTAGCTTAATTGACAAAAATAGATTAATCACAAGGTCATACTATTTTACTACCTTCAAACAATTTTATTTATTTATTTTTAAATATTATTATATGAGCAACAATATTATACACAAAAACAATAAGACTCCTGTCACAATCAATAAATATCATAGAGCAAATTAATTAAAGTTTTTTGGTCTCTTTCAAGTCAAATAATAAACCATACAAAAATAACATTAACTCAATACTTAAAGTTTTAAACCATCAATGAACCCTAAGATTGTATAGGTATTCCATCTCTTTGATCTTACAAAATATGATTTTATAAAATAAAAAGAAATCCATTGTATCTTATTTCAAACTCACTCTAAGATTGTAAGAATATTATAAAATAGGATGAAAGTAGAACAAAATTAATTAATTCTAGTTAAAAAAAAAAATCAAATTATCATTAATAAAATACATCTATGCGACTATATAAAACATTATATCAAAGGTGGATCAGAATCAGGGCCGAGCCTGAGTTAGGCGAGTTAGGCGAGCTAGGCAGCCGCAGCCTGAGCCCTCAACCTTCCCAGGCACCACTACAAAAAATTAAAAAAAAAAATTACCTTCTACAATATTATAATTTTTTTCTATGGCACCCCAAACTTAGGGACAGGCCTTAATTGGAATAGACTGTTTAAAGAAACTGCATAAACAAATAAAAATATATATGTAAAATTGACAATCAATTGCAAAGAGCAAAAATAAAGTGTAACAAAACAATGTAATTAAGTCAACTAAAACATAGAGAATGCCTAGAAGTGTGAAGAATGATCAATTAATTAAGTTGTCCGTTGAGTGGAAATATTTTGAACATTCTTGATAATAATCATGATTAGATTTCATGATTAGCATATTGTATTATGGTTTCAACATATAAATAATTAATATGGTATTAGTAAATCACTCAATCATAGGCATGAATCATGCATACAGTAGTTGTAAAATATATATTTGGTCAATGGGTCACGCTGGCCGTTATATATAATATGGTAAGAGAGAACATGATTAAAACGTTGTCTATCTGCTAAAACGTTAGATTTATTATTATATTTTTTTTACAGAATAAAATAAATTCCATTCAATGATTTAATTGCTAAGATATCAAACAAACAGTAAAAATCTATATAAAAAAATAACTTTTTTAATGTTAAATTTTTATTTTTTTAACATAGGAAACTATAACCTGTAGACTCCTAACTTCATCTCATATCGAATTGATTCATAATTGTATTTTGACCATCTTTTAGATTCAATTATTCTCATTTACCCAAATCTAGGTTTCAAATTCTTACCAGATTTCATCAAACAACTTTCTTACTTGTTTTAATTCCCAATTTTTTTTTGTCTAAATATGAAACATCTAACAAAAATACGTTAGTGAATATCATCACTATATATAGGGATGATGCTAACTTACTCAATAAAATAAACTAATTTAAAAAAAAAACTGAGTCAATTATTTTAAGGCTAATAATAAATTAAGGTCTAGTATGATCCAGTTAACTAACCCATTTGCAAAATGTCAATAATGGACCTATTATACTTTTGGAGTAATATTGGACTAGTTTGTTTGTATGGAAATTTGTGGATGCTAAATAAACTGGGCTGTACTTATCAGATGGGCCATTTAAATAGTTCTAAAAGATATTTATTTTTGACAACATACAATTAACCATTTATAATATTCATTCAAATCAATTTTGATCTACAAAGTTCAATCAGACTGTTCGAAAGGATTACATAATCATCTAACCAACAAACTCATTCCATTAGCAGTGTTATCCATAAAATTATGATAAAATTCAAAATTAGATCTTATAATATATATATACAAGAGTGCCATGTTCTGATATGAACATCCCGCAAGAGTAGAGTTATGATTTAAAATCTACAAGGACTATTTTTTTTCTATAAAATTTACTCTTGCTACAATCAAAATAATATCAAACAATAAAGTAAAATCAAACAAAATCTAACTAAGTCACTTATCGCCTTGCATTTGACTCGAGATTGTTGTGCCTTGAGATCATATATATTTTTTTGAAATTAAAGGAAAACTAACATGACACCACATCCATAGTTCCTCGCTTAGACTCAAAATACTTTGAGATGGAATCGAAACCGTGACATTTTGGTTTCTTAAGACGACTCTTACCACTGAGCTAACTTGATGGGTAAAAATGTGACCACAATGGAATTAACCAGATAGCCCGTAAACACACTTAACCATTTAACCATGTACAAAACTTGACTCTTGACAGACTCAAACTCAGGATCTCTAGGAGACTGAGAATATCCACCTCTTGTTATCGTTAAGCTAGAAGAGGGGATGAGATCAAATCCTTTATTAACACTCAGAAGGATCGATATTGTTAATTTGTCACACAATTTTGCCTCCATCGATAATTTGTTGCTTTTGTCATCATTCGAAGGGTTATCCATAAATGGAACTACACAAGTAGGGTCGAAAAGGGATAGAGGTTTGTAAGACTTTACTTCAACAATTATGTGAGTTTGTAGTGGTTGTCTATCTTTATTTGAAAATATCTTTACTCACCCTCTTCTCAATATTCCACTTTCCTCAATATTAAAAAATTATATCTCTCATTGTTTGTTGCTACTCCAAATCTGTTAGTGGGTTCTATCCAATTTCTTAGGTCAATGATAATTTCCCTTTTTCTTCTGCAGGAAAATGAATAAATCAAATCCTCTTTTTATTTTAATTTTAAATGTCTAGCTAATTAACGTATCAATTATATAATCTTATACTAACAATTAAACTAAGTCTTAACTATTAATTTGTTGAATAATAATAACTTGTGATTAATACTTTGCATTGACCATGTAATTGTATTATTTTTTTGAAAAAAGAAAATCATCATGATTCATTACTTGTGTTTTGGATATATTGAATGGGGACCTCATATATAGTAGTTGTTAGAAACTTCCCGTGACATTTCATCACATCCACTTGCTGTTACTTTAGTCCATATCTCCTTTCCTTAGTGGAGACCTATTTTTAATTATTATATTTAGCATAAACTATGTATATATTAAATGTCTTATTAGAGCATCCATAATTCTTGGCTACAGTTTAATTATATAAAGATTTTCAACTTACAAACTCACTCGTGAATGAAAATGACCATTTCATTAATTAATTGTCTATCTCTCCTTGGAATTTAATTTAATATATATTTCGAGAAGAGATCTACGTTAGGGCTGAGGTGGACTCAAGCTCACTCCGAATACGTTAAAAAATGTAATATACTTTTTTATTTTTATTTTTAATTTAATTAACTATTTTTTTGGTATGCCCATCGATCCCAACTTCAAACCCTTATTCCGTCCCTGAAAGGCTGAAATGATATCAAACATATTAATTTAACGCAATTGTATATAAGAATCGAAGATTATGATCTGTTCATTAAGTACAAAATTAAAACATGTTCAACACTTGGGATTTTAATTTTAATGTAGATGGAAAAATCATAGATCAAGATGGAATGACACTCTGTTCTCATCATTTTTTTCTAACTTCAATCCCAATGTATCACACATGGATTTTGTTTCCATTAGCCTCATTTTTCAATCACTTAAAAATAAATTATAATAACCCTCAAAGAAGTCTATAAATATCCTTTTCCCTCCACACTTCTCTTCATCAAAAAAAAGAAAACTCTTTACTTAGCAAGTGAAAAGTTAAGAGAAATGACAAATTTGAAGACACTCTCCTTATTCCTCTTAGTAAACATCCTCTTCTTTACATTTTCTAATGCATGCTACACTTGTCCCCCTGAGCCAAAGCCGACGCCAAGCCCTAGCCCCATTAAGGCAAAATGCCCTACGGATACCCTAAAACTAGGTGTTTGTGCAGACGTGCTCAATGGACTCATTAATGTTAAAGTTGGTGCCCCTCCGGTTACCCCTTGTTGTAGCCTCATTGAAGGACTCGTTGATCTTGAGGCAGCTGTTTGCCTTTGCACTGCCATTAAGGCTAACATTCTTGGTATTAACTTGAATATCCCAATCTCTCTTAGTTTGCTTCTCAACGTTTGCTCTAAGAATGTTCCCGAGGGCTTTCAATGTCCCTAGAGAAGACATTCACAGCATCGTTAATTTGTGATTTACTTTCTATTTCATCGTTCAAACTTCTTTTTGTGTAACAATAATTGCTGTGCCTTGCCATGCAATTTATGTTGTTTCAGCTTTTATGTAATCGTAAACTATTTAATGTTCTTATTTTCTATGTCATTTGTTTGAATGAAACTTGTGCATTTCTTTTTAAATTGAAATATTTACAATATTATAAATTATAAATTGTTCTACTATGAAGATAATTCATCATTCCTAGATATTTTTATTACAAACTAATAATAAACTACTAGTGTAATTATTATTATTATTTTTAAATTACAAGATATATATGAAAAATCATAGTTATCCAAATTAAAAATTTTAAAAACAGAAAGAAAAATAAACATTACTAAAACTAAAAGAAACTTATTTTATTTAAAAAAAATATTAGTATAAACCTAACTAATATAGTTTAAATAGTATATAACTAGTTAAATAAGGGTGGCTAAAGTGACAAAAAAGAAAAATTATTACAAATTTCATAAATTTCGAGGTTCGATTCTTACTAAAAAACACTCTAAATGACACTGTGACGATAGTCACCTAAAAATAATTCCGAACAAGAGAAGATAGGAGAAAATAAATTTCCTAATAACCAAACTATAAGACCTTTAGTGTCATATTTACCATGAGGACCGAGCTTCTCCTCTAGTCATCTTCAAGATTGAAGTTTTCCATTTTTCTTTTTCAAATCTTTAAATCTTCTCCTTATCTACTATTAATTAATTTGGTGATATTGTTAATGTAAAACCGAGATGTCCGACTTTAGAAACATTCATAAGTAAATTTTGAGCTTGTCTCATAGCCCGAATTATTGACTAAAATATTTGTAGTTTATTTTTATAAATATAACGATACCGAATATCAAATAATATTAGAGACATCCAGTGATAAGAAAAATGTTTATCATCGAGTGAGATTACATATGTAAGCTGGATATATGGTGACATCTTATTTCTAATATGATATTTAATTTAACTCCTTACCAAAAAAAAACTAATAAATTATATATAACTTTTATTAAAAAGTCTAATATAATAAAATAACCTTTGGGATATGTAGTGTAACTTTGACTTTAAAAGGTGAATAATATATATATAATTAAAAAGAAAATTATTATTATTAATTTATTTAATAATAAATAAAATCCAAAATGATAAAATCTTGTCAAACAATTATTAAAATAGAAGTTATCACATTCTTTAAATATTAATAATAATAAATCATTTAAAAATATCACCTATTTAAAATTGATGCATTCTCAACGGTAAATATGAGCGGTATTTTTTTTATCTTTCTTCTTAAATACACTTCACTCCTCCCCACTTTCTCCTATTCATAATTTAAATATATTATTATTTATTAAATTGTATTTATAAAATATTTATAAATTTTATTTTTTTATTATCCATCAAACAAATATTTAAGAGATGATAACTTATAATTCATTAAAATATTAAAAAATTGACACCTTAATTATAAAATTATATTTATTTTATTATTTATTAGTCAACTTTCTAATCAATTAATTTGTAATTATTTTAGTTATATAAAATTATAAATTATTAAAATTTATAATTATATATATGCATTATAGTTATTAATATATATAATGTCACAAATTTAAATATATATTTAGATTTGTGATATAAAAATAATAATAAAATAATATATTATATAAGTATAATTTATATAATAAATTTATGAGAAGAGTTAGTGAGGGATGTTCGGTAGGTTTTTGAACTCGGGAATGTGAAAGTGAATAAACATGAAAGGATATTGTTCTTAATGGGTCGCAATGGCGATTCTTTTTCATGTGATATCTTACGTTGACAATATATGAATTTCTTTAAAGTTTGTCATTATCACACTTTATTTGTGGATATTGCATCATATTACTTTCTGTGTGAGAAGTTGTGAGATTCTTAATTCTCTATAAAAATCTCATTTTTGGGGATAGATTGTCATGCATAGAGGGATCTTGATGGATGATTGATTAATGAAAAATTGTGCATTATTGTTAGTCGTTACAGAATTTGTTGCAAAGAGGTAGAAATGTCACCTCATTTGGTTTGCATTGTAAGGGAATGACTGTCATTTAGAGCCTACTTTAGAATATGATTGACATTGAATAGATAATGTATAAGTTAATTGTCGATTGTTGAAATGTTTAATAGAAACTGTGAGCCCGGTTGGATTGAGTCAATCGGTCTCTATCCCGATTATTTTCTGGTCGACTATTTGGCTCGAAATAAATCGTACGATGTTTAGTGAACGCTATTATTATGACGATATAAAGATATTTTTTTCTAGAAAATCGATGGAGGCGGTCGGAGAACTCGTTGATCTTCTTTAGGATCTCTGAGCTCATTAATATTAGATTTTATATTAGGTTAATTTGTTCGTTGTTAAGTATTTTTTATTTATGTTTTCATTGTTATTCACAAATATCGTTGTGTTTTGAGCGTGTTTGGTGACAAAATAAACATTTGTATTTTTGTATTAATTTTATTGTTGTGCTTAAACGATTATCATCTATATCATATTACATTAATTATTTAAAAAAAATTATAATTTATATATATATATATAATTATAAATTTAAGTGATTTATATAATTAATAAATAAATAAATTAACTAAAATTGACTAATAAATAATATAATAAAATAAATTTAATAATTAATGTGTCATTCTTTTTATTTGTTGGTCAATTATATTTGAGTTATCAACTCATCTTTTAAACATTTTTTTTATAAATAATAAAACTTTAATTATATTATTAATAAATTGAAATAATTAATAAGAGATAGAGGAGACTAGAGAGACTATAGAAGTGATGTATATTAAGATGATTGAAAAATAACCAAAGTTAATAACTTGATCTAAGACTAACGTAACAATTTTGAATAACAAATACGTTAAATAAATTTTTAATAGTTAATACATTTAAACCGGGACAAGTTTGTGGAATAGTCGAAAAAAAGTTTTTTTTTTTTGTTTATCGTCTATATATATTGAAACATATAATAATATAAAATAATTTTATTTCAATTAAAAAAATTAGTAATTGATTATATATTTTAAAAGTATTATTAAGGTTGTGAGTTTAACTCTGGTATATTGTTTTGTTTTATGAACTAGTGGAGGTGAGTTTAGGGCGCCTGCATCGCCTCACCCTAATGTCTAACCAGCCTTTAAATTAGCTGGTTATTAGTCTAAATTAGCTTTTTCTTTTTTTTCTTAATATTTAAATTAACTTTGAAAATTTAATAATTAAACAATACTATAGATAAATATATAAATCAGTACGTCGCAAGGCTATATGTTTCCAAATAACAGCTAGTATGTATATATCATCCAATTTTGGACATACATAAGAGAGTGATGCCCGTGACTATTCTTCATCAAACTCACATGGAAATGAGAGATATATAATTAGCTTATTTTAAAATGTGTAATACAGATCATTAGATAAAATTATATATAATTGTGTGATTTATATTTGAATTATTTATTAAAAGAGTAAGGATATATAGACGTAGAGATTTTTTATAGAGATTTTTTTTTATAAGATATGATGTATCATTTGATGAGTTGAATTGAGTAAAAGAGATAATTTTCAAATTATCATTCCATAAGTGAATAACACATCATTCCTTATAAAAATTCTCATATTAAAATTTTCTAAGTCTATCAATAAAAAAAAAACAATATAAATATTTTCATATTATAAAAAATAGATAAAAAAAAATCTAATGGGTTCAACTAGAATGAAAATGAAAACGAAGTTTCATTAATGAAATGATAATTAGTGTGAACGTAAGGAAACAATAATTAGGGAGGACAAAAAATTAATTAATAGTTTAATGTGTACGTAATTAAAATATATAAAGGGGATCTGAAGGGGAGTCCATATTATAAGGTTTTTTAGGTATGCCCGTGACACTCCTATCCACTGAACTAATGGAAATATAATTCTTAAAGCATCATATATTCTTTGCCCTAATCCCCAAACTTCTATTATTCACCGTCTTCCTCAAATAAAGGCTGAATTTGGTCCACTTTTTCTTGTTCGTTTGTAAAATTGTTTACATTTGTCTTGTAATCCCTCTCGATGAATTTGTTGATACGAAACTGGATGAATAGGTATAATTTATAGGCAGTCGCCTAAGACCACCCCTCACAATGCCTTCGGAAAAAAATTGAACCCTATTATTTAACAAAGTAAATTAGATTAATTTTATTAATTAAATTATGAAACTGTTATATTTAATCAATTTAACCTAAATATAGGTATTAAAATAAAAATAAGAACAAATTTATTATAATCAATTTGTTTTGGATCTCTTGAAAAACAAAACGAAGAAAGGAACAATTAGTGACTATATATCTCTGATCTTAATTTGCAATTTGATTTGTTTTCATTTCATTCTTGTTATTTTTCTGTTGCATTAACAATTATTTATAAATTATAAAATGCCAATTTTCTTTAAAAAAAATATTATTGGCTAGATCACTCACTGTAGATGAAAATCAATTAATATGAAAGACTATTAATTCCTTTGCAACAAATCTTATATTCAAGTTACCTAGCTAGAGACATATCATGAGTTGTTTCAATTATTTTAAGATTGAAATAAATATAGTTTATTTTGAGCACACTAAATAGGGATTAAACCAAAATATTATGTTTAAAAAATAATTACTCTAACTTTTGAGTTACACTGTATTGACTGACATAAATATTGTTTAAATATTGCACAACAGTATGATACAAATCAAACTAAACTCAGTATTTCATCTGCTTAATTAGATAATTGTTTATTCATAATTGAAAATGATCCAATTTTATAGAATTAGCAAAGGTAATTAATTAGGTTTTGGATGGTTCCAACACCCAAATGCATACAAAATATTGACAAATGACCTGATTAAATTGCCAGCTAATTAAAATCTCAAAATACCTGTCCAAGGGGTTTATTAAACTTTTATTATACTAAAGGAGGCCTCAATTCCTTCCTATAAAAACACTCCCTACTTAGCTATTCTATTCATCACAACCACAAAGTAAGAGACTGTCTCTAATTACAATTAGTGGCACTTATAACAAGAAGAGTGGAGATGGCCAACCACCAAAAAACACTTGCTCTCTTCCTCTTATTCAACATACTCTTTTTCACTTTTGCTAGTGCTTGTGACACATGCCCTCCAAAGCCCAAACCCAAGCCTAAGCATAAGCATTCTAAGGGCACTTGCCCTAAGGATACCCTAAAACTAGGTGTATGCGCGGATGTGCTCAACGGACTCCTCAATGTCACCATAGGTAAACCTCCTAAAACCCCGTGTTGTAGTCTTATTGAGGGTCTCGTTGACCTTGAGGCAGCTGTTTGTCTTTGTACTGCGATCAAGGCCAATGTTCTCGGGATCCATCTCAATGTTCCACTCTCCTTGAGTCTCCTCCTCAATGTTTGCTCCAAGAAGGTTCCTGAGGGCTTCCAATGTGCCTAAGACAAACTTATTTTCTGTTGAGTGATTTGTGGCTTTTAAATTTGTTCCCTTTTATGTATGTTTTAATTTATTTATTTCACAATAAGAACACGAGGTGGTGGAATTGGGTAGATGGTAACTTCGGTTTCCTTTGCACAATAGTTGCGGTTATGCAATTAATCGGATTTATGTAAAATATTTGTTGTATTGATGGGTTGTCAAAGAAATGTTATATAACCAAATGATCCCTTGTCTTTTTCTTTAAGAAACTAAGAAACTGAAGTTGTGTGCAACTTTAGTTGGTCTTCTTCGTTAAGACACCTGATGAAAAGCCACTACCGATTGAGAGATGATGAAGTTAGTCTCCAAGTGGGAGATTGCTGAGTTATGGAGTCTACACTTATAATAAACTCTACATTGTTAATTAGAGTTTATTGGGTTTGTATTTGGTTTTGGCTTGAGCATAACCAAGAGTTATTTAGGTTTATTACCTAAATGTTTATCATATAAATACGTGATTATTAAGGGTTTACATGTGAGAGACATAATTTTAGAGAGATAAAGTGAGAGGCAAAAACATTGTATTTCTTCTTCTTCTTTATAGTGAAATCTGGTGGTGACTGAAGTGGACGTAGCTCAATTTGAGTGAACCACTATAAATCTGAGTCTTCTTGTGTTCTTCTTTCTTGCATTTTTACAGATTGTTTCAAACTGGTCGGATTTGGGAGATACAAATCCTAACACTACGTCCTTAGTTGGTAAGATAGGATCTCAACGACGTATATTAAATATAATCCGTTCCACGATTTCTGATCTAAATTGTCTTGTTATGGCGGTTTGACCTGTAGTTGACCGGGCGGGATGTTATTTGTATCCCCACCCGAATTTCACTTAAATATTAATAAACACAATTAAATATATAACATTACCAATATATTTATTTATTTTTCATATTTTATAAAAGTTTTAAGTTTATTTTTTTTATAATAATATAAAATTTTAACCTATTAAAATATATATAGTATTAAAAAATTTGTTTATATAATTTTATTAAAGATTTTATTTATTTATTTAAAAATAATGGTATAATGGAGGAAATTCTCCGAAATCGAATCAGACAAGAATGGTGGTAAAAATAAATCTCCGAATTAGTTGAATTTGCGAGAATGATGAACACATTCTCTACTCTTGTCCGCACATTGTCATCTATAGTCTCATGTTCCCTCATTAAACTTATCTTAAAAAATAAACTAAGGAAATGATTAGAAATTAATTTATCCCTTAATAAAATTAATTATATATAAAATTTAAAAAAAAAAATTGATTCAACGTGGAGACTAGATGATTATAATATTCGTGGGTTGAGTAAAATTAGGTTTTGGATACATAAAAAATATTGACATTGCCAACTAATTACAACCTCAAAACATCTGTCAAGAGATTTAATTAATTACTATATATAAAGACTAGCTAGCAATTCTCTTCCTCACAGATTATATATTAAGAAGAAGAAGAAGAATAGAGAGAGATATGGCAATATCCCACCAAGAAACACTTGGTTTGTTCCTTTTAATGAATGTTCTGTTTTTCCCAATTGGTAGCCTTGGTGACGTATGTCCTTTGGATACGCTAAAACTAGGTGCATGCGCGGATGTGCTCAACGGACTCCTCAATGTCAACATAGGTAAACCTCCTGTAACCCCGTGTTGTAGTCTTTTTGCGGGTCTCGTTAACCTTGAGGCAGCTGTTTGTCTTTGTACTGCGATCAAGGCCAATGTTCTCGGGATCCATCTCAATGTTCCACTCTCCTTGAGTCTCCTCCTCAATGTTTGCGGCAAGAGAGTTCCTAAGGGCTTCATATGTGCCTAAGACAAACTTATTTTCTGTTTAGTGATTTTGTGGCTTTTAAATTTGTTCCCTTTTATGTATGTTTTAATTTATTTAGGGATGTTTGGTACCTGATTTTTGTACTCAGGAATGAGAAAGGGAATAAAATGAAGTGTTTGGTTGATGGGTTTCATTCCAGAACATTGATTTGATTCCCGGATAATCAGGAATCATCCATTCCTCTCTAAATTGGAAGGAATGAATCTCATTCCCTTGTAATGTATTTTCTCTCCCATGATGTCCACTTTTCCACGTTCTCTCATAATTATAATTATAATATTATATATATATTTTTTTTTATAATTAAAATAATAATTTATTTTAATTTATTTATTGAAATAAATTATTTCAATTATTTATATAATATTGAGAAATTATTTTAAATAATATAAAATTAATAAAATAAAATAATTATAATAACTAATAATAAAAAAAATATTTTTATATAATTAATTTATATATTATATATTAATAATAAAATTATAATAAATTAATTAAAATATAAAAACTTAAAAATAAAATAACAATTTTATATAAAATAAATATTGAAAAAATATTAGTAAAGTTAGATATAAATTTTTTTAATAAAATTTTTTATTAAAAATATTATGCAATGTTATAGTATATATTATTAAATAAAATATTATATTTTATTTGATTAATTATTAATATATAATATTTTAAAAAATTTATCTTTATTAATAGATAATTTTTATTTATAAATAAAAAAAATTGAATCATTCAATCATTTTTTTATATGTATTTAATATATATATATATATATATAATTAATATAATAAAATATTAGATGTTTATATTTTATTAAATTAAAACACATCTCAATATTTTATATATTTTAAACAATTATAATATAAAAATAATAATATTTTGTATTTTTAATTAAATAAAATATAATAAAAAAATAAAAATATTAATCTAATTCAATTACAAAATAATATTAATAATTTCTCTCTAATAAATCTAAACATTATCAATGAAATAGAAATATCTAAACATCATCAATGAAATAGAAATATCGGAATGAAAATATCCAAACACTATTAATGGTATTGAGAATGATTAATACTCATAACCAAACACTACACTTCTATCAATCATACCCATTCTCATTCCACACATCTATCAATCTCATTCCTATTCCGATTCCCTTATTTGAACCAAGCGCTCCCTTAATTCACAATAAGAACACGAGGTGGTGGGATTGGGTAGATGGTAACTTCTCTCGTTTCCTTTGCACAATAGTTGGGGTTATGCAATTAATTGGATTTATGTAAAATATTTGTTGTATTATATGTTGTATCTTTTTTTAAAATACATACTTATTTTATGTATGTGATTTGACGGAAAAAAAAAGGATCAATTAAATAGTTTTATTAAAATGTTTTTTAAGTCCCTTATATATATATAAACAAAGTGAAATTTTAAATTATTACATGCTTCATAATCTAATTGAGAAAGTGGAAACAAAGACTAATTATTAAATTCAAGTTAAATCACTCCGTTTTAATTTATTTTATAAACTCATTATATAGTCCAAGTTAAATTTTATCTAAGATTTTAATTTAAATTGAATTAATCATGAACTACACCCGGTGCGACATATAGATAACATTTCAATTAATCCGTCTCGATTGAGACCCGAACCGAACTGACCAGAGAAATATGTTCTCGACTTATAGTGACGGAAGTTACCGTCATTAAATGAGAAGTTAGCGCTACATTTTATAGCATTCATCACCAAATCCAATTCAAATCAATTGGTCACTTTATATATTTGTTCATATATCTTTCATGACTTCTATTTAAATAACAATTTTAGTGAGAAAAATGTCTATTAGATAAGATTGTTTATCAACTTAAGATAATCTTAGTTGTTGAAAAAGTTTTTAATCTTAATTGATACCAAATACTGAATTCAGAAGAGACCTTATGTTGGCATGCACTACGTCCTTAGTTGGTAATTAAGATAGGATCTCAAGAGGTATATCAAATATAATTCATTCCGCGGTTTCTGATCTAAATTGTCTTGTTACGACGGTTTGCCTCCGGTTTGACCGGTAGTTGACCGAGATGGGATGTTATTTGTATCTCCACCCGAATTTCAATCAAATATTAATAAACACAATTAAATATATAATATTACCAATATATTTATTTATTCTTCATATTTTATAAAAAATTTAAGTTTATTTTTTTATAATAATAAAAAAATTTTGTTAAGGAACCAGACAATCTTACTCCACAAAATCTGCAAGTCAAAGATGCAATCAAGTCACAATATATTCCTCCATAATCTTAGTGATTGCACAGCTAATTGTTACCCATATTTAGACTCCACAAAATCTGCAAGTCAAAGATGCAATCAAGTCACAATATATTCCTCCATAATCTTAGTGATTGCACAGCTAATTCTTACCCATATTTAGACTTTACATATAACAAATTGTAATATAAATAACCTGTACATTTCTCATTCATATATACAATTATTCCTTTTCAATCATACATCTTCTCTACATGGTATCAGAAGTCTAGATCCTACAATGTCATCAAACGCCTTCTCCGTCCCAAACCCTACCGACCCCGGCTATCCCATCTTCTTTGTCAACTTATCGCAATGCAAACCCTTACAAACTACAAACAACACCACCAACTTTACACAATGGTCTTCCCAAATCAAGTCATTCTTATTGGGTTTCGGCCTATTTGACTACCTCACTGGAGAAAAAAATTGTCCACCACCAACAATCACCAAAGACGACAACACTGTCACCCCTAATCCCAGTTACGCCTCATGGTCTCGACAAGACCAACTATTGTTAAGCTCCCTCATCGGCACTCTTGACGCCAAGATCGCACCTCTTGTAGCCTCTGCTGCTACATCTCATGAAGTATGGACTGCTCTCAAATCTCTCTACACAAATCCTACTCGCAGCCATATCCTCCAAGTCAAGAAACGACTTGACTCAATCAAAAAGACACCCGATCAAACCATCACTAACTATATGCATCAAATAAAACAATGCACCACTGAACTTGCCAATCTAGGAAAAACTCTAGATCCCGAAGACATCATTGCAAAGGTTCTAAATGGGCTCGATCAAACCCAACACCGTTCCATCATCGAAACCGTTGAAGCTCGAGATACTCTCATCCCATTCGATGCTCTCCATGAAAAACTCATACATCATGAGCTCACCAAACTCCATGACAACACCAACTCCACCTCATCAACACCTACCACCGCTTTTGTCGCAACCTACAAACCATCATCCAATACTCGCCAAAATAACAATTACTCCCGACCCCAATACTCTAAAGACAACAGCCGACAGTCCTCACCACACTACCCCAACCCCAACCCCTCCTCCTCATCCAACACCAAATCACCTGATGTCTGCCAATATTGCGGCTACACTGGTCACACCATCTCCGTCTGTCGCCACTTCTCTCGCGCCCATCCTAACTTTACACTCAAACCCTTTGTACGTCAATCTCGCTACACTCGTCCTCAAGCCAACACTGCCTATTCATCTCACGCCCCTCCATGTGACTGGATTATAAATAGCGGTGCTACTCACCATGTCACACATGATCTCGATAATCTATCCCTTCACACTCCTTATACAGGCAACGATGATGTTATCATCGGTGATGACTCATCTCTTCCAATCTCTCACACAGATTCATTTACTATCACCTCTCAAAACAAATCTTTACTCTTTCAAAATGTTCTTTATGTTTCAAAAATTGCACAAAACATTATTTCTGTCTCCAAGTTTTGCCTTGATAATAATGCACAAATTGAGTTTACCTTTTCTTCCTTTCGTTTCAAGGCTATCTCCACGAACACCATCCTACTCCAAGGAACTTTTAATCATGGCATGTACACCTGGTCTTCTTCCTACAAATGTGCCCTTCAAACATCTCTCACATCATCTACTTCAAAGCTATCCACCACGTCTGCTCTCCTATGGCATCACCGTCTTGGCCATCCGTCATTTAAAATTTTTTCTTATATTTCAAATTTATGTAATTTAGGTTCAATTTCATCCCTTAATTACTGCAATTCTTGCAAGATTAATAAAGCACACAAACTTCCTTTCTCTCAATCCACTCTTACGTCTACAGCTCCCCTTGAATTATTATTTTCAGATGTTTGGACCTCACCCCACCTCTCACATGACAACTACAAATATTATCTAATCTTTGTAGACCATTACACTAAATATGTACGGTTTTACCCTCTCAAAAATAAATCCGACTCTCTCACAGTCTTTCTTGACTTCAAAAAATTAGTTGAAAACTATTTCAAAAGAACGATCATAACCCTATTCTCTGACAATGGAGGCGAGTTCATCAAATTGGCTTCCACCTTACGCGCTAATGGCATCTCACATCTTACTACACCTCCCCATACCCCTGAACACAACGGCTATGCAGAACGCTGTCATCGTCACATTGTCGAAACTGGTCTCTCTCTCCTATCTCATGTCAATCTACCTATCACTTACTGGACACATGCATTCTCCACCGCTGTGTATCTCATAAATCGATTACCTACACCAACCTTACAAAATGACTCTCCCTACTATCGACTCCTAAATGTCAAACCTATCTATTCCCAATTACACTCCTTTGGCTGTCTATGCTAACCATTACTACGACCTTATGCTTCCAATAAACTAGATCATCGATCTCAACCATGCATTTATCTTGGTCATTCCCTAACTCAAAGCGCTTTTCTGTGCCTAAATCTTACCACAAACAAAATCTACACTTCTCGTCATGTCACTTTCATTGAGCATGATTTTCCATTCCACCGTCTATCAAACCAACAAAATTCAACTTCGCTTCCCTCACCTCACGAATGGTTTCCCACTCCTCTCATACCTATTTCATCACATAACCCTACAACATCATCCACCACTGCCACACCCCCACAGAACACACCTCCTACGCCACCACATCCATCACATAACCCTACAACACCGTCCACCACTGCCACACCCCCCCAAAACACACCTCCTACGCCACCACATCCACCACCCCCCCTCCGCCCATTCTCCCTCGTCTTGTAACTCGTCTCACAAATAACATAACCAAACCTAACCCAAAGTATGCCCAACTTACCACTATCTCCTCACTCACGTCACTATCAACCACCCCCAAACAAGCACTCTCCATCCCTCATTGGCGTGATGCTATGCTTGCTGAATATAATGCTCTACGGAAACACAATACATGGACTCTCGCACCACCTAGTGAAGCTCGAAATGTCATTGGTTGTAAATGGGTCTTCAGAATCAAATATAATCCTGATAACACGATTCACAAATACAAAGTTCGGCTTGTCGTAAAAGGTTTTCATCAACAAGCTGGTCTTGACTACTCTGCCACCTTCAGTCCGGTTATCAAACCAGTCACAATTTGACTCACCCTCTCAATTTCTCTCCAACACAACTGGATATTACGCCAACTCGACATCAACAACGCCTTTCTCCAAGGTGATCTCCAAGAGACAGTCTTCATGCAGCAACCATCCGGCTTCATCGACGCTAACAACCCTTCTTATGTGTGTCGTTTAAACAAAGCCTTATACGGGTTAAAATAGGCTCCACGCGCATGGTTTACAGCCCTCACCTCCTATCTACTACAATTCGGTTTTACAGCATCTCTCGCTGACCCCTCTCTCTTCATTTACAAAAAAAATGGCGATCTCCTATATGCACTTGTTTATATCGATGACATTATCGTAACTGGTCCTTCACCTGATTTTGTCTCGGTTTTTATTTCCAACTTTGCCAAACGCTTTTCTCTCAAGGACTTGGGGCAACTTTCCTTCTTCTTAGGGGTGGAAGTACAACACAACACTTCTGGTCTCCTTCTCTCCCAAAGAAAGTACATACACGACCTCCTTCAACGTCATGACATGCTTGACTGCAAACCATCAACTACCCCTATGCTTGCTCACCCTCAACTGCTACAAAATACCTCCACACCTCCATGTGATCCTACTATTTATCGTTTTGTTGTTGGAAGCCTCCAATACTTATACCTCACACGTCCTGACATTGCTTACTCTGTCAACAAGTTAGCCCAGTTCATGCAACACCCGCAAGAAGCTCACTAGACAGCTCTCAAGAAGCTCCTTCGCTACCTTCACGGGACTTCTCACCTCGGTTTGCAATTACATCGCAATACTCCGTCATCACTACATGCCTTTAGTGACGCGGATTGGGCAAGCGATGTTGATAACTTCATCTCTACTACAGGTTATATCATATATCTCGGCAAAAATGCTATCTCTTGGACATCTCGCAAACAAAAAACGATAGCCCAATCCTCAACCGAAGCTGAATTTCGTGCCATTGCTGACACCACTTCCGAACTCAATTGGATAAAATCCATTCTACAAGAACTCGACATCCACTTACCTTCTACACCTGTTATATATTGTGATAACTTAAGTGCTACAAATTACTCCGCCAATCCGAATTTTCACTCTCGAATGAAGCATGTTGCTCTCGCTTTTCATTTTGTTCGTGAACAAGTCCAAGTTGGAACACTTCGGGTACAACACATCAATGGACATGATCAGCTCGCCGACGGCCTCACCAAACCTCTCCCTCGCCCGCGTTTTGAGTTCCTATTATCCAAGATTGGCCTCTTCAATGGAAGGTCCATCTTGAGGGGGAATGTTAAGGAACCAGACAATCTTACTCCACAAAATCTGCAAGTCAAAGATGCAATCAAGTCACAATATATTCCTCCATAATCTTAGTGATTGCACAGCTAATTGTTACCCATATTTAGACTCCACAAAATCTGCAAATCAAAGATGCAATCAAGTCACAATATATTCCTCCATAATCTTAGTGATTGCACAGCTAATTGTTACCCATATTTAGACTTTACATATAACAAATTGTAATATAAATAACCTGTACATTTCTCATTCATATATACAATTATTCCTTTTCAATCATACATCTTCTTTACAATTTTAACCTATTAAAATATGTATAGTATTAAAAAATTTGTTTATATAATTTTTTTAAAATTTTTATTTATTTATTTAAAATAATGGTATAACGGGGAAATCTCCGAAATCGAATCAAACAAGAATAGTGGTAAAAATAAATCTCCGAATTAGTTGAATTTGCAAGGATGATCATAAACACATTCTCGATCTACTCTTGTCCGCACATTATATCATCTATAGTCTCATGTTCCCTCATCAAACTTATCTAAAAAATAAACTAAGGAATTGATTAGAAATTAATTTATTCCTTAATAAAATTATTTATTTATAAAATATAAAAAAACTAATTTATTCAACGTGGAGAGATGATCATAATATTCGTGGGTTGAGTAATTAGGTTTTGGATGCATAAAAAATATTGACATTGCCAACTAATTTACAACCTCAAAACATCTGTCAAGAAGATTTAATTCCTATATATAATTCTCTTCCTTACAAAACTTACAAATTATATATTAAGAAGAAGAAGAGAAGAAGAAGAAGAGAGATATGGCATTAATATCCCACCAAGAAACACTTGGTTTGTTCCTCTTAATGAATGTTCTGTTTTTCCCAATTGGTAGCGTTAGTGGCGTATGTCCTTTGGATACGCTAAGACTAAGTGTGTGCGCAAATGTGGTGAATGTACCCGTTGCTAACCTAACCCTAGGTAGTAAACCTCCTACATCTTGTTGCAGTCTTATTCAGGGTCTAGCTGACTTTCAAGCAGCTTTTTGCCTTTGCAATGCCATCAAGCTTAATGTTCTTGGGACCTCCCTCCCTGATGTCCCACTCAAGTTCCATTTCCTCCTCAATTATTGCAATATTCCTGCGGATTTCCAATGTGCCTAAACGCTGCATGCATGATGTACATCTTTTTCTTATATATAATAACATCCAATACTACATGTTTTCGAGCACTCATTTTTGAGATGGACAGCGCTATCTTTTATGATAGATCGATCTTATTATGGTTGGGATCGATCATGAGAAATTAAGGTTTTGGTGTTGTCTTTGTCAGTCCCTATTTTATTTGTGATTATTGTTGTTTTAGTTGTAACCGGTTTGTTACTGGATGATTTGTGGTGGTTAACTTGTTGTGGGAGTAGGCCATTACATGTTTATGTAATTTGTTTATCTTGTTTTCTTTGTGTTTTTTGTTTTTGTCATCATTTGTAATTGACTGGCCTGGTTTGCTTGTGTTCTTTTGGAATTGTTGCTTGAATCAGTTCTATTTGAGTGCACCGGGTGTAAAGATAAATTGTTTTTGATCGACGTTCGTTCGACACATATATAGTTTTCATTTTTACGGTATCGTTGGTAAGTGTTAGTTGTACATTACTTTAGCCGATTTGTTCCATACTATCCTTTCTTATTTTTTTGTTTGGAGCTCTTTTAATTTTGTGGTCGTTGATTTTTATATTTTTTTTATGATAAATTTTGTCAAAAATCAACTGTCTCCTGTTTTTACATTATTTTACGCTTAATTTGGGTTAAGAAGTAAATGGTTTTATAAAAAAATATCTACGATATTTTCTAATGTTCTTTAAAATTAGGGACTTTTTTAAACCTTTGGCCGAAGTTGGGTTCCAATTTGTTATTTAATGTTAACGGGACGAAAATTAAGTGACGTGTCTTAGACCAACGTTGACGTGGCATGGACTTCTTAGAATAGACTAAATTCTTTCTTGGTTTTCCAACCAATTAAGTAGGTAGTTTTTCATCCATCCATCCATTTTCTTCCACAAAATGGAAAACCAACAACAATCACACAACAACGTAAGAACAAACAAATTCATCAATCAATGACGAAATCAACAATAATGACAAACAATGCATGTGCAAGTGAAGCAAAGAAGAAGACGCAACTAGCTAGGTACCAATTGTAAATCCAAAAATTGCAGACCCGTTAAAAAAACAAAAAGGGTGTTCAAGATGTCGGTCAACACGTCCGAGAAAGTTGTCTGCTATATGCCGGGAATGATAACAACAAACGGATTATGGCAGGGCGACAACCCTTTGAATTATTCTCTTCCCTTATTCATATTACAATTGTCTATGATCGTCATCACCACCCGCATTCTCTTTTTCATCTTGAAACCCTTCCGTCAACCACGTGTCGTTGCAGAGATCCTTGTCAGTATATATATACATTCTTTCATTCTTCTGTTTAAACCAAAAATGTTGTTAATTAATGTTGTTTCGGTTACAGGGCGGGGTCATATTAGGGCCATCGTGCCTCGGCCAGATTCCGGTGTTTGCAACAACCGTGTTCCCATTGAGAAGTGTGATGGTCCTCGAGACAGTGGCAAACATCGGCCTCCTCTACTTCCTCTTCCTAGTCGGAGTCGAGATGGACCTACTCGTGGTCCATCGAACCGGAAAGAAAGCACTCGCTTTCGCTATATCCAGCATGGTCCTCCCTTTCGTTCTCGGTATAGGCTTCTCATATATCGTAGTCAAGGATTCACAACATGTGAATTCAGGCACCTTCATTCTCTTTCTTGGCATATCCCTTTCCGTGACTGCATTCCCCGTCCTAGCTAGAATCTTGGCCGAGTTAAAGCTTCTCAACACGGACATGGGAAAGATCGCCATGTCGGCCGCGGTCATCATGGATGTTTTCGCTTGGATCGTGTTGGCTATCGCAATCGCAATGGCCGAGAATAAATCCACCACCTTAGCCACCCTACGGGTGTTATTGTCGAGCACGGCGTTCGTCTTCTTCTGCATCTTCATCATCCGTCCTCTATTACATTGGATCATTAGAAGAACCCCGGAAGGAGAATCCATTAAAGAAGTATGGATATCCCTAATCCTCACCGGGGTAATGGTTTCCGGGTTCGTAACCGATGCCATAGGGACACACTCTGTATTCGGGGCTTTCGTGTTTGGGCTGGTCATACCAAACGGGCCGTTGGGATTGACGTTGATAGAGAAGTTGGAGGATTTCGTTTCAGGTTTATTACTTCCTCTGTTTTTCGCCATGAGTGGACTCAAAACCGACATAATGAAGATCACCGGAGTGCTGACATGGATTTACCTAGCACTCGTGATTGTTCTTTGCCTTGTCGGGAAAGTGGTCGGAACTCTAATCACCGCTATGTACTACCAAATGCCGTTCTATGAAGGCGTTACCCTTGGTCTTCTAATGAATAGTAAAGGGTTGGTGGAGATTATAGTGCTCAATGTTGGCAAGGATCAAAATGTATGTTACATTACAAATCAAAATAGTTAAAATATGAAATATGAATAACTTGGTTTTAATTCATTTATACTATAGGTTTTGGATGATAAATCATTTGCTCTCATGGTGACGGTCGCTATAGTAATGACGGCTTCGGTTATCCCAATGGTATCCGCGATATACAAACCGACGAGAAGATCCGTCTCTTACAAACGGAGATCCATAGAAACATCGAAACAGGATGCGGAGCTCCGTGTTTTGGCTTGCATACACACTCCTCGAAACGTTCCAACTATCATTAGCCTTTTGGAGGCGTCTCATCCCTCAAAAAGATCTCCAATTTGCATTTACGTACTCCACATGGTTGAGCTAACCGGGCGGGCATCAGCTATGATCATAACACACAATACCCGTAAAGTAGGAAGACCAGCCATGAACAATACTCAAGCACAATCCGATCATATCATCCACGCGTTTCAAAACTTTGAGCAACACGCCGACAGCGTTTCGGTCCACCCTTTAACTGCGATCTCCCCTTACTCCACCATGCACGAGGATATTTGTGAAGTGGCTCAAGACAAACGGGTGGCGTTCATAATCATCCCGTTTCATAAACAACAAACGGTTGACGGAGGGATGGATGTAATGAACCCTGCTTTCCGAACAATCAACCAAAACATTCTCAATATTTCGCCGTGCACTGTCGGGATTCTCATAGACAGAGGGCTTAACAGCTCGGCGAGGTTAGCTGTGGCTGGGCAGACGTCGCATCAGATATTGGTGCTTTACTTCGGTGGTCCGGATGACCGGGAGGCGCTCGCGTATGCGTGGCGGATGTCCGGTCATCCGGGAATCACGCTGACGGTGATCCAGTTCATCTCCGGTGATGCGGAGATGGAAACGGTGTTGGAATTTTCGTCGGATAGTGAAAGCCGTAGACTGGATGAAGATAGAGAGAAACAGAGAGACAAGGATTTTGTTAACGATTTCAGGGGACAGACGGCGAATGATGAATCGGTTACGTTCGTGGAACAAATGGTGAGTAATGCGGAGGAAACGGTGGCGGTTATCAGGTCGATTGATGCGGTATATGATTTGTTTATTGTGGGACGAGGGCAAGGTCCTTTGTCACATTTGACGGCAGGGTTAACAGAGTGGAGTGAGTGCCCTGAACTGGGTGCCATTGGGGACTTATTAGCGTCGTCTGATTTCCATGTGGCAGTGTCTGTGTTAGTGGTTCAACAGTACGTAGGTTCGGGGACAAACGAGGAAGGAGGAGGAGGAGGACTAGGATCGCCGGACGGTCCACATAGTCCGGTCAGGCAACAGAATATGCATTACAATAATTTCGCAGCTAATGCCGGAAACAACTGGCAACAGCAGCAGCCGCCGCCAAGAAACTATACGGGCGGCGGCGGCGGGGGAATCAGTCCTTGAAATAGAAAGTCCTCATCCTTAGCTTATTCCCTTTTCTGTTTCTTCTTCTAGTTGTTCACCATAGTTGGTAGATTTGGTTAATTCTAATTGTTGCTTTAGCTTTGTAACATATGAATACCATTAATTGAAGATACACATTAATACCATTAGTAAGTATTTTTAATGTCAAACATATAAATACATTATGATTATTATGCATGAGTTCAAACTTCAAAGACCAAGCTGAGTCTGAACCTCCATTATGGCGGCGGCGGATTCCCTAAGGCGACGCCCCTCATCATCCGTGAGATGAACATTAGTGACACCCAAAACGCCGCTGCGACCGAGCTGAGCTGGCAGGCTCAAGAACACTTCTCCATCAGAAATGCCGTAGAATCCCTTGGCAAGAACAGAGACTGGATGGATACGGCGTTGGTCTCGAAGAATGGTCCTAGCAAGGTTAGCCACCGAGTAGCCAATTGCCCATGATGTGTATCCCTTGAGGTTGATAACCTCGTACGCACTTTGTATGACTTCTTTGTGAATGTTCTCCAGTGTTTCTTTTTCGTACGCTATTTGTTGTCTCTTCAAGAAGTTAAGAACTGGAACACCGCCCACACTTATGCTCGACCATAATGCCACTGAGCTGTCTCCATGTTCGCCCACAATAAATGCCTGTGAATGTCATGAATTATGTGATCAATCATCGAGCACAATAAATAAATAAGTGCATGTGAATGTGAATGTGATGGATTAATATAATTAACCTGCACATCCTGAGCATTAACATCAAGATGATCTGCTAGTAGGAACCTGAACCTTGAGGAATCCAGGTTTGTTCCCGACCCAATGACCCTATTCGAGGGGAACCCGGAAAGCTTCCAAGCTACATAAGTGAGCGGATCAACAGGGTTGGACACAATGAGCAGGATCGAGTTGGGAGAGTGTTTTGCCAGCGGTGGAATAATGTTGGTGAAGAGAGCCACGTTTCTCTTCATGAGATTCAGGCGAGTCTCCCCCGGGTTCTGCCTTGCTCCAGCCGTTACAATACAAAGATCTGATCCGGAGGTGACAGAGTAATTAGTGTCGGAGAGTATTTTCACGCGTGGTAAGAAGGCAGCCGCGTGCTGGAGGTCAAGCATCTCTCCTTGAAGCTTGTTTGCATTGGTGTCCACTAGTGCTAGCACATCGGTTAAGTCCTGTCATGTTAAAAGAATGAATTGATTAGATGATGATGATAATATATATGAATAAATGGTTGATCAGTCACCTAGCTAGCTAGCTACCTGGGTGAGAATGGTTTGGGCGATGGCCATGCCGACATTTCCGGCACCAATGACGGAGATTTTGGTGTTGCGTTTGGTGGGGGACGGAGGAGCGGTCTGCTGAATGGGGCGGAAGAAGGAGCTAGTTATGTCTAGTCCTCCTGGACCCAAGGATGATGAAGAAGAAGATTTATGCATTGTTGTGATTAAGACTTAATTAGAGATGGATGAGATGAAATGAAAATGGAGTTGGCCCGTAATTTATATACAAAATGGTCAATAATTTGAAGGCATGGATGATGGAAAACGTGTATTTTGTTTTGAGACTTTTCATGGGTGGTGAATCTTGGGGGAGGGGAAAAGATACTAGTTTCGGAAATTACATCCTGGTTTTGAGAATTTTTGATTGATCTAGAATGTTTACGCAAGAACTTTCAACAAATTAGATGGACTTCCAAAAAATAAATTGACATAATTTATTATACTTATTAAAAGTCTCAATATTTGATGCTTTAAATTTTAGTGAAGAAAAAATAAATTTACATAATTTATTATAATTTGTTTTACAATCTAATGTTTATCAATTAGTTTTATATTATGATCAACCTTAATAATTGATTTTATAAATCATTGGTTGGTTATAATCGATATTCAATTGTCAAATTTACAGAGGATGATTTTGAAAAATCGACGACAAACATTTGAAACAAAATTTTCAATACCGAATTGAAACGTTTATACATTTATCTCAAAGACATGAGTTTCTATTTACAATTTTGACACACAAAAATCCATACAAAAAATAAAAAATGGGTGATCTTACTCATTTTTAAAAATTATTTAAAATTTAATTTATTAATTAAAATATTTTTATTAAATAAAATAATATTATATAATTAAACTAAGTAAAAAATAAAATAAAACTAAATTTTCATTAAATATATATTTTTATTTTAAAAAAGGTTTATGTATATTAAAAATAATAAAATAAATTATGCCATAAAGAAAAAATAAATAAAAATGAAAAACATTACTTAATAAGTTATTAAGGTTATAAGTGTTCGAGAAGAACGGTTAATTCATCAACGGACTATACCGACTTTCCAGAAAGAATATAGGAAAACATCATAATAATATTATTATAAAAGATACACATAAAACATGCATATATCATCGTAAGAATTATATTGTAAATAACGCTTCATCCAAAGAACGAGATTTTTAATTAAATAAAAACTTGTAACAATTATCAAATAAATAATTTATAAATAGTTGTTAAAAATAGTGAAAAGGTTGCTGTTGTGATTAGAATAGAATTGTTTGATATTCGTTTTGATTGAGATTTATTTATCAAATTATTCTATTCCGATAATCAGCCGTAGCATCTTTTAATTATTTTTTATATTATTTTATTCTATTCTTTATTTATTTATTGAATATTTTTTATATAATTTTTTTTTTAAAAAAAATGCTATTTTAAATATATTTGTATTAAATACAATTTTTTTTATAGAGAAATAATTGCCGTTGCGCTAGGTTAATTTGGTGGGGGTATATATATATATATTTATATATACTTTACAAATAGTAAAGTATTTTCTGTCGCTCAGCCGCCGCCGCGGCGATTGTTTTTGCATCAGCGGTGAAATCCAAAGATCTACGGTCGGGTCGGGTGAGGCTGAATTATAAATGGGTTTGATCAGAAGCGGTTTGAACTTGATGTTGGGAGCGGGTTTCGGAGTATACGTCGCCCAGAATTACAACGTTCCCGACCTTCGAAAGCTGTTTTATACGGGAATGGTGATTTCCAAACATCTAGAACAGAATTACAGGAAGAAGTCCAACAAGAGAGACCAAGAACATCATCATGATGATGATGATGATTAAAGATCATATTTTTTTTCCTTTTTCTCCTTAATTAATTAGCTAGGTTTAGATTCTAAATATACATTCATATTATATAATAATATAGTCATTCTGTCTTATAATTAGCTTTTTAGCTTTGATTTTGTTTACTTTCTAATTTCAGCGGTGGATTTTATCTTCCTTGTGATGAGAATGAATCAATTTTAGTTACAGATTCTTAGTTTTTTGAAACTTATTAAAGTTGAAGTGTATATCAATTTATTTACAATTCTTAGTTTAAACTTATTCAATTTTCAACATCCTTTGACCTAGTACTAGTTTTTTTTTTTATGTTGGTTTGTTATTGAATATTTTGGTTTATGTTTTAATTTTTGTTTCTCAAATTGTTAATCATATATTACTTTGTTTGATATCACTTTAAAGTTTAAACACTAGAGTATTTTTTTTTTTAAATTTTTTTTGTTAGTTAGGGTTTAAATTTATCTCATTTATATTATATAAAAACCTTAAAATAATAATTTAAATTGTCACACTTGATTTGTCAATTCATATATATATATTTTTAAATTATACATTTATATTAAAAATGATAAAATTATTTAAACATAACTATACAATATGACATAAAAAAAACAGTTAGTCTCCGACTGATTTTATTAACTTTAACTTTTCTGAATGAATCTCAGAAAACGACTACAATTATTAAAAATTTGACGATTTATGTTCAATTATTCAATTATAAAATAAATAAAAAAAATGATTGGTAACCCAAAGTCAGAGTAATATAAACCGCCTTAATCCAAAACTCGTAAGAAAGTACCAATCTCAATCCAAATTTTTATAAAAAAAATAAATTTAAAATAACATTATAATAATCAACTAATTAAAAATCCAAGTATAGATTTTGATATAATAAAAACACCAAATTAACCACTAGGGTCTTAATTTGCGAAACTGGCTTGCTCTAGGCGTGGTTGTGTTAAACATCCCTGCCCTAACTGAGAGTCGCCGGTAATTCGAAAATCACGAAAACCAAAAGCTTCAATTTCGGCATGCAGCGATCATCGCCTGCAATTTCTTATTGATTGACCCTTTTCAATCCCAAATCCAAACCCAGAAGATAGGATGACGACAAGAACCAACTTTTACAAAAACCCTTCACGAGCATACAACAAGGCCTTCAATCTCAATTCTGCTCTTCAAAATCTGAAGGGTATTCATCTTTTTGTTCCTTTATGTATCCCACACTATTATTGCTTAAGGGTTTCGTTCGTTTACTTCATTGTTTAATTTTCAGCTTATAATGATGCCACCGGAAATGCTCCTGTCACCGGAGACGCCACCGAGAATGGAAACGTTGAAAAGGAAGTAAACCGTAAACGCCCAAGGGAAAGGAAACCACAGTCACGAACTGAAAGGAATGACAACGTCATTGAGGATGATCATCCAATGTCTCATCAGGAATATGTTGACAAAATAAGGTCAGTTCAATTGAGAATTTGTTGCTTCAATTAGTATCATGGCTTCCTTTGATGTAAGTTAGATTTCGTGTTTGTAATGTAACAGGAAAGAGTTGAATTGTTCTCTCAAGCGTGAAGAATTAAACGTTGATGTATTGGTGAGCAAATCTAGTAGTATATGTTGCTTTCATTAATTGCATTCTTACATTTTTCTTGGCGCAATTCCAGACAAATTCACGTCAGGGATTAGCTTTGGTGCAGTATGAGAGTAAGTTCTCAAAAACATAAATCTATTACCTGAATGATTTCTTGAGATGTTGTATTGACGATGACTTCAGGCGATCAAAGTAGCTCACCAGAGTGTGATGAGAAGGCAGGGCCGTCTCGTTTTGATGTGGTTCCAAGTTCTGGTATGTAAAGATGTAATTCTTATTAGGCAGACGCAGAATTAGAGAACAAAATCTTTTATCTCCTTTTATTTTATTGTATTCTTCCCCTTTCTTGGTTCTTAGGTAATGTGAATAAAGATGAGGTTAAAAGAAGAAGTGAAGAGCAGCGTTTTGCTGTTCCTGGGGAACCTGTTTGCGTAATATGTGGGAAATATGGAGAATATATCTGTGATGAGGTAGGATTTCTTCATAAAGATCTACCTTGAAAATCATCAATTCTCTTCGTCCTTACTTTGGGTTTCTTTCTTGCACATCTTCTCTTATAGACTGATGATGACATCTGCAGCATGGATTGTAAAGCTGAGGTTTTGGGAAATCTTAAACTTAGTCAGGTTTCTTTCTGTTTGCAGTTTGTTTTGATTAATAATGTGAGGTGTCGTTATTATACCTTCTGAACTGTGAATTGTTTTACTAATTGTTCTATAGGGATGCTTAAACAACCAGAAACCGTGTGAATCCTCATCCTCATCCATAGATGATTTTTCAAGAGTGATTGAACTTGGAGGGGACATGTGGGATCATGAGCGTTTTCGTTGGTCCAGAAAGAGGTCTAGCCTATGCACTTATGAATGGTACATCTTATTATTTTGCGTATAATTTTCAAATATCAACCGGATTGTAAAAATTCATAGTTTTAATGTTCAATGTTGCATGTGCAGCTGGAAATGTCAAAAACCGAGCCATCTTGCTGAAGACTGTTTGGCAGTAACTTCCAATAATCAGACTGCTGCATCTATTTATTTGTACATTACAATTCCATTGATTGATTGATAAAATGTTAAAGCAAATCTCTCTTTCATTTAGGTAACAACAGGAGAAAGAAGAGCAACTCCAATACCAAGATCCCTTCTTGATCTGTATAAAAGGTTTGTATGATTTTTAGTAGTCACGAGACAACTGTATTAATACAAACTTTTAACATTTTGAAAACAAAAAGTGCAGATGTCACCAAATTGGAAAAAGTGTGTCAGGGACAAAATGCAACTCGTGCAACTTGTCATCTTCATTAGCCACTTGCCTCGGTTGCAATGTCACATTTTGTGATAGGTATGGCTGAATATTTTGACATGTTATTCAGAAAAAAAAATGTTATAAGCATTAATAATAGCAAGTAATCTTATGTGATGAAATGCAGTGCAGGTCATTTGAGAGAGCACATCAGGGTGAACCCTTCTCACGGAGAATATTACTCCTTTAAGCTCAAACGACTGGTGAGATTTATTTATTTATTTCCGAAACACAAACATTAAAAGATTTATCATGTATAATAAATAATGAGATTGATTGTAAAGAGTAAAAGAGAGCCGTTAATGACTTTGTGTTGTAGGTTAAATGCTGCAAATCTTCATGCAAGGTGACGGATATTAAGACTCTCTTGGCTTGTCACTTCTGCTTTGATAAAGCTTTTGAAAAGTTCTATGATATGTACACTGCAACTTGGTATGATTTGATTTGCTTACCTTGAGTATCTCCTACATTGTTCCTGTTTATAGAGCTATTTGGACGACGTGCAGGAATGGAGCTGCACTTTCAATCATCTGGGGTTCCATTTGCTGTGAAGGTCACTTTGAATGGTACTGACACATCTCTCGATGTAAAGTAAATAAATGCGAAGAAACTGTCAAGTTAATGTGTTGGTTCATTTATTATATTCTACAGGCACAGGATGAATTGCTTGAATGCAGGTATAGAAGACAACTCTTACATAATCAACAAGGCTGCGACTGTTCAAGTCAGCGACTTCATCTTCTGACAATAATCAATCAAGCAATGCCAACTACTGAAAGCGATTCGATTCATCCAATCCAACCAACCATCTGGTATGGGTTTATCCCAATATGAAACTATTTTAGGTAATGCATTTGTTTTTGGAGGAGGAATGCAAGATTTTCAATGAATATAATTGAATTTGGAAAGAAGCTTCTTGGTATTGAGAGTATGTAACTATGTATTATATTAAATTAGATTTAGACCCCTTCTTTGGCTCGATTGATTTCAACTTAAACAATCTCTACCCATACTTGAAGTTTGACTTGTTTAGAGTTTAAACGATAAGTCGTTTTCGAAGTTATTGTTGACAAATCAAACACTACATTTATTTCTATGGGGTTTTTTTTGGAATTAAACTAGGCCTAGGACCTAATGCCACACCATATTCACAATTTAAGGACTTAGTTTGATCTTGGGTTACTTCAATAATCAAGAGATTATTTCTAGTTTAATGTATCCTTACAAATCATCTTAATCTGTTTTTTTTAGGTTGAATGACCATTTTTACCCTTATCTATAATAAACTTTATTAAATGACAAGGATGTACAAATATATATATATAGTTTACCAGGACAGATATTTACAGTACTCATCCTTACAAAAAGTGAAATTTACAATAGATTTGTCACCGTTGGATTCAATAGCAGCATCTTGACGACGAACCGCTGAGATTACGCCAAGGTTCAGTTCTGGTGCAGACTGTCCCACAAAGATGAACACTCTCGTCTTGCAAATCCGACCCTTCGTTTTTTGAGATCATAAACAACCTCAAATCCCTGCTGTTGATAATTCCCAAGTGTCCCCACTGGCCCTCCTTCATCTTCATCGTCACCATCACCGCCGTTCATCAACATCAGACATCCTACCTTCCTCTTACGTTTCCCATCATCCCCACCGTCTAAAAACACGTACAAATAGTTTATCTTGGGTAACACCACACCAGATTTATTACTCCCCATGAAATGCAAGGTCAAAACAGGTATTTGAACAGCAGTCGGGTTATCAAAATAGTAACACGGACTGAGTCCCGTCCTGTCTTCGATCCGACTCGCCCGTTTATGAACCCGCCCGACTGCGTGCGTAAATTCAATGGCAACAGCATTATACAGTTTCGAGGGTAGAATAGTAAAAGTAGTCCCTGAATCAACCACCATCCCTCCATTCCCCTGTTTATCCACCACCTTCAGATTCTCCGGCGCCGGTATTCTTCTCTTTCCGACAGATATTGCCTCCAGTCCGACCGAATAGAAATGCCCATATTTTGGGTTGTCCAGCATCGGCGTGTAAACAAATTCGTCTCCGTTGCTGTTGCTTTTCACCGCTCTCTTGTCGTGACCCAGAATGAGTGGACTTGGCCGGCGTATTTGATCGGCGTCGAACGAATGAGAAACCAAACAATAAGAGAATTGGTCACCCAATTGAGGTGAAAAGTTAGCAAGTTGAGCAGGCAAGGAAAGCAGGCCGTTTCCGAATCCGGCGACACCTATCGGCTCGCCAAGAGCTTCATGTGCACATCCGAAAGTGAAATTCTGAAGAACAAGCGACGGAGACGACATCGGAATAGTTAAACCGTCGGTATACAACCTCGCGATTAAGCTTCCATCGCCGTATGCATAGTAAAACTGTGGGCAAGAAAACGGATCGCAGTCAGAGGTTTCTATCAACTCGAGTGGGCATTTGGCCATGGCACAGAGATCAGATGTGGAGGTGATTGAAGAATGGACGGCAGAACAAGCAGTGGATTTACAGGAAACAGGGGAAGCTGACGAGAGATTGAGAGGGGCGGCGTTGGATATGGAAGACGGGTTATATTTGCCTTCACAGAGAATACACTCAAATGGATGACAAGGTAGCCATACGACGTCGCTTCCCGTGTCCATGTAAAGGGAGATGGTTTGGGCAGGGTTTGAGCCGAGCGAGAGAGAAATGGTGTAGTCGCTGCCCGGGGCTAGAGGGAGAGAGACTTGTTGTTGTTGTTGTCTTTGTTGTTGAAAACGGGCAGAAGAGCGGACGGCGGTGGACTTAAGGAGGTGATGGGTACTGTTGTATTGGGTTGTAGACATAGAATTTGAAAGAGGGAAGAACATAAACTCGGAGTTGGTAAGACAAAAATGGAACAGTAATAGGATTACAACTACAAAGAAGGTTGTTGTTGTTGTTGTTGGAACAGAAGAAGAAGAAGAAGCCATGGTTAATTGTTGCAGAAGTTGGCGAGAGTAGAAAGTGGAGATGATGATGATGATGGGATTTTAAAGGAAGAGAATTTTACTACTACAAGTGGTGGGGACGAAGCTTCTGGATTTTATTTATCAAATTCTATATGAAGAAGAAGAAGAAGATGATTGGAGGGTTGGTTCTTGAGTTTGATCTCACTTTATCTCCTTCTGAAGCTTTCAAAGGTGCTCTCTTCTTCCATCTTCATGAGTCATGATGACCTTATGTAAAATATAAAGGTAAAGAAGTCCCTGTACTTTCACTATAATGCGTATAAATCTATGAACTCTTAAAATATATCTATACAACCCAAAACAAACAAACAGAATATTAGAACTCGGGGTTTAATATTCAATAATCAATTGAAATTTTAACAAGTATTGATTAGTGTTATGTTAGAGCTAATTATATTCTCTGTGTAAAAAAACACAATATAAAACGGTTGAAGAATTAAGACTCATATATTTATAGCCTTTTTTGTTGTGGGTTATTAATTCTAACTACTCTCTATTAAATATTGGTTCAATTGCTTTTTTAAGCTTGAATCTGATTTTGTTTTTATTTATTTTTATTAAATGAGACTCAATATTTGAATTTTTGTCATAAGAGGAGAAACTCCTAGATGAATGTCGGTCGTATTATTTGTCTTTTTAAAGTTTAAAGTATTATTATTTTTTATTTAATTAGTTTATCATATTTGTAAGAAATTTCTCTTCTTGATATATTTTGAAAAAACAATTAATTTAAAACACAAATACGTTAAAATTAGTAAGCCGTTTACAAAATTACGTAGTTTCAATTTTCTTTTAAAAATAAATATCAAAATTATTTTCCTTTGAATTTTTTTCAAACATTTAATTTTTTAGTAACGTTTTTAAAAAAACTTTAAAATGATAAAATTTTAATTGTTTGACCATATACACAATTCAAATTCATAAGTAGTAATAAAATACTCAAATTTAACCCAACAAAATAAATGGACCAATAATATATTAATATATATTTAATCTTCCATCTTCAATAGAAAAATAAATAATGTAAGGTACGGATGAAGTCTTACAAGAAATGAATAAAGTATAAATAATTACACTGATGTAATCAATCAATTTTCCTTTATTCTTCACTTCAATTCAATGCCATGCCCTAATATCAATGTACCCATGTTATGAGCTGTAACCCATTTTTTTATTTCATAAAAATCAAAGTATTTGAAGTAAAAATACCCAGACAATGATTGAATTTGTTTGTTTGTGGTTTGTATTTTCAATTTGAATTTTGAGGTGGTCCTTATGAATCAAGTTATAGAATATGGGACCCTTTCTGCTTAATTATTTCACACTACTACTTTGGTGAAAAATAGAGTAATTAAATAACTATAGGGGTTAAATATACTTCTAATTAAAGATAAGATGAATATTACTTTGATTTTAGAAAATATTATTTGGTTCTAGAAGAAGATAATGATTTATAATATTCCAACTATAAGGATTGAAAAATTAAATTAAATATAAATAATTGTAAGTCTATATAGGGTGATTTTGGGCATGGGCATGGCACGTGAGTTTTTTCGTTCAAACGAGGAATACATTTTTTACGATTTTACCCCTGTGGGGCCTGGGCTGATTGAGTGGCCCAATGTGGCTGCTGGGTGGATCTCTTGGATTACGTGGACAAATAGGACGAAATCCAGCTGTCCTTTTTTTTTTTTTTGCCAGCTGGGTTTTCATCTTTATCCTTAACCTAGTGTTTGACTTTGCTTTCTCTTCTCTTCTCTAATTTTATTTTATTTTTTAAAAACACTTTGTATAATGACAATCCATTATCTAATCAAAATAATCATCAATCAAATTATCCAATAATTTATTTTATTTTTATAATACATTAACAACAACTAAAATATTGAACTTAAGTATTTTCAAATAAATCAAAATTGTGTATAAGAAGAACTAGTACACAAAGTAATTACTTACCTACCTTGCCAAAGTTATGAAACTGATATCATATTCAATTTTGAATAACATATCTTATTTTTATATTTAATTAATTAATTAAAATATTTTTATTTTATTTATATAATTTTTTAAAAATATATAAAAAAAATCAACTAACTTATTCTTTCATCAAATAATATATCTCTTATGATTTATTTACATCATTAGTTTAATTGTTTATTCTTTATCTTTAATAATAGAATTTGTTGTTTGTAATTGTATTAGTTGATTTTAAAAAATAAAATAAAAATAAATCAGTTAATTATTTAAAAAATTAAGTAATTATTAGAAAAGAATGAAATTACAATGAAAATAATTAAAAACAACTTTATTGAGATTTATGGTTCAAACTCAAAGTAATGATAACAATTTAAAATAAAAAAATAGTGGTAACCCACTTATTTATTTATTTATTTCAAAGTTAGCACACCACAATTATCTCCACCTAACTGCGTCCTACCATAAAATTGACCAACTTATGCATGAAACCTGATCATAAAATGAAATAAAAAAAAAAACTAAATAGAAATAGCAAAAAGGCCAAAAGAATAAGAACCAAAGGCCTCTTTAAAGGGTTTTGGATGGTAAGGATTCCAATCATAATTGCAATACGCGTTATGTGAACAAAAAATAAAAATAAAATAATTGGAGAACAAACCAAAATATATAATATTAGTACATAAAAAACAAAAACAAAAAAACAATCATGATGATGATGATTCATTCCTACCCTCCAAAAAAAGATAAGAACATATATAAAAAAAATCAATCAATTTGGTATTGATTAAGAATTATTAATCCATTTGAGAATAATTGTTGATAATAAGGACTCTTACTTGTGCATGCTATGACATACAAGAGAAAAGTATAGAAAGAAAGTATAGAAAGATCGGTATGGTCACAACCGGAGATTCTTTTATCTAGTCTAAGACTCTCATCACTCGAACTATTCTATTAGGTTTAAAAGAAAGATTAGTTGTGTAAATGGATTGGCTAATTTCAGCTTAACATTAATGGAAACATGGTTGTGTGGGGGCACCAAACATTTGGTTTAGACAAGATAAAGTAAAGAAACAGGAAAAATTAGATGAAACAATATTGAGTCAATGAAATGAAAAGCCAAACAATAACCTAATTTTGTTGTCCATGGCTTTATGTCTAGCCAAACAACAACAAAAGCAGCATGGACAAATTGTTCAATAATGAAGCAAGCCACAATCAAGCATATGTTGGACAAGTTTCCCATAATATAATGTTATATTTGAACTTATCTTTGTAACTATTTACTTATTAGTTTATAAATTAATTGAAAATTAGAGATATGCCTACGAGAAGAAAGACCAGGCATTGTAACATAAGAATAAGAAGAAAGATTTATGGTGTTATCTTCTCCAATAACTTCTCGGCTTCAATAAATCCACCAAGAGGTCCCATTGACAAGTATTTTATATGTTTCCATCTGTTTCAAGTGTAAAAATGCTCAGATACAAGCGATTACTAATAAAACTTCAAAAAACCATTATAAGTTGTTGCCTCACTTTGGTATAAAGGGAAGTGCAAAACAATGGAGGTGGAGATGGTCAACACTGTTAAATGGAGGCTGATGGAAGCCAAATCTACACAACAAGGACCAAATCAAATATCAAAAGCTCCAGACAAAACAGGTACTTGCAATTGAACTGAAAAAAGGGGATAAGATAAGAATAATTGAAATTTTTAAATCTTTTGTTCAGCCAGGGGAGAAACACCAAAAGATAGGTTTCTCGAAATCAACTTAAATGACGAAATTAAAATCAGAACTTTCAATACACTGTGGGTCTTGACCACAACTCTTAAGAGATTCTATGGAACCAACATAAATGAATCATCTAATTTCACCTAGATGCAGAAAAAACCAATTGTACCTGTGTTTGGACTGAGGCGCATCTCTCGACATCAGAGTTTGTCCCACCTGAAACATGTGACTCACTGCAAAACAAAATTTAATTCAGCAAGAAAAAGAGTCAGTAACCTGGTAACCTGTTACATTTTCAATTTTCTCATCATTTTAAATTATTGATACCCAATGCAAAGTCTTCAGGACGCCTATCAAGGTCCTTAACTGTTGGAATGTGTGCAACAGGGATCACCAGGTAATGCCTACAAAATCAATAGACCTTTCAATGATTAAACTAAACTGTAGACTACCAGATCATCTATAATGAACAAGTCAATTGTCGATCAAGATGAGTGAGAATTCAAAAACTATTATGCCTAAACCAATCAGTCAGCCAGCATAATCCTCAATACATAGATGTAAGCAAATAGTGCTTCAGAACACATTAAACCAAAGTGGAAGATATTCCAAAATGAGATTTGATTAGCTAATCTACAAGTCTGGATTCAAAGACATGGATTGACTATAATTTTATAGTACCATATGACAGATTTTGCCTATATCTAAATCTCTCTCAACTGCTAATATGTTGATAATTTTCACTCTTAACTGAAAACCCATATCAATCTAGAATTTCTTTGCTGAGAAAGACAAAAGACACGTTTTCTGTAATCTCACATAGGATTTGGATCCAAATGGGGTCACATTTGAAAACTGAATTTAGTCCTATGGTTTTGGATCCAAAATGTTTTCAAAATAGGCCTAAAGTTGTCTAAATAGCAGGATTATAATCAACACAATGGTACACTAGAGTTTCTATATCATCTTCTCAGGTCAGTCAAAAGAATCTCACTGTGTACTATCGATAAACTAGAGCAGCTTCAATTGATAAATACCATATAGCAATCAGAAATTGCAAAATTTAAAAACCACCCAAATTCTCAAATCAAAAAACAGGAAGATCTTAATCAGTGCCTGTATGCAGATGGGTTGATATCTTGAAAGGCAACGACCCTGTCATCCTGCAAAATATACGCCATTGACCCATCCTAAATCAACGTTAACTAATCTTTAAAAAGAGAGAAAAATAGAGGGATCGAATACTAACGGAGTGGAGTAGAGTGGTGGCGGTGGTAGCACGAGCAATTTGGCAGAAAACGCACGCCGCCGATGCTCCGGTCATTGTCGTCCGCCTAGCAACCTGGCGGAGCAATCGTTCTTTCCATTCTGTTTCATACCAACATATTTTTTTCACATTTAATTCGTTAAAAATTGACCCTTTATGAAAAAGACTTTTACCGACATATCTGTATCAACTATAACGACGTTAATAAAACGTGGTTAAAAGTAAATTACACTTGTACCCTCTGCAAGATATTGGATTTACCAATACAGTCCCGGTAGAAATTCTCATCTTTGCGGTCCAGCGGCTGAACCCCGATTCTAAAACCCTTGTTTGATGCATACTCTGATTCATAAAGTTCTTAAAAATCCCGCCTTTTCTGTCTCTTCAACCCACAAAACACTATCCCTAATTCCACACCCATTTGCTTGTTGCATCAAGAACCAGGTCCGAAACATGAGTTCAGGACGCATGTTCCAGCTGAGACTCGACCCACTTACAGGCAACTCGGAATGGGTTGTAATTGAAGACGAGAGAGAAGAAATGGCTACCGCCGGTGCTACAAAGCATCTACTGGCCCCAACATCGTACCTTGACATGCTGAACGATTCTCGCAGAAACAGAGCCTATCGAGAAGCCATTGATAAGACTGTAACAAATTCTTGTCATGTTTTGGATATTGGGTACCTCACACTTCACTCATACAGCATTTCAATTCATAGTTTTGCATTTCTTTTCATCTTTATATCAATGATGGCATGAGTATTTGCAGGGCTGGAACTGGATTACTATCAATGATGGCTGCAAGAGCAATGGAATCCAACATGCCAACAGTTTTGTCTAATTCTGTCGGTGGTACAGTTACAGCATGTGAGTCATATCTTCCTATGGTAAAGTTGATGCGCAAAACATTGCGTATTAATGAGATGGAAAGAAAAGTTCATATCTTCCATAAGCGGTCTGATGAACTACAAGTTGGAATTGACATCCCTTCAAAAGCAGATGTTCTTGTGAGTTTCATTCTATAATGTCTGTCTTCTTCTATCTTGTTAGAATAGACACACAAATGAAAGCCTTGTTCTGGAATTCCAAATTATAAAAATGCAGGTCAGTGAGATACTTGACTCTGAATTGTTAGGGGAAGGTTTGATTCCTTCTTTGCAGCATGCATATGATAGACTTTTGCAGCCAAACCCCAAAACAGTACCATATCGAGCAACTACGTATGGGCAGGTGTTTAAACTTAGCAGCTTTCTCATTTTTTATACAATAATTGCATTTAAAAATGTTATTTTATTTTCGAATTGTCTTCTCTTTTGTATTGTATTCAGTTGGTTG